>NC_064601.1:65579488-68564488 GCF_943734735.2 Anopheles gambiae | reverse complement strand
AAAGGCAGGCCTTTGACCGACAACGGTTGTTGAGCCAAAGAAGAAGAATACAGCTCAACAAATCTCGTTATGAAGATTTTCTGGTGTACGCGTGTCGTGTCAATCGAGCGTGTGTTGATTTCTAGCTAAAAGAGATGAGCGAAGACCAGCTTAAGTGTCTCGTTTTTGTGTGTGGGTTAAAGGAGGAAACAAATAAAGGTTTTCGACTAAAATTGCACTTTCGAATTGAAGTGCGCGCTGATGTAACACTCGGGCAGCTTTCGGCGGAGTTCAACAGTATTGCAAATTTGAAGCTCGATAATGCAATGATTGTGGGTGAAAGGGAAGAGCAAATGTTAGGGTTAGGGTGTGCAGCGTAAAGCAAACCGTAAATTCGTCAGTGTATCCATCAATGGAACGGTCATAATCCTCCAATTAGATACAGCTTCGGACATAACCGTCATAGACGAAACAGAATGGTGGAAACTAGGGCAACCATCAATGGTGAAGCCTTCAGTAAGTGCAAAAACTATCTCAAACGAATAACTTTTGAGGCAATTTCTATCAACAGTGTCCATGAATAATATCACAAAGCCAGCGATCATTCTCGTGGCCACGAGTGAGCTTTTTTTATTAGGAGCACGTCTTGTGGATCTTTTCGAGCTTGGTTCCGTTCCGATGAATACGTTTTATGCAACCATTTCAAATCACACGCATATCCCTGAGAAACTGCAGAAAAGTTTTCCGGAGGTTTTTAATGGCACGAGGCTCTGTACGAAAGCGCAAATCAGATTGCAGCTTAAGGGAAAAAAGTCGACCCGTTTTCCGTCCAAAACCGCCAGTTGCGTATGCAATGCAGGCAGTAGTCGACGATAAGCTCGAACCGCTAGAAAAAGTAAAAATAATAACGCCTGTTAAAACTCCAACTGGGCCATTTCGATCGTCGTCGCGTCGTCGGACGTGTTGGGACCGCGAAAAAATGATAGTTAATGATGTTCGAAATTGATTGTGTAGATCGTGTAGATGAAGGCGATAGCGCGCAGTTTCGTCTACTGGCCACTGCAAGTATAACAAATGCAAGTATAGCCTCACATTTCGCAATTGTTATTTTGAGAGGAATATTTGCCAGATTCGGACCACCAGTCACACTGGTCAGCGACAACGGGACTCATTTTTCCAGCGAAATCTTTAAGGAGTTCAGCGACGCTAACGGCATTGAAAACATCACGACCGCACCCTTCCATCCCCAATCGAACGGCCAGGCCGAGCGGTTCGTGGATACCTTCAAGTGGGCCTTGAAAAAAATCGAAACGAGAAGGCATCGCTTGAGGAGGTTTTAGATCTGTTCCTGCAAACGTACCGTTAGACCCCGAATCCAACGTTGGACCAACGCACGCCTGATGAAGTCATGTTGAACCGGGCGACAAGGACGGTTCATCATCTGCTGCGGCACCCACCATCACGGGAGTCTTCAGCGAATAGCGGTTTCCAAAAATGGCGTCCTGGAGATTTTTAAGTAAGTAAGTAAGCATTTAAGGAAGGCCACCAAAAATAAATATAATTGCCAAAGATAACGAAAAGCCAAAGAGTTTCTTAAAATTAACTTTAAAAATATTGATAGTAAATTAAGAAACACTTCCCCTATATTTATAAGTGCTATTAATATATAAGACGAGGATATATGGGATAAAATCTTAAGATCCACACGCAACTCTTCTCCTGGTGTCGATAAAATAAGCTTCTTCTTCTTCTTCTTTGGCTCAACAACCGTTGTCGGTCAAGGCCTGCCTTTACCTCTTGTGGGTTTGGCTTTCAGTGACTAATTGATTTCCCCCCATAGCAGGATAGTCAATCCTACGTATGGCGGCACGGTCTATTTGGGGCTTGAACCCATGATGGGCATGTTGTTAAGTCGTACGAGTTGACGACTGTACTACGAGACCGGCGAAAATAAGCTACAACATCATAAAACTACTGAGTAGAGAAAAGACACAAGCACTAATGAAATCAACAAAATGTTCAAAACGGGTTAAGTAGAGAAAAAAATAAAAAGAATAAAATTTGTTGCCATCAACGAACCAAACCAGGAAAAGACCCTAACAATGTGGCAAATTATAGACCGATTGCCCTATTCCCAACAATAACCAAGGTCACAAGTACAGATACATTAGAAAACATTCAGCAACTAACCAAACAATATCAAATCTTACCTTCTACATCCTTAAGCTTTCGGAAAAATTGGGCAACTACATCAGCCATCGATTTCCTAACAAACAACCTTAAAAAATAACTATAAAAAACAAACACACTGCCGTCATTTTTATTGACGTGAAAAATGATAGTGTCGATGTAGAAATAGTACCTGAAACTATGAAAATAAAAATGATATTTCCTGAGAATATTAGATGGATTAAGCATTTCTTGACAAACCGATGGGTTGAAATAGATTCAGAAGGCCAAACAATCAGTAGAAGATTATCCAACTATCTCCCACAAATGGATGTGTTATCTCTCTTATTGTTTAACATCTACACCAGCGACTGCCATACCATAAATGCATACAAAATTAATCTAATCCAATATGCAGACGACTTTGCATTAATAGAAAGCGGAATCACCATACCAGAACTTAAACACAAACTGCAAAGATCCCTGAATCAATTAGCGGAGATGCTAGCAGCGCACAAACTAAACATTAGCCTAGAAAAAACAAAAGTAATGACATTTACCAAAGATAACAACTACTTCAATATGATAACGAAGGAGGTTCCAATCGAGAGGGTAAAATCGCATCGTTTTCTGGGAATAGATAGTTTAACTTGTTATCTGTTAACTTGTTATATTTCATTCTCACATATAAAACTAAATAACGAAAGCTAAAACAAATTAATTTCTCCCAAATAGTCTGCAACAACATGAACAAAATAAACAAAATAAATAACTAAATAAATAAAGAAAAGACCATCCAACTCCACCAATCACTTGTAAGATGTTTGAGTACAGTTTTGAGTACGGTATTTCTCTAAGCAACAATGCCAATATAAACATTTTCAACTCCATGAATCCCATACTGCACCAAACCTTAAGAAAAGTCACTGGATGTTCCAAAACTACACCCATCAACACTCTCCATGCAATTTCAGCAGAAATACCATTCCATAGCAGAAGCACGCTACTAGTGGAAAACAACTAGCAAAAGCAATAGCCCATTCATTATTTAACGTTAACCAATCACTTAACATCCATAGAAACACACCCAGGTGACAACTGTTCTACATTTTTAGCTTAAACTCCTCGTGAACAGCTCGATTTAACCCATTGCATCATATAAACGCTTGAAAACATGGATGTGTGAGTGAACAACGATGTGTTGAAGCGTTGAAGTTTATGTCAGAACTTCGGTAGAAGCTGGGGAAACAGGAAGCTTGCAGTTTCGTCCTCGGTGATAAACAACCAAAACACTGAGTAAGAAGAATTAAACGATCTATCTAGGAGTATCAGAATAGCGGGGAAATGAATGTACCAACAAATCAACGTGAAAGAGTGTTTTTTAATAAACTTTTTGTTTCGTACGGATTGAAGAGTACACATGTTTTGTTTTGGGCCGGTAGCTTGTGCACAACGTGATGACAATTCTCAAAATGGCACCAGAAAAAACGCTTCACACTGACGTTTCAACTGTTATAATAAGCTTAAACTCTGCAATATCGCTTGCTCTTTAAGCCAGTTTTAAGCCTACTCTTTAAGCTTCCAGCAACTCGAAAAACGCTAACAATCTGCTCGAAAATGTCACTTGGGCACCCTCTATCAGTCCGAGAAACTATCAGTCCAAGAAAAATCATACATAGCCAACAAAAACATTTACGGCAACATAGCAAGACACGTATTCAACCACTCCAACAATAGTTACTACCTCACCATTATCGATTCCTCCATCCCAGATATAGACGATAGTAAAACCAACTACAACATAAGTTTTTTGAGACAAAACAGCCTCGAGATCATTAAGAAGCAATCTGGAGCAAAAATATACACAGATGAAAGCAAGAAGGAAGAAAAATGTGGTATTGGAGCTTACATACAAATGGCCATAAGAGAAATTAAATTATCAGCAGGACCCCACCACCCAGCTTCCATCAGCACGGCCGAATTGTATGCAATCGACCTTGCGTTAAAAACCGCCAGTAAGGAAAATATTATTTAAAAAATGCACGTTATGTACAGATAGTGATTGCGCAAGATACTGCTTTCGGAATTTCTGGTTTTATTTAAATAAACTGTAACTAAATGTGTGTCTTACTCTGTTTTTCATACTCTCGTTAATTTTCTTGATTTCAACCTTTCGCCGCTATCTATTGTGTTCATTTGTCAAAAAACACGCGGCCTTTCCCCAGTGATAAGTCCGCACTCTTGTTCGTGAGTTTGCACCGCACACATCAAATCTATATAACGCGTATGCTCATACCGCGCTCTGACTGTTGTGTTGTTATCACACACAGCATGTCCAGTCTGCTGTGTGTTAACCCTAGCGTTAACAGATAGTATGCTGCATACTACTTGCAGCAGAACAAGTATTGTATGTAGTCGAAATAATCAGTAAAATCTTACACAATAGCGAAAGAACACAATGTAATACAAAATACTTTCCAAACCATGGGCATCCCGGGGAATGAAATGTTAACGGACAAACATAGAACGACGTAGTTGTACACCGAAGAACCCTGCACAACAAATGACACCATACTCCAATATGTCAATCTGAGAGAATATATATATCTCTTTGCTTTTGTTAACTGAACCGAACGCACGTGTATTTACTTTGCTCCGTATATCACATTTTCCTTCGCTCTGCTTTTATGAAATAGCTGATACCCTAGCAAGAAATGGTACCACAACACAAACAATAGATAACAAGCAATAGATGTGGCACCATAACACAAGGCTCCCCCCAAAAGAAATATAACAAACTCAATAGACTAAATGCTGGTCATGACTATGGAAATTACTGGCTGCAGAAAATGAAGTTAGTCGATAATGGACCATGCAATATGTGCAATAAACCGGATACAGCATCACACAGAGATTTCGATGGTCAAAAGAATGAAATAGAACGAAACAGACATGAAAACCTCAACGAGGATAAATTCAAAAAAGCATGGAAAACAAAGAACATAAAAATCTTAAAAAATTCACCAAATTCATCAACAGAATAACGTTCTAAAACAACATTTTCAAATGAACAAGCTAGAGCCAGCCAAGAAACGTACTCTAATATATAAACAGACCATCAGTCATAACAACATAACACAAAAATCACATAAAAAACACAGAGGCAATAAATACCAAATCTCATAGATGAAATCGGAAGAAAATATCATAAAATAAAGGACATATACAGGCCTATCATATACGTCGTACGACTCTCGAATCCGTCGGTAGCCCCAGAATCTAAGGCTGGAAATAGCGAACCGAGATCGTCGCGGTACCGCAAAATTCGCGCCTTGTTTATAACAGTTTTAAAACAGTAGAGCTGTCAAATCTTCCACTCCTACAATCGCGTCTGCTGTTTCGCAGAGATACCCAACTTCAGTATTTTGCTGAGATTTTTGCGGTAGCGCAAACCGATTATTTTTACTTTTTCTGGTGGATTTGTGGGAAAACTCGTGTCGAGAAATGCGTTTTGTATTTTATTTTGCTTTAACTATGTGAAATAAATAATTTGATTCGCTAATTGATAAAAAAAATTCTTCTTGGCACATTCAATCGTCACCAGACCTCGGATGGACCGCGATTATCTCGCCTATCTGTCCGATTTTATAACATAATTGACATAAAACATATTATTGACATAAAATATAATAATTTATATATTTTGGTTGCAAATAAGTTAAATGTGAGTGATAGAAGTGTTACTAGACTTGAGTTGAATACAATTACAAATGTAGACAGCGGTCACAATTCATTTAATGGTTGATGTAGGGATTGAGATAGGACAGCGATTTAATAATAATAATAAAAGTAATAACAAAAAAATAATAAAAGAAAAAAGAAGTAGGATATAAACTAATATATCAGTTGAATTAGAAGGAGTAATATTGATAGGAACGGCTAATAATAATATTCAAAACATAAAATTTAAATACACTTGCAAGAAAAAATTAATTAATCAAGCAATTTGCTTGAAAGGGCGAAAGAGCGTCAAACGCAAAACAGGCCGGGCGAAACAGGAAAGAAAAGGAAATTGCAAGAGGACGGACGTCAGTCTTGTGGTTTAGCAATTGTAGCAAGGTTGTATGGAGGATCGAAATCGAACAAATGAAGTAAAAAAAGGACAAATTGGAATAAAGGTGAAGTAAATTAGATAGTGAAAAAAAATGTCACGACAGTTGAGTTATGTGTTTCCGACAGCTTGGGCTGTCGGGAGAAAATCACTCTAATCTGCCCACTCGATTGACATATATGATACCTTTTTAAGCTTCATCAACTCGAAACTGCCGGCAGAAAAGCAACTTGGCAAATTATAGCAAACTCAACAAAATGAACTTTCGAGTGAAATTTTTTGAACGCCGAACGCAATATGATAGGCATTATAGCCTTAGTAGCTGGTTCTAAACTATAGAGCAGGGGTCTCCAAACTACGGCCCGCGGGCCGCATGCGGCCCTCGAGAACCTATAATGCGGCCCGTAATAACTTTGTAAAGACTAAAACACACATTTTATTAGTCTTATTACTTTAATCATAATTACAATGTTTACTTTTATGTTTAAAATAAAGCTTCAATAATATCAAGCTGTCACGCGTAATAGAAACAGTCACGTGGGCGCGGGGCCAGTCACCCAGTCCCATGAAGCAACCGACTACAGAAAGCCAAAGTAATTTTCGAAACGGACCCAACGATACCGAGCCTACGCCATTCCCCAGGACTACTCTCAAAATGGGCTCATGGAACGTACGCACTCTAAGCGAAGCTGGAGCCTTGAAAAAACTTGATGATGCCCTAGCCACACTGGGAACGGTGTGCAGAACAGGCGTGGTAAGCATTGCTACGACATTTACTACAGCTGCAACGACCGCCACCGCGTGCTCGGAACGGGTTTCGCCGTAGGTCCCCGGTTGAAACCCACATAATGGATTTCAAGGCTATAAACGATAGGCTATGCACCCTGCGCATGCGAGGCAAATTCTTTAATATAAGCCTCATAAACGTTCACACCTCTACCGAAAAAAGAGGAAGAGGAGAAGGACCTGTTTCACGGCCGCCTCGCTAGAACCATGATCTCATAATCATCCTTGGGGACTTCAATGCAAAAGTCGGTAGAGAGCCAATGTACCGCCAATACACTGGTTGTCACAGTCTGCATGAGCACAGTAACGATAATGGTAGTAGATTGGTCCAGTTCGCCGCAGCGAACAATCTGGTTGTAGGAAGTACCAAATTTGCGGAGTAACCCTTAACCCTCAACAAAGTAACCAGATCGCCCACGTGTTAGTAAGCCGCCGACGACAGTCGAGTCTGTTAAATGTCAGAACATATCGAGGAGCCAATATCGATTCCGATCACTACTTGGTTGGCTTAGTGATACGTTGTAGAATCGCCCGCCCCCGTGCCAATGGGGGCGGATAAAACGCGCAGCCTCGGCTCAACACGGACTCTCTAAGGGACATTACTGTCCAACAGGAATTCAAAGCCGCTTTAGACGAGTCTCTACTACCAGAAAACAGATATGAAACTACGAGCAAGGGTGGAACGCTCTAAAAACAAAAAAAATAAATTGTGCAAGAAATATACTCCCACCACGTCGTGGCAACACCAAATCTGACTGGTTCGACGATGAATGCAGACAAGTAACCAAACGTAAGAATACTGCATACCGAGCAATGCAGCAACGGCATAGAACGCGGCCATGCGCAGAGGAATATTCACGGCTCAGACGCGAAGAGAAACGAGTTTACCGCTCCAAGAAGCATGCTTTGGAAGAGCAAAACATGCGGGGACTCGAGCAAACCAGAGAGGCGTAAGGACCGATACGAAAGTTTTATGAAGCGATAGCAGGTCACCGAAATAACGTTGTACCTAAGGTAACCTGCTGTCGCAAAAAGGATGGAGGTCTGGTTAGTAACCAGCCACATGCCAGGTGAGGGTGGATGGAAAACTCTCAGGACCTTTTGCTACCACCAAGGGTCTGCGCCAGGGGGACGGGCTTGCCTGTCTCCTATTCAACTAGGCGCTAGAGAGGGCCATCCGCGACTCGAGGGTGGAGACTACGGGAACCATCTTCTATAAGTCAACCCAGATCCTGGCATACGCTGATGATATTTGTATATTTGTATATTTATTAAATGATCGACGGACCTCATAAGCCCTCTCGATATATGTAAGGGTACAATAGGAATACAGGCGGTCCCCGAGATACACGGTACCTCTTATACGCGGATTCGGAGATACGCGGTTTTCTAAATTTGACAATTCTTTGAGCAAATTGTACTGATTTGACACATCAATTGCAAATTGCCAAATAATTTCCGTTTTGATCGAATGTTAAAAACTATTTAAAAAGGTTTAAAACAGTTATATTCAGTCAGAATAATATCAAATAATTCATAAAGTGACTAAAACCACCCCTTACTTGCAAAATTACACGAAAATTAGTGATATTTCAGCTGGAAATCACGAGATTCGACTTACGCGGAAATTCGAGATACGCGGTATTTTGCGGCCGTTTTCGGTCCCCATTAACCGTGTATCTCGGGGACCGCCTGTATAACATAAATAATCACACGCTTTACAATAACACTGATGATTAGATATTAAATCTGGTGATATTTCTGCGGTTTTACTTGTTGGCAAAAAAACACAACTCGATCCATTTACAACTTATGTCACTCTCTTCTTTTATTTCATCTCTTTTTTCTGTTGTTGACTTCCGCAGCCTTCATGGCAGTTATCTTGATAAACTGTAGTGAGTCGCAATTTGCTTGCGCATTTGCCGGTTTGAGTTGACCGTTATAGTTGTGGCGTCAACAAACACAATAATAACAACAATAATAATTAAAAGGACGTTAAAGATTCTGGCGAGAGGCGCGAAGTAAATTAATGCGACTCAACACATTTGCCATCTTCATGCCGGGCTCATACGCATCAGATTCCGCATTCAGAGCAAGACATATACGCAAAAACGGGTGTCGGGAGGCGAAGGCGGTCCTTGTCTCTGGGATGGAGAGTTCTTGCAGGCACGTACAGCTGTATTGACGAGAGCAAAACCGGACAATCGATGCTACCATTGAGAAGCCCAACGATAAAAGCCAGCCTAGCATTCCGTATTCGGTCGTCGAGTTGGGGTAACCCGAGCAACAAACACCTTGTTGTGTAGTCGTTGTTGCTGCCCCACGAACGGAGCGCGAAACGGGTAGCTCTATGCTGGATGGACTCCAAGCGCGATATAGACATCATTGGTCTGCGGCTCTCCTATGTAGCAGAAGCCTACCAAGGGATTTAGCAGGCGGCAGAGAGCCTCGGATTGCAGATAAACGAGGCAAAGACCAAACTGATAGTGGCAACATCAGCGGACCTACCAATAAATTATCCGAATCTACGTAGGCGTGATGTAAAGATAGGTGAACGCACTTTTGAAGTCGTCCCAGAATTCACCTATCTGGGGTCAAAGGTCAGCAGCGACAACAGTATGGAAGCTGAGTTGCGCGCAAGGATGCTGGCTGCCAACCGGTCATTATATAGCCTGAAAAAGCAGTTCACCTCAAAGAACCTGTCGCGACGGACGAAGCTGGGACTATATAGTACCTATATAGTACCAGTACTCACATACGCCTCTGAGACATGGACACTGTCCAAATCTGACGAAACCCTCTTAGCCGCGTTCGAGAGGAAGATGCTCAGAAGGATACTTGGCCCCGTATGTGTGGAAGGACAATAGAGGAGCCGCTATAATGACGAGCTATACGAGATGTACGGCGACCTCACTGCCGTGCAGCGTATCACGCTCGCCAGGTTCCGGTGGGCTGGCCATGTTGTACGCATGGAAACGGACGACCCAGCCCGTAAAGTCTTTTTAGGCCGTCCACAAGGACAGAGGAGGCGTGGTAGGCCCAAATTGAGGTGACAAGATGGCGTGGAGGCGTCCGCCATTAAGGCCGGGATAACGGACTGGCAGACGAAGGCGCGAGACCTTGAGCGCTTTCGGACACTCCTGAGGCAGGCCAAGACAGCAAAGCGGTTGTAGCGCCGTGTGGTAGGTTTGTCGCGCACTTTTGTTTACCAGAACCGTGTGCGGTAAGCTGATGCGCGGAATACTGAAAAAGAGTGCAGAACGAAGCAGCGTGTCGAGCGAGAACGTACCGTAGGTTAGTTCAATTGCGATTGTGTCGTATCGTTCGCTTGCTACGTTAGGATGGTCAAGTTACACTTATGCAAATGACGAGTAAAACAACGGAACTTTACTTTACGCAACGGGTCGGATTCCAGGCGGCGTTTAAAACACTGCGGGAGTATTAACCGATTAATGTGCAAACTTGCACTTTTGTTGAAGATGGGGCATTGCTGTGACCGATCACAGCACTGACTGAACAGCTGATAACCATACGTGGTTACCAATTTGAACAGAGCCTTCGGCGGAATCTGCAAATGGGTGAAATACACCAGAACACGAGTGATCTACGTGTCTGTAAAATGTGAACTGAAGTCACCATCCGTTTAAGCTTTATTTATAACCAATTATTTTCTATGTTGATACACTTTGTCATCCATACATTGCGTTATATGTTTATATTTTAAACTGACCTACTTTCTTCTGATCGTCTGTCAAGTTTCCTGTTATGTTTTTGTGGATAAAGACGATCGAACGTTATTCTTAATTAATGGGTGTTCTTTCTGGGTTACCCTGCGCAATTGGTTTTGCAATTGCGTTATGATTTGCGAAACATTGCGATGCGCTTCCTGCTTGACGGTTCTATATTTCGTAAGTGTTTATGTTCTTATTGTGGCTGGTGGTTTTCTGTTGGAGTTGACCGACCTACTGGTGGTTATAAGTTTCGCAAGTTCTCGAAAAGCTAATATCTTTTTACGACATTGATTTGGATTGTTATGATTACTTTGTTTAAGTTGGATGTGACCTACTGTTAGCAGTAAATCTGCTACAGCCGTATAAGTGAGTAAGTAAGTTCAGAATACTTATGACACTAGGTATTTACTGCTTGGGTTAGAGACGCTTGAAAAGAGACAAGATGTAGCTCATCAGAAATTTATGTCTAAGCTAATCATAGGTGAGACTGACGCACACGAACTACTAGCTAGAATAATTAACATAAATGTACCCTCTAGAATATTTCGTAACTATCGACTTCTTAAAACACAACTGGCATAATCACGTCTATTTATTGATAATTATCCCATAACTGCGATGGCTCTGAAATTTTACGCCAAATACGATAATTTTAACAGGCATCACACGACTCATTTTTAACCTAGCTGTATACTGTACTGTGCGTTATGTTATGTATTTGTATGGTTACTTATAAGATATGTTTTGTTAGATTTAAGTTTTATGATAGTATTAAGTAATAAGGCTACCTCGCTCGGCCAATCACTTCCACAATAAACAATACAATACAATACACTACAATACAGTTTATACTTAATATTAAAATACTTTCGAACGTTTTAAAATGAAATTGATTATTTTATACAATAAAAAGTGCTCCTTATGGCCATAATTACACTTGCCGTAGTGCGATAATTGGTACATCGTTGTTAAGCTGTACCAATTGTGGACATATGGAAAAAGACATATTTTTGATGAATTTGAATTGTTAAATTGTCGTTTGATGAATTGTTAAATTTTGTTGTAAAGTCGTTAAATAGCTAGCATTTTCCACCATAATGGTGTTTTTTCACATAAAACTATGCTTAGATGCTGGAAAATCACTTATATTCTACAGCGCTACTCTTAGTAAAATGGTAAGAGGTGGCAAAACTCTTGGTTGCTTATATTAAAAGGGTGATATTAGATAAATGGAAGTTTCTGGCATAAATTGAAGTTAAAGCCTAGAAGTTAAAGCATAAATGTTTTAAAATGTTATTTTGAATTACAAAATCCGTCCATGGTTGCAGAATATAAATTTACTGTTTTATAGCAAAATTATTGGTTGCTATGGGCATAATTGGTACACTTACCCTAGTCGCGTTCAGACATGGCATATTCTGCTAGAAAATATTTGTCAAACACACTTTTTCACTGAGGTAGGGGAAGTCTGAGCCGGGCTGGTGGTACAGTCGTGAACTCGTACGACGTAACAACATGCCCGTCGTGGGTTCAAGTCCCGAATAGACCGCGTCCCCATACGTAAGAATGACTATCCTGCTATGGTAACAATAAGTCACTGAAAGCCAAGCTCACTTCACTAGTGGGTACAGGCAGGCCTTTACCGACAGCGGTTGTTATGCCAAAGAAGAAGCAGGGGAAGTCTAGCAGCCTGTGATGAATCTTTTTCTAACAATCCAAACTATCCATCGCTGGATGGATAACAAAAATATTTGTTTGCAATCTTTTGACAGGCCGAGAGAAATATCGTGTTTTTTCGTGTTTAAACATTAGTTTTTGATTAAGCTCAGGTTACGCTGTATGAATAAAAAAAACTCGTCATTTTAGTAAAATAATGTTCTACACATTTTGTTCAATTTTCAATATTTAAATGATAGAATCAATATTTATGATCATATTTCATAAAATATACTAATACTAGCATTCAATAGAAAATTGTGTTTTTTAACTGAGATTTGCCTTCACATTTCACTCGATCGAGGTGAAACAGTAAAATAAAAAAAGAATAAATACATTTTCAGAGTCACTTTAACGTGGAGCCGTTTGTATTTGGGCTAGGATTTATCATACGAGGAGTCTTAATGCCTTTAATGCCTTGCTAACGCGGTTTTAGTTTATTTTACTTTTAAAATGCTATTGAATTTGCATTCGACCTTAAAAGTGGCATTCAGCAAATCTGTTCAGTGTGCGCAAAGGAATTGGAACAATGTTGCAAACAACAGTGCATATACTTTTTGTTTTGGTAATTTTTGCCTCTATAGAATATACAATAATTGTATAACCATACACTATAATAACTGGGAAAATGTAATCTGTTGGGGTTCAATAGTCAACGCGGACCGGTATGGGTAAATCAAAACAGAGGAGAAGTGTAATGGAGTCAAAGGTGAAATGGATGTACCATTATCGATTTTGGTACCGATACCAGGCAAAAACTAAGGAAGCAATATTTTTGTGTCACTTTCATTTTTCAATGCTTCCACATGTAAGATTTTCACTTTTTTGTTGGTTTGCAGAACCAAAAAGGACCGAAAGGCACAACGTCATATGCTTGGATGCGGGCTATATGCTCATGTGTTTATGTGTATTTTATTTGACTGAGTGTTCCGCACCTTACTGAAGTATTTTTGTAATTTTCCTCAATCGGTATGTCAACTCGTCTGTAATGAAGGTATCGTCGAACGAATTAGGGGGTTGAGAAGGGATCCGAAACTCATGGGATAAGATGGAATGCAATCAACCCAACAAAACCAGAACTACGGATAGTGATGCTTGATAGAGATGCTGCTGACAGCATTCATCATGACCTCATCCAATGAATGTGTTTATGAATATGTATATAATAGATATTATATATTATTATAGTATTATAAAAGAGATATATATATATATATATATATATATATATATATATATATATATATATATATATATATATATATATATATAATCTGTTTTATTGTTTAGGTCTTTACAGACTTATGAGTACAACGCTGAGATTAGCTGAGGGAAGACCATCTGAAGTTGAAACTTCTCGGCCTTAATTTGATATTTCAAAAATATACATATATTTTATCTTAATGCATAACTTACAGATTTCTTGTTTGAGCAATATGGCCTTTATCATTTTCTGCTGAATAATAAATGATACTATCCATGACGGACATTTCATTACGTTGTACGACAAATAATCACACAAAAATACAAGATAGTGCTGAAGGTTTCATTAATGGATTGAAAAGCTATATGAAAGGAAGATTATAACTGTAATAGCAAATTAAAAAATGGATTAATTTCTTATGTAGGCATCTGATACCAAAACACAAAAAAAGGATTAGTGATTCACTCTATCCTATGAACTTATCAAATTAAATAACCGAGGATAATATTCTTAAATTAATAAGTTTAGACAAACCATGCACAGAGGACAAAAAATCGTGTGACACATCGATTGTTGTCTGACATCGAGTAAACATCCACTACCAGGCATTGCCAAACACGACCAAGTTTAGCATCAGGTATAAACATAATCAAGGCAAGCTTGCTCGGTACCAATACGCGTGTTATGATTTGAGTTTACTTCTTGCGGTGTTTTTTGGGTCAAAAAACAGGTATTTTTTAGACGATGCACCATTCTAGGAAGAAAGCAGAAAAACGCGAAAATATGCGAAATTGTAACGAGCATTCATATCAATTGGGTTGGAAAAAGTAGTAGAATCACATGCTACAATTATCCGGATTGTAATGCTTCTAACTTCATTACAGCAACACTTTGAAGGCGTTTAGCAAAATATGGTTTGAATGCAGGCGTTACCGTAAAAGTTTTTTTTTATTTATTAAAAAATTAATCCAGAATTTATATATCTTGTATAAATTCACATTTTGTACTTAATTCAAATGCACTGCTAACACTTTTGTCTCTTGTCTTCAGATTTTGAGTAATTTCTGTTTGAATTTAATAAAATCCTTATCCTCGAGTTTCCATAATGGCACAACTATATCTTGAACGATTAAATTATTTTTAAATACATAAATTAAGGAACAGTGACAACTCAAACAATATAAGAGCATTTTTTGGCAGCAGCAATTGTGCTTTAATGAAGTGAAAAGAATTTTTTTCGTAGCATGAACATCAGAAACACCGCGTAAACAGTTTGCCCGGTATTATGATTGGGGTGTTCATTTTCCGGTTTGTCGTCATGTAAAACGCCCTCGTTCTTATGCGAGAGGCGGCAAAATCGGAGCACAGGATGCGGTAACTGGTAATTGTATAATTTAATTCATTTCCAAAAGCGACACAAACGTCGCAAATAGGCCCAAAGCCGACCGGTGTGTAATGAGAACGAACCAAGATGGGTTGGCTCGTGCTGAATTCGATAGCGCACGTGACGCAGGTGGCGCTGTACGTTCCCTGACAGAGAAACGGGAAAAGAAGTGGAAGCTCGAACGCGCGTTTTCATCGCCGATTGTTACGTCCTTGTACGATAAAACTTTGACCGTGTTGCTTCTTCAGCATTAAAATTTAAGGTAATCTCATCAAACCTCCTCCTGGAACAGCCGTTAGCGAGACCAAGGCCGTCCGCAAGGCAATGATGTATGTGTTGTGCTGTTGTTGTTTAAATGTGTTTTCGATCCAGGCCCTATATCGTGTGTCGCTGTTGGTCGGTGTGTGTGTTTTGATTACGTGATTAATTTGGCAACTTCCTCTCTGAAAAGTTTCGGGTCGCGTTGCTCATTTCGGGGATGTATCTGTTCAAATGGGAAACTTTGCTCACTTTCACGATTTGGAGTATGTTTTAAACAAGTTGTGAACTTGTGAATACGCAGTTATTTAACAGCATAGCTGAGCTCTTTGAACTTTGCCGTGCGTAAATAATGTTGTGCGAAATGAAAATGAAAGTCTTTGCAACGACAGTAGCAATCATGTTCATGCTTCGGAACCTTGATGAAAGCTATAACTAAAAATTATTGAATATTATCTATTAATTGTTAAAAGGGGGATATACTGATGGTTTTAGCGAGTTTTTATTAAAGTGTTTCGTTGCATGATTTGAGGTATGAGTACACCAGTTATTAAACAACATTCATCTTCTTATTTGAGGCAAAAACAGTAGACAATGATTGCCTGCCTAAGTCAAAGGGCTTGGCTATCTTGTACCGATTAGTGTATTAATAGCAGGATTTCCAGCAGGCCTTCATATGAGAGTGCGTGGCTTTTACCCATGACCCATTGATGATTACTTGATTACTTTGCCTCAGGACCAGTTTTCCATTTAAAATTATTACTCTCACAATAATACATTTAGCTTGGAAAAAACACTATCTGCAAGAACATGATATTTTTATAGAACATAAGCTAAATATCCTTTCCAATTTGCACACGTAATAAATTTTGCATAATGAATATATATCACGTGTGTATTAAACATGAACAAAACTTCACCTCGTGAGGTTTGTTTCATTCGCTTCATTGCACTTTACGATGCGTAGCAAAACAGTAGAAACGAATAGAGAAATGGCTCAAAATTTTGTTGATCCCTCGGGAGTGCTTAAGCATCATCTAGAGATACTAAACATTTCTAACTTCCTCCGACAGGCTGAGGGGTTGACAGATAGGGTGCGAAAAGGAAATATTTGTTCATGCAACACGTTCCAGCAACACAGCTAATACTCGTATGCTAGGGTGCGACTATGTTTACCTGTAAGTTATGGTCACCGGACGTTGGGCTCGACTTGTTTCACGAAGCCTATCCTGTTTCTTGCCGTTGGGTCTTCATTTCAGCTAGTAAATAAAGTGTGTTTATATATACCAATGGTATGAATGTTCCCTAACTTTTGGTCGGCCCGAAATTCGAGCAAAGTAAAGCATGTAGAAAGAAAAAGTATTTTTTATGTTCCCGTTCCCCACGATTGTTAGTATTCATTTCATGTGCCTTGATGAAATTTACAAATATAATACAAAAAGGTATCCTTTCAGTCTTGCTGAGATGATAACTAACACACGATTAACGTTGGTATTATAATTGTTAAACATTTAAAAAGTATGTGTTAAATAGTTTAGTATCGATCATGCCGTAAAACAAAATAAAACAACATATCATAAAATTAGAGTATACAACAGATTTATAATATGATCGACTATAGGAAACATAATGGATTGGGTGAATTGATTTATGGTCAGTTTCATAAAATATTTCTAACAAATTACCTCAAAGACTATCGTCATAACATATGATGCACGTTTATGCTCTAAAAGCAGTAATAATGGAATTATAATAGTAATACAGCGCCTACCACTACTATATGGACAGTCGTTTTTCGCGATTTGCGGAAAATCCATAAGAGATACATAAAAACAGTGAATTCATGAGTTGTGCAGAGTACTATTTCACATCTTTGTATATTTTTTTCAAATTTTTTAAACACATTTTTACACGACTTATGACATAAAAACAAATTTATGGTCGTACCATTTATCCTTCAGCACAAAAATTAAATCATTGATATGTTTATCAAGCCTTCAATGAATCGGCATTTGTTTACTTATTTTTCAGGCTGTAACAATCTAATCCGAAAATGTGAGGCTAGTATTGGGTGTGATTTTGTACGGAGTGTTGATATGATTTTAGCCGCCAACTGTTGAACTTCATATAAAACAGCTGTTTAGTATCGTAAAAGCTCCTAGTAATAGTAATAATACAAGATACCCCTAGTTGGGATTGTATACTCTGAATTACTTGTTTTTGGTTATTGTCAATATTATAATTATAATATGTTTACTTGAAAAATTAAAATTAAATTGAGGAAAATCAAATCTAAATGAATACCTTTTTATTTAAACACTGCATTAGTCACTCGCTACATTGCATTAACAATTGACTTTCAAATTAGTATGTCACATTTTTTTAACACTCATCAACTACTGTAAACGATTCTTATTAAAATATCCATTAACCATTTGTTCATCATATACATTGCGAGAAATTAAAATAGCATCCTCATGTTTTTGTTTGCAAAAATTGACAACCAAAATACTTTAAATTATCTAGATAAAACAGTTTAACACACAAATACACCTGGAAACTTTTTTTAAGCAAAAATGTCATTGTAAGCATGTATTGTATTACTTAGTGATAGATTTTAGATAATCTCTTATTATATTATTGCAGTGATTAAGTCGGCAGCATGCTTTCCAGCTCTTACTCCCGATGAAACACAGTTTGGTTACACTGGCTTGTTATATTTCATGAAATCAGATAAAAACAAACAGCAGGGGCATGCTAGACCCCTTATTTGTGTGCGTTTAGAACAGATCGAGTATCATTTGCTGTAATTTATATTTTGCCCATAATTTTGCGATTAATTCAAATAATTTGTATCAATAACATGTATTTTCATTCCTAGAATGTTCATTATGTATTTAATATGCTACAATAAAAAAATTTATGAAAAGTCAAACTGGTACATTTTTTATTTTGCACCTGTTTTTAGGAATATTCTAGCATAATTGACAAATATTCTATCAACATATTAAATACATTAAAATGCTTCAATGGTGTAAAACATGTTATTTTAACATTCTGAAATAAAAAACAATTTAACGGGTAAGGTAAATAAACAATTATTGCAAAAAAACTGATGTACCTATTTTAATGTTGCGTAATGTATTTAGTTTCATGATCATTTCAAAAATAATTCTTCCTCATATGAGATCATTACATACGTATACCAGGAGCTGGGAAATTGATATCTACCTGTGGTGCCAGAACTGTTGTTCATTTTTACCATGTTTCAACCCGTTTGCAAACCGACGGGTGCATCGAATTTACCTTCGTGAAAATGATGCTCTCAGTCGGAAATAGGATACTGCCTGTATCGATTCTCACGTCCAATCAGACCTATTCTGTGCCCGTTCATTCCGGTATGCGCTTTTTGTACCTTATCTGTTAGAGTGAAAGATCCCGTTACGGTACAGTGGTGTTTCAGTTCAGCTTAATGGATTTCCTTCGTAACGGTTCAATATGAATAATTTAGTATCTGTTCTGCCCATCGTTTTCTATCCGACTGAGGATGATAAAAAACGGAGGACTTGGGGATGGTATCCTGGACCGTGGCTAGGCAGCCTTTTATGACGTTAGCTGTAACGATTCTGTGGCTCATCATGCGGATCAGTTTTTGAGGTACTTGAAGCCTCGCTTCCTTGGTTGGAGTGTGCGGTATGGGAAGTGCTGGAGTGTGCTCCATCACGGTAAGGCATGATTGGATCAAGTACCCTACATCGTTGGAGGGTTTTAAGCAGAAAAGGACGCAATTTTTTTCCGCGTGAGAAGATTTTTACCCAAACTTGAGCTTTCTTTTTAGTTTGCGCCTATGAAGCATTATTTTACCGATGATATAAGCATGAATACTAGTATGAAAAAAGTCATCAAAATCAAGAAGTGCGCTGGGACATACTTTAAACATGCTGACCATAGCAATGGCTAGAACATTATTTTGTGAAAGGAGATTATAAAAATGTGTCCAGTAAGCCCAATTGTCACTGCCACTAAAAAAAGAATTTACAATTAATTTCACAAATGAGGTTCATGTTTCAATACGAACAAAAAATGTTAATTAAGCTCTTATGCTTAATATGGTCGATAGTAGGTTTGATTTATTTATTTCAATGTCATACCATACATATTTTTATATAACTAACACTATCTATTGGAAAGAGGACTCAACATTTTAAATAATTCATTGTTTATATGATTTATATTTATATACATTTTATGTAATAACAGTTTACATGCATCAAATGTTTTAAATAAACTACTAGGGGGCCCTGATGTCACAGTAAATAAATATGTTCTGTCGGTCAGCTCTACACCAGAGGCTTTCTTTGCAGTTTTGCTTCAAACCCACGCCAGTATTATTTCTTCGATAATTCCTATTAATCGCGTCCAAGTGCATTAAAATATATCGGAATCTATTGTCGTACTAGTTATCACCGCGAAAACAACAATATTTTGCAATGATTCGACTAAAATTTATCGGAATCTTTATTTATTTTTTTTTTTTTTGCAAATGTGGAAGGTTTGCTTTCGTAAAGTGAGTGTAACCAATTAAAATTGTAATTCATTGTGAACATAATTAGGGGAAAACATATTGCAAAACTCCAACATACACTATCGATACAATTCTCTTCACAATCCGAACCGTAAAAAATAAATGTTATCAACAAGGTATTTCCATCTCACTTCAGTTTTCAGCCAACAATGAAAGAGTTTGAGCTATTTTGTAAAACTTACTGAAATGTGTTTGCGGAAGAATGTGTTGGAACTGTCTCGTTGTGATTTGATCATGTTTCCGTGGAAATAATTGTGCCTTTTTCGTTTCCGTCTTCCGTTATGGATCGCAAACATCTCGTTACGAAGAACCACTCCAGGCTTTATTCTGTCTGTTAAGTTAATTTTTGGTTGTATGGTGTTGAGCGAAGGTGAACGATGAAATGCGTGATAAAGTTCTATTTTCGCATTAATCTAGAAATCGGATGGAAGAAATTCGAAACTTCTATAATATCGTGTTATGAAAGTAATTTTTATACTTTTGCGGCACCAAGCGTCGATTTGATTTAATTTCCGTCAAACCAATCAACTGTCTCATTGCCTTAAGCGCTGAGCAGAGCAGAGCCAAAATTTTGAATGAAATAGCTCTTCGTTCATAGTACAATCTGAACAGAAACGCGAATTTCGTTGCTAAGATATGATTATATTATAACATTGGTGAAATGCAATTGATTTAAACATTGCCTAATGTTTTCATGTAGTGCTCTGGATTCTACATTAATAGCTGATATTACCTATCTCCTATGCTAGATTATCTCTATTTAATAAGCTTAGCGATCCAGAAAGTAATAGAAAAAAAAGAAATACATCAACATAAACAAGGAAGCTTTATTTAGCCTAAATAGAGACATAGGGAATAATAAAACGAAAACATGTTTTATTCTGGTTTGGAAAACATGCTGAAAAGTGTAGTGGTATTGATGAAAAAGACCTTAGATGGTAGATTTTCTGTTTGAGTTTCACGCAGCGATAGAGATTAATCGTGCGCTTCATTTAATTCTCGGTTTTCCCATTTCATAAACAGGATGCTTTATTGCAAACCGTTGGGGCGTCGATTAAGCGAGTCTGCTGCTAGGA
The DNA here is from genome assembly GCF_943734735.2 of Anopheles gambiae. Taxonomy (NCBI): domain Eukaryota; kingdom Metazoa; phylum Arthropoda; class Insecta; order Diptera; family Culicidae; genus Anopheles; species Anopheles gambiae. The sequence continues at coordinate 68,543,489 of NC_064601.1, read as the reverse complement.
CTAGGAAAACTTGAGCAACTGGAGAAATGCTGCTCATAATTTATATTGCCGTTCAGCTTCAAATCGATTTACTGTCAGTGTAGGTAAGGCATCGTGTGGAAAACAGTAGCGTGGTAACCTGCTGGGGCGGGAGTTTCCAACTCGGAAGCTAAAAGTTGGCCTAGTCGAAGGTGAAGCATTCCAGGAATATTCATGCGGGACACGTCACGTTTCATCCGTTCTACGCTAGACGAACCGGAAATTGGAAAGGAAATTGTATCATATTCAATCAATTAAATCTAGCATCTTCGTGGTACTAAATTTAGACCAACTGTGTGAGTGTGTGTTTTATTACCGTTTAGTTGTAACAGTGCTATGGGTCAGCTAAAACACAGTTGACCTGAAAACATATGAAGTATCAGGTTGAAATGTGATGCTCATTCCGCATAACTTATAAACAAGAGTGTATCGAAATTTTTTCTGAACTTTGATTAAAAATCTTAAGTGATTTATAAAAACAAGGTAATTGAAGTACAAAAAAACCTTTTAAAACTGATAACAAGACATGAATTGGGCAAATATAAGAAAAAATGTATAAGAAAACACATTTCAATGATATATTTTTATTCAGACCTGATTCGTCATAATATATCAATATATTGTCAAAAGTGCAATTTAATAACAAACCCATCATGAGTATAATTATCGTTTCTCTTCCATGTGGAAGAAAGCCCAAATGCATTAGGCATATTATATGAATTATATGCATGCATAATAAGAAGAAGGAGTATATTTGATTGTGTCAATCATGTGTGCCATGTTTATTGGGATTCGTACAACTATACTGTTTAGTTTTATTTCATTCGGATAAAACAAAGAATGTTTAAAGAAAACACTCTTATTTCGTTCTCCAATACTGGGGTCTAATTATACCCCATACGAAGAAGTAAAATCCACGAAGTGGAAAATACTCACACTTGTGATGCGCAAGCAATATGCAAGCGCAAGTATGAAAGTGCGAGGAACGTCATTAAAATCGCACAAACACACAAACATTGCATGCTTTTTTACTTTACTGCATGGTGAAATGGTTTACGAGTAGAATATGTAAATATTTGCAAAATAGTTGCTTCAGATGTGTGTGGATTCAAGGAGACTTCTTTACAACACCAACAGCGTGATATTTCATGCCTGATGAGTATATCTTAAATAAAAAAATGTTTCAAAGATTTAAATTCGATGATGTAGATCGAAATTATGTTATGAAAATGTTTTATCGAATGTGTCATATTCGTACTCGGAGTTAAAAATGTAACCGTCTTAGTTAACCTCGGGCCAAGAGTTATCATTCTGTTGAAATATGGTTAATTAGATGTATGCTTGGTACTGCTAAGAAGATGACATTGGGTTGTTTAGATTGAGTGTGTGCCAACCGCATGATATGCGACTCGTAGCACTTGTTAATAGCATGGCAAAGAAAAACTGAGAGACTCAAACGTGCTAGTGAACTTTGTGTACATCTTCTAAACTGTAAAAATCTTAGCACTGAAAATGATGCAACGTACGCGTTGCTGGAGGAGGCAGTTTGTAATGTAAACATACTTGGGACGTTGCTTTTGTTTTACCTACAGCATTATACCACCGTGTAATGAGCAGTGCATGTGGTATGCTGGTGGAGACCTGCATCTGTTTATGTCTCACTATCGAGCAGACTTTCGCGGGTGCACCTTCTTCAAAGTTGTCGGTAAAGTGGTGGTGTATTTGAGTCAACACAAATTACGCAAGGTTGAGTGTAGAAGAGATAAACTGAAAAGGTGGTTGAAAGTAAACAGAGTGGTAGCTGCAGGGAAATTGTCTTGTTCAATGTTATCTGGCATTCTCTCGGGTGTGAAAGCAGATAATCGTTTTAAATATTGGTCGTATGAATTAAACTACACACAACTTCTTGTAGTTTTCTTCTTTTGTAGTCTTTTCGCTTCAAAAAAAGTTTTCTTCTTAAAAAAAACTCGATGTTTTATAAATTATTTACTAATTGTTAATTACAATGTACGTTACAAGTTTATTTATCCAATGACATATGCAAGTGAATTGTATTATTGTATTTAATCATTTTTTATTGATTTAATGATAATTTAATAAATTATTTATTTTTTAAATTATTAATTTTTTTATTTATTTCTTTTATGTTAGTGAAACTCCGTTCGTAAAGCTAGTGACATAAACAATTATGATACCTTGTTAATTAATCTTTCTAGCAACCGCGCAGCGAAAAATATGGATATTGAAATCTGTTGATCGTTTTAAACTTGTCAAACCTAGTGAACTACACCTTGAAAAAAGCTTTCGCCTAAAAAGTAACGTACACATCTACTGTGAAAGAGACGGAAGCTAGAAAGTTTCATGGCGAGTACGTTTGTTTCTTGCGAGAGCATATGCTCCAATTTGGAGTATCCTCATGCGTGAGGTTCTCTTGTTTTGAAAATTCTCTTTCGTTTGATGCTCTCGAATTTCTTCAACTCTCGGCAAATGTAATTCTCCTATACATTTTGCTCATCTATTCAGTGTAAGTTTTCTCACTCTTATTCTGCTGCTGTTCTTATCGCACAAACGAGATAGCTGCACACACAGCCGATGCTACTAAGCTTGCTGTAACAGGTTGGTATCGGTATCGGTTTTTCGTGAGAGCAGGTCAGTTCGAGATAAGCTTTCCGTCAGTGTGGTTGAATATTGGTTGGTTGGGGTTTTTTCCACAGCTCCAAAAACTGAGGACTATACTTCTGTGGTTAGTGTGATAGGTTTTTTTGGTTTTTAAAACTTGTGCGTGAGTGTATATGAATGATTTAAAAAATGTGGGTGTGTATATATGATTATTGTGAGTGTATTTTACACCTGAAATTTTTATATGCAGCTATGAGTGTAAAGTTAATGAGTGTTCCCAATAGTTTTAGTGTATGTTCATAATTATTTTACTACACGTGATTGGCAGCTATATTGCTTACACTGAGTTTCTTTTGAAAAATAGAAGCGATTCACGTGCAGTTAACCGCATCTGATTCTGTGTACAAAAAGGCTGATCTCATCGGAAGAAAGAAAATGAAAAAAAAACAAACATCTAGGTTTCGCTCAGCTCAGTTATACGTTCGAGTAACAAAAACTAGATTATGGGGTTTTGTCCTTTCCAGTTATTTACCTGTGTGTTTGTGGCAGCAATTTTTTTATCTGTTTTTTGTAAAGCATGTGACGTGCACATTTATACAGTTTATAGAAGTTTATTGTATGTAAAATATGATAATATGTGATTGGCAACAATGTCCAATTAAGTGGAAGTGAAAATCATGAAAATAATAAAATAATTATGGTTTAGGATTTAATAATATGAGTTATCATCTTAAACATAAAACAACTGTTATAGAAAAGTTATATTTGAGCTAGCAAAATATGTACGTGTTCAATTTTTATATTCTAATTGGTCGATTGCTACCCGCATGTTTGTCAATATGATTTATGTGAGTGTAATTGTAATTGTGTAAGTGTCATCCAATAGGTACCTTCTTATTGTTCATAGTTATGTTGTTGATATGGATGCATTCAATTGAAAAGAATTCTGTTATTACTAATTTAGTTCCATGATTCAATTATACAGTTCATCAATTGTATTTTAAGACGTTTTCGTGTATTCGGTGTATGAAACTAAATCAAAATCATCATTTTGGAATATTTTTTCATTAATAAGGTAAGTCTTATTGGAGTTCAATAAATTAACAGGTGTGCCTATATATTTTAAACAAGTAGGTAAAATGTGCTTGAGATGATAATCTTTGCCGAATGTAATCAATGTATTGTTTAGATTTTGTAACCATAAAGTTAGTTGGTCTATTATTAAATGCCCTTGAAACTGTTTAAATAAACCACAGCGGCCGAAGTTTGTTGATTTAAGGTTGCTCATTCATGTTTAACATCACCTATCGTTCTTCCAGCTCCAGTTTGTCTTGGAAATATGTCTATCACACAACGTGTTGTTTCGGCGGTTGAGTTTGCATTTGTTTATAAACAGAATTCAAAAACGTGGAGGCGTAATGTCAGTAAAAGTTGCGTATACGGAATTCCTTGCACAGTACTTTAATGATACGGAATATCTTAAACATAATTGCAATGATTTTTTAATTATATTAGGGTTTTAAAAGATAATAATAAATAAGAGGATAATTGTGAGAGGCAAGGTGATTAGTGAATTTGTGTAATTTGAGGGAATTTCATACATGATGAAGATTAAACTTCAAATTATCGCAATGAATTATGTTTGTATGCAAATACTCAGGGGCGAGCCTATGGTACAGTCGCCAGTTCGTACAACTTAACAAAATTTACGTCGTGGGTCCAAGCCTTATAAGGACCGGTCCCCGTAGCAAGGATTGACTATTCATCTGCGTTGTAGTAAATAAGTCTCGAAAAATGTAAAAGGCCAGCCTGACCGTGTAGGTCATTATGCCAATAAGTAGATATGGTAATACAGTGGAACTTAACTGTTAACAGGTAAAATCTCGCATAAAGAGCAATATATTTTGTATTCCTGGTAGATTTGTGGGGTCCGATGTCAAATCAAGATCATGCTCGATTAGCATGGAACATTTCTTTGATTTTGAATGAGAGTTTTGATATTAAGCATCATTTCATATAACACTATTGCCAGGTGAAAAAGTTTCGTATGCAAAAGTGTGTGGTATGTTGATGAGTTTTTCTTGCGCGCCTTTTTGAATTTACTTGTTGATCAAGGCGAGAGTTTTCCCTGCCAATTACTGCTACTTCGAGGAGTTTCTTTGACTACAGATATGGTGTGCAAGTGATTTGATGCCAATCAATATATGGAAATCGTATTTGTACCATACATATTTTTCAGTTGTAATGAAATTGGCTTTATTTTGGAAAACTAGCAGATACCAACACAAACCAATAAAAAATTGTTATAAATTATGTTTTCGAAAAAAATCCTGATCAATCAACCATGGCGTCCTTTACAGCACGAGCACTCTAAAAATGAGCTATGTTTGAAGCAATGTTTGAGTACAATAGAGGATATAATGATAGTAAAATAGTACAAAGTAGTTGAAATATTGTCATCGAATTTTAAAATTTATTAGTTTGAAAATAAGCTAGTTATAATTGTTAATATTTAATTTGATTCGATACATTAAAACATTGCTTTAATATCTTTGATCAAACAGCACTTATCTTTATTGTCAAATGCCTTTCACGTCTTCCCCTTCTACTAGAAACAAGAGAATCCTAAATGATACGAGCATATAACTTGACTAAATGATGTGATAAACTCACATCATGTTGTAAAATTTGTAACACCTCAACGATATGCAGAACTAATCTGTTTGATAAATATGACTAAAACTATACTGGAAGGTGCACTAAAACATACTAACAAATGATCATCACAAAACGAACAATCAACTATTCTTTATTTTATGAGTTGGCAATGCCGTTTGCTAAGCGTCGGATAGTAAAATAAGTAAGTGACGTTTGCTAGGAACCTTCACCAAGTAGTTAGCGTCTTGCTACTGGCATCGAACTACTGCAGCAAGAGTACGAATCACCAAGCGCCTCCATCATAATCTAAAAAGCACCATGCCACTCCATATGCTTTCAATTAAATTACTATTAGACTTGACAGCTGTGGCAAATCAGCTGTAGTGACAAAAACAAACAGTATCTATGACATTGACGACGAGATGCTGCACCGAAATGAATAGAAAAGGGTTAGCTTGCTTAGGTGCGTACTGTTTTAAGCCTGTTAGATTGCCGTTAAAGTGAGAGGCTGGAATTTGTGCACAATTGTTTACATAATTGTTTACGCAATATTATTAATATGTTATGAAATTCAAAAAGAAGAGAGAAATTGTTTTCATTGATACTCAGAGATGTTTTCGTCCATCTAAATCGAAGTCTTATCGATTATTTACAAATTTTATCTGGTAACATCTACCAGACCACGCACCCACATGGTGTGCAGTACAAAGCCATGGACGGATATGGTCGATCCATTATCAATGTACACTGTACGTACACATCAAGGTGTTGGTGTTACCTTGGTGATATTCTTTTATATCAGTTTGCTTGATCACCCAAGTTCGTTCAATAGATGTAATGATTCCATTATGTAGATTTTATCACAAAAAAACAGAAACACTTTATATAAATGCGTTCTGTAAAACAACACAACACAATAACACAAATTGTTTTACCTTAAAAATTCAGGTATATATTTTTTGTGAAATTTGTAGTTCACTATTATTGCTATTTCTTTTTGGTGTAGCGACCTACACGTTCTTGCTACGGAATGACGGTTTGAAAGATAATCGATCTCGACCGGCCTTGTAGCAACCTGTGTTTTCTGGAGTGTATAAAAATTGTTTTGCTACTGCATTACATTAAACACGTTCTTGCTATTACACTGTAACCGCAACTCGATGCCTTTCATGTGAAACAACACATTCTTCAACCTATATGTTGATTTTTTACGTTTTGTTTGTTTGCTTGCCTCGTGTGAGACTGTTACATTATTTGGTTTCTAACACATTCGCAGACGTGTGTCCACAAACATTAGAATCGTTTGCTTTACTCTTGGCAAAGGTCTCTATCGTAGGTAAGGCCGATAAGTGAAGATTATCAGGGTGGGGGCGCCTTGCAGGGTTCATTGGAGGATAGTGTTTAAATATTTACCTAAGCCAACCATTGCGGTACCTTTTTTTTGTTGTTGCCAGCAGCGCATTTTTGATGGGGCGTTAACGAGCGTAAAACATGAGGGAATGGTAGGTCGTCATAATTGCGTTAGGGTTCGTAGAGGCTTCCGTATTATGAACGAACGGGACCTGGGCACTGGGTTCATAAATTGTAAGCAATGACGAACGAAATTAATTTATCACCAGTGAAGAAATTGTTTTTGCTCGCCGTCGCATGAAAACTGATTTCCAAGGGTTTTTGTTTAGGGCCGTTAACAAACCAGTTAGCTGGTTATAATTATTAATCACACCCAACGTTCTTTTGGCTTTACTGCTCTTAATTACGATTGGACGCCTTTGTGGTAGTAGTTAAGGGGATTCCGGAAGTCGCAGCAGTGTTTTGTGACCAGAAAAAATCATATTTTATGGTGCTACCATGATTAACTTTTCTGCTCTTTAATTTACACATTTCATATTTCCTATAAACTTTGCCACATTCAACCATTTTGTCTATACTACCTATCTCAGCTCTGCAACCTAATGCTATGTATAATGTATTTCTTTCGAAATCCATAAAATACTTTTCCGGTGAACAAGTATACTGCCCTTCCGCATAAAAATACAGCCAAGCGATACGAAGATGGATTAACTGGTATCATTGAGTAGTACGAAGTAATTATTAATCTAGATCCGTGGCTGGATCGATCATTTGTCGTAACGTCTTCCCTAGAGCCTTCGATGACCTCGTTGCTGCGAATAATGATGCTGCTTAAGACAGCTGTAATGAATCGTGTTTTGCTTTCATTGTGGACGGGTGTTTGGTATTGTCGATTTTATTCCAATTTGCGCTTGGCATTAAATGGTGAGCAATAAAACTGTGCCGTAGGTTCGTTACGACTTGGCCAGAATTTTATCGGCCATTTAGGTTAATTATCTTTGCGCGATTGGGCCAAATTGAACCAAATCGATGCACAAACCCAACATGAGTATAAAACATTATTGAAATTAAATGAAATATATCCATGATTTTATTTTAAGATGTTCATCATGGTTGAAAATAGTTTGCATAAATATTCAACATGATGTAAAATTAATGAGTGAAAATAATGTGAAATCGTTGGTAGGAGCGTTACGAAGAAAGTAAAATTGTTTCTACTATTATTAAAATAAGTTAATGAAAATTCGTGTCAATTTGCATAAAAAAATCTATTTTATCTTATTTTGGGAATCTCAGTGATACAGTTTGCCGTCGAGAGAATAAAATTAAATAAATAAATATTCTAAATGAACTATAAATATAGAGACATATCTAACGTTTCAGTAATCTTTCATATCATTTTTTATGAACACTACATTAAAACGCTGTCTATATTTCAAAATGATTTACTTAAATGCATTCAAAATCAGCAACAGGTTCATGGTCTATTCGTGTTTTACTCAAAAGTTTTTTAAATTTTTCTGCACGATACTAATGATGTTTTCATGTTAGACGCAGAAACGAACATGAGTAGATAGAATAGTGCTAATAAATGTACGTGCAATAAATCTCTTGACGCCTTTATTTTTTTCTGGAATAAGATAAATTTTATTTGTCCTTGTTGGGACACACGCAATCCAAAAAACATTTGATGTTGGTTGCACTTATTCTCAAAGAAAACTCATTCAGGTTCCATCGTAATCTGCATCCACATAGTCAATGAGATACGACAAATGTTGGAAAAGATGGAAATAACAACATTGTAACAAAATAAGTGTTTTGACTAGTTCACAGGTTTCCTGTTTTATGAAATGGATTCATATACGAATGCTGCTGTTCAATGTTTGCCCGGTTTTAAAAGAAAGCAAGATTACAATAGTAGTTTCCAGTTCATTTTAGCATCAATTTTTTACTATTTTCCAAATATTATTACCTATTCTTAGAACTTTAATCTCTTTGCATGATCATAAACTCCCTATATAATGATCATACAAGCCCGCTATGGTATATTAGAAAATATTACAGCTCCCTCTGGGAATAGTGATGTGTCTGTAACAGAACATGAATTTAATAACCTTAATGATACGATAGCGTTTCTATTGGTAGCGTGTTAGATCTGAGCAACAGGTGCGTTTGTGTACATATCTTGTAAAGAGTTTGCAAGCACAGGGGCATTGTGTACACATTGAAATAAAAATGTATATTTAACTTCACTACCTATATTTACTTAGTTTTTTCACTAGGATTTTTAAAGCGTCTTGATTTCTGTATTGTAAAGTTTTAATTATATATACTACAATACTTCAAGGCTTCATGTTAAGAACAATGTTGTCATTTTCAGAAGCAGTTAATTAAAACATTTTTACGGTAGCATAATTAAATCCCATCAAATGAAATGTATTTGAGCTGTATGCACTAAGATATTTTTTAACCACTGATACAGATATGACTTTGATAATTTACAACATACAACCTTTTAAATTATTACCCACCAACAAGGATATTCAACATAATAAGGTTGGCCACAGGAATTAAATAACTCCATATACCTTTGTTAATTTGGCATTTTCATTTACTGATCGCTAAGACGATTGCCTAGGGAATAATTCGTTTCGCTGGTAATTACATTTCTAGCAAACAACAAGGAAAAAGAAAACTCTATGTTATCAAGTACATCACAACGCGAATACAGGACCGCATAAATGAAATTTACAAATTGTGGGCTTCTGTCCAATACTATACAAAGCTTAATATGTTTATTTAGGACAAGAAACACTACGACAACATGATATCAAGTTATTATTCAACAGAACAGGGACAAGTAAAGAAAATAACTTTACTTCGTCACTCAACTTCCGCCATTTAAGAGCCTGGTGATCGAACACGTTTCACTTCCTTTTGAAGCACCGAACCGTGGCAGTGTGATAAAAACTTCTTATTTGTCGTAGTTTCTTATGTTTTCTTCCATAGTCACTGTTTGGCAAAAGTTGAACGAAATGTCTAGAATGTCGCCGTTTGCGGCACCCTTTGTTCATCTTCTACCATTGCTTAACCCCTTAGAGAATTCCTTTTTTTTTCAACTGTTTACTGTTCAAATCCACTGTCATTTAGTTGACCGTCTAGAACTTTTTTTGGTCTTTTTCTGCAAAGTCATCGGACGCTTTTCCGGTTGCATTCTTTTGTTGAGCGGTTGATAAATGAAGCGCAAACAGTGCCGTGTCGCCTTGAAACTAGGCCGATCTGAGCTGGATGATGAATTTTCTCAGGAGTTAGCTAGAAACCTTCAACCAGATCTTCTCCATTAGAGGAAGGGTAGAAAATTACCAAAAGAAAAAGCAAGCGGAAAAAATCAAACCGATCCCACATCAAAAACTCGCTTGGACTGCAAGAATCTGAGAATTCGAAGTCATTTGGAAGTGAAACCGCTATGCTTTTAAGCTTAATAATGTGTTCTACTTATTATTAAGCATATTCTACTACTTCTACTATTTGAAATAAAAAAAAGTACTACTCCAAGGGCCGATGCAAATCCGAATTACTAATAAATCATTCTTGTCGTTATTTGTGTAGCTTAATAAAAAATAAAAGCTCATAACCCAATATATCTACGTTTTCCATTAACGTATAAGCCAATTTATACCATACCAAAACAAATGTATCAGATGAGAATAGAACATACTGTAAAATACTAATAATGGTTTTAAACAGACATAGGTAAATCTTAACATAAAAGCAGTAGATTTTCAAATTTCAGTATTTTAATGTTTTAACAAACGTTCATGTTAATTTCTAAAATCAAGACTAAAAATCTTTAAACCTTCCCTCAAAGTCCATTGTGAATATAAAAACTCCGAATAAAGTTTCATGATAATTTTTCCTCCCTTAGCAAATTGTAATAAGGAACAAAACACTTGCTGTGTAGCGTCATAGCTAAAAAAGTTGAAGAATTTTTCAATCATCCAAACCTGACCATGGAAAAAGCCACACAATAGCGTGTTGCTTTGCGCTCTAGGAATTTGCTTTGCTGTAAGTTTTTTGCATTACTATCGGATTTTTGGTATGCATTCTGACGATCTGGTAAGTGTTGCTCGATTTTCTTTAACTTCCGTTCCACACTCATCCCAGTAACATTAAGAGCACTGTACTCGGTAATGCTCAGTCAGCGCGGACTAAAGAGCGCGTATGAAACCATACCTAGCTGTATACTGCACAATACTAAAATTATTGTTTTTACACACCTTGAATGGTATAGTATATTCAATCAGTATATTCAAACATGTTCTGTGGTTGCCTTGACACACGATTCAAATTAATATTTGCAGATGTAGAATTTGCGGTGGAAATAAAGGAAGCAGTTGCATCAGATTAAGAATAATTGGCGTTTTGCAAGAGATCAATTCAAGAAATGCATAAATGTACTCTCTTTATCTGGGGCATATGGTAGCAAGAGTTGAAACATTCACATCTGTGAACATCAGCTTTAAAGATGGCAACATATTTTCCTCGAGGAAAGTGAACATTTAGGGAGAAAGCGTAGCTGCACTGAACGGCTGAGCGTAGACCAACGGACTACCGTTTACTTATAGTGTTTGCTTGTGGTTCATGCAAACCGGAATGCTATATTCGTTTGGGAGAAATAAGTTTTGGTCGGTAACAAGGTTGCAAGGGTCCCATATGGTTCCTTCCATGACGAAGCTAGCGTATTTCGCACAATTTATAGCTGTTATGAAGTGCAATACCAAATTCACATACACCACATGCTCGACTCTCGCTTATGCAAATTTAATGACCTTAAAATATCCCCTAACATTTCCGATACTAGCGACTAGCAAGATAATATGGTACAAAATATGAATACTAAAACTTCGCGAAATGGGTGGTAGTTTTTTTGATTTTGAAAAAATTGAATTCAATATTTACACATTTTTTGATATCGATACAGTTAACCATTTCTAATTGAGATTTAAACACATTAAATACATAAAATACATTTTAAACACAATTATATAAATAATGATTGTTAGATGGATCTTGTAAGTAAGAGGACTTTTATAGAAACATGTTTAAAACACATTCTAGACTTCTATTTATAGAAACCTCTCAATAAAATCTCTTAAATACCATGGTATGTTAGCTACGATGACTTGAAAGGTACATTAGAGATAGAACTCAAAGAATGTCATTTGGCGATAGGTGGTCAAGCCCATTAGGGAATACGCTTGAGATCCCACAAAGTAGTGCATTGCGCCCAATATGTAAGTACATAAATGATATCAAAAAAATACTTCATCACTGCAATGTTAACATGTTGTCAGATGAAACGGTAATTTTTGTGTCGCATAGTAATCCCGAATTAACTTCTGAAAATCTCTAAACAGATCTTACATCTTTAGAAGAGTGAATGCGAATTAAAAATTGAAACTGAATCCGAAGAAGAAAAAATCCATTGTCATTTTTCAGAGGGAAAGTGCACTCAGCCAATCGCTAAAAATTAAAGGAGACATGAAGGAGTGTTATAAAACAGTTTTGTGTAACTGGTAGACTTAAGAATGGCTTAAACGAATTTGGCAAAATAAAACTTTATAAGTCTTTAATTTCTCCACATATCGACTTTTCAGCAACAATATTTTTCTTGACTAGTGAAACATAAATGAAAAGATTACAGAGATTACAAAACTAGGCTATGCGAATTATACTTGATAATAGACAAACTTCGTTATGTGTGATGTTTGATATACTATTTAATTTATATTTTTTCGGTAATAAACTTAAAGGCATGACTTTAGATTCGTGGAAGTTATACATGGTATATTTATATAGATACAAAATTGCTAAACAATTTATCTCAAAAAAACAAGGCAATCCAATGCATAATTTTATATTAATAAACAAAAAGTATAAATATGCTTCACTTGGCAAAATGAACAATCATGCTTGGGGCAAAATGAGCAGTTTCTTTTGACATATGACATTTGACAATGACATTTGACGTTTGGTGAGGTTTTTGTGTTGTAATTGTCCTCACAATTATGCTAAGAGGCACAGCTTTAAAAAAATTGCTTTCGTCGAATGGAACGTGTAAGCAATAAAATTAAAAAAAACTAAACACATGGTTGTTGAGCCAAAGAAGAAGAATAATTGTTTTAGTAAATTTAGTGTTTTTAGTATATTCTTTTTCATTATGTCTGTTATTTTATTAATTAGATTCAGCCTATATACACAAAAAATCAGAGCCGAAATCAATCAGTTATAGCCCAATTTACTGATATTTCAGTTAAAATTTCATTGCCTACAATGTGCTTTACGAATAAAAAAAATGGCAAAATGATTTGCCAAGTTCGTATTTTAACAATGTGAAATGTTAAAATGACCGAGATCTCGTGTTAATTTTTGTGTTTGCCGAGATTCGGTAATCGATCTGCCATCCGTCAGGTTGTTTACATCGTGCAAGGAAAACATAGTTTGGTCAAATTCTGGCATTAATGCAGGAAATATTTCACATTGAGGAACAAAATAATGTAAGATACTACGATTTTTTTTACGAAATATTTACTTATTTATTCATATTTTCATGTTTATATGACAGTTTTTTATGAATTATGATGTTTGCGAAAACAACTTGTACTAAGAGCTGTAGGTGTTCAATGTTTCTATCCAGAATAAATCGATGTTACCGGCGTTTTGTGTTATTTTTACATCTCCCTACACAAAACGAAGTAAGAGGTGACGCTCAAGTTACGAGATTGATTGAATCATTGAGGTATTTAAATCGAAAGATATTCTTCTACCAACGTGTTGTAAGTGTATCAAAAATCATCAAATTATTCGCAGTGATTCTAAATAATTCTGTGGTAGAGATTATACCCGTTCCATCTATTTGATCATGCGTAGTAGTGTCGTGTGGTACAAAACATTTAAACAAAAAGTAAGACAAATAAGTACTTGCTTCGAACTATCATTCAAGTGAAATCAAATGCTCGCATGAAAGGATTGCAAAATCGAATACTATGAACGTTGAACAAATACAAATTTTCATTATAGATTAATCCAAAAATTCGGATACAATGCATTATAGTGAACACATTAGAACTGAAAAACTAGGTCCAAAGGAAGATCTTAAAAACATGCATATAACGGGTTTATATTTCCCATGGATCGGGCCTCCATACGTAGATGCGTGGATAAGGTTTTGTACGAGTTGTGTTAAATAGTTGAAACAAAGCAAAAAATAAATACATAATTGAATTTCAATATTTATTAATCCATTGAAAGTATATCTTGCGGGAAAAATTATCTTATGGTTCAGCAGTAGAGTCAGCATTAAAACTAAACTGAACTGAAAACCTGAAATGAACAGCAACTCCTATAGTAAAAAAAGTAATGGGACAATAACATATACGGAATATAGACATTCCTAGATCAGGGTTTCTTTTATGATTGGCATGTTGTTAAGTGGTATTAGCATGAACCCATGATTGTCATGTTGTTAAGTCGTACGAGTTGACGACTGCCCCACGAGTCCAGCCGATAGTCAAACATACTGAGAAAGAAAGTGGACCATGGTTACTAATGTAATGGAAACAGTAACATTTACCACATATTTTAGATCAAAAAATGGATGAGCTATGAACCGGGATAAGAATTTAATAGGAACCTGTACCAAGATAGCAACACGGTCATATAGAGTATTAGTAAAAAGACATCAAAAGAGAACAGAATTGTTTATCTACATGTGAAACCTTTAAACATGCCCTGCAGTCAATATACACGTCTAAGGTTCTGTTGCAAAATCCTCTAACCGGGCCAAATTGACTAGTGCTATCAAAACGATGCAACAGTTTTAGGCTATAAAAAAAACAATTATTAGCGATATCCGACTATCTTCCAATTGACTGATGTCTCAGTTTTCTCAAACCGGAATCTCGCTTAAACACGTAATCGTCATTCGTCATTTTTAGCCGAGATTTTTGGTTAAAAAGGTTCAACCGAGATCATAGCAGATGTGCGAATTTCGGTTTATTTTTAACCGAGATTCGGCAAAAAAATAGAAGAGTACTACACATATGATCAGGTATTGTTCCATCACGTAATTTTTATGATTTTGTGAACAGACAGTGAAATCTCTCTAAAATGAAACTTCAAGCGACCGTCAACTTAGAGAGATATTCATGTTAAAGAAAACTAATGAAGTTCTTGTTATGAAGTTTCCAAGAACCACCAAAAAAATTGGGAATTATTTTTTTAACCAATATTTTTGCGAACTGTCGTTCATAAATTTTTCTTAGAAAATTTCGACTGCCAAATCGCATATGCACCTTATGGAATGTTCACCTTAGAGAGTTCATCATCTTTAAGAGACATAAAATGTATGGAATATGACGGGACCTTTAAAATATTCATCTTAAAGAAACAATTCATCTTTAAGAGGCTACATCTTAGAGAGATTTCACTGTAATTACTTGGATCATTTCAAGTACATCGCGCCAAATCCAGCGTGGAGAGAGTATGATAAAAAGCAATAGAGAAAGAAGGCAAAATGCACGCTAGCAACGAATACAAACACAGCAGTGTGCAATCTAGAGCGTAAAGAGCATATGAGAGAGTTGGTGAGGATAAAGCTTGGCATTTGCCATTCGCCAAATTTTTTAGAAAATTAAGAATTTACATAATAGAACAGAACTTGAAAACAAAAGTTTTTTGACTACTAACTAAACGCTGTCGTTGTGGCATATATTGCCCCAGTTTTTTAACGCCCCGGGGAAGCATCACGTGAAACATCAACTTTAATTTTACACTTTTTAAATATGTTTACATTACTTTCAGGCTTTGTTGCCTAAATTTAAATGTATTTCATGGATAGATAAATGGTGGAGGCATATAATAAAGTAAGAATAATTATGTTTTGTGCAAAATTCAAATGAATATGATTGGTTAGAATGCACATTTCCCCCCACTTTCCCCGCTTTATAGTATTAGCCCTATAATTAGAACCCCTGATAGTTCTAGCCGGTCTCGTGATACAGTCGTCAACTCGTGCGTCTTAACAACATGTCCGTGATGGGTTCAAGCCCCGAATAGACGCCATACGTAGGACTGACAATCCTGCTATGGGGGGTAATCCAAAAGTCACTGAAAGCCAAGCCTCACAAGTGGTTCAGACAGGCCTTGACCGACAACTATTGTTGAGCCATAAGAAGAAGAATAAGAAGATAGTTCTAAATTAGAAGTAAAATAATTAGTTTCAGGGTCAAAACAATGCTAGAACAAGATGATCATTTTTTGTAGCAAATCTTATTTAACATTCCTTTTGCCCATGCTGCTCTTTTTTCACATCTATTTTTTTTTTCTTTGGCTCAACAACCGATGTCGGTCAAGGCCTGCCTGTACCCACTTGTGGGCTTTGGCGTTCAGTGACTAATTGATTCCCCCCCATAGCAGGATAGTCAGTCCTACGTATGGCGGCGCGGTCTATTTGGGGATTGAACCCATGACGGGCATGCTGTTAAGTTGTACGAGTTGACCACTGTACTACGAGACCGGCTAATCTGTTTTAATCCTAATAAAATAGGCGTGCGCTAAACAAAACTGTACTAACAATGCAAACTGTGATGCTTGTTAGACGATAATTTGCCATTTATAAGAGGTACCAGTGGAGTAAACAGATTTACTCATTTTGGGAGAAGCGCGGTACTAATAGTACAGCGCTATGACATGGTCCACTACAATTTTAAGATGACGGCGTTTCACTCTTCCAAATGAGCTTAGGCATTATTTGACAGTTTATGAGATTTTTTCAGGTATTTCGCTATTTTCCCAAACTCGATCGAAGAGGCACGATAGTTAAAATTGCTTAGATACAACGATTGCTTTAATTTATTTCCATCTCATCTTTAATTTTATGAGTACAGGCGGACCCCGAGATACACGGTTAATGGGGACCGAAAACGGCCGCAAAAAATCGCGTATCTCGAGTTTCCGCGTAAGTCGATTCTTGTGATTTCCAGCCAAAATATTACTAATTTTCGTATAATTTTGCAAGTAGCGAGTGGTTTTAGCCATTTAATTCATTATTTGATACGATTCTGACTTAAAATAACAGCTTGGAACCTTTTGAAATAGATTTTAACATTCGATCAAAAGGGAAATTATATTGAATTTTACATATGATGTGTCAAATCAGTACAAGTTATTCAAATAACTGTCAAATTTAGAAAACCGCGTTTTTCCGAATCCGCGTATAAGAGGTACAGTGTATCTAGGGGACTACATGTATCTATCTCAGATATGCTCAAAATGGCCATTTGTTCAAAAAACATCCAAGAAAACCACAATTGTGTGTCATTTTGACATTCGCTACGATAGCTCCCGAATTCGATCGAGTTTAGGAAAGTGGGTGATTAATTTTGACTAAAAACGTTTATGGATAATATATGTTGACTCAAACAAACTTCGGGCGTTGCATTAATGGCATTGTCAAATAAAACATGATTGCATGTGTATGAAAAGGTACTTACTTCTATTATCTTATATTATTTTAAAGTACTTCCAAAACTGATGTCTTTTGTTCTTAAACTGAAATAACTTCCAAAACATATGAGGATAATAATAAAACCCATTGCCATTGCAAAATCGATATTTACTTTTTCCATTGTGGTAAAAGCAAATCATCAAAATTTTATTTGATTTTTAGTGCAAAGCGAACTGCCTCACATTGTCGCCACACTTTCTTCAGTGTAACACAAAATGTTTGTTAGTTCATTGAACTAAAAAATGAAACGCTATAAATTGAGCAAAGCACACTGTAAATGTTCTTGTCGTATAATTCATTTATCATAGCCGGGTGCCTGCTAAAGACGTGATATATTTCTACACCCTACACAAATATGCTGAATTTCTTCATAATCGCAAGAAAAAATCTGGACAAGCGACTTGCACAGAAATCGAGGTATTTTCTAGGGTCAGATTTAAGGACAGGATGGTTCAACGGAATGAAATAACGAAGGCTAGACCCACAAAGTTTACTTGTTTGTTATCAGAAATAAACATTTACACAACATAAAAACATAAAAGTTAACATCAAGAAAACTATTAAAAAAGACGTTAAAAATATTTTTATCAACATCAGCTTGCACGACTCAACAACATGCTCGTCGTTGGTTCAAGCCTCATATGAGCCGGTCCCCGCAACAAGGACTAACTATTCCGACCTCGTAATACTTAATAAGTCTTATAAGTAATCTTATAAGATCTTTTCGGCAAATAGAAAAATGTGTAAAACACATTTAGCAGAACCATACAGAGATCTGCTGTTAGCAATGTGTACACATTTCAACGGTAATTTTAACTATTCTCACATTCATCTGGCATGTGATTTTCGAATCTACAGTCTTTCGAATTGGCACCTCAGTGGCAAGTGGAAACTGTGATAAATCTTTTTTTTTCTGCGTGATCTACACGGCCATGCCGGCTGTTGTAGCACTTACGGACTTATTTAGAACCACGCAGCCGAATAGTTAGTTCTTGCTACGACGGGACAGTCCTTACTTAAGCCTAGTACGACGGACATATTATTGAGTCGTACGAGTTGACGACAATACCATGGAACTGCCCCATATTACCAATCGATTATCGAATCCACAGTACTTAAAATTGAAATTTGAGTGGCTATTGGAAACTGTAGTAAAAAAACTATATCTTAGGATCATATTTTGCTCAAATGAGATATTCATAGTCTTCAAAAACAGAGCTTGTAAATAACAACAAATAAAAAAGGTGTTAAATAAAATTATAAGGCATATTTGACGTAAACAATCGAAAAAGATAAAGGGATTTAAGGTGCGTTCGTTCGTGCCTTTGGTCTTCCTCTGCCTAGCGAGATCTAGACAATTTCTTCCCGGAAATGATCATCAAAAGATAGTGCACAACAAATACTGTTGATTTCGCCTAGTCATTCAGTAAACGTATATCAATTTCCATTGCATGTTTTGTTTACTTCCGCTTTCTAGTGTCTTTATTTATTCACTTCTATTTGCAGAACATCGACAGCAGAAGAAGCAATACCGTCACAACCGGTGGACATCGTTAGTAAGATAAAGCCGAATGAGGATGCGGAGAAAATATGTGGATGTAATTTTCATAAAGTTGATTACGAAGAAATCATAATTGAAAGCCAAAATATAAAACGCTGAAGAAACTGAAATCGCCAAGGAGTAGCAAACATCTCTTGCCTCTAGAGCAATCTGTCGCATAGTTTATGTGAGGATTCCGAAAGTCAAAAGATTAGCAATCAAATGCTATCAATATGGCGACAGCGATAGAGGAAGCAGTGTTTAACGCTCTAAGAGGACATCACAATGAACACACGAAGCTACCGTCTCCTAGGATAATTAAGATTTATATAGCAAGTCTAAAAGATGGTAAGTTTGATAACCATCTTTTTGTAAGATGCAAGGACTATGAAATGATACTTTTGGATGCTTAGATATCCAATCAAAAACAATTCCTCTATTCACCGTATTGAATCGAGTTGAAACCAATGGAACAACATTGGCAATTGCACTGGTTTTCATTTCATTTCAATCAAAACTGGTTTACTGCTGATTCGTTACAGATTTCAAAGAGGAACGTCGTCTGCTGCTGGAAATTATTGGTCCAGATCTTCAAGCCTTGTATGACGACCGACAACTAGAGGTAAATGAAAAGCCTTTGAATGAATTGCTAAACTATTCCGGCTACTTCAACCAATAACACATTTGCACATGTCTTCCCTTCCGCTGCACTATCGTTTGTCGATGGTTGTAGATTGAAATAGTTGACATCCACTTCGGAACCGGTAGTGATGGGCTAACAATAGTAGACCTAGATCCGTACGTGCTCGATGATCACCTGGAGGAAATAGAAACATGCCACTGCGTCTCGAAAAGTGTATTTCTAATCGTAAGTTTCTACATCAATAACAGTGATTGCTGCCTACTCAGTTGAGGTAGCGTCTCACCGTAGCTTAACAAAATGGTGGAATCGAATGGACGCTGCTGGTATTTTGAATGTTTTCATTGAAAGAGGATTGATAGTTATTTCACCATGTTTTATCCAAGCGGTTTAATTGATTTGTCAGCAAAGTGTGCTTTACGTGTGCTTTGATGCCGTGTACATTACAATATTTCTTACCCGTTTCACTTTGAAACGATGAACTTGCAAAGTGAAACTGGGAAGAAAACTGCACCATCATCGTGTACCTGCTTGGAGGTTGTTAAATTGAAAGAAATGGATGAGAGTCCAAATGAATACGCTATAATAACAATGATTAATGTTCACTGTGAAATTAGCAATGCACAAATCTGATAAACCCACGCTTAAGAGTTTACTTTACTTGGCTCTCACATCACAAGATTTTTCCAAAGAATAAATCTTGGTATTCCTACAAGATATTTTTATTAAACATAAAACTTGTATAAAAAGAGATTTTGTTTACTTAACAGTTAAATTAAATAATAAACATAAAGCGAACAGAAATGGTTAAAATAATCTGTAAAAATATTAAGTTGTTTATCTATTGCTTCCATTTCGAAACAAAAATTTATATATTGTATAAAACATTAATATCTTACTACGTTTTAACGCGATGTAATATTTATGAAGCTTAGCTTACCTTTTTGATGTAATAGATTTACACATTAACATTTACAACATAGATAACATAGATATAAAGAATTTAACAGTATTTCCCTCCCTATTCTGGATTTATTCAAAACAATTCAATTTAACCATAAAACAATTCAATATCAATTGATTGTAAACCCAGCCATACAATACAAAAGGAAATGAAGGATTTTGAACAGTTGCTGTAAACCTGCTGCAAGGTTATCAATTCCTACCGTAGCGCATCCATTCTTGTCCTTCCCGAGGGGTTGTTTTGAGGAGTTATGAGTTAGCTTCGGTTTCCGATTATCAACGTTGAGTGATTGGTGTTTCCGGTTTAACTAACGTTTGTTTCACTACTCTTTCCTTTTTTCCGTTTTTCATCGTTGTTCTACTGCATCAACGTTTACGATCTTCCCGTAACATCGCCCATACTAACAGGTACTGCTGGGGTCACGTTTGGGCAATTTTTTACTGCCAACAAAACTCGACTCCAGCATATTTACGGCCATTTCTAAGCTATCCACCGACGACGAAGTTCAGTGTTTGCGGAAGTGGTATAGCACTACATGCCCGAAGACGAACATTCATCAGACAGAAGACACCCAGCATGGAGAAGGTTGCTACTGGCTCGCCACGAACTACAGGTGGGTAGAATGCCATTTCAATTTCCTTGGCCTTATGGTTCGATTTTTGGTCGTTGTGCACCCTCGGGTATCGAAAAGAGACATAAAGTGCCGGATGATGAATTGATTATTTTTATTGCTGATTGGAATCGGACGATGGCTTCGGAAACGATAGACTATATTTTAATGATCGAAGGATACTGGAGATATTAAAGCGACCGTTATCAATCATCATTGTTTATCTTAGTCATATTTTGAATGAGGCATTCATTTATTCTTCTGGCAGAAAATTGATTTCTTAACGCATGTATAAAGCAATAATTTCATAAAACAACATGTAAATATATTCTACGGTGATTTAATTGATAAAGACTTTCCTGAAAAATCTAATTAGTTATTAAATATCGCATATTTTGTGCGAGACTTGTGTAGCCTAGCATACACAAGTACTTCAAGAGGAAACCATTTTCCTAGGGAATAAATTCATTACGAAAAGTCAATAGCACCAATTTATCCTATACAGACGCACATTGCCAAGTTCGCTCGGAAAGAGCAAATTTACTAAATGTCGTTTGCCTGCTTTTAGTGATTGAAAGGGAACCGCTCCTTTCTGGTCTTGTCAGATACTTGATATTGTTCCATCTGCCGGTTCTTCTAATGCTTTCGATGCGATTTTCTTCCTCATTCTGGCCCGCATTGCAATAGAATGCGAAACATTTAATTAGCTAAGCTACGTCAACAATTTCCCATGGAAATTATGCTGCTCCCGGCATTCTGCCTCCAGCACAGTTCAAGGCATTTTTTTGTGGAGAGTAAGAGTTTTTGAATTATGAGTCCCGTTTGTGGCTGTAAAGCGAAGTGGAACCACTTTATCAAAATTATTACCTCAGATCAAATCAGTTAGCGTTTTCGATTGACTGTCCCTTCATTTTAAGACCTATTTTCCCTTCCCGAGGACGCGCATCAGTTCCTCACCCAGCCATCACAATATCTTTGTATCGATAGTGACGTAATCCGTTTTTCAATCTTCCAGCCAAGTCCGCTCTACTTACCTTTATACCACGCGTTCTTTCTATTACTTCCGCTTGCAGGACACTGGATAGGGCAGAATGGGTGACAGAGGCACAGCAGTTACGCGAGCTGCTAGAACGAAAAATAGACGAAGTGCTTCGCGCTGCTGAGGCCAAAGAAACATCAGCCGGAGATGGATTGGACGGGGAACAATTCTGTGATAATCTGAAACGACTGAAAACCAGAGCTATCGCACGGGAAATTGAAAAGGGTTTAGGTAAGTGGATTGTTCGAGCAGGGATGTCAACGACGTACGGTTCTGTGTTGTGGTTTTTGTCGAGCGAGGAAGGAGTTTTGGGACCATTCAGTGGTTCAATAGAGTTTTGGAAGTTTTGCTGTCAATTGCTTTCCTCGTGCCTCATCTGTTAGACGCAATGGCTGTCTGTAGAAACGTACCTGTGTGTTCTGGTGTCAACGTACAACGTTAAAATTTACCTTTTTTAAGATCATGATTTATTTTATACTATTAAATGGAAACGTGTTGAATGAAACCACGAGGAATTTGTGAATAATCAGTTAACACTAAATTAATTCGTGTTCGCTCTTCGGGGCTTATGAATATTCAAATCGGCTGACCTTCCAATAGATATTTCACCTTGAACATATTGTAGCGGATAATCATTCAATCAAGCTTTCCCATCACATAACAAGGTTAATAGAGAGTAATGGAAATCAGTTGTCATTTCCCAATGCACGGAACGTGTCCACTTAGCGTTCATTATCGAGATTGTTTGTTTTGTTTGCCGATCAGATATTGTCAGTGCTCTTGATTTGTCCAGCCGGATTCTGTAATTGATAACTGCAAACGATGGTGGAGCGGTGGCCCTGGCGACCCCCTTTGTCTTCACGATCGGCAATCGATAAACGTTCACTAACGTTTGATTATGTTTCATTTCACATATGTATGGCGGACTGGAAGAACATGGAAACGGCAAACACCTAGCTATTGATTACGATTTTCTTAAAGGCATATACATTGAAGTCCTTGAAATAAATGCATGATTTTATACTTTTATGGAGAAAAAAAACCAGTTCCACTATAACATATTTCAAATGAATCCAACGGTTTAAGGGGAGGTTTAATAAATGTCTTCGTATTCATAAAATTTATTAATTATTTTAATTCATTTGTATTTACTAGAATGATCATTTGCCCGATTCTTATCCAGCAAATCGACCACATTTAATGTTTGAATAGAAAGTGAACAGCTTTCCAGAACTCTTTAATGAGCAGATTGCATGTCCCGATAACATTCGCCACTTTGCCAGTCGACGGTATAGTCTTTCCCTATCAGTTCTAGCTATCCTACACAAAATAGTCTCGAAGGAGCACATTTATACCTTCACTATATTTCAGGATTCTTTTTTTTTTGTTTCCGAAACCGTAACGGCTAGAACGGAATCGACCTAAATAAATAGATAAACAGCACCGTTGTGTTGCACACCATTAACCGTTCATCCATCTTCTTTTTTTCCAACGTTTGCTGTACCACTACCGTTTTTGTTTGCCGCTGCGCTTAGCGTGTTCGTCGGGACGCATTTTGACACTTTTCCGCCATTGGAAAAACCAGAACGATTCCACCGAGCTCGAAGAAGATGAACACTTGGGTTCGAATACAGGCACGGAAGTGAAGCAGCTGGAAACCAACCTCATAGAAGCATTACCTGCCAGCAACCACCAAACATTAACGTAAGTCTACCTATCATAGGGAATATAGGAAATCAGTATCGGCCGCATACCACCTGTTTTCTCTCATTCAATTCCGACCCGAATTTCTCGAGTGATATGAGCCATTGAGTCAGCTAAAACTCATGCGTACGACGAGTTCCTCTACAATTTCGGCCAAACAAGGGATGTAAGAAAAAAGACATGAATATTCATTTGGTAACCGGTTTGTTTGTTTTATTCTTTCATTTCCCCCAACCTTCTTCATCCATCGGCCGATTATATGGCAAATGGCGTAACCTACCATTTGGAACGATGTTTTCATTACTGATTTTACGAACGTACAGCGTTGATTGGGCGGAAAATGGAATCGACCCCGAGATCGAGTGTCACGATCTGTACTTGACTAGCTTCAAGAACAAAATGTTCGAAATGATGAAGGCTTCCATCGATCAGGACTTGGCCAAGGATCCAAACGGGGGCAAAGGACGTAAGAAAACTGTACAGGTGAGTTAGCAGGAACATAAGGTACAGCACAAAACAGTATATTTACGCAAGGAGTACATTTGAGTACATATGTTCGCTAATCCGGAAATAATGGCATGAATTCTATCGCTGCTTGAAACTTTTGGACGTGAAGCGTCATCGATTATCATGTTTTGCTGAAACATGTTAGCATGTGAAACAGCAGAAGCATTTGAATACATTTACTGTAAATCACAAATATTTACAGTTTACAATCAATATTTTGTAATTTGCTTAAATATTTTAATTACCAATGTTGATATTGTGCTGGAACCATGAACTCTTCCACCCTTATAGATGAATACAATTTGCCATGTGTTTCATAACTTCGTTGACATAGAACCAGATTTTTAAACGGAAATTTATAGCAGCTGTCGTGTCTGCAGATTATCTAGTTGGTTCAATTTATGTACATATCTGAATTAAATTTCTTGTGGGGTCATCTTTCAATTTAACTATTTTACGAATGGATAGGAACTCTTTGTGTTAGTCATTATATTATCCATACAAGTGAACTGAAAAATATCGATTGGTATAGTTTTCAGTGGTAATTTTTGAATCACGAACTTCTTTAGCCTAACAATTAACGCGGTCATATCAGCTTGTACAAGATTCCTAAGCTTCTTCCTGCCGGGTAGCCACTGTTTTGAAACGTTTTTTGTTCTCCTTTGCATGAACCTTGTGATATTTCATCAGGAAATTTTCCACGAGCACTCAACACATTTAATGTATTTAAATGAGCACCTGAGTGCAAATAAGTACATCTCGTCGAAAGTTCCGGAGCGGATAAAACAAAATGTGCAGATGAACTTCCGTTCGGGTAGCCGGCATCCGCCATACTTCATTCACGGTGGACACGGTAGCGGTAAAAGTACTCTACTGTCTCGTATCTACACCGAACTGACAGGATGGTTCGAGCATACCAAAGTACACCGGGTGATACGATACGCTTCTGCTACTCCCCGATCAGCGTACAATTTGGAATTGCTGCGCGTCATCTGTCAACAGCTGGCCATCATCTTAAACATCCCCGAAGGCTACTTGCCCAAGGATGCATCGTTTGACCCACTCTATATTAACAACTGGTTTCAAAATTTGCTAAAGCACTGCGAAGACCTGCACAACGAGATACTCTTTCTGTTCATCGATGATCTTCACCGACTGAACCCGCTGGACTGCGATATTGTGGCTGCGTTGTCTTGGCTTCCAATAAGTCTCCCTTGGAACGTATTTCTGGTCGTATCTACCACTGTGCCGATCGAGTCACTCCGGTTGACACCAATGCAGAAGGAGCGTTTTAAGTGTGCAGATTATTTTTTCGACCTGTCGTTGGAGCAAAATGAAACAAAAATTAAACACTGGGGTGTGGTACCTTCCTGTACCGAGGCGCCACCAGACGAATTACCTACGTTCGCACATCTTGTAAACGGTTTGTTCGATGCGATGGAGCAGCAGTTTGGCGTGAAGGGCTTCAGTCGGCTAGCCATCTATATCACGTGCTCGGAGTATGGGTTAACCGAAACGGAGTTGCTAGAGCTGCTAATGCCAACGCAAGACGCGGATCTGGTCATCAAAAGCAATGAAGGAGACTTCAACTTTTCCACCTTCCGTACAATACGCAATCAAATGAGTACGTATAATTTTTGTCCTCCTTTTTGGGAGTGTTCTTACCTGGTGAACCATTTCTAACTTTTTCAGAACTCATACTAAGGGAGAAGCTTATGTCCGGTAAGCTGTTGATCGTCTGGCGGCACAGCATATGTGCGGAGATAACCAGAGTTCGCTACATGACACCGGACATTACCCGTTCCATTCACTCGGAGTTGGTGAATCTGTTCTTTCCCCCGGACGGTGACGATAGCGAGGACATGTCGACCGAACAGCACAGCAGAAAATCGAGTAAGTACCACTCGACGTACATGATGGTATTGAATGCGGGTAGTGACTAGGTTGTGCCGGACATGGCATCAGTGCATTGTTTTACGAATGAAAAGGAAACGAAAAATACAGCACTACTGACTGCCATTTCAGAGACAGAGAGAGACCACTGTCGCCATCGTATTGGTAATGTAACACAAGTACCTTTACTGTTGCGGCATGATTTTAAATGGTATGGTATACCCTCAGCAGGGGATGCTTAGATGGCTAATTGGTTGTCGTTCGAGAGCTCTTTATTGTTAAATGAAAAATCGATAGCGCTAATTTCAACTTCCTACAGCGTGTTTAGTGATGCCGTCATAACCATAGTGTAATCTAGAGTGTCGAACAACTTGAGTGGTGACGAATGAAGTTGTGTCTAAATAATTTTCTTCGTGCTTATTTTCTGATGAAAACGATGAATATAAGAAACAAGTAAACGCAAAGTATTGCGGCAACAGTTAGCTTCAAAAATATATCCATCAACCATTGAACATCGATAGCTATTCAATAGCTATATTTTTTTTAAATAATCATATTCGTGCCAATATTTTCATTAAAGTTGTGCAGTTTTATAAAAATATCTGGAAATTTTCCTTTTTGAATTTTAATTGTAGTTTTTGTAAGTAGGAACAAAAAATAATTATCAATAACATGCTATGTAGCTCAATAAATTTTGTATAATGTACTTTATTTATTTGTTATTCACATCACTATTACGGAGTTCTTCATCATCAATTATAACTGCATCTTTTTCGCTGCTACACGCGTTTTAAAAGAGTTGAAGAGCGAATAACATACGTACACTATTAATAGCCAGCACAATAAAACACTTCCACAGATTTTTTTTATTATGACGAGAGAACTTCGACAGTTGCTTTATACTCACTTGCCCCACTTGGGCAAGTTCCCGGCAAAGGTAGAGAATTTTTCGTTTTATCAACCATACAATTGAAGTAACAATAGCATAGAAACAATGGCATAAGAAAACTTTTCCACAAAGGCACACTTTTTATCTCGGGTACTCAGCAACATTTGCCCTAGGCCGGGCAACGCAGCAAGCTTCTGGAACTTTGCACCAATACACAATGGGCATTTGCCGGGATGAAATTCAAAAAATCAACTTTGTAATAGCGCAATTCCAAATAATAGGTTTTAATACTAAGGGTTAAACTAAGAAAAATACCAAATATGAGCTCTTTATCTGTTCTGGTTCTCTAGAAAAGACCTCTCAAAGTCGAGATTTGTTAAAAAAACGCAAAAAAATCTTCACTTTTTTGGAAAATTTTGAACCTTTGTAACTTTTTCAAATATGAACCGATTTTGATAAGTTTAGACATTTTATAAAGGATATTTAGTCAGCTTTGTAAACACGTGAAAATTTTTGAGTTAAGTTAATTTTATGCAAAAATATACGATAATAACTGAAGAAACCTCCTGAAAATTTTCATCATTTAAATTTTTGACTTAATGCCATTATAAAAGTGGCGTAGAGTGGCGTTGTCTCATATATGTCACATCATAGTGTAATATATATACTATCAATCTGTGAAGAAATATTCTGCGAAAGTTTGCGAACGCGAATTTTATTGAAGTTTTTTCACATCAACTTTTTCTAAAAACAGACACATGCGTAACTAGGCGGCTCCATAGGTGCCTAGTGTAGCGTATTTCGTGTATTCTACAAAAATATATTCTACGTGCTTTTGATCAACTTTCATTTCAATTACGAAGCTGTGTATCTTAGTTTCAGCTCATGTACTTATCTAATATGTAAATTTCTATTCTAACCTAACTTTATCATTAAATATAATGAAGCAAATCAGAACCAAATACCTTTTGGTCCTACTGTAGATTATAGAAGGATATAAGGAAAATAATTCTTAAATTATACGCATAACAGGCAAACGTTATGAATGCAGTAGCATCTATTGGCGTTTTGGGAGAAGAAACTCCCAAAACTCATGACAAACTAAATATAAGGATAGAGGGGAGATGCTACAAAGAATATTTTGCAAGAAAGAAAATGCATCCAGAAGGACATTTTGTATAATTGTATTTGATTGTAATTGTATATTTTGTATTCCTCTGATTCGTTAACCAGTTCAATATCAGTAGCTACACGCACTAAAACAAAGACAGGGTTTAACTTTACAAATGAAGTAAATACTTAGTTTGTAGCTATCGTTGAATTCTGATTTTTTTGGATAATTGTAAAACTAAGAACATCGGATTTTTAGTTTTATTATCCCTTCTGAAGGCAGTACAGGACTTGGAAAAGTATTGGATGAATATTCAAAGACAAATAATATGTGCTGCTTTTCATTACGAATTTGGGAACTACTTTATTTCAATGTACCTGCTCTATCTAAACATTTAAATGCCTTTATTCATGTCTTTAGAAATGTGAACTATACGTCAGGAGCTTGTAATAGTATCCACCTAAGTTGTGTATGTAATTTTTTTAATATTTGTACTACCTGTGAGTAAAAGTGACGAGAATTAGCTACAATTGTCCTATACAAAGCAGAAAAAAATATCTTATTCAAAATTATTATGTTTTGTTTATATTTTATTATTATTATTATTTATTTAATCTTCATTATCGAACATTACAGTATATTTTAAAATGATTTATACTATTAGCAACAAATAATACAAGAAAAAAAAACACACAAAATTGATAAAACTAAGCAAAGATCCCTTAAAACACTATTTTATGTAGCGCCACCTGGTGGTATGGATGCGAACTACAAATAAAATGTTATTTACTTTCATAATACTTTACTACAAACGATAAAAACTAACAATTTCTGCAAAAATAATTTTATCCCGCAATTTGTTCTAAACTGCCCATTGTGCAATAGGGTGGCTTCAACTAAAGGGGTTTGAATGGTATTGTTAGAAGAGGATTTATGTGTCCCTTCTTGGCCTCTTTGCATTCATTATGCTGGGCATGCAAGGTAAACCTATTGTGTTCCGGCAACCTGTTACGAGATTTGCTAAAGGTGTGAAATTGTAAATTGATATTAATTGAATTTTTATGTCTGCCTCGGAATTGTAACCGGATTGTGGGGAATGGCCCGTACCAATGGTTTTTTAGCGCTTGCTCCTATTATATAGAGAATATTATATTAGAATAATGATGACTCCAAGCTGAATAACTTCAAAATTTTAATCTAATTTGAATAATATACTTTAGTTGTATCTTTTTTGTAGAAAAATCTATGCCTTAATGTTGTTAATCGAAATGAAATGTCACAGTTATGGGGTAAAATCTATCCTTATATTTTGTGTTTCTCTGGCACTAATTCATAGTCTGCAGTATACAGTAGTACAAAGCCCGGTTTTTATCTAACCCAATGATGAAAATGTAAGTTTGTGTAACATGTGCTACGAAATCAAATTACAAAGCATTTTCAATGTCACACCCAAGGGATCAAATTGTATCCCTGGCTTAAATGTTATCATGCACGAGATAGAATAATGGGATCAAACAGCATGTTTCCTTTGAGCTGTTACACGTAATCAAAAACACCAGGGTGAAGGACGTAACAGAGAAAAGTACAAGTCGACCAACGGCGCCTTAATTACAGAACAGCATAAAACGTACTAAAGCAGCGTACTACCGGCGGCCAATTTGAATTGAGCTGACATTAAAAGACGGTGACCGTGCAATGATACTGACGGTATCCAACAGCCGAATACTCGGTTCAGCATGACTTCTTGTTATTTGTGCCCCTTTTAATGACGAAGAGCAGAAATAATAAAACACGCAACGTTCCGTTTGTCTCCGTCGGTTGAATGTCGGGTCGTAATTGAGGACGATGGAGCATGTCTTCGTTTTTAGCGTAGGAATTCGCATCGTAGCTCGTTCTTGATATAGTGTGAATAGAAAGTGTAAAAAGACACTTTTATTTGTCACCTATGTTCTATGTCGCACGATGCATAAAGATGGTGGCCTTTTTGTAATGCACAAGGCTCTCGTATATAATTCTTGTATCATAAATATATGTAAGTCAAGCTTTGCCCCTATTTAAATGTCATTTGTTAAACTAACTATTGATAAAAAGATAGGTCATAATTTATTTGCTTGTATCATTCGGCACAACACAATTTAAATTTAAAAATATATGTTATTATTTTTTTCAATCAGAATGATTTTTACTTTATTATATTGTTTAAATCTCTTCCAAAATTAATCCTTTTACAGGTATGCAAACACAACAAGACGACAATGTAACGCAAGTGCTAAATCTAGGGCCTGATATTTCGTACAGCATACGGCATGTAGAGGAAGCCTGGCACCACCTAATCAAATCTGAGGACACGAAAAAGCTGAAGGAAATTGCTGTGTGCAACTTTGACTTCTTACTGGCTGCCGTGAGTATTTGGCACATTGAAGAGCGGAATGAAAGAAGGTATTAATTAATTTTCTCTTTGAATATCCATTTTTTCAATTTGTTGGTAAACAGGTGCAAACAGTGTCTATCAGTTATCTGCGCTGCCTGATTGAACACGTCCGATGTTACATCCTAGACAGGGATATCGAGCTGGTGTATTACACAATTCGGAAGTCGAGTGATGTTCTGACACGGGACCCAATGCAGCTGGGGGCCCAGGTAAGAATTGAACCATTGAACGGAACTGGAATTTTGACAAAACTTGCCACATTTGCTGCGGTCTTCATGTTGAGAATATTATATTTACAGTTGATTTCATGGCTAAAATCTGTGTCAGCACACGAGGGACCGCAAGCTCTACTAAGTGTAACTGTGCAATCAGCAACAGCATGGTGTGATGGCTATACCGTGCCATTGCTTGTTCCGTTGACTGGTTGGCTTCCAGTTCCCCTGCCCAGTCAAATTCGCTGCATTACAGTTCCTGGACCAGGTCCAGTGCGATGCATCGAAGTTTCGCCGTCCAAACAACACCTGATATTGTCACCAAAAGTCGGAGATCCCCAGCTGTGGCATATCATGAGTAACAGTTTAGTTCATACATTTAAAGGTATGTAATATTATTTGGTTAGTTTGCTTTTATTCGTGTACAGCTATGATATCTTGGCTTCCCATTTTTGGCATTTAAAACAGGTTTTTTAATTCTGCTCATATTGAATCCATTAATTTAGCTATGATATTTAAAACTTTGGGTTTCTTTCGCTTCTATTGCATCAAATATGACATGATTTCAAGTGTTCTAAACCTAACAATTTTTCTATTACTGAACTGATTGCCCATTCTATGAAAATGTCTGTGATATCAATGCGCAAAATTTACAAAAAAAGTAAACAAAACATTCGGTTTGATGTTTTCATCAACTGCCCCATAGCGAAGAGTCTTTGTTGACTCACTGAAAAACGTTGCTGATTTCTTATGCCTCTTATAAAGATTAAGAAACAGGGAAAATGCATATTTCATCCTTGCCTTATCATTTTGTTTGTGTTTGTTGAAAGTTATAAAAGAAAGTAGAAGTAGATCATAATGGAACTACGTTTCTCAGCACTTTTTGCTGCCCTTTAAACGGACTTAGGAAAATGTCCGTGAGGATTTTAATCAAAGATTCATTCGTTGGTCCGGTCAATGGAGTTGTAGAGTGAACTGCATGGGATAATCTGCCCTTTGTAGGTTTGTTTGTATTTGTTGCTTTTCTAGATTTTCCCTTCCAACTTCTTTATTGATAATTGGATGGATTAATTATATTCTGACGAGCCGGTCTCGTAGTACAGTCGTCAACTCGTACGACTTAACAACATGCCCGTCATGGGTTCGATCCCTAAATAGACCGTGCCGCCATACGTAGGATTGACTATCCTGCTATGGGGGGAAATCAATTAGTCACTGAAAGCCAAAGCCCACTAGTGGTACAGGCAGGCCTTGACCGACAACGGTTGTTGAGCCAAAGAAAAAAAATATATATATATATATTCTGAATACATTTAAAGACTTCCACTTTGACAGTAAAAATATAGCTTTTTGAGATTTTACAAAGTCCTGCGTTTATGCATATCTTCACCCTTATTAATGTGTTTAGATTAAGTGTTGTATTAACAATTTTTAATATCTGTATGTTTATTATGTAGTAATTTTTTCAAATATAAAATTAAAGAATTGCTGTAAAAAATCATGGAAGAGAAACTGTCTGTTCTCGCCTGCAATAAGCTATTCTTACTAGAGTAGATTTGAATCCATCTCAAATGAGCACCAAATTCCAAGTGTAATCGAGTTATATGATTTCTCAAACCAGTAATTGATAAATGTCCTTCGATCTAAACAGACGAATTGCGATTTAAAATTCACGATGAAGATAAAGATGACTACAATTTATAACATCTAGAACACAATTTTATGATACTCGATGAACAACATTACAAATTTAACTAAAGGGAACTTTATGCAAAAATTTGAACAATTGCATCATCAAATAACTTAAGTATTACCAAGATTTGTTTTTGTAAGTTTATGCAGTAGGTGACAGCTAACTGAGAGGTTAAATTTGTGACAAAAAGGCACATTTGCTATGAATTTCTCCTCATAAGATTGCGGAAGTCTAATGTTTTGACATTTATGTGTTTTTCACTCCAGTTAGCGAACTTCTAGTTAAAAAGTACTCCAGTAAAACACATCCAGTTAGCGGTCTCTCATTTTATTTACTATCATGTGCTTAGTTTTATTTTATCTAAAGATACTTTGCTTACTAGATTGAACGGAAAAAAGTACAGACATTTGAAAGATTCAAATTTAGAGGTTTTGTTATCTTTATATTGTAGATATGTATTTTTGTTTCTAAATCTCCATCTGAATTATAAGACACGTTTAGGTTGAATAAAGTAATTAATTTAAGTTGGTTGTAATCATATCCATCAAAAAGTTTTTTTTTACTGAAATCACATAATAATACTAAAATGTTAAATTTACCCCAATCGTAAATCAATTTCATCTACTATTCCCTTGTTCATAGTTTCATCTACCATTCCTTTGTTAAGGATTGTGTTAATTCAATTTCTTTTTCTGAAACAATCTCATGATGGTGCAACAGAATTTATCAAACTGGCTTCGTATGCCGTAGTTGTATCTGCACATAAGTGGACTGGTTGCCATGCACGATTTATTTTCCAATCATTCCAACCAAGTGTATTACCAGGCTAGCAGTTACGATCTTATGCATGACACATTGTTGTCGGCCACAATCACTAATGTCGTATTATGTCAGGATCGGCTCGTATCATGTCCGGTTTGTACCTACATGCTCTGTGTTTAGTTTTGTGTTGACCATCACGTACGCCTGCCATCGCCATCGCCATCGCCTTTCTTCGATATCTTCTATCTCCCTTTCTATCTTGATTATTTTTTTCTCTCTAACAGGTCATAGCGGTCCGATTACGTACATGAAAGTCCTGTCGCAGTATCTGGTCACAGCGTCGGAGGACACATCCGTTATCGTTTGGGACATGAAAACCCTGGCAATGAAGTTGAGATTACGGTAATGCTACAATTTTGCATGTTCATACTGGTTGCATCGTGCCAAGTGGTACTAAACATTCATTTATAGGTTTTGTCAGCTGCTCAGCTGACCAAGTTCTTGAAACTCGATAGTATCAGCAGTTAGCTAAACATTTGCATAGTGCCTCGGTGGCAAACCTTTTTGTGTTCCTGTGCAGAAATATTTTACTCTGTGGTCAAAAAGTTGCACCACATGTCGGACAAGAACACAATAAGTACGTGTTGGTAGAACAGGATAATGATTTTCAGATGTAGCACACAACATTTATCCTGTAGTGGAGTTTGGACCCACCCTCAAGCCTGAACATAACGCAAAGCAAAAAGTGAAAGACATTGCTGCTTACGGCAGCAAAACGGTACACTTCCTTCGAGGTCGATATGCAAATGAAAACACAGCTTTCATCCGTTCCATCGTTCATGCGTACAATGTATCTTCTCTACCATTAGCATCACAACTTATCACACCTTCCTTCCTGACGCCGCTCTTTAAAGCCACTACGATGGTTGATGTCGAAATCTGAAAAGGAAACCAACACACATGCACGAACACATGAAATTCGCGAAATTGATGTGTTCTTAACATGATGCTTAATCATCCTGGCTTGACTTCTTTCAACCGGGCACACCTTATTTTACACGCATAGCAACATATACAAATTTGTTTCAACGTAAGCCTAATCCATCTTTGAAAGCGCCACAGAAAACCCCCACAAAAAGCGTATCATTTTCACCCATTTTCCTCTCTACTTGTCGTTTGTTGCATTATTGGCAAACCATGTGTTCCAACTGTTGCGCAAATTTTGTTTTTATTTTTTAAGTAAAAAGAGAGAAAACAGTGTGAAAAAAACAATCGCTTTTCGTATCGCATGATTGAATTACACCCGATACGCGACAACCGTGAAGTGATACCGAGCGATATTGTTTTCTCGTTAGGGTATGAAAATCGATCAATCGTTCTCTGATCAGTTATCCAGCATCGCTTTACATTACATATTTTGGGCGGATTATGTAAAGAAGAATGTTAATATGCGCGACGATAAATCAAATCAGCACGATATTTGATGAAAACAGTGGCAAAGGATATAAATTTCACTCTCAATTTTGAGAAGATAGAGTTAGAAAGAGCGCGATAGTAAAAAAAAATGAATTTGTTTTATTATCTGATTCCAATCCATTAAATATGTGATTAAAATATGGGAGTTGTATTAATTTACAGACTTCACAAGAAACTCACGTGAAATGTGTCCTTGTGGAATAATCAACCATCTGACGAACAATATTTCGTCTATCGTTTATTTGTGTTGCAAATGATGACACTGTTTCCTTCCATTAGCATATGCCGGCAATGGTTTCAAAAGGATTAACTCACAAGCCAAGAACTTATCGAATGGCAAAGGCAGTACAAGAGAAAGCAAATAAAAATGTAGTTCTTCCATGAATGAGTCCACACTGTTCATTACGAGCAGACGAGCATTTTCGCAAAACGAATATCCTTCGCCTTGACCGAAACCAAAAGTGCTTGTAGCACACTCTGTATTCTATTCCGGCGACATCATCTGCTGACATGTCGGATGAGCGGTTACTCGCTGTCAGCACAAGCCAAAGTTCCATTTGCATTGATAAGCCGTTGTTATCGCTCTTGTTCTATTTTCTCTGGAAGCAAATACTAAACTAAGTATTCTGCTGCAGATGGTATACTTTTACACCCCAGCCATATGTAGTAAAGTGAATATTAAGTTTTCAATTAACATAGCTGAGAAGAGAAATGGTAATTTTACATCGCTATGCGATGCGAAGCTCAAATTTCGATTACACCAATGACAATGGTTTGAAAATAGAGCCCTCGCAGTTGTGTCATGCGGTTTATAAAGCTTTGTTTCAGAAAGAATTCACGTGGAAAACGGCATTAATTTTTTATGAGCTTGTTTGCAGTTTGATAATTTATTTTCATGATAATTTGTTTAGAGAATTCCATATGAATGTTCATCTTTTTATGTTTTCCCCTATTTACTCTAGTGAACACATTGCTCCGGCATTATGTGCGACTTTGGCATTGGACAACAAATACGTCATTAGCGGAAGTGATGATTCCAGTATTATAGTTGCACTTTTGGAAACAGGAAAACTGGTAAGATATGAGGGGAAAATAGTTTTGATTACTTTTCTGTCCAAAAACGCTTGTATACAGTATTTTGATCATTCGGGTGGTGTAATATTAGGTAACCAAATTTGATCATCACCGTGGTCCTGTGTCAGCACTGCATATGAGCTACCCCAGTGAAGTCCTCGTTTCATCCAGTCACGATGCAACGGTATGTCTGTGGTCTCTGGAAAACTTTACACTACTCAACTGCATCCAGATGTCGCAGCCCATTCTCAATATGCAGATTTCGTGCGATTCGGTAAGTTAACAAAACAAACGGAATGTCTCGATTGCCGGAAACAAAGCGGTTGCTTATGCGATGCCAACTTCCTGAAGGATGTCATCCCTTACATTTTTATTGCTTTTGTGCCTACTTCCATAGACATTCCTGCTGGCACATTGCGCCGACAATGGTTTGTATCTACGCTCGCTGACCACGGGTACGGAGCTTCACGCCTTGAAAGGACACAAATCGAAGGTAAGCAGCTTACTGATGGTACTAATCCCATAAACGGAAACTACGTGGAAAAGTTTGCGCTCTTCAAGTGTGTGATCTAAAGCAAAATGTTAAAAAGGTAGACCAAGCCGCAACAGTGCCATGACATTAAGCACGGTTCGCAAAGAAGTAGCGGGAAACTGTTAAAGAATTTTAATCTTTTCGCTATATTCAACTAAAAATATGAAGAAGATATCATTGAAATAGAATCTGCCATAAGATTACCTTAAAATCCTTTAAATAAATACTTTGCACAGCATCTTCAGTATGTTGTAAGCTTGCCAAACCAGCCAAAACCATCATTCATCATAGCTATCGGAACTCTCTTTCCTTTTACTGAAAAAATCTTTTGGAATTCGTACACATGTGAACAAATATTTACACGATTCCAGTTCCATGGCAACGTGGGCGATGAGAACTTATGTCTAACACAGAAATGGAAAAAAGATTCCGTCACAAAGTAAAGTAAACCTCGCAATCGTCAAGCGACGACGCGTGAAGGATCTTATAGCATGATTCGGATAATGTACTACAATCAAACGATTTTTTTTGTTCAGCGTACCGAGTTAACGCAATAGTTCGTATCCAATGGACGAAAATATGGTATACTTCTTCACCGCATTCCCATGTTGCAGGGCGTTTGATTAACATTTTACTCCGCGTTCTTTGGAATGGTTGAGACTAACATGCCACGTCATTCGCTTCTCAGTGCACCTAATAAATATTTACGATTATAAGCACATCGGAGGGGTGAAAGCTCAATGACGATGGCATTCCGGTGTCGGATGCGGTTATTCCGGTTCCGGTATAAATGAGAAATCAATTCCTCATCTCAAGCCAGCGCATCACTCCGAGCCGCCTGTGGAATGCAGCAATGGCATTCCAAGCCGAACGGCTAAAAATAATCGGAAATCTTCCTCCGCACTGTGCTTCCGTGTGTTTCTATTGTCTACCCTAGTACCGCTAGGGCGCTTCTCGCGATGATCATTGGTGTAAGATGTTGGTACTGTTCATGTGGCGTAATCCCATCAAAAGCTATGAATAACGTGTGGCGCTTTTTCCCTCACATCAGCACCATTGTATCCAGAAAAGAAAACGGGTTGACAGAATACAGCGGAAAACATCAGCGGAAGGAGACCATGAGCGCGGGCAGACAGTGACACTTTTCCATGATGATCGATGGTTCTCGCATTGACGAGTGGCGTATCCGTGCTTTGGGAGCATCGTTTCGGTTCGTGCTCAAAAGGTCGGGAAGATGGATGGATGAATGTTGTTTGTCGGAAGTGGCTGGATTCACAGGAAAGAGGACGTGAAGACGAATCGCAATCCCCAGCCATCATGCAAACAGGCATCGTACACAGCCAGGTCGGAATCGGATTTAAATGTTATTTCGTGGTGCGTAGCGTTGACAAAAAGGCGTGAGAAAGACAGTCTTTGAACAACGGTGTGTGCGGGAGGCAGGCAGTTTAAGGGGGGAGCAAAAGCAGTCAGGCCAAACAAGAACTGAGGGCAATGTTTTTCCGGGCCTGAGCGAAAACCCCACAGCAGCAGCAACATATCTATGAGCGGTGTACGGTTCGTTGGTTTTGTTTCGTGGGGTTTTCCATTTCGCCCTTACTTACCACTGAATTTATTAACTTCTAACGAGCGAGAGCATAAGGATTCCCTTAATTGTATGTGTGCAGGAAAGGCAAACGAAAAGCTTTTTGTTTATGGAAGAGAAACTCAATATGGAGTCACCGAAAAGAAATCCACCGCAACGTGAATGATATTAAAGAGCACAATGCCGTGACGCTTCAGCGGTACCTTTTGGCTATGTGATTGCAAATATTGTATCTTTTCACTGATGCTAAAGTGCACGATTGCGTTTTCTGCGAAACAGAAAATGTGTTGGAGGATTGGGGATTTAAAAGCTTTCTCTCTTTTATAGAACTGGGAAGTGTGAACATATGGGTAGAGAAAGATATTTGCTCAGGCAAAAGTAAAGTGCTTTGCACTATCGTAAAAAATAATTGGTTGGTGATTTTTACGATTGACGCTGAGTTTCTTTCAAACCATAAAGGTAAAGGCAAAGGTAATAATAAAATGTAAAACATGTTGCACCGATAGCGGCTTCTAGCTGCTACATAACATTCTTAAAGCTTGTTACCCTTAGGCATAATGTACGGCTAGGTAGCTGTTACGTACAGCACGTTTCAACTCAACACAATGATGAGTGAGAGGGTCGTTGTTCTGGGATGACGTTGGTTGAAGTGAGCTTAGCGTGTGGTTAGGACTTTAGATGTTGTAAGAAATGAGCAACGGATTGAATTATTCAACTGATTGCTTCTGGAAAGGATGAACCATTCCATAAGCCACACTGTTTACCACAAACCCAAAGGGATCAGCTTGCGTTTTCTAAGCTCCGTGGCTGATGTGGTAAGGGTGATTATGGCATGTTCATGAGGATTATGCGTTTGATTCCTGTTTGATTGCTTTGCAGATAATGTTGGTTGCTCTGATTCGTAGCTTTTTTTTATGCAAAACATTAGCTTTAATTTTTGAAATGCATTGAATTCGGGAGAATCGTGTAGAAAGAGGCGAGCTATCCAAAAAGCAAAAGCTAAAGCAACTGCCCTGTTATTCTGTGGTTCGTAATTGCTAAGCCTTGGTGCCACATTGATTAAATTTCAAATAAAAAATGTATTTTTTTTCTCAAATATTTCTTAAGATTATACATGTTTTGTAGGTAATTTTAAAGGTTATTCTTAATTATTGTACTGAATGTAACTGATCAACGTTAAGCAAATGAATAACTTCAGTTAAATGCATTATACCAAAGTTTCGAATATAGTTGGGCCGTGGCCATGGGGCCAATCAAAAATATTAAATGAGTAATTGTTATATTATTAGGCTAAATGTACCAATAGAGGTGCAATTTGTAGGAGTACAGATGTGCTTTAATGGAATTAAAGTGACAGCAAGGTAAAATTATGCATATTTTAACACAAAGTAAATGGAATATGTTTTATCTTCGGAATCACAACCATTTTTACCATCAAATACAACAAATTTACGAAAAAATACATATTATTGGGCCTGCTTCGTTATACCTATAATGGTGGTATGTTTTCTATAGTCGTCGTATTGTGTTCCTATAGTGGTGGTAAACAAAGATACCCTAAAAACTTACATAATTCAATCGTAAAAAATGTATACATTTGAGTGATGAAAATATCGACTAAAGTACTGTATAACGACTGTAGTCTACCCACGTCCGGAAGGATGTGCTTGATTTGAAGTCGATTTTTACTCAGATAGATGTGAGAGTTTTGGCCTTTTTTGGTCAATTACTTACAGAAAACTCATTTTCGTTGCTTATTTTTCTGAAAACAGTACACCATGTTAAAAATATACAGAAAAAAACTAAAATGGCCTGCTTTTACTGATTTTATGACTATAACCACTATAGGAACAGGCCTGTTTTGTGTACCTATAATGGCAATATTGTAAAAAAAACACATAAAAATGCCAAAATATAGTCAAAGGCAATGGATTTTAGTAAATCAATAATATTTCATGAAAACTATGTTAAAACAATAATAATTGCGTTGTTATGTTGTCATTTAAAACGTTAGCAAAAATATGAGTTTCGTTATGAAATCCTAAGGATTTTGAGAGAATGTTGACACATTTCACAAAATAATGGATTTATCTGTCACTATGTAACGAAATAGCCACATTTAACTTTAAGACCCTAGTTAAAAGACCAGAGAACTTAATTAAGATCTGAAGGAAAGATTCATAACTTAATTAATCTCAGATTATCGTATGGAGTGCTTTTTGTACAAAACCACGACCTTTGGTACTACCACCACTATAGATACGTTTACCCTACAGATACACTCATTCAAACAAAGACTTGCATCAAATCGTTCATTTAAAAAAATGACAGCAAATGCTATAAAAGTGTGTGTTTGTTGTGCCAACTGTTTTATTAGAGTTTTTTTTTAATTTTCATAGGTACGAGCTCTTTGTATAGCTATGGACAGTCAGCGAGCGATCGTTGGAGGTGAGGACACAAGAGCACTGATCTTTGACATGCATTCGGGCCGTGTGATTCGTTCACTGCCCCCGAATCCTGGCGCCGTTACAGCGGTGTATGTGATGGAGAAGGACGACTACCTTATTACGGCAGGTGGTAACAAAATCACGTTTTACTCATTCCGCAACGAAGATTCCATTGTCAATTTCTATCCAAAGAAGAAGAAAACACTTAAAAAGTTTCATCGAAACCGGTTGGCTTTACAATCAACTTCGAGTCCAGTGATCTGTTTCGATGTATCGCGTGATTCTACAATGGCAGCTGTAGCGTCTAGTCGGTGCGTTCAGATTTGGCAGCTGAATTCACCAGAACTGACCAGTATACTGGAGGGCCACTCAGCAACGGTAACATGTGTGAGTTTTGCACCAAACTGTGAATTGGTCGCCTCTGGCTCAGAGGACAAAACTGTGAACGTTTGGAGCCTAGGGCTGGGTACAGTGACTGCAACCTTCAAAGGCCACTGTACCTCGATCAGTTCTGTGACTTTCATGATGGATGCAAGACGTATTATATCTGCCGATCGGGATGGTTTGTTGTACGTATGGATATCCGACTCAGGTATGATTCTGCAAAGTGTTCAGGGTCCGCACAAGTGTCTATCCGTGACAAACAATATGAAGTTTGCGGTGTGCACTAACGGAGACTCTAGTCTGCGTATCTGGTCGTTGACGCGTGAAGATGAGAAGTATACAGTGTCACATTCGGACGAGATTACCTGCTTTATCATCACAGCCGACTCACTATACGTCATAACTGGATCAAGGGACATGTCACTGAAGGTGTGGCAGGCTACGGGAGGTAAACTGGCACAGGTTCTAGTCGGACATACGGATGCAGTTACTTGCGTTGCCGTGTCAGTTACCAACAAGAGCCAGGTGATATCAGGATCAAAGGACTCGAATCTAATTATATGGGATATTCATACTGGTGAGGAAATACATACGCTTGCTGGTCACCTCGGCCCCGTGACTTGCGTTAAAGTGTCGGCTGATGGTACTACAGCTGTCTCCGGAAGTGACGATAAGACACTTATCGTATGGGAAACGAAACGCGGTTTAGCATTGACCTCTCTGCAGTTACACGTGCAGTTCACTCGATTCGATATTAGTCTTGAATGTTCTCGAATAGTCGTGCAGCTGGTGGATAATTCTTGTCTACCCATCATCTGCCTCCACAACTCGCCGGCCAGCTACATAAAGCTTCCGACCTATTCGGCTCCGGCACGAGATGTTGAGGACCTTCGACCGGCCGGGCCAAAGCGCCCTGCTCGTCGTCTGCTCAAGAAGGAGGTGTCGCTAGATACATACACATGGCAGAAAAAGTATGCTCACCTCACATCCTCGGTTATGATGGCTCAGGTTGACGAGCGTCTCAAACGACGGTTCTCAGTGTCCGCCAGCATGGAAGAAATTTCTAAGCTAGCCGAAGCTAAGAATGTTGAATCGCAAGCTACTCTTGGACCGGAGCAGGCAGCACTCGCACAATCCCAGCATTTTGATCAACTGGAGGCTCTGTGGAATAAACGATCGCCTCCCAGACGCAGACTTAATGCGGTAAGTAATATACTTGTTGCTAATGAAATAATTACAAATACGAACGAACCATTCTTATATTCTGCCCCTTATAGTCACTCTCTCGCCAATCGTCACTCGTTGAGGATCGAATTGATTCGTCTGATGAAGATGAGTTCCAGGAGGAACGCGCAGGTATGTCCAAGAAACTGGCCCTCTTTCACGCATCGCGTCCTCTATCGCTTTCAGTAGATGCATGGAACTGTTCTAGTCTGTACTCCTCAACTTCCTCCACCAACACCCAATACAACCAACCGAACCATCATCAACAGCATCATTACTACCAGCACCATCACCGACACCAGCCCGATCTGTTGCGTGAGGTACTACTACTGAAGAAGCAACACTCGGTACCGACGGGTGGCACAAGTGGTTATTCGGGCGATCCATTCGGCGGTCAGCTAAAACTATCCTCTACCGAGACCGACTTACAGGCATTGTTTCGGCACTGTACATTTGGCACGCTTAGTTGCCATTCAAGACGTCGGCAGTCAAGTCCAGAAAATGAACAGTACCACGTACGTAGACGTATGTCTCGTTCGATCGATAATCTTAACCACGAGGTAGCTGTATTCAATCAACAATGTCGACGCAATCCCATGTCACGATCCTGTTTAATGCAGTAACAAGACAGTTGATGTGGGCTTTTTGTTTCGCTACCTTGATTTGGGGGTAAGGTGTGTGGTTATATATCTGCGCAAATTTCTTGTTGTGTTCCGCATACTAACTAAACAATAATTCTTGTAGCAAATAATTTGCTTTAAGTTTTTCGCTGCTTTCTTTAAGCTAAAAAGTGAGTTCAAATGAGAATTTTAATTGATGTGATTAGGGCGGAAACCCTCTGTGCAAACAATATCGAAACTATGAATTTACTCGGCGCAAAACCCTTTCAACGTTGGAATATTTTTTCCAATTTTATTTATATGCTTCATCTCTTTTGAAGCTTAGTACACATTTAAATACAGGACTCTTTTAATTTAGTATTTTTCTATAAATACGGAAGCAGGGATGGACTAATGGTGAATGGTATGCGATGAATTGACAGATATAATTGAATTATACTAGTTCTAAATTATTCGTTTGGTTGAATTCGGTAAACTTCATTAGCTTTCGTTAGCTATTATAATATTTCTCACTTTTTACCTAATTCATTAGATCTTACAGTAATTTGAATTCTACTTCTTTTTTTAGTAGATAGATTTGGCAAAACGTACGAAAACATGTCTACCTCTTTCATAACTTTAAATGTTTTCGGTTATTTCATCCGCCGATTCTTAACTTTTCCCCCTTTGATTAGTAGATTGAGTAACCCTCATGTATTTTTAAAATTTTGTATCTACTTTAACAATGTAGTTTTCTTCAACACATTTTTAGAAACTATAGCCTTAGTCGCCCAATCTTTAAGCATGTCTAGCACATCTTTCCAAACTTTTACCAGTTCTGCTTC
Source organism: Anopheles gambiae (assembly GCF_943734735.2). NCBI lineage: Eukaryota > Metazoa > Arthropoda > Insecta > Diptera > Culicidae > Anopheles > Anopheles gambiae. The sequence continues at coordinate 68,500,119 of NC_064601.1, read as the reverse complement.
CATAATCTAGACATCTACAGCTTGCTTAAGACGCTTCGTTTTACTGCCTTGCGTAAGTAGTTTCATAATCTTTCTATCACATTTGAAAGTATTTAGAAGGTTAAGTTTATAGCTAGAACTTTTCACAACCTAAACACTTTTTCAATTATCATTGTTCAAACACATTTTGAACAAAACTATAATTGCTCTTATTTTCTTCTTTACAGATGTCCTAGCCGATTGAAAATAATGTAATGGATACTTATACATTGCCGTAGGTATTGCAATATTAATTTTTCAATAATTCGTTTCATGCCTGATACAGCGGACGCATTTATTTTAAATGGTTAGTACAATCGTTCACAACAGTGGTTTTAGAACAGTGAGGACAATTCTGATTACATTCCAGAGCAAAAATCATAGAATTTTAGTTTTGCCTTCTGCACCTAGTGCGCAGACGTCGTAACTAAAAAGTATCTTCCGTAAAGCTCCCATAATCATTCAAAAGCTTCATTCATGCAAATAACACTGAAAGTTCATAAAATGTTACAAGAGCTTTTTTGCCATAAGCGATAAAAGGGTAAGTTCATTGTGAAAGCGCAATGAATGACTAGACAGGAAAATCCTCTTTTCATTGATTTATAACAAATAGGCTTTTATCATATCGTACCGAAAGCTCATAAAAGGCCGTGAGATGTATTTTGAGTCATTCCTAGAAGATTTGATTCAATCAATAGAAGAAGATCTAGTTTATGCAACCAGTACGTACTTTCATCGTTCGATGTTTCCCTGCAAGTAGCAGTGTATGTATTGCTGTAGTGAAGGTACTGAGTCGATTGATTCTAAAAACAAATCGTTTCCGAATGCTTTCCTACAGTGTTGTAGGCGATTAAATATTAAGATGTTATTAGTAATAAAAGTAGCAATAGAGGAACATTTTAATGATAAAATAAAACTGAATAAGAAGCAGACGTTGAGCATTAGCGAGTAAGATGAACCACATGTTTTACGCTATCAAAAGCAGATAACGCAAATATACGCGCTATAGCTGATATTCGTAGCAATATTAATTATTATTACCAAGTAAACTGAACTGCAAAACAATGATAAAAAAAACTATTCATGTATTGATCATATGTAGAACTGAATGTCATTTCTGGCAATACATGTCTACGATTTTTTTAATACAACTCTAAAACAAGGGATATAATTACAACCAAGAAAGAGTAGGTCGGGTTCCAGTAATCCAGTAGCGCGTAAACAGTAGAACAATGAATGGGTAAAGTAAAAATGTCATGTGTGGTGTCTAAACAAGATGAATATTATTCTCTTATATTATGCTATACACCTTCCACTACGAAAGTAAAACAAGTGAACTGCACTGATCTACGATACCTTTACGAGAGATAGAAGTCTTGTAGTGTACTGAACCTTTTTCTAGCACCGACAATCATGATTGTTTGTTGACCGATTTCTACAATCAAGAACTTTCTGGAGCAGAAGAAAAACCATGTTTTGCTGAGCCAATTTATTGGACCATTGTTTGTCCCGTTACACCTTTTCTAGTTAATGAGATATTTTGGATCCATTTAAGGGTTAAAATTGATGTTAATGTAGAACAATCAACCACTATACGCACATGTTAGGTACCATATGAACTATATATGCATGATTGCGTTTTCCATTACGATTGTGTTCAAATTGGTATATGAATGAAATGTTGTTCAACTTTTACTTCAAATTTGTTAACTCCATAGCTTCAAATAACTTCAATTTCCGACTTTATTGCGTATTAGAATAAATTTAAGGAATTTCAAAGATTTTGATTTGTTTACAATTAATGTACCTTCCTACCTATTTCATATTTCAATAACTTGGAATATTAATAATTAAGAAGCCTTTTCGTATTATGCAAAGCAATCATTTATTATGTACTCTATTAAAGTATGTTTTATTCTGAAAAGTAAAATAAAGTGTGTTACTGTGAGGTATGCAAACCAGTAGCATAGAAATACAAATAACAAGAAACGATAAACTTTAATGTTATGCAACCTGTAGTGACAAAAGTCAATCAAAAAGTGAGATACCACTAATAAAAATATCCTACAGCAATATGATGTTTTTTTCTGCCTTTATTAGTAAACATTTTATTGATTATTTAATTACAGCAGAGATGAGCAACCTCTTTGAGCTGCGGGTAACATTTGTAACCAAATCGTATTGGTGGGCCCCTCAACAATTATCATTTATTATACTTTACTTTACTATACTATACGACAACTTCAGTGAGGTGCTTCAGGTCCATTAGAGCTTCTTCCGGCTTACCTTAGGGCAGCAATCTAGGGCCTCAGCTCTTCTTGTTTTTTACATAAATGACGTGATAATCATCATCTTGCTAAAATCTACCGACATTCTTTCATTTCCGTGATTGAACAGGTTATTTCGATAATTGTGTGACCTTAATCTTTAGCCGTTCACGATCTCAAGCACTGTTTAATTATACGCTGATACCAGGACCTCGATAATTTCTAGGTGTATTTCTAGATGCTAGACTCTAGCTCCATTAACAACTTGCTCTACTAATTGCCAGAAGAATTCGTCTGATTGGACTGGTTGTTAACATGACGCACCAGCTTTGTGGTCATTTCATGACGCTGTTCTACGCACTGATCAGATCGTTGCTGGTGTTGCGCCTTCTAAATGATTAATAATATGGTGTTATCTCGCCGAGGTTTCAAGTGGGAATGTTTATTCCCTGTTCAATTCATTATTTTTCTAGTTTTACTTATTTTTATCCTGAGTTTTCATATCCTTTAAATACTCATTACTCGAATTGTTCTAATTCCAAATTGTGAAATACAATTTGTCAACCGTAAGGCGTCAACAGCTAGAGTACGCTAACATTGGGTGATAGTACGCTAACAAGAGCCTCATCCACTCGGGCTTTTGCCCGGCTAGAGTCCATCCACTAGAAGGCAACACGTTTTGCGCTCCGTGAATCGAATTAGCGCCTTAACTACTAGACTAGATGTTTGCTGCTGAGACTTGCACATCTCGTTGATCGAAAACATCTTGCCAGATTATCAAGGCATCTCAACGGAAGCATCGACTGTCCTGTGCTGCACACTTAAAAATTTTTGCCGAATCTCGGTTAATTTTTGCCGAGATCTGCACGACTGAGATCTCGGCAAAGATCTCGGTTAAAATTCTGTTGCCGAAATCTCGGTTAAAAAGGCAATTGACATTTTGTTTTGACGTTTACGTTTAACCGAGATTTTCGGTTAGAGCAATCCGAGATTTCAGCTAATTATAAAAACAATCTTTTTCTAATTTTAGTGGTTTTATTTGCGTAAAAAGTTAGTTTGAGTTATAAAAACAAACACAATTATTTATTGAGCCACAGCCATAACAGCCAGAGCCCATGCTGATTGCCGATGTACATTTTCTTACCACCATCGTATCTGTAGTTGGACGGCAGGAAGTCACCTCACCCCCCATTGGGAGAGTTGTGGCGGGATGGGAAGCGCAGGGACGGGCGCCGGTACAACACCAGATGGTGTACAGCGTCTGGATGTAGTAAGGGTGCAGGAAGATGGGCCGGGTATAGAGCGGACACCGGTACAGGCACGGTTCTGTAAAGCGGGCAGAGTGAAACAAGCCTGAGTGAACCCTGATTGGAAGTCACGTGGTCGAGTATTTGGATATTTACCTCGTGAAGGTAACTGGAAATGAAACCTGGAAGTCCGAACGGGCCGGCAAAGGTTGGTCCAATCGAACTAGCATCCGGTAATCCTTGGATAAAGACTGCTTCGAGCGACGATCTTATGTGCACTGGCTACGTGCGTTGACAGAGCTTCGTAGCCCACCCGTGTCCGATCGTACGCTACTGATGATCGGTTTCTTCACGCTGGGTGTCATATTTTCATTTATTTTTCACACTATTAATTTTATAACACAAAATCACTCTGAAAGGTTTCTGCATCGACAAAATGATGAATGACAGATAGAAAACCGAGCCTCGGCTAACTCAAATAGCATAGCCGAAATTTCGGTTATTTTGACGGATGATCTCGGTGACAGCAGTGTTAACGTACGTAATCGGCATGTTGTGTTGCCGAGTTTCGGTTAAAATATTTGTTTAACTGATATTTCAGTTTTAAATGGTACTGATTATCGGCAATGGGAAATTTTCAACTGACATATCAGCAAGAATCGAAAGAGCCGACGAATTTCGGCAGTTTTTTTAACCAAGGTCGTGAAATATTTTTAAGTGTGTGCCTTCGTGGATTTACCTGTGCGTACCTGACAGGATGCTCTATCATCGAGCAATGCTAACTATCACTATGCTAAGCACGAGCAATGCTAAGTATCGGATCTCTTTTGGCTCTTACGACACCCTGCTCTGTTAATTAGTGTTGATGAATTTTACGAGCCCGGTATCATGGCAGTGAAATTGACGACACTAAATGCGTCAAATTTTAATGAACTTTTTATTTTTAGTTCGTCTTATACTATAACTTGTCTTGTTGAATATAAACTTAAACTTAAGCAATATTGAGACGGCATTTAGTACCTTGACTAATACTTTTTAAACAATGAATAGATCCGTATTATTATGCTATGTTTAACAACATCTTATCAAGTGAAGCTGGAATATAAATTTATGCTAATATGTTATTAAAAAAAACCCATAATCAAAATCATTAAGAACCAATTGAAAATAAATTATAAACCCTACTGTTTGTACTTTTTTTTTCAAATAAATATCTCAAATTGACCATATTTTTTCACCAGTCATCTTTTTTTTCACCAGTTGGCATCCGAATATAACTGTTGATATATTGTAAAATTATTAGTTCTGAGGTGCCTTGTTATCTAAACCGGGAATGTTCTCATTTTATAGTAAATCATTACTCAATTTTATCACTTAGAACTATCTACTTTCTCCATTGTAAATTCAATTTAGTTCATAACAATACCCTTTCAACTAACATTTAGCCGTTTCAATGTCTCGCTGCTCCATTTGGCTTTTTTGCACTTCAATTCTTTGCACTTCAATCGCCTATTCTTCTTCTTATTTTCTTGAATGATTGAGATGGTGTGAGACAACGACGTTTCCTGTTTACAACGGGTTTGCCAATAAGCAGTATAGATTTTTGTTTTGATTATAGTTATTGTTTTGCTAATGCAGTAGCCTTATCGGTCCTTTCAAACGGAATTACACTCCAAGGCTTAACCTAAATGCAAAGAGTAACACAAGAAGCTAGCAAGAGTAACACAAGAAGCTAGCATGCATTACGAACACTATTCAGGAACTCAATGCGCGTCATTCCTGGTTCGAATGTAAGATACTCAGCATTGAATTCACGGCATATTACGTAAAGAGGTTTGTGCGTCCAGAACGTGAATGACGATCTTCAATGGCGATCAAATCCCGGATCGTTCGCTTCGCCTCCCGGGACCATATGTCAAACTTTGAACACGGCATCGAAATGCGTACGATCCCGGTATGACGGTTTCCGATGTGTTGCCCAGTATAATGCTGGCGATGTTTGTCTATCGCGTCTGAACCTTTAACATATTTGTAATTGTTGTGTGCAAGTAAAACTGTGATAAGTTCATATCTATACAACAAATTACAATGGTGCTATTACGCAGATAGTGGTCAATCATTCTTATCGGGTAGAGAGGAAGCCGGAAACGCTGGAGTTTGTAAATAACCACACGGTATCTCACGGTATCATGGAATGCATTCTCTACGTCAAGCATAATCATAGTAGTGGACTTACCACTGGTGGTAAAAATTAAAAATGAAATGTAAAAATTAAACAAAAAAACTAACCAGTTGTAAAAATTAAAGGGCGTCAATACAAAGTCTCCAGTCGATCAGTCATGGGGATCTGAGTAATGGAACAATAGCTGGATGGCAAGGTTGAATTTTTATTTGTCCTAAGGTCATGAATGACCTTAACGCACTTCTTTGTTTGAGGGAAATGTTGTAGTTAAGGGCAGCCGTTTAAATTACTTACAAGGAGGTAGACTCGGTGACGTAGATGATCCACAGGAGCGTTGAACATTTCATCGAAGTCGATAGCTTCACGTTCCGAGACTGTCTAATAGCGTCTCCAACCTTTTCAATAATTGTTCAATCTTCTGAAGGCAAACCATATTGCTCATCGCTAAGCCATGCGGTGCTGTGTATTGCTCTGGTCTCATAAGGGCTGTTCATACTCGTTATAATGTTGGGGGCGGCATACTTTTCTGTGAGTGCATTTGCTAATGCAGTGTTTGCAAGAAAAGCACAGTTTTCTGCGTCTTGCCTAAACGTTTTCAGTTTTATAGAAGGATTTGAATTGGGGTGCCAGCTTTGCTTGCAGTGCCAGCATGTGCTTTAAGTTTTGGTTTTGGATATTTGCAACCTTTTCGAAAAATATCCACGACAATTGCACGATGAGTTCTCGCACGTAGACGTCTATTGACAAACAAAGTACGCGAACGGTGACCTCCGGAACACATGTACAGAGTGACATAGTAAAAGAGATACACTTTATTTATGTAATAAAATTTAAACCAATTTGATTTCCTTTTTGCTTGGATTTGGTTAAAAAAAACCTCTATTAGTTATAATCTTTCATTTCACTTAATTTTTTCGCCTAACAACATTATTTTTCGGACACAGTAGTATGTTGTAGATTTTGTTCCAAGCTTTATGAACAAATATGTTTAATCTTTTTCTACACATGACCGATAAAAATTGAATCTTGTTGAATGAATTGAATTGATTGTGGGGATGGATTTCCTTAAATGTATTGTTATAAGCTTTTGTAAAAAAAAGGAATCATTTTGCGGACCAAGTCTTTTCAAGCTGAGTGGTCCGCGGACTACAGGTTGGAGACCACTGCCATTGATGATGCGTTCTCGCCTCGATACTCCACCTCATTCAGCATTCTTCTTCTGTTCTCCGCGCATCGTCTTAACGCAAATAAATTAGGCGCCCAACCTTATAAAATTCAACTGATTATTTATGTTCCCAAACCGACATCAATCGGTGCCATGGTAATTCCCACGACTAATAAGTGCAGCATGCTTTGGAAGAGCATGCTTTGGAAGAGCAAAACATGCGGGAACTCGAGCAAACCAGAGAGGCGTACGGACCAACACGAAAGTTTTACCAAGCGATAGCAGGTCACCGAAACAACGTTGTACCTAAGGTAACCTGCTGTCGCAACAAGGATGGAGATCTGGTCAGTAACCAGCCAGAGGTCCTCTCGCGGTGGGCTCAGTACTTTGATGAATTACTCAATGACCAGTTTAGCGAACAGCTAGAAGCGCCACTAGCAGATAGTATCATGCTACTGCCACCTAGCATAGAAGAAACACGAAAGGCTATCCGTCGGCTGAAAAATAACAAGGCACCCGGAACCGACGGAATTGCAGCCGAACTGGTCAAGAATGGAGGTGCACGACTAGAAAACGAGATTCATCAAATTGTTACTGAGGTGTGGGATAGGGAATCGATGCCTTGTGATTGGAATCTCGGCATCATCTACCCCATATACAAGAAGGGAGATAGGTTGGACTGCAACAACTACAGGGGTATTACGGTGTTGAATACCGCCTATAAAATATTCTCCCTGATCCTTCAGGATCGCCTTGTCCCGCACGTCGAAGAGATAGTAGGAAACTATCAAAGAGGATTCCGAAACGGAAAATCAACCACTGATCAGATCTTCACCATGCGGCAGATCTTGGAGAAGATGGCTGAATACAGAAACGACACATACCATCTCTTCATTGACTTCAAAGCCGCATACGATAGCATAGCCAGGGTAAAACTGTACGACGCTATGAGCTCATTTGGAATCCCGGCCAAACTGATAAGGCTAGTTAGAATGACTATGACCAACGTCACATGCCAGGTGAGGGTGGATGGAAAACTCTCAGGACCTTTTGCTACCACCAAGGGTCTGCGCCAGGGGGACGGGCTTGCCTGTCTCCTATTCAACCTGGCGCTAGAGAGGGCCATCCGCGACTCGAGGGTGGAGACAACGGGAACCATCTTCTATAAGTCAACCCAGATCCTGGCATACGCTGATGATATAGACATCATTGGTCTGCGGCTGTCCTATGTAGCAGAAGCCTACCAAGGGATTGAGCAGGCGGCAGAGAACCTCGGATTGCAGATAAACGAGGCAAAGACCAAACTGATGGTGGCAACATCAGCGGACCTACCAATAAATAATTCGAATCTACGTAGGCGTGATGTACAGATAGGTGAACGCACTTTTGAAGTCGTCCCAGAATTCACCTATCTTGGGTCAAAGGTCAGCAACGACAACAGTATGGAAGTTGAGTTGCGCGCAAGGATGCTGGCTGCCAACCGGTCATTCTACAGCCTGAAAAAGCAGTTCACCTCAAAGAACCTGTCGCGACGGACGAAGCTGGGACTATATAGTACCTATATAGTACCAGTACTCACATACGCCTCTGAGACATGGACACTGTCCAAATCTGACGAAGCCCTCTTAGCCGCGTTCGAGAGGAAGATGCTCAGAAGGATACTTGGCCCCGTATGTGTGGAAGGACAATGGAGGAGCCGCTATAATGACGAGCTATACGAGATGTACGGCGATCTCACTGTCGTACAGCGTATTAAGCTCGCCAGGCTCCGGTGGGCTGGCCATGTTGTACGCATGGAAACGGACGACCCAGCCCGTAAAGTCTTTTTAGGCCGTCCACAAGGACAGAGGAGGCGTGGTAGGCCCAAATTGAGGTGGCAAGATGGCGTGGAGGCGTCCGCCATTAAGGCCGGGATAACGGACTGGCAGACGAAGGCGCGAGACCGTGAGCGGTTTCGGACACTCCTGAGGCAGGCCAAGACCGCAAAGCGGTTGTAGCGCCGGATAAGTAAGTAAGTAAGTAATAAGTGGCGTTCTTATGGTGTTGTTGTTTATCACCGGGGAGAGCTCAGAAGCCATGGTATGGGACTGGAGCATTTTTAATGTATTTTATTAATTTTATGTTTGTATTACAAATTGGAATTGGATGGTTATCAAAAAACTACGACAGACGACTGCTTTTGGTAAATTTCCCATGAAAGCTTCGAGCTTACTTCCAAAATAAAACGCTACTCTTTTACGAGCTGCCTTCAGGCAGTTATCTAGAAATTACGGCATGGCGGACGAAGACATGCGTGTGGACATGTTTTTGAGTTTTTGTTTGTTACCGATGGGACGGACAGCAGTGGAATATTGAGCCGATTCGCTGACTAAGATACCTCATCGATATTCCATCTTCAATTCCGCTCCATCTCTTCACATGGTCACTTCGAGTTGTGGCGCCATTGCCTGCAGCTCCAGTTCCAGTAGACAGATAGTAGAAGCAGATATTGCTGCTTCCTTACATGCATGTTCAAGTTTTCCAGGTATTTTTTGCTGTTTGGCCGGTTGCACTGACCTCCCGACCAAGCGAACGCAGCGATGTAGCTTCTTTTCCTTCGGTCTTCCTCTTCAGCTTAGGCGTCATCTATAAATTACGTAACGCTGATAGGGGGAGGGGGGTATCGTCAAACGTCACGATTCATTACATGAGGGAGAGGAGAAGTTAAACTGGAGATTCGAAGCAAAAGCTTCTTGTTGCTTAGAATCATCGTTCGTTCGGTACCGGACTGTCTTTGGATGCTCCGATTGTTGTTTAATAGTACCAACATGTTTAAGTAACTGGAACGGACTTATACGACATCCAAGAAGTGCCACACGATGTTCGTTCTCGATGCGATGGAGTGTCGTTCTTTGTTCACGCGCGCTTCTGAACAAAGTTGTTTGACTTGACGGTTAGAGTTCGATCGAAAGAGGTGTCAAATTATGTTTACTGGTTCATATATGCTATTACTGACACTGAAAATGTTAAATATTATGTATGTAAATGCTTCGGGAGGGCCATGAATTCCGTTGATCCGTTGAATTAAATAAACAAATAACAAATAGCATGTGATTTTCCATTAGTAGAGGTGACAATAAACCTACGATCAATCGGCTTTTATTATAATACAAACGTTACTTACTTAATTTTTAAAAAGACTTATTGACAGTTGTACGACGCTGGGTAAAAAAATCTTCTCAAAACTATCCTTTAATAATATCTCTCTATATCTCTAGGTCTATACCTAAAAGACATCATTTTTAATTAGAACAAAATTCTCTGGCAATTTTACTGGCTGAAACTATTTTGCAAAAAAAAAAATGTGAATTTTCTGTGCACATATTTACATGTTAAGACACAACGCAACGAACATGTTAATGTACACGGAAAACTATAACAAAAGAACGTTAGGCAAAAACGGAAAATAATTGATTCTTTTTCTTCTTCTTCTTTGGCTCAACAACCGTTGTCGGTCAAGGCCTGCCTGTACCACTTATGGGCTTGGCTTTCAGTGACTAATTGATTTCCCCCCATAGCAGGATAGTCAGTCCTACGTATGGCGGCACGGTCTATTTGGGGATTGAACCCATTACGGGCATGTTGCTAAGTCGTACGAGTTGACGACTGTACTACGCGACCGGTTCAATTGATTCTTAGTGCAAGTAAATGAAAAACAGTGAAACTCATCAGATGGTCAAATAGAAGTTGCCCTACATTTGTACAGAATTGTGATTATATGCACGTTAACGAGAGTTTTCTCGTTTATTTTTTCCGTTAACCCCTTGTAGTCCTAGGCATGAAGGCATGGCATGTCCACAAAATAATTGATTTTTTTAATAAAAGCTTACAACAATACATGTAATATTTTTTTCCCCACAGTTAAGATTTAATTTTTAACTGGCATATCTAGAACAATACTAAACATATTTCTTCATAAAGCAATGATCAAAGTTTACAATATGTATACTTCAGTAACTTTTCGATTACATTGTCCAAGTTCATTCAATGACAAATAAGTGCCGATTATGTAACTCAATTGCTTGAGAAAAAGTATCAAAAATGCTCATTTTCTATTATGATCCGTGTTAGAGCACTCAATTTGTCTCTGGTTTGATATATCGAACTGAACGAAGGTCATTTGTATTACCTGACTCAAACAGAGACCGTTTTTTGTCCAACAGCTTGCCGTCAGGTTAAAGCTACGGAAAGCGTTTTGTTTTACGGTTTAACTACTAAATACATGCAATACGTTTGGTTTAAAGATATGTAATTACATTCAGAAGGGATTTTTTTGTAATTATTTACTCAAAAAGGTTGGAAATAACAAAATGCACAGAAATTTGAGAAACTTATCAAAAACGCTACTTTGCATGACATTGCCAAAAATATTTTAAGAACAATGATATGCCACACGAATAAATAATTATAAATTGGTACGATACTTCCTGCGTTCCGCGATGCAGTTTGTTTCAACTAACAAAACCATTTGAGATCAATTTGGTAGCAATGTCTCGAGTCAACGAAAGAAGTCTCTAACAAGCTTGTATAATACCGATTTTGTTTCAGTTCGTGTAGCGCGGTTTTGTTTGATACTTTTCCGTTTGAATTATATAATCGACACTATAGTCTCTTCCAGGTTAGCTCCGATTTTTTTCTCATCCGATGCATACTTGAAATCAGTTATATTTATTATCTATCTGTTGTTTTATTCTATTTCTCCTTCTTCTTCGGGGCCATGTCGGCCTATACAGGCTTTCATGACTTATTTAGTACCTCGCAGCCAAATATGTAGTTAGTCCTTACTATCGGATAGTTCGGCAGCCGGAAGGTAAGGTTGGTAGATATCCTTAAACAGATCTGCAAAAAAATCCATCTTTATCCCATTAAATGATTTGCCCGAGTGAGACTGTGGTTTGCTCTCGGTTTCGATTCAATCGTCGCGTATGGGGAGCGGGAAGGAGATAAAACAATGATAATGACACATTTTGCTCATCATCTTATGTGTAAAGCAACGGCTTGCAGAACGGGCCAATATTATTTTATTTTTTATTTTAAATTTTTGCCATTATTTCATTATTGGTTCGTGTATTTCCTAAAATTCGTGGGACTGTCAAAGGGTTTAAGTTTTATTTAATCGTATAATTAAATGAATGGTGATATTAACTTTTATGTATTTAATGTAACAATCTTTCAAAGAAGAGAAATTACATCGTTTCTTTCTAATTAAGTGGCAAAACCAAGCACTTTCAGCAAAACTATACGATAAGGAAATATATTTTGACTAAAAACTGCGAATCCTGTTTAAAAAAAACTGTAAAATGTCTAAAACTTGGAAGAACAACGCCGTTGTATCTGGAACGAATAAATTGAGAAGAAAATATTATATTTTTTAGAAGGCCATTGCGGGGAGTTGCATTGCACATGGTAATGCTTCGGAAGCACAATTGACGAGATGCAAATGCCAGAATCGAGAGGCGATGCTGTGTGAAATATCAGATGAGGCAAAATAATAAACAAGGGAATCATACTTGCACCTCTATGTTACTTTAATAGTTCTTAAAAAAACATTACTGGTGTGGAACGATACGTCATCATTCATACCGCCATTGCGCAACGTGGTCGCTAGGGGCAACGTATCCAAACAAATTCCAAATTCACTACCAAAACAAATTTACCATCAGTTGCAATTGACACCTGGCGAAGCTTTGTGCTGTCCACAACTGTTTTCAGAAAAGAATACAAACAAAACAAATTCAAGCGTTTTGGCAGGCAAAGAAAGATGACGGAACGTTATGTGTACTGTAACGGACGAGCGCACGAACGAACCGTGAGTGTGTCAACTAACAAGCAACTTTCTTCACAGGCAGGTAAGTGCTGTTTGGTAACACATTTCTTCGAATCTAGAAAAACATAACCAAACAGTAGTTTTATGCAAAAGAATGACACAGAGGTACTATACCGTAACGAATTCTCAAAACTGAAGAAAAAACTGTGTCACTATTTGCCTTCCAGCAATGAAACCTCAAAGTGTAACCAATCGCCACATGAACTGGCTGATACACGGTTTGTATACCAGGAAGCATTTTGAGCAGTGCAAAAAATTGATTGACCGTCAGCTGGGCATTTGCTACGACAAGCAGTACTTATACTACATGAAGGGTCTTATTTTGCGAGAGGAAAACAACTCAACCGAAGCCGTACACTGCTTTCAACAAGCGATTGCGCTGAACAAAAAAGAACCAGAAAACTACAAGGAACTCGCCAAAACACTGTGAGTGTCGAAAAGGCGCATATTGAATCCAAATATGTACAAACATGCATTGTGACTTTAATGCTTATTTTTTCTATTCCCTACTGCCTGGAGATATTCGATGGGAAAATTTCGCAATGCTTTGGAAGTATTTTTGAAAGCGGAAACTCTACTTGAACGACCTGACCACGAAATCTATCATCACATTGGTGAGCTGTATTACAAAAATTTCGGACAGCCAAAGGCGGGTGTCGTTGAGGCAAAGGAATATCTCAAGCAAGTCGTCACTTGCGGTAAGCACGTAGAAAGCTATAAGATTTTGGCCGAAATCTACATCGAAGAAGGAGACAGCATCAAAGCGATTGAAATGATCGAAAATTGTTTGCAGTAAGTTCGAAGGCTTTTTTTAAACTAGTTTGGTTGCGGTTTACGGCTTTATTTGCTTTGCTTACTTCTTCCAGAATAACGCAAGATGACGTATCCTTGATGACGCAGATAGGTATACTGTACTTGAAAATCAACGAATACCAACGGGCGTTCGAAAAATTACTTGATGCAACGGCAACCGATTCCAAGCATACAAGCGCCCTACTAGCATTGGGATCAATATTACAAGTACGTAGGTCAATGCTTTTCTATTAAACGCAATAAGAAAATTTGTTGTTGTCACGCTTGCAAAACTCTATTCGCAATAATCTGTTTTGTGTTTATCAATCGTCTAATGTTCGGAAATGTACGGCTAAGATTTGCTTGTGGCTCTGTCTAATTTTGATGTCCCTTTGAACATTTCGTACAACTTGGGCATTTTCGTAGAATTCTACTTGTATTTTTACATTTTTATTGACCACTAGTCTATTGGACCAAACCATCATAGACCGGCCATAGGTACAGTCTTTCCCCGAGATACGCGAATAATGCGTCTCGGAGACATTCGCGTAACTCGGATTTTCGTGTAAGTCAAATGTCACGTAAGTCAGCTAAACTATTGTTGATATATGGTTGATTTTAATTAAATTAAAAATGATTTAATTTATTGCTGTTATGTCCTAAATTACATTTTTAATATAAATCGTATACAAGATTATATTATTTTGTCTTTTTAGAGATTTCAAACAATCAACGATAATTCAATTTATTTTGCATTTGACACTTGTTGGAGAAAATTGTACTGATTTAACATATGAACTGTCAAAATTGAAAATTCGGGTAACTCGGGGAAATACTGAACAGGTTTGTTTGCCGTAAATAGTTAAGTTTAGGAACAATACAATTCCGCATAAAAAATATATCAACTTGTCTGGACTTGACACAAACTTAAATTTTATAATAATTACAACACTTAAAAAACCTTTTACAGGTTGGTAGTTTTGGAGTGATATTACAAGCTAAGCTAGCTATTCACTTATCAATTACGTAAAATCTTTATTGTAAAAAACTTTTTTGGGATAACATTTTTCAAATTTCAAACAAGCAAGCAGCCATTTTCCAATGAAGCCATATGTTTTCCAACTGAAACAAAGCCAGTTTTGATTCAGATATGACGTTTATTTCATAGAACCGGTCCTTAGGTTGCGTGGTTACGATCTAAGGCTTGGCAACCGAACAAAACGTAGATTATGAACGTTCACCGTCGCAAAGTCCTTGAAGTAGAAATTCCTGGTCAAGCATAATGTTATGGTTTCATAAGTTTACTAGCACTCAGTTTACCGGAGTGAATAGCTTTAAAACTGGTTCATACCGGTCAACAACATGGTTCAACAATGGTTTTAACTTTTTTTAACGGTATTAAAGTTTGTCACTTAATACTCGACGCACAATTTACTGCTTCGCTTATAGACCGGGATTTGATGAAATATTTTCTACATTTTCTTCTATGTTTTCGAATTGCAAGCATATTAATTAATACTACAATATTTTGCAGTCAAAAAATGACATTGACGGTGCCCTTAATAAGTATAAACGAATATCGAATTTAACAGACGAAAGCTCGGAAGTTTGGAGTAACATCGGTTTATGCTTTTTCAAGAAGCAAAAATTTATTGCTGTAAGTTGCTTTCATTACTACTCTCACAGCAAAACTTATTACTGGAACAGTTATAACCTTCATTCAATAAACTTTTCATATTCTTCCACAGGCAATTTCATGTCTTAGGAAAGCAGCCTGGGTTTCACCGTTGAACTTTAACGCGCTTTACAATCTTGGACTGGTGTTGGTAACAGGTAGGCTCCAAAACTAGAAAGGATATTGCTCGAGAAAGGAAGTCTGTGTTTTTTTCTCTCTCTCTTACCCATTACTGAACTCAAATTACAGCCCAACAATACGTGAGTGCCTTTCAAACGCTAGCTGCTGCGATAAGTCTACGGCCAGAGCATGCCGAGTGCTACATGTTGCTGGGAAGTGAGTTTCAAATCATGTTTTCCAAGAACGAACGCCAGAGTACATCAATAAATAAAACCCTCGATAAAACTTTTCTATCCTGCCATCGCGCTACTACAGCTTGTCTGCGGCATTTAAATGATCCCGGAAACGCTTACCTTTCGCTGGAGAAGTCAACCATGCTTCCGGACGCCGTCAAGAACCCGCTAATCTATCTTAACTTCGCACTCTATTGTTACGAAGTCGGAAAATCGGACCAATCCGTGCTGTATCTGAGTAACTTTCTCGACATGACTCAACACATTACGGTCCATCGTGAGGCAAGTATGATTACATTTGATTGCATGCTGGGGTAGTAAACGACAACCATGGTTCACTTTGAAGCGCGTAAAACAGAAGGAAAAGGGAAAATTTGGCACACTTACGTGGCGAGTGAGCACGCGTTTTATTGTGGTCGCTTTTCGTTCGAAGTTTTTTTTTCTTTTACCCGTGCGTCGGATAATAATTTTTTTTTTTTTTTTTGCTGACCTCATGTCATCGTCTGCTCTGGGTTTGTTCGTATCCATTATCATTGCTTACCCCTTTTCATTCACAGTACCTAAAAATGGCCGACCGACTTAACGGAGCTCTTGCGGTGGCTGCTGGTGGGCAGATTCATGCTCCTACCGCACCAGACACAGGAGGACACACCGGGGGTCTTGACCGTACCGAGAAGGATCACCGGATGCAGGATGAAACTGTTGTCAACATGTCCAGTGGTGGATTGGCGGACACGCGGAATGAGGGCGCTGTCGAAGAGGATGGCTCCGACGGTGATTTACCCTGATGTGCATTGCAACAAAGGAAAAGATGTAGACTTCTTGAAAGGATTAGCAATGGAGGGTCCACTGCTGGTTGGAACTTTATTATCTTGTTTTTTTTTTAAGCTAATGCTTTTACGCTATTATTCCAAGGATAGCCTGGCTCATATTCCTTGAAATCTAGAAAGCAGTATCAACCCGTTGTGGTGTTGCATAATTTTAACGTCTAGCTTGAACTGCTTCGGACTGTTTTGTTTTATCCCGTCTTTCGTTGGTGGAGCTTTCACCACTGGGCGTGTAGTTTTTTTGTTTGTCATTTACACTTGTCCTAGATATAATGTTGCATGCAGTGTAATGAAGACAAACTGACGTTAGATAAGAACAGAAAACAAACAACGCAGTACGCGTCGTATAAATAAATGATGAACACTAAGTGATGATGATCTGCTGAGATGGTGATGATGATAATCCGAATCTGAGGCGTGATGTTTTTGACTCTCGAAATTCCATCTTCGTGGCATGTTGCGCAAAGACAAGACGTCGTTAAAATGTGTTGTTTTTTCACACTGAAACAATAGTGCAATATTCTGCTTTTATTTATGTATTTATATTATGTATGCATATGCACGATCATACCATTCTTGATGCCTTTGCATATTAGCGCAGTGGCGGATTAAGACAAGTGGAGGCCCGTCAAACGGTCAAACGAATTAGGTATGGTTGAAGTGTCGAGCAGGTGGTTAAATCAAAGATTGTCAGCCAGAGAAAGATGAGATGAGTAGCATTTTACCTTATGGAATGGCTTTCTTTTTTCTGGGCCCCTCGAGAACACGGGACTCCATGTGGCCGCTTAGTTTGCGTAGTGGGTAATCCGCGCCTGTATTATCATTTTATTTAGTGCCGTTTTATTAACGCTTTATTTTAGCCATGCTGTCATCGATGAGCCCACAAGATGAGGCAGCGGTCTGTACACAACATTTATCAAACGATACAAAACGATAATAGCAAGCAGAACCAAAAGTTAAATGGTAGTGAATCAATTGGAAATACCACACCACAAATTATAATCGTAGACAAAATAATAAATTTGTCATCATGTTCTAAACAAAATAAAAGCAAACAATTGTTCCTTGCATGTATAGATAATTTTACGCCTCTTTACACAGCATCTTGGCAGCTACATTTCAAAATACAGTGACTCTTATTCCTTCGTACACCACATTCCCTAGTATCTTCATCTATATTTTGACTATATTTGTCACAAAATCGCACTACTCTGTTAAATGCAAAATACGTTCGTCGTTTTAAATTCGTTTTTGACTAATTGGAATCGATTTTTGTTAGGATTTCTCTTGAGTTTTTTTTTGTTTAGTTTTGCTTAGTTTCTAGGTTTACATATTACATAAGCTCTAACTAGGACATCCATTCATTGTTTGCATTTGGATGTGCCTTTTACATTTCTTATGCCATTGTTGTGCCGCTTTGCATTTGGTCCTACAACGTACGCAACTAGTTAAAAAAATCTTGATAACATGAAAATTTGGTTTCTGTTTTTGTACGATTGACATTAGTATTCGTTTTGCAAGGTCAGTTCAACCTTTCAAAGCTATAAGTAACTTGAATGACATTTGAATATATACTTCGATGAATGATACATCAATTATCACGGATTCTTATCGTTAAGTTTCTGAAGTTGTAGCAATTACTTTGAATTAAAAAATGATAATAAACATTATTCTCGTAACTCAATACAGAAAATAACTGAAATGAAACGATGCTATGGGCTTCAAAGTGCGCGCACATAAGCACACCGGTTTCACATTACTTTGGTCCAGAATCGTTACGATCTAAACGCAGAGTTAAAAGTGTGGCGGGTTGCATAACCTTTTCCTTCCAGCAGTTTCCTTAAATCAACATAATAACCGTAATGGTGTATTCGGGCCACATGCGACGAATATCCTAAAGAAGGTTTGGGGCTCAGTGGACCTTGCACAGGATATTACATTCAACAGTGAGCCTGCACGAAGCAAACATTTCTACACACCGAGCAACGTCGGCTTCTTTTCTCGATGTGAAGTTGGTTTGCATTGTAACGGTGGGTTTTGACGATTGTTAAATAATTGCTACAACTTTCAGATTGAAACCATCCTCGAGACAACTCGATTCCCGGGAAACTCGAACTAAAAATGTCAATCGCAATTCACTACGCTGCATTCTGATCAGGTTTCAATACGATTATCAATATAGACTTTTATTTCTCTTTTTTTTTCAAAAAAACAATGGTTCCCTTTGCATTTTTTTGCTGAGTTTGCATCAAAAACGATTATCACTCTATGAACCGATGAACATGTAACATCTGATGAATTAATCCAACCTTAGTGCTCTTATGCTGTACATCTTCTATCGCTGATTATAATTCCTTTTTATACTTCTTACCAACAGGGGGAAGCCCTGTGTACAATTTAACGAGTATTATATACACCTTAGTCGTATTTTCTTGTTCGTTTTGTGTTTTGGTTTTTGATAAAATCACAACTCCAACCCATGGCTAGTAAATAGCAACCATGGTTACTTTATCCTGATTTTTTTCGTCTAGCCCATTCAGCAGTAAAAATCGCTCTACAACAGGTTCATTTTCTAGGTATTCTACGTCTATGAATACTGCAATCGGCTACTGTTGCAGCAATCGATTGTGTTGCAAATACTGCATTGTGCACTTCGTTACTTTTAGGATGGTAATTTTCCGCAGACTTAACCTACAAAATTCGTTTAGCAATTGAACCTAGCGATAACCTTTGAACCATCCAGCTGTACAGCAGTGTCACGAAAGCTCTGGCACAAAGGGCAACTATGACAGAAAGGTGAAGGTACTTGGTGACCCATCGATCACTCAAGCTTGGTGGGAACATTACGGAAGGGAAAGTGCATGTGGCGGGTGTGACACGATCAGACACAGGTGGTTGTGATGCCGGTCATGCGTGTAATCTCGGCCCTATGGGTTGGAGTTTTGAAAAAAACCGACTTGAAGCTCGTCCGGAACTGTTTCGACATAAGCCCGTACAGCACGAATCCGATGGCAGCATTGATTAAGGCTAGCAGGTCCATCACCTCGCCGAAAAGGCCGTAGCAGCGGCGGAAGAAACACTTTTCCAGTATACCACTCATTAGCCCCAGAATGCCCTGGGGAAATTCGGTGAAGAGAAAAAGCAGTAGCACCGCCACTAACAGAGTGGTTGTCCGATCTGCCCGACGATCCGTTCGCGGGGGGCTGGGCCATGGAAAAAAATATGTTAACGCAACAAATTTTAATACTAAGATGTGTGAATTATGCGAATTATGACCAAAGCGTACAAATAGAATTTTTCCTTTACGTAAAATATTTAGTGCTGATATGAATGTGACTCATGGAAGCATTAAAGAGGAACGTTTCAAACCGGCATACCAAAACAACTCAAGAGAACAAATACAAAACTTGCTAATTGGAATTGTGTTCCCGTATCTTATGTTGTCCGATTTGTATTAAAAATCTAATTGAATGAAATTAAACGTATTTCAATTTAAACAACTAAACAGAGTATTCCATAAAGTGTATTATCACGGACACCAAGAGCCAAACGTGAACGCTTAAAATAGTATCCTTCAGTGTTAATCGTTCGTGAAGATTATCAAATTCAAAATTCAACTCGAAACAAATACAATTAATTGTTTGAATGAAATGTTTTCAAAGTAATCGAGGGTTTAAATTATTTACTAGATTGTATTAACGATACTACAGATAGGGTAAATGTACCTATAGTAGTGGTAGTACCAATAGTGGTGGTATTGCACTAAAATGCGGTTCATACGGCAAATTACAAGTAATTAAGTTATTTTCGCTAGTGTGAAATGTTCTTTAGCCTTTTACAAAGGATTTAAAAGTGAAATGGGGCCATTCCGTTACTTAGTGACCGAAAAATCCATTATTTTGTGAAATGTGTCAACATTTTTCCAAAATCCTTAGGATTTCATAGCGAAACTCATTTTTCTGTTAACGTTCTAAATGACCACATAACCACGCAATTACTAGTTTTTCAATATAACTGTTATGAAATGTTATTGTTTTACTAAAATTATTTGCCTTTTGACCATATTTATGCATTTGTAAGTGTTTTTTTACCATAGTGCCATCATAGGTACACAAAAGAGGCATGTTCCTATAGTGGTTATAGTTATAAAATCAATAAAAACAGGTCGTTTTAGATTTTTTCGAGGATATTTTTGACATATCGTACTGTTTTCACCAAAATCAACAGAAATGAGTTTTATATAGGTAATTTATCAAAAACAGGCCAAAATTCACTTATATGCCTGAATGAAAAATTGACTTCAAATCAAGCACACTCTTCCGGGTGTAGGTTGACGACAAGTGTGATGCAGTACTTTAGTCAATAGTTTCATCGATCAAATTTATACATTTTTTACGATCAAATTACGCAAGTAACCTTTATTATGGCAGTAATCCTTGCTATTCATACGAAAACAGCTTCAAAACTAAGTTTCATTGATATTATATACTGTTTTTGATGCATCTTTGTATACCACCACTATAGGAACACAATACGACGACTATAGGAACCATACCACCATTATAGGTACAACGAAGCAGTCACAAAAATATGTAATTTTTCGTAAATTTGATGAATTTCATGGTAAAAATAGTTGTGATCTGCGAATATTCAGAAATTGTCCTTCCTGACTCTTTAAATCCATTAAAACACATCGGTACCACTACAAATTGCACCACTATTGGTACATTTATCCTACAAGTTTTTTTTCTTGATTTCGCAAGCTTAGCAACATTTAACACAACCGCAGCAAGTGGCAGAACAACATCATCAGTTGTTTACGGAACGTTATCACGCTTAAGGCTACCTTCGCACTTTATGTGACAAGCGCATTACACAATATCACAAAGCTGCTTTTTTGCGGCTTAAAGCAATCATTTAACCACCGCCTATAAACTTTTTCAAAGTAATACACACACCGGAAACTCGAAAGAACAGAGTTAGGTGAAGTTTTCGTCCCTTACAATTCTCGTGAAAAAGTATTGTCATTTTTTTTCTAAATTTGGTAAACAAACAATTTTTCAAGCTTTCCATTGACCTAAATCCGTTTAAACACATGTAGTTGAATACTTACTTGAAGCCACAATACTGGAATTGTGATATTGTGTACCGCGCCTGTGATATCAAGTGCGAAGGTTGCCTTAAGCATGATGACGTTCTGAAAACAACTGATGCGCTTGTCCTGTCAAATGCTGCAGTTGCGTTCAACGTTGTCACGCTTACGAAATCAAATAAAAACCCTAGATTCGAAGAATAGATTCTTCTTCTTTTGGCTCAACAGCTGTTATCGGTCAAGGTCTACCTGTACCACTTGTGGGCTTGGCTTTCAGTGTATAATTGATTACCCCCCCCCCCCCCTCCCCCCCATTGGAAGATAGTCAGTCCTACGTATGGCAGCACGGTCCATTTGGGGCTTGAACCCATGACGGGCATGTTGTTAAGTCGTACGAATTGCCGAATGTATCACGAGCCCGGCTCAAAAACCCTGTATATACGGCCAAATAATGTTCTTTAATTCAAGCTAGGTAAACAATTAAGCTTCAATTATTGGTTCAATTCGGTAAAAACATTCACTAAGCCAGATCGCTCGAATATGAATGCTCCGGTATTTTAGCTCATCTTTTACTTTGTTCTGTAAAAAAGGTATTTTTTGATAATTTTTCCCTGTAGCTTACAAAATGTGGTCAACAAATTAGTAAAGTTGTCAGATTTCCGTAACTCATTGAGCTACAAATACTTGTATACAAAAGGGACAAATGATAGAAGTTTAGTTTACTAAATGATTTAATTCTTGTTCAAAGAACGAGTCTAGACAACAAAGTTAGTTTCTTTATGAAAGGAACATTTTTGAAAAGAAATACAAACTATAGCAGAACTCAAACGAACCCTACCCGTTACTGAGTTACAAGGAACAAAGCATACCTCATTAACTAGCAAAAAGTTGTTTTAAGAATTTTTGAAAAGCGAAATACTTTTTCCAGCTGTGGAAAGGACTTGATGCCAAAACCATCAAGTTTGACCTTTCAGATTTTGGACTGGCGCTACATTGCCATTCATTAGTTAATTTGTTCCTTTACCAACACTTCATGCCGTACCTAAAGAAACTATGTATTTTTATTACAGCATAACAACATGTTTACGAAAAGTTTGTTTCTCAGATTTATCACCTGCCCTTACTATCATACTTACCGATTTCCATTGCTAATCGGAGGTAAAACTCCACTGCTTCCACCTCCACTTTGTGGCGTGACGGAGGAAGCTCCATTTTTCGAATAATTTCCCCCTTGCTTCAATTTCAAGCGCCGTTTGCTTGCCTTCCAAAGTACCTGTATAAGTACGCAGCTGATGACGGTTAGGATGGTGCATGGAAGCAGCTTGATAATTACCGAATGGATCCAGAAATTGTATCTGTACGGGTAAAGCATGAAATGGCATGAAAGTCCTCAAATGCTGTAGCAAGAAAGATTCAGGACAGTTCAGTTTATAATTAGAGTGCAGCTTACCGATAGACAATTGTATTTTCATCCGTATCCAAATGGAACAGTATCATCTGGGTGTCGCCGTCGAAAACGAATGTCTGTCGTATTGTAAAGACAAAGTACGTAGGAAAGCACAGGATTGGCGCCAAGATGTAGCACAATGCTATAGCCTGCCCGTAGTTTGATTGAGCATAAATAGCGAGCGAACCGTGTGGATGCCTGGTATTGAAACAATGAAGAAGATAGCAATTGAGTAAAATTGGTTGGAAAATTAGAGCATTGTTTGAACAAGAATACAGATATCACGGTTTAGCTTCGGTTTCAATTGAAGGTTAAATTTATGGATAATGGTAAACGAACATTGTTTAAAATGCGTAATATTAGCAAGCGGATTAAGTATGAGCGATGTGAGGTGTACACCATTAGATGAGAGCTAAGATTATTTGTATTTCAGTAGAATACACTTTTTGATAAACTAAGAACGGGCCCGTCCTCTTAATTTGAAATTCTTTGTTTCATGCCAAATGGAAACATACAACATCGTCGGGTTCGCTTTTAACACTAGGTTTACGGGCGTTTCTACAATACCTATCTCTACGGACATTCGTCAATTTAACGGGTGGATAAAAATACGTTTTTAGATTGGTTAAAATCATGAAAACCCTGTTTTATTTAAATTATGAATCGTTTCACTTGTTTTGTTTTTCATAAATAAATACCTGCACAATGCTAATTTATTGTAATAGACGTTATTGTTTCAGCGAACACATGAACCGATATCTTTTAAATGCCACATTTTGCCCGATGTCCGAGCTCCCTCGGGAGCTTTCGAAAAACACGATAAATAGGTTGATCAGGAATTTCGTTTGAAAACACTTTATTTAGATCATTCATCAAGATGTTATGTATGAAAATAAGTGGTTTATCGTTCTCTTTCATTCCTACATTAACTTTTATTGAAAAAAGTTACAATTCAACTAAATAAACTAAAAGTTGATTAACCCATCCGTCAATTTGACGGGTTCCGTAGAGATAGGCATACCACATATGTATCTGAAAATCTTTGAAAGTAATGAAAATTAAACGTATGCTACAAACTTATAGTATATTATGATAAATTTACGAAAAGTAAAAATCAAGATTAAACAAAAGGTATTTTTATTGTAGTATTTCACTTGAAAGATTAAATTCCTTCATATTGACGGGTTCCGTAAACCTAGTGTTAATAACGCCATGAATATTCGAAATACAGGGTTTTCCAGGAGTTCTTATAACTGTGGGACACTTTATTGACTCTTTGTTATGCAAAATGAACTTAATGTATTGGGAATTGGACTCTATAGCACCCTAATTCGACAAATGCAATACGAATTCCCAAGGAAGCTGTCCAAAAAGGATGCCAAAGAGTCCAATTTCCAACAAATGAACTTCATTTCCAATAAGAAAGAGTCAAGGAAGTGTCCCACTACTATGAGAACCCCTGAAAAACCCTGTAATACTAACTTTTTTTTTATTTGATATAAATCAATTCAAACAAAAAACAGGAACGCATTCAAGGTAAGGCTAAAAGGTTTTAGATGATTTTGTAACATATAACCCTTGTATCCATATACCATTATATCCATAGATCTCAGTTGCACCATACGAGCAAAACAATTAGGCATCTGCAAATGACAATGACTAAGCCAGCTACTGGCCATCAGCAACGTGCATCAGGTGTTTTGTTCTTACGCCGAGCAGCATCTCTAAGCTACAATAACTGCTTTAACGAGCAGCATAATACTGTTCTTAACAACACCATTAGTTGCTTTTTGCTTCACCGCTATTTCTTATGGCACAATATGTACTATCATCTCAAAACTGAAAAAGGAATGTAAAGCACCGTCCGCAGATGATGCTGCTAACTGCTATTACCAGTACAGGCGCATGCTATTCGAAGAAAGGGATGACATCAATTAGCCTCATTCGCTCGGTGTGAAACGATTTTATGGTGAGAGCTTTTGAGAAGTAGGGCATCAAACATGGTTCAAAAATGTTTGTTGCAAATGGTGCTCCTTTCATCTTTGTTGCTTCCGGAAGATACTGAAACACTTCCGTACCTCTGTCGCGATACAGTTTAGTATCAATCTCAAAACATATTTTCAGAAAATTTGTTACGTTGAGAAAAGGGTCACGGACATATTTATTGTATGTTTATGCCAGAAAATTTGAACTTTCCATCCTTTCTATCTGGCGGTTTGCGGTCAATTGAGGGAAAATTACATTAAAGAAATAATCAATTGCCTACAGCCTTCGACCTTTTTTAATGCTCTCTAAAGAGTGAATCACTAGTATAAGCCTTTGATGTTCGTGTAAAAATAGCCTAAAGTTGATGGCTATCTACAACGATGCAAAAAAGGTATTGCTTGAGCTAAGACTGTGATACTGCGTGAATAAAAGGTAAACGAGCATTTTGATAGAGTTTTGGACACCCTGCAGAGACGATGAAGACTTTTATCAACACGTGAACCATGCGACTGGTTTATGTTATTCCTGGTCATGAATAATGGAATGAGTAATTAACTCTGATAATTAACTTACTTGATTGCAATGTATCTCCAAATTGCTAGCGTAACTGTTAACAGTATTGAGATCGTATGTAATATTTGAGTAAAATGCATGTGAAACATTAGATAAACGGCCCAAGAATATGGGTAGTCTCGACGATCTGCGGAAAAGAAAGAGAAAATTATTTTTTTTTAATTTGAAAGAATAAAATACATTCAAATAATATTATTATTATTTTATAATTTAATGTAATCTAACCAATTAAAACTCAATATACTTGTATGTACTAGTAACTATATTTTAATTGAAAACAGATGATCTACAAAAATATTTGGGCTTTACTATTAAGATAATTTGGTCAATGCGCATAGCGTATTTTCCCATCATACATAATAGATCCTACAATTGTGACTCTCTTCATTGGCGAGGATATCTCTTAATCCCAATAATCTTATTTCTAATCTTATATCTCATATTCCTAATAATCTTATATCCTGTACGTCCCAAAAAATGATTAACTTGAGGTGAATTTTGAATAAATTGCAATAAAATAATTTGCCATAATTAGTAAAGGGTTGACTCGAATTATTTTGTTCTATAGTTTAGTTATTTGCTGTACATAGAGTACCTAATTACGCTTGTTGTAATATGATTAACTGATGTATTTGTCTTTAGCAAAAATACAATAGAAAGAGAAGAATGTTTTCTCGGAAATCATCTTTTATTCTGTGAGACTTTGTCTTGCAGGCTCACTTTAATGAGAAAAATCTACATCTAAAACCATGGGATGAGATAATTAATTCATCAAACTCGACAGATGTTTTATCGTTTTCGATATTTTCCTCATGCTCATGCAAGAACCATGTTCCTCGAGGCAGACCCGAGGCATTTTCTTCACCACACTAATCTACTGTTCGGAACGATTCAATGGAAAGAACATGACAAGCATATCATAATAATAGCTTTCAACGGAAAGAACAGCACTCTTAGAGCTGGAAAGTTATAATCGACACAGCTAAGGAACGTAACATGAGCCCGTTACAGGAAATGAGCCCTATAGGCATTAGACATCTGTTGCTTTTCATTGTTGAGCATCATTCAACTTTTCTATTTATATTATCTGGACATTAGATTAGAAGAGCAAAGAATTTTGAATGGCTTTGACTATCCTTTAAATGTATCGTCTTAACTTTCTTATTTTTTGTTTTATTTGGCTTGAGAAACTTAGTCAATCTAGATCGTCCTTTAGCTCTGAATCTACGAAATTGTTGTTGCAGAAATATTTGTTAGCCAAATTCCATCGACAAAGTGGTTTTTTGTAATAAACGAATTTATGTTGCCACTGAACATATCAAAAGTTTAACTATCTATGATTCTATGATATACTTCGTTCTATTCATTCAAGATTTCAAACCATGACGGGCATGTTGTCAAGCCATAACATACAAAATACATTATATTTCATTCATTTATCATTGTCATGTTTCCAATTCATTTGCCATGTGCCGCCGAAAATTGTAAATCAATATATGGAAATAACACTAGGACAGCTGTTGTTAGAGACATCTGTGCTGGTTAAAAAAACGAGCATTACTAAATATCTGTTCTCTGGTCTTATCATTGAAATGTATATTTCTGAAGCACAAGGGAGTAAAATGTAAAGTTGTCAACAATGTACTGACATGTATAAAAATGTTCTCCAAAAAACTGTATCATCAAGGATTCTAAAGCTTTGCCCTTAGGGATACGGTTTGTTTTGTTGATAAGCATAAGTGTAATGTGTTAAGATGGATCGAAATGCGTATCTACCTAGAAAATGGAGGCGCATTGAACCGAAACAAAGAAAAGCGTTTGTTATGCAGCACTCTAGACAGGTTTTCCGAGCGATTAACATTAATCCTACTCACGTCGTTTTATGAGGTTTCGTCACACCCTACATATATTCGAGCCAAACGATTAGATCTCTTAAAATATGTACTAGGTCGCAGTTGAAACGTGAAAGTCTTCTTAAAAACATGATTTAAGAAACATCACATTTTGTTATACAAAGCATAAAAAGAATTCTAATGAATCAAAACGCTCATTGATCGCATTGAAAATTTACTTTATTGGTGCTCGGTTTGCTGAAATGTATATATAGCAAGATTTTTTTTTAATAGAATTACTCACCTGGAAGTATAAGATACATATAAAATGCGAACGGGATGTACTCGAGCATTACAAACATGTCTGTCACGGAAAGCCATTTTAGAATACGATTTATCGGCACTTTGGTCATATCCTTCCTAGTCAGCACTACAATGTTGAGTATATTGGCTATTGTGCCAAAGAAACATATCTGAAAAAATGGCAACCAAAAGTATGATAGATGAGCATTTAAAATTATTCCGTTTCTCAAACCACACACTCGGAATTCAAGCGTTCCTGTATCATTATTTAAAAATAGGTCAACATATCACACCGATCTTAAATACTATCTGACCACAACATTAGCGCTTCGGAAATAATTGCACCCGCAAATATCGAACCAAAATCCATGAGCGTCCGATGTGTTGGTAGCATAAATGCACCATTGTTGCGGCTGATGATAATTTAGATGAAAATCAACCACCCTCACCGCTAGCGCAATTTGCATTACCTCCGTCGTCGCATGCCAAAAAAGTTCCACAGTAATTGCGTTGGTAATAAAGTTTACTTCTGAAGTTTAATCGGCCTTGATTTGTAGGAAGCTTTGTTTTGAACCGTGCACACACACACACAGATGAAATTGAATGAATTTCTACCGTGGTTGAATTATGCCCTTACAAAAAAACAAATTCTGTTTCGAAATTATCGTGGGACAAATATTAGCCAACGAAAAGAACATCATCCTTGTTTAATGTGTGCGAAAGCATAGCCAGCGAATTATGCTAAAGTGTGTGTCTGTGTGTGGATGGAAAGCTAAAGTGTTTGGCTTCTACAGAAACGGGCGGCATGAGATTTTACTTTTGCTAACCATCCCGAGGGCTAAAAATACGGAAAAGAAAAGCTGCTTTCCAGACAGGTGTTCCTTAGCACACGTGTTTTTATTCCCCAAGAGTGCAGGTAAACTTTGTATGACATGTATGACAGAAAGACTTATGTTACTGCATGCAATGTTGATCAAGCCGTCTACTGGTAGGATCATTTTGACTTTCTTTGTACATTTTTTATTTCAAGTTAGATGACTTTTGCAGTTTAAATTATTCTTTACAAACGATATCAACCATGATAGTTACTTCCATATGCATTTTCAAATAAACAAATAAAGAGCATTTAATAATCTAAAATGTAAAGAACTATTGCGATTCAACGTAGCGAAAGCAAAGATATATCAATATGTGTAAGAGCAATTAACACATAAACTAAATGAGAATTGATATTAATGCCCAAAGATGCAATAGTGTTTTCTTGCATCTATGTTCACAAACACACAACATGTGACGACAAGATGAGAAGAGGGGTAAACATCGGCTCGGATACAAAATTGCTCGCTGCTTTTGCCCCCCAGTGGAATATGGATTACCAGAGAAGTAATCATAAAGGCAAGATCTGTGAACTATCTGGAGGGCAATACATCAAGTGCTTTTGGCAGGGATAGGAGCTCAGCACATTTCACTCGGATCTCAGAAGTATATGGAAAAGGGAACCACGTGGGTCTCTTGTCTTATTATGCAAATCTGTTTGCTAGCGTTTTCACCATATGTACATTCGTTTGGCCCTGGCCAGATGGCAATGAGCTTTGGGATGGTGCCAACTGAAGCCAATTACATAGTAAATTCGTTTAATGAAAAACATTACGGTGTAGTTCCAGGATAATTTCATTCCACGAATAAAATAATACAGATAGTTACAGTCAATCGTTCAATCAGATATCATGCTTCAATGGTCATTTAACGTTATTAAGCAAACCCATTTTCCCCCGTAGGTAGCCCAGGTTAAACGATTGTCCAATACGTCTTCACTAGTATGGACAGTTTGGCACAAGCATTGACGGGTTTAGGAAGTTTTTCGTTCACTAGGCGGCGTAGAAATGTATTAGCAAAAGGAAATTAATCAGCAACTTACCACAAGTGAAATGTAGCCATGTAGCAATTTGTACTCGAGCAGTATTTCCCGAACGGCCCCTTTACAATAATCGCTACAGTTGGTCGCTTCCACCTCGTCCACGTCGGCATGATCCGGAATCGTTCGGTTTAGGAAGTTCAGGGATTGGAACACCCTTCGCAGGAAGTCGTTCACATGCTCCTCGGTGATGTTGTGCTCGGTAATGTTCTGATACTCGAACGCATGCAAATAGTAACTGGCTCCGGTTTCGTCCATGTTGAATCGCGTCGCGAGTATGTAGAGTAACCGTTGTTTAAACTCGGCGGCGTTCAGCACGATAGCCCTGGCGGAATCGTTGCTGTAGATGTAGTGCAACCATTCTAAGACACGTTCTTCCACACACTGGTGCTCCATACTGCCAGGATCAATCAACGCCGCCAGGCGGCGTTAGATCGTACCAACCGTTCCCGAGGTCTGAATCCATTTTCTGCAAAGAAACCCATCCCGTATGCACCGTGGTTCGGTTGAACGAATATCACAATCATATGAGACCACGATGGGAAACAGGATTATAATGAAACAAACTGTTAGTAAAACCCTCACCAGGGGAATAGCTTTCATTCGCGTATCAGCGGACCGTTGGGAATATGTGCTGAGCCAGAAGCAGGATAGAACATACATTTCGTTCACTGTTACTATATCCGTTTTAAAATGGGTCAAGAAACCCAGTGGTTGATTTCAGCGAACCCGATTAGCACAAGTTTGGCTCTGCTGTTAGGAAGTACTTTTGACAGCCAGCTGAAATCCTCTTTTTTGGAAGTAATCGTATTGACATGCCCTTTCGTATTCATAGCTAATCCGAGCGTGCAATGCAAATACACAAAACACTTCTTAACAACGCTTGATTGTGGGTTTGAATAACGAGAGGTGACAAGAAGAAATGAAATTGGCAGAACCATAATAAACTTGGCGCTCGGTCAACTCAATTCAATTGGCTTCAAAGTGCTGGATTAAAGCTGGGACTCACACAATCAGATCACAGGATGCTGGAATTTGAGGGTTTTAGTCTATGCATTTAAAGCTCCCTATAATAAGCCAGCATGGGAGCCACCATTTCAAACGAATTGAAAAGAAATGAAATTGTAACGATTGAAATACCACAAAGAGAGAGAGAGAGTGTGAATTCAATTCCGAAAGAGGGAGCGTGTCAAACACTAGGATAATTGGAAATCGATTTGAAAATTCGAAGAGTAATACAGTAATACAGATTTTGCATTGGCGATATAAATTGATTTTTTATGTATTCTGGTAACAATTTCACGCGAATTGGTTTCACAAATTTTACGATACTTTGTAGCACAAGACAAATGTACGAAATTATAATACGAATCGATTCATTGATTAGCTTTAAACTACCGATAAAACTAGCTTTTAACGTAGATGGAAAGCAATACGCTAATTTAAGTAAATAATGAGCATTTTACTTCATATTGCATGGCGACGGAGATGTAGTAGTATTTTTTTAAAGTTCTTATTAGATTATTACTGCTACTTATTACTTATTACATTACAGCAGAAATAGCCTTTTTTAATTGATTCGCAATTGTTTCGCCCGGTGGTCCTCTATCCTCTAGGAGTCTTGGGCCATCTGAATGAGCGATGCAAACGCTCTGGGCGTGTTTCAGCAACACATTATTATTTTCACATGTTTCAGGATACAATTTATCTCAAGACCTTTTAACGCAGTCTTCGCATTCGAAACTCTGTAATTCTGTATATTAAAAAAAAAGGTTTGACATATTCGCTACTGATGCTCGAGACGCTTGATAAAATTTCAGGTCTTTTTAACAAAAAAAAACTTAGACGTCATGAACCTAAATATAATTGCCATACAGCAATCTCCGTAGCAAATCGTCACTCCAATGTACAGTAGAGGATCAGTAAGTTTGTATCAAATTGGTACACACAACCTGTGATGTGTTAAACCGCTTAATACTGCCCCAAAACATGCTGTCTCATTTCATATGAACAGCGTTTCTAAATTGCATTTTTACTTGAACAAAAAAAACACGAAAGGAAACTTTACAAGAAAATCAATTTCGTTTTTCCGAAATTGAAGGTAAGCAACTATGTGTATATATGTTTTCCTATTTTCGAAGCACACCTTTTCGATAAGGACCGTTTTACATGAAATAACAAACATCAAACGGATTCCGCCCTGCGTTCAATACGCGACATGCAATTGAACCTTAGATCGTTCGTGAATAGTTCGCATGGAAACCTGAAGCAACGCTTTTCCTTTTGCCATGATACAATTTACTTTGCACGCCAACAAGTCAAACTCTCGCCCAGGCCCAGCTATTTATGCATGCCTATTCCGCTTCTTTCGTCGTGCTTGATATGAACATTTCTGTTGATTTTGGATGAAGGGAACGCACATTGCAGGAAAGTAAATATAAACTATCTAAAACATGCCATGTCAATTCAATGTTTAGTTTTTATTATTTTATGTGATTGTAAAAAAATGCATTTTCGACGGTTTGTGCATAGTGAAAAAATCACAACTATTTGGACGCCTTACATATTTGAAATAATATAATTGAAAATGTTACTTAAACAATACATTTATGAGTGTCTGTTAGGTAGCAAAAATATCACACATTTCGCAAAGTACTGTGAGATCTTAACCTTGATATTGAAGGAACAGAAATGTGTTCGCATATGGAGTTGCCAATAACAAAAACCAACCTTGCACCAGCTGGTTAGACTGCATACTAGCGTTCTAGAAATAAAAATGTATTGTGGCGCCACGAATGTTAACGTCGCATGGTAAGACACGTCACGAAGAAAACACAAGTTCTTTGGCTGTTGTCGTTTAACCCGCAGACTGTCTGAATGCATCCATGCGTGACACACAATAAAAGGAAACAGAAAATTGTCGTTCAGTTTTACCTTTTGTACAGGTTTTTCGCCATTCCTTCGAGGAACCAGGCAGTGGTGTATGTATTTTAAAAGCTCAATTGAATGGAAACTGTTCCGGTTATGGTGAGATTTCCTCAATTTATGTACTTTGATGGAGATGAACGCTGGGCAACGTTCGTGTAGGGCATGTGGAAGGTTATGGAACATAGTTTATTTATCGGTTCGTAAAAAAATGACGGTTCTGTTCTAAGGTTCTGAGCCATTTCACCCACAATCAAGATGGAAGCAAATTGTCGACGAAATTTTTGGCGCAATTTAATCAAAATTTTATTATGGTTTCATTGTAACAGTTGGTTCAACGTCAATAAAAACCACGGTATGTGGAGGAGATCCTGACGATGGCAAAGGCCGGCTGGATACGATGGCTGAGGCATGTTATGAGGATGCCGGACTTGAGCTCCACCAAGAAGGTGTTCGACCCCCAGTTCGACACAACACAGAGGAGAACAGCGAGTTTATTGGCTAGATCAGGTGAAGCAAAACTTGTCGGAGATCGGGTGTCTACATGGATGGGAGGCTGTAGCGAGGGAATGAGCATCCTGAAGAATTATTGTTGACCGGGCCATGTCACGACGACGTGAGCAGGCTAAAACAAGAAAGAAAGAAAGCGACAGAGATACACAGAGTGCGTGAAAGAGTCAACGAGTTTACACAACTTTTTGAGGTATGTTTTTTTTATTGTATTTTTACTAAGCTTATCGCATAATTTAATCAATATCTTTGATTGTTTCTACTAAAAACCTTCATTTTAATTTTTTTCCACAGCACAGTGCGCATGGTTGGGGGCAATTTAAATGGAATACGAAAAACGACCGTATACATAACAGATGGTTACCGGGCCCCACTGAAAAAGTCATCAGTTCTCGGTAAAGCGGAAAGGAAACAAAATCCTTGTTTTTGCACCATGTGTGGTGTATAATGAGTATCGATAGATGACAATGTAACAGTAAACTGTAGGTTGCATTTATAAAAAGCTATTTAAATAGCAACCTTCAATGCAATCTACAACGCTGATTTTATGTATTTTAAATTTAAGTAACACAAAGAAAACTATATAACCTGTTAGGCAGTCTAACCTTGCTTATTCTTGAATTAGTTTTGAAATAAAATGAAATATAATAATTACACAGTTTTTGCCATTACAAAAACAGAAGTTCGAATTACGATCGATTTTATATGCGTACTTTGAATCTCATACAAAATTATTACTGTTTAAACAGTTTTTGAAACTTTCTGGACTATTTCGCACAGGTATTGATATTGATTATTTTTAAAAAAGAAAAGCTTATTTTTATACGTGTTGTGCATTTTTATCCCCACCATTAATATTAAATTTTCAACAGGCATGTCTAGAATAATATTAAAACATATTTTTGATCAACAACTTTAAACTAAGTAAAAAAATGTATGCTCTAAATGAATGTGGGCTGCGGCAAATATATTTTCAAAGCCAAGTGGTCCGCGATCGTAAAAAGGTTGGGAAGCACTGTTCTAGGGTACCTGCTTTATCATCAACCCACCAAAAGTTTCACATCTCGTGCGAATAAGTCCAAATGTGTGTCAAAAGTATCAGAACCTATGAACACTCCACCTGAAAGTCTACCATGTTATGTGAAAAACTATACATGAAACTAATAGCACTATATTCTGTGCTACTGAGATGTAAAGAAAAACGTCTAACGATGAAATATATCAATAATCAAATACAAGATGTATAAAGAGACTTTGTGAAAGTGAAAATTAAAAATTGATTTTTCTTTTATGTTGATCGCTATGAAACAAAGTAGATATGAGGCGTTTTATGTATCAAATGATAGACAAATGAAACCCGTAAACATGCATTCCAATAAAATTTACTTAACATTATCTCTGCTCGCACTTTAATACATTAGCTGCACATAAAATACCGACCATTGTGAAGAGATGTGTTTAGCAAACCCTCATTAGACGGATTGATAAACCGCCATCATCGTTAAATCTATTACAGTAAAGCATAAAGTGCTACCAATTCAACGATATCAACTACCTGCAATGTTGATGGGAATCGTTTCATTCACATAAAAGTTTAATGATAAGTGCCCGTGCCCAGCTTTTCGAGTACGTATCAAATTACCTAAATACTTATATCTATACACGTTTCACGCTGATATCGTGTTTGATTCAATGGAGCAAGCTGTAAAATTAAAAAGTTAATAAACAGTATTAAAGCATGGATTTTGATTTTGAAAACTCTCAAAATTGGAATATGCTTAAGGCATGCAATTGTTGCTTTTTATATAAGATAATCTTCAGATATTTGCGTAACTATAAAATGGTCAATATTTTTTTTATTCACTCTGGATTATTCTTTTCACATACATCATACAAGAAATTATATTATTTACCACCTTTTAATATTTTCATTGCTCTGATTAATGTTCCAACTAAAATTAGGTAATTCTTTAGTAATAATTGTTTCCATCTACAAATAATACCATGTATTTTGGACCATTAGCCGTTCGCCTGAGGAAGCTACTTACCTACTTACTTATTCTGCGCTACAACCGCTTTGCGGTCTTGTCCTGATTTAGGAATGTCCGAAACCGCTCACGGTCTCGCGCCTTCGTCTGTCAATACTCTGCACGATAGTTTAGGCATCGTCGTTTTATCGACTCCTTCATTGGCCATTCACACAAACGGGACCAAGAATCCTTTTGAGCATCTTCCTCTCCAACGCAGCTAAGAGGGTTTCGTGAGATTTGGCCTGTGTCCATGTCTCAGAGGTGTATGTGATTAGCGGTACTGTATAAGTGCTATATAGTGCCAGCTTCGTCCGTCGCGAATGGTTCTTTGAGGTGAACTGATTTCTCAAGCTGTAGAAAAACTGATTGGCAGCCAACATTCTTGCGTAGCTTAGCTTCCATGCTATTGTCGTTGCTGACCTTTGGCCCAAGATGGGTTAATTGTAGGACGACTTCAAAAGTGCGTTCACCTATCTGTACGTCACGCCTATGTAAGTTTGAATTTGTTGTTGGTACGGTCGTTGATTTTGCCACCATTGGTTTGAATTTGCCTTGTTTATAAGCAATCCAAGGTTTTCTGTCACCTGCCAGACCAGCGTATGCCAGGATCTGGGTTGACTTATAAAAGATGATTCGCGAAGTCTCGACCCGCGAGTCGCGGATGGCCCTCTCTAACTCCAAGTTGAATAGGAGACAAGCAAGCCCGTCCCCCTGGCCCAGACCCTTGGTGGTAACAAAAGTTCCTGAGAGTTTTCCATCCACCTTCACCTGGCAAGTGACGTTGGTTATAGTCATTCTAACTAGCCTTATCAGTTTGGCCGGGATTCCAAAAAAGCTCATAGCGTCATACAGTTTTTCCCTGGCTATGCTATCATATGCGACTTTGAAGACAATGAAGAGATGGTATGTGTCGTTTCTGTATTCAGCCATCTTCTCCGCATGGTGAAGATCTGATCAGTGGCTGATTTTCCGTGTCGGAATCCTCTTTGATAGTGTCCCATTATCTCTTCATCGTGCAGGACTAGATGATCCT
This sequence comes from Anopheles gambiae, assembly GCF_943734735.2. Lineage (NCBI taxonomy): Eukaryota > Metazoa > Arthropoda > Insecta > Diptera > Culicidae > Anopheles > Anopheles gambiae. The sequence goes on along the minus strand of NC_064601.1, from coordinate 68,464,081 downwards.
GAAGGATCAGGGAGAATATTTTATAGGCGATATTCAACACCGTAATACCCTTGTAGTTGTTGCAGTTCAACCTGTCTCCCTACTAGTATATGGGGTATATGACGACGAGATTCCAATCACAAGGTACCGATTAGCCATCCTACATCTCAGTAACAATTTGATGAATCTCGTTTTTTAATCGTGCACCTCCATTCTTGACCAGTTCAGCTGCAATTCCGTCGATTTCGGGTGCCTTGTTATTTTTCAGCCGGATTGTTTTTTGTGTTTCCTCTATGCTATGTGGCACTACCATGAAACTATCTGCTAGTGGAGCCTCTAGTTGTTCGTTGAAATGGTCGTTTAGTAGTTCATTAAAGTACAGAGCCCACCGCGATAGGACCTCTGGCTGATTACTAACCAGTTATCCATCCTTGTTGCGAGAGCCTGAGGAAGCACTCCTCCCGAAAGAATCAGTAGTGAATACTATGAAGCTGAAAATAGTTATAGTACCAGAACTACAATATAACATATACCTCAGAGACATGGAAACAGTCCAAATCTGACGTATCCCTCTGAGTCAATTTAGAGAGGAAGATGCTTCTAAATTTTGCTCCTCGTATGTGAGGAAGGATAATCAAGGAACCGGTTCAACGATAAGCTATACGATGTTAATACTGTCGTGCAACGTATTTAGCTCGTCAGACTCCGGTGAGCTGGTCATATTATACTCGCAGAACCGTACGATTATGCTCGTAATGTCCTTTTGGGCCGTTAAAAGGCCACAGCGTGAGGTAGGCCCAAGTTGAAATGACCAGATGGCGTGGAAGCATTCGCGATTAAGGCCAGGATAACGTTCAGATAGGCGAACGCTTGAGATTGGCAGCTTCACACACGTAGCAGATATAGATAGCACAACAATTGTAGAGCCAAATAAATAACTAATAATTTTCGAAGGTAAATTACATACAATCGGTATAAAAAATATTCGTCTAGTTGAATAGTTTACCGGAAAAAGGCGAATTATGGCCGCAATACGTATGGGGCGATAAAAATAATGATGAGGTTTGATAAAGGGACCATCAATACACACGTACTGCTAAAACATAAGCATTTAAATAGTGCAATAGTAACCAAAATACATAAAAAACTAAAAAAAAGTCGTTTGATGGGCGCGCAAAAAGTATTCGTCCATCTAGCTTTTTAATTAGTTACGCTGGACAAACACTACGTAGAAGTGAATTAAATTTATTATTACTAATCTGCTGGTGACTTTCTCCTAAAATAATGCATTTCTGTTCTTTCAATTGCACTTTAAGCGGTCAGAGAGGCACTAAAGGCGGGGGAGTTAATTGATTGGAGCATGATAGCGAAAATCGTATCTTTAACTTATGCATAACCTATCCTATCCATTTTCGAAAGTTACAAAATGTGTGGGAGGCGTCGTTCCTTCATTTGATCAGAGTTTGGCCATTTTTCTGACACTAATTGTGTGACAAACTGCCATGTAAGCAGCCATCCTTGACGGTTAATCTAATGAAAGAAGCGGTTTAATGTCCAAGAAATCAAATATTACTTAGTAATCAGTACATTTTGTGATGGCCAATAAGATCAGGAAAAGAGATTGGTCACATTTGGTTGATGGGTCATGCTGCATTTCATCGTAGCTGGTCATGCTTGAATGAGTGAGTTGTTACAAAAATGTTTTGTTTGAATAATACCATACACAGACAGTGGCCAAATCTGTTAAGGTGCATCAAAAAATTCAGGAATTTATTTCAAATTAGGCTCTACTAACATATTAAAAAATGTTTATATCGCTAAGGTCATACGGCCGACGTCTACCATAGCGAAATCAGTCTACTTAGATGCAGCAGCCAAATCTCGTGTAACGGTAGCACCATGATGTCATGATACTTGGACTCAGTGAGGAAAGGTGAGCTAGAAAAATGGTTCAAAATTATAGGAGACGAGGTGAGGAAACATATTAATGCAGTTTTTAAGTACTTTGAGTCCCAGTTCTGAGAAATTTTACTTAAAATGTATCACATGTTTCAAGAAAAGTCGAGCTGGAGAACATACAGGGCATTGTCATTTGCCCGAAACGCCAAACCAGCTGATGAAAATGATTTAGTAGACTCGCAGTGGGGGATTACATACAGTCAGTCCACAGGGTTTGATAAAGGGACCATCAACACACATGTTTTCCTAAAATTAAGCATTACAATAGTTCAACAATAATTAAATTAATTAAAAAACAAAAAAAAAGTCATTTGATTGGTGCGCAAAAAGTCGTCTATCAGACATTTGGCGTAATATGCGTATAAAAATAAAGGTTATGGAATCAAAAACTGTCCTGATCTTGTTTCTTATGACTATTGGTGACTACTTGCATAACGCAAGAACTCATTGGAACCTTTAAAAAGGCGTATTTTTGACCCACTCATCCTACAAGACATGTTCCAATTATTCTCTGGTAGAAATATCACCGACAAACCGACGTGACACTGGCGTTACAAAAGTGTCCCACACGAAAGTACTGTCATTTACCAGTGAGGCGATCACTTCTGTCAAAGTAAGCTCTGTTCACTGCTGCTTCGATGTAAACAACTTTTCTAAATACCAATTGCGAAGGAAGTGTGAGAGGCAAGATTTTGTGAGAATTATTGGACAAAACACCCAGGAAAATCATTTTATAAGTTTCCAAATCAATGCAAAAGGTGTGAGAAGTACATAAAACAATACGCATTGGAATTTGCGAAGAAAAACAAAAATGGGATTTTAGCAGTTTCTTCTCTGTGTCAGTGTAGTAAGCGAATCATTATAGAGATGGCGCTAGTGTTTAACGTATTTTCATTTGAAATAAGGAGACAACTTTTGAAGCTCATTTTGTTCGAAGTGTCACGTCGGTTTGTCGGTGGAAATATTGCATTTCCGGACTGCGTGTCTAAGTTCCATTGAAAAAATGGCAACTGATATCATATTGAGAGTCTACTAAATCATTTTCATCAGCTGGTTTGGCGTTTCGGGCAAATGACAATGCCCTGTATGTTCTCCAGCTCGACTTTTCTTGAAACATGTGATACATTTTAAGTAAAATTTCTCAGAACTGGGACTCAAAGTACTTAAAAACTGCATTAATATGTTTCCTCACCTCGTCTCCTATAATTTTGAACCATTTTTCTAGCTCACCTTTCCTCACTGAGTCCAAGTATCATGACATCATGGTGCTACCGTTACACGAGATTTGGCTGCTGCATCTAAGTAGACTGATTTCGCTATGGTAGACGTCGGCCGTATGACCTTAGCGATATAAACATTTTTTAATATGTTAGTAGAGCCTAATTTGAAATAAATTCCTGAATTTTTTGATGCACCTTAACAGATTTGGCCACTGTCTGTGTATGGTATTATTCAAACAAAACATTTTTGTAACAACTCACTCATTCAAGCATGACCAGCTACGATGAAATGCAGCATGACCCATCAACCAAATGTGACCAATCTCTTTTCCTGATCTTATTGGCCATCACAAAATGTACTGATTACTAAGTAATATTTGATTTCTTGGACTTTAAACCGCTTCTTTCATTAGATTAACCGTCAAGGATGGCTGCTTACATGGCAGTTTGTCACACAATTAGTGTCAGAAAAATGGCCAAACTCTGATCAAGTGAAGGAACGACGCCTCCCACACATTTTGTAACTTTCGAAAATGGGTAGGATAGGTTATGCATAAGTTAAAGATACGATTTTCGCCATCATGCTCCAATCATTTAACTCCCCCGCCTTTAGTGCCTCTCTGACCGCTTAAAGTGCAATTGAAACAACAGAAATGCATTATTTTAGGAGAAAGTCACCAGCAGATTGGTAATAATAAATTTAATTCACTTCTACATAGTGTTTGTCCAGCGTAACTAATTAAAAAGCTAGATGGAAGAATACTTTTTGCGCGCCCATCAAATGACTTTTTTTTTTAGTTTTTTATGTATTTTGGTTGCTATTGCACTCTTTAAATGCTTATGTTTTAGCAGTACGTGTGTATTATTGATGGTCCCTTTATCAAACCTCAACATTATTTTTATCGCCCCATACGTATTGCGGCCATAATTCGCCTTTTTCCGGTAAATTATTCAACTAGACGAATACTTTTTGGACTAACTGTACATGCTTCTTCTTCTTTTGGCTCAACAACCGTTGTCGGTCAAGGCCTGGCTGCACTTTTGGGTTTAGCTTTCAGTAACTTATTGATTATCCCCATAGCAGGATAGTTAGTCCTACGAATGGCGGCACGGTCCATTTGGGGATTGAACCCATGACGGGCATGTTGTTAAGTCGCACGAGATGACGACTGTACCACGAGACCGGCTTTGTATATATTGTATTGGCGTTGTATCTAGGCAACAGCAACTATCGTTCCTCTTCGACCGAGTTTGGGAAAGTGGCTAATTATAATCTCCCTGACCTTCAACACAAATTTTTCGGTTAGTATAACAGCGAAATTTTGCAATAAAGAGCGCCAAATATCGCTTGCGCAATAAGGATAACGCAAGATTATTTAATTTATTCACAGTCACAGGAAATTTAATGGAATGTCAGGGTTAAATTAAAACTCATTGAATCTAAAACGGGCCCAATCTCAACAATCGACAAGTTATTACCCATACATGATAAAATTGTCCTTGTGATAAACTGCAATGGCATTTTAATAATTGCAGGGAGGAATTAGTTTTCTAAGTTGAATAAAATAGGTACATATTTAATATAGGAAGAAATAGGTCTGTATAGGTAATTATACTTCAAATTTTTTAACGAGCCAAAGAGGGTACATCCAATGTCTGTCTGTGAAAAATGACCAAACAACAGAACTCAAGTAGCCTAAACAAAAAACGAACAGCACTGAGCAACGTATTCGATAAAATTCTGTTACAAAATGCATTTTGAGCTTTTCTCTGATTGTACTTATTACTTTTATCTGAAGTTTGCAAGAAAGCCATTATTTAGGTAATTTGTGAGTAGGCAGAACCGTTCAACGCTCATCTCCTATCGATGGAAACTTACAAGAATGAGCAACAAATGAACCAGAAGTCCGCAGATAGGACCCATGATGATCTTAACCCCAATTGATGTTGCGTACCGGCACAACCTTGAAGATTTGTTGCCATCAACATACCGGGTAAAATATTTGTTAGGATGAGTTGCTTGACGATCGACCAATCAACCTGCCGACGTCAGAAACATTTTTAACCCTTGTAAATGACGACCACCGTAGAAAAGCACAACGCTGGATGATAGGAAAACAACATTAAGTGAGTCTGCTATTAGCTTGTTATCCTTGACTAAACTTTATGATGAGTAGTAGTAAGGAAATGTGTTTATTTTTCTTTCCAATTTCTCTACATACGATACAGAAGCAACAGAAAGAATACAATTGCCATCAGTAATGACTTGTAAGCATTTTATTACACATAGCAAATCAAACATGAATTTTTTTTAACCATTTTCATCAATCTTAGCTTACTTAATTGTTCGATGCCATTTTCTGTATTTTTGTGTTAAATCAAAATAGGATCCTACTTTTGATTTATTGTGGTATCATATATTTCCTTTTCAAATGTAATAGTAGTATGACACTTCACAACAATTTGCATTTCTCTGATCACAAATCGTGCATTTAAATTGAAAATTTTGTGAACACACGCAGCCTGCATTGAAAAATAGACGGTAAACAAAATTAGGGCTTTTTATATGTGTCTCTTTTGAATCCTTATTTCTATTATTAAAATCAGTTTTATCATGTATCAAAAGTATTAACGTCAAAAAGAATATGAAATACAATTGTTCTTACTTTATGCTATATTTTCTGCAGCATTCTCGAAATTATTATTCTTATCTGCCTTAGGATCAAACTTTCTTTTTGAAAGTTTTACTTACTTTACTATTAAAAATCCTTCCTCTTAGTGTTACATCCCTAAAACCGTCTAGTTTTATACATTTTTTTTAATCATGATTAAAACTCAAACATGAAAAAAATCCAATAAATCTCTTTTTTTTTAATGTGATCGACTCATTATTTTCTCTCTTCTTATGATGTTTAGTTTGATTGGTTCCTTTATTAGAATGAAATGTATCATGCCAGACAGAAAAACAGTTCTGTTTAAAAAAAACTGTTTTTTTTTTAGTTTGATAACTTCAATTTTTAACAGTGTTGTTAAACGAATGTATAGCTCATTTATGATCAAATATTGCAGCAAATAGTGCATAATACAGTTTGCACTGTATTATTTTGCACCATTCAATGAAAGATATCGCATGAACAATCGACTAAAGAATAACGACTAAAATCCTTATAAATTTCCACAATATACTAAAATTACGTTATGATCCTGAAAAAAAAGAACAAATTAATCCATTAGAAGTTGAGCTCAAAATCATACCGAATTTCTTAAACAACAAATGATGTAATTAATCTGATCCATCTGCAATACAAATTTATCTAACTTAAAAAGGTGGTATTTAAAAAGGCAAGCAAAAAAAAACTACTGATAAATATTATATAAAACAAAACGTTTAATATTCAACCGACGATTAAATGTCAAATCAACCAATCGTTATTGTGTCGCAGTAAATAAATATTTATTGTATTGAGTCAATAAATGTTATAGGATATGAGAAAACAAAACAATTGGATAAAACCAATTTTATAAACTAGCTTACTGAAGCTCTACGACAAAAAAGGAAATTATAAATTGCACCATATGTACAAAAACATGAAGAAATATTCAGTCAAACCAATAATGTATGTGTTTATCGTTTTATCCTATCACACATAATTAAAACAAAATAATCTTACCTCATTCGCTGGCCAATCGCTGGCAAAATCGATGATTTATTCGCACAACGAAACGGGTAATTAATCGGAGAAACTATCACTCCAATAGGTGGACGTCAAAGGTGCTACGCACTTGAACAGATCTCTGCCGCTACTGGCAGCCGACGGCTCGGATTTTTTCTTCTTTTCCGCAGTTGCCGAACCTTGTGGGCTGATCAATTTGGATTTCTCAGCATCCGAAGATTTTGGCGTGTATCTAGACCGCTGCTCGATGCGTTGTTCACGCTCCTTTCGCTTTTCCTCCCGAATTTTATCCGCTTTTTTGTGGCGCTCGATGTGATTCGATAGCGCCTTTTCCGTTCTGAAGAAAAGAGCACAGCGGTCGCAATCGAACCGATCGCCGGGATGTGTTTTCAAGTGCTGTTTAAGAGCAAGCTGACTGGGAAGTACCTCGTCACATTTGGGGCACGGATTGTCTCCCCGCTTTCGTCGTTTAGGTGTCACTTCTGCTTCCTCGCCTGAACTGGAGCTGTCTTCCGGTGCTTCTATGTACACAATGTTTGTCAGGCTAGATGTTTTTGGATACTTAGGAGGCCTACCCGGACCACGTTTCACTGCAAACTTTGGCGTACTAACGACCATGTTCTTGGGCTTGCGTCCCGGTCTACCTCTGCCGGGAGGACGGCCGACCCTTCGTTTCGGAGTGCGTTTACGTTTGTTGGGTGGCGAAAAGCTGTCATCCGATGTGGCCGGTTCCGATTCTACCTCCGATTGTGACACCTTATATTCGTCATCATCGACTGGTTCTTCGTCGTCTTTATCCGAGTCGGACATCGGGCAATTAACCACAATTACTTCGCTTTGTCGGCGACTTTTGTTGGTACTTCTCTTCAAATTCTTCCTCAGTTCTTTATCTGACGCTTCACATCGGTTCTTGAATTCGTTCACGATACGCACCTGTCCCAGACATTGTTCACATATTTTGTGCGGCAGATGATCCCGTGCCGTGATACGAATGTTAGTGCAAACCTTCATTATGATATCGCTCACACGGACAGGCCCATCGAATTGGAAAATATCTGACAGCTCTTCGGTCCCCATACACACCCGGCACATATCCAGGGCGATGGTGGATTTTTCTTCACGCGAAACGTTTGCTGTGGTGTCCAACTTTTCCTTAGGCTCGCTTTTCAAAATCTCGATAGTGATCTTCTTATCATCCTCGGCATCGGACAGTTCTTGATGCGTCTGTTTAACTTTTGACGGTTTAGCACCGGTTGCATCGTCAACTTCTTCCAGTGGTTCTACATTATCTTCTTCCACTTGGTCACCTTCATCTTCTTCCAAATGCTCTGCATCTTCGGCGCCCTTTTCCAACGTTTCTGTAATGATTTCCTCAGTCTCCACCGCGTCACCTTGAGATTGGTCTAACGTTTCTTCTTCCTCTTCATGCTCCACTTCTTCACTGAAATCTTCCTTGCCTTCAGCATCATGCAATTTATCCACCTTTATCACCTCTCTTTCACTTTCGGCGTGAGCGCTATCTTCTTTATTAGCGTTGGCGGTCGAGTCTGAATTCTCGACGCTGCCGTTAGAATTGTTGTACATGTTGAATTTTGCGTTTTTGTAGCGAATGTACATCAAAAACAGACGCGTTTACTAACAAACGCAGTAAGAAAACTCGAAGCAGACGATATCAATACGGCTTAACAAACAGTTTTGTTAAAGTTTCTTGAGCAAAACTTCACTTTCGCACCTGCAACGACGCAATAACACAATATTTGAAGCACTTTTCGTAGAAAGTAAAGGAAAATTTATGCCGCGCTTCTTTCCCGACAAAGTTCACTTTTGTTTCAACACCGCCATATTGAAAAATGCGTCAAATTTGCAGACTGACATAACAACACGCATGCGCGTTATCCGGAGGCCACGAATAATCGGGTACTGTCAGTTTCGTCTATTCGAGCAGTTATTTACGGGGTTTTCAAACTTTAAAAAATGAACGTTAGGAAACTGCAACTAAAACTTTGCAATTTCACTTACCAACTCATTCCAACGAAATTATCACAATACTGAATTAAAATGCTTAGCTTACATAAAGTCAAAATTATCTATCAAAAGTATATTACGTTTAGAATCTAAACCGTAAATAATATATTTCTTATTGAGCATGTTTAACATTTCTCGGATGGTTGGATAATTTCATTAACACAACAATTGTTTTTGCATTTCAATTGGTTTGGGACATATGCAAAGTTATTGTTTTTTTTTTGCTTTGTACGGCCGTGTAACATATTGAATTATTATTTAATCACCAGGGATTTATCAATACTGTGTCTGTAATGTCTACGACAAAAAAATACACGTTGTACTACATCCGCATGTCTGGATAGTTTTTGCACTTTTATCCCTTAATATATTTTGATTAAAAATTCGAACCGACTTGAAATTCATGGAAATCCTGGATATGTTTTATACGGACATCACTCGAGGCGCAAACTCAAAAAGTTTACGCTTGATTTGTATAGGAGAGCGTAAACTTTTTGTCAAAAGATTATAGAGTTGTATGGCTGAAATTCAGTTTACGCCAAAGTTTACGCTTCGTGTGACGTCCGTATTACACTAGAGAATGTTAAAAATCATTTTAAAAAACATTATTATTCGACTTGTACCCCTTAAACCTACAACTGCCTACATGGGTAGGCCCATATATTTTGTATAGAAGATTGAAGATTGCTTTGGGTAAAAAATAAGATGCTTTACTTTGATTAATGTAAAGGTTATGGATTTTTTCTACACAGAATATCTTTTCTTCCTCTTATTCTTCTTCTATTTGGCGTAAAGCCCAACGCGAACATGTGGACCCCTATATGTACAGGCTTTCGAGACTCAATTCATAACCACTTAATCATAGTCAATCCATGCTACGGGGCAACGGTCCATTCTAGGCTTGAACCCATGACGGGCATTTTATTGAGTCAATCGAGTTGACGACTGTAGCATGGGACCATCCCTTTCACAGATTTTATTTTCTGTAAAGTTTAAAATAAACAAATGTAGAAAAGCATATGTGGGCCGGTCTGGTGGTACAGTCGTCAACTAGTACGACGTAACAACATGCCCGTCACGGGTTCAAGTCCCGAATAGACCGTGGACTGACGTAGGACTGACTATCCTGCTATGGTAACAATAAGTCACTGAAAGCCAAGCTCACTTCACTAAAGGGTACAGGCAATCCTTGACCGACAGCGGTTGTTGTGCCAAAGAAGAAGAAAAGCATGTGTAGGGAACCCAAATGTCCATCATACGAGATGTTTTATGTTCTATTTTGATTACTTCATTATGCGCACTACAAGAGTTTCTCATTATGCTATTATTTTTATTTTGGTAAAGAATTGTTTTACACAGCATATTTATAAAATGTTTTTTAAGAAATTTTTGAATTAAAGCTTCTCGGTTGTTTGAATCTCTAGAACTTTTGGCTTGTAGCTCTTGTGCAATGGAATGGATTTTTTTGTCCAATACATTCAACATAATTCCAACGAAAACCTGAAACATTTTTCTTGTGGAAAATTAAATAATCATAAGTTATTATACCCACTTTGAAATGGTATCTTTTAATACCAACTTTGATTAAAAGATACCAAACATAATTTTTTTTTTGAAAAGGTATCAGCATTCTTCTGGATTGCTTATGATTTCATAAGCTAAGTCGCTACTAAAGACCATCAAGCTACAAACATTTTCCATGAAGCAATGATTCTTCATCTATTTGGCGTAACGTCCTGCGCGGACATGCCGGCCTATACAAGCTTTCGAGACTTAATTCATAACCACACAGCCGGATAGTCAATCCTTGCTACGGGGAGACGGTCTATTAAAGGTTTGAACCCACGACGGGCATGTTTTGAGTCGTACGAGTTGATGACTGTACCACGGGACCGCCCCCCAAATTTTTATTTTACACAAATTTAGCATCTCTGTGATTACGCTTTTTTCTATTTTATGGAAAATCAATCTAACACTATCAAGTTGACTAGGCAGTCTGTCGACTACAATTTATAAAATTAAACCATTTTAACTTGGAACTTTCCTAATATTAACTTCTATTTTTTAATCAGACCTGTGAAAGCAGAACAAAAATATAATTATTCTGTGTATTATTCAATGTACCTTTCTACCATCTATTAAAATTATTTTAAAAGGCTAAAATTGTTTTGTTTATCATTAAGGATCATCAACTCATAGCCCTATTTTAAATAGAAGAAACTTTCATACGATTGAAATTTTAAATTTATATTTTCTCATAAAATCAATCTTCAAATGTTCGCCGATTGGCTAAAGGTACCGTTAAAATGATCCACAACAACTTCTTCTAACTAGGAGCGACTGTAAGAGTTTTACCCCAAGTACCAACAACAAAATCCAAATTTGTAACATATTGGAAAAGAAAAAATACAATCATGTAAATCCAAATTATTTAAAAGAGTAAGCAACAAAAGGAGTGAACAATCGAAAATCTGTGAATTAGTTATATTATCAATTATCAATAAGGTTGTGCATCATAAGATGTCTGGAGGTTTCATACGATATTTTCTCTTCTAATTAATACAATTAAACTCATAAATCAAATTAACAAACTAAACTAAATTTATCAAGAGAGTATCAGATTGGAATGTTGTTGAAACTCTCATAAATACTTGCAACCCTACAATAACATATGGTTGTTAATATGGATATGAAATCAGTGCAAGCATAGGTCGATTTTTTATTCAATAGCAACGGCTACCACCGTACGGTAAAGACTTCTGCAAAGGTATTGTTGTAAACTGCAGTGCTCATTATTGAAAAAAATCAGATTTTTTTAGAAAAAAAAATTAAATCCTATTTTATATTTAGGTACATTTTTTCTTTTTTCGTTTAGGATTTTTTTTCTCGATACACATTGAATATGCTATAAACATTGAGTGCAAAATGATCAGATATATTTTAGTTGAGTGGGTGAACAGAGTGATAGCATTCGTTTAGATGCCGGATACAAGATGCTAAAAACATGTTTTAGCTTTTGGTCATAAATAGTCGCCGAACGGTTTTACCTGGAAATATGCAAGGTATGCTATTGGGACAACGGCAACAACCGAATGGCTCTAGATTTCATCATGAACGATGTGCAGAATTTTTATAGCCTACAACCGTGCGAAACCAAATGCCTCTCGAAAGATATTTTTGAGGGCGGTGTATTCAAGCGTTGAAACAAGTCAACGATTCAACGTCTGTGGTTATAGTGTGTGAGACAGATGTGTGACTAGTACCATCTCATCGACCAGATAAAATACCTTGTTATTCCTAAAAAATACATTCGTTTGGAGAATATTCAATGTTGCACAAATAACACTTGGAATTGCTAATTTTACGTAACAATTCAATTATTTCATTCTTTAAGAACTAAATATCACTTATGTCTATTGCACATTCTAGATCATTCATTTCAACAAAACAATAATATTCATTATTTGCTTTCATAACAGAAAAATTGAAATTTACTGATAATCATAAATATTGTTTCGTTTATAAAACTATCTGGACATTACTATGTGATCGTTATTTCCGCTTCATTGAGCTTATGGCAGGTAAGGGAAGCTCGTTCAATTCGAGATTTGAGCGCATGGTGTGTATGTTGTGAAGTCCATCGATTTGATTGACTATATTACGGTGCTTATATTTAAACTCTTTGCAACTACTTTTGGCAAATAAAATATGTTTTAAATATTTGTTTGTTATTGTTGTGCCACACCTTACATTTTTTAATACAAACCAGTATTTCATTTATATGACAATATGGTTATTATTTTCATTAAACTGAAAAACTAATCCCAGTAAAACTGATAACACATTTTTTTAAAACATATGACTCGTTGATATCATACTAAATTACTAGTCGACTTTTTAGTTACTGAAGTTTGGAAGGCTTTGCACCAGCTTTGAGGAATAAATGCCCTGCTTCGCTTATTGAATAGTAAGCGACAGGGGTGATTAAATTTGCATGCTCCATTAATCCTTCTAACAATTTGCTTCAAAAGCATTACTTACCCATGTTAATCTACTGCATCCCGAGTAACCAGTAAGTTTTGCTATCTTGGTACACAGTTCACCATAGTGTGATAGAAATTTACCAAAAAAAAACTCCTACTTATGCGAATCTAGCAGTATTTAATCCAATAATTTTGAGTCTAAACCAAAGCTCCTTATCTACGAAAGCCAAAAGTAATGGAACCAAACATTAATAATCATTAAGTGATGTATATTTGACACTCTGGGAAACACTTTAAATGTTCACTCCTCTCAACATCAAAACAACTAGTTCAGCTCTACCTTTGAACAGTATCTCAGCGGTGTCTTTGACACGGGATAACACGCATGAGTATGGCACTCTTGTGGTTTTGTGCAAAACTTGCCCCTCCTATACGTAACGCTGAGTAAACCTTAAATCTTACCTAAAGTGATTTAATAACTGCAAATTAGTCATTTCTGGTGGAGGCAATTGACAGTGCTATATTCCGGACGGACGTTGCGAATACCATCAATGGAATGTTGTGAATTATTCAGAAAAACCACAACCCGGTGGCAAACATTGTATCAAGGTTTGCTTACTTAAGGACCGCAACACCCGTCATGGGTTAACCGTATCGCGTCTTCTGCCATCTATGGTGTGCATCCTTGCAAAAGTAAACGTAAAGTCCAATTACTTCTCCCATAGTCTGTAACTTCTCCTTGATGAAATTGGGACTGAGGCGAAAGTGTTTCATCCATCAAGACACATTACGATGAAAGGGCAGACTGATATGTAACCAATATAAACAACGCTCGTATTTTGTCCAAACTTTTCGTTAAAAAAAGTTAAAATTACTTTCAAACTTCAATTATTAAATTTAAGGTAGCATTAAGCTGGGGGTTGAAAAACAATATTTTCAAATTATTTTTGGTTTTATTTGTGTTGTAGAAATGCATTAAAAAATCTTCATCCTTTTTATCGCATCACCAATGCGATTGAGTCATTCTTAAAAAAAAAGCTTGTGATGGTTTTCGTCACGTGATAGGAAATTATGGGTGTATAATTCAATGTATCAATGTACCTTTAAATACTGCTTTATGCTCTAAATGTCCTAATATTCTGTATATTGTGTGTATTTCATTTATTATTATATTATAAGTTATATAACAAAAATTATAAGTAATTTGTCTTTACCTTTAAGATAAAACCATTTTTAATAACAACATGGCATTATAAATCTAAATTCATAAGCAAAATTTTTCACTATACCAGATTTGTTTTTCAGCTTTACAGTCTGAATTCGTGCTACTCAATAGCAAATTTCTGATAGCAGAAGATAACTGATTGAATATTTATGAAACTCACGATTTCATCAGCTGATAGTGCACGAAGTTCACTTACACAGAGTACAAGTAATTCATTTGTAAATTTTAATGAAGCGGTATAATGCTCAATGAACTGGAATTTATGCATTGCATTGTGCGAAACTTTTACAGCAATGAACTATCATATGACCTCATTAAAAACAAGTGCATTATTTTTAATGACGGTTGGTTTTTGGGATTCCATTCGAATTCCATTAATCAAATAAAAAAGATGTAATTATAAATACAATTCAACGATTCACTGATTTCCCATAAAAATTAAGATGAGAAAGCTGCCAATTATTGTGTGTTGGTAATTGCATCATATAATGTAATGGAAAATCCCTTAATAATTTCAATTAATATAGCATATTACTAACTACTCATCTGAAGAAACGGTATGCAAATATGATTTAAAGGCTCAACAATCTATTAATTTATGAGCAAATATTCATGATGGCATCTATGTCTATGAATTCTTGTAATTGTTTTATCTCATCTGATGATTCGTTTAGATATGTTTTATGCATACATACCTTTCAACATTCAATGTTACATTCATCATATTTGAAGGAGTTGCCCTGTAAGAAAGTTTGTCGGAGCAAAACAATTTTGATGATATTAATGAACCAAATAAACTACTGCCTAAGTACATCGAAACCATTGAAACACCATTGCTAAACGTCCAACACCGGTTGCCTGTGGGAAAAGGTTCCGTAATTTTGTGTTCATTCAATCTGGGATATAAGGATACATAGAATATAACAATTATATACGGGGTATCGTGGGCTGATTGGTACATTCAAGAAGAGGGACAGATATTTTATCCAATAACTGAGAATTTCAAGAGGCAAGTCATCATGCAATTGAAATGGTGTACGACGAGGCAGTGGGACACACGAATTATCACATTGAAATGTATGAAATTTTGTTGATTTCGAAAGTTACAACATAGTAAAGGTAGTTAGTAAAAGAAAACATTACGAATAATTATTAGCACAGCTTAATTAGTAATTAGTAAAACATCAACACACATATCAGCTACGGTACACATACTGTCTCATAAACTTACTATTTTCATCACGTTTTCGCACTTGGCTCGCACCAACAGAATACGTTCGAATTTTTCCATCATTTACATTCTGCAAGTTACACAGTTACTAATCATTACACGAAAGAACCTACGCTTTGAAAGCCAGCATACACCTGTAACACGTGGAGCAGTGGTCGCACCCAGTTCCTGACACACATCAATTTACACTGCTATGCTCCGATATCTTAGTAAAAGGCACAATGATCAAACTTTTACCACCCAATTACAAAGTTCAGCCATGGTTTCTCCAAAGTTGAACACACAGCTAAGGTTATGAAACGAATGTAGGGTTATTGGTGTTTTTTGTTTGTATAGGATACTTTGTCAAATCGCACGATCCCTTTTTTATGTGTGCCCGTTCTGGCTTCATTGGCTTCATTGGCAGCATTAAAGCTCCTTGAACGTTCTTTAGGCACAGCCTCCCTGAGCGGCGGTTATATATTGAAGCTATATGGAATTTTAGTTTAAATAAATCAATCATTATATCTCTTGATCGCTAGCTCAAACAATTTATCTTGGGGAATTAGTATATTTCAGCAAGCATATTTATAAGTTTAAAGAATGCAATAACTATTCGTTTGAATCCGTACTTTAAAGAACAGATCATGTTAGCGTTGACCAGCTAGAGATTTTATTGGGGCCGTTTTTTCGACATATTTTTTTTAGATTTCGGTCCTATAGGACAGGTCAGCATCGAATCCCAACCGTACCGTATCGATCAGTTTCGGAACACAAGATAGGCCGGCATAGTCGTCGTAGGTTATTACAAAAACAAGAAGAACAAAACTGTATTGGAGTGACATCATATGTATCACTTTTACAAGAAAAGCATAGCTAGTAAGTATGTTGTATGTTTTTGATTTGTTTTATCACTATTTAGGATTTTCTCCTGCTTCACATGTTTATGAATAATACTTTTTTTTAGAATAATACACCATGAATACTGTTAAAAATAGTCTGTCTGGTTCAAAATTATTTAAAAAATAATGTTAAACATACAACTTTTGTCACATATATATCGCAAATGCTAGATCAGTTTCTACAGTGTATCACACTATAACTACAACACCGCATTTCCGTGATTGTGATTTGAGGAAAAATGTTATAGAAAATATTTTTTTTACATGTATTGTATTGTGATTTTTATAACTACCGTTGCATTTGTTCGCACATGCTTCCAAAGTGCAATGGACAATAATAACACATACATTCTATAACATAAGAATGTGGGGGAAAGCATATCCGAACGAAAAGATTATATATCCTCTTGATAGTTACTGCTTGTTATGTTTTTGAGCGCTCCATACAGCATTAGGGGACAGGTGTTCATCGACCTCAGTGAAAATTAGAATGAATCTGTCGGATATCATGTACATTTGAGAATGAAACGATGCAGTCATGGACCAAAAACACTCATACAGCGGGTGACAACCCGGCCATATTAGACCGCAACCGTAGAGCAAGCACACGAATCGTATTCTATAATCCACTTGCTTAATATATTATAATTAATTTATTTAAGTATCTCTATTGCTAGCAACTGTTGAATGTTGTCAAATAATTAGAATTTATAATTAGATAATGAAAAGGATAATTAGATTGAAGCCTAAAGACATATATTAGCGTTTTGTGGATGTGACTATCTATGGCATACTCATGGCAGTCACGTATCATGCCTATCATCAACCGCTGGATCTAGACAAATTTATTAGAAGTTTGATAGATTTAGCAAATTATTGTCTAAAATTCAAACCACTTTAAAGTTGCATTACACACTTTTTTTTAATATTGCTGGCAGCCTGCCAACTTACCGCCAACGAATTGATATATAAAATCAAAAAATAAAAAAAAACTACATCAAATGTATAAAAATGGATCTTTGAGAATGTGCATGTACCAAGTTATTGATCTTGTTCTAAGCCGTAGGATTTTTTTTACATGTGCAACAGGACACAATGCTTTTAATTCGTTTTTTTTTTCGAACACGGGTTTAGGAAAGAAGCAAAATGTAATCAATATTTCATAGATGTATATCACGTTGCCAATTAGCGTGTTTCCATGCACTCGTAGTCAGCCAGATAATCTCTATGTCATAATCGATTACCAAAGATCTATTCTTATGAAAAGACCTATCTTATCGTTTATATTATTCCTTTTATAGAGGCTTTGAAAGTATTTCAAAATTGAAACGATTTTATTGGTCTATTGACAAACGTTTCAATAAGTAAATTGCCGATGGGTTTTATCTTTTTTTACTCATTACCAATTGAACAGCTGAGAGAACCTTTTCCGAAAATTGATTACAGTCGCTTAGGAAAAAGCTTACTTTTACAACAACAAAAAAAGCTCAAAAATGGTATCACTGTGCCAGTCTCATGGGTGACGTTTACTTTTACTTTGTAAACAACTGATTCCGCTTCGACTTTCAGCCTCACCACAGGGTTATAAGCCCCTTTCAAGCAGTCGACTCAGTTCGATTTGGAAGTACATTTTTCTATTCAAAAAAAAGAAAAACATTTATTTGTCCAGACTACCAATAACTTAATTAGTAGAAAAACATAACAACACGCATGGTTTAGTTTATAACGCTTAAATATTAGTTGATTTTTTTTTTCTTCAATTTGCTTAATCAAAACTGCACAATCATCACCTGGACTTAAACAAAAAATAATAGTTGAGGTTTAAACAATAACTAAGATAACAACAAGGGACATGGAAATCACATATACATCTATTTATATATTAAAATCATGAGGCTGTCGTAAGTGCTCAGGAAAAAGATATTACCAAAAGATTACCAGAAAAAGATCCGTAGTTAAATAATTACAAAAATATTTGAACAAAAAACAAGATAAAAGTCTTAACAGACTTTCATCGTTCTTGGGTATTTTTTTCGCTTGCAGAAAAGGGTTACTTATACTAACTACAGCAGAAAATTTGCCAGCTGAAAAGTTTTTAAAGTGGTAAAACACTACTTGTAAAAAACGGAAGCAACATTCTGGCATTTCCATGTTTTAGATGGCTCGTGGTTCGTCTGGTTTTTATGGTTTGGTCATAATTTTGCTGTTTCTTTTACAGATATTCTATATAAAAGCAGGGATACAAATGTAAATTTCAAAGGGAAATGCTTTTTTATGTTCCATTTGAGCATGTGAGAGGCATACGATGAAATATTTCTTTGGGTTTCAGTTGTTCCTGTTTTTTTCGGCTTATACATGTGTATAGCTAGATGTTTATAATGTATTTAACCTCTCACTGCATTATATAGGGCATATCTGCCATAAATGATGACATTTTTCTATCAAATTTGTCTAATGTTGATAATTTCATTTACCAAAAAAAAGTCTCAAGAGTGTCGTGTTCATTCAACAAACAATGAACAGACTGTGTCAATAAAGATGGAAAGATTGCTGCATCGTCCGGTAGGAAAGCTAGATGATGCCATCACATGCTTGAAAGAATTTCTCGCCCATAAATCTGTGTGATGAGCGTTAGTCGTTTGAAGCCTCTCAAAGAATACGGACAAATACTACTGGCAGTAAAAATGTGGTGCAGCGTTGTATTCCTAGTTTTGATTAGCATTACAATAGGTGCAACAAAAAGTGAGTGTATTCAAGTATTCATCAAGTTGGTTAATGCTTTATTCGTCAAACCATTGAGAAGTTCAAATTAAGCAACAATTCAATGATAGTTAAAAGGTTTACAGACAAATATAAATAGTACTGATTTGAAGGGACAATTCAGTTTAATTGGCAGCAAAATAATGATGATCCCAAGTGTTAGTTGTATGCTCCATAATATGGCTAAATAATAGCATGAATAGACACAGGTGATTTTCATATAACAAGATCTAGAGGTATTTTCTGTAATTGTCGAACGGTGCAAACGTCGTGGGATATGATAATGGGAGCAAAACTAAAATGTTCGAGAAGATTAGTACTAATGAGCCCATTAAATGTTTAATGACAGGCGAGCGATGGGATCAAGAGAGCATAAGATGATTATTAAGAGATGTCCAGATGATTGGCGTTAGACGTGCCAGTCGATGCTGATTAGCATCAATTTATCAGACGCCGTGACTGGCACACGGTAAAGAAATTATGTTATTGCTGGCTTTTGTTTTACCTTACATCTTTACAGATATCGTATGCTATTACGACAGCCGAGCAGCAAACTACGTGTCGGCAACGTTTCCCAAAAACATCAGTTCAACAAGTTGCACTCATTACGTCTACGATGGGGTTGGTGTAACGGCCCAAGGCGATCTTCGCATATTGAGCAACTACGACACAGCATGTAATATCGAGCTTTAAACGACACACTCAGAAGTATCCCACTCGTTTATTCTTCCTTATACTGATTTCTTCCTCATTTGTCTCTAGCTGGATTTGACGAGTTTCAGAACATACGCAGGATCAAAAATGTAAAACTGTACGTGCTGCTGAGTTCAGATCGTGATGGTGGCAAAAACTTGACCAACGTAATGTATTGCAATTGCTGTATTAAATTTAAGCACGTGTATTCCATTTCGTCATGCATGAACCAGCATCCCTCATGAATGGGCGAACAGAGAAGAGCAGAGGTGTACATAAATCTGACAAAAAACTTTTTCATTTGTTTATTTCCTGCTCACCTCCCACCAACGCAGGCTATTGCAGGACGGAGCGAAAAGTTAGTGAACAGTGTCGCTATTTTTTTGGAACAGTACAACTTCGATGGCGTGGAAATAGACAGACGTAACATTGATTTCGATAAGGTATAGGAGGCCAGTTTGGGCGGCGTGCTGAAAGAGCGCCGATCTTGTCTTGTCTTATAGGGATGTGGGAGAAGTATCAAAACACCCACCCAATGTAATCTAATTTGGTGCGCCATCTTTTCATTTTTTTCCAGAGTGCTTTGGCAAGGTTTGTCAACAGGCTACGTTCGAGATTGTACATGATTAACAAGCAACTGTCCGTGTCCGTTTCGGCGCAATTCGCTGATGCGTACGATATCACTTCGCTAAGCTTGTAAGTAGCTTTGGTGCGTAACGGAGATGATCCGACTAAATGCCAATTGGAACGAACAAAACATGTTTCAACAAAATCTTACGAGAAATAAAACAGCTGACAAAACAAATGTTCTTTACCCTGGTGTAGGTATGCTGATATGATAAATCTTCATGCTTATAATTTCACGACCAACACTGCTAATACTGTCGCAAATTTGGCACCATTATTCTCGAGTACACCAAACAACGTTATCAGTGTGGTAAGTATTCAATGTTTTAAATATTTAAAGTCAGTATTATATATTTTGTTTTTAATTTTCATGGTTCATTTGCTCCATTTGAACCACTAATCATTTTTAACCCAGAACTCAACGGTAACATCTTGGCTAGCGGCTGGTGCTCGCCGGAATAAAGTGAACCTCGTGGTAGCCACTTTCGGTCGCACATACGTCCTGGCAAGCGAGGATCAGCGTGCGGTGGGCGCTCGGAGCACTGGACCTGGCGAGGCAGGTTTCAATACAAAACGCCCCGGACTTATCGCTCGTTACGAATTTTGCAATATGGCTGGTGAATACAATTCCGCTAGCGATAGCGTTACGGCTACAACCTATTACTTCAAGGGAAAAAGTTGGATTGGAATCGAAACGGAGGACACGTTAGTGCAGAAGTTCACCTATGTACTCGATAGCTCACTGGGCGGTGTAGCAATCTTTACACTTGACCTGGATGACACGAGCAACGCGTGTGGTAACGGAGCCTATCGCGTATCTGATCTAGCCTATCAGTACTTTGGATCGGAATAGCAGGCAAACATCTAAATTGTTTAGCAACTGGATCGTAGGCTGACTCGTGCAATAAATGTCTCCTTAGAAGTCTCATTCATTCAAGCGTGTGTAAATAAGGCAGTTTTATTATGAAACTAGATTGCGCCTTTTGTACTAATGACCCACCCGGGTGCTTATTGCTTTTAAAATTAACCTCAAACTACTATCAATGAGTGTGCGTGGTTTAGCAGCACTTGATTTAATTGGGAATCACTTGATAATCATTTTATCCACGCACGACGAAGTAGTTGATTCACTGTTTCATTCAGGTAAGTGCATTGTTGATACTTCATAATGAAAACAACTAAAACAATCTGGAAAAGGGTTATTTACAATATTTACAAATATATGTGCTTAAGAGATAAATATTTACATTGCATTAAATCTTATTTTGTTTATTTACAATAGTTTTTCAGAAGGTGAATAAATTGTCCGTTAAAGCAAGCGAAAAAATAATGAATAAATCTTTAATACTTACATTTTCTATTCAGAACCTCGGAGAATCTGAAAAATAAAGATATAAAAGTAGTTAGTCAAAATGTACGGTAATGCACTGCTACTGCTATTGACTTCCTTCGGACACACACATAAGCGAAGCATTCATCTTCTCGTTAGTTTGAAGCATCTGAATTTCAAGTGGTCATTTCCCTCTCGACCATGGTAACGATTGTGTGGATCTTGTCACAGCATAGCAACAGCATCTAAAGGAATTTTCCTCCGATAAAAATATTGTTGCGGAAAAGGGTATAGGAAATAAAATCTGAATACCAATCAACATATTCAGTATTATCTGAACACTATCCTTAACCTTGTGACGTTATTGCACTTTTTATGTACTGTCATGTACAGCAGTTTGCTTGATGTATTGTCAACATGAGAACGATTTACAACGATGATGATTATGCTACCTGATCTGGACGCATAACATATGTAAGCATGGATTACGCCTTCGCCGTATGCCTACGCCGCAGGCTCTGGGCACTGGGGTTTGTCGTGAATGCAATGTATATAATTTTATATACAGCAAACTGCTGTCAAACCCCTTTCCATGGTATGATCATGCCATAATGTTTATTTTCGAAGAAGTGTGTAATACGATGTTTTGCCAGTTCCGACACTCAATTTATCAATGTGTTAAGAGAAGCGTTGCCTTTAAGTGAGAGTGCTGATGCTTAATGTTGCTTTACGCACCTTTCATAGGGGCTAGATTAGGAAGGTTTTGCTTTCATATTTTGGACATAAAACGATGATGAAACAACATGCAGCAGGTGTCTTAAATTCTTTTCGTGGAATGATGGAAAGCTGTTAGATTGCGATTCGTTGAATTCGTTTATTGTATAAAATATAATCAGGATAAGCTTCTTGTCACTTTCGTTATAGTTTTTTGCTTTTGCATTTCGCTTTTTTTGTTTATTTACATGGGCATCGCGAATCAATGCTCTAGGTAAATAATCTTCTCCAACTTAAATGCATCAAACAATTGTATTTGTTATTTATATAATTAATTGAAAAATTATTATTATATCAGTCATATCATGTAAAAACAAAACCATTATATTGAAATCCAATAAACTAATCATTAAACATGTCCCAATCTTTTAAGATTTAGCACTATACTATGTTACAGTACGCTTAAATTCAATAAATCTGCTTCAAAGCTTCAATTTGTATTAAATGTTATACAGTAGGGAAGATTACAACAATCACAAAATGTTGCATTTTATTTGGACATACACTTTTCTCTTTATACTTATAGAATGTTTTTTTATAATACATCTACAAACTTTTAGTACACTGTATGTTGTACACTGCAAACATCCCATGATTTCACAGATCTATGTTTGTGGCAAACACATACACAGTATTGCCACGGTACAGTGCGTTCTCTCCTTTATTTTAACTGAATAGCTCTGCTCGCTGTTCTTCATTTGCTTGTAACGTAACGTATAACATATGTGTATCGTATGTGTTTTCTGCGTATGAAAGTATTCCTTATTATGTGTGAATAATTCATAAGAACTTGGTCAATTGTGTAAAATGTCGTTTTTAATATGTGTTTAAACTAAATACGTATCATTGTTTGTTAATCCAAACTTTTGCCGTGATAACAGCCTAAATTGTCTAGATTCTTCATATAGCTAGAGAGAAAATTTATGCAACGCGATGGTTCTTAATGATTGAATGTATAGAAGAACTTATGTGCAGCTAATAAGAATCTGTGAAACTCTGAAGCTGTAATGTATGTATAGTGCTTTACAAATTATTTTGTAAGGAAACAAATATGCACGTTTTTATTCTGTTGTTACTCAAAAATGTATCAATTCAATTTTTTAACCCTACTTCAAATTGTAAACCCATAAAGGGTTTAGTAAAAAGACATGATTTATAGCATCTTTTGAAAAAAAAAATGTCAAAGTCCGTAAATAATCCTAGTGATACAATGTTGTATATTTTTATTGAGCTCCTTAATTATGGAGAAACGTCATAAATACAGACCCTTATTAATAGAAGGGTTAATGATGTTGTCCATTCAAGACATCAAACCAAATCATTCGGGAATTATAATGGGATTTCAATGTCATATGTATACATTAATATGTTTCACATATTGATTCGCAATATGGTTCTTTATGAAGTCTCGGGACATGTAAAGGATATAATTAAAAACTTAATTTAACCAAATTATTGTACATCTTCTTACCTATTCAAATTTGACTTTTTTTTGTTTTATTTGCCCATTAATTGCATCGCCCATAAAGTTCACACATAAAACTACATACACTATTTTTATACCATTTTTTTACCAGCATTTACAGAAAAATATTAAATATAGAAGTTTCAATCCATTAAAGATCAGATTTTTTAACTAACTGGTCGTACTGGGTTTATGAGATGTTGGCATGGTGGAACATTTTTTAATTAATTTGCTCGTATACGATATAGATTTCAAAGAAGGCAATGATAAAGATATAATAACACCTACGCATTTTTCAATGAATTCATCGTCTGAATCTCCTACGTATTTCTGCAAAACAAAAACAATTAATTTTCCGTGTCACATGTTAAGGTTTCACAGCAGATGCAAATATTCACAGGTAAAAAGCAAATTCGATATTGACAGCAGCAGAAAATGGTGTCCATGTGTGCTACATATGTATAATGAGATCGACTGCATAAGTTGCCATACATTTGAATACATTTGCATCATTTGGGAGTTTTGTAAAACAATTCAGAGTAACATATTTTCTCTTGATGTTAGATATCCCTTACACAAGGAAATCAATTTTTATTTAAGTTTTTTAATTAGTAGACAAAACATAAAATAATTTTTTTTTTTATTTTCACTCACAATGAGAAATACGTTGCACCTTGAAGCTGTCATAAAATTCAATTATTTTATAAAATTTAACGACTTATTTGAAAAGAACTAAACAAGTACAAGTTAACCATGATTATGATTGCAGGGGTTCAAAGAGAGAGAGAGAGAGAGAGAGAAAAAGAGAGAGAGAGAAAGAGAAAGAGAGAGAGAGAGAGAGAGAGAGAGAGAGAGTAAGTTGGTACATCTAAAATCTAAAAGGTCGTGGAAAGTGCTGAAAGAACCAGAGAATAAAACCATATTAGGAGACAATAGCACAATAAATGAAAATATACATGGTTTGGGCCGGTCTCGTAGTACAGTCGTCAACTCGTACGACTTAACAACATGCCCGTCATGGGTTCGATCCCCAAATAGACCGTGCCGCCATACGTAGGATTGACTATCCTGCTATGGGGGGTGAATCAATTAGTCACTGAAAGCCATGCACACAAGTGGGTACAGGCAGGCCTTGACCGACATCGGTTGTTGAGCCAAAGAAGAAGAGATACATGGTTATTCGAAACCTATTGAATTACAAAATGTATCCTCATATAATCCATTTTTAGCAAATACATTGCATTATCTTAAAAAACATAATCCACTTTAAAAAACGGTTTCTGGAAAATGTTATTTCTACATTATTTAAAGACTTCCATAGGTATGCGATAGAAGAAAAAAAAATATCCTTAATTAACTAATTATTAGTAAAGCATGTGTTTCGTATGGTACAGTTAATGCTGAAGCATTTCGTCCAATGAACGTTCTTCACATTTTCGAAAATCATATTAGAATCAGTGGCGGATTTAGAGTATCGCTTACCGTTAATTCACCACAGTGTTTAAAACCGTTATTCGCCACTTTCCTTTTTCTAGCCAACAAGCTGGCATTTCAACCTAGCACTGGAACAATATTCATCATCCGGGTTGTATCCATATGACAATTATATTCCATCATATTGGATTTCAGCATTTGGGTACATACAAAAATTTATTTTGAAATATCTTTTGTTTTCTGTTGTTTTTGTTTGAAATGAGTAATACTACTTCTAATAACTTTCAAAATAGTGCCTACGAATTTCTAACCTTTCTTGACAAAATATTTATACCTCAGCAAAACAAAACAAAAATATCCTTGATGAACTAACCTGATCGAGCTTAGCCCGAATCGGCGTTGTTTACATATTTATCATGTTGAAATAGTCTAGGCTACAAATCTTAGACTGTTTGGCGTGGTTTTATATGGTATGTTGACATGATTTCAGCTACCAATTGTCAAAATCCATATAAAAAACTGGCTAGTATCCAATCCAAACTGAGAAATCCACTCTAACTTTGTAACAATTAAGACAAACAGAAAAAGTGTATCTAAAAATCTGAGTAGATCTAGGAATAATTTTCAATGATAAACTTACTTCAAGCCCTCACATGGACAACATCATATCAAAGGTTGCAAAGAAATATGGGGTCATCAATAGGTTAGATAAAAATCTCAATTCCTTCGGAAACAGTTCTATTCTACAAATTATTAATTTTTGTTTATTACTGTAAACCCTCTTAAAATATGTTATGTGTATTTTCTGATGATTTTTAAATGCAATTTTTTAAAATATTTATTTCGAAGTGTCTTTATCATCTTATTACTACCCTTAATTCGTGTTTTCGTAAAAAGTCATGTAACAAAGCTTTTAAAAATTTGAAAAAAATACCAATATATTTTTGCACGACAATAGCATGAAAGCTGAGTTGCGCGCAAGGATTCTGGCTGCCAACCGGTGGAAGGAGAAAAAAAAACGATGTACGCCGACCTCACTGTCATGAAGCGTATCACGCTCGCCAGACTCTGGTGGGTTGGCCATGTTGTACGCATGGAAACGGACTATCCAACTTGTAAAATCTTTTTGGGCTGTCCACAAGAACAGAGGAAGCGTGGTAGGCCCAAACTGAGGTGTCAAGATCGCGTGGAGACGTCCGCCATTAAGGCCGGGATAACAGACTGGCAGACGAAGGCGCGAGACCGTGACCGGTTTCGGACACTTCTGAGGCAGGCCAAGACCGCAAAGCGGTTGTAGCGTCGGATCAGTAAGTAAGTAGGTCTGATAGTCAGTCTTTGATTAGGAGATAAGGTCCGGATGGGACAATTTAAATAAATACGAAATAGTGCGACCTTTATCAATTATTTTACTAGCGCATAAATGCATAAGATAAGTGCAATGAGTTAACAAGAGCGGATTTTTGGTATGCTTCCTTAAAATGTTATAGATTTCTGTTAGATTTCCTAGTTAAATATTCCTCTGATGCCGCCATTTTTCAATTACAGAAGATGTAAATTGTCGCTTAAAGTTCTCTAAGGTGGATGTATCAGTCTCATGAAACGTAACATTTAACCCATAATTTGCCCTATTGCACGACTAATAAGAAAACTGTCATTGACCTATTTGGGAATGATGCTGTACTTCAGATATGATATGTAAATGTAAAGTAATGAAGATGAAGCATTAAGATGAACAAAAGGGTACAAATACCTCTATTTTACCACAAATTTCAACAATTAAAAAAAAGTTGTAAAAGTATGATGGGGATTGTGAACATAATCTAGAAATTCAAACACTTTACTTTGACTTAGGGATTGGAATTCCTTACAGTATACCCTTCAAAAAAATTCTTTAAAGTTTAAAAAATATCTATTGTCTTCAAGCTTTTTTACAGTATACGCATGATCAAAAGAAACTCTCAAAGAACAATTATGTTCAACCAAGTGATCATATTATCAATGAAATGCTCATCTCTTTTTGATATTTCCACGATTGCAAGCACTCATTCAAATTAGATGATTAAAATTCCAGTCTTATAAATTTGTAACGTTAAATTCTCAAACGTGATTCGCGTCGAAAAATCTGTACAGGAATCGTATTTATCAAACACAAAGGACGGCGACGAAAGATGGAGCTGATGGATTTATTTCAATATTTTCTCATTCCAAGCGTTTAATAGGCTTTGGTACTTGAACAAGCAGCATGATATTTGAAGTTCAGTCAACTGAAACCCCATAACTCAAAGCCAGGCTTTATATATATATTTTTATTATCCCGTGCTTATAAGTGACTATCTGATTTCACATTCATTCTCTAGAGTAGTGACAGTCTTTTATACGATTTATGTATCTGTATTTGCATTAAAAAACGATTAACAGAATTCATTTTTATATCTTTACTTCACACAACCCGCGGTGGAGAAACGATTTTATTTGATGACATACCACCTAAACAATCCGAAACAGTTTTACTGAAAGTCTGATATTATATACAACTATTAACGCTATTCCTTTGTTTCGATCATTTTCAAACTTTTTATGCAGTTTATTTCAGACTTTCGCGTATACAAGATTCGTTGTTGGTAATTGAAATATGAGAACCGTCGTCTAATAAAACCAATATACAAACAATTCTTCCTTCTGAATAAAATGTATCTCTTAGTCGAGATATGATTCTAAAGTTCATTATTCTACTAACACACACTTCATGGCTCATTAATATTTAACTTCTTATAGGCTAGAGTCGAATTTTAGAAATGATACCTTTTATTCCACTTAATTAGAGGCATTAGGCATGATAAGTGCTTCCCACCAGGTGCGACTAATTTATCGCCCACAGATTTGTGTCTAATGATGTTTATACAGTTCCAAGTATTCGTTTAATGTCTTGTCACTAATTGGTGTCCAGTGTGGGCCGGACCGAGCTCTATAGGGAAAGTGATGTATAGAGTATGTATAGCCATCTTATTTGTTTGACCTTGCGCTGTATAAACTTATTACGAATACGCCTCTTCGAGCTTGCTAATACATACATACATCCCGTGAAGAAAGTGAAGCATTAATATATTTTCAGTTGTATGTTGTATTTCCTGCATATTGTCAACATTATAGTATATTTGATTCCTTATATTCTTCTCTTTCAAAAAGTAAACTACGTTTTCCTGTTTAGCATTTACTTCCCGTGAGCATAGTTTCCTGTTGAATATTGCCGCGAGAAGCTACTAACACCTATACACAATTCAAGCCATGCAGACATAAACCAAACACGCGTTCTCTGGATATCTCGCGAAAGGCTATCTCGTGAAAAAAAGGAAGATTTACGGTTTTATCTTCATACACACGACTCCATTAAGGAAAGATTTACGCATTCCATTTTGTAGTTGGTCGCATCAGAAATTGCTATAACCTCCGTAATATATTTCGTTTTTTTCCGCTGGATAATTGTAAAGTTTCAAACACGATGTTTAGATTCGCTATGTGAAAATGTAAATTGAAAAACGAAATCAATTTTAAATGTTGAATGAATTACAGTCTTTACTCGAATTACGCGGTTAATGCGTTTCGAAGACATTAGCGAAACTCAAATATCTGCTTGAGTCGAACTTCGCGATTTTATGCAGAATAACATAAATAAAGTATATTTTTTGGTTTGCGTGGACGGGGAGGGGATGGTGTACAATGAGCCAAGTTATTCATTCTTTTTATAGTTTTAAAATTGCAGTAACAAAGTGGGGTAAAAGGTAAATGAAATATTTGAATTTTCCAATTTATGTTTCAATTTTTGAAAACAGCGTATCTTGGAATCCCCGTGGAGCGAAAACACGGAACTCTGAGGCATACTGCACTTTTTAATTGTACAAGTTGATTTTTTGCACTAGCTTCTTTTTACACACCAAAACCAAGAAATGCTTTTGAAACCATATACTTGTATAAGACAAAAAAAAAACAAAAACTATTTGAATGCACGTGACTCTCAATTAAGATTGCGTCTTTTTGATACAACAGTTACTTGCAACAATTTTTAAAATCAATCTAAAATGTTACATTGTTCATATTTTTAAACAATGGAATATATAGAATGAATTTATTTCATAATAAGATCTCCTTCTTTTCTTAGTGCCTCACTTTATGTCTCACTTTATTTATTATTTCGTCTGAAGATAGGTTTGAGGAAGCTATGGCCACCATAGAAGACTGTGATTAATCTCTTTGAAGAGACGTTAAGCGAATGTTCTCGGGTAACTAACCCAATTATAAAGTACCCTTGCTTATAATCTACAGTTTTTTATCTTTACATTTCTGTTTAATTTGTTTTGTCGTATGGCAATCAAATGTTCTTGTTCTTATTTCACAATGAAATCTTTCAGTGTATGAGTACAACTAGAAAAGCAGTACAAAATAAGATGGAAAATTGATGTAAGAAGAATAATGTATACTTTGTTTTATTTTCTATTCGGAAGGAACGGCTTGGGCCGTTTAGACCATTGTTCACGGCCAAAATGATTTAATGATTTAGTAAGACGGCCAAAATGATTTAATAAAAATGCATCGTGGTGATTCATCACACTCTTTAACAAGGTATAAAAATATAACATGTTTCTTGCGCCAGACTTAAAATCATACCGAAAAACTACCAAAATCTTAAAAAAGCACATTCCGTTTTTTGTTAAACTTATATAACCATTCTCGTTACAAAATAACACACATATATTTCTGCAGTTTTGTTTTATTTTAAACCAGTTTAAATCTTTTACAAATATCGCGGCATTCTTTCATTTGCTATTCAAATTTATCTGTTATTCATATGTATATGATGTTATTTGCGATTTATGCAAAAGAAAGCAATTAAACCCAGCTTTTTGTTCATTATAATGTCTCAATTACAGACTATACAATGTCTACCCTTCTAGATTCTTACTATTTCGTCTATTTCATTTTCATGGGTCTAGTCCAAGAAGGCTTAACGATGGCAGCACTTCAAAGAAGAATTGATAATTAAAATCGCGTAGGGGATTGTTTTGAAGATAGAGACTTTCAAGCCGTGGAAAACTTCTTAAAAATTCTACCGATACCGTAAGTAACCCATTGTTGGACAAATCTAGGCTGGTTAATGTTGGTAGCAACATACCATCGGTTGTTAGATTTAACGATGGCACATCCAAAGAGGAAGCGTTGAAATGACTAAGCTTGTAGAACACACCTAGTTGTGTAAAATCAAACATAACTAGCGGATTATGAGCTACATTTAATGACTCCAGATGCTTAAAATCTTTGAGTTGTTCCATAGAAGAAAGCCGATTAGATGACAGGTCGATGTTAACCAGAGACGGTTCCACATTGGCCATTGCCAAAATGAGTGAGATGTTGTTGCGTGATGCCTTTAACTCAGTTAAAGCCGGTGTAACAATGAAAGAATCAATCATGTTGTCTGACATGTGAAGGAAACGCAGAGATTCATTAAGTTGTTTATAATTGTGCAATGGAAAGCTGGCGAAAGAATTGTTGGCGATACTCAAATGCGTCATTAAAACATTGTTCCGAAACAAATCGATCTCTAACTTACGCAACATATTATCTTGTAGAAAAACCTTCTCTAGATTGGACTGGTTGATAAATAAATCCCTGTCAAGTGATTGCAGCAGCATCCCATCAAGGCTAATGATTTGCAGGTTGATTAGGTTGGCAAACACATGTAACGGTAGCTGTGTCAGCTTATTGTAGCCTATATCCAGGATTTCCAAATTATCCAACCCCTCGAACGTACCTTCGGGAATCCATTCAATACAGTTATTTCTCAGGTTCAGTATCTTGAGGCTATGGAAAATGGCTAAATCTCCTGCCGCCAGCTGGCGAATATTGTTACCTTCCAGGTAAAGCTCATGCAACGAGCTATCGGAAGCAAAAGTATCCGGGTTCAAATGAGTGAGACGATTGAAGGACAAATCCAACACTGACAACATCCGAGAAGTGCGGAACAACCCTTTCGGAAGAATAGTTAGCTCGTTTTCGCGCAAATACACCTCCGATGAGTACACCGAACCAAACAACCAAAATGCTTCCGGCTCAATCTCTACGATGGAGCACCTTTCTAGGCTGATATATTTCATCAGCTTTGGTTCGGGTATAAATTTTTTACTGAGTCGCTGCAGGCGTACCTCGTTTAACGACAGTCGTTCTAGGTTCATGTTCCGTTGCAGAAATTGGTCTGGAATGTTTGCTATCGGATTGTTGGACAGATCGAGGTGTTTTAGCCGAGGTAGATTTTGTATTATCCTGACTGAAATCTTTTCAAGCCCATTGTCTCGCAGCGAAAGCTTCTCGAGCGCTTCCTGAGAAACAAATACATCTTCTGGTAAGCTGGTTATATCATTTCCGTTAAGATAAAGCTCATGAAGAGTTCGTATCCCGACAAATGTATCAGGGCCGATGTAGTTAATTGTGTTATTTGACAAGTTTAACACCTTTAGGTTAATCAGACCTTGGAAACTTTCATTCGACAACCGATGCAAATGATTATACGCCAACATCAAATGAGTTATATTAGACGAGCCGTTGAATTCTTCTCCCTGCAGCTCGCTCACTTGATTTCCTTCAAGGTTTAAGGTTTTGAGATGCTTTAAATTCTTCACAAACTCTATATTTGACAAAAGGTTAGCCTTGGCCTCAAGCGATTCAATGCTTTCTTGCTGTTTTTGAAAAATACGCGGTGGCATTGAGACCAGGTGATTATAGCTCAATTCTATAACACGTAGAATCGGACAATCCACAAAAGCATCTTCCTGTATCTCTATGAGGTTGTTTCGGTCGAGATACAATGCCTCTAGGATGGGAAGCTCGGCGAAAAACTTCGATGGAAAAGTTTCGATGAAATTGCTTGATAGGCGTATCTCCTTCACTTCCAGATTCTCAAGGAATAGCTCCTCTGGGACTGATTTTATTTTATTATTGCTTGCCGCAAATACCCGCAAATGTGTGAGCCCAGCCAGTAGCTCCACTGGTAGCTCTTCCAGATAGTTATCATTGAGTTCGATCAACGTCGTGTTGACCGCGTCATGAAACGTATCAGGCGCGATGCCACTAATGCGATTATTATTGAGCCATATGGCATCAAGATTTTCTAGCACAGTGAGCATGGCTCGATCAAAATAAGTGAGCAAATTATTTCGCAGATCTAGCGCAAATGGTTGAATCGACGGGAAAAACAGCAGCTGAAAATCTTCTATACGATTCCAACGCAAGTTAAGCTCTTCTAGGTTGCTTAGGTTTCGCAGTAAAATAGGCGAAATAAGTGTTAGGGAATTGTTACTGAGAGTTAATGTTCGTAAATCGCCTGTGTTGGAGAACAGATTTTCTGGTACATTCTCCAAACGATTACTATCCAGTTTGATAGACTCCACATCACTTAGTGAATCAAATACCGTTTCTGGCAAACTTTCAATAAAATTAGCTGATAAATCTAAATCCCGGATGTTTGGACAATATTGAAACACATTGGCTTCTAACGTTGTTATGCGATTGTTTGACACGATCAAGGATTCCATCAAAGTTAGATCACGAAACCATTCGGAAGCAACTGTTGTCAGGCCGATATCGATAAGCTTTAGTGTTCGTAGCGTATATAATCCATGGAAGATGGTTTGCGGCAGGGCCTGCAAAGGATTTTCTGCTATCATAATGGCGTCAACACGCTCTAGCCCGTGAAAAGCTCTCTCATGCAGAATGCATGTCTGCGTCCTGGTTAATTGAATATCAGTAACATTTGGAAGTGATGCAAAGACCAATTCGGGGACGTACTCCAGCACACTGTCTATGAATGAAACCGTGATATTCGATTTCCCGTCATACCCACTTATCGCCAGCTGGTATGTGGGTAGCTGACGGTCATTGAGTATCCGCACGGAAGCTCCGACAAATTTGCACCTTGCAACGTTGTGAACACAATTTAGAGTTGACGGTATAGTTGCACAATTTGACAGAACAAAGCTCCCGGTAATTACAACTGCGATCAGCATGGCCGTCCGTTGCCTGAATAGAAACAACACCACAGAAACAGAGGATTAAATTACAATTACCGAGAGTAGAGGTCGTGGAATCGCTGAAACTTGTTACTCACAGAAACACACCACAAAGTTCCATCCTGCACTGTGCGTTGTGGGGATTTATCGAAATAAAAAAAACCCTGGATGGGAGCTGTCCTATGCAAGCTACCCTAGGGCCTCGTTATTCTACTTGCGGCCTATTTTGCGAACAGTACCGGACACCTCACCATCACAGCAGATGCTTGGGGAATGAACGATCAGAGCATCCAAATTTGATAGCATTCCATCGAATCGCGAGCAAGCGATGTTAAAATAATCAACTCGGTTTTAATTTGCCCTTGACCTTAGGGGCCAAATGAGCAATTTTCGAGTAATGCCTGGTTCGAGGAATATTCTTCTCTAAACACTGATTACCGTGCGACAGAAAACGCTTTACCATTCAGAGGTTTTGTAAATTACATTATTCTACTTTTAAATTGTTGAGCAAATCACCTAAAGTTAATACAAATATTTAATTTAACATGATCTATGAATTGCTGTTTGATATTTACTGTGATATGCCGCATTTGAAGGATTGTTTTTGAAACTAATAACACATTAAATGTTCGTGCCTTTAATAACCGTTATCTCAGAATAGGTAGATTATATTATTTAAAACACGCTAAGTTTATGCTACGCTCAATGACTCAATCGCAGTGACGGGAGGAAGAGTGTGTACATATATTTTCGGTAAAAACAAATTCAAGAAATTCTGGAAGGGGATGATTCACGATCGTTAGTCAAGTATGTTATTATATTTTTCGAATTAAAATAAAGAACCATACTTTATATAGTATTAAAGTTCCTCCATATAAATTACATTGTTAAATCACATTCAGTTTGAAATATATTTAGTTAGAAAGGCACACTTAATTCACAAGTCAGTTCAAATGTAAAAGTACTCGCTGGAGCTGCATATATTCTACCCATCTACCCCTGATTATATGCTACTTTATTAGATTACATATTTACATTTAAATATACATAGGTTTAGATCGACTGCAGTTGTTGGGCTGAAAAAGAAGAAGACTTAGAGAAACCTTTGGACAACGCATCACTTTTACATTTATAAAAAAAAGTAAAAGAAAAGTTCATTCTTACGTAAGGCCTCCTGTTCCTGACCCCCCCCCCCCCCCCCCCCCCCCCCGGCTGTTATTTTATTGTGCAATTTGCTTCACACTTTTTTTCATCTTGCGAGGAATTTTGAAGAATGTAAATAATTGAAACTTCAAAAGTACCAGATATTAATATAATTAACGCTTACCTTTTCCTGTTGCTAAGGTCTAGATAAAATGTTGCGTAAAACAAACCAAAAGAAAAACAATGCCATTCTCCAGTTGGTAATAAAAACACAAAATTAGATTGTAAAGATATAACCAGACCCGGCAACCATTTGGCACTGTTTTTGTGTCCCTAACGAAACACTCGTAAACCAGTCCCCCGAGTACGTGGGATGGTATGTTGAGACCAATTTGAAAAATTCTCCAATGGCAGAATCACGGTTAAAGGCACGATCTGAAAAAATAAAATGTTCAAGCTCTGCCGTTCGATTTGGTCGCCAAGATTCGCTATGGCATTACTCTATTAAAAAAGAAACAGCAGTAAAAGCTGACACTGGTTACAAACGAGACGATTTTCTCGCCACCTTCACTCTCATAGATTTCTTGTGAAGCATCGTGATGACATGAAATCTAATTTGCGCTTTTTACCACATTCTTAACAGGATGAAGTCAACCCTGTGCAATTTAATCCCTAGAAAGAATCTTAATTGATGCAGAAGTAACGAGAAAGGATTTAAAAGTATGTCACTATTATACCTTTCTTTATATATTTTTTCTAATACCATCACCTTGTCTAAATTTGCAAAATTATCTGAACCGTTTAAACTTTAATAAAATAATTTTAAAATGTTAAAACATATGTAATGTAGCACACACTCAAAAGCACCGTGAGTCGTTACTAAAATTTCTATTAGAGTTTTTTGAAAACTCGTTCTACAAATTTGGTTTGCAAGTTCAAAACAAAAAACCTGTTAAAAAAATGTTTTTTTTTGTGTTTCTAAAATGAAATTCAACTATTATTCTTATAAAACTTATAAAACCTTTAAAACAAGTTATAAAAACACTTTCGAAAAATCCGAAAAAATAACATCTATAGTTTTGAAAGACAATGAGATCTAACGGTATGAAAAATGCATGCAGCGAAGCTTGAAAATATCGACATACATTTTTTTTTAAATCCATCCACCCTTTTTTATTTTTTCAATAAACAATAAAATTCTTCAAAGGCCACGGCTACAAGCTTCCCGCAAAAGATAACAAGCAGAGGGCTAAATAAAGCATACCAACTCACAGACAATATAAATGTTTGTTGACTACTAACCCAATCGATGAATACTTTTTAATTGAATCGTACAGAATAATAAAGTTTTTTAATTGAAACAACATACGTCATTGGTTACAAAAAGCACAGAAAGGGAAACCAGCCTCATGTTCCATCCTAAGTATCTCGGACCACTAGTTTTTGTCTAGCACTTGAGAAACTTATCTGAGATCGCAACATATTCAACCCTTTTCAGAAACGTAAACGCTTCAGCTTTTCACTGTTTGTAGTCCGAACAATCAACCAAGGACAATCGAGATGACATGCGTGTAGCTACCATTTTCTAGTCTGCTTCTTTTTCAAGCTCTTTTTATGCGATGAACAAACATCGACATCCAACGGTTAACCTAACACGATGGACAAGAATTTCGACCAGCAATTTAACCACCATCTTGCTATCCACGACGTAAAGCACCATCATACGCACTTCCGAGAATCTCACGGAAAAGGACGAGATCTGATAAAACTTTTAACCGAAACCGACTGCAAACGGGTTGAATGGAGTTTCCTGCATGTGGATTTTGTGTGGTTTCTGGGTGGATGAAGACATTAAGATCTCAAGCTTGGAAAACCGAAAACTCCTACCGTAAACACACCCAACCTACACGATAGAATAATTCGCTGCAAAACATAAATATTTAGGCTCCACCGATCAAGGATAAAAAATGACACGCAACCTGTATCTTTTAGACAGCTCTACAAAAGATGTGGTTTATTTAAAAACGAATAAAAGAAAACTTAGTATCACGTGCTAACATTGCATAAAACATGACGAAACAATGTGGAAAGAAAAAGTTTGATTTTGTCCATTTTCTCTTCCTCGTTTTTGAGGACCACGTTAAATGGGAAACATCTGCAAGAGGCGGTAGTAATCATAAAGCTGCCGTGCCCTTACTTATACATATAAACGAAAACAGTCCTATACAGATTTAGAGTCCATTGTCTTTTAGTTCTGTAGCAGCTTAAACCAACTGTTATGTGTCGAATATGGCAATATTGGCAAGTACCCGAAAATAATAAAGCATAGTTATGTGGTTGTTATGCGTATATGTGTAGCAGGAAAAATGTTGATTTCGTTGCTGTCAGATTCGTAAACATAAAAAAACGATTTAATTAGCGACTTTTTCCAAATAAAGCGTTAGAACCGAGCATTAAACCGTCAGAACATTGGTTCCCTTGCATAGAACAATATTTCGATGTGATAATGTCACTTTTTGCACCGTTTTCGAGCCCATGTTAACAATGTTAAGCCGTTATTGAATATTTTTACAACTTTTAGTAAACATTTGACGTCCAACTGCAATACTGAAGCCTACCTGAACCTTATTCAATCGTAACAATTGAAACCCTAAAGTTGATCCGTTTGCTTCATGGAGTTTGGTCTTTCATTTTTATCTTCACTTATAAAAATGATTAGAATTTATATGCCAACAGTTTTTAATTTTATATTCATCATTGACTATTCAATAAGTACACAATGAATTAAAATCAAGTTCTAAAATAATACGCGCAAAAAAATAACAACAAAGAAAAGGACCTGCAAAATAAAGACATACGTAAATATTTGAGAACGCAAATATTTAGTTACGATTGAGTTCAGATAACCATCAGCATTTTAGTTTAACTACTAAAAGTCAAGTCAAATGTTTGCTTGTAGTTAAATAATGTTCAAAATATGTATGCCTATATATAATGCCTATATAATATATATTAGACTCGAAAAAGGTGTATTAACTACATGTTTAATAAATATGTGAACAAAATAATGCTTCCGTTGTTTTATGTCATACAGACAGGTAACAAAAAAACTCAATCAGTTTGCTCAATTTCTAGTTAGCGAGAATGAACCAAATAATAGACTGATGATAAATTACTTATTTGCTAGATGGTAAAAACGAAACTCATGTTAGATGAGCATGTCCGTTGTCGCACTTCTACAAACTAATCAGTGAAAGGTGATTACATTAACATTAGTAATTCGGTTACTTGATTTGCTTTTTTCTAGGAGATAGTTCATCAGGCAAACCGTATTATATGTTCATTTGCTTTTCACTGTTCTTGCACAAATTGATCCCACCAGCAGTTTCATTACTGCACTCTCCGGTCCTTTATTGTGGGGTAGTGCTATTTTTCTTCACATTAGACTATATGAGGGCAGGATTTGGGATTGTTAGTTATCTGGTTAGTTAGTTAGTTATCTTGTTAGTTAGATCTGAAAAAGCTATTTTTAGTTATAGAACGTGCGTTGTTCTGATAACGAACGAAAACAAAGCTCCAGAATGTACCTTTCCGAGAATCATTTGTGGGATCATGGGCAAATTTCGAGTGGCTATACTGATGCTGTCACTTGCTATGTCCTCGTTAGATATTGGAAACTGTTGACGCATTCAACAATTATCCAACATGCATACCTTCTTGACTAATACTTCGTATTTAGTGGATAATGCTTCAAGATTACAATGATTAGGATGTTCATTTTTGGAATTGTTTGTCACGTATTTGGTTTCTCAAAAAGCTCTTCAAATTTAGTCATGATCCAACGAATCCTATGGTATAGAAAATTCAAGGTTTGGTATACTGACTGTTGTTACTACCATTTCTTTTTATCTGTATCTGTTTTATCATTTATATTTATAACTTTTGCATTTCTTATTCTATGGCACTGCAAGCGTTGTCGGCCAAGGCCTGCCTGTACTACTAGTGGGCTTAACTATCAGTGACTTATAATAAGACAATTATTGCATTTAACTTTGATTTTGATGATACTTTGAATTGTACGGCACATCCCATTCAATGGCATGTTAACCATAAAATTACAACAAGATTAATGCAAAACAATCTACAATATATTGTAATAACAAATGAGTAAATCAAGAGACAAATCATAGAGCATTAATTCCAATTACCAAATGGTAGACGATGAGATACTGCGTCCTATATTATATTATATGCGTCCTACCTATATTATAAAAACTTTTATTGTAAAAAATAAATGTTTTATAAATTTTCTTGTCATAAATTAATGAACGATAATAAACAAGGAATTTGAATTATCGAACATGGAATGAATATGGAATCGAATTATTCCTGGATGTCTTTGTACATAAAAACAGACAATACAGACTTTGTGTATATAAAAAAACCGGTCTAAACTTATATTCTCCTAGCTTTCCAACTTATTCCTCAATAAATCTAAAAGCATTTGCTCGTTTATAACAATAAAACAATAAAAAACTAATTCAACGAATGAAAGCAATACAGAGGAGTGTTTGCTCTTGGTAGGTATAATGTTACTCGATAGTTG
This sequence comes from Anopheles gambiae, assembly GCF_943734735.2. Lineage (NCBI taxonomy): Eukaryota > Metazoa > Arthropoda > Insecta > Diptera > Culicidae > Anopheles > Anopheles gambiae. Next base: position 68,425,018 of record NC_064601.1, on the reverse strand, counting down.
TTTTTCATTTGTTACCTCTCCTAACCATAGCATAACTCTTCATTTCGGACCATGCACAAGTCATGAAACAAAACCTAACAAAAATAGCACACATTTTTGCAGGTGCGATACAGTTTCGACTGACAAACAACGTATACAATAGGGTGTATTTGTATCGCTTGCACAATAAGTGTGGTTTATGTAGTTTGTTTGCCATGATACCTACGTTATTTATTATTGCTATTATTTTATCACCTGTGTTTCGTATGTGTCTGGTGATAAAGCCAGTCTTTTGACCATACACATAATTAATTATTTATTTAGTTTATTACTACAGTCCTGTGGTATTGTAACACTCACTTTATTAAATAATACACTGAATTAAACAAATATCTGACTTATCCGTAAGAATTAGTAATCATGGATTAGTTATTAGAATTAGTTTGTTCGTAGTCATGCGTTCCGTATAATCACTGCCCATAAACAAATACCTAACGTGACCTTTTTCTACCAAATAATCCTTCAATTTGCGTCATGATCACAAACATTCTGCATCATCCGAATTTTATCTCGCAGCCAACGGGGCTAATGATTGAACGGTGTAGACAGCGGGAAGTATGCCATCGATTGCCGAACACTTGCTTCCACTCAACAATCAGCTCACTTTCACTCAGCATTGGCGAGAAGATGCTTGTTTGTAAAATCACTTTAGCCTCAGTAAGTAAGCTTTGGCACGAAAAAGAATTCGTCGAAAAAACTGCCGAATCTCGTCGAAGCGATACCGTAGGCCGAGGTCATGATTTGTTAACGAAACGTGACGAATGTTGTCAGTTTGTCGTTGGAGGGAAAGCCTCATGAATATTGAAGAAACAAAAACTTTCAACATCATGCCATAACTTCTGGCAGTATAAATATGCTTTTTGTTTGGATCGTGTTTTGAGTTAATGGGCTCTACCATTAAATTGAGTTTTTGTCAATAAAAAATACTTCGAACGATTAAGTTTTCATCACCCTGTTGCTGCTCAATTACCAAGGACATTGACTTAAATTAGGAAGCACAGAGTTCGACGTTTACTGTGTATGAAGGATTTTCTTTATTGTATTGCACTGTATATTTTAATCGTATTGTTAATTTGATTTATACCACAACTACAAAATAAAGCTTTCGTCGTGCTTTATCTGCATCACCAAGGAATTTGAGGAATGTAAACAAAATCGAATAGCACTGATAATTATATTTGATAGGACCTTATTTAACGAACCTGATTAGAAGGTAAATCTGATTTTATGAAATAAAGAAAAAAATATTTCAAAGAGCATCTTCAAAAGAGAACATCGATCGTTTATGCACCGTGTCCATAATATTATAACATTCAACACATCAGCCTCCTCCGATTGCTCAACTGAGAAGGTCAAGAACTTCACCCCAAATAAACATCTACGAAGGAACCCAAAGAAAGAAAATTGAATAATTAGATTGTGTGACTACAACAAGTAGATTAAAGTTCGCTTTCCTTTGGCCCGTCTGTGGGCTACTCAGACGAGAGTGGTCACTTTAACGCAAAGACAAAGAAACTTCTGCATGATGGCTTATACAGCTTAGCCGACCATTTTCTGGAAGTACTTCAACTAAAGCATCAATTTAAGCTGTTCGTTATCATTTTGCATTACTCGCACGTCCATCAGAGAACAGTTTAGGACAAAAGCATCAAGAATAGACGAAAAGCAATTGAAGAGTTTTGACGAACAGTGATACCTTACACAATAAACTCAATCCATCTCAATGATGAGGTTTGTCTCGACTTGAACTAAAATTTAATCTTTTCACTATCAATATTTATTGCGTTTGATTAGCTTTAGGCAAAATGTATTTAAAACAATTTGTTGCGGATTTGTCACCGATAGTCACTAGTGGTAATCGTATAATCAAACCGGTTATTTGGACAAATAAGAATAGTAAATGCATAAAACATTAGTTTCAAATAAATTATGCATACATCCGTTTTTATATATTCAGGAGTATATACATCCGTTTATAAATTTGAAAAAAAAACAGCACACAAGCATCAACAACCATTCTGGAGCAAAAATCATTTTGCATTAAAACCCGTAGTATTCGACAATTAAAGGGTGCTTGCACTACTATTCATGATTTTATTCATTAGATTGTGACACTTAAACCTTAATTACCCTTTGCCACAAAAAATACAACAAATAAATTGCACAAATTTGTTACCAAGTGATTCTAGTTTTTTTAGTAATAATTGATTGAATAATTTGGTAATAATTGAATTATTGAATGTTGCATATTTTTAATTTTATATTACCATTTATCAAACCTCGTCGTTTTTGTAGCAGCACTTTTCTACAAAAATCGCCGTTAGCAAAAAAACACCATTCATCTTAACTTATCAGTTTGCTACTGTTTATCACTCTATTCGGATTCCCTCACACATTTTTAGGGAATCCGTTTATTTGAGATGAGTAACTAGGATAATTCTGACCATTAGCAATTTGTATTGTAAACATACTATCATCCCAAAGTCAAAAACTAAGCGTACATTTATACTTGCTTCATATTGACCAAAATGTTGCATAACGAGTTTTATTTTATTATAATAATGTTTCCATTTTAAAAAATGGACAAAAAAATGACCTTATCCCCGTATCCGTTACGTAACGTTAAATGCACTAACAATAATCAATAACCCATGAGTCAGTAGACAAAATTTGACACATCTATCAGCCGAATTTTTACCGTGATGGTCAAAAAATTGAAGCAACTTTGTTCAGAAAAGTGCGCGATCAAAGAACGGCACCCTACCACGTTGAAAACGGACATCTCCAACATCTTGGCACTATTAGACAACAATCGGAGCATGGTTTCGAACTGCTGACAACTGCATCGCTGCGTTCGCTTGGCTGGGTGGTCGGTGCAGCGAGCCAAACAGTGAACATGTACCTGTAGAACTGGAACATACATGTCAAGGAGCAGATATCACGTTCACTGGTTTCGAAGCTGTCGGCAATGCCCCACAATTCGAAGCGATCATTTGTGGAGATGAAGTGGCTGAATATTGATGTGGTATCCTAAATAGCGAACCGGCCCAACTTCCGCCAGCTGGTCCTCCCATCGAGAATGTCTGAACCAATTTGAAGCGTAAGATCTACACCAACAATTTAGTCGCGAAAACTGAGGAGGAGTTGATAAGGAGTCTCAAAACGAGGATAGAACTCATAACCATGTCTACACGCATGTCTTCGTTCGCCATGGCGAAATTTCCGAATAACTGCCGGAAGTCATAGATTTTTTAGCAGATAAGCTCGAATAACTGCCTTTCATGGGAAATTTACCGTATCTGTCTTAGTTTTATTTATCGACATCCAAAAAAAAGTCATTTTTTTAAGCAACCGTTGGGTCAAAGCAATGTTATTCATTTATTTACACATGCAAGCATACGAATTTGCTTTTATTTACATTTAGGTACATTAAGGTACGCGAAAGAAAATCACGCTAACATAATCTTGAGATTTCGTAACTCCAAATCTACAGTAAAAGCAAACTACACACAAAGCAAACATCATATCTCACCCACTCCAACCAGCATCTTATCGCTCGGAAAAGATTGATGTAATTGGCGTACCACCGATCGGACGACCGAATGTAAACCTCGCAAGGTTTAGCAACAGTTCGTGGATAGATTACGATACATGTGAGCGGGTTGATGACCAATTGTATCACCTACTTCCCAACGGACTGACCAAAGTTGAGGGATTATGGATTGGCGTTCCTCACTTCCAACCTCTCGCCTCTGGCTCGACGACCACTTGTGGCCTTCGGGCGATTATTTGATAAAGGATACGGCTACAAAAGTCAATATCCGGCAAATGTTGGTTTTGGCACAGCTTTCGTACCGGAAAATGACGAAGCTTTTCCCATTTTTCACGCTCAGATGGCGGAAAGAACGGCTTAATGGTCAGAGTTGGTAGGTGTACCCTGAACACGCCAACACCATATGTGGTTTGGGCCTATGTGTAGCTTTTTTGGGTGCCTTATTGTGAACCGTTCGACAGGATGTGTATCAATGGGAATCCGCTGAAAGAAAGAGCGATAAAATCCATCTCATCATCAAAAAGCATACAGGCGATACCACGCCTCAATGGCAACCAGTTGTTCTAGGCTTCAAGAAGTGTCCTCCATCTTTTCAGTGTTTTGTCATCTACGATGTTTCTGTTTATATTTTGTTAAGAATTATTATGCATTTCAAATAATGTATCCTCACTAGCGTATCATCTAACTTAATTTTTAATTGTAGCTACTGATTTTTTTATGATGAATGCATTTGAAGTAAATGAAAATGAGTTACATTTTTCACATTATACACTGTTATTACACTTTCTGTTCCTTGTGGAAAATAGCCGTGCTGAATGCTTGACGACAAGACTATGTTATGTTCTTCCCTTAGGAATTCATACGAGGGCAAGCAGTACAGAGGTGACAGTTTGTGACATACATTTTATTCCGTACTAGACCATCTGGTATTCAAACAGACCGACGTCAAAACCACACAATGATTCTTGTGTCATATGAATTGTATATCTGTTGCATACTGTATCCCAGCTCAAGATACAACAATTCGAAGTTCTTGAACTGTCACACGGTTCCATATTCGGTTCAGGAAATATAGCAAAAAAAAGAAATACATAAAGTGCTGTTTTCTTACATAAGCTCAAACGCAAACAATGTTTGTCAGCAGAGGCATTCACGATGAATGAGAATAAAAATATCAGCAATGTAAACTTTATAACTGTTTACCTTCTCAGCTTTAACACCAATCCACCTTGCCGGATCCATTATTCCTGGTTTTGTCTACCCACATGTAGCTGGCTACATTGGTAGCATACGCCCGCTCATAAATCTGATTCGCTAGTAACGCGATACGTTCCCCACGAACATCTGTTGGTACGGAAGCTTTTCAATTCTTCGTACTAATAAATTCGGACGGCGTCAACAACATGATCGAAAATGACTTTCACTGTAACACCTACTGTTCACCTTTTGGCAGTCCAATTCCACATCAATGAACCGATTGCACCAAGGATGTACAATTCTGGCTTAACGTAGTGCTTCCAACTTACTTTGAACTCTTATCAACCATAACGTGCTTCCACGTGTTTTATTCAACATTCTCAACATTATTACTTTCACAGCTCAAAAACAATATGCAAAGAACGAGTGTGTGCGGCAAAGTACACATAATTACTTGCTATGAATTCAATGCAACCATCAATAAATATCATTTCAATTTATGGTATCATCTACCCACAACGTTCACTACCATATTTCGCAAAATAATAATACAACATCCGTTTGTTTTTTTTCTCAATGTCAAACTACCTGCTACACTCATTTGCTTGGCTGGCTTTTCTAATAAAAATTCTCAAATATTTGCTTTGCTATATGCGAACACATCAGCACGGTTCGTGTAAAGTATTTGCCTGGATTCTATTTGCAAAGAGAGAATGCTTTTCTAATGTTTATTTTTTCTCTTTTTTAATCAACTCGAAGTACCGTGCGTGTGTGAGCATGTTTTCGCTCCGTGTATGCTCCTTTTATGCAAACCTATACATTTTGCCTTGAACCCCCTTTTAATTGACTCTCGTGTACCCGTTCGTTTTCCATTCAGAGGCAACAAAGGTGATTGTACAATCTCAACCTAAACACGTCATGCGTAATAATCTGCAGCATAATTAACTCCGTTGGACAGCATTAACAAATAACTTATATTATATTTACTCACTCTACAGTCCTGTGAGCTAGATTAAATGTCAGCATTCTGCAAGCTTCCAATTACCAACGATCATATTTTGTTGCGAATGTCGCTGAGACGATTTAAATGTTTTTTTAGTTCTAGCTCTAATCTTTCTTTTGCATTGATGTACATATTTCATATCCATCGATATGGTTACGGGCTTACCTGCTTTAAACTGAATTTTATCGTGGCTTAGGATAACCATTGCGGTGCAATGTAAAAACTACGAAAATCGCAAGAATATAACAAAAATCACGTACGGCTGTATGGATCTATGTGTATCCGAACTTGATTTTAATTCAAGCCAGCAGTCTGAACAGTGTCATAAAATATTAACTTTTCCATCAACGAGTTTTCATCGTTTATTCAAAGAAACGATTGCCGCAGAGGTACACTTCCTGGCAGAGTGACTGTGTTTTCTAACGATTCGTTGGTTAACATACATATTTAATTAATCGTAATTATAAGTTAGCTTTTTCATCACCGATTTCACTCAAGTAATTTGCTAAAGTACTGCTTGCAGTTTGAAAGCTGCTTTGTTGATTGTGCTGTAGATTTAAAACAAGCGTCAGCAACAGAGCAATGTGACGAAATTTGCGAGGAATTTATCGCAGGAATTCGATCTTAAATCGCAACGCTTTGAGCTGTTACATCAATACAACAGTTTGAGCATCTCACACTGTTGCAGACAAGAAATTTAATCACCGTAATCACTCATTTTCCTGCCACCGACTACCGTTCCTCGATTGGTCCAGCAATAGCATGTAACCGATCCGCTTCATTTACTAAATAAGCTTTTTTTAAGTCACGTGCCACAAAACTGTGGAAACCATGCCATAGTTCCAGTATGGAATCATTTGGTAATTAGCTATTCGTAGAACGATCGTGTTAAACAATGGTATTTTGCAACGACGAGAGTAAAAATAAAGAAAATTAATTATAAAAATTGATCGTTTACATCAACATTAGAACACGAGTGAATAAGAAATCATTAACACCACATCAATGGACGCCTCATATGAGCAATTATGCGAACAAGACACTGAAGAGGGCGACTCAGTGACTTTATGGTAAGCATACGTGTTAAGCTTGAACGATTTGCGCCCTACAGCCAAACCTTTCCCCCACATTACCTGCACTGGATAAAATTTCACTCCGTCAGCAGCGTATAATGATGGCCACCGAAGGGCAAACCGCAGTGTACTCCAAAAATGATGAACGAGCTCGGGACCACTTCGAGCGTACTTGCTCCTGCCGTATGCTGGTCGATCGCTGCTGTGTAAAATCCCTTCGCAAACAGTGCGGTAACTCCAGTGGTATTAGCGGTAAAACTTATGCAAAACTATTCCCATAAGTACAACGTACAGATATGGTGCTTTGACCGAAATAAACTGAGCAAACGCGAGCATGCATTCAAATTTATTATCTCAATCAGTACTGTACTGTTTTCCACCGAAATTGTGCCCGCATGTTTTTAATACATTCAAAACACACTCTCATCCCAACCACCCGTCTGTGCACTGGCGTTCAACCCTATCGTTGGCACTCACAAAATATGTAAAACACTGCGGTGTCCAACCGGACCGCCAAACAAACACACACTTTCTCACACACTCGCGCACAACATAGATAATATCGACCTACAGAGAGGCATTCAACGGCCAATCTATTCAAGCTAATTTATTACACTCCAAAAGCTAGACACAGCACCAAACAACGTTTGAGAAAGCATGATATACAAAAATGTACGATACGCCGATACACCACTTTCTTACTATACGAATGGTTCGGTTAGGTACACCGTTTGCTGAACCTCTAGCACCCCTTTAAGGTTGGCTGCCGTAAACTTTGATTCGCGAAGAAACACACAATTCTGCTATCTTATGCTTCCGTAGCGTACACGCACGCAAAAAGGAGCAGAATATGTATAAATTTCTTCCGTGTGCTACCAACGACTCCGAAAGACTGAATGAATCCAGCGGACGTGCGGATCGTTTTATTTATCGAATGCGCTACGTCGTTTGAATCCGCTGTCGCTGGCATTCTCTCACAAACTCTCTTTGGCTCTCTGTCCGTTGTGTGATCTCACCGCCAAATCTCGCCAGTGGCTTGATACTGCCACCGGTTGGAATGTTTATGCAAACGAGTAAAGCGATAAAATTCAACGAAGCAACGTCGCCTCGCCTGCATTACTCGATGTGCGCCACTAGGCGTCTCCATCAGCTCCCTTGCTAATGGATCTGCGTTGAAGAAACATCTGTTTCCGTTATCAGGGAGAGTGTTTTCGTGCATATAAAAACGCTCAGCGCAAACATCTCTCACCTTTTCATCGTACGCTGGCTCTCGGGGCCACTCGTATCATTGAGCGAACAAAACGGAGACCACACATAGCGTTGCTATCCACCAGAAACCGAAATAATAATAGTAGCCCAACAAAAAAAAAATTACATCCGAAGGATGAATGATAAAAAAACGTTTTGTTTTGTGTGTGCAATAGAGATAGGACGAGAGAAACGGGCACTTGCACCCGACACAAACCATGCTTCCCGTCGGCTGTTTGTTTACTTTGCGTATCCGAAACAGTACCGGTCGGGAACTCGTGGCAATCGCCGGGAGCATCTTGTCGAGGAAACCTTCCGAGCAACTTTTTAATGGAACAACAATAATCGACGCGGTTACAGTCCCAATGCAGTGTTTTGCCTAATGCCACCCTTAACGATTCACTTGTAGCGGGTTAAAGATCAAGTTTCAACCAATTTATCTCGATTGGTTTGTAAAACTTTAAAACCTATACTGAATCATGAATCAATCAATCACATATCAAACTGACCCTAATGGTTCATTACGGTAGCCCATTACTGTTTTTCCCATATTTCAAATTGAAATTCAGACGTAAATTAGTTTGTTGATGATATTCATGGAGTTGAATGTAAACATAAAATAAAATTCACTTAAGATTGCATTCCGATGTTGAACACTAGACACTATAATTGCTGAACATGATTGAAGACATAACTCCTATAACATAAATATAATGGATATAATGGATTATTAGAACCAATTTGTTTCTAATTAGGCCGGTCGGAACAGCCGTCAACTTGAGCGACTTTAACAATAAGCCAGTCATAGGTTCAAGCCCAGAATGGACCTTGGCTACATACGTAGGACTTGACTATCCGGCTCTGAGCAAATCAATAATTAAAAGCCAAGCTCATTAGTAGTTCAGGCAGACCTTCACCGATAACGGTTGGTGTGCCTAAGAAGGAAAAGAAGAAGAATTTGTTGGAGGCTATTTTATTTAACGTTAAGACAAGAGAAGCCATATGCCAAAAAATATGCATGAAAACATGGAGCATTGTTCAGTCAAAGGATAATGTTCAAATATATGTGCAAAACATTACACCATCTGGTTTGGTTAACCACAAATGTTGGATTATATGCGGCGTGATTATAAAATTAGTGATTATAAAATGCAGTTATGTCTTTAAATTATTTTGCTTTATTAATCCTTTGTTGCTGAAGTGAATCATACTTTTAACGATCAACAGCTCAGGTAAATCGATCCTTCGGTGTAACGAAACACGTATTAGAATAAACGATATACAGGCGGTCCCCGAGATACACGGTTATTGGGGACCGAAAACGGCCGCAAAATACCGCGTATCTCGAATTTCCGCGTAAGTCGAATCTAGCGATTTTCAGCTAAAATATCACTAATTTTCGTGTAATGTTGCAAGTAGGGGGTGGTTTTAGTCACTATATGAATTATCTGATATGATTCTGACTGAATATAACAGTTTTAAACCTTTTGAAATAGTTTTTAACATTCGATCAAAACGGAAATTATTTGGCAATTTACAATTGATGTGTCAAATCAGTACAATTTGTTCAAAGAATTGTCAAATTTAGAAAACCGCGTATCTCCGAATCCGCGTATAAGAGGTACCGTGTATCTCGGGGACCGCCTGTATAGAACATTAAAAAATAGCAAATGTTTTGTTTCACTTGTACGTTTCCCAGGTCCTTGCACCTCCCTAAAAACATTTACATACCCTGTAATACAGAAGTTTCCTATATTTTTTTTTATTTCACCAATTTCTACTTTTTCCATTTTTGATTTACCAATTTAACATTAGGATGCTGCTTCATCGCTTTTTAAAAGGCCCTGAAACATTTAGACTTTTAACGTCATTACTGTTTCACACGGTGAGTGCGACTCTCCTAACGCAACCAGCTTAATTTCAACCAAACATGTACGTAGCAGCATAGTGATTTTTTTACTATAATTTCGACTATTCTCTGACATTATTTTATATAGGTAATGAGATTTAAGTCAACCTCAATGTTTCTTAGAACACGTTTCTTCTACCGGCAGATCGCTGCTATTCATGTGGGTAAAGTCTAAGTTTCTGCGAAATACGCTGTTTCTTCTTGATTCAAATTGAAGGAGTATTTCCGAGACCATCTTGAAATAAAATAAACTTTGTGTATTGTGTATTGATCGTTTAAAAACAACATTTTATCAACTTTTTTAAAATTCGAGCAGTTGACACAGAACAATATTTTCGAGTACAAACTGTCCAACCCGACCGCCATCGATTTGACGTACAACTACGCCATGTGTCAATATTAATCAGTGAGCTGTCAAAATGGCTGCTTGATTCCTTCATGGACGTACCTTGCTAATTCGTTGTAAAAATATTTTTCTGCTTTTCTGCAAACTCGTGTATTTAGAGATAACATTCATCAAATCCACCTCATTCCTACAGAAAACTAAGTTAACATCCAATTCGACTTCTTCAACATCTGCTATCAGTTCGCTTGTTCATTCGTTGTCATAACGTCACGTCATACAAGATTAACAGTGTTGATTGATTTGGTAGAGAAAGTGTTCAGCAAATAAACAATTTATCAACAAACTCTTTGCATCTTTAAAAATGGCGTCCCGGGAAGTGATGTAAGTTTAGTGAATAATCTCGATGCTGTGAATGTTTACAGAGGTCCATATTTACATGATTGTGCTCTTTCCAGCAGCATCGCGTCTGATGATAGCGACACCGAGGAGGACCAGAGCCCACATAACAAATTGTCGGAACAAAAGCATAACAGCAGCTCCCGTAAACACAAGAAACACAAGCGGCACAAAAAATCATCCAAATCCGAGAAAGGGGACAAGCAGCACAAACCGAAAAAACACAAAAAACATAAACGGAAGCACCGCGGAGAGGAAGATGATCAAGAGAGTAGCTCCGAAGGCGAACATGCTAAAAACGGTGCTTCGGCGGAACCCCGTAAAGTAGAGCAAACGATTCGAGCAAAACAACCCATGGATGACGATGAGCATAGCGATGAGCGACATAAAAGAGCTGAACATGTTGCGCGCTCTAAGAACAACGGCAGCACCAAGGACATAGTGGAAAAGAGAAAGGGGCATATTTCAACCGATCCTGATAAACTGGTACAAATGTTGACGCAAAATCTGGAAAAGCGTAAAGAGGACGTAGTGTCGGTAGAAAGCGAAAGCGATGGTACCGCGGTAGAAGATGCTCCTAGTCCAGACGTTGCAGTCATTGAGGATGATGAGCTCAATCTGGAAGACTTAATGCGACAGAAAGCATTGCTACAAGCGCGCCTCGGTGAGTATGCAACCGATGAGGAAGATGACGGGCAAGGCAAAGTGTCAAGAGCCGAAATGAACTCCAGAGAACGGCCGGTTAAGAAAAAGAAGGTTGATACCAACGAAACGGTCATCACGATTGACGGTGACTCGACGCCGGATGATGACAAACTGCGGAAAAAGCCGTCGATTGTTACTAACCGCATGTCTCGAGGTAATAAAGAGGATGCTCATGTAGGACAAAGAGGGAACAACGCGGATGCCGACACCAAGAGAAGTAAAGACCAGCAAATACATCCGGCGGAGGCACGTGCCCGTCAAATTGAACGGGACCGCGATCGCGATCGTGAAACTAGAACCAGAGACGATCGCCGCAATCGAGAAGAGGATAATTATAAACGGCGTATGGCTGAGGAGCGATATGAACGGGAAAAGGCACGAGAACGAGACCGGGATCGAGAAAGGGAACGGGACAGGGAACGGGCTCGAGCTCGTCAACGGGAGCGAGATCGTTCTCTGGAGAGACGACGTGATCGACGAGGATACTCTCCCCGTGATAGAAGTCGAGAAAGACGTTCGATTGAGCGCGATCGTGGCCGCCTTGGACCTATAAGCATGGGTCCGCGTGATCGCTTTCGCGGCCGTAGTAGGAGTAGAGATAGGGATATGCGAGGTGTTGGAACAAGGATGGACCGGGAAAGGGATCGCGAGCGGTTCCGTGATAGAGACCGAGCTCGAGATTACGGTCGTGGCATGCAGCGAAATGGGCGCGATGGTCGTGCTGGTGGAAAGGGCCGTAAGCCAGATGACGATCGCTTTAAAGACTCGCTAAGTGAAGGATTAAAGCAACAAAAAGAGTCGAGCAGTGAAAGTGAAATCGCAGATATTGATATCGACGACGAGGAGGACGAAGAAAAGATTATTGAAAAAAGACGAAAAGAACGTGAAGCGCTGCTCAAGGTAAATATTGTTTTTTTTTTCTTCTGTACAGCTTATCTAGATATACATCTTTAATAATACTATATTTTCAGAAACTGGGTGTGTTGAATGAAGACAGTAATACGATGACGGAAGTGGAGCCTCCCGAGCTTAAACAGGTCAGTATGATTAGTACAGCTCCGTCATCCCGTAACGAGAGCCGTGAAACTACTAGCCAGCGCGCAGAGGATAACGACTGCGACGGAACAGACCAATCGCTCACCCCACCGATACCGAACGAGCGGAAAGCCCTGATGGATAAGGTAGAACGTAAGCCGAAAGAATCACCCGAACCACCGAAAGATCTGGACAGGCAGAGTAAGGAACCAAAAACTTCTGCGAAAGAAAATTCTAAACGTCCCGAATGGGACATGTTTGCCGAACAGGACATCGACTCGAATTTCGACTCACCTGGCACGGTTGTGGCAAACAAACAGGCGCACGAGAATCCGGCCCTCACGGACAACTGGGACGACGCGGAAGGCTACTATCGTGTACGCATCGGTGAAATCTTGGACAACCGGTATGTGGTCGCTAACTACACTGGACAAGGTGTGTTCAGTACGGTCGTGAAGGCGCGGGACCAGGCACGTGGTAACGCTTTTGTTGCCGTCAAAATCATTCGCAACAACGAGATCATGTAAGTAAAATTAATTTGCCTTGAATTAGATGTTGTTTTTGTTGTTTACTCAACAATATATTTTATATTACGTGCAATGCAGGCATAAAACGGGCTTGAGAGAACTGGAAATATTGAAGAAACTGAACGACGCTGATCCCAGCGATCGGTACCACTGTCTTCGCTTGTACAGACACTTTTTCCATAAGCAAGTACGTATAGATAACTAACAATATTGTTCGATTTTTATATATTTATATATTTTTTCTTCTCTCTCTCTCTCTCTCTCTCTCTCTCTCTCTCTCTCTCTCTGTCTCTCTCTCTCTCTCTCTCTCTCTCTCTCTCTCTCTCTCTCTCTCTCTCTCTCTCTCTCTCTCTCTCTTCGTATTACACCAAAAGCATCTGTGCATGGTTCTTGAGCCATTGTCAATGAACCTGCGCGAGGTATTGAAAAAGTATGGCAAAAATGTAGGCCTGCACATTAAAGCAGTGCGCAGCTATACTCAACAGTTACTTCTTGCTCTGAAATTGTTAAAAAAGACGGGAATTCTTCATGCCGACATTAAACCGGATAACATTTTGGTGAACGAAAACAACTTGGTGCTTAAGCTGTGTGATTTTGGATCGGCATCTTCGATCACAGATAACGAAATTACACCGTACTTGGTATCCCGTTTTTACCGTGCACCAGAAATTATTCTTGGCCTAACGTATGATTATGGTATCGACATGTGGTCGGCCGGCTGTTCGATCTATGAGCTGTACACGGGCAAGATACTGTTTAGTGGCCAGTCCAATAATCAAATGCTTAAATGTTTCATGGATCTGAAAGGCAAAATTCCAAACAAGCTGATTCGCAAAGGACAATTCAAGGATCAACATTTCGACCAGAATTGCAACTTTCTATCTCACGAGATAGATAAAATCACCGAAAGGGTAAGTGTCATGTAATCCAAGCTACAAAATATATGCTCATGATTGTAATTTCATATCTTCATCGATAAGAATATTCTAGTATTATTTCATGTGTAACAGTGCTGTCTTGTTCTTAAAATTCTTTCAAAATTATTTATATCATTCCAAAAACATGTTTTTCGGTAAAATTTATATATTTATTTCAATGTTTATGTGATGTTCTTGTATAACATTCCCATTTCTGTGGGTAATATTTCATAGAAAACGGGAATGCTATGCGACATTGCGGTAAAATTGCACTAATTTTGTACACTTTTTTTCTTGTCACTTATCTTAAACAATGCTAATAACTATGCTGATATTAACGTAAGCATTTGTATCGCTTGAATTCAATTAAAATGTTGCTTAATAGGATTATTTCATGATTACACATGTTACTGAGCCATTAAATATTTATTTCAGAGAATAATTATTTACCCTGTGAACTTTTACACTGATACACAAACGCATAAGAAATTCACATGCTTTATCATGTCGTTTTGGCTGTAAATTTATTTGAAACTAGGCCAAATAGAATAAGTGTTTGAAACCAAATTATTAATTTAGAAAACGGATTTTTTCTAGGTTTAAACAACAGTTAAAATTGAAATTCATCGTTTTCCAACTGTTGTGAGAGTGTTTTTACTCGTAATGACGGCCTGGTTGCCCGTATCATTTATTAGAGTTACATTAATTACTTTTGTTTGTTAAAGTTCCATTCATTATTCATCTTGTGGAAATGCAATGAATGCATGAAATTTTGATAGGTTTTCGGCAACACAGTAATTGTGGTATTTTATATTTTTTTAATTAAAACAAAATAATATAATTTTTGCTATGGCAAATTTCATCTTTTTTATTCATCAAACCTCAAAAGCACCTACATTATAATACATGTTTAAATATTAATGTTTACAAGAACAGACTGGTCATTAATTATCTTTTCATTTTTTTCATTTTCGTAAGTACGCCATGTACACACATGTAAACAAAATTAAATGAAATCACTTGAAAGAATCATCCAGATCCTAATGCTTCCACAATTTCGTATATTCAAATAAATGTTTAGACTTTGACTCATTTTTTCTCTTATATGTTTATGTAGGAAAAAGTCGTGGTAGTGTCAATGATCAAACCAACGAGGGATCTGCAACAGGAATTGATCGCTGGTCAAAATCTTCCCGACGACCAGATACGGAAAGTGTCCCAGCTGAAAGACTTATTAGACAAAGTGTTTGCCCTTGATCCTGCTAAAAGAATTTCATTGAATCATGCATTGGCTCATCCGTTCATTCAGGACAAGATCTGAATACTGCACTCACCTTGCCGCGGAATTATCTGTATGCAACGGAAGTTTTACCCTTCCAAGTAATGGTTCAACGCCGAATCAACGTCAGCTATACACATATTAACGATCCTTTTCTTACTTACACTTCACTGATAAATATTTCTACATCCGCACTCGCCCGTATGTTCTTCGATCGATGAAGGAAGCCCAACCCCATCATGCAATCATCATTCATTCGTAGGAGTTGAAGTGTGTGATTGTTATACTGAAGCCCATGATGAGAAATTGTAGCTACATTTTCTCTTGTTTTTCACGAAGAAAAAATAAGAGAGGTAAACAAATGAATGCAACTCATGTAGTATCTTTAATCAACCATTTATCTTATGCAACGGAGGTAGTAACAGATACAAAATAACCATCGTAAAACTATGACTTAACAGCAGTTCTTGGTTAAAAAAGGAAACAAACCACAGTTCCTTGTTTTTAAGATAACATCATTTGACTTGTGTTCTATGACCTATCAAAACACTTTGCAGAGTAAAGTATTAAATTATCATGATGCATGATTATGCTAAAATGTGTACAATTTCTATACAAAAACACGATGCAACTTTTTGTAAAGGATCTGTTCTTCTGATAGAAAAAAAAGTGGAAGAAATCAATTATTTAATTTAGTTTTGTTTTAAGTCATTCGTTTCAATTCTTTTGAGTAAATAGCTGCTATTATTAAAACGATGGAAAATGTGAAAATGAGTTCGTTTAGAGCGAAGGCAAAACGTAGCGAGCAAGAGAACGCGATAATAAAACAAATCCTTTCTCATGGGGATAAAAACAAACTCTATCAAAAATAGAGAAATTCGATTAGCCTAAATTACAGTTTCATTTTTATCCAATCACAAATGATCTACTGTGAAACAGATTTAATTACATTGTTCTATCTTATTTCAGCATCTGATGTTGAGAATGAGTACATTTACTCAGTTGGACGACCTACTCAGTACGCGTCAAGCGATTAATTAAGGCTTGAAAGCAATCTGTGCCCTAATGGATTCCAGCCAGTATTTGACAAAAGTAAACATTTCACAATCAGACATATTTCAATTACATGCTGAATGGGTAATACTAATAATATTTTTAAATCATCCTCCACAAGATCCCCACGTCAAACAGAAGCATGCGTCCCGTCATGGATTAGGTCTCTTTTGGAATAATCCCACGGCACGCCCCTCACGGGAATTCGATGATGTTAAGCTGTGCTTAAGAGGTAGTGAAGAATTATCCAATGTTTCGTTAATTATTTACACTTGTGCAAGTTAACTATTACCAACATACGTTAAGTCCTGTAGAACTCTAGTTATCGGATTGTCTTTCAATACTTCATGCATCTGATTTATTTATTCGTTTAATGAAAACAAAATCAAAGTTTGTTAATACTTTTCTTTGCTTAACAATTGTTCAACATTTTAAAGAAACACGTCTTGTCGCAGTGATGTTCTTATCAACATTTGGAACAGCTGAATGAAAGATGCAGACATATTACAGATGATAGCTTCGAGCAATTATGTACAACGTATCGTTGTGAATCAGGTTGTTATGTGTTCGTACCCTTGAAACAATCGCGAGAAAAAGATACTTCTTGGTCTTTGTGCTTAGTCTCTTTTCAGTATGTACTGGTGGTTGCTACTGCTTGAAATCCAAGAGACGCCAGGGTTTTAAAGAAATGCTCTTCGTGCAAATGAAGAACGGTAAGTTCCACATTTCCATCTAACTAGTAAACTATCCGAATGTAAATGGCTCACTGTGCAGCTGGTGTGGTTTATGCAGAAACTGAAGGCTCAGAACTGTTGATATTTCTTCGGGATACTTGAATAAAGATGGCTCATATTCATATTGAGATTTTAAATGGCACAAACTGTGAGTCTTTTTAATGTATCTTTTAAGTTGTGAACGAAGTACCATGACAAATAAATAATTCATACTCTTTAATCAAATTTATCCGCCTCTATTTTTGTCTTTAAAAAGAAAAATAACTCTATAATTACAAACATTTTTAAACTCGAAAGAACATTGGTTTATTGTTAAATTTGGTTGCACTTGAATTACATCTATTTAATGTTTACCATATATCACTTTCCAAATTCTCTAAATTTTTAAATCAAACAAATATTTAAGTATATTGGCTAGTTAAGAGTGTGCATATACTCTATAGAACAATTATACGTATACTAAGTTGTTAATTGAGTGAATGGTTCCAACTCAATAATTCGGTTTAGGTTTTTCTAGAGGAGTAAACTTAAAAAAATAATCAATAATTTGATACAGTGTTTAAACTTACTTACTTATCCGGTGCTACAACCGCTTTGTGCTTTGGTCTGCCTCAGGAGTGTCCGAAGCCGTCGACCGTTCTCGCGCCTTCGTCTGCCAATCTGTTATCCCGCCTATAATGGCTGGCGCCTCTTCGCCATCTTAAGACTTCAATGTTAGAGCAGTGTTTGAAATAAATGTGTACATTGTTTACATGATTAAAAATAAAAGAACCCCTTATATTTTCTAATATGTACAATGCATAAACCATTCCAACAATGCATTATTCAATTTAAACTACATCAAAAATAAGTCTATTCGGATTCATGAGGGAATAGATGCAGTCAAAGAGGTGGAAGTCTTGGTAGTTAAATAACACCAACAACGAGAAAAGTTAAATAATATATTCGGGGACCGCATACTGGCAAAAAGGGCTTTTTTTCATTTTAAAAATTGAAAATGTCATCATAATGCTAATAATTGGGAAGATATTTGTTATTCCCTATTTCTTTCTCGTGATTGGTGATCCATTTACTTGAAAAAGTGTACGGCTATTTCACCTGTTTATAGTAGTATATTTTCCAAAAAAAAATTATAATATTTTAGAAAATTGACAAACTTCACTCCATCGTATCGTACACGCGTTATTTATGTTGAAGGGCAATACAGGAAAGATTGTTAAGCCATTACTTTGGACAACATTAAAATTCCTAGAGACGGCAAAGTTGTCCCTCCTGAAAAAAAATCCTATAGTTAGAAAAAAAAAGTTTTTCTCCAATATCTCACGCAAATTAACATAGATAGACGTAAGTCTTCGACGTTATTGGGAAATATCACATTTGTTTTCAAACAGCGAATAATTATATTTGTTAATTTAAAGTTTATTTGACAATTATAACCGCTTATTAGGCCTCCAGTGAGTTACACCTTGTACTAGACAAAACATAATTGACACGTTTTAAAGTGCAATTTAACGTTTGATTCTCACCTCTTTGAACAAGATTCCTATTATTTACAGTAAACATAGTAAACATAAACATTGTACTTAAACTTGACCGTTCATACCTTAACGGGAGTCAACTGTTAATTGGATTAAATGTTAACTGTGAATAGAATTAAATTCCATTTGTTGCGCAGATTTGTTCATGGTTTTCACAAAATTGACTCACCTGAAGCCATGCTTTCCTTTTTATGAAGTATATTGGAAGAGCTCCGGTGGTACAGTCGTCAACTCGAACGACTCAATAATATGCCCGTCATGAGTTCAAACCTAGAATGGGGACCGTCCCCCCGTAGCAAAGACTTGACTTATTCGGCTGCGTGGTATTGAATAAAGCCCCGAAAGCCTATACAGGCCTGGAATGTCCGCGTTTACGCCAAATGTTTACGCCAAATAGAAGAAGAAGATTGGAAGAGCTAACGCAGAGCTAACATGCTCCTAGTCAAATGTCTTTATAATTGTTTGGAAATTATCGTCCTTTATATTTGATTTCCTTATTATTTCCTTACCTTTTAACTATTTTTCATCTGCATTTTCAAAGTAGAAGATAGTAAAAAGAGGTTTAAACCATATCTATTGCGCCTTATGTCAATCGCATCTCCGATTCCTTGCATTCTATTTGTGCTACAATATTACCTTTGAGAGTCTCAATTCACCTGTCTAAAGCGTTAGATGTTCTAAAGTAGAAGTTCACTCACTGTTATTAGTTTACCAATCCTTCCACGACTGTTTAAACAAATCTCTTGATACACGATTAGACTCTTTTCCACACATGTGTAAAACATGATAGTTTCTTTGGTTGGAATTGTTCACGCTTGACCCACTTCTCTCACTGAATTTGGGCGTGGAACATCAGCAGTAAAAGCTACTACAACAACTTTCAACACAGACGATCGAATTACCAACGATTTATACAACGACAGAGCTTTTTATGCGCTCCATGTCACGAGCTCATTTACTTTAAATTAATTGTACTTACATAGACATTTTTGTGACACAGTCGTCAACTCGTACGACTAATTACATGCCCGTCATGGGTTCAAGACCCGAATATACCGTGCCCCCATACGTAGGACTGATTATCCTTCTATGGGTAATCAATACGTCACTGAAAGCCAAGTCCACTGGTGGTGCAGGTTGTTGTACCAAAGAAGTAGAAGAAAAGTTAAAGTTAACCAAAGATTTTTATATAAATCTCTCTTGGCGGTCCTGTGGGTACTGTCGTTAAATTTTACCACTCAATAATATTCCCGTCATGGGTTCTAGTCTAGAATGGACCGTCCCCCCGTAGCAAGGCCATCCGGCTGCGTGGTACTGGCATAATTACCGAAAGCATATATAATAGGCCAGCATATGTCCACGAAGGACATTACACCAAATACAAAACAAAGAAATCAACGCAGGTTAGCCTCTAAAGGACAAAACTATATTGTATAAAACAAGTAAACAAATAAAACAAATTAAAACACGTCATCAACGGCGACTCTGAATGTGTTTTAAATGCCATTTTTTAGAACAACAGCACATGCGAAAAATAACGTTTAGCAATTAATTCCAATTTTTACTCGTTTTTAAGTTTAGTTTAACCTTAACATTATTTCTCTTGTCAACAATCATTCAATCACTTATACATTAGATGTAATATTGATGATGATTTGGAAAATTGCAATATTTATGTGACGACCAACCTTTAAAAAGAAACAGAACACAATCTTTGAAAGACAAAATAGAGGATGTGGGTTTTGGCTCTAAGCCTTCATTTTGTTATAACTGTGACCCCATAACTGACAGTCAGTGAACTAGCGTGAGCAAATCAACAGAGTCACCTCCCATATCATTTCTACTTTTTTGTTTTTCTTGCAAATTCATGTTCTCCAATGTTGAGGAATATTTTCGATTAAAAAACTAAACATTTACCAACATTTTCTTTCCATTCATTTCATTGTATCGCGTAAAATATTGAAACAACCTTTCTTATCTTTATTGTTCACGTAACACTTAATGTAACAGTTAATTGTAAACCGAAAAACAAACCATGATGTATCTGCACGACACAATCACAAAAAGAGAAAACAGAAGTGGTCAACAAAAAATACGAAATAAAATTAAAAAAAAACTAAAACATTGTCTTAATGCTTCTTTCGTTTTTTTTTCTTAAAAACACCGTCGGGAAGGTTTCTGACAGACTTGTTTAACCCACTTATTTTACCGCAAAGGACGTTTTTCTTTGTGGGGATTCGGAACCAATTTCTGCCTGATTCGTGCGTTGTCTTTGGTTTTGGCTCGAAAATGACAGCCGTTCGTTGCTTATCGCCCAATGTTGATGGGTTCATCGGCCATACCCAGCTCTTCGGTAGCTGCTTTATTGCCTTTCCTTTTCTTTGAATACCACATGAACATCAAACCAGCGTAGATATTGGATAAAAATACGAACCAAGCCAGATAGAATCCGTAGCCATAGCTGTTGTGAACAAACCACAAAGAAAGGTGTGAATTGATTAGGGAAAATTGTGAACCAAAATGCTACTCGGCGATAAGTGGGCAAATAACGGTCTCGCTTACTTACCTATATTTGGCACCTTTGGGGAAGGTATAGGATATGTTTTCCTTTTCGTACTCCACGGAAGCTACCAACACCTGTATAACGACAATGCTTGTCGCAGCTGCAAATAACGAACGCAAAAGATAGGATTAGACTCATACTACATACTCATAGCTAAGCGTTGCGTTTTACATTACAGTATTGTCAATGTACCTGATATGAAATGTATTCCACCGGCCAACCGTTTAAACATGTAGCGTGGGTTTAAAAACGTGTAGATCGAAAAGATGAATCCCATCACCATCACGAAGACTGTAATGCAAGCAAACGATGCTTCGGTCCGGCTGTAGTCTGCGAAACGAAAAACAATATTTATTTTACCGACCAATAATTGCACTCGCTGGTGTATTCAATCCAGTTTGCAAACAGGAAGTGGTTTCAACATTCACAAGAAACATTTATTGGAGAAATAGCAATAATAGTGTTACTACATATACTCATGCGCCATTGACCAGTCGATACACGATACCATTGTTATTCTATTAAAGTCAGTTTGAGCGCAAAAAAAGCTCGTAATCATTGTATTATTGACAGTTTTGCACATTTAAAACATTACTTATAGTTTCATTAAATTTATTTCAGTATTTGAATGGTTATGGTTAATGGTCGGCTTTTTCTTAAGTTATTCATCTGTTACAAAGTTAAACATAATCATCAAAGACCATAAAATTGCATTTCCATTTCAGTTTTGTGTGAAGTAGATATTTTCTGTTACAAAGATTTGATACGAAACCACCGCAAGTTGTGTTGTAAAGCAAGCGTACAATGAAGTTAAAACATTCTGTTTACATCGGAGTATTTCGTTACACGATGTAGTGATAAAAATTTGAATTATGGACAAATCTCGATGCAACGATGCAGCACAATGTTTTAGTAGCCCACGCACGCGGCGTGAAAACTCACTGACGAGACAGTCTGCAGACAATTTCCTTGTCCTCCTGCTCTTGTACTTTGATTTTACGGTCGTTTTTTATGACTGGCAAGAGAAAATTAACAGCCAAAGCGAAATGCATAACCTAGCATGAATTATGACGGCACACATGCGACGCTCCGGATATCCCCACTAGTGCAAGCTGCTGACAGAAACCTGCAGAATCGTTTTATGCACTTTTTGTCTGCCAAACACACAGGTCTCAGTATATTATCTCATCGTTAACATTCTACGCTTCTTTGTGTTTTCTACGAGGATTTAATATTTGGTTTTTGAAGGCTTTTTAAGCCGCCTGTAGTCCCTCGAGCAATGCGATAAATGAAAAAGTATTGCTTGATCGTGTTGATTGCTTTAAATGCTACTCTATATATGATCACTGGGTTACAAAACACTATCTACTATAACTATGCTCTAAGCTACTCGATGAATATTCTACGCTACTCGTAACGAAAACACATAATCAAACCACACTAATTAAACATCACAAACAGTAATATCACAAACAGATGAAGATCTATAGCATGGGCTCATTGGTTGAACTTCGATTGTCTACCAACTATTGCATTGTTTTTCAATACAAAGGCATGCTTTTCAATTGAACTGTCAACCTAAGTTCAATTAAAAAGCATGCCAACTAGAAAGCGTCCAACAATTGAATTTCAACTGTATTGTGAGAAAATACTCTACAGCTAACTTGAATGTGCTTTCACAGGTGATAAGGAAATAGAAAGGTCATGTATTAAGCCATTTCCACACGTTTTCTGTATGTTAGGTTCTGCTTAGTTTGATCGGTAAGCTTAAGTGCTGTAAATGGCGCTGTTCGTGTGTCTGTATGTGGCCGGTGCGTACCTTCGGTTTCGAACTCAGGATTGTAGAAAGCTTCGTCTTTCTCTACAAAATGTGGATGATCATCACATTCGTCGGTGTGTTGATGTAAATAAATGCAGTTTATTTTAATGGGAAGGAGGTGAATGTCGTTAATTGTAATTGTAATGTGGCAATGGGGTGTAGTGGGTAGTTATTTACTGGGTAGGATGCATTTAATATATATCATCGGTTCATTCGCAACAGCAAACCGCTAATCAAATGATATGCTTGTGAAATTGTGCAATATTGCATTGCAGCTCCCGTGCTGTTAATTACAGGAATAAAATTTCCGTACTCAAAATAAATCAAACTTCATCGTTTAGTACTCACCGAGCAGCTCGTCATCGATAGCAGGATCCTGGAGAATCTCGTCGTCCGATGGGAAAAGGTTGTGGAATTTACATTTTTCTGTAAAAAAACGCGACAATCATTATTTAACATCTCAAATGTGTAGCTTAGCTTAGCCTTAGCTTGTATCATTGCGGTCACACATACTGAACGGGGTGTACTCGTATCCGTTGCCAATGCGGCCTTTCTTGGGCGGAAGTGGCGGTCGTATGATATACTTGGTGCCATTTGGGCTGACGATGAACGGCGGGATGTTCATCGCTTTGGCGAAGCTCCAAAGTAAATAAATCACGCCCGGCCGGTGCTCCCAGTCGTCGAACAGGGCCTCGGACAGCGTGATAGGCATTAGAACGTTGATGTCGGTCGAGTTGATGGTGACTGTGGTCAGCACGGCGGCTACCGGCTCTTTGAGAGTTTCGCGCACCGAGTTTAGATCGGTCGGATCAAGCATCATCAGCGGTGGGTTTTTGAGCTTTTGTACAGCCACCGTGTCCTGCTGGCGCACCTTGCCCGTAATTTCGTGGAACAGACCCTTCAGCTCGTGGAATCGGTCCGCATCGTTCACGATCCACGACGCAAACAGTTGCCTCCGGAAGGTGTCGTCCACCTCGGTCAGGTTTTCCATTTTTAAATCGGCACTAAGGAAATCTTTGATGTATGGTTCTTTCGCAATAGTCGAACGCATCGTTGCGATGCGATTCTCGTTCACAAATGACAATGTCGTAAAGTTGCGTGTCGCATTCGACTGAGCCATCACGGCCGGGATGACACCGTAGCGGCATATCTTCCAAAGGCCCGAGTGTGATGTTTTGAAGTATCGTCGCGTTTCCGGTATGAAAATTCCTGCCAGGGAGAAACACAAGTTCAAATGATGATAACCATTAACGGTGGAAAGATCCCAGCGGTGTAAGGCGAGCGATTTGTGATGGACGAGAGTGAAGGTAAGCGAAACATAAATGTGACAGCTGACCGAGACGACCGCCACGAGCTAGTCGCTCGCAGCTTAATCCTGACATACGGCTGTTTGTCTTCCGCGTTAATTACATTCGCTCAACGTTGCATCTACATATTCCGTTCGTACCGGCCTAAACAGGGCCGTCGAAAGTTTCTGCAGTTTAATCGCACTGCAAACAGGTCTTATTTTTAATCTGGC
Source organism: Anopheles gambiae (assembly GCF_943734735.2). NCBI lineage: Eukaryota > Metazoa > Arthropoda > Insecta > Diptera > Culicidae > Anopheles > Anopheles gambiae. Next base: position 68,400,565 of record NC_064601.1, on the reverse strand, counting down.
CAATTTACAAAATTTTCTCACCCAACGTAATGAGTATTGGCTAGCGCAACTTGAATACAACCTCGTCTCTTTTTTTCCTGCGGTTTGATTTAGCTAAAATATGAACAGCAGCTAGCCCGCGGACAATTGTGTTGGTGCTCTACACCGAAATTTTGTACCACGGTAGCCTCGCACAACGTTGTATGAATGAACGGTAGCGTTGCCACCTACTGTACCATTTCAGACGCAGTGAAATTTCCCTGTTGCTTGTGAAACGCAAAGTAAACATGTACCAAACAATTTTGTCCTATTCTCAGCACCTCGTCGGAACCCCGTTCGATTCGATCGATTAAATTTCAGCAAAGACGAAGAGCCAATATTGATTTACTTCAATTATTAAATGTGCGCTTTTGTTTACAAAATCTTGATGCCCCGATTACAAAAAGTTGAAATTTGTTACGCTATGGAATTTTGCGATATTAAATTTTACTTAACAGTTTATCGAAGTGTAAGCATGAGTGCTTATAGTTTCAATCGTTTTATATTGAGTGGGTTATGATTCACTCATAGTGAATGGTTATATTATGATAGGTTAGAGATCTCCATCCTGAGGCTGCATGCAGCCTTCGATAATCTACAAAGTGGCCCGTGAAAAGAACTTGCTGATTATTTTGAGTACTTCAATCAAAATTTTAATGTTAGATTTATTAAATTAAGTTTCAACAGTAGAAATCTGAAGAAATTGATGTATTAATCTTGTATTTTCTTATCAAAACGAGATTAAAAGTTCTCTCATTTGAAAAAGTACATAAAAATTGGCCCTTGAAAAGTGCCTTCAAAATTTGCGAAGCAATGCGGCACGCGAACTAAAAAGTTTGAGGATCCATGCTCTAGGCAACAAACCGATTTCTTCTGCTCAAAGTGTTCATGCATTTGCATGTGCATTTATGTACAAAAAATGTGTTGTGCGAAATGAAAAAGTGTTGTAAAACTTTACACACATTAGTATGCATACTGATCACACCTATTGATCTTCCCTACACAGCTTTTAAACACATCCAGCTTACTATCATTTCTGTACCATTCTGCATTCAGCTAACACATTCGCATGCCCTATAACCATAAGCGCGATCATGTAATTATTCTGGCCAAATATTTCAATCTTTCATGAACCTGAATCTAAGCTGATACACATTTTGACATTTTACATTACAACAAGATGGATGCTTGAAATGATTGATGCAAAACGAAAAGCAGAGGCAAAGAAGTTATTCCTCATTTTTCGTTAATCATTATGATATGTTTCAAAGCGCATTATGAGCTGTCTGTGCAGAAGATTAAACGACCTTTTCGTGTTTTGTCAAGCTGTCGAAACAGCCACTGTAACACATGTTCAGCTCGCAGTTAAAATTATAAGCGTTGTTTTCTTTTTTGAACTCCATATGCATGACAAACCACACGTTTGCAGAATATTTGCTTACACATGCAAAGGATGCAATACCTCATTTTCAACACATCAACACAAATTAATCGTGGTAAGAAAATGGATATTGTAGCTTTATTCATTGTAACTAACAAGTTTTCTCTTTTGTAACACACAATTGTGATGTAAATATTGGGTATATTAAGTATGTTATATGAAAACAAAATAGGAACAATGTGTTATTAATACAATAATTTTAATAAAAGTAATATCTCAGCCAACGCACTGCATCTAGTCATTGAACTATATTAAACTTGTCCTTTACCGATATGACTCATTGTTCGTTACCTATACAAAAATTATTTTCGTTGGTCGATTCGCATCCCAGTCTTTTCTACTTTCGAATGCCAAATCTCATCATTTCGCTAGTTGGCATTCATTCAAAGAATGTTGGACTTTTGTTTCTACCACTCAGAGGAAACATGAAACCACCATGAATTCTACAGCAATGGCTACGAGACGGTTTACAATGTAACGTAAAAAAAGTTCCTGTTAAGTAAAACTCTACTGGCTGTGATTGTGCGGCACGATTACTATCTCCGATGGAGGTGCCTGGTGCCCCTGCACGCGTTTCCTTTCATTTGAAAACACCGCGTACCGTTGAATGAGCGGTGCGATCATTCGCTGTTGGAATTAATCAATTACAACACTAGTCGGTACAATACGGTTGTTGCGCTGATTACTCCATACCATGCCAGCGCTAACTGATCGTTCCCTCCGCGAGTTTCACTATGGAATCTGTATTCTTTATTTATAGAACCTCTATCTGGTTATCCTAGCGAGCCCGGCGTTTTTGTTCAAAGGTGTGTGCGTGTTAACATTATTTTCCCTCCTGATTTTAAACGATTTGTTACGATAAACCCGCCGAATGTATCAATGTTTACGTTCGCCAGGGATTCGAATCGAATCGGGAAATAAGCAGGTAAGAAGTGCCCCACATGTTGCTTACCTTGGCCACCTGTTACGATGAACCAGTGATCGGTAGAAATGGCCACAATCCATATGACGGCTGCCACCCCGATAAGAATTGTACAGCCAAGAAGAATACGCCGCTGACGGTAAAATTCCTCCATGAGCGGCTTGCGCTCTTCTTCTCGGGAAATCGAAGTAGTCGACATTATCGACCGTTGCTCGTTCTTCGCCCCAGTTGTGTTGAACTTTGTCGATCGCTGATCAGAACAATCAGCTCCCTACCACTGAGATCGGTACACTTTTGCTCACGGCTGTGTGACTTTTTCTTTTCGCTCGAAATGCACACACCTTGCTGTCGCCAATGGCAATTTTCACCCAATGCCTGCTGTATCTATTCTACTGCTCTGCTTTAATTTTACACATGCACTATTCTACGCTGGTTCGCACTGCACTCATCACCACCGCTGACTTTCGTGTTTCATTGTAAGAAACTTTTAGCTAACTCGAACACTTCACTACCACCATCGGTACAATATGACACGACGAAAAAAAATCTCACACCATATCTACCGAGTAGTTCACATTTTCTTACACTACCAGTCCGGTACAGGGAAGCACTAGAGCATTGTCGATTTTTTATCTACTGCATCACTACGGTACGTACGATTGCTAAATTTCGTGAAAATTTCTCCCAATACATGCACATACGCTCGCTGTCACACGGACGATCTACGAGAAATGAACACTGCAGTTTTCACTAGATGTACAATTATTTTCTCCCGGGCAAATGAGCACACGAGCCGGGAAATGCGGGTTATTTTTTTACACTTTTTTTCGTTCTTATTTGCTTCGGTAGAATGTCAACCGTGTCTGTTCGGCTGTGTACGGATGTCACTCATGAATGCCCCACCGCGTCGCACAATTGATCGCGATCGTGCACGCAATCATTTTGCACCTCGTCTTTCAAACGGTGGTTCGCACTGCAATCAATCCCGACCAAGGGATCCCGCATCGCATCGCGTTAAATTGGTTCTCGCAACACGATGGCTGTTGTATTTTCGGTTCATTTCTCACCGCACTGTTGTTTGTTATCTTGCAGTGCGGGCGCGGATTACGGCTCGTCAATATTGCGTACGTTATGGGTACTTGCAGAAGGGACCGATCACCGGGGTAAAAATAAACTATGCGAGCCTCCCGAGGGCTGTGTTGACCGAGTCCTGTCAATCCTGGGAACTAACAGTACTACGAACCAGGTCGGCAAAGATCGGGAGAGATCGTGGCAGAATGTCGAACATCCCGCTGTGCCGATAAAATATGAGCTTCGCCTTCGCGGCTCGGTTGTCGCGAACGACGAAGATAAATTCCCACAGCTGAAAACCGTTTACGCGAGAGCACGAGCCGCTATGCTCCAGCTTCTAACGCCACGCGACACAGTGCAAGAATTAGACGTGTTTTTTTTTTTGAGAACACACCCGCAATGAAGGCCAACAGGGTCCGAAACGAGATGCTAGAAGCAGGAAGTTTAGACAGTGCATGAAATACCGCCACCATGAAACATTACACAGTGGGTAGCACCGATGAAAGGCAAAACCGACCGTGTCTCTAGGTGTACAGTTAAACAAACGAAAGAAACGCACACACTGTCAAAATGGGCCCCAAAATTCTCTGATGTTTGCCACCTTCCCTCTGCCAACGGTGCTTGAAATACGGGATTTGGGTGTTTAAAAATAATTCTCACTCCCCTGAGAAGAAAAAAGAAGGGAATGAACTTTTGTTTCTGGTCTTTCTCACACACTGTTGACACACTGGTCACAAGGGACGAACGATGTACCGAATCTACCATAAACGCATACACATGTTTTGTTGAAATTTGAATGACAAATTTTGACAAACCTTACCCAATATGATGTTTTGTGACTGGATGAGGTTTCGAAGTGAAAGCCGTCATCACAAAAATGCAGTATTGCATGTATTGCACTCTGTGGAGTTGAGGCCGTGCTTCTTTGCTGTCTAGATATGCACTAGGCATTGTAATATTCTAAACAAACAAACACAGCAATAACACATTTTGAATGGGTCAAGCAAACGTTTCTTATGGGTCTCAGGAATCTGTTTTGATAGAATAATTTGTATTTTTTATGGAATCGCCAATAACATTTTTGAACCAGAATTTTAGGAAAGATTAAGGAAACGATTGAAATCAGTTTTGAGATATGCATTTGTATGACCATTGCTTGTATGGTTTTCATTGTAAATCCATTTTAATGATTGCATCCTTGAACACCGAGCTCCACCCTTAATATTTAGTAAGCGAGGTACTGTTCGACAACTACACCTATTTTTTTTTTGTATCTGATATCTAGCATCTCTTTACTGAAGTATCACTTCCTTGAACGTTTGTCGTTGTGGTAATCTTTTCGTTTATAAAGCCACGCTCACTAGCGCATAATTTTCACGTTAATCACAGCCACTAAAGAAGAGGCAATGCAAACACCAAAACGGTTCTAAAATCAATAGAACCTTGAACACTAAATTATCACTTTTTCACGGATTCACACCATACTTGTACGAAACTGCTCATAATCCCATTGGACCGACTGCGTCGAACGCTGTTGCCCTCACGGTGGCCCAGATCGCAACTGAAAATAGCGTTCTACCCACGAACCCGGTACAGCGGTCAGATCGTAGTAACTCAAGCGCAGAAGACGGATTTTCTCGTGAAAGATAATCATCTACAAAGCCAACCGCTTACAGATGGGATGAAACCCGTCTATCGTGTTTCTCGTTTTCCTTGCGTGTGTAACTCATTTTTTTCTAATTCAAACCCGAACTCATGGTTACTCACCACCGCGAAACTGTGCTCGCGAGTGGTAGAATGATTTTTAAACACGCGTTCCTTTTGTAATTTCCTTTTCCTTGCTTACCACAAAACAGTAATACTGAAACGACACGTTAGCAACAACCTGCTACATGATCTGATCTGCTACTGATAAACTATTGAGGATTATTAACACTTGTCCCCAGCCGCCAGTGGTTAGGAAGTTTTGAATAGAGCATCTTAAGCTTCAACCAAACAATAAGAAACTCCAAAACTCTAGTGTATAGCTACTCGTTCCAGCAATTTGTGCTCTCTTTGCTCCCGTTGGCGTCGTTCTCTGTTCCTTTTGCTGCTAGCCACAGTTAAGTCCCATGCTGGACGCATCTGGGTGAGATATGTGTGATCATCGGTCAGTGGCAGCCAAATTGCCCCCCTGGGAAAACAAATAGTGTGTTATACCTTCTTTTTGCATCAGTATTATTTATAACTTCAAAGAAATTGGTATCAAAACGTTTTGGGTGCCAATGCTACTTATTCGATTGTTTTCGTACCTTTAGTTGTGTGTTGCCTAAAACCAACCGATTAATTTGTTTGTTTTTACCCTGTGTGCTAACGATTTATCTTTGCTATTCTTACGCATTGTTGAATATCAGTATTAAGCAACATAATAGCTATGCGAAATATTAACTGTGTAATTTCAGTCACATTTCGAGAGTATTGAGTATCATTCAAAAAGAATGCAATTATTATATTTAACCTTAAACGCATCTTCAAATATGTATCGCTCTTACTACTTTGTGGTAAAAATAAAGTCCTACAAATACATTTTAAATGTTTACTGTAGCTTACAGTAGATGTTTTGTGGCCCACCATTTTTCTGTTGCATGTTTTCACACTCGGCTTGGCGTGTTGGATGTATGTTTTAAATACTCAATTACCGCCAGTGCCGATCTGTCAGTAGACGTTTCTTTCAGCACACCATTGCTACCTATAGCACTTTTCACAATGTCTTTCTTTTCGGCTTTCGCTTCCGAGCGCTTCTGCATCTAACAGATGAGTAATTGGTCGTTTCGTTAAAGTTGATTAAAAATATAGCGCTTCGATAATTGTTTGCATACGCTAATTTATCGGACCAAGAACGAAAGACATGCCGCAGGGAAAATCTTTGTATACGAGATATCGTAAGGTAAGATATCGTCCCGTTTTACATATACCATAGGTAGAAGCGGATTCGGAGCGTGTTAGCGAGCAGTAACAACTTGCAAAATAAAGAAGACTGAACAGTTTCGTTAAAAAGAGGGGTAATGAAATACATTACAAAATAACTACAACAAAAAATTTTAGCGTCCTTTTAACATCGTCTGTGTCTTTACATTAAATCTCTATAGGACTTTGTCTATGAACGACTGAATAAAAAATACTCAATTTAAAGCGTAAATGTAAACAATAGTGAATGCAGACTGAGCAATCGTGATGTCAGAAATACAATGTGTTTGAATAAATCGCTGAGGAAATAAATGCGCGAATCCTCAGCGAATACAGCGAATCAAACAATCAAACCTACCTTCTTAAAGATTATACAGAACAAACTCTAGGAGAGAGATTATTTTATTATAAGCCATCAGTTTATTTAACAAAAAAACATCCTACTATTTTCTCACAATATACGTATTTTACAAACTAAATATAAACTACAATATGCACTAAATCGCTGAACAAAATTCAATTGCTACATAGCTTTCTGCGGCAACTAAACTTGATAAAATAGAATGTTGAAGGATAAACACTGATCAACAGTAACGTAAATAAATCATAACATTTAATTATCAACACAGATGCTGCAAAACTAAACGGCAGCAAAGAATCAAACATCACATTTGATAGACACATTTAGTGGACGGAGACTGCTGAAATGGTTTGCTCTACGATTTGGGTTTTGTACAACCGAGATATTGAGACAATCAATCAACAAATAAACAATTCCCTCTGCCTTTACCGCAACTGGCGCTTCGTAATGGCAAAAACTCGGAAGTGGTTGAAGCCATTTGCAAAATAAACTACAACATCCACCCGTCGCTTTTTCTAAACGTAGAATGAGGCACATGGCAAACGAAAAGCAAAAATCATTCAACACAAAACACACACAGTCGACAACCAAACAAGTACAAAAAATGTTCTCACCACATGGTTTTGTCTATACGGCTCAACGGAAAGGTTAGTTCCGGGGTTGGAAATAAACTAAAATTAGAAAATCAAACATATGGTGATTTTGACCGGCTCGTTTGTGACAGTATTTTGATTTTTTTTGCCAGTTTTCGCAAACAGAAAAGTAAATACAAGTTCTTTGTTGCAGGTGGTAGAAGAACAGTCTTTTCTTGACGTGACAATAATAGTGAACAGCTGTGTTTTTGGACTGCTGCAGCTGCTTGATGGAGGGTAATCTAAAAATTAACCCCTATTACCAGTGAAAGTTTATCGTCGACAGACTTTCGCAAACCCTGAATGATAAGAAACCGCATATAAGACCAGAAAGCAAGTCTCTGCATCTTACATGTGCTACTATTAATCGTCATCCTCAATTAACCCTTAATAACTCGGATACTTTTTTATGAGTTTATGATGAGAATGTGTTTAGCTCGGAAAGAACGCTATTTAGTTTAGGTGGTGTTTCATGATATTCGACTGTATTTTATTATTATGTAAAATTATATATCAAACTCAATAAATAAAATTGAAAACGATGTTTTCCATTCAATTTTTCACTTCGTGTCCCTGATATCTTTAGTCTATCATATATATTTTCCTTTGATGGAAATATAACGACTATGTTGTGTAGCTCCTCTAGCAACATTATCAAGCTTCATTTCCAATAAAATCATATCTAAACTTTGTTTTTGGTATACTAAATATCATCCAAACATTCTACATCAGATCGTCGGAGTTGACATTGAGTACGGTGTAACACATACAATTCTTTGATCACTCCCCAATTTAATAAAAAATCAATAGTTATGCGTTAAAATAATGAATGAAGAATGGGGTTTAAAATGAAATATAAAATGAAATATAAAAGCAAATTTGTTATTATGTAAATATTCTTCTTGGCCTAACAACCTACGCGGTCATGCCAACCTATGCAGGCTTTCGCTACTTATGAGCAAGTGCCACGCATCCGGATAGTCATACCTACGAGGAACGGTACAAATGAGCATTGAACCCACTACGGGCATGTTGTTAAATGTGGTTGTTTTTGATTAAATTAATTATGATTTATTTTAAATTGCATTGTTCGATCATATTGTATAGCATAAAATGGGCCGTATTATATATATGCTCACAAAACTGGTATTATTGTTTCAATGCAAAGTGCATCAAAGGGTTGTAACAAATAGTGCATAAAAGATCACATGTGTTAGAAAGAGATGTCTCATGAGATGTTTTACACATCGGGCTCGATTAATACTCATGATGCTTTTTTTCACTTGCACGGCCTTTCACTAATGTGCCAACACAATCTTCGTGTCCATCCGACAGCTGGCATTTGGAAGCATCTCTATTAGTAGACGAAAAGAGTGAGAGCGAATACTGCGAGCCTTTCAATTAATAGCGACACACGGTAGCACAGAACGCGAATCAAACACGCGCTAATTGTGCTCTCAAGCACAGCTGCTGGAACGCTGCCACCAAATGCATCACTGCGCCCGAAGCACCGAGCTCCAATTGCCTAATGGTGCAAAAAGTACGCTCAGTGCATCCGATCCTCCACGACGATGACGAAATAGCGAATCATTCGGCACGATTTCGCGCGTGATGTGTCGCGTGCGATCAATCATCGCTGTCATGCTGATGTCATGCTGTTCATGACAGATGCTGGCGCCATATAGCGTTTACACACTGGCGCACGTGGGAATCTGGCGTCTTACACACTGTCCATTTGCGATTGCTTAAGCAGGCTGAAAAAGTACGTAAATGTAAGATGTATAGTGTAAAAAAACGAGCAATCCTCGCACGCGTTTCACGAGGAGTTATATACAACGCACCAAATTAAAGGTGTACGTTACATGCGTATACCGAATGGGAAAAAAGAAGAACAAAAAGCATTTACAGGCGGCGTTTTGAAGAATGTTACACCTACTTTAAACAGCTCCGGTAATCCGAGGTATACAAAATTTCCTTTCAATAAACAAACACCTGCAACGGCAGGCGAGTTTTATTTGCTCCCTGAACAATTATATTGCTCGCTAAATTTGCGCCAACAGTGACGTACGCGGTAGGCAAATTAATTTTCATCATCAAATGCGGTCCAAAACTGAAACATCTGGTGTTTAATCGTGTGCAGTATTCCATTGTTTATGTTAACGCTCATTGTTGAACTGTGTCGATTAAGTAAGGTGTGACGTTTCTTGTCTTGAATTCTTGTATTGCGTTCCGCTGTCGCTACATGAGATCAGCAGACGGTTTTGGGTACATTTTTTCGGAAGAACAATTTAATGAAGTCAAATCTGTTCTTTTTTTTAATTAAATGAATAATGTGTGGTTCGATAAAAACCTTATAAGCAATATAATTCGATGTCAGGTTCCAGAATGTGTATCTCTATGTATGTATATAGGAGAATTTGGCAGGTACATGGCAGTATAATCGGTATTCACGTTTTGCTAAAACATATTGATTTCATTCCATTGGAAGTACTTTAAAGCTGAGACATTTATCAGTATATATAAAACTGAAACTATCTATAGAATTACTAGCTTCACAATTTTGATGTACGATGAAATGTACTAGCATCCACTGTCTTTTGCGTCCTTTTTATGAGTTCTGCATTGGCCACGTCAATATGAGCGAACAAACAAAGACACAGCGAGCATCTAAGAACCGCCGCACTGATGCTGTTGACATAGAATCGGAACAAAATGGAATCTTTTGTTTGCATTGCATTGGATTTCAATGAGTATCTGTTGCCGAACGAGGGTAAATATTGGCATAGGAAGAATTTCCCTCGCAGAAATTGTAAGCTAAAAACACGATTACATTTAATATCGTGTAGCGCATTTCCTCATATAATTTATAATGTTGGTTGACTAAGAAACCAATAATTTATTTAAAAAGAAATACTATTATTTTGTATCTGTCAGTTTGTTTATAGACCCACACAAATGGATAACACGGAGCTAGACTATAAACCGATGACATCCGTTGTTCCGAAAATAATAAGAATAAGAAATTCTCTTACTTTCAATGGTTCATAGCATGACTTTCTCCCAGGAACGATTTAACAAATAATCTGAGTTTCTTAGATCCAAGGCTCTTTTTCTGTTTTTTTTTTATCGAACCGAGAAAGTAATAGAAAACCACTCAGTACGTTTCTTAAGTAGATTTCATCTTAGATCCTTTAGCATACATCAATTAAAGTGCGGTTGTTCATGCAGTTTCGTTGTTGCGTTATAGTTCGATTCAGCAAGAATCATACTCCAATATCCTTTCGTCCCTTTCTGGCCAAAGTGGTTCTGTGTGCTATTGCTGTGTGTTAGCAGCTCTGCGTTACAATTGTCTGGACGAATACAGGAAGTTTTAATAACGTACAACCTACTTTCTATGAAACGGCACCAATTTAAAGCTTTTCTTGATGCATGGGCTTATTGATGCATCAAAAAGTTTATGTCGTCTTTCAATTTCGTCTTAATAAGTGCTGTTTACAGTGTGATAGTGTTGGAAACGACTTTGGCATAGTGCACCATTAACAAAAAATCATTGCTACTCTATTAAGCTGCCTCAACATTGCTCATGAGATTCATCTAATTAATGTGTATATACAATTATTATTGTATTATTATATTTAGTATTACGCTGCTTAATAGTAAGGAATAGTCCTTGCTACAGAGGACAACCTGTACCAGGCTCGAATTCACCTCTGGCATGTTGTTAAGTCGTACGTATGGACGACTATACCACGAGTCCCAATCATTATTGTATTACATATTTTTACATACGGTTATACGATACAATCTACTAATATATAGGAAAAATAAATTCGTCAAAAATGAATCTGGATTCCGAAACTAAAAAAAAAAACAATAATACTAAAAATATCAACATTATATGACGCGATTCATGCCATACCTCAGAGATTTCAACTGATAAAACCACAAAAAAACTAGACAATTTTGCTCCCATTCTTCACGCGAAGCGTTCTGGCGTCATCTGTCATTCCAATTAAATTACAATGGACGCCTTAACCGCTCAGCGTGCCCAGCATCTGCTGCAGCAATCGGTATCATCCTACCTTTACTGTCCTACTGACATCAATCATCGTGCCATCGCACATTGTTGTGCAAAGTTGGGTTCCTTTTCGTTATGTCTGAACCGTTTACATTATCTTACTATTTCCGATCCAGAACCAAACTGGGTCACGGAAAGAAGTTTCTGCATTTTTGTTACCGGGTTCGCATGGAATGCATGCAGTGGTCATCGTTCCAATCACCGATCACAAAGCATTCAACGTTTTTTTGCGTTTTAAGTGTGTTGTTATTTTATTTTTCGGCTAGGCTTGTTGCTTATCCGTAGGATAATACAAGTCTTCAGAATTGCAGGCTAAAAATTCGTTCATTATGTGTGTTATAAGTTTATTTTAAATATTTATAGTGCAGCTTGTTTGGTTTTATTAGACCTAAATAATAAAACTCAGGTCAGTTTAATTTAGTCGGACTAGGTGAGATTAGTTTTATAACACAAAACTAACTAATTCCAGAACTACTCTTCGTTAACAATAATCGCATAAATACTTTGGCGCATTACATTGAACCTACATAGCGGAATTTGGGGCAAGTGTGCCATACGGGGCAAGAGTGCCACCAAGCATTTTTCCTTAAAAACTTTAGTTTAATGATCAATTGTGTATACAGTTGGTTCCTTTCCAATGACTAGGTATACTGAGCCGAATTTCATATAGACCAATCGATATTCCCCATTGTTTTGAACTGATTTATGTTGAGTTTCAAAATTGAGCAGAATATTATAATTTTTTAATCCAATCAAATAAGCTCTCAAAAATCATGCGAACAATCAACCGAGAAAATATTTACACCACCGTATAGCTGAGAAAACGTGAAATTTTTTGTGGGGTTAGTTGAAAAAAACTTTCTTTTTGTAACTGAAAAATTCAATTTCAAAAAAGTTACAACTTTTGGGGCAAGTGTGCCATCTCTGTTTGGGGCAAGTGTGCCACCATCTTTCATAGGCGCGAGCTGTCAAAAATGTAAACATTGTTGTAGCGTGCTGCGGAATGGTGCGCTATTGTGAGCGGATTCCACGCCAGAAAAACAGAACAGTAACAAACCATATTGTGGTACAGTTGGTGGTCAAAAAGGGTTCATTGGTGACTAAATACATGTAGGAATACATACACTAGTGGTACAAACGTAATAATTTCTAATTATCTAAGAAATACGGTTATTTTAACCAGGTGGCTGTCTTGCCCCATACGAGTGGCACTCTTGCCCCATAGCCCAAAAATCAACGTCTTTTTGGACCCTTTTTAAAACGCTTCAAAAACTGTTTTGTTTGCACTTTTTGCAAGCGAAACTCATTTATAAGTGAGGAAATAGATGTAAAATGGCTATGAGATTTAAATCGGCTTTTGAAAAACACGTTTTAGTGAGTTATAACTTGAAATGCTTAAGGTGGCACACTTGCCCCAAGTTCCGCTATACCACTTAACCTTTTAACTAAGGATTCTTCATATTTCACTACCGTGTAGCGCGTACTCACTCTCACAAACTGTTTGGACGGTTGTCAAGGATGGTTGCCATGGCAAGGTTTAAATATTCAAACAGCCACTTGTTGTTTCAAAGTGATGGATAATTAATTCGTTAAACAAGTGCAGGGTAGGAAAAACGATACAAAACACCCATAAACGAATTCAAATTGTGTTGAAATAAACGATTTGTAAATGAATTCCTTTTTTTAGCATTTTTCGAATCCGTTTCCAGCAAAAAGATGAACACATCGTTATATTTACACTCTCATCACACATTAACTATAGACATTTAAATGCTACCACGCTTCAAATATTTTTCTGGATAGCTTTCACACAATCCAAGCGAACGCTATCATTTTGCTACACAAAATTGCCTAAAGCGGATAACAAAACACACTTCAACCGAAAATAATGTCTCTCATGACTAGGAGCAGCCTTTTTGTTTACAGTCTCATCGTTGAAAGACTGGGTATATACACATTCCCTCGCTCGCTACTCGCACAATATTTATACTCTAGATAAAAAAAACTGGCCACAGGCAATCCGAACGAACTTCACTCGCACAACAAAAGCTATGTTTAACCTTGATTTGAAAACTTACTTTGCGATGTACACTCAGTGAGCTCTTGGGATCTACTAGTGGCTATGTACTCATTTTAGGCAAGCGGATCCTGCTTGTTGATATCTTCCTTACGTTTGCTTATCAGCTGAGCATGCGTAGCGCAGAACACGAATGACTACAGAGCGTTACAAAATCGTCGTTGTATTTACGCGAATATTTATTTTTTTTATTTTTATAATACCCATACTTTTCACATTTCTTTATTTAATTCTTCATACTTTTAGTTTATTTCTATTTATTCCAAACTTATACAATAACTTACAGTTTTCATATTCTAGCGTTTAGTACCAAGAGAAAGGCCTAGGTGGTAAACACCTTTACAGTTTTGAGATTAAACATAAAATGGGGCCAAAAGATGGTCACTGATTTTTAGATTTCTTTAATGTTTGTTTTTATAATTGAATAACAAGTCATTGAAATAATTGAGTTCATTAATTTCAAGCAACATCAATTTCTCTCTCTTTCTCGTTGGCTCATTACATGACACCTCGTCGTTACATGGCCCAGTAAACAATTAATATTCACGAAGCTCAGTCCCTGGCTGCTGCCTCCCATCCACGTAGAAATCCGATCTGCGACAGGTCTCGCTTCATCTCAAGCCTTCGAGCTCGCTGTGATCTTCTGTGCCTCATGTTGAACTAAAGGTCGCTGATATACACCTTCTAGGTGAGGCATGAGTTCGGCATCCTCATAACATGTCCCAGCCATCATATCCTGCCAACCTTCGCCACTGTCAAGATGCTCGGTTCGCCATACAGCTCAGTAGGCTTAAGGTTCATACTTCTCCTACACACTATATCGAAAACACTTCCAAAAATGGTACAGCAGATGCGTCGGTCAAACACGTGCAGAGCGTTTGCATCCTCCACTCGGATGGTCCAATACTCATGTCCATAGAGAACTACCGGGAGAATCAATGTGCGATGTATCTCACGTTTCGTGCAGTCTCGAAGTCTTCTGGATCTCAGCAGATTGAGAAACCCATGGTATGCACAATACCCCTGCATAATGCGTGTCCGGATTTCGCTGCTGATGTAGTTGTTCGAAGTAACGACCGGCCCGAGATCCATAAATCCTTTACTACCTCGAGATTGTTGGCATCAACTAATACATTGCTTCCCAGTTGGACTGAGCCTCCGACAAGCAGGTACTTTGTCTTCGTTACATCAATCTTCGTCTTCGATTTTCAATCAAATTCTTGCAAATTGTCGTGTTGCCGATAATGTCGATGTCATCCGCTAAGCCAAGAAATTTGAGAAACCGATAGAAGATCGTGTCACGGAAGTCGTTGTCTAGTCCCGCACTTCGAATGACACCCTCCAGAGCAATGTTGAAAAGCTGACATATCATTTTAAACAACTTAAATAATATGACCTGCGAAATTTTCGTGTAAGGTTGTCTCTTCAAATTTGTGAATAATTATTTTAATGTGAAATGGTAAAAGCAAAGGTTTTACATGCATCATTGCATTATAATTTAGCATGCAAAGCGTTCGCGATATACGAGCAGCACTCGGGTTAAATTGTAAACAAAAGTGTAAAGTTTTCTTTCGTTTACTATGATAAGAAAGTTTCAAGGCAACGTCTCCGTCCGCTTTGACTTGCAGTGTCTTTATTCTTCAAATGCTGAATGCTGAACTGAACGGAGTGAGTTGTATATTCTTCGGTTGGTTCTTAGGTTGATTCTAAATGTCAAATTTCAAAACAATTACATTTGTAAGCAAATGAAGGTAGGGTACAAGTGTACATTGCTCGATAATCATTGTGACGGTTATGTTGGGTATAACAAACTGGAGGTGTTGGATGGCTACACGTGATAATTTACTAGATATATACTAGAATTTACTAGATTTGCTAGATGTATGATGTTATGCATGGACGACCGGGATCGTCGTTTAATTGCCAGTATTTTCAATTGGGATAGTTGGGATAAATACTGTATTATCGCAATGGTGATGTTTTTTTTTTTTTTTTTATTTACATGGAGGACTAAATCTTTACGACTAACCTGTACTGGAGGGTGCAGAGTGGGGGACTCCCAGAACTTTTTCTGGTTTACTCCATGCGCCTCTTTCTCCGTACCCCGCTGGTTCAACCATTAACAACAGAATAAAGGATCGGCGAGAAAGCCAAATAGGAACTCTCATTGGGGGGGGGGGGGGGGCAACATTGGCGTGGAATTGGACGAATGACTACCGATGGGAGCTGTATGGGGACAGCGATCATATTTTCGACCGAAAACCACAGGATGTGTACCTAACACATCATTTTACACCATGCTCGTCACACTAGGTGCGACTTACAACTTTGTCTATCGCGTATTTAATCAGCCACCCCAAATTCCGGTATAGACGCCAGGTTAGCATCCCAGCATCAGAGTCACCGAAACCGAGACAACTTCATTGCTACGAGAACCGACCCGTGTCAAGTTACTCGAAGAGCAATCCGCATCGCCACCCAGTCAAAACCTGGGGAGTTCGAACTTACAGTGTCGTACCTGGCAAGAGGCATAACATAAGGCTACCTTCCGAGTGTCGCGTAGTCCCATGCCCATCACTAGGCCCTACCATATCTATTTGGATCGAAATGGATCGAAACTCCACACCCCACCGGTCCTCGGCGACTTAACACTTCGGTCCGTATATGTGTCTCGGACCACTGCGAGCCACTACGATGGCGAAGCGTTCGCAACCTTAAAAGGCTTCCCAACGTTCTTCTTTGATAAATCAAGGCGATCCCGAATGAAGCACCTCCATTATATAGACGAAGTGTCTCATACGTTTGCACCGGCTACTGCAACTGCTATTCGTGCCTTTAAAGGACGAGGTGTCCGAACAGTTCGATCCCCAATGCTTGAGCAAAAGGCTCTCCCATGTTGCTAGTCAACTCCACGCATCATCGAGCTCTGTCACTCGACTTGAGCCTGTGATGCATCAAAGTCACTAGCGGGCTTACTCAACAGGCGTTGCAGTGTTACCAACAACGTCTACCTTTGGACCCAGTAAGACTGGTGGCCCGTCACGATTGTCGAGGCCGCAATATCGGTTCGTAGGCCACCAGAATACGCGCCACTTTAGCTCGTGGCACACAACGGCATGCACGTTCCGCGGCGTTGCAGATTGACGCTACCTTAAGAGATGCAGGCGGCCGGAACTCCCTGCACCCCGTTCCCCAGCGGAGTTGCCCATCTGTGTTCGTCTCATTTAGCCTAACGGAAGGCAAATCCTCGTTAGTTACCAGCAGCACCACGAGGAGGTATGAGATCGGTCTTTGCCAATGTGGAGTGAGGTAAGCGGGCCCTCTCACAATATGTAAACGATGAGCACATATTGTGAATTGTATTACAAACTATTTCTAAAACTATTCTTTGAAATATTTTCCTTAATTAATTAGAATATTTTTGGTATAAACCTTCTGAAAACTTTAGCCCTAATTTTATTTATTATTTTTGTGTTTAAAGATTTTTTATTCGAAGTACACCTGAATGGGGACCGGGCAAGAGAGGCTGGCGCAAGTAGCAGAACAAGGCAACTACTACAGCAGCAAAACAGCAGTAACACCAGCGACAGCAACCGTAGAGTCAATGAGGTGCCCTGCCATCTATGGATGAGATTATCAGTGCCATCAAACAGCTTTCTCATAGTCTCTATAAAAATAAAGAAAAAAAATCAAACAGCTTACAAACAATCAGTGTGATGGCAGCGATAGACTACCGGCCAAAATACTATTTCACATCTTTTTCTTTTCTAGGATATTTTTGTTGTTGAAAATTTAAGGACCATTATGACATGACTTATTACAATAAAACGAAATTATGGCCGTACCATTATTATAAGACACTTTGAAAAATAGGTTTTTTACACTAACTAATGCATTTAAAAATCGTCCAAAAATACAAATAACATATTTTAGGAAGGTTTTACAAAACTACATTTTTTAAGAGAATCGATGTATTCGAACATCGATGGAGCAGTTGTGGTGGGAGGAAAAAAATATCAGGTTATGATTGAATGGAGAAATATGTTAATAATAATGATAGTAATAAAAAAATTAATTGTAATAATAATCATAAAAATAATAACAATAATAAAAAGTATGATTATTATTAATATTTATTTTACGTATAATAAAAATAAAGTAAATAAAAAAACAATACAAGCAAGCAATCGACTATTTTTAATATTCAGCAAAGTCTTATCTCTTAATAATTTTTTGAATCTAGAAATTCTAGAATATGTCATAAGTTCTCCTTCAGAAAAATTGAAACTAACTATTTAATTAAACTATCTCCAACCAAATGATTAGTAGAAAAATCAAAATGTTCATGAATTACTAACGGAGAAAGTAAATCTTGTTGTCTTGTCCCTTGCAATCAATGTAATTTTGTATTGAATTATCCTACCCGTTGTACTGTGTGACGATTGAGAGAGCCCTCAATAACTTTACGAATTTCGTGGGGTGAAACACACTGACAAATGATTGCGCAAAGCGTCAACGATGCGATTTTAAAACAAGTACGTACGATTTGCTCCCACCGGCATTTTCTGACCGATGCATCTAAGATGAACACATGACTTGTAACGGGAGCACGCTTTCCATGCAATTTTTCCAGTGGTTCATTTTATGATTTCCCCTTCGTGAAAAGTATGCGATCTCACTAACACACATGCGTAGCTTAACTATAGATTAGATTTGATCAAATATTGGACACAATTTGAACTTCTCTAGTATTTAAATTTAATATAAAAATCAACTAAATTTCTCTTGCTACCCGCAAGAACTAGTTTGGCTTTTTATTTTTTTATTTTATTTTCTTTGAAATAATAAAAATATTATAATCTGACTGGTGTTATGCATTCGCCTCGGCTCTCTGTGTATGTGTGGATGAACTCGAAGCAAGGAAACGCCGAACTACCGAGGGAATGCTTGAACTTCGGCCTCCGGTGGGTTCTTTACTGCGGTGTTATCAATTTTATGTTTCGGCGACTGGCGCTGATGCAGTTGCCGATTGGCGGTCGTCGTGCCCGCATCGTCTAGATCCGGCAAAACACTCAATACCAAATTGCACACCCATTTGTTTGACCGTGATCATTTTCCTCGATATAGGACAACAAGCCAAAGGTGGTGTTATTCAGTGCAAAGACCTCTTAAAAAATATTATCATTATTTGTTTTAATAGATTCACTCTTCGCGGAAGAAGAGATGTGAAATTATGTAACGGCTAGTAGTGAACAAAACAGGTTGACCAGCAATGCAATTGATGCAATGAATACTATGCAATATTAGATATGTGCTCGGTGAAAGTGATTCATTTTTCTTGATACTACTGGATCGGTATGTGCAGTTTAGTGAAAGTGAATAAAAAAAGACGAATTATTTTAGCTTCGAGCTATAATGCGCTCCCAGCAAGAGTACCTATTGTGTTGGATTACTTGCAGGTGAAGTGAAATACGACCTGACATAACGTAGGATTAAAGTGAAGTTTCAAGATGGTAATATTCATTACCTCCAGGTAACTTTAAACATTGCTTTAAATTGTATTATGAATGTGATGCATATTGCTAATGCATATGTTGTAAGCGGCTTTAAGGAACAGGTCTTGTGTACACATAGCTACAATACAAATGATAATATTTTTCCAAACTGAACATTCAAGTATTACATCAAAGTTATGATACTTAATTTTTCTATATTCTTCCATCCATTCTTCTCATTATTCACCACAACCGCTGAAAGCTCATCTGCATATTCAACATCACTTTTTGCTGTTCAAGTTTGCCCTGATAATCCTTTCCCAAGCATTTGACGGACTGAGTTGGTCGATTTTCTCATTAACATAATTTCAACCCTTCAAACAATTTTCTCCACTGATGGGAATTGAACAAAAACGCACCCACATGCACTCTCCCCCTCCACCCCCCCCCCCCCCCCCCCCCCCCCCCCTTGCGTCCACATTGTCTGAGTATGCTAATGTATAAAACAGTACTTTCCTGGACGCGGGAAATGTTTGCGAAAATTCCATCTCGTGCACAAATACTCACACATGCCAGTGGTTTTACGTATGCAAACCCGCAGCATTCAAATGCTACTGCCGAAAGGGATTTGCTTCGTGGCTCATGGCCAATCTGAAGCCAAGCTTCACATCAATGTTCAAACTGCACAGTAAACTCTGGTTCATGTGTCTGGTTTAACCCGCATTTTTGTATACTGCATACAAGTTCTTGTTAGCTAACAGAACAAGTCTTCGTAGCACTTTCGAATCCTTTGAACTCTGTTGCAGTTTTATTTTGCTAGTTGCATCCGGTAAGAGGATTGCCTCTAATGAAGGCAAAAAGCTGATGATTTTATTTTTGCGAGAAAAGTTAACTAGA
Source organism: Anopheles gambiae (assembly GCF_943734735.2). Classification (NCBI taxonomy): domain Eukaryota; kingdom Metazoa; phylum Arthropoda; class Insecta; order Diptera; family Culicidae; genus Anopheles; species Anopheles gambiae. The sequence continues at coordinate 68,380,627 of NC_064601.1, read as the reverse complement.
GATGTTGTATCCACGGAAAATTACGTTGGCACCAAGCTGCAAATATTCGCGAATTGGGTGATGCCATCGGTCGACATCAAAGGAAAATTGCTATTGATGCATTTCCTCTCAAACCAAACGGAAGCTGCTAAATCGATATGATTTGCATTCTGCATTCACAACGATAATGGATCTGACGTTTCAAGACGTAAATTGAATTATAACCAACCAATTTCAATCCATCATGTGTAACGATGATTTCATTCTCACTGCATTCGAGGATATTGCCAACAGCACGGTACATCGAACAGCTTTTTTATTTCAAATAATTAATTCAGTTACTCATTCATAGCGACTGTAGATTGATGTATAACTATGATTGAAACTGGAATGAGACAGTGGCTGTTTGGGAATATTACAGTTATTGATATTAAGTGCTATGTCATTTTTTTCTTTGACACAACAACCGCTGTCAGTCAAGGCCTGGCTGTACCCACTAGTGAGCTTGGCTTTCAGTACTTTATTGTTACCACATCAAGGTAGTCAGTCTTGCATATGGGAGCACGGCATATTCGGAGCTTGAACCCATAACAGGCATGTTGTTAAATCGTACGAGTTGACAACTGTACCATCACACCGGCCCGATGTACGTTATAGTTTAATTAAAACATCGTATTTTGTTTTTATTAAACTTCTATCAATCAACAGGATGTTGTATAATAACACAAAACACAGTATGATACAGACATTTTTTCACTTTTTTCACATCGTAATAAAAACCCTTAAAACCTAGTTAAATGTTTTCACGCCTTTGGCTTTTTATTGAAGAAATAATAAAGCTGTTACATTTAAAAGGTAATATTCGGATGTTTGGTTATATCGATGCTTTTTTAACATGAAAATATATCGCCTAAATCATAAAGCATTTTTTTTAATATTATTATCTCATACTCTTTAAAATGATAGAGTATTTTTTGTAATTTTTTGCACAGCTTTTCTGGGATACCTCACCTTACCATGTATTAAAAAAACACCACCTCCACCAGTAATGATTTCTTATTCGTATTCCGGTCATACTGTCGTGGAAAATCTCTTGGGAAAAGCAACTAGGCAGCTAGATATCCCTGTCATTTTGTTTTCGCAACCATTTCCTTGGGACATGTACAACGACGGGAATGTAACCAGTTTCAGCCAATATTTCACATTTTGTCATCGTGTACACGAGTAATTCTATTGTTTTGATGGGGTTTTTGTCACCCTGCCCGTTTTCTGCCAAGAGCTCCGTTTTGCTCGAGGTTGAACTCCTGCATTAAAATGAAGAAGAATTGATCCCAATTTTGGAAGCATTTTGGCTCAGGCAGAAATACTGAAAAAGGACACGCTATTTAAATTGAATTGCCAGGTCTATTGAATGATGAACCAGTAGTTCAAATACCGATAGATGGTTTCTAAACGTTTGTAGATACTTCCTTTTTATCGGCTTTTCCATCCGGCACATGGAAGAACTTCATTTTCTTGTCTACTTCATCCCCTGTTTTCTTTCCAAAACTCCCTAACCTCATCGAAACCGAATCGATATGCGAGACAAATTTAAATTTATGCACAACAACTTTCAACCAAATTATGCTCGCTTAATGGCCAATTGAATTTTATAGAGCTTCTGTTCAATTTATCATACTTTGATGGCATTGAAACTAAATGATACTGAACTGCCAGAACAATTTCTCAAAATTAATAACTCTTATTAGCGCCAGAAAGTGCGTAAATTGATCAGCAATTATAAAAACAAGCAAAACATGACAATTAATGCTATAACAAAAAAAAGCACATCCTTCCGCAAAAAATAAAAAGTTTCGTTAAATTTCCTTAATGTTCTGAGTGTAGTGTGTGCTAAGAGTAATGTCTGAAGTTAGGAAATATGTGTGTACCCAATGAAGTTTGTGAATGAATGAAGTATTAATGGTTAGATATTAATTAACATTCCAAAAGTTAAAATAATATTACAATATAAGGTCGAAGAATGCTGTTAGCCACATTTCATAAAACACACTTTTACATTTCATACGACTACTTATAACAAAAGATTTAAACTAAAAATATAGCTTTGAGTAGTATGAAACGAACTGTGCAAATGGTCAAAACACAACGAACGTCCCTAAAACCAACCACAACGAACGGTTTTGACCCATTTCCCTTCAATAAGTGCAGTTCATTTATTCAACCCAACAAATTGGATTAAACTGACAATCCCTAAGCCGCACCCACGCGTTTGGTGTTTGTTTCGGCAACTAATGACAGCCAACAGTGTGCCCACAGAAGAGTGGTCCTTAATTTCAACACCTTTTGCCATCGTGTAATGTCTTGCTCGGTTTCCTGGCCACGCACAAGAACATCGATAAGTTAGCTTCCTTGGGGTTGGCTCCTGACAAAAGACCAACCGTGTAGCTCATTAATAAACCCCCCCTACAACCGGTATTTCCAGCTTCCATTCATTCATTTACCTGTCACCAATAAACATCAATAAACTTATAAAAACAAAAAGATTTGTTTGTCTTTTGCATAAAAGTCTAAGCAGCGCTCATATAGCTCATATCTAACCAGCAATCATTTCCGATCTACGACACCGTAACAAATTAATGAATAAATAATGCTGTGGGTACAAACAAATGAAGGCACTATTTTTAGTATGTTTAATTGTTAATCGTTAGTAATATCAAAAGCATAATTGTATTTTTACTAGGCGAAAAAGAGTTTAATACACATATAAATTGCATGGGTTAAATAACAATAAAAACCATCAAAATGGAAATGGAACACACCAACACACGTTTTTGATATTCCAACTTGTTTATCATATTGCTTTTATGTAAAAAAATATTATTTGATCCCTCCCATGGCGAAGGGCTGTCCTGTGGTACATTCGTCAACTCAGACGAATTAACTAACCCGTCATGTGTACAAGTTTATAATGAACCGCCCCCTTGTAGCAAGGACTGACTACCCAAATGCGTGGTACGAATAAGGTATGTTCACGTAGGACGTTACTCCTCAAAATGAAAAACTTTTAAACTAAATCGGGCATTAGAATCAATTACTTATGCATAAAGAGTTTGGCACGATTTGATTGATTATGACAATAATTACTATCATTTTCAGTCGAATTTTTAAATGAAGTTTTTAATTTATGTTTTATTAACATGTCAATGCTTTATAATCATTTACCAATAATTATTTTAATTAACTCTCTCGATTCTCTCGAAATTTACGTCCCGAGCCTTTTTTTGTATCAAACGAGTACCACATATCCAGGTGTCTCGTACAAGTATTGAGCGCCTTTGAATTATTATGGTGCTAACTAAAATATTTTATTTAGATTAATTTTATTACGGCTTCTGCCGTATTTTCAATATATTATGTATCAACAGATATTATGTATCCAGGCATTTTTGAACTGAGCACTGAAGCAATCCGTTTATATTTAATTGCCTCGGTAGTTTCATACCGTCATACAGGTTTCTAGATCTTAATTTTTTTATCATTTTGATTTTAAAACATTGCATACTACCATATACTATTCATTTTTATCATCATTTGCTCTGCTTTTGTACTCTAAAACTCCCATAACGATTCTTTGTTTTTTTTTAAACGCGCAGCAACATGTTTCTCTTCAAGGCGCGATGGAGCACCTCCTCTTAATGCCACTCGGTCCCACCATAGACAAGTACTCAACCATTCATCCGTCCATCCATTCAAGCGCATATTGGTTCGTCACCGTCACTGTGATATGGTTGCTTCCGATGGTTCTGCCGTCCTGCAAGGAGAGCATATTAAAATCCATAAATTAACGTCATACAGGACGCTTTCATGCTCCGTTACGAGGGAGGAACACCTCTTGTTGCTCTCGTTTTTGACGGCCATGACTGCACTAAACATCTCTGTTTCCACGCTGGCCTTTTATCTTTTATTCATATGCCTATAAATACGGAATTGCACCATTAAAGTATGGTTTCTTCTTTGGTCCGATATTGCCGGGACGTTGTATTTTTGACATGCCGTGTGCTAATGTCCTGGCACTCACTGTAAGTTTCTTTTACCGTGGTTTATTGTGGATGGAGTTTTGGTTGCATATGCGGTCACGTGTTTCTACCCTACTTAAATCTGCCAAAACAATTCCCTTTTCAACACCCTATGAAAGATTCACAGTGCATTTTTGCCAGTCCTCTTCTATCATGCCGCGTGAAACATTTTGCGTTGTTTACGTTTGTCATGAAATGAACAACTAAGCTGACAAATATCCTTTTCAGTTTTTCAAATTCTCTTTTAGGTGTAAGGTTGATTTGGTCGTTTTTATACGGTAATTGTTTTCTATTTTTAAATAATTATAATACAAGAATTCTATATTGTTATAGCGCCGTCGTCGCTTAGCAAGGAGTTTTAATTTTAACTTATAGTTCGTAACGTTCTGGAGAATCTGATAATCGTTTAAATACAGCCATTTCCTTATTATACTGGTTCCTTATAAGCTACCAATCCAGGTTGTAGTTGCTCAAATCCTCGATTAATTACTGAAATTCAAAAAACTTCAAGAACTGCGTTGGCACTCCTTAGATAATCGTTTTAGCGGAGATAACATTTCTATGGACAACCAAGCTGACAAGCACGTTAGGCAGCGAATGATAAAAGAACGATATAAATAAAAACATGGCTAGGAAATATTCAGCTCTTTTGTGACACCTTATGATAATGAAAATGTTATGACACACGCGACACGTCGTCGTATTCGAAGGGGAATAACCAAAACCAAGGAAAGTACGTTTTGCGGTACTCCCCCTGTATAACTGCATCGATTGGTTTGGCGTGCATTGCATTAACATTGAGGGTGGACTAAGGTGTTTTTCTAAACCCCCATAAAAGGAGGAATGAAACGTCCCATGTTACCACCCTCGTTCATAATAAATTAAATTAAACCAACCGCCTACCACAAAAGTAGAACCACACAAAAAAACTAGTACTGTACCAGTAAACCAATCAAACTCATTCAAAACCTTTGCGGAAAAATGTATCCATAAGAATAGAATCAACAAATTGAACAAGGGTAAAAACGCAATATTTTCAAAAAAATATTGTACAGTAAATATTGTATTTAAATTTAATTTAAACATTATATTTTGCTTCAATGTAATGTATTTTTTACTCATGGATATCTATACATATCTTTATATACATGACGTCATTTATTGCACAATGCATCAATTTCCATTTATTTCTCCGTAAAAGAAGTATCTTAACGGATATGCCGACCTATCCAGAATTCTTGAATGTTGCAAAATTTATTTATTATGTATATTTAGTTTCTTAGTAACTATAAACTATAAAATAGATTAATGTGATGATATTCAGACCAGTACATTCATTATGATGAATTAACCGCACTATAACAACTTATACGCCATATACAGCTGAACATTTTTACGACCACTCGCTTTAAAGTAAAAATACATTGTTCAAAACATTGAAAGTAATAATTTGGGAAAATTGAATTACGCCAATCAATGCAACCATAAATACAAAAATTGTACCACATTGGCGTAAGATTGTTCAATATTTGTGTTCGAAAGATTAAGACTCTCTTGCTCTGTTTACTTTTAAATCATAAATTTTATTTAGTTTTGTAAATAAAATCTAATTATTCGTCTAGCATTCTACACATACACTTAAGCTTTGGAATATTAAGCTATTAATCATGACATAATAAATCTCCCCCATCCTTACTCTAAATAATTTAACTGTAGTTTTAATTAAACCAATCTCCTTCGCCTAGATTATTCATACTCATTTAGAAAAGTAATATATTTGCTACAATCTTCCAGGAAACCGAATTAAAAAATGCCTAGTATTATTATGTATGTTTTCTTATTCGGCGCAACAACGTTGATCGGCCAATGCATCTTTTACTGATGAGCGTGGTGAACTGATTTTACCCGCAGTTAGATTATCAGTTTTATACATGGAGGGATCTCGATCCATACAGGGACTAATCCAATGCCAGGCATATTGTTGGGTCGTGCGGCTAGATGACGCGCAAAGCACTGTGTTTCAATCTTGTTTCTGCTTTAAGGTTATAAAAAATACAGAAAACTACGGTATTTTATACATTTTTCTTTTGTGATTCTTGATGATACTTGATAATAAATCTTATCACTTTTTGAGATAATTCATTATGTGCCCAACATTTAAAATGCACAATCAATTCCCAGTCTTTTCTCAATGCAATCGATAGTATCTCACTAACAGCATGTAAAACATATGTCAATAGATATGTTATCAATCCACTTTTTTCCAAAGAACATGTTCACACAATATGCAACGAACTGTATCCCCCGTGGCAAAATGCACCCTCAAACCTACATAAAAATTCCCTAAACATGGAATATATTTCGCGCCCATTTTCTATCGATAATCGCTTTTCGTGAATGTAACTAAAACGCTTTTTTATGCAACCAAACGTTTCTGAACGGCAAATCGATTTAAATGCTAATATTCAGATCAAGCTGACAACATTCTTTGTCAATCTTTGCATCTATTGTCACCTTCCGGTAGTTTAAATATCGCATTTTCTCATGTTCGCTGTTTGTTAAAGTAATTCAAAAATGTTATCAGTAATATTCATTATTTATAGTCCTTCGACAAGCTACTTTAATAATGCGTGCCGGTGACCCTCGCGTAACTCGGAGTTTTGCTTAAGTCAAGCATAACCTTTTCTAGTCAAAAATTATGTTGATAAATAGTTATTTTTGGTAAAATTTAATACGTTTATTCACTTTGTACATACTTCTTAATACTGAAATGAAAAATATTTGTTTCAATTAAGAGTCTGTATTTGAAAAATTCTTTCAATTAATTATATATTCTATTGTTCAATAAAGTTCAAATAAAAAAATATGATATTAAAAACGAAATGATGCAAAAATAAAACCTGAGCAGTAACAATACGGACTTTTTAATATTTCCCTCGCCCTTGCAGGTGATAATGTTATCGTCGTCTAATCAGCTCACGACCATACCAAACTATTTAACAATGTGCAGGAGGCAATAAATATCAATGGTCTCGCCATTCCATCGCAATCCCCAAAGCGCTATATGGTAACGATTTTTTATCACCACTCAGCTGATTCCAGCCTCTCCAGCTTTCCGTGAAGGAAATCAGCATTCATCGTTTTACAGCGTCGTAAAATTGTACTCTTGAGACAGTTTGATGTAAATAATGTAGCGAGAAAAAAGGAACCGAACAACATGCAGCTCCGATATGCAATAAGTTCCCGCTGTCTTCTCGCGCAAAGCACGGTTCTCTTTACGCACGCGAGCGCCGCGAAATTGAATGATAGTTTATGCGAGCAGTCGCTATTTCTGGTATGCTCGCGGGATTTGTTTGGTTCACATTCTGGCCAGCCGTTGTGCATTTTCAAGCGTTGCCAGTAACGTTATGCTTGATCTAGCTTTTCGATGCCGTTACAATTTTCTTCATGTTTATGTGGGTTTTGTTTCCCACACTCGGTCTGTGTTTCTATGCATTGTTTTGCTACCAAACCCCCAAACAAAACATAAGCGAATGGTAGCGATATGTCAACCTGGTCAACGAATGACACATACAACACGCAGGCGCCAGGCATAAAACCCAAGCGAAGCATTCTCTGCTCCACAGCTCTGCCAGCAGCATGGTTTGGCGCGTGTCTTCCGGTGTTTCCGCTTCACCAAATGTGTCTTTCATTTGCCGGGAAAATAAAACATGCTCTCGTACCTTACTCACCAATTAGCATCATTAGCAATATTCAACGATCTGTATTGCATTACCGCAATGTAGGGCATGGTAATGAACTTCACTTAACATGCAATCGCTATCGATCTTTCATTGCAGGAGGAAACTAATTTTCAACATGGGATAAAATGATGCACATTCGTGTACGAAAGTAACCATCTTGGTAAGTGTTTTTCACATACCTTGTTTTTTAGGTTAAAATTAAAATCATTACCATTTGTGCACAAAGTTCCAAATAATTTTTCATATTTTATTTTCCAATGAACTCAACACATGAGCGGGGTTGCATTCAGATACTTCAAAAAGCTTTGATTACACTCTCACAACACATATATTCTCTTTAGCTCTCCCATGTGATGCGGTAACCATCGCAACGAGTGCCACTTCACCTTCCGACTACTTTCCGTGTACGATTACATTCTCTTGCATAACTTACAGGGCAGGCGCATGGTCGTTATCACTAACTTGAGGAGCAAATCGTTGTCGATATCGTGAGATAGGACATACGAGAGCATCCTGCTGGGCCTCTTGTTTGCTTCCCAGCACCGGCCATGATGCGTTGAAAAAACCTGGGAGAGTGACTCTCTCAGAGACTTTTCCTCTCGCACAAAAGTATACTATTCTCCTACCCTTTTCTACTTCGCACGTTTTGTGTATTTCTGTCTCTCTTTATACACATCGATATCTACGTCGCACCCTCTTTTTCACAAACACACAGCAACTAAAGATGCTTTGCTCAGTTTGTGTTTGATCTCCGGTGAAAAGTGTACGACATACCGGGAAATTTTCCATCGTTTGGTGTAATTTCAAAAAGTTTTAGCTTTATTTCTTAAATTACAGAGAGTGTTGGTGCGAATTCAGCCAAAATAGAATATAATCGAACAGTTTGTGTAATAATTTTACGTGATTTGGTCCAATCTAATGGGGAAAACCATTATGATAGCCTAGTGTCTCACAATTTTGCTGAGCTGAAAAGACATTCCGAAACATAGCGTAACTTCGTCGTCCTGTTCCGTGTTTCATCAGGCGTCATTTTATATTCTCTTTCTCATTCTTATAAGTTCATTCTTGATTTATTTTCTCACTCTAACTTCTAAAGCAGCGGCATAGCTCTTCGCATGTTGTTGTTACCTTTCCCGGGCATTCAATTCTAACGAGGCCGGATGTGAAGCGATAGTGTATGTTAGGTCAGAGCGTTTAATGTTTTCTGAACTTTGAAACGAACGAACAAACGAAATATAACGAATAAACGAACGTACCGACGAGGCAAGTGGGCACCAGTGGCGTTGTTACCCTACACTAAACAAATTGCATTGCAACTAGGGCTGCCAACCAGCTCCATCGATTCCTGTCGACGTGGACAGTATTCTCCATCGATAAAGGTAGGATCAATTCATTAAATTAGACACGCTGTATCGTTCTACACTGCTGGTTTTAAATTACCTTTGTCAGCGCTTGCCCGTCTGTGCTCAGCAAGACTACTGCTTTATCGATCTGGGCTTAAAACCAGCATACAATGACGACACTAACCACCTCAAACCACCGAGATGAAGAAACCAAATTTACCACCGCTACTACCTTTTCTGTTTTCAAACCCCATATCAAACTTTACTACACAAGTTATATGTGTATGTTCATGCAGGTTTCGGTTTCAAGCCTCTGCTCCGTTATCCTCTGATTCGTTTACCATCAGATAACTTTCTTATTTGTTACTTCCGACGAACGGGTTAACGTCCCTCACACTGATTCGTTAACATTGGTCTTTTTATTTTGGTTCCCTCTATATACAACCTATACAACCAATTCGAATAGCTCTTAGTTACGTCACTGTAACTAAACTGCGAAAAAATAATGTTTTTTTATTGTTTTTTTTTTTAATGTATGGATTCATTTATTTATTTATTTCAATTAACATTATTACGGGTTCAGTCGTATTTTTAATACATCTTGTATTGACAGACTTCTGTACTCAGAGTATTTCCTCCCTGTGTATTTATACTTATGGCGGGCATACTCAGTTGAAAGTATATTTAATCATCTGTGTTTGGTCCATTATACATTAGCTTTTACAGTTTACTATTATCAAACACAAGTGTAATGACACGGGTTAAAGCAGATCCATATGCAACTTATTTGGTTTATTATTTATTTCTTTTTTTTTACATGTGTAGCCTATTTTATCGATATGATCGTTATTAACTGTTATTTGTGTTGTCATAATCATGCTTTTTTCATGCATAACCATCATAACCATGACCTATTTACAATTAGTTTATAATTTTTGCTTAGTTATGAAAATTAAGTTTTTCTTTGAAGTATCGCTTTTTTACATGCCTAATGCTGCTTAAGGAGTTTTTTTGAAAGGAATAAAAAAGTTTATGGAATGAGCAATTTTTCAAATCAATCAAATCAAAACATCAAAAGGTCTCAGGATGTATGTATTCATGTTAAAATGAATTTATGTATTGTTTATTTATTACTAAAAACAAGAACAGCTTCACATTAGCAGTGGACTTCACTCGTTCTACTCGGTTTGCATACTTTTTAATCAGATTCAAAGCTCTAGAAACATTTTAATTTATTTTTTTGTTGGACATTCTATAGAACAGATTTGAACAACACTCAACGATATAATTTGTCACAATTCTGTATGTTTATTGGCAGTCAGTAGAAAAAAAATACCATCTCTAGGGTAAAGCAGAGCTCTTCTGTTGCCTTAATGAACATCCGTTATCATTATCGTTAATTTGTTCAGTACAGCAAAAGTGGACTTAGGATTCGCATCGTCTCCATCGACCACGTCTCTGCGTTTGCGTTAATTAGCAAGCCTGTCCAGTGAGCTGAAAATGATTACTTTCTATTTTATCTTTCCTTCCCATAGTCTTAAGGCTTACCGACTTTCAGCAACGAAAGTTTAGGCACGTTCAATAGTTTTCTTTTAAGACGTTCACCATGTAATCGAGAGAATAGAAGAGACAAATATATCTCAATGTACCCGCGGCCATGTTGTGCAACTAAGTGCCTTCTTCGTGTTAGTGGTTTTAGATGCTAATCCACCGTATTTTCATAAGTCTCATTCGCTATGTGCTAATTTATCCACAAAAGCCTGTGGTATCACGAGAAATAGGCTTCTCGAGTCAACTTCTTTTGTAGGTTATATTTACCTCATTTGCACATTCGCACAGAAGAAATAACTTGTGTCTGAAATTGGTTGTTTGGCATGAAAAATGTTCCTCCTGACAGGGAACCTTGATATTCCCAATATCTAAGAGTCGTAATTTGGATATCAAGCTATTCGATACTCTCATCAAATGGTTGCAACTCCCGAATGATAAATAGTTTCCCACTTTGCTTCACCATTTCAAAATTCTCACCAAACTTCTTCGGACACTCGTTAAGGCAGATAGACGAATAGAGAAAGATCGACAGACATTCGCAAGATTCGTAAAATCCGAATAAGCCCATAAAAACCTCAGAAAGATCTGATCCTACCGTTTGCAATCCATGGTTCTTTATTTTTCCCGGTGTACGTAACATCTTTCAACGAACATCAGCAAATCTTATTCGCAACTTTCTCTCCCACACTTTCGTTTTCGTATTCTGAGGGGTGTTTTTGCACCTCATTTGCGCCTACGTATCGTGCCTGGATTTATGTTTAGCACAATATTATCATGGTTTGCCACAAACAGCTATCGCAAGAGTCAGTAAAAATCAGGAGCAAAAGGCAAGAGAAGAGACTGCTTGCTCTTTTTTTGCTTACGAATAACACCATTAAAACGAAACAGTACCGCGAATTTCATCTCGTTTAGCTCTCCAATACAAAAACCTGTAGCATCCGGGATTCATTGGTAAGCTAATGACATCAGACATTTTCGGGAGTAAATTAAAATCGGACTAATTGATCCCGCGAGAGTATACACAAAATTCCCCTTCAATCAGCCTTAAATTAAGATAATTTGGCTCAATCTGAATATTAATCATTGAGTAGAACATATTTATAGTGCATTTAATTTATCAAATAAGTACTTACATGTAAAACCATCTTCCACATGGTAGTAAAGTATAAAAATGGCTTAAAAAATCCAAATAACTATTATGTTTTAATTTTTTTATAATATTTCTTGGAAACCAATTATGTTTTATGATACATAGTAACATATTGGTTCAAGCCTAGAATGGACCGTGCCCCCGTAGCAAGGATTGACTATCCGGCTGCGTGGTAATGAATTAAGTCTCAAAAGACTGTATAGGCCGGTATGTCCGCGTAGGAGTTACGCCAAATAGAAGAAGTAAAACATTGGCCTGGTGAGAAAGGCCGCTTTATTCAAACGTATCATGAATGTTCAACAGTGTTCAACCAACAATATGCTGTCATTAAAATACATTCTCAACAATAACTAAAATGTTACAGACAAGAGCCGTCGATTAACCAAACACTCCTTCCTCGGTTTTTGCATGTTCACTCTTTGATGAGTTTGTTTATCAGCAGACGAACAAACATGTTATACCTTCAGCAAACATCGCACCTCAACGGTCCCTGAAATTGAATGATAATGCTATCCATACCATTTGCAAACTACGTGCTAGACTCTAGTAGGGTTTGGTACGGTCACTAGCGAAGCTCGAATGAGTTTGCATTTCGCCTGCCAATCAGATCGGTGTTACCTACAGGACATACGCATCACCTGACACTGTTTAGCGGGACACGATACGAACGCTCCCAAAAATAGGAATCAATTTCACTGCAGCTGTCAATATGCTCAAAGCTCCTGAAGCTTCGGCTTTATCCGACGCCACTCAAATTCCACTCGGTAATCCAGCACTCCAACGACCAAAGATTGGATTTGCCTCGGATGCTTCTTCCCTTTTGTCAGACTACAACAACGAGCAGCGTTTCTTTTTTTCTGCAATGTGGCTCACCATTTCCACCAAACAGTGATGCAGCTCATCCCAGGATAAACGCGACGGAATCAAAGATCTAACAAGCAACCAGCCTCGTCTGCTACTAGCTGATGCAAGAATGGTATTGTGGATGGTGTACAGAAAAAGACACTCACTGCAAAGTGGGTAGCCGTAAAAAGGATTCACATGTGCTTCAACTACTGTCGCCTGGGGATGAAGATGGAGTGGATTCTGTGTGTTCAAGATGATAAAAACTTACACTACTATGCTGTGGTTGCATGATCCCATACAGATATGAACAACAAAAACAATCCATATACTCTGGTTTCATGTCCTAACGGTTGCAACTCGTTGAAGAATGATAATGAATAAGTGAATGTTTGGATAGAAATCTTTTGGCAATCCGGTTAGAATTGTTTCATCCCCATGGGATCAGTTAAGGTTTGTTACAACCCAAACGAGGAGCTAAAGCATAGAACATCCATCAGTCAAAATCTCTTGCTGTGTTAATCCTTGATCCTAGCTGTTTGGTGACATGGTTCATAGCTGCTTCATCTTGCCTTCATTCGACCAAACAATGGATTTCATGAAATGCAACTAAGTCCAACCTATTTCCCCGCAAAACCCACAAGCTAACATACAGCTACCATTGTCTCAAGAGTGGCATCTTGCTGATGATGCTCAGAGAAGAGAAAGAGGATGATGAACTCTTGTAGGCATAAATTGATTTTGCAGTCTTGGATAAGGAATTCATGACATTGTGTACTGGTGGTAGACGAAACACTTCACTCAAACACCCAACACTCTTCAAGCGCTCTTATGAATTCAATATAACCATTATGCCCTTTTTAACCAATGTGCAAGTGCTAACTACACTGCACAGCCTTTAAGATTCTTTACATGGCGAGTAATTGTTATTTATTTCTAACTCTTAACTGTGCAAATTGAGGCTCATTCGGTGCACCCCTTTAAAACCCGAAGCTCCCAGCAAGACAGCAAGATTAATAGGTTTTCCACTCGTTCCTTCCTATAGTAAAGCTTGAGCACATTGTTCACTCCCAAACAGAGCAACGAGCGCTTCATAAGCACCTTTCGTAACTCCCGTTTACTGACGTAACTGGGTTGTCAAAATTCAGCTACATAATGCAACCTACACATTTTATTCCCGCTGTTCAAATACAACACATACTTCATTTTACCATTATTCATCCGCTTTACGAAAAAGCCAGCCTTCTGAATAAAAAAAAAATCATGGGTTGCGTATTTATGGATACGTGTGTATTTGCGTATTTAGGGATTTTTGTTGCTATTTTTGCTATATGTTTCAACCCCAATCGACCTTGATACATATAGCATTTTATTTGAATAGTGAATTATGCATATAGTGTAACATTTTGTTATATTATATCAACCTGCAATAACGGATTTACGGTGTTGGAGGGCCTTAACGGTAACATACACGCTCTTCTTTCACTAAAATATAATTGTGCTTTAAATTGTTGTTTTGTTTAGAGATTTCTTTTGTTATATGTAGAGTAAATGTACCAATTGTGGCTATAGCACTAATTATGGCTATAACGAACCTTATTTTCGCAATAAAAAAGTGAATTTGCGTTTTCCAACTACGGATGGATTTTTTATTTCAAATGTGATCATTTCAACACATTTGTACTTCATTAGTTTCGTGCTAACCACTTTCAGTTGTTAAATAGCACTCTTAAAAATGTATTGCCAAGATGTATGGCATCTCTTACCAGTTTGCTAAGAACAGCTTTGAGAATTTGACATTTTGAAGTAACTATCCATAGTTTTTTTTTTTCTTAAAATCATCATTTTAGTGCAAAATTTGAACTATTTAACGACTTCAGATCAAAGTCTAAAATCACTCTATTAAAAATGTGTATTTTCAAGATAATTGGGCAATGGCAACGATACTCCATAAAATATTCAAACAGACCACCCTGAGTTGCGCTCCACTGCGTCTCGTGCTGAAACGGTAGCTGACTTCGGTATAGTTTCCAGGTGTTATGAAGGATTTTCAGGAGATATTAAGTGTGTATTGACACGGAGTTATAATATAATAAGATGGTTAAATTTTAGAAGGAGTAGTCCAATTAACTTTTCAATTAATCGAGCGTGGCTATAAATACAACTAGTGATAGAAAACAGAGTTTTTAAACTATTATTTTGTCGCATTTAATGATTTTTGCATACTTTATCCGGTGCAGTTAACTTATTTTATATGGTTTAAGTTAAACGAATGTCACAAAATAATATTTTGTGTAAATATTTACAACCTTTGCTTGCAACCATATTTGGTACAGCTATGACGAATTGCTAGGAATACTATAGCCGTTTTTGTTACCTTAAGATGCAATTTATAATCGAAATGTTCTACTATCTCGATAAACACTGAGCCAAAACAAATAATACTCTTGTGTTCTTTGCATTTTAGGCGTAAAGATAAGCAAGCAATTTATTTATGTATTTATAAAAATAACGCTAAAAAGCCAAAATAAATCGATCTAAAATAAGTACAAAATAATGGTATTGGCCAAAAGATTCGACTAGGTGCACGAAAGTTTACACGTATCAATCGACTATTACAACGTTCCATCGCCAATCATAACGAATCTGATAAGAAAACACACTTTTCTTCCCCTAATTAAATATTGACCTGGACACCGTTCGTACTATTCGGTTGGAATGTCAGTTTTTTCCTTTAACCTTAATTGGATAAGTTCCTCCCTAGCCAACTTACCTATCTCCTATCGAATACTTTAAGAAGCCTTCAAAACTACCAGGTTGTTAGCTCATGCTCTACGAAAGCTTCAACATTATATCAATTATCATCATTATTTTGTCCGGAAGTCCGGAAATGGTTAACGGCACCTGGATGTTGCTTATAGACCATACTACGTGTTGGATTTTGCTTTCCACAGTAACCATCTAGGCAATGTATGAAAGAACAAACGGGAAAAATATCGTTTAATTCGGTGCTCAGAAAAAATATTTATCGTCATATTCCGCCACCGTAGTAGTTGAAGTATGTGTAAGTGATATAAAAATAATTTAGTACACTCATAGCTATAAGTATAACTGCTACAAACATTTTTCTTACATTCATTCGTAAAGACATTCCTATAAAACTTTAGTTGAGAGATAAATTCAAAAACAACTTTCCTGAAAGATAACCGTAGCATAGGTGGATAGGTAGCAGTATAGAAGATATAGGCGCAACGTAGTGACACATGATGATTGATTACAGAACGATGGATAAAGGCGTGTTGTCTGGTCACGTTCCGATTAATATATCACGACGTAAGCTCATATTACGACACGAATTGTGAACACTTTTATTCATTTAGTATATACTTTATTAGTTGCAACTATGTATTGAAATAAGTCTAATAATTTATTATTTAACATTAAAAACAAATTGGAAAAGCTGATTTTTTTATGGATTTCTAGACAATATTTTCGTTTTATAAACTATTTCACACTTTAGATAAATACATATTCATACAAAAACACCGAAATACGCAATATACAACACTATAAAATATACGTATGCTCAACATTGTATACGACCTGAAAACTAATCATCACTTTGACGATTGTTTGCAACTCCCTATTTCCTTCAAGCATACATACCTAACACACTGCTTTCCACAGTTCCTCTGTCCCGAAGAGCAGGAAAGCTTCTTGTATTGCATAAAATATTCAAACATAATTTACCCTTTTCACTCAACAGTCACACACAACAGCCCTAAGAAAAACGTATAACGGAAGATATACACCAAAAATATAAGCCTTCGCCATGATGCTTTAATTTTAAAAAAATATGTGCAAAGCAGGAAATGAGTTCAAGCTAATTTTTCACATAATGAGTTCAAGTAATTTTTACATAACAACTATCACTAGTACTTGAACTTGACTCAACTGACAGTGAATTCAAATTTATGTAATTTTTATTTCACAGCAAACAAACTATTCTTATTATTTAGAACAAAAAATATAAATAACAAAGTCACTGCATACCAGAGCACACTATTGTCTAAACCCAATTTGATTTTTCTACCTAATATACCATACTATATATAACATATGCGTCACACCTCCGTGTGCTGTTTGTATTACTCGATTGTACAACATAATTAGCAAATCAGTGAAAGAAATAAAAAGAAACAAACCAAGCATCTGACCATCCCGAGAAAATTTCCCTACTCTACTCTAATTCAATTTGTTCCCGAAATTGACTGAGTAAAAATAAATAAACCTTTACTCACCTGTCCTTCATAGAACGAAACATGAAACAGGAAAGTAAATAATGAAAAACATCACACAACTTCCTCTCGATTGTTCGTTTTCCAGCACGATTCTTGCATTCTGACGCTTCACTCACTTTGCCAAACAACATTCCAAATTCTTCATTCATTTGACACGACGCATAAAAAATAAATATCAATTTATGCCTTTTGCTACATACCTGCCTCATAAGTGTAACAGCAGCTGGCTTCCGTATTTCCTGAAACTGGGAACGAGAAAAATTAATTAATCGAATAATAAAAGCTTTCACGTCGCACACATAACTTTCTGATGTAGCAAGCTTCCTGTAAAAATGATTTGTGGGTGCTTGAAACAGGATGAGAAAGCCTATGTTCTGTGGAGACGCATTTTGTGTGTTAATAACTACAGCACAACGTATCTGTCGTAAAACGTGAAGTAGTAAAAAATAGGCTCATGAAATTAGACAATTCAAATTCATTCCTAAGCCTTATGCTAACTAGAAACAATTATGCTAGCTAATCAATGCTTATTCTTCTTCTTCAATTTGGCGTAAACGTCCTACGCCGGTATGTCCACGTACAGGCTTTCGAGACTTTATTCAGTACCATACAGCCGGATAGTCCATTAGGTGCTTGAACCCATGACGGGCATGTTATTGAGTCGTTCGAGTTGACAACTGTACCACGGCACCGCCCCTGCTTACATGGGCCCCCGCTGCTTAAACAATTTAAACAACACAGCTTAAAACGTGTTAAAAATCTTGCTGTAGAAATTTTAAATTTTGATGATGGAAATTAATCATCAGATTTATGTGGATTAACATCTAGCACGCAGTAAATAGCATCGTTTGCATTCGAAACTGACTTGGGAAACCCTGTATACTTCTGGATAAACGAAACCCGTTCAATGGAGGCGCATGGTGCTTAAATTTGGGGAAGACCTTTGAATAGGTTCAGACAATCCTACGGTTCTAATTTCCAGGTTTCGTAGTATGATATGCCCATAAAATTTGCTAAAATAAAAGCTTACGTTGTAAATCTAAGAACAAAAATCTGGTTGATGTTTTCTTTTTATAACTTAATCGATAAACATTCATAATTACTATTGTCTTTACGAAGGAAAAATTTTCCATTGCCTAAGCAAGTGAGGAATTTCTTTTATGGATTTTTAATTAACTATCACTAGTGGCCTTTTACTAAACTACCAAATATGAAATGCCAAATGAAATGCTATAACCTTTCCATTTTTTTATTTATGGTTAAGGCGTTCCTTTAACAAATAACAAATTGTTTATTTAAGCTAGTAAGAAATAGCCGGTCTCGTAGTACAGTCGTCAACTCGTACAACTTAACAACATGCCCGTCATGGGTCCAATCCCCAAATAGACCGCGCCGCCATACGTAGGACTGACTATCCTGCTATGGGGGGGAATTAATTAGTCACTGAAAGCCAAAGCCCACAAGTGGGTACAGGCAGGCCTTGACCGACATCGGTTGTTGAGCCAAAGAAAAAAAAAAAAAAAAAAGAAATTGTTATCATTATTATTATTAAAAGTGCGACGTCTGCAGTTCGACTATCTTGCACATTGTAGCATGGCAATTTTCAAGCTATGAGTTTTACAAATTCTTTCAAGATTGAGCACTGTCTCGTTGGCTTCCGTTTTAATTTTGCTTAATTGTGATGAATTTGTCCGCTGGTCCGCTGTCTCTATTTCGTGTCATCCTTAGAGCATTTGTTATCTCTTCATCTTTTTCATACGAATTACTTGTCATTGGGCGCTTCTTTAAACCATACTTCCCTGCTATACTTGAATAAATGAAAGAGTCATCTTTCTTTTCCGTGGTTTATTATCATTTAAAATAAATTGAGAATATAAAATTATCATCACTATACGTCAAGGCATCCTGAATAATTTACTTCTTGTACAATCCTTAGATTCAAGCGTTTTTTCCTATTTACAATTGAATAAATACATTTCTGACCTAAATTTTAAATAAAAAATTTAAAAATTTTTCACGTATAATACATATGCTAAAAAAATCTTAATAAGCATTCCTGATGAAGATATATTGTACATTATTATAGAGAAACTGTACAGAATTTTACCTCACTATGTCATTGAACCATTTTTGGGCAATAAATTATTTTCGAAAATATGAATCCTTTGCCATTTCATGCAATTAACAGACATCCTAAATCGTAATACCTCAGAACAGATTCAACATGATATGAGCTGTTCTATGTTCGAACTTGTGTTCAGCATAGAAAACTTGGTGCTTCATCGATCGCACTTCTTTAGATTTTCGCATTCTAGATAACCGTCTCTCATGAATATTTCAATTATAGCTGAACATCTAAAACAGCGCTTTTTAGAAGCTTATGTTACGCCAAATTGCGCTATGGTCGCATTTCTAAGATTGAGTAACGATCTTGGACAGTAACCTTTTCTGGCATCATTTCCTGAACTGCATGCCTGGAGAGTAATCACATGGAAAAATAATCGCATTCCACTCGGAAGGAAGGTTTACGTTACATAAGCTTATTGGTGGCAAACAAAAAGGATCTCGTTAAATTTTCTGGTAGTGCGCTACCAAGATTGACGGAACATACATCGGAACAAAAAGCAATTTCAGGGCTAGAAAACCGGTTATGTGGTCTCACTTACACTCTTTCCAGATTTCGACCTCATGTCAAAGTGAATAAATCACTGCTGTGAACTAAATGCCGAGGCATATTGCTGTAAACCAAGAGAACAGTTTTTGTAAGTTTACGAAAATTGACATACATTTAATGTTTACAGAGTTTTTTTCAGTTATTCCACATGACTTTTAACACGCCAAAAGCTGAGCCTGGCCTGAGTTTGACAGTTATATTTATCATTTTGAAAATTATGAACAAATGAAAAAATATTGTGATGTAAGTACAACACGTGCCAACTGTAGAAACACATCATGCGAGCAATAGATGGTGCTTTTCATATTGCAAAGTGACTCGGAAAGATGTTACATTTTTAATGAATCTTCACAAACTTTGCTCCGCAACAGAATGATGTCCACGTGAATCATGAAAACATAGGCTATTTATTCTAGAACCACCAAATAAATGAAACTGTCAAGTATAATAACTTCGTAAATCATTCCAACTCTAAATAAATGTTACACTCGTCAGTCATTTTTATTTATCTCTCTTATACATCACAAGTTAATATTTTCATATTGTTTTTTGCTGTTCAACTCCACATTCGTTTTATAAATATTTTGAGAATTATTTCAAGATATTCTACAAACATTACAAATCAATTATTCTTTATATGTTTTGCTACGACATATTTCTTTATGTATTTAAAATGAAAATAATATAATGTGACAACAGAAACATAAGCTAACATAACTTGTTTTATTATAAAGATTTTAACAACCTTTATAATGTTTTTGTCGTACGAAATACAGTCCATTTTGTCTTAATCAACATAATCTCTAAAAAATCTTGACAAATTTTAAAATGTGTTTTGATTGACAGAACATCATCTCCGTCGCATTACTCTTTAAATAGTATACAACTCAACTGATAATTTTCTTCGGATACTCCCCTAAGTTTTTTCAGTAATACAGTAATTAGATCAAAACCAACAAAACTTTGGAATTGTTTTTTTAATACATTTATCCACATAGTAAAGAATATATTACTAATATACCTCTGCACAGAACTACAACATTTTATTACAGCATTGAGGCCTCGTCAGTATCCAAAATCAATAGTAGTTGAATGTGGCATAGAATATTCATACTATACAATCTATTTTTGAGATCTCTGCTTTATTTTACATTATTTTTATTAAATCACAAAACTAGTTCGTACAATGTATGTTTTTTAGTTAGTTAGTTCATTTATTTCGATATTAATAAGTTGAATTGGAACGTGAAATTATGAGGGAAAAAGTGCTTTAGAAAAAAACCCCTAATGTGAAAGAAGAAATTAACCTAACACTATTCTAAACTTAATAATAAACCTTACAAACTAAATTTCTTGGTAATATGTACAACCTAAATTTGAATTTATACTTAAATCTAGATGGTTAAGTGCATAATTCTCTCAGATCTGGATGTGTGCTAAATGAACATTTTACATATTATGTAGATTTTAACAATGATAATTTACAGAATATTGTGGATATATTCCAATCTATGTGCAATTGAGCTGTTCTGTACCTAAACGGGACTTTAAGTATAGCCTTAAGAAATTTGTTTTGAATTCTTTGAAGTGTTAACTTACCTCCTAAATAAAAAAGTGTCAACTTATGACAATCTAAATAACTGGTGAAGCATAAGTTATATTTGGGAGTATTAATGCTTTGTACAATAATATCTTATTTTTGAAATTAAGTTTTGATTTCCTATTGAGGAAACAATAAAGAGTTCTAAAAAAATTTTCGTGTTTGACACTCAGATTGTTTGTGTGACTTTTAAAGTGAGTCGTTTGTTTGGATATACTCCCAAATATTTTATGGAATCCTTCCAACCAATTGGATTATTGTTGATCGCGAGTCTAGAATTGGGTAGCTTACGCTGGCTAGTATTTCGTTTGGCAATACTGTCAAGTAATCTTAAGTCAATGTAGACTACGTATACCTTATTGATTTTTTATTAGATCCAAAGAAAAAAAGGTCGTATCAAATCCTGTCATGCTATGCAATCTGTCAATCCTTCGTCACTAGCCGTATAGTATGTATACCATTGTTTTTCAGTCAGCGTATCATGGCGTCTAGATTCGTTTTGCTCTGTGTTTATGTGAATAGCCACCGATTTTAATACGATAATTTTCGCCATTCTTGGGAAGGTCAATAACATCGAAAAATTCAGTTTCTTAAACTTTTTCATGACTTCGTAAAAATCCTCAAACTTAAAAAAATGTTTACGTTGCCTAAAAAATATGCAGCTTATTCGTCGAAGCATGGCTTGGTGTAGTGACATTTTCGTAAAATGCTCATCGAAGGTAATGATTATGATGTTAACAATTATAGTAACTACATTCAATCTTGATTTTTTTTTGCTATCCTTGTGTATCTTTCCCTTTTGATTATATTTATGTTTCGATCCATGTTTTTTGGATGTTTAAATCAAGAAGCATAAAGTTGGAACAGCACTGAGTTGAAGCCATACATTTTCATTTAGACATCCATATGTTTATAAACTCACTAAATGATCTCCAAATATTGAAATGTTTCTATATTATATTTATAGAAAAATAATCACTCTTTTTATTCAATTATTATCATCACTACCTACACGTAGGAGATACGAGGGTGGGGGTGGGAGTGATTTGGACACCACTAAGACCTTGTGTTTCGTATGAATTTGCTTTCATCGCCCAAGTGATTCAATGTTTACTCTTGTTTTGGGAATAAATATTCACATTCAGCGACCGAACAGGATATTGCATAGCAAACCAATCGAACCTGTTTACTTACCCAGCGCAGGCTTTATTTTATTGCCTATCATTCCTCAACGACTAAATGAACACTTGGCAAACATTCGCAGATAATATATTTCATTTCTATAGAATGAATGACAACTGAAACTCAAGGAATTGTTTTCACATCATCCATAAAGATTGCTTTTATTCGAAGTCATGCAAAAAGAGTAGTAAAAGAGTTATCATATTAAGTCAACCATGCAGGGCTCAATAAATGCTTGAATTCTATTCATATAATGTAATGTTTCGTTTCCTATGTGTCTAATTTGATGGTGGGACACATCGATACATTTTTATACATTGATATGGTTAATTGGATTTTTGCAGGGGTTTCCAAGTCGTTTTCGAATGTGAACATAATTATTCACCACCTCCAAGATGTTTTTGAACAGCAGTCAAATGGTGTATTTGCTTCACAATTAAATTTCAGTTTTTGCAAACTGAACACATGACAAATCATTTTCAACACATCACAAAGAACTGTCAAACTAAATCCAGCTTAACACGTATTGAAAATGTATGCTGAAGAAATTAAAAATTATGATGATTGAAATGAAATATGAGATTGATGTGGATTCGAAACTAACTTGGAAAACTCTGTATAAAATAAACCAACTATATTTTTCCGATGCTGTAACGCGGTCTTTAAAACAGGAAGATCCTTCACTTGCTCCCATTTAATGGTAATAGATTAAAGCTATATGGAACAAGTTGAGATTATTTTTTATGTCTTTTAATTACCTTCAGAATACATCGATTCTTAATTCAAAATAACTAGCGTAGTATCAAATATTACCTTCGATAATGCCATTGCCATAACGTGAACAGTCCACCAAAACTGTAGAGTATGAAATATCATCATCTTTTTAATGGCGGTGCTACACAACTAACTTTCTGCCCTTGGCTGTATTCACTGTCTGCCTTTTCGGTCAACACAGATTTATTCTCAACACCTCGAAATACAGCCTGTTTGGTTTTGTAATATCCGGTCTCGAATATTTACGACGCTTGCTACCTCGAAAAAGGCGGAAATAACTCTGCAAACGTGCTTGTGGTGAGAAACAAACCATCGTGAAAAAAAGTTTCCCACCATACACGACACTTGCCCCTTCGCACGTGATAACTGTCCAGGAAGCAACTTTTAGTGAACCAAAATGACGTCCCACTGGGCCAACACCTGTACCGAGTTTGACCTCTACGCTGCAGTCAGGAGTATTATCGTTGGCAATTTAAATTCAATGCACAACAGAACTTTTGCGCGTTTCGAAAATCATGGACATTCAATTGAACACAAGTGTCTGACAACTTTTTACGCGTCTCCTTCGGCATAATAGCTTCGGCAAAATTTCACTGTTCTTTGGGTATTTCCGCTCCAAAATATGTTTTCCTCCACATTTTGCCGATCTTTTTAACCACAGAAAATGCTTTTCATCGTGCAATTAACCACACATAATGGTGCCTGATGCGTCACTTTCATCGTACTTCTAACCACCAAACGAGCTCATGAAAGCAAACATCTCACACAGCTGGTGCTTTTCACAATTACTTTCGTTCTGATGCTGAAGTAGTTTACAACAAACATCTTTCACATGGCGTTAAGTGGTTTTGTAAAACTTCTCAAGTATCAAAGCTACATCTAGTACGCAATTACATCTGTCTGCCACACATGGGAAATGTGACACTGAACGATTAACTGTCATTTTAAAGATGTATAGAATTTATCACATGGAGGAATACGTCTAAAAATTGTTTTAGGTTTTTTTTTAATATAGTGTTTTCAATTCTATCAATTACACGTATCGCGCAGTTGTCCATAATGCCCTTTTTTAAATATACACAATAATTAGAGTTTTGATTCCTTTGTTTATGTTTATGTTTATTTTGTTTATGTTTGCCATGCATTAATTGTATTGATATAAGCGTTGCAAAAATGCCGTTTCTTTCTATAACTTAGTATTGAAGGCAGACATAAATTTTCTTGTACATATTCATACGCTTCGAACATGTTTAACATTTCCTAGAGGCCCATGCCTTATTTGCTTCAAAATTAAAATTAGAAGAGATCGCAAATTGCTCTCAAATGAACGTTCATCATCGTTCTTATCTACCTAACCGGATCTTAGCGATGGTGGTTGTAGGCAAAATCGATTTCACCTCATTCTGAGCCCTGAACGCTGCCGTTTAATACTTCCTTTGCACGATAACCCGTAGGAGACCAATTCAATTTTAACTTTCCAGTCACCGCCGCTGCAACCTGTACTCTGAATCCAGCTGTATTCAGGCGCAAATTTTCCACCGGGGCCCTAAAGGCAACCTCTGTGGCTCCTGGTCGTTTTAAAGCAGGATGCTTCTTCTGATGATGAACGTTTTACCGGTACCGAGATGGCTCTCTAATGAAATGGAAAATTGCGATGATAATGATGTTGTGCACAACGCGAAATAACTCCACAATGTTTATTCATTGAAACCCCGTTCACATCGTTCAACTTATTTCACACGTAATACTATTTAAACTCAGCATAGGTAAGGAAAATACTATTAATTTTTAAATAAGCAGTCAAGGTATCCTTGTTTGTACGCGCTCAAAACCATAAAAATGATTTATAGCAGCGTCGGTGATAGTAATTGAAAACCTTAAAACATCCCATGCTTATCAGTTTTCATTTACAAATCAACAGCCAGGCTGGTGGTTTGGTCGGCTCTGAATTGCCTTAACTGAAATTTTACGACACCTCGTTTTTCATGTAATCCAACGTAAGTCAGTAGTTAACACTTTATCGCTGCAAGGCTTTTCGACCCCAAAAGTTCAACGTCCAGTTATATTTTCCAACTCGCAGGAATGGGCCTATTTATCTGTAGAAACGAAAACCGAGGGGGATTCTTTGGAGTCCACCGTCCTTATTACTCTAAGCGCTTTGTCTTTGCACCATCCTTGGTAAAGCAGTAAAACCATCAGCGCTTTTGGTAGCTTTACGGGAGTTTATTTTATTTTATCTACACTTACAACCGACCACCAGGAAGGAAAAAATCTAATGTCTTTTCTGCCTTCATGGGTTCTGTCTTACGATCGTTGTCAAACATCATTCTTTGCTGGCCTTTTTTTCAATTAAACTGTAATTAAATTAAAAGTCTTTTGTGTTAAATTTTAAATGTGTTCATGCCATAAGAGTTGATACAAAGGAAAATAGCAAGTTTTGTTTATCGTACTACACAACATTTCGTAGATAGTGATTTGATTTTAAATCAATTTTTAAATCAATAGTCCATCAAAAATGTACAAAGCACTTACGATGGATCTACGATGGATTATTTTGAAACTGATTGATAGATTATGCAAATGGATCGGTATTGTTGGAATTTGTTTTTTTTTTCATTTAATTCAATGTATGTTATTCTTCTTCTTTTTCTTCTTCTTCTTCTTCTTCTTCTATATGCTCAACAACCGATGTCGGCCCGTTTGTTTTTGGCTTTCAGTGACTTGTTGATTTACCATAGCAGGATATTCAGTTCTACGTATAGGAGCACGGTCCGGTCGGGGCTTGAAGCCATGGCTGGTATGTTGTTAAGTCGTGTGAATAGACGACTGTATCATGATACCGGCGCTTAATTTGCTTATTTTTCCTTTCTTTACTGCTACACCTGCCGAAATCTCACCAACTTCACATAACCGTTACGAATAGTCTACATTGTAAAGTCTTAAATTAAAACGAATAGTCTTAAATTGATCTACAGTGCTGGGTACACACAATCCGACACTTCGAATTCGGCCGCTGTTCTTACTATGAAGACTTTTTTCATTTGCCCTGTTTTTTTTTTTTCTAGAAAAGAGTATTTTCGATTCTCACTATCGTATAGATATACATTGTTGTTAAAAACTGCCGCTCTAACTCGGAAAAAGTGAACAAAATGAATTTAACAGGTTGGCACTACAAGTGCACCAAAAAATTAGTTTATTTTTATTCTCTTTTATCGCTTATTAACTCTTTGATATTTTCTTGCTATTGCCCCGTTTACGTGATTTCCTTCCTTTTTATCTTTTTCCGCACGCACAAAACATCACCTTGGCTGACAGTCCGTTGGAACCTTATAACAATTTCCAACAATTGTCGTGAAAGAAAGAAGACAAAATAACCCCATTGCGCAGTTTTCATGACGTTTTATAATTCTAGGAAATTTATATATACAACGCAAACTAGCCAACGAATTCCGGCGTTCTAATTTTGAATACCCAGAACTATATACATTTAAATTCAAACGATACTAAATTTAATTCACTGAGATTCAACAGAACATATGTGAATTATTTGTTTCACTATTATGCAATGTAGAGTCGTATGTGACGATTTCGTTAAATTCAAACATTTACTAAAGATACACTTAAATTGATTTTTTGTATTATTGTTAGTTAAAGTATAACCGAGTGTCTATCTCAGTCTATTATTCAACCAAAATTCGATTTATAAAGTATGTAAACTCTAAACAATCTAGTATGTTAACACCAAACTGTTAACACCACCAAGTGAAGCTTCAAAACTTTTCTTTATCTCTGTCAGTACTATTTTAAAGACCTACTGAAAATGGTCGCTCAACAAAAATGCCGGAAGGCAACTTTTTGCTTCAACGGGAATTTCAAGACTCTTATTAATCTCATTGATGTCGGTCTCCTGTGGAATCCTTTACCGTTTTGTTCTCCTCAAACGAACCCTACAAACCTGATAATAACGATACAAAAAATCTAGAGAATGTGAATAGTTCAGACAAAAATTTGCCCAGACAACAATACTCGACGTCAGCTCAGCGTTATCATAGGGCCTTACAAAAAAAATAATCGTATTTACGAAGAAATGCAATTAATGTGAAATGGGTAGAAATTAAACATATTTTTTCCTTTCTTCTTTTCATTTTCAGGTTACTAGCAACACGAGACGCCAAAGGCTATTCCTCTGCTCCATATCTAAAGTGGCTGACAAGCTGCCAGTGAATTAAGTGTAGCTCTTCGTATTTCATTTCGCATCGTCTGTGTTTGTTCGTTCGCGTATTTTTCGTTTAGTCGCTCGGATAAAGGAAACACACAATCACATTCAATGTAGTAAGTGTAGACCATATAAAAATGTATGTACGAAAAAGTGCGGTTGCGTGTGCCAAAAACTAAGAACACATTTGACAAAAGAAAAGTGTGCACTGCGAACAAAGAACGGTTACTGCAGCAAACAAAAAACATTAGAAACTTGAGAAACAGAGCATTTCTAGTCTACCGAATACAGTGACACTTAGGCCAATACTAACCAATTACATTTAGCAGTGACATCACAACACGTGCCACGAGCTCCAAGTGTCCGCTACTCTAAGTGATAGTTCGAAAAATAAGACATTCATTTTAACACAAAAGCCACCATTCCAGATAAAACAAAAAGATTTATCTGCTGTGTATGAGTCTGCTGGGAAACGAAAGATGTTTGGTTCCAAATTACGATCATGGATGGAAAATCATATTGTGCGACCGAGAAAAAAGGGAAACAAAAATAAATCCGGAAACAACGGGTAAGTCGAATCGGATATTACGAAAAGGATACGATGCTGGGATTCACTGATATACGCCATTGTATAACCTTCTGTCATGGAAGAGTAGAAATCTGATATTTGCAATCAAGACGAGCCTTATGTACTAAAAAAGAACAGTTTCATCGAAAAGGATGAAGAATGCAGCTTTTTTACAACAAATTGGAGTCGAGGTATCTTTTTTTATTTATAGCTTTTTGTTTGGATAGCGTTGTTTTTGTATACCTAATTTAAGAATACTGTAACCCATTGTTTCTTTTACAAGCTCTAGTGTAGATGTTAGCTTTAAGCCACAAGACGTACAAATTCAAACATTTGCTTCAGCAGAATAGTATATATTTCAAAATAAAAGCTTGACATAGAGGCTTTTATGGTGACCAGAATTGAAACTTTCAAGCCCATCAGGTTCTTTAGTTATTATATTTATAATTATTTAGTTATGCTTTATGCAACGTAATTTACTGCTAAGAGCGGTGAAGGAGCTCAATCCTGATAATAGTTGTTATAGCTATATGCATTGTGATTATATTAATTAAAAAACGGTGACTTTTGATCATAACATAACTTAATATACATTTATACTTTTGAACAGTAAAATCTTTGTTTCCAGTCCTCGTTTTCACAAATTTTATTCTTGAAGAAAACTAAACTAAACTAAACTATGTTTTCCTGAATATGGACTCCCGCGTAAGCTTACTCTGCGTTTCTAGTAGATGGTGGCAAGTAATTTGACAAACAAATAATGAAAAGGAAAGCTTAACAGACCAGACACTTTTTTTGCGCAAAATATGACTGTGCAAAAAAACTTATGTCACATTCATTCTGAGGCATCATTTGCTACCGATGCACGTACATTGCACGTGCCATGCGGACTCGTTCAACTTTCACTTCCCAAATGTCCTTAGACTCTGCAACTGCGCTGCATTTACCTTTCGTTGTTGCAATGCAGATTGACAAAGAGCAATTTCTCTTCACCGCACATAACATGATCAAAACATCTAACGACTATAATCAGCTTTTATGTTTTTACGTCTTGATTGGTTTCAACGTTACTCAAACTTTATTGGAATACACGTACAAAACATCACAGACTTACTTCATAGATGCAGTCGGTTAAGAACGTTTTATAAAGATAAAATATACTTTTTGATATTTATAAAGATACAAATATACACCATTAACATCAGACAAGCCTATACTGTTTACGCTAATTGCATAAAATAAAAACAAAAAGGAGTTCGATTTCCATCCCATTACCATTTTTTTACTTTACATCTTCTTTTTTTAATGCTGTTTCAAAATTAACACCGCAAGTTATTCAAATGTGTAACTCTTAGGCGAAATGTATATTAATATTTATAATATTTATATTAGTTTGTATAAACTACTATTTTTTACCGCACTCAAAGCTCATTCGACATACTGAAAGTTTCTTAAGTTTCCCATAACAACTATTCTCACAAAAAAACGAGACCTGCAGAAGCAGACTCACGACAAGTTTTCATTACTCAGCATTTCGCGATTGTAGGAATAACGTACGTTGCAGATACAGACCATTAATGTACCGTTCAACATGGAACCACATTGCAAAGCGACAAAATACTTTTTGCTGTCAAGTCTGTCTTTTTATTAGACCTTGAAATGTTCACCCCAAAAGCCTTCAACAAACAATTGCGGTTTTGTCTGGGATGACTACATCATTGGAATGCACCACATGATTACGATGAGAATGATGATGTTGATGAAAAAACTGGCCAACGAATATAATATTTTACCAACAATACTCTTCGCATACAAACCGACGTAATGTACGACGTATTTATGGTGGCATGTACTCTATAGTTCCGTAAACAATTCTCAAGCTTACCCGATACTCAACACAACATATGTGTACCACAATGCACAAGTCACCAACTTTAAGGATATCCATAAACTGTTCCGAGCTCGCCGGAATAGTTCGTGCTATACATATATACACGATGGAACTTTTGCTACTCAGACAATGTCTCTTATTCAAGCATCATATCCTTCCCTATCCTTGCGCTAAACAGTCCGTTGCTCAAGCTTTTCGAGACAATTCTGCAAAGGCAATCCATCATTGCTGTGCCTATGTACACACAGTTGCTCGTACTTTTGCATACCTTCGTGTATTTTTGTCTCTTTGTACAGGTTTCGTTTGTTATACGTCGCAGAGTTTACCAAATATTTGCTTTCGAGCTCACAATAAAGGAATAACGACCGCGATATCGACAGTTCTGCACCATTTTTACCTTTTCTTCGAGCCGCAAAAAAAGAAACTGCTGATGGCTCAAAACAATTCCGTCCTTGTTTTTTTTTTCAGCAAGCCCCATTCATACCGGCTTATTCCAGTCTTTATGTGTCACTAACTCGATTTGGAGCTGCCATGAGTGTTGATGGAGGACGCTTTCGTCTTTCTGTGAAGAATCTACTCACGTTGTTTTCTCCTCAGCTAGAAAATGGAAAACCCATTTTAAGCTGACAGATGTCAGCTCGCAGACGGTACGATTTGATTTTACGCCTCAATTAAGTGACATCTTTCAACACTTCAGCACAAACGATCGGGACGAGAGTGAAAAAAAATCGAAAAAATCTAAGCACAACTCCCATAGAACATTTTACGAGCCAATAATAAATGAAATCGATTTCCTGATTATTTCTAACGCAGGGCCATGTCTTCCGTATTTTAGGCTAACATCGTCTGGAACAGCGTTGAATGTGCTTCGAATGGATGATTTAAAATCTCTAGATGCTTTCGCTTCTCTTCATTCCTTTAGCCACGGCAATAAAGCCAAATTCATTGCAGAAAATCGGTTTCAGCACAATTATTTCATGGGACTGTCGATGTACCAAGAGATTTGCCAAAAGATTCCATTCCCTCGATAGCATCGAAAGCAAACCTATTGTACATTGTCTAGACAGATTTGTATTGGTATCCAATCATCCATCCTGCTGACAGTTAGCGGTTCGTTGCTGTGTTTGGCAATTTACCAATCGCTTCTTTTTATCATTGACAGTAGGCGAGTAATTTCTGTCTAAATGACTCTTGAGCTTTATTTATTAGCAACTTTTCTTTCTCCATCTTTATGCTTGTTCATGAATGCAACAAAACAGGAGCTCTAAAAGTGATGTGCTGGCATTTTAAGTAAACACTTCATAACTATACATGTTATAAACAAGTTCCCAGATATTTCAAACTATTCCAGCATGTATTCAACTCTAACCTTTTTATTTATTTTTTTTCTATAGAATATTTACTTATTTTAAAGATTGTTTTCAAAATGATCTGATGTATCCGAAAACACAAATATTTGTTTTCATATCTTTTACTACGTTTAGCGAAATTTGCTTATGAGATAGCCGGTAGACTATGATACGAAGTGTTATGTAAATACGAGGTTTCATCGCATTACATCTCATATTCAAATAGCATCACGACCATATACTAAATACATCCGCCCCTATGACGTAAAATTGTAAATCATGTGTATTATAATTATTCTTTCCTTCTATCTGCTACATACACACATGTACAGTGAAACAGTCATAACCTTCTCAATTGTTACATTTTCACTAAGACCCCACACCAGCTTCAAGCCAAAAAGCTAACGAACCTTTAGCAAAAACGACAACCCACAATACACTCATTCCTCCTGTGTTATACGTCATTTCTCGTACATGAGCAACGATTCGCGACTATGATTCCATGTGTAAATGAAATCCGATTACCATTTCTGTTCCGTCACGTCGCATTTCAACTGCGTTGACATCTGCATGGACCATTCTGCAAAATTGGATGAGCGCAATGAATTTCATGTTGGATAAAATTTAATTTCATGCAGCTATGGTGCATGGTGATATTGGCCGAGCTTGCATCAACTACTGATTCTAGAAAGCTTCATTAAAATCAAATGGTGTAAGAACATTTTACACTGTGATGCAATTTAACACATCGAATAACGTCGTGTGAATATTGCTCTGAGCACGTTGCAACTTTGGTTTTCATGAATCGAAACAGCTTGTTATACAAACATAAGCATATGTTTTACAAACATCAATAAAATGTTAAATATGTGAAGAGAAATATGTCTACCTCCTTAATAACTATAAGGTTCCTTCCTTTCAAGAACTCCTGTCACAGGATTGCTCATGACATCTTCCACAACACTTTTTTAATTAACGTAATGGTTTAGATACTAAGTGGCGATGCCTCCTTTTTCTCGTGAACCTCAAGTGATAACATTTATGAGCATGTTGTGATTCTTTTGTACACATGAGCTTTCTAACAAACCTTCAGCAGACTCACATACCAATACACACACTCACACACATACACTATATTCAAACGGTAATAGCCGACAGCAAGCCTTACACTGTTTCACTCGATGTGTATATGCTCAATCCACCGATTATTGTTCCTCCTTTGTAAGGTATTCAGATTTAATTCGTTTCATTTGTGTGATTCTACCGAGGCTTCATTTTCAATTTTAAATTATTCTATCAGCTGATCACGTATTTTCAAATCATAGCTTATATCATGGTGGTATTGATTGGATTTCAAATAACTTCATTTAAGTATATGTAATGCTCGTGTTGTAATAAAATCGTAGTAATTTAAAACACAAAACAAAAACCTATAAAGGCATATGAAATATACGAAAATACAGAAAAAAATCAAGCTATTTCAAATGAGACAACCATAGAACTTGCCTAATGTTTTCGTTGTTGCATATTAATCTAGAATATTAAGTTAGTGACAGTGTAATACAGAGTTTTGATATGAAATCATTTAGTACAATATTTGTCACTTACCAAAAACCATGAAAAATTTGCTTGGTATCTTTCCAACAAGTATTACAACTATTTTTATTCTACGCATTAGTTATAATTACACGGTATACTCCGACGAGCTCTCTTCACCGTTCACTCCACTCAGAGTAGTCCCTTTGGTCCTTTTTTTATTATCTATTCCCTAAAACCCATCCATGCCGAGGGAAAGGGTGCATCTAGGTTTTATTTTTCCACTGGGAAATGTGCTTAAAAAAATTATCGACCGGTGGGATCGAAATACTTTCTATATCCATTGTCTTCTTTCTTCACTATCGCTCTACTGCAAACGATAAAACCGAAGAGAAAACTCGAATAGCCGCAATACAAAACTAAAACCACGATAAAAAAGTAGTGTGAGTGCTTGCCATAGCTAAGCTAAGAATAGTGTCGAGAAAGTTTCCCCACAGAATCCGTAAAACAGGAAGTTCTTTCTCGACCTGTTTTAATCTAGGCTCTCTTGTTTGTTGCTATGTGCTCGTTTTTCTATGCTTGCTCTATAGAGTAATCTAAAGGGTTGGTTTACTCGAAAAAAGATCACGAGTAGAAACGATGTATTTAACGATCCTTGTTATATTTAAGGGTACTTTTCTTCATGCTGGTAAACGACGCCCAATAGATATAAGAATAAATTTTGTAACCACTACACTATGTTTGGCATTTCATTTTAAATATTTGTTAAAATAATGTGTGCAAACCATTATAAATGATTGTATTTCCTATTTTGAGCAATGTTTTTAAGAAGGCAACTCAGGCCATATGTCAGGACAAATGTTGACATCTGGTCATACTAAAAATGTTCTAAGAAATGCTTGCCGCTTTATTATCTAACATTACGTGCTTCAAATCACACGTACTCTCTTCATGACACGTACAATCTTGTAGACCATGCGGGAAACTGTCTGAAACTTTTGCAGATCCTACTCGACAAGCGGCCACAATTTGACATGCACTTGATTTACGATAAGTTTTTCACTTTCACAACCAATTGAATTAACGAATGTGGAATGCTCACAGGGGAAAGCTTTGAACAAATGCAGTTGTCGGATTCCCGATTCCGTAATCCCAGATGATACCGTTTACACGTAATAGAAAGCACGAGCAGTTTTTTCGTTAGCAGAACTGCTACAGCTATTCTTAGCACAATCGCTAAATTTAATCATTAAAGTTAGCGTTTACTCTCTACAACCAACCAGCTAACGATTAGAAGTCAATGTTGGGCATTCATTGGGTCTGTTATGCTGTGCTGTGTGCTGTATTGCTGTGTGTTGCATAATTAATTTCATGTCATTTGTTTTCCGGCGTTGAAAAATGACCACAGTATGGATAATTTATACCACTACATTTCAATTAATCCTCTTAACTATACATTTAGTAGCAATACTTAACCTTTAAACTCAAGCAGAATGCAAACATTAAGTGAATACTATAACTCTTTCTTGTTCGACTGCTCCAATAGTTAATGATTTTTTCAATTCTTTTTTTTTTCACAGCAATAACTTCAGTGTCTTGACGACACAAAATGGATACAAAAGCAGTACCTTTGGTACAGATTCCAACATCGGCAGTCCTGCTAGACGCAGTGAAGTTTCCCCTATCCAAAGTCATGTAAGTTTAATTATATTCTTACTCTAATGCAATGCAGCTACTCCTTCTTCTTCTTTTACTCTGTACAATAAAGCTTTTAGCATCGAAAATTTGTGAAACAAATTGACTATAGTTTTAAATGAATATTAAAATATATAGCAGAGCAATTTAATTGTTCTAGCATTAGATCTGTCATTGGACGACATCCCGCCAATCAGATTAAAATGTTGAATTATTTAGTTAACCTAGTAATACCATCTTTCGTTTACAGACAACCAGTCGCCGTGGTTGGCATTCGCCAAATCAGGATAATGTGCCGATTTCTCCGAAATCTGATCACTATCCCGTACATCACCGAATTCACAATAAACAAGCGCATGATGGAGGTGCCGAGCTCTTTACGACCGGATATGGTGCCGTGAATGGCCAATCTGGGGCAGCGTCATTTCACAATCAACAACAGCATCACCAGCAATACAATTGCGGTGTCTCATCGCCAAAAAGCATTTCGCGCAACGGCTCATCTTACACACTAGAAACGGGCCCATCGAACGTTTACTACTCGAAGAGCGTCGATTCGTATGCAGCAGACTGTGCGCTCCCCTATACCATGCCCGAGTTTGAATTCCACGCCGGTAACACCGGCCCCTCTAGGGGTATTATGACCGGTACGGGGTCAGTTTCCACCGGGCATAATGGACACCTGATGTCACACACGTCCAATGGTACACGAGGCAACTACTCGGCTGCCACAAGCTCAAGCAATGAATTGCTAGAAGAGCTGCACTCTTTCGAAAGTACCCGAAACAAGCGACAGCATCCAACCTCAACACGCATCAGTTCGTCTTCCTCCTCGTCTGTTAACTCTATTCATTATAGCGTCAACAACAACAATAACAACAATAACCATCTGGGTACTGGAACGCTTCCTTCTCATTATGGTAGTTTGAATGGACAGCAACCACAACCAACAGCCAGGGCCACCATTCAAACGGCTGCATCGGGTGGAAACAGCGAAAATAAGTATGGTAAACTCCTGCAGCAACAAAATCCACCCTCGAAGCAATTCGATCCTTACTATGAACAACATCAACAACAGCACAATAACAACAACTTAGTGTACTCCTCCAACAATCAGCCAACAAATTCGACTAATGGTAACCGTGCACCAACCAACAGCAAAAATGCTTCCCCACTTCCTGCGCGAGGCACTTCAACCAGTACCTCACCTGTCCAACGTTCAGCTGCATCTAGCGCCAGGAGTAATCGTATTGTCAATGGCAATAATAATAACAATAACAATAGCTTCCCCGTCGACGCGTCGACTTCCGGAGGTGGTAAATCGATCCTCGGTGGAAGCGCATTGACGTCCAGCTTTGCCAACAAGTTCCACAAACTGACAGGAAGCCGCTCGACCAGCGGATCGAACGCACCCGATAGTGGCACCATCAACGTTAGCAACAGTAAATTGAATCATGTAAATAACAATAATACCAACGCAGCCACCAATACAACCGGCTGCTCCGCTAGCACGGTTCCGTACCATCACCCGCACCAGTACCAAATCAATAGCGTCACGACACATCTGCATCCACCGCTGCAACCACTTCCGCCGGGAAAGCAGCCATTGTCATCGTCGTCATCGTCATCTTCACCACCACCAGCATCGCAAGCTGGCGCCCATGGACCAACACCTTCACCGAGCGTACACCATCTGCATCATCCATCAACACACGGCCACCACCATCACCATTCGCATGGCCCGATGGGTCATACGCTTTCATCGCCGGAAAGTGCTTACTCGACCGGATATTCCACCGATGGCACGTCACCGGGTAAGTGTGTCACGGAACAACTTTTCTTCTCCATTACCTTTTTGTGGCGTCTTTGTTGTAGTTCTTCACACTGTACCTCGTGTCCTTTTTGTGGCCCTATGCTTTATCGACATATGGCGGTTTATCGTTCAGTAAGTCATAATTTTTATATGCAAGATAAGCTGCAGCATACTTAGCGTGGGCAGAACAACGTGCTCAGCTGTTGTCTGAAGTATAATGAATTTATACTATGCCTCTCTCTATCGCCAATTGCTTAAGATGGAACGGGCAGAGTTTTGGCTTCGATAGCAAAACATACTCACTATGAACGGGATAGTATTCGGAAGAGATAAAAATTTATCTACTTCTAATCAACGTTGTAATAAATACGGCCCAAAATGTGTCGTAAACTATTCTACTTTCAATATGTCGAACACTTTTGTTTCGGCCAGCCGTTCATCGTCCGAGCTATTCACAAGCTACTGCTGAACGAAAAGCATCATTATGCTCATCAGCTCTGTACTGCCGTGCGCTTTAGACGAATCGCTGTGTTTTCTTTTATGTTGTGCCATTATTTTTTTATGTGTCTGGGGTTGGTTCAATCAGCGAGATATGATCGATTCCAACGTTGACGAAGTCTCCAGAACAGGAAGCTCGTTTCATTTTCTTAATTTGAATTGATCGTTGTAAATCAGGCACGTACCGTCCCTCATATTTTTTATGATTGCATCAAAAATCATTGTTAAGGAATCACAGCTTTTACACATAAGTAATTGAAAACGTATTGCCTATGACGATTCATCCCAACCCTTATCCCTAAAAATCATAATGTTACTACTTTTGTATTGTTTCGCTGAACGTATAATCAATTATACACTAAACTTTTTATTTTCATCAGTTAAAACATAATTTAAATACTATACTCCAGTTAAAAAACTTGTGTTTTTAATATACTTTTATTCTTGTTTCGCGATAAGCGTTCGATCTTGTATGTTTCACTTTTATGTCGCTTAAATATACTAATTACATTTCACTGAAACGATATCGATAGAGCAGAGTAATAGAAAACATTTTTTACAGTAAATCCAACACCCTTTTATTGACCCATCAGTAAAAAGATCATGTTAAATAAAAGTTAAAAATATGTAATAAAGTTATATCATTATAATATAAAAGGTAATATTATAAAAGCTTAAATCTAGGAAAACTCGATTTACATATGATAATTTGGCTCGTAATTTGTTGTATTATTATCCTTTTTTCCACCGCTTTACTTCGCTAATACTACCTAACATAAATCCTCGAAATCCATTGCAGAATGCCGGGTTCACGTGTTTTTGACTCGCTAATGTGATTCATCCACAATGAGCGTTCTGTGCTCCGAGCTTAACGATCGAAACGGGACCGGTAGCCAATTGCCTAGCATTGTACTTGTCGCCGACAGAAATGAACAAGGTCTAAAAATAGAAATGAACTAATTAGGATTAAGACTAGAACTAGGATGAATTCGGAAGTAGGATGAACTATAGCATAGGATTAGATAGGAAGGCCACGCCCACTTTATAAATTAGGACAGCTTGTGCGATTAGTAGTTTAAGTAGTGTTAGTAATTAGGATGCGCGCGTAAAGTGCGTGGGCATAGAAGCCACATTAAAATAAGGGTGGGGGTATTCATGATAAGGACATAGGGCATAAGGAAACTAGGATTAGGAAAATTAGGATTAGGCATCGCTAGAGTAAGATAGCGGCGTAGAACGGCTACGCTGATATGAATGAATAAAGTCAGTTCCGTTCTTCCCTAAGAACAGTGTAGCGTTTACTTACTCCGCTTGCATACGGGGTTGCGATTCCGTCACTGCAGACCTTCTATTGGGATTATTGCCCGGTTAAGGATATGGTGGCTCCAGAGAGGACCGAACTCACGACCTTCGCGTTATCAGCACTGCTTCACTGCTACACTGCTACACGGGGTTGCGATTCCGTCACTGCAGACCTTCTATTGGGATTATTGCCCGGTTAAGGATTTATCGGCGCAACGCGAGATTTCGCTGCTATAGGAGAGACTTCAATGCCATTTGAACTAATTGTTCTCATATAAACGATGGCTGCAAAAGCTTTGTCGGACGCATCGACAAAAACGTGAATTTCCCGCCGAGTTATGCTGTGATTTGTTTGGGAATAACATCTTTTAATATTGATTTTTTCAACTATTTTCATGCTCTTAACCCAAGCGTTCCATTGATTAATTATAACAATTGGAAGCTTGTCATCCCAATTATGCCCTAATCTCCACATTTCCTGCATTATTAATTTGGCTTCTATAAGGTGGTTTGCTAATAATCCTAATGGATCGTATATTTTCATTATTACTGACAAAACTTCACGCTTTGTTGTAAATTCGTTGGCCATATTAAGAAATTTAAGTATATATTTGAAACAATCGCCTTCTGTATCCCACCATTGGCCTAATATTTTTGGGTAAGTTTGATCCTTTTCAGTGATTTTTAATAAACTGCTTTCACTTACACGCTCTGCTGCCAAGTTATTTAATAAGCCCTTTGAATTTGATATAAAATTTCTAATAAAAAAGTTTGCTTCGTCGTGAATGGTAATTACTTCGCTTACTCTTTCTAGAGCTGCTTCTTCTGTATCAAAACTGTCAAGGTAATCATCGACGTAGTGATTTTGAATAATTGCTGTGACAGCTTCGGGGTGAATATTTATAAATTGCTTAGCATTTTCATTTTTTACGTATTGAGCGCACGCTGGTGAGCAGGTAGCTCCAAATATCATTACATTCATTTTTAATGTTTTTGGAATACTAGTAGGACTTTCTCTATACAAGAAAAGCTGTGCGGATTGATCTTGCTGTCTTATTTTAACCTGGTGGAACATTTCTTTTATGTCCCCTGAAACCCCTACACTTCCTTCGCGAAAACGAACAAGAATTCCGAAAAGAGATGCAACTGCATCGGGACCTGTTAGTAACTGCGAATTTAATGAAATTCCTGCGTTTTTCGCGGCAGCATCGAAAACTAATCTTGGTTTTGGTTTGGGCTTATTATAATTTATCACTGCGAAATGGGGAATATAATTTATTTTGTTACCGAGCAATTGATGATGATTATCCTTCACAACTTCAGCATAACCCTTTTCACAATATGATGCAATTTCTGCATGATACCATTCCTTCAGCGCACTATCCTTTTCTAATTTTCGTTCAAGACCTTGTAAGCGTCTCAAGGCTTGTTCATAGCTTTCTGGTAAAACAACTTTATCATCCTTCCAAAGCAAACCTATTTCGTAACCAAGATTTACCTTTTTCATTGTACTT
This sequence comes from Anopheles gambiae, assembly GCF_943734735.2. NCBI lineage: Eukaryota > Metazoa > Arthropoda > Insecta > Diptera > Culicidae > Anopheles > Anopheles gambiae. The sequence continues at coordinate 68,341,029 of NC_064601.1, read as the reverse complement.
TTCATAAGCGTATTAGCTCTTTCTTCTGATTTTGAGATCAATTTATCCGATCCCGGTTTGACCCCAAATTCTTCTGTTGAGAAATAGTCTCTCATAAGTTTATGCAAGGACATTTTTTGCTCGTTGTTGTCTATGACGGTAAAGAGCTCATGTTTTTCAGCCATGTTTTTTTCTGTGTATTGTGTTTGAATTTCATTGTTTTCACCAAATAGCACCCACCCCAAATTTGTCTCATTAGCTATCGGTTCTCCTGGTTTGCCTGCGCGACTTTGTCGTGCATATATCAAATGTGCGTGAGGTAGCCCAAGTAATACTGTTGGCCTACCATTTTCAAAACTCGCTAACGTTATATCTTCGAGATGTTTGTATCGTGTTTTAATTTGTTCTGCGTTGACTGATTGAGCTGGCAGACGCATTTCTTGCACTGTTCGTAACCCGTTTAGATCTAGGAATTTTCCTTCGACATTTTTAATTTTAACACTTATCACTTCACTTTCGGGCTCCTCTTGACGTACCCCGTTTGTCCACGACAATGATAAAGGTAGCTTAGGACCCGTGGCCTTTAACGCTTCCTTCGTTTGCTTGAGAATCAAGCTAGCCGATGAACCCGTATCGATGAATGCAAATGTATTCAATTGTTTCGCGTTATGTTTAAGTGTTATGGGCAATATTTGAAATAGACATTGTTTGTGATTATGGACATTTAATCTTTCAACGGTATGCGTATTTGGCCGAAAATTATGAAGAAGAGTATGATGTTTTTTGTGGCAATTATTTTCTCTGCACTGTGGTGGAAGGTAGCAAGTTCGCGATTCATGATTTGTTTGGTTACAGCAATTTGCACATATTCTACCTTGCTTTATGACATTCCAACGCTCATTAACATGCATGTATTGAAATCTACGACAATCAATTAATTTATGACCAAGGCCACAAATGAAACATTTTGCTCTTTGCCTTTGGACAGGCTCTTGAATTACGCGTTGTTGGGGCTGTGCATATGAGCAAGACGGTTGGTCTTCTTCCTTTGCTCCCTTCGCCTTTAATAAGATTGCCAATTGCTCCTGGGGTCTGAGCCATGCCGCAAGGTCGCCTAAAGTTCTAACCCTTTTTTCACTTAAAGTGTATTGATACCATTTTCGCATTAGTTCGACCGGTAGTTTTCCCACTAAGTTTTCTATGAGCATAGTATCTTGCAAATAATCTGCTCGACCCAACGTGGTCATACTTCCTATCATATTGTCGATTGCATGCATAAAGGTAAGAAAAGTTTTAGGGTTATCCATGTTTGGGTTATCTATGCTCATGAGGTCTTTAACGAGCGTTTGGTAAATTATATTTGGGTTGCCATATTCATTTTCAAGGCGCTCCATGATGGCTTCTATGTTAGCTTCATCGAAAAGCATTCCGCTGACACTTTCAGCTGCCTCCCCTTTCAAACTTTTCTGTAAGGCTCTTAGAATTTCTAAGGCTGAAAAATCTTCCTCGCGTTTAAATTTATCAAACACAGTTTTAAATCGCGTCCAGGTTCTGAAGTTGCCATCAAATTCTGGCAAGTCCATTGTCTGGGGCCTAGGAGGACTTGCGGTTCGTTCCTTTAAAACTTGCACCATGCTCCTGATAAACTCCATTAAATCCGGGCTCGGTTCGGCTTTCGGTATATTTGCGATAGGATTTGTTGTGACATTTTCCTCCTCCTCTTCACCTAAGCTGAAATCTTCCATCTCTTGGGCTTGACGCAATAATTCCGCGTTTTCTTTTTTTAACCGTTCAACTTCTTCCCTTTCGTACGCCCGTTTTTTCTCTAGTTCTTCTTTCTCCCTTTTAACCCGCACTAATTCTTCGTTCTCCCTTTTAAGTTCCGCAATAACATTATATAATTCTGACGGGTCTACGTCGGACCCCTTAGTAGACTTAGATCTAGTTAAAACGTTTGTAGTACTCACAACCTTTTTCGCCGTTTTGCTGGTTTGCATCTCGTCGCTCTGCTGTTGCTGTTGTTGTGACTGCTGCAGCTGCATCCTTTGCTGCTGCTGCAGTTGTATATGTTGCTGTTGTTGCGCCTGCTGCTGTTGTTGCGGCTGTTGCTGCGGCTGCTGTTGTGGCAGCTGCGGGGGCAGCGGCGGCTGGGGCTGCGGCTGCGGCTGCGACTGCTGTTGAGGCATGCTGTCTCGCCTTGCTGTTCACTGCTTCACTTTTTTTTTTTTTTTTTTTTTTTTTTTTTTTTTTTTTTTAATCACTCTCCGTCACTGCTTCGCTGCTACACTGCTACACTGCTCACTGCTGCACTGCTGCACTGCTTCACTGCTACACTGCGTTTTTTTTTTTTTTTTTTTTTTTTTTTTTTTTTAATCACTCTCCGTCACTGCTTCACTGCTACACTGGTTCCTGGTTCTGTCCAAATCGATGGACACACACTGCTCCGTCAAACTTTTCACCAATTTTCCTCCTCTGCTCGCACGCCACTAGCACTTTCCGTATCTTCGATACAAAGCGTTTTCTTTATTCACTTCACTTTTACACACTTCTGCTGCTGCTTCTTTTATCGTCCTAGCTCGGTCCGAGCTGCTGCACTGCTTCACTGCTTCACTGCTACACTGCGGCTTCAGTTTTTTTTTTTTTTTTTTTTTTTTTTTTTTTTTTTTTTTAATCACTCTCCGTCACTGCTTCGCTGCTACACTGGTTCCTGGTTCTGTCCAAATCGATGGACACACACTGCTCCGTCAAACTTTTCACCAATTTTCCTCCTCTGCTCGCACGCCACTAGCACTTTCCGTATCTTCGATACAAAGCGTTTCTTTATTCACTGCACTTTTACACACTTCTGCTGCTGCTTCTTTTATCGTCCTAGCTCGGTCCGAGCTGCTGCACTGCTTCACTGCTTCACTGCTACACTGCGGCTTCAGTTTTTTTTAATCACTCTCCGTCACTTCGCTGCTCACCGGTTCCTGGTTCTGTCCAAATCGATGGACACACACTGCTCCGTGAAACTTTTCACCAATTTCCTTTTCACCAATTCTATTCACTGCACTTTCACTTCCACTGCTTCTCCTAGCGTCCTAGAGCTCGGTCCGAGCTTTTAAGCGAGAGATTTCGCCCCCTCCGTCCTGGCCTGCCCTGGCTTGGGCTTTCGTAGGGACAGTCCGTCCGTCCTGGCCTGCCCTGGCTTGGGCTTTCGTGGGGACAGTCCGTCCGTCCTGGCCTGCCCTGGCTTGGGCTTTCGTGGGGACAGTCCGTCCGTCCTGGCCTGCCCTGGCTTGGGCTTTCGTGGGGACAGTCCGTCCGTCCTGGCCTGCCCTGGCTTGGGCTTTCGTGGGGACAGTCCGTCCTGACCTGCCCTGGCTTGGGCTTTCGTGGGGACAGTCCGTCCGTCCTGGCCTGCCCTGGCTTGGGCTTTCGTGGGGACAGTCCGTCCGTCCTGGCCTGCCCTGGCTTGGGCTTTCGTGGGGACAGTCCGTCCGTCCTGGCCTGCCCTGGCTTGGGCTTTCGTGGGGACAGTCCGTCCTGACCTGCCCTGGCTTGGGCTTTCGTGGGGACAGTCCGTCCGTCCTGGCCTGCCCTGGCTTGGGCTTTCGTGGGGACAGTCCGTCCGTCCTGGCCTGCCCTGGCTTGGGCTTTCGTGGGGACAGTCCGTCCGTCCTGGCCTGCCCTGGCTTGGGCTTTCGTGGGGACAGTCCGTCCGTCCTGGCCTGCCCTGGCTTGGGCTTTCGCGGGGACAGTCCGTCCGTCCTGGCCTGCCCTGGCTTGGGCTTTCGTGGGGACAGTCCGTCCGTCCTGGCCTGCCCTGGCTTGGGCTTTCGTGGGGACAGTCCGTCCGTCCTGGCCTGCCCTGGCTTGGGCTTTCGAGGGGACAGTACTGCTACATTCCGCAATTACTGACCAGAAGTTTCTTAGTTATCCAGTCTTTTAGATGCCTGAACCATGCCTGGGGCAAAGGGTACTATTTTCCATCATCACTCATCTTGTATTTACTCAAGAATCTAGGGGCCACTTCCTGCGTTTGTTACATGATTTGCAAGTTTTTTTTTGCCCTTGGCAAAGGCACTAGGGTACCACTTCAGATTCACTGCCAGTTATAGAACAAAAGGTACGGCCGTTATGCTAATGCGATTTACTTGACTACCTTTAATGTTGGTAACATTCCCGACTATAGACGGTTATTCCGGAACGCAAGGAACAACTGGCAGACTCACTTCATCTACAATTCCGCTTGGCATCTTTCGTGTATTGAAGATACGATAAGACACACCAAAGATTCCCCTATTTTGCTGACTTCTATTCTATTCTGGGAATAAACCTCATTTCCGTTTGGAACAATTTTCGTTTTCCATGCCAAGCTCTACTGTGCTCAACAGTGACCTAAACAAAACTAAAGACACTTACGTGCCTCCAGGGTATTCTTCCCTTAAATAAGCAAGGCAGATAATTTCAGCTCCCAGAGCTAGTAGATCAACACCTTCACATACGAAACAAGAACATTATCATTACCAGTTGAAACGGTTAGCAGCGAACTAGCAAATTTACTGCTCTTCACTATCCTCAGGGACAACTATAGATTGATGAACTTCTCAGAATAGAAATAAAATAATACCAAAGACTCAACTGTTTGTTGGCGTATCAAAAAGAAAATCTTCTTTAGTTGGAGTACCGAAACACGCACCGATCCCAGTCGGACGATGATTGTAGCACTTTTCCGAGCAATCAATCAAAATTCAACAAACGCAATACTGCTGCGTCACGCGCGTCGCACGCACGATTTCCATTGTCGTTGTGATTCATTTTCTATCGGCGCCGGTCATCTTCTTTAATGATACGTTTCATTCGCTGCTGGCACATTACACATTTAATTGAATTCTTCGTTCTGGAAGGTGAACAGTCAAGTCATGTAAAGCAAATAAAATTAGCCACGGTAGTGTATCAATCGGCTTAGCATTTTGATTACTAGCTAGTCGGTAATTACTGTCCTTACCACGTTCTAACATGTTTACGGGTCTCAACGTTAAAACTCTACTGATGTAATTTTTGAACTTCAAAATTCTTTTCACGGATGGCGTTTTCAATTATCACTCGACTTTTTATCACCTGTATTCCTTTGATTATTCACTGGAATAATATTAGGCTTCACAAGTCATGCACAACTGTTGCCGAGTTAAAAAAACGATCTACCTGGATAAGCTCAATTCCACCAACTGGTATGATACGATAAAATGCAAGCTATATTGATTTGCTTTAATCATTCTTCCCCCGTTTTTTCTGCATTGTCGTTCTGTAGATACCTTTTCAGCCACGTACATAGGAATTAATATATTATCATACGATGCTAAATTTGTGTAACTAATGGTTTTAATTTTTCTTTTTTTATTCAAGAGGAAATAAATCCTCTTTAGATCGGATGTAAAACGAAACGACGAACTATTTTAACAGTAGAACCGTACGATTTTTGAAGGACAAATGGGTTAAATACTTTCATTTTTATAACAGCAATGAGCTTTGAAATATTTGCTCAATTTTGTATTTCTATCTGTATTATGTAAGCTTACAATTCAATATAAATATTCATCAAAACTTAGCTTTCAATGACGTACTGATTACCCATGGCAGGATAGTCCTACATATGGGGGCACGGTCCATTCGGGTTTTGAACCCACGATGGGCATGTTATTAAGTCGTACAAGTTGACGACTGTACCACTAGATCGGCCAAATTTAATACTCAATATATTTTTCTCGGATATATCTTTAAATAAAATATTATTATCTTTTAAAATACAATACTCCTTTAATTTAACTACCATGAGACTGGCACCGAAAACTTACGTGTGTCTTCCACAACTTTTATTCCATTCCAAACTCATATCGAACATTACAATATATTTGAATACCAATTTTCAATCCCAAACGTACAAACTCATTGAACCCTCTGCAGGGCGTCAAATTTCAATCTTATGCTTATTGCTTATTGTTACCAAAAGTCGACAATCACTTCATTCTTCGATGTTGATGAGCCTGTCGAGTGCCTCTTTGCATGCACATGGCCATACATTAAGGCTTATTGGAAAGCATCAAAGGCATTGCCTACATGCTTTGCTAGAAGGCAAATGTTTCCATCGCTTTATAATACTTTAAGTTCTCTCCTTGCCTTTCACCATCAACCAACCGAAACAAAACACTTCAAGGAACATTTGCTGTATACTACCTAAAACAGATTCTACCCCGGATGGTGCAGGCGACGTACGGAAACAGCAAAACATTCCTCAAACCATCGTGCTCGGTCGAAGCCACTCCTGGCTTCCGAGCTCTCGATACAGGTGGAAAGCGAAATGCCTATACCTTTTCAAATATAATAAAAATAATAATAACTTGTCAGAACGTAAAGGATCCCAATCTCCAGACCCATTACGCCGCACCATCATTCCCGTTTTACTCCATACAATCCGCACAATGTTGTGGAATGTATTCTACCACCCAGAAAGTTTGTCGGGTACGGGAATGAAAAAAAAACGCATGGAGCAGAATATTTGGGAGAAGGTTTGTGACATTCATACATACTTGGAAAATTTCCTCTATTGCTCCGAAAATGAACACCCCTTTCACTGTATCGAAAGACGTAAAGAAAAATCACAGCTAACTTATCAACATTTGTATGCTAATAAACTGTGTGCTAGAAACATTCTCTTGTTGTTGCCATCTGCCAACTTGCTCCTTGTACGAGGCAAACACAGTGAAAACCCAACGAACTTGGTCGAGTTGAAGCCATCCCTTACTGCCTACCATAAACCGAGCGCAGGATGTTACCACCTCGGATGGTTACAGACGAATAGCTTTGACCCGGGCCCAACTGCTGCTAGTTTGCTATTTTAGCACTGCTGTTGACGTGTCCTTACGTATTTAGGCTTCGGTGGAAACTGTAACTACAGCCGCGAAAATCGTGAGCCATTCCTTGCTCCAACAGTGACCAATGCTACATCGAGCGCTCAAACTTGTCAGCTCCTAGTCATGGACACCAGGGAAGATGTTGCGTTATCCCAGGCAATAGAGGGACACGATGATTTGGGTCAGCACGTCCAAGCAAAGCCATGTTATGCAAATAACCTATCATGTTTTCATGGATCACGCCATGGTGTTGAAAGTGAACCTCCCACTCAGAATCAGAACGAGCTTCAAACAACCTACTGATGAAAGAGAGTACAAAGTGTGGGTGGTATGAGGCAATCTGAGTAACACCACACTCATAGGCTATAAAGCGGAACATCAGCTAGGAAATAAATTTATCCTTTTGGATCCCGCACTTGTTCCAATTCCTCGCCAAAGTATGACAAGCCTTAGAGCACTGCTTTAAACTTTGCGATGTCTGCATCGATCGACCTAAATTAGGATTATGTTACACGCCCAGCTACGATGCGCAACGATATGATAGTGCTGCAAATGATACAACTTCAAAATTACACTTGTAATCGTAGTGTGTTGAATGAACCGATGTCATTACTATACATAAAGCTAATTACTATACATATCGTGCATTTTTTTTCCCATAATCAAGATTAGGTAGTCAACAGGCATGCCTAGAATAAAATAAAAACATATTTTTGATTTTAAAAAACATTAAACTAAGTCTACAAAATGCATGTCCTCAATCGATGTGGGCCCCCCAAATGTATTCAAAGTGGAAGTGTGGGCCCCGCAAATTCAAAGCCAAGTGGTCCGCGAACTTAAAAAGGTTGAAGAGCACTGGTTTAAAGGACACATACGCATGTTTTCCAATAAATCGTCCGCAATCTAGTAAATATTAACTTTAATTCAAGATTTTTCGGTATATATCTGTTTTGGGTATCTCGAACCGAGATCTCTTTATTATATTGTTGAAAAATCATTAGGTCATTAGCATTATTGACATGAGGTATTATTGGCTAGACAAGACAAACATTTTTACAGCCCTAATTTAAACCTACTTTATCTCCTTCTTTATCACAATAATCATTCCTAAGATTATGGTTTGGCAAATGATTATTTTGGGGCGGATTTATCCATCTCGCGGCCCTAAGCGGGGGATCGAAATGGGGTCCCAAATTTCCTTAAAATTTGTTTGTTTATTTATTTATTTTATTGAATATATTTTTACAAATGCCAAGTATATTATCCTAAATTATTAAACAGCAAATTATGTTCTGTCATTTTATATTATTTTAATGGTGCCTAAAATATAATTTCTAGTGCTCAGGCTTACATATTTTACATACTTATAGGTTGTCAATCATCCGTGATACCGGTAGTGATTTTTTTTTGGGTTTTATGTTTTTATTAATATAGAAGTGTGTGAAAATAGGTCGAGTTTGTCGAGGCCTTCAAACATTATCTCCAAAGTTCGTTACAACTTTTGATTGCTATCAACTTTATCAACGCATTCCACATCAATCTCTCAATCAATTGCTTGTAAAAGCGATCTAACATGTGGAGCTTTAAGTAAAGGCCTCCTTTAGGCCGAGGCCCCCCGCGGGCGTTCAGTCCGCTTATAGGAAAATCCGCAGATAAATTCGAGAATGACCAACAAAAGTTATTGCTACCAACTTCAGCTCCATGATATAGTCTTGTTCATGGCTATAGCTTCACTAATTCACACACCTTGATAACAATAAAGCTACAAAAACACTCAATAGTATGCAGACATCTGATAGGACCATTTATAAAACGATTACGATTCACAACCGGGATTACGATTCGTTCGCTATCACTTCTATTGTGTAACAAACACATCCTTATTAAATTGCATTTATTCCTACTGCTTTCCGCCACTCTTTTAGCTTCTTCATTCTCACGGGTTTCTCAACGCATTTTTCTCACCTTGGTTGATTTAATGCTCCCTATCGCCCTCCTAGTCGTTTCAGCAATCGAACTAAAATGGCACTTAGGTCCTATACACTCGTGCAAACAAAAAAAAAGCCAATATACATACACGCAATTGGAACATTTCTGGATCCTTGTTCAATTTTATTACCCTTCCCCAATTCCCTCCCTGTTGCTGACCTCATCGACAGCCACACTCCGGGGAAAAACCGCGAGCTTTCGGAAGCCGACTACTGTGTACGAACGATGATAACAAAGCGTTTTCCTCTGCTCACATGCAGCTCGCAAGATAAAACGCTTGTTTGTGGTCGTTTTGTGCCACATCCTCTGTAAGTCAGGATGAATGGTTTTATTACTTCGTTCGTCCGTTGCTCACTGGAACAGTCGCTTTTCTTCCCGTGTGATTCTGCAGCCCCTCCACGACTAACAGGGCGACAAGAAAAGATTCCAACGTGTCCCAACGTTTTATTGTGCCATAAAATGCGAAAACACACCCATTTGTCAACTGAAAGCTGAAGGTGGTAACGAAATTGAATAAACATCGCCAACATTTAGGATTGGTTTCCTGTTTTCCAAATAGTCCCATTCCAGATCTGCGCTATGGCATTGAACATTGAGGAAAAAATGAGTCTTGGCTCTTGAAGCTGCTGTTTCCAGGATCAAAACAGCCCTTTCTTATGCCCGTTATAATCTATACTGATTAACTATTTGTATTCATTTTATCTTTGGCAGGTGGCTGCTCTTACACGCCCGAATACTACATCAACATCCGTACGGGGACGCACTACTTCCCCAAGGGCACTACGTTACCGGGAGCACTGCATGGGCGTACCTCGGCTGGGTTTGATCGCACTGGACCCGTGGTGTCTGCTAGTGCAGCTGCTCCAGGCCATCATGAGAACGGTTCCAAATTCAAATGTGCCCTTAATCGCATCGAGGAAAAACACGTGGAGTTTTGTGTCGACGCGGAATCGGTAAGAAACAGACCCTTTGCGTCACGCAGTGAACATTCCAGCAAACAGCTCGCAAAAGGATGATCTAGTTGTTATTCTGAATGCATTTCAAAACGGCTTTAATATTCTCTCCAGACCACCTTTCTCCCTTTCCTGTGTATGTATGTTCAAACACTTTATTTACTACTTCCATTGAGGGAATTTAATTTTCGTTTGCAAAACCTGTCTATTTTTTGTGCTGCATTATCTGCTCTCGTCCAGTGTACTTCTATTCGTGCCCTGTTGCATTCTTTTCTTTCGTGGTTTGGTTTTGTTTAATATCACACTTTAACACTCTCCACTGCTACGAGCACGTGAATAACGTGGTATTTATTCCGTTTGCCCATTCCCACTTCCTCCCGATGATTTCACATAAACAGACGACCAATTTACGCGTCCCTCGAAACTTCTCCCCATTTCGCACCGTTTCTCCAGCATTGCGAAAGGATTCAATGATTGGTTTGCTCTGTTTCGTTTCTTTCCTGACACGTTTGGCTTTCAGCACGTTTCCGTACCACGAGCTCCAGTTCCGAATGCACCCAATCTGTCTAGCTTCAAGCCCACGCTCGGTGCAGCAAGCGGAAATGGCACGGGCATTTTATCTCAACTTCAGCAACCGTCAGCGACAGTCCAACCGCAGTCAAACCAGCCTCCGAATGCAGTTGCGATGAGTCCCATTATGCAGAAGAACCTCGGCATGCAGCATTACCGTAGCATTGAATGTGAGTATAATGCAAATAAGTAACATGGCATTTGTTGCTTTTCTTTCTCCTCGCAAAGTTTCATCGTGTCATGGCGTGTATTGTTCAATAGAATTTATCAAAGCCAAACCAACGTCATTTGCATTGTGTACTACAGATTTATAGGTTATGCACATGATGTACTATTTTCCACTGTACGACAAAATGCAGCAAATGCATCCCGGAGCTACCCAAACAGTTGGAAACAACTTATAAACTCTCGTACCGGGATGAGAAATATGATCCTTCCATAAGATTTCACTTGAAGGACTGAAGAAAATAAATTTAATGCGCACATTACATTACAGCGAGCCGACATGAACTTTTACAACTCAAAAGCCATCATCGTGGTAGCTAAAAAAAACTGTTGTAGCTACCTTCATCGTGCCCAACTTTTCCCCGTAGAGCTGGTAGAGTAGTTTTCAACTTGTTACACCATGTGCAAAAGATGCCACATAGCTGTTAAGTTGCTCCGTCGGCTATGCATTCCGCTGCTTAAATGCATTTCGCTGTAACTTGCCTTTTCAAGGAGTTTGCTCTTCCGTTGCATTGAATTTAATTATACGCCCTTTTGCACAGTGCCATGATGTGCCTAGAAATTTCCGGTGTTTGAACAAAAAGGTGTGAACATTGCTAGCATCCTTCAAGTAGTATCATTTTGGAATATGCAAACGATACGCTTGTAGGAGAGTCCTCCAGATGGGACCATTTTTACGCCTGAACCGTTTCTGTGCTCAAAGTAGTTTTTCATTTGCCGCTAGAAGACAGGTACCAATAGTGGGGTAGTTTTCAGCGGTACAAATACTTTGTAATGAATAACTTTGAAACGGAAAAGGTTTTATTTTCTCACGGTGTTTTTAATATTTTACATAACAAAACAAAACCACAAGAAAAAATCAATGTCGTTTAATTGTTACGAAAATGTTTTAAAAACATAATATACTATAAATGTGTCAGAGTTTTGAAGCTTGTTTGGTGAGATAAGCGAAGATTTCTCATTAAAATATAAATTATGTGTTTGATTTAATTTGATTTTTTATGTATGTATGTATTAGTGATGGGTCATACGACAACACTAACAGATCGACCCGGAGTCGGGTGTAGTTAGGCCGGAATCGATTCCGACACGTTAGTGCAACGAGTTCATACGAGTTTGGTAGGTTCATTTCAATAAGTTTAGTAAGTTTGGTGGATGCATATGAGTTCAATAGACTGAGTTTAATCAGTGGGATCAATCTAGTTAGTAGCCTTAATAGGTTTAATGGGTGTCTTCGAGTTCAGTAGTAATATAGTATGACCTCCCTGGTACGATTGTGTGTTTACTTAGAAGTTTACTCTCTATAGTTGGCTGTTTCGCCGTCTGTTAAATAACTCAACTTACTGAACTCGTATGCATTTACCGAACTCGTATGATCCTATTGAACTTGTATGAACCTACCGAACTTGTACGAACCTATTGAACTCGTACGAACCTATTTAACTCGTTGCACCTACGGGTTGGAGTCGCATATGCTTTGGCGAACCTACTGGAACCAAAATTACGACCCGGAGCGCTCGGATGGCTCCGACCCGCTAGGTTCGGGTCAATCCGCCCATCACTAGTATGTATGAATGTATCAGAAATATATTATTTTATTCGATGGATTTTTTTGGCCGGTCTCGTAGTACAGTCGTCAACTCGTACTACTTAACAACATGCCCGATATAGGTTCAAGCCCCAAATATGTAGGACTGACTATCCTGCTATGGGACCTATATGGGACAGGCACGCCTTGACCGACAACGGTTGTTGAGCCAAAAGAAGATGAAGAAGATTCGATGGATTTTTATAAAGAAACTCATGCGATTTGTGTTAACCGGGCCACGTCATAATGACGTCTTCGACTTGCAGAACAACAACACACAGAGAGAGAGAGAGAGAGAGAGAGAGAGAGAGAGAGAGAGAGAGAGAGAGAGAGAAAGAGAGAAATATAGAAGGAATTAAGTGGAAGTTTATCTTTACTTTGTACTTTAAACGTTTAAACGTTTAAACCTGTTCTTCAACTTAATACATCAATTATGTATTAGAACGAATAAGCTAAATACTTTCAATTTATGCCTTAAATTGTAGAAAATTAAAAAAGTCATGAATGGTTTTACATTAATTTCCCAATCAAATTATTGCAAAAGCTTCAGTACATTTCTCCTTTCTATCACTAAACAACGCTCTATTGTTTTCTGATGCAGCACCATCACCACGCCAACGGTGCCGAATTAGAACGAACCCTTGGTTGACGACAGCCGATGGAGCTCTTGCTAGTGCAAACTGCGTCAAGCGAACGGAACCGGATTCTGGATCTACCTCCTCCGGCATCAAATCAAGCAGTGGTACAGATGACAATAAAAATAATAATAAGTAAGATACATCGACAATTACATTGATTGCTCCTTTTCACTGAAAACAATCTAATGTGAATCGCATACTTGCAGCAAATCAAACGCACTTTCCGACACAGATTCAAGCTCGTCTACGGAGAAGATCGTTAACAGAAAGCCATTTACGCCGAAAACTCTCAAAAAGATGGCAGACTTCTCTCGCCTGGATAGTAGGTCAGCACCGGTAACGATTGGTTCCAACCAGGACAGTGACGAAGATGCTACCCTTAACGAAATGATGGGCAAGTTTGACGAAAGTTACCACTATGAAAAGGAGACTGACATTTTGAGGTAAGTAACTTTTATTTATCAGTCATTGTCACGAATTTTACACCTGCTTCCTTTCAGTTGTAGCGACTCCGATCCGACGGACTGTCCGACAGACATTGATACCGGTCAGGATGCGGGCGACGAGTGTGATACGGATGATTTTCTCGATCTCGACTTTATCGATACGGGCTCGGTGCAGGAGGTACCGGACAAGGAAACCTATCGACACACGACCAGCTGCTCGATCCATCAGTTCCCGGAACGAAAGGCGTCCTGTAAGCAGCAACGCATCCAGCGCAGTAAACGAAGTAACGAAAGTGGCGGTGGCTCCAAACGTCGAAAGAAGCTGGTACGTACGAGGAAGAAAAGTGCGGCTGATCACTCCGCCCTGAGTGTCGGGTCGGGTGCAGGAGACTCATCGGCCGTTGTAAGCCGTGGTTGTCGCAGTTTAGGCGGTACTCCTGTGTCGTTGAGGCGAAACCAGCAGGACCAAGAATTGCGTACACCCACCAGGGGCTCTCCACTCACTAACCGATGTAACTCGCTCACCTTCACCGAAGTACATTCGCTGCACAGCCGAATATTGGCAATTTCCGAGAGTGAAAAGGCGCTGCTTCGGGCAGACCTGGAGGCGGATGTTAAGTACAAACAATTGATTCACGAAGCAGAATCCATCCTGTTTTCCATGAAGAGCAATAGTTCCATTTGCATCAAGGACCTAGCCACAGTGCCGCCACCGTTGCCTCCGCGCGAGCCACAGCCTCCACCAACGCCGTCGCTCTCGAAAGATACGCCTGTTACCTCAACCACTATTTCCAGCCCGCGTCGCGTTTGTAACCCCCCGGCCAACAAGCGCGTCGAAATGCTGCGCAACTGCGAGGCTGACTTAAAACGAGAGCTGGCCAAAACATGCTCACAAAAGTGTACCGATGGGGCGGGCAATCCTGCTGAATTAAACCCCGCCGAAGGAGTTATCGTAAACAAGCGCTTGGAGGTGTTGCGCTATGAAACTTCTTGCTCACTGTCGGCTCCGAACAGCCCCAAAAATACGCGTGTTCTGTTGCCTCGCAAAACACATGTCTCTAACTTCATCCACCATCAAGCTAGACCGCCTTGCTCACCGGAGGCTCTGGCAAACGATCTTAAACAAAGTGCCAATCTTTCCCCGCCTCCGCCACCTCCGCGGCGAATGATACCGAAATCACCGACCATCATGCGAAGACGGTTCCGCAGCCAAAGCCCACATCTGAATATCGAATCTGATTCTGATTCAGACGAAGTCAGTCGAAATCTGGACTGCAAAGCTCATGGTAAATCATATCGCACTGGTACATCCAATAACAACAACAAGGAAAACTTAGTCATCAATCCTCAGCCAGCGACATTTCAGCAACCAACGGTCAAACCCGTCGTTGGAAAGCAGATGAATAACTTTCGCCACACGATACACGGTCCTGCCTTCACAAACGGTGAGGATGGGCAAAATGGTTATGATTACCCGGATGACACCAATGCTTTCAGCAACCATGCATCGAGTGCCGTGGGAATGCACAAATCGCCGCTTATTTCGTTCCGCTCAGTGGACATAGGCTCCCCAGTTACCGATGACAGCTATTGTCCTCAAAGTGAGCCACTCAAACGGAAGATATACACCTGCAGTGCAGCGTTCGAAAAAATACAGCGAAGCCTTCATCATGATACAGGTAAACGAACAACCAAAAACAATACATTGAAACAAAATAGATTTCACCATTTTAGGCATTGCAGAAACTAAATCATTTATTTTACTTGCAGATGCAAAACAACAACTTCTCATCGATGCATTAGCTGAAATAAAACGCAGCCTCGAAGACCAAAGTGTGGAGTTGCACGAGCTTAACAAATCCGAAAAATAAAACAACTGTAAACGACATCTAGTGGTCAGTCACTGTAGCTCTACGCTCCGTTTTACTGCGCCATCTAGCGAGCGTTATGTTGTATGAACTGTGTCTTCGCTAAACTGCTCGAATTAATACAAAATATACAAACAATCGAGCAAAGTTCCGGTATGAGCGGCTCAATGTCGTTTTTATTAATTCTTTAATAACTTCGTTAGTAAGTAGAAAATTTTGGAATGTTTTGTAGTGAAACCCTAAATTGGCGAAATTTCGTTTCTATTAGATCATAGCAAAAATTTACCATACTAAAACTTCAAAAAACAATTCTACTTTAGAATTACGATATCCATCCATCCATCCATTAGGTTGTAGCAGTGTTGTTTCAATGCGCTAATAAGGCAACCAACTCTACGCAGGAAACGTAATCTCGACCTCTAGATATTATCCTTAGGATAAAAAGCCACCCTTATTCGACATTACCTTAGTAATTACCAACTACTAGTTATCTTACCTTACTACATTACATTTCAATGGTATCCTCGAAAATGACGATGCGATATTAGTTTATAGAAAACTAGCATTTATTATTATCAATGCAATTAACACAGTTATACAGTTAGAGTCCAAGCGGAGTAAGTTATTTTTCATTGCTGTGGGTTTTGTTGTTAAGATTAGAATAGTACATCAAACTACAATAACATTCCCGGGTTAATTTGTTATGTATAAGTAACTTTTTTATTGATTCATCTGTAAGTAAACAGTAGTGTTGAAAAGTCATTCAAATGGATTTGTTTTTAGAATTCTTTTTTTATTATCTGACTATTATATTATTTTTACATATTTTCGTTACAATCCGACCAATAGTGAATATCTAGTTTTGTGAATTTAGATTTTATTAGCATTTTTTAGATAACAAGTCAATGCTCATATAGCTCAATCAACCAAATGATTCTAGGTTCCATTTTTTTATCTATTCTATATTTAATCTAACACAAAGGGACTCCAAACTATGGCGCGAGACCCAAAAGCAGTCCTTTAGTTTGAGGCAACGCGGTCTGCGCTGTGAGGAATTTGGAGACGCCTGATCGAAGAAACATGCATTATTTGTTAATACTTAGTATTGTTTAGTACCAAGACATTTTATAAATAATCTTCCTTTAACCAATGCCCTTTTCCTTCTGTTTTTTTTTAATATTTCTTCGATTAGATAAAACTCTTTTAGAGTTTTAATTAAAGTAAATGTAGCACACATTTTGTCTGCATTCAAAATAACTTTACAAGTTACGTTGCCTTGTAATCCAGACTTGTGCATTAGCTGCAATAACTTTGCAAAATTGTTCTTTGTTTAAAATTTATTCTAACAACTTTTCTGATACCATTAGCAATTATTCCACAATAACTGCAACCCCAATTTGAAGGACCAAGCAATGCGAGCTTATGTGCTTATTTGCATAACCGGAAATGCCTTTCCATTACGCTGCTAGTAATATCTAAAATCACAAAACTATTTATTGCTATACAAGTCAAGCAAACAGTGCAAGATTTGATTAATAAAAGACATCGGACGTTCTTTACATAGTTGTATAAGTTTGTATCATACAACATAATGCCATGGCATACAAATAATAACTATAGATTTCATAACACTATTTATTACCAAAAATGAAATGGCATGTGACGAATCAATGATAAATTATGTGGTGCATTAGAACACAAAACTAGGGACAACCAGGGCATACGCAATTAAGCGCATTTATTCGTACTAATTAATTATACACTCGAGAACAAGCGTATTGTTATTACATTAATTGTGTAAAATAACACACACACAACAACCAATCGAAAACGCCAGTGCTTTTCCAGGACTTCCGTTACAGTCGTAACAAGTTAGCAACATTGAAGTGCGATACTAAAACCGAAACAAACAACAAATGATGTCATCAAGCAAACGCTGCAAAATTATTGCTTTCCAATGAGGGGCTGCGAATCCTTACCAAAACTAATTAGATCCTGATACAAAAGCATAGTGTAATATGTTACTCATCCCCAATAACAAAAAATAAATGGGGCAATAAGGAAACAATTCACACAGACAAAGAAACCCCTAAAACCGAAACAATGAAACCTTAAAACCTAACGTACATCCTTTACATTTTAACTGTACTCATTTCATGATCGTATACAATGGCGTTCGTGCGCTACATTACACTCACAAATAAAGTCATCCAAACCATGTATTTAATAAAAAAAAGACTATTCAACTACCCGAAAAACATTTAGTGTTACTTGCTGCTGTACTCTGATTATGCCACACATTTTCTTTATTTCAGTATTATATATTTGAATAGCTCAATAGTAATCGAAAACCAAGTTTCCATTCTTCTTTTTTTCTGATTAAAACTATTCATCATGTTTAATACAACAAAAATTCAAACCTAACATGATGGCAAATTTTCTCAAAATAAAGCACTATAATGATTACAAATTTTCCATAATTTCGTACATTTCTCCTCAGATTTGATCTTTCAGATTTTGAAATCTTGTATGCCTCGCTTTGGTCGTCTTGATTTTTTCCAGAATAATCTACTACTTCTCAAGAACACAATGCGATTTTATATGTGACAATCTTATACCTTCCGACTCAATGATGTCACAAACGGATTTGGTGTTTGAAACCGGATTTCGCACATGATCACGAGCAGCCCATGGGCATTGCCAGTGCAGACAATTCCTTTTGTAACAGTTTTATCAGCAGTGTAAATTCTACTTACAATAAACAACTTTGGTAACATAAAAAATATATATGTTTAGTGCTAACAATTCTAATAGTAGACGCCTATTGAGCGTTTCTTGAACTCAGGATCTCAGGGAATGATAATTTTTGAGCAAATGTTAAATAAATAAAAACCTACGATCACGACAACAAGGCCTACGTGACGAGCCACTTTTTCTAACACCATCATACAGGCAGTTTGTTAAAATATTATCAAATTTACAAAATGCAAATTGGATTGTGATTTTTATTTGGTTTCCTTTTTCATTCTGAACCGCCTTTTCTTTATATTAAATTTGATCTTTTCTGATGAAAATTCATTCAAATTCAATTTTAATTCAAGTTAAAAATTAGCAAATGTTTTATCTTTTACGATTGTTTTAAAACAGGATTGCTACACCAACTTCTATTGTCAACGATTTAAATATTTGCTTGTAGCATGACTATTGCTATTTTGTTTATTGAATTCCATTCGATTAAAATAGATAGTCCTACAGGTGGTCGCATCTCCGCGCAACTTTTCTCGAATCTTTATCAAAGCCGGTTAGACAGTAAAAATGGTCAACTCAACGAGAAGCTACTAAAACAGGATTTGGTGAGTTTACATTCTTGTGCTGTCTATCTTGTTATTTATAGCGACAGCATACACAAAATATGCGATGGAACACGGGGAGTAAATAATAAGCTAATAATATGGTTATATTTTCCTTCAAAATTTAAAACATAATATTAAAAACCCATACAATTGATGCTGTTTTTTTAATTTGATATTCTGAAGTACCCTTTGTGTCTGGTAAAGTCCAATTTGTGCTTATACCTTCCACTTGTAAACAATATCAAGTAGGACTTTCCTTCACGGGTGGCAACAGACTTTGATACGATTCTCATCGAACAGCTGATTCCTGGTGGGATACGGATTTTGTTATTTATTTGGAAAGCTTACATTGGTTGCCCTGGACAAAGGGTAGTCTTGCCAGCACAGCTCGTGCAGCCTTTCTATCGGTACAGCCCTCTCTAGTTGCCAACGGTTTATTGATAAGAAAAGCGAATAAGCGGCTCACCCTAAATCCCCATGTCCAGCATGGTAACAGGTGTGAGGCAATCGCAAAACCCATAAAGCAACTGCACAGGGAAGAGTATCTGCATTCGCCGATTATCTCGCCTAACTGTCTACGATACAAGCACATCTTTGTACTGGTTTCTTGTCATGTCATACTGCCTAATCCCAAACATTTATTCATTTAAAAAATAATTATTAAATTATGCACGTGGCTTAGAGACCTTGGTTAACAAAAAAACACAATACTGAACGTTTTGCATCCCATAGCAATATCGAATAAACGAAATCATACGAACCCAGGTGCATCATGATTGCATGCATACACGTTGGATCCCGAATGGTGTGTGCCCCTTATCAATAATTCTCTCTAATCACGCAAACATTTTCCAGACTCGTGCACCAAACACGTTTATTGTACAAACCTTCATGATTGACATCGGCTGCTGTTTTTGTCTAATCTAATGATTTGTTATGATTGGTGTGTAATCAAGTTACTAAATGAACTTACAATATATCCATTCAATACGGTTGAATGCGCGCTCTTGGGACACTTAAAACGATTTTAGAACAAAATTGCGTAAGCTATATCTTACACTATTTTTCGTCAACATTATTGTGTTGAAATAGAAATTGGAAAATGGAACAGCAATTAGGCCACCACAACCTGACCATACCGTACTTATGCTATATTAGGACTTTACGGAGTAGATTTACCGGTTCTATGCGTATTTACCGACCTGCCGAAGGTGGCTAAAATGTGTTTCTGAACATCTCGCAAAGTTTGCCGTTGTGGTGGCTCTCCACCATTGATCTTTGAAATACATGCGGACGAAATTTTTTTCTTAGCATTTTCGCCCCACTCTATTTCCATACAGTTGAAGATGCTAACTCGTAACCCAAAACAGATAAACCCTAGGCCGAAGTGAAGTCACAGTCAACACGAACAAAATAAGGCACAATAAACTATTAACCGGTAGCTTAAAATTGCATATAAACTATTTTGAAACTAAGCGATAATTAATCTTAATCCATCATAAAAATAAACCTAATTAAGGGATAAGCTCTTTTCCAATTTCAATATCTAATTCAAGAGTGGCTAAGACCTTGCTAGAAACATTAGCTGAATGAATTGAATTCTCGGTATTTAATATCCAATCAACTTGATAAAGTACTTTGGAACGCCTTTACAATATCTCGTACTATACTAATTTGTAAAAATGATAGACAACAAAACTGCTGAAATGATCATTCTGCTCATTCTGAACAGTTAACAAAGCATACATGATCATTCTGCTGATAAATAGTTCTCGTAGACAACTCAACCACAAGTCTCCGTGATATCTACGAAGTAATCCCGAAACATGCGACAAACATCACGTATACCTTCGAAAGGACCTCGAATAATACCTTAAAGGCGTATGCTTGCTTTCAGGTGCTATAGTAAACCATCCGATCCACCTTGATCAGAAACTTCAAACAACTCTGAAGAAAACATGAAACATAACCTATACCTATGTTGAAGGGTGCTGCCGCTGGAAGTCCTTCGGTCAACACCGAATGTGAGATTAAAACCGGACCCAGCCCACTAGACCAGTTGCTAAAAGCCCACTATCGATACATGAGATATGTGCACTGCACCATTGAACCAGCCTCCGGTTTTTCATGCCAGATTGTAACAGTTTCGATAAAGCCGTAGTAATAGTGATGCATCGAGTGCCCGCTACTAGCCTCATTCCGAATTGGAAAAGCGAATTGTTGTTTTACAACGAATACATTCGGCTGGGTCTCATCATAGTGTCCCCCGCAGAAGCATTAGCAAAAAAGTATTGGGTACATTAGAAGATCATTAAATTTGATCATTCACGCTAGAAACGGCTTTGATCACGCGACCTTCTCATCGACCTGACAGCTAAACCTTTCACGCTTGCAAGCATTCCAATGGAAGCTAATTATCACGAGGCCAACCTGCTATGCAAGGGAGGGGAAACCATAGTCTAGAAATTCGGTGGCCAAATAACCGTTGCCTCAAACAGACTCTTTACGTCCAACCTTCGAATCCAAGTTCATTGTCGAGATGGTTGATTGCTTCTCTCTTTGTGTAGTACGATACAAACGTTCATGTTGTTACAGCACTCCAAGAACTCGTCCGTACCATGTGCTACAATTGATTCAAGGTGATGACACTTATATTTTACCTGAAAATCTGTATTGTAAAAATCGTTATAAAAACAGACAGTTGGTACAAAAATCGATCTTGCCTCAATGGACGATTCATTCCCGCAGCAGATTGTCTAGCCTAGTCAAACAACTTCCACCCTCAATACACAGATAGGCCCCCCCATTAGGCTATCTTGAATAAACTGACTGCACCAGCCCATAAAACGACAGATGACGCACATCAATTGAGAGCCTGGGATGGCAACACTTAAACGCAACTGCGGATGATATTGCCAGTCGCATGTTCGCTCTCAATGAATAATGCAAATTAATCAATTCTCAATGTGCGAGAAGATTCCCGTGCAGGATCGCCGCTGTCTTTATCGTTTGGCAGATGCCAAAACCGGAAATACAACCATACGTGGAATAGTTTCTTTTTCCAATTTTGACGCTCTCGGTATGCTCTGTGAATTTCCAAACAGAAAGCAGCATACCGACAACTTCACGTGAATATTAAATTATCGCGCCGGCAGTTTTTGGCCTCGATCCATATTCCTTCCAGGAAGCACTAGACAGATGACTGACTTACATCTAATATATTAAATACATTAGTATTTGATGACGACCTTGGAAAGCATTGTTCAATGTCCAATATTTGCAATAAGAACTCTATTACGTTAGATTAGACCTGTAATGTGATTGAACAGTGAACTTAAATTGTATTGCGGAGGGGGAGAAGGGGGGGGGGTAGGAGGAAATTGTTCGGCAGACTTGGGGCCCCAACGTCCATCGTCCAGGGTCCCAGTGTCCCTTGTCGCTAGTACGCTGTCAATACATACTAGATACTATAGACTACCGATCAACGGAGTACCCAAACCGACGAGGCCCAGGCGACCACCTTGTCCACCCACCGTTTGATCTGCCACTGAGCAATTGCTGAATAAGATATTTTAACACTTCGACGGCTGCGCACACCACTGTGGTGCGATCAAAAAAATATTGGTTGACAATCGAGCACACCAATGTGGTGTGATGCAGTTATTCGCTTCGCGCAGGTTATTTTTTTGTGCGTTTTTCATTATTTAACGGCATTCATATAGTCCTATAATATAGACAGCTAAATCCTGCCCAAATAACTCAGAGCAGAATAGAACAGGAGAACATCCCGAGGAACGCGCAGTTTTTACAACAATAGCCATGGTGCCTGGCGAAGAAACGAGTGCGAATCGTGCGGCCGACAAAGTATTAATTAAATAACCACATCAATATTGAGCACAGGCATTCAAAGGCATCCTATAAATGCTACGAAACACGATAAGAACTGTTTGAACAGGTACGGCGCACTTCACAGACTTTCTCACTCAATTCTGTTTTACTATATCATCACTCTTTATCGAATCATAGATTACACTTGCGTTATGGATTCCTTACTCGAATAATGAAAAACACGCATCTGCGACTTCCCTGAACAATAATCTTTCGATCACACCACTGGTCGTACGATTCGACAACCGTTGACCAATCGTAACTGGTCCCATACTACGCAAAAGCTCGCCGCGTCTTCACTTTCGTTTCATCACACCATATCAGTGTGCGTTGACCGCGATGATTTTGTAACGAAAGCACCCTTTCAAAAACGCTAAGCTCGTCAGCAAACAACCTTGACCGATCGCGCGGCGGTGGATGCTTTTGCTTTAAACCTCAACTCAGCCGACACGCCCTAAAACATACGCATTACAGCAAACTGGTCTTCCAGCAACAACAAAAGCTCGTGTGTGAGCGTTATCTCTGGTATAGTGTATTCCAGTTGCGTATGCGATG
The DNA here is from genome assembly GCF_943734735.2 of Anopheles gambiae. Lineage (NCBI taxonomy): Eukaryota > Metazoa > Arthropoda > Insecta > Diptera > Culicidae > Anopheles > Anopheles gambiae. The sequence goes on along the minus strand of NC_064601.1, from coordinate 68,318,084 downwards.
TGTCACCATAAGTTACTTGCACATTGCATTGCTAATGGGAATGCACATACAGATGTATCGCAAACAATTCGCCGAATACGAAGGATGCGAATGATGCAACAAAAGATTAATGAAACCATTGCCGAAAACTTATTCGAGAAATGATTGAATGTTCATTTACAGTTTTAAATGCCCCAAACAATATTATTACGGTTTATTTTTTTTTTATTATTTTATTCATCAGGTTTGAGATCTACATCAAAACTTAAAATTAATACATGCAGAATCAATTAATCAAAAATAGGACAGAACACGGAAGACATTTGATTGCAGTAGACAAATGAGAAGTTCATAAATAGCAAAGATAAAATTATGCAACGGTATATGATACAATTCTTAAATGTAAATGACCATCTACGATAAGTGCTGTACAGTATGGTGGTATTCTGGATACCGCGTACCTGTCAATTTACATTATGCTGTGAAACATGGCAATACGCCTCAACTGTTCTACTTACTCACCTTCTTGCAGCTGATCAAATACTATGACCCACGCTCATTTACAGTGCGTTGCTAAATGATTTGTCATAAAGGATATAGCGCAAAAAAGCCTACGGGTTTTCAATCTTCCGCTTAGAAGCAACTTTCGGGGTCTGAAGCAAAATGTACCAGTCTTTGACGTCATTTCTTTAGCGTCATCTGGGCACACATCACAATTACTCTTCAGGCGATCTTCAAACGATCATGCAAGTATTGGCATGCTACTTCCAAGCAACCAGTACCAGTGCTTACCACTTCTCATTACAAAATATTCCTCACCATTTCGCTGATGGGAGTCAATTGTGCTGTTAGTAATTATCCATGACCAAATGATTTAGCAGTGGTCGGTTTGGACGAGCTGAATAAAATTATCAACACCAAAATTGATTGCTTGAATATTTTCGTACTTTTTTGTTTGTATTTTATATCTGTGGAAATAACACCATTCTATTGACGTCAAATGACACTCCTGGCCATTGCTAAATTCCATCATTAAGTACCTCTTTATAAGATTAACTTAAATCTGTAGATCGTTCCAGTGTGCGGTCAAATTGAAACAATGGTCCCAGACATCTGAAATTGCTAAGGTGATTGTGTGCCACGAACGACATCCGACATCGACAATTAAAGATTACTTATCACGCAGCACCCAAACTTTAAAGTCTCGCCTAAATATAGACCAATATCTATCTTCGCCAGGTGTTCATAGATTCCTTGACATCAGTAATTGCACCGTTACCACTGCCCGTCGTTATTTCTACGTAAGCCAGACGAGCCAATACGTAAGCCAGAAGCTTTAATCTGATGCAATCTAACCGATCGATTACGATGCGGCCATCAATCTTGAGCGTGCAACTTTCGCGAAACACACCATCTCAGCGATGCCTTCCCGCACGCGTTTGACGACCATTAACCTCTTTGTTGACAGGCTGGGCTCACGTGGGGTCGAATTGTTGAAGATCGCGACTAAAAAAAACATCCGACTTAACAACGCAACGAAAACAAACGATGAAGGAAATGTTACCAACGCAAACGAAAAAGAAGGCCTCGCTCCCGACCCAGTCTACGTGGACTATGTGTTCTTATCTTGACTAGTCTTCCGATAGTTAAAAGGCAAACAAACCGGGTCACCAGAAATTGCACATTGTCAGGCAAACAAACAACACAAAGCCCCCCTGCGAACAAGAACGCTGATTAGCTCACCAGCACGTACCTTGCATCCTGCGAACCACGCTGACCTTCTCAGCTCCCTTCCCGATCTTTGAAGTTGAACGAATAACACACCCCCAAACAACACACACACACACATCTACACCGCAGTACTGCAAACACATATACGAGAAATCAAAAGTCATCATCGCATAGCATCTCTTTGATGACGAAACGGCGCAAAGTCTCTGCTTGCCCACGGCAACGGTAAACCACGAGATTATCACGCTATGACGACCAGTGTGACGTTTTCCCGTCCGACGATTGATTAGACTGGGAATAAATATTATGATTGGTATTCTTCCTACACAATTACATGTGCTGCTTGTTTCCATGTTGTACATTTACAATCGACGGTTGCATACATCGGTGTGCTTTATGCAACTTTTCTTCTGGAACGTTTTACTTACCAAGGGTTTATTTACCAATTTGTTGATGCCTTCTACTAATTCACAAACATGAATCTAATCCTTTTAAAATAAAAAAATTAAAATATATAATAAAATAAAATAAAATTCTATGATTGTACCTTTGATTATCTTACTTACTTCACTTAAAATTTTATTTTCTATGCCGCGAAGCGCATACAACGTAAGCTACAAACTAACTAAACGTCCATGTGTAATTAGGAGGTCTATCTTTTTGTGCCCCTTTTTAATATACCAGATTGACCTTCCATGATCAACACTTGCACTTAAAACATTAACGTCACACAAGCTTTTATCTGCCCATCGTTCAAGATTAAGAAATTAACACTAATTCATGCACCTGCGTGCGCCTGACCTTCCACAGGGCAACTAACATTGTACAATTACCTCAATATCAAAGGACAAAAACTGAGCAAATTTAAATTAAAACAAGCTCTAATTGATGTCACACCGCATACTATGCGTCTTTGCCATCAACGGAAATGGTTTTTGCGAAAAACAGTTGTCGTGTGGGCCACTCAGTAGTTACACTTCCTGGATTTTTTTTTAAATAAAATTACAAGCCTCATGATCGTGAAATCTTTTCCTATCATCGTCCCTAAATTCACGACGTAAGAACGCAAATTGATGCTAAAACGTCCCAACACTAAAGTGCGCCATTAGACGATCATTTCTATCAAAACAAAAACAACATTCTAAATTTCTTTTTGTGCGTCATGTATTTACCATTTATCGTCGGAAAACCCGTTCAACTTTTGATCATAACAACCAACCACCACGTAAAACATGAGTGTGCCAAAACTAACAACATACCGTTGACGATCCCTCTGCAATGTTTTCGTTCATTTGGAGCAATGTCTTATGCGCGATTGTTCAGACAGAAAATGACGTCACAATGAACGAGATTCGTGCCTTGGGAAACCCCGTCTCCGACAGAAAAACAATGCAAGCCATCGAGTCGACGCGGAAAGGCGATGAAGTATCTATCTATCGGCGCGGTCCAAGGACGCCCAGAAAAACAACGCCACGAAATCACACTCCGCTGACAGTGGATGAATGTATTCGTGTGCGATCGCGATCGCCCATCGACTGCTGTAAATACACGCCGCAGCCAATCCGCATGCAATCCGATTCACGATGATGGTGGAAGCTTCTCGAATGCGTATCGGGCCAAATGGCCTGCAGACAAAAGCTTCGCGCTTATTTGGCGAAAGCAATAGATGCCGAACTTTGGACTGGAATGTTTGAGCAATGTGCCAAAGCAAATGCTGAAGATTCCCCACTGTGCTAAGATAGCATTGAAACACACATTTCTAGATTCTTTTTAGGGGATTTGGGGGGTGGGGGGAGAGGAGGAAAGCGAATCTTATTCGAAAACATTCAAAAGCGAATAACAAATTAGCAAGCGATCATTCGATCCCTACACACGAAAAAAAATAATTTGCATTGATACGCTAAAACCAGTAAATGATACTAAGATAGTAAAGCTCAGCGATACCGAATACTCGGAAATGAAACTGGTCCCATTAAAGCTCAAACTGGACATTATTACTCCCTTCTTATCATACTTGTTTATTCTTCCCATTACAGAAATCACAATCAGTTTTCCATTCTTCTATTCAACTGCGAAATCGAAGTAAATTACAGTTTAAAACCATCCACGCTTTGCGGAAGTACGATGCGTCTGCGAAGACCTTCATCTCGGCCCAAAATTGTTCTTGGGTCAACGATCGAAATGAAGATCATGCCAAGATCACCTGACTTCGTCAGTTTTTTTGATATACCAAGCAAATTGAGCAATGTCCCTTTAAAGCGGCAACGTATCCACATCAACCGGGCAAGTATGCCGGATAACCGATCATTCAGATTCACAACATAAACATACCGCTCTGTTGTTCCGAATCCGGAAGTGATAAACCGCTACGTGGCATCTCAAAGCGAACTCGAACCGGTATGGTCTAGAGATTACTTCCGCATTTTAAGTCCGTAGATTCAGTCAAACTGGCAGTTGTATCTTTTATGTATATGGGTAAGGTATGTCACCAAAACCCGCTGCCACCGGCACACCGGTAAAAGGACAAAGACAACTCAACGATTTGCCACTTGAAGCAGGCACGGAAGATCACACCGTAAATCACGCGTTATTTTGTACTCTTGCTTAACTTCTCCACACTCTAAATATACTACCAATTTCTGTGCTACAACGATTGTGTACGTCAGTAGATACCCTTATTAGGGTTCCAGCTTTAACATTCCACAAAATAACTCTTGAGTGGCTCTTCGAGCCCACAACCAACCTGAAGAAAGCCATTTTGAACGGATTTGCGCAATAATACAAGTTGGCTTCACATTTTCTGCAACTGACCTCCATCCGGAGAAGCGCCAAAAGAGACTGAGAGAGAGAGAGAGAGAGAGAGAGAGAGAGAGAGAGAGAGAGATAGACAAACAGATAGCGAAACAGAGGAAAATCTTCGAGGTCTACAATCTCAAGGCTTTCTCAACCATCTTTCAGTGGAATACCCGTGAGGTAAGTACTTCACTTCAATTACGCTACACCATGGGACCGTTTGCGTCAGCCAAAATTACCCATCACCGTTTCTAGACCTGAGCGAGCTAAAATAAACCCCGCATGAACGCGCAAAAAAACGCACCACGAGCCACTTACCCTCAATATATACCCACCCTCGCGTATTTCCTTTCGATTCAGCGATCATCCCCAGTAGCTAGCTACATGGACGAATCTTCGGATTGGATCTAACATCCCTGCAAGAGTTGATGCCAAATCACGCTGACAACTAAAAGAAAAAATGTACCCCGCGTCTAATTTACGCTCAATTCTTCACAATGAAAAACTATGCATTCCAAACACGTCTCACTGTGCTGTGTCGTTTGGTCTACGTTCTAGCCAGTGACGTGTACGTCAGTAATATTGATCGTGCTATTAAATAACACGCACAACAAACTACACATCGGGATCTGTTCATTCTCAAGAATAATAGCATTGGGAATTAATTGGAACAAGTATTTAAAAGTATAAACCGGTCCATGAGAACTTAAAAAGAAGCGGCTTCACAGCAGATTCCAACAAATTTGCTACCACACCTCTGAGGTGCGCTCGTTGACGTAGGCAAAAGCAGACTTCCGGCTCAACGTAGCGCTTAACTATGGGTCATTTACAGATGTTCCAAACGACAGCAGAAAATGACTTCGCAGTTTTTGTACGATCAGCATCTAACACCTGGCATCAACACTTGTTAGCAGTGAATGGTTTGACAAAGAGAAAGTAATGATAATAGAAAATATCAGAAACTAGCATATATTATTGGATACTAAATAATATTTTTTATAACTTTTGCATCTGATGATAGATTAACAGCATAGAACTCGATCATTGTAAGAATGTGGAGTATATGTAGAGTATCTATGAAAATGTTCAATACTTTAAAAAGTTATTTTTAACATACAGAAATATTGTATTACCTCATTTTGCATATCTTCAGACACATACCACAGCAAGACCTAACCAAGACAAGAGAAATGCTAAGATATACCTTGCTTATCTTTGGATATTGTTGTATGATTGTTGTTTTGTTTTACTATTAAATCACCAATTACGCCAATGGATACATGACGTATGCGCACACCTATAAGGATTTGGTTCAAATACTAATCTAATCCCTTCAACTTGCAACAAGGAGAACTACATATCGAGTTCCATCCAAGTAGTCTCATCGCACACTGCTATAAATTGCGGATGGTTTGCAGATATACATAGCAGGAAAATAAACGAATTTTAGTGAGTTTGGTAATTTACATTTAAATACAAACAATCAAACATATCATGTATGCCCTTACCAATTTCCTATCAAATTAAACTATCTTGACGACCTTCACAATCATTCTTACATTATTTCACGCAAAATTAAGCATTTAAATAAATATAGCCATACAACATCAATTTATTTATTCATTTATTATTTATTAACCTATTGCAAATATAAACGACTGGAACTGTTGATGTTAAAGTGACGCAATTTAGTTCCAATTAAATAATTGCACCAATAAATAATGTTTGCTGTAATTCAAAGGCAGCTGTGCTTCCATATAACAAACGCCATGATAATCAATCTTATTGTTTGAGACCAAACAAATATTCAATAAACATTCTCATCGTGTTGCCATAAAGCAAATGTCAAATTTCTTCGATCGTATCACGCCTTCTGGAAAATGAATAAACTGATTTCATTGTCGTTGTTTGGATTTACGACAATGATTTTGGTAATGGTGACAAAGGGGTATTTTTTATACGAATTGTAACATTAAAAACGAATTGATTCTAACAATGTTTACATCAACATTACGTGTTATAATAGATTAAAATATTAGGGGATGGAATAAATCTGTACCGTTTTCCTTACAAACATGCCATCGAAAATAAGCAATTAACTTGGTCGAACGTTAACCAAGACATTTGGACATTTGATACCAAGTTCGAGCTCGATCTTGTTTGATCCTCGTTTTATTAGCACAGAACAAAGTAATCCTGGCCGCTCATTTGCTGATTTAAATGGTTCACATAACTTCCATTTCCATAAAACACATTGCGACACATCCCTGAGACGGTGAGTAATTGTTTATACGCGTGTGTGTAAGTTTCTTTTTTTTCTTTCTACCTAATATTTAATCCCATTCGGCATTCACACCCTACTACATCCGATAGCTGATCCGCACCCGTTAGTTTGATGGTAATTAACTATAGCCTTCTTTCTTTCCGCTGTCACAACGTAACTGCGGTAGAAAGGTTGCAGTTGACAAATCAAGGTGGGGTTTCGAAGGCAAACTACCTACCACAATTTAATCAAACGTGCTGAATGGGTAATTTTCCGCATAAGTTCTCCGCAGTGAAACTTGATCATGTATCACCAGCAGCATGTCTGGCTACCGGCTAATGTATTGTATTGTGTGTGGAAGTTTAAGGTTAAAAAAATATATATTTAAAAAATTCTTTTGAAAGGCAAAATGAATAACCTTGAGAACTTTCAATTCTTATGGGATATATAAAATGACGAGAAAAGACGAAATTGTATAGTTTTATGTTTACTTTCTGCTTCCTCTTGTAACCGTAAAATGTATGTATTACATGTACCTTTAACAAACTGAAAGCACCAAGATGGGCTATTATTATAAAAAAAAGAGTTAAAAGCGGTTTCAATTCAAACGTGTCGAAAATACAGACACCATCGAGTTCAACGCAGTATGCGCTAAGCGGTATTGGTTCCAGCAACTGTTCACGTTATGTTAATCTGCATTTTGTAGGACACTCAATATTTACTGAAAGCTGTAATTAATTCTCACATGTATGTATCATGGTTTAAATAAAACATCTATTTCATAATTTAGATTTAAAAAAATAAGTTTCATTTTATTCCTCATGCTTAAAGGAATGCTTAAACTCTGTTTGTTGTCCAAATATACGTGTTCTTTTATGTGCAGCTTTTATTATTTTTTCCTGCTGGGTGGATCACATTTGTGCACCGTGCATGTGCATTATTGTTCGTCGCGCTGGAATTGAAGCACCTAGTGTTACCTAGGAACTAGTGTTACGATCAATGACGTTAGCTGTCCCTTTTTCGTATCCCAGTTTGACTGGGTGCAAGGTGCATTCCGAACCAGATCACGCTTTCGCTGTGTGTCTCGTGCATTCCGTTCGATTTTACTACACGATTATGTTCTGTGCCATGCTGCGTGCACATGTTTGTAGCGCCATCACTCTCGAAAACTCAATCTTGTATGAATCGATCTAGCCTTCGACCGAAAACTGGCCGCCGATGGAATGTTGTTCCCAGCCGTGAAGAAGCCATCCTTCGATTCGAGGGTTCAAAGTCCAAAATATTTTGTTGCCCGCGATGCATTCTTGCTTCTCTGCCTTCCCCTATCATCGTAGGAAGGTTCAAACTAATGATAGGCGGTAGCCGGCTAGTCAACATTAGGCTTGCCAGGCCTTTACTGGATATTTTCAAATGGTAAACGTAAAGTTGTACCCCGAAAGAAAAGTGATGAGGACAGAATTATGTTTTGGGTCGGGTCTAGTTCAAAATTTGTTATCGCTTTCGATTTCGGACTCCGTTCGTTAGTCTGGTTTATGATATTTTTTTCATTCTCTCTCGCACACACACACTCTTGATATATTTCTCTCTTCCTCTCTCTTGCTGCTTTATTTTACCCTTCAACTACCCGAATAGACCATCAATTGCATGCACTTCGTTTTGGCATACACCCGTTGCTGCTCCGTAAATGCTACGTGATCAGTTCGTGTTGTCAATATAAAACGTATGTACCACCAACCAGCATCCAATTCAATCACACGCTCTTGAAGGTCAACTGCTGATTAGACATCAGCTGCATTCATTGCCTGGAGAAAGCATGCCCGCATCACATGCCCATCAAAAACCACCGAAGTCCAAAAACTACCCCAGAAAATGAGTCCAAACAAAAATGATTACCATGCGATAGCTTCCGGATCGGTGCATAGCCTTCGTGTGCACAATCATACGAACGACAACAGCACGAACCAATACGGATGTAGCTTTGAATGCACACCCCACTTCTACGATAAGCACACACACCGAAGATGCCTGGAGCCACGTGATCTTCACGTGCTCTTCGATGCGTTCATGAACAGCGTGAAGACCAGCGTGTGTGAAAGCTACACGGAGATGTCGCACTCCGGTTTAAGACGCTTACTGCTCCCTTTTGTGAATGGGACTTTGATTCCGGTCGTCGTGTTATTAATATTAGTCTTGTTTTTCTCCCTACCCGGACCGGCAAGGTTAGGGCATAGACCCGAACCAAATTTCGGCTGTGATGTAAGCCGCTTCCTAAGCCTTGAACAATAACCGTGAGTATCGCTAGATGCTAAACCAACAGAACCGGTCCGAACCAGTCGAACATGGAACACTCTGACTGATAAGATCATTGTTTTGAAACGTCCCTTAAAACTGAACACAGCACTAAACCCCTTTCGATGATACTCGGTTCTAGCGTGCAATGTTTTATTTAAAAACGTTTTTATTTTTCGTACAGCTACTGCTGATGTATTATTTCCAAGAACTTTATTCAACCACTTTACGAGGCCTGGGGCCGTGTGCAAGGTGAAATTATGATCAAGGCGATACACGCTGCCCGAACGATCAAAAAGGTTACACGTTATCAGGGCTACTGCGATCATCATGCGAGTAAAACAATTACTTGGCGTTCTAATTCGATAAAAAACGCAAGCGCTATTCAATGATTGAAAAGATTGCAAGTTCCGGACTGAGTAATTCGATTGCTGCATATCCATGCACTTTTTTAGCAATGCAACTTGCGGATCAAATCCAAAAGCGGTTCAGTGTTCCTTCTTCTTCTTCTTCTTTGGCACAACAACCGCTGTCGGTCAAGGCCTGCCTGTACCCACTAGTGAAGTGAGCTTGGCTTTCAGTGACTTATTGTTACCATAGCAGGATAGTTAGTCCTACGTATGGGGGCCGGTCTATTCGGGACTTGAACCCATGACGGGCATGCTGTTACGTCGTACGAGTTGACGACTGTACCACCAGACCGGCCCAAGTGTTCCTAGGTCAGTAAAAAAAATTAAAAAACAAATACCAATTCATTTGGCGTAATTTTATTACCAGCAGTGCAAGTCGTAGTTGCGCAAACGGTTTTGGTTACATATACAGTGGCGGTCACCTAAAATCGAACACCTCATATTTTCACCTATCATCTGGCTTTGTGGCACCCTAGACAGTTTTCTAGACGGCTTATCGGATTTTTTTTAAACCCATCAGTGAGGACACTCTTCAGCTATGTCCCTTCAAAATATCAGACCGACGTCGTTTAAAATCTTGGAACACTATGCGTAAATGTGATTAAAGGTATGACATTTATGGGGTCCACTAAAAGTCGGACATCCTATATTGACCAACATGGCTCCAAAACCATTTGATTTCAGTCATCAAAGGTCCATAGACTAAATAAAGTAGTTTTGAAGAGAGTTATTATTTTTCCTAATTTTAGAGTTAGTTAAACCTTTAAAAGTGTCAGAAATGAAGGAGTAGTGGAAATTTACTGCCTTACCTACCAATAAATACCTAATTGCCTCAATGCCGTTGGTCATTATTTAGATAGAATAACTACTGCTTCGAATTGGTAGAACATTTTTGTTCCTGGTTTGGTTACTGAATATGTTTGAACATGTTAATATCATGAATCGTATTTATCATTAGCAAGGTAATGATTAAGAGTTTGTGCTATAAGCGCTCATGCATCCCCTAACTTTCTAGATACCCGAACAAGTTCAATGTGTTTAAGTATGAATATTCCTTTTCCTAGACATTTTCCGCATCAAAATTAATGTTTTTGTTTTATTGATGCATAAATTCTAAATCAAAAATAAAATTTTAAAGATTCTTTGCCCGTATGCCTTAACCTTTGAACAAAATGTCACTGCCTTACAAGCGTAAAGTCTATCGTTATAAATTTGTTACAACCGATAGCTTTAAGGCGGTCTTCTACCATTTTTTGTTGTTATCAATTTATTATGCTCACGTAGTTTTAAGCTCGATGACTGAAACATGAATTATAATTTTTTGTATTCAAACTCCGACTTCTCCTCTTGGTTATATCCAAATATTTCCTTAATATTCATTTTTTTATCGTCGTTTACTTGTATTAATTAAAGTATTATGTAGAAAAAGTGACAAAAATGTCTCTATAACATCATTCCTGATACTTCTACAAGATTTAAAAACTTTGAAATAATTAATAGCAATACCTTCTTCAAAATTACGCTGCTATTTAAATTTGTGAATCCGGACCGCAGAGCGCTTGGTCTAGATTATGTAATACATATCTGGCCACCCAAAATAGTCGATGGAGCAATAATAACTAACCATAATATCAAATGGTTTAAGAACCATATTGGTCAATATTGGCAACCTAAGTGGTCATTTTGCTACGAAATGAAGACTGGCCGACTTTCAGTGGACCGTATAAATTTCATACCTTTTATCACATTTATGCATAGTGTTCTCAGATTTTAAACGATATCGGTCTGATATTTTGCAAGCACATAGCTGAAGAGTGTCCTCACTGATGGGTTTAAAAAAAATCCGATAAGTTGTCTAGAGAACTGTCACAGGGTGCCGCAAAGTCAAATAATAGGTGAAAATATGAGGTGCCTGGCTTTAGGTTACCGCCACTGTAGTTATTAGTAGTAGCAGCTACGAAGAGCTAATCGTGATTTTGATTTGATGAATTAAGATAATTATAGCTTTTTTGGTTAATATATCGATGTGACATGAGTATCTTTGTATGCTTGTTATTTAATGCATCAACCGTAGGACCGCCAAGGTAAATGGCCCTTAATGATCAACTTAACTTAATGATTCTACCAATGCATAGTGAGCATCTGTATAAAAAATCGAAAAACTAACTTCATTGTAGATAAATACAGTACGAGATACTTAAACTTAAATAAAAAACTATACATTTTTAACCTTACCATTTTGAAGTACAGACCTTCAGAGTACAAACGTATAAAATACATTTATTTAATTAATTTCTTTTTTTTACCAAACATATACCATTATATCCAAACATTACAAAAGCACCATAGATTTGATATACACGCACGTAAAGTAGACTATAAACATGGATCAAGTCAATGAAGATGATTGGACATAGTGGCACCTGATCGAATTATTTGGTCAAGTTCTTGTATATTAAATCACATACACGTTATTAATTGAAAAGTAATAAATACAACATATATTAATATAATTTCATCCTTATCTATGAAGGGAAAAATCTATGAAAGGAAAAAAAACTATGCACCCGTTGTTGCAGCGAGTTCGAGGGGGGTCGGATCATAGTAGGTTCAATAACCGAACTCGCTGCTCCAACGGGTCGGAGTCGCCTATGCTTTCTCGCACCTACTCATCATTCGGGTTGACCCGAACTCGTGACACCAGCGGTTCAGATTTGATTCCGACTCCGACCTAGCGCACCTGCTACACCCATAGGTCGGAATCGATTCCGGCTAGCTCGCACCAGACTCCGGGTTGGGGCTTGAAATGAATCGTATGTCCCTCCACTAATACTTACTAAAAAAATCTGATTTTTGTCCATGATAATTGTATTAAAATGGAACGAGTTTCATTTACTAGCAGTCATTTATTCTGATATTTTAAATAGTACGTTTCATATGAAGTCTTAATTCGAAAAATGCTATATCATGAAATGATTGTAGTGGGGTTAAACATTTTTAACTTTTAATCGCTTCATACAAGATAAGAAAACATTTCGTAGTAGCATAGACACCAACCATATAACCACTAAGCCGGTCTCATGGTACAGTCGTCAGCTCGTACGACTTAAGAACATGCCAGTCATGGGTTCAAGCCCCAACTAGACCGTGCCGCCATACGTAGGACTGACTATCCTGCTATGGGGGGTTATCCAAAAGTCACTGAAAGCCAAACCCCACAAGTGGTACAGGCAGGCCTTGACCGACAACGGTTGTTCAGCCAAAAGAAGAAAAAGAAGAATAACCACTATCGATACTTTCCCTCATTGATGCCTATTGATAACCACATTACCAAAACCCATCCATGATATAAACAATACAATATATGTAAAATACATTGCGAATATAAATAATTTATTTTATTACTTACCAATTAATCAAGCCACAATGTCCCGCGGTTTGGTTAAAATAAACGCACCCGCTCCTACAAGTCCAATCGGTGAAGATTTCCATATAATTCCTAAAAAAGAATTAGTAAGCCAGTAACCTGTAACCAGCACGATCGCACGTAAAATCGAAAAGAAAATACACTTCCGCAAATACTGTTTTTTTTAATTATTTTAAAATGCCCATAATCTTAACCCGCTCCGATTCTCAATTACAAATGCACATTTAAACAAGACACCAACGTCCCAACGTAGTTGCCACGAAGCAGCCAACATGACATTTAACCTTTGCTTTGGCATCTTACCCGATTACTACCACAATGCATCGAACGCACGGTGTAGTATGCAACGCAGTGGCACGCAAAACGGGTTTCGTCTTGCCAATACTCATTTGCAGCAGTGCATTCCGCCTCGCTCATGTAGCAAAGGACGCTAAGTAACACTCAACCAAGCAGACCACAGTATCCCCATGTATTGGTATGGTATTCTGACACACACACACACACACACACACTGCCACACACTATTTGTACGATCTGTTTTACCCTACCTAGAATGCGATGCCACTTAACCAGGCCAATGGTCACACCACCAACGGTTATACGCACCTGCACGCACTTGTAGTGCTCGGTGCATTCAACAACAACAAACCACTTTTCACCTACCAACCATGTACTACTGTCACTACACACTGCTCCATCTACACCATCTCAATGAGATCGGTGCATATCGTACATTTGGATACAGTTTTGCTGGTATTCCTTGACCCAGCTGCTCATTATCTTTTGCTAAACTTATTCCTTCTCACTAGTGTAGCGAAGCTAAAATAATCCTAATAACAACGAAACCCCTTACTATCCCCTGTAAGCAAACATTGAACGATCCCTGTGTTAGGTGTTGTTTAGTTTTTTTTTTTTGTTAAAATCACGCAAAGACTGGCTATCCGGCTGCGTGGTACTGATTAAGTCTCGAAAGTCTGTAGTGGCTAGCAAAACGTTCCACTACCTTTAGCCTTAAGTCATTCATATCCAAATTGTTCCAGTACTTGGATACAGGTTACCAAGTTGATACAGTGTATACTGATATTAAATCTGCTTTTGATAGAGTATCTCATAAACTATTGTTGATGAAGCTCTCTAAATTAGGCTTATCTACGTCTTTCGTTCACTGGATTGGGTCTTACCTCTCTAATAGAAATCTTCATGTAAGCTACGGATCGTCCTTTTCTTTACCGTTTTCCAATTCTTCTGGTGTCCCTCAAGGAAGTGTACTAAGTCCCCTCTTGTTTCTGTTATTCATAAATGACATTAGTTTTATTCTACCATCTCCTAACCTCCTTCTATATGCAAATGACATTAAAGTATTTGTTCCAGTGATGCAAGAGGATGATTGCAGCGTACTCCAATATCTTCTTAACTCCCTCTCTTCATGGTGTGCGTCAAACTTCTTAGAGCTCTGTCCTAGTAAATGTAGCGTGATCTCTTTTTGTCGTCGTCATTCCCCTCTTATTCACGATTATGTTCTTAATAACACTGTTATCAACAGGGTGTCATGTGTTCGCGATTTAGGTGTTATGTTAGACGAAAGGCTATCATTCGATAGTCACCTTGAATTGGTCTTCGGTAAAGCTTATTCAAACCTTGGCCTTATTTTTCGCATGACGTCGGGCTTCACCGATTTGAGGTGCCTTAAGGCATTGTATTGTTCCCTAGTGCGCCCTGTTGTTGAGTATGCTTCTGTTGTCTTCTGTACTAACAGGGCAGGTTGGAATAACAAACTCGAAGGCGTGCAAAAGTGCTTCACTAGGTGCTTATATCGTCGCCTCTTTGGAAATTCTACCACCGCATTACCGTCATACAGTGATCGTTGCATATTGTTCAATCTCGACACCCTCGAATCTAGACGAACTAAAGCATGTGTGTCATTTATCAGCAATTTGTTACGAGGGAATATAGATGCTCCAGACTTGATTTCCCAACTTAGTTGGTATGTTCCTTCCAGGTGTTTAAGAAATCGGACGGCTCTTGAAATACCTTTCCGCAATACAGCGTTTGGCATTAACGACCCGTGGCTAATTTGTTTGTGTCAATTCAATGAACATTACCGCGATTTTAATTTCTAATTTTATGTTCCGGCTCTTTGTTATTCTTTCTAATTATGTCTCTGTTATTCTTAATTTCTTTTTTGTTTTAAATATTTTCTTCTTATCCGCTGCTTATTTTCCTTTCACTATGGATTTCCATTCTGTTATATCCTTTTCTATTTCCCCTTAGTTTAGTTAGTTACAGTTAGTTTAGTACCAATAGGGCTAACTAAGTTTTAAGCAATTATATGTTCAACCCCAGAGGCAGACATATTGAAATTAATAAATGAAATGAAATGAAATGAAATGTCCGCATAGGACGTTACGCCAAGTAGTAGAAGAAAAAAAAGGAGCCAGAACATATAAAAAAAATCACTGTACACGCCACCGATTTTTTTAATCTTTACTACAATTTAATGCACTTGCAGTCAGTTCGCCAGTTACGCGGTTAATAATTTCCAAATAAACAATGGCAAGCAATGTCAGCTAATGCGAGTAGTTTTAATTGATGTTGTAAGTTTATATAAAATAATGATGTACCACTAAAAACTATTTAGTAAATCCATGTTGTTATCAAATTCGTTACGTACCTGAGCTCATTTAAAAAAATATTTAGTTTGTTTTCTTCAATTCAATGTAATATTGAAATGAAAAGACAATTCATTTTGTATTTTATAATGCACAAGTGCAGCTTTCTCAAAAAAACTATAAATTTTTGAAAAACTCGCTTTACTGCAAATAACTGCGTAACTTGGGAACATACCGTACTCATATTTGAAAAATAACTATTATTCCGGACAGACAGTTTCTTTCAGTTTGTTTTAAACTCAAATCTAAATCTCATATATTAGCACACTAAATATGTTTCTCTTCAACTAGTTTTATATTGGGATGTTTCCAATGTGATACTTATCTCCAAAAATCAATCAATACAGATCAATGTAACACATTAAACTTTCTTCTTGCACACGGGTAATTCGAATATATACACAGAGATAAGGCCATTCATATATATGTTTCACTATGTCACGTTTTATTTTTCCATTTCATTTCAGATTCTTTTCACTAGTCTACATTTTTTCATTAAGATAGACTAACAATCTTTACACGATTTGACTTACATTGTCGGCGTTTTGTGATCATCGTGATCGCGCTGTCAATAACATCGGTTTGCAGTCGTTTGCTTTGCTTGGAATTTACGTTCGATTACCTTAACACTCTTTTCAGCCAATTGTGGTTTTGTGTTCATCAGTTTTTTTGCTCTTGCGATACATGCTTGTTTTAACGTTGCCCGAGAAGTTTTCTTCCATATAAAAGCCGGACTCAAAGCCCATTCTTCTGGCAACGAACGAACCTGAACCAATTGAAGGCAATTTAGGCAAAAATTACAAGCCTACAAGATATTGATTTTAAAGATAATATGTCGCTCTACAGTTGTGCCATCTCAGCCACGAACACTACCTAGCTTTTGATAATGTTGTTTTGCACTAAGATGATTCAAATTTATTTGCTCGCTTCTGTCCCTTTCTTTACATTGCTGTGTTATCCATTTTCTAACTTTTTTCCCCCTTATCACCATCTTATCACGGTCTTTCCCTTTAGTTTTGTCCCAATTCATCAAATGTAAACAATTTAATACATTGCTTTTTTAATATTTTTCTTTTTAGTTCATTGGTTCTGTTCAATTATTTTTGTTGTGCTCTAAACGTATTGTTTTCTTTAATAATTCTTAACGGAATGATTTCTTATCTTTTTGGCGCTACTTTAAGCCACGAATGGAAAGAAACAATTTCTTTCCTCGGATAAACGCTTGTGTAATATTACAGTATGCCGTTTAGCGCAACCGTGAATCGCAGAAAGCACACGTATACCTAACTTCTCTTCAAAACGGGCGTAAAAACAATCAATTGAAAATCGAATACTTCCATCGTCATCAAAAGCATACCTTCCCAGTCAGCGAAACACATCAAGCATTTTGCAGAAGAAAAAAATCCAATTAGCATAACACACATTTGAAACCTTGGAAAACTCCCCTTCAGAAACATTGTCTCAGTAAATAGCTCATCACCGCATATCTATGCTTCACTTAACCATATCCCGATTTGACCCAACGACCAAATTCAAACAAACATATTATAGTTTAATTCTATGGATTAAATCACCTTTACTGAATGTCTCCGGTGACACGTATTTATGGTGAACTTTCTCAATTCTACCATCATACGGATAGCGAAGAGACAAACAGACGAATAAAACTATAATGAATTATTTGGATTAATGAAAACTACACTAACGATCGATCATCTATGCATGACGCACAAGCATATGAAAGGTGCAAACAAATCCTGAGGTGTTTTAGCGTACACTGAGCGCTCGGTTTTTGTTACACAATTTAAATTTTGTCTCACTTGTTAAATGCTTTCGTGTATCAAATGCTGGACCGATGAAAGACGGGGGGCTTGGGGCTGCCTGGTTTGCTACGTGAGTAGAGTTCTGTCTTTATGGTTCACTTTACGAACAAATCCATTTTAAGGGTTTTTGCAATATTCTGACCGCTCTTACAGGCTTTCCAATAATGTTGGGTCTCGTTTCTATAACATTATTAGTCGCGCATGAGATATGTTCCAACAGCTATCACCTATTTTATTTCGATCACAATAGTTTCTTTTATTTCTTCCACATGAATTTCAACACATTATAGTCAACATTTCCTTTGCAATTGAAATAAATTTGCAAGTAACGGTAACATTAATTTTGAAAATATGCTTCAAATCTTTCAGGGTTCAAATCTCTGTGAATAATCGATGGAAATTCGAACTACGGATGTTTGAAAATCATGTAGAATAAATGAAAAAGAGATAATTGTGATTAATGTAAAACATGTGATAGCTGTTCGCAACAAGTCTCATGAGGGGCGAATAATTCTGTTCACATTGGAAAGTGACTCGGGAAAACATGTATGGAGTTCGGTTCCTCAGTACTAAGCTCTAGACGTTTTCGTATATCGAATATTGGAACAAAAAAATCATACATATTTTATTGACCATCACATTTGTTTTATATTCCGAATAGTGATTGGAAAAGAGTATTTTGTAACTGGGATAGGCAATTTAATAAGCCGGAATAAATAAATTATTATCTGCAAATTAACACCTTCCATTTTTTGCAGCTTCTATAAGTGTGGGATGTGAGCAGTACTATTCCTTTACTCTCGAGTTTGTTGTACATACAAGGAATTCAATTCAAATCATTCGGCAATCTTACTATCTAGGACGTTGATGACTTCACTGCGAAAATCCTAAAACGTCCTAAAATAGTACCTGATAATGCAAACCTCTACATATAAAGTCAGACTATCCTACTATCCGTTTTGCAGATGTATGTTGCAGTTCGAAGGATAACTTATACCTCAATGTGTCCCCACAACCCAAGCATGTGTATTCAATGACGTATTCGAAAACATGCACCCAAACAAATCAGCGCCGGTCACAAATATCTAGCACTTCCAATATGATCAACTCTTTTGCCACAAAGGAAACAATTTACAGAAGCTATAAATAATTTAATATACATAAAGCTTGGAAAAGAAAGTCTCAAGTACGCAACCTTTTCGTGAGAAGATCGCTATTTAGGATTGTTTCACCAAAGCACGCATGTGTGGTACATGGTAGTTTATGAAAAGAAACAACACTACATGAACTCTATCAAACAGGATTCGAAGAAAAATTTAGCAAACGCAGTAACATTGCCTATGCAACAGCATTACTGGGATTGCACTTATATGCTTTCGTGATTTTTGTTTTTACTTCCGATACTGATCGACAGATTTTGAATTCTCACTTCGATTTATCTGATCCAATCCACCTGAACCAAACATACGTCCTTTCTCTTTCTTAACCCAATCCCTCACATACACACATCGCACACATACGAAAAAACGAACATACATTCATCAAATCTATCACCTCAGTTTTGTGACATATTGCATACCTCATTCCTTTCTTTTGTTGCTGATCAGGCACTAAAGATCATCATATCCGGTTGGTCAACAATTTGCAAGATCTTAATTTCATTGTTACACGCACACACTTTATCCATTACACATGATACATATGATCATTCTGCCTACATAAAAGATGATATTTTACATCTGCTGTTCAATTACACTGCACGTCGTGCTTATGGATCCTCTTAGCAAATGCAAGTGAGTTTTCCTTATTATGAGGTCATTGAATTGAATAGCACAGATGATTGCTTTAGAAATGTACAGAATATGATCCAGCCGGGAATGTGAACCTCATCTCTGGTCACGAGAAACCAACAACAATCTCGCTTAATAGTGTACTATCAATATTGGATGTGAGCTGACAATCTGCTACAAACCCGAACAGAAAATGCAAGGCCCTGTCTAAACCGGCCCAACATCGCTCTGGTACCGAGCCGTCAAATAGTTGGCTGCTTCACTCATCTGTTCAAGCGACCGGTACAGCCCGATCAGATGCATGCGAAACTGTTTGGCAAGCTCAGCGCTACGATCCTGCTCTTGATTGCCCTCCGACTCGATACCTGAGTCGTTTTCCGCCGACGTTTCACTGTCGGAATCGCTCAGCGTACTCGCCGAGTTGGAGGAAGCTACTGATACCGTGCTCGGGCGTCGAATATGGCCCTTCACCGATGTCGCCGTCGTCGTGGCAGGACTGATGCTGCTGTTTGCTTCTACTTTTTCACTTCCGGCCACTGAGGATCCGGTGCTGTTATTGGTGTTCATGGTCACGTCCGAGGTTGTGTTACTGCTAGTGCTGCTTGTGGCGGAGCTGTTCGTAACATTGGTGTCTGTGTTATTGCTGTTAACCTTTGACGAGGTTGATTTCGTCGAACCCATAACAACCGACTCTTCCATATTATCTTCCGCATCCTGGCGTCCCCAAAGCAAATCTACTTTGACTATTTTCAACATGTTGTAAATTTGAAACAGTTCCGCCGTGTTCAGGACTTCGCGTATCGAAGTACGGTTTGATTTCTTTCCATGATGTGCTCCATGGTGTTGTGCTTTTGGTGCAACCGGTACCGTGTCCGTAGCATCACCAACCTATGAAAATAGAAAATAGAAAAAATATGTAAAGGTTGAAAATCAGCTGTACGCATACAATTTTAAAATGTATTTAATTCAAATTTATATTTAGAGTAGGGCATATTTTATTCAAACGGTTCTTCCGGCCAAATTTCTTCCAGCAACTATGTCTTTCTAATCTATAATGCATTTTCTGGCGATATAAAACTAAGATGATTCTCTATTTACCATATCCATAAAAAAACGATGATGATATTAGCAGGCCTTTTACATTCATAATACTCTATTAGTTAACTTCTTTTTTGTTTAGCGCATCAATCATAGTGGTAGTCCATTAAGGGCCTTATTATCACAAATGTTTGCTATACTATAAGCTGAACTATTTTTGCTAAACTATAAGCTAAAATGACTTGTTGGTTTATCCAACCAACGCAGGATAGTCAAACTTGCATGTGAGGAATTCGGTATATACGAGGCTTAACCCTTGCAAGGGCATGCAGTTAGGTTGGTAACTTTTATAGGACTTTCACTTAACAAAAGAAAGACATTTCTGAAATTCAAACTGATGTTGCGCATGATCAGCTACATATGTAGCTGCGCATGATCATTGTCTGTAGTATGCCTGCACGGCATCTTGCCAACACCTTACAATGTGCACCTACGGACTAATGGCACAAAATAACACAATGCATCTATATGAAAAGGTTTCACTTTCGTTTTGTCAAAACTCATTTAGTACAAAAGCTCTTCGGTAGCATAAATATAAACAATAAACTACAGAAAAGAGAAATCATTCAACCATGCAACAAGCGGTTAATAACTGCGGCTGTGAAAGTTTTATCGGTGTTCACAAAGTGTTTTAACTGTTTTTCTTTCTGGAAAATAGTCCACTAAGCAAATTTTATTCCTTGTAGGTGAGTTTTCCTTATGATGGCGTCATTGAAGAACAACATTGGTCATAAGAAGTGTCCTCCCAAATGCTTCTGACTAATTTCATTTCATTTCATTTCATTTCATTTATTAATACAATATCCGCCATCAAGGCTAAATAATTAATAAATAGTTAAACTTAAACATTCTTTGCTTCTACCTAATCTGCACGAACGCCTTCGTCCATGCAAACTCTTGAATCTTTCACAATTATATTATAAATTAATTATATTTTTTTATTTATATTATATTGCACACCTACAGACAAAAATCACAATGAGTGAAAGGAGGAAGGAAATACAATGCATAAGGGCCAATCAAGCTGATGCAACAATCGACATTAACCAAGCTGGCTGAAAAGAGCGTTGTAGATGTGGATTGCAAAAATGCCTCTGTGGCTTCATTAAGAAGTGAAAATTGCACGCGGAACAGCCCCGGCAAAGGAAAACAAAAAACCTGCAATGGCTCGCCAAGGCCCGTGAAGCAAAACAGTCGCTATATGAGCCACATGAACAGTTGCTTGCTTGTTGTGGTGGTGGACACCATATCGCTACTGACATCACAAGCATACTTTCTGCAAACGTTTTATTCATCGCCATGTTTTCTACCACATTACAAGACTGTTGAAAATGGTATCCAATTTTATTTGTATGCATGATGATCACTGTTATAAATGACGTTATTTATTTATTTATTTATTTATTAAAGTTTAGCAATAACAGCTATTTAAATGATTTTCAATTTACCTTTCGATCCATCAATCTGCAGGGAACCAATATCGTTTCATCCATCATGTTGACAGTCTTGACAAACGTTTCCATCGCATTCAATATGCTTTGGTTAGAGAATTCTTGGTCATCGTGGCGGGCGATTCGTCGCAAGCAATTCCTAAAGTGAAACAAGAAAATAAAAATATGTACTACACCGTAAGTGTTACATGCATCGCCCACATTTACTTCATTTATATTGGAAATTCATTATGCATATAGTCAATGGGACGTGAGAATAACAACACTTGGCATGTCTGATTTCAAGAGTGATTGGTGCAATTAATGTCATAAAATATGAAATATGTACTAGTGAATGATAAAGATATAAAGACGTATCAACTACAACATTTGTCCTTGGACGAGCGAGTTTTATTTAAAGGCGGTTAATGAGTTATTTTTTCGAGCTTCATGAAATACAACAATTTATTTGCTATCACATTTCATAACATGACCTTCCGATTATTTCGATAAAAACTGGATCATAAGCCAACTTTGTACGACATGTTTAATAAATTTATGTAAAAAAGGCATAATTTTATTCAACAAATAATACTAAACAATCATATAACGTAAGGAATAATGTAACTCAATATTAAACAAAATACTGTCATTAATGCTGATATTGTACAACTAGAGTTACAGCCATTATTTTTGTTTTTAATCTGAAAAATTGTACAGCCAAATTTTGCAGTTTCCAGCACAATTTACCGACTGCCAGCCTCAGAATGTTTTTAATTCTTCATAGTGTTTATTTTGCACACATTAAAAAACGAAAACAAAACTCGTGGAACTGTTGCACTAAATCCAACGAAGTTGCCAACAAGTTCAAAAGTAGCACAAGTAGTTACCATATGTGTTCTTTTTTTTAAGCGTACAGTGAGGATACAGTCCTTGGCAAGGAATGGTGATACACCATACAACTGCCCTTAAAAAATATAATTTGGCAAACTTTGCTATCCATTTGAATCCAATGCAAGCGAATAAGATAACAAAAACCTGCTTAAAGGGTACTTCAATAACAAGATCATCATTGCAGGTGAAAGATCGTTATCGATAAACTTCTAACAAGCAATGAAGAACAACCAATTTGCCTTTGGCCTGCCATGTCCAGATACAATTTTATTAATTACTTTATGTTTTAGTAGATACCCGAATGATCTTGTAAGCCAATCAATGTGCCAATTGCATTCACAGCACCCTGGAACGTAACTAAACGAGTTGCTATGGCATAACCAACCAGGAACGACGCCTAACTACCACATGTACGACTTGCCAGAGCTGCTATTTTCAGTGAGAACACGTAAATATATAGAAAATAGAAAATAAGGAACTGTCCAACTGTTTTATATGAACTGTTTTATATTAAGCGGGCCGCATTGGTTCATAAATAATGGTGTTGACGATCATTTTTCCGTTGCCTGCAGCTAATGCAAACGTTTAAATTTCGTCTTTATAAGAAAATACTAACATATAATACACAAAACTTCTATAGCTTTCTATTTTTTAATCTTGGTCTACGTCTCTGAAAAGCAGCAATTGCATTCTCTTTAAAAATAGTCACAATAATTAACTATTAATTAAGAAATGCGGGCCGCGTGCCGTAGTTTGGAGACCCCTGCCTTAAACCATGGATTATGCAGTTTTAGAGCTATTCATATGCCATAAGTTTTTTTTGTCTTCGAATAACGAGCACGTACCTAACACGTATGAACAATTATTCGTTCAAGTTCAAAATTGAACTTGGCGCATTATCATATTTTGCAAATACATTGAATCGAAACACGATTGACCTTCTCTGGTTTTGGTAGTGTGTGACAAAAATACAGTTTTACAGTCAAACGTACGGTAATTGCTCAGCAAACACACGTCGCATTGCTATTGCTTGTATCGTTCCTTCACCTGTCTTGTCTACCCGCACAAGTAGCATTCAAAGTACCCGATGAAAGTGTACCTATTCCCCTGGAATGGCTAACTTTGCCGCGCTGGCACGCAGTTTTGCTGGAGGTCAATCGTCCAATTGTGTCGCCACCGAAAATCAAGTACACTCACCACAAAAGTATGAAATTCCAAAGTCCAACCATTACCATGTCGCGCTACCTACCTCCAAGGAAATGGCTTCACCAAAAGCACGCATAGGAGAGCCTGCTCTACGAATTTTGAGGCCGTTTGTGCTGTACCGTGCGTACCATTTCTGCTGAGGTCGTGACAATTTGACGGTTACCGTTGGAGGAGGACCAACAGTGCCTTCTTTTACCTAACGGACAAACCAGCCCCTTCCATTCGCCGCTGTCTCAAGGTCCGGCAGAGCAATACACTAAGTGGTGGAAAAATGAGAGTCACGAGCATACCCTAATCATCATCGCGGGACAGGTGGGAAGGCTATTTTGTTTTTGATAGCAAAGGCTGTGTGCCACACGGTTCGCCAAACAAGGAAGGTCGAGGTGCAAGTGAATGTCGCGATACTGCACACATAATTTGGGGAAGTGTCTTGAATATCAAACACCTATTCCGAAATAACGGCACACTACCAGCAGACATGTTTAAGGTTATATTAGTAATAGCAAAATTCAATGCTAGGCTAGTGGCAAGGTTCAACAACATTAAGCTAATTGCTAAATTATCATCTAACACATTAGCTGTATGCATGTACAAAGCTAGAGACGATACTGAAGCTAGAAACACATTTAAAATCCCTTCGCTCTAGCAGCATTTGGTCAGGACAGGACACCTTTTCTCGTACAATCTTATCCCCTCAACTTGTCAAGACACTCTCACTTTCATTTACGATCAAAACAAAGTTTCCACCACCAGTGTTCGCGCCCAACTCAATGTATTGGGCAGGCTGGCTGCATTGTCCAGATGGTGGCGTAGAGACTATGGTGCAATGCTACAAAGATTTTCCCCACCATCTCGCTTAGACACAGAGTGCAATGCAGCAGGGGAACCGCTCTATTCGGAGTGACGATGTTGGGTTTGGGTGAGGACGGGTCGTATGATTGCTTCATCGTCGCCTCTCGTGGTACCCTAGAGAGCTAGTGGTCTGACCGGTCCACCTTTGTATGCTGCGCGCGCGCGCTCACACACACTCGTCGGCAAGGAACGACGTTCACTCGGTCGACCTTGGCAAAAATTAACTGTGAATGAACGAGACGCGATCTGATCGACGAACGTGCGCCACTATACAACTTACAGCCTGCTATGACGCCGCCCTGCTAGGTCGTACGACACGACGTACGCCCGCCATGGACTGACTAAATCGGTGCTGAATTCATTCGACAGGTGAATTGGCACTGGCACGAGTCGTGAAAACACGCCATCGATGCACACAAAAATAAAACCATGACACACAGGATAACATGCGGCATTTGCATGCTCCTCGATGTCGAAAATCAAGTGCCAGGATGATATTGCTTTTTCCGTTAACCATTAATGAGGAAAGCCATTTCGCATCATACTAGTTACTGCCCTACCATTACTAACCTATTATATTTACTACTACTGCTATGGCATTTTGCATAGACAGAATTTTGTATTCAATGAACAATGGGTTATCATATCTTTGATCATGATACATCTCTATCCTGCCAACTATCTCGTCGCTCTATACATCGCAGCCTAACATGTGATCAAGGCATTGCACGGCATGCATGTGTGGCTGTATCTAAGCGGTTACATAAAAGATTGACCAGTCAATACCGCTTGGGTGGGGAATTGGGAACGAAAAGAGGGTGTAATGCCACAAGCGCAACCCATACTCCAATGATCAGGCAATGGATGGAAACTGAAATCTTAACTGCCAGGCGAGAACAGCCTCGTCGAAGAGTCGTCGTCGTCGTGAGACCTATCCCACCATTTTGACCACCACAGATCGGTGTATTGCGAGTCCCACTAATTTGGAACGGCACAACAAAACCCCAGGACGTAACCGGGTTACGGTGCAGTGACTTTTGCGAAACTTTCGGACAACTTTCGATGCTCTAGACATCCCGTCTCTGGCGGGAGTGTCCTCGACATGCTTAGCGAAACGAAATGCTATGAGGTGACGAAAAAAAAATGCTCGTCTCAGGCATTATTGCGGGCAATCTGAGGTGACATAACAGCTTAATGGTTGTTTACAAACAAAACATATTCTCCATAATCCACGTAATGTTCCTAGTTCCAGGACTAGGTGTATCAAAAAAAAATGTTTAAAAAAACCTTGGATTCAAATAAAATTGCAGGCAGTCAGTCTCCGAGCTTTACGGATTAGAAAGTACACGATTTGCACAGTTCAGCAGATGTTTTAATGTACAAATTCTGCTGATTTGACAGAAAAAATATCAAATGCGAAATAATATCGTAACTTTTAAAAGGAAACACGTATTTTTTATTTAAAGCCTACTAAATAAACAATTTACGGACTAAAGCCTCGGTGTACCTTGGAGACAACCGGTATATTGAAATATCATTGCAAACAACAAAGTCTAGAACGGCGAGGGATTATTTCACACCACAGAAGCATTCCGGGTAGTGAGGTTTTCACATTCGCGTTGAGAAGTAAAAGTTGTTTCCAATTTATTTCAATCCAAGTTTCCGTTTCTTCAATGTTCTCCCGGAGGGGTCGTTCCATTCTTCCAAGGACAGATGGTCCTTATAAACCACTGTATCATAAAGATGCCTGACGATATTGCCGACGTCCTTCATAGATCATTTCCTACTATTCATTGCGCACAAAATTGAAAAAAGGATTGAAGGTTTTTCATATCACAGTAACGATGTAAATGTTTTACAAAAAGAGATATCAGTAATGGAAAAAGGAACGAATATATCGCTCCTGGGTCACAAAGAATCGATTATTCATTTCCATACCGTGCGTTATCTACATAGACCGGAATTGGAACAGAGGTTTAATAGGCATTTAAATTTAAACTATTCAACCTGCGGGTTGATGACAACAGGTCACCAACGTTCAAACGCAAAAAGTTTCAAAACAATATTAATTATGCATACGAACTCTCCAGGGTAAGGTTGGCCTTTGTTTTGCCATATTAAAATATCACTTAACCACAGCGAAGAGCATGCTTTGAGCAGTTTGACCCAGTGATCGAATAATTAATGCACCTGCCGGTTGTGCACAGTCCATTTGATGTGTTGGCTCTGTTGGTCATTCTATCGTCAATACGTTTATTGTTTTTACTTTATATTGTGCAATTGAGTTTCCTTGGCCTCAAAATATAACACGCTTTCGATCAATAGAACTAAGCTATGCTTCAAGAGGACTTAAAAAACGAATCGATTCATTAGCGGATGATTTAGCAACTTAGTGTTATCAAAAATGATTTCCGAAACTGGTTTTGCCGGTTGGATCTCTGACACGACACACACACACACCCGTATTCCATCTGGGACACTGCCCAAGTTCGTAAATTGGTAATGCTCCATAGCTACACAGACACTAATCACTCTTATCGCACTTCCCATTGCACCGCTCGGTTCGACCAGACAATTACCTCAGCGTTGACAGGTAAGTTATAAAAGGGGTTTATTTATTCTTCTTTTCTCTCCTTTTTTTACAGCGAATACCATTAAACGAAGCACCTGCACAAGGAGAGCGTCCGGCGTAACTCAAGCCATGGGCAAGCAATCTGGCAATTTCCACTAAAGCCTGTGGGAAGCCAAAAAGTGCGGAACATTCCAGTGCCATAACATTGATGCGAACAAAAAAGCGCCGATACAGCGCGAAGCCGTTTCCGTTTGGAAAATGGAACGTTTCTCCACCACATAAGCAGTAGGATACATGCACGTGATACCCGCTTCTAGAAGGCTTTTACACACACAATATTTTTTTGTAGCCCCAACGTTTTGTAATCTATTCTTCTTTATCCTCTTGATTTTCCGACGGACGGTCGGCTGTGCGAAGCGACTGAAGAAAATCATCTGATCGACGCGGAACCCCAATACGCAACGGGCTGTGTAGCAATAGCGTTGGTTGTATTGGTGTTAGGCGGTTTTTACACACCTAGCGTCATAGCAATCTTTGTATGTGTTCGTATCCGGCAACGGTGCAACGTATCCAGTGCGCATGCACCAGACCACACCACCATCAAGTGGGTACAGAAAAACCTTTGCAGCTACCAACGCACACACACACACATGCACTGTTCCGTCCCTGGCAAAGGTGAGGCAATTTTTGACACTTCAAAACCGCCAGCCGGGCGTTATCTCATCTGATGATACGATATCATATACCGTTTCCTAACTCATCCCATGATCTTTATAAGTACTTTCAGGCACTAGCAAGATAGGGGCTTCCCGTTATTGAATCATCTTCTGAATCATCGTTGTAAAAATTCCCCGACCGACACATACAAAAATGGTTATATTCTTTGTAATAACATCATTAATTTGCTTTCCAACAAACTTACATACACTGATGTGCATCGAGTGTTATCCGCACTCAAACAGCTCACATAAAAAAATACATTGCCATATCACCACCCCATGGCCATCACTGAGGCATAAAGTGTATCCGAAATACCATTTGCAACGAACTGAAACAAAACGTAGTTGCACAATTACTGGTGTTTGCGGACGGGTTTGCAATCCGTTTGCACTACCTTGATCAGTTGTACATAAGTGTTGACCTTAAGTAACGGGAGGCACACATGTCGAGCTCCGTGTATCCTCGGATCTATCGAATCGAAGATACCAAACATTGATCCATGGCCAACTGCGATCAATCGTAGCGAGTAAGTCTGCTAGCAAAAGTCAAGGAAGGATGTGCACAACGGTGCAGACGATACGATTTCCCCAAAACACAGCTTTAGAATACAATGGTGTTGAAAGCTTACCGGCTGTTTTCCATGTTTGTGGGCAGATCCGTGTATCCGTTCATGTCGTCCTGTCTTGGCTGTCGGGACAAATGTTTGTGTTGTGGAAATTGTTGCTCACAATTTAAAACACAGGATTATGATTAACTTTCTCCTGCCTTTCCGAATTCAATTTAGCGCTTCACGTACGGCACTTTCTCACACAATCACACACTTTTTGAGTATCAAAAGCGCAGCTCGCAGCTCTTCGTTTTGCAACTACTTGAATGTATGATTGGTTTTATCCCCCCGTTTCGCTTCGAAAGCTGATGTTTTCCTGCTAGCTGTGGTTGAATTGAGGCGATTTTTGTATATGCCTTTGCTGAACGCTCGCTCTTGCTGGCTTTTACTATACCGCTTTCTCGATTTAACACAGAGATGTACGCCCTTTTCTTCGAGCAGGCACGCACATACACACACACACACACACACTTGGAAGCTGCTAGAAGATATTTCTGATATTCTGTTTAAGTGCAACGCTCCTAATTATCGCTGCTCCTGCCTTGCCAATGCTCATAACACACTTCAAAATTTGCACACGCTCGCTACTGCAGACAAACGCACATACACGCACACACACACAAGCACACACCTCGATGAATAGGTGTGGAAAACGAAATTCTGCTGCCAAATTTTCTATCACGGAACAACGACGACAGCCTTCGCCTTATAACTATATAAGGCGCACGGAGACTTTTCCTCGCGGTGGACTTGTACGTTTTAGGATGAATTTCGCTTCCCTGCTAAAGGCGCGGACCGTTTGCGTTTTCTCTCACGGACAGGCACACAACCTACGCGACGCGACGGGCGACTTTCAATTGGGAGAAATACGTTACTGCAAAGCAAAGTAAACGCTTCGCTGCTGTTCAGCCCTACAGTGCCGTGCGTGCTGTTAAGACTACTGCGCCGAAGAACTTTGGCAGTTATTTAAAATAATGCATGAACATTTAAAAAAAAATCATAATAAGCTTTTAATGTATTAGTTTTGAATAAATTTTTCGGTTAATTTTTGATTAGCTTTTAATTAGCGTTCACTTAGATTCTTATCGCGTCATGAAACACCGAAAAACGATACTTCTAAAACATACGCTATGCACTGTACAACACACACACGCGCTCACTAAACTGTCAAGCCTTTCAGTGCTTCTCTGTCTTGCATCAACATGCCTGGGGGTTCACTGTCTCATTCAACGGATCGGCTGATCGTATGGCGGCCTCTGATTGGTTGATTTCAGGCAAGCGTGGAAGTGTGTGCAAAATTCGTGAATAAGCTGTCTGGTAAAAAATCAAAACGACCATTCGTTTCCAATGCATTGTGGGCATTCAACACTTACTGTCAGGTCAAATTTTGCTAAACAGAGTCATTTAAAATAAAAGAGCATCTAACGCTTTCATGCTCATAAAGTTGAACGAATAATCAATGAAGAATTAAGAATAAGGTAGAGTGATAGCTTTTTGATATTTTAATTTTGTATAACTTTTATAGTTTAATCCGTTCCCAGATAATCGATGGACTATTGTACAAGTTTTTTTTACAGGAAATCCTCGACATACGTTACATACATTACATACATCGAGTTTTCGTTGATGTTTCACCTGTCCAATAGTTCATTTCGCTGTGTATTTTTTCAGTTTGTTACAAAAAACATTCCACTTCGCGGTAGATTGAACGCAATCACAGCGCAACTGCGATTGCTAATACGATTTGACATCCATTTTGATAAGTGCAGTTGCGTTCAATTCGGACGCAATAGTTTTTACCACTTTTTGTAATTGAAATAAAATATTTTTTGGAGAAAACTCAAACAATATTGTCGTAAAAATAAATAGCGCATAGAGCAAAAAGTACTATGAAAGTGTTTTAATTTCGCATTAAGTTACAAGAAATGTGAGTTTTATATTTTACCACCCAATTTCGCTTTGATTGCGCTGATTCAATCCCGAAAACGATTTTGATAGTTTTGCCACAAAATGAGAGCACTGACAGCGATTGAAATCACGCTTAAGGCGGCGCTCTAGCAGCAATCGAACACGACATGCGACACGAACAAACCCATATAATCATATGGTGGTGCCCTGTCAGACACAAAAAAACAAACAAGACAAACGTCGAGTCGAACATGTCAGTTGATTCTGTCTGTGATGTTCGATACCCACCTGTGCTGTGAGTACCTTGGCTGTCAAACGCTTCACAGCTACAGTAGATAGAATTCAATGCGGGACAATTTCAAGTTTGTTTACGTAGTTTGTCTCTTTTTCTTCTTAAAATTGCGTGAAAAATATTAAAATAGCAATCAATTATATTTGCAATGCTTCACAATCAATTATAACATTAAATCTATAGGTTTGAAACATATTATACTATTGCGTCTACATAATGCATGTGTATGCACTGGATGTGTTTTGTCTTGGATGTTTGTTTACATTTTTTAATATTAAATTTGAATGATTTTTGTGTTATTATTGATGTGAATTACTAGTATATTATTTGTTGAATCTTCCCCCTGCAGATGAATATTCATTTAAACTATGAAAATGCTTCATTTTCGAGATGAAAAGATAGGCGTATTGCAGTGCATCATGACAGGTCTATAAGACATCGAACAGCTGACAGAGCACCTATCGAACAGAGTCGTGTTTGTTTGTCTCGTTCGATTGGTCCCAGAGCGCCGCCTAATGTAGAACTGCTTTTAGAAACATCTTATAAGTAATTCGATGTTGATAAGGATTAGTTTTTTTTTTTAATTCAGGAGGAACGGTCCAAAAAGGCCGTATTGTTATTAGGAATAGTTCATGTTTCTTAAAGATTTAAGAACATATTCTTGCAACAAACATCTATGAATATTGGCATACATTTCATACACCACAAAAAATAACTGCATCTAGGCTTACCCAAGTGCTTACCACACAAATCCACTAAACGACCCCTAATCCGGATCTAAAAGGCTCAAGCTCGCAGCCTAAGAGGAATCTAAAAAGACTTCGTTTATCAAACGGTAAACGACTGATGCATTTTTAAATTAATAAAAAGCTGGTGGCGCCATCTATTGGTGGGATAGCTAGCCAGTGTATCTGTTCTAGCTTTGAGAGCTTTCTCCTTTCCTCTGTACTGTTGTATGGTTCCGCATTGAAGTTATGCAAATGGCCAAAGCCTTACATTGTTAAATCTTAAATGAAAAGCTAAACTGTCTCTTGACAAATTTGAATTTGGCGATGAAAAGCGATGACGCTAAATCTCGCAATCTCTTATCTTATCTTATAAACAATATTTAAAATAAACAAATTAAATAATAATTTAATTAAAGTTATGCAACGCTATATCTAGAACGGTGATACGAGTGATTAACTACCAAACTCCAATATAAACCACCAGAACTCAAGCTGAAGAATGGAGATTGAGTAATGGTCGATGGTGTTGATACCCGTGTATCTGACTTTGACCTTTCGGCCAATTATTATAAAATTTTGCTCGAAATGTTAGATAGCTATAAAAGCTTAATCGGTTGAAAGTTAGCGAAACACACAGCATGAAAAGGACAGCAATAATATAATCATGATTAAAAAGCCACACATTTATTGAGCACAATCTAGTGAATCTTTGAAGCTTTCTTTTTTTTGTATGTCCTATCAATTTTCCAGTCGATTAAGCCTAATTTGTGGCGCATGGGTACTAATAGCAGGATAATCAGTCCTTCGTACGTCCTATAAACGATCCAGTCGGGGGTTGAACCTACGACAGGCATGTTGTTGAGTCTTATGATTTGACGACAGTACCACGAAACTGGCTATGAATCTGTCCTGCGTTTATTCATCCTTGATTTGCGGTGTTCATGGAGATTGGTACTCTCTGCGGTTTGTATCTTGGATCTAAATTTGCTTATAGTCTGTGTATTTACTGTACTGCAATGATTAATTTGTCAATCACTTTTAAGAGAATTGAGACCGTATCAATTGCCCTGGGAATGCAGAGTTCTTACTGCTCCTAGAATAGTCATGGACAATTTATTATGATATGCAATGCATATTTTATTTACCGCCATAACCCGAGTATCTACAATTTGTCTGGGCCGGTCTCGTGGTACAGTCGTCAACTGGTACGAATTATCAACATGCCCGTCATGGGGTCAAGCTCCGAATGGACCGTGCTCCCATACGTAGGACTTGGCTATCTTGCTATGGGTAAATCAATACGTCACTGAAAGCCAAGTCCACTAGATGGTACAGACAGGCCTTGACTGACAACGGTTGTTGTGCCAAATGAAGAAAAATGAAGAATAGTTTGTCTGTGTTGAATCCTTCTGTTTAAAGGCTACAGAAGGATGATAATGAAAATTTCCTTTTAGCCATACAGTATGTGTATTACAAATTTTCTCCCTTGTAATGCTCTAGACACAATTGATCCTACAACATATATGTTTCGGAAAAAATGGATGATTATTGTATGATATTTGAAGAAAAAAATATTTTCTAGTTCGTTTTAACTTGCGATGATTTGTTATGTTCGAATTTGTTGGTTTGCTCAAATCTTATGTTCAAATCTATGTTTTGAAGCGTTTTAAACATGTTATGTAATTTATAATATATGATTATGTAATACTATTATTTTAAATGCTCTGTAAATCCTTGGAAGATTTTTTTTATTGTATTTGTTTTATATTGCGAATTTTTATGCATTATGGTTTATGGATTCTCTTAGTGTGAAGGATACAGATAAAAGTATAGTTTAAAAATTAACTGATATCGTTCATCTCATTCAAAAATTATCGTTTACTTGATGTGTCCTCTGATAATTATACGGTGTTCTAGAAATCGCGAGAATGTCCGAAAGCCAGACTATCTGATTTAATAAGCACACACTCTCTTCCGATGAACTCGAAAAGTATCATACGACAAGGGAAAAGGCATAAAAAGAAACAGTATAATTGAACGCACCATAGCTGAAACCATAGTGAAAGGTGGAACAGAATAGCGGAGTAATGAAGAAAGCGCATCACCCGGGAGGTAGGAGTCGTCAACATCGTACGATGGTCATTTTTTTGCTTCAATTTTTGGCTTTCGTTTTGAAACCTTTCAAAGCTTGTTGCTACCAATTCTAGCCGCTGCATCCGTTAACCCTTTGGGATGTAACGGGCCAATTGTCACAAAATATGAGTTCTGCATTCGACAAAGTGCAATAATGATGAGTATGAATTTGCTAGTATTAACCGAATGCTGCTTGAAATAGCATAGCAATAATAGCTAAAGAGAATATATACAGTCACGTATGCAGCCCGTCACCCAAGGGTTTTGTGAGGTAATATAGAAATAAGAACAGGAGAATGCAGTTCCCCACTCATTCATTCGCCACGATGTATTACGAAAGTTCTAGGTCGTCGTTTCGCAAATTTTATTAATTCGATTGAGCTCGAATAGAAGAAAGGGAATGTAACAGATGTCGTGATGCAATGGAATCATGCGATACGGATCACCCATCGCAATTTACACTGGCGAGCATGATGATTAACAAAGCTTTGTCAAAAGGAACTCTCTAGAGTTAGTACCAGTTGCCGCAAAAGAAATGTCAATCTGTAACACCCATCTGTAGATGCATTATGTGCAGTAAAGCCATTTTCAAACGGTAAATCAGTGCAATTTTTCGTTTATAAGCACCATTTCCGCAGAATGAAACAGAGATACTTCAAAAGTTATGCATTATTGATGACACACTTCTTTTGTCATTTTGGTGCGGACATCATGTGCTATAATTTGTTGTGATAACAAAATTGCCATGCCTGTTGTTTCTAGTATGGATGTGCATGGATCGAGACCATCAAGGAAAACAAATATGTATCATAGACTCGAATAATGCAAGCAACAATCAGTTAATGATGATCAGATAATCAGATCCTTACAAAAAGCACGTTGTAGAGTTTACATTGCAAAATAATAATAATAATAATAATAAATAATAATCAATAATTAATAATTGAACTACATTTAAAACTAAATCAAATGAGCTAGCTTTTTGGGATGCATTAACTGTTTTATAGAAGTCATCTAAATTTAAAAAAAGAACTAAATAAGACCGGTCTGGTGGTAAAATCTTTGACTATGTGATTTGACTACATGACTACATGTCATGGGTTCAAGCCCCAAATGGACCATACCTCCATATGTAGGACTGATTATCCTACTATGTGTAATCAGTAAGTTACTGAAAGCTAAACCTAATAGTAGAATAGGCAGGCCTTGACCGAAAACGGTTGTTGTACCAAAGAAAGAAAAAAATAAATCTAAATAAAATAATAAACAAAACCAAAAATACAGAAAGCACACTAGGGTAGATGTACCTATAGTGGTGGTAGTACCAATACTGGTGGTATTGCACTAAAATGCGGTTCATACGGCAAATTACAAGTAATTAAGTTATTTACGCTAGTGTGAAATGTTCTTTAGCCTTTTACAAAGGGTTTAAAAGCTAAATGGGGCCATTCCGTTACTTAGTGACCGAAAAATCCATTATTTTGTGAAATGTGTCAACATTTTTCCAAAATCCTTAGGATTTCATAACGAAACTCATTTTTCTGTTAACGTTCTAAATGACCACATAACCACGCAATTACTAGTTTTTCAACATAACTGTTATGAAATGTTATTGTTTTACTAAAATTATTTGCCTTTTGACAATATTTATGCATTTTTAAGTGTTTTTTACCATAGTGCCATTATAGGTACACAAAACAGGCATGTTCCTATAGTGGTTATAGTTATAAAATCAATAAAAACAGGTCGTTTTAGATTTTTGCTAGGATATTTTTGACATGTCGTACTTTTTTACCAAAATAAGCAACAGAAATGAGTTTTATCTGGGTAATTTACCAAAAACAGGCCAAAATTCGCTTATATGGCTGAATGAAAAATTGACTTCAAATCAAGCACACTCTTCCGGGTGTAGGTTGACGACAGGTGTGATGCAGTACTTTAGTCAATAGCTTCATGGATCAAATTTATACATTTTTTTACGATCAAATTACAAAAGATATTATTATTATGGCAGTAATCCATGCTATTCATACGAAAACAGCTTCAAAACTAAGTTATATTGATATTTTACACTGTTTTGAGGCATTTTTGTTTACCACCACTATAGGAACACAATACGACGACTATAGGAACCATACCACCATTATAGGTACAACGAAGCAGTCACAAAAATATGTATTTTTTCCTAAATCTGACGTATTTCATGGTAAAAATGGTTGTGATTGCAAAGATAAAACATATTCCATTTGCTATGTGTTAAAATATTCAGAAATTGTACTTCCATACACTTTAAATCCATTAAAACACATCGGTACCACTACAAATTGCATCACTATTGGTACATTTACCCTAGCTGTCCTTTGCTAGTATTATCACTTCAAAGAAGTCATTGTTATATAAGTGTAACTCGGGATGTGCGCGGACGCACTTCCCGGCTACCAAAAATTGCGCATACGAGTTATCCACATGAGGGATAATCGCAGGGGTCAACCCAACCCAGAGTGCAATGGAAGAGCCTCGCCCTGGGGGAACCGCCTTGCTGATCACGGTAACCCCTATGCCAGGTAAGTATGCTTTCTTCACCGCTTTCTGGCCCTCCGGATCACTCGCCGACATGCTGCGCTAGCGATTCTTTACCGCACACACATGCGAAGGGATGCTAGCCGCCTCTTTGCCCTTATGCTCTCGCCGAGATCAACGGCTCCTCTCACCGGGCATACCTACAGCGAGATTCTCTTCTCATCGCAAATCACCACCATCACCATTGAAAGGACCAGAGCGAGATAGCGCATTTCTTTTCTCAGTACGCAGCGGCCATTTTTGAATGGGAATCTGTACATTCAATTCATTGCGCATTAAACGGTTTCGGAAAATAGTAGTTCTATTAAATATCGGCCTGTATTTGAAATCTAAAGTCATTAAAACCAACTCAATCAAAGGTAATAATTTTCTCTTCAAACCAAATGAGAGAAACACAGAAAAACATTTCCTTCATATAGAATATTTTTCGTGGCGTTTTTTGGGAAAAATAGTGTTTGATTGAAGTAAAGGGCCGGATTCAAAAAATTCAAGAACCTACGCCCCAGCTTTTTACAAGGATTTTTTTATTCCTAAAGATGATTATGTAGAGCTTAGATGTTGTATGAGCAGAACTGAAATGTAGCATCTATGTTTGATTGTTAGAAAACAAAATTAGTTCGATTAATTTTTGTCACGATTCTTCTAAGTTGTCTACCATATAACATAAAAACACGGAATTAATTTGTACATAAACCACAAGAAGAAATAATGAAAATTATTGATCAAATCAAGAGAAAAGCAAAACATTTATTTGTTTTGATATTTAACATACAACTATCAAAAACGTGGCAAATGTATTTTCTTATCCACTACAATGAAAATAATATGCCCCAATACAACTGTTGAGGATCGAAGTAGATTCCGGATGAGATGGTCTTGCGAACCAGATATGAATAATTGAGGATGCTTCATGTTGCCGGATTTAGTTTCATGAGTGTGTATATGTAGTAGGGAATTGTAACAGTATAATAAATTAATCAACAACGGGTGTATTATTTTTCGCTTCAGTTTACCATTCCTTTATAGTTAAATCTTTTCTTTTCTTCTTTTGTTGCTTTATCTCTATAAACTCTTTTCTATGACTACGCTATCGAAATGGATGCCGGTGTAAAAGATAATCCACGTGACCAAAAAGCACGCGAAAGATGTCATGAAGCCTTCTTTTACAACTTCCCACATGCCGCCATACGCATCCTCGTCAATATTTTGGAAGCTAGTGCTGTACAGATAGACGGCTCCACAATTCAGTAGAGCAAACCTGCAAGAAAATATCAGCTATGTTACTGTTACGACGTCAACACAAATCGTTCTCTCCTTACAAAGCAAGTGCGATGAAGCCTTTCAGCGGAATGAGACCCATTACTATGCCGATGAGAATGCTGAGCACTTGCCGGGCCCAATACACGACATCCAGAAAATCGTCCTGAAAATGAACCAGATTAGTATTATAACTTTGTAAGAGATAAATTATCGATATAATCTAATTTTGCAAGGGGGATGGCAAATGATACAATATTGAGGAATAACATGTCACAACATACAATACTGTCGGGATTTAGAGCAAGCAAGATGAGGTGTTGTAAAGATGTAGAAGCCAGATTAATCTATTTCGGTCTTGATTCATAAAATCAATGCCGAAGGGATGTACCTTAGCAGGGGCTTCTACACTAGAGCATGTGTACCATACCTTTTCTGTCCATTCTGAGTTGGGTTTTATAGCACGATTCCACACTGAAGCGATGTGGGACTGTTTGCTTTTCGCCATTTTCTCGGAATTGGGGCTTTTAGCTACCATTGTTACTGATTAATTGAACTCTTTTCCACGACTTTGGTATCGCTTTCAAATCGGTAAAATCCGCAAGCCACGGTACGATTTGCTTTTTTATTGTTATTATTAGCCTGCGAAATTTTATCAATTATAAAATGACAGAAATGCAGTGACAACACACATCCCGTACAACGTGGCGAGGATTTTTGACGTTCCAATATTGCTGCATCTCGCTCATTTTCTCTACCCTTCCTTTACGTGCCTACAGTGCTCGTTTCGAGGTGAGATTTTGTGCCTCTCTCCACCTTTGTTCATATGCCTTTCGTTGTGTTGGTAACAATTTACGCGCTGTACCGGAGTGTGTGTATAATCGCTCGATTTCTCGTGCCGTTTCTTTCGCGCATGTGGACGCTTGAAAAAAACGTAAACAAACTCGGTGGTTGGTGTGAATGTGGAGTGAACAATTTTGTATTACTTTTTGCCCTTGTACATAGCAGATTTTCTATTGATAATGTTGTGCCACGAGTGCATGAAGCTGTATCGGTTTATTTTTAAGAGATTGGTATGTTGTGGCACAAACCCAAGCGCCACAGATTAAGCTTAAACGACTGGAAAATTGAATATCCATAGAAAAAAAATGAAAGTTCCACAGCTTCATTGGTTTGATCAATAGATGGCGTATTACAACTCATCATTATATTGCTATCCTTTTCTTGCAATGTGGTGTTTCGACAAGTTTCTTCTTATCATTACCTAAATAGCCTTCTAACTTTCTGAGCAAAAATCTATATGAATGGTCGTGTGGTCAAGATACGTGGGTATCAACACCAACGACCATTACTAAAATCTCACTTGCTTCAGTGCTGGTGGTGTCCATTGGAGTTTCGTATTTAAACAACAGTATCGCCGTTCTAGTTCTAGCGATGCATAACTTCAATGCGAAACCATACAACAGTACAGAGGAAATGAGAAAGCTCTCCTCCAAGCCATGAAGCTCCACTGGTTGGGGTATCCCACCAACAGAGAGCGCCACCAGCTTTTTTGCTATTTTTAGAATGCATGAGTCGTTTGCCGTCTGCTAAACGAAGTCTTTCTATATTCCGTTTAGGTAGAGAACTTGAGTCGTTTAGAAGCCGTTTAGTGGTCGTTTAGTGGATTTGTGGCACTTGGGAATCCATTAAACGACCACTAAACGGGTTCTAAATGACCCAAGCTCTCTACCTAAACGGAATATAGAAAGACTTCGTTTAACAGACAGTGAACGACTGATGCATTCCAAAAATAGCAAAAAAAAAAAAACTGATGGCGAACAGGTGGTGGGATACCCAACCAGTGGGGTGCTTTCCTCGCTTTGTGAGCTTTGTCCTTCCCTTTATACTGTTGTATGGTTTCGCATTGAAGTTGCATCGCTAGAACTAGAACGGCGATACGATTGTTTAAATACTAAACTCCAATGTAAACCACCAGCACTGAAGCAAGTGAGATTTGAGTTATGATCGTTGGTGTTGATACCTTTGTCATGACCACATGACCATTTATATAGATTTTTACTCGGAAAGTTAGAGAACTATATAGATCATAATTACACACTATAGTCGAAACACATTGCATGAAAAGGACAGTAATATAATGAT
The DNA here is from genome assembly GCF_943734735.2 of Anopheles gambiae. Taxonomy (NCBI): domain Eukaryota; kingdom Metazoa; phylum Arthropoda; class Insecta; order Diptera; family Culicidae; genus Anopheles; species Anopheles gambiae. Next base: position 68,278,488 of record NC_064601.1, on the reverse strand, counting down.
GAGTTATAATACACCATCTTGTAAACACTCCATACAAAACCACACAAAAAACTAGCCTGCAATTTTCAGTCTAGATTATTCCAGCCTCAAAGCTAGAATTAGATTCGAGTACCTACTCGAAAATACGGTGTTTACCCAAGTGACATTTTCGAGCACGAAAAATCGGGAATTCGAGCAAATTCCCTTAAACTGGAGCCTTAAACTTCCCTTAAACTGCACCAGTTTAAGGGAATTTAGAAAAAGGCCTTTAAAATCAACTGTGATGCGGCTTTTTCATTGTTTTCTTCTAGATTCACTCGAAAATGATGTTTCCTATCGTTATAATTGGTCAGGTAGCCATTTTATACTTAAATAATATTGATTTTTTATAAAATAACGTCACACAAAATTAGCTTTTGTTTTTCATCAAAAATCTAAGCTATGTGTGTAAAATGAGCTCGATGGCATCGTCAATCGATAGAAGCAAGTCTAATTTACCAACACACCAAGTCTTGGCGCTTGGAACACACTTGATCACACACAAATTCACAATTTTAAGCGTATCGAGTACTAATCGAGCAGATATGGGAAAACAATTTCGAGCAAATGTCACTTGGGTACCTTTACCCCAAGGTGCATTAAAGAGATCACGTGGTGGAATCTCCCAAGCGCCACAGATTAAGCTTAAACGACTAGAAAATTGAATATCCATAGAAAAAAATGAAAGCTCCACAGCTTCATTGGTTTGATCAATAGATGGCGTATTAAAACTAATCATTATATTGCTATCCTTTTCTTGCAATGTGTATCGACAAGTTTCTTCTTATCATGACCTATATAGCCTTCTAACTTTACGAGCAAAAATCCATATGAATGGTCGTGTGGTCAGATACGTGGGTACCGACACCAACAACCATTACTCAAATCTCACTTGCTTCAGTGCTGGTGGTTTCCGTTGAAGTTTAGTATTTAAACAATCGTATCACCGTTCTAGTTCTAGCGATGCATAACTTCAATGCGAAACCATACAACAGTACAGAGGAAATGAGAAAGCTCTCCTCCAAGCGATTGAAGCTCAACTGGTTGGGGTATCCCACAAAAAGATGGCGCCACCAGCTTTTTTGCTATTTTTAGAATGCATGAGTCGTTTGCCGTCTGCTAAACGAAGTCTTTCTATATTCCGTTTAGGTAGAGTGCTTGAGTCGTTTAGAAGCCGTTTAGTGGTCGTTTAGTGGATTTGTGGCACTTGGGAAGTAGATAAAAAAGAAATCAGCCGTGAGGCGAATCCTCTACTAACATCCCAAGTGCCACCAATCTACTAAACGACCACTAAACGGCTTCTAAACGACTAAAGCTCTCTACCTAAACGGAATATAGAAAGACTTCGTTTAGCAGACGGCAAACGACTCATGCATTCTAAAAATAGCAAAAAGCTGGTGGCGCTATCTGTTGGTGGGATACCCCAACCAGTTGAGCTTCCTCGCTTGGAGGAGAGCTTTCTCATTTCTTCTGTACTGTTGCATGGTTTCACATTTAAGTTATGCATCGCTAGAACTAGAACGGCGATACGATTGTTTAAATACTAAACTCCAACGGAAACCACCAGCACTGAAGCAAGTGAGATTTGAGTAATGATCGTTGGTGTTGATACCCACGTATCTGACCACACGACCATTCATATGGATTTTTGCTCAGAAAGTTAGAAGGCTATAGGTCATGATAAGATGAAACTTGTCGAAACACATTGCAAGAAAAGGATAGCAATATAATGATTAGTTTTAATACGCCATCTATTGATCAAACCAATGAAGCTGTGGAGCTTTCATTTTTTTAATATCGATATTCAATTTTCTAGTCGTTTAAGCTTAATCTGTGACGCTTGGGATATAAAAAAAATGCCTGCAGTTTCGCTCTGGTGAAAGAAAACTTCTAGAGCGACAGTGTACCGCTATTTTGCGGAACGGGAATGAAGACATGGATAGCAGAATCATCATGCATTCTCGTTCTAGTAAACACACTATCAAATCTACCAGAGTGAAAAAGCATGCTGAATTTTTGTGTAAGAGAGTGAACACCGCAACGCGTGCGGTGGTTTGTCGTACACTTTCACAGTCGGCAAGGAGATTTTCCGCACGATCATTACCGTACCGCTAGCGTGCTGAAGAATCATTTCCATTTATCTGGTAGTGCAGTACTCGTTCACACAGTGTAAAGATTGGAACGAATCATCCAATTCTATTTCAATTTGCCCATGCCTACAGTGCACACATGCTCGCATGCCCTCATGCACCGCTATGCACATCGAGGCTACCTCCAGTATGTTCCGTAAGTATTGTTGTGTGTGCTGCGAGGTGTACAGTTATAGATAAGTGTGCATTCGTTTAATTATATGTTTGCCTGATCTTCTTTTTAGGTGGACTGCTCTCGGCTAAGCATGTCGTGCTGGTACGGTCAGGATGCCAATCATTATCCAGGTCACTCGGCCCAAACATGCCTTCCTTCATCCTCATCTGGTCCTGATCAGCGATAGGTGCTTCTCCATTATCTTCAGCCCTCTAGCTCCCTGTGCGGTCCTGCACGTAATGCCATGCGGCAGATCGATTCGCAGAGCGCTCAAGCACCTTCTTCGCGCGGCCGCTGTTAAACATATTCCGGTAATCGTATCCTGCTGACCTTGCCTCCGTCAGGAAGATTATCCCAAAAATCTCGCTCGCAAAAATGTCCAACGCATGTTGGACACATGCCACAAGAATGCGCATGATAGCGGTGCTGTGCACAGATTGTTAGCATCACTTCCGTCGGTATGTTCGGTTTCCCGTCAGCGTTTTCCCGTGGGTTCATGGCGCTTCTCCACATATCATGTTCGAGTATACCGTCTAAGATGGTCCGAAGGATGAGTTGTTTGATCCAGTGATGTGCGGGTAAACCCGAATACTGCAAATGTCCATTAGATGCAAGAAAGCATAAGCAATCCAGTTTGAATCAGATCAGACCAAAGAAGCCTCAACAGCCGACCCGACCTGCTGCACAAATGAAGCAACGACGCTTATGATTTCTTGTTTCAATCATTCGGGTCAATCACGAACTCGTTGATTGCGACTCCAACCTAGCGCACCTGCTGCACCCACGGGGCCGAATCGTTTCAGATTGGCACGCACTCGTCTCCAGGAATTTATTATTTTTTTGGTAATTTAATTTTGTCCACCAACACAATCGCACACCAGCGTGAGTTTTTTGGTGGCCATCTTGAAACCTCAAAAACCCTCACAACGACTTTCAAAAATGCTCGCCAGCGAGGGAAAATTGCACCGATTCGGAGCATTGGCGCTTGGAGCTTGTGAAAACTGGTTTTTGCCCTGCGGGTTCATGTTAATAAATTTTTTTTTTGGTTTATCCAAGAAATTATGTTCAGCTGTTTTGGATGGCGATAACCACGCTTGATTATGAAAAAATGAGATCAGTTATGGACGCAACCCAATTTTAATTTTAAGACCAAAATGTTTTGCAAGAACGTAAATCATTCAAGAAAATGTAAATCAGAATCTGGCCAAGAGTAACTACCACTGTGTGTCATCATCTGGCTGTCAAAATACCGTGTGTTGGATAATCAAAATAAAACGAAAAGTGTGCAGTCCTCTGCTTCGGTGTCCGGCAAAATGCTTCTGCTTAAGAATCTACCTATGTCTATGCGATATTTACACAAAGGTAAATGCTTACCACTCATGTTAATTACACTTTTGATAGCTAAACTTTATTCCACAGCAGTACAATCTGCTCGGGGCTCAGCCGTGCTAAACGGCGAAACGAAGAAGTGCGTGCGGAATCCGAACAAATCTAGCTTGCTCACTCATCTGCCCGATTACACTTATATGGATGGACGTGTTACACCTTTCGGAGTAAGTCGATGTCTGGATTTAATTCTAGGAAAGCACAATGACCATTCTCTATTCCTTTTTTTATTTCTCAGGCCAATCAAAGGAAGCGGATTATTCAGCAGCGCGAAATTGCTAAGCAAATAGTGACACTTTCCAAAGAAATGGATTTTGCCGTAGAACGACATCAAAGAAATATGGCCGAGGCCGAAGAAACCAAACAAAAGCTGCTAGCCGCAAAGCTGAAGCCCAAAGGTCATTTATTGTTGCAGAAAAAATAAAGTTTGATTTAGCTATATGAATAAACAATCCCATTGCTAGCCGTTAGCTTGAATGTTGACACCGTAGTGTTTCTACACCTTCCATGAAAGTTTGGACTCGTCTCTGACAAAGCGCAGCACTCCAATGTCCGTTCTCTTTGAAGTGGGATCCAACGATTGCACCGTGAGCTAGTGTCCAATAGCTAGGAAAATTCGCCAGCGTCAGTCCAGATCCGATGATTATCGGTAGATTCGTTTTACCGCGTAGGGCTTGCAAATCACCCTGTTCAGCACTTGCACCAGTGGAACTTCCTGTTACTATCAAGCCATCTGAAAGGAAAAATTCAGCCGCACCTGCCGTTTCCGTTATTGAGACATCGCTTGTAATGGCGTGCGAACTAAAATACAAAATTATACCGGTTTCAACATCCTTCAGACAGCGTTACAAAGGAACCTTCGTACCTGTGCTTCTTTTTTATATCGGTTAAGACAAGGACATCCTCGGCATCGATTTGCTTTCGATAGCGTAGCAAAGATCCGGCACATGCATCCGTAAACCCTTCGTCAGCCATGTGACCAAATACGAATCCTTCAGCACGGATGAACTGCAACTGACATACTTTGGCTACGGCCAGAGCCTCACGATTGCAGCCGGCTAGAATTTGCACTCCGCATGGTATGTCCGGTATTGTTTCTCGCACCGCCAACGTTACTCTGGTCATCGCAGATGTAATTTCCGGACCGAGGCCATCCCTCGGTCGAATGTAAGGAATGTCGTGCATGTTTTCAACCAGCACACCATCCTGGAAGGAGGTAGGTTAGTTTCGCTAACACTATCAAATAAAAATTTAGGTTAAAAGCTTACCACTCCGCATTTCCGATAAATGTTCGCTTCGGCTTGCGCTTCACTAATAAGTTTATTCATATGTCCTTTGTATAGAGGAGTTCCTGGGCGCAGAAAATATGTTGAAAATATTTAGCCATCAAGCTTACTTTATTCACTTCCTACCTGGCAGAGCACCCACGTGGATCATTCCAATGATTGGAAACGGTTTGGCAAAAAGTGAGCAAAATTTAGACATATTTAAACGTTTTAATAAATTGTTAATGTAGATGCGATTAGCCGGCTTTTTAGAAGCTGTGTTGATTTGTCGGCACCAAAACAGTGAGGCTTGTGCGGTGTAATGTCAAAGTGAGTTGTTTACAAACACAAAAGAGAGAACATATAATTCGCTGAGAGAAATGAGGCATGGTTTTCATTTGCTATACACTTCTAAATCGGTGTCATCCCTCGAAAGCCAATCGATTGGCAACAAATGCATTGACTAAATATCGTCATCTATTCATGATTATTCTCGGTAGAAATGTAACCCTGGCTACGAGGAACATAACACATGCATTTCCACGAAGAGGCTATTCACCCTCTACACAAATGAACGCTGCGTACTGAGAAAAGAAATGCGCTATCTCGCTCTGATACTTTCAATGGTGATGGTGGTGATTTGCGATGAGAAGAGTATCTTCGCTGTAGGTATGCCCGGTGAGAGGAGCCGTTGATCTCGGCGAGAGCATAAGGGCAAAGAGGCAGCTAGCATCCCTTCGCATGTGTGTGCGGTAAGCAATCGCTAGCGCAGCATGTCGGCGAGTGATCCGGAGGGCCAGAAAGCGGCGAAGAAAGCATACTTACCTGGCATAGGGGTTACCGTGATCAGCAAGGCGGTTCCCCCAGGGCGAGGCTCTTCCATTGCACTCTGGGTTGGGTTGACCCCTGCGATTATCCCTCATGTGGATAACTCGTATGCGCAATTTTTGGTAGCCGGGAAGTGCGTCCGCGCACATCCCGAGTTAAACTTTTAAAACATCAGTATTAGTTAACTGAAACGAAAATCGGATGGTATACGAACTAATTGATTTTATAAAAATAATAGAATGTAAATAACGTGAACCTTCTCTTATTTGACACCTCTCTGATTTGAAAAACCTCTCTAATTTGAACATTTAGCACAGTCCCTTGATTTCCAGTACATTTTTGTTCCTCTAATTTGGAAAACCTCTGAAATCCCTCTTATTTGTGTATGGTGTTGCCATGGTTATAGAATGATGTATGCTCAAAATGGCAATCGTATGCACAGTTTCCTATAGCAACAGTTAAGGCTGCATACTAAATGTTCTGTCTCTTTCTTGTTTCTGTATGGACCTTTCATTCACTTTCAACCTCTGTAATTTGAAAACCCCTCTTATTCGACAGTCCCATCGCCTCTCAAATAAGAGAGGGTTCACTGTAATTAATATGATGTGCTGAATGTATCAAGATTCTATGGCGTGACGTTCTATACCATTTATGAATTTTCGTGTATCGACTCATTTTAGTCACACTTTTTCTATTCTTGAGTAACGCAGTGAAAGCGCTCATATCAGCGTGGTTTGAATATAAATTTAGTTAAAATCTTTGAATGAGAACACCAATCAACCAAATGTCCACGAGTTAAATTCGCTTCACTACGAATTTAAGTAAAACGCGCATCTCCAAATCCACGTATGGCAGGAAATGACTGTTATCCGATATTCAGTCCTTACGGCTGATATATGATTCGGTAGAATTAATATACACCCAGTCATCAAACAATTCTCAATCTACCAACACTACAATTGCTCCTGGAGTGTATGGGAGACATGCTCTTTTCACTTCTGCTATTTATTCGAAACGACCCACAAGAGTCTAAGCTACTGAAAATACATACAATTCATATTAACGTGTGCTTCTAAGAGTCTCGCTGGAATCGATTACAAACGGATGCGTTCTCTTGCACCAAATCTTGCACGTCCATTATTCTGGGACATTATATTGCAACGATGCTCCTCCGAATGTCCGGTAGGCTTAGTCTTCGCTATGGGTATATATTTTTTCCATGTGGTACGCATACAAAACTTGGACCATAACCATAGATAGCGTATATTTGTGCTGGATCTTCACTGTCAATGAAATTATCAAACTTTATCATGAAACGGTCCCGAAATATTATGTTCAAATACGTGTAATTGATCTAGTGTGTGATCTATTCTACCATGCTTTATCCTTGGGGTTTTTATTCGTGTTATACTCGATGCCATGATAAACTATATACGATTAGCGATGTCTTTAGACATTGGTTACCCTTCTATTATGTTGTTTGTAATGATTTTCTTCTCTATTTTACTTTACCTTATTTTGGCACAGTTCCTTTGCTTTCCTTTGTCATAATATACACCAATTAATCGTACGAACTTGCGGAAGGACATAGACATTTGAATAGACCACTGTTACCTCTCCATTTGCATTGAGTGTCTTGCCGTATCGAAACGAATAATGTTTCTGTTTTTGACTGTTTACCAGACCACACTGCACACACTGTGTCATTATGTATTCTGCAATAGCCATTGGAATGAACGTCGCTATCCTAAACCCTACCTTCAGACTTTTAACATTCCTTGTTTCAAAAAAACACGCCTTCAAGTGGCAAAGAAGTAGACAAACATGCTTTCACATTAATATCCGATAGATCCTAATAACGCACCATTCCTTTACCAAGTTTGGAGGAGAATAATAACAGTCTTTTCATGAGCTACCATATGGTGTTGCGATAGTACAGCTAGAAAGTTACAATACACTAAAATAAAACCCACTGAACCACTCACGATAGCAGTGTAAATCAACACATGAAAACGAATAGCTACTTTTGAATTGCGCAGTCAATCTTGTTTGAGTAAAAATAATACTTTTCTTGGTGTACATTGCATTGAGTCGTTGTGCAGGCGCGTTACAGTTATTTAAAAGATCGATAAAAAAATAGATCAACGAAAACGAACGTAAACCACATATATGGATAAAAGAAACCATCTGATCTGATGTACCCTGCCGTATCCAAATATCCTTTGCATCAATACTGTCTCGCCTCACAGTTCATTATACCGCAGCTCTGTGTGATGCTTTGCTGTGTTTTGCCGCACGTATTTACGAATAATGCCTTAAAGTGGGTGTTGGTAAAACTAATGTTGATTTTTTCCCATTTTAAAACCCTCCTGCATCCCTCCACGACATGCCTACACATCCACCGTATCTTCGTCCTTATACACGGTGGACTCTCTGTACATGGTTTTTCGTGATGATTTTTGCAGACCTTCAACTAGCGTCTCCTGGATGGAAAAAAAAGATAGGAAAAGTGTCCAAATCAATGCCGTCAAATTGTAGGCAGGTATAAGAAGCAAATGGACTGAGACATCTGCCTTGGGTTATTAATCATTAACACCAGCAAAACTACGTGCAGAAACTATGATCGTGCTTAACATTACTGATTTCTATGAAAAATGATCGTGAAATAATGATGGTAAAAATGGCGAGTAACTAAATTTTAACAAATCAAAACCAACCTCAAACAAAGCAGTAATTTTCTTCCCAGCCACTATACGTTTTACGTGCTTTTCGTCCTTTTGGGGCACACTGATAGCACCGGTTTCCTCGATATTAGCACCCGAACTGATAGTCGGTGCTCCGTCGGAAGTAGTAGAATCACCATTTTTTACGCTGCTAGTTGGACTGCTACTGCTACTACTACTGGCACTTGTCATGCTATTATTTTTTTGACTACTGCGCCCCAGTATCGAGGATGGTGAGGTACGCATCACTGCCGATGCCGAGTGCGAGGAAATCGAACTCCTCATCAGCGAATTCCGCTCGAGCTCTACTGCTTGATGCAAGATGCGGCAACATAACGCATGCCAAATTGGGTGACCATCCGAAATCAAGAAAACACAAACAAAACAACACAAAAAGTGGGCAAACGATGAAAACCATCCATCAAGGCGTACAAGCCACAGGGAACAGAATCGTATGTAAAAAAAAGGTAAAATACAAACAAAAACAGAAAATAAACCAATCAAACTAAATTCTAACATGCAATTCACAATGGGACATTAGCAAGACATGCATTACCTCCAAGTTTGTTTAGTCCTGCCGCCATGTCCCTTACGGATTTCTTTTCTATAACAGCACCTAATAAATGAAATGTAGAGTACATTAAACTATACAACTATTAACATCAGGCAAACAGTTAATTGTATTTACCTGGAGTAATACCCAGTATACTTCCACCAGTAACACCAGCGGAACTTATAGCTCCGGGCGTAATGCCGACAATCGATCCTCCAGGTGTTTGTCCGGAGATCAGCACGAGATCCCCATCCGTGTCGATGCTGTCGACAGATGGTTCGTTGAATTCATTTTTCGATTCATGCCCTAGTACCGACCACGGACGGGGCTTCGGTGTAATAATCGGTGTTTTTTGGCCTGTGCCATTTCCAAGCCTCGACGCACCATGAGCTGATTCCACATGATGATTGCGTACTGATTCGTTACTAGGCGACTTACTTCCCGTTATAGGAGTAGCAGCACCATTATCGACCGGTCGAGACTCGCGCACCGGCGTTTCTACTACCTCCGTTGCCGCTTTTACCAATGGTGACTTGCGGTTAACAGATGGTGATACCTTTTCCAAGTTGTCTGACGAGCGTGAACGGGAGGTCCAATTCACTCCTTTCAGCAGTGGTGAAGAGCGATCCAGTTTAAGAGGTTTGCGTTCTTCCAATATTGGCGTTGTTTCGCCGGAAGTGACATTGCTGAATCTGCCTCCGTCATCGCGGCTCAACGTAGGACTATCGACGAAACTTAACGAACTGCACTCCTCGGAGGTGGGAGAAACCAGTGGTGTTAGAGTCGAGGGTGTAGCCGAACCTGGTCGGAAGAATGATTCAATTCCCTCGTTCACTACAGTCCCACCAGCCGTAACAGTATCCGTTATGACAGGTTTTTTAGGTGCTCTTGTTTTTGCTCGTTTTGGGCGACCTGTGAATGTAAAAGAAAAATAATAAGTTTCATACAATTCTGCTTAGCTCATCCAGCTTCATACCTTTAACCAAGTGTTGCAGGGTAAGGGATTGACTTGGAAGCTCCGTAATAGAATCGCAACATTCGTCTTCCTTGGCATTGGACGATTCGTACTTTTTGGATCCACTATTATTGCTGCTACTACGCGACACACTCGCCATCGATGTCTCCGTGACATCGGGAATGTTAGCAAGACTTAGATTTTCGATCCCTAGACCTACTACCGATTGTGGTCTTACTTTCCTTGCGATAGAACGACGTTTGTGTTGCAATTGGGGTGTAGCCTGGTAAATAAGTAATTGTTTACATTAGTCGACATAACAATAATTGTAGCGTACAGCTAAAGCATACATTTCATTGCTATCAACGATTAAGCTAAATTAATAGATTTTGGACATTGGGACTACAGGGCAAATTATAACTGTTCAGCCAATATTCTGTAGGTCCATGAAGGAGGCATGCACAAAGGTAGAGTGTGTGTAAGTGTATGTATGTGAACACTATTCTATAATACTCACTAGGTTTAGGTATTCCAATTTCTGTTGAATGTGTGCGATGTGGTAAAAATGGGATGAAGGTAATCGATGAAAACGTGGAATGAATTTGAATATTGGTAAAATATGATGAAACAATGAGGTACATTTTGTAACGATGTACATAAAACAGATATCTGCTCAACTTACCGTCGGTGAATCCAGGCCCAGTTTGGGTAAATCTAAACCTCTCAGTTCAAAGTTTGCGATCGGCTCAGTGCTCTACAATAAAAAGTAAGCGCGATTAGACTAAGGGTTTTAGCGTTCGTGACTCAAGAGGATGTGAACTCAACTACCTGACTAGAATTATGTTTGCTCCCATCTAAAGAATGCAAATCGTCTGTGTAACTGAGTGGCCCCTCGGCAATTCCCAGACCTTTACGATAACGTGTTAGTGCTTCCAATACCTCATCTGTGGCTCGATCAGAAATTAGACTTGCCAATGATTGCTCCACTTCGCTATAGTGAGAAAGGAAAAAGAAACATTAAAACACACCAGCGTAATACTTGACGGTCCATGGGTAATGATGGACAGCACACATTATGAGACTGTACCTAATACGGTTCATAACCTCTCCTCCGGCGCTGTTTACGAGACAACTTTGTAGAAACTCTTCAGAAATTGTTAGTCGTTCCTCGCAACCTTTACGCAACTCGGTCAGAACTACCTGAGAGCCTAACGTTTTTGGACACTGCTCGATTCCAGTACGTAGCATGGTTTCCATCGTTTCCTAGAAAGTGATAAATTGACATATTCAATCAATTTCATGTTTGTTTTAATGATTCGTCTTTTTTCATGTTTGTTTTAATGATATATTGTTACCTCGAGGTAGCTTTTGATCGAGTGATGGAGCTCTGTTTTCATTTTTCCGAGGCGCACCTCAATCGGATGAGGGTCACATCGTACCGATTCTTGCAACTTCGGTAGCAATTGTTTGCAGTTTTCAGCGTCTTCCAATAAACGCGATAGGCTACCATCAAGAGAGCTCTGGCGGGATGACATCGTTTCTTGGGTTTCAGCAACTAGCTTATCTAACACTTGATGAGTGGACGATAGTAAAAATCCATGTTGCAGCCTGCAAAATACAAACACAGACAGTGAATACCATTCACATTGATAAAAATACATAAAACAATCATAAATTTACCGAAAACCTTGTCCGTGTGTGCGCTTGAATCCATTTCCATTGCGGAACAACAGCTCTTGCATTTTTTTCATCAACACATCGGTACGTTCCGGATGCTGCTTTAGGCAAGGTGCAATATCGTGCAACGGGAATGGCATATTGCGCACTGAGAAATTGTTCTCCAAAGCATAAACTATGTCCGCATAACCTTGCAGCGTAAAGTTGTTTCGATCTAGTGCGATGGTCTTCAGCTTGTTATTGATCTGCAGCGCTTTTGCAAGCAACCGTGCACCTATGTCACCCATCAGATTTCCCGTGATGTCCAGCATCTGCAAATGTTGGTTGCTGCCGAGGGCATTGATGAAGTTGTGCAGGTCGGTCTTTAGTCGATTTTCGGCAAGTACTAGTTCTTGCAATTGAAAGTCTTCCTTTTGAATTAGATTTACCAACGAATCCATCACAGTGCCAATGTGCTTCAGCTTCATGCCTGTGAAGCATTTGCTCATATATAAAGATCGGATCGATGGATTCTTACCAATAGCGGTAAGAACATTGGCCAGCTCGTAGTCCATGTTGTTGTCGCTGATATCAAGACATGCTAGTACTCGTACACCGTGAATGCACGACTCCAGCACATGAGCTCCCTGTGATCCAAGTGAATTTCCGCTTAGATCTAGATACAAACCGGCCGTCGATTCATTACAAGCCAATCCAAGCAGCAGATGTTTAAGGGCCTCCAATGGCAGTTTACAGCTGGCAATGTTAAGATGCTTCAGACTTAGACTGCTCGTGAAAAACTGCTTAAACGAAGGTGGTATTTCTTTGCCTTTCTTCGTACCAAAATTGTTGTGCGAAACATTCAAGTGTAGAAGATGGGTCGCGCAGCCACGTAAGAGAGCTCCAAAAACCTACGATTGATAAGTATCTTGAAATGAACGAATGTTCCATCTCGCGTGAATGCCAATTCGATGTGCATATACTTACACTTTCCAATGTAGTATCCGTGCGGGAAATATCCAAATGTTCTATAACATTAGGTTGTGCCAAAAAGTTGTAAAGATTCTGCAAAAACACACAAAACATTCAATAAGTTTTCGACAGCCATACTGCCAGTTTGTGGTAGGCATGACATGTAACAATACATTACATTTCCGTCATCTTTCAGAATGTTACCACTGAGGTCCAGATACGTCAATGAATTCGAAATATTCTGATTCAACGAAAGCGAATGAGCCAACTGATTCACACCTTTGGCCGTAAGACCGCAATGTGCAAGTGCCAGCTTCGAAAACCCTTTCGACATTTTTGCTATTGGTCCAGCCAGATGTGTAGCGCCTGGAAAAGCAACAATTGAAACATATTATTTTCACGTTACTGCAGCTTTCTTCGAATCGATTTGTACCTTTGTCCTCAATCACATTATGGCTTAAGTCAATCGATCGTAATGCAGGCGCAGAATTTGATATCACAGCAACAGCTAGCTTATGTATAAAGTCAGACCTTTAAGAGTGAATAGCAATACATCGAGCGTGTTTAAAATGATTCCATTATTTCCTCTGCACTGGTAAACTTACTTTAGTCCCAACGATTCTAGATGAAGTTCTTCAAGCCACAGTGATCGCCGCAACACTTGCAACACCCGCTCAAGTGTTTCCGTAGACAATCGTGTATGAGACGCCTTCAATCCACGAAAAAAGGTGTTGTACTCTAGCGCGGCCACAATCGCCATCAGATCTTTCTGCTCCAAATGATCAAAGTCGCGCAAATTGAGTACTCGTGCATCGTGCGAAAGGTATATGGTATCGATGTCCCATGCTACCTCCTCCCGATATTGCACCGCATGCAGATCGCACATGCAAGCGTATTGCATGCTAAAACCACCGCACGGCCCCACATTGCGTGGATCGGATGGGCGCAATTCGTCCGAAAAAATCGAAGTACGCTCGATGGGATTCACATCAATCTGCAGAGAAAAATGACTTGAACATTTAATAGATCCTACTAAGCAGACAAATGGCTTACCTTTCGAATTATGTAGCGCAGCGGCACCGTGGGAAATATCTGCTTAATTGCAGATGATAAATCTGTTAAAATCACGTCAGCATTCTGCAAAAGAAGCAACACAAAAATTGAACTTACAAAGATGAACAGATCATAATGGAATACAAATACGGACCGATGTAAAACTTCCGGCATCGCCAATCGTTGAAAAGGAATAGCTTTTGTCATTGGTAGTTATTGTAAAATGCGTTGGCTTCCGACTTTCGATCGATTGTATATCTAGGTAGTGAAAGTGGCAGTCTATCTGCAAGGTGGTAAGCAATATACATTCGATCCAGTTAGTTAAGTTAGTTAGCAACTCTTATCGTATCCACCCGTATCGCAGTGGATGATAAAGCGTGAAATAAGCATTTGTTGCAACACCTACCCTTGTCGGTACTTTGGCTGTTAGAAGATACACTCGCACGGGCGTGAAAACCTAAAGAAACATGTCGGTTTAGTTGGATCGAAGTGAGTCCGTATCGAAGGTCGCGTCGCTAAAGGCAATATGAGCATCATCATTTTTCTAATACAATTACTTACCAAAACTCTGTTTTCCGTTTTATCGCTCTTTACCTCAAGTTTAACCATGTACTTTACAAGGATTTTGGTGTGGCGGCCGAGAAGTGTCTTCACACTCTCTGGAAGTTACAATAAAAGAGAAGAAAAAACAGAAAATGTTTCAGCTTAGTCTGCACTTCAGCCTGTACTTCACTCGTTGGGTGATGGGAGGCTTCTAACATCACCTGTAATATTTTTATTGGCACTCAAATGAATCAACTGCAAAACTTTTGCCAAATATTTCCCAGCATTTTCAACTATTTGTGAAGTCGATACTTCACTACTGCGTTTCGAAAGCATCTTGACCAAACGTGTTTCAAAGTTATACTGGGGCCCAGAAGGGATTGGGACACATCAAAGCGCTTCATATCTAAGTTTCGCTTATCAGCGAATCGATGTGATATCATTATCACCAATAGCAGAGACTTGAGGTGTGCTGCGATGTGCTGGCGTAACTCCTCAACAACACTGCTGATATGCAAAGAATGTATCATAACAAAAAGGGGCCTGGTTGCCTGCATAGTTTTTTTTAAACAGCAGTGTGACTCAATCTGCTTCCTGGTTAGGTGGGTTGTGGCTTTGTATCGTACACCAACAATGGTACGCCGTCATTGTCTGTGCAATTGAATCTTCATTCATTAAGATGAACCCCAAGAATTTCAGACTTTCTTCAACCATCGATCGGATCACAAACGAGTGATTGGAAGCAGCTCGCACGCTGCGCTCGGTAATTGCTAGTCTTTTACGACCAACATTTTGGCTAACGGTGGGTTGGGTGTAAACATTTTCTTTGCAAACATTATTTACCATTTAGATCCTTCGTTAGCTGCGAACGGGTCGACATTATCAAGCCGCTTGGAATGCACGTAACAGGCCTGCAACTTTCTCCGCGCAACACTGTCTGTACCTACATAATTATCGCGAGTTAAAGCTGTATTTTCGGTGCTTTAATAGGGGTGCGAACTGGGTGCAGTGATTACAAATTCAGAGACGACCTCTCTGACAACCATCTTTGATAATCCTATGCAAAAATTCGATTGTGTCTGTTGCCCGCACACTGACAGCTGTTCCTTTGGTTTAACATATCGAGTTCAGCACTGTACTTTGCAACTTGAACTGTTTACAGATTGTTGAAGTCACTCCAATCAATAGGCATCTTACGAGTGATAATAATTTTGTGATAAAGTGGCTCAAGTTTCAATACAATGATGAGAGTAAAAATCAACAACGAAAATGTGCGAAAACAACATGCAGCAGCACGTTCGACGAGGAAAATAAACATCAACTTTCAGCAGTATTCAGCATAGCTGTCAAACACTGTTGATGAAAGTATTTCACCAGAAAGCAACTCGAGATCATTCGAATTTTATCAATTCTGCTGGTGCACAAGTGAACACAAACGAGAGTATAAAATATGTTTCCCCGTGCTATTATCCTCGTTCGTCATTCAACATACAGTTCAGGTAAGTTGCAGTGCTTATTTCGATGCAGAAAAAATGGACCTGTTTCGTAAGCAAATGACGTTCATTGAACCGTTTACATGCGATGGGTTCAGTCAGGGCGATTCGCTCGGAGAAAATATTGTACAGTGAACGCATGGCGCAACCAATCGAAACGTTTTGCTAAAATTTATCAGCAAAACCATAGTCAGTGATAAATATATTTCCTTCATCACCTAGAAGTGATAACAACAGCGTGTATATCTGCCTGTCTTGTGAGAATTTTGTGTTGCATACTGTTGAGCAATCATAAAGCGTCCATCCCCCGAAGGGCTACCTCCCGGTTTCCGTAGCCATGGATGTTCTTGAAGCAGTGCTTGCAAAGTTAGAGGAGGGTAGCTATAAATCGGCTGTTGATATAATAACCGACCCTGCAAACGATATCGCTGTAAAGATGCAATCTATGGAGCTTATTTCACTCATTTCTAAAAACCTGACGGATGAAAATGCCGAAAAAAAACCCGACCTGTATTCGGCCACAGAAACGGTACTATCCCGTGTGGCTCAACAATGCAGTCCGCCGGAGGTGTTGTACGAGTTGATGGAAAAAGTGCGCATTACTACAAGCGATGATGTATTTACCAGCGTATTAAAGTGTATGCAAGTCGCTATTTTGCGGCTACCTGCAAAGCGGGCCCGTTGTATGGAATGGGTTTTTCAGACGCTTATTGAATACCTCGACAAGATAAAGCTGCCCGAAGTCATCAACAAAGACATGGATGAGCAGGAAGAGGAGCTTTTGGAATGCGAAGAATCTATTCGAAGATTGCTGCAGCTGTACATTACATTGCTACTCTTTTTGGAACCAATTATAAAACACCTGAACCAGCCTTCGAGCAATATTTTCTTCGAAACAAGCCTGACGCAGAAAAATGCAGTGATATGTTTTCTGCTTCGGTTGGTGGGCAAATTATTCCCATTTCTCCATCTCCAAAGAACCGAGCAATTGAGAAAAAGTCTCAAACAAACGCCAAAACTGCCAGGTAATAATACTCGGTGATAAAATCTTCACAGTAATTGCCAAATAATTTTAAAGTAACCATACTCTACTCTATCTCATTTTAGCTAGCAAAAGTTATTCCATTCAAGTGGCAGAAGACATGATCGGAACAATATTGCTGCTTGTTAAAGATCCACTATTTATGCTGCCTTACGGAGAAAAACGAATCCACTTTGAAAGCAAAAAGAAGGATGACGATTACGACGAAGAGTCCAGCTACGATTGCTTTCTATGTCAGGATACATATATGGCCGAGGGTTTTGCCATGTTGTTCTACCTTTTGCTTGGCGAGGAATTGCTACCGGGAACTGTTCCTCAGATTTACAATCCTCGTTACGTATTCGAAATGGGATTACGTTACGTGGTGGTCCTAATGAGCGGGGATTGGACCGTGATGTACTTCAAGGGCATTCGATTAATGCAAGCCCTGGTAAAGTTAGTAAAGGACAACATGCTTTCCGCACGTGATTTAGATGCTCAAATCCATAGCATTTTCTGCGAACACTATGTTCGAGGTTTGGAAAGGTCAGGAAGCGTGCGTAACCGAGAGGTTGGCATAGCGGTGCTCACGGATTATATCCACTCTTTCGATGATGAAGGCCGATACATGATTGTGTCTTACATGCTTAAGAAGTTCGACGATGACTCGGTTCGATCATACGCAATCAACGTGTATAAGGATTTGATCATGAACGATATGCGCCAAAAACTGCAAAAAGAGCCACTCATCAAGTGGTTTAGTGGAGATGTCTTGAAAAACATGCTTACACACCATATCTGCCTGCTAAAACAAGGCGCCAAGACCGATCTGTTGGACAATAGTTACAGTATTATCAGCGCATTGTCGGCACTCTGGGTGTTGTTGAAAACCGATCGATCTAACCGGAGCCATATTTGGAACTATTTTGAGACGCTGGAAAAACAGTTCCTACTCGAGCTCAGGACAGGAATCGACTTGAGCCGCGCACACTACCAAAACGAGATGAAGGCTGCAGCAGAAATGAAAGGAAAACATTCGAGCGTAGAACAATTGCCAGAGATTACGGTCAGCACATTGAACGGAGAGATGCCACCGGTTATGACCAAGGCAAAAAAAGTAGAACTGTGCCAGGGAATGCTTTTGCGGCTAGATATGTTGGATTTCCATTTGGCTAGGGTTAACAGTGCGATTGATCAAATGAGACGTACTATGGGCGTGGATAAATGTAGCTCAACGCAACAAATGGACACTGAATAAATATACTTTAAATGAAAATCACATTATTTGGATCTTGAAACAATTTTGTCATTATTCTTCTTCTTATTATTATCAGTCCATACAACATCTCTCAGTATTAATTGCATTATGCCCATCTTGTTCTCTCATTTTTTTTTATTTTAGGCAAAAATGTTGTGGCGAATTTTAGGACAATTGGCAAGGGCGCATCCGTTAAAAGCGTAATTGCGATACCTACGAGGCACTTTGGAGTTACTGGAACTCTCTGCAGGGCCAACGAAACCTTCGACGATTTTCGAGCTCGTGAGGAGAAAAAAGAGCAGGAGTATGTCAAACAACAGCAAGCATCGGGAGCGGCAGGTACTAGCTCCAGCTCGCAGGTCGACACGTTTTCATCCACCTCTAACGATCAGCAAGCACCTGATCCGGATGTGGAACGGGCGAAGGAAATGATTCTCGATGCAGCACTAGCATTTGTCCAATCACATGGCTGGTCCAAGCAGGCCGTTGCGAAAGGAGCGGAAACAGTAAACTATCCTAGTGTCAGCCATGGATTGTTCCCACGCGGTGGAATCGAGCTTGTTCATCACTTTTACAAACAGTGTAATTTGAAACTCATCGACTACCTCAAACAAGAGACGGCGGATCTGGAACGAGTCCCAAATCCGTCCGAATTCGCTCGCAAAGCGATCGAATATCGACTCCGCTTGCTCGAACCATACCTGAAGTATTGGCCACAGGCATTAGGTCTTATGGCACTACCACCAAATGCACCACACTCTTTAGCAAACGTATTAACGCTAGTGGACGATATTTGCTATTATGCCGGTGATCGCTCGGTCGATGTAAGTTAACCAGAAGGCACCAGAATCCTTGGAGTGTATCAACGTCTAGCTATATGATCTTTTTATCACTCATTACAGTTTAACTGGTATACACGACGCATAGGTTTAGCATGTATCTACAAAACTACAGAACTGTACATGTTGCAAGATTCTTCCACAGGATTTGAAAAAACGTGGAAATTTCTTGAACGCCGAATGGAAGAGGCTAGCTTAGTGCACGATTTTCTTGTCAAATCGGAAGATGCCACCCATCATTTACAAAACGCTGTAGGATCGGCTTTCACAACGGTAAGGGTTAGCAAAGTTAACATAAGAATACCCAATGGCATAACATACCATGATTTTTGTTTTGTTTCAGGCGCGAAACATTCTCGGATTAAACTTTGAACGCCGATGATATGACTATCAACATAAATTTAACGTAGTGAAAACCGAAAAGATTCCTCGCAGTTAGACAAAGCCATTTCACGGTCACTAAAATACAACATACCAAATCACTTGGCTCAGGAATAAAATTAATAAAAACCATTTCATGTGAATGTAAAAGCATTTGTGACAGAAAGAACAAAAACCATTACAAAATAAAGCGCATGGAACGCAATTTGGAAGTAATAATGAAAAGAAGCACCATGAACATGTGAACTCAAAGGCTTCAAATACGGTTACGAGTCATTTTGAATCATCAGACAGAGCATTTAGTCGCACATGATTGTTCTTGCATTGGAACTGTTTTTATTGTATAGTCGATTAATTCGTTCTGCTTATCTTTGGTGATACAATCGTGACGAAGCCAACTAGCTATGTACAAATTGTGTATTTCCATTTGAGAAGGAAAGTAATGATAAAGAAATTCATCATTTTCATGTTGAAATTTGTCTACTTATTAATTGCTGTGGCGAACAAACGGTTCTGTGTAACATTGCTTGCCGTTATGATTGATGCAACAGTCCAAAGTTACGTGAGCATGTCGGAAAGATTGTGCGTTCTAGTGCACTGTTGCATTCGCGTTGCACACGTGCATGCATGTATGCATTGCAAACGTGGTTTATATTTTCTCCTTCAAATAAACATCCTCTAGCGCATTTAGACCACTTCTACAATCGCTCCAATCTTAACTTATTGAGATTTCACTGGTAGACGCCTTGTGTCAATGTTTGTTCTTGCAGTACGGAACTATGCCTAACTAGAGATCATAGAAGTTTTCCTCTACATATTTTTTCAGCTTTTCCGGTAGTGGCAGTTCGTTGGTGGATTTGGCATCAATTTTTTGCCGTATAATGAACCGGCATAAATGCTGCAGGGATGAAACTTCGTAGAATCGATTGATTGGCCTAGTCAGTCGCACAGGAAACGGAGGCATTAACGTTGTGTCTTGCTTTACATAACCTATTACCCCATACTCGGACTTCTTCATAGTATCCTGTATCAAATCCACCATCGTTTTGTACGTCGTGGGTGTCGCTAAGCCAGAAAAAGACCTGAAAATCGTAGATCGTTTGTATTTTTTCTTTGGTTATCATGTCGATGTTCAAATGAAGAGTTTGGTCTTACCAGTAATTATTTTCAAAGTCTATACGACAGTGCAAGGTTATTCCGAAGCTTCGAAAACTCACTGTAAACTGGTATTTTTCGGTTTGCGAATCTCGTACCAAAAATGTTCCATTCACTTGTTGGGCTAGCCTTTTCTGTGCCGCTAAACGCGTAAGTTTGCCCCAATACCATCCATACTGTAGCAGATCGATACGCATTTGCGCCATCATATCGTCCAATTCGGAGGTGCTAGGTTCGGATGTGGCAGCGGATGGGGCGGTTACTGATAGGGGTCTTCGGTCTTCCCCCGTATTTGGTTCAGTATCTCTACTGTTGATTATCACAGGTAAGTTAGCATTGGGTGACGAAAACCGGATAGGGTTTTGACTATGCCGTTCAATGACGATCCGTGCAAAATCATTTCCGTTCACGCAGGTATCGCTTGGAAGTCGTTCCCCTGCCGTGCCAGTACAGTGGCTTGAGTCATTGTAGTTCGTGTTGGAGGTGGTAGAATTTGGAGTGCCTGCGCCACCCAACGTACCGGCCACATTCGGCTCAAAGGCTTTCACTTTGACCGAGGTAAATTTCTTCTGGAACCGTTTTCGTAGCGTGTAAAACACGCTACCCCCTTCTGCTTGGCTGTCGTGATTGTTTTCATCGCTGGCGGTAAACAATTCTTCCTTGACAGTTCCTGCTCCATCGTTCTTCTTGCTGTGGGCTGTGGCCACCACAACAGTTGTTGACGAGGAACGCTTTCTTCGCAGGGATGGAAACCAATTGAACCGGCAAAGTCCATCTGCCGTTGACGTGCGTGGGGTAGTGGCCGCTTTTGATATTCTGCTTGTGTTTGCCCGTCCAGCCGAGCTCTGCCCACAAGCCCCCGCTGATCCACTGAGCCTGTCTGTCTCCTCCATTCTCATTGATGGTAAACCGTGGTTTGCGTACTCTAGCGACGAAAGCACACCATAATCGAGTATTACTCACATTTAACGGAAGTTTGTTTTTTGAGCACTACAGTTAAAAATTGCTTTGCGTTCTTCTCGGATTCGTTAGTAGCACTAAATTGTCGTCGACATCGAAGCCATTCTTGTTGATGGAGGACGTACAGAAAAATATCGCAATGTTTAGGAGAGGGCAAGACTGACAGCAGCGATGCTGAAAGTCAAATGAAGTACAGGGTTCTTATACACATCTTGAACATCCTCTGAAAATAGTAAGCTTTTTGCAATATTTAATCGCCAAATCAAGTCGAACGAGATTTGGGACATTTCTTCGCTATCCAAGTTTATTGTCTGACCAATAGTAGGATCGAAATAAAATATCTTCATCGACTATAAGTTAGTTTTTTTTTAAATATTTATTCACGATGTCACCGGCCCTGCATTTTTGACAACCAACAATGCAGTTGGAATTCGGAATGTAAATATGCTACCAAACACGTTGGATTCAAAACTCTTTATACATGTGAAAGTATGAAACACTTTCTGCACGTACAAAGAAAAGAATGGGGTTGAAGGAATAGTTTGACGTCAAGTAGGATTATAATTGATGTTTCAGAAAAGTAAAAGTTTGTTATTGGAATACAGTGGAGCGCCGTTTATCCGAGTACCTTTTATCCGGCTGTCCGTTTATCCGTGTTGTTGAGAAATGACAGTTCGCAATGGTTACATTGCGTTATGAGGAGGATATTTGAAAAAGCGGTTAAAAAAGCACATTGTCATAACAAAAGACACGATAATTCAAGCAAATTTCATATAATCTTATGGGAAAAACATGAAGTTAATTAAAACTGGTTTATTTTTATCAAGAAATAAGATTGTTTTCCAAAAAATAATCAGGAATTGGTGATAAAATATAACATTTGACTCATTATCCGTGTTATTCGCATATCCGGATGAGTTCAAGTCCCGAGAAGCCCGGATAAACGGCGCTCCACTGTATGTTATCAAACACGTTGGATTCAAAACTCTTTATTGAATTGGAGGTATGAAAGACAACACTTTCTGCACGTATAAGGAAAAGAAAAGGGTTGAAGGAATAGTTTGACGTCAAGTAGGATTATAATTGATGTTTCAGAAAAGTAAAGAAAAAGTAATTTGTCGTGATTTTGTCCACAAAAAATGGAATAGCAACGCAACAAACCATCGCAAACTATCTAGAAGAAACAGTTAAAGAAACGATAAGGAATTTATTATTGTAATATTAAATAGTAAAACCAAAAACTATGCAATTACCACCTTGCCTGGACCATATTCAATAAAGATTGAGTTATATTTTTGTTTAATAAAGAAATTACCAATAAATATTGTTTCAATCAAAACTGAGCGCAGTTAACCTGAAGGCGTTGATTGCGGAAAAAACACGATGTGAGTTTTTCCTTAAAAAAGGCCTAATTTTGTCAAGATAATTTAAATGAATTTAAAAGAAAAAAGGCATTGAAAATATGAATCCTATTTTGGTAAAACTTACTTTTCCCTATTACACTGTGTACAGCAAACGAAATGGAATCACATGGGAACATCACATATTTTCTTACTTCTATGCTGTTGTACCCGATCGTTGACTAGTGGCCCTCTTCTGCACTATTTCAATGATGGTAACAGGTCTTGCTGGTGTTTGTGAATGAAGGGCGCATCAATCGATGATCGTTTAATGCCATGCTGAGCTATTTCTTTTCCCAGCTTGTGAAGTTATCAGTCTAACTGACCAATACTAACATATTCCCACTGCAAGAGATAAGGCTTCGGGGTGCGTTAACGTCGAGGCCGCGAGAGGAAGAAAGCATCAAAAGTGCTCAAAGAATAGATTAAGGACTTCAGTCTAGTGCTGCGAGTCGACAAGTGTGCGGTCTGTGATAGTAAGTTCTTCTTGGGGCCCTCGTTGATTGAGGGCACAATAAGAAGGAAGTTCATAACATATTGGACAGTGCAGCTGTTAGGTTGAGCGCAGTGAGCAATTGTAGTGAAATCAACGTCGTATGGTCTTACGCGAGACAGAAACGCTCCGAACTGCATTTGTCCGCCAACATGCCCGAAATGGTTGCGTTCTACAGTCCAGAGACGGTTATTCCGACCACCTCCGATACTGAACCACGGAAACCGTTGAAGAGAAGAACCAGTGCGCTAAATACGATATTTTACTATCTCGGCTTAGAGCAGCGATCCGGCGAGGATGCCAAAGAAAACCAGTGGATTCGAATACTTAGTGAGTTAAGCGTGCCATTTTCTACCCATTAAAAGCCGATCGCACAACGTACATCGTACCGAAAAATTGCTGTAACTTCTGAATTTCTGATTACGCACGGGGGCCTGCTGACCATGCTGCGTGAACATGTGCTTGGCAGCTGATGGCAGGTGAAATGTGACGGCTGCTCGAGCAGTAGATTTAAATAATGAACTGCGGTGACCTCTGGC
Organism: Anopheles gambiae; assembly: GCF_943734735.2. Classification (NCBI taxonomy): domain Eukaryota; kingdom Metazoa; phylum Arthropoda; class Insecta; order Diptera; family Culicidae; genus Anopheles; species Anopheles gambiae. The sequence continues at coordinate 68,254,693 of NC_064601.1, read as the reverse complement.
GCCTTATCTGTTCGATTTATCACGGTAGGGCCCGAAAAAAGGTCCGTCAACGAAAGTGAAACGTAAATGCGCGTATTGGCCCGGTCGTACGTGCTTGCTCGTATCGCGATCGTACTGCCGTGTTACTGCCCAAGCTCCAAGACAGAGCCCCTCGCTCTCATTGAATCAGATCCCGCGCGGCTGTGATTTGAAGTGTATTGTATTTTGCCTTTTTTATGTCGACACAATTTTGCTTCCGCATTAGATTCTGCCCGTGCGGCATCTCGCGTACGCGCTTTTCATCGTTTCGTCTCGAAAAAGGCCCCGACACTGGCGCCTCGCACCATCTTCTAGGGCTCTGATCGTCACTGCGGCGGTATCAACAGCGCGCGGTCGACGATCGGTGATATGGAAGGAGCTCATATTCGGGACTGATACACTGCAAACTGGCTTCAGACGCAATATCAATTTTTGTAAAAGAAAACATGACATCCTGGGTCAAGGATTGCGAACCATTCGAAGTGCTGCCTGTCCACCAAGAAACAGAAGGTTAGGTGTAACGATGGAAGCTTCTTGATTGCCTTGTTATTTTTCTCATTCTGCGCACCACTCTAATCGAGTAGGAAGTGCGCGGCTTTAGATTACACCCCAGAGCCGCACTCTGCCAGCGTCTTGCTTTTAGCTATTGTATTCAATTAGCCACACAAATCCTTTGTACTGCAAATGAAATACTTTCCAGTTGATCGCTTACCTATCGATACTGTGACGCCATTTTGCACATGCACCGTTTTTGCTGATTGTTGGTCACAATCACAGCGGCCTCAAACCAGTCGCTCTGAATGAAGGGTAGTGTGGTGCACATCATAATCAAATGTGCAGTGGCTGTTTTATTCTGTGTTATAACACTTACATCTCATCCTGCCGAAGCTTACCAGGCCATTATCGCAAAGCGTTGATCTTGCCGGTAGACCTGCATGGCATGTCAAGGGAATTAAAAAAACATACCCTTTTGTTCGTGGCACGCTCCTGAGTCGGAAGCAATTTTTATTATCGACAATGTACATGACATACATTATTTTCTAGGAAAAAAAAAAACATTTACGCATGTAACACATACAGCTAGGACGCTGTGTCAGTTAACGAAAAAAAGTATGCGGCCTCTCAGCTTGGAGACATAAACAAAATTTTCAACTAAATCCTGCCCTCATAGTATAAATTTACAATTTGTTCGTTCATTTATGTGCACTCTATAGCTGCCGCTATGTGTTTGTACCAAGGCCATAAAAGGTCACTACGCACACATCAGAACACGCTGTTGATAATAATTTGGATCCTTTCATCTAGCGCCATAAGTGATTAGTAGCTACTCTTGCTTGTGACGTTAGAAACATTCTAATTGTTTTATTTAAAAAAGATCTAAAATAACTTAAAAAAAAGTGACGTATTCTAGTGTGGCCTCTAGGACCTTTCTTGAGCTATATTGCTTATTTTTATCAATAATTAATTTCAGTATGGTAAATTTTAGAAAAATGAATAGTTTTCCGTGCTGCCGTGTTTAAGCGACTGTAATACGTTATCGGCCAAAAAAAAGAATAAACGATTGTTATGGTGTGATTCACGGGCAACAAAAGATAACATTTTATATATTGCTTTAACGTTTGCATAAAAAATGGACATGTTTCCTGCAGGCCCTAGAACAAAAAACTAAGTGTGGTAATTTCGTTGCATTGACATCCTTTAAAATAATAATTTAGATTTTCTAGTAAAGAAATCTACGACCATGCGAGCTGCCTTTCCTCAGTTATTCGGAATGTTCAAAGTCTGTATAAAAGTAATCCGGAATTTTCGCCGTGGCGGACATGCGTGCAGGCATCCCGATTTTTAATACTTTATCTTCAGTTTTCGCGACTGTCGTTTGGAGTAGATTGTTGGAGCAGAGCTTTTGCATCATGTTGGTCGGAACATTTTAGATGGAACGCAAATGGAGGATGTTGGACCGGTTTGCGTACTAGGGTGTCATATGGAAAGTCAGCCGTAATTCACTTGAAATGGTCGAATTGAGTTTTGGCGTCATTGAAGCCTTTGGACCCAATTTCTGCTTCCTGATATGTTTGTTTATGTTTCCCAGATACTATTTCACTGTTTGGCGGGATGCATCGACTTCCCGTCCAAGCTTACGCAGCGATATAGTTACAGGCGTCCCCCGAGTTACGACCCCCTCGAATTACGACGATTCGCAGATACGACGATTTTGATTTTGACAGTCAAAAATTGTCATTGACAAGAAATTTATGTATTTTTTTGAATTTCTGGGCTGATAACCGTTATACACACATTTCCAAAGATTCCACAACTACCCTATATTGAATATCTATATTTTATACGGCTTTTAAAATATAATTATTACATTATTGAACATTATTTTAAATAAAATACACGATATCATAGATTCCAACTCTTCAAGTTCGGTTATAAACTTTATATCTCGGGAGACACCTGTACTTGTCTCTCGGTCTTCTTTTCCGCTTGCTTTGGATCCTCACGTTGCGCAGGGTCGTCGGCCATTCGGTACCGGGCCCTGTTTTGGTGCTCTGAATGTTTTCTAATATCGCCAATATGTTGTGGATACTAAAATACTTTATATAACAAACTGACCCACGGAGTCCGTTTTAGACGCTACAATTGCAATTTTGCAATTTTATTGGTCGCGCACGCTTCTAAACAGAATTATTTGACTTTTTTAGCCATCACGGTTAGAGTTCACCTGATGGAGGTGTTAAATTTTGGCCTGGAACTCATAAGTTAGCAAATAAAGCTAAGGATGATAATGTGGAAGAAAATTTGAAAAACAAGTTAAGGGGAAACCATGAAAAATCAACACATTTTTGTCCATTTTTTTAAATGCAAACGTTATGACAAATTAGTGATTAGTGTTTTCAATAATCCTTTTTATGTCATTTAATTTACTACACGTACTTTCAATGCTTGTAATTTTAGAAAATTTTAGCTTTCTCAAATGCACTGAATACTTCGAACCTAATAAAAGGTCCAAAAACATTTGGATTGCATATTTTGGTAGAACTGGCATACCCAACATTCCTTGTGTATAGTTCGAAATACCAACAATCTAATTATCTTTCCATATTTTTTAGATTCATTTCTTTAAATTCTTGCATTTGCGTTAGCAATGCCACAAATGTTTACCATATATTATGGAAAAAAAACATTTCAATAATGAACGGCTTTTTAAATATAATATCTTTTCAGCATTTGTCGTTTTGTTTGTTACATTTATAACAAGTGCTATTGGATTCTTCATTATGTGGTTCACTAACATGTACAACAATTCTCTACTAGAGGTAATTGAATACTTAATTTTTCATTTTACAAAACGATGAAAAACATTTTTCTTATTGCGATTTTTTGTTGTTCACGTGATTCAGAAACTAATACTTAGTGAAAACTCGACTGCAGCAGAATGGTGGGAAAACCCACCTGTATACCCCCTACTTAAGGTGCACGTATTTAACTACACCAACACTGAAGATTTTTTTGCTGGAAAAGCAACCAAGCTACAAGTAGAAGACCTCGGACCATACGTTTACAAAGAAACGGCAAACAAAGTCGATATAACTCATAATGGAGATGGAACTATCTCGTATCGGGTAAGTGGAGTGATTACTGTAACACAAACGAAACGAATGCAAAACGTGTCCCTTTATTTTAATTGATTAGGAACATCGCTACATTCAGTACCTGCCGGAAGAATCGAAAGGAAAACCGTTTGATCAAGTAGTGGTTCCGAATGTGGTGTTCCTTACCGGTGTTTCCAAAAAACGTTCAGAAGGAACGTGGAACCAAATCGCGTTTAATATGGCCGCTAGCTCTTCCGGTTCATCGGCGTTCATCAAGAAACCGGTAGAATCCATGCTCTGGGGATACGAAGACAAATTGCTGAGTCTGGCCAAGTCAATGTTTGGTTCCGATATTGTGTCGAGTTCCTTCGGCATGCTCATGACGGTAAGCAAGCGATAGAGTTTTTGACTTTTACGCAGCAATTTAAACATTAACCGTTGTTTCCAACGCTTCATTGCAGCGCAATGGAACTAGTGCCGAGAATTTCACAATCTTCTCCGGAGAATCTAGCTTAGAAGATTTGGCCGTCATCAAACATCTCGACGGCAAGTCGCGGCTAGATTTGTGGCACACCGACGAATGTGATCGTGTTGGTGGAACCGACGGTTCACAATTTCCGCCCCATCTGATGGATCGCAAGCACCCGCTACAGGTGTTTATCAAATCACTATGCCGAAAATTCCCGCTTGTCTACGATAGTGAGGTAACGGCACTGGATGGCATACCGGCGTGGCGATACAAAATCCCCAACAATGTGTTTTCGCATCCGGACGAGCACATGCCAAACCACTGCTTCTGCCACCTGGAGTCCGGATCATGCCCTCCTAGTGGACTGTTCAACATAACCGGCTGCTCGATGGGGGCACCTATATTCGCCTCGTTTCCGCATTTCTACACCGGCGATCGAAAGTTGATTGAGTCGATTGAAGGTGTGAACCCTGTACAGGAAAAACATGAAACCTACGCTGACATCCATCCCCGGCTGGCTTTTCCGATTGACGGAGCGTCTCGATTTCAGATAAACATTCAAGTGCAGAAGGCAGCCATGGTGTCAGGTAAGTAGAATGAGCCACCATAAGAACACATACACTAGCTTTACTTAACGTATGCATCGTTATTTGCTTGCAGGACTTGAAAAATTCACCGAAGGTCAATATTTACCGGTAATCTGGCTGGAAGTCGTACCAGGAGTGATATCCGACGATCTGCGTGCTATGATTTATCACAGCACGTATAGTGCCAACGCCATCCAGATGTCGCTACGTGTCGGTTCACTAGCATTCTTCGTTCTATCAGTCGTCCTGCTGATTGCCAAATGCTTCTACAGTACAAGAAGCACGAGTAAAAAGTGACCGCAACTCATTTGCTGAAAACGCACTCGAGCCGAAACGCAAACACTAGTATCGTAAAAACAAAACGGATTTCGCAAGGAAATTCCTTTCGAACTAGCCACATGAATACTCATAAAATTGGCTGGGCGTTACGAGGAAGTTCCGAGGTCTTCGATGCTGCTCTTCCATACCGACCTACCCTCCTGTAATAGTGTAGGATAGCTAGCAACAGTACGTTAAGTGTTCGAAATATCGATAGCAGGTTGTCTGATACGCAGCTACAAGCGCCTCGTTAGACGTTTGCTTTATTATCTTAAGATGAGGGATGGTTCTCAAAGCACCCCTCCTAGCTTGCTATTTTCCCGCGCTAGTGCGCAACTAAATGTGCCAGTTAGTACGAAATAAGTTAGAATATGCATTACGTAGTGTGCCTGTTTTTTTTGTTACCTTGTAAATTAGCTTAACCCTTCCCTGCGTCTTAGCCGATACCTAAATGCAGTACGATCATTCTCCCGCCGGTTCTAGTCGGCGTACGGCGTATTTTTCTACTGATCACCGATATGCATGCGCGGGAAAAATCGTTTTAGAACGTGCTTCGATGCGCTGCATTGCTTTTCACTGCAGTGTAGCTGCCGTTTGTAGCCGATTGTCGAGCTATTAGCGGACCAGAATGCTTCAGTGTTGCGTACTACAAAGCCCCGTTCATTTCACCGCTGAGAACCGTTTGGCGGTGGTCTGATAATAGGTAACGATAATGGCAGCGCCGTTTGCCGTAAGTGACGTACTTCAATCAAAGCAATAAAACAAATTCGTTGCAGTTGTGTGGATATAAATTGAACGTCTCCAACGTTCGACCTGCATTGTTCGATGAGAAGGAAAAAGGTGTCCCGGTATTTGCGTTGCTGTGTTATCTGTTTGAGCTGGTCGATGATTAGACAATGGTATGATTTAGTAGTTAGGTTACTAATTTCAGAGATAAGTAAGTATGGTTCACAAGGATTTTGTTATACTTTCAAGTGTGGTAATACCATAGATGAATCAATAATAGAGTTAAACAGAGAACAGGCTGAACAAGTTGAACAAGAAACATCATACGCGATTTTCTTTTTCTGGTTCCCTCCAGTTAGTGGAAAATTACAAGGTCAGTTTTAATTAGTCTTCTAATATATCATATTCTGATAAACATAAAAAAAAACAATTTTTATGCCTTAATCTTGACTATCGAATGTATCTGAAGTTTTTTTTTTATAATTTAAAAAAATACTTCTCAAACTTCATAATTCTCGTTACGTTTTCTTGTGATAAACTTTCGATATACTTCTTCAAATGTACATATATATTACAGCTTTTAAATCGCTAACCTTTCTAATATAATCAGCTGCAACCATTTCTTTCACCCACGGAATGGAACGCTGTTGGTGAGTTCGTGTGGGCTAGAGGACGTTACTATAACGTATAAGGTTTACTCTTTTCGGGACAGAGTTTCACCACACAACGTATGAAAAAAACATTAACATTTTTGTATAATTCATCAGCACTTTTGCTCATTGCTGCTGCCCCCGTGAACGCCGCACCGTGGCGTGTGTGGTCTGTTGTTCTGCGGTTTAACTTTCTTTCTCAAGGTTTATGCTGTGTGGAAGAATCTAACGCTTCCGGATTGACTTGGCCAATAACTGGCATCGTTTGGGTACATCCAGCTGCTGGAATGACTGAGTACAACTAAACAAACAAATAACACTCTCGAACATTAGTAAACACTCTGTCCAGCCAGTTTGGGTGTCCCGGTTGACTTGCATCGAAGTCTTTCGATGAGTGACCGAATCGTCGATGCCAAAAGCTGAAGGTAATGAAATGAAATCAAGGAAAGCCCCACCAGCGCATACACGTTTACATTTAGCGTCCTCCACATGCCAACAGCTTAAAAGCCTGTTCCAGAGTGTATTGAAACTAGCGCTTAACCCTTCGGGGTGTATGACGGATACAATCGATAAAACTGAAGCTTTTTGGCCAATAAAAAGAGCTGACAGAAATTCACACAAAAAAATCATAATGCGTAATTTAACATCAAAGCATATCTTTTTTAGAAATAGAATACAATAGCACGAATGCTAGTTTCATTCAGACGAATGAATCGTAAGCAAGGGTTATGGTGAGGCAAGAAAGCAAAAACTATAATCTATACCGTGGTCAGCCCCCACGAAACGCACCACAGATCGCATACGATCGCGCAACTTACATCGGTTGGTTCAGTCGGTTGGTTGAACTCGACACGTTCGGAAGTAAGTCTCGCGGGCGTGGTGGAACCGTCCAGCACACAGTCGGATATACGTTTTAGGTTCAGCTTCAGCTCCCCCAGTCCTTCAGTGATTGCTTTGCGTATGCGTACACTAGCCGGTTAGCGGTTTCTTTCGTTGTTGTGCTGTGGCCCAAGCGTGTGCCCTTTTTGCCTCCGTCATCGTCCGGTAGGCGAGTGCGTCTGTGTGTATGTGGTGGTGCGCGAGGGTGAAGGTGGTGTGTTTAGTTTTCAGTTTGTTGTTTTTTGCAGCTCGCAATCCCGTTACGGATGTTAAAATTTCGGTCGCGGTCCAAGCGGTCTCCGGATCGCTCCGGTCTAGGCTGAGGAAAGAAAGTAACGGTGCCACCGATGATGATCAGTTCGCTTGTCATATTGCAAACGATTAGTGTGGGCAAAGAATAGCGTGGAGAGTGTGATATATTTGAATTCGCCTGAAGTGCGAAATATGTATCATTGACATAATTTTCGGGCTGTGTGGAAGCCGTTGTTAGTGAGCAATGACGTGAACGCATTACACCATCGGCACTATCTGACCAATTCTGAAGCGCGCTCCACATCATCATCCATATTGTTGGCATTTTGCATCGCGGATGCTTCAATTCCCCGTATGCTTCTTTTAAACTTCCAATTCACTTTTACTTCCGGTTGTTCGCCAAGTTGCTAAAAAGCTTTCTAATTATTCCTCCTGCTTTTTTCCTTCTCGCCTTATACCGTAATCTTTTTTAACCAATATTGTTTTCGTTATTACTTGTAATCGCAGCTTTCGGTCGATATTGCTTTCGTGAGTCCGCGTGCCGAGTTCGCCTAGGTTGCAAAATAAAAATTCCCCTAATTTTGAGTGTTCAGTTCAGTTTAGCAAACAAACGCACCTACGCGTGGCCTCCACTTCTGAGGTGAGGATCAAGTGCGATCGTGGTTATACGTGCGTGTTTCTGTGATTGTTGTGCGAAAACTGTGGTGTGTTGACATCATCCGACACCGACCAGCACCACGTTGGGCTTTCGGCGCTCGACAGAAGTGCAACACGATTTAACGATCTGCAAGCGTCTAGTATTGCCATCGGCCATATCGGATCACTAGTACCAGGCGACGAGAAAACCCCAAAAGGAACAACTCATCATGTTTCTCGGAAGGCGCAACTTTAAGCTGTGTAAGTGCTTTCAAAAAATGTATCGTAACGTAATATGAATCATCTCGCTCTTGTACGGAATCCTTTCCAATTTCGATTTGATGCAAAAAAACTATATATGACCCGTTTCGGAGGAGGGAAATTTTCTCTTTTCACAAGCAGTAGCAATAAAAAAGCAAATACATTTCCCCGATGCAGTGCGCATCGGCGTGTGGTATCAATTCTATTTTTTCGGTGCCCCATACATTCACTCTCTTTTCTATATCTGCACGACAATGTCGTGCTGCATGCGAATTGGTTGCGTGGTTCGGAGTTGCTAACCGACGCATGAAAACCGATTCCGGCGCAAACTTGAGTATAGCAAATTAAGGTAGAAAACAAAAACAACAACAGAAAACGGAACGTAGCCTCCGCTTGGACCGAGAAATCGATCAGTTTCACTGTCAGTAGGTCACATGCCGTGCTAAGATCCTTGGTTTCGCGAACCACGCACAGAGGAAAACACTACGGCGTCTACTAATCCAAAAACGCAACCGAAAACTTCCACCGCGCTGGCATGACGGATTGAATCGCTTCGGTTCGAGCGCGTGCACTGGGATGTGAAGCGATAATTGATCTTGCTTACATTTAGGGTTTTGGTTGATGTTGAAGGTTTTAGCTCCGCTAAAATAAATACACACCCTCTGGCTCTGCGAAATTTTTGCCACATGAGCGTGCAGATGCGCAAATGAATTCCTTTCGGGTAACGTGCTGTTAATTAGCAGTAACTGTACCAGCTTGCTTACAGAACTTTTGCTTCTGTTAATACGCTACATGTTAGAAAAAGCTAGAAAATCGTGTTGAAAACATCATGTTGTTCAAAATTAAACCGTTAATTGTGTAACTTGAAACTTAATAAACCCGGTAAACTGTTTTAATGGTTTTAAAATAAAAATATATAAATGGTTTACATACGTAGTATTGAATAAAACAATTGTTAAAAAAATCGTTAAAAAAAATAAAAACTTTTCAAAGGGAAAATGAATGATGTAATGATAATGTGAAACTTTTGATGTATCCAACTGGACTTTTTTCACTAAACTACTAAACTAAACGTCAGCAATGATTTTGTTGTCAAAAATAACTTTAATTTTATTATTTACCAAAACTTATGTTTACAATAAACCAAAATATTGGTGATTAATTGAACAATAACTGGCCAATGTTCTTGTGCCTGTGCTGAAAATATTAAATAATAACTATTATATTAACTATTATTGCGTAGCTCGACATTCGATCAGGTTAATTGATTTTGGAGCAATTATATCAACTGCCCATCAACTTCCTCATTGTCACAGGCTCAATGTTTTATTACACCGTTTCTTATGGTAATTGTAAAGGTGATTGTTAACAATGAAGTCCAAACATGACCCTCAACGGTCTCCTTAGAAATAAAAGACGAAAAAAATGCTCGTCCATGATTTCTCGACACATAAGGTAGTGTAAATTTCAAAGTACTCCTCAAAATGTGAATGTTTTATTTTGTTGTCTATGCGAAGTGCGTTCCTAATGACCGAGTGCTGGTAATTGTGGCGGGGAAGTAAACAAGACTAGAAATACTCCACAACCTTCATTGACTTATCGGTGTGGATGCGTGACTTCGTTACCAAATGATCAATGCTAGGTCGGTTGGTGTTGCTACAATGTGCTGTAGTGTTTTTGCGTCTGCTTCAATGTCAATAGTACCAAATGGAATCTAGGCGAAATGAATTGAATGAAATCACCTATTGCTTTCATCCATATGCACTTCAACCACGATAGCCGGTTGAAAATGTTTACACAATGCAATATGCAATATGTATGCAAACATCTAAATTCGTTTTATTGCACTTACGGCACGCGATCACTAGCAAGTACAGACTTATGAAGTTGGACAGCACTGGCCATAAGCGCCGCGATGTATGCAACCCGAGTAGCGTGTACGTTTTGATTTGAATGGTGGCGGTTTTTAGAGTTAGCTCTATTGCACCACAATCTTTTTTTTTTGTATTTTACTTATCTATTTATGAAATTGTTTACTATAGATTGTAGATATTGACTATATTTGCCAAAATATTTATTATATTCACCTTTATATTACATTCACCTTTAAAGTAATAATAATGTATTTGTTTATATGATCGAATAAAGGTATCATTCGTATTAGGTCCAGCATAGAACAATTATTATTATACTGGCATGTACAACGGTGTATGGAAAGAGTTTAGAAACAATAATTTTATCTTTTTAAACATCGTACGACTTATAATTCTAGTATTCTCCAACGCTTGGTGATCACGTTTTCACGCACTTCCATTAAGAATCATTATTGTAAGGTCAGTATTAGCGTGCTGATTGAGTTGTATGTGGTGATGCACAGTAACCAACCCACCAAACCGCATTCGGTATGCAAAGGGGTACTTTGACCAATCGTAAAAGGTTGCGCGCGCAGCTTGTATGCAGAATATGACCTTCGATTATGACTAGACGGGCGTACTGCGTGCGAATCCTTGTAAGCACAATGAACCATTGAAAGACATTGTGCCTATAATACCCGAGCATCACAATAGTTTCACCTTTTCATTCGAACTACGCCTTTTTCGATTTTTGCGTTGTAATATTGCTTTACTGTTGGTGTATCCGATCTACATGGTGCTGTAAAATAAGAGTTCGAAGAAAACCAAAGTATGTCACTGCGGGGTTGCGAAATGAACGCGATCAAACAATTACTATAGAAGTTACTTTTCCAAGGCCTGCATTTTACCAATAGAATAACATTCCAATATAAATTAAGAGTCATTCTTAATCATGTCTAAATTTAAAAACACAAAAACAACTTCAGTTCCTTTTAGATTGCTCTTGAATTATATTTGCTTCCAAAGAACTTCTTCATCGAATAATACCACGCCGTCAACACTCGAAAAGGTTCTTGCCGAAATTCGAAAAAGCTTCGTCATTTTCTATACAGCTATGATCGTACCGTACGTCTTCAATTATTGGTCAATGGAGAAAAAAAAACTCGCATTAACGCATCAATAACAGATTCTATTTGAGTATTGGTATTCGTTAAATTCCGCATCGCAAGATGTGTTGCCCGCCGTTGATTCATAATGCTAGCTTTCTGCCCAGCCCAGTTCCAGGAAGCTCTGTTCCTCACGCAAATCGCTGTCCAGTGACGTGTAACAGCGATGGTGATTGCTACCCTTAAAGTGGTTTGAACGTTTGCGTCCGGTTCAGTAACGCACCCGCCGCACGAAGGATCTACGACTTTTTCCTACTACGCCTCTAAACCAATTGAATTATATCACCGCTAGAAAACATGTTTTCCCAGTGATAGCAATTAAAACCCCCTTGCCCATGCCACTTTCTGGCGCTGTCACCTCGGTGCCACTCGCTATCGATCCTTATTATACACAATTGTTAGAAGGTCAGAAGAAACGAGTCACCTTTCAACGATCTACAACGATACACATCGTTGCTGTACTACGGGAGGCTGAGTACGACTCACTCCAATGCATGTGTTTTTATCAGTCAGAACAACATTTGAGATAATTAGCATAATCGTAGTCTACAAAAAAACGGTTATCAAGCTGGACGATCGAAGGCAGTGCTGGTTCAAGCGGTTGCGGTTGTTTGATTGTTTTCTGGTTTTTAGCTCTATTCCACGGTTGAGCAATATGCTCAGCACAGCAGCTCGTGTCTACGATTATAGCGAATCGACAGCGACGTGATGCTCTCTCAGGCTCCCTGATCGTCCGGAACTAACAGCACCGAAATTTTCATTCTGTAACTGATGTGAATTTTCCCAACCTCATCACACCACCACTCCACCACACACCATTGATCCCGCCGGCAGCGTAATTAAAAAATAGTTTGCTAACACAACATGGTCGACTGTGCGAGATAAGATGCAAAATCCGATCGTATCAGCATCGCAAAATGCACATCACGTTTATCCCGGATGATTGCACCTCTGTAAATTGGAACGATACCAGAGCAAATCAATGCGGTTGTGTTAGCAGTGTATATTCATACTCGAAAAAGAATCTTAGCTCATTTCTCATCGTTAGCGAGAATCATTTACTATCCACCGCACCATTCTCCGTTTCGTTATTAATGAACATCGAAATCCGCATCGGAGAGACACACTCGTACCCGTTGACCGCACGTGGATCAAATATTACGTGATGAAGCGTAAATAATTGGCTAATTGTGAAAAGTGATAAATCTTTTCCCTATAATTTACACCTAATGATGTGAATCATTTTCTTTGCGTGTTACACTTACTTACGATCTGTATGAGACGTTTGTATTTTAACGACCTTGGCTAAATGTAATTTGGTTTGTGTGATAGCATTTATTCTTCAACATTTAGGTGCATAATTCTTAACCTTAAATACACAATGCCATTCTTTGAAAACACGGTAAAACTCTTAGTGATAGAATATACTGCTATCAATACGTAAACACGTATCAAATCAGGTTGACAAGAGCAACCTTTTCGTTAATGGTTATATATAATCAAGATGAATATTAAGCATGTTTACCGAAACCCATCTCGTCACAAAACACATAGTGGATGAAGCTTCTTGCATTTCCACTATGCAAAACACAGAATTTTAGGTAAATCGCGTTGCCGGGTGTTAAGAACTGAACCAAAAGATTAAATATTTTACGAATAAATAAACGAAGAGAACTCAGTATTGATAATGCTACCATCGGAAGCGTTTGCTAATGGATTTCCTAAAAATAAACAATCTAGTGTTTTGAGGTACATTTCAAGCCGCGTTCGTTCTTGCTGTTCTCCATTTGTTTGTGTAGTTTTCGCATTTCATCGTTCCGTTCTGTGGTGATTAATTTTCTGGACTTTAGCTGCCACCGTTTTGGTTACCTCTAATTTTGTCTACTCAGCATACCCGAGGTTTGTGGCGAAAAAGATGAGACCATGAAATGGTGACGAGCTAAACCGATGGACAAAGTTATGTTGATCGTTTTGCGTCAGCAGTTTATCCCAATGTTGTTCGTGCTGTTTTGCCAACGTTGGTTCGTCCCTGCTAATAATACAAAGCTCGCCGAGCTTATGATTATTTTTGCTGACACCGGCAATATCTGTGTGCTTCCGAATGAGAGGAAAGAAAAACAAAGAAAGAGAAGACCTTCGCTGTCCTTGCCCACCGCTCGTGGTCCCTTTCTAAGATGAGTGCATCTTTCAACCTCAATCAGCCGCTTGACCAGTGTGAGCGTGACACCCGATGTCCGACGACCTTAAGATGGATAGAGGCCAATGGTGATTAGAAACTGAATTTGAAGTAGCTTACCGATTTTGACATGCCTTCAGCAATGATCCAATGTCTCGTTCCATGGAAGCAATGGTAATTTGTCATCGAAACAGATCAACCATGGCATAGTGTCCCATGGTTCATTAGCGCGTCTGGTGTTGGCTTTGATCAATGTTTCCGTTGGCGTCTCTGCGTTAGCAAATATATAGGCAGACATTGGCAGAGTGGTTTTATTGTTTTTGACCATGGCTATTGAAAAAAGTTTGTTGTTTACTTTCCTATTTAATTCGCACAAATAAACATTGTTTGACGGCAGTTTGTCTTGTTTAAACAGACTTATTTGAAATATTTGTCCATGGTGAAACATATTCAAACGCACTTTAACAGAAAACAAAGATTACTTACAACTAAATTCATTGTACACAAAACGACAGGGCCGTAAAAAACTAAATAAATTCTCCTATTTGCCGTAACGATCTACGCAGTCATGCCGTCCTCAGGCTTTCAACACAGTACCACGCAGCTAGGTAGTCAGTCCTTGGTGCGGGAAGACGCTCCATATGAGGCTTGAACCCTCGACAAACATGATATTAAGTCGCACAATTTGACGACTGTACCATGGAACCGCTCTTTGTAAACTTAATAAATAAATAAATAGATCCATTGTTCAGATATGTGACAATGGCTCCGTCTGAATAGATCTTACGTCAACGATCAGGTCAAGATGAAAGATGAACACGTCAAGATGCATAGCCGAAAGCATCATACGACAAAAGCGTCTAGCTTTTAAAAATTACTTTTACAATACCGCACTGACGGTAATGGAAATTAAATTCTTCCCGTGACTCTGTTCGCCTGGCGGTTGGGCGAGAATCGCTACACAGTGCGAGGTTCGTCAATTTGAGTTCAAGGTTTGATGTTTTTGCCGTCATGTTTCAACGCCTTTGGCCAGCGAAGAGCATCCACCATCTCTTTACCGCTGTACCGAGTCCAGCGAATGAGAAACACCAGCAGGGTGACAGTATCAATAAAAGTAGAAAAAATGCACGATCAACGTCAGCCCTCAACACTACCACTAACATACGCCATAAATCCAGCTTCTAGAAGCACTAAAGATACAATGGGGCAGTCAGTCCCGGGCATGGAAACATTGCTTAATCGTGCGTTAAAGAAATTAAAGAAAGCGGTACATGAGGCCGCGTGCGGCTTATGTGCAGGCTCAGCACCTCCGGTTCTTCCCGGCTTGCTTACGGTCTGCACCGTACGAAGCGCACAATAGTAAAACACTGTATACCGCCCCATGTAAGTTTCCCTTCCAGCGGCCCCGAGCGGTGCCTTGCAATGGCTGTGGAACATTAAGACGTTTATGGACGGAGAGCGGCTGGGCGGCTGCAGGGAATGGGCAAAATAGAAAAAAAGCCATGAACCAACCGTACTGTCCGTGCGGTTTAAACAGCTCCTAGTTGTGGAAGGTAATTCCTTCGTTTCCTTGGCGTTAGCAATCGCTCCGTGGCTTGTGGTAATGGTTGAAAAGTATTTTGTATTAAAAAAAAAGCGAAATGTCAGAACTATGAATGCATGAATTACTTCTTTTTGAGGTACTAGGTCAATTTGTAAAGAATAAGACTTTGTGTTGCTCTGCACTTTCGTGCATACTACCTTGTGAACTCCAAGTGAAGCTTCTTGTTTTATTTTATTTGACATTTTTCTGAAAATTTCATACTTTTACTTATATACTTTATTAAAAAAATAATATTGTCTTGTTTAATATTTGTTATGTTAAATGTGACAATTTAAACGACATGATCTTTTTTTTTTTATAAAATGGATCGTTTCCGAAACAATGGATAGTTTACTGAATTCATTTTCAGTTTCATTACTGAACCATTGACAGACCTACTCCGTTAAACGCAATATTTGAAACACTATACATCTCTTTTAAAATCATTTCTTTGCAACAGCAGTACAAAAACAGTTGTAACAACGAATACAATATATACACAATTCACCTTATATGTAACAAATTTTACATTGAGAGGTGTAGTACATAATATTATTACTATTGTTATAATAATAGCATTTCGCTGTTTGTAAACACAGATGTCAATAAGAACGTGTCATTATACTTGTATAGTGTTTTTTCCAAAATGTTACATACTCGTGTTGATAGCAACTGTTTCGGTGCTCTTCCTAAGACTTATCAATCTACACCAATGCGCGCCTATGCTCCGCAAAGCTCAATAAGTAGTGGAGCAGTAGTAATTTGTAGCTCACCACCAGGTCTGCAGCGGCCCACCATCATCCACACAGATGTAAGCGAATAGTTTGCACCAACACACTGACTGCGGCATACTGGTTTAAGCATTCCGAAAGGCTCAAGTCTCTACAGTGCGCCCGCTAAGTCACCGTCGTCGTTATTTGATTTCGCGCGTCTTGGTGATCGCTGCGGCTAGCGATCGAGGTTTGTCGTCGTCGTTGTGGACGACGATCGTCTGGTTGGTGATGGGGAAAACACAGCATGAGTTGGACTTCGAATTGCTTACAAGACGTCCACGGGACCAGTTTTCGAGTGAACGTTGAAGCGCGCACACGCAACGTGCTGTGGTTCGTGCGTTGCGGTTTTTTTTTGTTTCTGTCGTTTTGTTTGTTTCGTTTGTGATTTACAAAATAACATTCACACCTTTTTCCCACCACATTTCTACTGGTACCTTCATACGTAACCGATTTAATCTAGTGTTGTTGATTTTTTTTAGTTTAACAGTATGATTTTGTGTACTTTCGTATGAGTTATTTGTTCACTGTTTCATGTTTTGCTCTCCCAGGCTCGTTCGAATCAGTCCCATAGCAGTTTTATTTCACTTGAGCACGTTTAGTGTTTTTTTCTTAAATCATACATACTCTCGTTCATGGTGCGAGTATCAACGGACAAACGAGTGCAGCAATGAGAACGTGGTGAATTGGGCGAACTGGAAAGGAACGTGTGACACAGCCGTTTTTTTGTGAGAGGGCTGTACAAAAATCTTTTGCAATCGCCACCCTTATGTGTCAAGATGAATATTTAGTGTGTGCGTTTGTGAGCATGTGTGATTATATGTGTTTGCGTGTGTGTGCGTGTGTGTCGATGGGAAAGGGTAGATAATCGGCCTCAATATCCAAAATCCGGCAGAATAGGAAAACACGATACAAAAAATGTGACCGCTAAATAAATCCAATCTCCGAATACTACTCTTTCTGTGGTCGCTGCTGCTAAAAGTGGAATTTTGCTAAAGTTGAAGTGTACGTTGTGCAACGAGTTTACCAGTGCCGAGAAACGGTCGAACACAAACGTACTTACACCGATCGGTTGTACATTTCGCTCAGAGCTACTGTTTCCTGAACACGGGCGTAGCAAAACAGCTCGCTTGTGGGGTTGATAAATATTTAACCAGTGCAACGGTGTGTTGTGCACACCCTATGTGAATGTGTAGGATCAGTGGTGCAAGTGGCGAAAACATGTCCGTCCCGGTTGCCCAATAACGTGTCCGCGTATGCTTTTTTGTATTGTCTTATATTATTATACTCTGCATTGTAAATGCAAGCCAGGAGCAGTGTTTTTTTTTAAATTTTCTGTTCAGAGGATTCGTTCGGTTTTCTTCATTTATCGATCAGACTTGTACGCGAATGTGTGAATATGTTTCTGGTAATGTGTGTACTACCAATCGGGTTCAGAGTACCTTTGAAAGCTGGGAAGCACTGCCACCTGTGAGCCTGAGAGAAGGGGAATATCACGTTAAGAACTGTCTCGAACGATTGCAAGCGGGCTAGAAACTAGTTTTACGAGATGCAAGATTGCTGTATGCAATTTCTAGCCGTCAGTGTAGTGAAGTAATATTACCTATACACCTCTGTGGAATGATCCCGTGACTCGCGTAACTATTCGCTTCGAGCTGGATCCGAACGCTTGGCTCGTTTACGACCTTGCATTTGACCAACCGCATACGACATATGACGAGGAAGGACCGGAAGGAGTATCTGTGCACGGTTGGAAAGCCTTCTACATGCCACAAAGATTAACTGACTGCTCGTCCATGTCCCCGTCACCGATTCGAACGTTGGAGAGACGAGATTTGGGTCGTGTATGACAACAGCAACAAAAGACTCGCACGATACGGCAAGCGACGAACGTGGCCTCTCTCCCAATTTGTGGCCCATTAACATTGAAGTGTTTGATGAATGCTTCACTTTTCATGGAGCGTCATTGTGCAAACTCGTCTGTTGATTGAATTTGGATAAAGTAGACCGTCGTAAGCTGTTTTATCTGCGCCTCGCTCGATTGCACAGAAGCAAATGTAAAATGCTTTATAACAGTACAATTCTGCCACAGGCGAGATTGCAGCGCTTTTCAAACGTTAAATAATCGTGAGAAAAATTTAAACTACAGTTTATGTGTCACGTTGTAGCCGTTTACTGGCAGGAAAGTTTACGATTGGTCTTGGTGTGACGGAAATGAATATTTTAAACCATTGGAAGGTTTCCCTTTTCATTCGATTAAAGGCGGATGTTTGTGGAAGAAATGGCTTGGGTCTTTACAAACATCCGTGTCTATATACATTATCCGTTTCGCTGACTTTCTTTTGTTGTTTTCTTTGTTGCAATGCCGGTTATTTGCCGGACCAATGGAGCAGGGGTTCACATTGTTCGGACTTTACAGTGAAGTCAATTGATGTCACGGGAGTGCAGGGCTGCTGCGAATGGGCTTCCCAGTTAGAGTACAACCCAGGGACCCAGGGGAAGTGCAATAATAATGCAAAAAAAGCAATTTCCAACAGTATCAACTGAGGCACGTTTCAAACCGTTTCGTTTCCATCCATATGCTGGTGCTATTTACAGCCCGTGCCACATCGAACCTCACGATTGACGCTGCCTAGTATTATAATCCTTGTTGGGAAAGAGGGAGAGGAGGAGGGGAGGGGGAGGAGAGTTACCCGTGGGTCGACTACAATTAAGTAACTTGTTCTAAGCGACGTAAGAGCAATGGTTTATATAGCCGGCAATTAACTCCCTTCCCGCCACGGCACGTCTCTACCCCAATGGAGCGTTTGCTAGATAGTTTGTCAGCATCCTCCACACGTCAAGGTTCACCCTGAATGCACAGGACATAGCGTCGTTGTTTGATACTAAATGATAATGACATCGTGAGTGCAGGAGGCTGAGAGAGGGTAGGGTTTCAAACTGGACTAAGCTAATCTCCTAAAGCCGTTGTGGGCAAGAAACAATTTTGTCTAAGGCCACTGAGCACGAGTAGTGCCACTCTGCTCTTGACGCAGCTTAATTTAGTTTCGTGCATTGGTGACCCTAGGTTGTGACCTCAAAACATAAAAACCTGCCCCTTGGTAGGGCATTTGAAAAGTGTTTTACCTTCAAAACCACCCGTCACTGTTTTTAGATGCTTTTTTCCAGATAAGCACCGCCTTTTTCGAAGGATAATTACGCTCTGCGTATGATAGTAAACGTTTGTTTGAAAACTAAATCATTCTGCTGTTAATAAGCATTGCAATCCATAAGCCTGCAAATTTTTCTCTTCATAGCAGATTGAAGTAGCGTTTTCACTTTGTCAAAACAAAACAAATATCTCGAGCTGTGTGCACTGTTCGAGGGGTAAGATAGAAAGGCCACTCAGACTGCAGCAGTAGCAGTTGTAACAACATAAAAAAAAACGCTATACGATACATCTACGCCGAACGTTACCTTTGGTTGGGTGATTTTTATGCTTTCTTCAAAGCAAAAATCCTACCTACATCTCCCCTGTGCGCTGGCCGACTCATCCATCGATCGATAAGCAAAACGGAGTGTGATTTGTTCACTGAGCGATCGAAAGCAAGCGTATCTGTGGGCTGTTTGCGAGCAACAAGCGCACTGTTAGCCTAGATATAATTAATAGAAAGCAAAGTGTAGTGATATGATGGCTATCACCTAGCGCAGAAGAGGCGGCTGGCGGACGAGTGCTCTAATTAAATGCAAACGATGCAAACGAGTCGTTTTGTAGCCGCGTTCCAAGACTTACAGCAATGCAGGTGGTTTATGGATCAGCATGAACACAACCATTACCATCCGTTGCCAGGGTGCCACACGGAGAGCGGTGTTTTGGATGATCTCACTCTTGGTGAAATTCGCTCCTCCCGCTGTTATCGTTACATTGCATAGAAAGTGCTTCATGCTTCGGTACAATTTTGCCGTATTTTTTGTTGTTGTTGGTTAAATTACACCGATACGCAACGAGCAGAAGAAGTAGCAGTAGATTGTTGATGGTCACCTGTGCGAAAACTGCTCAAGAAATTCCATTCCGAGTGATTCGGTTTCAGCAGACAGAATGTCCCAATCGCGGTGTCTAATGAACGGCGATGGCAATGGAACCATTGGTGGGATTCTTTCGATTCGAATAGATCATTCAATGGACCGATTGGTCAATACGCAGGTCGATTGCTAGTTTGATCTGAACGAGAAGTGTTTCTAACGCAATAGGAACTGTTCGGGTGACTGGCCTCACTAGACGCAGCCTCAACGAACGGTGTGGACTTGTGACATTTGTGCCACAACACTAGTGAACAGAACAGCGATAGACGCACACAGATACACAGATCACATAAACCAAATAACACACACACATATACACCATGAGCGAACAAGTTTTTTCGCCGAAACCGGTGCGTGGCTGCGTTCAAATTACAACATCACACAGATGGTGGCACATTTGGATGATGGTTGATTTGATTCCGCTCCATCGTCATCATCATCTGGTCGATGATTTTGACTCGATGATTTTTCGCAACCCCAAAAAGCGCCCAAATGTTTGAGTGCCATTCGTTCGTTCGTCTATCTCGTAACGCCACGAGATATTGGCACGCTGCTGGCGAACGCATGCGGAGGATGTAGCGCGTCTTGAGAGGAGAAAACATGTCGCTGTGACCTTCGTTCAAAACCCACCACCACCACCACATAGCAGTTCTTGGCCGGGCTTGAAGCAATGAGTTCGTCTATTAGTCAATCGACATTTGAGCCGAACCACGAGAGCAGCGCCGTTTGAACAACCTGCGATCTCGACGCATGCTTCAAAATAAGGTGAAAACCGAAGGTGAAAATAGTAGCCCCATGCACAACCGAAGCAGCAGACCACTCTTTAGCACGTGCCAGACGTTTGGAATGAGAGAACTGGTGACGATTGCTGTTTGATATTGCGCACTGCGTCAAAAAGGCGTAATGTAGTAATCAATACACTAGACGTTGGCAAATGAAATGGCGAGCGACGAATGCATCGTCCGTTCGATGTCAACGGTGTGCCTGAGATGATACTCACTAGTTCCATACTCTAACAACATCTTTGGTAGCCGTCCGCTACTGTTACGAGCATTTGTGTGTCTTTTTTCTGCGTTATGCCTGAAACATGTCAAACGACACGTTTTAGAATTGAGCCTGCAGTTTGTGGGCTCACGTTACCACACTCGAAACGTTTCATACGGTTTTGGGGTCTTCTTCATCGCATAAGAACAACAGCAAGAGCACATGGTGTACAATGAGTGCGTTATGGGCACGGTGATACGGTGCAAGCGGTAACGTAAACGACGTTCCAGTGCACATGGCCTATTGCTGCTGCATGGTTGCTACATACTCGGCCATATATTGCATAATGCCATTCGTTCGTTCGCCCAACACTGAAACCCTTGATTTGCCGCCATACGCAGACCCCGAACGTGTGCTTGAAGGCGAACGGCAAATTCCGCCCGTCCCGAACGGGCCGGGTTTTCGATAGGATATTTCTTCTTCAGTTTAGCAATCGTTAGGACCCCGTTTACCGGTGGTATCATTTTGCGCCAACCAGTTTTATTTTTCTATGACGATGGCGATCGCAAACGTGACATTTGCACGAGGACCTGCTTCATGAGGCTGTTGCAATTCGGTTGCGCTACCATGCTCGTTCGATATCGCATGGTGTGGCGTGGAGTGGCCTAACGTAGTTTATGCAAAAAGGCTTCGGAAGCTTAAATTTGGCAAGATAATGCGAAGATGATGCTAATCTTATACACAAACAACAATAACAAAATATGAACCAGTCTGATAACACAAAAACGACAAGACAATCCCTGAACGACCTTCTTCCTTCACACAGCACTCCAAAACGGCTGACTTCCGCGTTCTACCAGTGTTACCTTTCGAACGTATAAACAAACACGAACAGTATTGGCATGGTACGGCTGTGGACGATCGAGTTCGAGAACTGGTTTCCGACGGCGAAGGGTATCACTTTTCCGGGCAGCCTGCCTTCAAGCGATCGCCGTATGAACAAGGCGAACTTCGTAGCCAATGATCGACTCATTACACTGGTCGTCCGTGAGATAAAATGGCCGCAAACCCTTAACAAAAAAGGATTATGGTAGCCATGCAGCTCAAATCTGCATTAAAATTAAGCTAATTTGAATGTTTCGGTGTCGGTTTCTGGTTGATAAGAGGGCAAAGATTTTAAGAGTTTTTTTTTAAGCTAAATACGTATGCCACGGGATCGTAGAAGTAACTAAAGTGATCATCAAAATGATCATCGGAACAAATGGGATATGCGTAAATGATGAAAACAAAACATACCCCAAAACCAAACCGGACATAAATGCAAGGTCGTGCCACGCTATCGAATCGCGAGAGAGAGAACGGATCGTTCACAGGCTCGTGTATATCGTGTAAACAAAGCAGACTTACACCATCCCTCCTCGAAAGTGATCACCAAGGAGAGTGTAGACGTGTAGTGAACAATGAACACCAGTAAACGAATAACTCACGATGCGCAAAGAGTAAAACTAGTACCAGGGACTCCATTTTCCACCATTCCATTCGCATGGTGGAGTGAACGAAGCAGATCACCTTGGTCGTAAAAGATTGTAATAAGTGTAGCTAAGATATTCGTGGCACGGCTTTTCTTCCATTCATGTGTGGCTCTATATTTTTTTCCGTTAAAATAGCGATAGTGTTTAGAAATTGTGGAAAATTTTCCCGCACATACCTCAACTCGCCGGAATAGATCTACAAATATCGGTCCATCTACAGCACGACGGAACAAACATAAAAAATGTACGGCAGAAGCAATCGGTTATGTGCTAAACTGTCCAGCGCTTTTCTTCGAAAGTGGTGTAAGTATGATGCGTTTAGAAAGTTTAAAAAACCATCAAATATTGAGCTTGGTAGCTTAAAACTGTACAATTTCAATTAAACATTTGTGGGAAACGAGTGATGCCAATCTAGTATTTAGGAGCTTAGTATGAAATTTTCTTGATGGAATACTATGCAATCAAATTAATAGTATAATTCGAAAAAAAACCATTACTAACTATAAAGTTTAAAAAAATCCATTAGGAAGCAATTAGATGCTTATCATGCAAGGGTTTAAATGATATAGAGTGAAAGTATTTCACTTTCCGTACGAGTTTATTTCCTCTTGCGGTGTCATTTGAAGCTTAGTAAGCATTTATCTTACTACAAAGCATAACATTTTCATATGATGAAATTAACATGGTCCTAAACTGGAGTTTCTACTCTGCTACAAGATTATTCACATAGGGCCTGTTTTGCAGCAGCGCTGTAGTTAGTGGATGATGAACATCTACCAGGGAATGTACAATTTTCAATTTTACCAATACTTCTCCACACTGCTTTCCATCGTTCTTTCTCTTTGAGCTATTTTCTGTTTCTTTGTCTGCCGCAAACGATCGAAAGCCACCTGACCAACGCGCAACGCTGCCAACCATCACTATTCCGAGACGGTGGATTTAGCAACCGAAGCAAAATCTGCATGGCTTTCTTCGTGATCGTGAGTGCAGCAGCTATGAGTTGTGACCCATTCGCCCATTGGTGTGCGGTTTGCTATGATCAGCCACGGCTAACGTTGAACCAAACGTGCGGTGGTAGTGGTGTTCATTGATCATTGCTGTATGTGGTACAGCCGCCGTCCGTCCACCTTGAGACGAAAGTTCCTTTCCACACTGTCCCTCGGTCTAGAGCGGCCGGTGTGAGCCATACGTAATGAATCCGGTTCCTTTCCCCATGCCGAAAGCACGTGGCATAGTGTTGGTGATTTGGTGCTGGGTTAATGGAAAGAAATTGCCATTGCGTAAGGGAGTTGGCGAAGTCGTGGGTAGATAGGGGAAAGGCTACGCAGGCAAACGGGCGGAAAACAAAGAAAGCAAAAATATGGCACACATAAAAAAAGGTGTGTTTTGTTGTAAAAACACCACGGCAAAAAGCAGTAACCCCGAAATACCATGTTGGCTGTCATGCGCACACCGCAAAGAGCCGAATGCGCACTTGGTTTGTGTACACCTTTTCGGAAACTCAAGGCGACACATTGCGCCCGGTGTTTCGGTGTTGCCTTTGAGTTGTGTTACAAAGACTGCAGTATCGCACATGAGTCGCAGTGCTAAAAGTAATTCATGAGAAAATAGCGCTACGTCCAAGCAGTTCACACGATGCGAAAGCAATCAATGGCAACGAGGATGAGCTTTTGGGGGTGAGAAAACGGTCCATGAGATAGAAATAATTGTGTTACGTTACATCACCAGCTATTTAAATAAACCTTTAGTGTGCTTCAGATAACGTTTACAGATTAAACCTCAATCTGTTTAGGTCGTGCTTCCTTTCGTTTTTTGGACTGTGCTTGCTTTCTTTCTCATGCATTGCTGGTAAATGAAAGACCAAGTAGTATGAATAAAATTGGATTGAAATTTTGATACGTTTCTTTTTTTCCTAAACTTATCCCCTGGGGAAGAAAAAATAGAGAGTTTGTTGAAACTAACAGTTTGGGGCGAAATTGAAAGTGTTAAAAATAGTCCACGAATCAGTCATTTGTATACACTTGTGCGTACATTTTTGCCCAGAAATTGACTGTTGTTTCATGTAAGGCCATCAACGTAAGGCGCGTAAGAACATATCATCTTCACATAGAGTACAGTCGGCTATACAAACAAGTTTTTTTTTCACCCCAAC
This sequence comes from Anopheles gambiae, assembly GCF_943734735.2. NCBI lineage: Eukaryota > Metazoa > Arthropoda > Insecta > Diptera > Culicidae > Anopheles > Anopheles gambiae. The sequence goes on along the minus strand of NC_064601.1, from coordinate 68,230,024 downwards.
TTAACTCAAAATTCGAATGTATTGAATATGTTTTTATATTTCTCATTGCAACATTATATGATTTTAAAATCAACAAACACAAACAAACACATTCCAACCATGTTGTGCGATATAAATTGAAACTAAAGCTTCTCGACAGCTTGCGCTGAGACTCGGCGAGACTTTGGAATTTGCATGTTAATAAAACGAATCAGGTTTTTAGCTCGTGACGCTATTTCCTGCTAAACGGTCCCCGCATGTCTGATGATGCACCATAGAACTCGCCAAGATGGTAAGGGTATTTCGGGTCAAAGACCTGTTTTCGTAGGCAATTAAGAAATCGGAGATCGAACCAGGGACAGGGAAGAGCGGTCCGATGACGTTGGAAGAGGAAATCTCATCTCTTCTATTCTACGACGGCTACGTGGTACCCGGGCCCGCAAACGTTGATGCTTCATCCGGTTTAATTTGCCCATCTTGCATGCTGTGGTGCTGTGTTTGTGTGAGGGTAGAAACAACCTGAGATGGTGGACCTAGTGTGACTTTCAACGTACGTTTCGAGGTTTAGTGCGATGGCGTTTGAAGGATAATTTTGATGGCCGTTTCAGGGTCACCGACGGAAGCGATATCAATTAGGCAACGAGTAGCAAAGCTACGACGTTTGTTAATGATAGTGACGTCGTTACCCACCGGTATAAGGTTGCTTTCTGGTCGTCTAATGGTACGACAAGATACATTAGCCCGTTTTTTCGTCTTTGGCAAATGGTACGAGAAAGTACCATGAAGCAAGAAGTTCAAGGAATCTTCAATTATGCGCAACAACATTTGGTTTAGAACGATCATATGCGGTTGGTTGGTGTTCGTAAATGAAGCGAAAAAGAATTGAGGTAAATTTTCATTGTAGCCTTAACGAACGATATGAGCAGCGTTTTTTTGTTTTATTTGTTGTATGCTTATGTTAACGTTAATGTTGCGCAGAGTTTGTAGGGGAAGATAACTGACTTCAAAATATCGAAATAATTCGAAATAAAAATTTAGATAACATAATCGATCTTTATGAACGCTGTTGTAACATAAGTTGTGTAAGTTGTTGCCTTCTAACAGAAATTTTACATCGTTTGAGTCATATTTACAAAACTAAATCAAGCATTAGTGTCAACCCCTGTATGCGGTCACATACCACATAGACGACTCTTTACCGAAACCCGTTCAATGCCCACGTGCTGACACGCTGCTAATGAAGCGACAATGTAAGGACACTCTCGAAACCTAGTTTCGGTGCGCCAAAGGAGAATCGAAGCAGAGCAGAAACTGAAACCGAAATTGAAACCAAAAACCACATGGCACACGTACTCGGTTACACAGGCAAACAAACGCCCTATTGCGCCATCCGCTGCTGGTGAGCTATCGTTTCGGCGTGCGTTTTTCCCACACATACCCGCGCACCGAGGAATTACCTTTGCGTTCGGTCATAAAACAATGCATATACCGTGCAGAGGGTTTGTTTCTACGCTCGTGGCTTACCCGCGGCCATCTCATTATCCACCTAGAAAAAAAAGCTAAACCGACTCCACCAATCAGTCAGGTGGGAATTTTTCTCAGCTTTTCGCCCGTCGACCACCCCTCAAGACAGCCATGGTTACAACGGCTTCGGGTCATTTGCGAACCACAAAGGCAATACAGCGGAATGGCCGGCCTACCGGGGCGTAGTCACGAGATGGAGTGGGGTGTGAATTAGAGAGGGTGCGGTGGGTGGGTTTTGAGCCGTTGGAAAAAATGTGTTCCACAAACTGCTGCAAAACCGTACCGCCATACCACCGACATAAGCGCATTGCATCATACCGAACCACCGTAGCAGGTGACCGGCGAGTTCGGGTTAGGTCATCCTCGAAATGCAATTCCAGCCTCTTCATTTGTTAGCTCGCAAAAAGGCCTCGTTAACCAGTGGCCCCTTGTAGTCAAGCAATCACCTTCGCCACCTCAAGGCATTCCGTCGAACAAGCCAGCGAAAGCTACCACGAGACTGAGAGAGATGCAATCAACACGAACAAAGATGCACATCTCGCGATATTTGCTATTGGAGATTAATTTATTTGCATTTGCTGGCCCGTGCGAGACCTAGTTGCCCTTAGCACCGGCCTCGCGGTGATCTTGACCTTCTGGTGGGCGAGCACTTGCACGACAACTTATCACCGCGGTGGCAGGTCAGCTGTCCGTCTAATCGATAAATCTACGTTCTGGCATCAATGCCTTCCCATGGCATCAAACTTCTGATGTGTTACATGCTACCGGCACCGGATCACCTCCAGGGGTTTGATCGATCGCATACAGGCCGCAATATTAGAATATTTAGCAATCATTTCCATAACTCAAGGGTACCCGCTGCAAAGATTGCACTAGATAAACTTCTTATATGTTCAGTGTACTTATTATTTATTTCCTATTTGTATCCATCCGCAGGGTTCGTGATAGCGTTCGCACTAAGCCTGCTCGTGCTTGGTGCTCTAGTCACATTCGGTTTCACGGCCTTTATCAGGACGATCATTGATCATCAGGTAGCGCTGAGGGTGGGCGGACAGTCTTTTGGCTGGTGGTCGCGGCCTCCAGTCGAGCCAATCATCAGAATCTTCGTCTACAACGTCACGAATGCCGACGAGTTCCTGAACAACGGAACCAAACCCATTCTGGACGAGCTGGGACCATACGTTTATGTGTAAGTCATTAAACCGCAATTACCGATGTGTACATCCAGATATCTTTTTTTCTTCTATTTGTAAAGCACTAACCGACGTCTTTACGTGCGCAATTGTAAAAAGGTTGACATCGTGCATGAGTTGATTGCAATTGTGACCTTCAACTTTTGAAAGAAGTTAGCTTCGCAGTGATATAGATCAGACAACAAAAAACCATTCAGTTCCAGTATTTGTATTAGTATATCAATACTAAAAAATCAAGATCTTCTTAGTTGGTGCAGCAACATTAGTCGATCTAGGCCTGTGTAAGTCACTAATGAACTTAACTATTTGTGACTTGTCAGTGTACTCATTGCAGAATAGTCCATACATCCATGGCTGTTATTCAAGGACTTGATATTCAACTTAACTTTTGTTAAAACATTTAACCTGGTGAACGCATATGAATATCATTCATATGCGATATTCAACTTTTATAAGATCTATGAACCAATTGAAAGAAGGTCATTTTCTGTTACGATATCCTGTTTGATTTGCACATCGGCTGATTAGTTCAAGGACTTTAATTGAATGTGCAAAGCTGAGTTAGCAATTAGCATAACCTACAAAATACAGTATGCAAAGATGATAGTTTTATTTAATCATTTGGTTTCATGCTTAGAGACATAATTAGAATACAAACTGGGACTGGATGTTATTTTGCTTTTTTACTTCCCATCATTTCCTTTCATCATTGTGTGAGAGTGTTTTTGTTCGTACGTTTCTGTTTATTTTTTCCGCTCTCTTCCTGCAGGCAAACATGGGAAAAGGTCAACATTAAAGAAAACCCGAACGGCACTATCAGCTACAACCAGAAGCGAGTATATATCTTCAACGAGGACCTGTCCGGGGGTCTGGAAGACGATGTAGTCATCGTACCGAACATTCCAATGCTGAGCGCCACGTCGCAGAGTAAACACGCTGCACGGTAAGCACGGAATCTTTGGAAGAGCAGGGGTGTAGCAAACATTCCAAAAAATCCAAGAAAAAAAAAATCTAGCTTTCAATAGCAACGGCGGACTGGTGCCGATTGCTCCACGTGTTAACTAATGCACGGTTACGATGTCTTTTGGGGAACAGGTTTCTACGACTAGCGATGGCGAGCATTATGGACATCCTGAAGATTAAACCGTTCGTTGAAGTGTCGGTTGGCCAATTGCTGTGGGGCTACGAAGACCCGCTACTAAAGCTGGCGAAGGACGTTGTGCCGAAGGAGCAGAAGCTACCGTATGAAGAGTTCGGACTGATGTACGGCAAAAACAGCACCTCGAAGGTGAGTCAACGATCCCACCATCTGTCCCACTGACGAATGGTGAACTGCCGAGCGATGTAAACACTATCGGGCCGATCCAGTGCGATCGTAAGCATTGTGTGACATCTTCATAATAGAAAAAGCAAACGTTAAGCACCCGTCGGGGAGGTATGCGCACACACTAGGGTGCTGTTTAAAATCACGTACTTGCCGTATTAACAACGTGACATTTTACACCTCTTCTATCTGACCGATCCGATGGAAGAGTTCCGCCACTTGTGCCGCCTGAGAGCGTGACGTCAATCGTCTGACATTTGTAAAATGTAAATGAACGATCCTTCTTGGAAGCAGGAAGCATAGTACTTCCGCATTCCGGGTTGAAATATGCGACGATAATCCAATTATCCCAACGTCTGTCGACAAATTGTAATCTTTTATCTGCTGCTTTATTCACATCACCGATCTGTAGGACACTGTGACTGTTTGGACCGGTGTGGACGATATCACCCAGTACGGCATCATTGACAAGTACAATGGCCGATCGCACCAAACTCACTGGCTGTCGGAACAGTGCAACCGGCTGAACGGCACGGACGGGTCGATCTTCCCACCTCGCATTACCAAAAACTCGACACTCCATGTCTACGAGAAGGATCTGTGCCGACTGTTGCCCCTAAGCTTCGAAAAGGAGGTCACCGTCCGTGGAGGAGTGAAGGGATACCGCTTCACACCGTCCCCGGATGTGTTTGCTTCGGTGGACAAGAACCCGAACAATATGTGCTACTGCCCAGCCGGACCGCCGTGCGCACCTCATGGATTGTTCAATGTATCACTCTGCCAGTATGGTACGTATTGCTGCAGATATGCTTTCCAAGTTAGATTTGAAAGATTCGAATCAAACTGAATGTTGTGCTTTCAGTAGCTATGTAGTACTTCTTCATAGCTAACTTCCTCATCGAAATTAATCGAATTGACTATTTACAGACTCGCCGATTTTGCTCAGTTTCCCGCATTTCTACATGGCTGACCAAACGCTACGTACCGCGGTAGAGGGTATTTCGCCGCCCGAAAAAGACAAGCACCAGCTGTTCATTGATGTGCAACCGGTAAGTAACTTCCGTACAACATCGACACAATTACCCACGGCACGGCATACTGAAAGCTAATAATTTTCCTATTGTATCACCGAACAGGACATGGGCACTGCCCTGAGGGCACGGGCACGAATCCAGATCAACCTTGCCGTTAGCCAGGTGGTGGACATCAAACAGGTTGCCAACTTCCCTGACATCGTTTTCCCCATCCTGTGGTTCGAGGAGGGTATCGACTCGCTACCGGACGAGATATTGGACCTGATGAAGGTGGCCACGAACATACCGCCCCGAGCGAAGTTCATTCTGACGATCGCACTGTTCGGGCTCGGCGGTTTCCTGTTCGTTGTTGCCGTAATCTGTCTCGTGCGAAAGTCGCATCGGCAGAGCACACTGCATCTGGAAGGTTCAAATTATCTGGCCACGGCGTCCGTCGATCAAGCCAAGAAGAAGGCCAAAATGGACAATGGTATGAGCAGCAAGAGCAACTAGACTCGGTACAGTACCGCTAAGCAGCACTGTCGGTTATAACTTCTTCGCCTGTAAGCCGCAAGGCAAACGATATTCGGCGATGCAACTGGTGTGAAGCAAACCATTAAGAGACTCATCGCGGAAGCAAGCTGTATGATATATGTAGGGCTGATAGCCATTTCGTGGAATACTGAATCGTGTCATGCGTGATAAAGGACATCCGTTGGTCGAAATGAAACACTGATCGCGAAAGCACGATCGTTTATTGGTAACATCCTTCGCTCAACACTCTATCGCTATCGTATCAGGAGGGATTATTTCATGCCACATTCGAAAAAGTATCCCAAAACAGCGTAATGGAAGTGGAAATTTCTATTCTTTATTGCCAATTGGTGTGTAAGTAAGTAAAACAGAGTCGCTTGTGGAGATCAAAGCAATAACAACAGAGGTTAAAACAACTATAAAAACTGGGAAACTCGAATACGCCTAGCGTACGGATTAGAAAGAAAGTGCAAATGAACAAAAGTTTTGCATTGTTATATTATTCTATGTGATTTATACAAAAAAAAGGGGGGAAACATTTATGCTAAGACGCATATGCCATCTAAGGTAATGGTTGAGGTCATACGACGAAGAGAGCCTTTTTTGCAATAAACAATCGTTTACAACTATTATAGTGGATGGTGTATGTGTCTTAGGTTACGGGCACCTGCTTGCTGCAGCGATCAACGTGCAGGAAAAGGAAATTTTAATCAATGGCATCTATTTTTATCATTATTGCACACATCACACTTTTGCTCAATGCGTACGATTTATTAAGTGCTTGGTGTGTGTTTAATGCAATTCAAAATTGTTATTTTAATCATAATTTGACCTAACTTTCACTGACCTGACCTAAACATGATCAGGAACATTTTCAAATTTTGTTTAAAATTCAAATTAAAATGTGCGCTCAAATTTCTTCTGGAGGTCAAATTCGCTTCCGAAAACAGTTCTTAACCGACCGTGAAAATTAGCCAATCATTTGACAATTAGAGGCAACTCCCTAAAACATACCATACTGCGATCCAGTTTCGGACAATCGCTCAACTCCAAGCCCGGCATTTGCTTGCTGGACACATCGGCGTAGTGCTTCAGTTGCCAAATATAAATGAACGATTTGTTTATCCTCTTGCTACTGCTGGCATAGCATCGTCCATTTTTACGATCGTACACCGCACTGTGTGTACTGGTAAAATGTAATATTTTAGCTAGTAAGTGTATAAATAGTACGGTGGCTAAGGTCAGGTGGGGATAAAATTTAATTCTTTAACAATAAACAACAAAAAAAAAACAACAACTACAAAACGGGAAACGGTATGAGCAACAAAACAATAAATGCAAACACACTGTACACGTAAGACTATATATATAATAGGGCAGGCAAGCGAACCCGTTACATGTGCGCTATGAGGCGAGTGATGGGTACAGATTGTATCGAATAATTTAGGTTTGATTAGAATGACTCGATGAAACGCAGATATGCCGTGACTCCCGTGGGTGAATAGGTACATTTAGATACTTTTTTCTTCGTAGCACGTTGCTGACGCGTAAGATTACAGCGTTACTTTTGTACTATGGAACAAAGTGGACAGAAATAAACAATCAATAAAAAAAACGGTTTAGTTTTATTTCACCCAGTAATCAAAATGACAGAACATTTGTAAGGTGAGTACTTGCATAGAAAGAAAAACGGCATGTAAAAATATTTAACAGATTCCCCATTTCCGAAGCTTTTGTATTCTAATTCTAACACATAATGACAGGCCAAGATCCCAAGATGATAGAAAGATCGTTATGTTCATCGTCCATGAGCTACTGTTACAAAATAAACAAAAAAAAACACATCACTCTACTACTCTAATCCTATTCTATAACGACCCGCAGCGCTTGATAACACGCAGCGCAAACGAAATGACGTTTTGCGCATATTCATCTTCGTTCGATGCTTGTACAGTTCATTCCGCACATTCATTTGGTGGCAGTGGTCAATGTTGCTGCGCTAAATACGCTAGTTCGAAAGGGGTTCAATATCAATGGCAAATTGGTTCGACGATTGACTAGGTGACTAGCAGCGTGTAGACTGAATCTAGAGCATTATGGAGCTCGCCGGCTTACGCAACAGTTCAGCACGCTGGATCGAATGCCACGCGGTTCTGATTATGGGTACGCTTTTACTAACCGCCCCATACACACACACACACACCGTATCTTTAGCTGTTCATATTGATAACTCTATTGATACTTTCAGCGTTATCAATTTCAAACATGCGCCCACCGGAATAACTCCAAAATAATGTAATCAACGAAAAGTAACAAAAAAAAATGCAAATAAATAAATTTTCCCACTGTTACGAGAAAAAACAGAGCACTTAATACATACAATAGGCCACGGCATGGATGCAAAGATCTAATAAGGTATACTTATTTGGAATTCGCTGGAGGCATGACTTTTGTAGCATGCAGCGTTTCGCACGCCGTTTGCAAACAATCACACCCAACCGCTGGCACTTATCAATGCATGTAGTACGAGGCATTTCTGTCTTAAAAATAATAAACACAGCACTCACACAACATTGCCGACTACTACTAGCGCGATGGAGCCGATGATCGTAAGGAGTAGCAGCGGCATCGCTTAATAGGATTGATAAGAGGCGATAGTTCAGTTATTGCGGGCATATTTGGGTTTTAATCATAGCCGCAAGGGATGCCCACCAGTTCTTTGCCAGCAGCTCGTTGGTACAGAAGCGGTGTAACACGAGACTTCTGCTGCGGTATTGCGGGAGTTCGAGCATTTGAAGAGGATCGAATGTGCATACACATATTGTACAAACGACTGAGTGTGGTTGCACAGTGTCCCAACAGTAAAGATCCCCTCGCATTTGCATGAAGTGGTGAAGTGAAGTGTAATTGGTGAAGCGTGAGGTTTAATTTTGCAAACTGCTCGGAATATACGCCCGACGATGGATGTGAAGCTACTGAAAACAAATAAAGTTCCTGTTCACCTTCCTAGTCGAAGGAGGAATTCTAGCACCAAAGGTAATGAGCGTCATACCTTGCATTGGAACTGTAAACCTAAACTGCTAAATTCCCAATGTGACGTTGATTGCTTGCATAGGGAAATGGAATATGATTGTGTGATATTGTAGCTTGCCAGGCCAGGCCATTGATAAGGCATTCGCGCAATGTTCATCGCTAGACACGACACAATAACAAATAGGAAATGTGAGTGAAAAAATCAAAATAACGCTGCTCCTATCACATGAACCCAGTAGCCGCCAGATGTGTTTGTTTAGGGATTGTGAATGTAACGTATTTGAAAGAAGAAGCTAACAAAATCAAACATTTCTCAAATAATGGAAGTTATGGTCGGAAAAAATTGATATTTACCGACACTCGTCTTACTGACACACGCGTTACACGCGATCTACCAGTGCAAACATACCTCTGCGAGAAAGATTCACTTATCTCCTCACTGCGTAAATGACCTTCGGAGTACACAGTCGTCTATGATGATCAACAGACAGAATCCAATCGTTAGTATATTAATAATAGCAAGTGTTTGCATGCACATTATTGCTACGTACATTATGTGATACACAGCATGTGCTTTCGAGATAAGTAAATCGATCAAAGCTTTATGTTATAACTGATTTCCTAGCCATCAATCATCGCGTAAGTGTGCACTGCGCGCTTCGTGGAAATGGTACGTCCATATATTTCTTGTTGTGGCACGCAGCAACATCTCAAAGCTTCAATAAAGTGTTATCAACGCATAAAAAATTGTTCATAGGCAATTAGAGTCGTTCACTAAGGCTAGCACCGATGTACCGTTATTATGATGTTTTTTTTATTAGAATTTACGAAGTTAAGATTACTTTTTTAATAAAATTAAAAATTAATTAAGAATAATACAAAAAATTAAGTTACCTCCACCGATAATCTGAGCATCAAAGGATATTCCTACAGCTTCTTGCACCGATAGTAACTTCCAACTACAAAGCCATTATCAGAAAAGAACACAATTAGCATTTTTTAAATATATTTTCAATTGAACTTTGGCGTTTTGACAAGATGAAAAAACATGAAAACATGTAATTAAATAGGGTGGTAATGTAAATGTGATGCATTTGGTTTATGTTGTACAATACAAACTAAATTTTAATTATCTGCGGAATTGATGTCTCCCACATAATAGTAATAGTAAATTACATAGTAAAATAGCAAAATAGTAAAATTACACTATTCTTATTTGTGTTTAATTCTTTCTCCTGTGTATTTGAAAAAGGCCCGTCAACTCTTTTCAATGTCATTGCCAACCGCACTGACAAACTTCATTCGGTATTTTATCCCAAATCTTCACCAAACGATTGTTGAATTCGTCCTAACTCAAATGCCTAAATATCCTAGCATATATCCGCAAACACTAAAGTCCAATGGTATGAATTCTTGAGAAGCTGCAGGCCATTCAGATGAGTTGATGAAATAAAAACAAATTCCTCGCTCGCCATTTTCGAAGGATTGCAGCCTTATGGGTTGGAGCTGAACCCAGCTGAAAGCAAAAACTGTCTTTTCCAAATAGTATTTTAGCGCAAGGCTACATTTGATTTGAATGGCATATGATAACGTGTTGCCAATAGTACTTCTTGTTTAGTTTTACGCCTCTGTCAATGAATAAAAATGACAATTTCCCTGATGTCGATACAGTTTGATATCGTTCTATATCACGCAAACATGCTCCCTAAATACGATTATTGAGCTTGTTCAAAGTTCTTGCTTGCTCCAAAGTAACCTGACTACAAAGAGATCTGACTACGCTACTACTGTATGAATCCATTGCATTTTTTTTTGGGGAGTGAACTGAAAACTTTTTGTTTTTATTTCGAACCATTAGAATACAAGACGATATGTTTAAACTGTCTTTAAAAAATACTAATGAGCTTGACACGCAATGGCGAGAAACACTATGAAGGAGGAATCATGTACGTGTGTCTCTTCTACGTTGCTACCGTGTGCAATATAAAAAATGAATTAATTAGATTGTTTAGTGGAACCGATGCAAAAGCCCAGATAGCCACACAACCGACTGTTACCGATAATTAAGGCTAGCATATTATTCGTACATACGCACATACATTCAAATCAATCCAGGTAAATTTTGGCAAAACAGCATTCTTATGCAAAGGAGATTCCTGATTGTAGCTGTATATTTTCATCAACATTTATTCTATCTCGGGTCACACGGGCCAGCACGGAATGCTACATTTATTTTTTCGAAATGGCGAAACAGATTGTTCATATCAGCAGTCGTGGCTCTGTCTATTGTTACTGAAACACAGCATCAAAACAAGGATTTGTATCCTAATATAAAAACAAACTTAAGAATTTTAACTTAACTACCTATTGCAATTGCGTGGTGTGTACTAAGAATAAAAAAAAAATATTCAAAAAACATTTTCATCATCTGGCTCTAGCTATATGGCTAGGTGAAACTTTGTGTCAAAGGGCACCCGTAAACCATGCTACGAAACTGATTACAACATCCTTCTGATGTTATGTTCTGTAGAAAGAAGATGGTTGCTCTTTAGACTGAACCTTAGTAATGGTCAGAAAAGTTGTAAAAAATCAGATTTTATGAGAAATTATGGAATTTAGCTCACCCATCTTGGGGTATGCCTGACTTGGTTGATTCTAGTCCCGAGGTGTTGTTGGCAAGTCGTCTCATATTCAACTCTCGTCTAGACCGAGCCACTCACAAACCACAGAACGGGATTACATTACTCTGGATACAACAATATGTCTTCTTCGGTGATTTAATGAAAATGATTGAGTGATTTTAATGTTTACTTAGCAATGAGCGATCATGATCACAACATCACCATGAAGAGTTAAATAAATATTTTCAACTGCAAATAAGACATGTATTGCGGCACAAAAATAAATTTTCAAAATAAAATAAAAACAACGTCTAAATGAGCACATGGGTTGAAATGAATTAAGAATTAGTTTTTCATTACTTCATTTTTACAACCAATTACTGTGTAAATAGCCGTTAATGTATCGTTTTGAATAATCGTTTATATTTGTGATTTTGTTATATGTTTACTTGTATTGTTGCACCTCCTGGGTACGATAATATGACAAAAGCTCAGATTTTCACAAGTTTTTTATAATTTAAATATTTTTTTTAAGTTCCATACGGGCAATAGCAGCAGATGACTTGGTTGATTGAAGTTGCTGTAACAAATAAAAAATATTGTAGATGCTAGAAGAATGTTATCAATTATTAATAATTGTGGTTGATCAATTGATTGAGAATTAAAACAGGTGTAAGGTATCGAAGTTTTTTTATATTATTATTTAATAAAGTGTTATTATTTACTAAATATGCTTATTTGTTTAAACATGGTTTTGTAAGATCGAAAACATGTAGCACACTTCCGATGAAAAGTAGTTTAGATTTCTTGATCAATATTGTTTTTTTTTCTTCCTCGATCCATTCCAGCCCTTTTTATCATCTGCTTGACTACCACTCTATCAATTGCGTGCTTTACGATGGGACTGTTCTTTCATATCTATAAACCAACAAAATTAATACTAGATGATCGGTTAACGATGCGTCAGATTATGCCCTATTACCGATGGTGGAAGGATACAGATGATGTTTTGGTATGAGTAGCAGCATTTATCATCATTATGCTACTAAAATAGCTATCGTACGATATTTTCTCTACAAAACAATACACTTATCTGCCGTAGGTCACGTGTCGAATATTCATCTTCAATGTAACCAACTCCGAACGTTGGTTGGGTGGGCTAGACGATCAGCTTAAAATGCAAGAAGTGGTTCCAATCGTGTACCGTGAAATACTGGAACACGACAACGTTACCTTCCACGAGCACAACTCTACCATGTCGTACGTCACCAGAAGGCGTCTAGTGTTTTTACCCGATCGTAATGTTCCAGGCATACTTAATAAAACCATCATCGTGCCAAACATTTCATTGCTTGTAAGTGTGCTCAAATGTGCAATGCGCTAACTGTAATAGGTATACTGTCGAGATGTAATATTATCCAACGTGTCTGCTTGCAGGGTGTAGCCGCGAGGATGGAAAACGACAACTTCTTCATGAAGCGAGGATTCAATTTCATTTACTCCATGTCTGGGGATACTGTATTCAGCCGCATGACAATCTATGACTACCTATGGAACACGAGACCACCATTCTTGGACCAGGCTAGAAAGTTTGTCCCGGGAATGGTGCCATCAGATAATGTGGGCGTTTTGAAAACGGTACGATCCTTTCGCATTGTTTTCGCCATCCTCGCGGAATGTTTGTTAATATACAGTATTTTCCTATCGTCATGCGCTTAGATGTACGAGGATCACGAGGATCACGTAAATGTACGGCATGGAAAGCGGTACGGTGATGATCAATTTTTCATGATGAACACTTACGAGTACGAACCCACGGTGCCGGGCTTCAGTCTCGCCAAGGGCGACTGTTTTGCTTCCATTCTGAACTCCTCCGAAGGAGCTACCTATCCACAAAACTTGGACGAACAATCGGTGCTGATCTACTGGCGCAAGACACTCTGCAGGGCAGTGCCACTGTACTTTGAGCGACGAGTGCAGAAAGGTCCACTAACGGGGTATAAGTACGTGCTACCCGATAATTCGTACGATCGTCTGCCAGACAGTGACGCTGACTGCTACAAAGGCCAGTTCGGATTACTTGAGGATGGAATGACGGACACCTCCAAATGTTCCCATGGTGAGTATAAATTATTGGTAGATCAATGTGCATAAGAATCATTTGTCATTAGCAATGCAAGCACATAATATTTACAAGGCTTTATCTGTGTAGCTTAACTTAATATCACTTCATGCTTCACCAAACGCAGCACAAGCGAAAATTTCCTCAATGTAGAGCAAGGCCAGCATAGTTGGTGCCCGGCAAGCTAAAAAGAAACGTTTCCCCTCGACCGAGCCCACAAAGCGTACTTTTGCCACAGTAATCTGTCTAAAAGCAACCAAATCTCGAGAGCAGCAATTATCAACCACTAAAAACAAACGAGCTTATAAGCGAGTGAAAAGTACGCAAGCCATCGTTTTTAACGTAGAGAAAAACAAGCAGAATTGAGATGGTGTAACTACGAGCGAAATGTGAAAGAAACCCTTGTTTGTGTTTGCTTTGACATGCACGACACGTCAGCAGCCTCTGCATATACGATCGTCTAATGGAGCTAAGCAGGATCGTTATGTTTCAAGCCAAAGAGTGTCAATGTCAGCCAATGCTGATTGCTCGAGTCTTGCAGGCCACGGTGTAGACAAACAAACACGATTTGGTTCATTATCTCTGGCCGTGCTTTGTCATTCGACCTTGAGGTAAGCAGCAAGAGCATTATCACTAGGTCGTTCTGATACGGATCAGTGGGTCAACAAGCCTAACCTATCCCAAAAGAAGTACAGATCAATTCGTTTCATTCATGTTACGACAAATGTAGCTGCATGCATAGATACGCTGTGATTGCAAATGCAAATAGTAGGAATAATACCCATTGATCAATAAGAGGTACTGGAAACAAAATGTACCGTTGTCCTTAGGACGGGATATAGTCGTGATAGGAATCGAACCCGTCCGACATTGTAAGAGTTAGTTAGTAGATCCAATCAAAAGATCTCCGATCCGCTCTATACCTAATAAAACAAAATATATTGACAAAATGCCGGTCTCGTGGTACAGTCGTCAACTCGTACGACGTGTCATGGGTTCAAGCCCCAAATGGACCGTGCCGCCCCATACGTGTAGAGGACTTGACTATCCTACTATGGAGGGTAATCCATACCTCACTGAGAGCCAACCCCACAAATGGTACAGGCATTCCTTGACCGATAACGGTTGTGTTGCCAAAGAGGAAGAAGGATTGACAAAAAAAAATAATCTAATTTCTATTAACTACAATAGCTAGAACACTAATGTGGCTAGACATTGGGAGACTTTCACTAAAAGCCTTTCAAAGTCGATGCTAAGCTAAAGACGCGCCTCCTTTTTCACAGATGTTCGCAATATTTAATTGGTGGAATATGGTTGTTATTTTTTACAAATAAAATGCTGTTTTCTACAACAAAGTATTGAGGAATGTGAGTTTTTCGCATTGCAAATAATGGCCACTACAATAGAGTATTCAGACGTAGATTTGAAAGTCGTAGTAATATCTTTTAATATTAGACTCAACGGCTTATTAAAGAAAAATACGACAAATGAAATAAGATATGGAAGCAGAATTATATGTCAAACTTGAGTTATTTTAGTGGTAACATTTTACAAATTAAATGCTTAAATCTGAGGTCCTGTAAATTAGTACAGGGTTGTTTGTCCAGCGCACTTTGTCCAATCGTCAATGGATAGTCAGGAAGAACAAAGATTCATACAAAAACCACTCTATCTAACAGACATTGCTCCCCTCCTGCCATGCTACTATCAGAGTCACCCACGTGTAGTCCGACCTTGGCTAGGCCAAACCCAGTGTTGGGTAAACGTTGAATGTTTAGGAACGGAATGGAACACAATTTATATGAAAAGAGAACGGAACGACACGCGTAGATTAACTGGTATTACAGGTATTAGGTATTAGGTATGCTGTTGTGATTATTTATGAGTTTGATGGGCCGTGAGGCTATGTCGACTGAAAATTTCGTCTGATATAAAAAAAGATCTATATTAAAATCCACAATGAAGTATCATTATGTGTGTCAGCAGTGAAATATTTTATTTTATTTTCTTTTTTCTATTTGTGTTTTACTAGTGACCTTGCTTGCATTGTGTTTGAGCGTTCCAACCTTTCCGATCGATGAGAACTTTTCGATCGATTCGACCGTTCCGTCCAAACCTATTAAGTTCAAAATTTTGTATCATTCAAAATGAAAGCACAACTATTTTTAAAAATTATGCTATTATCATTCTATATTTAAATTTGAATTAACCTAATGGTAAACTTTCAGGGGCTGAAAAACTGGTTTTATGTGTTTGTATTACTTTAAACGACTATAAATGCACTGCATTAGTATACCCCGTTTGTATTTCTGATCCATACATATCTGATCAGAATGCTGTACGACAAGTGAGGTTTCTTGTGTCATATCGTTTTTTAATTACTGTAGAAAAAGGAAAAGAGTTAGTTATTTAGACTGGAGGGAGTGAATTGGTGGGTATGGGAAACATATTTATGATTACGGATAAGCAACTTGTGTAACATTAATTCGTACCATATGTAAGTTCTACATACCTGGCGAAAGGGCAATTTCAGCTTGATATAAAAACACTTATCTTTTGCCATGTCATGTTGGTGTAGTCCATGATTTTAATAAATCCTTTCCATTTTCCAAGCTTCCTATATCAACCATATTCCTTGTGATTTCATGCGAAACCATTTTACCTTGTTTTCCAGATGTTCCAATCGTAGCTACAAGTCCACACTTTTATGCACGCAACTTCTCCAACGCCCATAAGATTACAGGAATGATACCAGATCGGGAAAAACAACACAGCTATGCAATTGTGGATCCATCCTTCGGAATTCCATTGGACCAGTGCGCCCGTACCCAAACGAATCTTGCTATACCAGAACTCACCGGCTACTCGGCAGACATCAAACGGTTCAGTGACATGATCATTCCAATGTTCTGGATTGAATATGTACGTCTATCTGACAGTGCTCTGACTGAAATGAATGAAAAATAATTTTATGTACTTTTCCCTCCCCTGCAAACAGCATCAACAAGAACTGCCCATCTACATTATACGTACACTGCAGGCATTTTACGTCATACGGGATGTGGAACCATACTTGCCTTACGTGTTGTACTTGTGCTTTATGTTGCTACTGGCGGTCGCGTTCCGAGAGGCAGCACGCTACAAAATGCAAGGAAAAATATCTCCAGCAAAGTATACCAAACCTCAACTATCTAGCCTCTAGCACGCCGAATCGTAACAGACAACCTACAGTGTCAGTATGCCGCCTTTTCACGGTCATCATGAGCCATCTGATTTGTGATAATTCATTCATTTAAAAGCAAACAAATAAAACCTTCTAATAGTTTACATCGTTAGTTCTATTGTTTTCATTCTTAATTACCACAGGTTCACTTTATTTTATGCTTTACATAGGTGTTTAAAATTATCAACGATCCTGAAGAAGCCAGAGGTTTATTCCTAATTCATGACCACAATGCGAAAATGTTTGAATTCCCTTCAACATTTCCACGTGGATAGGAATATAAAACAAAACTTTGTAATGTTTAAATTAAAGCAAAAACTGTTTTTACCGTATAAATATAATGCAGAAACTTTACTTATTGGCTACCCTTTGAAAGCGCATGTGCAGGTGTGTGGGGGAGTAACCGCCTGTACAGGGCACATGTGTAATGATGCCAAAAGCAAACAAAAACAAACTAGCACACACATGTAACTCCAGTAACGGGACTCCTCTTGGGTTTGTTTCACTTTCAGTTTAAGATCTTGCGCGTACTTTCCTCCCCGCTGAACCGCTCGGAGTACACTTTATCACGTAACGCTGGCTGTAGTGCTGGACCTAGCAAAGGTTCTAGTTCGGCGATGCGCTTCCGGAATCGCTCTCTATCTCTGGCTGCCATCTCCCATTCGCCTTTGCGTGCTTGGCGGTAGGCAAAGTCCCATGCTCTCATAACGTGCACCACCGGTTTTGAGTTGAACCGAACCTAAACGACGAAATAATGATACGAAACAGGACGATACGATACGCCATTAATACATTGCAAAATACTCCTTACTATTATAGAATGCACTTTATGGAAAGCAATAGTCATACATAAAAGATCGTATGGAATTTTCTTTAAATGCTCTAGTACCTATTGTTATACTCGTTATGACAACTTAAATGCTTTAATTTTCACGTGGATTCGAACAAACATATATTTCGTTAAGGGTGTTATTAACAGAAACAAACAACAACAAATGAATGAAATACGTCTTTTAGACAAATTAACTTCGCTCAAACACAATGCAAGCAAGGTCACTAGTAAAACACAAATAGAATAAAGAAAATAAAATAAAATATTTCACTGCTGACACACATAGTTCAAAACAAACCATTCAAAATTGCGTCAGTAAAAAAATAACAACTAATGACCTTCAGCCGACCGTTCGTTACATGGAGGAATGGCTATGATGGGAATTCCCAGTGATCGCTGACTCATGAATGACGAAAGATCAAAGCTAGCTAACATACAGTCTTGGACACAATCTATGTGCATTGCGAAATAAATAAACTTTTATCAAGTTCGATCGATACTTTCTATCAAGTTGTTGTTTAAATGATTGTTTACTATTTACCGTCGCTGCGACTTAGTTGTTTGTGTGTGTGCATTGTTTTAATCAGTAAACATATCAAAGAAATCTAGGTGTAAGAAATTATGGTTAAAGCACACCCACCTTCTTCTCCTCGAATCCGGACGAAGAGTTGGAATCATCGTTCAGGGCGTCATAATCTTCGCAGAAAACGATACTATCGTCATCATCATCGTCATATTCAAGCCCATCTGCGCCATCCGTACCCTCGTCATCCGAAATGTCCTCGCTCGTGTAATCACTCTTGCCGTCTTCCTCCTCGTCATTATTTTCCTCTTGGCTATCGTCCGAATGCTGGTGGTGCAAAACAAAACTCAAAGCTGGACAAAAATTACGACGAGGAGGACGTCGTCGCGCAGGGCTGGCAGATGGAGTAGTAAACACGTCGTAGTCGCTGAACACTACATATTCATTGTGGTTGCTAGGTTCGATATCACATTTCAGCTTGCTTTGTTCGCCGATCCTGTCCACCGAATCGGGCGTAACAGTAAGCGCTTGTTTGGCAGGGACATTTTGGTACCACCCGTTGACCGACAACGCAGGTGCTGCGGTCATACTGTCGGAAGACGCATGAAGGTGCATATTATCGGTTGGAACGATGTCTTGCAGTGCATCGTGAAAGCTTCCAATACTTCCAGTCGATGACGGGCTGAAGCTCGACGACAAACATCGTTGGGGCAGCGAGTGTGTTTCCATCACAGGGTTGCTGTACACAGCTTCCCGGAAATCGTAGCCATAGCAGCTATCGTCCATAGATAAGGCTAGATTATCGCTCAGAATGTCTCTACGCAGCGCGTGTCGTTTCTTATCTTTTCGATTTTTACCACAGCCTTTGCTACTGCCGCCCTCGCTACCTGCATGTACGTTCTGGTTGCTTTTGGAAGTGTCTTTCCTTCGCTTTCGCCGCCCAGGCCGTGACGCGTTTCGATCGCTACGCGCTGTTTCCTCGAAATACACACCAGCTGGGGTCATGGAAATATCGTCGACCGTGCTACTGTAGTCCAATGGCACCGTAAGTTGACCCTTTCCATTACTGGTCGTTTCGAATATAGGAATGCACGACGATGAAGCGTTCGTCACTTTCTTCGCCTGCTCCTCTTTCTCCACCATGGTTTGTGATACGTGTGCCTCTGGTTTCGTTCCGTTAAGAACAGACAGTTGACCAGCTGACCAGCTGACGATATTTAAAAAGGTGCCCTTGAGTGCCGCTAACACAGCAACCGCGGGAGATTTAGAGTCACCCATCTTAAGGTCGGCTAGCTTTTCGCTACCATCTGTAATGGAATAGTTGTGCTGCGGAAGTCGATGTTTTGACCATTCATCAAATGCAGCCTCCTTCATGGGCGGAACTGAACCGTTGATATCGCCAGCCGACGAAGGGTAGTAAGGTTGCTTTCGTTCGGACAGCATTGCGTACGAGGTGAATATTTACACTGTTATTGCTACGAATCTTTAGTATCACCGCCAGAACGGGTTTCTATATACAGAATATTTTCACTAACGATTGCGATGCAATCCACCTGGGGAAATCTCCTATTATTCCCAGCGGTGCGACGTCACGGTCACGATATTAGAGTCCAAACGTGCGTTCTTAGTCATCGTGATCGAATTTAGCATCAATAACATTGGCATAATTACGCGTAGAACAGACTGCCCGTTGTTCGACGACGTCGAGAAAACTCGAGTGCTTAAGCACGAAATCTTTTGTTCCGCCACACCAACACCACCAACAACATCAACTCGTGGACCACAGTTATGCGACTTCCAATGCACGAACGGTTGCGAATTTTCAACACTATTCAGAATACACCCTTTCCAGATGCAGAATGTTTCGTCGGACACTATATTTTTGGCTGGTATTTCCATTATTAATCGCGCTTTTCGGATTATTTCACTTGCGTTGCTGCTTATTCCTGTTTTCTTTCGCCATTTTGTGCTGAAAATGCTGAATTTCGTTTCTGATGCAATCCTAAGATGACAGCTGTCAGCGTGAAGCGCTGAAACATTCAGCACAGCCCTGGGCAATTTCGCACGGAACGAAAATATACGCTAGATGGCGCTAATATCGGTTGATGTAAAAGTTAAAGTTAAAACTTATTTTACGAATAAATCATGTGGACCGCTTTTGATTGATCAGCAATATTGCAAATTTTGTTTCAAATCATTATTTCTATTAAAAAAAGACGAATATCACCAACTAGAAGTCCCTTTTCGGCGCTGCGATTCAGCGCCGCTGAAACGGGCGAAATTTACCCAGCATAACTGGCTGTCATTTTTTTACTTTTCCCGCTAAAGTCGATTGGCTGGTAGAAATAGTTGGATATTTACACTGAACTCATTGTTTGTTTGTTGCTTGTCGCTGTTGCCGGTAATTTTGAGCGCATTCTGAACTAACGCCAGTGAAAATTATGTCAACCCTCGAGGTGTGTGAAAAGTACTACGGTACGAAAAACATCTACGAACTGTTCGGCGTCGAAAAAAGCGCGTCCGATCAAGAAAGTAAGTAAAGCTTTGTTGTGCCCGATCTGGCAAGGGAAGCCGTTTTGACGCCGAATGTGCCTTCTCGGTTCTATTATTTCTTGCAGTAAAGAAAGCTTACTACCGACTGTCGCTACAAACTCACCCGGATCGTGTGCCGGAAAGTGATAAGCAAGAGGCGACCGAAAAATTTAAGGTTCTAAGCAAACTGTACAACATTCTCAGCAACAAAGACTCGCGCGCGATCTACGACGAGCGAGGCACCGTCGATGATGATGACAACGCTAGCACGAACTGGTTAGCTAGATGGCAACAGTTCTTCAAACCACTGACTACAGAGGACATCGACAACTACCAGAAAAGCTACGTCGGGTCGGAAACGGAGCGAAATGACATCAAGCGTGCGTACTTGCGTGGAAAAGGTTGCAAAAACTCGATGATGTGTACGGTTCCGTTCATGCAGTGCGAGGACGAACCGCGCATTGCAGCAATTGTGCAAGAAATGATCGACAGCAAGGAGGTCCCAGAATACAAGATCTTTACGAATGAGCCGGAAGCAAAGCGCAAACAACGGCACAAGAAGTACGCCCGCGAAGCCAAAATGGCCAGCCAGATGAAAAAGAAGCAGGATGATACGTCCTCGTTGGAGCAGCAAATTGCACTCAAGCGAAAGAGCGCTTTCAGCTCCTTGATTGAATCGCTAGAAGCAAAGTATGGCAACAATGACGATGATAGCGACGAGCTTTACCAGAGTGAAGAGGAACCGCCCAAAAAACGGAAGATGCAACAAGCAAAACGGAATGTACGTCAGTCAACGAAGACAGCTCCGAAAAAGCCGGTGTCAGCAAAGAAGAGAAAATCATCCAAGTAGGTTCGAGACCAACGCAAATAACACAAGTATGATAAAATTTACCGATAGGCGGGCCAACCGACAGCTGGTTACCGATTATAGCCGGTTAACAATAAGCGCTCTGCGGCAAAACGAGTTTATGATCCAACATTATTGAAACACCTTTACTATTTGTACGCTTCAAAATCATTACTTTTTAAGCGAATTAATTTGAATTTAACTCGTGATAAATCCGTTTTGAAAGACACACGAATGTGGCATTCTTGGCACATACATTACGGGTTCGGTTCTGTAATCATCTTTGATGCGATAGTTGAACAGGATAAGCTAAGAAAACTAATTGAAACAAATCAAACGATAATGAAGCGAACCTCTCTCCACTTTTGTAATTGGTAATTACATTACAATAAAGCAATTGCATGCAGTATACTAGAAACAACAAAAATACATTGTTCTTAACGAAAAGGATTAATTGATCCAAACATTTTCCAGAAAGGGTGGGGGTATGACAAATGTCTTCGCTATCTTCCATTTTGAAATCCATGGCATGATCCACAAAGGCCGTAGTGACTCGGGTTAAGGACAATATATCAAGATCCTTGAATGAAGTAGCATTATTGCGCGAAAGCACACTCTTGCGTAGAGCTACATCCTTTCCTATATTCACTGCTAATGTGTGGGTTGTCCGACTCTTGCACCACCTCGACTGACCAGGTTTTTAATCTTCGACGCGTTGATTACTCATCTTCCATGCTGTTGTCGGTGTTCCCCTATCCGTAAGCTGCCTCTTTCTAGATCCCAATTTGTCGGGCAGAACTATTAGTAGTGTCGCCATCAATTCGTTCTTTGAATCGTTTATCTGCCGGATGAGGTTCTCAGACGCCTGCTCCATCCATTAATAGACTTTAGCTACATAGTAGAACCAGATGTATTTACAAATTAATCGATTCCATTCCTTGAATCAGGTAACAGACATTTGAACTAATGCGTTGGAAGCTGGTCGATTCGAAGCCCCGAGGAAGAACCTTTTCGATTGAACGACTCCATACGACTTTTCGAATGCACTTCATGTGCAAAAAAAACGTTGATCATCTTACATCGATCTATTTATTTTTAATTTAACATACATCTTAATTAACTGAAAATCCCAATAATAGCGTACATAAGATTTATATATCTTCTTCGTCTATTTGACGTAACGTCCTCGCAGATATGTCCGGCCTATAAAATACAACACGCTTTCGGAGACTTAACTTATTACCACGCAACGAAGCCGGATTATAGTCAATCCTTAATCCTTGCCACGGGGAGACGGTCCCATTCTATGCTCGACCCCATGTTATTGAGCCGTTAGAGTTGACGACTGTACCACGGGACCGCCCCGGGACATATAGGGTTTCGAGTCATATAATGGAGCAGTTCAATCGGTTAAGAGAATTTTTCCCGGTAGTGAAATCGTGCAAGCAAGAGTTTTGCAAGCATACTGTGAAGCGGCTGTTAGACTGTGCGTGCCAGCGTAAAAAGCTTTTGGAGTTGATTTTTTAAATTGTTTAATTATTTATTTCTCGTTCAATGGATAACAGTGATCCGTGTGAATGTTCTTAAGTCTACTATTAGTTTTAAATAAGCTACCGGTGATGTTTTTTTTTTAAACTATCATTTTTAGTTGTTTCCGTGTGGCATTCAGCTGAACATATGGTAAACTAAATAAATCCTGTCGCGGAGTCATAATTAAACATGATAAATAAGTAAAATTAACGAAAATGATTTGGGGTATTTACAGCGGCACACACAGTCTGATAGCCGCTCCACAGTATGCTTGCAAAACTCCACAACTCAGTCCACAAACTCCATTATATGATTGCAAACCTCCACAGAACGCTTGCAAGATTCCACTACCGGTTTGAATCATTCTCTTAACTATGACTCTTAAATATGACTCGAAACCCTGTAAGATTGATAAGATGTGTTAAATAAACTCCCGAATAAGCATCCAATTATTTTGCATTGAAAACTGCAGAATTATAAAAGAGCCGGGTAGATATATTCTAGAAACGCAGAATTGCCAGAATTCGGATGGCTGTGAGTAAAAGATGTGTTACGCGTACGCTATCGTCACATATTCATTCATATTTATTGATGCAATCTCTTCTTTGCATGAAAATAATTCATGTTTCGTGGAAATCGCTTTAAAATCGCAACCTCCTCCAGCCAGCCTGTCTTACTATTACTCTTTTCCTTGTTTAGTTGTGCACTCTTGATCGTCTTGTGAGTCGAGTTAGTAGTACACACGGAATGTTACATGTTCAATCTTATCTAAAAAATGCTAATATACTAAAGCAATTTAAAAAGAAAATCTCACTTTCGCAGTACATAGTCAATATAACTACTCGGTTACACAACAGTTTCAGCACGCAGACTTGAAAAGGAAATAAAACCTACTCCCCCCCCCCCCCCAAATGGAGATTGGGTGTGGTTGAGCGGGTAAAGCAGTGTGTAAAGTTAAAACACGTAAATCGTTATACTGAATACAAGCACACATACACCGACAATATACCGTTCTTAGTGTAGAGAGATGGATTTGTAAACTTAAAAGTGCGGTTTTGTTACGTTTAAAATCTCAAGTATAAAAATATATCACTGGAATGTCGCTTAGCACCCATTATTGTGTAGCCCTTAATTGTACACCTACATACATACAAGGAGAGCCTGCACAACGCCGGTGGCTACGTTGAGATAAAACTAACTAGTTAAACTAAAGCGTTGAGATAAAATCATTGGATGGAATGTGTGTAGTATATCGTGCTAGACTCTATCACCACTGGGAACAGGTAAAATTAAGAGAGTATGACGTTCGATGGGAACAAGGGAACTTAATCAATATTGTTGTACAAATACCGTTGAGTCTAGTTGCTAAAATAATTTATCTGTTAGCGGATTTCCTAAGTTGTATGGCATAAAGCAGTAAGGATTACAATAAGTCTTTCGAATGTAGAAGTTTTTCTCCCCCCCTCCCCCCTCCCCAATTGCTTCAATAATTCACTTCTCTGCTGCACTACTAAGCTTGTTTCGTCTGAGATGCAATAATCCCTAAGCTGAGACATTCACATAATTAGGAGACCAGTTAATTAACTTAGCTATAATGGCTTATGGATGTCTCAAGCCAAAAATATTGTAATTATGAAGAATGCCTATAGTAAGCGAGAGAGAGAGAGAGTGAATATCGAGTACAGGGTCGTATTCCTGGGAGTAGGATTGGAAAATTTCATAAAATACCGAGAAACTGGTACACTGGTAATGTTTTAGATAAATGTTTTCCACTAAAATTTTGCCACCGTTTTGCTTCATTCAAGCTTGCAAAGTTGCAAATTAAAATCGACGATAAATTAGTACTAAAAATGCAGCTGCATAAATTCATTCAAACACGTTCAAAATCAAATCTAAACAAAATTCACCTACTTTCAGGCACTTTCATTAATCGTGTGTAAACGTACTTTCGTTTCTGTTTTTTTTTGCTTTCTTATTTTCAAACCTCAATTTCCTCGCAATAAATCCCGTTTACTGTTTTTTACTGTCTCTGAACCATTCCATTGCTGCAGTAATTTAGCATTCAAAACAACCTAAATATCGTATAAAAAGCACATTGCGCTACAAATTCTTAATGTCTACTCCGGTCCTGCTGCGTGTGATGGGTTCGAGTGCCTTTCCCCTCTAACTGCAATAACAATGAGTATAATCAAGGCAGTGGTCGGATTTTGCTCCCTCGTGTAGATGATGGCAGTTGGCTTCAGTTTATCGATCTGCTGCTTGCAGTAAAGCGTGCGAATATACATAAATAACCCTACCGCACGAGATTCGTTCGGAGTTGCTTTTCAGGCGTTGCTCGTTTTAACTACATTTGGAACATCCACAAATAAGTGAGTAAGTTGCTGTTGATGTTTTTGTGTGTGCTTTTTTTGCATAAAAAGGACACACGTTCAGGAAACAGGATGTCAGTTCGTTTGCATTGAAAACAAAGCAAAAGCGGTAAGGGAATAGCCTGGTACTTAAAATACAACCACATTCATTGTATATCATATATCGATCTGTATAAATATATACATCCAAAACATGAATGCAGCACCACTCGTTGAGCCATGTGGCTATATTCATGCTATTGTTAGTATAAATATATTACAAAACTTTGTTTCTTGTTCAGTTGTTGCTTTTTGTTTTTTTTTTGTAAGTCCCATTTTTTCACAAATATACATGCAACCGAATGGATCTGCGGCGGGAAGTATCTATTTTAATGTAGAGAGCTTCTCGTAAGAGAACAAGCACGATGATGTACACACGTTGCGCAATCCAATCAAAACAGTGATTTTGCGCTCTTTCACTGCTTCAGGCTTACACCGTTGTTTCATCGTCATCATTGGGTGTACTGTGAAAAGTAAAATAAATTCAATCCATTACTTTATAGTTAAGGATACAGTGCGGATCACACATTTTCAGATACTAAAATACTACCCTACCTATATGCGATTGTAAAAAATTTTTTAAGATGTTAAAATTAAAACAACACGATCAATTGATATACAGTGAAACCAGGATATTAAAGACTCTGAGAGAAAACTCGATAGAATTTTAACAAGAAATTGAACATTAGAGGTTAAAAGATTAAAAGAGAATAAAATTAAAAACCGATTTCGTTAAATTTATACATTTGTGGTTATAAGTTCCATACATTCCCCTTTTTATTATCTGTGTACGATCATAAACTACTAATTTTTTTAATTATTTAATTATTTTGCTACAATAATTCCTTAAACTCTTCAAATGGAAAATAAAGTAAATTTACTTTTTACTACGAGGAATTGAGTAAAGTATTTAGTAGATGTGAAAAAAAATCTCCAAACTCAATAAGCGATAACTTTATCCACTTTCATGAGATCGCTCTTATCAAGCATTCACTGTATTTTAGATGAAAAAAAAACTAGTAATTCTATTAATGTATTGTAAAATAAACGATTCAACACCCAAATACAATTTACTTCTCATGTCTTCTACTTTTCGTTACTATTGTTACTATATACTGCCATGTTACTAAGATTTTTTGGTTTGTTTCGTTAGGGGGTTTGCATGCTACAGAAATTAATACGGATAACAAAAGAATTATATAATAACGTTAAATTAAAACCCATGCCCACTACCCTCACCCTACTTACATACAGGTCGATCGCTGTTGTTCTTCAGATGTGTTATATAATTTCCAGATCCAGCTGTTACGGTTTTACTCTAACATTTTTAGACGGTCCCAACACCAGCTAATCCAATGTACGCACAGTCAATGTTATGAGTAAACAGAAACGGTGTAGCAAAAGTTAGCTCAGTTTATCATTTAAATTACTGAATTATATCAATCATTCAATCGCGACTCTCCATCTGGTTATTGGGGTTAATTAAGCAGCAGAGAATACTTACTCGTTAGTAGCACCATTCAACTGCCCTATCGATTGCAGTGGTGCCGCAGAAAGCCCTTCCGGGGCTCTCATCAACAGCTGTGGTGGCGAAGGCGACGACGAAGCGATATGCTCCATGTGTCCAATATTTTCCATCCCTCCAGTATGGTGCATTCTCGCTGTACCATTATGCACTAGATGGTCCTCCTCGGCGGTGTAGGGAAAATTGTACGGATTTTTATCAGAGCCTTCCGACATCCTGTCTGATTCGCCCCCGTTGCCTGTTTGGTGGTGCTTGTATTGTTGTCGTTGTTGCTGTTGATAATCGTTCTTGAGTAGCGATTGCACACTCGACTTGAATGACATGCCGTGTATGGCTCCGGGTGGGCTGTACAGATCGTTGGGAGCGGTTAGAGGGTGGCCTGCGTGGTACGGCGACTCTGCGCCACCTGCACTAGTACCATAGCCGAGCGTTCGTGACCGTTCGTAGAGCGATTCTTTCAGTGCGTATGGGTTTTCATGCTGGTACGCACGCATATGATTGATGACCTGCATCGAGCCTGTGTGCCTTGCTTCGGCAATCGGCACTCCTCCACCAGTACTACTACCGTTTACCGACGATGCGTAATGATGGGGAAGAGTGCTGGAAGGATTTACCGATGCTTGCGAGTCGTACCGCTTCGCGTAATCAGCAGGAGGGACATAATTATCCGCATTGCCATAGTTGCTGTAATTTCGATCACTGTGGAGGTCCGTGTTTGAGTATCCTATGTTATAGTTTTCCTGAATGTTTTCCAAAATCGATGGTGGCATGTTCATGCGGTTCTGATGCAGATATGACGTTTCCGTGATATCCGGGTTTGGGAGCGAGCCACCGTTTGTAGGAGATTTATGTGGATGTGCCTCGTTATCGGATGCCGTTTCTTGTGACCATCGACCTGTAGAGATATAATAGTCGAATGAAACATTTGTCTAAATGGATTGTTTTCCATTTCACTTACCATTTCCTGGTGGCATGTAATTGTTAGCATTTTGATTTGGCCATCTTGTAGGTGTTACGTTGGGGAATAGCTGCAAAAATCAAGGGTCGCATTATTAATTTCATAAAGATGCAAATAAAGGCAGTTACTTCTTACCTGTGGACTCTGCACTACGTGCAATTCTGGTGGAGTTGTTGCAACGTGCTCGGTTATGTTCGGTAGGTATGATGTGCTGCACACTCCAGTGCTACGATGCGTACTACTGTTGCGTCCGACGCGAGATTCTTCATCATCGCTCGAGTGGCTTGAGGCAAGCTCTAGACTTCTCCCATCAGTCTCACTGCCAGAGTCGGAATCTCGACGATGTCTTCTGTGACTTCGACGTTCTCCGTCCCGTCCTTGTCCACCATTCTTTATCTTACGCAGTGCACTCTCCTCGTAATGTCCGCGCATATACGAAGCCACTCCGTCGCTGTTGTAGTTGGAAGTGGACGTTGATGTGTGTCTAAATTGACCATCGCTTCGATAGGGACTAGAGCTTGTTTTAGCCGTGCTGCGAGAAGTGGTGCTCGACGTGCTGATTCCAATGTTTCTTCTTGCCGTATCGTACTGTCCACCAGAGCTACCGGCGAACCCGGGTGTTTTCGGGGATCCTACGTTTTGTGAGCTATTGCTGATGGCGATTGAAGACTCGAGTAGCGGTACTTTGCGCCCCATGCAGCGTAGAAACGCGTTATGCAGGTTTTCACGCACCCGTTTGTTAATAATGCAATATCCAATGATGGAAAAGAGCGAATGCATAATGACCACAGCTGATAGGAGCATATTGAGCAGCTGCGAATTTTCTGACGCAGAAAGCACTGCAAGTACCCACATTATACCCAAGAGCGGTAGCGACACAACTGACAACCAAAGCAGTGTACGTAGATTGCCAAATCCTAACACATGATCCTTGATCGTAAATGCTGCTTTTACCGACAAAAATAGGATGAAAAGATCGAATACCGACACGATTGCGATTGGTCCAACCATCCACCAAATGACCGATTCGTACACCGACAACCAGCAACTGTAGTGCAACGATATGAAACGTTTGTTGGAAATTAGCAAATATTGTAAAAACCGCGTACCAAAAACACATTCTATCTACAATACTTACAACATACTGTTTCCATATTCATGTACACGCACTCCAACAGAAAGGCCTACAAGCAGTGCGGGCGCACCGTAGCCTATCGTATGATAGAAACCCATCGGTCCATGGTTGATGTCACGCATTTCAGTTAACATTCGGTATAGATGCACGCAATCAACTGTCGTCCACGCGAATGCTGCCAGCCACGTGTAATGCAGCGCAATAGCAACCAGTTTGCATGGGAACTAGAAAACAAATGTATTGTTTGTATTAACAAATCAACAATCCACTATGAGCTACTCTGAACAATCCACAAACCCTTACCTCATTGTCCAGCAGATCCCTGCGTGCTTGAATGGCTACGAAGAACAGCAACTCCGCAGTGAAGATGCAAAACAATAAATTCTGATGAATACTGTTCGAGTTTGTCTGCAGGCCGCGTAGCAGTGCCAACGACACTATTACCGCAAAAAGGATTGGCAACGAAAGCAGGAACGCTGAGTACGAGGTAATCTGTACCAGTAGCGACGGTTCGGGGATGTCTTCCGGATCGATAATGTCTACTAGTACCGCATACGTTGCCAGCTGGTTGCACGTACAGTTCACCACAATTGTATCATTATGACCGATCATCTCATAGTTCGGTATTTCCGTCTGGCAGCCGATGCGCGTCCAAAGGTTTGCATGCGTATTCCACCGGACGCACTGGGGGTTGGAACGGGAAACAAATCGATTCCGGGGTATGTTTAACCACATCTGCAACTTGATCGCCTGCTTCAGATGTGGTTGACCGAGGGGAACGTAATTCGTGCGGGAAGCTGAATCCATCTCAGCCGACTCGGGAATGCCACCATCGGCCGACACAATACTTCTACGCCGCTTTCGGATTGCTGTTTCTGCTGTACGTTCGATGGAGGACATCTGTTCACTGCGTGCTAGAACTACCGTTTCGGGAAGATCATCGTCGTGGAAGAAGTCTTCGCCATTCTCCGCCGTATTTACCATCGGCACTTGTGGTGCATGTTGATCCAGCGTATCTAAACCTTCCTCCCGGTCGCTCATATCGTGAATTGATATTTTAATCTCATTCAACGACAATTTTTCATTGGTTCGTTCCGGTACAGGTTTCGCGGGCGGAGGAGCGATCGTTTCCACCTGATTATTGCCACCCGACTTCTCTAGTCCTCCCGACGATGGGAACGGTTGAGTATAGGAATCTTTGTCCAATTCCGGTGTAACGATAGCGATTGATAGAACGCTACTGGCAATTTGCATTTCTACGCCCCAGCGACGTGTGACGGTTTCGTCGAAATTGGCCGGAAATAGTTCGCCCGCATCCTTGTACTGTGCGTAGGTAAAAATGGCACGATGCTCAGCGATTTGATTGACCACCTCGTTCTTGTCGGGCGCGGTGATGCCCAACATATCCAGCGGAACAAGCACCTTTGTCGAACGATCAAATTTGGACCGATCTTGGATGTAGTTGTTGTACTTCGGAAACGAAATCAACGGTTGCTTCTGTTTTGGCGAGTTTTGCAAAAATGAGCTCGTATCCGGCAAGATGACTGTTTCCGCAGGATGCCCATGAAGGTCCGGATGCCCTTTGACCTGCTTGAATTGCTGCTGCTTTACCATTTGCGATTCATAGCCGAACAACGACTCGGTAGTTACAATGTCCATTCCGAGCACCATGTTCTTGTGGACTATCTCGAACGGATTTGTGTAAGTGTCGTGTTGTGATCGAGCCAGCACGATCATATACTGATTGAACGCATCCACCAAATCATCCGGTCCACGCCCGGTCAAGTCTTGTACCCTTTTCCATTCGCTCGCGTATCGTCTATCCAGTATCTCTCCGGCGCTTTCCACCAGATTCCGAACGTAGTGCTTGTCCTGGCTGTGGGAAAGGTTCAACCCGTGCTGGTACGCCTCGTAGCGCATTAGCTCGTGCAGCAACCGATCGGTAATTAATAGATCTGCCCCATACAGCTTGCTTTGTACGAACGATTGACCATCGTTCAGTAGGTAGTCGAGCTCGAAATCGTCTTCTCGCCAAAGCGACGCCGATGAACTGCCCATCGTCTTTTCTGAACCAATTGTGTAGAAATCGTTCATTCTACTATCGCGCAATCCATTTCCATCCTTCTCACTAGTCTGGCCACCTACACTGATACAGGCCTGCTGTAGGCTCGCGGCGACTTTTACAGAAATAAACGTGTTCAGCTCCAGTCCATCTACCTCTATTTGCGATAGTTGCTTTCGCAGATCTAAAAACGCTTCCGATGTGCAGTTGAACATGTCAGGGGCACCCCATCCACTTTGTACCTGATCGCAACGTCTAGTACCTTTGCCTCGAGCCGGGGCAGGGCAGTTTTCTACCGCTAGCTCTCCAAACGCTGTCCGAGGCCACCACAAACCAGCTGAGTGTGACTTGGGACAACCGTCGTAGACGACCTCGCACCCGTTTAGGGTGACTTCCGCGTACGGATTGGAGCACGAATCGCATCGCCTGCCGATGACTCCTTCGCGACATTCGCACTGTCCCGAGCTGTTGCAGGATTTGCCATACGATCCCACCGTATAACATTCACAGGGCAAGCAAACCGTATCATTCACCGGTTGATAGTGGTTCTCCCGACAGTAACACTGCCCTGTGCTTTTGTCGCAGTTTGGATGGTACCCTTGTTTAACGTTGCATTTGCACGGTCCACAGCTACGTTCACCCCACCACCCGGCAGGGCATGGTTGTTGCACGGTGTTCTCACAGTACTCTCCGGAGCTTAAGCTGCTATTGCATTCGCATCGGTAACCCTTGGTGTTGACCGTATCCGCCCGACAGATGCCGTTATCGGAACACGGTTTTACTGTGCACACTGGTTTGCACTCACCGCCAACAAATCCATGCAAACACTCGCAATACGCTTCATCCCAGTTGCTCACACAAACGGACTCTTCCGGGCAACCCTCCGGACACTTTGCATTGGAAGCACATCCGTCAAGCACGTTCTCACGCACTGTTGGGCGCTTCAAAACGGATTGTACTCCGCCGACACGCACATCTTGAATGCATCCTTCAAAGTTTTCCGACGGCCCTCCGTAGTGCTGCCCGATCGTGCCTTCCAATCCACCGATCACAATTCTACCGACGTACAGACCCTGAATCTTTTGTGTCACGGGTAGCACGCCGCTT
Organism: Anopheles gambiae; assembly: GCF_943734735.2. Classification (NCBI taxonomy): domain Eukaryota; kingdom Metazoa; phylum Arthropoda; class Insecta; order Diptera; family Culicidae; genus Anopheles; species Anopheles gambiae. The sequence continues at coordinate 68,197,999 of NC_064601.1, read as the reverse complement.
CGCTGACCGTAGTCTACCGTGAGCGAGACCTCGGTGCCCATCCATTTAATTTCCACCCGATGCCAGCGCCCATCGGCCAGATCCGCACCAGCCAGTTGCAACGGCTCACCGTTGTACAGGTATTGCAGGATGCCATCTCGCAGCGAAACAACGGCGGAGCTGTTCTGCCCTACCTGTATCTCCATCACGAACGAATCGCGTTTACGGGTCCGCAATGAAAATGCAGTCAGCCAGGGCAGTTGAATCGGACGCAGCAAAGGATTGAAGCTTAATATGCCATCGCCATGAAAGCGCCACGGTAACGCAACGGACTCCTGGCATGCGTTACCAGTGAAACCGTCCGGACAGTCGCACTCCCACCCTTCTCCCCAGCCTTCACGACAGGTGCCACCATTGAAGCAAGGTTCCGAAGCACATGATGCTGCCTTCTGCGGACAGCCAGCCACAGTACCGTTGTCGGCAATGTACGCCCCCAGATCCACATACCGCTGATCGATGTACAGGTCCGAGATGCAACCGACAAAGCTGTGCGAGCGTATCTGAAAGTAGGCTGGAATTTTCGGCAACCCGCCGATCTGCAGAGGGCCAGTTAGGTCGAAAAATCGATGGCACGGTTCCACAAGCGAAGCACATCTTCGGTCCAGCACGAGAGTCGTTTGATTCGCACAATTCCACCGCTCGCCAAGGCCTGCCAGTGCCGTAGCAGTGTCACAGTTGTCCAGTGAAAGCAGCACGGTGCGGTTGAAGTACTTCACCTCCACTGTGTGCCAATTGCCATCCGACACCTTGCGCTGCTGGTTAACCGTCACTGTTTCCACCTTGTCGCCTAGCGAGAAGGAAAATACCACTTTTCCGTTGATGATTTCGAGAGCAATGAAATCATGCTGCTCGTTATAGCGACCATTGTACAGCAGGAGCCCACTGTCGCGTACGGTCGCAAACTTTAGCCGTATATTGAACCGGTGCCGTTGCCTCATCCCTGGGAACGTGAGGAACGAATTTCTCGTAAACGATCGCGACATCAGCTCGCACGTTTTCGTGTACGGTGGCCAATGTCCGCCTTGCCCGCTGGTAAGACAACTATAACCATCGCCACACACCTCTGATATGCACGGTTTCAAGCCGGCTATCGACGTTTCACAATTAACCCCAGTGTATTGCTCGGTACAGACGCACGAGTATCCTCCTTCTCTGCGCATACAACTTCCGCCATTCTGGCAAGGATCCGAGTAGCACAGGTCGACCTCCGTATCGCACAAATAGTGTTCCCTACTGCCGGTGAATCCTTCCGGACACTTGCAGGCAAACGTGTTGACGGGATGGATCGGACGAAACAGAACCGTGTCGCTGTGTATGAACCCAGACGCATTGCCAAACTTCAACACAGACAGACATTGTTCGTAGTTTAGGCATGGCTCCCGTACGCACAGATTATCATCAAACGGTAGCACACGCACCGTCGCCAGCCGTGCCAGTATGGCTCGGTTTAGGTAAATCCGTTCCTGCAGATACTGTGAACTGTAGTACTCTTCGAACGCCACATCCGGTCTGCGGGCAGAGAAGCTAACGTTCAGTATCTTTCCGCTTACGTCGATGTCCTCTTGTATTGAAAACAAAAAGATGTTCTCCTTGGGACACGGTATGATTGCAGCCAGCCCATCGAGGAAGAAGCTTAGCAGCGGCGATAAAAATGCTTCCTCCGTCATCTCGTCCAGTCGTACCGTTACCGAGTTGAACAACATGTCCTCCGTTATCAGGCGCACAATCAATTGCATGATTGCTTTTGCCTCATTGATTCCGTCCGTTACCGATACCTCCATGGTTGCAAATTTCGGTACATTCGTGTTGAGTTGCGGGCTCAATGTTAACCCACCGGTGGAGCTGTTCAATCTTAGCAGGTTTGCATTATTTCCCGAAAGGATTCGGTACGTCAACTTGTCCGTTACGTCTGCATCGAACGCTGGAATACGCCCAATAACTCCACTCGGAAAACAGTCCCGGAAGTTGTTGAAAATCACTTGAAAGTCGCGTAATACGGGAGCATTGTCATTGACATCCGTCACCAGAATCTCTACATAAACGTCGTTCCGAAGCGGTGGACTAGCTGCTCGTATGATTAGCTCGAACCGTTTGCGTGGCGATTCATAATCCAGCTCCGTCATTGTTAGTAGCTGCGCTCGATCCGAACCTGGTCGTGTGACGAGCGAAAACGAGTTCGAATCATCTCCTCCAATAATCGAATAGTGTACGATCGCGTTCACACCTTCGTCGGGATCGTGGGCGTATATCTCCCCGACCACGGAACCCACTGGACTGTTTTCCGGCACATACAGCGTCAGCTTATCGGATGCAAATGTCGGCGGAGAATCATTCACATCGTCCAGCCGGATCTGCACTTCAACGCTACTGCTCATTGTTGGCGTACCTTTGTCACTAGCGATGGCAGTCAGGTGGTACACCGGAATGCTCTCACGATCGAGCCCTTTATTGGTGCGTATCACGCCCGAGATGGGATCTACCACAAATGAACCTTCGTCCATGTCCTTCTGACCGAGCGCATACTTTACGCGCCCATTAAGCCCCATATCCAGATCGGTAGCTGCAATCTGTACCACCGACGTTCCGATTAATGCGTCCTCGGGAATCGTCGCTTGATACAACGGAACTTTAAACACCGGCGCATTATCGTTCACGTCCGTCACGCTGATTTCGACATCCGTTGTATCGCTCAGGGACGGGTTGCCCCCGTCCTTTGCCGTTACGGTCAAAAGGTATCCGCTCGTACTCTCCCGATCCAGTTTAGCGTTCGTTATGATTGCGCCCGTTTGTGCGTTAATGGTGAACGGTTCGTTCGCTCCGAGTCCATTCACTGACTCATCGTTCAGTAGGTATGTTATTTGTGCGTTGATACCTACATCACTATCAGATGCAGACACTACCAGCACGGTTGTACCGATGGGTGCATCCTCAAAAACGGAAGCACTGTAGGGGGCGTTCTCGAAAACGGGAGCAAAATTGTTAGCATCCGTGATGTTTATATTCACTATCGCAGTATCCGTCCGCTGGCCACTGTCGGTGGCAGTGATGGTAAGCGCAAATCTTCGCTCTTGCTTATAATCCAACGGCTGTGCAATGGTTATCAGTCCCCGACCGTTTTGCGACGTTATTGCAAACCGACCACGCGTATTGCCGGCCGTAATTTCGTAATGCAACCGTGAATCTTCGTCAGGATCGGTGGCAGTCACTGTCGTTACCGGTGTACCCGGCGGTTGATCCTCCGCCAACATTGCTTCGTAGTACTTGGGGCTAAATGTCGGATCGTTATCATTCACGTCCTGGATCGTCACTATCACTGACGTGCTGGCCGATTTCGGAGGGATTCCACCATCGACCGCAACCACCTGAAAGCTGTACCGGCTTTGCTCTTCGCGATCCAGCGCCTTGGTCGTGTGAATCCAGCCAGTGCGTGGATCTACAGCTAGTGGCATCCCATCGTCGCGGTTCTGTATACTGTACGTTATCTCCGAATTCGCTCCTTCGTCGGAATCGTATGCCTGCACGCGCACGATGTTATAGCCCACGGGTACACTCTCAAGCACCGCCTCTTGGAACTGGGAGGTATAAAAGCGTGGTGCATTGTCGTTCGCATCAAGTACGTTCACCAGTAGCTGTGTTGTGTTGGAGCGTGAAGGACTTCCTCCGTCTTGAGCACGAATCACCAGCCGATAGCTCCTGACATTTTCGTAGTCCAACGGTTTCACCAGAGACACATCACCACTCATCGAGTCAATGGAAAACTGTGATTGCGTATTTCCACCGATTATGGCATAGCTGTACAGAATGAAGCGTGCGCATGGAACATGAAAAGAAAAGTACATGAAAGTAATTAGCTGCGTCTGACTGAGGGCTCTTGGCTAGTGGCTGACATCAGCAATAGAATTGATTAGCAAGCAAACGAGAGACTTGAGCGGGAATTGGGTTTCGATGATTGAAATGGAATCGTTATTGCAAAATTTATCTTTTCTGTTATGCCAGTTTTATAGGCAATATCTGTTGACAAGAGTTAGATAAATGATTAGTTCTAAAAAAGAAATGAAGATAATTTATACATGAAAATACAAAATATTGAAAGTAACTTATAACTGATGACATTCGCTTATAAAGATAGAAAAATGTGCAACAACACAACATTAAACAGATTTTTAGGCCTAATTGAAGAATATACTCACCGAATTGCAGCATTATTTCCCTGATCCGCATCCGACGCTTGTATATGGGCAATCACATTATTTTCGTTTGCCCACTGATCTTCACGCACCTGCACCGTGTACGTCCGCTCACTAAACTGCGGATAGTTGTCGTTGTCGTCTAAAATTTTCACCAAAACCGTCGTGGTGGCCGATTTGCGTTCCGATTGTGGCGTTGCCATATCGGTTGCAATTACCATAATCGTGTACATTCCCGACACTTCGCGATCTAATGCACTTCTTGTCGATATTGTACCACTGCGCGCATCGATGCGGAACTTTTGTGAACTGCCGTTATTATCGCCCTCGACTGGATTGCCCTCGTTGCTACCGTTGGCCGCCGTCCCCGATTGTTCCTGGTTCTCGCCGAGGATACTTGTGATGGCATACTCGATGTCAGCATTTTTGCCTATATCCTGATCCGTCGCGCGTATTGTAATGACGGTCGAGCCAACGCTCACTCCCTCGCGCACTGTAGCATGAAATTGTTCTGCCTCGAACGTTGGCGTATGATCGTTGCAGTCGAGCACATTAACCTGCAGCGTGGTGGTGCCGGAACGAGGGGGAAAACTGTCATCCGTTGCTATCACCCGAAAGTAGTGTACGTCCATTAGCTCACGGTCGAGGGTGGAGGAGGTTGTCACCACACCAGTGCGCGAGTCGACCTTGAACATTGCCTGGGATCGTGAGTCCAGCAACGAAACGAGTGAATACACCACTGGCGAGTCTTCCGGATCACGCGCGCGCACCGTAATGACATTTGCGCCGGGCGGTTGCTCCTCCAGTACCGAGGCCACGTACAATGCCTGCTCGAAATAGGGACTTTGATTTCTCAACTCTCGTCGCACGCGCTTTGCTATATCGGTATCATTTAGCTCCTGGTGGTGGTATACGATCTTTAGGCGATGATCGGCATCTATGATATCCTTCCGATCGCATCGCACATTGTACGTTATAATCACCTTCCATAGAGTTTCCGGTATGCACAGATCTCCAGTAGCGATCAAATCGCCTGTGCGAGTCTCAATCTCGAATCGCTCATCGTTCACATCTAGGTAACGAACCGTACAGTGATGTAGTACCGTTTTCGGCAAAAATGCACCAATCGAGTTAATATACTGTGACTTCTTTAGGCAAATGTGTTTCCACTTGTCAGTGGTGTGAATGGCATACGATGCGTACGTTTCGGAGATCCACTGCTTGGCGTCGGCAATTTTGCGATGTATTCGATCGGCCGGTAGATCCCGTATTTCACGGCGCTTTCGCGTGATTATGCCGTGTCGATATTCATTCTCAAGCACGGTATCGAACAGGATGTCACCTTCGCGAAAGGTCGTGTAGTTAGTGACACTCGTAGCCGCCAACCACGGATATTCGGAACGATAGTAATGGAACCGATCGCCCAAGTACTCGCCGTACATGCGTTGCTCGTACGCTTCAGCATCATCGTCTTCCCGCACTGGCAACGGAGTATCCTTCGCGGTTGCTAAGCGATACACTGCTTCTCGTCTGTGTCGCTGGTGATGATGATATCCGGTATCATCCTCCTCGAAGAGCTTACGAAAACTAGCCGCAACCGCTTCGTCCTCGTCGGAGCAATTGCGCCCAACGATGAATATCCTTATCGGTAAACTGTAATAGTCTATACTACGCAGTCTGTTCGAGGTAGAATCGACGTAAAACGTAAATAGTGTAGGATAGTAGATGCCATCACATTTGAGCTTTCGCTTCAAGCTCACTTGCCCATTGTCCGGATCCACCCGGAGCAGATGGTGCACGTAGTGGGCAGATTTATGGGCATTGATTTTGTACTGCCGTTCCGATCCAAGTTTGTAAACGGAAGAGTTAAACAGTATCTTCCCTGGTTCGTCGTCTTCACTTGCTATTATCATATATCCATTGCAGGTGCTACAAAGCAACAGAAGCTGCAAAAGCACCGCTATCAGAGCAAGCCTTGCCGCCAGAGTGCACCGTGGCACGTTCATGGCGAATTGTTTCCGGCACTACCGTTTGTTGTTCCGCGTATCCAGCCTAAGTTTTGTTCACTAGCGTTCTACACTGCCGGACATGGTAGACGATCTGTGGAGAAAAGAGAATCCCACACAATCGGTCAACAAATGCACGCCACTAACACCAACCGAAAGAATCCGCTATACCGAACTAATAATTAACAACAACCACTAGCACAGCGCACACCCTACGGAATTGAAACTTTTTCCAACCCTATGGTAACGAACGAAACGTAGCCTTACGCACGAACCGTACACAACGCACGGCGATTGGTCGCGTATTAAATGCACCCCTAGCAGTCAAGCGCTTTTCTTCTCCGTACGCCCCGAAAACAGGATGAATCATCAACGCAAGCGGCGGCGTTTTCCCTAACATGCCGCTGACCCGAGGGAAATATCGATTTTCCCCCATTTCTTGTGTACGGCAGACAGCCGACAAGGATATACAGAGAATTCGCTCTCCCGGTGCCGTTACGTTCCGAGAAATCGGTAAGAACGTTAGACAAGCAATACAACCAGGGCTCTCGCTCACCCCATTGGCGAGTGTAAATTATACATACAGAAGAAGGTGGTACACAGTTTGCCTGTTCTTTGGTTTATCAAGGGCTTGATATACATATAATACGCCAATCCATCGTTCGCTTGCGAAATGCAGAAACATTTCCCCACATAGCGTGCAAGCATTACGGGTTGGGGGGCTTTCGGGGCAGCGTACACGCGAAGTTTGCTTTTAAATAAAGTAATCTCACAGAGAAACGACATTTTTGCACATGTGAACTCTGAACTTGGGGGAACGGTATCCCTCCAACTACACACATCGGTATTTTTAACGCAAGATTTAAGGTGCTTTTAAAAATATTATTACTACAAAAATGGAGCAACAGAGTAAGTTTTTGTCTTAAGAGCAGTACTTTCGCAAGGAATAGTGAATGTTTTACTGTTTGTAGAAGATTTCTTAATTTGTTTATAGAACAAGCCCATAACAAGCCTTTAACAAAACGACAAGCTGCATGACAGCACTATTTCACAGCCGCGTTCGATTCCGGTTTTCAATAAAATGCATTTAAGTATCATAAAACAGGGTTTAAATAACTCACACCCCGTCTACACGCATTCCACAATTCGGTAGCAAACAAACCAATTTGAGCCCATCTTCATTATCATAGCATTTCCTGTGCCAAGACCAACCGCCCTACATTTTCCCGCTACTCTCCAGCGAGCGCTGAAAAATGCTTATCTCAAACAGGTTATCCACGATCCAGCCGCACAGCATCTTTCACCCTAGGCATGCTGCGAAAGGAAAATATGCTTGCGTAAGCAAAATCACGCGAGAACTTCGCGCTTCGGGTTGCGGAGAGCAGAAAGCAGCTTCACGAGCCTACAGCATCATGCCAGCGCGCTCGCGTATGTTGGCTACAGCATACGCAGCACCGTACGCTTGATCTCCCCGTGCAGCACCTCCTAATGCCAGCCAGCCAGCCAGACATACACACACGGCAAACTCAATCTAGCGGTAAACTGTCAATGACCGTCGCCACTTCTTTCTTCAACCACTTTTTGTTGGGGTCGTCTTGAGCAACACATACGCGGGGGGATGTCTTGCGGATCTGGCTTAACACTATCTCCAGAGAAGCATGTGTGCGAGGGTTTGTGTGTGTGTGTGCCAATCTCACTGCACAAATAAGGGTGGCGGTGGGGGGGGGGGGGGGGTGTGCATGGTCCATCAAGAGATGTGGCGTTTCTACCCCGTCCTGCTTTCAGGAATTCATTCATTGAATATCGTTCTCCACAATTCGCTCACTACGGCGTAGGTTCACACGGTTGAGTGTTTAATGGAGGCTCCAGGCGCACGTTGATCTTGAACAATTATTTAAATCTTTCCATCATCTAACCTTTTCAATGAATTCTCACAAAATACACTTCCAAAGAACACACCTTTAAATAAAAAAAACATACACACACACACTATACAACTTAAAGGATACACCGCACCGACAAGTGCAATTTCATGAACCACTGTACGCAGGAAACACACGCATTCTTATGTTTTCTCTCGCCCCTTTTCTTTGCCACCTTTATTGCACATACTCCAGTTTCGTTTTGTATCGCTCTTCTCGTTGGCTTTCAAATAAAGGTAACACAAACACCGGGAGTCACGCACACCACCACACACCTATACACACCAAGGAACGCTACCTTCGCAAACAAATCTCTCCCTCTCCTTTTTTTTCGGGAAACAGGTTCAAACACTGCACACTGCATGAACGGAATATTGAATTTACTACCCAAAAACTTACTTTTCCGAAGCAACCCTTTATCACTGGTTCTTCTTAAACCTTTCGCGCACACTTTACAACTTGATTTGAGAGTTAAAAGTTAGGATTTCATTTATTTTACTCCATTTAAATGCTACTCTACGACGACCGCCCTCCTGCTCGCCTGCACTGTGCTCGAACTATGCTGAACTGCTCGAATTTCGTGCAGCCTGCTAGGCACATAAATCGCGCACGTGGATATATTGGTTGACATATCGCGTAAATGGAATTGGCTTTGCGTAGAATTATGTTGAGAAAATTTAATTTATGTTAATGCAGAGCATGAGATAGCTGAAAAAAGTGGAATCTCTTTTGCGTAATTTTTTGCTGAACGTGGAACAGAACATTGCCTCTTTTCAGTGTTTGATTTTTAGTATTTTTTTTCGTTGGTATTTTGTATTCCTGATATCCGTGTGGTCCATTATAATATTTATGTTTTTAAATTTCATGGGACATTAAGGAAAAATCAGAAAACAGTTCCACCAGTGAGCTCGTAGAATAACGCGTTACTTAAAGGGGTCTAGTAGTATGTTCTTCGCGTATTACGCGTCCCACGTTACACCATACGACAGTGACGAATACGCGTCGTAGCGGATCAAATTCATATTTTCTCCATCACTATCACTAACCTGATTTTTTCGTTATGAAAGTTTAATTCATAAGTTGCGCAAAACAAAACAAAAAATGAAAATGTTAAAGCTCTCTCTCTCTCTCTCTTTCTCTCTCTCTCTCTCTCTCTCTCTCTCTCTCTCTCTCTTTCTTTCTTTCTCTCCCTCTCTCTCCCTCTTTTTTTTCTCTCCCTCTCTCTTTCTCTCTCTCTCTTTCTTTATCTCCCTTTCTCTCTCTCTCTCTCTCTCCCGTATTTCCCTGAATAAAACGATGGAAGATATCCACCCCCTGTGTCCGTTACGTTAGCTATGGATCATCCCTTACATTAAACGCGTTCGTTACAACTTCGATAACTTCGTTTTAAAACGATAATGTCTACGTGTTTCATCTGACATGAAGCTATTGGCATTGTACAAAGTGGTTCGCATTTAACAGCATTTCATTCCTTTCTTTCAATTTATGATTCTAGCATTCGCACAACTTATTTGTAGCCATTTCGATTCGCAAGTGATTGTTTATTGCAACATGAAGTAAACGGCAACTAAACATTTCCTACTAGCAAACTCCCAACACACACGAGAGGGTATTCTCATTGAAGAAGGTTCCTTCTGGGCATTGTAGATGCGTTGCGACCAGCTCCGCGTTACAGCTGTAGTAGTACCGACAGTGGGCAGGATCAGCAAACAACCCCGGACGCACGCATTCGTAAGGAACTATCGTACCGGGTGGCATGTTGGACCAGTCACGCTGCACACACTGTCCTTCGACGAACATTTGATTGGCCGGGCAGCGGTACAACCGTGGGCGCAGTAGACGATTTCCTTGTACCGTTTCCGCTGCACAGATGTAGTAGATGTTGTTATTTCCCGGCCAGGCCGCCATTTGTCCCACGAAGCTGCAGTTGAATTGTGGCGTTAGGCAGACGGTATCGTTCAGCGGTAGGGAGCAATCCCCACTTGCTGGTGAAAAGGCCGCCCCTCCACAGTCCATATTAATCGCCACTGGATTGTTGCCGTTTAGGAAGCACATGTGGTACTGCCGACAGTTGAACGGATCCGGAAACACGCCGGGCGTGTTACACTCAAAGCCACCTCCCCCGGTCGGATTGCACGACCCAATGCTGGTAGAGCATCCTCCCTCGAACTCGTTACAGTACAGGCCCTCGTCCGCGTTGCAGGCTTCGACCAAAGATGGTTCCCATACCGAGCCTATCTTAACGCAAACGGCCACCGTGTTGCAGTTGGCGCAAATTATACCGGGCGCTTGGCGGTCGGCACATGATGAAGTTTGAAATTGTGTCACCGACACTACATGGCTTCCACCGGTGGCACTAACCAAATACTAAAATTGTAAGTTGAGAATGAAGAATTATTTGAAGCATTTAGTCAAGCAAATACTAAATTATGAGTTCAATTTCAGCAATAAATTAGTCGTATACTACAACAAGACAACAAATTACAACTGCAGTACATGCAGTATTCACTTGATTCACTTCTTATTAACGATGTCCACAAAAAAAAAACTTTTTCTGTCGGTGTTTTTTACCAGTTGCCCTTTCTTGAAAATGGTTTTGATTACCGACAGTGTTCAGTGCATATAATGTTGCCGATCTAAGATTGCATCACGACTTTGGTACAATAGACGGCAAAGTTTGTATCCCGATCCACATGTTAGACGTACCACCACAAATAAAGCCAATCGCACCGGCAGAGTTAACATTTTACAATGTTGTAACCCTTTTTACATCAATACCAACTGCCCAATAGTAACCGCTACAGGGCAACAACAGCTGCAAGTGATAGGACACGTGGGCGAAAGTACTGGAACGAGTATGGAACTACAAATGAAAGTATATCGCCAATAAGTTTTTCTTTTATACTGCATCATTTCTATCTCCTCGAGTGAACAGATAAAAAACAGCCTGATAAAATCATGTACTGCTCCGCCTGGAAGCAATGTTTCTGATGCAGAGGGAATTCTTTAACGGTTCGTACTTTATCACACTCGCACGATCACGCAACCAGACTAGCAAGAGGAACACCAAAAAGGTTACCATTATCAGTACATTTTGTACCTTTGTTACAATCAGTTCACGGGTTCAGCTTGGAATGGAAAAATAATGTAATGTTTTGGAAGATTTTTAGGAAAGACCGTAAAATGGGGGATTTTTGCTTTCCAATTGCTCAATGTTGATTTTGTGCCTGTGCCTTAATGTCATAAACCTGTACTCCACCAGTCTATTTGCTTTCTTAGTTCTATCATTTTGAGTTTGGTGTGGTGGGTGATCGAAAGAGTTGCCATTTCTCCTTGACCATTTCCATTCCCTCCAAACAGGAACCTAGAAACGTTGTGGGTCATGTTTCCGGTCCCGGTTTCAGCATTTGTAATGGAAAAGAAAGCAAAACAAACACGCAACTGTTGGAGTTGCGTCCCAGTTAATCATTGTTTCCACACATTGTCTCAGCTTGTTAACATTTCTCGTAAAATGTGTTATCTTTTGCCAATTTTATTTACAAATTTTACTTACCTGCTCCTCAAAAATTAGGCTTCGGTGTGATCTATTCAGATTCTTGAGGCTTATTAGAACATAATATAATACAGTATAAATTAACAAAACAATGTGTATTGTAAATAAAAAAACCCATTATTAAGTTGAAGGAAAATCAAGCTTTATCTCTTAAATGTAGGACTTTTTATTTATCCTCTTCTGCTTTTTTTTTGTTTGCTTCACTAACGGCTAAATTTGTGCCAGCAAAGATATTGAACAAACGAAAACTAAAAACATAATTCAAATGTTTAATAAAAACCGCAAAACGAATGATCCTGGTTGCGAAATTAACACATTTGCACGCGCACGCTAGAGGGCCGTTGTTGAAAACATTCGGTTCACATGTACGCAACTGAAATGTAATTTTGATTATACTCTTTTTCTTTTTTCCTCTCCAATTGGATGCCCCCCCCCCCACAATTACACACTCAATCGATTCAAAGCATTTCTCTTTACGATAAGCAGCCATGTATGCAGTAACGCTAGAAGTTATAATAAATATGTTCTGGCCGATGTATTTTTACGGGATGCTTTTGTTCACTCCGATCAGTTTGTAAATAATATCTAAGCATCGAAATACGTTTCGCTTTTTCTCGTGGCATTATCCGTGTCCCCCACACACGCACACACACAGCTGCATACAAGTTTTAATAGGAAAAAAATAAGCACAAGGAACGTGTGAACTACAAGGATATACATTTATATGCGCGCTCACTTACAAAAAAGCAGTCATTGTGGATCTCTTATTTTCATTGCACACACACACACACACACAAACGCTGCACAAAATACATTTCTCGATGCATAATTGGATGTACTGCGCTACCATCATCGGTGGTCTCTTTCCCCACTATGGTTTGGTCGGCCAGCTCGTCCACGAACCTTTTTAATGCCATCACCCCCCCCGGAGTAATAAACAACACACACTCACACGTTCACAAAATGCGTTAGTTTCATCTATTACGGATTTAATTTCATTTGTAAATATCCTACATACTGAAGGGTTCATAAGAAAAGCACTGTGGAAAGATTATACAACACCCAAGCGCTGTGTATTGTTTTTTGCTTTCCCCGGGGAAGGAAAATCAAACGTAATCGTTTTGCGTGTAAATGTTGCGGCCCTTGTGTGTATCTACACTTCATGCGACAGAGGATCCCCTTCAATTTGTAATCCTGCCACTTATTCGGGTTTTATGCTTTCATCGGATAAATTCCATATTATACATTTAAACCGACTCGAAAAGCGTTCAGGTAGGGAAAGATACATTGTTTCCTTCAGTTTTAAATTAAAAAAGAAATCATTTGCGACATGTACGAAAAACTAAATAAACAAATCATTATTTGTAACATAAGAAAAATAGTCCATTTTCAAGCAAATAGAGCAAACGACTCCGCTCGCACGCATGCCACACAATGTCATAAATAGGTGCAAACGGTTGAAGATAAATTGCGAAAGCGCACCTGGTGCAGCAGATAGGAAATTGTAATGTTAGCAATTTAGGCAAGGATTAACACTATTCTTGCTTCAAACAACTGTCACGAAGCCTTCACATTCCGGTTTAGAGCGTCATGCGGTAACGCAACCAGCATGACGTTACTATACACACACTCGTGTGTATATTCACGCCCGAGGATAATAGCACGCAATAAGGACACTCACATTAACTCACATTAACGAAGAGAATAAAGAAAAAGGACAGTTCATCGGTAGTAAGAAGCTATTTATGCAATCAGAGTATGCAATGCAAATGCGCATCATCCACGTTCTAATTCTCCACTTTCAACAACTTGAGGGATATCCTGTTCAACTGACTTTTAGCTATAAATGTAACGTCTTGTTCGTTATGATTTTCATTTCTATCACGCCCCTTCCAAGTTTTCGTCTCATTACAAACGTTTCTTTCGTTTTCTCACGCGCGCACACACACACACACACAGCTTGTTTGAAGGGTGACAATGATGCAGTATTGCGTCGCATATTGCAGCGCCGATAAAGATGCAAATTGTAGGAAGCTATTAGCGGGGTGTTTTTGATTTTATAATAAAACCTTAGTTTTCGCGAATTTTTCGTCTTTCTCGAATCCCTCCATGTTTTTTCTCGTTATTTTTTTTTCTTCTTCTTCAGTATATCAACTTCGATTTATCGTACTTCTTTGCTTTCGTCATTCATTTACGATGAATAAGCTGGCATGTTTCTTTTTTTCCGGTCATTGTTTAATATTATGAATAGCTCATTGTCCACTGTTATGTGATTTCATTGCCACTGACAATGGGAAAAAAATTCAATGGATCTGTGTTCGGACTGATTTTAGGCTAGATCAGTGACTACATTTCAGTTAATGAGTAATGTTGTAGTAGTTAAATAAAAAAGAAAAAAAAAACGTCGTACATCATTTCGGCGATTGCATGTTCGCATTAACATTTTACGGCAGGATGATAAACAGATGAGCAGAGCAGTTGACGAAAGCCATTGGTTTTCCGGTTGCATTGACATTAATATCCAATAATTGAATTATTTGATAGTATTGCCACACCGATTCAATGCCGACCCTTACTAAATAACAAAACAGTATGTGCGATTTGTCATTTTTTGTACCCTTGGTTGACTCGCGATGTTCTTATTCATTGCCCAAAAAAAAAAACATAAATATGTAACTAAATCCTGCAAACTGCGTCGATACATAAATAGTATTAATATTCACTTACGTTTGCTAACTCAAAATCTGTATACTTTTAATCAGCACTTGTCCATACATTTTACACTGTCTCCTTGGCTAGAGTTTAACTGTTTTCTCTGTTTAAATCATCATTCGTTACGATCATCGAATTACTTAGCGTCAGCGGTATTTTCGCATTATAAATCCTAGGCTCAAGGAGAATAGGCTTCAACAAACAATACGGGAATATAAAATGTAAACAATAAACTCAAGAAAACAAAATACAATTTGTTTTCTTTTGAAAAAACTTACATACTACAAGGGTATAATAATGGGCATTTGTATCGAGTCGAGCGGGGTTCGGCTCACGTTCAGGAAATCGTGTGATGGATGCATCTGCTCCTTGTTCTAATTTGACAAGCGAGGGTACGCCCGCTGCTGTACTTCCAATTGATTAGGAAAAAGGTTTGCTGAAAAAAAACTATCCTGCTGTCTGCATAGTGATGTTGGTCGAGTGTGTTTAGGACTCAACGCGTTTCTTGTCCTTTCGCTTTTTCAAGAACGACGGCGTTCGCAATCCTTTCTTCTTCTTTTTGTCCTTCTTGGGGGATCCATCGGTTGAAATATCCTGCAACTCAGAAGGAAGGCACATTTTTAGAATATCGAATGCACGAATCCAATCGTTGTGATTATGACTAAGCCAATGTTTAGCTTGCCTCTCTTACCTCTTTGCTGCTGTGGGAAAATGTGCTCATGTGTGCATCGGATTGTTCGCCATTTTGTACTTGTTCGCCTGGGACAAAAATTGTTGAAAATTGTCATGATAAATTGCATTGTTTTTTTTTTTTTAATTCTAACACGGCACACTTTTGAAAAAAGCTAAATTATATCAACAAAAACACAAAACATGCTTCTACTAATCGTCGCATTCAGAAATATTAATTCTCTTATTGTTGTTCTCTCCCATAGTCTCGACGATCGTTGTAAATGACTCCTGTAACTCTTTCATGTCATGCTCCATCTTACAGAACACTCTGTTAATTATTCCGACTGTGATAAAGACATCGATTGCCGTAAGCTTTTCATACTCTGAGTCAGTGTTTTCTACCATATTGTATTCCTGTACTGACCAGTTATTTTCCACGAACAGTGTACTATAATTCACGCCGGCAGCATTGTTATTACAGTCTGTTCTATAATGCCAATTTCGTAATGCACCAATTTTGTGAGAGTTCCGAAACGTCGGGTAACGAATATTTTCGCCATACGCTTCTGGTGAATCGGTAAATCTGGGCATGCGCCATATAGCGCATCCGTCTGTTAAACGCCAAATAGGCACCGCAAGTTCATACGAAAGCTGTGTTAAGGGATTGTTTCTATTCGCACAATGGAAATGATGCACTTTTGCCATATTTGTGGCTACACGAAATCCATTGTAATTATTTGTCCTAAATGTGGGATATACGGCACCTAGATCTAAAACATCATAATATAGGATTGTTTTTTTCGAGTTCGTTGTTCAAACAATATTTGTTTAAACATGTTTAGGAGAAAAAGAACAAAAATGTTAGTTTCATTCATTTTTAAATTAAAAAAAACATTGAAATACATACATGTACCATACACGAAGTATAGTCACTAAAAACCGTCCACCACCACATTGACAGCAACCAATCTGGTGTGCCCGGACAATGGAAAATTACTCTTACAACATGATACTTTCTACCGTGAACATAACCACCATGCATTTCGAAAATCAACTTTAATTTCCGATGCTTGGAAGTTCAAAGTAGCAAAAGATCACTTAAATCGATTTTTTCTTTACTCACTAGTAGCACGTTCCTTGCTAATTCATACACCTGAAACTCCACTTTCTGAAGACAAGTTTAGTAAAATATAAAATAACAGATTCTGTTCCAACCAACAAGCAAAACACAACACATAAACATTTCAAACATAAAACAGTAAAGCGATCGATCGACCGCCTACCAAAATGGTATTTGTGGTTGTTTTTTCGTACTTACCATCGCTTAGTACCACCTCTGGCTGGCTTGGTTTGGGCGCTTGCTTAGTTTCTATTCTTAGGACGTGATGTTCTACAAAACAACCAAATCGGACGTAAAAAGTGGTTACGGTCACGTTTTTCGCTCAACTTTATCTCACAAAAATAAAACAACTTACCTGCTGTTGTGTCTTCCTGCTCCGACTGGCTAGGCGGGCTGACGAGCGAGGCGCCCTTGGCAGGGCCGCTGATCTGCAATGAGCTCAGTGCTTCCGATTCGGAGAAATCAGTATCCGTGCCTGTAAGCACGTGATGAAGGTCATTGGTTATTTGCATTACGGATGCGTGTATACAAATGTCAGGGACAGGATAATTTTACTCACCGTCACCATGTCGCTTCTTTTCGACCGTTTTTTTGTATTCGTTCAGCTCGTCGTCAGTTACGGAGTCGAATGGATTTTTCGCGTACGGTGCCTTGTAGACAGTGGCATTGTGCTGGTAGCCACGTTGAATAATACCCTTAGAAGCGGCACCCATTAGTACTACATGATCTCCAGCGGCCGAAACATTGGCATCTTTCAGCCGGTTTGCCTCATCCCACGAAACTCCTTCCAGAATGTGGGACTGTGGTCCAGCCGATATTTTATCGGCTCGGCGATTATCTTTTATCTATGCACACGATAGTATTGCAAAAGAAAAAGAAATGGATCGAGTATTTTCATAAGCTAACTTATGTTAGGATTTATGTCAAATATCTTACTGCCGTTAGAGTCGCTTACCTGTTGCTGAATTCTTTTGAATTCCCGCGGGTTCGTGTTTGTCGGCACAAACTGATGGGCATGTTCGATTTTAACAGGTGTCGACGAGTGCGTCGGAGACGGTTCGGCGACCCACTGCACGAGTTCAATGCACGATTGATGAAACGATAAAGATGTTAGAAAGGATTGGGTTAGACCAAACTGTACGATATATTATTTGTATTTACATTTATAGCTGTAAGATGTAGTGGATAACACGATGCACCATAATGCCATCATCATACAGTGCGGTGAGAAAAACTGAGTGTTGTTTTGTTTTCGAACTAGATTTTCATGTAGAAGCTACAATAAAGCGCCAACGTTTCGAACAACATTTAACAGTTCAAACACAAAAAAACAACAACTTCAGTTTTTGCACAAACCCACCGGCATTGGTTCACACAAGTGGCTAGTGGCCTTTTATTGTTAATAGATTAATGTGCTTGAAGTTAGAGTAACAAGGTTCTTTTTGTAGTGCCGCAAGTTATCCATGTTCTGACACTAGTTACTACTTTCTGTGCTTTGCTAACAACGCTTCACGCTAAATACACTGGGCGTTGAAATGTATGTTATATTTGATTTTGTTAAATTAAAATCCATTTCATTTTGTAAGACGATCAATCGGCTTTTGTTTTGTTTTTGTGACAGCGATTAAAGTAAAACCTTAGCAGTTGTTTACGCTGACAACTAATTATATGCATCTAAACACATTCAATGTACGAGTATTAATCTGTGTTGTGTATCTTTTGCACAATGAATATTCTATTGTTTTCACCGTGGAATGTTAGTTACTTTCATTTGTCAGCAATAGATCTTGTATCTTCACTAAAAAAGGAATGTTTTTAAACATTGGTAATTGGTGTTTGCGATGAATAAATGTTTCGAATAACATAAATAAAACAAATTAAATAATTCTTTGGTGTGGTTTGACAAAATAACAAAATATTGCAGCTTGTCTCATACCAAATACACCAAATATGTTAAAAATAAAACGCGAATAAAATAAAACATTCTTCGCTGACCGACAGCTTCGTTTTTTGGTTATTCATAAATTGCTAGTATAATTGAAATAAAAGCACAACTCCTGTTTTTTGTTTTTTTGTTTTGCTGGAATAGCTACAATTAGTTTGTGCATTAGAATGTATAATAATATAACACACGAGCCCTTTCCAACCTTTTCCAAAAGCAAGTAAAATCAAACTACAATTGTTTGTTAGTAGCATTGAGTAAATGTGGTGTAAAGGAGAAGACAAATACGTGCGTAAGGGTTCCAAATCCAACCGACGAATTGCTAAGATCAAACAGTCAAAAGATCAATCTCATGACCGTTAGTTGTTTGGACCGAAGGCGTTATTAGACGAAGCCATTATAAAGTATTTAAAAATCGCTCATTGCTTAGTGTCAAATGCTATTAATAGCTGCATTAGTTTAGGTTTCCTTCAATGGTAACAATCTCTACCTTGGTAATCTTCTTCGGGTCTGGTGTACCAGTTTCTAGCACCTCCACCTTCTGGTACACATTAGGCGAATTCAGCCAACGAGTGCGATCTCCAACCTTACGCGGATCACCCTTACGCCAAATGCTGAAATGTGAGAAAAAAGCAAAAATATTGTTTTTTTTTGTTCAAAGTTCATAATAGATCCTGTTACCCTTTTTTCAACATACCCTTGCTTGAACAGCTCCTCTTCTTCGATTAAATAGCCTAATGATGACACAGCTGGTGGTACCTCAATGTCGTTGCGTGGTTTTGGAACATCGCCCTTTATCAACGGATTGCGGAAGATGTAACCGGTACGGAAGCCGGCGTTATCGAGCATTCGCATAAGGGCTTCAAACTCGGAACCCCCAACACGCCACTTCGGGGTCTGAAAACGTTATGGAATTGAATAAAATTGTTAATCATACAAAATCGCCTATCGCATAAGTATCGCGTTGATTTGTAATAGAGATATTGAAAAGCTAGTCTGCTCACCTTAGTAAGTTGTCCCTCCTTATTATCCGCCGTTTGAGCTGATGCTGCCTCCTGTCCCTCGCCCGATGGTTTGCGAGCAGCATCGTAGATAGCTTTACGGGTTTCCTCCGGGATCAAAATCAAGTTTTCCAAACCAACAGGCAACAATTTCAACTGAGCTTCGCAGGCATGCACCATATGGGTGACATGATAGAACGCTTCTTCAATAGTTTCTCCACAACACAACGCTCCGTGATTGGAAAGCAGCAATACCTTGGAAACTGGTCCCAGGCTGCGCAACAGTTTATCCTTCTCTTCCGGTTCGTTCAAGGCTTCGGATATAATAACAATCAAAGTCATAGAAGAAAAGAGTGTATCAAAATATACATAAAACCATTAATCGACTGTCAAAATGTCTAATCATTGAAAATCGTATGTAGCTTCATTCAGAGATAACGAAAGATACGAAAAATGCCGAACGACGCATTATTCTTTAATTATTATTTGCAAAGTTTCACTGTATTCATGAAGCGAGAACGTCGAATACAGCCTTCTCTTACGAGGTTTGGTTATGGTATGTTGGTTTGATATGTATATATTTTCATATAAACAAGAAAACTGTGTTCTGGTCAAAAACAGCTCAAACAAAAAATATCCGTGTAGTATTTAGCACCAGCAACGTTCTTACCTCCGGCATACGTGTGGAAGGCTATTTCTCCCAAGAGGGCAGTGTGCTTCGTGAGCGGTTGCAATCCTTGCTTTAATGCCGATATGGCGGTTACGGCACTGTAAGCTACATATATTGCACAACGAATGTCCGGTCTGGCAGCATGTATAACGGAGTGGAGGGTGAACTCTGTGGAATGAATAGGATACAAACATGTTGCAATAACAAAAAGGGAAAAAGCTCAAACACATTTCCCGAAATTAACAGTCGGCTACTTACGATTATTGTTGATCCCGAAATTAGTAGTGCCATGTTCGACGATCTGCCCCTGCATGTTCACCTTGTTCAGCGAAGAAGCAGTAACCTCATGAAACAGCATACCGTAGGGGTTGACGAGGAACAGTTCCTGGTCGGCATTGAGGCGTGCCGTTATCTGGCACGCGATTCCTTGCGTCCAGCCAAACAGATCCATCAGCCTAAATGTGGCCGCAAGCTTGCAGCGAAGGATCTTTTCCCCCTTTTCGTAACCCATCGACTCTACGCCACGAATGTCGTTGATCGGCACTACGCAATTGGAGCTTTTGAATACGCTACCAATGCGAGCCGCCGGCATGCCCATGATGTCGGAAAGTTGTTGCAGTATCGTCGATGATCCCTCGCGCATCTGACCGTCCACGATTCGTTCCAGTTCCTCACGGAACAGGCGCGAGTTCATGATTGATTCCACGCGCTTACGTCGTTCCATCTCTCGCATGTCCGCCTCGATGTCGGCCGGGCGCGGCTTCATGCCCTCCTCTTCGGATACCGTTTCCAGCCCTCCATTTGTATGAATTGTTGCCGTTTCGGTTTCGGTTGCCATCCTGCAATGATTTTTTTACCCCCAATATCTATTAGCGATAACATAGCGATACCTTGAATCTTTTGCTTCTTGAGAATGCTCCTCTTCTTCACTGCTCGCGAATGATTAAATATTGACATTTACGATCGCCTACTTGATTTCTGCACTTGGCTAGTTATTAGAGGTGTAGGCCCAGCCCTGGCCCAGCCCTATGGATGATGACTGTTGATTCGGTTTTGTAACTTTGCCCAGTACTCTACTGTCTATTTCTACTCGAGATCAGATTCGATTATCTAGCCGTTTAACGCAATCTGACACGATTGCGAGAGTTCAAAAGAATCGAACACACAACAAGTGCAAACGACTAACAAACACCAACGCTGCGCCGCGCATACAGACTGTTCCATTGTATGTCGGAGCCACTCTAAACTTGGTAAATATATAGAAATGATGTCATCTCTATCAATCTATGAGCTCTTCGGGTCATTTATGCTCTCGCGCGCCCCCTGTTTATTGCTGCATTTTTTTATGTTCCATTCAATCTCGTCACCCCGCTACGGCGAACTGCACGCACACACACAGGCAGGCGCGCGTTTCCTCTCAATCTTTTTTTTCCCTCACTCGCATACACCGAAATCCACCTCATGACCGCATTCACCCTAAATGTATATGCTCCCACCATCCTCTTTTCCTTATCGATGGGGCATGTATAGCGTGTGACATATATATTATGCATACATAAATCTATACGCCCGCATGCGTACGTATGGGTGCGCAATAGAGAAAATTTGGAATCCTTAAAACAACGCACACACAAAAGCACACGCATGTCGCGTATACACGATTGCGGTGCATAGAGCTTCGTTTCACCCCATCTTGCCCTCTTCAGCACAACACCACTTGGGCGAAGTTGTGCCATTCGTGTTTCTTTTACAGCTAGTCAGCCAAACTTTTCCTCCTCATAATACCCATCATCATCATCATCATCATCATCACCTCATCTTCTTTTTGATTGACCGCAACGACTACACACACGCACACATGAAATGCCGCTCGCACATAAGCCGTTTCCAAATTCGAATGATATCGCACATACAGCGGCACGCCCATCCGCGAGAGCCCCTGACAATTTAGATTCACTTTTTGACCTGAGCCCACTGTTGGATCGGGGACCTATTTTCGGGCATATCTATTCACCAATCAAACACTGCACATATCAATTGTATTACGCTAGCAGCACCCCAAGAAAGCAGATATATCTTTGTCTAAATATTATTCACCTGTCTGCACTGTTTCCGTTCCCAAATTTTCGTTCAATTTCGCCTCGGCGTCTTCTTTCTCTGAGCACTTGAAAAATTTTCTACCGACGAATGTTGCGGAAATAAGGTTAGCTCATGACGGCCATTTTGACAGATGATGTGTATAAAAATGGTTGCACAATTTAAGATACGATGTGCGTGGTTTAATTCGGAACAGGGTAGTCCGTAAGTATTTTCGGTTGAATAAATTACACATGCCGATTCGAGAGAGCTTAACCACTTACTAATATAAGAAGTTATTGTGCAAAAGAGCTAAGCCGCTTGGACAATTAAGATACATTTTTTTCATTAATTAAAAAACTCTTCATCTCAGCGATGATTGATTCTTACAGGGGTTTTCAGGGATAATATGGCGTAACAATTATTGTTGAACAAAAATTAAGTTCGAAAATATCACTAGACCAAATATTTATGACGGTAGAACGCCTGCTCAATTCATCATCTTCTTCTATTTGGCGTAACCTCTTACGTGGACATACCGGCCTATACAGGCGTTCGAGACTTAATGCATTACAACGTAGCCAGATAGTCAATCCTTGCTACGGGGGGACGGTCCATTCTAGGCTTGAACCCATGACGGGAATGTTATTGAGTCGTTCGAGTTGACGACTGTACCACGGGACCGCTCCCTGTCAAATTCATACACACGATTAATCCGCCCCCGGATAATCAACTTTCTACTGTGGTTAAAAAAAAGAACAATTGTGTTTGATTAAATTCTGAGATTTATCAAATTATTATGTATGTACTAGGATTCTTTAAGATAATTAAGGTTTTTCACTGGTTTTAAAACATAATTTTGAATTACAAATTGTAATTTCTAAAATATTGCGTTGAATAATCCTTCTTCCCGATACAAAGATTGTAATGAAATATAGTAAGTCCTTTTTTAAACATTTTTGAAACACCTTTATTGGTACTTGTAAGCTTGATAATGTGTTACACGATCATGCAGACAGCATACATTGTTGTTCCTGCTGTGAGTTATTTCTTGCTTTTCACCGTTCATCTACGCTAGAAACGAGGTTAAGCCTTTTCAAAATACCACAACATAAAGAGAGGCCTGTAATAACAACTATGGATATTTGATTAACACCATCGATACCACCGATATCAATACTAGGCACAAAGCAATTCATGTCCGAACTCGCCGTGGAAACTATGTGGGTAAAACAAATCGTAAGGAGCTAATCACAATGCAAAAGAAAACTAAACAAGTGCATTTTGTTCATTTTGAGGAAATCATAATGCATAATGTCAACCAGTCTTGCTAAATGTATCTGTACTGTGAACATTTTGTTGAGTACATGTGCAATATCAGGAGTAGCCTTTTGAAAGCAAACGTCGATGCAAGTTATGGAAATAAGCGCGCACTATTCAAAGGATATAAGATTCAGTGAGATGGACAATGGTTCCGCCGGTTTAGGTGTTGTGACTTGTTTCAGCGCCGCAAGCCATCGATTAGCGGAAGCATTCGAGCCGGATTTGAAACGATACGCATGTCCATGGTTGTAGTTTACCAGCTGGAAGAACTCGTCCTGCAGCGGAAGATCCGATTCTTCGGCCGTCCATCCTTCGAGGGGAAATATTTTGGATGGTTCCTTTTTGAAGTTGCTTCGCTCGTTGCTGGAAGATAAATCATGCATTTATTTATTTATTTTGTAAATGATACAGAACGAGATATTTCGAAGTCTATTATACCCCTTGAATGTTTTTGGTGGAAAGTATATCATCGTGTTGGACCATATCAACACCCAATACCGCTGCCAGGATGCTACGGTAGGTTTGCGTCCATACTTGAGTACGGTTTTACGTTTCAAGTATCCTTCCACCAAGTTTCCACTCGTTATTGGCTCCAGCTCGACCAACTGCAGGGCCGTCGGATGTTCAGATTCCTGGTCGCTACTGTGACTACCTCCGCTTCCTGTTGCAGCGATACTGTTTGCGCGTTTCGATTCGACATAGGAATCATCGAGCAGGTGTCGCATCTTATTCAATCCATCTGCCACCTTTGTATGACGACTGCTCGATGCCGATGAGGAGCTGCTTGACTGTTCGGAAGATCTAGGATAAAAAATGCTGCGACAAACATCAGAAAAAGGAACATTAAATTAATTTTCCGCACAATATCAGGTAAACAGAACAACTGCTTATCGCCACATCATACTTTGTTCCTAAACTATAGCATTTCCTATGGCCAGGTATGAACTGTCGTGCGCTCGAAACGATAGTTTGGCTAGTGTTTGGTGCGCATGTCGTCGAGTCTGGAGAATCTTTACATTCCGCCAAAGCGATAGTAGTTTTCACGTTGCGGCCAATGCTATCACTCTGTTCTATTTTTGGTTTTAGTAATCGCACAGTACCGCCAGACGACATGGTTGATGCACCGGCGGTAGGTTCCAAGTTGAGAGATTTTCTAAAAAAGAGGTTTTTGGATAATTTTCGATTGATTGGGCTGGTAGCATCAAAAGCAATACATACTTATATTGATCCTCCTCAAATATATTCTGTAGCTCGTCTATATACCGCCGAGACTGTAGGTAACGTAGCGTCGGAGGTACCGGACTGATAAACGTATAGTTCGAACTTTGGTAGCTAGACAACACTCGCAACACGTTGTTCATTTTGGTTTCGCGTGCATAACTCTCCTCTCCTGATTTGTTGGGGTGCATCAAATCGATATAGATAATGTCCGTAAGAAATATCCCTAAGTCCGAAGAAAAACAGTACACAAAAAATAGTAACAATAATGTATCGCTGTTGCTTGTGAAACGAGATTGCTTACCTAGGTATGGAATTCCCGGAAGTTTGAATTGATTTAAACATTTCCGCAATGAGGACCAATTATCGCTTTCATCAAACAGGTGGCTCAACCTATCCAGCTGTTGCTGATCTTTTCGGGACACTAACAACCAACTTTCTTTTAACCGATGAACGCTGGCACTTTTCAGTGCAGATATAACGGCAAACAGTGAGTGAAGATTGTTGATGTCATGTAATTTCTTCGCCACCTAAAACAAAACACAGTATTAAACATAAAGCAATTCCTAATTGCTCTTTCTGTTTTAGGAAGCTGTTCCATTGAAGGCACATGTGTAATGACAGCCAGTAGTTCGTACCTTTATAAAATGACTGATGATCTCGGCCCGATCTTTCGGGCTAACGCCGTTGAGTATTTCCTGTACAGTCCAAAATGTCGTATGATTGAATCGTTTCGTGAATGCTACCACATTGGGCGCTAGGGTATGTTTGTTTTTCTTCGTCCAGCCGCAGCTGGTCAGCTCCTCTGGTTGTATTGCATTAAAAATGGGAAAATCCAAAAGTGTTATCTGAGCGGCCAGCTCAGCCGGCGACACTTGCTGGCAGCTGAATACGATTGAGCCGACGTCACTAATCGTTGTATTCGGCGGTAGACTGTATGATTTTTTGGAATAGCTATGCCAAGGCCTGTAGGATGTGATGTTACGTCAATGATATTTCATTATCTAAACACATCAACACTCTAGCAATCGTGTAAACTGATTGACTTTGCCCATTTACCTAAATGACGACGTTGCTGAACATCCATCGTTGAGACTTTCGATCGAGCCTGCGGTCGCTTTATGGCACAAGTGTTTATCATCGGGTTGGCGATCGCGATGGCGCTCCGGTTTTCGCTTACCGTCTTCGATCAATGGCGTATCGATGCTTCCGTCCAGTGCTTTCTCCGCATGCTGGTTCGGTTGCGAAACGTTTCCATCGGAGGAGGAGAGTTGCTCATATCCATCATCACCATCGCCATCGTACGATTCGTTGTGACCGCCTGTTGACGATAAGCTCCGACCAGTTTTCGTATCTCGACCTACCTTACTTTTGCACGTGTGTCTGTCGGCGAGATCACGCGGTATTTCAGAATAGCGCATCATTCGACAACGTACGCAGGCGAGATGCAATTTAGCATCGTATTTTGGTCCAACTTTAGCTAGTTATGATTTTTTCCCTGATATCTACGAGTGGCGAGCTATTAATGTGTTGTTGTTATTCGATACCTCTGACAAAATGTCACCCGTACAACATGGCGAGGGTTTTTGACGTTCCCATATTGCTGCATCTCGCTCATTTTTTCTACCCTTCCTTTACTTGCCGACAGTGCTCGTTTCAAAGTGAGCTTTTGTCTCCCCCCCACCGTAGCACTTTACATCGAACGCTTCGTGCATCTTTTGGAGCGAGGCCACGGAGGTGAAAATGTTGAAAAATTTTTCAACTTTGTCAAAACTGCTTTCCATCTTGAACCCACAAAACCTCGCTCGAAACGCCAGAAACCGTCACAACGACTTACAAAAAGTATCGTCAGCGAGGGAAATTCGCACCAGTTTGGAGCGTTGACGAGCTCACGAAGACCGGTTTTGACCGATGCAAGCACCTTGGGATAAATGAGACCTTAAGGCCTGGGTCTATGAACATCCCAAGTGCCACAAATCCACTAAACAACCACTAAACGGGTTCTAAACGACTCAAGCTTTCAATCTAAACGGAATATAGAAAGACTTCGTTTAGCAGACGGCAAACGACTCATGCATTCTAAAAATAGAAAAAGCTGGTGGTGCCATCTGTTGGTGGGATATCTCCCAACCAGTGAAGCTTCCTCGCTTAGAGTAGGAGAGTTTTCTCATTTCATCTGTACTGTTGTATGGTTTTGCTTTGAAGTTATGCATCGCTAGAACTAGAACGGCGATACGATTGTTTAAATACTAAACTCCAATGTAAATCACCAGCACTGAAGCAAGTGAGATTTAAATAATGGTCGATGGTGTTGATACCCATGTAGGGGAAAGCGGGGCAAAATGGGCATGTGGGGCAAAATGGGCACCCTCTATTTAAGCATTATTTGACTACAAAGATACTTTCCAATGCTAAAAATGCATTCATTAGAGTGTTCTATGAACACCATGTAAGTTTCATAACCCTTATATAACAAATAACTAAGAAAAATGCAAAATAAGGTTTAGCAGTATATTGATGTAATTTTTGCCACTTCGAAAATAAGCTTAAACGTGTGTCACAGGGATGCGTTGAAGTTTTTCATGATATATTTTTAAAGATATGATATTTCTTTACAATTTGTCTGAAGCAATCAAGGCGATTGAATTCGTATTTTTACTAATATAACAAAAAATACAAAAATGCTTCACGTGGGGCAAAATGGACAGTTACGCTTGGGGCAAAATGGACAGATGCTTTTGACATCTGGCGCTTGGTGAGGCTATGGTGTTGTATTTGTCGCCTCAATAATGATGACAGCCACAGCTTGAAAAGTTTCAATTTTGTAGATTTCAACGTGTAAAAATTGTTTTAATGTCGATAACATATTTTTGGAAGAATTTTAAGGGCTTTTCTGACCAGCAAAACAAAAGATAGAACGAAAATATATTTCACAAAACGTGCGCAAAAGCATAGACCATCACCTAAGCGCCGTTGTTGTGGCCCATATTGCCCCAGTGTTTTGACGTTTCGCAGTTTGTTTACATATGCCCATTTTGCCCCAGGGCTATGCCCATTTTACCCCGCGTGTCAAAATAGCTTCTCGTAAAACATCAACTTTTATTTTTCATTGTTTTCATGATTTTAAGTTGTTTTCTTTCAATGTGGCAATTTCAATCCATAGATAAAGGGTGGAGGCATACAATAATGAAAGAAAAATTGTGTTTTGTGGCATATTTAAAGGAATATTCAGTAAACTGCTTAACATGCCCATTTTGCCCCGCTTTCCCCTATCTGTAACCACACGACAGGATTTTTGCTCTGAAAGTTAGAAGCTTAGGTCATGATTAGATGAAACTTGTCGAAACACATTGCAAGAAAAGGACAGCAATATAATGATGAGTGGTAATAAGCCATTTATTGTGTAAACCAAGAAGCTAGAGGGGGCTTTCGTTTTTTTCTATGGACATTCGATTTTCCAGACGTTTAAGCTTAATCTGTGGCGCTTGGGATCTATGAGTCAAACCAGTGAAACTTCTTAGCTTCCGATTTGTTTGAATACATTTAATTTTCCAGTCGTTTAAGCTTAATCTGTGGTGCTGCACAAAAAAAAAATCATTTGTTCAGAATCATGTACAGCATGCTACAATTTACGTGACGTAACAGTAAATTCGTTAAGAGAAAATTCGTTTTCAAATCCAATGTCGTGAATACAGTAGAGCGTCGATTATCCGGGCTGCTCGGGACCGGACGGTTGGCGGTTAATCGATTTGCACGGATAATGGTCCAAGAAATGTCAAACGCATATAAAAATTATAAAATTCACTAGTTTTATGATTAATTCGCTTTGAATCAATCGATTAATCGTTAGTAGAATATTATTTTAATTAATAACTACAGCAATTATCCGTAGTACGCGATACTCGATATACGCGAATTCGCAGTACGCGATTCCTCTAAATTTGACAGCTCCATGCGTTTTTTGAAAATATTTTAATTCTTTGAAATATTTTATGCTCTTTTTGAATTTCTTTAATGTTCTTAATGCATTTAGCATTAAATTTGGGCAAAAGATACCTGTTTTATAACAAAAAACTTTAATGCTAAACTCAGTGGCGATATATTTCAACCCTCGAACCGGTAGTGTAAACTATTTTTCCATAGAAATCCGCTATACGTGAAAACTCGAGATACGCTATTGCGCTCGGTCCCGTACGATAGCGTATATCGGATAATGACTGTATAGGTTTTACAACTGTTTATAAACAAAAATGAATTTCGAAAATATCACTAGACACTACAGAGCTGCACAAGAAACTGATTGCCCACTTGACTATCGCTGCAAATTTTCGCCGTACGCTAGAACAGCTGTCACATGTATGCGCACGGTTAAGCCACCCGTCGGTTAATCCGCCCCCAGATAATCGAGGTTCTACTGTAATTAATTACATGTCCCAATTGACATTTTCGAGCACCAATAATCGGGAATTCGAGCAAATTCCCTTAAACTGGAGCCTTAAACTTTCCTTAAGGCCGGGCTACATTGATCGTAGTCGCAAGTATAATTTCGATTTTCACTAGCGCATCTGGCGGCGGCTGACCGAAGCATTTGTCCAAACAATTTGTAGCCGCTTCAGAAAATATGTAATTTTTCCATGTTTTAACCTAATTTGGACAAGAAAAGTTTTGTAAAAGGTAGATGCACATGTCCTGTACGAATTGCATCCATTTTCATGGCAAAAAACGATGGAAAAACAACTTAATTTTGAGATCCGGCACGACCATTCCCTCGATGACCAAAAAAAGCTTCGATCAGCCGCCACCAGGTGCGCTAGTGAAAATCAAAATTACACCAAAGAGTACGATCAATGTAGCCCGACCTTTAAACTGCAGCAGTTTAAGGGAATTTAGAAAAAGGCCTTTAAAATCAACTGTAATGCGGCTTTTTCGTTGTTTTCGTCTAGATTCGCTCGAAAATGATGTTTTCTATCCTCATAGTTGGTCATGTAGCCATTTTATACTTAAATAATATCGATTTTTGATAAAATAACGTCACACAAAATTTGTTTTTGTTTTTCATAAAAAATCAAAGCTACGAATGTAAAATCCCATGCGCCACAGATTAAGCTTAAACGACTGGAAAATTGAATATCCATAGAAAAAAATGAAAGCTCCACAGCTTCATTGGTTTGAATAGATGGCGTATTAAAACTGATTATTATATTGCTATCCTTTTCTTGCAATGTGTTTCGGCAAGTTTCATCTTATCATGACCTATATAGCCTTCTAACTTTCCGAGCAAAAATCTATATGAATGGTCGTGTGGTCAGATACGTGGGTATCAACACCAACGACCATTACTTAAATCTCACATGCTTCAGTGCTGGTGGTTTCCATTGGAGTTTAGTATTTAACCTTCATTTCTATAACCACCTACCCGGGTATGTTTTCCTTATTCTTTTTATGATAACTTTTTATTGGATTATCGAATCGATGCAAAAAAATTAGAATGCCTAGAGAAACATGTTTTACAAAAGTGGTAAAAAATTCAGAATTTTTCAATTTTTTAAAATGTGCTTTAACAAATAAAATCAACTTTTACCCCTTACTTCTATAACCACCTACCCGGGTAGGTAATACATACAATAAAGGATTTTGGTTTCGATTAGTCGCTAATGTTGTAATGATATGTATAGCAATGCATGTAGTTATATTTATAGAATCTATTCAAAAAGTTTTCTAGCTCTTAATATTCTTCAAAAGTCACACAGATTGAAATGATTGCCCCGACAGTCGGGAAGACATGGCGGTGTATTAGTGTCAGTTGAACTAATTGCTATGCATTCAATTTATGTAACTAAAAGCCATACTTCATAAATTTATAAACTAAAAAGAAGTGTTGTTATTATAGCTGCATAGAATAAGTTAAATAAGTCATTTTTTGACTAATAAAAATACAAATTCCCTTATATAATGTATTACCTACCCGGGTAGGTGGTCATAAAGATGAGGGTGTATTTTTGGTCATAGAAACGAAGGTTAAACAATTGTATCGCCGTTCTAGTTCTAGCGATGCATAACTTCAATGCGAAACCATACAACAGTACAGAGGAAATGAGAAAGCTCTCCTCCAAGTGATGAAGCTCAACTGGTTGGGGTATCCCACCAACAGAGAGCGTCACCAGCTTTTTCGCTATTTTTAGAATGCATGAGTCGTTTGCCGTCTGCTAAACGAAGTCTTTCTATATTCCGTTTAGGTAGAGAACTTGAGTCGTTTAGAAGCCGTTTAGTGGATTTGTGGCCCTTGGGATGAGCTCGACGTCATCGTGCATCGATAGAAGAAAGTCAAATTTACGAACTCACCAAATCTTAGCGCTTTCAATACACTTGATCACACACAAATTTACAATTTCAGGCGTATCGTGTACTAATCGAGCAGATATGGAAAAACAATTTCGAGCAAATGTCACTTGGGGTTCCAATCGTTTCAGGAAGTTCCTCAGACTTCAATAACATGAAATGGCGTTAGACGTTAATTGTCATCTTGTTTTAGGTGAGGCAACCTTGTGTTCATACAAATCGATGCTACAATTCCGTATCGTGTCGACGAACGGACTTTCGTCGAAAATGACCTCGATTTTCTTTCATCGAACTAGCAGTGCGTTCTTCCTGACGAAACTTCTGGCCAGTGATTGCAGCAAAAAAGCCAATCTCCGAACGGTGAACCGTCGAACAAATTGCACGTACGCCACTCTGCCGTCGAAAAAGGCAGGGGCACCGAAATACGTTCATGTTGCCACCCCAGACAGTTATTCGTGTGAAAATTCGCATCTTGTAGTGTGTTATTAAAGTCGGTGAAGTTTTCGTGATTGGTTGTAAAAGATTAGAGTAAAATCTGGTAAATTACTCGCGTGCGACTCATTTTTCCTCGTTCGCAGTGAAAAACTGTCGGCCAGACATTATCGGCAATCGCCAATTGGTTCTCCGTTGGTGCTGAGTCCAATCGGCTACCGATGTGAGCTAGCCTTTCACGCCAAGTGCAAACAAAAGTGAATTATCCAGCAGGCCCTTTTTTCATCATTCACTTCCGCCTCAGCAATTGCAATCAAATATGTTACCGATGTGTAATGTTCGCCCGTGAAGTAATTGCTTGGGCCGCTAGGGAGGACGATAAGTGAAACGGTAGGGGGGAAAACGCGAGAGAAAACCCAAAAATGTGTACGTATGGTGTCCTTGGTTGAAGAAAAGTCTACCTTGCTTCGCATAATCCAAGTTGAGTGGTAAAGCAAATCAATTGCATTACACCATCTTTGAGTCCGGTTGTTCTGTTGGCACTGAAAGCTATGGTAGTAACCAAGAACGATGAAAAGTAAGTCCAAAAACTCTTTGACGAACGGGAGTGGCAGTAGCGGTAGTAGCAGTAGTGGCAGTGGCAGTGATAATTACGCCAATGGTAGCAGCAACTATGGGCCCGCCGGGGCATCGATGACAGGCACAGCGGGGAACAGTGGTGCCTCCGCTGGGACCATGAATGGAGGCAGCAGCAGACACCCACAATCCTCTTCCAGCCTGAGTGCTGAGAATATTCCATGTCGAACTATTTCCGCTACCGATATCAGAGTGGCGAGTGTGGATGCGGATTGTCTAGACCAGCAGCAGCCTCAGCAACCGATGAACCATCACAATAATCCGCACCGACCACATATATCGCTGGATAAGTGCGATGATTTTCAATTCAATGTTCCGCCGGAAGCTCCTGTTTTCGAGCCGTCGGAGGAAGATTTTAAAAATCCCCTCGTGTATATCAACAAAATTCGTCCGACCGCAGAAAAGTTCGGAATTTGCAAAATTCGTCCACCGAGCGTGAGTATATTCAATATAGGAGCTTGTTTTTTTTCTTTCTTATTGTTCATCCATTATTAAATCTATAAAAAAGTTCGCCACGTTGTTTTTGAAAAGTAAAATAAAATGCATGCTTACGTACCTTCTTGATGGGTGGCTGTTTGGTTGCTTAGAAACTGATAACCGTGTAAGAATACGACTAAAAATAATGTTTCTTCTTTTTGTATCGATTTTACTCTGTTTTTATCCTGCGATCGATGGTGCACCTTGCAGTCCTGGCAGCCTCCCTTCACTGTGGATGTAGAAAAGCTGACCTTTACGCCACGCATTCAGCGGTTGAACGAACTGGAAGCGGAAACACGCATTAAACTTAACTTTCTCGATCAGATTGCCAAGTTTTGCGAGTTGCAAGGGACAACTCTCAAGATACCGATGGTGGAAAGAAAGCCGCTAGATCTGTACACCCTACATAAGATCGTTAATCAAGAAGGAGGCCTGGAAGTGGTTACAAAGGAGCGCAAATGGTCCAAAGTAGCATGTCGTATGGGCTACCAGCAAGGCAAGAGCGTTGGATCAAATCTGCGAACTCACTACGACCGATTGCTGTATCCGTTTGATGTGTATCGCTCGGGCAAGGTGGTGGATTTGGCAAACATTGACCCAGAGCCATCCGAAGACTGCGAGTATGAGCCGCACTGTATTGAGTCACGTCAACAGGTTCAACCTCCGATGACGGCAGCTCGTCGCTCCCAGCGGTTTGCCCAGCAACAGAACAACAGCAAACCCTCATCGACCACCGGAAGCAGTGCCGGTGGAAGTGTGCGTGGTTCATCCGACGAGATGTCTCCGAGCAAGAAAGAGTTGCGACACAGAAGCATGCTTGAGTTTGCGAGTAAATTAGCGGCCGCCGCCCGAGACCAAGCGGCAACCAACGGCGGTGCGTCGAAGGAGGAAAAAGTTGGAGTCGGTGGAACGCACGGTTACGATCCGATGGCAAAGTACATTTGTCATATGTGCAATCGTGGTGATGTCGAAGAATCGATGCTACTGTGCGACGGATGCGATGCTTCGTATCACACGTTCTGTCTAATGCCGCCACTACAAGACATTCCGAAGGGAGACTGGCGCTGTCCCAAGTGCATCGTGGAGGAACACTCAAAACCGGTGGAAGCGTTTGGGTTTGAGCAGGCACAACGTGAGTACACACTGCAGCAGTTCGGCGAGATGGCTGATCAATTCAAATCGAACTACTTTAACATGCCGGTTCATCTCGTACCGACCGAGCTGGTGGAGAGGGAATTTTGGCGCATCGTATCATCTATTGACGAAGACGTGACGGTAGAGTATGGGGCCGACTTGCACACGATGGACCATGGCAGTGGCTTTCCTACCAAGTCGTCGTCTCTTTCGTCCACCGATCAGGAGTATGCAGAGTCGAGCTGGAACCTCAATAATTTGCCCGTGCTTGACGAATCAATCCTTGGACACATTAATGCCGATATCAGCGGCATGAAGGTACCATGGATGTATGTTGGAATGTGCTTTGCCACGTTCTGTTGGCATAATGAGGACCACTGGAGTTACTCCATTAACTATTTGCACTGGGGAGAACCGAAAACATGGTACGGTGTACCCGGCAGCCGAGCAGAAGATTTTGAGCTAGCGATGAAATCGGCTGCCCCGGAGTTGTTCCATTCGCAGCCGGATTTGCTGCACCAGCTGGTTACAATTATGAATCCCAACATTCTGATGAACGCCAACGTCCCTGTTTACCGGACGGATCAGCACGCGGGCGAATTTGTCGTAACATTCCCGCGTGCGTATCACGCCGGCTTTAACCAAGGATACAACTTCGCCGAGGCAGTCAATTTTGCGCCGGCTGATTGGATGAAGATGGGCAGAGAGTGCGTCAACCACTATTCAAAGTTGCGGCGGTACTGCGTATTTTCTCATGATGAGCTCGTTTGCAAGATGGCACTGGAACCAGACAGGCTGAATTTGGGTATTGCAACAGCATGCTATATCGATATGGCAGAGATGGTTGACACCGAGAAGAAACTACGAAAAAATCTTCTAGAATGGGTGAGTTACTGGAAGGTTTCTGTATTGGTTTCTGAGATTTAATTCCTTTTTTCACCATTTGTGTATTTTGATAGGGTGTATCGAATGCTGAACGGGAGGCATTTGAGCTGCTGACGGACGACGCTAGACAATGCGAGATTTGCAAAACTACCTGCTTCCTTTCGGCGGTGAATTGTAAATGCACCAAGAACCTAGCTTGTCTGCGCCATTTTGCTGAGCTGTGCGAATGCCCCCCGGAAAACCACACCCTCAAGTATCGGTACACACTGGACGAGTTGCCGTTGATGGTGCAAAAGTTGAAGGTAAAGGCAGAATCGTTTGAGAAATGGTTGTTCCGTGTGCGCGACGTGCTTGATCCATCGGTTGCGAGTAGCATTACACTCGAGGAATTGCAAAGCATAGCGCATGAAGCCGAAAGTCAAAAGTTCCCCAACAGCGTTATTCTGGAGCGTTTAAATCTGTCAATATTGGAGGCCCAGAAGTGCATTACGGTCATTCAGCAGCTTGATATTAATAAAATACGAACGCGCACGCGAAATTCTTTAGAGTGTGCCAAATACAAGCTGTCGATGGATGAGCTGGAGTTGTTCATCAACGAAATCAACAATCTCCGATGTGTAATTCGAGAGGGTGACAGTGTACGAGAGCTGCAGCGCATCGGGCAAGAATGGCTGCGCCAGGCAGATAAGGCATTGAAATTGCGCTTTAAGGATACGAATGTGCAGCAGCTGAATCAGCTCATCGAAGAAGGAAATGCGCTATGCATTGAGTTGCCGCAAATTGTGGAGTTGCGGGATCGACTTACGCAGTACAAATGGTATCGAGAGGTGCGAACCTTACGTGAAAATACGGTCGATCGCTTGTCGCTGGAGGAAATTAAAAAGCTCATCAATGAAGGAATGCGAATACTACCGCACACAGTATTAGAGAAGGAACTGTCACAGTTGCACGGTATTATGTTGCAGGTAAGTTTATGAAATTAAATATTTTTGCATGTTTTGCAGTTAACCAATGACTATTACTTCTCGTTACTGAATTTCTTGTTAGATTGTGGATTGGGAGCAATCTGCTAACCAATGCTTCAAAACGGAAACGCAGCATAAGATCAGCGAAATTGATAGTCTTCTAGAGCGTGCGCAAAATATCGAGGAGTTCTTGCCATTGGCCGGTCAGCTGAAAGACGCGTTGCATAAATCGAAGGAATGGTTACATGCGATCGAAACGCTAGAAAGTAGCAAAAATTATAACTTTTTCCACACACTCCAAAATCTGGCCAACCGCGCCAAGCTGCTGCCAGTAGAGGTGGAAAGCAAGCTGCTGTGTGAAACAATTTTCGGTACAACAACTGCGGGCGGTGGCTGCTACAATCGAAATGGTGGTCAGATGCTACTGTTCAACTCAATGGGCTTCATCGGGGCTAGTGGCGACGAGTGGCGCAATAAATCGTCTTTGCCTGCATCGTCGCAGAAGCGAAAAAGAAATGGTTCAATCTCCAATCTGGACGATCCGGTAATACCTGGTAGTGGAATGGAAACAATCATGAAAAAAATAAAGGAGGACAGTAGCATCGCCGAACAGGATAAGAGATTGCTGCGAGCTAAGCTGCTATTGGACTGGAACGAGTCGGATGGTGGCATGGGAACCAGCAGCGATAAAAACATGCTCGGACGCTACGACAATATGAAGCAGCAGCAGGAAAATCGTTTGAATTGTAGCAGTGGTTGCGATGTGGTTTATCATTGCGCCAAGTGCTACGAGATGGTGGCCAAAGCGAACGTGTTACGGAAGTATCGGCATAAGCAGCATCATCATCATTGCCGGCATCATGAAAGGCACAGCAAGGTAAAACAGGAGCAGAATCATCAGCAGCACAGTAATAGTAATAGTTTGTCATCTATGGAACAATTGTTGCAAATGAAAACTTTAAGCGAGGATGATTTTCTTCCCGAGAAGGAAGGAGCAAGTGAAAGGACAACAGCTGAAGGAGGAAGCAGTTTTGACGATTTTTCCTTTAAATTTGGCGAACACGACGAAGCGGAAGACGAGCTAGACGACGAAGAGGCGGCAGATGAGGTTAAAGCAGAAGATGAGGACGAGGATGAGGAAGAAGCTGCCTGTCTTGGACCGCCGGGACGGAATGGGTGCCATGGTTGCAAACCGCCGGACGAAAAGGAACGGCAACCAAGTGCGTTGTTGCCGGCATGCACAAGCGCTAGAATAAAAGAGGAACCGCTAGACGATGTGGAGCACCTCGATGAAGAGGAAAGGGAGATGCGACACAGCTCTAAAGTCCCTGGTGGAGAAGGGGCCGTGACCGGTGCAACTAAAACCATCTGTCCCGAGAGCACTAGTCAACCGTTGGCAGTGGTGTCTGCAAATGGCAAAAGTCATGCCAACGGTGCCAACGGCGTTAGTACCTCTACGAACGCTTCTTATCCACCGCACGACCGGCAGCGACAAGAACACAACCCACAGAGCAATCTAACAAGCTTATGATGACACAGACAGCGATCCATAGTCGAGGGATACGGAAACAAATGAGGTGGAGTTGTTGAGAGTTAACGAGTGACTGAAATAAGTGAATTTGAGTAAATTTACTTCAGCGCATATTTGTGTGTTGAAGTGACAAAAAAACCTAAACAAAAAGGTGTAAAAAGGTATAAAACGGCCCACCTGATGATTCTTATCCTCCGTTTTGATGAGGTCGAAGAGAATGAACAAATTAAGGAAGAGGTAGTAAGGTCCGAAAATGAATTGTTTCGGTTAAATTATTAGACACTAGCTTTTTTGTTAGTTAGTAAGTTTTGGAAACAGATTTTCTCAACTGGACTAGAGTTCATAACACAAAAAAAAGAATTCCTTTGAGAAAAAAGCAGAATTAGTGGACGAATGCTTGAAATAAGTGTATTTTACTTCTGCTTGTATAGCCTTTTCGCAGAAGATGTTTGTAGTAGAAGTGTTAGAAAAGAGAAAGTAGCAGTAGGACAAAGGTAATTAACGTTAGGAATCGTAGACCATCATCGCATCCTTACGATATTTTGATACACGTTTTTGTTCTTACATTGAAGCAAAAGCATGCCAATAGTGTTTGGGGAATAGAAGGACAAATGCCAGTGATTGACATTGTGCTGGCAATGTATTTAAAACAAGGGTGCGCATGTTGAACTGGCAACTATGACGATTAGCACTATTACTACTACTACTACTACTACTACTGCTACTGCTGCTGCTGATGATATGGCCGTTCGCCGTTGCCATTGTTGCAAGAATGCAACCAGGTCCTGCCCGCTGCATTCGGAAGAAAGATGCAATGCGCGTACGCATTATGTAGTACCTTTTTTAAGCTCCTAAATGCAATGCGTTGGTTGAACGTTCTGCATTACATTGACGTGTTTATGGCTTGCAAGATTCCTCTCTTGTTAAGGGCGTTGTCAACAGCATGCTCTCCATATGCTTATTTTTAATTGTAACATACACAAACGGTTCAAACCAGCAGCATATGTCACGTTTGTGCAATTTGCGATCGAAGTAGACAACACATGGATAGATTTAATAAGTATTTCCTTTTCAAGTTTCGTTTGCTATGCTACGGTACTGCGTTTCAATCCAGCTTCATGGGGAAATGGGGTGGTGTAGATCTCTATAATAAGGCTTAATAAGGCTTAATTAAGGTCCTGCAGGAATAATTAGCAAGCATGAAAAGAAACTAATCTTACGTAGATAATTCTGCGCATCCACCAAACCACACTCACGCACCTTTAAGCACTTTTGGACCAGACCGCAGGGTTAGAATTATTTGTGAGTGGCTGCTCTGTGAAAAGCTTGCAGCAATTTGAAATCATCAAATAAAAATTAATTATATAGCCCTGTTTCGTTCTAGTAATAAACAATCAAGGCTAGCTATAGAATATTGTGTTATTTTTCCTTCCGAATGTATCACAAATGCCATTTGTATATGAACACAGGTATATTTTCAATTTGCATTTATATCTCTTTAGACAATAACAGTTCAGTCGAACTTAAGCTGATCGGCTTCTATTGTTTCGATTATGCATCAAGTAAAGAATATTAAATCCTAACTGCACTCTCCATTTTATTTCAAAGTTGTCCACAATTGTCAGTAATAAAAGATAGAGCATTCAGATGTTGCTTGCAATAGTGCAAGGAAAGGAGTCTTCTCTGCGCTATCTGGGGTGTGCAGCATATGTGCATGTCTGGTACTGGACGAGCCTCCAAACATTGATCTTAGTTGTACAGTTTGGTAGCTGTAAATACAAAACCGGTTTTAAATGTTCTTCTTCGTAAATTTGAAGTAGGTATTCTTCTGAGGAACTATTAAATGTCTGCCTTCTTCATTAATGTATATCCCAATGCTTCCGTACACCATTGCGCGTAATTAAGCTATTCCGGTAATTAAGCTTTTCCGGAATATCAATTCTATAAATGGAACGAGTGCATCGTGTGGGGAGTTTGTTTGCTTGTTTGTTTATTTGTTTCATTCATTGTTTGGATTTTCCTCCTTATGATGACACAAGATCAGAAACGTAGATTTCTATCAAACGTGCCACATGCCTTGGGATAGTAACGTTACGCAATTTACGAACGCGGTAAACGAACACGTTTTTTCACACATTTCGGTTTCCGGCTATTTCGATTTTTCATAAAAATAAAATGGATTAATTAAATCACCAAAAGGATTTATCCGCAAATGGGACGCGGCTACGGTTAAAACTACCATGCACAGAACCGGTCCTGTGCAAAGCCCAAAGCTTACGCTTACGGAAGGTCCCAAACGGGAATCCCCGTAAAGCGAGAAATTCCTGCTGACTACAGTATAGCACTGTTTTCTTTCGGATCGGTTACGGATCGATTACATACACTTTGGCACAGCGGCTTCGTGAATCAAACCGCCGTACGACTCCGTGGAGCATCAATAACTATCCCTCCAGCGAGTGTACTGACGGCATTGACATACACCAGGGACGAACCGTAGCCATTGGGTGTATAAGTCAAAACGGGCTGACCGGATCAAGTTTATAGGGGTCATCTCATCTCTTGAAGTTCCTTGATAACTGATAGAGAGAGGGTGCCCCGTTTATGCATATGTGTGTGAGTGTATGTGTGTATTTGTCTTCGCAGAAACGTTCCGCACTATGGGCGGAGTTGCGATTAGTTTACCCGTTATGATTCGATATAAAAGATAGCATCGAAAAGAAATGTTAAATATTCATACCCGCAAAATATGCTTGCGTCATTAGCAGATAAAAATTAATCGTAAGCAATTAGTTTGGTTGAAAAAAAAACAATCTTGCAAGTGTGAAATTTGTAACCGGTTCAACATTCTACCACTGTTCGGATTTTCATACAATCGTGATGATTTCATTAACATAGCATAATAAAAATAAAAAAAAGCTGAATTAAACAATGCTCCTCCGAGTGTTGTTTCCACCTATTCCTTCTCTCACCGTAATACTGGAGTGGTAGTGTGAGTGTGATCAACAACATCTTAGCTTCTCGCCTGCTTTACGAAAGATGATGATCTTGTGCTGGGATCTTGCCGATTGGAGCATCTACGAATTGATCAGTCATTTTTAGACCTCTGCCTGCGTCGGAGAGTCGTCCATAAATCGATCTGCGCTGTTTTTTAGGCTGCAAGGTTCGATTTATAAATATTAACTATTACAACACTGGCAAAAAGGACGATATCTTCCCACATACATATAGCAGTGCAATGATGGGCGTTCGAAGGATTTTGGCAGCATTGCTGCTGATTACATCCTCTAGCGGAGTGTTATCACGTGAGTTTGATTTGTAATAACTGTGCTGTTTTCCCCTGATATTCCGCTCTCCTTCGAAGCCCCATTACCGATCACTAAAAATGGGTTAATAAGCTAAGCCATCGATGTATACGTGTTTGTTTAATTTGTTCCTTGACCTTGTCTCTCCGGGGATTCGTGCTCACGCTTACAGAGGAAGATCCCGAATGCAAAACACCGACCATGTCAGACGGATTCTGCGTGTCCATTGAACGGTGCCGGAATATTTACTCCATCATTATCTCGCCGACGCCACCTTCGCGAGGCATTCAGAACTACATCAACCGAGCGGCCTGCAGTCTGCCCGATGTGCCCCGCAGCGTCTGTTGCCAACCGTTAGAGGTCGTACCCGCTCCCACAACAACTACAACGACAACAACGACCACCACTACTACCGTCGCTCCGAGTACCGTTGTCGCACCGGTCAAAACCAACGCCGGGCCAGTGATGGTGACTGGCGTCGAGCCGGACGCTGGCGCCACGCTCAACTGGAATCTGCTGCCAACGAGAAACTGCGGCACCATCACGGTCAACCGGATAGCGCACGGTAATACGACACGCGTGTTTGAGTATCCGTGGATGGTGTTGCTGCGGTACGAATCGAACGGTGTGCTGTCGGACCGATGTGGTGGATCGTTGATAAATAATCGCTATGTACTGACTGCGGCACATTGTGTCCGGACATCGAGCAGCATCCGATTGTGAGTATGAATGCTTCGACCATCGAATTACGTTACCATCGCTCCTAAAAGGGTTCCAACATATAGCTAGTACAAAAGCATTGCATTAATAGTCGTAACATGCGCATATAACGTTTGAATTGTTTCATTGCAGGGTGAAAGTGCGACTAGGTGAGCATGACAAACGCCAACAGATTGACTGTCACGTGTACAGTGATGGTGAAAAGGATTGTGCAGATCCGGCAGTCGATGTCGACATCGAGTCCATGATCGTGCACAAAGACTACAATCGCCCGATCAAGTTCCGGCACGACATTGCCCTGCTAAGGATGGCACAGGAAGTTGAGTTCTCGGGTAAGAACGTGTAGTGATGCCCTTGCCGATCGACAGTCAAATAACGTTCAACTATTTTTTCCCCGCATCTCGCACGACCGGCAGATTCCGTTAAACCAATTTGCTTGCCGGTTAATGAAGACGTAAGGCGAAAGGTATTGCCAAAGTACATCATCACCGGCTGGGGTACGACGGAACAGCAATCGTTGTCAGACCTGCTGCTGCAAGCCATCGTTAACCATGTGCCAGTACCGGAGTGTCAGCAAAAGATGAACGAAAACTTCCTCTACGTTACGCTGGCGGACGAGTGGCAGATGTGTGCGGCGGGCGAGGGGCTGGTCGATTCCTGCCAGGGTGATTCGGGTGGCCCGCTAGGGTTTAGCGTGGATGTGGCTGGGGCAAAGTTTGTGCAGTTCGGAATCGTATCGGCAGGAGTGCGGTCCTGCGGAAAGGAAAGCGTGCCCGGCATTTACACCCGTGTGACGAGCTACATGAACTGGATAGTGGCTAATATGAAGCCATAAAATTGGGTCGTTTGGTTGCGTCAAGCACTACTTTTTGGGGTTTATCTGTGTCGATGATAGTAACTAAATACGATAACGATAGGCAACTGGCAATGAATGTAAAATAGCAATAAAGATATGAATTTTAAATTTTACAATACCCGTTGCGGATAATGCCTGGTTTGTTGTTGGCTGGAGCATAGGGAAATCATAGGGTAATGAAGCTGAGAAAATTGTGAATTACAGTGAGGTGTGAAACCGCAACTACAGTGAAAGCGTGAGGTCA
The DNA here is from genome assembly GCF_943734735.2 of Anopheles gambiae. NCBI lineage: Eukaryota > Metazoa > Arthropoda > Insecta > Diptera > Culicidae > Anopheles > Anopheles gambiae. The sequence goes on along the minus strand of NC_064601.1, from coordinate 68,156,037 downwards.
AATTGCACGTTGATGCTAATTGGGAAATCCTCTGTGTCGCTCTCGACTGCATAGTATTCGAATAATGCTATGCTAAACTATGGAACAGCGAATGCGGACAATTAGTAAATGTGAGTGCATTTTGTGTGAATAGTTAATTATACAAATGCTACGCACAACTTCACTGACCCAGATGGGCCAATTTCAACCAAGTTTTGTCCTTTGATGTGGTAGTTGCGAGAGTGTGTAACACTTCTTGTTTCTTAGCATCTCCTACTGCCAGACACAATGCTATCATAACGTTGCGTTGTTGTAAAATATAATACTAACTTATATACTGTAAAATATGGCAAACCAGATAATACACAAATATGAATATGCTAACTTACAGTGATTATTTCGCTTTGATATGGGCGGCAACAGTTCCTGGATGCAGTTGTCCGTTAGTTGCTACCAATTATGATACATCCTTCGATATGTAAACAATCCGTCGGCTATTCACGAGCGATTTATGGTGGACGCACTTGGTTGAACCGGCAAAACTTTCTCGATTTCTATTTTCCTGATGAATCGGTAAGGGCATAAAGAAACTCCTTTTCAATTGTTTGTTTACCAACTGTTTTTCTGGTGTCTTCGCGGAACTACGTTCGTAGCAAACAATCCTTTGGAAAGGCTGTCAAACCCCCAAAATCCGATGTGCAGGATGGCTGCACATTCGGCTGTTGTAAGAACTATATACACCTTGGTTTAGCGCACGCGTCAATTGAAAGTGACAGCCTCCCTCCCGTGCGCGGTTCCAAAACATCAACAAATTCACCCCAATCTTTTCACCGCCCGTGTTGTCTGCAGCTTATGGGATTCATAAAGTAATAAGAAAAGTAAATTGTGATGATACCGTACGTACTTTGATTGTGCATAATGAGTCGTATCCAATGGCGTGTTCGAGAGCTTCCAAAGACCATCAGGTAAATGGAGCGAATGCATACATTTCATTGATCATTCGTGTACCGATTTGTTTTCGGAAGCTGTTGCTGAGTATGTGCTGAGATTAATGGTATTTTTTTGTTGCTTTTAGCCAAACAATTCGATTTCGGTGGCAGTACGGCAAACAATGCATTCGCTCACTAACCTACAATCATCACATGAACCAATCGTACGCTTCGGATGTTTGCATGGAACCAATATTTTGGTTCGTTGACAATTTTACCCATCTTCTAGGACCGGTAATATGCACGTTTGACATCGCATATTGTATGAGTTGTGCTAAACGTTTGCCCTTTTTTCCTCTAGTTTTTTGTATTTGCTGTAATATGTTTAACAACTGCGGTAGTTACGATATGCTACTGGATCGGATTGCCCTACTGGTGGAACAGAAATCGGTATATGACCGTGTTCTTAATGATAGTAGGACATTGGTTGTTATTAAACGTGGTGTACAACTTCTATAAAGCTGCGTCTGTATCGCCAGGCTATCCACCGGAGGTAAAGCAATTCAAAGACCTTTATAACCAGTTGTATGTATACTGAATGCATGGTTTTGTTAAAATCTTACAGAAAGAACTGATAGCGGAAGCAGTGAGCATATGCAAAAAGTGTATTGCCCCAAAACCTCCTCGAACACATCACTGTTCCGTGTGTAACCGGTGCGTGCTAAAAATGGACCACCATTGTCGTAAGTTTCAACGTGTGGGTCGTTTTGACACGTTGACTAATGTTGCTTAACCTGTATATATATTTTAGCCTGGCTCAATAATTGTGTTGGTTACCACAATCATAGATATTTCTTCCTGTACATGTTGTACACGACAATTGGTACACTGTTTATAATATCTTTTGGGTTTGAGTTGGGCTATGGTGTGTTGTTCCTCGATGAGGCGGGCTGGAAAGAGATCGAGCCGTTGCAAGGACATCCTGTGCGATTCAACCTTTCCGGTCATATTATACCCGTGGTAAGTGCAAAAGCAGGAAACAGTTCAAATGCAATCAAACGACTAAACTCCGGTTTCCCTTTTTACTTTATCCCATTTTAGACGGAAATGAATGACTACGAACATGACGGGATGGCTCCTGCTGAGCACGATCTGCCCATACCTCATCCAAACGATCGAACGGAAACTATTCACGGTGCAATACTGTTTATGGCTCTTATCAATGTGGCCACCTTGTTCGCTCTTGGTTCGCTCACTGCCTGGCACAGTACGCTAATTACGCGAGGCGAAACCAGCATCGAAGCGCACATAAATAAATCCGAAACCAAGCGGCTAGCAGCAATGAACAAAGTGTATCGAAATCCGTACGATTTCGGTTCGAGGCAGAATTGGAGAATATTTCTTGGAATTACTCGCAAACGTACTTGGTGGCGGCACGTACTTCTACCGTCCTCTCATAAGCCAGAAGGCAATGGACTGACATGGTTAACGTACGAAATCGCGTCTGATAATGCTGACGAATGGCCTTAGAGTTAAGACAAACGCGAACGTTAAGGAAAAGCGACATTTTCAAACTGCTGTGTAGCAAACTAGTCATGAATAATCCTTCGACAGACATTCTCAGTTCTAGCCCTAAGTTACCAACTATTCAACGAAAATAAAAGTTTAATGAAACATTCATTTCGTGAAGGTAACAGCATTTTCCTCTCTATGCTTTGGTGCAGTCATTTATATGTTTGTTTAAATGTTTAGTTTCATTGTGAAAAGAGGCAAGGCATGCATACAAAATCATTGGATCACATTGGTACAGCATGCTTTAAATATATTATTTAATAATCGTTAATATTTTTATTGTTCGTTCGTTGTTATTTTTTATTTATCGTTCTTCCATTTCCATTAATTTATGGCAAGAATTTAACCTAACGCTCAACGACACCTTTTATCCAGTTCATGTGATTTGCGATTCGCGATAAGACTGATACTGTCTGTGCTTTGGAGGAAGTTAAACATCCAATGGTACGGGACGTTGTACCTACGACCAACGGTATACGTATACCGCTCTGATCGACAATTCCCTCGACGGGATTGCCAGGTAAATCCGCACACACCGTGTCGGTGGCATAGTAGTTTTCTATGCACACATTTTCATCGTCTGTAATAGAATTGTCGCCCCCGGGAAGGGAACGGCAGTCTGAATTGTACATGGCACTTCTGGGATAGACATATCTCAGACCTACGAATGAAATATAATATTAACAATAGCATTATATTCTGTTTCAAAGAACATTTTGTCTCACTTACCTCCAGTGCCACTGCCAATAGCATATAGTTTCAATGGAATCTTATCACTCTTGGGCCATAGACAAGCGGGTAAGACGTTAGAGGAAAATTGCACACGATTAATCATCCGCACCAAAGCCACATTATTGGCGTCTTTTAATCCTTTCCCGTAGGATGGATGAATGATGATCTCATCTATTTCTTGCACGTTGGAGCTTGGTATTCCAAATCCCAGTCCTATTGATTTCAAACCACGTGCGGATGCAATACAACTCGCAGCGGTGAGCACGTATTGATCACTTACTAAAACTCCTGTGCAAGGCCATACATTCTGTTGCGCATAGCCGATGGCGGCAATATGGGGATACTCTTCCCGTCCAACTGGTCTTCCTTCTGAAGGAATGTGCTCGAACTCTTCCGTCGGAGTACGTTTATACTGCTTCCAGTAGGAAACACAGTTGTTCAGCTTGTAGCCGGACGAGGAAGATGGATTCGTTGGTCGCGATCCGGTGGCAGATAGCCGTGTTGGTCGGGATAATGTGTTAGTGGGTGTGGTAGGGCAACAAATAATCGGTTCTAGCCCATGTTGACAGATAGAAATGGTTGTGCCCACCGATTCTTTCGGACAGGATCGGTACGGTGTGCAGGAACCTGTTCGCCCGTCTTGCAGCTGACAAGATTGACTTACTGTATAGGAGTAGAACGATTCTCCCGAGTCCGGGAAGACAATTTGCCGTTTGGGTCTGGCAGATCGCACTTGCCGTCTTTTTACACTATTACCCAGCACTGTTTCCTCTATCCATTTGATATGGGAAGCAATTTTAACGTAACTCGCCTCCGAACCAAAGCCGCAGTCGTCACCAGCAACGGTCAAACCGAACACGTAGGAGTAGTACCTATCATGATGCCAGATCTCCCTTTCCAATGGTCCTCCATGCTCAATCTGAGTAAAATTAAAATAATTATATTTTATAAACATAATTTGTAACTTAATTTCTACTTACTCGACATGTTCCAGGAACTAAGGATTGGTTGTTTTTAGTGCACATGATCTTGTTGCTATTCTGCCAGCTGCAAGAGTTACTGTCAGCTCTCATTCTCGTTAATACTAGCGTATTATCTGTGATGTAAAAATAATGTAATCTAATTATCGAATCATGTTTATGCAATTCGATCAATCATCGAATTGATCTTGTTGGGACATATCGTTAAAATGCTTATAAAAGTAATATTTAAAGAGTTAATCTAGCCTCAACCTCACAAACCAGCTTATAATCAATCCGTAAAATTTTAGATATATTCTGCCAGTTGTACGTTTAATGATCACGAAGCCCTATACCATATGACATTCAACCATTGATGTTGTTGAAATGCATGTTGCGGGGTTTGGAAGATTGATTACGATGGAGGTTTAGTTGGCAAGAAGCTTCCTTTTAATAGATTAACCAGTTTTACTTTTAAGTGGCGATTCAAAAAAAGAAATGTTCTGTACATAAAACAATAAGAAGGACATGTAATACTTTACTGTTGGATAACGCTTCGTTCTCCATGACGAAGTTGTTCATGTTGTAAGGACCCAATCCAGCCATTTCGTAGAATGGAAGTGTAACCGTTTCCGAGTTCAGAATACATGCTGGCACCACATTTGGTTCCAACCTTAACAGAAATGAAATCAATCAATGCTAAAATGCATTTCTTTTTTCGTAAAATACTTACCTAACGTTACGCTGCAGCTTAACGAGGGCGATATCGTTATCAATTGTACTGCCATCTCGGTAGTCAGGATGCTTAATAAATCGTTCGATTTTGATGACTTGGGAATGTGGATGATCGTTGAAAATGTCCAAATCGCCAACCTTCACGAAATCGGGCGTTTTGTTCAGAATGAATCGATCACAGTGAGCCACCGTTAGGACGAAGTTCTCATTGATAAGCACACCACCACAGTTCCACTGTATCCGTCCACTAGCAGTGCTGTATCCAAGGTAAACGCGATGCTTTGCTACCGTTTCCAGGTCCATGTAGCTTTTTTCTGGCTCAACAAATACCTTACCACCTATACGATTAGCTACCATGGCTTCCTCGATTTCGCGGATGTTCAAGTGTCTTCCAGCACAGGCTATAAGGAGGCAGTGTATGTAGTCCATTCAGAACTTGCTAGTATCCTACCGCTAGCATCGAAGTAGTATCCTTACCTTTAGCATCGAACGATACTCCTGTTTCCGTTTGTAACCAATCCACGTATGAGGACACTCTTGTATAAACTGCGGGCGTAGCTGTTCCGCAAAATCTTCCAAAAGAGGTGATTCCCACCACGAACGGTATGAGGCGATTGTTTGCCATCAGTTTCAGCTGTAATGGGCCACCCGAATCGCCGTGACAAGTGTCCATCCTTTCGTCTGATGCGCACATTTGCTGATCGATTAACCCTTGGCGCCGTCGGCGACTGGGAGGATAAAACCGGCCACAGGCTGAGTTATCGACCGGGGAAAGTTGCACCTTCAGCAGAATTGGAGTACGCTCCCCGCCGAAACTAGTTTGACCAAAACCCACCGCTTCTAAGCGGCGCAGTGGAACCTGCGCCCCCGTCCAGAGGCATGCCGGTACTACTGCATCCGTCAATGTTACCGGGCGATCTAGTGTGACGAGACCGATGTCGTGATATTCGGCACGAAACTCATGTTCTGGATGGCGCCTGAAGCTCGATATACCGTACTCCTGGGCGAACTGGTTTTGTGGATCGTACAAGCCGGCCGTGATGTCAATTACCCCTAGGCGTACCACTTGCGGGGCCACACTGTTCCCGCAGGAAACATAAGCATTACTAGCCGTGCAGCCGAGAGCACAATGATGTTCTGCTACTCACCCATCATCATTCAGTGCGCAATGCGCTGCAGTTAGAACGTGGCGAGGCGTTATGAGAGATCCACCGCAGTCGAAACTGATCGATCCGTTAGTCTGTCTCCAGCCGATTGCAGCCATATGAGCGAATTCTCCTTGCCGAGCGGGCACACCATAGATCGGATAGATGAGATAGTAATCCCCATACTTGTGATAACGCAGATGACAATCTAAGACACGCAGGAGAAGCAGCACCGCATTATACCCCGTTTAATCGTGCAGGTGTAAAACAAATCATGTTACTCACCGTTGAGAGTTTGACGAACAGTTGGCATGAACGCTTTGTTAATGTCGGTTGGAAAGATTTGTTCCGCGGGCTGAATCCGGTTGTGAACGGTGCAAAAGCAGCTCAGAAATAAAACAAAAGGGAATCCTTTTATTCTTGCCATTTTTTTTTTGTTTGGTTCTCCCTATCTAGAGTGCTCGCCTCGCCGGTACGCTTAGAAGAAGCCGGTTTCTGCCCTGTGCCGGGAGCACCTGCTCGATCTCGCAGTTCACGCGGTACTGGATCTATCAAAGTTGCCTGGGATGGTAGAGAGCAAGTTTTACATGGTCGCAATACGCACACTAAAGACGCGCTCTGTTGATAGATCGTTGGGGATCAACAGCACCTTTAAGATGTATAATGAAAAGGCAATGCATTTGGGGGACTTTTGTTGTCGACCGGTATCCGTTAGCGTGTGCGTGATTTAATTGAGATAATGTAAAGTTGTGTCTTGTGTTAGATGCAGCCCGAGAAGTAACAAACACTACGACGAGCAGAGATGTAAATATAAAAATTCACACCCGTACGATCAAGCGATTGTTTTAAATGTTTTGTAATTAGCTGTAATTACTAGATGAAGTCACGGGGATATACTTTGATTTTTATTCATTTTTGATCCAAGTATGACACACATGCATAATCGTACCTTACAATGAACTGATTGTTTCATCAATTTATGATTTGTAATCCTCGCGTCCATCGAAGAGCAGCATGCTAACTCACATTAGAGAAGTGCGTAGTTCTTCAATATAATAACTGCGCAAAACAGCGGTCAATTTAGTCATGATTGTAAAATTAAAAAAAAAGACAGAAATACATAGAAAAAAAGGTAGAAGGATTTGTGTAAATTTGCTGATGAAAATATATTACCCTTCCGCCACGAAGGCTTAACGAGAGATCATTTAAATACTAATATCTTAATTAGTACTTAAATGTTGTCTCGCTGAGGTGATGGTCAAAAAGTGCTGTGTGTTCGTTAAACCTCCTCGTTAAAATGCTGATTGTTGTTTCACATGTGTATGGAATGATTTTGTAGTTAGCAGTACGACTAAGCCGTCTTTCTAAATGAATTGGTCTTTTTTATTGTTTATTCTTTCTTCATTTATTTCATCTTCATTGTATAGTTATAAAACATATTCTAATATCATCAAAACCTGATAAAAGTTAGGTAGAATATATTTTATTGTGTGAGATGTATTTCCTAAAGTGAAAATCACTCGCAAGCAGATAAAAATAAATTGAAATAATTATTAAACAATTACAAGTTAAGTTAAAGTGTTTGTTTTAAAGTTGTTTTATTGGAATAAATATACATGTTTAGTAGTAGCAAACTCCATATAAGTTAAATAGTTATGTGAAAAAAGCTTGTAAAGTGTTTGAAAGCCACTGAAAGAAAAGAGCACATAATGGTTGGACAACTAAACCCGAAGTAATAGGTTGGGGGAATCCCGTCCACCGTCAAAGAAACCCCGAATTGTGAACAGGTTTTCGTGGCTGGCCCTACTTTTGTCTAAAAGCTTAATTGTGTACCACGCAAGACAAGGCAACACGGTGCGTTTGTTAAAACTCATCCTTCTTTGTCAGTAGCGGCTAAAGCAAGCTGAAAGTAGCCGAGAACACGTTTTGTAAATCAATAAAAAAAAATGACAAGAAATTCTTCTACTAATTACCCGTAGCCTCGAGCGGTAGATCGGTGATCGTTTCCAGCCACTCGTAGTAGGAGCCGTAGCGCGTGAATACGGCGGGACTTTTGACACCGCAAGCTTTACCGATCGATTTGTGACCGATCAGGAAGGGAACACTTTTCCCATTTCGGTTGATCACCAGCTGTAGAGGAGAACTGTGCATATTCTGAAACAATGTGCAATAGACGATTAAAGATCAATGGTCAATGTGCTAGGGCGTTACAGTTTCGGCACCACTCACCGAGCATTCGGTTGTGTCCGAGTTCATTGCACAGAAACAGCAGAGCAACACACCAAAGCGCAGCTTCGGTATGGGATTATAGTATTCGTGACACTTCTCGGACGCTACAACGTCCAACGAAGTGGACTGAAGTGCCAATCCGCGACCATTGGAGCTATCTCCAACCATCTGTACAATGCCCTGCTTCATGTGGGGTTTCAGAATGCAAGCCGGTTTGAAGCGTCCTGCATTGACGAGATCGGGTCTCGCATCCAGATAGTAGACAGCCATGTTGTGATATTCGAACTGTGGTTTGTAGCGATAGTGCAGCGTGTGATTAACGATGCGAAAGTGCATAACGTTATCCGTGCCACTGCCAAAACGTACGGTGTCCAGGGCCGGTTGATTTTTCCCTGTAACACAATGTGCCCCGGCGAGCACAATGTTTTGGCCAATGTACGATCCTCCACAGCGAAATTCACGTGTTCCATCCGGTTTAGTCGATCCGAGCAGTACCTGTATTAAAGAAAAGAGTGATAAAATACACGTTTTAACGCGTCTCAATGTTCACTCACAATGTGTGATGTTTGTGGATTTTGGCTGAAGATTCCCTGTACATGCAAAGCAACACACAACACTGACGACAGGAACAGCATCTTCGCAAACGACTTCATCTCCGGAGCGCAATCCACTTGTTAATGTGCAGTGAGCTGAACAACATGGAACGAAGAACCTGTTGCGTTGGTGCGCAATAGTGTTAGTGATGGGTTTGTGTGCCGTTTCTATCAGTGTGATCGTTCGATCTTGGTATGGGGATTTTACATTTTCTTTACAAATTCATCGTTGATTTATATGTTTTATTTTTGTTATTTATAAAAAATGTAGTTATTGAAATGAACATATGTAATGAAAGTTACACCACAATTTACTTCTTTAAAAATGAGTCACTGTTATTTCATAGTTTTGGGTAATTCAATCCGAATAGGATATGAAGTAGGTTTCAGATTTTAATGTTAACCATATGTAACATGATCAGATTGATAGTTTTGTTTTGTTTTTTTAAACGAAATAGTATAGCTAATACAGTGAAACCCCTCATAACAAGTTTAATCCGTTTCAATGAAAAAGAGCCTCACGCAACTCGTTATGCGGGAGGCACTTTTTCATACAATTTGTATGAAAAGTGAAATAATTGGTTTCAGGTCAAGAAAAGTGCAGTTATGTTAGGATTATATGCATCACACCTTCAAGTGGCAACAGTAATCCATTGATCAATTCTTGGTATCGCAATTCTTGCCTTCATGAGCAAGTAGATCAAGACTGCATGTAACTTGAAACAACAGTCGAAAAGTTTATTTTTTCCAGACAACAACTTTTTCACTGTGGTGGTTGGAAAAGCCAGTCTGAACTAGAGATGGGTCAAGTTGGCTAAAATCCGTAATCGACTCCGATCCTACTCGGATAATTTCGGAATCGACTCCGGAAGGTAGGTTCACCCAGCATTATCCAGAGACATCCAGAGTAGTACGGAGGCGTCCAGAGTTGTTGGGAGTCGTTGGGAGTCGGAGTCATACGGAGTCGTCCGGAGTCGTTAGGAATCGTTCGGAGTTATTAGAAGTCGTCCGGAGTCGGCCGGAGTTGTTGAGGTTGGAGTCATCCGGAATCAGTTGGAGTCGAAGTCCTCCGGAGTCGGTCAGAGTCGGCCTTCGAAACAAAGGCCTATATACGAGGTGTACAAGCAAAGTGAAAGACAAAAAAAAAACACAACGAAATGTAATGCTTGATCACAAGCACATTGCAGCGGACTGCTTCTGTTGTCTCCGTTCGTCTCTGGATCACTTCGACGGACTCCGGACGATTCCGACGCCAGTTGATTTCGGACGACTCCGGACGACTCCGAATGACTCCGGACGACTCCAGACGACTCCGGACGACTCCGAACAACTCCGGGCGACCCCGGACGACTCCAAACAACTCCGGGCAACTCCGGGCGACTTCATACGACTTCAACTCCGAGCGGAACTAGTGATTCGAATTTTGCCGGAGTCGTAATCGGACTAACAATAACCGGAATTGGATCAGAGTCGTGGGTGCGCTCCAAAGAGCACATCACTACTTTGGAGAATCCTGAGAAACCACGGGAATAATCCGGAATCAATTGACCTATATTTTTGTGAACTGCTATTGAAAAAGAAAACTTACCTAATCTCAGGCAGCTTAAAGAGACCCTTTTGCCTTAAAGAGACATTCATTTTAAAAAGACAAAAATATGTATTTGTATTTTACAGAAGATAAATCGCGCCCTAAGAAGTAGAAAAGTAGAAAATAAACTTCTTGATGTTTTCAAAAATAAATGATCTTCACTCGTCTGGATTTGCTTGGGCACAACATTCGTCACAGGCGAGTAGGCTACAAACTCCCCAAACAGCATGCTATTGATTGACGTTTCTGGAGGCAACCACCTGGTCCTCCTTTACGTTACAAACGGGCGTGTCCGCCTCATTGGCGCAATCGTCAAAGATGTCGTTTAAATCGTGCAGCTTAAAATAATCCAGCACCATACAACAATACAACAATACAATATTGACGAGCGATATGAGCGTGTCCGAGATATTCTTCCTCTGCACCGAGCGGTTAAACGTCAGCAGGAGCGGACTATAACACGGATCCAACGGAGCGATCCCCGACCGTCTGCCCTTCTTGACCGTCGAGGGGTCGAGCGGCTTCTTTACACCGTTCACTTGGGCCATCTTCCGCTTGCTGGGATGTGTTGAAACCTTCATCAGGCACCGTTGTGGAGTATCAGCTCTGGAAGATCGAGAGGATTGTCCTTTTTTACCGGTACGGGTGGACTGGACAGCACCGTGATCTGCGTCGCTGGCTCGCTGAGCAGCTCCTGGCGGCACATAAACTTCTGTCGGCTTAGCTGCTTGTAGTGTTGCACCAAACGCTGCACGAGGGCCGCATTCTTTTGCTGCAAAGTGAGTGTATTTATCAGGTGGGCTTATGGTGTTCTTCCTCACCAATACATCGACACACAATTTGACGGTTTGTTCCATAACAAAATCTAGTATGCCTTGAAGTTTAAACGAAATCTCGCAGAAATTGTATGTGGTTTTAATCAGGCGTAGCACGAAAAAAGAAGCCAAAAACTTACGTGGAAGCCAATTCTTGGATTAAAACGAAGATTTGAAGGCTATAGATTCCAAAAAAGAACATTTTTTAGCCAAATCTGATACATAGGCAAGAATTATTGAATCCTTTCTGCCAGCAAGCAAGGAACAGTTTACCAATCGAACCAAATATGATTTTATGCTGAAAGTGAGGAATTTATCAGAGTGCATGCGTATATATCCTTTGGTCCTGTTCAACAGACCACCGTTTGATCTCAAATATCGAGTAAAATTGTGAAAATTTTGGATAGAGTTAGGAGTGAGTCCAAAGAAAAATCATCAAAGCAAAAAAAAAAAACTCACTTTGGTTTGCTGCCTGCCTGTTTGCTTACGACCAACGTCCATATTTTAGTCCTTAACAACCCTAACTCCCTATCTGCCAATCTCCATAGAAGACTTGATCCATCATGGCTACCAAAATCAGAGCTAAGACCCACCTGTAGCCTATGTAGGCACCTTGACTGGGATCCATCCCAGTTAGCGAGCATCCAGTTAAAAAGCATCAAGTTAGCGAATACTAATCGTACACGAAGAAGAATGAGATACGTACGTGATATAACATTGAGGTTGCAATTAATGGTCAAAGTGTTCGGAGCATTTTTATTGCAGATCTTCTGCTTTCAGAAACATGACAAGGCGAGGCATTATCGGTAACTGATACGTGAAATACTTTACGTCAATTGAGTAGCTGGCAATTATGCAGGATAAGATGCTTGTCTAAAGTAAGATAGTATTGCGTCCTAGGGATTGTTTGCCTGATACCATGAGATACACATTTTTTCTACTTGGCGTAACGACCAACGCAATCATGGCTACGCAATATAGGCTTCCGAAACTTATCAGTACCATGCAACTGGACAGTCAGTTTCTACAAAGCTACGTGCTTCCATCCAATAGATCAGTGCTCTCCAACCATGTTAGGACCACGGACCACTTGTGTTTGAAAATACATTGGCCACGGCCAAAAATATATATAATATTATTCTAGGTATGCCTGTTGAAAATGTGATCTTGTTTGTGGGAAAAACTGAAAGGATATGTGTTGTTAAGTTTTTCTTAAATAAATCAAATCTATCGCGGAGTATATCAGTTAACGTCACGGACCACAAACGTTGGAGACCACTGCAATAGATCACTCGGTGGAGATGTGTACTATAGTACTTGAAAGATAAATATAATGATAATGGTCTTTAAACACATAAATGACGGATTATCATACTGTTGTTTTATTCGTTTTTCAAACCTTAATATATATTAAGCCACATATTAGGCATCAAAATATCGTGCGAGGGCGTTTTTCAATGGTTCGACGTTCTGTTCTACCCAATTAAGATTAGCGTTTACTTGCTGTTCGATTTCGGAAGCTACCCAAGAGTCATAAGAAGAAGCGACAGAGCTCAATAGCTGTACATCCGCAGGGTCTGTGACGTAACGAGCTATCTCAAAGATTAATTTGGGTCCGTGTTTGTAGTAAACAGAATTGCTGTGGGTAAGAATGAAAAGAAAAAAATAATCGGTATTGTTTTAAATTATTCTTGATCTCGTTTTTAATGACTCGTGGTGTGATACATACCTGCGACGTTGCGATAGTTCCGATTGTAGCGATTGTACGATTTCTGCAAGCGGCACATTCAACTCTACAAGTAAGCGATGAAGTGCTTTGGTACGATCAGATTCGCTAAGAGCGAGTAAATATTTGGCAAACGATTGCACCTTCGTCATATCCCCACCCAAGCAGCTAAGTGATTGAAGCAGGAATTGTTTCGCCGAAGGATTGTCAAGATTTTTATCGCTCAGCACTTGGGAGAACTGTGCTTGTAATGATTTGCGTTGCTCTGCGTTAGATTGCTGCAGTCCATGGCACAACAATGCATTATCCTCCATCGTGTAGTGCTTCTTGCTTGCCAGAGAACGAACTGCACTTTGTGCGTCATCTTTGCACGATTGACTACCACTACACGCCAAATCGATGGCGATGGTTCGTAGTTCCCCGACTGATGCAGACTCCCCTGTACGGTGGTCTACACCGTACCTTTCCAGCAGCGGAGAGGCTATCTTTTCTATAAATCTTTCAAGTAATTGAGACACGGCTTCGTTCGTTCGCAACATGCTCTGCATGTGGCGCAAATTTTCGTACGCCACAGCCCAGGGCACGTAGTCAGTTTCGCGTTGCAGATAGTTCAGCAGCTGAAGTACCACATCATAATTGCCACCACGTGATTGTGCAATGTTCAGAGTATCATCGATGAGGCGAGCACGTGTCGCAGGCTCGAAGCCAGTATGATCTTTGTTAATTCGCTCGATCAACTCTCGGAGCATACTTTCTTCGTACTCTACTCGATAGTAACCGGTAGAGTGAGGGTTGAACGACACCACCTCATCCTGGACAGTTTCAATTGTGTACGCTACCTCTGAGACATTCGGGGGCATCCAGAATGCAGGTAATTTTTCAAAGGCATTGTTGGACGGAGTGGAAAAGGAAATGGGTATCCACCACGAGTTTTCGAATGGTTCCTCCGGAGGAGTGTTCGCGATGTAACGTTCCTGTGTAAACAAATATTCATTGCCATCACGGCGAACTTTTACCAGTGGAACGCCTGGCTGGTGTGACCAGGAGCCAAAAATTTCGTGTATGGAAAGAGAAATGGGTAGGACAGCGTCTTCTTTCGCAGCCTGTTCGAGACTGTCGAATAGGTTGGATTCCTCGACAACACCACGCTCTTTGCTGTAATTAAAAATGGGTAATATCACTGAATAAGTATCTGAAATGCACATTGTTATCGCGTGGATTTCTCCAGAAAAAATCGTTAGAACCTACTTCTGTTGAAGGTAGTACCGTAGCCCCTTTTGGAAAGTGCGCTCGCCCAGTGCGTAGTTCATCATACGGAGCACACACGCAGACTTGTCGTATGCAATGCTATCAAAAAGACGGCTGATACTGGGGCGCGTTTCCGTGTAGTACGTCATGGGGCGAACAGTAAGCGAATTATCCGCCCTCAGTGCGGTCTGGAATGGTCCGGTTACGAAGCGCTCTCGAAGTTGCAGTTCTGGGTGACTCTGGATAAGAAAATGGAAAGCAATGTTAACGAAAATTGAGCGCAGTTGGTTTTGGTGAATAGCACTTACGATCGCTCCAAGGTAGTACTGATAGAGCCTGGCAAAACCTTCGTTTAGCCACAGGTAGCTCCACCATTTCGGTGCCAGCAGGTTGCCGAAGAACTGATGTGTGAACTCATGGCCAACGATCGTTACGACGCCAACCTGTCGTTGCTCACCATCTTCTGGTCCGTACGAGATAGCAGACTCTTTGTAGGTCACGAGACCCCAATTTTCCATTGCTCCGGCAGCGTAGTCCTCATCTTTGATGGCCACATTGTCAATCTTGGACATGCTGTAAAGCTGATCAAAGTACTCTTCCATGGCACGCATAAAGCGCTTGGAAGCATCGACGGAATAGGATAGCAGATGTACCGAACTGGGCTTGGACCATGAAGCGATGGCCAGTTGTGGGTCAGTTAACACCTCGCGTTCGTATTTAAAATCGGACACCAACCAGGCAACAAGATACGTTTGCATACGAGGAGTCGTGGCAAACGTGGAAAGCTTTTTGCCGCCCTCTAGCAATTGGATCCCGCGCAGTGGTGCGTTTGAGCGGGCGTGATAGTCGATGCCACAAACGATAAGAATATCATAAGTTGTCTTTATTCCGGGCTCATCGTAGCACGGAAAGGATGTTCTTGCATCGACCGATTCGAACTGCGTAAGTCCCAGATAACTACAGGGGGGAAGTGCAATGGGAATACATTAATCTTATTTCTGGTAATTGTTTTTCCATTGGCATTCCACAATCTTACCGTCTAACACCGTTTTCGTCATCGTAAGACGATCGGTAGAAACCGGCCTGATCGTTACGAGCGATACTGTTGGTGAAATCTATCTCAAGTGTGTAGGTGCCAGTATTAGGCTGCAACGTCGTTCCAACATTAACCACAAGAAACTCTTTGTCTTCGTCGAACTCAAAATTTTTCACTGGAACGCTTAATCCTACGCCATTCCTGAGCTGCACATGCGTAATTTCACTACGCGAACTGTGTAGCACGATTTGGTCAGTCGCTTCCAGTACGTTTATTCGAATTTGAACATTTCCAGTGTAGTCGAAGATTTCCCGGTGTATATCAGTATCCAGGCGGAGAGTGTAGTGCGTTGGGACCGTGGTATTCGGCAGTCGGTAGGAGTCAAACGCTCGTCCGGACACTATGCCACGTGCTTGAACAACACTTGGTGTTACGGCCAGAAGGGCCGATAACAGCAGTGCACTACAGGTGAATGCACGAAATTTCTTCATCACTAAGAACCCAGTATACAATCGACCGATCGGTTCGAGGTTTGTCAACGGTATCAGCTATTTATATGAAATGTTGGATGCCTTAATGACGAAAGGGTTTTTGCAGTATCTTATCTTGGTCAGCAGGCAAAGGCTTAAAGTTGAAAGCTCATTATGGAGCCAATTCGTTACATGTTCATTCATTGGAGAATAGAATGCTGTTTCATGTAGTTTTGTTTGCATTATTTCAGATAGAGTGTGGTGATAAAAAAGATTAGATTAAGAAGAGTGAGCCGCTCAACATTTGACAATATATTGGAAACGACTGGTCTATTATCTGACACACTTGAACAGTTGTCGTTAGATGATCCTGATAGTACATGATATCGAGTAGTAAATTATATTGTTTGGTTATCAATATTTTGATTGTGCAAATATGGTTCATCGGATTAATGGTTATTTTTTGTTTGTGATCATGAATTGTCTGCCGATAAGTTTCTTTCCTTTAATTGTGAAGGTTTCGATTATAAAACTGTAGAATGCAAATTCAAAAAGATACAAGGTTCCTCACTAAATTTGTAACTAAGCTTGCTAATTTATATGTAGTGTAGCTATGGTATATGTGTCCAATTTATAGCTTAAAAAATATGACCGTTCAAACACAGTATTGTTATCAGTTAAGCCATAAATCATGGAGAGTCAGCTCTTTGCAAACTGAATAATTTGTTTAGGGCGGACAAAAAATACCGTTTTATTATACAAATTTCCTTAAGTACTATGAAGCCGGAAGATCTGTTCTTGTCATAGAAGGAACATGTCGGATGGAAATCGATATCGTCTGGCCTTGTTACAACTGTCACGCCCATCAAATAGACCACCAGGTCACCCTCATTGCGGTTATTAACTTATTTGCAACTATTTACAAATAGTTTATGGTAACCGTAGTGGCACAGTTTGCAATGAGCCGAATAAAAGGAAAGGCACACCGGCTCATAACTTGCTGCCTATCCTGCTATGAGTAAACATAAGCCAGTACAAAGCCATCGTTTGGAAGAAGGGGTTTAGGGGTCCAGACTTGAACAAATGTTAGTCTATTATTGTCAATAATATTACTTGTTTAATATAACATGTTCAAGCATTAGTTTAGTAATCATTGTATGATATCCTTAATTTCCAAAGATTTAATAGAGAAAAGATTAGGAAAAGAGTGAAAGAGATCAACACATTTGAATTATTAACTATTGATGATAACATCAGCCTAGAACCAGACAGTTCGTTCAAATTAAAGCATTTTTGAATGTCTGGAGATGCGGTTTTTGCAATAATAGACGGGTTTTTATAATAAGAGATACAAAAATGGAATATGAAAAGCAGTATTTGGACAATAAAAATAAAACTATAGATTACAATGATTACGTTTTTCTGCATCGCATTATGAAAAGAAAAAACAAAATACAAAAATAAATAAATACACAAAACTACCATGATTTTCTTATGATACATCGTTATATTTTACTTTTCATTTCTTAAAAACATGTAACTTAACAAAGGAAGGAATTTGAGAAACAAATTATTGCTTTAGATTCGAGGAAGAATGGAAATAGAGAAAGTAAATGTTTTTAAATTATAGCTGTGGAAAGTAAATATGAATTAAATTATAGCTCTAGTCGAAATTCGCCGTAAAGATGTGCATCTGCATCTAATAATGGCTTGGGCGAAACAAATCGATAAACCGTTTATTAATTTTCTGTTCGTACCGATCCACACGGGCTGTAATTACTGTAATGGTTGCAAATTAATTGACAACCCACCTTGAACATGAACAAACACGTTCAATGAAACTATGCTGTTCTGAGACTCGCCTTAATGTTAAAGGTTTCCAAGAGATTCCTTCTAGATTCCTTCTGTATGTAAAACAAAGGAGTAATCGCAAAAAAAAAATCGTTCTTGTTGTTAACTTTGTCGTCAAAAGTGCACTTTTCCGTTGTTTATGAAAATAATTCAGTGAGGCACTGCCTGGTCCGTGATGCAAGAATGTGACGATGATGGTGATGGTGATGATGATGTTGTACTGTAGCATCGTGCTTCGCTTCACGATACAAACCTACAATCGCATTCCTCGATACTTTTCAATCGATTTACACAAACAGAAGGACAGGAAAATCGCCAACAGCTGCGTTAATCCAACTCCTATGGCAACAATGATGACCAGGTTGCGGTTGTACATGATCCAGTCTATTAGCGCATTATAGCATCCCTGAAAGAGGTGAAGGACAATACTTTAGCCATTGTTGTAAAACGGTAAAAAAAAAACAAATACACACACACACCTTTTTAAAGTAGCTGTTCGAATCGGTTGGCGAGAAGGGACAGTTTTTGTCTTGCGGCTGGAATAGGGACGTTTGTACGCAGCAAGCCGTCGGTATAATCTTATCCCGTTTGCTTTCGTTCCACTTCTCAGACAAAGCAAAGTCTCGGTAGTCGTCAACGCCGCAGCAATGCAGTTCCGACATCATATAGTTCCACATTAACGTCACTGCATCGGTTTGGTTACGATCGTTGCTGGTGTAGTAATTCGAGATCGTGGTCTGGAGGTAGTTTTTGGTTTCTGTTCGCGCACGATCCTTGTACGCCGCTGCTAGTCCAAAGGCCGTCACCTCTGCTACTAGAATTACCAGCAAAAATAGGCCGTACTGTGGGATGGATGGTAAAAAAGAATTTGTTTAGAAAACACTATGACTATTATTTATCTGCGCATGTTGATCCCGTGGCACAGCCGTAAAGTGTGTGATTTAACAACATGCCCGTCATGGGTTCAAATCTCATGTGCTCTCCAGCTATGGGGTAGACCAATCCGTCACAAAAAGCACATTAGTGGCTTAACGCAAGCTTTGGCGGTCTACGGTTGTTCCGAAAAATTGAAAGAAGGAAGGAAGCAAACTATTATTATTACTCTGCTCCTGTTACTATTAGATGAACGTATATTAAATTATGCAATGAACGTTTTACCCTTTGCATAACTGATTACGTTTAAATTATTGAGTATATTATAACATTCAAATTAAATTATGTGTGTGTGGTGTGCAAGGGAAAACAAAACTGGTGAAACGTATAGAAAAAAAACACACATACACACATTTTATACTTCACGCACTCCTTAAGAAAAAATGTAAAATTGACTCATCATCGTTAGTGGATGCTGCTATACCAGCCGTATCTTCTATCTATGAGGCCATCATTTGCACATGACGTAAAGCCATGTGTGCGCAACGATGCATATACAACAAATATAAAAAAGCGAATCGTCGGCAAAGAAACTTTAACTACTGCCATCCACTACTTTCGTTTTCAACATTACAAAACCGTAACACATTGGACGCTACCGGACTATGAAACGAATGCCAACAGACACTCATTGCACGAGAGCGCCTATTACCTAACATAAGTGGGTCGTAGAGCCCAAAAAACATAACGATCAGATCAACTAACTATTCAATGCCCAATTGTCGAGCATGATGCTAAAAATAATGGGCCATGCTTGAAGTATATTAAACTGAACCCTTCATTAACATTAATCATTAACACGGTTACGAGGAATCACGTGCTAGGTATTAGTAGCGTTAAAACGTTAACGATTAACTAGAAGAAAAAATGTTTATTGGCCCTATTTCACATAAGATCTGATGAGTTTTTTAAATGGTTTCTTACGGGAAAATTATCATTAAAAGTTGATTTATTTTTGCCTGAGCATGACAAAATCGATATTTGAAATGTAAAATAGTGTACCCAGTGTAACAAAACGCGACATAAACGGATCATTTGCCCAACTAATAACGTGTCCCGTCCAAAAGTTAAACGCAGAACAGTGCGTGAAATAGCTGGTTGTAAAACACGATATGTGTCATTTGGAACACGATAAGTACACACTATATTACAGGAGAAGGATGAACCTATAGGATGGACCATAAACCGTTTAAAGGGATGAACCTATTGGACGGGGTGACCATTTTGGTAGTCGTTTAAAACCTCCCTATCTTCAATCCGCATTTCTCTGTTTACATACCGTTGTTAGAAGGCACTGGCTTTCACGTATCGCTCCACAATATCCGAGGAAGCTGAGGAAGAACATTACCGATCCGATTACAATCAGCAGATAAGCTAGCTGCTCTATAACTGCCGGTTGCGTAAAATGCTGTAAACGAAAAGGAAGAAAGTGATAAGATAACTTGTATTACTAACCATAAACACCTCTGTAAGCACGTTAGTCACAGATTTCTCATCCCACGTGCGATCTTCAAAGTGATCCCGAGGCAACAGTGTGGGCATATGCAAGACGAATGTCTCGTTTATTTAATTAACAAACAATGTGTCACTTAATCGTACACATGTAAGCCGTGTTGCAACAGCTCCGAGTGTGACTGATGTTTGTACAAATTAAACCCCTCTGCAGATGATGGGTAGATGCGTTTGCATGCGTGAATGTAAAAGGGCATCATTTTTTCTTCTATGAGCAGAGTATATATGATGTGCCAGTGTTATGATCAACGATTATCGACGGAATATAATAAACTTTGTACTGCGATATATTTCTTGGATTTTAGTGAGTTTTATCAATCAAACAAAAATGAAATTCCCATTACCAATAGGAAAGATTTATCTTGCTTATAGAAACTCCCTTTGTTACTGTGTTGCATTGAGGTGCTGTTATGAACTCTTCGTCTCTCAATCAGGTGATAGGCGCCGTCGGAGTATGATTTAAAATTGATGATAAGTTGCCATGTCTAGACGTAAAGAAAACCTGGCCATCATAAAGTTTTTACATGCAATTGCTACGAATGAATTTATAATTCACCATGCAATTATGTGTCCGAATGTCTTGACGGCAAATAGTGTAAGTCCACCTACTATTCGAATGTGCCATGTGGCGATGTCAATGACCTCGCTTGCGTCGTATTAACTGCTGTATTGCCGTAGTAACAACTTTAGTAAGTTGCATTGTAGATAGTGAAAATGTAAAAAATACGATTGTAAGCTTATTTACTTTAAATTACTTTAACATTTCAATTGTAAAATTTAATGCAGTCGATATTGTTAGAACCGACTAATAAACAAGAATAATTTATGATTGTAATTTAGTGTCACTACCGCTCCCACTATCGTCCAATTCCTACTTAGTTTTGCCTACGTTTCTATGACTTTAGTTCAAAACGCCAACGCACACCGGATGCAAATTCGATTCGACGAACGTTAGAAGTTTTATTGCACCTCTCAGCTACACTCGGTGATGCAATGCGTTTTAGCATCGAAGTGCAATTAATCACTGAACGAAAAAATATAGTCTTCTTTGAAGTCTTATATGGTGTCCGCAAGGGCTTGCATAGAATGAAAAAAAAAAGAAGTAAATATACGCCAGTATGGTTTCGAAACGGTGCGTGCATCGAGCAAATGCTGAATTTAAATTGACGAATTAATACAACTGTGTGTGACCGATGATGCAGCGCCATAGAACGCCAGGCGTGTCGTGTCAGACAAATTTTGCATTCCGTTCAGGTATTGCAATTGGCAGTACGAGTAGTGAAAGGTGCTACGATTTACTTACCTCGAGCTGATCGTTTTCGACCATTTTCAGTAACGCTATAAACGATGTTTTATCTGTGGCTAGCCATACGCCCACGCCGAGCACAATTGTTCCTAGGACCTAAAATATCGTTCGATAAAAATCATTAGTATATTGGTAAGCTTGATCAGCTCGAATTGATGCGTTCATCGTTGCTAGTGGTCGTTTCCAGTGCAAATTTAAACGATCGCGCTACATGTACTTACAAAGAATAGAAAATTGAATACGGATAGTAGCGTTTTTGCTATGCATGATTCACAGTCGCACCCCATGTTGAAAGAGATCTGTTAAGGGAATGTTGATGATTGCCGGCCAAAGATCACGGTGAGTTTGCGATACTGCACACAGTCACACTCTACAGATGTAGTAAATTGTCGGGGTTAATGTCTCGACACCAGCAGATGACCTGCAATGAAGATAAAAAGTGGTATATCGATTAGGATCTCTCAATGTGCAGCAGTCGTTAAACGCGGAAACGTTGCTAACCATCATTGTAATAAATAATATTGAATCCTTTAAGATTGATAAACAACTTTTGGAAAGTGACATCGTGAACACTTTTCATCATGTTGAATCGCTTCGTGGTCGGAATAAAGATAACCGTTATCGTGTTTGCATGGTCTAAATTAAAGAGGTCACAGGTTAACTAAGGCACTGGATTCAATTGCTGTTCCATTCACAGATAACATCTTGACTTGGATTTACCTATTCCTTGATTACAAACTTCATACGCATCACATCAGTCTTTATATGATCATTCACCATTGTTTCAAGTATGTGCGGACTTGCCTTAATTGGTGCTGGATAAATGTTAAATGATTGCCTTGTTTTGAGCATGCTTTATTTTGTTTCGAGTCCATCTTGGACTCGAGCCCTGGACAAATGCACCAGAAGAATCTCCATAATTTAGACCATTTCTGCTGGTCTCGGGGAATTTAATCAAATCAAGCGGAAGAGCTGATATGACAGGTCAAAGCTAGCAGCACCGTGTGATTCAACTGTTCACGCGTATGATGAAGAGGTTAGAGACAGTAACGCAACTTCCACCTTAATGGGTTTTGTTAGTCACAAAATTGCTATTAGAGCTGGTCGTTTTTAACTGCGTAAGCTGTTATATTGATTTATATAATGAAACGATATGAAATCTTCTGTTTGGCATGAACATAGAATGCAAACGGATATAAATAAAAAGTACATAAAATCCATAAAAATATATTTTTTTAAATTTAACGTGATTCAATCTCGAGCTCAGATTGTATTGACCCTTTCCTCCATTTTTTATATTTACTTTCTTTGATGAACAAAAACCAGAGAAAGTTGATGCGTTAGACAAATCGATTTGTTACATTTGTTATAGGAGAGGCTTATACCCTTCGTTCTCCCTTCCCCATACCCTTTATACGCCTTTACACCCCACTGGTAAAGTCATTTCCAGCCATTCTGGTGAGTTTAGCTTGGACGGATCTTTGATCAGCTTACCATACTGGATCGTACACTGCATGCACGCAACACGCTGCACGATACTTCACGAAGTGTTTGGTCGATTTAAGTGAAAAAGTGGCATTGCTTAATCCATTACCATCTTTCAACGGCCATGCTAACGGATCCATTCCCTTTGCGCAAGCACTGCCTGTGCGCAGCTGGAGCAGTTTTTGTTCTTAACCTGAATGGAATATAGTAACTTCTGTTTATGCAGAAATTACCAACAAAAGCATGAATCACACCCAAGCAGGAAATAGTGCATGTTGAATGTACACATTTTGAATAAAAGATGTAATAAAAAATGTTTAGAGAACGAAAACTGTACTCAGCAGATGGCGTGTGACAATTTTTGATCGTGTTGATTTGTTCGTGGCGTAATTTTCTTATTAGCTGCATAGTATCATGCATAGCCACTTCCGACACTTTAGTTTATCTGCTTCCGGGGGTATGCCGGTTTGAACGGATGCAAAGAGGTTCCGTGGGCCGATCGATCATCGACTGATTAACCACGTACCATGACGGGAGCGATCCATGTGCCCCAATGTCAATTCCATGGCTCAACTTTAATGTGAACGGCCTCCTATGCACACAAATCGGAGAAAGTTGCCCCATAGCTAAAGCAATGATATAATACTGCGTAGATGAAAAAAGCAAACATCGTTGCTGTTGGAAGATAGTCTAAGTTTCTATATTTGACGTAATTTTATTCCAAAACGTTTGGTTCGGTTATTGCATTTGTGATGTAGGATTTGTTTGTACATAGTTTGGTAGCTTTAACTAAAAATATCATGCATTTTGCTGCCGACGGATGCATACGTTGATTGCAGTATGCAACGTAGGGCGCATCGTGAACATTGAAAACGAAAATGTGAACGCAACACCATGCATTATAAATTCAATTTCACTTTTCCAGACAATGACCTAATTGGCACGGATATAAAGTTCGTTCTCATCCAACCCCATGCTTCAGCTCAACATGCTTGGACAAAGAGCAATGCATCCTTTTCTGGGTCGCAATAAAATATTTACTCAGAATACAGTTTCATGCATGTGTACGGGAACATAGCAAAACACTTTTTCAATGTTTTGCGCCTACATTGGTCATGGTGTGACATAGTTTAAATTTCTTTCCCTACCGCTTTCCTCATATCACGCAGGAGTGATAATGCACATGCGATCATATCACCACCTTGTACGTACGGTGAAGTAATGAAATCGACAGCTCTCCTACTAGCATTACTTCGCAAGGTATGAGCTCTTCCTGCCGAAGCTCTTCCTGACAGCAATGCATTTGCGTGTTGTTTGCTATAATTACTAGCCAGTGCTACTCGGACCAGTTATCAAATGATACCGATTGCATTCATGCGCCATCGATTGCAGAACATGTTTACTGAAGTGACCTACATGACAGTACCGATCAAACAAACCGTACAAATGTGCTTTGGGATATGTCAGTAATATGCAGTAAATTGGACTAACCCGTCTTCATGTTTGTAAACAATGTGCTGTACGCAACAGTGAAGGAAACTAACACTAAATACAACTCCAGCAGCATCAATAGCCAATTGACGGCAATGGCAAACGATGCACAATTGTAGCATCCCTTCACTGTGCTTTCTTCTTTGATACACTCCGATACTTGATCACCTAAAATTGATCTTTCAAAAGATTGATTACCCAGCAAGTGATGCTTTTCATCGGTTGCCGGTGTCGATCGCTGTACTCGCTAGTGGCATGTAATGATGCTGCCTGGAGGGCCAATTTCTTGCTGCGTTGATAAGCACACTTAGGGAGTGATAGGACACTAGATATCGGATGCGAACGAGAAATCCGAACGACAAGTGGGAAACTGCATTACAACAGCCCACATGCCGAGTTGCCCGGAGGAAGTGATAGGCGTTTGAGGCGTCTTGCACAGTTTAGAAAGTACGCTGGACATAACAAAAGGCACCGACAATGGTAACGTGAGCCGTAATTTAAGACCTTTGAGCGATTTCGGTACGAGTGGTGCGCATGTGGACCCATCTTCACAGTACTACAATTGGCTCCAGGATCTCTCCATTGGCTCGGAGACTCGCTTGGTGCTGGCGAACTGCTGGTGATCTTTTTTCCTACTACTCCTTTGGGGTGAAATGTGAAAGTCGTGAGCAGTGAAGTACAAGCAAGCAGCCCCCGTACAGGTGGTGGTATGCTAATTGTTTAAATCAATACCTTCGTACGCGTTGGAACTTGGAAAACGGAAAATGAATGAGTCTATGCTACAATAACAAAAAAAAAATCAAAGAGGTGAGAGCTTTCCGCGATGTCTCCTAGGGCGTATATAAGCAAGGTGTATGGAGCTGGATGGAAGAAAGTTGGCCTCTAAAAGCGCCGCTCAGACTGTTGAACAATGCTGTAACCACGTGTACAATACATCAAGCCCCTGCTACCGTGATGAGCCTATGCTGTGACAAACTGGTGCGGGTGCTACATAGGCTAACTGTTGCAAAGAAATGAAACGCTTAATCATGCCAGACGTCGATGAAATATCATTGATCAAAATCCATGGGCTCCCGGGTGTCGGTAGACATTTAATTGACAAACCGTAATAAATATGCATGAAGCCATAGTAAACGATCCACTGGAACTGATATAGGCAGATATTACCATTCGGTGAGCGTTCCCGTTGGAATGGTTAGTAAGCGAATCTGTGATTTTCTTCGATTAAAATATGCTTCGTTCATTCCTAGAAAGTGGTTAAGGAAGTAGAACTTTTATCTTGGCTCATTGTGCGAATTTTTATAGAGACTTTTTATAAAGCATAAGTATGAATATTGATATCTTACAATTGACGTAAAGGGAATCTGTATGCTACTATAAAATAGAGCGTAAATTGAAATTATTTCCAAAACGTTAAATTATTTCGAATGAGCGGTTGATCATCATAGGAACACCAACGGATTTGCGAATTTAGCTACGATGCATGTAAAAAAGGCACATCATATAACTGTCTGTCCAGTCAAGGAATGAACGGAAAAAGAATTCGATAAAAAAGCATTCCTGCAGAACGAAGTGGTTACTGAATAGGCGTTTAAAATCGTTACAGTTGATGTGGGTGGGTTGGCAGGTACGTTGCAATTGTTGTCGTTACACTCCACTTGACAGCGAGTAATCCGGTCAGTCAGCACAGTGGACATGACACAGTGAACAGTGGAAGCTAATAAAAAAAAAGAACTTCCCGTCAAAACGATCCCGTGTTGTTCGATCACGATCATTCAGTGCTAACCCTGAGCACGATCACGCCGTGTAACGCATAAGGTGTGCCACGATTGAATCCAACTGTTACGCGTGACCACGAACCCGTTAGGGATTGTCAACGAAGCTGTTTTGGCATCGGAGGCAGGTACGTTCGATAGTACTTGGTTGCTGTCCATAGAGACTAACCGTGAGACATGAACTTGAACCAATGTTATAACAGCAAACCGTTAGAAGATCACTGGTACAACTTATCTGATAACATTATTAAGTTTCAAAATGAAATGTTCACACAGCTTTTTTGGAACTTATTGTCATGTCGAAAGTGTCTCAGAATTGTGTCAAAATTTTCATTCATTTCCGCTATCTTTGATCATTTATCACTGATGGATCAGAATTTCTCCAATCAACAGATATGAAATGATCGATCTCGGATGGGGTTAACAATTTGTGGGAATAACAATCCCCCACTTCCGCCCTTTCTTCCATAAAGCCTCTTGCCAGCCGTGAACTTTGAATCGTTGTCTAATTGCGCTCGAAATTTTCACCACCTGCAAAGACATTTTGTTTTGCTTTACGCTTGGATGCAGCAGAGAGGATGGGGTAAATTTTGCCAAAAAAAAAGAAGATAATTTTCCCTTCCTTTTATTGTCGAAACATAATGAGTGTACGATTCAGGTTGTGAGATTACTTTTACTCCACCACCCGTAAAGTGTACGTTGGCCACCCGTTTTGTTGGTTTTTTTTTCAAGCCGGTTCATAGTAAAAGAAAGTGAACAAACTTTTCATAAAAGCATTTTATTTACGTTCGACCTTTTGACCGTAGAGTTGGTCTTAGTCAATCAAAGCGATGCAAGGCATGGTCGGAAGTTTTAATATGCACTAGCGGCACTTTTGTTTATGTGTGCAATAAATCTGTTGTCAACATTACACGGAAAAATTACGCCATATTTTTGTGTTGAAAGTTGCTAACATAAGAGGCGATTACCTTGTGTCTGTTGCGTAGAATGTTTTCTCGGTGTTTTTTATGAGAAATCTTAAGTATTCATAAAAGCACAATCTATGTAGCACTCGAAAATATCTTTAGGAAATATGCATCAACTGAACAACAGAAATGTGTTCGTAGATAAATCGGAGATAGGTCGATGGGGATCTTTCTTCATTTTAAGTTTTCCCTTTCATGAACCATGGATCAGCTCACGATATAAAAAACAACAAATACACACACCAGCAACATTCTCTCATGCGTGAAGGATAGGTCACTGTGAGCGCCCCTGGGCTGCTGAACTTTGCACACTTGCTACAGCGCTGGAACGCTTGAAAAGAAGCAACTTGTATACGGCGATGCAGGCGCGAAAACTTCATGCAGAGAAACAATAGCATCTTAATTGCACATCCAACGCACACCTACGTCTGCTAGTAGAATGGAACTATTAACCAATCTGCATGCATTATTGCATACGTTCTTGAAACTATCCCATCGATATTATGTGAAAGGCCTGCCTGTCGATTGGCCGACCGTCAAAAGTTGTGCAAAGGTTCGCTTGTTACGAAACTGTAAGTATGCCCAACCGAGGGTATGCCCGACGCGGCAAAACGGCGCTATGAAATACAATAGCATTGCTGATGGTCTAGACTCTAGAATGTAAAGATTGCTTGAGACATTGTATTTTGCGTTCTCAAATATAAAACATTCTGTGTATAAAAGTAACTATTATCTATAATATATGAATGATTCAACTTCCCTACACTAAAAAGCTAATTAGCACTTAATACTTTTAATATTCCTCGACGTAAAAAAACTAACACAGCGGAAAAGTGTTTTATCTACGCAGTTGAAATGTCCAGCTTGCGAGGCTAAATAATCTGTATTTTTAAGTTCAGCGAAGCATGCAAACACAAAAACATATTCTTCCGCCTCCGAAACTTATAAATCACTTCCATATCTTTCCGCCATGGATACTGATGAATGGGACAGCAACAAAACCACAATTCAATGTGTCTCTTGGTAGTAGCCAGTTTCACAGTCTTCCTAGATGTAAGTAGTGCGATAAAACAGGAAACGTTTCGTGTGACAGGCCTGGGATCAGCTTCAATGTTGCCCGGTAGGAAAGTGCACTGCACACTCTCCAGGGTTTACTTTCTCTTTCGCGTTTGCGTTGAACTTGCAGTTCCAGACACAACCATAAAGGTGTTAGATGATAGAAAATCAAAAGTGGTGGCAGAGAGCGGCCGAATGGAAAGGGAACTAAACCTGCTACGGAACGTACTTCAGGCGGAACGGTGGAATGTATCTAAAACTAAAGCTCGATTGCATCGCCGGTGAGCGTAGACCGTGGATTTGCCAATAGCATTCATCGTCTTTCGTTAATTCAGCATTAGTGTAGTAATAATCTTACGGAATCATACCGTGTAGAAGTACATTTCAATAATACACATGAATGTGCAAAACAATAGTGGAAAAACGCTACACTACATGGTTTTGTATTTTTAGTGACAAACATACAACATTTGGCGTATGATTTGCAAATGTTGTATGCGTTCTTTCTTGCTTAGATCGCGGTAAAAGTCAGGATATGGAAATGAAGCCACAAATGGACGTTTACAACCAACGGTACTCTTGTAACGTACTTAAGAAACTCGACCGTCAATCAAGGCCAGACAGACGGCGACATCAACGAAACTTTCATTCCCGATGGATAAACGACCTAATAAGAAATGCCCTTTTGCGAACGGATGGACACCCCGTTGGCAACTGCAAACACCCATAACGGCCAGCTACATCGGTGAAAGTTGACGAAATGAAATGGTAGCAGTCTAATGATTGAAGCGATCGCAACACGTCGCACAATGCATCCACAATGCATTTAACGTAGCCCGTGCAGTTGCTGTGTGCATGCACGTTATCTTATTTGAATAAGCATACACGTTTTATTGATGCAATCTGTAATCTTTTGTATCGTTTGTTTTGCTTTTGACAATATAAAAGCATCGCAAATTGTTTGATTCAGATTCAATGGATTAGGGTTAAGAAAGAAGGTACTTTCTAACATGGTACGCTTTTGTTGCCTTTTTTTAAATAGGCGTTGTAAATGGCTACAGGTTTAAAAAGACCCCACCAAGACACAATTGTTTCGCTCCATACTACATTCGCTCGCATCAGTTCGAATACACATTACGGGTTTTTTTTTACAGTGAGACCGTTAGTACATCACTTCACAAAAACAACTACACCCTTATTTATGGACTGGCCAGCTATGGAAGCGTGGAAGAATGGAATGTACCATACCAGCCAAGCCTAAACATAAACTCTCCGTCTCCAAGGTCGATTGAAATGTCACTTCTACTACCATCAATGAAACGTGTTTAGGACCAGTTCTAGCCGCCAGTATTGATGTGGGGATGTTGTTCATGAGCGAAAACCAACAAAACCGGACAAGCATATTGAAACTCGTCCTCAGTTTTGAGACTTCGCTGATGATTCTGTGGAAACCTTCATTTGTGTTGACGATGTGCAACTAGGTTCCACTAGATTGTCCAGAGTATTCCCACACGGTGCACGCAAACTGCGTGCATGCACATGATACCTTGCGATTCTTATCGCACTATCTCCGCACGTATATACATCTCAATGCTGCTGCTGTTGGAGCGTCAAGGTTGGCGAGCTTCTGCACACTGGTTACGCAATAATGCTCGCAACGACAGACAATCGACCTAATGCACAAGTGAAACTATTGTGCGTAACATCATCACAGGTTGGCGCCGTTTTGGCAAAACTGGCAAAGTGGGGACTGGTTTGTTGATCGACCCAGCATTCCATTAACAGTGCGTATTGTTGTTTGGATTGCATAACTGAGTTAACGTTTAAAGCACAACATTGAAGCTTTGAAACGTACACATGGCTGAACTTCCATCACAGGAAACGCTTGATTGACATCGGATGACCGCAAAATTTAAACCGCCTACTAAGGAAGATAGATCAAAAAGGAAAAGCACTATTGATTAGGAACCCGTCCAACGAGTCCAAACTTTGATGACGGTACAGATGACAACGATCTGTCATCTGTCCAATGGTGATCGGGGACAGGAAATCTGTGTCATGCGTTCAGAAATGACCATTTGTAACGATGGTCTGTAACTTTGGAACTATGACATTGAATGATCATATGGACGACCGAAAAGGCTGTCACACAGATGATCGCTAGAAACGGTAAAGCTTACCAACACCATTGTTATACAGTAAATTTAATTGACAATTTTTTTAATCAATCGGCCTATTCGGTCAGTTTCTACTGAATAAATAAATATATCATGCCGTACATAAGGTAACTGAAACCGTTATCGTGCTCAATATATTGTATCAGTATTGTTATATCATGTTTGAGAGTGTTTGCCATTGCTGTGCTAGATTAAAACATCTCTTTTATAAGACAAATATTAATCACAATTAAATGTAGCAGGGTATTGACATAATTATTGCTTCTGATTTTATAATTCGATGCTTAACATTTTCAGAAGAAGAAGAAGAACATTTTCAGAAGTGAAATTTACTTCAATTGTGCTTTTGGATTTTAGAACTCCTTGGACAAAATCGTGTTCAATGGTATTTACAGATAAAATAACAATAATTTGATTGAAATATTTAATTATAGTTTGCTATCAAAAATAACAACTTTCGTAAAAGCAGGATATGGGCATGTATTCCATTCATTCGGCTGATGGATTACTTAGCAAGGTAAATAGCAGGAAGTTTTCATCGCGGAAAGGATGCACAACACCGGAAGTAAAACTTCCGCCGGCCGGAAGAAAATGTGCTATGCGTTAAATATGGGTCGTTCGATTTTCGTTAATCTAACGGCCTTGTATAGTTGCGGCATTACTTATTGGCTGAATTTTATCATTTAGTTGTCTTTAATTGAGCCCAAAAAAAGTGGTAGAGTCTTGTCATCGCAGTCGATTTTAGCCACTGAATGGGGAAGCATTTCGGGCATTTGAATCTCTTGTTGCAGTGCCTGTAGCACGTCGAGGGGATTGGGTCGTTCAACTTTGGCACGTTTTGGGACTAACCGCAACAGCATAGGCCAAGGCTTACCACAACTATGTTTACCACCGGATACGACGTTGGCTGAAAGGAAGAAATCACCGACAGGAGAGTACGACGGTTTCCATTTTCATTGGGAACCCTATTTCCCTATGGTGTTGTTGTTGGTCTAAGACGACGGTGTGCTATTTTTAATTCTCGTGTTACAAACGTGCGCGCGTCTCGGAGCAGATCTTTGTGTAGAAAATTTCGATACAATCAGATGTAAAGTAGAAGAGAAACATCATGGCGAAAGTGATAGGCGATTGATTATCATGGTTCGCTTCAGTATTGTCAATCGTTTAATACAAACTTGGTGCATTTGCTTAAGAAAACAAATCAAGTGCGTTAAAAAAAATAAAAAAAATATATCGAGTTGAAAATCCTCTTTAGTTTTTGTTTCGTTAACAAATCAAACAAAGCGCTTGGGTAATGAAATGACCAGCAACATAGTGAAAATCATGAATATGCATGTGCAGTAACCCCATCGTTCTGCGTTATAAAATGTTAAGAAAATTATACAGCTCATCAAGATAGAAGCATGCTACCATCAAACCGGCAAAAACTGCTCAGCGCAGCATTATTCCAGCAATCACAATTTAGTAATGATCCGTCGTACATTACATTTTCCACACATTATGCAAATGCGTTCACTGTAGTGCTTGCAGCTGATTCGCGTGGTCCACTGATTCCCGGGTCGCGGGTCTGGTGACCAGTGTAATTCTCTACAATCATAAACAGCGATCGGACTTTTCGTACTAAGGCTTCGGCTTTTAAGCTAGTTCTCGTACCAGTGTCTTATTCGTACATCTCGACAACGTTCTCCGTCCACTTCCTGCCCAGCGTATCGTGATCATCATGCTTTTCAGCGGAGCAGAAAATGCTATAAATTCACTAGCTAACTTGAGCTATTCGCGCTGTTGTCTTTTGAAGAACCCCTTGTTGACGTCGGCTATTGTTGTCAGCATAAGATCGATTGTAACGAAGGATGTAACGAAAGAACCAACATGAGCAAGGGTAGCTACCGGGCAGCTCGATGTTGCTCGGTGTGTGTGTGTGTTTTGTATGATCGTACAAGTCTCGCCATGACACGAACGGGCCGCATAAAAATAGGAGCAATCCCAGGTGCGGGAGATTCGATGCGTACTTAGTATGTGCGTACTTGCGATGGGAATTACCTAAATCGAGGGTCACCACTCTGCTGGCGCTAGGGTTCCCTTTGTGTGCAGGGTTGATTGTCTTTGAGGAAAAATAAAAATCAAAATCTTCACACAAACAACACCACACATGGTGTGTATTGTTTTTTCCTCTTCTTGTGGTGCACAGCTTTCATTCCTTTCACTCGCGACCATGCACGCATACGAACGACCGTATTTTGGCCCCTTTGCTTTTTACTCACACGCGCAGCACCGAGAGCCCTCACTTCGTCAAGCAACGGTGGTCATTTCCTTCCACGTTCTACAGGCGTCTTGCGATGCGGTCAGCATAATTATGCTCCATGGGGTACAAGCAGGCGGCCGGTCGGTCGGTTGCATTTAATGTGTAGTTTTTTCTTGCTTGTCCCTCTTTGCCTCTTTGTGAGTGGTTGTGATGGTGTGCGTCGCTTTTTACCTTGGTGGCGTTGCTGGGAACCATTACATATCCAAAGGCCGGCTTGAAATCGCCCATGTCACACACAAGTTGCCGCTTCAGAAATCTCGAATAAGGTGCCACATTTTAGGAGAGGGAAAAATAAACACCATCGTCGAGAGCTAGCGAGAACCACTGGTACAGGAAACGTTTTCGGCGAGAGGTCAAGCGAAAAACTTAAGAATGGGTTTACTGACGGAGAGGAAACACGTTCAGAATTGGAAATGAAAATTGAGGAAATCATTCATTGTTTCACATGAGAGGTGAAGAAAGAAAAATCGTTCGATTCACTGATCTTAGACTTGAGTAAATTAATGAAATATTTGATCACTTAACCCAGTTAATCTTGCTAATTGTTTAAAGTACTTTCAATTATTTATCTTAGTTCGTATTTAGTTTGAAACATTTCTTTGACATATTGTCAAAAAATATTGTAAAAATAATCTTTGTTTTATTTTCTTTGCAGATGATCACTAGTAAAAGAGCGTTTTTCTGATATATTTGCCTATGGTAGCCTAGTTTAGTCAATAGGCCGGTAAAACACGTGGCGTTAATGAGCGCAAAGAGGGGAGTACATTTCTTAGTTTGTGTGTCATTCTGTTTACGTATGGTAGATACAATGCATTTGAGTAAATAAACTCCAGTAACTTTCTATATGAGAGGATGCGAGAGGTCTACATAGGATGATGATATTGAAAAAAAATTATGGAACTCTATAATCTCAAGTTTTGTGCTCTAAGTGTTTAGGATGAACCTTTAGCACCTAATAATCGGTGGTTGGCAGAATTATTAAAATTATTAAATATCGCAATGTTATACTTTTATGCTAGTTTTCTCATGACATTTAAGCACATGTTTCACGATGTGGTTGAGTGCTGTCGAAATCAGTAATGTACAACAAAGCTCAACAAGGCTACCGCAAAAATGCGCCGTCCGAACCTACTATGATTGGTTTGTCTACAATTGGCTAATGCTGGTGCATAGGTTCGTTACCCGAACGATATGACATCACTGCACTGTACGGAACTAGTAGCTTTAGTCACTGCTATGCTAATGTTTTAATACAGGCTCGCTTAAAAGTTGCACCAAGCGAATTGCTCGGAGGCTAAAACATTGAGCAAGTAAGTATTTTGACTAGCAGTCTGCAGTAAATCAACGTAAAATAGGGAAACATTTATAATTACCGTAGTTAACGAAGGGCCACAAGGTACTTCATCTGTGTCGTTTCGATTACATTGTTAGTGTATTGGATATAAAAATGCATCCACATTGTCTATCTTAAGACAACAAACCGCCCAAGGTTAAGTTCAACGAGGAATTTTAGAGTTGATTTTTAATAAATTTA
This sequence comes from Anopheles gambiae, assembly GCF_943734735.2. Taxonomy (NCBI): domain Eukaryota; kingdom Metazoa; phylum Arthropoda; class Insecta; order Diptera; family Culicidae; genus Anopheles; species Anopheles gambiae. The sequence goes on along the minus strand of NC_064601.1, from coordinate 68,121,894 downwards.
TCCCATCAAATTTATTAAACAACTACCTTATTTTTGCATTGAAAAAGTAACTTTTCATTAATCATTGGCTACCAACTCTGCTTGTAGTGCATTAATGTAAGCCAAAACAGCGAGTGTTAAACATTATAGTCATTTCGCTGTAAGTCTTCTCCAAGGGGGGAATTTCGTATCATATTTCCCTTTACCACAGCAACTGACACTTTTAGGACACGTATTATATACTAAACCGGATCTATTTGCTTGTGAAAAACTATTCGTGTCGAGTACGTAAAAGGTTAAACGAGCCTATGTTAGAGTTAAAGTTTTGTTTTATGTTAGTTCAACAAGTCAACTGATACATAACTTGCAGTATTGAATGCATACATCACCAGATGGTTGCAGCGTGCTCCAGAAATATATTACAAAACAACGAAAACAGGTCGATCGTATCCCTGGCGGTAGGTTGCATAATATGCGTGCAAACATTTAGCTCAGACCACCTGCAATTTAATGCAACCGGTTGTGTCCTTTGTGCACAGTTTGCAACGCAGCATGCACCCGATCGAAACGAGATTGCTCAGCGTTTTCGGTAAGAAAGTTTATTACACAATTAAAAGTACACCTCCCGATCTAGATGGTTTCAATGAGGCCGGTTTAAGTGTGGTTAAGTTTTTACAATACAATTATTTATATACAAATGTGTAATAAATGTGGTAGAAGCTTCCATTTAAAGTTATCAGTACCTTCATCCATTCCAAAACTTTTCCTAAAAAAAGTAAGATGAAAAGTAAGAAAGAGTAACCAAAAACAGAATACCTGTTCCTAATGAGAATATCCACTCTCTACATCTTCCATTCCACGAAAAGGTATTGGTGACCTGTTTCGAAACCTTAAAGTGTATCACACAATGAACAGACCACAGGTCTGAAAACGGACTACGTTTAACCGACCGTAGACCTTCACTGTCTGCCAACCTTTGAAAAGATATATTTTTGAGTATCATTTTACTTTAAGGGAACAGAATCCAGATTACTGGACGTTACCATACCAGACAGCTACTACTGTTTTATATTTTGAGCTGTATATTAGCTGTATTTTTGTAGGTTTTGAAAAATGATGCGGTACTTGGTTCATACGATAGTTGAACCTCAGATGGGAACGTTGTTGAGGCGTGTAATTTGACGGTTTTATCACGGTGCAAGTGAACAATGACCGGCCATAGCATGTTCAAAACACCGGCATTCATCAAAAAGGAAGCTTTTAAAACAATAATTGCATTTGTTATTATGCTGGCAGACAAAACTCTAATAGATAAACTGGTGAAATACTCTCTCAGATTCATCTGGTACAAACGTTTTTAAAATCGAAATTCGTCGAAAATCGATGAGTTGCGAGCAAAAAACAATCAGATGTTTGAAATTCTAAAACATCTCATACGACCTTACGATGGAGTTATTTGAACAATTTGTAATAACGCAGCTGTACAGCGAAATAAACGTTCAAATGATCGGCTATACATAGGAGGAATTTGAAAGGTAATATTACACCAAAAAGGGATACAGTAAAAGAAAAATATTTTGAAGTCACTTAAATTAACTCAAACGTTTTTTTTCATATGTTTTGGCTCATGAGGAGTTTGGTGCTGGAATTAATTTTCGACGAAAAGGTCATCACAAATGATGTCATCAGTGGTGGCGCAATGTGTTGCCGTAGACGTATTTCAATATTTAAATTCATGCTGCCTCCAAACATGGCATAATTTTTTAAAACCCATTCTCAAGTTCAACATTAAACATAGCTTAGTTGTTTTGCAACACTTAAGTTTACTTTTTTGTACATACCTTAACACACTACTGTTACTGTTTTTTGTATCACTCTGAGAACAATAGCTTATCTGTAGAAGCTAATGTTCTTGTGGCTCTGGTTGAAACAACGTACTTTCTCTGCATTCCACGGAAATGAATCGCTCTGGATTAGTGAGCTGAAATTTAACGACAAACACGTTATGAAAAAGAAGACACACTCGCATCATAAGCACATCTGTATCACGGGAACATATTGATGCCAGCATATTTGACCTTTCTTCCGTCCACTCCCTTCATCAGGGCAAATGCGTACACATGGTTTGATTATCATTTAAATTGTAGATTTTTTATTATACCAAAAGCACTACTACTACGGGTGGGTAGAGGTCATTGATGTTTCTGGAGTAAATAGGGTCAACATGCTCTATGAAGCAAGCATGCATCTTTTAGGCTGGTAGCTAAACAAAGTTACTTTTGTTATTTTGAACAAGTTGCCACAATTTGACTGCATCACGATAATATATTGCATACATTAACACTTTTCTTTAGTTATGATGCATTGGGATGCTCGTTACAACTATTGCATGATAACTATTTCCTAAACAACAACAGACTAGTAGCAATAGAGCACACCACTGTCACTAGCACTATGCAGAATTTACTTTTATTCTTCCATCCAAATCTCTAGGGTGATCGTACGAATCAAATTGGAGGGAACGCATCCATTCTCCGTTCACTGCCGTCACTTGTCACTTCCACCCAGCTAACCTAACCGCATCTCCTCGGTACCCTGATCCGTGGAAGATAATACGTTGAACGGTACGGTTTGCAAAGGTTCCGCAGACACAATTTCGCTTGGACCATGTGGTTATAGGCACAAGAGGAAACGATCAATTCTTAACACGTTTCACGAGCACTGCATAGGACGGTTAGGGTTTCGAACGTACCAAAACAGGTTTCGGGCGACACGGTAAACAACAAAAACAACAGAACAGCCGTTACGGCTCTTACCAGGCATATACAACGAACACGCCGTACTCGCGACCGCGCTTGTCAAGGGCTGGTTGTAGACAAAAATATTATGGACGCAGCTGCGGCTTCGCTCAGTAACGCTCAGCTTGTTGGAATCGACGTGTTCATTCTCCGTGTTCATTTTGAAGACGTTGACAGACAGACACACAGACGTTGAAGAGGTATGTGGGACAAAACATAAAAAATAAACAAATTATGTTTCAAAACTTATGTTCATTTTCTATAAATAAATGCACTAGCATTGTAAGATTTTTTTTTGTCCTTCGTCATACGGACTTCTGAATACAAACATATTTTTATCTTTCTAAAAGTTGTATGTGTGAAGTCTGGTTCATTTTTTCCATTGTTTTAAATTTATATGATTATGCCACGTCTCTAATTCATCTTTTAACAATTAATCCAATTAATCTTTTTACCTCGAAAAAGCGGTAACGGAGAACCTGAACATAAATTGCATACATTTTTCTCTAGTTTTATTCTCATTTGTAGTTCATTCGTAGTGTGTATGCGACCAATAAATTCTTAAGCTAAGGCCACATGAAACGCTCACCCATCAGGAAAGCGAGGGAACAAAATGAAAACGGTTGCAATAGGGAATCACTATGGACGTAGGGAAATCTTTATTCGAATAATAAAAATTAACCGTCGTGTCCATCACCAAACTTACATTATCTTTCGTATGACTGGAATACCCATATTTTGGTATGTTGTGTATGTAAAAATTATCCTGTTTATTTGAAAACTCAAATCATGCAAAATAAATGAATGAACAACAAATAAATAAATAAAACATAAGGCAAAGTTGCGAATGTTATTTTTCTTTCACATTTTCAATAAAATAGCAATTTTTATAAACCCAAACTGGTATTGTGGGTTGGCCCGTCTCGTGATACAGTGATCAGCATCCAAACTGAAAGTATGACGATACATTTCAGAACATTTTAGGCAAGAAACTCATGAACAAAACATATTTTCAATCGTGCGGTTCCTTGTAAATCTATTTTGATTCCTATGGATATCGAACTGTACAACGTGTATTGCTTATATTTTCGGCAGTAGCATTAAATGAATGAGTTGTTGTGAATGTATAGCTAAAACCTGGTGAATAAACGGCAATAAAAGCAAAAAAACAGTTTTGTGGTGTGTTGCTACGCGTGTAGCAATCCGTTTATTTCATTCGCAACGGTAAAGAGATTTTACAAACTGTCGTTCGCGTTAGGCTGGAAATAGACGATCCGAGATCGTCGCGGTACCGTGAAAATCGCGCGTGACTTGAGCTTTAAATTCTGTGAGCGTTTATACATACACCGAGACTGAAGGTGAGAGATGGCTGTGTGAAAATTGACAATCGGTTTCTCACGCCGGTGTGTGTAGAAGCTCTGAAAAGCGCTGAGATGAGACTTTTAAAATGATGTTGATAAAATTCATTTAAATCGCTAAAATGAAGTAGAAATAGTTCCTTTTACTTTTTAATAATAGTTCTACGATTATTAGACAGCAAAAATGCAAACTATAATTGATCGATCGCTATAAACTGCCAATTCAATTTTTTCTCAGCTCCATCGTTCTTTGCATGCCGAGGAGAATTCTCTCACCGAAAATGCTGTCAGTCGCTGTCAAAGCATGCTGTCAGTTATTTTCTCAGCTGCATTCTCGGTGTATGTAGAAACGCTCTGTTATAAAGTCTGACAGATAGGCGAGATAATCGCGGTTCGTGTATGGACTCATCCGAGGTCTGGTGACGATTGAATGTGCCAAGAAGAAATATTGATTTATCAATTTGCGAATTAAATTATTTGTTTCATATTGTTTAAGTGAAATAAAATACAAAACTCGTTTCTCTACTCGGTTTGTATCTTCAAACAAATTCACCAGAAAAAGTAAAAACAATCGGTTCGCGCTACCGCGAAAATCTCAGCAATACCGAAGTTGGGTATCTCTGCGAAACAGCAGGCGCGATCGGAGGCGCGGAAGATTTGACAGCCCAACTGTTTTACAACTGTTATAAACAAGGCGCGAATTTCGCGATACCGTGACGATCTCGGTTCGTCTATTTCCAGCCTTAAGTATTTCGCCGAGCAGTTTTAAAATTAGGGTCGTCTTTCTGTGTGGTTTGTGATGGCGCCCTGTTCCCGATCAGCTGTGCAACTTAACCCTATTTGACCCTTTAGTGACAGTCTGAACTTATTTCTAATTGGCCCTAATTTTGGGAATCTAGCAGTCGCACAAACCAATCGGGATATCTCTTTCTGTATGGCATGTGGCGCCACCTGCTGGGTTAGTTAAGAATTTCTCCTAGCTGTCATGACAGCTAAATGTTTACAAATAATACGGTGCTCGTCTAGAACAAGGTGGATTTAAAAATATCAGGTGGTGTATTAGGGCCTTTGGGGGGTCGCCATAGTTGAGGGACTTTACGTCATTTTAGAACCGTTGACCATTGGTTTCCGCACACAAAGCTTAGCAAATATAACAGATTTCTTTGTTATTATGTGCATTTTAGTGTGTCTATTGATTTTATCGAAAAACGTAATATATTAACAAAAGATTTGATGATTTGTTTATGCACGAAGTTTAAAATCATGTGAGTAAGAGTTCTTATCTCATGAACATTGTCCATGCGGCTCGTAGATAATGAGGAATTAATGTAAAAATTGAAAAACTTTATGCTTTCTTAATTTTTATCATTAAAAATGTCGAAAACACAATGAATTATAGATTAAATTGACGGAATAAAACAAAATAACACACTTTAATCCATGTTTTAATGTGTAATAAGAACTCGCGAAGCCCAAAATATATTTTTAAAGAATTTTTAATCGAAAAAATCGGCTAAATAAATCTTATGAACAAATTTAATAAATGTAAACAAAGTTTGAATCCTGGGGACCTTACGTCAAGTGACGAATTGTCAAAATGCACTAGAGTCCACCACCTGATATTTTTAAATCCACCTTGGTCTAGAACGCATATGGTCAATATCGTGCCAACATTGTGGTTAAAAATCCAGACACCAAAGTGGAAAAGAAAGACACGGGTTTTGTATTAAGTTTTGTTTTAGTTTTTTAAGTAATTGAACAGATCTCATCAAATACCATAAATTCATCAAATACCATCAAATACCATAAATCAAATACATATTCAGAACATACAATCCTTGCAGCAACTAGAGAAAGCATTGAAATTTGAAAGAAACGAAACACCAGTCAAAATAGCAGCCCAGCGTTCATTCAGTAATAGATAATAGACAATATGTGATTGCAAAGATCATACAGTTGACTTGATCATACATTTTGACTTGGCGGAAAAAAAATCATTCAAGAACCTATTTATGAACAAGCCCACCATAATTGTGGGCAACTTCAATAAAAGGTTTTCCAAGTCATTTTGGAATGTAAATATTGTTATTCACTGCATCTAAGATGTTTTTTTAACAGCTGCCAAATGGTTTAATTGTTTCAAAAAGAAATTTCGGTTTCAACTCATGATTTTCAACACATCACAAAGAACTGTCAAACTCAATCCAGCTTGAAACGTGTTGAAAATCATGCAGTAGAAATTAAAAATTATTATGATGGAAATGAAATATCAGATTGATGTGGATTAACAAGCTTAAAGAGTGAAGACCGCATAACTGCAATCGCGTTTCATAGGGAGGTAGTGAGGCGGCACCAAACAAACGACGAAAAGCAATCCTGGTAAAGAGGAGCTGAATACTTTCTATTCTCAAACAACCGTCGATAGTGGGAGGATTCCATGATGATGCTAGCATATTCAAGAATAGGCCTAATCAGAGCACAATGAAGGTTTCTTATGCAGCTTTGAGCTCTAAAGATAGAGGTAAAACGTAAAATAATCCCAATGGTTCGGTTAGCTTTTAGTAGAATCTCATCAAGCTGCAGTTTAAAGTTAAGACGACTGTCAAGTATAACACCAAGGTCACAGATAGACATAACACGAGAGAGGGATGGGTTAGAAAGAGTATAGTTAAACAAAATAGGAGAAAGAGAGTGAGAGAATGAAATAACAGTACACTTTTCAGGATACAGGCGAAGTAAATTGGATGAACACCAATGAACAAAAACATTGAGGTAATGTTGAAGTCTCAAACAATCAGAAAAAGAAGACACAAGTAAAAAAGATTTTGATATCATCCGCATAAAGGAGATGACCATCAGGAGGTAAGACATTACAAACATCATTGATGAACAAAGAAACCAGAAGATAAATACGACCGGACCGGACCAGATAAATACGACCGGATTTTAACCCTGCAAGATCGATTATTTAAGTATGAGGACAGCCAGCAAATAATGCCATCACCAAACCCATATTATTATAGTTTGCTTCCTTAAACTCAAACCGTAGAGGTGACAAATTAATAATTTTAAAATACAAACTGTGATATCCCATGTGTTGGGGTGCAGTTTTGTGCCCGAGAATGCGTGCCGCAGTCTTGTGATCAAAATCTGCAGTTCTGAGAAATGTTAACGTATTCAAGAATCGAGCTGCAATCTTGCGAATAATTCGATGACGATACGTTAAAGTGTCCGGCAGTCTTGAGTTCAATCGTAAAACTCTGCAAAGAGAAAAGAGGGGGGAGGGGGGGGGGGTTAAGGACAGTGAAAACCCGGTACAGGTTGTCTGGGTCGAGAAGAAACTGCGTATCTAGAATTTCAATTGGTTCTAGAATTTCAATCTAGAACGCAATTGGTTTTCGTGTAATTTTGCATAGGTGAGGTCTTTTAGAATTTGATTTAGATTTTTAAAATTCAAACTAAAGGGAAATTATTTTGCATTACACAATTGATGTGTAAAATCAATTTAATTTGTTTTGTCTGTGGTAGCTATCAAATTAAAAAAAAAAACTGCGTATTTCCGAACCAGTCTATGAGATTTACCGCGTATATCGGGGACTTCCTGTACTTTGCTTGTTAAGAATGAGGTACAGTTCACGCTCGGTAGCCCACACTTCATTGAGTGCGGATTATCGAATTAAGTTTTGAGGTGTTTTTTAAAACTTCTTATTTTTACCCAGTTTATGAGATTATTTTTAAATTACATACATTTTCACGTTGTATAAAGAAAGCTTCTTCTTCTTCTTATGCACAACAGCCGTTGTCGGTCAAGGCCAGTCTGTACCCACTAGTAAAGTGATCTTGGTTTTCAGTGACTATCGAAACCTGAACCACGGTCTATTCGAGACATGAACCCATGACGGGCATGTTGTTAAGTCGCACGAGTTGACGACTGTACCACTAGACCGGCTGTTATGGACCGGCTGTTATGGACCGGCGGCCATAAAGAATAATTAAACAAGAAAGATATTTATCATTTTAATAATAAAAATGAACGGTTGTTTTGCATTACATTTGACTGTATGTACAGCTTTGCATCACGCAATAATCACCTCATTAATTTGAGCCAAATTTGGCACAATTGTAGTTTATAGTTCAGGATATGATTTTTTGTGCTCCTTTTACCCCTTCCCCCTCTTATTTCCTTTCCATTTTCCTAATCTTGGCGGTTTCATCAAGATATAATGATGTAAATATTTTGTTAAAAATGAACGATTTTGCTCAAATTTGGAGATAAGTTGCCTTAAGGTGCTACAATACACTGGAAAAAATTCATCCTGCCAGGATAACGGGAAGTGATTGCTAAAAAGCATAGTTCTGTATAAAAAAGCCATCCTCGTATTTAACGTTTGTTTACCATGAACATATATCCTGCTGCAACTCCACTTCCAACTTGTGTACTCATTACAAATTTTGAACTTTGCATTTTTCTTGATATCTCCTTATTCTTATTTGGCGGAAAAAACTCTTCTTTATTAAAGGCTTGCGTACATCATTCACGGGCGAGGCGTGGCGATTAATTGGAGTAGAAATGCTGTGTGTCAGGGCTATTGTTTTTATGCAAAAATATTAGCATTTGATTTTGTTTACATTTCTTGAAATTTGTATCAAATATTATCGCTTAAATGGCAGTAAAAAAGGCGCTATAGAAAAATTATTATGCATCTAAATTTTAATGAGTTTTTTTTATCTACATCCCCACCAGCTATGTTGTTGATTGATTTACTCAATCCTTGATGTCTGGTTCTTTTTGATTATTGGTGTTACCACATTTTATATCGCATGTATCAATAAAATGCATTGAATACAGCCAATTGCAATTACCAGCCTTGCATCACGAACCATTGCATTTATTGTTTTATATTTTTAAGCGTATTCTTTTATAGGAAATTTTGAGCATGTCGTGCATAACACAAAAACTTAATGCATAAAACCGCATACCTAAAGCAAACCCCAAACACTTTTGTAGTTCTAAACACACAGGTTTCACAGGGCTTTAAATTTTGCGTAATGTCCTACGCGAACATGCCAGTCAGATACTCAGTTTTGCGAGTTGCCCACTATACCACAGGACAAGTTAGAAAAATACATTGTTAATTTAAAACCTCCAGATAAATGTTAAAATTCTACAGCAGACATGTCAAACATACGGCCCGCGAAGGCTCCTAATCCGACCCGTAAAGAACTTTGGCAGTTATTTGAATGAATCAGAAATAGATTGTAAATTATAATATAAGAAAAACGGTTGTTTTGATGTTGATTCACTGAGTAAGAAGGTTTCAACAATCAGTTTTAATAGTTCGATTATCGAAGAGTGAAGTAAGTTACACATAGTTACTTGTTTGGGAAGGTATCCGCGAAGATGTCATGTAGTAAGTGTTTTAGTAGTTGTTTCCTGAGAGCACTCTAAAGTCGGACTATCAATATTTTCACCCATTTTCCGGCATTGAGTTCGGAAAGTCCGGACATCATGTATTGAAATGAAAAACCAAGCCCTCAAAAAAGTTAAGAACTGTATGAGGTCGACTGTATGCTGGTGCAACAAAATGGCCACATATCTAGCCAATTCTTGCTGATGTAGTGATAAATTTTGATTTATCGTTATTAGTCATTAGCGTTGTCAAAATGCAGCATTTGTACCACCGACAAACCGACGTGATACTTCGAACAAAATTAGCTTTAAAAGTTGTCTCCTTATTTCAAATGAAAATACGTTAAACACTAGCGCCATCTCTATAATGATTCGCTTACTACACTGACACAGAGGAGAAACTGCTAAAACCACTTTTTGTTTTTCTCCCCAACTTCCAACGATGAATATTTTCGCCACTTCCACATGAATTTCATGAACTGTTTATTGGAGGCTTATAAAACATGTAAATAAGATTCTAGGTCCAAGAATAAGTCCTTAATGATTTTTGTCTATCGAAAGTGTTACCATCCCACCGCCATCCAACAGCGGCCCGCGAGAATATTTTGCACCGTAATGTAGCCCGCGACCCAAAACGAGTTTGACATCACTGGTCTACAGGAAATTTGCTCAATAATGTTATAGAAAGGGAATATACGATTTCATGCAACTTCACATGTTAAGAAAGCCTACATAAATAGCCAGATCCGCTCAGTTCTAGGCACCCACGGCTTTGGAGTCAGTTATAACGCAGAGCACCAAAATAATCCCTTTTCGAATGAAGTATCAAACGGGACAATGTGTTGGAACATCCGGAAAGCTTGTATAGGCCTGCATGTCCACGTATGACGTTTACGTCAATAATAATAATAAGAAGAAAAAGACTGAAGTTTTAGTGAAATACTAAAAGAAGTGAAACTCGATTGAATAACTATTTTAATTCGTAACGATCGACACTACCAAAATATACTGTAGGCAGCCGCACATCCATTCCTTTGAGGAGTCGGGCGTCTAAATAGCCGTGGAAATTAACTCTAAAGGATGCAAGACATGCACGTCAATAAAAACAATCACATCGAGTGTTTGCTTCCACACTCGCGAGAAGATACATTCGTTTCTTTTAGGCTAACGTAATACCGTATCCATTGAACCGTCAGTGCGGAGCCGTTGGTACGCTCCGAAATGCCCACCAAACTGGAATTTATAATTAGGTCAAGGTCAATGAAAATGTTGTGTGAACATTTGCTGCCAAATCGTTTGAACGAACTGTCAGACTGAAGTTGTTGAAACATTTTGTTGCAAAAAAAAATCGATTTATTTGTTGCAGGAACATTTTCGAATCCGTTTGCATACCCCGGCGGGTATAAAACAATTTCAACCTAATTTAAAAACATTATGGTGAGCAAATTTTTGTACAGCATTTGAAATCAATATGAAAATCCAGAAATGTTGCCATCGAATAAATGTTGCGCAACCAAGGTTTAAAACAAATTAAGATACAATTATCGAATTTGCGTTTTTGTATGGAGCGTAACGTATTACTATTGCGAAAACTATTGCGTATAGCGAATTCATTTCGAAAAATGCTAAAGTGTCCTTACAAGGGGTAAACATGTACCGAGTACCATGTTTAAACGAATATTTTGATCACAAAAAGTTCATGGAGCAGTCTAATTAAAAGTACTGACGTACTGCAAAAGTTTGTACACCATGAATTGCATGGGAATCGAGGAATCGAGCGAGGAATGGCCGGTCGCATGGTAATGTCGTCAACATACAGTACCTCTATAAGGAGCACTGATTATCCTGCTACGGGTATTCAATAAGTCGCTGATAGCTCAATACCGGTTGTTCTGCCAAAGAAGAAGAAGAAGAATAAGGAATGATGTACTGTGTAAATTTGATATAAACAATAACTTCAGAGCGTTTACTGTCACCTGAACAAAACAAGAAGAAAGCCCAAAAATGAGTAAGTAAAATAATCTAAATTCATTTTGCCTTCAGCGTACATAATTTTAAAAGAAAACATTATTGAATTGATGTATCTAATAATTAATTGGATTATATCATCAAAAGAATGCCTGTCATGTGCCCAACTCTTGCATGGATCGAGTCCCTGATACTTAAGGCGGTTTATCCTGGTATATGGGTAAACCAATCAACTCACTGGTGTCCAAACGAATGATTGATATGTCAGATCTTAACTACCTACGGTTATTACGCCAGTAGGAGAGGATCGCAATAATCTTCCTCCGTATGCTGCGCGGTGCCGTCTTCTAGGCCTTGAACCTCTTTCGGTTAGAAGACGCAATGCACAGTGCTCTTTGATCGCTGGATTGCTAAATGGCTCTATCGACTCATCGCCTTTGTTGCATCGAGTCGATATCTATGCACCATCCCGAACACTTAGGTCTAGAGAAACTCTACGGCTCGCTCAACACCGTTCCAGTGCTGGTCGGTCCGACCTTATGTTCCGCATGTCGGCTGTCTTCAACACTGTCTCGGATTGCTTCGACTTCGACATCTCAACTCAGTGCTTCAAGGAACGTCTCCGGCTTTTGCCGTGGCCGCAGTGAATTGCGATGCAAATCTTGTTTTTGCTATGTTTTTTTTTTATTGAACTGTTACATCCTAATTAGGCCATACGGCCCGTTGAAGATTAAATAAATAATAATAATAATAACCTTTAATTGGCACAAAAACACATTCCAAAACCAAATGTATGAAACCTATTGAGTATAAATAAAACCAATTCCGAACGTGGAAGTCATATTCGTTCGGACTGTCAAGACAGGACGTTACGCTGCCCAAAAATTTCGCCTTCCAACTTTTTTCAAGAGTTTAGTTATGTCCCCCTTCCCAAGACAAGGCTTCTAAACTTCAACGATTTCAGTAAGGGAAATCCTTTCCGGGTTTCTATGATCGCCTGGACGATCAAGTGTTGAAAAGTTCGCTTCCAACAAAGTATTATTCTTCCTCGATACATGTCAGCGAAACACTGACCTACCGCGACGTTGATCGATGTACCGTATGTACGATCATCACATTACATGACGACCCTAGCAATCTCCGAACATACTACACGGATTACCGAGCGTGAACTGTATAATGATAATAACAATCTTTCAAGAATCTGGATATTTTTTCACTTTTTTTTAATTGGTAATCGTTTCCCACCTAGGCCATACTGTAATCAAATTGCCTTACGGGGTTAAAGTTGATGATTTCAGCATTTTTATTGGATGAAAACGTGATTGCACTTGACCATATGCATAGGCATACGAAAAAAAGAAGAATAATTCAAATTTCATGTGAATTTATGAAATACACATTTTTTTAGCCTGATGTGGAGAAAGACATCTTTTTCTTCTTCTTTTTGGCTCAACAACCGTTGTCGTTTAAGGCCTGCCTGTACCCACTGGTGGGATTTGCTTTCAGTGACTTTTTTTATTATCCCCTATAGCAGGATAAAAAAAGACCCCCCTATAGTCCTACGTATGGCGGCACGGTCTATTTGGGGCTTGAACCCATGACGGGCATGTTGTAAAGTCGTGCGAATTGACGACTGTACAATGAGAATGGCTAAGACAGAATGATATCAATTGTTTGTATTCTGAATGCAAGTAATTCTATCAAGTTATCAACTCCCCCGACTCAATAATACGCCGTCATGGGTTCAAGCCGTTTCACAATTTGAAAAACTAAAAAATCATATTTGCCAATATCGATTCAGCCACAGACCCATCACCCGTCTGTGCACTATTTCAGTATTATCGCAAACCTAAATTGTCCAGCTCCTACTGGAGAGCGGAAGGGAGTACTTTGGTAACCAATGCGCTGGATCGTAGATTCATATATTGGTCAGATATGCTACACTGCATGCAAGCACACAAAAGGTGAGCAAGAATTCGGAATACTTTGCATGTTATTGAAGAAATTATAACAAAAAATCAAAACTTTACGACGAGTTTTCAATTCCGGACACCACATCCAGTTAAGAAAGAGGATGTTTAGATTATAAAATTGGTTATTCAACTGCATAATGAAAGCAGGATTCCAGAATTGATATTACAAAACAATAACAAATTGTATAAAATACATCAGTCATGTGTAACACTGCACGATACAGTATGTGAACTTTTGTGTCACCGCCTGAGTCTGCAATTTCGATCTGTTGGCAGAACAAGCCAGTATAGCAAGACAAGATAAGTGAGCATGGTTGCATTGTGTCTATGACAACACAAAATATCCATCAATCGCAGCAAACATTCCATGTGAAATTTGCTTAAAAACCTCAAATAAAAATAAAATCAAGAAGCTTAGCTTACAAAATCCCATTTGCTAAAGATATGTTTCAAGATGGAGAACGTACTACAAGAAAATGTTTTGTGTGTGCAAAATGATAAACAGGATTTTGTAGTGTCTGCCACTGTTTATAAAGCACGTCATTTGCGAAAACTCAATTGTGATACATTCGTTATGGTATCCTGTAATGGAAAATATAAACGAACAAGGATTGCATATCGTACGGATAATCCTTATTTCAATGAGGTAATTACTGCTCCTTGCCTTTTATTTACTGAACTAGTTGTTCTGGTATGAAGAAGTAGCAGAGATAATAATGAATACTTAATTCGCTATGAAGTATTTCAGTTTTTCATTGCACTGCTCTGAACGAAAACTTCGTAGGAAAGGAATCGTGTTTTCATTGTATCGGCCTTCGATTTGCACGACCATGCATTCATGCATCGGGGAATTCCATGTAGATCTTAACACTGTGTGGGAACAAGAGAGTAAGTACTAGGCAGTACAATTTAGACAATTTATTCGTAAATACTTGTTACAGATCATGCATTTATAAAGAAATGGGCAATGTTCGAACCGATTGGTAGAGCCTCGTCGAACGAACTGCACTGTGGTTATCTTCTGATAGATTTAATGATAACTTCTTCGAAAGAGATGTCATTTCCCATTTCTTTGGATAATGCGTTAGACTACGACATTATTGAGAGGTATGAAGTGTTTTAGAAAGGAGTTAGAATTAAATTTGTGGTAATTTATTAAGTTCTTACACAGAAATAAGCTACTTCCTACGTACGATGCAAACGACGAAGTTCAAAAAGTACGATTTTGCTTCAGTGTTTTTGAAGGGGAGTTTGTTAATAGCGCAGAATATGCTGTCCGTATTTCGTACGCAGGGTTGAAGGTAAGTATCACTAATAGCCCTTTTCACATGGTCATAAATCATGATATTAATACACCAGGTACGAACAAGAACCAGTTCTTTTGGAAGAAACTGTCGTTGGAATGAAAAGTTATCCTTTGTTGGTACGTATCCTACGACCAATCAAATAATTGGAATTGATCTACTCACAACTAATTGCTGTACTAGTATTGTAAAATCAGCAAAAGATATTCATTTCTCTTCTTTATCGAAACGTACCAACGACACATGTAAGTTACATGTATTACGTAGATAAGCAAATTATTTGATTTGCGATTATTGTTTGTAGATAATTTGCCCACGTTTGGACCAGCTTGGATTTATTTGTACAGCGGTACTCAGGAATCACACTATGTTGGCAAACTTTTAGTATCTTTCAATACGGAGGTTTTGTCATTCCAATCGGTACCGGCACACAAAACACAAACCAATCGAATCTATGAGCCACTTGTCACGTCCAACTACTGGCAAGAGCAAGTTTTTGTAATTAAACTCTGCATGATAAAGATGCAGCTCTTCGCCGAGTTATCCACGCGTCAACTATTGGTATATCTTAGCTGTGCTGATATTCGATCCAAAGCCATAATTCTTACCATAGACAAACAAAAACTAACACAATGTCATCGATCTGTGAATTGTGGTGAGGTTATTATAACACTGAAGACACAAGCGCCCGACTATAGGCATAAATATTTTGTACAAGCGACCATCAGTAATTTATGTGATGACATAAAGGAATTCTCGAATCTGTTCAAAAGAGCAATAATCGGGCAAGGTGAAAACAATTTTGATTTGAAAAATCGCAATATTTTTAACCATTTGCTGGCACAGTTGGAATTGGATTTTATACATGCCTATGAAACAATAGCACAAGACAATTTCAAGCAACATACAAAATTGGATCAACTGCGTAAAAGCCACATCTTGCAACAATTGGTGAGTATGATCATGCTATATATATACACTAAACGAGTTTAAAGTGATATACCTGATAACGAATACTCGTGTTTTCGCCAGATGTTGAAGAAATTAGAGATTACTGCTATTAGATCCCGTTTGAGTTCATCTACCACCTTTCAAGAAGTTTCATTGCTCATTACGGACGTAGACGCTATTTTAAGCTGTTTATTGGAGTTATCAAATGATGTAAGTACTACTAAATAGCTTTCAAGTAAATGTGACACTTTTCCAGTTATTTATTTATTCTGAAAGGATCAAAACCAGTACCCTGACGTCTTGCTACATGTGTATGCGTCAGGTCATTCATCAGTGATTGCAATTGCACGGTTCCACATGGTCCATTACCTTCAGTCAAACGCTTCAGGCGTGCCTGGAATACGATGTGGGAAACGATGCACAGTACTCCTGAGATCAATACATTGCAATCATTCGTGTCCTGATCATTGCGGTTGTATTTATGCTAAGCTGGACTATCAGTTGCAAATAGGAACCGAACGAAGGGAACAGGAACCTCCGAGCGGCTTGATGGTAGTGGAAGATCCCTCATGGGGTATTACTGATGTTCGACAGCAACTACTGAACAATCATATGACAACAACATTTGTTCGCTGCAAAATACACGTGTATCAAGGACGGATTTTTGCGGGAGTAGATGAATCTGAACAGTGTAATGTAAAATTAAGTATACTTTTTGAAGATTACGAAATGGCTCTTACGGTAGGTTTTATATAGTTTGTGTAAACTATTACTGGATTTACTGAATGAGTACTTTCGTTGCAGACACTACCATGCCCGCTTTCATCATTCTGGAATGAAACGATCGATTTTCAGAATGTGCCTTTTTTCAGGTCTACTATGGCGTACAGCAATAATCAGCAATGTACTGTTATATTTATTTTGCAGGACGATAAAAAGCTAACGGTAATTGGGTTGAGTTTTCTGTGGGCATTTGTGTGTTTACTATGTGAATGTTTGTTTGAATTGTTTGATATGATCCCGTCGTGTTGATATCCAAAAAAAATGTAAAACAAAATAATTTAAATTTCATTCTAGTCAAAAATAGCAATTGGCTGGTTGGAAACATCAATTAAGCCGTTACGAGCAGAAGAACTAAAGGAAAGAAGCAAAGATCAGCCGCATGAAACCCTCAGGACTACAGAACTTCGAATTTTGAATATGACCATGCAATGGATTCCACTTTATCAACGAGGAATAAAGGTGGCAGAAATCCTTGTATCAAGCGAAATAGAGGAGGTTTTTGTCCAACAGTTTACAATTTTTTTATATTAATTTTAACAAATCAGTTAACACTAACTATATTAATATTTTAGATTCCTAACTTAGCACAGAAAAGCTGTGAACTGTTGCTAGTACATAGTTTGCCACCAGAGATAGTTCCAACGTTGGTTCCTTTTATAATTCGAGTACGCTTTATTGGTCTACGACAAATGCATAAGCGTTCATATGAAAAGTTGAAAAAAGCTAGAATTTTGATAACAATTGGAGATGGTAACATTATGAGTGGAGTTTCTAAAGCTACTTATGAAAACAGTGCTAACTTTCCGGAAGGATACGAAACATGTTCTGTAGTGAGTAGAACAACAACAAAAAAATACAAGAAAAATGTAATAACTTTTCGACAATTATTACAGCGGCTTCCAGCGAATCCAAATTATTGGCCTTTGATGACCATCAAGCATTTTTGTTTAACAAAAGAAAAACAGATGAAATTAATCGGCAAATCCATAGTAAATGCATCTGGATTGCTAAATAATTCAATTGTCAAAAGATCTCCTGCTGAAAACACAACTATAATCGAAATAGATCAGGAAGAGAATATAACGAGTATTCCAAAACGTTATGAATTGAATACGTTATATTTATGGTCAAACGTTCGTGATATGATCGATCAACAGGTTAAAGATTTTGTTGAACCTAAAACATCGACGATAGAGCTGAATGCTGATGCTATGAATCACACATGGTGGACAAAATTTTATGATAACCATCTTGCAAAAAAATACCAAAGAGCTATACTGAAGGTGAAATTTGTAAATTAATATTAGTAAATTTTAAAAGTAACATTTCTTCATAATATTCCACAGATATTTCCTACAGAACTGGAGAATGTTTCAGAATTTCACGGATTCAAAGATTGGAGTGGTAGTTACACATTGCATAAAGCAAAAGACGAAAAGAAAGGTGGCATCCTTAAGCAAGAATATGGCGTTGTTAAAAGTCTGATTCAAATTCATTCTGACATTAAAACAATGAATCTTAACAAGCAAAACGAAGCGTAAGGCGCGGCAGTCGTGTATTATATCTGCTTACATTCATTATCAAGTTTTACCACTATTTCAGCGTGGACAAACGAATAATACCGACCACCGTGGAATTAGTAGTTGTGGTGTACGTTGTACAGGCTTTAAATCTTACTTCGCGTGATATTATGTCAGAATCAGATGCCTACATAAAAATATCCTACGGCCACCAATGTGTACGCGATCGTGCATATTACATTCCAAATCAAGCATCCCCCGTGTTTGGGAGACGGTTCGAACTACGCGGCAAATTGCCAAGGTAAGCATGAACAATGATAATTGATAATTGATTGAATAATTGATTAATGATTATGATTTGAACGTTGTTTATAAGCAAACATATATTTATCTGCACCACAGCGATCAAATATTGCATCTATCAGTGTATGACAGAGACTTTGCCTCCAAGGATGACTTAATCGGCAGCACCAGCATAGATATCGAGGATCGTTTCCGCAGCAAACATTTACCCTGTTTTGGATTGCCAAACTATTTTACATCGAAAGGCTGCAACAAGTGGCGCCACCAAATGAAACCATCCGAAATGCTGCTTGATTTGTGTGAACGGCATCGAGTGGAGAAGCCACGAATTGAGGGACACAAGATCATCATTGGGAAGGCAGAATTCAAAGCCGAAGTTCTGACGGCAAATGAGTGCCTAACGGAACAGCTTTGCCTGCTGGCGCTTAATAATTTCAAGCACGTTGTCAATGGGTTTTCCCTAACGCCAGAACACGTGGAAACACGTTCGTTGTATCATCCAAAGCGGGGTGGCATTGAGCAGGGCAAGGTTCAACTATGGATCGAGTTGTACGAACCAAGCCGTCCACATCCGTTACCGATTGACATTACACCACAACTCCCGAAACCTTACGAGCTGCGGCTGATCGTTTGGAACACGGCCGACGTGATGCTAAATGAGCGCAACATTTTCGGCACGGAGATGAGTGACATCTACGTAAAATGGTACGTACCAATTCATCAAGGTCATGTCCGCCTAAGGGACGGGGTCAATGACAGCCAAGTTACCTTTTCTTTCCCTCCGCTTCGTGTCGTTGCAGTTGGCTACAGGAGTTCACGGAAGCTCAGTACACGGACGTTCATTATCGTTCACTAACCGGGGAAGGAAACTTTAACTGGCGCATGGTGTTTCCTTTCCGCTACTCGCCCGCCGATGGGATGGTAGGTAGATTTCATGCTTCGGGTGTTGACCTCCACTGCCCGATCACTGGCGGTGGGTAGGTGGGGAAGGTTGCCACCAGCAACATTGGAAATGTTTAGGTAACTTTGATAATTAAGATTTTATTACGCTCTCAGTTAGTGCTCCGTCGCAGAAAGGCTTTCTATGAGCAATACGATACCGAGCTCAAGTATCCCCCAGTATTGACCGTGCAGATTTGGGATAATGACTCGTTTTCGGCGGACGATTTTCTCGGAACGGTGGATCTTAACCTCACGCAACTGCCTGTCCCAGCCAGCACGGCTGATGCTTGCACGCTGACTCAAAGCCTATCATTAACAGGATCCGGAAGCGGTACAGGTGGCAATGGTTCTTTGAACCTGTTTGTACGTCGCCGTGTCAGAGGATGGTACCCGGTGCATGGCAACATAGCCTCCAACATCGATACCAGTGATCAACAACGTCAGTATGACGGTATATCGTTGACGGTGAGTCTTTCCCACGAAGGTGTATCATCAATCGCGCCGAGGGTATGAACTTTTTAATTTAATTATCTACCATTCTTTCCATACTTCTATGGAACCGTTCATGCCAAAATCAGGGTAAAATTGAGCTGGAGCTGGAAATTCTTAGTCAAGAAGATGCTACCCAGAATCCAGTTGGAGTGGGTCGTAAGCCACCGCAGCATCTTCCCGAGCCGCTGTAAGTATAGTTGCAGAATCGGTAGTTAGACCGGGAGCGCCAACATCGAAGAGCATAAAATTCCTTCCGTACACCGTCTTGCCCACGGTTAGAAACAACGTGAAACCGTACAAAACAAACTGCCGCATTTAATACACTGACGACACTGGTAGTCTACAAAAATGTCCTCCTTCGATTACTCAGCCATCGAGCCATTCAGAGTATCTTCAGACAATCATTGAGATTTTTATGGTTTCGATGGGATTCTATTTGTCTCAATTAATAGCAAAGCAAGTTGCTGACCATACACTTCTTTACTTTTTGTAGATATGGAAGAGAGAGAGAGAGAGATAGAGAGAGAGAGATAAAGAGAGAGAGAGAGAGAGCGCTTGGTTTAGGTGTAGACTGATAAACAAGTTAACTGTAACTTCTTCTTCGCACTGTCTTCGGAATATTTGCACAACAAACAAGAAATTATTTTGGATCTTCATTAATCAATGTAAACATTGTATTTCTCGCGTTTCAACACATGGTTGTAATTAGTTATGCGTTTCGATGTGTTCGATGCTTTGTTACTGTTTCCATCCGCAACGCATCAGCATTATTGTTTGACAAACAACAACTGGTGCTATATTTCCGTCACTTTACGCAGTAGATGTTGAATCTTTTTATCACTTTCTACCTAGGCTAATGTTCATTTTTTATTATTTATTCCTTCTTTTTCCAGGCGTCCGGAAGTATCTTTTAACTGGTTACAGCAACCAGCAAAAACATTCAACAAGCTGTTGTGGCCGCGTGTACGAAAATCCTTCATTTGGATAGGAATCACACTGTTGCTGTGTTTGGTTGTTTATGGGTTGGTGATAAATATGCCTACAGTCTTTATGGTGCGATCGTTAGAACAGCGACAATCCACTGCAAGTTCATTTTCCGGAGAATCTTAACTTGAGTTCAAATGATGTAATATAATTGATTCATTTTCTTCAATAAATTAAAATATAAATTATTTAAATTGTTGCACACAATATTACTTATATATTGTCCATTGTGTCTTTAGTAAATGAAAATGATCCAACTTTATAACCCTGTTGATACATATGTATGATACATATTCATACCAACTTTATGTATGATACATATTCATTATGTTTGTATTTTCATTCACCGAGTCAGTTCATAATAGATTTACCTTGCTTTTTCGGCTAACGGCGTTTTTCACACGCCCAAAAGTTTCATATTACATGGCAAAAATAACTGACTGCACTCATGAAATTGTTTAGCTCTTTGAACAAAAAATCGATTTTTGTGTAGTAGGAAAATAGGCACGGTAAATCAGGATTGTAGACACCCTTATACGCTGTGTTTCGTAGTAAATGTTAGTGTGTAAACTCGCCGTTTGTTTGGCATGGAACCGACGACAGATTGAACAACTTATACGCTGTAATATGGGTGAAGCACATGCAACAAGTTACACCCATTGCAGGATGATTCGAATGAAACCAAAAACGGCGTAACGTGCACTGGCGGTAAACTGAACTATCCCGGGACCCATTAAAATAATGACCGATAAGATCCAACAACACAGCAGAGAACGTTCGTTTGGGAATAGACAGTGAAATGTTACTTTGATAAATGGATACAATTGGCGCGAAACTCTTCGTGCGGTATCGATGCGCAAGTGGACCGTTCGTGAATCAGGCTGATTTCGGTCGATTGCATGATGCTAAAATGGTTGATGACGTTTCATTTTTTCCTTTTATTTCAAAAAGCAATTAAAATATAAAAAAGCTGCAGGTTTTATCATAGAAGGATGGGTCATTTATTGAGTGTTATAAATAATTTCACCCTATCCGTCTCAAGTAAACAAAATTAGCGACAGCTTCATGGTTTGTGTTGAAATTCAACTCATTCTCTTGAATGTCCTGCAAGTGATAACGTCAACAGCTGCTTTCATGTAGCTCGTTAGAAGGAAACCTTACTTCAGCAAAATCACTAATCATACGATGGTTTCGATGGTGAATTCAAGGCGTTCGTTGGGATTCCAAAGATCGTACTCTTATCGCAATCATTAATCTATGTACTTCATCTAACCCAGCCATCCAACTTGGCGAGGAATATAGACAACAAAACGATTTTGTAGCAGCAGGCGCTAAATGATGTTTTCTTTGCGACGCGTATGGTTTATCTTCCATGACTATTCCTCCGCGTGACTCTCCCCAGCCACGGAGGAATCAACAGTATCTGGGCTGTGAAATGTTAACCTAAACACGTCAGCACAGAGTACAACGTGCGAATGGGAGGGTACGTCAGTATGGAGCTTTAACCACGCTGTACCACATTTTCATCGCTGTATGTTTGCCCTCCAAAGAATGGCCACCATTCGACCCACCCTCGAAAGAGGAGGGGTTTCCACTAGTTTTGTTTTCCCCACATTGCTACGCACACACACCGAGCCAACTGTTTCCTGTCCCCTGTGTGGATTATTGCAGAAGACTGGCACTTTCTCGCCTCGCTCTAATCATTTGCTTAATTTAACTCGTTCCGGTGCTGTTGCAACAGTATTCCGTCAGCCGTTGGACAAGCCGAACGTGTAAGAGGAGTGCATGGATGATATCGTATCAACTTGGAACAACCAGAGTATAATCCTTTGCTGTAAATATACTGCAGCTTTGTGTTGTAAAGTGTTGGCAAGTTACATGTGATTGTGATTAGCACGATGGACATCGATGGATCAGAACACAAGGATTATGTGAAAAGATGTCGATTTTAACTGCTGTTTGGTGTTACAGTGTTCCTACACTAGTGATCGTTAAATCCAATCGTTATTAAAGTGTTGTGTCGTTATAAATGAGTTACATTCCTGTGTTAAATTCAATTTTCTTAAGCAATTACCCGTTACTGGCCGTTACTTCGTATAAAACACATCATGTGTTAATGCGTTTGGTGATAATATGTAGTTGAAATAAGGTTGAAAAAGTGTGTTAAAATTGATTTACAAAATATTACGGTTTCATGGAACACATTGTGTACTTTTAATATTGCAATGAAAGCCTCTCTACACAAAGGATTCAACTTAAACGCAAAACAGAATCATACTAATTGAGCAGTACGTTTCAGCAATTCCTTACGAAGGATTGACATATGTAGTTAGCGTGACGTGTGTGGTATTAATTACTAACCGCAATAAAACACCAATTAATTTGAATCACAAAAAAAATTCACATAATTGCGTCCAGTAATGCCATGGTGAAAATGTTAATTCGTGTTCAACTTGACCATGAAATTGCGGATTGCGTTAAAGTAATGTTGAAATATTTGAGTGAAAATATTCATGAATAAAGTAATGAAAAATAGTTATTTGAGATACAATTATTAAGTTCGAGATGAGCCACAGTTATAAAATATCGATGTATCGCTACAAAAAGGTGGACCTGTAAAGTAAATAGCTTAATTGCTGGTCTCATCATAGACTAGTAAAAAAATCAAACCATGCATGCAACTGATATGATATCAGTTAAATTTAGGTTATCTGATTGTAAAATTATGTGTCATAAAAGCGTATGAAGATTTCTGGTACAAACAATTGTTAACTTTACTTTATCACTCTTTTTCTATTTGAATTACTTGGAGGTTGGATAAATTGGCTTCGAAGGCATTTCAGCGTTTATAGTGATCTTCTATAGCTTTGATACCATTTTTAAAATAGTCATTTCGCCTCAAAATAGGCCTTTTTTCAGCAATGTCCTCATCATTGATCCTAACTTTCTTTTCAGCAAACAAAATTCTAGGTCTACAAATAGAGAATAGTCCCTAAGGCAAGATCTGAAGAGCACAGTTGATGGGGCACCAATCTTATTCAATAACTTGAGGCACGGTTTTTTTATCAATTGTGATCTCACGTGGCAGCCACTATGCGCAAAGCCTTCATATGTCCAGTTTTATGTAAATCATTTGGCACACATGTTTATTAGATAACGCATCTGTATCTGTAATCTCGATCCATGCTATTTTATGGATATCAAACCGATTTTTTCCTACTTTTCTGGAAACCCCACCTCTATCAGGTGTCCACAGTTTTGTGCTTCGATTGTGCCACTACGGCAACGTTTAAACTAACAAAACTAATATTAATTGTTTGAAAGTGATAGTATTAAGTTCGAGTTTTATTAATGATTTGCAAAATTACAGAAGTTGTCTCACTCAAAATTATACATATATTTAAAAATCAATTAAACTAACAGCTATCAAACTCATGCCCATATTTTTTCAAAATTGAACAAAATTGAAAATTGAAGTTTTGTGCTGCAAATTATACAAAAGGACACATACATATCTATCCATCTATATTGTAATGTCCTTCAGTTTAATGAATCAAATTTTCGAAGAAGTCCTTGATTTAAGTCCAAATCGTTAATTGCTATTTATTCATTTGTATAGTATTGAGGGAACAAAAAGGTGATAACGGAATTGTGATATTTTGAAGTCGGAGAATCTTTAAATTCAGGAAGAACTCGGAAAAATGCTGGTCATCCCGACTGTAAGGTGTTGGTTAAATCAAATGACAGTACTGAAAATTTTAAATTCAATTTTTATTCATTGTCAAATTTCAGATTAGACAATTAAAATAAACAAATCCTAATGAAAATGATTTATTCGAATTAATAGGGCTGATTGTTATATATTAAGGGGCGATTCCGTGGTGCAGTCGTCAACTCGAACAACTCAATAACATGCTCGTCATGGGTTCAATCCCCTAATGGACCGTTCCCCCGTAGCAAATATTGACTATTCGGCTGTGTGGTAATGAATTAAGTCTCGAAAGCCTGTATAGGTCGGCATGTCCATGTAGGCATGTAGAAGAAATTTTCTTACGCCAAATAGAAGAAGTTATATATTAAAATATTTTTTAGAATTTTTAAAGAGATATTTTAAAAATATCTGTTCCGAAAAATAAAACAAAAATGAGAATAATAAGAACATGGAGACTATATATCCCCCAATAATAATATTTCGCTATTTTGACTACCACAGTTAATTGTTAAATGTTAAAAGTTTTGTATGATGCGTAAGAGCATTGCTCACTTCAATAAACGATGCCTACTCCGCTGTACTTAATTCATAGTCCTAGATCAGTTCGATCGGATACGGATCACAATCATCCAACATGCGAAGTCAACCACGAAGAAGAAGATCTTCAACAAACTCAAGCCTTCAAGGTGAAGCATTAGCAAGCGGAAACATTGCCAATGAACAGCGAAATTTTATAACGCATCAAATCATCTTCCAGAATTGGCTTCTATCCCGGCTGAAGCTTCCAACTGGCCATGGTATTCAAAACACAAAGGTGAATCAAATCAATGCACACGATAATAACGAACTGCAAGCCATCCTAACACAGCCGGCGGAGGCCGAAGTATGCTTACTTAGCGATAGCCCATACCGGATTCTAAGGGTGAGTAAGATGTTAAAACGCTTTGCTAAATGTACTCAAGTAACAACTCCCATTTTCAATGGTTGCGTATCGTTACATATTTTGTCTGCATAAATGAATCACGGTACACTGTAACCGGCGCACATTTAAATTATAGTTATCCATTTGCCTCAGTTTTATGTAAAGGTCAAATTGAACATGTTTCATTTTTAATCGTGTTCCCCTGTGTTCCCCAAACTTGTTCAAACTTCAAGCGATCGCGTGAAGCTAATGGATGCATGTCATATAACTGATTGCTTAAAATGCTTTACATAAGGTCCTTACCGTTGAGTAGGGTCAGTATATTCCCAGAAGTAAATTTAAAAAATGTATCACGCGTGCTAGACAGTCCACTTCCTCCGGGACTAAAGTGGAGTACTTTTTTACTTTTTCCCCTTTCGAAATTTAATTTTATACCATATCTGTTCTGATGGCTTTCCCGCAGTGAAACGATGCAATGCCATTCCAATGTTTCCGAATGGTTGATTCTATACCTAGGAACCATTTCGTACGATCTACCTACGATACTTCGTGCAGCGTTCGTCGGTACGAACGTTTCAGGTGCATCATCAGAGCTCTCTGATTTTAACCACAAGCAATGGCAAAGGACACTCTTTGATTGATAGCAAAGAGGGTTTTACTCTCGAGCTTCATTCGTTTCTCGTGCTTTTACAAAGCTGCTACTTTTTTTTGAATGGATGTACGGAGGTAGCCCTTATTGCTCGCTCTCTGTTTACTTGGCTCTCTCAGCATCCTTGGTAATCCTTATGGAAAGACGTCCGGTCCTATAAAACACCTATTCGCTGGGTGGTGTGGCCTCAGTCTAGTGTTGTCCGCGATCTTAGCCGATGTGTTTGATAAGGAAGTGAAAATTCGGAATCATTCGTGTGTAACGGTTTATTACTTAAAGGATCAAACCATCGCACATCTTATTCAGTGTGGCAGTAGTGGCAAATATCAACATTTTCAATGGAAGTGTTATGTTGTGATATATGTCCTGTGTTTGAAATGAAAGTAATAAACTTCGTGTTTTGTACTGAAATGAACCAGCTAAAATCAAGCGAAATGGGGCAATAAAGATTAGCAGTTTTTCACATGCGATGAGCTTTTACGACTCCCATCCATAATCCCTACAAGCTAATATGTGGAATAAATAAAAAGTGCGTTTATCTTTGCGTTAATGCT
Organism: Anopheles gambiae; assembly: GCF_943734735.2. Taxonomy (NCBI): domain Eukaryota; kingdom Metazoa; phylum Arthropoda; class Insecta; order Diptera; family Culicidae; genus Anopheles; species Anopheles gambiae. The sequence goes on along the minus strand of NC_064601.1, from coordinate 68,095,289 downwards.
ACGAATAATACTACGAATCAATAATTTTGAATGCAGGAAGTACAATTCAGGAAGTTATGTGTTTTAGAAAATTTCGAAGTAAAATGAATTTCATGAAATGTAATAATGTATAGTCCTTTTTTACAATTTATCATTTTATTTTCATTTTTAAATTTTTATACTTTTTAATGTTTTATATTTCATATCCATTGGAATTTCATGACTATTTCAACATAATTTATTTTTTTTTATTTTATATAGTTGAGTGTAAATAAAGGAACTGTACAATTTACTTCTAAACATAATAAATAGTTTCAAAGTGTTTAAAACATTTTCCTTAAAAAATATTTGCTAGTCTTTTTATTTAAAACATTTTCCTAAAAAAAATCTTTGCTAGTCTTATCAGTTTTTTTTATCAACTATTATTGAAACTTTGATAATGTGAACCTAACTTTTAATTCTGACTTTTTAAATTGATTTAATTAATTGTCACTATCCGGAAAGTTCGAGCGCAGCTTCGTATAGTAAATGACAATTCGTTAATTGAGCTTGATGAATTAGATTGACGGATACAGGAAATTTGGCGATGTTAAGTTACAACTTTGTTCGTAGGTATACCAAATAGATGATAGATCAATTACCAAACATGTAACATAGTGGTCGCTTACGATTTATAGCAATAGCAATAAGTTGATTACGGCTTTCAAGAGAATACAAAACCTCCATAATTGGCGTAAAGTTAAAATAGCAGCGGTAATAAGTACTTAACTAGAGGCGGTGCGATAGTCTATCCGGCAAACAAACCGTATTTACACGGCCTTATCTCTTACCTACGACTAACTTAATTCGGTGAAATTGTGTTAGCCTTTTGTGACTCTAATCTTCGTAGTACTTTTAAGAATAGTTACTCAGTGTCAAAACTTAGATAAACATAATACTTTAAAACAAAACATACTTTAAGCTTACATAAGTAACATAAGATGTTTCACAAATCAACGAAGTACAACAGTAACGCAGTACAACGAAAAGTTACTTAAAACATTAAACAGAGTTTTGTTTGAACACGCGTGGAGCTCGATCTCAACAGTACCATTATACCCAGTGCCAATTTATTCCAGATTTACGAATATTAATGTCGTCTGTTTGTGGAGCTGTGATCTAAAAAATCCTTCATCGATCAACACAGCTTACTTAGAGCTCTAGTACTGCAGTGTATCCTTGTTCAAGTGCTTACCGGAATCACTGTAGGTTTCAGCGAGTATTTGAACCCATCATCCTATACTACACTTCAAGTGCAGCTAATCTGATGTTATCTGTTGCTATGTATACACGCAAATCTCTACGACATATGTGGCGCAACTGTGCACAACGGAACGGGTTCACGATCGCAACACCACTGAAAATACCCGTCAACTGGAGCCGAGTACTGCGCCTTCAAGGAAGCGCACGCATTAATGCGGAGGAAGTATTGCAGGTTACTATCGAATGGTATTGGTTGTTTGTGTAGTTTAGCAAAGCAGATATAAATTAAATGCAGCTTTTGACTACACATGCACTTTTATTTGTAAAATCATACGAATGAAAAGTTAACTAACTCATCGTACCATGTGAGTGTATACCGTGGTTGCAATGGAGACGCCTGGTACGACGTAATTTCTTATGCTCGTCAAGCGGAACGTAAACAACGTCTTTGATTTGAAGATTTGGTTGAAATTACTGGTAGAAATGTTCCGCACCAGGTTGATTCGTTTCATAACGGTTGTTTTGCTTTCAATGCTTCATGGTGAAATCGATTGACTTTCCGTGCTTATCACTCAATACAGTTCAATTATCATACAATCAATACGCGACTCATCCGACCATCTGACTGTCGTGTTTGCATTGGCGATCCTACCGATAGGCACGCATCACTTCACGCCTGGTTCGATTTGGGAATTAAATCGTCGAGCATTTCCACCGATGACAGCAGCGTACAACATAGCGATAGGTTTGGCATATCTACGGACACACGAACAGTTTGATAATGCGTTGCTTTGTTACCAATGGTGGGCATTCCTTGGACAAAGTAAACATTCAATAAAATGTATTCTGGAAAGGGTTATACTTTCTCCCGAAAAGGCATTGGGTGGAAGGTAGCTTTATCGCAACACAGCAAACGCGAAGTGACATCTACTTTTATCATTAACACATGAAAGATGTCATCCATATAATGTTAGTTTATTCGTTCGAGTGATACATAGAACGCAACTATTGAAGCGCTCAGTTGATGAACGTCGGTTGAACCATTTTGGTTGTTTAGTCGATGTGATCGAACAAGTGAAGCATGGGTGAAAAATACGAAAAGAAGCACAAAACTGCACCGTACACCGAAACGCCGAGGGTGAAACTTTGCTGGATTGATACAATGAAAAACACCTTGCGCAGTTCGTTTTCCTTTCTGAGGGTCAGTCCATTGAAGCGATAAGACTTATTTATATTTTATGTGTTGAAAGGGTAGTATGCTGTGGGTTAGATGTATGGTAACGTTGGTGAAGTTAAAGAAAGTTTTGTGGCAAATTCAACAGATTTAGCTCTGTTTATTCAATTAAAATTTGATTGCTGGATGCAGTTGTTTCTTTGAAACAATACAAGTTGATTACTGTCAACTAAGTTCCATTAGTATTTAAGATGCAGCTTCATTGTATCAACACACAAAACAATAATTGTTTAATATTGTGCATAAATCTCGTAATTGTGTAATATTAAATCAAATTGGGTACCACACAAGAGAGTGGAGAGTGGAGTTGATACCAGAGAGTGGAATGCTTTCTAAATAATATTTCTACGAAACTTTGAACAGGCGGCAGAAGCCGGTAATCTAGAGGAATTCATACGCCTGTATGAAGGGGACAATAACCGACTTTCGGTGAAGGATAGCAAGGGACGCACGGCTGCCCATCAGGCGGCTGCACGGAATCGAGTTAACATCCTTACCTTCATACACGGCCAAGGCGGAAACTTGAATGCACAGGACATGGTTGGAAACACACCGCTTCATACGGCAGTCGAAAACGATTCGTTGGATGCGCTGGAATTTCTGTTGAAAATGTAAGTATATAATAAAGCTATGCTTAATCTTTCAGCTGCTTGCACACGTTTGGAGCGATAAGAGCGCGTTCTGGCTTTTGAAATGAGCGGTGCATTGTTTTGTTATGAAATTAAAAGTTTCGGTTGAAAGTTTGTCGTTTAGGACGCATCTCTTAAACCCGTCGGTTGGTTTGTTTTCGTATACCAGCATTACATTTCTAAATTGTATTTAAAAGTGCATGGAAATTGCACAGCTCATTCAAACATTAATGTACAATAACTATGGAACTATTATTTACTTATGATTTAAAAACAATAATTAAATTATCTAAATCTTCTTAATGGATATTTTATCAGATTCGTTCAGTCCTTTTGTTTATTCGAACATATTGCTCTTACAGAAAATTTGATAAAAATTAAAATTACTTTTTCTATATGGTAAATGTACCAATAGTGGTGCAATTTGTAGTGGTACCGATGTGTTTTAATGGATTTAAAGTGTCATGAAGGTAAATTCATGAATATTTTAACAAATAGCAATTGGAATATGTTTATCTTTGCAATCACAACCATTTTTACCATGAAACACATCAAATTTTCGAAAAAAAACATATTTTTGTGACTGCTTCGTTGTATCTATAATGGTGGTATGGTTCCTATAGTCGTCGTATTGTGTTCCTATAGTGGTGGTAAACAAATATGCTTCAAAACAGTGTATACTATCAATGGAGCTTAATTTTGAAGCTGTTTTCGTATGAATAGCAAGGATCACTGTCATTATTTCTATTTCTTAAATAATTTGATCGTGAAAAATGTATGAATTTGGTTAATTTAAATATTGACTTAAGTACGTCATACAGTACCTGTCGTCAACCCACATCTAAAATCTAAATCTAAAATTTCCAGTTTTTATTGATTTTATAACTAAGACCACTATAGGAACATGCCTATTTTGCGTACCTATAATGGCACTATCGTAAAAAACACTTAAAATCACGTAAATTTGGTCAAAAGGCAATAAATTATAATAAACAATATCATTTGTTAACAATTATGTTGAAAAATTAATAATTGCGTTGTTTTGTGGTCATGCAGAACGTTAACAATGATATGAGTTTCGTTATGAAATCCTAAGGATTTTGGAAAAATGTTGACACAATTTACAAAATAATGGATTTTTCGGTCACTATGTTACGGAATGGCCCATTTAACTTTTAAACCCTTTGTAAAAGGACAGAGAACATGTCACACTATCATAAATATCTTAATTACTGTTAATTTTTCGTATGAGACGCATTTTAGTGCAATAGCACTACTATTGGTACTAGCACCACTATAGGTACGTTTACCCTAAGTGAACTTAATCCATCTATTCACTTAGGCATTTGTTAGGATTCGGGAATTTGTGATTATTCAATTTGTCTGCTTATTTTCGTTTGATTTATGACAATAATTTAAACATATATTTAATATTGGTATATTTACCTTTATGTCCGAAAATGGTTGTTGCTTTAAATAAGATGTAAACGATGGCTTCGACTACCTTATTATATTAACTTATTATTTATTGAAGTATTAATCATAGGAGTGAAATCTTTGCAATTGAGCTATGTAATTTGCAACTATGTTATTATGCTAGCCAAAGCCAACGCTCCTCAACCTAAGCCATATATCGACACTGAATGCGTGCGAAGGCTAAAACTTCATTACCTTAAATATGAATATATATGAAATCATATCGATGCTTTGCAATTTTTGAATATCATTCATAATTACTATAGTTTTTCTAGTATATTTGTGATCATATGCTTTGTAAGTTTATATATTTTGTATTCGTTTTGATTTAATGGTATAAGACTTATAAAAACATCTTTAAGTCATCCCCTTTTTTCCGAGAATTACGACCTAGAAAATGTCTTTCAATAATGGTCGTAATTTTATAGTTTCTTCAAGTCTCATCCCTTAGTAAAGTACCAAGAAATAGTGAAGTACAAATTTAATTATTAAGGGAAGATTTGGCATACAACAAGTTTAAGCTTCATCAAGTTCAATCAGGCCAACATAATTATGATTAAAACTATTACATCTAAATCGTGATCCACTATCCCATAATACTCGACAGTCCGGTGGCAACGAATGTGCTGAACGAAAAGAAGCTCGCTCCAGTGCATCTAGCTACTGAGCAGAACAAAGTGCACGCTCTGCAGGTGATGGGTAAATATCGAGAAGTAATCGACATACAGCAGGGCGGAGAACACGGTAGAACGGCCTTGCATTTGGCGGCCATTTACGACAACGAAGAGTGTGCTAGAATATTGGTAAGAACTCTCGTGTTCTTGTTGCAAAGGTTGTAATTATTGCACCTTAAACGTATTGCCTTTCTGCTTGATGACATTTACGCATGTAGATATCCGAGTTTGGAGCGTGTCCAAGGAAACCCTGCAACAACGGATACTACCCAATACACGAGGCCGCTAAAAACGCCAGCTCCAAAACGATGGAGGTCTTCTTCCAGTGGGGTGAATCTAAGGGTTGTACCAGGGAGGAGATGATTTCCTTCTACGACTCGGAAGGCAACGTGCCGCTACATTCGGCCGTGCACGGTGGCGACATTAAGGCGGTGGAGCTGTGTCTTAAATCTGGTGCAAAAATTTCGACGCAACAGCACGACCTCTCAACGCCGGTTCATCTGGCGGCTGCCCAAGGGGCGATCGAGATAGTGAAGCTCATGTTTCGTATGCAACCACTCGAGAAGCGTATCAGTTTGAACTGCACCGACATCCAGAAGATGACTCCGTTACACTGTGCCGCCATGTTTGACCATCCGGAAATTGTCGAGTATCTGGTGAAGGAGGGTGCCGATATCAATGCGATGGATAAGGAGAAGCGCTCACCCTTGCTGCTGTCCTCGTCACGCGGTGGCTGGCGCACCGTGATGGCCTTGATTAGGCTGGGCGCAAACATTAGCCTAAAGGACGCCAACTCCCGGAACGTTCTACATCTGGTCATTATGAACGGTGGGTGTTTGGACGAGTTTGCGAAAGAGGTTTGTCGCACACAGTCCGAGATTTACCTGTTGCAGCTGCTGAACGAGAAGGACGACGCCGGTTGTTCGCCGCTGCACTACGCTAGCCGCGAAGGCCACATACGATCGCTGGAGAACCTGATCCGGCTAGGAGCGTGCATTAATCTTAAGAACAATAACAACGAGAGCCCACTGCACTTTGCAGCGCGCTACGGACGATACAACACCGTACGCCAGCTGCTCGACTCCGAAAAGGGGACGTTTATCATCAACGAAAGCGATGGCGAAGGACTCACCCCGTTGCATATTGCGTCGCAGCAGGGTCACACAAGGGTCGTTCAGCTTTTGCTGAATCGAGGAGCACTGCTACACCGAGACCACAATGGACGCAATCCACTTCATCTGGCTGCAATGTCTGGTTACAGGCAGACGATCGAGCTGCTGCATTCCGTCCATTCGCACCTGTTGGATCAGGTCGACAAAGACGGGGTAAGTAGGATGGGTATGCGAAGATGACGGGTTTAGGCATACCCTTACATGTTAGCTTAATGTTTGGTGTGGTTAAACGCAATCGATATATGCAATTCACGAGATTCAAAATTTGATATATGCAAGGCGTTCACGCCTACCCAAGATGAAAGTTGATCTCGCTTCTCACTATTCTACTTAGAATACAGCGCTGCATTTGGCGACGATGGAGAATAAACCAAATGCGGTGATACTACTGCTAAGTCTTGGCTGTAAACTGCTACACAATTATATGGACATGAGCGCTATCGATTATGCGATTTATTACAAGTATCCCGAAGCGGCCCTGGCTATGGCAACTCACGAGGAGCGCTCCAGCGAGGTGATGGCACTCAAATCGGACAAACATCCGTGCGTAACGCTCGCACTGATCGCTTCGATGCCGCGTGTTTTTGAAGCCGTACAGGACAATTGCATCACCAAGGCTAACTGCAAGAAGGACTCGAAAAGCTTCTACGTAAGTACGATACGACTGACTCCAGTCGGTTAATTAATTTCTTTTCAGCAAACACTCTTCCGCACGTGGCTCACGGGCACGGGCACACGGGAAATGGTCTAAATAATGTGCTACCAGCTGTGTTGCAAGCGTTCTAATAAAACCCTTCCCACAAACAGATTCGATACTCGTTTAGCTGTCTGCAGTGTCCAGCACTGTACGCGCAAATGGACGCTCGCACCGGAGAAGCCGTCCAGATATCGAAACCGATTCCGCTTCCCGCGTTGAATGTAAGCGGCTACTAACCTTGGCACGCTGTGCTTTTGCATGGTTTGCCTGGATCAGGATCTGCATGATATTTTGCAAAATTTCAGTCATTATACCATTATGCTTGCCCTCATTGGCATGGCTAGCTTGTCACATGGCATCAACTTCGGAATCGGCAGCACAGCGAACGCTTTGTGTTGCATGGCACAGCGAAGGTAGCAATTACGCACCATTTGTCAGCCGGTCCCGCTCAACCATCCTCGGCTGTTTCGTCTGCCTTGCTGACTGTATGCATTTTGCATGCGTTTATCGTTGTAACGTCATGATCGCTTTGAATGACACTAATGTGTGAAGAAAAAAAGAAGCATTATGCGTTGAAAATGTGTACGAAGCTTGGAATGATTAACAGTTCTTTACTTCTTTAGCCTAAAATACAAATCGTTATGTTGTTCGGAATAAGCAGGAGTGTGTTATTTGTCGCTCGGTAAATTGAGAGTATATGATTTGTTCATTTTTATTTAATTTACTTTAGATCAAATATTCATTTCACGCGTACCAAAAGTCGCAAGAGGGCATTGCCGAAATGCGGAAAACTTTGAACGATCCCAAATGGCGCCCACAACCTTTGCATGTTGTTAATGTGAGTTATTTTTCGCTTAAAGGTAATGAATGTATGTCGTACCTGTATGTGTATCAAGGCCAGTATTAAAGAGGGTTTTAGTTTTGTGGCAAAACTAATCTAAAATCTTCGGTAAGGGATTTTTGCTATTTTTTTAGTGTGCTTTAAGGTTCCATGAAATGCTTTATATGTTTTATTTTAAATTTCTGCAACAACGGATAGCTCATGCTATTAACAAATGGCAACATGTTTTGTTTAGATGTTTTTATGTGTGCTATGAATTTATTCAAAATGTCACTCGTAAAAGTTCAAATTTGACGATAAGTAGGAACATTCCAAAACATAAAACATAATAACGTAAAAAATACATGAAATTTTTACAAATACACCATTCAATTATCATGTATAAAATAACAAATCATTAATTTAGAGCAAATATTTGCAAGGAAAAGAACATTGTTTCAAGATAAAGACACGTTCCTACTCATCGACCTAAATTCCAGATCATCCGATCTATTTAAGGTAAGGGAAACGCGATCATAGTAAAACCGAAGTGTATCAAACTTTTGAGATACGATGACACCGGCATTAACCTTTGCACAGGGTTTTGTCTGCAACGAACTACCGTTCTAGTTTATCCACCTTGAACGTTCCGTCCAGCTTCTTACAGCTTACGTGCCCTTATTTGTAGTGCATTGTTCGTGTTTGCTGTTTGCACAGTCAGTGTCTCCGTAATATTGGTGGCTTTCAAAACCTCCTCAGTTCGTGCTTGAAGTAATTTAATTAATCTTTTATTCACGGCACTTCCTGTTGATATTACCTTGCCGCATGACGATCTTCTTGCGTCTGCCGCAATTTTCACGCCACCGCTCGCCAGGCCATGGTGGCACACGGTCGTGTGGAGCTGCTGGCCCATCCCCTCAGTCAAAAGTACTTGCAAATGAAGTGGAACTCCTACGGCAAATACTTTCACCTAGCCAACTTGCTGTTCTACAGTGTGTTTTTGTTTTTCGTGACACTGTTCACGTCCCAGCTGATGCGCAACGCTACTCCTATCGGACATACGGATGGAAATGTAAGAAACCGGGAAACGGAAACTGAGAAACTGAGCCAGTTTCGAGGAAGGCTGCGTTTTAAGACTTATTAAAAATTCATCTCACATGCTTTGCAGCACACACAAGCAGCAGGTACACCGGTGGACAGTGGGCAACATATACTGGCACTTCGCTCAACAATAGCCCGTTCGAAGGGATACAATTTGGGTACCGTGGCTAATATGAGCTCCTCCGTAGCCCCACCTACGATTGAAGAACAGATGGAAGTCACCACCACGACGCTTGTCTCCGGGATCGGTATAATTATCTATATTGTCGTCAATGCTTTGCGTGAGCTGGTGCAGGTTTACCAACAAAAGTGGCACTACTTACTCGAGCCGAACAACTTCATCTCGTGGATACTGTATACGTCTGCACTGATTATGATTTGGCCCATGTTTTCTAGTGGGATGTGCTTCAGTATCAACTATTCGGCGGCATCAATAACTGTCTTTCTGTCATGGTTCAATTTGCTGTTGTTTCTCCAACGATTTGACCAGGTAAGTAATTTTCATTTTTCATTCCTTAATCGTTGACAACATTGTCACATTTGAGGTTTGGTGTATTTGCTCCACTGCTTACTAGCAGTGTGTGCCATCAAAGGAATGTTTTCAATCAATCCGTAGAGTTAAAGTTGCTCCAACATCAAACCTACACTGAAATCACTATAAAGCAACATAGAACCAATGGGCATGACATAAACACGTGTACGCTAGGACCGTTCCGTTCGTGGCAACCGATTTGGAAACATTGACGTCAAGCATCGTATATAACGCAAGAGCTACACTGAAAAGGGGGATACGTTTGGGAAATTCTTTACATTTTTCTGTATTATAGATTATCCTGGGGCACCCAATTTACGGTATCGTGCAGAAGCTGATGCTAGCTTTGGCCGTTCTTTATACCTATTTTATATCAAACAACGATTTTTGAAAGGATACAATGATGAAGCCTGCTTTAAAGTCATAAAACAGTTGAATCAATGCATTGGACAGTTATTAATTTATTTGTCTGTTAAAAATGTTGGTTATTTCTTGCTTTGCAGTGTTTTTTCTGTATTACCATTGTAGAATATGAATATTTTTTATAGTTATCAACTACAAAATATCTAGATATGATCAGATGTTTTATATGTTTCTACTGTTTGCAACGAAAAAAAAATATTAAATTATCTGTTTTATTAAAACCATGTATAAACTAATGGGCCATCAATTCAGACTACTATCTGGTATGACTTTTCCTACACAGTTCATAGACTTGTTTTGCCAAAAGTACGTGTTTTTTGCGACGTGTTTCGCTACATTCTCACCAATCAGTGGTATGTGTGTTCCTCACAGCCATGCGAAGGAATAGTTTGTGAAAGTAAAATGTAATAAAGGCAAATGGCTTTCGGACGGTATTTGTCGAAGGAAACGATAGCTTCAAACATTCCTTCACCATTCTACACGCCACGACAGCAGCAACGGAACGGTTATTAATTTTATTCTTCTTCTTTGTCCCGGTTTTGTACGTTTGTTTGTTTTTAGATTGGTATATACGTGGTCATGTTTCTGGAAATCCTTCAAACGCTTATCAAGGTCTTGATTGTGTTCAGCATTTTGATCATCGCATTTGGGTTGGCGTTTTACATTTTGCTGTCGAAGGTACGTACAGTTGGCAGCTATTCAGTTCGTGCGATTGTAATTAAAGCGTCCCTTTAAACCGTTCAGGTGTCTGAGCCTCAAGTGAATCATCTGTCCTTCTCATCGATACCTATGTCTCTGGTGCGGACCTTTTCGATGATGCTGGGTGAGATGGATTTCGTCGGCACGTACGTGCAACCGTACCACGTGGGAGATCTACCCTTTCCTTTCCCTTCGTTTGTTATACTCTGTAAGTGATGTGTACGACGCAGGCAAGTGTGCAGACGTACACGGGCTAAAGCAATTTTTGTCGCGCAGGTTTGTTCATGATCCTTATGCCGATTCTGTTGATGAATCTGTTGATCGGTTTGGCGGTCGGTGACATCGAATCGGTTCGCCGCAATGCCCAACTCAAGCGGCTTGCCATGCAGGTGGTACTGCACACGGAGCTGGAACGCAAACTGCCCCAGATGTGGCTCGAGATGGTTGACAAGATGGAGCTGATCGAGTATCCGAATGAGAAAAAGTGTAAACTTGGCTTCCTCGATTCCGTCCTGCGTAAGTGGTTCTGCAATCCTTTCACGGATGATTACAAAGGTACCGTATTAGCTTTACCAGCGCGACATCACGCTGTACTAGTAGCAGGCAATGATATATCGCCATTCAAATAGGTGGTATCGATTACGTACTGGAAAACACGGAAGACTACGTAGCGGTTGAGTTGGAGAAGCAGAAACGAAAACTGCGTGACATTGGTACAGCCCTGGATGCACAACATCAATTGCTTCGGTTGATCGTACAGGTACGTAATGCAATTAACGTTGATGTATGTGTACTAGAGCATAACACCAACACAAACACCCTTTCTCTCTCTGTCTCTCTCTCTCTTTCTCTCTCTCTCTCTCTCTTTCTCTCTCACTCTCCCTCTCTCTCTCTCTCTCTCTCCCTATCGATTGTATTGACTTATTACTCAGAAAATGGAGATAAAAACCGAAGCAGATGACGTTGATGAAGGTGTCTCGACAAGCGATCTGAAGGCGTCCAGCGGGCTATTGACCGGGACTCGATCATCGCGCTGGTCATCGCCGAGAATACGCAAGAAACTAGGTGCCACCCTCAGCTTCAACAAATCTATTGGCAAGTGAACGCATCTAAAGTGAAGTTCATAGTCAATTGTTCGCTCAACTGCTGATGCATCTTGAGAGCCGCAATGAATATGAACCTAACTGGGCGGTTTTCATAACCGTTTCATTTCAAACTAATCATAAAAAGAATACACAGAGCTTGTACGCGCGTGTTTGTGTGTATGTGTACGCGTGTGTGCGTATGTAGATATGTAACATTATCATTTCAGCATCCATGTTTATGTGTAATGAAACTGGCAGAAACGAATTGTATGCATAGACCACAAAATGATGTATTTTTATTGAAGATACTATTTTTACCCCTTTTACTACAGTAACGTTTGCACGCGGCACATTGATGTTGTTAGTAGAGCTACTATATTATAAATGTGATGAAAATAAATAAAAACATGAGTTAGCGCTACAAATAATGAATAGTTGTTCATTTATTTATATGTGATTCCGGAAGGTAGGTCTGCACAGCATTATCCGGAACCGTTTGGAATCGTCTGGAATCGACTGAAGTCACCCGGAGTAGTCCGGAGTCATCAGGAGTCGTCCGGAGTCGTTCGGAGCTGTCCGAAGTAGGAGTTGTTCGGAGTCGGAGTCGTTCGGAGTCGGAGTCGTTCGGAGTCGGCCGGACATGCCCGGTGCAATGTTATTGTGGTCAGGCATTTAATTTCTGATTCCAACCTGAGCTCTTGACCTGCATCAGAAGTGTTCGTAACCGGTCACGGTCTCGCGCCATCGTCTTCAGTCCGTTATCCCGGCCTTAATGGCGGACGCCTCCACGCCATCCTGTCACCTCAATTTGGGCCTACCACGCCTTCTTTGTCCTTGTGGACGGCCTAAAAAGACTTTACGAGCTGGGTCGTCCGTTTCCATACGTACAACATGGCCAGCCCACCGGAGCCTGGCGAGCTTGATACGCTGCAAGGCAGTGAGATCGCCGTACATCTCGTATAGCTCGTCATTATAGCGACTTGCGTGGAACTCAGCTACCATGTCATTGTTGTTGCTGACCTTTGACCTGATATAGGTGAATTATGAGACGACTTCAAAAGTGCATCGACTTAAACAGCTATTCTAAAAAAATAATGGTCTGTCTAAGTCTAAGTAACACTCGGTCATTGAAGTCAAACAAGTGGTAGGAGTTGTTGAAAATCGATAGAGATCGGAGAAAACGATCGTTCGAACGGTAGCGGGTCTGGCGGAATGAGATTGATAGGGATAGGGGAGAGGGTCTATCACAAAGACGACGATAGATAGGTTGGCAGCTGCATGGCGCAATGACAAGAGTTCGGAACCACGCACCACACGCGCATACAGGTGATAAGTTCGAGTCTATTTGGGGGACGCCATAATAACCGAACGTTTCATCAGTGACAGCGTGTTTTGGACCAGTATTCCTTGAGGCATAAGAGAGTTTTAACTGGTTTAGATCCAGTTGCACATGTCCAGTTGCACTTAAATGATAAAGGGGGCCTAGAGAGGTATGCAGGATAGAAAGGAAAGGGTTTACATGTTTCAATGTACAGCACATTTCATTTAGTAGAAGAGATTTTTTAACAATGGACACAATTTTCAATTACGTCACATTTGCTTTGCTCATATATTGAGTTCGAGGAGAATGGATGAATTCCGCTCCTAGTAGAAATGAATTCCGTCTAAAACGAGTGAGATAGGCACTTTCTTCTATGAACCTCCTTATTAATCATTCTTTAGGCATTGGTGGGCAAATGATTTGATTCCGAACTGATTTCGCCATACCTTGGTTGCACAACTCATAAATTAGTTTGCTCAATTAGATAATTAGTATATTGATTAATCCATCGGGATCTTGATGATCCTACATGTATTTACTTAAATAAGGCTACCATAGACTATATAAGATGCATAATTGGTCAGAGAAAATCTAATGCACAAGTAACAAAAATACTGTATAACAAAAATATGAATTTGGAATCGGGAAATGAACTGACGTGTATGTAGACGTCCTTCTAGTAGAAGGAGCGTTAAATTCCCATCACGAAAACTGCCCACCACGCCACAACGAAATCGAACATTGTGCGGCAGTTTGTGGATATTCCGGTATCTACAACATCTTGGCACTATTAGACAACAATCAGAGCATCGAAAGGAAGTCTGGTTCCGAATGTCTGACGACTCTGAGCGACAAGAAGGCTACATCACTGCGTTCGTTTGGTCAGGAGATCGATGCTTCCAGCCAAACATTGCAAAACTACCTGTGAAACATGAACATACATATGTCAGGAAGCGGAAATCGCTTCCACTGGTTCCGCAGCTGCAGACAATGACGCCGCAACTCAAAGCATTCAATTTAACACTTTAACGGCCGCGCACACCCCCGTGGTGTGATGCAGCTTTTCGCTTCACTCAGATTATTGTATTATGAGTGTTTCAATATTTATTTTCATTACAACCTGCTCCGCTGTAGCGAAAATTCCGGATAACTGATAGAACCCAGCTCGCAAGGACTTTTTAATTTGATTAATTTGTGAAGGAAGCTTTTTTGTGTTTCAGACAAGGTGCACAATTGAGGGATTAAGGACACACGCGGCTCTTTAGTATAAACAACTTATATTCTAAAATAAAACAATATGTGCGCTAAAAGGACTGTTGTGTGTGTCGGGTCGTAACCTATGATCGAGTGCCCTACGCTCGGTAGCCCGATCGCTCCCGAAGCCCTTAACAGCCATTCAGACGTCGGATGCTGTCAGTTGCACGACAGCATCGAGTCGCGGTTATACTGAACTGTTTGTGTACACAACAGCTTTAATAATTACCTTTGACGGAAAGTTTATGAACAGCAATTATCTGTCTTAGTTTTATTAGTTTAGTCCCATTTTTTATGCAAACATAAGTTCGGTTTTCAATTTGCATATTGCTGTTGTTTAGGGTTAAAAATTGCATACAAAATAAATTGAACTGAGCTATGAAAATCTCCCTACACGAAATATGGCACAAATTTGGACAAGGTGCAGCTACACCTTTAGCTGTGCAAAAGTAGTTCGGGTTGCGAGGTTTAGAAAAGTGTGAACTCAAATGTGTTTAAAAAATGTCCCATCAATGGTCAGAGAAATCTAAAGGAGATTAACGATCACCGCAAGCCAACGGCGTTAGACCGTAGGCAGTAGCGGGCACTTCTCTAGCATTTCCAAATAGTAAAGCAATTAGTGTGATTAGAAACTCAGTAGTCTACCCTCTACCTATCTCCAGTACAAGGTTCCAGTACAAGAAAGAAGTTCGTTGATTTAACGCAGCTTTATCTGAAGTGGACTGTCACATTGATTTAATGTTATAGAGGCCATTTTAAGATATTTATTAGTAATTGTTTGGAGGTTGTCTTGGTTTGTAAAAATGAAAATGTCGCAACAACCGTAATATTTAATTCACAGGTAATGTGCATGATCATGATCTTCGGTGAGTCAGGTTTCGGATGTTCAACGTTCTCGTTCGTATTGAACGGTATCAACGGAATTGATACGAAACACATCGAAAAGCATGGTACCTTTCGTTGCAAGAGGGCGCGATAACCCCAAGCTAAAAGGATTAGAATGCGTTATAATGTCCGCCATAAAGCGATCGGGTTTGCAGATTCTTCTTCTTCTTCTTCTTCACATGTCGGTACAACAACCAATAGTGCCGATTATGTGACTCAACTGCTTGAGAAAAAGTATCAAAAATGCTCATTTTCTATTATGATCCGTGTTAGAGAACTCGATTTGTCTCTGGTTTGATATATCGAACTGAACGAAGGTCATTTGCATTACCTGACTCAAACGGAGACCGTTTTTTGTCAAACAGCTTTCCGTCAGGTTAAAGCTACGGAAACCGGTTTGTTTTACGGTTTTACTACTAAATACATATATTTAAACCACATGAATTGCATGTAATTAAATTCAAAAGGGATTTTTTGTAATTATTCACTACAAAAAGGGTGGGAATTACAAAATACACAGAAATTAGAAAATCATACCACAAGCGCTACTTTTCATGAGATTGCCAAACACATTTAAAGAACAATAATATGCCACACGTAGAAATAATTATAAATTGGTACGATACTTCCTGCGTTACGCGTTGCAGTTTGTTTTGACAAACAAATCCATTTCAGATCAATTTGGTAGCAATGTCTCGAGTCAACGAAAGAAGTCTCTAACAAGCGATTTCGTTTCAGTTCGTGTAGCGCGATTTTGTTTGACATATTTCCGTTTGAATCAGATAATCGACACTAATGTCGGTGAAGGCATGCCTGTACACCACACCACACTAGTGTGGGTTTGACTTTCAGTGACTTATTTCTTAACCATAGCGGGATAATCAGTTCTACGTACCGGGACACGGTTCATACGGGACTTGAGCCCATGACGAGCGTGTCGTTAAGTCGTGCAAGTAGACGACTGCACCACGACACCTGGCCATTCCGGTCTCATAGATAACGAATAAATGTCATAGATTAGGAATAATGAAATTGTACAATTACAACAGACTAAAAACAAAAATAAGGTACAACATTGTGATACACAACATCATGAATAACGGCGGCATGCGATGAACGATTAGTTGTTTGGTTTTCCGTGTACTCCCACAACGTTCACTTTTATTTTTCGCATAATGAATCGCATATCTTCGCCGTGCAACATGCATTACAATTTCCCTACAAACAAGGGCTCTTGATTTTATTTGCTTTATCTCTCTCTCTCTCTCTCTCTCTTTCTTTCTCTCTCTCTCTTTCTTTGTCGTTCTACGCATTTACTCTAGCTTATTCGTCGCCTTCGTCGAAAGCATTCCACTTCGTAGGCAAACACGTTCCACCAGATGTTACAAAATACTAGCCACACACGATTCACACGCTTTCGTTTGCTCTCTCCAATCTAAGATTGCTTCATACTTCGAATACAGGCTCCAGATAAAAGATGGTATGAATTTAATCTCTCTGCGATTGAATGAAACCCGCAACCATCTGCACTATAGTCACATGAACCGGTGATACTACCCTTCTTCTTAAAGTATGTTATTACGATTGAATTTTTATTACAATTATTTTTCTCAAATCTCACTCTTCTTTGATTTCATCATGGGTGCTTCTGCCTTACTCTGCTTCAGGTTCGATTTTCTGATCCTTTACGAGACGGCTACAGCTGTACCCCGTACGTTGACGGCTATCATCACCACGCTGGTTTTAAGTTGTTCTGAATTTCAGAATAATTCTATTCATTTCAATGCTGCACACCCCGACACGACGAAATTAACACATCATGCAAAGGGTAATCTCGAACCGAAAGCAAGCCACCTCGACCTTGTCTCAGCTTTGGGAGCTATCAAAATCGTTCGATCGAAAGGGGCGTTTCGACTTACAATTTCATGATGAGGTCAATATCATAACGCTAAGCATGGGTTGCAGTGGCTGTCAGTAGGTGTTATAATAAGCAAAGAATTAATTTAATTCTTTGTAGGTTGCCAATACATTCAGTAGTACGCTGCCTATGAACCAATTAAGTGACGCACCAAACGGCCGCATACGGTGGTGGTGATCGAGTGCAGCGTGGCATTTAGTTTCACCTCGATATAGATGTGATTTCCTTTTATCCCTTTGCCCTGCATTGTTATAAGAGTGTTATTCTGAACGTTTACTTTTGACTACGAAACAATCACTACACACCTGGCACCAGAACCGGTTAGACGATAGCTAACATATACTGTTTTGTTTTTTTTTTGTTTTTGTTTTGCTTCCATGTGTTGATGCTATTGCTGAGCTTCGGGCGGCGTTATGTGATTAATTTGTTTGTTTGTTTGTTTTTTTTTTTGTGTTATTTGCTGATGCTTATTTTCATTTTGTTTCTTTTTATTATTGCTCATTTGCGTGACATACAGATATTGTGTGCGCTGCAGCTGCAGTGTGCAAATTCATTTCAGTGTAATTTTTGAGTATGGACTTTCATTTCTTAGACTGATTTTGTACCGATTCGGTGCATTACAGTGAGAAAGAAAACTTATATCATTACAAAGCTAAACACAGTAGTTTAGGATGACTAGCCAGCTTCAGTAGAAACGAATCGGACAAACTGGATAAAGCTGGGTAAGCGGTTTCAAACCCGATTGCGGAATATTGCATTTTGCGCATACCTTGCGCTAACCCGCTGCACTACACAATTAGAAGCGATTGGTAATTAATTGCTGTTGCATGCATGTGTTGAAAATTGGGTACCCCTTCTGTTGCACCATATGCTTTTTTAATATATAGAAAAATGTTTGATTTTGATGCTGACATTTCCATATGCCATCCTAGTGTCCTAGTGACTGTAGCGCATTACTGACAATAGATCGAAGATCGGACAAAAGTGTTAATGCGGTTGCTTTCAACACGCTAGCTTCAATGCAGGAGCTCGTTATCGGCCGCTTGTCGATCGTTTTCGAAACAATTCTAAATATTTGGGGCTCATTTTTTATCATACTATTTGTTTGTGTTAGCTTATGGCGCAGACTTATTGCGCTTACGAGGATCAAATTGCATGCATACATATCGGTACATTGGTTATGAACAGCTTGGTGCTAGAGTAGAGTAAGAAGAGAAACGATGACAATTAACAATTTGAATGATGTTTGCAGCTGCAAAATTGTTCATGGTGGCATTTGGTAGATTTTGAGTATACATCTGGCTACTAGTCTTAAAAAGCAGTTGCTCGCTTCTGTGCAAGCACAGACATTGCACTAATTATAGCTTTTAAAACATTTTCACTCCTTTTTTGCCGCATATTGCATGTTCACCTATCCACTCGTATGTTCTCCAGATTATGTTTCAGTTAAAACATTCACTGAACTATTGGGCTGAACAGATAATTAACACACAAAGTACAGATGAGAGGGTCACGCAGAGATTGAATACTGTACTGTGTTTATGGTTCTGCAGTTGCAGTACATAGCCGTTCTCGTCAGACGGGTTTCACCACATCCAATCCATACCACGTTTGTGCAACATACCCATTACAAATAATCTCAGGAGATTCATGGCCGCTGTTTATGGCGAATACGTTGGTACGGTAACGATTTTTGATCCTTTCGCGTAACTATTGTACAATCACACATACACACATACAAATACGTTCATATACATCCACTGTTCACATCTCGAGCACATACGTTCTTGTCCTATGCCACTGGTTTGCGTTAGATGTGCAACAGATTGTAGCACGTGGTGTGTATGCGAGGGAGAATAATGCTACCACAGCAAGCTAGTATGACTTAAACTGCGCTACACAAAACATTCGATTATCGATAGCGTCGGTACTATGTGTAAGCGAATGGTACATTGAACGGCGAGCGAATCTTGCTCGCGATTAGTTCACCGGCCCATTTTGAATTAGATTCTTTTATAGTATGTTGTGTGCTTTATTTTTGTTCCATTTCCAGCACGAACATTGTATCGCGGTTTGAAATTGTGCGGCAGGTGCAGATAAAACCGGAATTAAAGAAAAATGTGCCTCTTTCAGAGACCAATCACGTTTGCACGTTTGAATAGCATAGAAATTTAGAAACTGTTCTTTGGTAAGAAGTACTCTTTCCTAGATCGCTCTACACGTTTGCAAGACTTTGCGCGTGCATACTAATAGCGTCCAGCGAAACGTCCAGAACGTGTGTTTCGTCCACGTCGATTACCGCCCTTGGGGTTGGGTTTGTCATCCTTAGATTCTTTACTGTCGTCCTCTTTGCTGGAGTCTGCTTCGGTCTGTGCACCCGATTCGTCATCTTCGTTTGCAGGGGTAGTAGACGTTCTCGCACCGTCCTTACCCACCAAGTCCGATGCTGCTTCCGTTTCCATTGGCTCGACCTGTTCCGATCCGTTATGACCGTCGTCGCTTTTACCATCCTCAGCCATGCTGGCGTCGCCAGATTCTTGAGACATGAAAGTAAATATCATATTTAATCAAGCCTTTTAGAGAAGGTGTACAGCTGAGGCAGACTCACTCCACGATAAACCGATTAACTGAACATAAACGTGATATCATGCTGGGAATCGTGTAAATAAGGTGAATAAAATAACTTAATGTTTACGAAGGAAAAAAAGGCATTTGTTTCAAGTCAAATTATCACGTGCACCATGTGCATATATTCACAGTACAAAGATCAATAAGTTTTAAACACTCGCGTAAACATAATCGGAACAGGAACATTCCTATCTGGATTAGTAAATATAGTAGGGTGATGTGCAACACAAATCTAAGACGGCAAGCAACAGAAGAAAATAAATTATCACAAAAAGGGTAAAATAAACTGGACTTTCGTGCGAATTATTTTCTACAACCAACTCAAAAAGCCTTCAGTTACACCACATCTGCCTGTTTAACGGAAGCCATATCACTAGTGTTTAGATTGTAACGAGTAGCACTGCTACCAGTATCTTCATAATCATCACCTGTGGCTTCCGAGGGATCGTACAGGTCCGAGTCCTTCTTTTCGCCTTCACCGTTGTTTGCCTGTTCACCGTTCTGCTCTCCAGTGCACTTTTTCTCATCGACCAGCTTTTGTTTCTTCTTGGCCGCCTCCGCTTCCTCCAACGCAACGACGGCACGCTTCTGAGCGATGCGTACCTCCATTGCCTTCTCATTGAGAAAGCGAATAAAAGCACGGTAGTGCGAATGTGTTCGAGCATGCACCTCGCCGGTTGCCTCACTATCGAAATACTTGTGGCAGATACGACACTCCACACATTCCAGCTTCCCAATTAAGCTCAACCCGAGGGCGCGGTTCTTTTTGTAGCGAGGCAACTTGTTGTCAATTTCCGGCGCGATCTCGTCGCCCGGTTTGTAATCTAGTATACAGTCTTCACTTTCTTCCTCCTTTACCATCTCATCCTCAGGGCATTCTTCGTCCAGCTTCGGGTCGTCCAGTGTCGCACCGACACCATCTTCCACTGATGGTTTGCTGCAGTCGCCAGCATCATCAGCTGTGGCTTCAGCCATGGCGGTCCCTTCTTCGCCCACTTTACTCGACTCGCCGTTCTCCTCGGTACCACCTGATGCGGACTGTTCGGCTAGCTGAGTCTTGGTCGCAGACTTGCCTTCTATATCCGATTTCTTTGTGCTCGTCCCTGAGGTATCCTTTTCCTTTCTCTTTTTGGGTGCTATCTCTTCACGAATATCCAGCAATTCGTCGTTCATTGTAGAGATGGTCAACTCTGGCATTTGGAATGGGAGAAAGGAAAGCAAACGTGATACATATTATTACAATCGACCCAACTAGCGGCTAAAGCGGAAGAAGATTAGCTGGAGAACTTACGTTTTGCCTTTCGTTCGATCTCAAGTCGACTCGGTTTTGATTTGCAGTTTTTCATGTGTACAACCGAAAGTAGATGATCATCATATTCCGTGCGATTGTGAAACTCGAGCTCACAGTCGTCGCACTTGGGATGAAGGAACTTCTTCAAATCCAAATGCTTCTCGGAGCGCCGATGGGCAATGATGTGCCCGTAGAAGAACAGTTCACACATGGGACAGTACTCGCGCACCTTGTAGTAGTTTTTCGCCTTCCCCATACGCTTCAGACGATCGATCTCGATCGTTTTAAGCTGCTCGGCGATGCGGGCCTCCTGCCGCAACAGTGTAGCACGCATTCGATAGCTCTCTTCAATGCTTTCCTTCATCACCCGATGCGTTCGGCCGGTGATGTGGTTCTCAAACGATGTGGCGTCGTACATATGCTTATCGCACATATGACAGTAGAGAAAGTCGTTCGACACATCCATATACGGTGATACCTTTGAAGTGGAGGATTTTTCCTTCGACCCACCCACAGGACCACCAGCTGGATTGCCCTTTTTGACTCCTTTATTACCACTGTATGCGCATCGAATTGATTACAGACGTTGTTGCGACATGGGAAAAGAATGAAAATATGTGTAAGTCAATAACTAAGGATCAGATCTACTTATTTTATAATTATTCCAACACAATACAAAAACAAACACTCACACACACTTATACGCACACACCGAGGACTACTTGAACTCAACCCGCAATGTAGATCATTCGCATGTTGCCTAATTACAGTTAGCAGTTTGGTAAAATTGTCTTTTTTACAATTATGAATTTAAACAAGCCGGTGCTTCCAGTTTAGTATAATCTCATTTTCTGTGTATTGTATTGACGTAGGGAAATTAAAAAAAAGTTCATGCATTACGTGCACTACCAACATTTAATAACATAAATATGTTTCTTACTAGCATAGAGATGAGATAATTCTTAAAATTAAATGACATATAATGCGTATATAATGTTTAAACATGAAGTTGGAGCCCAATCGGCAGTAAGTGCATTCTACGCAATGATTTTTCTTATAGTTGCCTATGAAGATTTTTTTAATCACCTGTAAAGTATTAATTTGAAGTGGTGCATATATTCATGTATAATCAACCATGCAATCATGCAACATAACATAACCACCAGGCGTGGGGCATAGAATAACAACATATAAGTAGCATAAGCGGAATAATGTAGTGGGATAAACAATGCAAAAAGCCAGTGTGCAGGTTTATTGTAATATTACCTGTTCTTATTTTTACTATTATTACTAGACTGAATTGGATTTCGTCTTTGATACCCAAGATTTAACCGCGAAATATAGTCGTTCTGAAACGGAATAAACCGATAGAATAGAGAACAATAAATGGAGTACAAGATTGATCACAGTAGAAATTATAATGCTAGGCGAAAAACGAAAACAGACAGTCTTTCAGTATTTATTTCAGATTAAATAAAAGAAACACACTCATAATACAGCAAAACAGACTCATACATTGGTGATAAAATCATATTCAATATACAAAGAGAACATCCAAGAACATCGAAAGTCCTGTGAGATCAAATCAAATTTGCAACAAAAATCTGTTTATAGTTCTAACTTAAAACACCCACTCACATACACACGCACACACACACATATATTTAAGATACTGGGGGCGGCTTTTTGGTCTTTGCTTATCGATAGTAGAATCCAATTACAAGTCTAGTATCGAAGAGTCTTTGTTATTCGGCTCTTTTCTACATACTGAAATAGTAAGAATAGTAAGGAACAGGTCTTATTTAAAGGCGTTTCATTGCATATATATATAAGGGTGAAATATGATTGCTGTACGAGGTGAGCGACAGTAAAATACAAACATTTGTACTTGTTCAAGTTCAAGTTTAAGAACGAGAGAGAATAATGAAGAGAGCATGAAACGACGAATTAATACAAAAGATGTACCAGCGAGGCTTAAAACAACCATTCAAACTATAGGTTATCATTGAAACCGAACCGTGCAACGTAAAGAAATGAAAGATAAATAGATAACGTGAAGAAAGAGATATTGTAGATCATACTAATGGCAGTATCAGTTGCATATTTTGCAGATGAAGTTTGCATTATATAAATTAATGCTTGATACTAAACAGAAGCACCAACAACTGTAAACGTGTATTATGAAAGAATAATCTCAGAATTTTCGTAAAAAATACGTTTGAAAATTCCGTGCAATGCAAACATTAGGTTGTGTATAAAGTTATTGCTCATTAGGTATACTTATTTTCTTAGCAAAATTTATTATTAATTATTTTTAAAAATCAAACTGACTTCTAATGTAATCTTCGTCATGGTATGGATGGTAACATAACAGAAACGAATTTTTAAGTGAATGTTACACTCGGCTTATAAATGCAATAATGCGCTCATACACGGGTTGATATATAGCTGGAGTGTGTGCGAGAAGAACGAAACTCCACGAAAAAGCTCCTGTTCATTTCCTTACCTATGATCGTTTCGGCTGCTTGTACCAGCATTGCCGAGAGCATCTTTACCTAAAGGTTTATTATAATTTTTCGATAGTACGTTCTTGGAACGAACAACTGCATCCGGTTTGCGAATGCCACGTCCATTTATGTTACGATTTTTGGTGTATCGGTTCTGAAGATTTTTTTTTCACATACAAAATATAGAGTAAAAGAGAAAAAAAGGGGAATTGAAAAAAAGTGTTTGTATCGATAATCGGCCAAGTCGAATCACCATTATATTGGTATATTGGTAAAAGCGACATAATAGGTTTACGCAAACCCGCTAGCCGTTTTTGGTGTGAGTTTTTAGCCTTTAGAATTGTAGATGCTTCAATAATAGTCTTCTAATGTTCCTGGATTTTGTTAAGCTATATAAATTAAGAAGCAAAAATCAAATGTATGAAAGGTTGATGTAATAAAAACCCAAAGAGACATAATAATACATCTACAATCGAAATCAATATCATTAACTTTAAAATACTAGTTACATTTATTTGAATTGCAATGAAAATCATGTGCATTTTTTGGACTGTTCGAATGTTTAAAAAACCATAAACGATTCTAAGAAAATAGAAACTAGTAATTCAAATTAATATGAAAAGCGGAATAATGAAATAAGGACAAATAAAAAGTTCAAATATTATACAATTTGTTTCACTTATGATTATTATGATCGTAATGTAGAAAAACATTAATTTACTGCTCTTTGTTAAGGAACATTTTTTCAAAAGAGAACAATATTCAATTGGAATGAGATTCCACGTGTGCCACACGAGCAAATTTTCAAAAGGTAGGAGACATATAATAAGCGGTAACTAATAAAATGTAAATTCCCTGCTGAACAAAAAACTATCTAGCTCGACGAAAAAAAAAATTGTATATCGGTACAGAACAGAACAGAAAAGATGCGTGATGTAACACTTACCCTAATAAAATTGTATCCATTCATATCGTCAAATCGCGAAGATTGCACACCGTCCAGAAGCGACGGCACTTGGTGGTTCGCGTTTTGATTGCCGAGCAGGTTGTTAATTAAACTGTTGGCAAACGAGAGCGCATCATTGTTCACGCGGACCCCGCCCACACCCGCATCCCAAGGATTGATACGGTTGCCATAGTTGTTTCCGAAGTTACTACTGCTACCTCCGCCACCGCCGCCACCTCCGCCACCACTTCCACCGCCACCGCCGCCGCTTCCACCACCTCCGCCACGACGGTTGTTGTTGTTCCGATAAGCCATGCTTTCAGTACGACAATTTATTTCTTCGGCTTAAGGAATATCTGAAAAAAAAGAATAAACAAACGATTTTGAGCTGTAATGCGACATCGCAAAACATTCCCAGTTCTTACGCAAACGGCCATCAATCAGAAAGTATTGATGTAATGCAAGAACACTAACACGTTTGGCGGCGTTCCCGGTCGAATGATGATTTAAAATACGGCCGGCATACGGAGTGCCCTGGAGTACGAACTACGGCTGTGGGACATGCGCAGTATATCAACGAAATGTGCTTCATTTTGCACGAACAAGCATTAAAAATGCTTAAACTAAACGTCAACAATTTGGTCTCACTTGGACAGGCGTAGAGTTTAATTTAAGAAAAAAGTATTTTAATGATTAATTAAACCCGTTCGTCAAATATGTATAACTATTGGAGCTACTTTAAAAAACAAATTTGCATTTTTGTAAAGTATTAAACATTATAACTACATTATTTTCCCCGTCGTAGATAATTTAACATTTAACGCAAACAGCATAGATTTTGGATTTTTTAACTTGAGTGCAAACAAACGATAAACACGAAGAAACAAAAATTGATACGATCACAACGGTTAATAAAGCTAACGTCAAGACGTCTTCCACCCTTCCAGTCTGTCAAAAATCGATCGAAACAGCTGTTCGGCAAGCATAAAAATCAACCCCCATATAATGCGGATTTTTGCTACTTTTTTTCTTATGAATTTTCATTGCCAGCAGTATAGTATTTAACAATTGATTTTTTTGCCAACATTCGCCAACGCTCTCTCTGTATATCTGTATTCACAAAATAATAATAACTCAATCGATTGATGCTCCAACCACTACCTGCAATAATGATAATCACACGGGTTTTTTACACGATACCGGCTTTCATTACATTTGATGACGGCATGATTCGGAAGAGCTGGAAAATGTCTATTTCACTCATACCGTATGGCAACGCAAGTGGGTAACCGAGACAGTATCAGCGTGAGAAAAGCGCTGAGAAAAATCGATAATTTTCCATCACCTAACATCATCCCCAATTTTACACGCCATTGCTACACGATTACCGTATTGTTTTTTCGCATAATATAACCGGTGTATTGGTGAAGCATTTACGCTTAACATTACTAAAATATAAATGCCGGTAACTATCACTAGCGAGGCCGATAATAGACGTGTTTTTTTCTAATTAATTTATACACGACAGCACATAGGCGGCACATTTCGATTCCATTTCTCCGCAGCAAGTAGATTTTATAGTCGTGTTACGATTTGCACACCGGTGGTTGAATTATAACATGAACAACTTACTGTGCTTAAGCAATTACTTACTTGATATATAGAAGAAAAATTGTACACTTTGAGATACACCTATGAAATTTTCTGAAAGCGATGAAAAAGTTTGACAGACAGAGTTTTTATTTTCACAAAACGTTTCGTCAAACGTTAGACACACCGATAGACCCGTTTATCTCTTTCTAGCAACATTTTTTGTCTCGTTTCGTTCAAACGTCTAACGTCTGACTCAAAATGAAGGAGGCATTTGAATGTTTCGTGGAAATTATCTTTTGTTTTTTTTGGTTTGTTCGATATTATCTTTACTGAATTACTTTAAATTTTAATTTTTTAAACCATGAATCGTAAATTTTTTTGTGTGAACGTGATCAGCACAAACAGCATTAACAAAACACTGTTTTGAAATTATTTGCCCTTTATAAGTAAAAAGAGGAAATATTGTTGTAACGCTTTCAAGTAGGAATTGTATGTGACGATGTATATATGTGTGATGTTTAAAACTAATAAGATGTGTCGAAATAATAAATAAAATAAATAATAAATACTCAAAGTTTGATGAAGTTCACATACATTTATGTTTAAGCCCATTCAAGAGAGAATTATTGCTTGTCATCTTACGTAAATCCCACTTAAACAATGCATTTGCAGAGAATACTGTTATTTTCATAACATTACAAACAATTTAAAGAGCAGAAGCTTTTCATACACTTGGCTGAAAACATATTTGGTACTACTAGCAGCATTGGTTCGCTAATAAAAAAAGTTTGAAAAAACTGAATATCTTTTTAAAAACAGTTAAACTAATAGGTACAGTCTGTTCAGTTCTGAACTGAAATACAGTTCAAAAATGGGTATTTTTTAATTAATTTTATGGGTATATGTATTTGGGTGGTTGTGTATGGGTATTTTAGTATTAATATACACTTAACTATTTATTCAATACAATTCGTGCAGAAATTTAGAAAAAATCTAGTTTTCGTTTTCAATGTTGAAATTGTATTAAATGAATAATTAACAAATAAAAAAAATTAACGATGGTATTCAAGTTCTGTTCAACAAGTTCTGTTCAACAAGCAAACCTAGCATTCGCTAACCGTAATCTTTTTGGTTAGTTTTGCCAAGGTGTAGATTCACAGATGCGGAGAAATATTAAAATGAATGAAGTCTTGTCTTAAAATTCTGTTAATTACGATAGTACGAACAATAAAAGCTGGCCAGATGAATTGAAATGAAACAATTTTCGGATCGACTAACGCTGCTAAACAGCTATATTTCGAGATTGATACAAAACCAACACTCCTACAATTTTAATGTAGACTTCTCATTGTTTCCGCTTCAAATGATTGCGTGATTCATTGTTTTATTGAAGCATCATTCATTTCTGTTACATGATTTGCATTCTGTAGTACTTTCGGTTCGTAATGTTCCACTTTCTTAACGTTTTCTAACACGTTTCTTAACGTTCTAGCACACCTTCTTTCCGCGCTCTCTCTCTCTCTCTCTCTCTCTCTCTCTCTCTCTCTCTCTCTCTCTCTCTCTCTGTGTCTCTTGTGAGGGAATCCATCGTAAGTACTCTCATTTTTCATTTCACTAACAATGCATTCTTTTGCACTGGCGAGAAGATTTATAATAGCTTCCACTCCACTTTCTTTCGGCAAGTGTTCAGGCATAACAACATTGGACAAGTAATAATCAATGCTTTCCATAACAATTAATATTAAATAAATCATTATTATTTTTTTCAAATTTCGAATACACAATCGCTTCAATGTTGCACAACGATCTGTACGCATTGATGGTATGGTATGGTATGTGCTCTGCTTTGTATTGTGTCTTTTAAGATTTGATCTCGCACCATGGACAACGAAAAAAGTGGAAATTTACCACAATCTCTTCAACTCCATTTGCGTCTGCGCGGGCGCGATGTATTACATTTGTGACTTCAAAAAAGCTACAAGCATAATCGTACAAAAATACACAGTCTTCATCCATGCTAGCGATTAGTTTCCGTACCTTTTCTGCATTTCCGCATATTTTCAATAAGTATATAATAAATGATACAAGATTTGCTTAGTTGCCTGTGTACTGGGGTGTTTATATTCTTACTGGGATACAGTGCACATCAAAATTGATCGAATTCAATATGTTAGTTTAGCATGCGTCAGTGATGATCATTAGTAGGGATATTATGCATTGATTTAGTATATATATTGCAAAATAGAGTTATTTTGTAGCTATGAAATGCAATTATTATTAATATGCCACGATCACCTTCTAAATGTTGTTTACGCACATCATACTATAATTATTATTACTATATACCATATTTAAATTTATCTCAAACGCTCATCACGCACATCAAAACCGAACTAAAATGTGTGGAAAGGGGAAAGTGGTTGCATTATGTACGAGCAACCAGTGTGATGTTTACAGTTGCGATTTTTTTTTGTCATAAAAATTGTTGTTGATAAATTGTGAGTTTCATCATCTATGCGCTTAACATGTTCTTCTTTTCAGTAGTATTGGATTGGTCCATTGCGTGCAAACAGGACATTACATAGGGTTGTACATTGGATTCAAGCGGTAGGATAATTGCATAAATCGGCGAAAGAGAAGCAGATTTGTAAAGATTTCTTTTCAATTAGTTCAAGCATAATATATATATGCACTTTACTGAGTACGCATGTACGCACGTATGTATATGAACAAAGTTAAAAGCCTGAGATACACTAGTCTATCAAATGAATGGTTTTTAGTAAAGGTCTAAGAGCTGATACAATGGTAACAATTATTCAGCGACCCGTTTTAAACGAATCCCATTTTGCACAGTTGATTGCTAAATAACCTTTCATGTAACAGTGTACTACAGGAAAATAAATTCATTATATAGAGGAAAACATGCAACAATGACATTCGTTTGAAAATAAAAATAGTCAATACAGTGGTCAGTATGCGATATCGAAACGTAGCCACACCATAGACGATGCTTATCACACGTGTGTTTGTAAGGGTTACAAAGGAAAATTGTCCACTAGTGCTACATTTCTTAAAATTAGGCAATCAATATTTTAAAGTTTTTCGCCGTGCAAACAGCGCACAGCTCCGTTTGCTACAATGTTAACGTTCGTTTTATTCGTCTCAACATTTTACATTTTAAAAGATAGTCTCAACATTTTACCACATCCCTGACCGATGCAGAAATGCATGTAAAGTTTTATGATACGTTAGTGAAACGGACAGACTAAATTAGTAAAATAAAGTATCGTAATTACATAAATGAGTTAAAACCTATATTCTCAATCATGGTACTTGTAGGAGACACAATAACAGTTGTACGAAATAAATAATACATTTTATAGGGATAAGTATAGCACAAACCAAACGATCATTGTTTTTCGCAAATAATGATCACGTTTATACACGACCTATTGTAGTTGTTGCAATTGATGTAAAAAGTCAAAACGAGTGATGATTATCTTTCAAATATAATATATGGCCAAAATATTATAGTTTAGATACAGATTTTTTAAGATTTGTTGCTTAAATTTTTTACTCTCTTGTATTAATAATTGCAGCTCATACGAAGTAGACTCATTAAACTGCTTACAGTGAGTGAATATATTGTTCTACTAGTAAACGTAATGGATTTCACATTTCAGTTGTATATCCGTAGCATAAAATATGTCCATAATTATTCATGTCGCTAACTACAAACAGTGAGGAAAAGGGGAAAAGGTAACAATTATCTTAATTTTAGTGGACTTTTGGATTGGTTTGATAAGTGCCGGTATTAATTAATTCCATTTATATAGTTAAGCATATTGCAGCCACGTACAAGCATCGCACCTCCAGTGGCAGCTATTAGTCATTGCTCGTTTATGCGCTTTTTCCCACCACCTCCAGAGTAGTTTAATATGAATGCTTTTTTTTTATTTTTAGATTCAAATACGGGTGCCTTTGAGATAGAAGTTGGTTTAGTGATTTATTACATTATAGATAAATACAGAAAATTGCTGTACGATCTAAACGATTAATCGAAGTTGATTACGAGGAAAGTTCCATCGATAGTGTTTCATTCATCAATTAATTTAAGGTACAGAAACATCACCTTTCAGTTCAACTGTTGACGCGATTATAAAATTGCAAAAGACTATCAAAAGATTAGTTCATGTAAGTAATTTGGCGTCTGCGTTAAAAGTTGTAGCATGCTATCGTACTCGTGGCGGTAGTAACGAAACTTTTTTCTTTTACTCTATTTAGTATGAAAAGAAGACGATCAGAAAATATGATGTGTCCCTTCATATGATGTTTATAGTGTAATTTTTTCTGTATAAGCTACGTGCAGTTTAACAACATTCGTAAAACAGTTTCAAAACATGTGTGTGTGTGGGTGGCTTTTTTTGTTATGGCGGCAACAATACACCCCTTTTAAAAGCTTACTTGTTTCAGTACATAAGAAGTGAAAACACTATTTAATATTTGAATATCATGTTTAACTAATCTTAGATAGTACAATGAATAAACAACTCAATCTAATCGCATCCAATTACAATTCTTCTAATTCATTGAATTTGCATTAGTTCAAATTCAAAACATTTGTTATTTTAACTATTTTCCCTGTAAGAGCTTTTCGTACTAACGCATATTTCGATAACCAACGTTATAAGTAGGCAAAATACAAAATCTAATATCGTAGAACGTAAATAAAATGAATTGAAACCGATCTATATTGATGGAAATTTACTGTTGAACTACACATTGTGTTCCTATATGTATGTCTGTTGACGTTTAACGTATTACAGTCTATTTAAACATTGATTCTTTTGAACAAGCTACTACTATGACACGAATACTAACATAAAAAACCTATTTGTTGTGTGTGACACTTCAACATTTTAAACCTGTCCGTACTCAATAGTAACACATACATAGATTGTCGTTTGCTGATTAATTATACATCAACTACGATCTGTATAAATGAAACAAAAAATATGAAATATGAAGGGTGGTAACGATAGTTAACATAGGTCTCATATACTGGGAACAGTTAAAAGGGGGAACAGTTAATGTGCATCAATAAAAGATAAATCGGCAATAAGCCATACTGTTGTTAAAAAGATTAACGAAATATGCTATTCGTATGCTGATTTTCATTTCACTTTGTTGCATGATATCATTACTGAATTTCCTTCATTTACTCTTCCATTCGTTAAACTGCATTCGGATACATTGGTTGTGGCTTTTGCGTGGTTGTTATAATGCTTGTTATTAATTAACTAATATCACATTGTAGAGTAGAAGATATATTTCCACAGATAACTATCAGTTGCTCTTTTCAACTTCCCAACTAGTTTGAATTCATTACACTGTTTCGTTCATTAGGTAGCGCAACCACGCTCCTTTTGATTCATTTTGAAAATATATTCATGAGCGCATGATGCTGCATTATTGCCTGAATAGATGTAAAATGATTGGAAAATTGTAGTTTTCTTTTCTTCTGTACTTTTAAAATGTGTGTTATGTTATGCTGTCGATATTATTTAGTATTTCTAAATTATGTGGCATGGGTGTTACTTTTATGAGAAGAATGTTTTGATTTTTTAAGAGTTTTAGGAATCTGTAGATCCATGTTTGAATGCTTATTTTATGTGCGTTAGATAACAATGAATTTTACAAACTGTAACTCATAGTTTAGTGCTCAGTAGGTTGATTTATGTTTGGTAATAATTTTGTTTCCAATATAATACTAACATATGTGTGGTTAATTCTTAGGTCTCTTAGTACATTTCGACATATTAGTAAACAATTGTTACATAAAAGCAGTCACACAAACAAACTCTAGTCAAAATGAAAACATAACTGGTAAAACCCTCTTTTTTCTAGTTTTTTAAGCAATTATTACTTGTGTATTTAGTTGTAGGCGTTTTTATCATGCCGCTTATGCTTTGATTTGAATTGAAAACTCATCACCAAGATTACCCCTTTCTATTGCATTATTAAAAGCGAGAAGTGAATACTTGGCTTTTGAGACACCTTCTCATTGTTACTCAGCTTCCACATACTGACATGTTGTTCTTAATAGCTATTGGTTGCACTGCTTTATAAGAGTAGTTTTTGTTTGATCTGTTCCAGCTTGCAATTACTGGCCACAACAATTTGATTTCAGCATAAAAAAACATGCCAAACTCACTAATTCTCCATCAAACGTACATATTTCTTCATGCTGTTTCTTCAATGGCACGGTGCGTATTCTGGTGTTGCGTTTTGATAAGGTACCGTATCTGCTCGCCCCTGCACCACACAATACCCGGTCGAAACGTAGAATCCTGTGATTACCGCTTACAGTTGCTAATTAGTTCTTGCTAGCTATTGCCACCGGCATTGCTGAACATTCTTTCGCTGCGACCCGTTGTGCTTGCCGTAATGTGATTTTAATTTTGCGTTTTGGTACCAATGTTCCGATCCGGCGGTTTATAGAATTGTTGTACAAAATGTAACAAATCGTAAACCGCACCCGGCCCCTTTCCAGGCTTCATGCAGATGAAATCGTCTAAGCTGTGGGTGCTCGCTAAAAGGAGACAAAATTAAACATTAAAATTCAGAGCAAAATGTTACAAACATTTCAGTTGTGCAATAAATGATTAATGATATGAATGTAATAGTAAAAAAATATCTAGCCGAAGAAAACTAATTGCATACGATATTTGCATTTGTCATAAGCAGAATTATGAAACTATAATACAATTCCCATTGCAGGATATAATGCTTCAATTCCTTGCAAACAATTCAACCAAAAAAAAACCCTTTCCAGATCGCACTAATACAAAATGTACTCACCGCTTGTCTGTATTGGCGGGTAGGACGGCGGTGGTTTAATCCAGGATCCATCTGGTCTACGCATATGCCGTCGATCCGAGGAAAACTCAGCCAAGTATTTTTCTGCCGGAATCACTCTGAAAAAACTATTTCCCAAACACACAGAACATGCAAGTTAGATTAGTTACAAAACTGGTCCAAACCTAAACGTAGTTGATAACATCAACACGAATTACGTCTGAGACTCGCTAAAATTGATTAACGAACCAATAACAGTTCGTAGTTAGTGTGAGAGCGATAAAACCCTTCTTTGTGACGCTGTGATGAAGGGCCGATAATGACATCATTCGCTAAATAATGGTGAGTAAATGCTTACCGGTGATGCTCTGGCGTTAAGGCATAATCCGATCGGAACGTTTCAGTAACATATTTGTGAAAGTAGGTCGGGAACGGTAACGTTGTGTCTAGATCAAACACCAGACACCGGTTCGGTGACGGATTGTGCATGAAAAACACATGGTAGTCCCATATCACCAGCTTTTCATCGCCTCGACCTGCTTTCTGTCTCCATAAGGGTACAGTGCGCCGTTCGTTGGACACAAAAACAGCATAACATTTCGGAAGTTCCGAGGGATACGTTTTCTTCACTTGTTCACACAGCTTCCAGACATTCTCCTCGCTAGAATTGAAATGAAAAAAAGGAAGGCATTAATAGATGCGTATGTATTTGATTATTTATTTACTTGCTTACAAGGGTTCTCATGTAATCTGATAACGTTGATAAGATCTGATAACATTCAGTTTGTTTTTTTTTCATATTAAACCAAGATCTGCTGCTAAAACAATTTGCTTTATGGCATTACTTGCGAAGCAAACTGAAATGTTTGGAGACTCCTGCTCTAGATACTTGATTCTTAGCCCTATCCTACCTTGAAGAGTGAGAGAAACAGGAACACTTTTTAAATCTTCGTGTCACTGTATTTAGTATGTGATTGTATGGACGATTGATGAGCAAATTTTTTATTCTTCAAACCCATGACTCGAATCCATTTAACATTATTCATTCAAGTTCTTTCATTTTGTACTCATTTTACTAAACGTAAATAAGGTGTCCGGCCCGTGTTTTTATATACATTTTTTTGGGTTTTCTTGTCAACTCGACACTTTTTTGGAATTTTTATCTTTTATTTACACCGATACCGACGCCATCTGACGTCCGGTCTGACAATTTGTAAAAAAGGCCGTGAAATTGAAAATCAATTTTAGGATGCTCAGAATTGACTGACATGTACTGTATATGGTTAGAGCGCTATTAATTATTTTACCATACTAATACTTTAGCCATCTATTCTGCGATCGTTCAGTTATAATCCATGTTTTTCTTTCTTGTCATGAGTACAGGTGACCCCCGTGATACGACTGTATTTGGGACCGAAAAAATGCCCCAAGGTAAGGAGTAAGTCGAAAAAGACGTATGTCGAATATGTGTCAGTATAAAGTTTATAACCGAAGCTGAAGAGTCGAAATCTATGATATCGATAAACTTTTATTAAAAACAATGTTCGATAATTTTCAATTTGACTACAAAAGAAGTTTACAATATATAATAAATCTACCTAACTGTTGCTTTCGAAACGGTTTGAGCAAAAAGCTGTGATGTTTTTCTTTTTATATATTAACATAAATGTTTCGTAATGTTATTGTTTGCAGTTAATTGAAAGGATCGCTTTAAACAAATTGAAAAGTTCGTCCAATAAGATTAAACTAACTAATTTTATTCGATAAACAAAAAAACAAACTAGTGATTTGAAAATGAAGTTTATACAATTGGGCAGATTTTTTTAGCTTTGTAAATTGGCTGAACCTTATTCTATTTGGTGTAACGTCCTCTGCGAACATTCCGGTCTATTTGCTGAAATTTGCTAAATGTTTCATTTGTAACTAAATTTGTTTTAGCTATCTTTGCAAAAAGGGATTGATAATAACTGTTGTTTACTATTCTTAGTTTCGTTTGGAAATGTCAGCTTTTGGATCTTTGAATTCTATATATTTTAGTAATTTATTTAAAATGCATACTGTTGTTGTATTAAACACAACAAATATAGGCTGTGGAAAATATTTGCTAGTAACGGGTCCTGGTAAGTATCATCAGGATCTGCATAAAACACTCCATCTGCTCTCAGTAGCATTATTGCCACTACGCTTGCATCGTAAACCATGAAACTGTTCCTGCATCCAGTATTGGAAAGGCATATGAGATCCCATGAGTGCATCCGTACACTCGTAAAACCATTCTTATTAAATCGCTTTACGTAGATGCTTCCGATTGCAATGGGATTTGAATAGGGCAA
The DNA here is from genome assembly GCF_943734735.2 of Anopheles gambiae. Lineage (NCBI taxonomy): Eukaryota > Metazoa > Arthropoda > Insecta > Diptera > Culicidae > Anopheles > Anopheles gambiae. The sequence continues at coordinate 68,059,992 of NC_064601.1, read as the reverse complement.
ATCATACAACCTTCACCTAACTTAGAATGCAAGATTTATTGTGTGAATTTGTGTAACTTATCTTTAAAAAGTATGCATTTAGCTGAGAACAAGTCACTAAGAACATGCACCATCATAATCGCAAAACACATCTAAAAGTTGCCAAACTATATCCGCTTTCTGTTAACATGACTTTTTGAATATTTACTATGGGTGAAAAATGAAATTTTATGGTCATATTTATACTTAATTCCCGACCGGTGAGGGTTCGATTACATCTCATTTAGGATTTTTATTCTTCAATTTCGGAATTTAAAAAAAAAAACAAACATTCTATTAGTAATTGCAATCAATCTTGCTGTGAAAAAATGGTAAATATCGCGATGGTAAGAGAGTATAATACATTAATCTGGAATATATTTGATATGAGTGATAATTTAAAGAATTAAGAATAAATAAAATGAGATATAAAATGAGATAAAATGAAATCAGCATGTGCATGAGAGAAATAAATTCAGAAAATCTATGAGATGTTGTGACCATTCAAAGGCTTCAGAAAGTGTAGAAAGTTCTGCTTTGAGATAGTCTATTCAGCATGTATTTGATTAGTGACCCCAGAAAAAGCATGTCATGAGGTTGTTTGTTTAAATTGATTAAAACAAAATGTCATATGATATACCGGTAAAATCATTCAACAATGGATACCACATTTTCAATCAAGTATGTCCGGAATAAGGCAAAATATACAGGAAGCAAATATCCTGGGAAGCAAATGTCTGTTGATACATGATATAGCCGATGCCGTAACAATGACAATCTAAATCAGTAAATACCACTTATTATCTTATTATGCTTATTTGTTATACCACTTGAACTTTTATTGATAAGGTGATCAATCTTCCGCGAAAACCATAGTAACAAAAAAAGAGAGAGTTTTAAACCGCAAGCAGGGAGTTCGTATGTACATCCATCCAGAGCTTTTTCACGTCCCCAATGTATTCGGATGGATTCAAACCATTTGGACAAAACACAACCTTCTGCGAAGGTAAATTATCTCAAATCATATTCTTTACCAAAATCCTTTTTGTTTCCTTTTGTATGTTGATTCAAAATCAAATTTTAACATTTAAAATACATCTGTGAACATTCCGATACTGCCGATCCGATCGGATGAATCCGGTAGTAAATCAAACGTTTCATAATGAATTTGTCTGGCAATGATGTAAGAAAATGAATAAATCCATTCATTTATAAACTATGACCGAGGTTTTACATGTCTTTATGTAAATCAACAGAATGAATAGAACCAATGTACTGTCGTATGTGATAATATAAATAAATAAAACTAAGTGCAGCATAAACAGAAACGACGACACTTGTTGTGCTTTTAAGTTACACTTCAAAACACTTAATAATATGCTGTATTACATAGCATGTTAATGGTTATAGCTTGTAGCTCGATTCACTGTTACAAAGCAAAATGATTGTCCCACTGAGATAATGTACGTATAAGGTGGCGATGTTTTGGATATACACAGGAGACTGTTGCCCACACAATTTACCATGAGGCTGTACGGCTATTAAGGCATCATTCAGCTATAACAAGAAGAGATAAAACACTTAGGAATACTGTCATCAAAGTGCTTGTAACAAGGTCGTAACGATATGTCTGTCAACAAACACGTAACTGTGTTTCATAATTTCTTGTTTATACATCATTTTACAATAATAATCTCACAATGTACTAAAATTAACTTCAACCAATACAAAATTATAGCTCTGTGCAATGTACTCATTCGAGTGTTGCTATCTCCAAAAGCATCATACGACATACTTTTTGAGCAATCAGTGCAATAACATGGTATAACTGTTCAAAATTTACTTCATATTGTATGAACATTCAGTATCTAATTATAAAGAAGCCACCACCGTACGCGGTGAATTGAATTGGGGGATGTGTCTTAAATTTTTACATCACTAGCTTGTCCTTGTACGCCTTATTTTTACGTTTTCTAAGGAAAGTGGTTCAGGAGGAAGACTATTTAGCGGAAAGTCGCTACCAGCCGTAAGTTGTTTTTGTATGCCAAGTAACGCTTCATAACCGGGTTAAGAGTAAGCTCTGCCGCTGACTGGTCTGTTTATCGTTTCCATTAGAGGAGAAAATAAGATTGCTCACTGATTAACTTTTGGTTGCCTGTTATTTACTTATGTCATTTTAGTTATGTTGCATGCGTCGTACTCGACGTTCATGCCCAGCAAAGCAAACCATCGAATGTAAAAATAACCGTTCACACGTTCCAGTCCTGTTATGACTATGAAACTTACTTCTGAGGCGCTGCTACCAACTGCTAATATTTCATAGCTATTTTATAGCAATACGATTTGTATTTAAGCTCCAGCAAATATGTTCCATTAGAATTGTTGATTGCTGGGAACAGAACATAACAAATGTTCAAATAATTGAAAAACATATGTTGATGTAACTAAAAAAAAATATAATAGTCTTGAATAGACAAATATCTCGGGAATCTCCTCGATATAATACAAATTTAATTTTCAATCATCATACATAACTTTTTTATGTTTGGCGTAACGATATCCGCGGTCATGGCGGCCTTTACAGACTATCGAAACTTATCAGTACCACGCAGCCGAATAGTCAGTCTTTTCTTCAGGATATCGGTCCACATGAGGCGTGAAGAGTAGGGAGGAAAAATGTTATTCCAACACAGCAATAGTAGTTTTTGCAGAAAATTTTTCAAATAGCATCGTTGTGTACTTCTATTTAATAGTGAATGATGAGAAAGGTAGAAGTAATAACTTACCAAATAATTTAATCTTGAAACCCAATGCTATCTTATGCCGCTTTCATGCAATACCACTTCATGACGTTCAATTTGAGAACCGTGCCTTACACCATTTTCAATGCAAATTAGATGTCATGTTTGATTTATCGAAGAATCTACAACCACAGAATAATCATCTAGTGTAACGTGAGAGAAACATTATAACATCATTTTGGAGGTATTGTAACATACCAAAAGTCCAAACTACTATGTAAAAAAGTGTATCAAAAAGGCTGAAAACTGTTGAAGAGTTTATTTAATTTCTGTTCTGTTCGTTATCCATGTACATTGAAAACACAATTTGACTCGAGAGGGCTTTATAGTCTAGTGATTAATAAACACTAAACACTAATTCTTCCATATGTTTTTTAGATTTAGAGGATATTTTAATTTGCAAAAGGACAGCAACATCAACAGGATGCTTTGGCAATTCAATACCAGAAACGCTCGTCCCACTAAAAGCATGATTGGAATTTATCCGCTAATGGAAAAATAATTAGTTATATTTTTGGGGGATCCCACTTCCTTCGTTCGGCATTTGAAATCATCTCATTTTTCATGTTGCGAACCTCCATGACCCGGGTAAGAGCAATCATTTCGATCTACTCGTTGATTTAAAATATATACCTGTGTTTTGCTGTGATTCCGTTACGATAAATATAATCGATTTTCAGTAAACCATTTATTACCACGGTATCAGAATACAATCCCAATAAACCCCACAAAAATTATACTTTCGCGTTGCACTGTTAAACCGTCTCCATAAGCAGTGCGATGACGAAAAAACTAATCATAATAAAAATAAATATGCTTTTCTTTGTGTAGACCACCGGTTTCCAATCGCGAGGCAATTTTTCATTAAACTTTCTCAAAATGCAATGGGTCAAGACTTAAAAAGTAAGATTTAAGTGGGTTGTTTAAAAAGTAAGATCCTTAAAATGATAACTCATTTAATATTCAACTGAAGTTGAATATTGTAGAAAGTCATTGAAACTAAAAATTGCAGAAAAAAAACTTCCTAATAAATTCAAAATGATTTAAAAATGTGTTTTATTTCTTGTTTTCAGGAGGGACGGCTTTGTAGTTTCTAAATGAAACAAAAATGTGAAACAGGATAAACAAAAGTCATGTTCAACACTCCCCTTCTCCACACAATTGGAAAAATTATGAAAGAAAGAAATTATGTCGTGCTTTAGATGTTGAAAATCATTTCAAAGACTAATATTTCGCTAAAATTAGTTTCAAACCAAATCATAAGCAATAACATTACAATAGAAAAAAACGACTGAGGTCGTATTACTGTAAAATAGAATTAAAATTATAAATATTAAAGTATCAACGTTGATATTTCGCGGTATAAAGGGCTTCAATTACGTTTGAGCTTAGTATTTAATTTAACCTACGTATTATCTTATTTATCTAATAAGCAGATATTTCCAATATTTAATGTATCTATGCAAAAGCTTCAAACGATCCCTTCGGAAATAATAGTATTAGAAGAAACAGTTTGGCTTATACTTCTTCTTTTTCTTTATTATATTTTATTTTATTTTTTTTCTTTGACACAACAAACGTTTGCTGGCACAACAACCGTTGACGCCTGCCTGTATCCACTACTAAAGTGGATTTGTCTTTCAGTGACTTATTGTTACCATAGCAGGATAGTCAATCCTACGTATGGGGGCACGGTCTATTCGTGGCTTGAACCCATGACGGGCATGTTGTTAAGTCGTTCGAGTTGACGACTGTACCACCAGTCCGGCCCAGTATACTTCTTACAAACTGATGTTGATAAAATATGACGTAACTTCTAAAGTTGCCCAAAGGGCGTCCTGATTTTTGCTGAAGCTGTATAATAAGTTAGTTTACTAGGAAAAACTTTAATATACATAACTCTCAGATTTTTAACATGTTAAAGACATGACATTTAACATGTTTTATTTAGTTTTAATTTTCTTGTTATAGTTATTGCCATAACTTTCTTGGAAATTAAGTAATTTTTTAAATAAGGCATTCATTTAAATGTGATTAGATAACCTTTCTAAAACACTGTTAATTCTGACAATCAAAGTATTACTTTATTTAAATATTGTCGTTGAAAGATGCCTTTACCTAAATGTGAATAATTTGAAACATTTTTCATATTTGAAAATTTATTCCTAATGATTCACGTGGTGTAGAAGTCTAATTGTTTACCTTTCTTAATGTGATAGTATTTACTTAAAAGCAAAAATACTCTGGGCATTGAACTCGAAACCTTAAACAAATCCTTTTCATCCCAGTCTGCTTCCAGTGTGCATTGTGATCACAGGTACACAATACAATACATTTAAAATCATTTTTTATATTTATATCATAGAAAATGAAGGTGCAAAAATTTGTGACAGTTTTTCATCTTGACGCCGCTGGTTACCTACACATACTATATTGCCTAATGGCACGCACATTTCGGCTAGATGATGATTGCTTACACGAAACGCAGGCATTAAAAAAGTATAAGAAAAATATGAAAAAGAAAAAGAAATAAACCCAGTTTTCAACATAAGGTTTGATAAGGGTACAAGGTCATAGAACTGGAGGGAAAAGTTTAGTTGGTCCTATTCTACGTAAAATCACACTCAAATTCGATTTGAATATAGCAGTCAATCACACTACTTTATCCTATAACTTGATATTAATATTTTGTTCTATTATAACTACATGTTATATTAGAATTGTAATTTTGACATTTACTTTACAGGGTTTTCCAAGTCAGTTTGGAATGTAAACGTTGTTATTCACCGCATGCAAAATGTTGAACCACATCGATCTGACATTTCCATCATAATAATTTTTAATTTCGTCAGAATGATTTTCAACACGACTCACACTGGATTGAGTTTGACAGTTCTTTATTATGTTTGAAAATAATGTGTTGAAACTTAAATTTCATGTTGAAGCAAATACACCATTTGAAATTGTCAACGACCATACCGTGTTGAAAACACCAGTTCTCGTCCGATCACCATTTGATAGCTCTTGAAAAATATATTCGATGGGGTAAATAATTATGTGCACATTTAAAAGTGACTTGGAAAACCATTTACATTTTTCTTATTGAGAAAGAACGGTTTAGCAAGCTTACGTTGATTAGCAAAACTATTCTCCTTTATAAATGTATGTATAATTTTAAAATTACTAATTCATAAATAATGAACATTTTAAATTTTTACTCACTAAAATTTATAGAGCAAGGGTTCCTAGGTAGACTAAATTGAATAATATATGCTTAACGCGGTTCCGTGGAACAGTCGTCAACTCGTACGACGTTACGCCATATAGAAGAAGAAGAAGAAGAAGAAGAAGATGCTTATGTAACGAACGACGACTTATTTCACACGTGAAAACCTGAAATACGTGAAACAACAGCTTGATTTACTAGTGTCAAGATGAAGATGGCTTTTCGGTATCCACAAAAGAGCAAAACATTTCATTAGGCCTCGTTTCTTTCACTCGTTTCCAATTCACAATGCAGCTGGGTTTCGCGGGTTAGACATACATATCTTTTTGCTTTTTTTTGCTTTTTTTTTTAGAATTTAAGGATGTATTCAAATAAATTCCATACGCATTTTGAGTATCGCACAGAATCTGATTAATCGTTTGAGTGCTATTTTACACGCGTAACTAGGTTAAATATGTAGTTGTGACTCTCCTTCTTCGTGAGAAATATTTTTTCTACAACATTCCTTTCTGCTTTATTGCCATCACTTCAACATCAAAAGTATTATCGCTTCTTTACATCGGCTAAATTTCCGTTAAATTACTACCGTTGTAGTATTTATAATCTCGCTAAAAAGTGTATTAAAACCAATTTATTCGGCAAACCTTTAAATGAATGTTGTGTTTCTGCTCACTCACTGATAAAATTTGTAAACAATAACAAACTTATAGTCGATAAAGTTTCATAAACATCTGGAAGCCAAAGAAACAGGCAAGAAACATTAAGCTCCTTTTTGTGCTGATGCAATGGTGCTCTAAATGTAGATTAACCTTTTCCACAGGCAGTACAAAACAACCAAAACCACAGGCAAAATTCAAACAGTGATGGGGCCGCCTGGTTGTGCTGGTGATAAACCTTCGTATCTGCCAGGACTTGTAAACAAGTACAGCAGGGCCAAGTGAGGAAAATAGTAGAAAGCATCGCGCCTTTGATCGTCTGGCATCTTGAGGTGGATGACGGCAAGATAAACAGGTCAGATCGAAAGCTTTTCAGCAAATCCTATCCTAAATGGCGGTGCTGGCCCAGTAGCGGCTTAACTTGTCGCATTATTAGCGATGTACAGGGAAGGGTAGCGAAGGTCACTTGGAATGAATATAGCAGCGAAAGGCACCTTCTATAATGTTTTCAGTCTAGTTACATTGGAAAGCTCCATTAGTATTAACCGTATGATACACACATCTATAAAAGTAAGCTAAAGAGGAATCACCACTTCAATGACTCTTGGAAACAAACCAATAAGATAGGCTCGAACTTTGGAGAAATAAAAAAGCCTTTTTGTGTTTATGTGATAACAATTTAATGTAGAATGGCTTCTTTTTCCAAATTAATACTCTTACAGGGTTTCCCACGATTTATTGGTCAGTTCCCATGATTTTTTGGTGCGTTCCCACGATTTTTTGGTCGTATCCCATAGATTTTTGGTTTTTTCCCATAATTTATTGGTATTTTCCGATTGGATATCAATACAATTGCACCAAAAAATTCTGGGAAACGACCAAAAAATCGTGGGAACGCACCAAACAAACATGGGAACCCACCAAAAATTGATGGGAACCAACCAATAAATCGTGGGAAACCCTGTAAAGCAATATGGCGATCATTCCGAAAAGACGCTTTAGTGAGTAGTGTTGTAATACTAGAAATTGTATAGTTGTGTTTGACATTTCAACGATTTTCAAACGAAAGGTATTTTTAACATTCTTCTTCTTCTTTGGCACAACAACCGTTGTCGGTCAAGGCCTGCCTTTACCCACTAGTGAAGGTGAGCTTGGCTTTCAGTGACTTATTGTTACCATAGCAGGATAGTCAGTCCTACGTATGGGGACACGGTCTATTTGGGGCTTGAACCCATGACGGGCATGTTTTTAAGTCGTACAAGTTGACGACTGTACCACGAGACCGGCAACTTTATGTTAAGAAATTTACTTATATTTAATAGCATTTCCAGAATTTATTTAGTTATTTCCAACATCAGGTTAAGAAACTGCATCTTAACATGATCTAATCGACGTTTGACAAAGTTCTACAAAATGTATTAAAATCTTGGCATGAATAATATTAAACAAAATTGGAATCATTTTTTAAAAAAGAAGTTAGAGGAGGAGAACAGATAAAAACAAATAAATAAATAGATAAATAATTAAATGTTTAAAAAACAATGGCTGTTTTATTATCATCTAGACCGTCCCCCCATTTTTATATTTGATCGATTATGCGGTTACCACATGCTTACGTCTTGACATTATTTATTTGAAATTAAAAAAAAATCATAAAGCAAACAAATAAGTTAAATCAATTTGTTTAACGCATGAATGCTGCATCAAGTTGACATTCAAACAGTCTAGTGAAACTTTTTAAAGGAAAGCGCACGAGGAATGTTCTTACGGTAGAGTTTGCACATGATTTCCATAATTTTCCAGGAACTAGCCGTAGAGGTGGTTACCATTTCCATTGTATGAAGGTAGAACAGCGGACTGTACGACGGCAGGCAGTCAAAAGGAAATCTCGCTTTTTTCCATTTCAATCTACTCAGACCTTACAATATATGTTCTTCTACACATTGCCATGGTTTTCCATTTTTCAAATTACCATCCTGGTGAGGAAACCACTCAAAAGGAACTAAATTATGGGTATGTGACTAGTAACGTTGCGACGGAACGGGAAGCATACAAAGTTGATCCGATGTATATCAGCGGGTCACCAGTCGCCGGACGCCATCAAATTGGCACCGTACTGGTGAAACAATGCTGGCCTCGGCAATGGCATCAAACGCGCTTGCAATGGCAGGCAAACATACGGCCTCTGGATTATACTACTAGCGTGCTAAGCTCTACATTAAAAATCGTGCGTGCATCAACCTGTGTCCGTTAGTCGCCTGATAGACGAAGGCGGCGCGAAGTTGAGGGCAACATGCTGGAAGGTTGGTGCCTGTAAGCTGGAAGGTTGGTGCTTGTAAGCTCGCAAAAAGGCTGTGAAGTGGTCATTATTATGGGTTAGCATGCGATGCGCATAAAAATCCATCCCCCAGTATTTCCTTCGCTGACATCTCATTCGTTTCACTACTCCTGGCAAATATGTAAAATCCCTTGAGATAGATTTCCCTTGATGTGCGCTTGCTTAAATTTTGTTCTTTTTACACTTCTTTCCTCTCGAAAGTAACTCGTTTAGCAACACAACACAAAACACATTTAGGGCCAGTTTTAGAGGACTCATTCGTCAGATTGTAACATGTCAGTTATGCAGCTTATTTCAGAGAGAAAAGTAACGCAAACGGCAATCTTACAATTATGTTAACCTTTGAAAATAAACTTTCAGATCCGATTTTGATAACTGCATGAAGTTAGTTTAATGAAATGTTTGTCTTTTAGTAGCTATGGTCATGGCAAATATTTCACTGTACTATACTCAGATTGATCTTATACATATCTAAAAGGATAATGGGTCACGTAAATGACGAAAACTATTACGAAAGCTTTTCAAAAAAGACGTAAATATGTTTGCTTTTGTGTGATACGTTTTGTTACTGACTCATTCAAATTAATAGTACAAATTTATTAAAGCCTTCATAAAAATATATTAGAAAATACAGACAATTATACAACTTTTTTCTTTTACAAATTTGATTTAAAATATTATAATATCCCTTACTCATGTTAAAGATAAAAATATATACAAAATGTAAAAAACCTTGTTATTCAAAATTCATTTCAGGATTATTCCAGGATTTTTTAGAAAACCAAATCAGGTATTCAGTATTTTATCTACAATCATCAAACAATTCAATTTTATTCACGATAAAGATTGTCAGATAAATTCATATTTACTAGCAGTACAACCTTTGTGGGAACTCGTAAAGTATATGGAAATAATAATATGCACGGTAAAACATACGTAAAGGGAGAAGATACTTTGTTTGAACGCATATATGTGTGATAATTTAAAATGATCTCCCACGTGAAAATCTAAAACGAGTTTGGACATGCGTGGCTCAAGAAGGCGAATAGTATAATGCCACAAAAAAAAAATACAATGCTGTAATTTTATGTACACTCTCAATTATACGTAAAATTTATCATTATTGCTACTTTACTAGAACATTGAACCTCAACGAAATTGCGATTACTGTACAACCATACTCTGTATTTGCGCAATGAGTAGAACGTGTTAGAATAATCAACATGGGACCGTTAGCATAGTAAATTGCACCGAGGCACTATGACATGTAATGCACACACGCACGATTACACATTAATCCATTGTAGGCCTTGGAGCAAGGATAAAGCTAGACGGAGAACATCACAACATTATTCAAAGGCCACAGCGCAAATGGACCGATGGACATTCCCATTCCCAATGTTTTCATTTTTCGTACCACTGACTATATACAGTGAACCTACTGATAATGTTTGGCGCCAAGATGCCTTTGCTTTCTACTCAGATAATAACGGTGGGTCGGGACAGACAAGACCTAAGATGTTATTCACCGCAGGTCGAAACGAGCGTGAAACGTTTTCCCAAAATGTCATGTTTTTGGCACTCCCTTCGGTACCTTATGTTGAAATATGCTTGACCTTACTTCTGCCGAACGAACCATTTTGAGAATGTTGAAGCACGTTGCGTACTTGCCATCATAGGCGGTACTTTTTTGCCTTGGATGACGATGAAAAAGTCAACTATGAATAGAAGCATAAAACTCAGGCACAGAAACACCGTTGAGAACAAGGAAAAGAGGAATCATCCATACCATACAAAGGAAAACGGGAAAATCGCGATGGACGAGAAAAAGCAGCATTCAAGGGACGCAGCAGCAATTTCATTCTTACTGGAGCAAAATTGTTGGCCAGTTTGATGACGATTGGACAGAATAAATAAAAATTGTATAAACATTCTTATGGCGCACTCTTAATTCAACCACCCAGGAATGTTCCTGCCATCCCTATCATCAATGATACGTCCGCTTTCGCCCTGATGAAATTACGTGGCTGTAATGGAAATGAAGTTAATAGGTATGATGTGCACCGGACCGCACAATCCATCCATTTCAAATTATTCCGTTACGTTGCACAAAAATTATATGATTAAAAATCTTATACTTTTCAACCGAATGATCCAGCATAAAGGACGCCTCGTATTTCACGTGAAACATGTGCCAGCTAGCAGTTTTTTTGTTTTTTTTTTCAGTCCAATTTTATTATTTTTATTAGTCTTCAAGTATTTCAAAGGGAATGGGTTTTTAGATTATCCCTATCCTGTGTCGTATTTTAGTTATGATTTAACTTCCTGTTACGAGTTACAATCCCAATTCATAAGTCATTAATTTAAATTTATTAATAATTACATTTCATACCCGAGAAACATTATCAATAAGGACCGCAAGTAAACAAAGTGTGTCGGACTTTTGCGTAAGTTGTAAATTGCATTTGTGCCTATAGTGGATATCAAATATATTCGAATCTTATATTATAAAACCAAGCATATTAAGCGAAAGAGAATATTTATAACCATATTCTAATAATGGAATAATGGGTATTATTTTTGTTTCTACGATCTTTTTTCAATCAGCTTCTGCTGGGAATGCGCCATTGACAGGATAATAAGATTGTTATCCGTTCAATAACTGCAATCTGTCCAAGTTCTCTTTTGAACCAGAATTAAAAAATAGTTTCAAGGTCGACAAGGATTCGATTTCAAGATCGGTTTCAGGAATGGTTTGAGTATGGTATCAGTTCCACGAACGGTATAGGTTATTGATGAGTCCTAGAACCGGTATGGGTACTGAATAATTTCCAGTACAGGTACAGGTTCAATATCAATTCCAGAATTAATATAGGTTTAGGACTTGTTTCAGGATGGGTATTGATTTTGAAACAATTCCTGAAATGATATGGATTAGAAATCAGTACCTAGACTGATAAAGATTCAGAATTAGTTCCATAACTGGAATAAGTTTCGGATTAATTCCAGGATTAATATGCTTCCGGGATTTATAGCATGTTGTTAAATCGTGCGAGATGACGACTATACCACAGAACCGGCCCTATACCGACAACAAATCGAAGCTAAGCGAACGCTAAAAGGTCACTCTTTCGTCAATACCCGCGAAAAATGACGGATGTCTTCAAATAATAATAATTTGTAGAGTAATTTGCCAATTGTTGCACACTTAAGGGAATACCCAACGTGTTTTATATGTTTGAGATGGATAAACCACAATATTCATTCTATGTGGTTTTAGTATACATCATTATTGTTTAAAAAAAATATTATGTACATTTTTTAGGTAGATGAACACGATGAATAATGGCAGGAAATACTGATTTTTATTAATTAATTAATTTATCTATTTGTATCCAGATTTGTCTTGCTTGATTTCGCTGAGACTACTTAATTATAATATTAATTCTACCCTATCTCTATCGGGTTGTGCCGTCACCAAAGTTAAAAATTATTATTTTAATTACTATTATTATTATTATTTATTTAAATTTGTTGGCCTCTAGGGTTTTACAAATATGTTCTTATAATCTAGGGAAACATAAGGGATGAGGATTCACGAAGACGAGAGCGGAATTGGGAAACTGGGACGTTGAAGTCGAATAGGAGATATGAATCGTTGAAGGCAGAAAGAGCGCGCAAGAAAGGGTCATTCTGGCCATGACGAGTTTGGTGGGAAGGAATAAGGAGCGGGGGTCGGTCACGTAGACGACGTGAGGGGGCATAGATAGGAATCGAGGATAGGAGGGCGGGAACATCCAAGTCATTGGAAAGAAAGCAAGTTTCATTTGAAAGTATCAGTAGTTATGTTAAAGTCGAAATGCTCAGACCATATATTAAATTGCCGAGCCATGGCAAGGATCGGTTCATTAGCTACATGTAGTGTCCGTCTAGTCTCGTTTTGCAATAATTTTCTGGAACGGAGTGGCTTCAAAGGTGCGTAAAAATATTTTTTTCTAGTAAAGGAAGTGCATCAAATTCATTCTTTTAAAGTTTTACCACAAAAACACTTTGGCTTACTCTGAAGCGGTGTTAAAGTGTTTGTAACCCCAATAGAAGGCGTCAAGAACGATAACTATGCATATTGTTGAATCCCTCGAAGGACCGCCTTTTATAGCAAGCCTGGTAAATTTCCGTTGAATACGTTCAATTCTGTTGATCGCTGAGACACAATGTGGGAAGCAAACCACGGAGCAGCACTCCACGCATGATCGTACCCGTAAACAACGATTTCAGACATAAGGGGTCATTACATCCACGGGTTTGTCTGATAATGAAACCTAATAGTTTAGGCGCCTTACTCAACGTGTTGTCAATTTGTACGTAAAAATTCAAACACTCGTCTAAGGTAACTTCTAAGTCGGAAGCTTCTTGACGACGGGATAGTAAACAACCGTTCATTAAATATTTATAAATAACAGGATTCTTAAGTATATGGGACGATACAATAAAATACTCCTCAATGGCAAGTTCCATGTCGTTAGAAAGGCACCAGGTACTGAAGTAGTTAATAAAATCTTGAAGCAAGAGACAATCGTCATGGGTTTTGACAGGTATGAATATCTTCACATCATCTGGGTACATTATTCTCTGTTCAATATCTCTGTTCAAAAATCTAAATTTTACACACTCAAAATTCTATTATTGCACATTTTATATCAAAATTTTGGCAAGCTTTTCAACACACTGAAATAGTCAAAAAGCGACCTGAAATGGGTATTTTCAATCTAGTAGTGTTCAGGACAATACGAAACGCTGCTACAATGCACGCTTGTCTTTGGTTTAAACCAGAATTCCGCAAAATACAGCGATTATCCGTATGCGTACCTCCGTATGTAAGGTTCCACTTAAATGAGTCTCCTGTATAGGTTGGCATGTCTGTGTAGGACATTACGCCAAATAGAAGAAGAATATGCATAATGTGTGTCACCAAACCTTCTGTTTTTTTCTCTCCATATTTTAAATAGTGAAGTAGAGCTTCCCATTTTTTGTTACACTTTTTGTTACAAATGTTACCATGCTTACAATTAGAATGTTACATCCACCACAGCGAAATTTTTAGTAGAGCAAAAGAAAGCCTAAAGATGATGCTTCAAAATGACTGGGTGTGTTTCGTTCCACCACAGTTAAATAAGTTTTCGACGACACCTATACTAAAAGTGAACTTATTAAATAGTCGATGATTAATTTTAAATATATCGAGATAAATTATTGGTTAGTAAATTGTAGCTACTTTAGTAAATGAAGACACAAACAAAAGACTCAAGTCCATGAAGCAAACGGATCAACTTGGGGGTTTCAATTGTTTAGTTACGATTGAACGAAGTTCAGATAGGCGTCAGTATTTCAGTTGGAAGTCAAATGTTTACTTTTAGTTGAACAATGTTCAAAACCAACTTAAATTGTTTATTTTGGCACGAAAACGGTGCGTAAAACAGACTGCTTACTTGCAAGACTTGCAAAAGTGTTATTTGTCAGTAAATTTGAGAGAAAGAAAAATTTCTGTTGTTACGTTTACAACATGTGTAGTTTATATGTTTTATACGAGCATAAATAACGTTAAAAGTGTAATAACAGACGACCAATAAATGTAAACTTACGATATATGCCACGGTTTACCAAGTGTTTCATCAAAAGCCAATTACACTATGAGTTGATCACAATAAAAAAGAACATCAATAATAGAAGAAAACGAACAGTATAAAGAATTCGATAGTGATTATATTTTTAACTATCACAACAACAAATTAAACATACAGTTTTCCATAATGGCGTAATATAGACGATTCATTCAAACAACTTTTTATTTTTAAATAACAATGAATGTGAAGCATCGTCAAGATTAACACGGAGAAGGTAGAAACTTTTCAGATTCTACACAGGATGCGTACAGTCAAATTCCACGCATTTTTTCGAAAAGCATTTTTCAGATCATGTGTGAAATGTGGGACCAAGCATAGCGGTCTGCGAACATACAGGCTGGGATAGCATTTAACCTCAACCTTCGTTTATTTCAGTATCATTTCCGCCGTTCGCATCCTCCGTCTAAAGGAAGTTGCTCTTTTCGTTAGCCAATTATGCTCTTTTCTAACCGAATTCCAAAAACTTAAAAAATATGATCCTCCACCAAACACCAGGCGGCTCCGTTCGCGTACACATTTCAGGCGCTTGCTCCGCTTGCTGATACCCACATTCGCTTCGTAAACGGCAAGATAAACAGAAGCATTCTTTGTCAAATGAAGCTGGTCGAAAATGTTGTATACCG
Organism: Anopheles gambiae; assembly: GCF_943734735.2. NCBI lineage: Eukaryota > Metazoa > Arthropoda > Insecta > Diptera > Culicidae > Anopheles > Anopheles gambiae. The sequence continues at coordinate 68,044,649 of NC_064601.1, read as the reverse complement.
TACAAAGGTGCGTAGACCGTGAAATACTGAAGACCTTCCCCAGTTGGTGGCAGTGAGTGCGTGTATATGTTTATCCACGCTCAACGGGGCGAAAGGAAAACATAAATTGATGTTAAAAAGATTGATTGAGTGCCCGGGACTTTGAAGCAATAGCAGGTGTGTAGGTACTAGAAACAACAGAATTGGGTGAATGTTGTGTCACGCTAACGTAAAGCTTCATCATCTCTCGCTCTCATTCTCTCTTTAACTATGCGCCACTTAATGTGGTAGCAATTTACTAGCTGTTTAATACCGATCTAGTTCTTTCAAGAATTCTGGATAAATTATTTTAAAAAACTAATTCAGTTTACTTACCAGTAGCAAGAAACGTACGAGCAGTCGTTGATGTTTGAAAACAGCATAAAGTTAGCATCGTTTGTCGACATTTTCGCCGCTCCACACGTCTACTACTCTTTAGCTCCTGTTTTCCACGCTCTCGGCCTACTTCTGAGTGTGTATGTGTGTGCTTTTGCCACCGCTCTTCGCAGATTTTTCCTCGTGACACCACAACACTTCAATGGAGCGGGCGTCCAAGGGAGAGAAATAGCAGATGTTGCAGATTTTCCTCTCGCAACACGAGCCAAATTGCCGGGATACGGAGAGCAGCAAACGTTGTTATTATTGCTGAACACTTTTCCCCGTGCTGCTACAGAAGCAGTTGTTGCTGCTGGAATTATATTTGCTGTTCGCGCTTCAGTTGCCTCCACACTCTGGAGCGTTTTTCTCGCTTCGACCACCGTACCAACGCCCTAGCACTCAGTTTCCTTCTTTCACACCAGCTCGATCACCCAACGGCAAACGGCACAGAACACACCCGCAGACCACACTTGCTCACTCACTCGTACGATCTCACAGCCGGAGTCGGATTCTCTCGCAGGACATCTACCAGACAAGCAACGCTACACTCTACTTCACACTGGAACGATTGCTTGCTCGGTGCGTTTGGCAAATATTTGAAAAATATTCACTTTTTCACCGTCTGCCTTACCGTGCTCACGCTAGGCGTGAGGGTACTTTGATGGATTACTGTTGTTTGACTTTTATTGATATTGCTCTGGGGGTGTATATTTTCAATTTAACTAGCACGTTCGATATTTTAACGATTAGAATAGACCCTGCTTCCTCAAACACGCAAACACTTATCTAGCTCGAAGACAGCACGTACCACACACACACACACATAAATCAGTCTGATAAATTTACTAGCCTTTAAGAGAAGCTGCTAACTGTCGTAATAATTCACTTGCAAATATTCGCCACAGCGTATAATCGATGCCTCGGACGCAAAAAGGAGGCTGCGGAATCTACAGCAGAGATGTGCGTGTACGCAAGTGTATGAGAGCTTCAAACAAAGGGTCGCTCTGATCTCGAAACAAACGCACGATACGCAGATACGGATGTTGCTGAACAGTAAGTAGGAGGTTATTTCGAAATGAAGATTTGCTGCTTTCGGCCGAGAAGATGCGTTTTTGTTGCCTATTGGGTTGCAAAGTTTTGGATGGTTCTGGAAAGTCTGGAAGGGCTGGCAGGATGTCGGGAGGAAACCAGGGAAATATATTCCTATCTAACCGTTCCTACAACTTTCGGACTGATGTCATCGTTTTCCCTACGTTATCACTGTACGAAAATTTGCACTCGTGTACAATTGCAATCCATTCTCAACGCGGGAGACTGCCACATTTGGAAAGTGAGTAGCCACTATCGACGGGATATATCGTCGCTATCGCACTGCCGATGATGTATGATGGTGCATAACTGCGGTTAGGCCCCGACAGGGTGGCTTTAGCTAGGGGTGGGTTTTCTGGAAGGGATGCGCACGACCTCAAACGGTACTACACATACCCATGACACGAATAGGCCGGACGTAAAGGATATCGCGATAAGACCACAAAGCACGGATAACGTTCTCGCACTGGCACGTTGCTGCAGGTTTTACCTATCTTAAGGGCTTGGTACTCTCTTGTTTTGCCAAACTGCAAGCTGTAGGTTGAGTTTTCCTTTACTCTCGCGGGAAAATCGTTTTATGCACGAAGAGAGCTCTCCGAGCACGTTAGTCAACAAATAACAAGTTCCGAACGTTGCTGCGGAAACTGTCGCAAGTAAGCACGGGTTACACACAACACAAACTAGTCATACATGTTGTAAAGAAACGTAATCAACATCTTTGCAACTTGGCGTGTACCGACTGTTCTAGATCTGAATTAATCTAACTGATTAGGCGATTTTTTTTTGTTACAGAACCTGTGACCTATGATGCAGACGGAAATATTAAAGGCAAAAATAAAGAGGTGAATGAGGCCAATCGGCTCAAAGTCTCTATAAAAAAAAGAAAAAAAAAGGCAAAAATGTCTATGTAAAATTACGTATCTAGCCACTCTTTTCGTTTAAACAAATGAGAAGATTAAGAGTACAAATTGTCCCGGGTTCCGCTGTGAATGCGTTCCGCATAACTCAATCAAATATCACAATTTTCTGTCAAAATATTGTTTTAAACAGGTATTTTTAAATAAATGGAGAAACTTTATACACCCAATTACTGATTTAATACGATACGTGGAAAAAGTTTATATTATACAGCCATTCCAAGGATGTCCAAACTTGATATTTTTTATATCGCTTTATACCTCTCTATCTCTTTCTATTTCTTTCTTCATCTCGCGCTCTTTTTCCCTCTCTCTCTCTCTCTCTCTCTCTCTCTCTCTCTTTCTTTCTCTATTTCTCCATCTATCTCATTCTCTATCTCTCCATCTATCTTTTTCTCTCTCTTCTACCTACCGATAACGTAAAAAACAATGTGATCACTCTGGGTCCAGCATGAGTATCTTCGCAAAGGCGCTCCATTGTACAAGTTGTATACAAGATATTAGTGCGGACCGAGTAGAAACTACGTATATCGAGTTTCCGCGTTGGTCAAATTTGGCAGTTTCTGGCAGCTAATTTTTTTTGAGATTTTGCTTCAAGTTGTAGTCATTAATTGAATTATTTGATATAGCTCAAACTGAAGAGAACATTTTTGTGTATTTTTAAATGATTTTTTAAACTCGTAAAGCAGGAAGTTTATTTTTCATTTGAAAATTGATGTGTAACAGTACGAACTGCTCAAAGAACTGTCAAATGCACCGAGAAAACAGCTGAGACAGTAACTGACAGCATGCTTTGACATCGACTGACAGCATTTTCGGTGAGAGAAATCTCCTTGGCATGCAAAGAACGTGAGAAATTTGCAGTTTAAGGTGGACGATCAGTTATAGTTAGTCTTTTTGCAGTCAAATAAGCACATAAATATTGATAAATCGCAGAAGAATCTTTTTTGACTACATTTTAACGATTTTTTTTTCCACATCGTTCCAAAAGTCTCATATCGGTGTCTTTCGGAGCTTCTACACACACCGGCGTGAGAAACCAGTTATCAATTCTGTCACAGCCATCTCTCACCTTCAGTCTCGGTGTATGTAGAAACGCTCTAACAGTTACCGCGTATCTCGGGGACTTCCTGTATGCATAAATATTTATTGCAACTTGCTGTAAAACATGTGAAGTAGTTTAAACCATTAAATATCATCGACTTCGTAAGCATGCTGTCATATTAAAAATGAGCAAAATATGGCAAGATACACTGCTTGTACTGAATGGTGTTTAGCTCGACTAATAAAAAGAGCTAATTTACAAAGAAAAAAGAAAAAAATTAACAAATATTACAAAACTATGCTTTCAGTTATTATCTACATCACGAGCTGAAAATTAAAATCAAATTGCTGGATTATACACATTATTTATATCGTTATAAACCTCCAGGGGTCGGCAAACTTTTCGACAAAAAGAGCCAAATTACATAAAAATGTTAGCAGTGATCCACTGAAGGAGCCAAATTCATATGCCATGTGCATATGAGGACTAAGAGCAATCTGGCAAATGCCTAACGTTTGGCCTAAGGATACGTACTAATGTATTGCCGGTGAGCATAAGTTCATTTCCATTTTTTTTTCTTAAAAAAACTTGCAAAAAAAAAATTATAGAATTTTGTACAAAATGCTTTTTGCCACCTCAAATAACCTGCATCGTACATTGTATACTTCCAATCCACCTCTGAGACACCTCAAATTGAGGTAATGTCCTAGAATCCGTTACGGTCTGTTATGGTAGATCACCGATAACGCCGAGTAAATGTTTTGGGAAACGAATGAATGAACATAACCATAAAAAGCAGTTATAGCGCCTAAATAAGTAAATAAGTAGTTCATGTGTTACATATTGTAACATAATTAATAGGTTGTATAATAACTTAAGCAAAGGGTTGTTTAAGACAACGCAACTCTCAACTGCCTCTCAAATCCCTGGGGCACGTCAAGAGAAAATTACAGTGAACCCTCTCTTATTTGACACCTCTCCAATTTGAAAAACCTCTCTTTTTTGAACATTTTGCACAGTCCCTTGATTTCCAGTACATTTTTTTCCTCTAATTTGGAAAACCTCTGAAATCTGTGTCCCTCTTATTTGTGTATGGTGTTGCCATGGTTATTGAATGATGTATGCTCAAATTGGCAATCCTGTTCGCAGTTTCCTATATCAACAGTTAAGGCTGCATACTAAATGTTCTGTCTCTTTCTTGTTTGGACGGACCTTTCATTCACTTTCCACCTCTGTAATTTGAAAAACCCTCTTATTCGACAGTCCCATCGCCTCTCAAATAAGAGAGGGTTCACTGTATTAACAACACATATCGTTCATGGAACTGTTCTCAAAACCGGATTTGGAACCAAAATCACACTAGTTCCACTTCATACTAATCTTCGAAACCATATTGACCTTTGAAATGGTACTGAAACCATACCGATCCCTCATACAGATCTTGAAACCCCATCTAATATCGTTCCTTTCATTAAACTTATTTCAAGATTCCAAGATATTATTCCGAGAAGGAACCAGGATCTGTTTCTCTCATGTAATTCATGTTTTCAGGATCTGTTTCTCTGTTGTAATTCATCAACCGTTTTTTTGCTGTTAGAGGAAGTGGTTACGGTGGATAGTTTCTACAGCTAGCAACAAATTGTGGATCTGTTTCTCTCATGTAATTCATGTTTCACTCTGTGATCCATTCCGAACCATTTCTGGCAACAGTTTTTTGAAAACTTCAACGTAAAAATAAAGTTATCCATTTAACCATAATGAGCCGGCCCCATGATACAGTCATCAACTGACAAGACTAACAATATGTCCGTCATGAATTCAAGCCACGTGTGGACCGAGCCTTCCATACGAAGTGACTATCCTACCATGGGTACACGCTAAGGCTAAGTGGCTAAGGTAGGCTTAGACTAGTGTTTGGCACATTTAGATGCAAACCTTTAAAAATTTTAGTGAAGAGCCGCCAAAAGAGTCGCCGTCTAGGTAGGAAAGAGCAAACAACTACTATTAAGCTAAATAAGAAGAATTCGTCAGTAAGTAACAAAAGTTAATACGTGTTTCCCCTTAAATAGATTTTTTTTTGTGTAGAGAATGGCTTTTATCCTTTTACTCAAAAATATAACAGCGGATTGCCATATATTGCCATCCCCTAGTTTAGATAAGTCAGTAATTCGCTTTTATTGAGTTGTTAACAACAAATACAATTCTCCATTTAATATATTTAATTACACATTTAATTTCGAACTGTTGAATCATAGGGAGATAATTATTTTAATCATTTGAAATGATGGATATATTCATAATGTCAACACAAGATAACGCGGGGGAAATAAACATAGAAACTTCTATTCTCTCTGTTTTTGTTGTTGTTGCATTATACTACGTATAAAAATTAAAGATAACCATTTAATTTTGAAGTCACTACATTTGTTTGTAGTTTAAAACAAAAACAAAAAAAAGAGCCCAACCCCCAATGAGCGAATAATGTAAGCGTATTTTATTCGTTATTTTCCAATAGAGCTTTTCACGTATCCACGTTTAACTGTATTGAATCTATTTGTCATTATCTTTTTCTTCTTTTGGCACAACAATCGTTGTCGGTCAAGGCATGCCTGTGCCACTAGTGGGCTAAGCATTCATTGATTTAAGAATTACCCCATAGCAGGATAGTCAGTCCTTCGTATGGGAGCACGGTCCATCGGGGGCTTGTACCCATGACGGGTATGTTGTTAAGTCGTACAAGTTGACGACTGTATCACGAGACCCGCGAATTTAAATAGTTAAATAATCTATTGACAATTGTTTACATGAACCATTTATATAATTTAGAATTAAGTTTATAATTAAAATGATTAAAATATTCAGACTTATTCGAATTGATTCGTGTTTTGCATGATATGCCTAGAGGCGATCCATTTACTCTACGGTTTGATGCAAACATGGGTCTAGCTGTTGAACCGTCCGCTTTAATAATACAACTTTATGTAAACTTTCTGTAAAAATAACGGAATGTATTCATAATAAAGCTTACATTTTTCTTTCCATTTTTCTTTCTTTTGTTATAGTGTAATGTGATATTTTGTGAGTGAACCACCAACGCCAACAACAATCTCACAAGAGCAAAAACATTTAAACGTAGAATCAATCCAACCCGGCGCGACAGTTTAAATTGAAGGACGGCCTACAGAGAAGAAAACAAACAATAAACACGCCAAAACAGAACAGAAACGTGACAGATCATTAATTTATTCCACACATCAAAAGCGAAACAACGGTTGGTAGAATTTATTGACATGTAATAATGAAAACTCATTTTCAGTGCGTAACATACGTTATGTTTTTGTGTTGTGTTGTTTGTTCTTCTTATATTTTGATCGAGCTACGTTTCATAGTTTCAGGTTTGCCTCCCACCGAATGGCTGCCGGGGGAGTTTTTCGCATTTTTCAATTTCTTTCGTTTCTTTTTTTTATGCCAACTACGTTGACAATCGTAAAATGGTTTTCTTAATTTTGTACCAAGCAATTTTGGTGCTTTGTTGTTCGATCTATGCCCAATGATCGGTACACTGTTCTTATGTTTATTATAATAAGTATGGTTGGTATTTGCATTCATAGTTTAATATGTTTGCCTGTAGTACTGTTTATAGTATTTCAGGGTGTATTAGATCTTCCGTTTATTTTTTTTTTTGCTGTTAGAGGAAGTGGTTACGGTGGAAATAGTTTCTACAGCTAGCAACAAATTGGCGCTTATTTACAATCAGTACACGAGCAGGGCAACAAATGGAACCGAGATTGTGATCCATACGAGGGTAGCGTGCACAATGGGGAAGAAGAATGGCCTTTATGTTGATGTTTCGAATGTCCAGCACACCACCGCCGTATCCGTGCCGGTCCAGGGAAGGCGGGAGGCGACAAACAAGCGTCCATCAATCCAGGATGGTGCGGCGAGCGTTTAGGCGCTGTTGCCTCCGATTTACCTAGCAAGACGCCAGCAGGACCGAGTGGGGCGGTCGGATGGTTGGCGGGTAGCTCATTTTCCGAGTCCGGCAAGCATGTACACGGGATCGTGAAAGTTGGTCCCACGGTACAGCTCCGGCACGGTGGAAACCAGCGCTCGAATCCGGTGCGAGGGCCGATAGTTCCGGATGGCGTGCAGGAAAGCGGCACTGCCCGCCGGCTTGGGATAGTCCTCGACAAACTCTGGAATAGAAGAACCCTTCAGAAAACTTGGAGTCATTGGAGCTTTCAACCCCGCGGGCGGGTGGTTGTACCTTTGCGTAGATTGCTGATCATGTTTTGACCCTCCAGCAGCTTCACCTGATCGTTGTTCAAGTTCTTCGACTCGAGCGATTCCAGATTGTGCTTAAGGTTCTGGAAGAAATCGCCCAGGTTTGTCAGCGCGCCTGGAAATGAATGGGGGATGTGGGGGGTAAGGAAAATTACATCTTCCCGGCGAAACGCGTTTTGCGCACAAGCCAATTAACGATATTAGATCACACGACACATCTAAACATCCCACACAGTACAGTACAGTACACCGCGAAACAGTAACATCATGCAACCGATCGCTAGCCAGATTAGAGCACACGTGAATAGTAACACAGCTGTTGGAAGAAAGAGAGAGAGGGCAGGAAGGATGTTCCATGGAGCATAATTCATCACCTGACGACTGACAGTGATGGGAACGAAAGGAGTCGCGTTCAACCACAGTAGATGTGAGTGTGAAACATCGAGCAGATGAATTAAATCACCACTGGCGCAAGTAAACGAATTAACTATCAGTCACACCGGTAGCCCATGGGAACAGGTATGCTCCTGTGTGTACGAATATCTACACACTTCGCACTGACGGTGGAGCATCCTCGGCGCAAACCACCACCCACCATTATTAGACCAAGCCCGATGACGATGATAAATTTTATGTCGTCTCACAAAACGGCCGAGCGGTTAGAGTACTACCCGCCAAAGGACGCTGGGATATGGCAATTAAAATGACTATTTATGGTTGTATGATACATGCACCGGCCGGTTCTGCTATCCACGGGCGCTAAACGCACACCACGGTCGCGTCAATGAATAATGGTTCCAATAATCAAGCCCGTTCACTACCAATCCCTCCCTCCCGGCAGGCATGGTGATCAATCAATCAATTTTTGCTACTAATCAATTGGCGTGATGTAAGCACGGTAAACAAATGCAAATGAGGTGAGCGTGGAAAGCAGGTGATGCTAGCGCAGGATGACTACGCACGAGAGGTATAACCGAAGACTGCTACCATCTCTACGTGGCCAATTAAAATAGTTTAAAACAAATGCAGACTGTTTTTTTGTTGTTGCCCTGTTAGGGTGCACTGATTAATTTTGGCAACTAGTTGATCGGTGAGCTTGATCATGTGATATTTCATTAGTACTGTGGAGCTGTGGGCAACGGACGAATCAGAAGGGTGTTGAATAGCCTTGATTTGTAGGATTTATATGTAAATAAATACATTAGGAAATATTTAATATAATTACATGAGAATTGTGCAATACATGCTGAAATGTGTAATAAATGTACATAAACATAATTAAGTGTAAGATAAGCAATAATTGGTGTACTTGGTAACACTGAAAGCCCAAAAATTAAAACAAAATGTGAAGGACATGCAAAAACGATTGTTAAAATTTAGCCTAATTTAGCATTGCTTTTAGCCACTAGTTTTTCTCAGTCTATAGCTACAACAATAGGAAATAATCAAAATGCTGCATTTTTCCTCATTACTTATGGTAAGTAAGAAACCTGCAGGTGAACAAATCATATTACTTGTAATGTACCAAAAAGACTAATATAGTGAACAGTAGCTTACTGACTGATTGTAAGTAATGAAAAAAAGCAGTAATTGAAGTATGTTTGGTTTGTTTTAAATAGGTTTTGTTTACAAGTCGAAAGCAACATGGTATGTTCTTTGAACAGTGAAAAACTAAGAAGAAAAATAACAAGTGATTTAAAAAAAAACTAGTTAACAAAAATCTTAGCATAACATATAATCACAATTATTATACTTAAAGTTTCTGATCACTAATTATGAAGCACAATTTGCATGATTTTTGTTTAGTTAAATACAATAAAGCTCCGAAAGCACTGCAGAATATAAAGTTGAGCATTCGTAAGCGTGCCATTGCCATTTGCAGCCATCTGTGCCGTACCAAATAGGGTATTGAGATGGGAAAAAATCCTTTCATTGTTACCGTACCGTAAAACTCACCAACACTGATGGAAGGCATAAAGCTGCCCTCCTCCGCCGCCGCACCGCCCCCTCCACCCTGCGTGCCAGTGGGCATAATATGGGAACGACGTGCCATGGTAGAACGAAGAGCAGCGGCCCGCTTTTGACCTACGGTTCCGAAGGATTCATCTACCGTTCCGGCATTACGCATCTCCCCGTCGGTAGAACTACCAAAAGCAGTGCGCTGTCTTGGGCCTATCTCAACCAGTTTGCCGTGAAGCATATAGTTCGCCGTGTCTGGCCCATCGGGAACCAAAGGTTCACCGAACAGTGCTTCCTCTTCGTAGGAACCGATCGCATCATCCGCTGACAGATGTGGTCGATGTTGCAGCCTACCGTACGGAAGCAACAGTTGAAGGACCGTTGCTAGTGATCTTCTTACGCCAGCCATTTCGGACTCGGAAGCGGTCACTGGTACTGATCGGTGGCCCCCACTGCGGGGAATTGGTTGCATATGTTTCAGCTGACTGAACAGATCGAGGTCTTTGCGTCCCGCATCACTGATACGCTCTCGGCCCAATCCTGCGGTACCGGTGTCTACGAAATCCATTGGCTGGGTCGGTAAGGATCTTGACGCTGATGCATGGCCTGTGTCGTCGGGGCTTTCGTTTACGTTGCCATACACTGTACAGTCTGAAAATGAACAATCTAATTAAGATAGTTAATTAGTAACATTTTATATAAGTTATACAATGATCTTTCGATCGATCAAATGCGTCCGTTATAATTTCACCATTTTTTGTAGCATCGAAGCATGAATTTATGTGAATTATTTTCAAGAATATAAGTTAAAAAATCAGAACATATTAGTTATAGGATAACGATATAATTTAGATAAATTAACGCATAAAAAGATCAATTTGGTGGGAACATTAAACATTGTTTGAACATGTTTATATGAAACAGATAAAGCAGTACAAACAACACCCGAATGCTAAAATCCCTTACAGACATTACAGACATTATATTCGATCCCCGAAGAAGTATTGGTCCGTTTTTTTCGGCTGTGTGTCGAAATCGTTTTGCAGGAAAATAATTGCCAAAAAAGTAATTTGTCATTCTTTATCTTCAGCTAGCACAATTTTATTTGTCCCAGTACTGGAGTGAATGTTACCAATGGTCTGCTAATAATACTACACCCACCCGCCATAACCGTCTTCTTTCACCTCTGGCTCAAAAGTACGTGCTTTGCATTACAACTTATTATCACTTCTTAAATTGTGTGTACCGTGTGAGTTAGGTTCTTATGCCGTTTTACGGTCATTGACTTTCAATTGGTGGTTGTATCACTAGATAATGAATTATAATTGAAGCTCCTAAATTTTAAAGCCGAATTTGAAAAGAAACCCCAATTGATTTTAATGGAATATTAACATATTTTACACATAACACACAATACACAGCATATATGCAAATAATACGTTGCACAGTTAGCAGTTTTTTACGTTGCATTTTAATTTCGTGCTTGATATGATACTACTGAAAAATTATGAAATTTTGAACACTGCACCATTTTGGTGCTCGAACTGGTCTTTGAATGAACCAAAATAAATTGTTATCAGTAGTGCTATATTTTAAGTACAGCTTCTATTTGGCTTTCGGGATTTATTAGTACCACACAGCACTAATACAATGGAAGGACGGTTCATATGAGTCTTGAACCCATGACAGGCATTAATGCGAGTTGAATACTATACTACGAGACCGTCCCTGCATTTAAATAACATAAAATGACTGAATTCAGCAATGTTTGTACTTGTTGCTGTCATTATTGTGTTATATACTACGGCACAAAATAAAATTATAGTTATAATTGGAGGAGTCAAATAAAACAACCCAACCAACCGAATATCTGTAGGTAAACGATGAAATAAAAATCACATAAATAGTAAACCGTTGCCAAAACAAAATGTCTTGTCTTGTAAGAGTACAATTACTAGTTGGAACGCTCCATCCAAAAGCATGACAGTAAAACTTTATGTGATAATTACCCGTAGTAAATACTAATAAAACAATCCACAGGTGCCACATTGTTACGATCACTAATGCGCTTTCGCCAAACACCTCTGCAATAAATGTTTCACTTTCTGCACGCCCTCGTGCAAACACACCTTGTGGCTCAGGGTTAAAAGGATAGAGGAGCCTGCCACATACAACCACACAGACACAGACAAATGATGTCCACTACACTTTGCTTGGAACTTTTATGGAAACATAATCACACCAAGAAGCTTATCTATTGCACACAAACAACCAACGATCACACCTTGTTGTCCTTTTAAAGGATCTCCTTAACGAACTGTGCTCCACAATGCGACCGGATGCGACCTGTTGCTTCCGGTTCGGGACACTGAACCATGGTACCGCCGGTGCGTTCATTTTTATATACACTCGCTCGCACCGTGAACTAGCAGTGAGCTAACTAGCGTTTAAGTGAGTTTTATGTGGTGAGAAGCGATGAACATCGTGGAACATGCGTGTTGGTAATGTTGCGGATCGTTCGAAATTCGCTCGACATCGAGTCGAGGTGGAATGAATGAATTGTGCGCTACCGGAAGTCGGTGTGTATCCGTCTGTCCAACTGTCCTTTGCTAATTGATAGCCAAACTTCGAAGCCTAATCGAACGGTGTTCCAAACTTTTCTTTCGTCTTATTTTAACTACAGCGCAACTGTGAATGACATCTAACACTAACTTAACAGCACTGCTCAGATAACATTAACGGGTATCGGGCCTTTTGCTGTGGAGGCGGTATGATGAGTTTCGTTTTTACTTGTGAAAAATTAATGCACTGTGAACGGTTTGTCATCTCGTCACTCTCGTGACTCTTACCGAAATGATACATATCGGAGGGAGTTTTTTTTTACAAATTCGTACTGCGTTTATGCAGTAAATTTCAACTCATAACATTACATCCCCGGCACAAGGGTCCGCGTACACTTTAAGCGTACATAGGATTGAGCTGTGGCATTAACATTGGTGCACTGTAAACAGTGACGATATGGCGAGACATTTAAACGTTCTCGAGGGACATATGAAATCGATGCGGCGTTATTGCGTTAAAATTAGCTGCTAGTTACGACGGGAGAGGGGTAAAAAAAATGAGTAAAAGGAGAGAAAATTATCTGAACTAGCAAGACCTATGCAATGAGATTAAAGATATAACCTAACTAAAATATACTACAATATGTTTATTTGCTAGATAATCAATAGCCGCAAAAATATATACAAACCATGAAATATTAAACATTTTGTAAAAAATATTTGTAAATATTTCAAAAACTACAAACATTAAATCATTACCTCTACGAAAAAATACATAATAAAAGTAGAAAATTTTGATCCTATTGAGGCATCGACAGAAATATTACATCCATTTATTACTCATAGATTGTAGATCCATTTATTACATTTTTCGATTGTTGTCGATTGTACTGCATTTTTGAGTAAGCTAATTATTTTTGTTATGTTATAGCTAAACAATATACTCGTCGTGAGTTCAAGTCTAGAATGGATTGTCTCCATGTAGCAAGGATTTGACTTATTCGGCTACGTGGTACTTAATTAGTCTCGAAGACCTGTACAGGCAGGTCCGTGTAGGAAAATACGCTGCATAAAATTGTATGCTTTATGTGGGCCACTGGATGTTTATTACTTGTGGTGTATTATATTGCCAATGCGCAAACATAACTTATATTCTCTATAAAATTTGCCCTGGTAAACTATAAGTAGGAAATGGGATCAATTCTTCATACATAATTCTTAATGTTAATTGTTCAAGTACAGTGAACCCTCTCTTATTTGAGAGGCGATGGGACTGTCGAATAAGAGGGGTTTTCAAATTACAGAGGTGGAAAGTGAATGAAAGGTCCATCCAAACAAGAAAGAGACAGAACATTTAGTATGCAGCCTTAACTGTTGCTATAGGAAACTGCGAACAGGATTGCCAATTTGAGCATACATCATTCAATAACCATGGCAACACCATACACAAATAAGAGGGACACAGATTTCAGAGGTTTTCCAAATTAGAGGAACAAAAATGTACTGGAAATCAAGGGACTGTGCAAAATGTTCAAATAAGAGAGGGTTTTCAAATTGGAGAGGTGTCAAATAAGAGAGGGTTCACTGTACACTGTAACACTCTTACATAATGGCAATCTAGCTAAAGTAGGACTATATTCTGTTGAAGAGCAAGCCTTGAGTAAAATAGTAAGCTATGATTATTAATGTAAGGTTCTTAAAAATATAGTCTTGTTCCAACCAGCAACCTTTACACAGCTACTCTCTACATATTCTCACGACACTAGCAACCTACACCTAACTAATGGGAGACTAAACGATATTCAAGGATTGGGTAAACGAAACTGCATTATGAGGCCTTAAAAAAACGCCCATCGCGCACAGCTTTAATCATTGCGCGGGTAATACTCAATATTTTTGATACCTCGATTTCGGTGATATCAAATTCCGAACATTGAGGATGAACGAGAATTTTATCAGTATCATTGCAATACTGTTTTTTTTAACGAGTTTTCACTTAGATTGTCTGGTAGATTGGACGACCCTCTATCGCTTGTTATTCAGGCTTTTTGTCAGGCTGCCTTTGACTGTATCTCCCACGAAATACTACTCGAAAAAATAAAATAAAAAGAGTGTCCCTTATATGCTCTCATCCTGGGTAAAGTACTATCTCTCGGACCGTAGTTACCAAGTGGGAATACAATCACAACGCTCATACCCGTTTGCTAGCACGTCTGGGTTTCCGCAGTGTAGCATCCTTAGACCTCTGCTATTCCTGATTTACATCAATGACCTGTCAAGCTTGGTGTCCTGCTAGATTGTAAACTCACGTTTCATGCACATCTTGCAAGAGTTATCTCCAGGGGTAACTAGATACAGACACGACACGACACATACCATCTGTTCATTGACTTCAAAGCCGCATATGATAGTATAGCCAGGGTAAAACTGTATGACGCTATGAGCTCTTTTGGAATCCCGTGTAGCATCCATGCTATCGCATACCCGCTTAACGCATGAATACTGCACATGCGTCCCGTGCTTTACTGCACACGCGGTTCCGTGTTTTACCATGGTGGTCGCACCACCCAAGTTGGAAATAAACAAGGAAGACCTCCAAAGTAGGTCATAAATAAGGAAGAACAATTAGCATAAGAAACGCATTAGACCTTAAGCAAAACATTGTAAATTGTAAAAACCCACCAGGTAGGCGACCGTCTGGACAAACATTCGTTCGTGAAAGCGCATCAAGTTGCGAAAGGGAAAGTTACGAGCGTAAACATCTGGTGGACGAATGTGCGCTAACTTTCTTAAGATGGGAGTATAAATAAAGCTATCAGAACGGACAGAAGATCAGTTCTGATCGGACACAGGATCGTACATCTTGTCGCTTCAACTCATTTATGAGCAGTATTGTCCCCCTACACAAGGTTAGGCTTTACTGTCTCCAACAAATGCACCGTGTATTAGCTGGCCGGTCAGCAAAACTCCAATCCGAAAGGTTAACGTATGCTAGGTGGCATAACGTCGAAAGTTCCCACGGTTTAGCATAACTGGATGTCCGGTTTTCACCTGACACATCACATTGATATCAATTGTTACGCAAGGTCAAGTTCGATTAGTTTACTCGATTAGTACGATTAGTATCAATCGCAAAGTGCTAACTCAGCACTGCCACCAGGCCTATGACGCGAACCCGTACCGAACCAACAACAATTTTTCCCATCACCACACCCGGCCAAACTGATAAGGCTAGTTAGAATGACTATGACCAACGTCACTTGCCAGGTGAGGGTGGATGGAAAACTCTCAGGACCTTTTGCTAACACCAAAGGTCTGGCATACGCTGATGATATAGACATCATTGGTCTGCGGCTCTCCTATGTAGCAGAAGCCTACCAAGGGATCGAGAAGGCGGCAGAGAACCTCGGATTGCAGATAAACGAGGCAAAGACCAAACTGATGGTGGCAACATCAGCGGGCCTACCCATTAATAATCAGAATCTACGTAGGCGTGACGTACAGATAGGTGAACGCACTTTTGAAGTCGTCCCAGAATTCACCTATCTTGGGTCAAAGGTCAGCAACGACAATAGCATGGAAGCTGAGTTGCTCGCAAGGATGCTGGCTGCCAACCGGTCATTCTACAGCCTGAAAAATCAGTTCACCTCAAAGAACCTGTCGTGACGGACGAAGCTGGTACTCACATACCTTCTTAGCCGCGTTCGAGTGGAAGATGCTCAGAAGGATACTTGGCCCCGTATGTGTGGAAGGATAATGGAGGAGCCGCTATAATGACGAGCTATACGAAAAATTACGGCGACCTCACTGTCGTACTATACGAGAGATGTACGGCGACCTCACTGTCGTACAACGTATCAAGCTAGCCAGGCTCCGGTGAGCTGGCCATATTGTACGCATGGAAACGGACGAACCAGTCCGTAAAGTCTTTTTAGGCTATCCACTAGGACAGAGGAGGCGTGGTAGTCCCAAACTGAGGTGGTGTAGCATATCTGCTAAACAGAACTTATTATAATACACACTATCAGCTATAGACACATTGTAACTGTTGCGGTAGCAACGGGTAGGTTTGAGGCGATTTTTAAATTGCAACGGCTGAGTTGAGGATTTTTTAAATTGCAACGAAACGATTCATTTGCAACGGCTAAGTTTGGGCAGCAATTGAAGTTATTGTAACTTATCGTATGAGAACGAGATCGCTGGCCTAAATAAACATACAATTTGGGAACGGCCCGTTTCTTGAGCTCATTGATAAGCATAAGCCACTCGAACAACGTGTAGGGTAATAAAAATATTTTAGAGCTGGTGCATCCGGTAGGCAGACAGAAATTAGGAGAAAAATGCATGAAGGACGAAAACCATGCATATGTGCATGTAACGAATTCTTTCAGTTATCTACCCAAAACGAGGAGGTCATAAAATTTCAAGTTAGTTTAGGATCAATCTAGAATGCGTGGAATTGAAGTATAAACAAAACACCATACGAAAACATAAAGCACACTGGCACCAATACAATTAAACAACGTGTACGGACACGTTCAACACCATCAAACATGTTAGTATATAAGAACCAATTTTGTCAAATAAACGTCAGATCTAATTTAGAAACTGAACGGAAAACGTCTCGATTTTTTTGAACGTCTTGGCCTTTCCTAGGTTTTTGCTTTAGGTCTCATCCGGGTCCCTCTGCCCCCATCCGAAAAGTTATTGAATGAATTGTGCCACTTTCGAAGCATAGGTTCCCACGAACCGCGAACACTAGCCGAAGGTTTAATGTACAATTTATTTTGGTAACTCCTTTCGGGCAGAAACCCATCTTTATATAAATTTGTTTTCGGTTGGATCTCAGGACACTGAAGGCCTTTCCTTCGCGTGGTCTGGCCCGAGTTCCGCCGTCAACATTGGTGGCTCCAGAGAGGAAACGAATTCTCATTCGTCAGTCAGATTGAAGCTCCAGTTAGGAGACGAATTCCTTATCATCCAGAGATGAAAGAGATGAGATTATTATTCGTTAACATTGGTTTAGCACCGGAGAGGATGCGAATTATTATTCGATCCAGTTTGTAAAGAGAGTAACTTTACAAGAACGATCCTGTCCACAGAGAAGGCGTTCAATTTCAAGGATTATGGCAAAAGGAACAAGCGAACTCTACCTGTTGGGATAAATCCTTCAGTTATTAAAAAACTGACCTACGCGCTACCTTGAGCAACAGTAGTTGCATAATAATTTCGGTTGCTAAAACCAGAGAAGGAAGATCAATCAACACGAAAATGGGTTTAAAGAGTAAGAAGTACTTCGTTAATAACAAAGCCGGACTCTGCAGACTGTGTACACAGGCAGATGATTCCGAATCAAAAATGGTCCAGTGTGAAGAGTGTGACCGATGGTTTCACTTGGCTTGTGCTAAGTTAAACACGAAACCAACCAACGGGGAAGAATACATTTGTATTAAATGTAAGGATAATTTTTCGCAAGATATGCCACTTCCCAAAGACCACAATTCTGTGGTATCGGCTTTGATTGAAGCACTGAAGCAAAATCGTGTGAACGATAATATGTTCTACAAACGTACAACATTAAGAGAACTTCCATATTTCGATGGAAGAGCATAAGATTGGCCTAAATTCAAAAAGGCATTTGATGAAACCTCAGAGGAAGCTGGCTTCAGTAATTTAGAAAACTTGAATCGCCTTCAAACATATCTTAAGGGAGACGCAGAAAGAAGCGTAAGATCACTTTTTCTGGATCCCGTAAACGTGAATATGATTATTAATAGGTTGGAGGAATTATACGGAAGACCTGAAATCGTTCATCAGGAGTTGCTGAACGATGTTACAAAATTCGGGTGGAAAATAATAAAATCCCCGAACTAAGCGAAGCGCTTGAAAATCTTGTAACAAACATACAGGTTATGAAAAAGAAGGAATATTTGTACGATCATCGACTTATTGATGATTTGGTTGGAAAAATGCCATTTCACCTTCAATCTAATTGGATTGTATACAAAAGTAACATTCAGAAAGACGAGATTGTCACTCTTGCGCATTTATCGAATTGGCTCATACCAATCGCGAGCACAATACGGCAACTGCCGAAACAACATAATCATTTGGATTATTTAGCAACTTTACATATACCAAGCAAAGGTAATGACACATTCTTTGATGAAATGATATTTTGTCATAAAGGATCGCTCAATCCAGAGCCGATAAAAGATCGGCCAGAACACTCAAATAGCTTATCCAGGTTTATTAATGATAATTCATTAGTAGAAAATAGTTCATCGAGAACAAACGATCATTCGGAAATCTTAGGTTTTCTAGGAGCAATCACTTCCCAAAATAACATTAGTTCACACGAACCAAAGGAAGAAGAGAACGAAATAATTAATAGGTTGCCTCACAAACGTAAAAGATTGAAACCACCGAAAAAGAAGGTCAAAGAGAAGAGGAATGATAAATCAGTTACAATGTCAACAGAAACAGCATTAGAGTGTGCGGACAGAAAAGAAAATCAAATGCAAACCCAAGGCAATAAGAACAAGGAAAATCATGAGAGAACGATTACAGTAAATAGAAGTGAGCTAGAAATTGAAAATTTGCTAGAACCCATACACATTTTTGGTCTCAAAAAGGCAATAGAGGTGAAGATTGAAATCTTAGATAAAGGTATATCATTTGATATCAGTAATGAAGTAGGAACAGTATCAGAAACTTCGATTGGTAAAACATTTATTGATCATGATCATGAGAATATTTTGATGGGTATTGAACAAAATGAATTGACAAATTTCAATGTGCAGGAAATAACGAAAACAGAATTGGAAAAATATAATGAAATAAAAGAAGTATCAAAACTCGAAATAAATAATCAGGAGCTAGACAAAGATAACGATAAAGCTCAACATTCAAGAAAAGACGTAAATAAACTAGACATGACAATGATCACAAGTTTGAACAATTTGAACAAACAAGTTTTGCGTGGATTAAAAATCAAATTAGGCTTTTATGAAAAAGACAATTACAATGCTGGTAGGACTCATCTGAAAATGAAAATATCAACACAAGAACCCGTCAAAGCGAACACGAGATACGACTTAAAGAAATGGTTCTTTTATTGGGAGGAGTTTAAAATATTTTTGATGGAAATGCAATCAGTTGCAAAAGTAGTTAACATAAACGAGAGAATAAAAAAATATTTGCCTAAAGAAAGCCAAGAAAAAGTGCATACATTGAAAATGCGGAAGCTAGGTATAAATGAAACATCCGCAATAACTGAGGTACAGAACAATCTTTGCAAACGGTTAATTGGTTACTACGTGCACTTAATATTTTGGATTTCGAGCATCCTTGCAACATACGCAACTTTCACCAAAGCACATGGTAAAAACAAACTTCAACTTCCTTACGAGAGAGGAAAACTATTTGGTCATCTGGGGAAGATTCTGGAACCGAGAAGACATCATACGAGGCGAATCAAGACAGAAGTTGAATCAAAAGCAAGCATCATATATAAGCATCTGCTGATCGTCATCTAACCGTTGTATTGCATTGATTGAAGATTATTCAATTTAATTAAGGAAAACAATATATTGAATGGAAGTAAAATAGCCGGATCAAGTATCCATACATCGCTCAAACCAAGAGTTAGGTGTAATTCATAGTGATGAATTACAAGGGGGAGAATGTTGCGGTAGCAACGGGTAGGTTTGAGGCGATTTTTAAATTGCAACGGCTGAGTTGAGGATTTTTTAAATTGCAACGAAACGATTCATTTGCAACGGCTAAGTTTGGGCAGCAATTGAAGTTATTGTAACTTATCGTATGAGAACGAGATCGCTGGCCTAAATAAACATACAATTTGGGAACGGCCCGTTTCTTGAGCTCATTGATAAGCATAAGCCACTCGAACAACGTGTAGGGTAATAAAAATATTTTAGAGCTGGTGCATCCGGCAGGCAGACAGAAATTAGGAGAAAAATGCATGAAGGACGAAAACCATGCATATGTGCATGTAACGAATTCTTTCAGTTATCTACCCAAAACGAGGAGGTCATAAAATTTCAAGTTAGTTTAGGATCAATCTAGAATGCGTGGAATTGAAGTATAAACAAAACACCATACGAAAACATAAAGCACACTGGCACCAATACAATTAAACAACGTGTACGGACACGTTCAACACCATCAAACATGTTAGTATATAAGAACCAATTTTGTCAAATAAACGTCAGATCTAATTTAGAAACTGAACGGAAAACGTCTCGATTTTTTTGAACGTCTTGGCCTTTCCTAGGTGTTTGCTTTAGGTCTCATCCGGGTCCCTCTGCCCCCATCCGAAAAGTTATTGAATGAATTGTGCCACTTTCGAAGCATAGGTTCCCACGAACCGCGAACACTAGCCGAAAGTTTAATGTACAATTTATTTTGGTAACTCCTTTCGGGCAGAAACCCATCTTTATATAACTTTATATACATTTGTTTTCGGTTGGATCTCAGGACACTGAAGGCCTTTCCTTCGCGTGGCCTGGCCCGAGTTCCGCCGTCAACAGTAACACACTTCGGATGGCTTGGAGATGGCCTGGAGGCGTCCGCCATTAAGGCCGGGATAATGGACTGGCAGACGAAGGCGTGAGACCGCGAGCGGTGTCGGACACTCCTGAGGCAGGCCAAGACCGCAAGCGGTTGTAGCGCTGGATAAGTAAGTAAGTAACCAGATATTAGAACTTATGATGAAAATGTGTAAAGAGTCCATGATCCTATATTCCTGAAAACCGTATATTGAGCTATCGTTCGGTCCATCCTGGAATATTGTGGTGTAGTCTGGTGTCCCTTATTAGTCACTGAAAGCCAAAGCCCACAAGCGGGGGTACAGGCAGGCCTTGACCGACATCGGTTGTTGAGCCAAAGAAGAAGAAGAAGAAGTCTGGTGTCCCTTAGCAGCCCGCTCAATCAATTGCCTGGAAAGTATTCAGCGCATGTTTACGAGGTTCGCTTTACGACTCCTTCCTTCGTCTAACCTCCAAACAACCTGTTTACTATCGACGGTGCCCATTGCTTAGTTTGGAGTCGCTTAGTGTCAGGAGAAAAACATGCAGTGTTTAATCGTATTTCGGCTGCTATAAGGTGATATCGCTTCCCGGTGCTCCTTGCTGGCTTGATTTTTTTACATCATCTAGGGTAGTTTAAGACGAATTTTTATTTTTGTCCCGAGCGTGCGAGGACTATTTATGGACAAAGAGCACCCATTGAGTTAATATTTCTACGTCAGTGTAAAAAGATCGCCTTCGTCAACGTTTCTGCTGTGGTTAGTTTGTAACTATTAGTTAAGCTATGTAGAACGCTTTTATTTTGCAATGCATATATATCCTTTCTACCAGCAGTGGCGGATCAAGGGTATCGGGGGCCCTAGGCGGAACGACGACTTGAGGCCCTCTGTAAATGGTAGCGGAATTTGGGGCAAGTGTGCCACCTTAAGCATTTCAAGTTATAACTCACTAAAACGTGTTTTCCAACAGCCGATTTAAATCTCACAACCATTTTACATCTATTTCCTCACTTATAAATGAGTTTCGCTTGAAAAAAGTGCAAACAAAACAGTTTTTGAAGCGTTTTAAAAAGGGTCCAAAAAGACGTTGTTTTTTGGGCTATGGGGCAAGAGTGCCACTCGTATGGGGCAAGACGGCCACCTGGTTAAAATAACCGCATTTCTTTGATAATTGGAAATTATTACATTTGTACAACTAGTGTATGTATTCCTACATGTCTTGAGTCGCCAATGAACCCCTTTTCATCACAAACTATATCGCAATATGGGTTGTTGCTGGTCTGTTTTTCCGGAGTAGAATCCGCTCGTAAAAGTGCACCATACCGCTGAACGGTACAACAATGTTTACATTTTTGACAGCTCGCGCCTATGAAAGATGGTGGTACACTTGCCCCAAATAGAGATGGCTCTTTTGCCCCAAAAGTTGTAACTTTTGGAAATTGAATTTTTCAGTGACAAAAAGAAAAATTTTTTCAACTAACCCCACAAAAAATTTCACGTTTTCTCAGCTATACGGTGGTGTAAATATTTTCTCGGTTGATTGTTCGCATGATTTGTGAGAGCTTATTTGGTTGGATTAAAAAATTATAGTATTCTGCTCAATTTTGAAACTCAACACAAATTAGTTCAAAACAATGCGAAATATCGATTGATCTATATGAAATTCGGCTCCGTATACCTAGACATTGAAATGCATCCAACTGTATAATACAATTGATCATTAAACTAAAGTTTTTAAGGAAAATTGCTTGGTGGCACTCTTGCCCCGTATGGCACACTTGCCCCAAATTCCGCTAAATGTTGTTGGGGGGGGGGGGGGGGGGATAGCGGCACTAAAGTTGCTGTTGGGAGATTGAACAGTAAACTTGATCGAAGGAGGCCCCGACGGCATTTCATCAGTCGCAAACTCTTAAATTTTTGCTGACGGGGGGGGGGGGGGGGGGGGGGGGGGGGTGCAATTGATTCAGCGGGGGCCCCTTCGCAAATCAAATCCTTCACAAATCATCTGTCGCAAACTCTTAAATTTTTGCTGACGGGGGGGGGGGGGGGGTGCAAATTTTTCGCCAACCTCGGGGCCCCATCGGCCATCCTTCCGGGGGCCCTTGTCGCTAGTACTCTGTCCATACGGCATACTATAGAATGTCTACGGGGCCCCTAAATCGGCGGCCTAGTCCGCCTACCGTTAGATCCGCCGCTGTCTACCAGCACTTCTTGAACCACTTACTTCACGATTCTATTATGATCCGTGTTAGAGCACTCGATTAGTATCTGGTTTCAGCGGCGGATCTAACGGTAGGCGGACTAGGCGGTCGCCTGGGGCCCCGCCGATTTAGGGGCCCCGTAGATCGCCATTCTATAGTATGCCGTATGGACAGAGTACTAGCGACAAGGGCCCCCGGAAGGATGGCCGATGGGGCCCCGAGGTTGGCGAAAAATTTGCACCCCCCCCCCCCCCCCCCCCCCCCCCCGTCAGCAAAAATTTAAGAGTTTGCGACTGATGATCGAAGGAGGCCCCGACGGCATTTCAAGTTTACTGTTCAATCTCCCAACAGCAACTTTAGTGCCGCTATCCCCCCCCCCCCCCCCCCAACAACATTTACCATTTACAGAGGGCCTCAACTCGTCGTTCCGCCTAGGGCCCCCGATACCCTTGATCCGCCACTGTCTGGTTTGATGTATCTTACTGAACGAAGGTCATTTGCATTACCTGTTTAACTACTAAATTTGTTTAACTGCTAAATAAATATTTTTAAACCACATGTATTGCATGTAATTATATTCAGAAGGGATTTTTTGTAATTATTTACTTAAAAAGGGTGGGAATAACAAAATGCACAAAAATCAGATACATAACAAAAGCACTGCTTTGCATGACATTGCCAAAAACATTTAAAGAACAATGATACGCCACACGTATATATAATTATAAATTGATACGATACTTCCTGCGTTTCGCATTGCAGTTTGTTTTAACAAATAAAGCCATTTCAGATCAATTTGGCAGCAATATCTCGAGTCAGCGAAAGAATTCTCTAACCACTTTTATAATACCGATTTTGTTTCAGTTCGTGTAGCGCGGTTTTGTTTGATACTTTTCCGTTTGAATCAGATAATCGACACTATAATTGACACAAACAATAAACACATTAAAATGATACATGTGGTGGCCGATCAACGAACGGATGTGCAGGTTGAGGATTCATGGCAGGTTCTTCAACCCGACCATTATAAATTCCGGCCTCTTCCTTCAAGCACATGAGCATCCGCAACCCCTGCTTCCAGCATGCACACCGCCATAGTTACACCTGCAGACACCCTAAGGGTGATTCAAAGTCCCAAATCGACCACGTTCTGATTGACGGAAGGAACTTCTCGCATATTATCGACGTCAAAATGTATAGAGGCGCAAACTTCGATTCGAATCAGTTGATCGCGAAAATCTGGGAACAGGAGGAACTACCGGAGGAGTGGAAGCTGTGTGTCATCCACCCAGTCTACAAAAAGAGCGACAGGCTGGATTGCTAGAATTTTCGAGCCATCAAAGTCCTTAATGCTGTTTACAAGATCCTGTCCCAGATCCTGTTCTGCAGACTTGCGCCCTTAGCTACAAATTTCTTCGGCAGCTACCAAGCTGGGTTTGTTGGAGGCAAATCCCCCACTGACCAAATGTTCATTCTACGGCAGATCCTCCAGAAGTACCGAGAGCGCCAGCTCCCTACGCACCACCTGTTCATCGACTTCAAGGCGGCTTACGACACAATAGACCGGAAGGAGCTATGGAGCATCATGCAGCGGTACCATTTCCCTGGGAAGTTGATCCGGCTGTTAGAGGCCACAATGGACGGGGTGCAATGCAAGGTGAGAGTGTGGAACTTGACGTTGGAATCGTTCGAATCTCACAGGGCTCTGAGGCTAGGTGACGGACTCTCCTGTGTGTTCTTCAACATCGCCCCGGAAGGGCTAGACAACGACATCCGTGGCACGATCCTCTACCGGTCTCTCCATTTGTTTTTGGCTTTGCGGATGACATCGACATCATCGGCAAGACGACAGCGAAGGTGTGTGAGGCGTACCGCCGACACAAACGCGAAGCAGCATGCACTGGATTGAGAATCAATGCGACAATGACGAAGTACCTGTCGCTGGAGAATCAGACCATCTGAAAAGCAGTGTATTAGTTGACGGCGACGTCTCGAGGTAGTAAAGGAGTTCTGCTACCTCGGGACGGTCGTTTAAGGTAGGATGCATTTTTCAGTAAAGTGTACCGACCCGAAGGCTGATTCTTAAAGGATTGTTAGAAGACTCCGAAATTAAAAGGTTCATATACTACGTTAAAGGCTCGAATCATGGAGTTGAGAAAATCTCTAGATCAACGCAAGAAGCGGACAGCAGCGTAGCTGAAATGCGGGCACATATAAATTCAACTACTGAAGCCAGGATGGACGTTGGACGCTGCTCAGTAGTAAACCTTCCATAAATAGTTGTTGTGCAGTGCGGCGTTTAATGTGGAGTGGATGCAGCTCAAGAAGCAAAAGTCACGTTTAACATGATGGTAACTGAATGTCAGGAGACCAGGGTAGCAGGCGTATACAAAACCGAGACAGTCGACATTGAATCTATTCCATCCTGCCATATAACCTTCCATAATATGGAAGCCAAACTATACACCCGTACTCGAGTACCTAGCGAAAGATCCAACAAATTGAGTCAATTTTATGTGTTTTCTCCGTCCGCATTAGTACGGGGAGGGGCGATTCTACAACTCACAGCGTTTTTCAGGGGTTCTCATATTTTTGGGAAACTTTCTTGACTCTTTCTTATATAAAGTGAACTTTACGTGGAATCCAATAGGAATGTTGAATGAGCTTTTGCTCGTTATAAGGGGTATTTGTGGAGCATTTGCATTTACTCGTTCTGATAGGATCAACTGTATATAATATTTCGAAGAACTATCTAAAAATAAGCAAGTGAACGGTTCAAATGACCAACTACGAGAGGAAAACACAAATAACACTCCTTTTTTGCCTAGCCTTCGGATGTAATCGATTGCAGGTATTTATCCTGTTAGTGCATTAAACAATGTACGTATTCTTAATCATGTTTATTTCATCAATTGTATGGACTATTATAAAAGAAACACGGAAGCCTCCAGGAGCTAAAATATTTCACTTCTATCGTCATGCAATGAATAGTCACTATCCGTTTGAATCATGCAGGGGTCCATCAAGAAGAATATTTTACTTGCATAGTGTTAGGTTATGCTGCTGCTGTAACTTCGCCTTAAAATAATACACGAACAGATAAATGCATATTTTTTCCCAGCTTCATCACATTTCCAAAATGGTGGTTGTTCGTGTTTCGGAAATTACTACTCTATAGTACTAGGCTTATATATTACAAAACTTGAAAATTAAAATTCAGGTGTCGAAAGCTAATGTACTTAAAATTCAAGCAGTATTTGCAAACAGTTTTTTACATTCATTTATGTATTGCATTTATACACAATAGCTTTGTTACGATAGAACACATCATCCAAAATGTAATACTACAGTCAAAGGAGCTACCCATTCGATTTTCCAATTTGATGCTAATTTGTGTTATGAAAATTGATTCGACAAGAAGTATCGAAAGACTGAAATACAATTGCAGTTACTAGTTTTCCATTTATATTGCCTTTGTGCCCACAGTTGAAACACTATCAAATATGTACTGTTATTATAATCAATATCGAAGAGTGCTCAATGCAGGAATGCAGAAAATAGGTTTCACTGCGTAAAAGTTTGGATCTGTTTCAAAGACATTTGCGTTCGGAACGGCTTACAATGTTGTGTATTGATCTTAAAGCATTATCTTATATGTCACTTGTGTAGAGCTGATAATTTCACGTATCATCATCACTACTACTTCAGGTTTTTTTTTTACTTTCTAAACAACGTATCACAAAAACATCTATGCATACAAACCTTAATGGTTTACGCATAGAACGCTGTTTAAACATTACTTTCGTACTTACATGAAAGTAGATACAAACTCTTGTTTAGGAATCCTTCGACGAAGAATCTGGCAATACCGCATCGTCCGGTACCATGCTTAGTAACTCCGCTTCTGACAATTTCGCCAACCGGCTTTCGCCTTCAGAACCGCTCGCAGGCTGACAAACGGTACTAACCGAAGGCAAGCTGCCGGCTAGGTTAGCCAGCACTGCTCCAGCAGCAGTAAGGGAAGTGACAGGATCAAACGACGCAGCATTTGGTACCGCCACCGTCGGTGGCAGCAGCGTTGCAGGGAGAATGCGTTCATCTATATCACCTTGACTGTTGGCAACTGGTATGGCAGAGTAAGGAATAGATGGTGCAGCTTTGTATCCACAGTACAGGGAAGGTGTCGTCGGGTTGTATTCCTCCTCCTCCTCGTCTGCATTCGCTTCGGAAGTTCGGTTCGTGGCAGCCGTTACGGGTTCTGCCGCTAGTGAGCCGGAAGATGGCCCAGAAGAAACTTCGCCGACGTTTTCTACGGACGGCACACTTGCAACACCTGCTGCTGTATTACTGCCTCCCTTAATACTGGCCAGAATTTGTGATAGGTTGGGAGGTATGGGTATTTCGTTGATCAGTGACGGCGGTAAGGCGGAATTAATTTCGTCCTCCTTAAGTTCGGCCATGCTGATCAGACCAACGATTTCGTTCTTTTGTTCTGCAATTTTCCTGTTCAGTTCATCCATGGCGATGCGTATTCGTTCTTCTTCTATATCAACCCCGTGTTCGGAGGTTGAAGTACGTGCCACCTTTGACGTATCGACGATAGCGGTCACATCGGCGAAATTACTATCATCGCTCCCACCTCCAGGAGAGTACGGTTCATCGTCATCGTCATCTATCAGCATGGCGCTAGATTCCGGTGCACGGCTCGATCCAATAGTGCTACTGTTGCTGTTTCCTTCCACGGACATGACTAAAACCGCGATCAAAGAATGTTAAAGATGATGATAATGATAATAATAAGCATGACTTAACAAATAATCAGAAAGCATACTCTTACCTTTGCCTGCGATCGGTGCTTTTATAATATTCATATCGACTTCCATATCCATCGGATCATTGGCCGGAGTATCAGGGGTGCTCAATTTATTCGATTCTAAGCTAGTAGCCGATTCAGATCGCACTGTCGCTGTGTCATGCTTCAAGTCCACGTCCGGTTTTGCTGGCGCTTCATTGGCTGGTTCCTTGGAAGTGTACTTTGTAATAACTTGCTGCATCAAAGAAGATTTACTGGACGTCGATGAGCTTGTGCTTGACTTTCCACTTGCACTACTGATCAAACTTTTCGGCTGGTGCCGTACGACCTGTAGCAAATAAAAATATAAATTATATATTTATTAACAATTATGTTACAGAGAGCATACATCCCACTCTCAAATTATTTACCTTTGATGGAGCTGACGTAACGGAAGAATTCGAAGATGCTGGTCGTTTGCCTCCCTTGATCTTTACCAGTATACCTAGCAAAAGGTTTGGTTTATTATCACCTTCAATGATACCAATACCCCTAAGAGGTTTTAAAATCATCGGTATCATTTGATCCGCCGGCAATGGAAAAATGTAAAAGTCCTTAATAGAAGCCGACGGTGACTTCACTACACTGTACCGTTTGCGAGAGTGAAGATGTTTGTACAGTGTGTAATATGCGCTTGCTTCCGGCGAATGGAAACGCACCAAGCAGACCTCTTTATTGGGACTCTTCTTTATCTGCCCAATGTATTCCCAAACAATCTCTGGTTTAATAGTTCCGCAAATATTCAGATCCACTGTGAAGTCTTTCACTACATCGTGTATTTCTCCGCTAACAGCGCGTATTGACATTTCGATGCTCGCTACATCGATCATGTGTACGCTACCCGTCCAGTAGTTCTTTTCTGCTTCTAGTTTTTGTTGATCAACGGGGTCACTGCTTTCCGGTTCCTCCAGGGATTCTCCTTCATATGGATAGTGCGGGGGTGTTGGAATTGTAACTGTGCTTGTCGGTTCTTGGTCCTGCTCGGACTTCGAGTCTTTAACCGTGCTCTCTACTGCTACGGCTGAACTGTTAGAAGCCTCGGCATTTTTTTCCACAGTCGATTGATGTTTTTCCGACACAACGGCCTCACCCAAATCATCTGTGTCTGTCTTGTTTGTTTCCGTTTTCTCAACTCCCTTGTCACTAAGCGTTTCTATCGCGGATGGTTGTTTAGTTGTGTCTTTCGTTAGTTCTTCTGTTCGTTTTTTCGTCGACCCTGTAGTAGTTTTGCTTTGCGCTTCAATAGTTTTACCATCTGTTGTCGTGTTCGGATCGGATGAAGTTTCGGCACCACGACTAGCAGTTGACGTTCTTCGTTTCTCCGAAGAACTTTTCAATGATGCTTCCTTCTCGCGTGAGCTCTTCCGTTCATGTTTAGGGCGATCTTTGCTACGTTCGCGTCCTTTATGATGACGATCACGATCACGATCCCGTTCGCGGTCTCGATCGCGTTCCCGATCACGATCACGATCCCGTTCTTTGTCACGATCGCGTTCTTTCTCGCGGTCCCTGTCTCTACTGGAATGCCTTTCATGGCTACGTTCACGGCTGCGCTTTCGTTTGTGCTTGGAGCGGCTGCGATCCCGCGAGCGATCGCGTTCGTGTTTTCTTCCACTGCTGCGACTGCGACTGCGACTACTTCGGCGAGATTCTTTTTTGCGTAACGAAGATGATGATGAACCTGCACCACCGGAACCGTGACTATCAAGCTTTCCGCTGCTGAGTGTTGTTACACCACTGCTGCTGGATATTGATCCCATGCCGTATAGACCAGAGTACGTCTTACCATACACGCCGCCATATTCGTACTCTTTCGACCGATGCGAGCCTTCCAGCAAACCAGTAGATGAATCATCCATCTCACTCGTACTGCTAACAGCCGAATTGTTTAGCAGAAGAACTACATCCTCAACAGGCGCCGAAGGGTCCAACTGAACACGATCATCCGTTTTTCCTTCGATCACTTCTTCGCCCTTATGCGTCTTCAGAACGTAATTCTTGGCACAGGCAAGCAAATCTAATTCCGATTTCTTTATCATTTCTAACTGATGTTTAGCTTCTTTCTCGCGCCATTGTGCCAGTTCTTGACTGGCCAATTCGTCGGCGGTCATACGAACCTAGAAGAAACAAAGAGTTAAATTAAATAATATACACCGTATATACCGTAAAATTAAATAATATACACAGCATTAACCATATTCAACAGCTCGTGCATTTATACATACCAATTGCTTTGGTTCAATTAATTTCTCGGATATTTTTTGGAACAGTGATAAGTTCTTGCGATCTTTTATGTTAAACACCAATGATCGGTACTTGGCTCGATACTTCATTCCAGTGTCCTTGTTGAACAGGATAAACATTTCCCGTTCGGTGTCGTCTACGAAGCGATCAATTTCTTCTTCCGTGAGTCGCATAATCGTACTATCTTCTAGCAGTTCAGCGGTACGTTGCATAAGGTGTTCCTACAATCGATGCAATTACATTTATGTTATCCTTTTGAACAATAATTCTTAACAAATTATAATAAAGCTATTTTTTATACATTTAAATAGTGGCTACCAAAAGTTTCGATTATCACTTGCTTGACCACTTTGTTAACAAATTAAAAGCATACGTATGGACCACGGTTAATGTGTTTAACCATTCCCGGTGAAGAAGTGTCGAAGAAGTAAACAAAATACACGTACCTTCAATGTTTTCTTGACAGTCACACGAATGTTTTCACCAGCAGGAGTAGTAGATGATTTTGATCCTTTGAACTGTTTTGTTTGATCTGATGCGGTGGACGATGAAGGCGAAGGTGTATGAATTGGTTTTTGTTGTTTTTTGCTGATCGGTGTACTGCTCGGTGAGATCGGGACGCTGCTGTTTGTATTCGATTTCGGTGGATTTGCAACATTCGATGCAGTTTTGGCCACAGGCGTTGCAGTTCCCTTCACTGGCACAACGGGAGTAGAGGCGCTAGGAGTAGACGAGCTAGATTTTTGCTGAATTTGCTTGCTGCTTGTTGCCGGGAGAATTTTCGGAGAATTTTGCGACTTCACACCCAGTTGCGGCGAGCCCGAGGCAGATGTGGATAGAACCATCTTTTTCTGTTCGTTAAATTTAAGCTGAGTTTGAACCTTGGGAGACGATCCACCAACACCGCTAGAAGATGTAATTGTAGCATTAACGGAAGAGGAAGATTTCTTTTCCGCCGCTTCTTTAGCGAGTTGCTGCTTCCGAACTTCAGCCTGCTTGGCAAGAATAATCGACGCTTGAGCCGAACCGGGTGGCACAAGCTCGAATGTTGGATGCGTTTGAAGCCAGCTTTTGAGTTTATCTAATGAAGGTGCATTTCTTCCTGTTAAACAACGACCAGTTTTTCGCTCCATTACTATTACCTACAATAAAGGCGAAACGTAATGTTAATATCAATATGAAGGGAACAGAGCAGGATAAATATTCTTACAATGTGACTTTCATTCGTTGAATCTGTATTGCCAACCGATGCCGTGGCAGGGGAAGAAGCGACAGGAGGACGGTCCTTGGATTTGTCCACCTTAGATGACTGCGCGTTCACAATGGTACTAGAAGCGTGTTTACGTATGCATTCATCGCTACAGTAAATCGAGCTAGGTTTAGCACGTTTAGTACAAACTACACAATTCGTCACATCGCTAGCCGTTGACGGTGTGGGTGCTGCCGGATGTGTGATCTTAGGAATCGCAGCAGCATTTGCTTCCGTGGTTCCGGTGTCACTGCTTTTTTGCCAAAATGCCATCAACTTCGGTTGCTAGAATGATAATAGATAGAAGCCTCAATAAGGACGATTCTATGGTATTAACAGCCAACCATTCTGCCTACCTGTCGATCTTGTTTCTTTTTAAGACAGTTAGGGCAAGTCCATTCGATGCCGTCTTGCTCCATTTGTTGGCCCATCGCTTTAGTGATGTTGACGCATTTACCGTGGAACCAGTCCTCACACGAGTCGCAACATATCATAAAGCGATTGTTGTGAGGTTGTCTGCAAATACACCAAAGCCTGCAGGAGAAAATATGCGCATAAATATTAATTATGTACTACTGCCGTTGTTATCTGCTGCAGGCCTTACCGATCTGGATCGTCTTCCGAGTTCCAACTCTCATCTGATTCGTAATCATCGTCCTGCGCTGCTTCTATGGCGATTGCCACATTGGACGAGCTAACTCGTTTCACGCGAGTACTATCCACCGATTGGCGCACTTTACTGTTTCGTTTGTTTGCCGTTGCGTCGTCAGTCGTTTTTTGTTCGCTTTTACTCTCCACTAAGCTACCAGCTTCAACCATGGCGGCTGTAGGGGTAGCGGGTCGAGAGGAGGATGGAGTCATTACACCCTTTGCAACGGACTGACGTCTTGAAAGCTTGGGCGTGTCAGATGCAGCGACTGTTTCAGAACTATCAGCCACAGTAGCCGGTGGCTGTTCGGTAGGCTTGCGAGATGTTGTCGGTGTATTCGATCCACCAATTTGTGATCGTCGTTTAGACGCGCGTGTTGTGGGTGCTTCTATTGGAGGCAGCGTTATTACGCGCCCGTCACTACGACGAATTAGAATCGCATCTTTCCGTTGAACCGCTGGCTGATCTTGGATGGTGGATTGCTCCTGAGCGGCATCATTGGGGGTCAATGGTGCCATGGAAACTGGATTAACATTGTGTTGCTCCGGTACTGCAGTTGCAGGTCCAAAGGGTACGCTATTTGAAGTAGGCTGTACAATCGGTTGCTCCGGTATCAAGTTTGTCATACCACCGCCCATAGGTAGAACCGGTGGAGCTAAAAGTCCATCCGGACTTATCACTCCTAACACCTGCTTATCGAGTATTTCCTGCAGTTCCTTGTTTTTCGCCAACTCCGCCACATGTTCGAGCAATTCTTCCGGCAAGGCATCATCGTTACTGGTCAGCGCCTCCAGGATGCTGGTATCGGGTAAGATGTCCACGGCCGGTGCCACTGGCTGAATAGCTTTCACCTCGGGAAGCATAGCCGTCATGGCTCCCGCACCCACTGTGTCCACTGTATTGGACGGTGTTTCTAACATCTTTACAATGTTTGGAATTTCGGCTGGTTGTGCATTCGTCGTCTGTGCGGAGCCTAAAGATTCAGTGACGGGTGTAACAGTTATTGGTTGTCGTAAATCTTCTTGTACGATTGCATCAATCAGATCCAATCTTTGCTCTGTGCTAGGATGCGTAAGGGTAGCCGACGCTGGCGCTTGTATCTGCATTACTGGTTGTTTCTGTTCGGTAGTTTTCATCGTTGAATGAGCGGGTCCTTTTACTGTCGTTAAACTAGCGGTGGTGGTGGTAACGGGCAAAACGTTACTCGTACTGGTATTTGCTGAAGAAATGCTACTGGGGGTTGACGGTTTGTTAGCATTAACTTTTTTGATTATATCTGGTGTAGAAAATAGTGCAGACATATCGCTAAATAATGCGGCATCGTGTGGATTGGTTTTAGGTTTCTTTTCTTTCTTGGCAACCGGTACACTAGCTGCGGCTGGCGACGCGACTGCTGCTGCGACACAAGCTGCCGGCTGTTTGGGCATGCTAGAATCCAGTTTAGTTTGCACTTTTCCAGAGACAGCTCCATGCGGCAGTTGTTTGTTGCTGCTAACCAGTGTCGGTGTCGTTGATCCAGACGAGGACGAGGAACTAGAGTGAATTCTTACGGCATCTTTCTTCACAGGCAATCCCTTAACACTAGGCTCCACTTTAACGATGGTAGATTTTTGTGAAGGTGTTTTCACAACTACTGGCGTTGCTGATTTTACGATTACCTTTCCCTGTTTATGCTTATCGCCTTCCTTGGTCATGGACTCATTTAGCTCTTTTAAGTCAGATTTTTTATACTGCGCTCGTGGCATCGTTTTCGGCGAAACCTTACTCTTTGCTGTTTGCTTTCGTTTCTTGCTCGTCGAACGTCCACTGACACTAAAGTCTGCATCCATCTCATCATCTTCTTCCGAGAATGAAGACTCTTCGTCGGAATACTCCGAATCGAAGTCGTCATCCTCCTCTTCTTCGTCATCAACATCATGAGCTGGCTTTCCAACAGGTTTAGTGGGTTTGGTTACCTTTTTCTGCTCCGGCGGCGTAACTCCTACAGCTGACGTTGATTTTTTCAATTTGTTCTGAGGTGTCGAGCCGGCTGCTGATACCGCCACAGGGCCAACTTTGATTACCTTCACGCTGGATGGTTTACGCACATCGACACCCTTTGCACTGACTGACTGACTCACAAAACTGCCATCGATCTTAGGTTTGCTGGCCGTAGTGACAGTGCATTCTTCGGACGAATCGGCATCATCCAGCAACGTTCTTGGGGGCAATTTTTGTGTCGGCGAAGAAAGTGGCGTATAGCAATGATCGTTTGAAACGAGTAGCTTCAAGTATCCGATGTCAACTGCCTCCTTGCGTAGAGGATGCTCGTAGCCAGTTAAGCTGAGCACTTGGGCTGCAAAATTTGACGCTTCCTTCGGAGGGTAGTAAGCTTCCACCGTCAAACTAACGTGCTTTGGATCATCGTCGTCCCCCAGCAGCATCGTGCTCAAGCTTTTTTTAGCTGTAGATCGCCCTCGCCGGGGTGCTACTCCGGCGACGCTCGACGTAGCGGAGCTGGTACCAGCGACGGAATTACTGTCCTCGTTCGAATCTTCATTAGAGCTGCCAGCATCAGCATCCATTTGCTGTTTCTCTTCCTTACGCAGTCGCTGTTCTTCTTCGATTTCCTCCTCAATACTTGGCGTTGGGGAGGATATACGCACCACGCTCACCGATGTATCATTCGTTTCATTGGCTACAAAAAAAAAAGAAAGAGCAAGAACAATATAAAACGTAGGCAAAAATCTTGAGTCTTTTTAATGAGACTCAACCCGAATGCAGACGCGGAACTAAAACGTAAACAATTACCTAGCAGGCTCTGGAGAGTGCTTTGATCCACCGATACGGATCCATCCTTGTTGACCAAAATGACCAAATTTGAATCGATTTTCAGATCTTCGTGAACAGCACAGGAATCGCTTACATCACGTTCCTTCGCGCCAATACCGCCGCTGGAACCGGCATCACTCTCGAACCCATCGCGGCTGGAAGAGGCGTACACTTTGAACACTGAGCTTGACATTGCTTTATTCCTTGCGCTTCTAGCGTGGGCATTCTACTCTCCCGGTGGAGGTCTTCTTCACACAAGAAAAAAGCACAATCGAAGTCCGGAAGAACGTGCTGCGTGCACTAAAGCTGACACCCACACACAACAAGTACAACATCCGCTCAAGTAGTGATGTTGTTATTGATAAAAAAAATGCCCGCCCAAAAGTGATTGACCGATGCTCACATACAATACCAAAAGCGCGTGTGATATGGTTAAACGATGAAGCCAATTTAATTCGCTTTACATTGATACATTTCACTTCAATTGCAACCAATCCGCTTCATTCTTGCAACACCAGCCACCAAAAACGCCAATAAAACCACGAGCACAAACAACACCAGAATGCGCCTAGCCAGCCGACGCCATGTTTTTTTCTCGCTCACACACTCTAATCCAAGAAACTGGCAAAAACGCGCCCACCAATTCTGTCTCCGATGTTTAGATAATGAATTCGGTTATTGGAATATATGAACAATGCTCAATGCAGTGTGCAACATGGAGGAAAGCATAAATAAAAAGGTAGCAAAGAATTAGTGGCGTGCTGTCGCAGTTATTTCAGAGCCAATCTTTTCGTTCAGTGAGTGTGAAGAGGCGGCAAGACCATAGGTATGACATGGGCGCCATGTTGAATTGTAGGTTGACAGTATAGTTCTCAACATTTTTGCCAAGCGTGCAGATAGGAATGTAAAAAAAAGTTTGTTGTTTTTCTTGTAATATGTTTAACACAAAATTCCGTTCCATTATTCCTGCCATATCCTTAAAATTTGCGGAGCGATTGTTTTGTGCCGTCCAAACAAAATCAATTCCACAATTATTTCTACCATGCAGTAGGCTTTACGAGATCTGACATTACCATCGACCTTAGAATGACAGCTGGTGACACGTGAGCTAACCTTCTGCTATTCGCTGCCACCATTTGTACAAAAGTCACTTTTGTCTGCAGAAAAAATAGCTCTCTGCTCCATTGCGTGGAACATTTGTGCGAATTAAATATCTACCCCTCGCGTTTGAAAGCACAAAACACGAACGAAATAGTAAGCGAATACCATGGCAAGCCAAACGCAAGGAATTCAGCAACTGTTGGCCGCTGAAAAGCGCGCCGCGGAAAAAGTGGGCGAAGCACGGAAACGTAAGTGTATCTAGGGAGATTTTTTTTTTGTTACCACTCGTCTTCTCCCAGCGCACAGTCGTCAAGAAAAATCGATAGTACACACATTACATTACGATCACAAGAGGCGCCGCGCTACCCACTTGGTGGCCTTGCCCATCATCCAGCAGCAACGGGGACTGCTGCGGGGGTCGTCAGCTGGAGGTTGTGCATTCATCGATTGTGAATAATTAACCAGAGGGAACGAATCTTAATTGCAGGAAAGCAGCGTCGTCTGAAGCAGGCAAAGGAAGAGGCACAGGAGGAAATTGAACGATACCGTCAGGAACGGGAGCGACAGTTCAAGGAGTTCGAGGCAAAGGTATGCACAGAAGTGCCGTTGGGTATTGTTGTTGTTGTATTATGTTGCTAAAATATGTGTTTCCTCGCTTTTCAGCACATGGGAAGTCGCGAAGGTGTGGCGGCTAAGATCGATGCCGATACTGCCAACAAGATCGTCGAGATGAACCGCTCCATTTCGGTCAATAAGGCAGCACTGCTGAGTGAAATCCTTACACTCGTGTACGACATTAAACCGACGGTCCACAAAAACTTCCAGTACACCAAGTAAGAGGCGTCCCAAACAGCAGCCGAACTAACGGTTCTCCAAGTGAATTGCATACTGCAAATAGGAACGGAATACACACGGAACAGTAGTAGTAGTAGTACCCCCCCGCCCCACAATGTTGAACACAAGCGAGATTGTGTGGCAAGACAGCGACAAACGACAAAACAAACGCCATTAGATTCTATCGATGTTCGTCTGGGTGGAAATTAGTGGAGCTGTAAATACTTGTTTCACGCTGTTCTTCTTTGCGCGAGGAGCGTTGCCGCAAGTGAAGAAATGCTTACTTTGTTTGTTCCCGCGCCATTACACGTATTGCTATCTTCTCTCGCGTATCCTGTTTGTAGTGTGTAACAGTTGGAGAATTTCCCCCTTCCCCCAACGATTTTGTTTTATCTCTTCTGCACCACTGTAGAAGGGAGGTTTTAATTCAGTAAAAACTCGGCCCAGGCTGGCTGGTGATCCCGGGTGCGCATACGTTCGTCGTACAGGGCGTTTGATTCAGCGAAGCTAATCGTCGAATATTGATCATATTACACAAGGATCCGGTATCTCTCATTCCAAATCTTTCAATCGGTGTAGTATCTTGTTGTTCCCCAAGCCATTGTCGATACTTGCTATACATTAGATGAATTACTAACAAAAATCATGACAATATTATCGAACCACTGATCGCTTGTAGAGAGGCAGGAGGCCGTCGCGACCCGCCGCCTTATTAGTTTCGTTACAGCCAAGAGTGTTTTGTTTGGTATTATGAACCGGGGTTTGATTTAAAAAAATAACTGTCTCACTCTATGATCTATAAAAATATGTGGCCGCACAAACACTATGAGGCGCTCAAGATATTCAACTTTTTTTTGTATCCGTAATCTGTTCCGTTCTTTGCTATTGTTGTTGGCTTAATTGTTTTTTTTTTTATTATTACTATTTCGTTCGTTTGTAACTGTTTACCGATGATATTTCGGATACGCAATACTGTTATATCTATCTATAAAGTGAAGGGCGCGTGTGTGGTCATGAAAAACTATATATATTCCCTATTCCTTAACTGCAAAAGCTATATCTATCTTTACAGTGTATCTCCACAGGAAAAGTTATCTCATAAATCGAAAATGTAAAGAAACCGATAGCTCTACATGGAATATAGTTATGATGAATGCGGTTGAACAAGTTTCGTTTTATTTTTCGTCACCTCATCCGAATGTACACCCGAACGACAACACGACACATGAATAGTGCATGATAATCGGCCGTATCTATTTTGCCATACCGTGCGATAAATTACAAGCATTGTCTAGGAAGGTACAACCAGCTTTATTGTTTTAAAATTCGTCTGTAGAAACATCATAAACAAACCCTTCGCTAGCGTGCCAGACGCGGTTTCATCGCTGGAAACAGCACATTCCAGTAAAAAGATGTACAAAAGATTAAATAGATTTACTCCTCCATGTCTTTATTTAGGCTTGTATGTATAGTTATAGATGTTTTTATGTTCGTTCAGTACAAACAAGGGACTAAACACCGTCCACCTTCATGGTCAAATGTGCTTTTCTGGCAAGGATGCGTGCCAAATATGTTCCTAACTCATTATCTGGTCAGTTTGAGGGTTCACAAAACCGTAAGCGAGCTTGTGTCGTTAAAAAAAACATGTGGCTAAAGAACAGAACATTCGTTGAATACATATTATTCTATCCGTTCACGACACTAGTCTGCGACTTCATACTGAGGGATACACTTTTCGGGGAAAAGTTGGAACAGAGTCTTCCAGCATAATTGGGTACAAATAAAATTTGCTACTGCAAAAACTTAACTTGCGCTTGGGAAAAGTATAAATTTAGGCACCAGTTAAGTGTATGTTTCATGGTACAAAAAGGGCTCTTCTTTATTATTACACACTACCTTGATTTGATGATTCCTGTAGTTTCGTGTGAAAATGTTATAAATTTCCTAGCTATCATCTCAGCACTAGAGGAATATCATTTCTTACCATATATGTAGATATTACACACAGAATAACATCGATAGCATCTTCCGAAACGAAAGCAAAGACTCTTCAAAGCGGCATTTACTTGCTGCGTAACAATACTCATTATTTCTGATCGAATATAGCACCTTGCTGCGGCTGCGAGACACATAAGGGAAATCGAACGCGATTGTTTTTGTCTTCTGACGCCGGTAATGATTTTTTTTCGCTTCCCAACAGATTTTGAAACGTAAAACCGCAAAACATTGAGGTGAGCTGGGAAGCCGTACAACATATTTGCTGGGTTCGTCGTGCTGGGTTTGAGGAGAGAGTGTGGTTTTTGTTATTTATTATTAGTTACATGTTAACGAGGCGCATGCTGCTTCAAGAGGCGCCGCCGCGCCGATTATCATCCTAATACGATACCACGTGACTGTGACTGTAAGAGCAAAGGCGCACATTCATTTGCTGCTCAAGTAGCGTTATTATCTTGGGAAACGAATAAGATTCTGTAAGGAAAACGAGACATTGGATATTCTCTCCTGTATCCACTTTTGTACCAATCTGCTTGCTTCTGACTGTAGTTTAGTTGTAAGGCTGATTATCATGACGAGCAACATTAATTATAGAAAATAGCACACATGATAGATGGAACCGCTATGAAGCTGTACGAAAGAGGAAAGAATAATCCGTTTCCGGGGTTACATATTCTACGACTCTTGTAGGCGATAGAGTGCTTTAAACGGGCCACTACGATGTCGCGATCCTCCTGCCATTGATTATTTTCACAAAAAGCGAACGCACAGCTCATCCCGTTTTAAGCCGCAATATGCTTAGGGGATAGGCTTCTCCTCTGGGATGGCGGTTGGCGTAGTCACAGAACTGCGACGTTCATCGTTCTGAATATCAGACAAGCTTTGCACCGAACTGGAGCGTGATGAAACCTTCGACTGCAAGTAAGTAATTAAATACATTAGCGTATTGAAGTTCTCTCCTGCTCCCATTCTTGTCCAATGGTTTGTGGACTACTACTACTACTACTACTAACCCTAACATTTTCGTACGCCGATCCAACTCGTTCCTCGAACGACCGGAAAGAATCAGACTGCTTCATTTCCGTTAACTTCTGGGTCATTTTTCCCGCAATGCCACCGATCACAGATGTCGTCTTGCCAGCAGTCGTTTTGATCGCACTTTCAGTTTTTTGATAGCTGAATCAATAGAAAAAAAATAAAAAAACAGAAATATTACTTATTAATATGTTTAATTGCATGTATAAACTTTGTTAGTTGTTGTTTCTAATCATACGTTGCCAATTTTGATTATATCAAGCTTACTTAGTAAGTGCACATATTGAACAAACACATAGGAGGTGCTTAGTTTTTATAATTTTAAAGGAAAAAGTAGTGATAGCTTTTTTTATTTCTAAAAAGGAAACAGGCGACTTACCCTCTCGATATCCTATTGTTACATGCAAGCGGAAGGAAAAAAAGGGAAGCTTATATAGATCACACATTTATGCTACAAACGTATAAAGACATTTGCCACACCATATTAAGTCTATGCCGAGGTCACAAGTGTTAGTAAAACAGGAATAGGTGCACCGATCATACAATCAACTAATCTGTAGCCATTAATAGTTAATTTAAGTTATTTGCTCAGTTTGCGATCCTTGCAACCTTTCTATGGTGTGTAAGGATGGCTTTTGATAAGAACATCAATGCTAATGCTAATGGAACCATGTTTGTTAGGAAAATACACACACTTGGGATATGTTTTACAGCTTAGTCACATAAATGATACGTGCAGAAAGATACAGTTAGATACAGTTTGAAATAATATTTCAGTCTTACTTACATCGGCGCACTTGTAACCACGGTCGTGATTTCTCCCACCTTCGTTTCAACGCTTTGATAACTTAAAAGCAAACCGAGAAACATATTGAAATAAAACAACAAATAAAATAAATTGGGTACAATAATATTCGGTCAACAAAATGTAAAACGTAAATTATTAGTTTTGACAGACATAAAGAATGGGGTCGTTTGTTTCTGGACGTATTTTATATAAATTTAAACAGTTACCAAATATGCAGTGTATAAAAAGGTAAAACAGCCCAAAATCAAAGAGATTTGAAAACGCATCGACAGCAATTTGTTCTTTGACTCCTTATTATGTGTGTAGTAGCTAAATGATTGTACTTACACGTTGCTTTCCTTGACGTTTTTAATTCCTTGGCTGACATCGTCCGTGATTTCCTTCCACACGGTGATTCCTAGCTTCCGCTTCAGCTCGCTGGCATGGCGCATTTTGGATTGAAGCACCGTCCGCAGTGTTGTGATCTCTTCTTCAACTCGTGCCAGTTCCTGTTGATGTAGAAAAACAGAGGTACGTGTATAATTGATTAATATATAACAAGCTTAAGAAATCTAAAGACATACCTGGCTCCATTCCTCACGCTGTGCGGTTTGCTCTTCGGCTGATAGTCCAGAAAATTCGTTCGCGATTTCAGCCGAACTGATGGATCCAACTGGAGATGCATCGGACAATTTTCCAGAATTGTCTGTAATCAAACATAACAAAAGTAGTAAGTAATTTATTCTTAAGAGAAGTATCACCTACAATACGATCACGATCACTGTCGATTGTCGCAACATTAATGACTGTTGGGGTATGTGCGGTATGACGAGCCTGGAAGATTATAGCAAACGTTGAACGGCAGAACAATGTTTTACGTACATTTAAAATTCTAAATCCATACTTATTACATAATAACGTAACTGTCCCGTCAACATAAAAAAATCGCATAAACCATTAGAGGAAGTTTTGAAACTCACTTTTTATCGCAAAAAATATATAATACCCCCGCCATTATATAAATGCTTGGATTCTTTTTTCATCGTTTTGTTTGTAATAGGTTTCACCAGTCACTTGGGGCCTTTTCAAAAGTTGGGTTTCTTTATTCAAAGCTTCACCAGTTCAGCCGTGCATCTTTGCAAGGTTAAAAAACGTATACAAATTAACTAGATTCCACTTGAAAAAAATGTGAATGAGCTTTTTGTCACACAGTTGCAAAAGCCAACCCAGTGCATCGGCCCAACTGGAGTTTTGCTTAAATTAAAAAAAAAAAAAAAATGCCGCTATAAGTTAAACAAAGAAAATTGATAATACATAACGAAGAGGTCTGGTTTATAGATACAGCTTGCAAAAACCTATTGTTGTAATATATCTTACATTACTTTTTAACACTTTTGGATTATCACAAAAATGAATAGGATTGTATTGTATGATGAGTTTGCTAAATGTTCAGTTTATTTTAAATCACTGTTTTAAAGCTTCCCAAACAATGAATTGCTGAGTTGCAGTAGTTTGAAAATAATCGTATTTAAAATTTAATTTAGTGTGCAATCGCACCACACAACACGCAACAGCGTAACAAATCAATGGCCTTGAAAGAGTGAAAGAACTCTTGATCGAGTAACAACCAAATTTCATTGTGGTACCACCACCACCACCACACAGGTTCATTTCTGTTACATTGGCCCAATTAACGGGCTAAATGTAATCATGGAATGTCTGCTTCTTCTTTTTTTCGCATTGTGCCGTGGTTCGTACAGCTATATCATCCGCATTGGTTGTTCAAAACAGCACAGTAAAACCGATTAGCTGTTCCCTTTTCAAGCTGATCCCCTTCAATATTGTTAACAGTTTTAAAAATTACTCTGTATTGCGTTCATGGATCATGCACGGAACTCTGTATGTGTGTGGAGCTAATGATACGTTTATGAAATGGTTGTCTGTAGTGACGCTTATTATTCATACATTTGCGCCAAAATACTCATTTTTTGTCACTGCTATATAGTGAATAGTAAACAATCTAAAGTTTTTTTTTTTAAATTCTCGTTTGATAAGGAATTCTTTGACTTATGCGTGGCTGTTAGGTGCACAGCGCATTGTGACGAGTGTAGTTGTAATTTTAACAATTGGTCTAGTAAAACGGCCCAAAAGGGGCTTTTAGCCCAAAGTTAATGGAACATAGGCCAATAAAAATAACGACATTGGAATGGTTTGTAGTTATGAAAGTATGCTTAATTATACTTCATATCATGTTTCGCGTGCAGATGATGCAGCAAATAAGAATATTTACAATCATCCAAACTAGTGACAGTATAGATTATTCCTTTGCTGTTCGCTCGACACACGTATCGTCGCTGCACAGTGTTCTCCCTGACGTCAGACAAAAGTTACCACACTTCAGGGGTTTCAACAGGGCCTTGCCAGCAAATTTCGCTATTCTAACGGACACATTTTGTAACGCGGACGGTTCTTGGGTATACATTTTATGCAATCAGTAGTTTCCCTTTACGCTCCTACCACCCGCTTACCTGGAGCACTCCCAATGTTGAGGAAACTTTTGTAGTTATCACCACTCGAGATACGCGCTAGATATGGCTTCGAGAAATCGATGAACGTGACCCGCACGTCCCGAATTTTGCGCCGATTGAACAGTGCCCGAATGCGCCTGTTGGTTGCACTACCGAGCAGCAGTTTGCTGGCTAGTATATTTCGCACCACGCCTCCTCCACTGCTCGACTGGCTGGATGTTTGATTTTTACCGACCGGTTCAAAACATATGCCCACCCCTAACCGTTCATCGGCAGGATCTTTGCCGGGCGATCGAGCGACGCGACTGGACGGATGTTCGGTTGTATCGCCTTCGTCCGACGACAAAGGTGGATTAAATTCCGTTTCGACGGTTTGCAGCTCCACTTCCGAAGTGGGATCGATGTCTTCATCGTCGGACGGTACGCCTAGTATTTGATCGAGCGTGAGTGAGCGCAGGTAAAGTTCCGTTTCATCGGACCAATGCTGCTCCTCATGACCGATAAGCCCATCATCCTCGTCAATGTCGTACACTTCGTCCAGCGAGGGAGTAAAACAGTTCGGATCGAGCTTCGGTATGTACGGATCCTCGATGTACTCGAGACTTGGCAGATCATCCTCGCCGACACGCATCTTGCTGGCGAATTCTTTCTGCGACGTTAGCTTGCTGGTGGACGATGGGTGTGTTTTATCACTGGATTCACCCATTCAACGTTTAGTTTTACCTGATCAGGAATCCTGATCAGTATATCTGCCAGCGTGCGCTATATTATCGCGTTAGTACGTCAGCACTCTGCACAACTACTGACCATTCTCTTCACAACACTTCACTATCGACGC
Organism: Anopheles gambiae; assembly: GCF_943734735.2. Taxonomy (NCBI): domain Eukaryota; kingdom Metazoa; phylum Arthropoda; class Insecta; order Diptera; family Culicidae; genus Anopheles; species Anopheles gambiae. Next base: position 68,000,726 of record NC_064601.1, on the reverse strand, counting down.
CACTAAATTCATCGAACGAACTATGTATGGCTATTACACCTAATGAAAGGGAGAGCGGCAACTACTGTAACAACAGTGAAGTAAGATGATATAATTGCCTTCGGGGGCTCGTAATAACATCGCCAACATCATGTCCAACAGCAATTCTTTCGTGTTTCGCTCTCCGGACAATCTGCACCGTTACTGTGTCGATGGGTACGCAATTGGGGCCTGCCAAGACCCTCTTTTCTAACAAACGAGCCGTCCGTTATAAATACACTGCTTGCTGTGTGAGTGTGTGTGTGCAAAAGCTCTTGAATTGTTTTCCTCACCGCTGACACTCACGTAGTACAAGCGACTCTGACGAAGCTTGAAGACAATCACTTCATAAACAACAAGCGACGTAATCCCCTCAACTTACAATCCCTCAACTTACAATGTTACTGATCGGAAATCTAGTGAAAAATGTTTAATGAACTTTGCTGAGATCGCACATACACATACGAACATTACGTTAACCAACAGGCGCCGCCGTTATGACCAATAGCATTCACACCACATGCACACAACGCGTTACTATTGCTTTTCTAACCGCTCAGTTCCATCGCCACCACAGCGTGCTTGGATGATTTGGCTGTGCCTCTTTTTCTTTGGGATCTCTTCGGCACTTCTTGTGCCACTGTAGTTTCATGTAACGGGTTGTTGTAAGTATGCTTTTTCACGTAAAATTGCAGTGGTGAGAAGCTTCTACTTCCTGCTGAAACCAAACAACGAACGAGCTTCGGCTGGCGGTCGTTAAAACGTGCTTTCTTTACAGTACAAATGGCAAACGGTTTCACTAGGTCAACTGCAACACAGCATGGGATGAATGTGTGTAGAAAGTGTCATTTAACTGAAGTGAAATGAAACTGAACGTAGGTACCTGATCCCATTTCACCAGGTTAAACAGATGTCCATTTTTTAACTTCTTCAGCGACTTCTACAATCGGTGGTGGCTCACTCATCACGAACCTTCGGCATTCATGCTTGGCTGACCTCAGGGGAGGTTATAAAAATAAAATCACTCCAACGCGATTGTTTCACGCACAACTGGATAGCAGCAACCTGTCACGTAAAGCTTCATAATCGCTATATTCATAATTGTGTTTCGAACCGATTATGCACGTAGCCTTCTCTAGCCCTGCTACCCGGTCGATCGATCTACCTTTTGTTCATTCACGGCGTTCTTTTCCAACCATTTATCTATTTCCGTTACTTCTCCCTCAGCGAGTCATTGGTCGTTTATTGACCAAACTTCGAGACGGATGAAATAAATGGAAAGGTTAAAAAACGCACCCACTGTGTGGCATTGCGCCATTCACTGCAAACAACGCTACCGTAAATTTTCCTCAGCGAACGCCGATTTGGCACACTTTTTGGGTCGGTTTCTTCCGAACGGCGGCGTAAAGCGAGCAAAAAAAACGCAACGGCAGCAGATAATGAAACCAGTTTCGAACGGTTTGAAACACCACGCGCACGAAGCTTTTCCCTTAACCGCGGACCGCGGAAAGTGTATCCGGACACTGATCCGTGGGCGAGAAGCTGCTTATGTTGCGCTCGTCCGCTAGCTTCGACGAGCGCCTGTGAACTAAAAGCAACGCGCCGCGAATCGAACAGCGTGGCAAAGCGAACGAGCATGAGGAAATGGTACAGCTTTTTGCCTTTGTGCTGCGGTTCCATCACGGCGTACCGCGTAAAAGGCATACGCGTAAAAAGCTCTCAGTTCGCCAGAGGCCCAGAGTACCAGAGTACCTCCAGAGAGAACAAATACGGCCAACACCGCAAAGCAAAACCGTCGATCGTTCATCACGATCGTTCGCTGGAGGAGAACGATGGAGTGGATCTTGCGAGAGAAGAAATGGTAACATGTAAGAAACTGAGAAAGGGTTTGCTTCGCTGCTCTCCTAAAGCAGCGATCCCAACCGAACACTTACACGATGTATTTCACGTTCTCTGAGTAAAGGAAAGCCTACAACTCTAACATCCGTAGTGATTCGTTGAAATGTCACGATCGGGAAGGGCAGGATTGCGGGGCTACTTTTACACTCGCGGGATGCGGTTTGTTACCCGTCTCAAGTTACCCAAAGCGGTAAGGTCGAGATGCAGTTAAGTTACCATTTTGCCAGATTGCACATACGGGTAACTTGCACCGGAATACATCACGTTTTAGTTTGTGTGACTTTGTTCTAGCGAACCTTAGAACTGTCGCCTTTGCAATGTGTTATGATTTTCCCCTTGCCAGATGTTATACACAATTTCATAACTCATCGGCTTAATGTCTAATAAAAGCGAAAGTGTGTGTACTAATGCAACCATCTAAGTTATCTAAAGGACTGGTGTTTCTGGAACTTGTTCGAAAATTACGAACAGTCCTTCAATTATAGATTCGGTATTGATAAATATTGCACACATGTTGGAGGAAACGAGTAGGCTATGTTCAAAGATCAGCAACCTGAGTGATTATGTGTTGGGTATTGGGTATACAACATGTAATTTAACGAGGTGTAAAGAGCCCGGGGCTCAGGTGCTAAATGTTTTCCACATACATTCTGCTAAACGATTGTAAAAGTGACACACTTTTTTTCATTCCAAATCGTTACTCGTTCGAATACGAGCAGCTTCTGGGTAGAGTATGGCAATTCTGGTTCCCTGCCAGACCAGCTATAGACGGTTAATTGTGATAACATTGTTTGCAACGATGATTAGTCATCAGTGTTACGATAACGTGGATTGGCTTATGGTCAGATGTAGCTACAAGTTTAGACCATTTTCTGTCGTCACATGCAGCTGCTGACCGCTACGGCAAGTGCAGGAGAAGGCAATAGAAAGTGCAGTTGTACTACATGTAGTAGTTCAATTTAATTTGATTACTAATTGATGGCTGCATTTGCATCGTTCTGCTCCCTCTGACACACGCAATGCACACGGGCAGAGGAAAACAAAGAAACCCCATTCAGCAGGGCGGAACAACAGTAGAACGAATGGAAAATATGGCATCACGAGTGGCTTCTTTATTACACCCGATGCAGTCCATTAATTGCTGGAATTATGTCTAAAGATACACGTACACCAAAATTGTTGAAAATGTCTACCGTGTGGGTAGTATTGGCAGGTTTTTTTTTACATTACAGTACTGAGCGACAACCGGCTGTAAATTCATACGTGCACCAAAAATCTTTCCATTTTACTTACATGATGAGTCTTCCATTGTGAGGTCGAGAATTAGCTAGTTGTGGACGAAGTCAACTGAGCACGATAATACACGCAGGAACTACAAAATAATCGCACAGAAAATAGGGGAAAACCTTTGGCTATTTGTGAATACCGCTAGGCTATTTTTTTCTCGTTCTCGTTCCCGAAGGATGCAAATGTTTGACATATGACGTAGACGACATTTTAAATGTCGAAATGGGCCAGGTTGACCAAAAGATTGCAGTTTGACATTTGCTGACCGGCCAAATTTGGCGCAGCTACTGGCTAGAACGAATCGTAGCGCAATTCATGCAAATGTACAATGAATGAAATAAATTTGCTTACATTTTATGTGCCGAAATCATGCACAACTCTCCAAAGTAATTTGATTACATAAAGGAGAGAAAAATATGTCAACAATGTCTACAACTGAGCATCGATTGCGTGCAGACGTATCGCATCATAATCATCAAAAATACGAGCGAAATCGGGGAGTGTGAGAAGTATTGTGAGTAAAAAGGTTCAATTAATATTGTATCAATCAATATTGTACTGTAATATTTGAGAGGGTTATAAATGATCTTATCCGCGCTGGAAAAGATTTGCTTTCGTAGAACAGTTGATCGAGTCACATTTCCCTATGCCGATCGAGCCATCAGCTACCCGCACGCGATTAAGCGGTGGTTAGACGAGCTGTACAAGCAAAACAGATCCGGGGGGCATGAATCGGCAAATGCGGCTAGTTGTCAAATTGGCACCAGCAGAAGGCAAACAGCCAACAGACTCGGCAGGAAAAAGGTGAAGACGACTCCGGGCACCAGCGTACTGAAAGTGAATAGTGTTGTGCGAAAGGAAATGGAAAGTATTGTTGATGTAAAGTTTCCTGTGACATCGCTAGTGCCGAAGAATGAAACCGGGGCGCTTAGTTTTATCCGGATGTATCCGGAGTACGATGGCCGAGACGTCACGATTGCAATCCTCGACTCTGGCGTAGATCCCCGGGCCAAAGGATTAGAGGTAGGTAGAGACAGAGAGAGAGCTGTGACGATCATGGGTGAGAGGAGCGCGGGCCAGGAGTATCAATTTTCGATTATTCGACATTTGTTGCAAGCTCTGCCGGTATCTAACTGAACGGCTTTGTAGCACCTTCCAAATAGGCCTTTCCATTTTCATACATTAAGCTAAATGTTTTTTTTTGTCTATCTTTCTTTCATCTTTGTCTGGTGTCATGCTATTCTTTCCGAAAAACGACAATTGAAATGGTTTAGCAAATCCCCGGCGGAGACGTTAAGGTAATCGAACGTTTTGACTGTTCCGGTTGTGGCGATGTGGATACCAGCAAAACGGTTACGGCCAGTCCAGATGGGACCATTGTGGGTCTTTCTGGGCGTAAGCTGCATCTGTCTTCCACGATGAAGTCAAAAAATGTTGCCGGGAGCGAATATCGCGTTGGACTGAAGAGTGTGCACGATCTGTCGCCGTCGCGCATTCGCGAACGTATTTTAACCGATCTGAAGGTGAAAACCTGGGACGATCGGCATAAGGTGGCAGTGAGTGAGGCGGCCCGAGAGTTGAGTGATTTCGAGGCGAAGAATCCATCCACCGGTCTCACTGGAAAGGACAAGCTGGCCAAGGAAAATCTGGAAAGCACGCTGGAGTTCTTGAACACTTGCGATAAAAAGTTCACCGATCTGAAAACGTCGTACGATTGCGTGCTGTTCCCTACGAAGGAGGGCTGGATGGCCGTCATCGATACAACCGAAAAGGGAGATCTCGAAGACGCTGTTCACGTGCTGGAGTACACCCGTTCGCATCAGGTCGTGAATTTGGATGATTTCCTGTCGGTTTCTATCAATGTGCACGACGAGGGAAACGTCTTGGAGGTTGTCGGAGTATGCTGTGAGTATGGGAGGAGAAGAGATACAAAAGAACCGGTGGAGTTATGAATTGTGTTTGTTCCTTTTTATTGTTGTTTTGCAGCAAGCCATGGCACGCATGTGGCTTCAATCGCCAGTGGCTATCATCCGGATGATCCCGAGCTTAACGGTGTCGCTCCGGCTGCAAAGATCGTGTCTCTGACCATTGGAGATGGGCGGTTGGAGTCGATGGAAACAGGAACCGCGCTGGTTCGTGCCATTATCAAGGTGATGGAGTTGTGTGAAGCAGGTCGCAAAATCGACGTCATCAACATGAGCTATGGAGAGCACGGACATTGGTCAAACTCGGGACGTGTGGGCGAGCTGATGAGTGAGCTGGTGAACCGATACGGCGTGGTGTGGGTAGCTTCGGCCGGTAACCATGGTCCAGCGCTCTGCACTATCGGTACCCCACCAGACATTAGCCAGCCGAGTTGCGTTGGCGTCGGAGCGTATGTGTCGCCCGAAATGATGGAAGCCGAATACGCCCTGCACCAGAAGCTTCCTGGCAATGTGTATACGTGGTCTTCTCGCGATCCGTGTATCGATGGAGGATTCGGAGTGACGGTTTGTGCTCCCGGCGCTGCAATCGCTTCTGTTCCACAGTTTACAATGTCCAAGGCACAGCTGATGAATGGTACCAGCATGTCGGCGCCGCATGTAGCCGGGTCGGTAGGTTTGCTGATTTCGGGATTGAAACAAAAATCCATCCCATACACTGCATTCAGTATTAAGCGTGCCCTATGGAACACCGCCACCAAGATTGATTACGTTGACAAGTTCGCGCAAGGTAACGGATTGTTGAATGTCGGTAAAGCTTTCGATCATCTGACCACCTACTGTGGACTTATCGAGAATAAGCTACGTTTCGCCGTCACGGTCGGCAATAACAATGCGAAGGGTATTCATATGCGCCACGGCGTACTTACTAAGGTTGAAGATTTTTCCGTTAACATAGAGCCGGTAATATTTAACGAAAAATTTGCTGGTAAGTTAGAAGCGAATGTCCGTGGTCGTGAAGCTACTAAATTTAGTGAAATTTCAATTGCAGATGCAGCAGACAAGATCAACTTCAACGTACGATTAACGCTCATACCAACGGAATCGTGGATTCAGTGCGGCAACTATCTGGATCTGTGCTATTCAGCAAGAAAGATTTCCGTCAAGGTAGACCCGTCCGGATTAGCTCCGGGTGTGTATAGAGCGAGCGTGAAAGCGTACGATTCCGCATGTCCGGAAAAGGGAGTTTTGTTTGAAATTCCGGTCACCGTAGTGCAGCCGCACGTGGTTGATGCTAAAACGAATGAATTTATGCGCAGCGATTTACCAGTTGACTGCAAACCGCATACCATCATTCGGGACTTTATCCTGGTACCAAAGTATGCGACCTGGGCTGTCATTGAGATGCGCTCGGCCGATACGAACGATGCTGTGGGTGGCAAATTTTTCCTGCATACCCAGCAGATTCTGCCGATGAAGTTCTGCAAGGCGATGGAGATGCAAAAAATATTGCCGGTCAACGGTACGGCCCCCACGGTGCAACCCGTTCGAGTAGAGGTACGTACAGGAGAATATTACATAGCTGTATTGTATAATTTCTCTAACTTCATATTTGATGCGTATTGCAGGGTGATCATATAATTGAGATTTGTATTGCCAAGTTTTGGTCTAACTTCGGAACGCTGCCATTACGCTACTCGATAAAATTCCATGGAATAAGCCCTTTGAATGGATGTAAATATCTAAATACACGGCGTGGGTGAGCAAATAATAATTTCAATTTATCGTTACAGCGGTAATGCATAGTGCCAGTGGAATTCATCGAATCGATTTAACCGCGCTCACTAGCGAAGAAGTCCATCCAGTAGTTTCGTTAAAAACTGCAGCTATGGTCTTGAAGCCATCTGAAACAAAAGTTACTCCACTAACGACGCGCGATGTCATCCATCCAGCAAGGCAGATCTACCAGATGCAGGTCACGTACCATCTGCATTTGACGAAGGGCTATGAGGTAGCGTTCTACACGCCACTGTTTAGCAACATTCTGTACGAGAGCGAGTTTGAATCCCAATTCTGGATGGTTTACGATACAAACAAAATGATGGTTCGCTGTGGAGACGCCTATTCCTATGATAAGTACGAAAAATTGGAAAAGGGAGACTACACCATCCGTTTGCAGGTGCGTCACGAGAAAAAGGAGCTGCTCGAGAAGCTAACGGAAGCGAACATGGTCGTTAACTTCAAGCTACCTAGCAATAGTCTTTCCGTTGATGTGTACAAATCATACAACCACGTGCTGTCGGGTGCTAAAAAGATGACGAGCTGCTCCATGGCGGCTGGTTCGTGTCGCCCGATCTACCTGGCACCAATCCCTAGTGAGAAGCTGCAGAAAGCTGCCATGCCACCGCAGTGTTCTTGGCTGGAGGGCAGCATTACGTATGCGAAGGAGGACATCATTAAAAAGTGTGTTTCGCACTGCTTCCAGTACATACTAACGGAAGGTCCTCCGGCAAAGAAAACTTCTAGCACGGCTAATGCAACCACTGGAGCCGCAAATGCCGTCACAAATAACGCAACCAATGGCAACAGTGTGGCCAATGCAGGCTCAAACGGTACCGGTAACAACGTAATCACCGCTACTAACGGAGCTGCCAACGGTAGCTTGCCGAATGGAACGGCAGTGAAGGAGAACCGAAGCAAGTGGGATGAATATTGCGAAGGATTGCGCGACTATCAGACCGCACAGATCTCCAAACTGGATGCGGAAAATGCTGAAAATGTGTATCAAGCGTTGCTAAAAGATAACCCGAACCACTTGGCAGCTCATTTAGCCATGGCCGATCACTTTGACAGTACAGATTTGAAGCAAAATCTGCCCTACACATTTACTGCATCATTTGATGCTGCAGACTCATCAGCAGCGACTCTGTTGAAGGTGAAGTTGCTACGCATCATCGAACTGGCGAGCTTAGTTGTGAAGGATATTGATCAAAGTGCATTACTTGCATACTATGGAATGAAGGTCGATAATCGACCAAATGCCGCCAAGATTAAGATGTATGTAGTCCTTTTCGATCGATCTTTACCTACGTAGGCTCTATTTTTATATCTGTTGTGTCTATTTTTCTCTCTCAAGTCAAATGGACAAACAAAAGCAACTTCTGCTGGACGCTTGTCAGCGAAAGTTTGTAGCATTGTGCAAACTGAAGGTATTGCAGAATGTATTCGATGCTCAAGACGCGAGTCAACCGGACTATACCGAGGAGCTAGAACAACTGTACGGTGATGTGGGCAAGTTTATCGAATACACCGATTCGAAGGTACGTAGCATTGTTATCCCTGTGGAACTCTTTCTAATTGATCTATTTCCCATTGACAGGTATTGCTGCTTACCATTTGGCATGCGTTTTCTCTGAAGCAGCACGGCCGTATGCTAAAGTATTTAAACAAACTGTACGAAGAAAAGCTTAGCCGCGATATACTGGAGGAAATACTTACCGTTGTTGATGAGAAAAAGTGGTCACACGTACGTAAGCAGCTTTCAAAAATAATTGTATCATCAAATCCTCAGGGCTATCGACCATTCTAAAATGGCACACCGTTCTAAAACTGATGCCTGTTTTATACAGCGATAATTGATTCATCATTTTCTTATGCACTTTATGTTTAATTCGCTGCTTCGTCCTGTTTGGTAAAAGCGGTTTTGATTTGCTACATTACGGAACATGCGGAATTAAATTTTAGAAAATAGGTGCGATCTAAATTTTGCTGAATATCCTTCCATTTGCTGAAGAGCCGCCAGGTAATGCAATTCTTTCCAAAAGTTAACGCATTGTCTTACGACATGAATACATAGAAAATCGCAAGTAAAGTGTCGCTTGCCTGCACTTTTGTGACTATATAACATTATTTTTAATTTCTACTGCATTGTATTGCTATATACTCGACAAAAACGCCGTTTGTTCATTTTCTATGAAGGAAACAGGAAGGATTGTCAATTTTCGTAGCATCATCCCAAATTGAGGTCTGCTGGCACTTTTAAATCCTAAGGTTTTCGCATTTAAATTTCACATCAAAACATTTACTATCAAAACACTTGTGTGTTATCTGAACAAGGAGTCTGAAAATCTTAGAAAATCGACGAAAACGTAACCTAGTTTTCTAAACTTACATACCTTGTCCCGAAAGTGTGCAAAGAACGTAATTTGTGTAGTCGCACACAAATAAAAAAATGGTACTGCCCTTAGCAGTCAGTCTCGCGATCGAAGTGTATTAATTCGCAAACAATGGCTGATGATTGATGTTCAATGAAGCGGAAGTCTAGAATATTGTATGGTAAGAATTTTTGATTGCGCAACATTAACAACTCGTTCAATACGTAAAAAAACAAAAAAAAATACATAGAAAATGATGCTGAAATTGCATTCAATTTTGTTTCTGTTTACCACAAACAAAGGTACATTTAGTGTTTCTTTCGCAATGAACACTGAAGATGAGACATCTAAAGAATAATTTTTTATGTTCATCTTCATGTAAAGAACAGTATGTTTTACGCAAAACATAGAACGAATAATGACTAAAGATCTAAATGAATACTGTACGCCACTATAGCTTTCTGCATTCGTCCCGTTTTACTATATTATTTTTCATCGAGATAACTCCACATTAGAAACGATTAACTTTGATAGAAAATACTACAGTTTCAAAAATTGACTGCCCTAGAAAAGGAATAAATGAAATAGAGATAAATAAACCGTATTAATTAAAAGTTTCTGAATATAATATTGATGAACGAATACAACGGAAGAATATGAAAGCAATATGAAAGAAAATCTTGACATGTTTTAAACGCAACACACTCAAATGTGGGTTATTCAAATTTAATATGGAATTCAATATAGAACAAATTAGGATCCGCTACACAAGGAGTTACTGAACGATCTCACTACCCGGCTGCGAGTTAAGATTACCAGACTTTGGTGGTGGTCCAGTACGTTTACACCTTTCTGGCTGCTCTAAGATAAATGAAGCGGGATAGGTCTGCGTCAATGTGGCAAGATCCATTTCTCCATTAAGATCGACATAACTGATAGCAACGACGTCGATCTGAGTTGAAACCTTTGGCGATTACGGACTTTTCTGCAGCCTGTGAAGGCCGAGTGTGGGTAAGTAAATGATAATGCCACATTCATTAAAGATACAATTTAACGGATTCGGTTGTTTGATGCCAGTCAAATATCGCACTCTTTCTTATGTACAGTGGAACACCTCACACTGACACAAATGGATCTAAATTGTGTTTTTAAATAAATAAACTAAAACAATGACAAACAAATAGTAAACTACAAATATCTTCTAATTTGTTTGTATTATAAGCACATTATTATTTTTTCATCTTGTTATGCTTGAGGAAAAGAGATTCCCGCATAATAAGCTTTTCGTATAACGAGTGAGTCACTAGAACGGATTAAACTCGTTGTGAGGGGCTCCACTGTATTTGAAGATATTCAATCATTTGAAAACTAATAAGAACTACTACTACTGTTTATCATTTTCTACTATTTGTTATCATCTAATTGTGAATGATAGTGAACTACAGGCGGTCCCCGAGATACACGGTTAATGGGGACCGAAAACGGCCGCAAAATACCGCGTATCTCGAATTTCCGCGTAAGTCGAATCTCGTGATTTCCAGCTAAAATATCACTAATTTTCGTGTAATTTTGCAAGTAGGAGGCGGTTTTAGTCACTTCATGAATTATTTGATATGATTCTGACTGAATATAACAGTTTTAAACCTTTTGAAATAGTTTTGAACATTCGATCAAAACGGAAATTATTTGGCAATTTACAATTGATGTGTCAAATCAGTACAATTTGCTCAAAGAACTGTCAAAATTAGAAAACCGCGTATCTTCGAATCCGCGCATAAGAGGTACCGTGTATCTCGGGGACCGCCTGTATTTGTGATTTGTTCTTTCTTTTGCTTTATTTTTTGGAGAGTCTTTGAGAACCTGTTTGATCTGATTCCCTCCTTTGGATTTTGTACGCTACTTTACACTGTTTTGCTCCTCAATTTTCAATGTGAACAGCATTATTCAAAACATGCAAGATGTTTTTCGACATCTGTTATTACTTGATTACCTATTACAGATAGGTTAACGCACGCAAGTCGTCACAGAATTTACCTATCTTGGGTCAAAGGTCAGCAGCGACAATAGCATGGAAGCTGAGTTGCGCTCAAGGATGCTGGCTGCCAACCGGTCATTCTACAGCCTGATAAATCAGTTCACCTCAAAGAACCTGTCGCGACGGACGAAGCTGAGACTATATATCACCTATATACTCACCGGTATATAGGTACTCTAGCCGGTCTATATAGTACAGTCGTCAACTCGTACGATTTAACAACATGCCCGTCATGGGTTCAATCCCCAAATAGACCGTGCCGCCATACGTAGGACTTGACTATCCTGCTATGGGGGGGAACCAATTAGTCACTGAAAGCCAAGCCCACAAGTGGGTACAGGCAGGCCTTGACTGACAACGGTTGTTGAGCCATAGAAGAAGAAGAAGAATATAGGTACTCACATACGCCTCTGAGACATGGACACTGTCCAAATCTGACGAAACTCTCTTAGCCGCGTTCGAGAGGAAGATGCTCAGAAGGATACTTGGCCCGATATGTGTGGAAGGAAAATGGAGGAGCCGCTATAATGACGAGCTATACGAGATGTACGGCGACCTCACTGTCGTATAACGTATCAAGCTAGCCAGGCTCCGGTGGGCTGGTCATGTTGTACGCATGGAAACGGATGACCCAGCCCGTAAAGTCTGTTTAGGCCGTCCGCAAGGACAGAGGAGGCGTGGTAGGCCCAAATTGAGGTGGCAAGATGGCGTGGAGGCGTCCGCCATTAAGGCCGGGATAACGGATTGGCAGACGAAGGCGCGAAACAGTGTGCGGTTTCGGACACTCCTGAGGCAGGCCAAGACCGCAAAGCGGGTTGTAGCGCCGGATAAGTAAGTAAGTAAGTTATTATTTGTGACAGTTTAATTGTTAAAAAAACAGTGTAAGACAATGTAAGGATGTTTGGAAATCATCAGATCTAAAATCACCTTTTATAGAAAATAAGCACTTTAAATCATCGAACTAGTACACAAATGCAGATTTGATGTTTTTTTGAATGAAAATGTATATACAAACGCCATGAATTTCGATAATACACCCCAGATGACGAATGTACCAGTAATTTACAAACAAAGACGTTTCTTAAATGTTGAGTGAAAAGTAACATAACTGTTTCATTAATTCAAGCACTCATAACGAATACCGAGTAGCGAAGGAAACAGGACTATTGGTTTATGAATTATTACTATGTGACGTTCGATTTGTTCCATCAGCCGTTAACAGTGACACGGATAGCATCGGCCTTCAAAACGATGGCCCTGGGAAGGGGGGGGGAAGAAGAACTCGCACCATTTGCTTTGCGTAATGGGCATTTGCATGAAACGCATGCAACGCCCCGGATACTAGAACACAAAAGCAGCAGCAAAAGGGGACGTACAAAATAGTGGCAAAGTATTGCAGTTGGTAATAGCAGCTCAAGAGACATGAGAGTCGGTGCAGCTGCGGTAACAGTGGCCCGGTCCTACCAACGTCCACTTCACGTAGCCAGCAAAAGAGGCTCCGTTGAGGGTTGCTTTCCGCTTTCATTTCAGTGACAGTCCGTGCGGTTTGTCATGTGGCGCGTTATGGTTTTAATGATCGTCTTGCTTTTGCTTATTTGTATACTTTTTTACACATCCATTCCCGGGATGGTGGTTTGGGGTGGGTTCGGTGGCCACATTCACCCGGAGTTCACTTGTAATGAGGGAGTGGGAGGGGGTGGGAGTAGGGCGGCTTATTTCTTTGCGCACAGTTGTTGCAGGCAGAACGAATGCCCTGCCCGTACTATGTCAACTGCATCGCCAGATCATTCCAAAGGGAGAACAGGCGTGAGACACATAGAGTGAGACACAGTCGAAAATGAAAAGTTTCACTCAGTGCACAACACGTATTGCTTGTGTTCGCAGCTAGGAAAGCGTCGGGAAACCATCGTCAACTGAACATTCCGCAGTGTCGGGTCAGTGTTGTTTTTCGGTTAGCAGAAGAATATACTTCTGTTCGCTTATCTATCCGTGCTGTTTTTGTTCGTATAAATTTATTTGTTTGTCAGTTTAGTGATATTACTTTACAAGCTTTCTTTCTTTCTTTTTTTGTGGTCGGCTTAGAACTTCAGTTACCAAAGCAACGGTCAGCTGATTATACAGCCATCTGCCTCTCAATTTGTGGAAGCTGTAGAGGAATACCTGTTGCATTTTTCAGTGGTCAGTTGGTTGCATTGCCAAGGTGGTGGGAAAAGCTTTCAGCGAAATGATGTGTTGCTTCGTCGGTTTTAAGGAATGGAATGTTGATACGTATTAAGGCATTTCCGGGAAGTGCGCGGTGGGTGGCAAATGAGTTTGTTGTGTTGTTTGAATAGCAGGACTATCATTAGTAGAATTACTTTCTTGGCTGTGTGGTGAAACATCGTCATGCAGCAACAATAGTGTATCAAAGAACCGCAATTTACCTTCATTGTTTTTTATACTCTTTTTGTACGCTATTTTGAACAAAACGAAAATGTTATAAAATAATTTCTGTACATATTTCAATGTGCCTCTCAACTACAGTTTATATGAACTGTTACGTTTAGACTGTTACTTTTTATATAAAATGCACATCGAGGAAGGGCTCAAAATAGCGGAGTCGATTCGACTTCTGTTCAGTTACGATTATCGATTGAAACAACTTTCTTGTACCATGCAGTGTCAATATGCATTTGTGAAAAGAAGGAACTGCATTTGTGTTGAATGGGTGAATAATTCATCCTAATAACTGCGTCATTGGAGAATGATATATGTGAATTAATATCGATATCGGGCTGATACGATCATCGATGAAAAATAGAGAACAGCAAAGAGTCAGTCCTCGAGTGATGTCAGGGTTTTTATCAAACTTTACAACGGAACGTTTGTATCGATTTTATTAACACTGTTTAATGCTACAATTACCTTTATTTATAGGGCCAGTGCAGTGCTAATTATTGCTACAATTTTTCCTAGAGGATAAGAGAATTACAGATGAATTTAATTTTAATTTGAGTCTATTTGTAAGTGTGCGTGTATGTTTGTGTTGGTATGTGTGCCTGTTTGATACATTTAAAGTGCAATTTACAGCAGCAGCAATCTTTGTCAGTATCGAAACTGCAGCACAAGTGAACTGAACGTGAAATTTACATAAATGATGGTTCCACTCGATCCTATGGGACCACCTGTAGTCAACGGTGGTAAAGGCAGTGGCACCAACGGTGGCTCAGATGCATCGGGAATAGCAAATAGTTATGGCATTGCAACCATCAGTACGAACGCGTCGTTTCGGAGGCGCGATGACGAATATCGGAACAAAATAATGGGAAGTAAGTGTCCTTCTGCTGAGTGGCAAAAAAAAAGATCGATGGTTTGAAATCGTTTCAGCATTTTGCAACAGAACTGAACATCAGCCCGCAGTCCATCCGATTGAAATTAATCTAGTTTTTTTTCCCCCATTCTCTTTTGTTGCTTGTTCAATATTAAAGCCCAGGTGCGGAACTATGGTAAGTGTGTTATTTCCGTTTAGATATTGAGATGTATGCATTGTGGCGTAATGTTTATTTTGAAGTGAATAAACATTACAAAACACTCTGCTAAGAGATTGCTATACACATAGTGAGTGTTTGCTACATAGTACATGGATAAATTGTAAAGTAAGGAAACACCAACAGTACTTGCCGGTTTATTTGCAACAATAACAGTGGTAGTGGTTATAGACTAGCTTCAGAGGCGTTGTGGGTTTTGATCAACATGTATTTGTTTGGTTTTCCGATGATCCGTTCTGCGTTTCGGAGGCTCAGTCTATACGGGACTTGATCCCATGATGTGCATGTTGCTTGGTTGTCCTGCTACGTCGAGGCGTAAAAAATTCAATTAATAAAAAAAAACATTTTCATATTATTGTCCCTTTATCAAAGATCATATTATGAATATTCGCAATTGCATATTGCGTAGCATAAGTAGAATACGTTTTAAATCTATTCTTGCTTCATATATCTTCTGTCTGCCGTAATAATATAAAATAGTAACACATCACAGTTTTCTATCTGATAAATCTATATAATTCCATTCCAGTCCTAACGCATACTAATTAATAGAACATTTTCGATTAAAAACTACAATCTATGGTTATGAGCTATACTTTAAATGTCATATTTGAGTTTGAGTCCACTTCAATATCAGTTATTTTACATGATCCATACAAGATAATACTAGACAATAAGTGGTTAAATAAGTATATTAAATATTTGTCACTTTATTTGAAATAAATTTGGTCTTTCGTGGACACATTCGTTTCGTATAGCTTAGAGCGTAAATTATGATTTTTTTTTTTTATAAAACAAAGAACAGTTTATTCACACTTATAACAAAAAATTCTTATTCGCTAGCTTAAATCTATATAAATCTTGTTAAACATATTATGTTTTTCAATTGATTTTTGCCTATGCTATTGGTGAAATTCTCTTTGTAAATAAATATTAAATTATTGATAAATAATGACATAATTTTAGCTCTTTTTTCTTTTTTTATATTATTCATATCTGGTTTAATAAGTTCATGAAAATTTGGTTTTATAATGACTAAGCCTGAATTTTGTGTAATCAATCCCCCGCATTGAGTTCGTTGATTTTCTGTACTGCGTAGATTTTAAGCGTAGATTACAGATGCCTTTCTTTCACACTACCGTGCAAATCTCTAAAAGCACTCGTAGCTAGTGGTCATACGACGGTTTACCCTGGCAGATAACAGAAAGCGTTTCCGCTCCGCATTACAAACTGGTCAAATGGCAGGATTTCCGAACCACTTTCGCTCAATCCAGATGCGAACAGTGCGGGACGACAGTACTTACTGGCATTCAATTGGAAAAAAGTCACAATCGCAAAGCGACACCTTCAAGATGCGGTCACCGTGCCTTGCTCCATAATATGGTGCTTGGTCACGGTGGGGGCAATCCTCTCTCTGTAGTAAGTAGCGGATGTTGAGGAAGTAATGAGGTTCAGGTTACAACGGTCGCACGCTGACAGAAATGTTTGCTGAGCATTGTGGGTACCTTAAGTCGTTGTAGCAACAAGAAACCATTAGCAGTAGAAAAAAACGTCCTTGTTATGTGCATACCGGTCGGGTTTGCCATTGGTATGGCACAGAACGGGAGAGGTTTTAAGGAAACTTCATCAGCCACTGTGCCTTTGTTGGGGTTGATCGGTGGTTTCGCTTTTGCCAACCATGTCCATTGGGTTTCGTATTCCTGCGTGAACTTCGGTTTCTTTTAGGGGACTGTTACGATTAATTCAATGATATGCGTCAAATATTTTTTCTTGACATTCAATAATGGAAATCAATTCGGGCAGAAGAGAGAGCTTTTTGTTAATGGCGTATCGCTACATTTGCATACTCACTTTGCATGGTTATGTACATAAGTGAAAGTGGTCTGGGAGTTCAACCGTTACCAATAGGGAGCACATAAAAAACACATGGCATCTCGGCCACAACACAAGCACAAAGCATCATTATACTTATTACAGATCTGTCTTTATAAATGATTGTTGAGGAAATTATTTTGGGAAATCTGAGCTGTGAATGTCTCCAAAATCATCAGCTCCATACCCTTTTTTAAAACACATTGGTTATTCAAAGACAATATCTGATAAACCAGTTTATTAATTGAAATTTTTGGTAAAGCAAGAAGAGGAAGAGCTACTTTCAAAAGAACTTTCCAATCTCATTTTTAAATTTGTAAACTAGAGTAAATGCAATAACACTTTCTTGTACAGCACCAACAAGCTGTAAGGAAAAGGAAATTAACTTCAGCCCAATGTGCTTGAGGCAGTGCTGAGGACACTCTCCAGTCCGTTGGTTTGATCTTGTGACTCTGAAGTTCTCTGAAGGGTTGCAGGGTAATCAAAAAGCATTGCTGAGGATTGACTGGCGTAAAAATCGGTTGGAGTTGTAGGATGCTTATTCGAGCCTTGCGGCAGAATTCATTATCGTCTTATCGCAATTTGTCATCGTTGAGGGCTACGTCGTATTTGTGGGGTAAGACAGCATCCAAGCTGCGAACGGGACGGAACGGGCTTATGAACGATAGCCGGGAAAATCAATAAAAAACTTCAGTATCTGGATCAAGTGTAGCTTATATGCACTGCACAGCGTTGACCTATCACTTTCATCCAAAACTGCAACCCATCCGGCACTCTACACTAAAGAAGGTCATGGTTTTAATTGAACACTCAACCTTTATGTGCAGCCTTTTCCTCCAATAAACTAAGCTGCTCGTGTATACTGGGTCGTGGGTAGGTTTTTGATGTGGC
Organism: Anopheles gambiae; assembly: GCF_943734735.2. Classification (NCBI taxonomy): domain Eukaryota; kingdom Metazoa; phylum Arthropoda; class Insecta; order Diptera; family Culicidae; genus Anopheles; species Anopheles gambiae. Next base: position 67,983,121 of record NC_064601.1, on the reverse strand, counting down.
TCTACTAATACAAACAATGATGAATGAAGCACGATTAATGACGAAAAGCATGTTTAAAAAACATACTCTTGAAAAAAAAAGGAAAATGTGATGAAATACGTCAAAAGGTTTAGCTTTTTATATCCTTTGGCCAGGCTGACCTCGTCCACGTTCTATGGTGGCTAGCATTTAGGAAAAACAGTTTCAAGTTGAGTTTCAACATTCAACACAAGTATGCTACGTGCGGCTTTTGCTGCAACAAGCTCCAGATTTCTTCACATTCCCGGTGTCATGCGAGCGCGGCATCACGTTGCAAACTTTTATCGTTCACTAGGGACACGGTAGGATCTTGTAGGTTCTTATAGACCTTACCTTGAGAAGAAAAGAAAAGTGTTTGTACGATTTCATTGCAAATAAGCACCGCAAGAGAGGGAAGTGATGGTAGGGAAGTTTCAACTGTGTTGCGAGACATACAATTATGAAGAGTTGTTGTTGAAACCTGTGCGGGTTATTCGGATTCGGAAATTCATTTCGAGGCTATCGCATTCACCGCTGTCAGATTGGGAAAGATGGCCTTATGAAATGAAAAATGTAGAAACTTCGTTTTGACATGAAGGGGTGAAACAACTTTTGAAGATATCACTTCGCTAAACATTCATGTTGTTTAATAAAGTTTGAATCGTCATATAAAACGTTCTGTAGGTACGGAATTGCGCGGTTCCGTAGTACAGTCGTCATCCTGCACGATTTAACAACATGCCCGTTGGTGGTTCAAGCCTCATATGGGGGACCGACCGGTAAATTCGAATAGTTCGCAAATGAAGGCGATTATTAATGTTTTTTTTATGAAAACAGCACACAAAAACTGATTAATATTACAGTAGTACTATTTATTTTTACATAATTTCATAATGTTATCTGTAGTATCAATCGGCAACTATAATACGAATTACTCATTGTTTGAATGAATAAAAATTAATGTAGTAATGCTTAAAGACTAGCTATTAGAAGAGTCATTCTTACAGAGTGAAAGTTTTTACAAAATAAATGGTCGTTGTTGACGGTGGTTGTAATTTGTTAAACAATTTTACACCGATGAAAAGTGATGGAATATTTTACGCCATGGATGGAACGAGCAATGTTCGTATGAAGTGCTACAGGATCACACTTTACAAATTGCTTGTCTCATCCAAACCATCATTCGTTGCACGGTGTCGGCTGTCGGCAAAGAGTGATTGGTTTAAAAATTAATTTTTCCAAGCTGTCGAGCACGTGTGACGCATACACCAGGCAGAGCTTTGCTGAACACCAACATTAGCTGAACAGCCACTAACGGCCGCTGAATAGAAATGTGTCGGTGTCGATGTCAAACCGCTTTACGATGGGACACACAACGGCAGGATCACATCACCCGGTCCTGTATCAAACTTTTCCCTCAGCAGGGAATTTTGTGGCAAAAAACGTGTTCGTTCGAAATGTGCGCAGGGGTAGATGTGTTTGGTTTTGCTTGCTCTTGCTCCAGGAAAATGTAGCGCTCTTTATCATCCGGTCATGCTTCAATCTTCCTGCTTGTGGATAACGCGATGCTAATTATGAGGACGCATGTGGTTGGCGTTTTCGCACGATATAATTCATAATTAACGTCAATCGTTTGTACAACAATGTGATTGGCATCAAACTAACAAATCATAGAGTGCAGAAAATGAGAAACAAGTGTAGAACTACATACGGAACGGATTTAAATACAATCGTGCCAGCTTCATCTGAATGGATTAGAACGGATTGACTAATGGTTTTTGTTTATGTGTGCTCATTAATCTTTGACTGGGAAAGTAATTTGGACATTTTATGAAAAATAGATAAAACTCATCACTTATCAAGTTATATCCTTTTTTAACTTACGTATGTTTAAAAACACACTCTAACGCTCCAATTCTAAGGTTTTTGCTTTAAAATCTGTATAGATATACAGATTTGTTGAGTAATGCGCAATGAATGGATTTTCAGTTAATTATTCTGTATAACGATTAATATAAAACTCAAAATCACGATTCCATGCTTCACTTTATTGAAATAACTGATATCGTTTAATAAAAAAAAACTTTATTGTTTACGAATTTACCAACCTCCGATCAACATGATGACCCATTCAAAAATAGGTCAGCAAACGAGTTTCGTTGCCTCCAGTCAAATCAATCAGATTGGGTCAAACACGTACGTGTACGTATACTGGTCAAAATTCGATGCTCATCGTCTGTAAACTGTTATGTCTGTTACGCATATACGCTTCCCTTGCATGCGCTCTGAGAGATAACAAAAATGTACAACGCGGTACAAAAATGTCCAACCAGCAATGTCGACCATACCACGCGGATGCGCCATACCTAGATGAAATATTTTGAATCGTTCAAAGTTTTGTTGTTGTTTTTCATATAAAAAATGTAGTGACAATTTTAAGCATACATACCAAGCATGTAATGTTTACCCCAAAACACACACACACAAACTGCCACACAGATATCATCACAAGTTTAATAGGATCAGTGGTCCCGCAGGAGAACACGTAAAGGATTTTACCATACAACGGTCCACGGTGGGAAACAGTGATTGCGTCGGGTGCGAAGCGTGACGGTGAGGCAGACTTTAAGTAAACTCTGCCGTTATTTTCTTACACCGCCCTTCGCAAACGGTCAGATTCCGCAATTTCTGAAATGAGAAATGAAACGGGAAAACTGTTTTATGACACCAACTTATACAGTCCATTTTGTACGTGTAGCCGTTAAGTGAGACTGTGTGCGTGTGTGACAGAGAAAATGCGACAGTGTGTGACAGTCCGTTCCTTCACAGCTTCACGGAGAGAGAGAGAGAAACGAGCCGAGAGTTAGCGAATGAAATAAATGTTGTGAAAAAAGCTGAGAACGTGACGCCTGTGGTGGGCGGTGGAACCGACCACAGACCACTGTTGCTGCCGAGGGTGGGGTTTTTGTTAGCGACTCAGCGGACATCAGAAATCATGCGGATGATTAGTGGGTTTGGCACATGGCGCAACGCTGGGATGGGTAATACAAAGATGAAGAAACACCAGAAGGGTGGCATGTAATAAAGCAAGCCACAGCAGATCCTACATCCGAGTTTACGGCGGGAGTGTATTATAGTTGCTCAATTCAAATCAGAATCCACCCTCGGGGGCACGAGCAATTCGTTTGGTGTAAATGATAGCCACAGGGCAGATGAGATCGTAGTCAAATGGTGCCGGAATAGCGTAAGCGATACGGCAAACACCGTGCACCGTGCACCGGGCGGCCCTTTCACGAAAGCCGCTGGAATAAAAGAAGCTAGAAAATGGGAAACGAGGAAAAAGTGTACATATTTATCTTTGCCGCTTTTTTGTCCTTCTCTTCATCCTCTTTTTACTAGAATTCGCCGGTTTGTTGGTGAATACTACTAGTCAACAAGCTATTAGCTTTGAATGGCAAAGCTTAGTGTGCTTGTGTCATGTTCGTTACCACAAAACCTAGACGCAGCGCTGGGAAAGCCTTTTACGGGAGATGTGTTTGATGGTAGGATGGCCAGTCCCTTTTTGAGCTAAGCTGCTTGTACCAGTTACAGGTTGCTTTGGTCTTAAGCATGTAAGTCATACTGCACACTATGCACACATTCAGTGTAGCTAAAGTGTTAGTGTTAGTGGAGAAATGCTGCGAAAAAAAATAATCACATGTGTGTATGTTGATTCCAAATACCACCTACGGAGTTCTTGGTTGAAGATTCGTGTTCGGATCTCGGGCGTTTAAGAGTCTACTGCGGAGCGTGAATAAATACCACCACCGATCTTGGGATTCGTATAACGAACGCATGCGTGTCCAATGTTGAAGCTCTGGTTTGCTCGCACTTCACTAGTAATATTCATTTTTATTTCCAAAAATTGATTTCTAAATCAATAGTTAGGCTACTTACTAATTGCTGTTGTTGGTATAGCAGTTGCTTTAATATTATATGATGTGGTAAACTATAGTTTTTTGTGATTGTATTGATGTATTTTGTGATTTCGTTAAATTTTGTTTTTTTTTTCTGTGCTTTTTTGGCTAATTACAATATATTCGTGCTACATAAATTTTGTTTCGATAATCATTTATGAAAAACTTTATTTCCTAGTAACTCATCATTTATGTATCACACATGAGCTTTTTATGTATACAAATTTTACATAAATTAGCTTAAATAAACGTTGCAAAACACGTTCGTTTGTACCGTTTTGAAGCGAAAAGCTTTTTATGCATGATATACTGTTGAAACGGTAAGATTTTGGCCATCGCACGCAAAACGCTCGGTACGCTCTGTTGTGTGCTTCCGAGAGTCCTAGTGTGCACACTTGTAGCGTGTCCTTCCGCTGTTCCTGCTGGCAGGCGACATTGTACGGGTGTTTGTCGGAAAATTGCGATAAAGAAATCGTTCGCGTGTGGAATGGAATTTCCCTCCGACTCGTTTCACTTTTCACCCTGCTCCCTGGGCTGCCGGAGCGTCAGGGCAGTGGCGTGGCTCGTCGTGTTAAAAACAAATAAGAAAAGTGTACACATAAAATCACTCGCCTCGTTCACTCAAACGTTCGGTGAATCGACGTTCGCTCCTCGGTGAGCGATGGTGATGGTGGAGAAAGATACCTACGCGATACCTACACGCGATAACACGGTGTGGTTGGTGAGTACCACTTCGTATCATTTTGCCTTGGCGCTCAGCGTATTAAGGATTCTGGTGCTTTGAAATAAGGATTGAGTACCACGGTGAACAGGAGCTGTTGCCCTGTAAGGTGGTGGATGAACGAGCGACTGAGCGACCCGAATGAACGTAGAAAACTCACCATAGCAACCGGTTGATGTGAACCGACGAAGACCTGTAGTAAGCTCGGTGGAACACACAGACACACACACACACACGCATAATAGGAGCAAAATACGATGGTCCTTCTGACAGTGCTTGTAATGGGCGGCGCTGGTGGAAACCTGGCCTAGCTCGAACCACCTTCAAGGAGAGCGTCCGTGGGTGACTGGCGTTAGTCGACGTTGGTACGTCGTTTTTGCGTGTAGTCAGGTGGACTTTTCCGCACATGAATATTAAATGTACGACATATTTCGATTCTGTGCTTCGTTCTGTGGTACTTTCGAGTGCTTTTAATCGCAGTACTACCACTGTGGAATAATTTGTGACAACTTGTGCCAGTGTGAATGCAAAAGTGTGTAAAATTGGGAAATCTGGAAGCTTCACCAGAACCGCGGGAATCCCATGGGAGCGTCAGAAGTACGCGCTTGATAGCATTCGTCTTGGTACTTTCCACCCAGTGATGAAGCGTTTAGTGCAATCGTATGAATTTATTGTTGGGCTTTAGTACGACACAGTGAAACCGTGGGGGAGTATCCATTGTCAAGGAGCAAAGAATAGTTCAATCGAGCAAAATAAAAGCCACACGCCTCCGCAGTGAATTGATGCGCCTTCCGTTGCGCCAACTCTAACCATACCACATGTGTAGCGTGTTGGGCGTGTACGTGTGTTTATCAGTTTCCAGTTCATTAGCCACGTAAAAAGGGGGAAATTTCACGGAATTAGCGGAGTGCCCCACTTGTTCTGGTTATTATCAGGTAGAGCGTGATAGTGTAACCGACTGCTGGGGTATAATTTGTCACATGGGAGTTGCTCGTTGCTTGCGACCTGTGCTGATAAATCCGCAAGGTGCGTTGACAGTTTTGCGGTTGTTCTAAGGTGTGAAGCCATAGGGTTGCACCGGTGGTGGTGGCTGTAGACATCGGTGCGTTCATTAGTGCAGTAGAAGTGTGTGCAACCGTGTGACTGACTCGTGGTTAGTGGTGCATGCTGGTTTGGAGCCGCGTGCAAAAGCGATCTACTGAATGGCACCGACTATTAATCCAGCGACGCATCCCATCAAAATGTTGCACTTTGGCAATAACAACAACTCCCGTGCCAGTTCAATGCGACGTCCGGATACTACCGCGTCTGGTTCGTCCATGTACACATCAGGTCAGTATGATATGGAGGGAGGTAGGAGATGTTGTTGTGTTAGTGTTTGCGGGTTTTTAGGACTGCTCACTAATTCTTGGTAAGACAGGATCCATCAGCTATGCGTCAAACGTGAACTATCTCTTTGGCGGAAAAAGAAAATGAATGGTCTTGTTGTTTCACTTTTTTCCACGCTCGGAGAAACTTCCTCTTTTTTGGTAATTGCTGCAGCATACGTAGTCGTTCGGTAATTTGTGAAATCCTTTACGACGCGTCCTAGACGCACGTGCTCACAGCGTTCTCTGCAGAGATTTCGATGTCGAAGTCGATGGGATTTAGTATTACAAAATGCTGACAGTGTTTTAGACTTGGTTGGATGTGGTTGTGGTTGAGACGCACTCAGCCAACCTGCTGTCGGTGTCGTGTGTTTTCCAATAAGGTATTCATTGAGTGGAATAATATGCTGATGATAGCGATTTCTGCAACTCTATAGACATATACTCGTCTGTAACATCTGCTGTGGGAAGTATTTACATAGAACATAATGATATGTTCAGGAATGGATGAGATGAGTATGAAAGATGTTTTTTATTGATCGTACTATACAGCAAACTATATCGTTTTTCATATAATTTACTTAACTAAGATATTTCAAATATAAAAAAAAAAACAATTTCATCAATCTTAATCGTAAGCTACCAAATGTTATAATTATAGCTATAAAATATTGGTTAGTGTACTTTTAGTTTTCTATGCATGGCAGATATTTCAACTATAATAAATCAACTCTTTAAAATTCCATCCTTTCCCGACAATGGCTGGGGCCGTTGATGCACATGCAAAACATGTGTGAAAAATAGCGCAAATATTTCACCCAAACCACTAGGCAGCGATTTTGCACCACTAACCCTGTTTACCGAGTATGGTATGGTCAGTAAAATTTGCACCCAGCCACATTCAGCATGGCAGTATGTATACAGTATCCTTTTGAGATAGTGCACAGTCCCACATGCCCTGGACGTAAGCGTCGTAAACAAAATTGTAACACCAGTTTGCGAACGAGCCTTGCACTGGCAGCGTTGGCTTCGAACTCGGTGCACTGCGACAGCTGGATCTCTCGACGTTTGGGGTTTCCTATGATTCTACTGGCTATCCCGTGTTCGGAAGATATATTGTGAAAAGAATGTAATCCCCATTGATAAATAGAACAAAAAGTTTATCATGCTTTTGTTTGCCCAGCGGCACATATATGCAAGCAATGAGGAATAAAAGAAATCATAAATAAATCCTACATTTCACAGGTTGCAAGCCGATTCCAGATCGAGTTGGATACCTGTTTTTTATATCATTTATCATATCTTGATATCGTTCGTCTGTAATAATGACGTAGGACATAAAGTATTTATTTTTATTTTCAATGGCGAGTAATGGCAGAAGAACGTGAGTAGAGCTCCTTAGCGGCCAGACTAATGTAGACCCTGCTGAAGTGTCCAGCAGAAAGGTTGATTGAAGGATTCTCTACCGGAGAGGTATCGAGATGAAAATTTGCTTTTGTCTGGACAGGAGGAGGGGCCAATTTTTCGGACCCGCTTGTGAGTATAGAGCCCTAAGCGGCCACTTATTTTGCATAACGGTTGATGCGCGTCTGGGAGTACTAGAATTTGACCAATGCTTTTCAGGTAGTAAAATAAATATAACCGGCATGATGGACTCCACACTTTACACATCTAAGGTAGTTTTAGACTAAAGTAAAATAAAGCAACAAAAAGCAATAAACAGTAAATATAATGTTCTGTAGTATGTGAAATGAGTCTGAATCAAGAAAAAAATACGACTGAAACATTTACTCAAGAATATTGCTATCAATAGTACAATGTATACAATGTCTAATATCGGCATTGTAGGTGGAGTGAAACATTCGCCTAGATTAACATAACAATTTTAGCGAAATAAAATCGTAAACACTAACCGCGGTTTAAGGTCAAACTCATAATTCAAAATTTATTTGCCATCATACATATCCTCCGCCTGCATAAGAAACCGATCTCGATAGGCTTTTAAGCTTCATCCGTGAAGGGTTCGAGAACGTACACAGGCCTTGCCCAGAAGGATTTACGTAATTACTACTAAAGTTGATTAATTATCTCACAGGAACCGAGTATACCGCAGGTTTTTGGCTTTTCCCGTACTCTGGCGTTCTGTGTGTCGCAAACCCAGTTGACCTGGGTAAAATACCATCTGCTATCAAGCGTAGGGCGGGTAGTAATTTGACCGTGGAAGGGGCTTTTAATTATGAAAACGAGCCCGTTGGTGTGTTGGCGCGATTGGATAAGGTAGCAAAAATGTGGAAAATTTATAGAAATACCGCGGCAGCATTAGGCTCGGGCGAAACTCTCGGGAAACCCCTAAAGCATACCAACATTTAGAGGTGCTTTTACATGATAGAATGTATAGCTGTAGCTACACAAAAACACCATTATGAAAGGTGGCGGTGCACCTCCAAGACCAGCAAATTATTGTTGTTTTTATGATTTTCCAGATAAACTAATTTTCGTAATCCTGGAAACATTAATTGGAACAAGTGTAGGTGAGACAGAAAGTGAGACAGCTAAGTGAAACCGTATCCCGTGCTATCTTTGCGGGATACGCTTTATTTTCGTGGAGAAAGTTTCCTACTTGGTGTATAATCAAATCAACCCATGATGGAGAAGCCTGGTAATTCGTGTCTAATGGAGGCGCATGGTGTTTCATTTGTATGGGGAAAGCGAAAGAATTTGGACGATGTCTCTAATACCATCACGCACGAGCGACCGTTTTACGTGCACGGATATATCAGCGCTTCCAAATCGGGGGGAGAAGTGATAAGAGGTTTACGTGGTCTAGGATACACACGTTTTCGCACAACATTGATTAATGACTCTCGGTTCGAAATACACTCGAACAAGAGCTCTCCGATGTACGGTGGACGGTAGATGAACAAATAATCCAATTGTGTGGACGTGCAGTGCATGTTGGACTGGACATAATAACGAATTTGAATTTAGTGTTCTTTTGTAGCGACCGTCTGTGTAATATAATGCTTCCTACAAGAACACAATTGAAACACCAACTTCTGAACTGCGTATAAATGGCTTTGTCAAAGTGTTTGCTGAATAAATAAAGACTCACACAAGTACAGTTTCGTAATTTAATTCATAAGTTGGCCCTTCATTCTAAAGCCCAAAATGAGAAATCGTACCAAAGCAAAACCATTTACTTCCCTCTGCTGTATTTACTCTATTATCTTCATCACTTTCACTGTTCGTCTGTACGTTCATTCTCGGTTTTTTTCTCATTTTGTTTTGATGATATACTATGAGATGATGCTATTGTTTGAGCTTGCCACACAACAACATATTAAAAAGCGGGGCTCAAATTGAATTTCCCGACCGGTGCAAATTGTGCGCTGTAAACATTAGCGCCCATAAAACGGGCCATTCTGGACGGTTGATGAAGTTTCGCGTAGCGATCGGGATGAGGCAGTTGTCTGTCGCTTGAAAGGCCTGTAACGCTTGATTGCTGTCTGGTGAGATAATGACCATTGTTTTGTATTTCGATTACTCATATGATACATTAAAACTGCACATTACTGTACAGTACTGATTGTAAAAGAAAGGGAAATTTGTTGATTGTTTGTTTTTGCTATACATACTATACTTTCCGAGCTCAATGGTTTTCAATTATCGAATATCATCCTTACAGTTTTAAAAACTTATTATTTGAAACAAGAAGAAACAGTTTATGGATTATATGCAATTATATAAATAAAAAATATTATTATATAGCTTGTATGAAATCTTGAACTATGTTTACTTAGCGTACATGTACAGCAACAGTATACGTTATATAATATGTATGAAGTTTGTACTAGTCAACCATCTTGGGATGATGGCATTCGTTACGCTTTGCTGAACTGGTAATGTAGTTCTACGGCAGGCATCCAGAGCATCATCTTATGGAACAGAGCAAGGAAAAAATAATGACGACCGGAGCAAACCATTTAACAAACGGGCAGTTTAGTGTACATCGCATAAATGGGGGGTTCCCGACCTTTTCGTGTGGCCTGCGAGACCGTGGAGCTGTGCAATTTAGAGATGGTCTAATTTGCATCTACCCTTTGATTTGTGGCTCAATAAGAAGCTATGGCTGAAAGTAAAAGTTAAAGGAGGCGTTAGTCCCTTTCGGTGTAGTGTAAAAGTTTCTTGTATGAAGTATTTACATTTGCAGCAAAAAAGTTTATTTTTACTATCATAGCTTCATGATCCTTGCGGCTGGGAAAGGTTGGGATTGATTTTTGGGTTTCTTTACAAAAATAGAGAGCCAAAGAATATTTTCTGCCTCCCTACTGCTTGAATATAATAAACGTCTTGTTGTAGTAGTCCTGAGTGACTGTTCAAGTGAAATGGGATTAAAGCTGCCACACTTTGATATTCCTGTATACATTCGGGATACAAATATAACGAAAACTAACGCACACATAAACTGTAATTTAATGGTAACATTTCATCTTATTTGCAATCCTGCTTACAAATATCGTATCATAATACTAAGTTTCTATTATACGCTACATAATTCCTTGTCGTTTCCCGTGACTTTGTAGGTAAAAAGGAATAGTTCAATGGAATGTAATGATTGGTTAAAATTATAAATGCTAAGCAGACAAAACAAATGAACCCAAACGAATGGTAGCTTACGCTTACAACGAGTTACAAACTCTGTCTACTGTCTGCTCCATAACACAACTGCTCGTTGAAAGTGGAAAATGGGAATCGAAAAACTTTCCTCGAGAAAGCGAGAATAAAGTCATTGCTAAAGTCTCGCTGATTAATACCCCAGCACCGGCAGCTATTATTGTCTACTTGTTGTTTGTCGTTAAATATCGGGTGCCATTGGGCGCTCGTATCAGTCCGAATCATTTATCTTGATGGAACGAAAAAGTTGCCTTCGGCAAGTTTTACTCCGTTGTCGATAACGCGATCCGAGGCACCATTATCCATTCCGCGTACCTTCAGACAAGGCAAAAAAGCAGTCTTTTGTGGAAAAAGGAAAACAAAAATGCCGGAGGTTATGGCTAGTGCCCTAAAACAAAGAGTAGAATTTACTTTTAATCAGAGTGTCACGGCGCTTCCGACAAGTTGCAATTTACTGTAAATAAGTTTTGAAATCTTTTCCGTTGGTTTTTACATTCCGTGCTTCCGGGTCCGGGCAAAAGGTGCTCGGTGGGTCGTTGGATTAGTGGTTTCGACTTACGATTTCTACGACGCCGTACGTACGAGGGTTAGCTATGACAATACGAACATCCGCAGAGAGATTCGAAAGGGAGGGTAGGAAAAAAGTTTTTCCCCATCAAGGAAAACACATTCCCGGACTGGAAAGCTTGTGTCTCCGATTGGTTGAAAGAAAAGCTATTCTTTGCAGAATGTTTTACGTTACGAGACGCGACCGGAACAGTTCTGGGGGCTTCGCTTCCGGTACACTGATGTTGGTGTTGCTTCTATCTGGAAACGAAATCTTTCAGCAGCAAGGTGGTTGAAACAAAGTTGTTTGGTAAAGAAAATAAGCTTCGCTCGAAATTAGATGAAAAGGAATGGAAGAAAATGAAGGAATTGATAGAAAATAAAAATGAAAGAGAAACTAGCTTAGCGAAAGTTATACATTCCGCCGGGAACAATCAACCTGAAGTGGAGGTCGGAAATCGGTTTATGGTTACAGTGGTTTTGTGGTGGCTTTAATGGTACCAATACAGGGAAGTTGGTAAACAACATCCTGTTCCATTTAGCTTTGAAAGGTAATACGCGACACTTTTAAAAATAATATAAAAAGAGGAAATTAGAACTATTAATAATTGGAGCTTTCAAAATGTAATATAAACATATTTTTAGCTGCCTAACTTAAAACTAATTGACACAACTACATAGCTATAGACCATGCATGAACTTTTAAATTCATTAATTGTTCTGCTTGCAGGTGAACTTACCAGTCAAGATTTGCCTTCGAGGTAAATAGCGTCCCGAACAAGATTGAATCATCTCAAATACCAATTCTAGCGTAAACATCGCAGATTACATTCGAACCATCGAGGCTTAACTACATAATAGCATTCGATCGTTCACTAACGTCAATTATCCCGTGCATTATGAAGCGTACGAAAGTGTATTGACCTGTAAAGGGCGATGCGGTTCGCTGGGTGGAAGCCCATTTTGCTAAAGTGCTTGGTTGTAAAAAAGTGACTCATATAGAAGCTGATTGCGTTTGCAGTACAGCTAGGTTCTTGCAAATCACTCGAGATTGCCTATCGAGCAGTAGGAATGGTTTTTCTTGTTTTCTGCTCTTTCTAAGGGCATTTTTGAAAAGCTTCGATTTTTTTTTAAGTTTTCAAGTTTTCAGGCATCTGTGGATGCATGATAAAGGTTATCAATTGTTACGTTAATTTAAGAGGCACTATGTGTCATGAAAATGGTTAAATTATACAGGGTTTTGTAAGTCAATTTCAAGTGTAAACATTGTTTTTCGTCACGAGCAAAATGTTATTCCACATCACTCTGATATTTCATTTTCTTCAAAATAATTTTTAATTTCTTCAGCATGATTTTCAACACTTCCTGGGGTTTTCAAGACAGTTAGAATGTAAACATTGTTTTTCGCCGAGTGCAAAATGTTATTCCACATCAATATGACATTTCATTTTCATCTTAATATTTTTTTTATTTCTTCAGTATGATTTTCAACACGTCTCAAGCTAGATTGAGTTTGACATTTCTTTATGATGTGTTGAAAATTATGTGTAAAAACTGAAATTTCATTATGAAGCAAATTTACAATCTGATAGCTGTTGAAAAATATCTTGGAGGTGGGGAATAATTATGTGCACATTCGAAAGTGACTTGGGAATCCCTGTATGTTCGTTTAGAATGTTAATATGAATTCATTAATATGCAACGTTTTCAATGCTTTCTATAAATCGATCTAAAACAATCGACCTTGATAAAAGCATATCATTGGGGACCAAACAAAAGTGATTGCTGACCTATATTTCCGGCAGTTGAATGTTGATCTTTGTTCTCTCACTTCATCTACCAAACAGTTCGTAATGGTACTGTATGCGATAAGCAAACAGTACCGAACACAGCATGGCACAGTTGAAACATGCATCCGTAAATGATATCAAACACCGATGGAAAGGTTTTGTCAACTCTTTGTACAAATTAAAGCTCTTGAAATACATGTTGTACTTGCAGATCAGAAAAGTTGTCAACAGTATGAAGAATAAACTAAATACTAATAGGTGTAATAGATAACTGTTAAATATTACGTAATTTGTAGATTAGCCTAATACTTGAATCATCATATAGATAATGTTTAACGAAAAATATGTGTGTTGCTCTACAAAATTCAACCTAATGGCAAAGGAAATTAATTTGATAAAAAACTGAAAGTTTAACAATCTGAACTGAAAATGATTCAATGTCCTGTTAGAAGTATTGTTAGATGCCGCATCTTAAACCATTTCACATCATTGAGATGGACGAATTATATAAAACACCATCCAAAGAGTCATCCTTCATCCATCCTTGTTGCTGGGAATCCTATATTTTCCAGATACTACATATGGAAATGCACATAATAATATGGAAATTGCATATGATACTTAATTTCTGTAAAGTTACTAACATACTATTATCTAAATTCAATTGAAATCGAAACATTATTCAAAAAAACAATCATAACAAATAATGGGCCCCTTTCCTTTTTAAGATCGTAGACTGAGATTTCAGCCTGTCAGCTGTTTGCATTATATAGCAGTTTTCGAGCAGCTATCAAAGTGGGTGAATATACAGGTGGGATTATTCCGAGGTGTTTGTATTTAGAAGGTTGATTTTTATCGCTTCTGCTTCTGAATCAAGATTTTAAGAGTGTTTTGTGTATTTATCAAGAAAGCATGTTTGAGCTAAAGTTTTCACCCGTACTGTCAAAAAGTGACGTTCAAACAGGCTATGAGACCACCTGGACTACATACACTTTGATTCTAGATTCCACCACCTGATCTCTGAAATGAAAACTAGACCTTGTTTTGACATTTTTTCGAGTACGTACTCGAATCTAATTCTAACTTTGAGGTTAAATTAAACTAGGCTAAAAATTGCAGGCTAGTTTTGTACGTGATTTTGTATGGAATGTTGACATGATTTCAGCCGCCAACTGTCAAACTCCATATAGAAAAGCTGGTGTATCATGAAAGGCCCCACCAATCAAAAAGTAACACATGTCTTCGTTACCTTTTATGGTTTCAGAGAACAATTGATCCTCTGTTTTATCAATCAAATTAGTTAGATAGTTATAGAATAGCTGAAGCAGAGGAACTTGTCTCAAATTGCTTAGATAAGCTCTGGATTTGAAGTGACGAGGTGAATGCAAAGCTTCGCACTGCTTTTGATACTTTGTGATTGAGTGAGTTTAATATAAAAAGGCTCATAATTTAAACATATAAAAAAAACATAAAATTTTATAACGTTTAAAATTCACAGTACTTAACGTGTAGTGATTATAATGTACCGATAATTTTGTTTGTTAGTCATAGTTGTAACAAGTTCCTGCCGCAATTTTTATTGCTATACAAAAAAATGTTTTTTTAAATATTTATCGTTGTTCATGATACATCTTTAATCGTTCCTTATAGTGGGATGCAAAACAGTGTTACCATAAAATAAAAGGTTACTGCAGTTTCGCAGATTCAACAGCGTGAATTAAACAACCATCGTCCTGCGTAACATTTGGTGTAGTAAATGAATTTCTGCCGCCGTCCACTTACGATCATGTGTATGTAGATGAGTGATTCGTCTGCGAGCATCCTGATTATAATGAAGCAATCTTGGTTCATAATTAAAATTCATTATCACATTACGAATGCATTATTCAACAGAAAGGTACTATCCCCGCAACACAGTTTATCCTTTTTATTAGCCAACTTGAGCACCATGCCCGAAGCTTTGAAGCTTGTTCTATATGCCCGGCTTTTGGACATTGCGTTTAAATCTGCGGAGAAGCCAACGGACTGCATTCTCTACGGTGTCTCATGTCGAATAATGGTTCTCGAATCTGCTATGTCGTTTCGATGGTACTTGCTATCTATTTGAATACTGACTGCCTCATGCTTGCGCTGCTTTTTGTAGTTGTTGCTGCCACCTACTGGTATGGGGAGCTAGGGACGAATACAGAATGGAACAGATTGGCCAATTCGTTTAGAATACGAGATTCATGTGTAGCATTGCATTTTGTATTGGTGGCTGCTGGTATTCAAATCTGAAACAGACAGACCTTTATCACAAATCCATTCCGTACAGCAAAGTGGTTACTTAATGTTGAGTATGAGAATTGTGTAAAGTTGCTAGCATAGTAAAATGGTGACCTTAGATTAAGAGATGGACATTTTATACAGAGAGTTTGTGTAATGGATCCAGTTATCGAAAAAGAATTTTTCTTTTTAATAACTTATAATCAAACAAAACTGAAATGTCACTTCTTAATTTACAGTTCTATTTACAGTTACGATCATAAGATAACTGCGCAAAATTATGCTTATATTTTCAATTAATGTGATTGCTAACTATGCAGCAGATCAACCTGCATACAGTTTGAGAGTTCTATATTGAAATCACTTCAACACTAGGCTGAGATTTCAATCAATTCAGCCTCAAAATACTGTATAATATTTGATTCGACATGTTGGTATAAAGTCTGCAACATGTCGAATGGTTGGTAAAAAAGTCTGCAGTAATATTCTCATTTCGAATAGAAAAAAATGCATTGGTGACTGAATTTTGCAAAACATTGTTATTTTGATCACAGCACAACGTTGACAGAGCAAAACGAATAAATCTATCTACTCTGGTGTATTCAATTTGTCAATATGTACGTCAATGGTGGTGTTTTATTATACCGACAACTAGCAGCGGCTCTGAATGGAGTTCCGCACACACCTACTCTATGATGTCTTCAGCGTTGTATCCATGGAACAATGTGCATGTGCCATTGATTTATGGATGCGAGACTAAATTCGAACGACCGAAATATACGATAGTCTAGCCATCTTTCTTACGGGATATCATTGAGGAAATACTATATGTCACGCTCTTTTTTTCTTTCTCGTGTGCTAAAGTCTTTGTAGTAAACGTACCACGAAACCTTTGCTTGAAATACTTGCTTGATCCAAGCGCGGGCTAATGGCGTTCTAAGTAGTCGTTTACTTCAGTTCGTTAATTGTGTTTCACAAAAGAAACGGATTCCCAGCCACCATTCATTCAAGTCCTCTGGGAGCATGGTCACAGATGCTTGCCAAATTTGGCGGATGATTATTCTTCCATTTTATCTTAAGCCCTACAATCTCATTTCAACATGTCCCCAAGGTCATCTAAAGGCAGGGAGTGTTTCCGCTTGCATTGTGTTGTTTTGAATTGAGAATGAATGTACCACAGTAACAATATCTTATCTCTTTCACTGCTCCGCCAAGAGTGTGTGTTCTCTCGAGATTCCGGATCTTGATATCTGGCAGCTTGAATGGAGAAGACCAAACTCTGGCGTACAGCACTCATTCCATCCTACCATTTTCCCCAGTTTGTTACGCATTTCATTGTCTGTAAATATTTAATTCTGTTGTGGTAGTTTTATTCCCTTGCACTCTATAGACCTTTAAGATTTCTTTGCAAACCAAAATAGCAAAACATTGGGCAAACTTTCAATATAGATTACAGTAGTATGTGATTTCATGTCAAGGTCCTGGAAGAGTAATAATGTTAAAAAGCAATGTATTTGAAATGGAAATGAAGTTAATAAAGATCTAAAAAAAGTGGTAAAAGTTCATAAATAACTTAAAAGTTTATGCAATACCCAAGTATAAAAAACATCTATTTATGTAAAAAGGACAAACATATTGACAAATATATCCTTCTGGTACTATTTACTTGTATGTATTGTTAGTAATGGCATATTTTGTTATTCTATTCGGTGCGTGCCATGCTTTTTCTAAGCAGAGCTCATTTTTCGCCTAATTAATCATAAATTTTGTCATCAATTACTTAATTTTTTCCCATGCATCAATACATCATTTGTTCGTTTTGGCACCAGCCTTATCATCTGAAGCGTGCCTGCTTCGTGAAGGCTAGATGGATGTTTTTTTTCTTTTACTGTCCAAAAATGATTGACGAATCACGTTGAATGAGATGGGCATTTTCCTGCAGCCTCATTTTCTTTTGCTTAAGCTTACTTTTGTCAACGCATTCCTTGCATCACCTCATAGCGGCATAACGTGTTACACGTTTTCTTCAAGTGGCCAAACGAGCAGGTCGAACGATGCTGATAAATGATTACCCGTAGCAGTTGTGATGAGAAAATCGATAGTTTCCCTGTTTTTTTTGTTACTGCACCGCCATTCGTTGCGTTGTTTGCTGTTCTTTAGCGCAGTCAGGTCAGCTAGACGATTTATTTCTTGGCACATTAGCCAGACACTCATTGCGACGTATACAAAGTTTGACGCGTACGTGGTAGATGATTTAGGAAGGATTAGAGTACTAAAAAATAAGCAAAATTATATTTATTTGTTCGTGTTATATTTTTACTTTTAATTTTATAATGTTTCATGTTTTATGGCTTAGAATGAACTCTAATCCGTGTGAAGCTTCTCATGTATAATGTATACCACTAGCACATCTTACACAACACCAGCTCATGTAAATGCAATAGATTGTAGATCACGTTAATGGAGCTGTGCAAACAAAATTTGACCTTTTAAAGACATTCAATTAACATGAGTTGTGAAGTAATAATCAAGCTGTAATCGAAAGTAATACTAAAAGTGTAAGTTTCATCACTCGATAATGATTGACATTAATTCACTAGTAACGTTATGAAGTCTATGACCTTTACGTGATTTATGATTGAGCCGAGCTCGAAATTAATCCATCTGCGTGGATCCTATAGTTTAATCGTTAAATGTTTATATAATCTATTTGTAGTGTCTATTATACTCATTCTAAGTAAATTTAAAAGTGTTTGCTTTAGGAGATGATGCATAGATAAATGATGTATCCACTACATTAAAATATTTTTTTCAAATATTATATTCCTCCGTAAAGCCACGTGCTTGGTCCAATAGCAATCAGATTATTTAAAGGATCGGTTATAAATTTGCCCTTGTTGTTTTATCTGATAGTTCATATTTTTCCAATCACCATTCTTTGAAGACCCTTTAGCATTCTGGCCTCTGTAAAGATTCTATGAAAACAAAACAAAATTGAATGAAAAATCTCACACTAAACGACGAAGGCTACCGAAGGAAACATTTACCACGCTTCTTCTTCCGTTTCGTTTTATACGGCGAGTCACCGCCAGAGTATGCGTTTCCGGCACAGTTTCCTACACTTAGCACCTTCACAAAGAACGGATGCTCAATTCCGTCGGTCGGACTGGCAGAACAGTCTGGCATCGGAACGCAATTATGACAGCAGATGATGAATTTTACTCCCATTTCACTTCGTTCGGGTACTGAACTGAAATTACGGTTGTGTTAGTATTTCTTCTGCTTTCTGTTTTGTTCGCATTTTCTCAGTAAGGAGCCATCGATAAACGTCAAACGATTTGTTTTTTTTGTGCTGCAAGGAGCTTGTTTTTTTTTTAAAGAGAAATGGGTTATAAAGTATAGGTATAATAAGAAAGATAATATGTTTGGCTGTCGGTGACAGGTGTAACATATGGATTTCAAGAGTAAGAACGACATTTTATCTGGTCGCTTTTGCGAGTAATCGTTTAGGAGAGCTGAAAATATGTTTTTTTTTCATTACTGTTTACAACATAAGAATAGACACGATTTGTTCGTAGAGTTTTATAGAATTAAAACAATGAATATAAATGTAATAATTGATTATATGTAGTTTTGTTCGAAAAACGCTATCGAACATCAAATCTTTGTCATTTATTTTGCAAGTTTTCGAGAAGCAGATTCTACAAAAACATTATAAATAATCGTTATTTAGCCTCCCAACAGCAACGCTATGGTACAGCTTGGCTCGTTACAATGAATAATGTTAGAATGTTTGGAATGCTGGCATTTATCTTAGATAATATTGCATCTTTTGCAACACCGATTAAGGTGGCATGAGTAAGTGGCATTCCTGGTCTCTTTTGGCATTACGGATGATGTTAAAACTTGGCGAAGCTGGGATTATCCTTTCAGCTTGTTTGCAGAACGGGAGAAAACACATGCTTTTCTCTCTGTACCGGCTACTAGAAGTCACGTAGTTATTCGTAGGACCGTGTACTTAAAAGCGAAAAGACCACTTGGAACGATGGCTGAACTAATTAATTATAGCGTGATGTGATGCTAATGTGTAGCGGATCAGAAATGGATTTATAAGGATGAACTAAACAGTTGTTACAAATCAATTTATTATAGAAAGTAGGAAATCAACATTAGCACTCATTATCGTGTAGGTTGAAGTTTTCATTGGACGATTAAAATTGTTTTGAAAAGTTAAAAGAACAGCATTAAATCATACATTTTACAAAAGAGTCTTAATGTCTTCGTTTCATTTAAAAATCATCATGCAAATATTTGATTTTAATACCTTACTTTCAATGAAAATTCAGTCATTCTCAATGTAAAGATACGTTCGCTTGGTTTTCAACAAGATAAAAGTTAATTAGAATCAACATTTATGAACAAATTATACACAAACATACTTATGTGTGCTAGCCAGACGCAATGTCTGTTGGCACAACCGTGATGGAACGAACGTGCTAAAGTATGTACGTTTACCACTTCTTTCACCGACCACGTAGCATTCCATTGATGAGCATTTGGAGAGCTCTTGCCTAGGGGAAAAGCACTAAAGTTCATCTGCTGAAGTGCAAGAAGTCCAGTGTAATGGTTAGCCAGAGTACCCTTAGCGTCAGGCAACCTTTCTTCGGTATAGAAAATCAAAACCCGAACGAATGTAAACCGGACCGGATGCAAAGGATACACGGTTTGGCTTTGTGAGTATTCGTGAACCGAGAATAAGAAAGCTTGCGACGACATATAAGCCCAAAGGGAGCAGTTGTTGAATGTTAGCTGGTGACTATTGCAGTACTGTGCACTACGTGCACTTGGTTGCAGTCGAGCTCGGTTGCATTGGTTTGTGTGGAATATAATCAGATACCGTGCACATGGATAAGCTAGCAAGCATAGCAACATGTAGTTTGCATGTTTCATCGCAATTTGAACTTCCGAATTGGCAGGAACGTGTGTAAGTGTCTCGGGACAGGACTAGGACGTTTTCGTACGAGATTGTACAACAAATAACGCTGAAATAAAAACATCCTACATTTCAGGAATATGTCAACAAGATTGAACAGGTTAAAATGATGTTTGTGATTGAAGTTAAGTTGAAGTTACAAAAAAGTGCAATTTAGTCCAGTTTTAAATACTCAAAGACAAATAAGGGTCTCTTTTTACATTTTTCATGAAAAATGCGAAACAAATGAATGGATGTGATGTTCTTACGCCTTTGTAAACATTGTTGGCTGTTTTATTGCGTTGTTCTACGAGCAGTCGTAGCAAAATTTGTGGGATTCTTACATTTACATCAATCCTGTACCCAACATCAACAAATCAATGGTAAAAAGGGTGTTATACGCCCATGTCAACCATTGAAAGTAAAATTCAGTTGGCTTCATCGATTTTTTATTTCATTCAACAAACAGGTAAGCAACGCAACAACGTTAAACCTGTTGATGTCTGCTGAAACTTGTTGTTCTTTGGCCTCCCAAAATAGCGCTGGTGGTACTAAACCAGCGTAAACCATGACACGTGGGGCGTGATTTCGTGACTTACACTTGCACGCTGAATTTATTGTTGGTTTGCGTGCTAATTCTTTTCACCCTTCACAAAAGCTTTGAAGCGTTACGCACGAGTCTCGCTCTTTGCAAGCGTACCAGTGTGCGGGGTACTTGATTTCCATAGAAAATCTTTCTTTGTTGCTCCTAACATGGCACTAGGTGGGAATCAAGGGCAGCAAATAAAAAGAACGCTACGTTAAATAAATTCACCTCCCTTCTTCTCCGTAGTGCAGACTGGTAAACATTTTCTTTGTTAAATCGACATGCTCCCACATTTGTGTGAGCTAGTTTGATTAATGTATGTTACAATCCTTCATCTTGAGGAAGGATATTAGTACATGTGTTGTTAGGTGAGTAATTATTTCCATAAAATACAGTGAAACACGCGTCTATCCACAATATTGTTTGAAATTTAAAGTTTTATTAGAAAACTAAAGAGATCTGTGTAATAAGATTAGAGTGAAAATAATTATTTTATAATTCGTACCTTATCTCGTATCGTATGAGGATGAGCATCATCGTATCTTATAAAAAGTGCAAATATATGGCATTATACTTGTTTAAGATGGCAATTATGACATTCTATTTAAAACGTAAATTAATATGCGGAAGGCAATGAGAAGAAATATATTCATGACGTTCTGAGTGTAGTTTCAACCATTTGTGTTCAAAATGCAATTGTAAATTTTAATCAACGACAAACAAATATATTTTCATCATACATGACCACCTACCTCATAAGACATCATGCCGTGAGGTCTTTACATAAGTATAGTTTATGGAACAATTTTTATGGGTAATGGGTAATGGGTAAGTATTTGTGTCAAATTATTGTTTGTATTGTATGTGTGTGTTATTTTTAGATGTCAGATGAATTCTTGTCGAGATAGGAGTTTATTGTAAAACGCTTTTATTTAATTATAGCATAATATCATATAGAAGCATAAAATATGGAGTTGGAGCGTACTATGATAAAAATGATACATTCTTTTATAAAAATACAATAATATATTAGAAGTCATCAGCGTTCTGAAATGGAGATCCTATTACCAATCAATTGTTTCAGATCTTAATTTCAGAAAATAATCAAGTGAGAAAGTACATCAGTAAGAAAGTAGGAAAGAAAGTGAAACAAAGAAAGTAATAAATAACAATAGTAGGAACGCAAGAAAACAAGAAATTAAGAAACAATATAGTAAGAAAGTGAGAAAGTCATCAAGGAAGAAATTATTAAGAAGATATATAAGAATAATTTAGAAAATTAAGTAGGTACGTGAGTAAGTAAGCAAGTAAATAAGGTAAGTAACAATATAAAAAATGCCATTTTTTAATGTTATAGAGGATACTTTATCAATTGGCCTTGAGTCACCAAAGGGCCTTGAGACCTTGAGTTTAATAACAATTCAAAACATAACAACCAGGTGGCTTTAGCTCCCAGGTATTTTGTATGAATTTTGTTGCTAGTGAATATTACATGTGATGAAATTTTGACGATGCACCTTTGTGTTTACCCTCGAAACTTTGTCATGTGGTATTATAGTATAGTCATGAAACAATTTGACCTCGTCGGGCGTTACCAAACTGCCTACCGTACAAACTGTCAAGCAGGTCGTTGTCCTTTGAATATTCCAAATTGGTGGTCTATTGCATGATAATAGCATGTGGTCACTTTGTTGAAATGACCTTTGGTAGGCCATTAGCAACCAATCAGAACGTACGGTTAGAAATGTAAAATTATGAAATAATGATTCACACAACTCATTCTTTTGTACGTGGTAACCAATTTGAATTGAGAAACAATTGATGTCAACAAATTGATCTACTAATAAAAGGATAGGCATGTGCGTCATTGATGTGATTATTTTTATTTTAATAATAGTCAGGAAGTAACGCTTAGCTCGTGTTCTAATAGCAATGACTTACTTATTATTCAGTATCTATAGTTTAATTCACTTTACCATTTACACTAAATAAGCACATTTGTGCCGCGTATAGTATGTACATATTCCTTTTGAAAAAATACCATACAAATTGATAAGAGTTTGCATACAATTATACCAAACACCTTTACTTACTTTATTTCCTTTACTTAAGAGACTATTGGTTCATAATCCAAGGCATGCTTTCCCTTCGCACAAAACAAAACACCAAAAGCTTTTGTTATTGAAAGCAAACGCAACAGAGTCCTTTTAGAGAGGGAAAGATAGCAGCTGCTTTTAATAGTAAAGGCTGCATGCAAAAAAAGGACGGTTCACATTTACTAAACAACTAGTAATAATTTGAACCACAGAGGACGGGCAGAGAGATACAGTTTCGCAAGGTACGAGAGTCTACTGATACTGATTCGTTCTCTTCGTGCCACTTCCCCTAGATTTGGAGATGAGAGAGCTTCGTAAAGATGTTTCGAAAAGCTCTGCAGAATAGAAATCCTTTGTTCAGTTTGATTCAGAGCTTTCGATCCCGGTAACTGTGCTCGCGTGAAAAACACTGTTGAGCCACCTAAAAGCTTCCCAGCTTGTTTTACCGTTCTCTCTCAACTAGGCAGGTTATGTGGCAGTGGAGAGCTTTTCCCAGGAGAAGCAGGAAGCTTTTTCCATGCTCTCAAACGCTCTCACCAATCTCTTGCAAGGTTTTCTCCCGTTTCGTATTTCGGCTAGGGAGCAGGAGTTTACTTGGGGCGAAGGGTAACAATTGAAATTCGAACCATGCCGTTCGGTCCACAAGCTTTCCCTCACATTTGCTGGAAGTTTAGTTTGGTTGTGCGTCTGCTAGCGAGTGGTCGAAATTTTCGTTGGTCGAGCCTGTGCTGGCTGGAAGCTGTACGTTAAGCATCCACGAGTTGATAACGAGCGTGTTCGATCCGCATTGTGACGCATGAAATACGGTACCTAGTTACACGGGAAATTCAATTTATAAGCTTAAACAAATATAAAAAATAAGAAAGCCTAATAATATAAACATAAAGTGATGCGGTTCCAGTCCTAGTGTCGGTTTGCTTGTTTGTCTTGTGTTTGTTGCCCCTCTCACATAAAGCATACTATTGCGTGTATCCTGGCTGCAGCATCAGCTCACATCCGGGCCAGGTTTCATTTCCGTTCAAATTCGTTATCCTCGCGCTTTGGTGTTCTTTGTGCTCTTTGTGTGTTGCCAGAGCTTGTTTGTATGTGGCAGTATTATTTTCTCGCCTTGTTACAGTAAGATACCTTGTGAAAGCAAAAATCAGCTCGGCGAGCCCCGGAAAAGGTTCATGATGAACTTCCCTTCGCTGCAATGAGCTTACCCGTAGCGAGCTGTATTCGAGGGAGTTATTAAACTTTTCAAAACTTTTCATCTGCAGCGTGTAGTAGCGCACCGTTGGTCCACAGGGAAATGATGTGTTGTAGTCCCCGAGGGTTGAGATTTGAAGAAGCATTTGCGTAATAAGTGCCAGTAACTGAGGAGGCTATCATTAGTTCCCAGTAACATGTGTGTCGGAATGTTGTGTGTTTGTTATTTAGTCAGTGTTTAAATTAACTGTGTCATTTGTGCCGTCCATTGCGTCTCCAGAAGAAATCAATATGTTGGTAGTATAACCGTCTTTTTATCGTAAGAATCGATAAGAGAAGCATTGTGAATCATATCCTACCATTGTCGCTAAACAATCCCGTATGTAAGCAGTGCTGTTATGCAGGTGTTATTTGCAAATCCTCTATCCAGCAAATTACGTGTTTCGCCCTAGGTGACTTCGTACACTTAGGCCAGAAATACTGTGCCAGCAGGTACTTGTGGTTTTCCAATCTCGCAAATTTCGGTCCCCGTTCGAATGAATCGTGATCAATAACGGTAGCTGTGGGATTAAGTCTGCAGAGAAATTGCAAAGGTAGAAAGGCACACGCTAGAAGCGTTCTTTCTCAACCTTTTTTTCGTGTATGTGTGCGTTCTGAAGAGTGTGTGTGTGCGTGTGTGTGTGTATTTGTCCGTACCTCTGTATATATGTGAGCTCTTTGTATGCTGACGCGTGTAATCATGCCCAGTGAAAAGCCTGTGTGCCTGCGAAATGATGCATGTTTATAGAATATTGATTTCGCGGCAAATTGTTTCCAAGTACTGACCTCCACGCCAAACCACACGACGCAACTTGCGAACGTTTGAGCACAGCGTAGTAATATCGTTAAATAAAGTATCCTTTCGACAGTGACGGTCGAAAGCGTCGAGCCACGGTGAAGGTTCGAACGGGAAGCAAAATACGGCACTGCAGTGTTTGATCCCTGCCGGGATAATTGCTTGTAAATTCAAAGCAGCCGACCGAGTCGAGCGGTTCTCTTGTAAAGTGTTTGCCCAGGTTTCTACGGAAGACGTAGAACAAAATCCGCCATCACGACGACTACCAACGGGGGAGGAAAGCTTGGCCACATCACACTGATAAACGGAAATATGCCTGAAGACAGTGCTGTCATAGTGGAAGGTAGGGACGAACGGGTGGTTTGAGCGTTTGGAATCGAACAGCCACATGTGTATGTCCTGTGTGCACATCCCATTTACACCGTGTCCTGTGTCCTAGTTCCCACCAGCATCGCGGTGCAAAATGGTCAATAGTTGCAGAAAAACCCAATTCCCGAAAAAAAAGTTCGCAAACCAGTACACTATTGAACGTTTGCACCGATCGCTTGCACGATTTCATTAAAGTACGATGTTCGATGCACCATCAGTGGAGGAAACAGATGGTGGAGTTTCATTTTTGTGTAGTACAGTCACGTCGCACTACTTGCACTGCGTTGACAATCGATTGAATGTGATGGTGCCCAGATGTTCTCTACACATCCTACTGGCAAGACAACGACCAACAAAAAAAGTTTTGATTTTTGTTTGCAAATATTAATCTAACCTGCTAGTGACATTCCCGCTGTCCGAGACACGGTCGCATCCAATCCATTTATCCATCACATCCATGCACACTTGTCTCTCTTACACCTACTGATATACACTTACAAGACAAATACACTGCACAATTTCTACCGGCTTTCATCAGAGAGTGATGATAGACTGCAGCAGGTCAGACGGAAGTGAAGTCTTCCCAGCCTGTTGTCGGTTTTCAGCAGCTTCATTCCCGTTTCTAGGCCACGTCACATGTGCCCAGCAACGTAAAGCACTAGAATGACTGCACAGAGCGGCAAGCACACAAGTAGGCGCAACGAGTGCAACAGGAAACAAGAGACTTCGCCTACTAGCAGTTGATAGAGCACTGGATACTGTTTCTAGTGAGCGTGAGTGAAGGCTTCCTGTAACAAGAGTGGATACTCGATCAAAAATGACACGTTTTGGAGGACGAGTGACGAGCATCTCGGCAACGGGGTGACGGAGGGTGCAGGAGGAAAATGTGAAAAAGGGGTACCTATTTATATAAAAACGAATGTCACCTCTGTGTGACACGGTGTCGGTCGGTGCTGAAAGGGGTTCAGAAGTGATTGATGAGCATTTGATGAAAGTACAGTTTATAATCCAGTGGAAACTCTGCGATAAGAAAATAGATCGATCCCGCCCGTCTCTAGTTGATGTGCAAGCTCAACATCGACAGTTTGGTGAAAGGTGAAGCTTAAGCGATGCCTGATACAGTGTGGTAGAGCTTACATCGCTAGAACAAAGGCTTGCCATCGTATCAGGTGATGAGAGCGGTGGTGAGATGAGAGGAAAATTTTCAATCAAATCCTCAGCTCATGTTCTATGGAAATGGTTCGCTTTACCGACCGAACTCCGAAACAGAGTCTCTCTTTTGTGTAGCGTTGATGCATTCCAGCATCCCACAGCTCGATTACTTTTTGAACACGCTTGGATGCATTTATTGCCTGCAGTTTTCGGGTTTTATTTTCTTTGAAATATTCTGCCAAGGAAAGATGTGCCAGTTTGTTAGTCAAAGAAGGACCTTCAAGCGGGCGTCAAGACCTTCTGCTGGTTTGCGATTGTATGCGGACGGCACGTTTTATAAAATAAATTATCCTTTAAAGTTTGCTCAATCATGCCGTCATTGGCATTGCTAAATGGTCACAGCTAAACTGACCTACTTCAACACCAGTCGTCGGTGCGTTTGCCTGGTGGCTGGCTGTGGACTGGTCGTTTGGTGACGTTGCCTGCGATGCGACCCCTATTGCAGTGGCGTCATCGTGCAGAAATTCGTCCTGACCTTTCGCATTGGTGCTACTCGGGATGCTTGGCTTGGCCACCGAACCGTTTGCTCCTGTCGCATGGCAATGCCATAGGCCGAGTAATAAATTCCCTGTACCTTCGCCAGCTTCGGTCTTCGGCCTTGGCTGGATTCCAACGTTGCTGTTATAAGAAGGTCAGTCAGAGCGAACACTCGATAGTGATTTATCGCTAAGTAGTTATTGTATTGCATTTTATCATCACGATAGCTTGGTTGCAAAATTCTAAACTATGACACATGGGTTGCCACACCGTCACTTTGTACATGTTAATGATTTTTGTTAAGCCACGACGCATTATTGTCACGCTTTGATAAATTGTGCAGAGTCAGCAAAGGACAGTTAATTCATTTTTTGCTGAATCGTTGACAAGGTACGAAGATTTCCTGTTTTTGTTGAGTTGGTTAAAAAGGAAAACTTTCGACTGCATGATTAGTGACCCTGGAAAGACAAAGCCCTAAAAAGGCCACGAGCTGTAATGACATGGCAACTTCTGGAACCCAATTTGTTCCGTTTAATAGCAGCTCTTGTCTCTCTGTTTTTCATGTAAGCATGAAGAAAAAGTCAAGAGAATTACATAAGAAAAACCAGCAATGAATTAGTGTAATCTATTTAATAATCGTTTAGTTGGATTACGTGCTGATAAAATAAAAACTAAAAAGTTTTTTAGTTGATCTACAGCATACCAAAAAATTAGACTGTCCTACGGAGGGCCTATTCGATGAATGCAAGGCCGATAGAATCGATGCCCAAACGGACGGTTTCCGCTCATCAACTGACTGAACATACTATTCGGATGCGAGGTATTAAACTATTACAGAAGCATGATCACGTAAAAGAAAAGAAGAATAAGATAATCAAACGAATTTGGAAGTGAAACCTTGTATGTGGTCGTAGCCACAACCTCAAGGTCGGTTTTGCCAGTGATATAGATCGAAAGGAAATTTTCTATACATCGTACATTTGTCAGTCCGTGTTAATGGTGCTGTCTACAATATTGGTTTTCCCCTTGTCCGGATAGCTAACTGTGGCTAGCGATTCACACAGAGTATTCTCCAAAATGCGATGCAAAGTGTTTGGGAGTACACGTTGAAATATGTTCTGAAAATTTCACCAGAAGAGCTTCGTGTCCTAGTGGCTGATCGACCGATCAAGTGAAAGGTAGTCGCATCGCGAAAAGGTAGTTCCAATAATGTTCGAAAAGTTCTCGACACCTGCCACTTATGTGTCGATGCAAGTGGTTTGGAATAGGGTCGGTAGATGTGGGTGATGGTTTTACAAGTGTTGTACCCATCCACAACGGTGCTCCCGTCGCTCAAGCTATCGTGGACGTTGATTTGGCAGGTTGCAATATGGTGTGGAGTATCTAGCACCAACACTCAACGTAACTGACCGAGCAAATGTGCGATATGCGATGCGATAAGCATTCAGGAAAAGAAACTTTAAACGCTATACACTTCGGTGCTTCCTATGGATATATCGTCACGATAAAGACAGCACGTTTTGGATGTGATGAAACCATGTTCGATGTTTCGGTAAAAGGTCACAAGAAAGCAAACCACTTAAAAAATGCTAATTGTTTCAGGACTGACAAGGGAACCGTCGATTGAGAGCTTGCGGAAGGATTAAAAAGGCCGAACGGACAATGTTGAAAAATTACTTACATATTGTGCCATTGTAAAACCTCCATTGTTGCATAAAAGAATGCAAATAGTCATATATTAGAAGTTTTAATCGACTAAACGCAGATAACCTTTTTCTACAAACGAGTGTTCTTATGTACTGATTTAATGTATCACCACAGTCCTGTCAATTATGCGGAAAAAGCTTCATATCGGAAAAGACTACGTTTGATTAAATATTTTACACTGCTATTGGGAATTGGATTATTTCACTCCCTTTAAACCTCAAATACGCTTTTGCTGATTGCGATAAATTGAAGCAAAGAGCAATTGGTAAAGTGGTTTGGCAAATAAAGTCGTTTGTTTACTTACCACATCATTTACAGGGGCACACAAAGTTAGTGGTCAAAGGGACGGGAATATTTATGGCCCACTCGGAGTCCACCCGACATTGGAAAGAAATAAAATTTTGCAAATAAATCGTTCTCAATTCCCGAATGTAGCCCGATTGATGAATCTAGGCGGCAAATCTAAATACCAGCATTGGTGGACCAGCATTTCCACAATCGAATTGAATCGAGATGAAACCATTGTGGTGGGTGAAATGGGCGCAGCGCGGTAGATGGACTGTAGAAAAAAAAATTACGATAAAATGCTCAATTTTCAGCGCATTGCCGTTGGATCGTTCAATTCAATTAAAAGTGGGCAAGCCAAACGAATGAAGGCAATTTATTACCAGCGGTACCGTAAAATCCAATCATTTGCGGTCGAAGAAAATCGCTCGATCCATGCTGGCGTAATGACTGCTCGTTGGTGTGTGTGGGTTTTGGTTCCGAAATGTGTACCGATAACCAACGCGAACACCGTACTGACTGTCACTGACGAGAACGTAGCACGGGCATTGCCCCGGGGGCAATAGGGGTATGATGAGTCATATTTGAAAGCCATTTGAATGCTTGATGAAATGGCGGCCGTCCTGATTGGACCAGGACAATTATTGATGTGATGTCAGCGTTCTGTGTTTTGGCGTCACAGTAGTCAAGGTGATCGTAATTGCAGGATACAGACACGCATGTGGTTGTCACTGTACAATACAGGTAGCGGTGGCGCGGTAGTATTCCGATAAATGTTCCTTTTTTGGATACAAACGAATGGCTTGTTATATTCCGTCGTTGCTTGTGCGCTTTCAATATTCATATGATCACCTGCCATAAATCCCTTGCCATATTATATAAACGCCAAAATAGGCTTACGATTGATCATGCCTGACGAGCAAATCCTCTTTACAAGAACACACGAGTAGAGTAGGAAGCATATTTTGTGTTACGTGTGCCTTGTATTGCAGTAACACGTGTAGGGAGCATATTGTGAGTCACATACCAATGTAATAGAAAACGTGACATTTTTTCACTCTATCTGTTTTTGCACGAGTGAGGATGTATTTCCGGATTTTAGAAAGATTTGCACAAAGAAGAGATATTTCTTTCCAAGCCCAGCCAAACCACAGCTCAAATTGTATTTGCTGTTAGTAGGAAACTGATTTTACTTTCAATGTTTATATGTGGTTTTACTTCAAGTGTGCCCAAGTTAATGCTTTGTTTTTTGGACGACACTCTAAAATTGTTAAAAGATGTATTGCTCTGTTATAGCTAATGAAATGTTTCCCCAATACTCCATGATGCTGCTAATTGTATATCTTCCCTTGATGCTACTAATTGTATATCTTCCATTGATGATTGACATTCTCGGGCTTAAATGTAGTACTATATCATTAATATTGTCTCACTTCGTCTTAGACCCGCGACAAAGTCCGACAAATTTCGTCATGTAGAACCCTACGAAAACGTCAGGCTTTGTCAGTCCGCCTGTACTGAAATAAAGCGTCCTGGAAACGGTTGGTGCATCGCAAGCCCAGCCGTTGGTGCCGCAATGCTACACTTTACCAGGGCAGAGAGGCATACTTTAATTAAATTATCCCCATCACCATGAGTCCTGACTAAGTGAACGAGTCGAAAAGTGGGACCGACGAAATGCAGAGCGATACCGTACCGTTTTGTCTTCATCAAGCGCTTTCTTCTGATGATGATGACGATGAAGGCGGTTCAGGCAACGGACAGGCCAGCCTTTGCTGGTCCAATGTTGCGACGCCCATTTGTATGTGGGCATGGTTTTTCCACTGCTAGCCAGTAATTAATTCAAATCTCCTTAATTACCCCAATTTGGCAACTTCGGCCGCGTGCATGTACGCGTCATACAGACCAAAAAGCAGTTGCTCAAAAGTTGGGCGCATATTAACCGATCGTCGTAAAACCGGTCCGGTGAAAACTACCCCTCTCTAACCGTCCAGGAGCCGTGTGTCTGTGGTAAGGAATTGTACTACTCAGCAAAAAAAGCAACAACTCCTGTACCCCAACCTGATTAATGGGTGCACATAAACCTAAACAGTAAACCGGCGAGGCAAACGATTCTAAATAAAGGCTGCCGAGTGGCTGAGCAATACTTCTTGTGCACACATCGCACATAAATCATGAAAGTTTCACCAATTACAATGTCAAAATTTTAAATTTTCCTCATCAGCAGCCAAGAGATTTATCGCTGCCCATGGCATGGTGGGAGCCCTGGGATAACGAGATGGAACAAATCGAGATGGGAGAGTGTTCTTGCTGCTGCGTATGAAAAGCGTACTTTCACTCGTAAACGGGCGGGAAATGGGCGAAGAAAAATGAGCTTTCCGTTTCTTCTCACAAAATTTCACAGCACAAGGAGAAGAAGGAGAAGCAGTTCCGGTAGTGCTCTGTTGATGATGAATGGAAATCTACGCTTCGCTCGCTTCGTTTGGTGCACACAGAGCCATCGCAAAAGGGGTTGTTAGTCGGGCTTGTATTAAGAAAGTAGTCCAATTTGATGGATCACATCGTGGCATGTGGTAGTAATGGTTCCGCTTTAGGACATTGAGATATCCCTAGCTGGGAGGCATTTTCCGGTAGATTCCGGTCCTTTGTGAAGGTTATTCCGGTGCGATTACGGTTGCGGTGCAAGCCCAACATACCGCAACAATCGCCATACACAGCCACACCCAGCCGTACATGAAGTGTTATGAAAGCAACCGCAAGCAGCCAGAAGCAACCATGCTGTGCCAATGATTATGAATGATCGCGAAAAGCATCAGCGCTCGTTATACATCGTTATTGAGCGTCACTGGAACTGTATACTGTACTGTGGTTCGGGCACTGCTAGACCATTTGCTTTGATTTTGAAAATGTGCCATCGGGTGCCATAGGCTGCGGGCCTGAAACGAGAAAATGAAACGATCCAAAAGGAGGTATGTTGTAGTTCGAAGGACACGACACGAGACTTACTGGCGACAGTAAATTAATTGATGTCTTTCGATCTCAATCACTCCATCACTACTGGTAGTATGTATCTGTGGAATACTGGCACATAACGTATAATTACCGGCACGTGGTCAACGCTGTGCACTTTCTGTACGGTGCAGAGCGATGTGGCAATACAACATCTGACATGCTCTTATCGTGTGAAAGTCATTTTTACGCTAGTGAAGGGATATAAATAATGGTTAGCCATTAGTTCGGCTTCGTTCGGTGTGTTATCCTGTGACTACATGAGCTTTCAAACCTGCTAAATGAGTATGTCACGCACGTCGAGTCTATTGTAATTGTGGAATAAAAACGGAACTCCTGGAACAAAACCAATCTATTATTAGGTCAATTTCAAAATAGGTCGATAAATGCTTCAACAGTAAATGTTGAACAACGGGAAATATATATCATATATTTTAATAATATTTTGTTAAAGGATATTTTGCCGAGAGAGCGAGAGATCTTTTCAATGTAATTATGTTTCAAAGAAAAGGTTTCAAAATTCCCTAAACAATTTACACGCTTAGCACGCATAACTACTTGACGTTCTGAGCCTGCATGCTTTCTTATCTCTAATTGGCGTTGTCTTACAGACACATTTGTAACTCAAAATTTTGCCTCCCATTGCCCAAGAGTATATGCAGGATGTTTCAGCGAAATGGGAAATGCTTAGCCAAAAGTACATACCATTCATCATTCGCTACCCTCAGCCATGGCAGTAGAGACCAAACACACTGACATACAAACCTAATGTGTCTCATTATCGCGTCGTGTCGATCTAACACCGCCATCCTTTCTAACGATGGCCAAAAGTGTCTCTCGTTATTCAGATTTCCGTAGCACTGCTTCTGCTCGATCCGTCTAATTAGGCTTCTAGTGCCCTTCTAGTGCGAACCCAAAGACAATCTCTAGCGCAGACGGAATTTGGCGAAACCTTTGCTAGCTAGGAAGGAATCCCACAAGAGCGTTGTTGGGCGGTGATTTTGAGAATCCTATTAATTTCCCTCATCGCCGTTACGTTCGGTCCGTTGCGATTGTGTGCCCGTACCAGGACGTGGGGGAAACAAATGTCCCAAAGTCGATCGATGGATGGACCTGAGAGCCTCAGCTTGAGAGCACTACCGAATGTTGTCAACGATGGTACCGACAGAGGAAGGCTTTATAGCTGGCACGCCGGTTCAAACGGACGCAAACGGTGTGACGACCATTTCCATGGGTAATATCATTTTAATTGCGTCTTCATTTACGTAATCTATGTTGGTAGCAACTCTCCCGACCGTTTAACCACAACCATCATTAGGAATATCATAAGAACCTTGATTTTGGTTTTTATTTCAAGGTGGTGTGATGTGGTGTGAAAAACAACAAATGTTGTCCATTGAACCGTTTCAGAATTGGTTCAGACAGTTTTTGCTCGAAGGTCCTCTATGTGTTTTGTTATGTTCAATTATTTCCTGCACACCGAGTATTTTATAGGAAATGTAACAGTTTCTTTGTTTGCTGTAATCATACAGACAATAAAGTGTAAGAAACTGTTCCAATCTTTCATTTGTTTTCTCTCTTAGACAAGACAAATGTTCCGTAACTTTGCTCGGCTTGTTTAGCATTAAGGTGTTTCTTTGTATTTTTTATGTCACACTTCCAAATCAGTTTTGCTCAAGCTTTAAAGTGCCGAAGATTGCGTTAGGTATTGTTGTGTGGTACAAATTCAATTCAAATATTTACATTTGACAATGAAAAACAACATCGTGTCCAATTGCTTCAATCCTTACCACGCACAGCTTCATCAAGATACACTTTTTGATACACTTGGTCACTGTAAGCATGAATAGACGTTTGTTAAACGAACTGAAATGATGTGAACCGCGGGATGGTATTTCTAGCATGGGAATCAAATTCTTCCTCAAACGAGATATGTATTTACGATTGTACTCGTCAGCTCACACCGAAAGGATCTTTGGATTTGCAAAGATAGAAAAATGGTGGTCTGTTCCATCTCCGTATGCCATATACTTTACCATTTATTTGGACATACTATATGCGAGATTGAGAGAACGTACCAGTGTACCTCGTATCTGTATGAATGTTTGAGTGCGGTTTGGGGGTTTAGCATGTTCCAGCACAGTACTTGGTGGCCCGTGTTTGCTCCAATTTTGTGAAGCACCAACCACTCTTAGATCATGCGAAACTGTTTCAGCAACAAAAGAAATCGCTTTTATTCAGTGGAAACGACGAAACATACGACGATTCCTTTTTCATGCGCTGAACCGTGCCGATCGCTTACAATGAAGCACTGAAAGCCTTGAGCTTTTTTATGCTTTTCAAGGGAACTGTCGTATCCTGTCGCATGGTTCGACCGGCCAAGGAACAGATTCTTAAATGTGCTTCTTATATGATCTGGCAAGTGGAGCGATGGCAAGGGATGGATATGGGAAAAGAAATCCTTTTGTTACCATGCAATGCAATTTATTTACCTTTTCAATGAAACTGCGTAGAGTTGTGTCTTGCGCTTAGCTTTTCTATGGAACGTAACATACGAATGTCGGAGTATGTTTCCAAAAAAGATCGATTACAGTTATCCAAATGGTATAGGCAAGGCGACAAAAGTATCGTTTTTAAAAGGATTTAATATTCCTAAAATGGTAAACTTTTAAGCATTTATAAATTAAAATTAAAAAACTTGGTCGATCATGATTAGGTTTTATATGATATCATAGTTGTACAACTCTAACTGGTTTAAATGGTTTAAATGATGACTAGGTTTAGAAGATAAACCAGTATTTCAGTAACGTTCAGTTTATAGAAAGCAAAACGAATTAAATTTATACAATTTGAGATTGCTACACTCATTCACCAAAATCTGAAAACTCTAGCACTAGCAAGATGAAAATGTATTTGCACAACGAACAAATCTTACCCGAAAAGCGATAGTTTGCATTCCGCCAAATCTTTCTCGTACTGTTGTTCCAGGAACGAGGCTCATAAATAACCCAAATAAACAGAACTGTGAACAAAGCTGGGCTTGTAGGAGTCATTCCCAGCCGATAAGTGAAAGAAGAAAAGTGTTTCATACTTCTTCAACCACCCGTTTTGTGAACAACTTATGCCCTAGGATGTCTTGTGGTACATAATGCACGTAGTGCTGAGTCTCTAGAGCACGATGCAATATTTTCCTACGATTTAAGAAGCACAAGATTAAGAACACTGGCATAAGAGAATGCCTATGTCTGTAGAAAAAAGAAAGAAGAAAATTCCCTCCCAGTCACATGCAAATGCCCGAGAATCGCGAGATGCAGCCAACAATGAGCGCATTAGCTTAGTGTGTTAGTCGTATTTGCTTTTTCTTCTTCTGGTTTTTAGGAGTCATTTCATAAAGCTGTTTCATGTTCATTGGTGTTGCTTTCAACCATATAAAGGTGTTTCGATGATGTGAGACATGTTTCTGTTGAGAATAGCAGCGAAATATAATTAAATTTAGCGATATGTCATTTAATATAGAATGCAATGGCTTTTAATGATATTTTATAAACTCTTTTAGACCACACGACATCTAATTGAGCGTATAATTAATGTTTGTTTTGAGGAAGAACATCGAGAAGGAGGTTTTTTCTCTTCTAATTTTAAAATACATTTAAATTTCATTTGCATTTCACAGCTTTTGTTGTGACTCATGTGCTATTGAATTTGTGTTTCATGTTTCACATTGGGAGTGGCATTCGGACGTAACGTAATTTTGTTATCATTTGTATTTTGATTGTTTTTTTTTTCTGTGTGCCCTCTCATGTACACACATCAATACATCAACAATCACACTTTACAGCATTGACCAAAGCGGCCACCCTGATATGATATCTCGATTCGATGCATCTAAATCCATAAATGTTTCCAATCACACCGTATAAATCCAGCCAAACTAAATTGACCCCCCCCCCCCCCCCTCATCGAAAAACCAAATTATTGAACAAGCTAAATTCTAATTCATTCCAAAACTAATTCATCTTTTCACATTTTGCATACCGTTTTATTTTTATAGATGTTAAAATGAAAAACTCACTGTTGCTCTACGGTAAGTGGTGACAGCCGACGGTGGACTAATATAATGGATTGCGGATACTTGGTCGTTAAAATAAAGTAACCGTCTCGCTGTGTCTTTCTCTCTCTCACTCTCTCTCTTTCATTCTCTTTGGTACCAAATTTCAAAATTTCCAAATATTTTTCATATTTTCTCTTTTCTCCCTGTTACTCTTCATAATCCATTTGGGGTATCGGGACTCTCTCATCTCGTCTCATTCCGTTGCTCCGGTGTCTTTATCTGTTTGTGTATGTGTGTGCGGGCATGGATCGTATTAAAAAAACTCAATCACCTTTTACCAAATTCAACAACAAAAACTCATCTTACGACCATCACGTCAACGGCTAACACGTTTATCTTCCCATCATCCAATCTGCCCCGGGGTATCTCGACGAAACCGTTTCTCCCGACATTGGCCACACTCGTATTGTTCTCGCATAACGACCCACACAGGAAGTACGTAAAAGACTTTTTATACCAAAGTTCAAGTAGACACTTTTGCAATAGTACTTGGTTGATGCCGCTCTTCTTATTCCTCTTCTTGTTCTTCTTCTTCTTCGAATCCCCGCATACATTATTTACCCGTATCCCGTTCGTATGTTGTGTCCTAATTTTGTCTTACAAAAGTACTTGCTCTTTGCCGTCCGAACGGTTGTAATTGAGAAAAATTTTCCGCACCATAGTAGTTTATAGCACCAGTGAGTAAAGCAGTGAGCATTTCTTGCATGATGACAGTAATATCTTCCCCGTACATGTGTTCACCCGTTCGGTTATATTTCACATCACATTTAAACTCCCAGTGTCAATTCGTGAAGGTTTCAGTTACGTGAAATGTTTGATTATCTACATTTTTGTTTTCAAAATTTATCACTTAATTTGTGCATGGTAGTTTGTAGTGTTCATGCGTTGAAGGATAATTTCTTGATGTGTTTCCAAATAAATTCAACCTTATTGTCACAAAATGATCACCACATTAAGTGATTATTAAAAAAAAAATACTGCAATATTTTATTGGATTAAATCATATCAATGAAACTGCTCGAATTTTCGTAAATAATTGTATAGGTAATATATAATGTGCTTAAAGGCAATAAAAACCGCAATCATTTTTTAAACTCGTTTTCATAAAAATATTTTTTTAGATGAATCCTACATATAAGCAAATAAATCAAATTATAATGAAAGCAATTAGCATTCCTTACACAATCCCAATATTGCATTGTGTAACATCCTTTCTCTAAGTAACAAAACGACACGTTCTTCCGCTGAATCGCGCGATTGCTACGCAAATATCAATTGTATGGCTAAAGCACACCTTTGCTGTCATGTAATTGACAGTAAATTACGCCATTTGATAGCCGTTTGCTTGAGCAGGTTGTAAAACTCGCGACGTAAGTTAATTGCAGCTTTCAACAACGACCTTTACCGGCAGCGTTGCCAAATAAACTCCTAGTTATTACTTCAACGTATTTGCCCCGTTTGTGACCATCATCCGTAGGACTTTACTTGCTTTCGGGCTCAATTATGTGAATTTTATGAAAATTTACGGTATGATCCGTATCATACCGCTTTCATAAAGCAATGACGAAATATACTAAGGGTAGCGCTTTTCTGGTTTCATCCTGCCAGCATCCCTGGTCGTGAATAGTCGTTAAAGGAACGCCTCTGTGAGCGCAACGACGAAAAGGTGACAGAAGATAAGAAAGATGGATAAAGTATTTCATTTAATTCATCTTGAAACATTTTTTCATTCTGTATATTTTTTTGTTTCGTTTTTTGAAAGCTAAGTCTGCACAGAGTGGTTTGCGGCTGGTATTGAAAGATTGTGAGGCGTTGTTTAGCTTCTTTCTAGCTCACGTGATCCAAACGTCTTTTGGATTGTTCTGAGAAACGTCCTTGAGGTCAAGGATCGTTTGAGGAAGGTCGAAAGCATTGAGGAAGGATTTTAATTGTGTGTGTGTGTGTGTGCGTTCGTCATTCGAATGACAACGAAGCTTTGTGGTTTTCTCCATCAATGTGGAAAATTCATTAGCAAAGCGGACAATATCGCAATTGTGCTGCCCATATAAATATATATATATATATATATATATAGTGGGCTCTCCACCATCTCGACCATCGATGAGCCACGGTATAACTCACGGTAAGCGCGACAGCTTTCGTTTACTTTGGAAATTAAATTCTGTTTATCTTTCTGGCAACTTTATACCACCATGGACATTTAAGCTGGCCGTTTTTCATCGTCGTCGTCGTCGTTGTCGTTAAGTCACACAAAACACCAGCAAAGCCGTCCATGTTAAAGTTTGGCTCTCGCACCAAATGGAACGATATGATTCGACAACGGGATGATGATGATGATGATGCAACGGTGTCTATGCAAACAAACCGTTTTTCGGTGGTTTGGCTACATGTTTGGGGGAATGACAGTGAGGTGAAGGTGCGAGGAAGGTGCTGCCCTTAACATAAATCCACTTTCCAGCAACAGCAACTGGGCTTAACTTTTGATAGCCACACAGTCAAATAAAAGCGAGGAAGATAAAAAACCGGGGACAACCCGCCGTGAGCGTGCACTGCACTGCTTTCAGGAGTGATTTACTGTTGTACAGTAAGGAAAGCGTAAAAAGTTTCAATTCCGGCTTGATGTTTGCTTTCGGGTTTGTTTGGCAATGAGTTATGGGTGTGTCGGTGGGATCTAGGAATAGAAGTAATCGCGGAAGAAAAGTATACGTGAAGCGATAACATATTGTGTTGAGTAGATTCCTAAAATGCGTTAGAGCACACATCCCGTAGCTTCTAGTCACAAAAATAAAGTTTGACGTGGTAGAAATCATTACTATAAAAAGTAGCGTGGGAATAGCTGAGAGATTGTTATAGTCACTCTATTCAAATGGATAACCTTTAACTAATTATTTATACTGTTATAAATCTTATGCTGTAGCTCTTGATAAAGGACATTTATGTACAGTTATTAATTCAAACGAAAATTAGTCCAACTCAGTACGTAGTTTTATAAGTTTGTTGTTAAACCTAGTTCCTGAACCCGTATTCAAGGATAGTCTCTAAGCTGTTGCAATTGTAGCAAAAAATTTCCAAAGCATTGCTGGCAAACAAACTATCCAATTTACCAGCGCCGTCGATCCAATCCAACAGCAGTGACCGATTGTAAATTCAGCGCAACACGTTACACCTTTTGCTCTTAATCTAATGTACGACACTTGTCACACATGCGACCATGTACGTACGAGCAACGTTCGGGTCGGTGTGTGAGCCATCTCCTTGTAGCAATTACCCGCTCGAAATGAGGCTGGGTGGCACAAAAACCTAGGTGACATTGTAAAAAGCAGACGTGGTAGAAGTTTTTCGAAATAACAGCCGCAGCATCAGCAGCAGCAATGCTTGGCGGAAAATCTAATAAAAGTTTTTCACTTTGCGCTAGGTGGCAAAGCCGCACCACGGCACCACACCTACCAAACTACGATTTTCTTATGGTGTACCACTTCTTAGCTTATTTCTTTGTATCGACGTTATACTCGTTCTTGTACGCCCTTTCCAGTTGACTCACACCGTTCTTGCATATTCCAGCCGAGGATGAGACGAACGGCGAAGCATCGACCTGTGGCCGTATCCTGATATTTCTGTCCTGGGTGCTCGTCGTCCTTACGATGCCGTTCAGCCTGCTCGTCTGCTTCAAGGTAAGAGGAATGCTTCAACAAATTTCGTCCAAATTTTCCACTATCATTCCATCTTCTTCGAGGAGGTGCACGGAGAACCAGGGCACGGTGAAAGGGAATCAAATTTAAATTTGGTCCCTATTCAGACTTTCACGCTGTTTGCATATCGTTACACACGAGCATACTACACACTAGCACATAGTTCCCACCACGCATACACATATGCGTGCTATCTGCGAAGCCGTGTAAACCGCAAAACCCGCCCTGGCGGTGGAAAACTAGCGGGAAATTGCTCTCATTTGAGAGCGCACAGCTATTTTTCCTTTTCTTCCCAGCTCCCCAAAAAGCTTCCTTTCATAACCAACAAGCCCGCTCGTACGAACGAACGAACGAACGAACGGGGTAGCAACTGTGGACTGGCTAAATGAAGTGTGAACTTAAATAAAGTGACGGACGATGTGAATATGAAAATACCGTCCCGAACCGGCAAACAATTTCGTTCTTGCCAAACCACTCCGCCGGTCACAAAGTGTGTGGCAGCTTGCGAAGCCGGAAGGAAAGAAAAGAAAACAACGAATGCTTTATGGGCGCGAGTAATGCACGCGAATAAAACGGTCCACAGTTGGGTGTTTGGGGCCGCTCAAGCGGAAACGGAATCATTTTCTTCGTTGGAGGGAAGTGAAAGGGTATGGTGGGTAGAAGTGCAAGCTGATTGTGCAACAGATTTATTGACTTAAGATGAATGATTTGCCTGGTGGAAAAGGGTAAACCTTAGTAGCTAGCGTATTATGATGAGGCAAAATGATGGAAGAAATAGAATGGTACATAAGCTGCCAATTATGTACATAGATGTACAAATTCAATATTATCCACAAGTAAGCGTTTTCCACAAAGTATAATTGATTGTAGGACATAGAAAAAAACATTAAATAAAACTCTGTTATGGACGGAGTTTCTCTTTCACTCCATAGTGTGAGTTCAACCAAACATTTTAACCAATTAATTAGTTGATATTAAAATAGGACCTGCTCAATATATTTTAAATGTTTTTTTTTTCTTGATTGTCTGTCAACGGCGATCTTCTTCTTCTATTTGGCGCAACGTCCTACGCGGACATACCGGCCTATACAGACTTTCGAGACTTAATTCATTAGCACGCAGCCGGATAGTCAATCCTTGCTACGGGGGAACGGTCCATTCTAGGCTTGAACCCATAAAGGGCATGTTGTTGAGTCGTTCGAGTTGACGACTGTAGCAAGGTACCGCCCCTAGCAGTGATATACATATTAATTAGGTAAAATGAAATAGCCTAATGAAAACTACTCTCGTGGTTATTCTTGATTCTTAGCTTAAAATCGTTGAGTATAGTAAAGTAGTATAATTTTGCTCCTATGGGAATACAAAATGTCTACAAGGAATGAGATTCAAACAGTAACAAATACTTGTTTTGTGATTGGTTGTTGTAGATTAGATATTTTAACTAGTCTCGACTGGTCATCTATAACCACCGGTAACAACATCGTATTTCGTTTATTCATAAGGTTTTACAAAACAATTGCCAAGTGCTCCTAACCTCCAGAACATACGGCGAATGAAAGAGACTATTGATCGCGGATCTTCTTATTGGCGTAACGTCCTACGTGGACATGCATATGGGACATGAACAGGCTGAACAGGCTTTCGAGGCTTATAGAGTATTACGCAGCTGGATAGTCAGTCAGTCCTTGCTATGAGGTCCTGTATTTGAGGCTTCACGACTAGCATGTTGTTAGTGTTACATTACTTGGTATCAAATTTACCCCGATTGTGGAACCTACACCATATCTCTCACGGCCTAGGAATTAATAGTGAATATATTCTGGAATTGAATTCATCCCTATATCAGTCCTGCAACATGGTTTAAAATGTTGCTGTTTAGCCAGCTGTTTTTCTCGGCATTGTTTAGATCTATCTTCGTTAAGCCTATCAAAACTGTTTAGATTGAGATTGATCTTGAAAATAAACAGATCTCGACTCAGATTTCTTATCTTAACTGATGCACGAACAACGCAGTTCCTGAACTCGTGTACTTTTGCGGCTGTGATGGAATGAAGCAAAACCTATTTTTTTTTTCTTTGGCTCAACAACCGATGTCGGTCAAGGCCTGCCTGTACCCACTTGTGAGCTTGGCTTTCAGTGACTGATTGATTCCCCCCATAGCAGGATAATCAGTCCTACGTATGGCGGCGCGGTCTATTTGGGGATTGAACCCATGACGGGCATGTTGTTAAGTCGTACGAGTTGACGACTGTTCTACGAGACCGGCTCGAAAACCTAATTTAAGGACCTAATTTAAAGATAAAATATCATGAAGAAATTTAATAAGAAAACATGCTTTAAAACTGTAGCAGCTTTTGAAATGTGTATTCATTTGCTTAAATGTATCATTCCGTAAATCAGCATACAATAATAACGAACATAACAAAGCCGTTTACCAAACAACATTAATTCACACCATTAAGCAACGACGTACTACGTACTTCCACATATCCACACCCTGAGCAGTTTGGAAAGAAAGCTTTGTAATTGCATCTGCTATCTTCTGAAATCGTCTTCGTTTACTTGAACAGGTCGTGCAGGAATACGAGCGTGCCGTAATATTCCGATTAGGTCGTCTGATGCAAGGTGGCGCCAAAGGACCAGGTAAATTAGCCGGAACAATTTTCCACCTTAATTTCCCCTTTCCCACTTTCACTGCTCTACCATTCCGCTCACGACTGGCTGTAGAGTTAGCCGAATGGGAAAGTGTTTCCCACGGAAGTTTTTTGCATATTAATTGAATCTCTGTCTCTTTCACTTTTCTCTTTGTGTTGCTCTCTTTCTTTGATTGTATTCTGCCTACTTGTTCGTGTGTTTGGATGTTGCTGTGTGGAATCCTAGGTATCTTCTTCATACTGCCATGCATCGATGCCTACGCACGTGTAGATCTGCGAACGCGAACGTACGACGTACCACCGCAGGAGGTAGGTAACTTGTTTTACCCTCACTGGGTTGAGTTTACATAAATGCAACAGATAAAGAGAAAGATTGGTTATCCTGATCAGTAAGCACCTTGTTAATTTATTCTTATTTCTGTTTTTTTGTTCTCTTTTTCATGCTTGGCGCTGGTTCATACGCACCACATGCGCGCATTCATGTACTATCTCTTTAAACCGCGTCACGGTCAGGTTTTGACGAAGGACAGCGTCACCGTGTCGGTGGATGCTGTGGTGTACTATCGTGTATCAAATGCCACTGTTTCGATTGCGAATGTCGAGAACGCGCATCACTCGACCCGGCTGCTGGCACAAACCACGCTTCGCAACACGATGGGCACACGGCATCTGCACGAAATCCTCAGCGAACGAATGAC
This sequence comes from Anopheles gambiae, assembly GCF_943734735.2. Taxonomy (NCBI): domain Eukaryota; kingdom Metazoa; phylum Arthropoda; class Insecta; order Diptera; family Culicidae; genus Anopheles; species Anopheles gambiae. The sequence goes on along the minus strand of NC_064601.1, from coordinate 67,939,917 downwards.
AATCTCCGGCAGTATGCAGCTCTCGCTGGACGAAGCGACCGAAGCTTGGGGCATCAAGGTGGAGCGCGTTGAGATGTAAGTACAAAATCTTAAGAAATTTCATCCAGCTGGAACGTTGTGATGAGGCTCGATTCGATATTTGTTCGTCGATGTCGATAACAATGATGTTCTCTTTGCCCTTCAACTCAACTACCCAACTCCCCACTATAGTAAGGATGTACGCCTACCGGTTCAGCTGCAACGTGCGATGGCTGCTGAAGCCGAGGCTGCCCGAGAGGCCCGTGCCAAGGTGATTGCAGCCGAGGGTGAGCAGAAGGCTTCACGAGCACTGCGGGAAGCGTCGGAGGTGATCGGAGACTCACCGGCCGCCCTGCAGCTACGCTACCTCCAGACACTGAACACCATCTCGGCGGAGAAGAACTCAACCATCGTGTTCCCGCTACCGATCGATATACTGACGTACTTCATGAAGTCCAAGGAAGCGTTTGTGCCGAACGCGTAAACCGATGCCCGGTTCCATCCCTTCTTGCCTTTGAGTATTCTGTCACACACAGCCACTACTGTCGGCAGCATTATATAGTATTGACGGGCTTGGCTTTTGTTTTGAGTCTCATTCATTGAATCAATCACAGCTGCAGCAAACAATGTAACAAAAAGCCTTATTTTTTCACAAAAGGACGCTGCTGCCCTCAACGCTTCTAATACAATCTCCCAGAATTAACAAAAATATCGTTCTCTCCTTTTCAATCAACCGTACATGACTTACGCCCAAAATAGTAGGAAATCTATCAATGGCAATGATAAATAAATGCAGATTCAAGTATCGGGCCAGCCTTGCCCTTGCTTTCTACTGCAGCGAGACGAATGAGTAGCCATCAAACGGTATGTGAATATAAAGAGCAGCAATAGCTTTGCGGATTTCGGGCGAACATGGCGAACGGTTTTGGCAGGACGATGAAAAACAAAGCCCCAAAACCATAACCAAATCGCAAAGCTGGATGAAATAACTGTGGAAAGCAGCAATCGTAATGATTGGGAAACAAAAGTCAAACGAAAGCAGACTGCGAAGGGAAGGGAGCGATCGAAATGGAACAATGATGGTTCTTTTTTTGGTCGTTCCTTGTGTTTCTTTGTTTCCTGTCGGCCGTTTTCGCCACGCTCTGACCCTTAACTCAATTTCCCTCCAACTTTTGGGGCAATGGGGGAAGCGGGTTGTTTGAAATTGTCCACCGGCACTCGCATACCGTGCGTCCTTGGAGCCTTGTTAAAGTTTTTAATATAACTTTTGCAAATTGTTTCCATTTCCGTTTTCCGCACGCTGTCCTGGCGTTTGAGTGTGTTTGCCTTTTCCTACGATCCTTCGACGAATCGAACTCGGTTTCCCTGCCGGATTCGGTATGTTCCAGTGGCGTTGTACGGGCATCGATAAGGCTCCACCATCAGTCGTCACAGAGGACAGTGTGGATGTGTGAGTGTAGCTGTGTGTGTGTGCTCATCCTCCCGGTGGTGGAATATTCCGATGCTATCGTCCCTTCACTGCGAACCATTCCGGCCGCACGGCCGGGGCGGAACCCTACGGGAAGGGCTTAGCTTAGGCAAGGGTCTGCTGTTTTGTTTTAACCTTTTTTTCCGTCGAGCATGGAAAAAAGGTTCAATCGTAAAACGAGGAATGGGTGCAAGTTAAGTTGTAGGTAAAATGGATGAATTTTTAAGCATCCATTTCCGATGGGGAAAGCGCCACGTGGAACAGCGCCCCGGACAGTCGGTTCTGTATAACTTTTTCATCTATCATGCGGCGACCCATCCGCTATGAAGGGGATGTTTATGAAGAAAGACATAAAAAGCACCAAAAAGGTAAAGGATTTAGTCATTGGTTTATGTTTTTGCTTTTTTTTTGTTCCGGGTCAGCAGGACAGATACGGTCTTGCACGGTTGAAAAGGCTTAGGGATGAGTTTGATTAGAGAGAGAGAAAAGAGAGAGCTAAACAAAATAGCGGTGCACTTAAGAGCACTGGACATGCTTGTGCAGAGTTTGAGTTTGTTTTTGTTAGAACTTCAGCATAAATAAGTGTGTTTATGCACAAACAATCTGCAAACATTTCCTTTGGACTCTGCAAATGAGTCAATGAGTTCACAAAAGTGAGAAACAGCATAGCCCAAACACACGTACACACACACACACACACACATATAGACACACATACACAATATTCTAACAAAGTAGATATCATATCATTCAACCAGACGCACCTGATCATCTAATATTAAGTATTCGTGAGTGCAATTGCCAATGATTGTTGACTTTTGTTGCGGCAATCACTAACTTAGCAGCCAGTGTGTCACACGTCATGTAACAATATTTACATAGCAGCACATTTGAATTGCACGAACAAGTTGTTGTCTTTTAATGTGCATCGATTGAAGTACACCCTTGCACAGGAAAACGCGTGATCGGTTGGGTTTGTTTTTAAATGCCGCCTCAATGATTTGGCCTTGGTCACGCCTCTCTCGCGCGGTCGTAGCATTCGGTGCAGCTTTCGGTGGATCTCAAACCATACGGTTTAGATAGGTAGAAGGTAATTCACTTCGGTCGCTGTTTAACAAGCTTTCCCGATGCCAATGGCACGCCAAAAGAGAAATGTTTAGTTCGCTACTTCAATCACACAGCAGCACGATCGTTCGAGCAGTCGATCGACAGATGCGGTGGCTGCATCGAAACAAACAAACAAACAAACAACAACACGGTGTCAAACTGTATAATGCAAATAATGACCAATAAATCAAAAAGAAACAAAACTCGTTGAAAGTGATATAAGCTTTAAGAGGAAGTTGTACTTGAACGGAAGCAATGAACAAACCAGCTTAGATAATGCAATCATTGTTAATAATGAATCAATAAAGAGTGTACTGCACGTAAGGATGCATCCGGAAACAGAGATTAACAAAAAAAAGAACAAAAAAAAAAGAAAACAAAAGAATGTTACACCAAACTACCAATCAACAGATCTCTGCTAAAAGCAGAAGGTATACAGATTCGTTCGTTGAAATTGAATTTATTTGGTGAGATACAAAGCACAACCCGATACACGATACAATAAATGCACATCAATTTCGTTACTCCATTACATCACAGCAGCAAACGTGTGAACCATCCACGACGTTTGGTAATTTTTTTCCGCTCTAGCAGTGTGTGCGTGTGTGTTACAATAAAACGAACGGCAAGTGTGCGAAGCGAATGTGCAAATTTTTATCTATCAGTGTTGTCATGTATTGCCGTATTCAACGAACCAAAGACACAAATTCTATTTGACATACTAAGACGTTTAATTCGAGTGTAAAAGAGAGTACTACTTACAATGATAGTATAACGAGCCACTTTACCACGTTAGTTATTTGATTATATTAATGTTAACAAGTGCCACACCAGCACACAACTACACAACCACACATAAACACGAGCAAGAGGGAGTACAACAGTAACAACCAAAACAACCAACCAACCAATCGAAACAGTAGACCTAGAGCGATAGAGTTTATAAGAGAATGTTTTGACTTAACGGATCACTTTCAACTCGATGTTCTAAATATTTCACTATTGCTGTGTTCAATACAGCTTCAAGAAAACTCTGTCCAAAAGCTGCTCCCGCTGCCACGAACGAGCGAATCTTACACGGGGAAAAAAGTGTATTAGACGGGGAAACGTAAAAATCAAAAACGGAATTTACTCTAGACTTTGTGTCCTGGGGCAGGGACCGGAACGGTTGGGCAGGGCGGATGTAGAAGCGTATCTAGTTAAGAGACTCACTCACACGAACACACACACATACACCATCACACACCATTACACAAACTCTTGTCAAGGACGGTTTAGTTGTCCCGCGCATCACGAATATATGCGATCAAGATCTTCATCATCATCGTGACCATTACGACGATTGTCTATTTTTCTCACGTTACTTACATTTTCATGATCCACTCGGAATGTTTAATGGTTGATGGACAACAGATCAAATCAAAGTATATTATGCAAAAAGGTGCAAAGATATTACACAGAGGATTACACATACAGAAAACAGAAAAGTATATAGATATATATTAACGACGTTGAGCGAAAGGCAGAGTCTAGCAAGCAAGTGTCATTGTTATAATAGAGAAGAAAGCGCACAATAGAAAGGAAGTGCAGTGTTAGTTTGTGGAGGCCAAAATGAAGGAATGGAAGGAATGGAAGGAATGACAGGGGGAAATAGGGCTGAGTTCTCAAACACTGAATGGCTGAGCCGTACCAAAACCAATTACTGAAACAACTGAAATGTGTGTTCTACACCAAGCGCAAACTTGTACGAATTCATCATACACAGAGCTAAAAACCGGCCGCACAAGGGCGAACACAAACACCCAATCATCAAAAACAATACATACAAATCTACTGATTGTGACAAAAGATCAAAACGATTCAAATAAACAAATTCGTATGAAACATTTCGTTTTACAGAAAAAATGGTACAAAACTGAACGATCTTCAGCTGGTACAGTACATTTATTGCACGTAGTACATCCGAACAGCGGGACAACGGAACAACGGTACATCGCCCACAGGGCGCGGTTTAATGAAGCACACCATTACTTATTGCTGGTGCAGGGTTGCTGCACGTAGTCGAGACAAAAGCCACGATTGTCCACATCGGTCGGTGCTTCGATGGAGTCGGTGTGGAAGGCTAGCCGGAACGGGCGTATCGTCGACACGACGGTCCGCTCGACAGAGCTAACCTCCGCATTGAAGGTGCCGCCGCAAATCTTGTCCTCGCACGTGCTAGCCATCGGCAATCGGTCCGCAATCTTGGCACACGGCACCATCAACCAGTCGTTGGTGCAGGAGTTGGGTGAACCTTGCGTACCGCCACCAACCATCGCCTGCACGACGCTGTTACTGTTGCCGGACAGTGTGAAGGTGCGCGATCGATTGCCAGGCACCGCACCCGGACACGCCGTGTACTGGATGCTGCAAAAGTTGCGCTCCGTTCGGATGCATATGCTGTAGTCCTGGTTCGATAGCTGCCGTCCACTGAGCGGGTCAAAGTTGAAACTCTTCACCCGACCGCTCACGCCCGTGTGGTACTGCAGACAGCCCTGGTCCGCCTTCGCGATGGCACCGCAAGGAATCTGCGAGATGCGAACGCGCCAGGATCGCGGGAAGCTTGGTCCACTCGTAATGACGGTCAGTATGATGGGATTGCTTTGGCCCATTCCTGCATCTATGTACACTGTGCAAGCGATACGAACAAATGGGAGAGAGGAAGGTTGCTAGAAACGGAAGAGCAGAGCGATGTTCGGTGCATGTGCGCGCCTCTGATACTTACTGTGCTCACCCGTTGCGCTGCCACAGATCGTTGGGGCAGGACTGCCGCCCGACACGAGGAATTGGTCCGTGTTGCAGATGTGGTTCACGATCTCGGGCCCGTTCAGCGAGAAATGGTCAAAGTCGAGTCGAACTTGGCAAATGTCCGGATGCATCTTCAAGATAGTGAGCTGACAGCTGCCCGTCCCGTCCGTACTGTCCGGGTGGTTCGGGTTGACGAAGTAAGTTCCATTTTCACGCACCACTCCGCCACACGATGCCATAACTGTACCCCAATTGGAAAACCGAATGTCACTGTACCTGCTTGCAGATTCACTCTATTCGTTCAACTTACAGATACAGCACGTCCCGTACCCACCGGCACACGGTCCCGCCGGTATGCCGCCGCGCAGTACGCACTCGTTGTTGGGCTGGCAGGATCCATACTCACCGGAAGCGGCCGAACACAGCCCTTGACCCCACTGATACACGGTAAATATTGGCAAAACTGGTAGCAATGGGAGACAGACGGAGAGAGAGAGAGATGGTTAAAGTGCTTAGTATAACCACTGCCGTTTGACGTCATTCGTGCGAACTGTAAGGCATGTGAGCGGGGGTATGGAAAACTTGAGAAAAGCTTCCAGCAGCAGTGCAATCGACGGGGCAGTGATAAAATCGGCTCGCGGTGGCCTGTCGAAAGCAAAGGTTTGACTAATGGCGGCAAAGGCTAGCGAAGCGGAAGAAACGCACTATAAATGAATGCATTGACCCGAATTCCATGTTTTAATTGCATTTTTTGTTTGTTTTATTTTGGAAACGGTTGAAAGCTTCGACAGCTATTTTCTAGCCGTGGCTCAGGTATGATTAGGCACGAGCAATTATCATTGCAGATGGGTGACTGGGGTAGTGCGGCTATTAAATAATAGTTTGGTATAAAACTACAGATTGCAATTAGCAAAATAGCATTAATTTGTATAATAATATCAAAAAGAAAGTAGGGGAAAGCGGGGCAAAATGGGCATGTGGGGCAAAATGGGCACCCTCTATTTAAGCATTATTTGACTACAAAGATACTTTCCAATGCTCAAAATGTATTCATTACAGTGTTCTATGAACACCATGTAAGTTTCATAACCCTTACATAACAAATAACTAAGAAAAATGCAAAATAAGGTTTAGCAGCATATTGATGTAATTTTTGCCACTTCGAAAATAAGCTTAAACGTGTGTCACAGGGATGCGTTGAAGTTTTTAATGATATATTTTTAAAGATATGATATTTCTTTACAATTTGTCTGAAGCAATCAAGGCGATTGAATTCGTATTTTTACTAATATAACAAAAAATACAAAAATGCTACACGTGGGGCAAAATGGGCAGTTACTCTTGGGGCAAAATGGGCAGATGCTTTTGACATACGGCGCTTGGTGAGGCTATGGTGTTGTATTTGTCGCCTCAATAATGATAACAGGCACAGCTTCAAAACATTCGATTTTGTAGATTTAAACGTGTAAAAACTGTTATAATTTTGATAACATATTTTTGGAAGAATTTTAAGGGCTTTTCTGACCAGCAAATCAAAAGAAAGAACGAAAAATACATTTCACGAAACGTGCGCAAAAGCATAGACCATTACCTAAGCGCAGTTGTTGTGGCCCATATTGCCCCAGTGTTTTGACGTTTCACAGTTTGTTTACATATGCCCATTTTGCCCCAGGGCTATGCCCATTTTACCCCGTGTGTCAAAATAGCTTCTCGTAAAACATCAACTTTTATTTTACATTATTTTATTGTTTTTAAGTTGTTTTCATTCTATGTGGCAATTTTAATCCATAGATAAATGGTGGAGGCATACAATAATGAAAGAAAAATTGTGTTTTGTGGCATATTCAAAGGAATATTCAGTAAACTGCTTAACATGCCCATTTTGCCCCGCTTTCCCCTACTCTAGAACTGATAGAAAGATTTAATACACAAAAGATTGATTTAGTCACTAGCACTGTTTATCTACTGCAAAGATTATATTTATATATTTAATACATTTTTTCATTTAATTTATACAATTTACTCCTTGATTACTTCATTATTTCATTACTAGCCATTGTTTCATTTCAATCACGTTAAAAAATTGTTATGTATTTACTGTATTACGGATTAAGCATGATTTTCGTAAAACTGTGATGCTTTCTGCAGATTTCAAAGAAGCGTAAGTGTTTAGTACAAGTAAATGACGTCTCTATAAAAAGTAATTATAACCTTTGGAAGTGCTGTTGAGCTATGCTAATAAAACAAATAGAACCTAATCTATTGGATTGAAATATGATCCAGGCTTTTCATCTGTACAATCCGTACCATTTGATTCGTTTCAAGAAGGAACGAAGCAGCGATTCAATTACGCACAAAACCCGCTCTTTATTGTGCGTGTTGAACTCTGCCTCGTCATACGTATTGGCGAGGCTTTATTTTTTTGCTGACGGTGAAATAATATACTGAACCTGTTCGTATCCCATCTCGTTTATCAATGATCCTACCAGTGCAGTGCTTTCAGTGAAACCTTAAGTCTGCCACAGAACGAGACGGTCCAGTGATGCGATGGAAGCATCAAATGAACTTTTTAATATTCAAAACCAAAGCCAGCACTGTCGCTGGCGCTGAAAGTGATGGGATTTGCTGTGGCTTTCTTCTCCGTTGCGAGCGATTCTTTGTTCCCTGTGCTTGTGCCATTCGCCTTATTCGCCTAGCGCCACCGGTGCCAACGGTTTGTTAAAAATACATGGGGATTCTTCTCTGCTTTAAAAGCTCACGTCTCACTGATCCCGCTCGTTGGCATAGTCGTTGCGTTAAGTGAAGTGAACGATACTCTCCACCGCGTACCGTATACTGTGTGTGTGTGTGTATGTGTCCTTCCTTCCCCCGAGGGAACCCCCCGTCCAATCATGTTTTGTGCGGGCCAGTGATGTTTAGTTAATTAAATTTGAACCAATCTGCCAGGCAACTGGCGAGGCACTGACTGGGCACGTTACAGTACGCGCGGCCTTGGTAGCAGTAAATGGCAACTTTATTTTTTACCTACCAAAATCACTTGCGCTCACAAGTCATGGGGGCACGATACAGGGACGAAACAAACGAGTAGCATGCACAAAAGGGGAGCCGAAAATATGTTGCTACATGGCTCCTTCCTTTGCGGTTTAATGAAGGAACAAAGCGTAAGGAACAACACCCAACAAAAAGAGGACGAACGAGGGCAGGCTATGAATATTGAAGAAGAAATACTTCCACGCACTTGGAGAGCTTGCAGGATGCAGGATACGATCCGTTCGATCTACTGCACGGTGCGACGGAGCGGAGGCATTGCTACGAAAATAGCTTCTACAAACAAAAACCGCACGGAGCAGCGGGGATGTCCTTTCATCGTTTCGCTTTCTTTTCAGCTTCCTCTGTCCATCCGATTCACTCGATGGATGATGTTTGGCAAACTAAAGCCGTGTGAACGTGTTTGCAATACGTAACCGAATCGTTTAAAGGTTCGGTTAGAAAGCACTCACACATTGCTTGGGACACTTGCCACCGCTGTCCCGTCTCTCAGTGGTATGGGAGACTGTTTTAGTCTTGATTACATTGACCGGATATGAGAGTAGATAAAGTCATTCATCGAATATTCCGGGGATGGCTTTGCACTGCCCCACTACGTCCACTCGTCGATCCACCCCGACACGCAAGAAAGCGCGCCACTGTGTCCGGGATGGGATGTCAAGTGGCGCATTGCCTTTGAAACATGGCGCGCTAGGCTATGGTTGGCCGATTGTTTGCCGGAACGCACTAGTCCAACACAAGGATAATGTCCGTATTAATCATCCCAGATGCTTCGTTTACCACCCATCACTGTTTGCGCGCGTTTGAGTGTGATGCGGACGCGTGGGGAAGCATATTCCAGCGCAAAAGGGACACTTTACGCACACATATTTTTTACATTAATCCTTTTTGCGCACAGAATGGCACAGAACACACACACACACACACACACACACCTTACATTCGAACATTAGTCGCCAGAATTGGATTGTACGAATATTCTTAAAGTTAACAACCGAACCGATTGTGTTGACCGCGAATGGGTTTATTCTTACAGCGTGTGTCTCGGCGGCTTGAGATCTGTCTGCTGGCAAGCGATCGTTGTGCACGAAACTCTTCCTGTAGCACGTTTGCTGCTGCTGGATGCACGAATAGATGAGTCACCAAAGTCTGCACTAAAGCCACAAGCACAAGTTTCTCATGAAAACCATCCACCAAATACCGCCACACGGATGATGGCATGGTGATGATTAGTATTTTGTACTTTTTTAATTTTAAAAATGAGCCACTAGTGAAGCGACGAGAGTTTGCTGTGTTGATGTAATGTTGTTGCAGAAAATAACTTTAACAAGTCATCTTTTACAGACAACAGACGTTCCCTGCCGAGCCAAACAATCGGAAATGACTGCGATGCGTCTGGTGATGTGCTGCTTTATTTATCACTTTGTTGCAGTGTCGCCGTTACCTGCCGCTTCGTTGCCGTTCCGTTTGGATTCGCGCGCTGCTACGGTTGTTAAACTATCGTCACCCGTCATCGTCTAAGCGCAGATGTAACTGAGCATTGTCATTTGATTTGTATGTTGTTCCTCTCTCCAAACGGTATGGTATAGTGTTGGGGTACAATTATTCTGGTGTAAGTTGCTTTTTTGCTTTCATTTTTTTATTGATTATTTACCCAAGGGAAGATTATGGTTAGGTTTGCTGAATAAGAACCTGATTAGATAATTGTCATTTTTTATTAACCTTTATCATGCAAACTGTTTCATTACCAAGAAAGATTTCTCATTTTGAAGACAAAAAATCGTAGCAATTGTGTAAAAATTCGGTAAACAATCATAAATATTTGTGGCCAAAAATTGAGCCACATAATTTATGTTGATTAATAAACCACCAAACGTTGCTTTCTATGCGAATGCAAATCAGTACAAAACACACACACTGATTCTGTATGGCTACGTGTTGCCGTCCATGATCGATAGATAGTGAAAAACAAACACGCACACAGCTCTGTTGCACAACGAATCAGGGAAAAGCAAGCATAGCAACCGCATGCTCCAACCATACACATACACGGAAGGCACGATTGTGGCCATTGTGGCGATGCGTTCATTTGATAAAGAAGAAAATTGCACTTTCCAACAACAATGACACAATTATGCCAACGGACCGGAGTAAAAAGGGCAACGCGCCCCGGTGGGTTAAAACACAAAAGACCCTTTACCCGTGCTTCCTTGTCCCTGGCCCAATGGCTTCAACCGGGAGGCTGTACACCTGTGCTGACGTTTAATTTCCTTCCACATTCCAATGCTCGTGCATTATGTGACGATGATATCTGATTGACCATGCACGAGCATTCGTATCGGTGCCAACAGCAGGAAGCACCGGTATCGTAGCGACTTGCACAGCACACTGTGATGAGTATCTCGGTCCTCGGTTGAACTGAAATGTAGGTGTTAGACGAAAGTGCGAAAATGTCACCCAAAGTCACCTGCCCTTGTTGGTTGGGTGGCGTCTAACCGTCATTCGGGGGCACACGCTCCACCCTGATGGCTTTGGAGCAGAGGTTACAGTTGATGGAGGATTTATTGCATAATGTTTCAGTCGGCTTGTCGCAGGACTGGAATTGCTTCTGCCAAGATGCTTCAGCGACGTGTTAGGTGGTTTTGCACTGAACAATCGAAGCTTCTTCAAGCTTCTGTCGTCTTTTTCGGTATGATTGGAGGATGAGCGTGTCGTTCTTAACATCCGGGACAACGTGGGACAGTTCAGGGTGCTCGCTTGCGTCTTGGTCAATGAGCCGTAGCCAAAGCCATCGAGAAACGCTGGTGTAGGCTGTGAACGGGAACTACAGCAATCAAGAATATTGTCTACCCCGTCGAAGCTCCCGAACCGGAAGTAAGTTGTGTTGAAGCGTAAATAATTTGTGGCCCATAGCTGCAGGGGAAGCATTTCGGGAGCTTATGGGCGACAGTTATAGTGGCTAGTTGTCAGTAGATGATGTCGGCAGAAGACGGCGTAGATAGTGCCAACACTTCCGCTCTCTAGTTTTATGGAACAATCATTTCGCTTTCACCATCACTTTATGGATCATTCTAGATGTGACTAGCGTGGTGGTAGGATACTTTCATATCATTTTGAATATAGTTTTATGTTGTTGTTAACATGTTGCTTCGCGTCGGTAAACAAGAAGCAAATTTATATTTTTTCCTCAAAAGTTGTGCATTATTTTGTGTATATTCTATACATTCGCACTCTTCTTTTTTCCACTCATGTTTCTTCATACTCTCACGGATTTTTCTTATTGTCGCGAGGAGGTACTCTTTAGAGAGAAGCATAACGAGGCAGAGCGAAAGAGGATTTTTCTCATTAGAATATTATCTCATATTTCCTCTTTTTCTATGTCACTTTAAGTTGAATTACTTCTATGAATATGTTTTTTCTCTGTTTTATGTTTAATCTTAGTTCTAAGATTAAGTCTAATATTAAAGAATTCTTATTTTTTATTTTATTATGCTAAATTGCTTTATTTATGTGGTTTCTTACTTTAACTTATTTTGATTTATTCATTGATTTACTGTTTTATTTAGCTTCTTTATATATTTCATTATATATTTTTAAAAACTAAATTCATTTGTTTTTGTGTAACGATTTACTTAGTTATGTATTGACCACAGTTTACATTATTGTTTTTTTTATAGTATACTGTTTATCAACCTACTATCTTTCGTCAGTCGTGCCATTTATGCGAATAACCATTTCATCATACTCTTATTAACCTCGTTCGGCGCAAATTTGCGTGTAAAACTGTGTAAACAATTGCGAGATTACTCGAGCAGGAAGTGTGCCAACGTTTACATTTCGTTGATTTGTCTGTGATATAATTTAACATGTCACACCCTTTGACTTGTTGTTTGTTGGGTTGCATCGTTCATATCGTAACACATGAGAGGTGGGAAGATAATGCGTCACTTACTTAACGCGATCATACTTGCTGGTGGCGTAAGATATATATTATACATTTAACGTGTTTAACACGTCATGTTACCGTCATGTTTTTTTAGTAACTGAATGGCGTTTTTCGGGTGATAACAAGTAACACAGCTAGTAAAACTTATCAATACCTCGTCGAGATTATAGATTCTAAGCCTATAAAATGGTTGCTCATAGTATACAATCCGTTATTTTTTGGCAATATCATGCATCATATAAACATACTATTGTAGTAATGCTTAGTTATTTTATTTATTCAGGAGGGACTGCTTTGCCGCATTGCTTATAGTAATGCTTAGTAATACTTGAGAAAGAAAGCGCTTAACAAAAGCATGTATAAATCGTACGAATATATAATATATGGAAACACAAACGTATATTAATTAAGAAGGAATATTGAAATAGCTAACTTCTGAACCTGAAATTACTGTTACAATCATATTAATTGCATTTATTATTTTTCAAGAATCATCATTAAATGTTTTAGTATCTATTTGTAGATCAACATCTGCATGTTCTATAATTATCTTTATTACATTAATTGTTAAATACCTATAGATTTCAGAACTACATCTTACCAGTCGTTTCAGTGTTTCTCAACATTTCTACCAAGTGAAATATTTTTAAAAGATCACTATCGATTAACACATGTTTTGAAATTGTTGATATTTTATTGATATAGTTGGCAGGCCGAAGATACTTGTTAAACATGTCGCTTAGCATGCACAATATGAATTTCGCAATACTAAAAACGGCTGTTTGTCAATGCATACACATCGGTTCGGTACATTTGCTCTACCTATCTCGTGCCCGTCGTTTACATTGAATAGTTATTGTATCAGTTACTAGGTAAGTTAAAACTCTCCCTCTCTCTTTTCACCTCTCTTTCTACCCCCCCCCCCCCTCTCTCTCTCTCTCTCTCTCTCTCTCTCTCTCTCTCTCTCTCTCTCTCTCTCTTTCTATAAACCCAATGCTATTAGCATAGTTGGTCTGCTGCACGAACGTCTCATTTCATTAATCTTTGATTTTCATAAGGATTGAGTCTTCTGTTGGTTAATAGTATCCCCTTTTTCCCTTTTTCGTATCACATGGTCGGTGCAAGATTCCTTCATTTATTTAATACGATCACTCCTTTCCCCTCCCAAATTATAAGCAGCTCCACTGGTGTAATGCTGGGCCGACCGAATAGCCAACCAAATTCTATTCTACTCTCTCTCTCTCTCTCTCTCTCTCTCTCTCTCTCTCTCTCTCACTCTCTTTTGCGCATCTCAAAAGCATCCCAATCGGTTCCGCCTATCTGCTTATTTGGCCTAGTTAAGTTTGTTTCGGTTCCATTTTGGTTATAGTGATATAAAATGATCTGTTTCACGCTCGCGAAACAGTGAGCTTCTCGAATTGATCCCACCCATTGGAATTACTTCAAGCGGAACAAAGTGCTGGTGCTGGAGAGGCGTATCGATCTTGGAACATCTCACGAGGCAGCGCTTTGTCCACGGTACAGCGGCATAGCAGCCGTTCAGTCACACAAACATAGGCACACGCACACCCATCACATAGATTCAGCCCGCAGCGCAAATGTCCTTCGATCCGCCCGCGGTTCCTCGCCTGCCCGTTTCCAGCTGGGTGCGGGTGATGATGCGGCCCGAATTCAATATCCTTTTATTAACGAGGCTACATGTTGCTTTTCCTCCTCCGATAATCCGTTCTTCAGCGTGCGGCGTACTACGCAGCGTGGCGTTTGATATGATTTTGGTCGTTGTTGTTGTTGCATTCCGTGACGTTGACGATAATGATGATGATGATGATGATGATTGGCAGGCCCGGACATTTGGTAGAGTGTTGACAGAAGACAAACGGGTGGCAAAAAAAAAGATGAAATCAAAAAAGTGAAACATGTTAAATGCTTGATAAAATTTCAGCCATGCTCAAGCAAAATGGGAGTTGAATGCGAAACTGTGGCACTTTGAACAATTGCCATGCAAAATACGATTGGGAAGGGGGGACAAGGATGGCCCTAAAACGATGGCACTGTCAGTCGTTGATGCATGCCTGCCATGGTTTTAAGGGAAGGGAGACGGAATGGATGGATTTGCACTTTTATGCTGATCGGTGCATCGAATCATGCATTCACACATGCCTTTCACTTGTCAAGTTAGTCTCAGTAAAACCAGTTTAGGTGAGACAATGCGACTCTAGTAGTACCCATGGTACGCTTTAAACACTATATCATCATGCCAAGATCTCAAGGGTAATTAATTAAGAAGCACAAAATTAGTAAAAAATAAACCAAAAAAGAATGAATTTAAAAGGAAAAACAAAATACAAACAGGAGCAAGGAGTTACTGAAAACGAACTCAAAACGAGCAACACGAACGGAAGCAAACGGAAGAAAACAAAACCATGAACAAAACACATTAAGGCAATATTCACCGGTATGTATAATTGCGAACCGATACTGAATGGAAAGTGTGTGTGCGGAAAGGTCTCTCCAGTAGGTAGTCGGTAGTGGAGGCACTTAACAGATAAGCACAAAGCCGATCTACTGCTCGAGATGGAAGGATAGTACGGGAACCCTAGCGAGAAAGGAGGGGAGACGCTGCCAGTTGCACTCGGTTAAAGGGGAGGTGAGCTTCCGGTGCGTTCCATTGTGAATCCTTCGCGCGTTCTAGATCGTTTGACTGCAGAGTCGGGGAAGAATGGGGGGAAAAATGGAAGAATATTCCGTCAAACCTGGTAGACTCGTCCTCGAACGGGTGGTGGTGATGGTGGTGTTTGTGAGCAGACAATGGCACAATGTTGTTGTTCACCGAGAGGGGAATTATATTACAACAAGGTGAAAGCAGTGGATGGTGTAGTTTGTTATTGTATTCTAGCTTTAGCTGTTCTACTGTTTTTTGTTGTTGTTGTGGGGTTGTTTCATGTGTACATGTGTGAGCTCCACCGAAATGGCTACCTCACGGTGGTGAGATTAAAAACGACTTGTAAAAATGATAAAACATATTTGATTCGGGAAGGGATCGGTCGCATCCAATCGGTGGCGACCAACGGCAACTTACATGATTTCCGATCTGCCTGGCGCGTACGTTTTCGCTCCCTTTGCATTGGCCGCGGGGTGGCCGTTTTGGTGGCCGTTTTCACTAGCGACTCCAGTATCTCATCGTCGCCATCGGTGAAGCTTTCGTCCCGTCCGCCCATCACCGAGACGGAGTTATGCCCCGGACTGGGTACGGTAGGGTGCGAGTTCATGAGTGTGACGGGGGATGCTGTCGCGTCACCGCGACGCCGGCGCCAGGTTAATGTACCGCTCATCTCCATCTCATCTCCACCGGGGCCCTTGGTCGGTGTGCCAAGCAGCGTGCTAACGGAAAGAAAGGACAACTTAATAAGAGATTTTACTTTCGTCAGTGGCGCAAGAAAGCTTACCGCAGCTCGTCATCCGCCCGGTCCTCTTGCGTTTTGAGCTTGGCAACGTCCACAATCAGCTTGCCTCTAGTCTTGTTTCTCTCTCGATGGTTGGCCTTCTTCTCGATCTGCTGCTGAACCCGTTCGCGCGTTGTTCGATACTCGAGCGCAAACTCGGACACAATCCGGCAGAATTCGTTCGGCCGTGATTCGGCGATTCGTAGCTGGGGTACACCGAGCCATAGCAGGAACTTTCGATACCTTTACAGGTGCCAAACGGAAACGAAAAAACAACAGAACGATTAGCAAATATTCTTTCAGCAATGGAAAGCCCTTTTACCCCTGTTCGGCCTACCTGTTCAATACCCGCCGATGTACTATGTCCAGGATGATAATCCGTTCAGCACAGTCGGCCAGAAAATCAATCAGCTTCTGCTTGAGATGCGGTGCGGTATCGTGTTTGCCGATCAGCTTCAACCGGTCCCAGGACGCCTTACACTCCGTCTCCAGATAGACGATGTTGTGAGCCAGCTCGTTAAAGTCCGCCTTGGAGGCGCGCGTGATCGGCCCTATCTCCGAGTACAGGTCGGTGGTGTTGGCCTGCGATTCCATCACCATGTGGCAGAGATGGTGAAGCAGCGAGTGCTTGTGCACGGTGTCCTTCACCTCGGGCACCTTCGCCAGATAGTCGATCTGGAAACCCTTCACCGGTGCACCGTTCAGGAAGATGCCAATATTCAACAGCGTCGACAGGATGCATTTGAAGGTGAGGTTCGATTTTAGCAGCTCGATGCCCTGCTTCAGATCGTTCAGCGGTTCGGCAATTTCCTTCTCGATGTTTTCAAAGTCCAGCTTGAACGCCCACAGCTTTAAGCGAGCCCCCAGCTCGGAGATGGAGGAAAGGGTCAGCAGAAACTGTTCGGCCGTGCCGAGCGGCAGCTCTGGGTTTAGCATCTGTGCCTCCTGGATTTTGCACCGCTCCTCGTCGGTGGGCAGCATGTTCAGCAGCTTGTCGATGCCTTCGCGTGTTACGACGGTCGAGTCCATCTTTAGAATGGCCGCCTTAATCGCTCTCGGGGGAGGCAGCTTCGTCATGGCGATGTTGATCGCGTTCGAGCGCTTATGGTCCAGGACGATGATTTCCTTGTTCTTGTTTAGCTCCTGTTGCTTCTGCACGGATGGACAATTTGATAATCACGTTGTTGAGCGGTGGGAGAGCATAGACGAGATAACCAAAAAAAGACACCGAAAACAGAGGGTGTCAGCAAGAAAGAGAAAAAGAGAGAGAAAAAAAAAGTAGAACCAGATAACAACGGTTTACTAAATGGTCGTCCCGACGTTGGAGTGCAAGGACGGTACGTTTTTATTAAATTTTTTATCCTATCCGTCGTGCGGAAGGACGGAGCGCCACGACACTGGCGAACGCCAACCGGTGGCTGTCTGTCTCCGAACACGTGCACACTCACACACACACACACAAGATGGAATACGAGTGGAAGGACAAGTTAGCGAAACTAAATAAGATGTAAAATAGGTTCATGCATATTTATGAGTGCAAACAAGCGGCACGGTACCGGAAACTAAACTATAAAAAGGCATGCTAGGGTAGGCTGAAGATAGTGACGAGACGAGTGCACGTGATAAAGCGAACTGGATGGATGGTGAAATTAAGCTTAAATAGTTGAAATTTTAAAGGGGTTTATGACTTTTTTTTTTTTTAATTATCTACTCACATCGCCTGTTTATTTATCTATGTTATATCAAACGTGTACGAAACTACCTTCACGTGTGGCAGAAGCGATTCATTTATTTGAGGTTGAGGTTCGTCGAGAGAAACATTGATGCAAACACTATTTATAACGCGAATGCAATTTACAACCTTCATCCACTATAACCTACTGCCTTGTACGAAATGTAATCTTACTCTCCATACACCGTATGGTAGCTCTTCAAAATAGCAGTAAAAGGAAATACCTAATGGGTTCTACTCGAGTAAGAGCTTCCTGCACCACTATCAACTGCATGAGTGTGGGGAAAGGTATAGCAGAAACTTTTAGAAAACTCCATCCCATTGAGTCGTTGGAGACAATGATGAAAGCAGCAAAGGTAAGGTAAAGATGTAGTAAGACTTTATCCGTCTAGACATGGCATCGAAAGAAAGCTCATTGCTTGAAGAAATCCCTCAAGGAATCTTTCCATAATGTGCAAGAAAAATGAAGTTGAACAAAAGTTGCGCCAAACTTGTGTGCCGAGAAATGATCCCGGAAACGTTTCTTACGTAGGAAAAGCTGAACATTAAATCTCAATCGAATGCTGGAACATGGGTTAAGGCAGGCACAACTTCCGTACAGGAATCGTTAGTAACTTATTCCTCCGTTTTGGCGGAAAAATAAAAAGATAAATGAGGGGAAAAATTGATTGAATAACTGTCTCACATTCATCTTTCCATTTTTTTGCTACTACTAACTGTGTCTAGGGCACTCCAGAGATTAAGTATATCGGTTATCCAATCAGTCGATGATTTCTGGTGCGATAAATCAGCCCAAATCGGCTCCAAATTTGCTGAGGTAGATCCCACTCGCTTAACAAATGATGCCTTTCACCAACCTTGCATCTTGAAAAAGCTGTTATCATCCCATCTGCTTACTTTCATCTATTTTTAACAAATGCCAGATCCTGCCCCATATCAGAGTGCATATGAGAAAATGGCAGAAAAAGGGAAGCCAAATTTTACGCAACTTTTACCTGTTAAGGGTTTTGGAAGGGTGTGTGTGTGCTAAAGGGAGCGAGGGTCCCGGATGGGATTTTGTTCCCGGTATTGCTACAATGAAGGTGAATTGTGAGATAGACATTATGGAAGTGGAAAATCATGCTGCAGGAAATGAAGTACGACAAAGGGAAGGAAGCAACGGGGGCACTATCGAACGAACGCTTCTTGGAAATGAAGCTACGCAAGACGAACCAAGCTCTGCTACATTAAACAGATCGATTTCGTTTATATTCGTCTGCAAGCAAAGTGTGTTGTGCTGCCAAAGTAATGCCACTGTGAGCAAAAATTGAGACGAGGAAATCAAATAGAGAATCATTGCAAAAGGACAAAAACACGCAGCAAAGAGGATTACGATAACGAACGAACGGGTGGAAAGCTGTGTGCAGCTCACCACTAGCAAAACCTGGAACAAAACAACGCGCTTAAAGTAAACAAGGATAACAGGGGGTAAAAGGATCCGAGAACCTTCCCATGCGGGTTAGCAAATTGGGATGAGAAGGGAGGGAGTTTCATGCAAAAAAGAAAGAATACACACACACACATGCATATTCTCTGTTCATCGTGCTTGGCGTATGCGCTTGCCTTCGTCAAGCGGCAAGAGGATCTCAAATGGTCAAAAATTAAATGTGGCGTTAAGATGGGATTTAGTCGAATTGATGTCTACCGTCGTGAAGTTAAATAAGATGGGATTAATACAGGATTGAAATGTTCGTTTTTTTCGTTCGGGAGATGGAAGTTGCACGTCTAAACGGTTCAATGTTAAAGCACAGCCTCGGAAAGCCATATCGTATTGTGTTGTAGCAATAATGTACTTCTGTAAAGCTTTAAGCATAGCAGAGAAAACGCAAAGTAAAAAGTCTATCGCTAACGCATCAAAAAGCAAATGTAGGCAAATGCAGCACAAAGCTTTCGCACACATGACACCGAAACAATGGAGTAGGAAAAACTACAGAACCACTCACCTCCTGGTTAGGTCGTACAGATTTAGTCATGATGGTGTGGTGACAAAACAGAGACAAACGTGAATGGCGAGGATGGATATTTTGATCGTGTGTGGGTTTGTTTTGATGGAAAATAGTTCAGATACAGCAAACAAGACAAAGGTGAGTATTTGACCGCGAACGACGAACGGATATGATGGATACAGTGGTAGTTCCGTTGATAAACCCCTCAAAATGAAGGGTGCAAATGAAAGTAAGAACGGCCGCATAGCAATTTCATCCACGGGGGAGGGCATGAGAAATCGATTGAATTTGGCGCGTAGCACAAATGGTGGATATGTAGTGATGTAGTGACAAATTTTGAACCATGAAACGGCGAATGGAGAGATAGAAGAGAAAGGTAAAGAGAATCAGAAACGGATGAGTTATGAAACACTGGTAGTACATTAGTAGTACTGTGAGTAGTAGCTGTGAGGCTCTCTTCTTGGGCCACACGGGATGACGACACGAGAGCCACGCTCCGACTGTGTATGCCTGTGCCACACCAGCTGCTTACCTTTGTCATCAAATCTTTGGCTCTTGATTCGAACAGATGCTCCAGCTTTTGCGTGTCTACAATCGCTTCGGGCAACTCATCCCAGATGGTGCGCTGAATAACGGCAGGAATCATATCGTCACGCACCTCCTTCCAGAACAGTTTCACCTAAACGCGAGCAAAGCAAGAGAACGAAAGTTTTCTTAATAGCTGTCCATCCTCTAACGCACTCCTTTTAACGTACAGTCTTTTTGTTTTTCTTAATGGCCGCCGACCCGTCCAAACTGTTCGGTTGGGGCAGCCCGTTTCCATTCATCATGCTGCCTGATAGCGGTACCAGGTTGGTCGGTGGCGGACGCATCATACTCGGTGGAGGGGGCATACCGTTCATCAGCATACCGCTGGGAGGTGGCGGCGGTGGTACAGCTCCACCGAAGCCCCGCGGAGCCAGCAAATCCTTATCGTCATCCGAGGTGAGATCGGTAAAGTCCAGATCACACAGGCTCAGCTTGCGCGTCATGTTCTTCACAATCTCTTCCCAGTGGAGCTCGTTTTCGGACTTTTTCGGTTCTCCGTTGGCAAGCTTTTTGATGTCATTGTCGACGCTGGGCGATCGAGAGATGTCCTTGTTGCTTTTGCTCTTAGCCAGCCCTTCCTTAGCTTTGGAAATCAGGCCGGACATGTCACCGATTCGATTTTGGGGCTTCTCCTCTTGCGGGCTTAGCGGTAGGCAGCTTAGCTTCTGGGTCAAATCTTTCACTGTATGGTCCTTCTTTAGCTGTAGAATTAGCTTCTTATCTTCGTTATCCGATTCTGCTAAAAAAGGAAGAAAGTGGGAGAGATAAAAAGAGGAACGAATTTGAAACATTTGGCATACTTGTAGCTTGGAGTGAAACTATTAGTATCGTCTACACACAACGCAACGCAATTCTAATGCTGCACAGTCTTATTAGCAGCATTCCATCGAGTACTAGCTCTAATGACAATGGCTTACCTGGAACCGGTGGGAGATCTTGCCCCTTGGGCTCAACGTGGCCTCCATTCAACGAACCATTCGACCGTTCATAGGCCGTGCTCGTGGCAGAACGTCGATGGTAGCTCGTGTCGGAGGAATCCTTACCGTTTGCTAGCTGCTTCCCGTACGCAACCGATAGCCCCATCATCTGTGTCTTAATGTTGGGACTTTTGTTTTCGTCGTCCTGTTCCGACAACACGCCGGTGCAGGTGCGTGTACTTCTAACACTATTTCCATTGAGATCTGCCTTATAACGATCAGGGGCGGTGCCGTTGGAGATTGATACAGGCGCCATACTAACGCCACCGCTAGTGCCATGCTTCTTGAGCAATAGATTGCGACTATTGCGATACTCGACACTGTCCAGTTGGGATGTAGCGTTGGCTGCACCGTGCCCTATAGCATGGCCGGTGCCGTTCGTGTGTTCTATATGATTAGAGGGTTGTTGCTTATGCAAAATCACAGACGAGGTTAGACCGCCGTTGAGACGTAACTGAAGTTTGTCCTCTTCGTGGATGGTTGGCGGTGCTAGCAGCGACGAGTTCGTGAGAGGTCCGGTACCGCCTGACTGTCTGCGATAGTTGCTTGCACCATTTCGATGTCCCGCGTGATATCCTACTCGATCGAACACGACCAGTAGCGTTGCACACAATAACGCATAAACACACGCATACAGACGTAAAAGCAAACAAGCGCATGCGCCAAGAAATACATCAAATAAACGTGTGTTAGTAACAAATGAGCAATGAACAGTTGTCACACAATAAAGAATATTAGAAGCGTAACTCCAATGAAATTAACTTGTTGACAAAGTAAACTTACCATTGGTTGCATTATTTCCATCTTCCCCGGTTGGCACAATGCCGTTCGGGAATTGGCCGAGTTCTTGCTGTTCGCGCATTAAGTTCATTTGCCGCTCGGCTCGTTCGCGACGTCGCCGCAGTCCGGGCGTTACTCCGGTAGTGTCACGGGACGGATCGTGATATCCACTGCCGGGCAGGTGATCACCACTGTGAGCCGAGCTAGAACTGTCCTCATCCTGTTGACGTTGTCCGGGCAGCTGGAGTCCTCCGTACAGCTGTACCGGTACGACTGGTGGAGGCAGTGGTGGCGGCGGTGGTGGTGGAGGACCACTGGGCGGTGCCGAGTACATTGTGTACGCTGGCATCGGTGGAGGTGGTGGAGGAGGTGGTGGAGCAACTGAAGGCGGTTGGGGTGGAGCCGTTCCCGTGCTATGTCGACGCGATTTCCGTCGATCGGTCGTATCGTTGCCAGTGGAACGGTATCGAAGCGTTTTGCGCACAGTGTTGTCTGGTATGCGTATACCGTCGCACTCACCGTCCTCGAATCTCAGAACGCTCTCGTACAGCTGCAGCTGATCGAGCAAATCGAGATCAGTGCCTGGGCGGGACATGTATCGCTGGATGATGCCCTCCATGCCCTGCTGCTCCAGGAAGTCACTCTCGTCGTAGAAACTGTCCTGATCGCTCAAGCCCGACAGAGTTTTGTTGATCAGTGATGTAGCGTAGATCAACAGTTCGGTATCAGCGTTTTCGTAGTCTTTAAGAAGCCTGCAAATTGAGGGTGAAAAGAAGCAATTATTAATGGTCGAAAATCTCCTAAGCCACAGAGAAAAGGAAGTTCGCCGATGTTAGCGATATCCTATGTATTCTGGCTGAGTGAATAGCCTTACCGCATGATGTTGTTCCACGGAACAACGCCGCGGGCCGTATCCATGAATCGGATGGCGCTTACGAGCAGGTAGCAGTTGCCCTCACAGTACTCGACAAAGACTAGCAACAGCTTGAGCGCTGTCTTCACCACCAACCGATAGCGTGACGCGATCAGCGAGTACAGCCACTGGATGGTCGGCGAATGTTTCATCACACCGTTCATACCGTCCACGTAGAGCATCACCTGTCCGAGGGCTCGCAGAATGTAGTTCTGATAGTTCTGATCCGCTTCGCTGCCTATCTGCACCAGACAGTTGAGACCCCCGTGGGCAACAAATCCGTGCACCAGGTCTTTGTCCTCTTGGAAGATTTGCTTCAACGAAAATAGCACCCGTCGCAGTTCGCGGCCTTCGGAGGAAAGAAGTTTTTCTGAAATTGAGAGCATAGAAAGCATACAATCAGATGGTCATGCGTTTACAGTTTGCATTATGTTTACTTATATTTTTTATGCTTAAAATCTGTACATAAGCATTCATTGTAGCATAATCGTACTATAAATCATATACTTGGCAGGCCGGTGTAGAAAACGGAAGTCAATAGATCTTATATCGTGGCATACTGTCCATGAACGCAAGCAAAACAGTATCAAACATGACCGATCGAGACCGCTTTGCGCATAGGCCAAGTGAAGATATCAATCATCCGCTCCGGTGTCGTTGGCGACAGCCGCCGTTCCATGCAGAACTGGTTGGTCCGAAAACCGGCCCGCCAGTGACGCCCGGAAAGCTAAATGCGGATGGCGCCAGGCACGTGGTTAGGAAGAGAAAGGATTGCTTTGGGCAGTGGCAAAATTTGCTAAGCGCTCACTATTTTGTTTGCTGACGGAAAAGTGCTTGCACACCACGGCTCTGTTGTGCTAAAGCGAAATCCGGAAAAAGTGCTAAAGCGACCAACGTGAAGAGAAGGATGTACGCCAAAGACCGATAAAGGTGGCATCTTGTTTTCATACCGAAAGCATTCGCATTGGCGCTTGGCATCTCCCGTAGCAGGAAAGTCAAATTGACTCTTGTACAGACAAAACGCTAAAAAGACGACATGGGACGGTGCTATCACTGCCACTACCACAGCCACATGCATCCAGCAAAAGGAACTACCAACCAGGGAGCGATGTGCTATGCCCGCGGGCGGTTCGTTGTTGAAGAAAGCATAAACACATTTATGCTCTTGATTGAAAGGGCATTTACGATGTGCACAAAAGGGGGGTGAGCAGGGCACAGCACGGTGTACGTAGACGCACAATGTCTTCGGCTATTGTGTGCCTGTCGCGGCGTGCGCGTCATGAATAGCAGCGAGATCGCGGTAGTTTTATTTTACGCAACACACCATCATGCCAACGCAAAGTGAAGCTTTGCGTACGCATCAATCCATTTTGATTCATTATTAAATTATACACGTTATTAGATAAGAGAAAATTGGACAGTCGTCGTTATCGAGCCACACTCGCACCAGAACCGCCGTAGTTTCAACACCGTCACGGCATAATGCTGTTATGCGATATGTGAATTTGCCATGCGAAGCAAGAAGCATCATGCAGAAGCGATTTATTTCCCGATAGAAACCCTGGGACAATGCGAAACGCACTGCCCAGCGAGTTCCAGACAGAGTTCCATAGAAGCAGGGCAGTCCATAAAAAATAGGAAGCATTTCACAGTCCGCCGGGGTCGCAGTAATTTTCGTCAAAGCCAAGTTAATAAGCTCATTAGCATCGTTAAAGTCGGCTTTCCATCAAGTTGTAACGTTCGCAGTTTCATCGATCTTCCTTAGTTAATAAAACAAACATAAACTTTAAACGAGTCGTTCTAAATTGGACTTCGTTTATGGCAGCATTCGTGTTATGATGTTCTTTTAATTACCGAATCGTCTGGACTATGTTTGACCGTTTACTATTGCAGCGAGCCGAGGTTCCGTTTCCCACACTACCAAGTATTGCATTACGAACAATAAGCTCCCTTCAAAGAACTTGCTTGGCTCGAGCAAGCTAGCTAGTTAGTTAGTTGTGGCTAGTTTTCGTAAAACAACCGAAACCGAAAGCTACAAACTTTTTCCATCTCCCACCACTGTGATAAAACAAGGGCAAAAAAGGGTCGAACCTGGTTCGTTAGACCTTGATCGTGAACTTAACAACCGTACATCAAATTCACCGTCGGCATCAATCGGACTGTAAACTGTAAAGCCTATCTAAAGCTATGCATGGAGCGAAAATAAACCACCGAATGTCAGATTCGATTTGGATGCTTGCCCCAGTGGACGGCAGAGTTGGCACAGTAAATCACAACACACACACACACCCACACCCTCAAACACCGACCCAGTGGTACTAATCGACAATGACCTCATGGAAGAAAGCGGAAAACCATGTATCACCAATCACGGCTGATGGTGCGCGTGTAGTGCCCGACGGTGATGCCACTAGCCGTAGCGCTCCGAAAAGTGTTTCGAAGATGCGGACAAGGTAAATCGGGGGGTGAACAACACTCACGCCCCTGATGCAGATTAGATCAGAAAAAGGGAATTTAACCCCTACACCAAGTGTGACAAGCAAACCCCTCTCTTGGTATGTTTTTGATATTTGTTTTATGAACACAGTACACGGCGGGTGATGGTGTGTGGTGTGGCGATGTTGCTAAAAGCTATAAACTTTTATGGCATCTTCTTCAGAAGTTTTGTAAGATGGGTTTTTGGGACTCTTCCGGCTGCTTGTGCACTGTTGTGCACTGTGGCTTCTTTTCAAAACATTACAGGACCGGGTTCGTTCACCCGTTCCCTCGCTGGTGTGTGTGTGTGTGTTTATGGTTTGTGTGGTGATCTGTGGTTTCAATATCATTTATTGAGCTTTTGGGCGATGTTCAGGTCTTTCCGTTTTCGCTTTCCATTTCCTTCGGCTTTCGAGAGAGTTTCCGGCCAGACGAGCATTTTGCATCTTTCTGCCGAGAGTGGCCGTAACCTTAGCAATGCCATGGTAACCGATTCGCACATAAAACCACCAGCAAAATGACGACGACAAGTCTTACAAAGTCTAACCTCTGTCGTCATGTGTTAGCATGTGGTGCGCTTCCACCACACCATACGGAACAAAGGAGCATCCGGTACATACTGGTTGATGTTGATTTTGCCGACCATCGGTGCGATGGGCTCATAAATGAAGAATAATCGAAAAAGGTAGGGTAGTCTGTACTGAGGATTCAAGGTGTTGGTGGCAGAAAAGCACCGTCAGCTGCTTTTAGCAAATTAGCTGCACAAGGTAAGTTTGAATAATATTATGAATCGTTGGGTTTTTTATTGTACAGAATATTACAAAAAACCACAAATATTAATAAAAGATAACTTAAGTGCGCCTCCATGTTTAAGCACAGAGGACTCACAAATGATATATTTACAGGATTATATTCCAGTTACTTTTCAAGGCATGCTTCGGGTCGGCACAGAGAACAACAGACTCACTGCACACTTGGTACAACGTTCCCATCCCGTTGCTGAGGATATTTTTTCTCTACCCCTCCATTGAAGTTCGAGCATAAACTTTAGCATTACACACCTCGCGTGCATGTGTGTGTGTGTGTGTGTGGGGACACTCATAAATAAACAACGGAATCACACAGCCGTTGACACACATTTCATCTTTTACCGTCTTAGAATCTGCCATTATTTGCCGGCCTTTTTGCCATTCCCGAAGGTTGTGAAATCGCTGCACCGTGCCTGGAACCTGTGAATCCGTGTTGCTGTATGTATGTGTGTTTGTATGTGTGTGTGACGCAAATACACGATTACAGCGTCTTTTTTCTTAGTTGGCTCTTTCGTTCAGCCAGATTGGACGAAGAAATCGTGACAACGCTCGAAAGGGTATGAATGAATTATCTAGAGAAATTACAACCTTGACCGTTATTCTGTATGTTTCTGTCAGTTCACGTTTCTTGGGCGTTTCTTTATGAGATTTTAAATGCAGGATAGGCATTTGCGTTGTTGAGGTTTAAAAAAAATACATCATTGTCTTAAAATGTCTGAAAGCTTTTAAAAGTATAATATAACACAAATTAAATTTTTGAAAAATTGTGAATGGAGCATAACAATCGACAAATATTGTATTCACTTCGTGCAAATTGTTAACTAGTTATAGTTTTGGTTTAGTTTTTTTCTCATCGTTAACTTAACAATCCGTATTAGCAAGTCTTAGGGATAGTTGTTTACACTTTACGCCAAACGTCTGCTGAGCGCATTCCTGTCTACTCCACCAATATCCCATTCAGTACGGATACTGTTCCTAGTGTGATAATCGATTTTTATGCCTCGACTCAAATGATCCACCTCCGGCGTTTTTGATTAGTTTGGTGCTACACAAGGATCATCAAGAAGGAGAGCAGACCTCAGAGCACGGCAGCAGCAGTCAACGAATCGATATTAATCTTGAACGAGTGTGTATCTAATATCCTGCTCAGATTTCTGCGGTTCTGTGCCGTTTTGTTGGGTAGGATGGTCCATCCCCGTGTGTTACCCCTGGTTGTTAAATAATCGACCGAAATTCCATTCCATACACTCACGCACAGAAATTCCTACACGTCAAGAAAGACCTCGCCAGAGGCGCTTCAACAACACCAGCTCCCATGAGGGTGAAGGTGGTGCAGAGCAAGTGGCATCACCGAATGACTTATGCGAGTTGTGCCTCCATCTTGTGCATAGAATCTTGAACATCGTGGCGCTGAACCGTCAATTACGCCCGAATTTGTTCACAATGTTCGCAAACAGCTCGCACATGTGAGTCCGAAGCGCAAGCGAAGGGCCCGATGTGGCAGCCCACATCGTTGTCTCAGGGGTCATACCATAAACAAGAGCCAAAGCATAAACGAGCTCAGAATATTGAACATTTCGTTTCGCATTTGTAATTTTGCACACAAACACACACACACGCACTCGCAAACACGATCATATCTGGGTGGCGTGCACCAAGCAATGTCGTATTTTCCGATAGCTGGTGTTGTGTCACCAATTCGAAATTTTTCGGCACCGACGAAACTATTCACAGCGACGTGTCGAGGGTCTGGAGACGGAAGCGGACCACTGCTTGAAGGAAATTGGGAAAATTTCGCTTCTTCCTTCGTACATTGACCCTCTCTTTTGCCAGCCCTTGGGCTGCGTATAAGCGTATTATGTAAATCATAAGAATCGCAAACGAATACGCCCGGCGTATAGGGACAGCATTGGGATTGCTGCACCATAAATACACTTTCCTTATGTGGGTTGGTGTAGGTTGCGATGGAGATTCTGGCTCTTTGTAGTCCTTTTTTGTGGCTAGCACACAATGTATGGTTATTGAAATTTCTTAACTCATACTTTATGATCTATACGTTACACATCCAAACGAGTATTAGCTAAGCAGAGTTGAGGCACTTCCCCAAAGTGTACTAACAAATGTAATGCCTTCAACCCAAAATCTTTAAGAATCTTTCAGCTACAGAGTCGCACAAACTGGAGCATTTTTCATCATGATTTCAGGATTATTATTCATCCAGCTTATGAAGCTAATAGGTAATCCAGCGTTTCATTGGAAATTCGCCCTGCAAAGTACCACCTATCGCTAACCGTCATGATCGTCACGTAAAATTCAATCAATCGCCCTCACAAACGGAGGCGATAAAATAAATTGAGCTTCAATGGGCAGTGTCTGAGCAGACTAAAAGCCTTTCGAAATTCGCGTCAGGCTGTCTCTAGGTCTAGGCGTACAATAAAGCGGTTTAGCGGAGCGGTAATTTCGTTGTTTTCATCCGCCCGCCTAGAGGTTACGGACGTCCCGAGACACTCTCGTTTGCAGTCTGCAGTTGTGGGGCGTACAATGCCGATGTGGCGTGAATGTTAAAATGAGCACACACACACACAGACATAAAAAAAAACTATATGAGTGAGAATCATTTTAGGTAATCCCTCCTAATTTAAGTGATAAAATTTCACCTTTCTAGACTGCACAGCAGAGGGTTTGGGTCGACCAAAAAAAAAGGCGCCTCAATCACACGGAAGACGGTCGCGGGCAAAATGGGCGGCAATCTCTCACCCAAACGCGACCAACGGCGGCCGCGACTCAGTGGCCGACCGCGGACCACTTCCTTAGAAGCGAATCATTATTGACAACGGCCAAAATGAAGGGCAAAACTTTCACGCCTACCAGAGAGCTCGGCTCGGTACTCCGGTGTCCGGATCGTCGTAAAGGTAAATCGATTTGAAAATGTCCAAGTTCAGTGCTGACCTTTCGTTACGGTACTATCGTGTTAAAACGAGGTGAACGTACGGATTTAAAACGGATCATAAAACATTCAAACGATCCTACAGCTGCTCAGGATCGTTGCATACATACACACTGAAACTCACTTTCAGTGTTTTAGCGCTATAGAATGGGATAAAATGCCAAACTTTAAGTGAAAGTTATGGCACTTTGTACGTGATGATTTAAGAAATTAAATACACTACTATTGTCCTTCATTTTACAACATTGAATGTAGTTTAATTTTGAGAATAATCAAATTGTAATTGAAACACAACGAAAGTTTGATTGAAAACAGGTCTTAGTATCCGCGCAAGCCGAAAGCGAAAATCGTCCACGCGATGATCAATGAAAGCGTCTCGAACGGTTTCAGGGTGGGTGCATTTGGGTGCCGCCAGATAGACATCAAGTTTGACATCAAACTTTTCACCCAGATTGGGTAGCTTGGCCTCTGCAGTGGTCTCACTCTGTACTATGTTCAATTTAGAACGAACGGTGATTTTTAAGTTGGGTGAGTTTGCAAAAATGAACCATATTTTGTAGGCCATCGCTCACCGATTCGAGCAATTTTCTCTTGCACACAGCGCTCCTTTCTACTGGCCATGCGAGAAGCCAGCGGTTATGGTGCACCTTTTCTTTGTTCATGTTTCGCATTGATCAATTTTAAGGTTGGATATAGTGAAATACTTTCAATTTACACGTTGCTTCGAATGCGATGGACAAATTAGGTCAAGTTCGGTGTTGGTAGTGAAATTAAAACTTTATAACCAGTCGAACCCGTGTTTACCAGTTTGTAATGTAAGTTTATAACTTATCAATCCTCTGTAATGTAAAAATGTTTGTTGTTTATTATAGCTTATCATCTGTTAAATAGATACCATGAAAAGGCAAGTTTTGACGACGAAATAAATCATCCGGGTTTAAGTCGGAAAGCACAAAAACAAAAAAAAGAACCTTAGGATTGTCCATGTTATCCCCTAATTTACCGAGCACAATGAGCGACAAACGACGACGGTTGGCAAGTAATGTGCTGCTTTGTAACCGTCGTAAAAAGTGACCATTAATTCGGAAATGGTCGCCTTTGCCCAGGATGCAATTTATCACCATAATCATAATGCTGCTACCAGAGCGGTAAAAGGGTGATGGAGTACGGATGTAACGTTTGGTGGAGTGGGTTTTTTTTTGTGTGCACAAAGTTGGGTGTTAATTTTACGAATTATTATCGATAAGCGGGGTTCCTTTGGGTTTCGGGCTGCTGGTCATTGCAATGTAATTAATGGTAGTACACTTTGCGCGCTTTTCTTTCACATTCAACAATCTTAATTCCGACGTAGAAATGCGTCTCAGCGGCATGCTTCACATCGATAAAAATCAATCACGAAAGAAAAAGCAAAAGGCTGCTTTTTTGTTTCAAATATGATGTGAAAGATGTGGAACAGCATACGGAGGAGAGCATTTGGCATGATTCGAATACAATACCAGTGCGGATTGTGCTTTTTCTTTGCTTCTTTACATGTCGTTCGGGGTTGAATGTGAAATTTATGTGATTTTATTGCATCTTGATGCTGGCTTGAACTCACAAGCACAATCGACACACATACCCCAATACCGACTGTACAACGTTTGGTAGTTTCATATTTGCCTCGAAGCAGCCGGAACGCGATGTTCCGGATTGTTATCTTCTTAATAATGGATTCATCGATGGATATTGGATAAGAATGGGATGGTATCAAACCGTGGCAATAAAAAAGGTCATAATATTTTGCTGAGCACCGCATTGTTTACGATGCATTACTGCTGCGATGGTCGTCATTGATTGTGGTATATAGATTCAGGGCGCCAAAAAATGTGAAAAGATAACTTTAATCTAAACGCTAATTCGTTATTTTACTTTCCGGTTTGTAGATAATTTTCATTATGTAAAAATACCCATGAAGTTTGTTCCTTTATAACAAAAGTATCATTGTTTTTTTGCGTTTAAACAATTCGTATTTATTATTATATTTAATATTTGTCGCTTGTTGAACATGTCGACCTTGGTTTGTGTGTGACATAGCAGGAAAAAGAAGCAAAAATGTAGCGATTAATAAAAACTTCTAGCAACATGGTCAGTCTATGACGGAAACTAAGCCTAAAGCAGACTAATCCTAGGTATGCACATGGATGGATTGCTTGTACCATAGACCATAAGGTAGTCACATGAATGTCGCTAACTGTCGCATGACGCGAGACCTGAAATTCCAATCCTCTGAACGATACTGCCACTCAGCTAATCAACGGGAACAGCGTCTGTCTTGTTATCCGTAAAGAAAAAAAACCCGCGTGAGATAGATAAAGCAAACCCGCGGAGACAAAACTATGGCATGAATAGGCGAAAGAAGTGTGGCACAAGATTTCTAGTCTGCCGGTCGAAACGAAACCGGGCGAAGAAGTTCAAGTTCATTCATTTAAAGGCATTTGGCGCAGTTATGTTTGTCGGTTTGTGTAAAGCGAAATCGAAGCCACCCAAAGCCTTTCACAGCTTCCTCGATTGCAACTACCAGACAAACATCTTCCTCCGTCAGCTTTGCACAACCCCAGTCTTGCCGATCGTTGCAGTAAATGCAGGTAGTCTTGCTTTTTCTTCGTCTCTTTCTTTTTTCTCCCACAGCACACGAGCTGTCAACCAAAATGGTCAACGAGCTCATCAGCACCGTCCTCAGCAGCTTGGCCTCTCTCGTCTAACGCTTTCGAAAGATGCAGCTACCATAGCAACGGAATGGCAATGCAATAGACGGTTGAGCTCGGGGCTTGCGGGAGCTTGCAATAGTGCGATGAAAAAATGTCATTTGCTCGTGAGGACTAGCGAAGGAAAGCAGGCACTTTCCTGAAGCTTTTTTCCCTCTCCCATGCAATTCATTGGAGAATGTTTCCGGTGAAGCTTTACGGCAGCGGCTCTTTGAATTACAGTGACGATACAGTACAAGTTTATGAAGTTGGCTCTTTTACTTACTTAAAACACATGTTACGATAAGTTTTCATACAAGTTTTGTAAAATCTTATAACCCTAACAAATGCTTGTAAAAAATTTAAGAACGTATGTAACAAACTTTAAAAGCGTTTCTACCGAGACTAAATGGTTGTAGAAAGACAAAATCTCAACTCCAACCAAGCATCAAGCAAGACAAGAAAAAGGAAAACCCTTGCTCAAAAACACGTGGGCACAACACAAACGGACTGCCGTTCAATTGGAGACCACGATCTGGAGAAAACATGAACGAACATAAAAATAAAAATCAAGCAGCAAAACGCGACGTGATTGACTGTGCACGAAGCACCCTTTCGGTATATCGACACACTTAACAAGCGCTTGAAGCTGTAGGAAGTAAAGTTATGCTCGGAGCTTTCCAACGTTTTTAGATAGAATGGTTTAAGAGGAATGTTTTCCCGTTAAATTAAGAGTAATGGATTGTTTTAAACAACAAAATGTTGAAGATTGATCTGTGCATGACAAAAGCAAATGAGCTACATTCACCTTGACTGGG
Organism: Anopheles gambiae; assembly: GCF_943734735.2. Lineage (NCBI taxonomy): Eukaryota > Metazoa > Arthropoda > Insecta > Diptera > Culicidae > Anopheles > Anopheles gambiae. Next base: position 67,907,353 of record NC_064601.1, on the reverse strand, counting down.
TCAGCGCACGGCGAGTGTGTCAGTACTTGCGACATTACCAGAGTAAAATGATCATAAACACAAATTGCTACCCCTTCGGGAGTGCAACGGTTTAAAACTGTTTACCATCACTGACCTTGCTCAAGCCCTTTCTCAACAGCGCATTTGAAAACGGTTTCAAATGGAATGGCTCATCGAGCACTCTGTACAGTGTTTTGCATCCGACAACAAACTTCGGCGGGTAAATATTTGGGTCGTTTCAGTGCTTTGCGTTTCAGTACCGTGTGTACACACAAGCGGAGACGAGACGATGAGCCAATCATCTCGAATGAGTCATTCAAAGACAATAGTACTGCTCAATTATATGTTGTGCGCGGTGTTTAACAATGCTTCACTGTGTGATTAATTTTGACATATGTAAAACCAAATTTACTACACTGAGTGAATGTATGAAACGATTGTAGCGCAAGATAATGAACATTTATCAATTTTTCTCACTCACAAAAATGAACCAATTAGCTGTGTCCCAAAGTTTCATCTGCCATCAACCCAAACATGACTTTTACTTGTATGTTAAAACTTTGGCAAACAAACACACGGCAACGGACGACATAATTGCCACCCTGGTTTGCTAATAAATAATCATAGTGTATGGCTGGACCTTCATAATTCCGTTCAACGCGGCACTGAAGCCACTTCCCAAATGAAGCCATCCATCTGCTACGATTGAACCGTGTCCGGCATATCGTATCTAGTCTCTTCCACGGCTCCATAAGCTAACAGACAAAAAAAAGACGAAAAAAAACTGGCCAGGAATTTTCCCTACGCTAGCCAGCTACCGTACAAGCTGCACGGCAAAAGCGAACAGAACGATAGCCGGAGTTTTTGCCATCGATTAGTGAAAGCACGTAACCTCACTTTATTATAAAAACACATGCTCCGGGTAAGGGCTGTTGAAGGGGTGTTAATTCTTTCCCTTGGCACGTTTCTGCTCGCTGATATTCGCTTTCGTGGGGAACGAAGCTTTTTATTTGCAAAGATAATCCGCGTCTCAAAAGTTCCTTTCGCGCTGATTTTGGTACAGGTATATCAGGATCATAAATCGAACGATGAGATTATTGACCAGAATTACGAGAATCATGGTGGTAAACATGAGCGACAAAAAACATTAAGCTTCACTAAGCTCCCACAAGAATGTACTCGTAAAAACTAGGTCTTGTTACGGGCACTGATTGAATGAGTTGCAGTTTTGTTGATTCATCCCGAAAGCTCAAATCTCATTCTCTTTATCCGAATCTGTACGTCCATTGGGTAAGTTTTATGCCCGTGTTTATTGTGACCCACGTATACGGTCGAATTTGACACAGTCACTATTGATAGTCCAGGACTACTAACGGCCAGGATTTAACGTCTTTTAAGCTATGGGAATAGCGAAATTCACAGGCTCGTGGAAGAATCTTCCGAAAGCCACGGCACTTCCGTTATTCCCACTGGAGCACTTTTTTCGATTGATATCTTCTTTCGTACCTCACACATTGTGGCGCCACGTTCCATCACGTACTGGCCACTACACAGCTGCCCTGTTACGTTTGTGAATTCTGCCCGATCATTACTCGCCTTGAAAGGGCAAATCCCACCAAACTATCATCACTGTTCGTTGCTAATAAAGTACCGTTTAGTACTATCGACCCGATGGCTACAACTAGAATATGCTTACCCACCCGTGCCATCCACGGAAGGAGGCACAGATATTGCGTTGGAAATTCTCAAATTATCGTCCATCGGGCCCCCTCCTCCGGTTGCTTTATTTCTCATCCGCAATCTTCACCCGCAGGTCGATCAACGTATTCAAGAGGCATTATTATCGATTTCGACGCCAGAATACCGAATGAAGCTAATCGGTGACGCTGGACTTTGCAATTTCCTTTTGCCCCGTGGGTACTGGAGCTGCAAAATTCGGCAGCTTCAGCTGGGAGTGGAGCCTTTTTGAAGCCAAAAGCAAACATGCGGGCAAACCATGCTACCGTTGCCGTTGGATGCACTAGCTCCGAGAGGGAGGCCGAAGATAGGATGACGTGGTGAATATTTGGGGTCGTGTTTGTTTAAGACAAAGCCGTACAGAGGTACAATGGAACTTTGGGAAGGCTATCACACATACATTCGAGGGTTGTATGCGTAGATAAACGAAGCTGCTGCTCACTGACATCATCATTAGCTGTCGCTTTGTACACGGCATCGTGTGTTTGCTCAAATATCTTAGAGGTTACCGCACACATGTGACCCCTACGATGAGGCCAGCATATATTCTCCAAACGAAATTAAATTATGGGGTTTTATTTGGTGTGACTATGACAATAATGTATTTTATAGTCACATGAAAGTAACATTTGTTGCATGATTTTCATGTTTGTATAACATTCAAGCGATTTTATTTATTTGCAGGATTAGACATGAATAGAGAAAATATAGATAACTATATAATGTTAAATAATACACCGCATGTAGTAGAGAAGTGTTGCAGTGTTTTTGTTGTTGTTAAAATGTTGCACAAGCGTTGTATGCAAATTCACACTTGACAAAGAGATTTGAAGTCTAGTTTGCTGAGAAACCTTTGCTATCTTAGTGAATGGTATGAGTACCGAACATTCCTCGACAGCAAATGTTGTAGCGATTGGTTTAAGAAGGATATGGCCACTTCTAGAATCCATCAACACTTATACCCACGACCACCCATGTGACTACGATTGTGCTGTGTTGCGAAACAATTTTATGCAAACACTCTTACAGCAGTTGCAATAGAACCGAAGTTCAACATGATGCGTTTTTAGACCCCACAGAAGCAATGAGTCAATAAGGCAGTGAATGAAGCACAGTGTCAGCCCGGCGTAACACTTCATGTGTATTACCATTTTCATAATGATCACTCCATACAACAACCTCATCTTCCGACGGAGCATCACTCGCACCAGCGGCGTAAGTGGTAGCAAAAGGGTGGCAGCAGGAGCATCATCAGCATAATAATGGTTGAAAGACAGGTCAAGCCAGAATCAGCTGCAAACGCACGAGGGTAGGCCTGGATAAGTCCTGCCGTGTTCGTATGAATTTATGACCGAATGCCAACCGATCGATGGTTATGTTTTCTTTCGATAGCGATAATTGCCTAATTAGCATAACAAAACATCGATTCAGCGGCGAGGAGACACGCGAACGACGAGACGATCACGGCCCATGACACACCATAGTCTGCAGCATCACGACCTCTTTCGCTTCCTCGGTTGTTCCTTTTCCGCGATTCCATCGGGCCTATCGGGAAGCAAATGGTTATGAGCTATCAAAACTGCTGATGCTTGTTGGTCATTGATTGCGTTGTGGGCGGTGTGGGCATAGAATAAGCGGCCGATGCTGTTGTACTGTGTTGTGTTATGGTTTTTTTTTCTCTCTGTATCTTTCTCTCTTTACCTCCCTCTCTCACTCTCTACCCTCCCAACTATCCATTCGTTCGTAAGATTCGTTCCATACTTTCTTCTCTACGCATGACTTTTCGGTATTGGTGTGTACACAACCTCATCAAACGGTAATGAATGATAGGGCACGATTAGTCTTAACTGTTATTTTACTGGTCAATTTCAGCAGTAAACGTGTCCCTAACAATGTTCTGGTTAACCAGCAAATTTGGATTTTCGCAAATAAACAAGATAAAGAAATATTGCTGAGCGTTCATGAAGAGACCAGTTCAAAGAAACAAAATGGTTGCTTTAGTTTGGGGGAGGCCAATCGGTACTATACTTCTTGGTTCAATGCTGTCAACGCCCTGTAGGCAAAGCTGCCCACTTTTAACGAGACTGTGGCGTACAAATTAAGTCGAACGTGTAGCACAAATGGGTAGATAATCAATTTTGGAAACCACACACTAAGCACCACTGGCGCTAATAGTGATTTAGAGGTGAGTATGTACAGCCACAGCGTGCGCCTGCAAAACCGCCAAAGTGAAATTGGAAATTTATCAGCTTCTACATTCTGCGCCAAACCACTTCATTGCCCCCATCGAGCGAAAAGCGTACTGGGACAAATTGTGGTGGCACAAAAAGCAGACCTGCGTTCATATCCTTCCTAGGACAGAATGGGATGCTTGATAGAACCATTACAGTGCTTTGCAAAGCCCGCTTACGCCAATACGCCGATTTTGATAGGACTACATTTGCTGGCCATGGTGCAGGATGCTATGGCAAGCGGTTTCAAGCCATCCTGGGAACGATCAGCGCCTGCATGGGATGGCTTTTTTGGCAGTTGTTGTTGTTGTTGATGCATTTGCATTCGCATGCAGCAGAATGTGCGAAGCGTTTGGAGTAATGGAATGGAATAAATTTTATTTCTAACCCCGGAGGGAACTGTGCTACTGGAAGCATCGAAACCGAACATGGCCAGAACGTTAGGTAGCTATGGGTATGGTAGCTCGTCTGTGAGTCGAGCGGCAAAAACGTTTTTCGTAAATTGTCGATGGATAAACCTGTTGCGTACCCGATGGTGTAATGATCGTCTGTATTTTACTCCATCTTTCGATCAAATATTCTCATCTTCAATGCGCAAAACTGGCATTTGCCCACTGTTTCCTTTCATCAAACTGTCCACCAAAACGTATGAGTTTGAAATGTTTATTCAAATCAAAGAACAAATAATCATATTTTACGATCCTTTTTAATGGTGCAGAGAATAAAGGCTTTTGAAGCGACATGCCGTACGGCTAGGTTGCTTTTATTACATTATCAACCAACGTGCTTGCCGGGTTGTGACGGACCGTCCGTTCCATTTCATCACTCGGCCATCCCAACGATTGAAGTAACCAATTTAAATTTTATTTACATTTCATTGTCCCTCGGGGAAGGATGCAAAACCATGACTGTGGTTCGAGCCCATATATGTGGAAGAAAGGATAACGAAATAAGGACAAACACAAAATCCCTGGCCAACGTCTGTCGTTTCGGGGGTCTTATGCCCCTGGCCGGTGACGTTCCAATACCAATGGCTTCGATACATCACTTCGATTTTCCGCCAACCGCCCGAGAGTCTTCGGTGCTGCTCACAAACTACTATAACACCAACACAAACAAAAAGCAACAGAAAAGGAAGCATTTCTGCAGCATTATATTGCGATGAAAAGAAAGCCATTATTCGGTAGGGTTCAATCGAGTTAGCTGCCGGAATTCATCCGGGACACCCAGGTGTGGCGTAGCGAATCCAAAAACTCGATCGTTACGTCCGGAGTTAATTGAGTGAAACATCAAAGAAGGAACAACTAAGTTATGCAGACGATTGAGATGGCTACGCCTGGCGTCACAGCCAGTGTGTGCCGATTTCTTTGTCCTTTTTCTTTCCTGGTGTGCTGGTAGCAAAAGGTAGGTAACTTCTGAACAACTAATCCGTACGGAATTTGACTGTGGAATGCTCTTTGTCTTCAAGGAAATGTTGAGCGTCTTGTTGAGGCAAGGACAGTGGTTCTTTAAATTTTTTAAGAACATATCGTAAAACAACCATCCTTTGTGTCTAACGGAAACCCTACTAACCGAATAGAAGACTACTTCCTCCTGCATGCAGAATGTATAGGTTAAATTTCTCGGGCTGTGAAATTAAAAGCATGTTGCTGTTATTGTTGTCCTCGATATGTAATAACAAAAGAAGTACACTTTGTCTACTTCTAATAATCGATCGATATGAGCTTGTAGTACATTTTGAACTGCAACGTTTTTACCTTGCGGCGTTGAGAGGTAAAATTAACTTGTTTGGCCGTGCCGTAAACATCTAAACATCCCAATATACCATATAACATTTATGACCTCAAGCACGGAGCACGATTTCCCGAGATCCCATTTCCCATCGTATCCATCGTCACGATATGTCCAAGACGACAAAGATGTACCGGCCGGCCGAAAGGAATATGATTCTTGTTCGTTTAAAGTGCCTTGCACGCTCTCACGGATGGACCTATGACCGTTTTTAGGAGGGCAACGTGTTTTGTCATTCCCGGTCACCGGAAGACCCGAATGGCTTTCACCCTGTGGTGCACACGAAAAGAACGTGCCCCGGTGTGTAATAATTCTTGCAGACTTACCGATAATGGAGTGAACTCGGACGCTGAGCTGCGTACGGACGACCAGTGAGTTTTTGCGGCTGTGAGTGTACGTAAATGAAAATAAAATCAGATAAAAGAAACTCATAAATACTACAGTTTATTAGCTGAGGAGCAGTCAGTAAGGGACGGGTTCGTTTCGGGCGGGAAAAGTCAGTCAGCCTGTCAGGGGTTTCTGAATTGTTTACTCAAAGTTTAATTAAAAGCATGCAGTAAGATTCTTCTTTTATTAACTTCAGCAAATTCTGTTACATCGGGCACGTTCGTGAACAATGTAACAGCAATTCATGTGTACTGTGCTTACTGTGCCCAGAAAACTATTATCCAATTAGTGTTTCAACCCTGGTTTTTTTTATCCTGACTGCCTTAAAAGAATGGTAAAATAAGTTTCAATCCGATTTGAAAACTCAAACACTTCAAGAACATTCTCAACTCTTCGCCAAATGATCGTGCAATTTCTTACACAAACTCTAGCAATATCCAGAAAAAAGGAGTGTCTTTTTATTGCCACTTGCGTCATTAGCACACTCTACCAAAACTGCTCTGCATAAACTGATCCGTAAGGTGGTACAAAGTGTCAAAAGAAAATGTGATATTTTTTTTTTGCAAATGCATCCTCCAACAGATCCAACTTTGGTGACAACACAAAACGAAGTCGTTACAAACTATCGCCCAAGAGCTTGCACTACCGGCTAAACTTTTCAACTATTTGAAAGAAAACTTGAACAGTGAGAAAGTGGACTCAAGTAGGATGCTACCGTAGCAGCATACAGTGTTAGTTAGGCAGCAGCAGCAGGAAAGCTGGAGATTCGCATGAAGAAAGCACACAATTTTCGCGCCATTCTTTTGCGGGAAATTAATGCTTTGCAATTAGCTCAACAATTCCGTTCGCCGGAAGTGATCCGGCAAGGATGCCAGCGAGAGCAATTTAAATTCATCCCTAACTGGTGGCATGGTTGTGATAACAGGTTTGGAAGGGGAAAAAAATGGGAAAACTACGCGTTTGTCTAACTTACTTTGCGTTGAGCCCTTCAATATCTTCGGATTGTTCGGCCAGCGACGATTCCAGATCGAGGTATGCTCCATAGTCTCCGTCTTTGTATACTTGTAGCGCCGCATCATCAAGCTGTCGAGTAAAGGGTAAATTGAAAAGTATTATATAAATTAATTTAAAATATGCATGAAGCAACACGTAAGATAATCAATATAAAAATTTCAACATACATTTGAAATACAAATGTTGCCAACGAAGTATTTCGACCTACACTTATTATTCGAACTGCAGTCCATTTTATACAGTTTCAACACGTTTACAAATATGTGCAATTGTTAAAGTTATTTCAACGTTGCGAGTCTTTGCCGTATGTAATAATCGCTTTATTGATCCCAAGCTCAAGAGATATGTACATATATGAATTCGAGAGCTTTCCTATTTTACATTTATTTTGATGCATTTAGTCGCACGGGTGGATTCACGCTCTCGGTGGATACAACATTGCTCGTAATAATCCCCAGCAGTCTGACCATAGCGAAACCTTCGCAAGGTGAATGAAAATGAAAATTTATTATTTAATTTTATGGTACGTAGGCTCATATTTCGGAGCACCTTGACGAGGTAGCCTCTTTTTTGCTCATCACGGTTTGAAAAATGAATATTAGCTCTATCTGCCGCGCCGCTCCCGGTAGTGTCTGTAAACATTCGCACGAACGAGAGAAAACAACAAAGTGCATCCCAAAATTGGAAACTGTAATAACCGGAGCTTCCGAGACAGCACAACAATAACGAAGGTACATGCACACAAAAAAAAAAACAGCCCAACCAACGCGTCACTGTACGCCATTTTTGTACGCATTCCCCTTTGCCAGCGAGACCTTTCGGACGGCTGCTCGGACGATCTGCCCGTAAACCGGTGAAGGTCATAAATCGTTCCACTGCAACTGGATCATTTCCGAATGGTACAATGAGTGCACCGGTCACCGGCGATATGGGAAAAGCGATGCGCTCGCAACGGTTCGGTGCGTTTGTGTGGTGTGTGTGTGTGTTTTTTTTTTATTATTGTCTTTGAAGCCACAGTGTTTGCTTCATGCCCGCTGACCGCAGCGGTGAAATGCAATACAAGACGGATATGGCCAAGCATGGTTTATGCGCAGGATGCAAGTGATAAAACAATTTATCACATTCTGACAGCACGGAAAACACACTTCTTTAGCCCTTTATAATTAATGTCATGCATAATCCGGCCGAAATTTTAGCAGTTTGTACAGCAAAAAGGGCACAATCATTCCCACGAGGAGTGTTTTGTTGTTGTGTTTTCCTCCATTGGCACTGTTCGTTACGATCCCGGCACTTTTGCAGCTAATGAACTATGAAAAATACTGCGATTAAATATGTGTTATTTACGGTAACCGAACAAACAAAAGCAAAAAGCCCAATATTTCTCATTTCTTAGCGAGCATGTACGCACTCTTGTATTACAATAATAGACACAACGAAAGTGATGAATTTGAATAACAATCTTTTACCAAAAGTCTTTGTAAAATACGATTGACTTAGAAATAAATCAAATACGATAGAAATTAGATCTAATTTCCACGGAAATGCTTAGTATTACACAATTTATTCCAAGGTAAAAAAGAAAGAAATTATATTACTCACACCACAACTTTACTTTTCGATGATGGCCCTACAAAACCGTACCGTATGTGAATTTGTTACGTATCTTCGACAGCATACTCTCATACGCTGGGCCGTGTATGATTTGCTTTTTCATACGCCGCCCGTTCTAATGATCACCGATGGAGCCCATTGAAATCGAAACTAGACGATAGCTATTTGTACCAGAGTGATGTCTAGCTTTCGATTTCAGCTAAGGTGCCATTAATTATATGTAACCGTCACCTCCCCTGCCTACCGACGCGGGGCAGTACTGCCGTGCATCTACGCATTCTACATCGAGCATGGATTGGGAGGCTCTTTTAAGCTTCCAACTTCCCAACTTTCGTGTGTTTGCATGTATGTTCGTGTGTGCACTCGCCACATAACTGAGTCATTATTATGATTTGCAGTAGACCTCCGACACCACAAGCCACCAGTTCACTGCAAAGCCCACCCATATGGCGTGAAAAGCGATCCCTCGCTAGAAGCGCCACCTGGGAGGAGGAAGACCTATTTCATGCCCATTCTCTCTCACACCCGAGGCAACCCCTTGTTGTGGTTTCGATGCGCGTAATGATGCGATGCTGTAATAGATGAAGCGAATGAGCGATCGTTTGTTCGGTTGGCTTCGCGAAAACTGAACATCTTCTGAGGAGCGTTCGAGCCCGCGATGCAACGCGATATCTGCCTAGCGAAAGGAGGGCACTATTCGGGGGAGAGGACGCGCATGTCGTGATTCACCTTCCGACATTCATTTCTTTAAGCTAGTCTCCGGAAGAATGGTAAGCGATAGTTTCAAACCGCCGGAGAAACGATGCAATCGATCGGAGTGGTGGCAAAGTTGGGAAAAGTTAGATTCAAAGCCTAAGGGCTGGTGGAAATTAGGGGTATGCAAAGTGATTGTTTTTGTGCGGTACTTTACGTATTGAAATTTTACCAATATTGTAAAATAATTTTCAAGTAATTTATGTATTTTAACAAATAAAAAATTGAACTTAATATGAATATCTTTCAATTACAATATATCAATTATTGTTCAAACAGCTACTTCATCTTCCTGCGCATAGAGGACAGTGTTGCACGTTGCCACACGTTAGTGTGTCGTTTGGAACGTGTAACAAATAACATCCGGTTTGAAAGAGATAGTGCAAAGTTTCGCTTTTGTTGACGAAAAAGAAACCGTCAACCATGAAGACGTAAAAACGTACATCAAGTGTGTACCGTTGCTGCCTCCAGACGGCCGGCATGTCTTTGCTAGCTAGCCAAACAGCTTAATTGAATTCGTACTCACTTTCAATCGATCACCTCAATACACGGTACGCGGTTTGCTGATGGATTGCGCCGTTTTCTTCTTTTATGTAACCGGCGATATCCACCCGGTGACCGTCATTTGCATACACTAAATGCTACGTACGCGTGACGAAAGCAGTTCCAGTGCTGAAGACCGGGTACCGCATTTCCGTTTGCACGAGCCGGTTTATGCCTTTCGACGACGGCCCCTGTCCCTTCCCCTGGTGGTGGTGCTTCCCTGTCCTCAAGCAAACGGTCACCCACCCATCCGGAAGGCCGAAAATAAATCTTACGCGTGAAGCGTGATCACCTCACAACGTTCACCGCAGCGCAATGCAACTTTGGCAATCGGCTTTTGGCATCGGATATAGAGTGTGCGCCTCCGAAACGCTGCCATTCGCCATTGGATCCGGCGCGCTAACGAACGGATCGAATACATCAATCTGATGCGGGCGGATGGATTCGCTACGCCTGGTCGACGCTGGGGTCAGCGCGAAAACAACGATTTTCACTCGCACTGCACGGTGCTCGATGGGATCGTGTGCAGTAAATGTAGGCCAACGCTGCTATATAGATTTTCCACCGATAGTAGTTCGTTACCAATGATGAGGTAACTAAGTAGGCGCCAGAATGAACGATCGTCTCAAGATGATGCTGTAAAGTATAAATGTGTGTGTGTGTTATTTGAATTTCAATAGGAAATAAAACCAAAACATCTAGATGCAAGCGCCCTTGCGGTTATATTGACAAAAGTGAGAACTCGCGCTGCGTTAAACAATAACTATCATGTCTTTGCTATCTTATTTTATGCTGTACAAAAGCTGACGATTGTAGATAAAGATGTGTTTACGGTGCGATAGAAATAAGCAACGATTTAGCTGCTTTGGATCGAAACCATCTTCATTATGTTCAAAGCTTAAGTAGCAAGTTGACCATTTTATTGCAAAACTTTTACTTTTTACTGCCATATCTTGAGGTGAATGAAAAGATAACTTTGAAATAGTCTACTGGTATGTGTTTTTGTTTTGGTTTAAAAATGTGTAACGCCGTCATAAAATTCCACATTAATTCATTTTTATTAAACTTCCTTAGGCTTTTCTTAGGCAAACGCACATCCTGTCTAGCTAAACATTCATCTAAATTCACGATTGCATATCAAACGTTCAGGTAACCCATTAACACCCTGGTACCATCGCATGTTTTGCATGCAATCAAATCATTTCTTCATCAACAGCTTGTCGTACAGGAACTTGCACCACTTTTACCAATCGCAGCATCGTAGACCTCACATCGCCACGCTCTTCTCTTTTCCTTCCCGTTGTACGGCTCTTGTAAACGCTCGTTCCATAAAAAGTAAACACAATCCATTAGTGACAATATTCGCGACAAATTCACCAATCTCCCAGCATTAGCCACTGTTACCAATAGGCACCGTGGCATTTCTGTCACCTTTTAGTTTGTGGTCCCCGTGCACCTCAGCCCTAACGGGGGGAGGTGTTAGCGAATCCGGACAACAAAAAGGGGAAGAAACCGCACAAACGAACGCCAACCGTCCGTGCAATTTATTGTTATTGTTTTCGCAAATTAACGCCCGACACGCTACCGAAAACGGATGGAAACTTCGTAATTTTCTTCTCCGAGTTTGTGTGTGCGAATCCACGCCAGACGATCCCCACGTGCAAGGCGGCAAAAAATTGTCCAACAGCCCCGGAGCCGGAAGTCGAAACGCAACGTGCTTTTCCCCCTTTTCCGTGCACAGGGGCTGCATGCAGAGTTGCCGCTACCGCTGCAGCTTCTCTGCCGCTTTCAACCGACCAAGAAACGTGACCCAATACGAACAAACGTTTCGAAAGAAGCAGCAACAAGAAGCTTTGTACGTGAACGGACAACTGAAACTGATGCTCGAGCTCGACAATCGAATTGTCTTTCAATGTTTCTTGCGCGAATCTTGCTGTACACTAAGGCCAACTCCACGGCATACACCTCGGCTATGCGTACCGATCATTGAATTTTATGGTCGACGTGCGGGAAATGGGTCGTACCGCTTTGCCACAAACCATCCAACGTTATGAATGGTTGATCGGCAGATGTGTGTGTGTGTGTGTTTGATGTTATCTAACCGTATGGATTCAATTTGCGGAAGAGCCAATGGTCAAGTAATGGAATATAGGATAATGGCGCCAATTTGGTATCGATTTTTTGTTCCCAAATCTACTACTTGGAGAGCAATATTTTTTGTAGCTAAATAGCGAACAATATTTGAAGACTCAATTCGTATATGTTGTTGCTAGTTGTACTTTTAGTTTGTAACGTGACGATCTTTAAATACTTCGATTGTAACGCTTAATGCAGCACTGCTTATTAGTACACTATCTACATTGCTTGTAGCTACAAACAATCCACCACCATTGCTAATAGACTACCGCATTACGGTTTTAACATTGCTTACCCTTTGTGGAGCACCGAGATGGCGCAGCAGCGCTCCGAGCTGCGTTGCCAATGGTACGGCACTGGCGAACGAGAACACTGGAGCCCGGGACGGAATCGGATACATGGACAGACTGTTGAACGGGTCACTGTCCACGAGGTATTGGACCCGAATCGTGATTAGTTCGTCCGGCTCCATTCTGTCGATGATTTGGCTGATTTCACTGTGTCCTAACTTTTCAGCTCCACTTTTTTTTTATTGTGCTACCGCTTTCTGTGGTCACAATTTGCACACACAACTGCCCTGTTCCGCAATTCGTTTGGGCAACGACTCACACAAACAGCGAATAGATTTCTGCAATTTTCACGTTCTCTGTGCTCATCACGGTTAGCAAAAAAGGACATCAGTAGTTTGACGATTGTCGCGGTCACGCTGCGTTGACTGTGAACGCAACAGCCGTGAACGGAGTATCACACCAACACACCCACACACACACACACAGACACACACACTTAGATGAAAATAGCACACGTTAACAGTGGTGCTGCAGCTGTACCATTTCTGGAGCTTGCAATGCAACAGCATACAGATACACGGATCACGATACGCGAATGTGCAGTGCAGATATTTGGTGCATCTCTTTTTTTTCGACAGCAGCCACAACAAAAACCACCACAGGAAGTGATTTGCAAAACCCGATACGGTACGGTGCTCCAATCTGCAAGAATAGACATTTCGATGTTGTAGGAAAAATGACGAAAAATCAATCTAACAAAAGCTCCAAAGCGAGATGCATTCTATGAAATGTGTGGGTCTCCGAACACTTTTTTGCACCCATTCATTTGAGGTCGTTCGTAGTTCAGTGTGTGGAAACTGAAAAAGAAAGTAAAAATCACCTATACCAACCATGGAATGGTGCAGCGTTTTCTAACCACGGGTTTAAAAAATAAATCCCGACACCAATGCAGTCGTCATGCAGCAGCCGAGGAATGCCTCGTTTGACAAAATGCGCGAAATCAAGCGGGAAGCCGAGCTGATGCGCACATCACGAGTAGAGCACGGCGCACGGGGTAGACGGGTATGATGTAGATGTATGAGCACAAAAAATAAATCAGCTCTCAAAACTCTGGATCGAAAGAATTGACGCGCATTTCCCTTCACTTCCGGTTGCGGAAGCGAATTCTTTCCACAAACAACCCCAGCCGCTGTGGGATGGAAAATGCAAGCAACTCAAAATGCATCATCCAGCGATGCGTTTGCTCCGCATTTTCACATGCCGCATGCCGCGGTGCATCCAGCGTTTGCTGCTCCAACAGCCGGAGGCGATAATTGATCAGGTTTCAAGTTTTAGAAATGAAGCTCCCCGCCGCTTCCGCTGCAGTCTACTGCTCGGCACTGCCTTTACCCAGCACGTTGTCGCTGGGTAGCTGCTCCTTCCTGTTGTGATATCAAGCACGTAGTAATAAATTATTTCCATTGCAAACAAACGCAAGGAAAGCCATGTAAATGTCGTTTTCACCCGGCGAACGCTGTGCGTACTGTCCTGCTCTGGCGAATATGTTTCATACGCTGTTGCTATTTTCTATTCACGTTTTGTCAGTCTTCTCTTTTCTTCCTTCTCACCTTTCTCTTCCTCATTCTCCGTTCGTATGTTTTTACAAAATGCATTTGAGTGCATTATGTACAAGCAAGCGCCGATACGTGAATGGCTAAATTCATCTCACAATCAGCACAGCATGCACAGTAGCAATAATATTCAACAGATTAATTGCAGGATGCTAGTATTAGTGTCTTTTATCCTAGGGCACCTAACTTTTCCTTGCTCAATTCAAGCTTGCTCTTGTCATGCCTGAGTTAGAACTAAGCCAGTCAATGCTTGTCTTGTATGATGATGAAGCCTTCTCCAGTAGTGTTAAGAAAACTAAATTATTCCAATGCATTTCATTCAATACTTTTGTATTTTCTTTCAACAACAAAACAAAACAACAAAACAATCAAACATTTTTTAAACAAGCAGCACTGTTTTTGTTTGATGCTTAAATGAAGAGCAATGAAAGCAATGTCTTAAATGAAGGATTTTGATGTTAAATTATCAATCAATAGAGCTGTACGGAATGCAGCTGATGTTTAGTGTTGTAACACAACATATCAACGTTTCGATTGTATGAAACCTTCTTTATTTATTGTTCTTCCCATTTCTACCCCGATTTCATATCTCACACACTCACCCAGCTAGCTCTATAATTTAACCGTTGATGAAGCAATTTTGTGTACAATTTCATCATTCAATCCCAATTTTTCTTTCTCAGCGTCTCGTATGCACATGTAAATCAAAATTTGAACAAACATTTGTGCAACTCTCCGAACGTGTGTATGTGTGCTGTGAGCAAAAGCAAATTTCGCACCACGCGCTGCTCTGCGCACCGGTGCTGTAGAAAATGTAACAAATCCAACACCATTCATCTATTCAAATATTGAGTTATAATGATTGCTAATTTCCTTACATTTGAAAGATGTTGAGCCTGCAATAGACGAACAAGTGTGTGCATTTGTGTGTGTGTGTGTGTGTGTGTGTGTGTGTGTGTGTGTGTGTGTGTGTGTGTGTGTGTGTGTGTGTGTGTGTGTGTGTGTGTGGGTGTATGTGTGGATTTTTTTTTATCTTTGCACTCGCTGCATGATCCACCCAGCACTAGAGGAAAACGTCTCAAATCGAATGATGGCTCAAAAGGAGAAGCACAATTGAGCACACACCAACGCACGTGAAGCATCGATGGAAATGCTGCGATAGAAGGAAGTAATCTCAATTCGAGCCATCCGGTTTCGGTATGTGCGCTGCACGGATGCCAGGCTAACGGGGCGGGAAAACGGGGGAGAGCAATCACTGCCATAAGCCTTTCAACGTTTATATACGCCCGAGAGACAGGGCTGCGTAAGCCTTTGAACGTACATTTCCCCTTCGACTGCATTCAAGAGATGGTATAGTCGTCGGTGTATGATCATTACCAAAATGCGTCATATCAAAACTCTACTAACCTAAGTGTAGAAAGGATCAGTGACAAATCCTCTGCTTTGATTGTCGAACACTCTTCAAAATCAACTCATGTCTACAATCTGTAGCGAAAGCTATGTTGTGTATTTATTCATTCGTTTGTTCCACGTGGGTTTGACTACATTTTTACAGTTTTTTGAGTCACTTTAATGTATTGCATCATCCAGATAGTGCACAAAATAACAACTTAATTCTATCATTGACCAACAAATACCCTACGGTTTGTTTTATAAGACCCTCTTAATAAGTCCTTCCAACGACATGCGATGTACACCAAAAGCTAAATCGATCCAGTTTATTTGATCATCAACTTTTGGAAGAATCTCGTTTGGAAGCTTTCACTTTCAAGCAAGCGGCTCTAAAAAATGCTCCCCCTATGTTTAAATATCTTCTCACTTTCAAACAAACCCTGGCTGCGGAAATGCACCCAGTGCAATGCCATCACGACGAAGATGTGCTTTGAAACTCGCACGAGGTTCGAGCTACGGCTATTGCTTTTATCCGGTTCCGGACCTTTGCAGACACGACGCGACTGGAGCTATATTTCCTGAGCAAATATTTGCCCTGCTTACCCCCTAGGTTGCATGCTTACCACTTGCTCTCACACACACTCACATGTTTATGTGTCTCACATTGGTACACTATCGCACCATTGTCTGTGGGAAAATATGCAATTGCTACCGGTTATGAAGTCTGGAAACCGCTTGCCCCCTGTCTGCTAAAGTTCAACGGTATCATGAGAAGTTACCGGGGTTAGAGTACTAACAACTTCAAAAGAAAAGACGAAGAACGTATTGAAAGCTTAACTTCCAGTGAATTTACCCAATATTTCTCACAGCTAAATGCCTTCGACATCTCTCCCTATGTACAAGTGATAATTTAACCGTTGGAAGGTATCTCCTTTCCCAAATCAACAAACCATTTGAAAGTGCGTCATTTGATTGCAACACATGTTTGCGTTTAATGTGTAACAACTTCTTGCATAATTTTTATATCAATTTGCAACAATTTTCATACATTATAAACAATCACGACGAAGATAGATTATCAGCAGTGGAATAATCGCGCGGCCCAATTTGGAACCTCTTATGAGTGTGTTGCGTCTTGCGATTGTTTTCCACATTTGCGGTATATCTGGAGCACATCAAACGTTGACGTTGATAATAATCGACAACCGCAATGAAACTATTTTTGTCATTAACGCTTCATTTGAATGAAAAGCGTTCGGCTATTGTATAAGCACCCAAGTGACTCGTTTTGCGTTTGTTTTTGCCTTCGCACATAACAACACATGCCATCGCGGTTGGTTGCAGATAGCTACAGCTAAGTCGATTTACGCCCCACAAATGACCGAAATAATCTCGTAAAGAGGTTTCATCCTTTGGCATTAACGAGGGATTAGGAACAGGCTCTTGCACAACTGCTTCTTTGCACTAAGAAGCTTGATAGTCAGAATAGAGCATTGTCCTACACAAACATGGGAATTCTTCTTTTCTAACAGTCTGTCCTGCTTGTACTGACAAGCTTATTGTGTATTGCTTGATTTACCAGCAGTTTAAACAAACTGCAATTATATAAAACTCAATGTCATCTTATCTGTAGTTGTGTAAGGCTGAATCTCAATCACCAAAACTCTTCACACATAAATAGTCATGCTCCATGCCATTCTGAAAGATTTCTCTTGTTTCATTACCATGTTTATAGAACACCAACGACGGGAAACGGCATCGATTACATCCTATAAACGTCAGCAAATTGTCGATAATATCCCAGTGCGGAAAAGCACCCATACACGTGTGCAACATGATATGCGTGTGTCGTCAATGGCGTGGCAAAATTCAACGACACGCGAGTCGTCCTCAGCACATAGTTCCTCATGGACAACGCTGAAAATGTGGCACAAGTATAGTGTTGGAGGGCAGTGTGAGTAAAAACTGTAAGATTCCATATCTCTTGTACGGCAAAAAAGAAGGTACACTCTCTAATTAAACAACACCACCAACAACATCTTCTGTTGCTCATAGATTGTTTGTTTACTGGAAAGATGCCTTTGAAGGGCAAGTTTTCCCCGCACACCAACGGTTGTAGTGGTCATCATTCAGTGGTTATGGATCGTTTATTGTTCCGAGACTCCGAGAAATGGTCATAAACTTGTTTACCAGACATCGTTTGTAACAGCTTCAGCTGGATCCCGGGATTGACCGGTTGCTTTGCAGTAACGTGGAATGACGTATGTGCGAATGTAACGAATATGAATTGAACATAACATACCGAAAGGTAATTCTTTCAGTAAGGTGCATCTACAGCAACTGATTCTATTTCAAGGCTGCACGAGACGTGCCATATGAGTGATGGGACATCGTTGTGGAATTAAAATACATTTTGGTTTAAAACTCGGCCAACTCACCACGACTGCACCTATGCGGAAGTATTGTCGAGCACGAGAACTAGTGGTAATGCAATAATACCCAATTACTATGCAAATGACCTTCGTTCGTTTGGGTGGCATAGAACAACACAAAACGTACTGCGTCCCACGTCAGCTGAGCGTAATTTGCAAACAATTGTGCAGAGCATGGGTGTCACACGTTTAAATACTGTGCGCGACATCGATCTGTTTAGAACATGTGGTTTTTGAGATATTAAAGGTGAATTATCTATTCCTTCAGCAAATCGTATCGTAGATTTAAGATACCTCGTTAAAGAGTACATATTATGGAATCAGTTGCAAACCCCACAAGAAGTGTAATTGAAAACCTTCTACAAACGTTGCGTTACAGAATCGTACCAAGGGAGTAAATTGATACTTCTTCGTGCTCCTCTGCGTATTAATCTGTGACAGTGATTGGAAAATGTCTCGCACTGTATATGCATTCTATCGACAAAATTCTATACTCAAAACCACATAGTCTTTGTGCTGTACTGGTGGTAATATCGTGGGAAGTAACCGTTGATCAACGATATGGCGCTAGCCAAGGTCATGAAACGCACGATTTGCATTACAAGTTTGAATCAATCCATCAAGTAATCAGTAAGATTGTACTTATTTAATGGAGGTCAATATCTAAACGCAACTCGATCCAATAACAATTAGCATACAAGCATACTTTTTCTTTATCAATAAGCATTTTAAACATAATATGTCATACTATTATGAGTATAAACGCAGCACATTTTTGGTGTTATTAATTAATTACATCTTAAACAATCCCTTTCTGGTAATTATGATTTATATTAAAATGAGGAAAATCACCTATCTGAGACTTCCAGTCAATTAACAAAATGTGAGCGCGAAGCAATACATAACCCCATACATTAAAACAAAACTTCAGATTTATCAAATTCTGCACTCCTCCTGACCGTCCATGCCTGATGTGTTGTGTGTGGCTAAAAATATGCATAATCTGGGCTGAAAACTTTTCCATCATTCGGCTCTCGATTTCCCAGCAGTATACAAACGTACCAGCAGCAACCTGCGTGGTGTTTGCATCTCATCATCACACACCGATGGCGGGAGCATGCGGAGGGAGGATTTTCAGTTCAATTTCAACACTTGCTCTTTTTCTCCAACTCCAACTACCCAAACGTGGCGGCTCTTCATTTCTCCCCTTTTGCCCCTGTTTACCGATCAATTATCGCTTTCTGGTCACGTTTTGGAATGAAGTCAGACGCCGCAACATTTTGACGCAATACATGGTTGCCATCTACAACCGATGCACCTATCTATAGATATGTCGGTGTTTGTATGAGCGGGATGGTGGTTTACCTTTTGTACTTCCTCTCTTCACTCGGTAGTGTGCTCCACTTGGTATGGGCCGGTATTGAGACAAAATGATTTTCCCCGAGCCAGTGTTACCGCCAATGTTAATGCTCGGCGGTCACACCATTTTGCATGAACATAAATTTTGAAGCTCTCTGCTGCATACAGGAAGTGTTGCAAAAACACGGCTACTAATTTAATAAAGTGACTACTGTCTATGAGAAAATAAACACCAAATTCAGTGCTCATAACAGCCAATCTCTGTTATCGGCTATGTCAGTTTTACAGAACATGGGTTACATGGGCTGGGCCAGTTTTACAGAACATGGGTTACATGCTGGTATTTGTTATCAACTGGGAAAAATGCTTTGAACCAATCCGTCGTACCATCAAACATCAAGTTTTATCACGTTTATCTGTTACCATCGATCACCTCTCTCTCTCTGTCTCCCATATATGTAGCTACATCAATGAGTTTGACAATGAAGACCTTTTGAATAATGAGTTCAAACGCATGGTACATAGCGTTGTCTTTTAAGATAAGTTTCACTCGCGAAAAGAACCAACTGATAATGGTATCTGCTTTATTTCATATGAATGAATATTAATAGCTCGACTTGGGTGCTATCGATTTACTGTAGTTAACAACTGAATAAGTAATAAATAATTATTTACATAAAATGTTTCATAAACATTAATAACATAATCATTTTATTATAAGTCATATAATTTCAACCGATAAATAGTTTCATGAAAAATATTATACATGTTGATCAAAAGTGGGTGGTCTTTGAGCACATAGCTCGTAGGCTCGTGGGCTTCCCAACCTACTAGGCTCAATTTTCCGCGGTGAAATCGAAAATGATTCACCACCGACGCTCGAAACAAATAGCTTCGGCGGCCTTCAAAGCTGAGCTAAAAATCTCAATTCACCGTGGATCAATGCGATCGAGAGAAACGCAAGTAGAAATGAAACAGAAACAAAAACCCAAATGGAATCACAAGACGATCCTTTTGCTCGGCTCATTCCTCAACTGTAGGAGTGTGGCAGGAGTGCACCAACAACAGTGAAGGCATCAGCATCGACCATCCACAGTTCCCCGAGACAGTTTAGTTGAGCAACATTCTTGAGATTCTCTTTCGTAACCTCTTAACACCTTATAGCCGAGGCGAGATTCTTGGGCGAAGGGCATCCAATTCCTAGGCTGGCGTCTTTTTTCCCATCGCCGTCAACGAGTGACGCATACGTATCGCGGTGACTGAATCACTCATTAGCCATCCCTAGATTGTTCTTCACTTTCCACCTGCCGTGACGAGGTAAGAATCGGGCTCTTCTCCTACACCTTCCCTCGCATGGCGAACGACCGCAGCACCAACAGACACGCTCTTGACGCTAGATCAGAGCAATGCGCATCATGTCGCTGACTTTGGAACAACGGCTCGAAGCATAAAAGGCGATAGAACAAGGAGGCAAGCAAAGGAGCAAACTATGAGCCCAGCATCGGTAGGATTCCAACCTTTCTATGCACCTTTTCCTGGGTTGGTTCCATCTTTCGTTCCGTTTCGTCTCGCGATCACTCTTTTGCCCGTATCCGTTATGGTCGTCTTGGCGCTATGGGAAATGGAAAGAATTCCTTTACGACAACTGGCGCAACTGTAGCACCATTGTCGGATGCAACAAAAAAGAAGGAAGGAAGGAAGTGCCTCGAGGCTCAATCCCCAAAGCAAATAAAGCTTTACCTCTGACAGATGTGTATATGATCCATGGTGGGAAAAAAGCACTCATGCTTCGTTTTCCGATCATAGGGTCATAGAACGATACGGGGTGAGACGAGTTCAAATTAAATTTTATCATTATTTCCACGGTTGCTGTATTATGGAATTCTTCTACCTCAAAGGAAATTATTCGTCAAAATTCTTCAACATAGGTATTGCAGACTAAGCAAAGAACAAAATACGATTGAAATCTGACGTTTTATTATAACAAATTCCAGCATCCAATACATAATTAGAAAATAATGTTTAAACATATTCTGTTCAATATTTGATGTTGATGATCATGTGCAACAAACAAAACTAACTGACTAAATAAAAGCAATCATTTCTAATTTTTACCCTTTCAATTGCTTAATAAACAGTACACCACCATCATCTGAGGTAATAATGTTTAAAAATCAATTAAGGTACGACTGTCTTTCAGCTTACTTCATTCCGTCTGCTGATGATGCGTTAAGCATTCATGCAACATAGCAAAAAATGGCACAAAACAATAGCGTGCTTGACGTCGCCAAACACACTGGGACGTCCGGAGCAACAATTCGTTGTGATACGATCTTTCAATAGCCATTAATGAAACCGAGCGCAAATAGAGAGAATAACAAACCACCGAAAACACTCTCAAAAACACAAAGCTGGGAGGAGCAAAACCGGGTGCTTATTCGTCATTTGCACGAAATTGTGGACCTCGGGACATCGGAATGATGCGGAGCGTGCGTGGAGAAAGTTTCCAACTTCTTCCGCGTCCCGTCAGTCGCGACCGTTAATTGCTTACTTGTAATAACAATTATGTACTAGCCCGTACAAAAATACAGCTTTGAACCAAGCCTCCCACTGTCATCTTTGCAATGACTTTGTCTTTACATCATCATTAAATATAGTGAAAGGATGTTTAGATATAAACTATCACTCATATGACGATAAGTGTGCGAACTTTATTGGTGAAAAGTTGATCGAGAAGAATTCCATTCACCAATAAGAATGAAAATGATCGAACAGTGGCTTGCGGTTTAACTGGCTGAAGGCTGGGTATTGAAGCCACCAGTACTTTCTATGGACATTGGTCCAGGGGTTGTGGCCTCTATACGTTTAAGTATTTTAAACAAAAGTTCTAAATTTCACATCATTGTGCTCTCGCTTGGAAACAGAGCCTATGACCAAGAACATGCGTTCTTACACGTGAAGTTGAACCCTACAGTCGTGAACCGGAACGAGCCGCGAATGTTTCCCAAGGTTCCCGAGGGCTCTAAAAACGACGGTGACGATGAAGCGGCTACAAAAACTCCCTACTGCCCTTCACGCTTCCCTTAGTTTGGGTAGATTGCGCGGATTGTAGGTCTTTGCTGACTGAGAACGAGAGCAGCAGGTAGTGGTGCAATCAAGAACGACAACAACAAGTGATGGACTGGAATTTACAACATGTAATTGAATTTAAATCGTTGTTCCGGTCGGGAGTGGAAAAAGTGTCGGGGAATTGCTTGTCCAACCCATTAAATTGTGTTCTATAATCAACGACCTAGTCATAGTAGCTCGTTGATAGAAGCATTTTGGAACCTAGCACATACCAAAATGAGCAATAAAAAATGTGAAAAGTATCATTATCTTGGAAAGTGTTGTGAGCTGTGAAACATCACGTGGAACTGCGTATTGCTTTAACATTAATGTAGTTTATTACATTGAAATTGAGCATTTTTGTTTTTACAGCAATGATTAATGCTGTTTATTTATGACCTATTCTTATAGATTGAATTTTACAGAAACTTCAGGCCTACCTTTAAGCACCAGAACAAACACAGTTCTTAAATGAAGGGCTCACACAAACCTACACACGGACATAATGCTTTCAAACGGGCCACTACCATGCCAGCAACCTTCTCGGAAACATAATAATATTTTACTGTATGCAATCTCCGGCACTGCATGCCATGTGCATTCGCCTGTGACATCCCTTTCGACGTGAAGTCTTCCCCGCCGGTAAACCGACGGGCAGTGTTGACCTCTTCGGGGTCCAGATGGAAAAGATAAGAGTGATGTAGCGTTACTTTAATTTTAAGCAACTCTATCAGTTCCACTTTTCGTTAACAATTTGATGCCATCAGTCAGCTTATGCATGGTGGCTTTTGCCCTACGCCTGGACATTGCATTCCTTCTCTTCTATATGACGGCCGTACTAGCCCAACTGGCTCACCAAGCCAGAACGACGCCTCAGAGGTATATGTCATACGCGAAGGTTTGGAAGCGTAGAGCCATTAAATTATGCAAACGAATTCCCGTGAATCCAGTAGCTCGGACACGGACGAAAAACTGATTCGACTAGTGATCTTGCTGACTGCCAACCGAACAGTGATGTGCGAGAACCGACCAAGGAATTGTTTTACATTTTTTGTTCGAAATTAACGTTAGTTTACTGAATTAGACAATAAAACGTGATGGGAAAAGACTATTGTCAACATAGGACCGAATACAACTTCTCCACCGAAAGGAATTTCGAAAAGAATAAATCATTAAACCTGCGATATCTTCCTTCAAGGATTCATTGTAGCAAAGTGGTGGGAACAATTCAACACTTTTTCATCGATGTATATAAATTCTTAGTTTGGTCTGTTTCCCCTCCCTTTCTGCTTGATAACTCTTTCTCTCTCACGGTGCTCCGAAAATTATCTTCACTCAGGATGTAGTCGAGAAATTTGCAATAACTGACTTCCGCTCAAGATAGAACAGGTAAGAGCGAAAGGAAAGCACAACACCAATAGCCACAACGTACTGTGTGCGACTTGTCTTGTTCTGTGGCGTAAAAGCAATGCCCTGTGAACGGAAGCCACTTTCGATCTAATGCATCCACCCAAGGTTCAAATGCGGCCAAGTTGCCGTCGAAGGTCAAGTGATTTCAGTGATCGAGCGATAGGAGGATTCTCTGGACAACGATCGACTTCTGTGCGGAGCTGTGCTTTTTGATTGCTTTAATACGGCATTATCTGAACGTGCCCATTACCGTCCAGCCGGGGTGAGGATAATTTTGACGAGTAATTTAATGTTTTTCCTTTCGTGCGCTTAACGCCGAGTCAGGCAGGTATTACCACTTGCCAGAGACTGGGCCAGAGCCGATTTTAATGTTCTAATCAAGTTTAATTATTCTTCCGGGAGAGCATCCTTTCGCCTTTCGTTTCCCGTCGATTCGGGTGGAAAATGTTGTTTGTATTACAGTTCAATTTCTTCCGGTTGAGCTTTATAATTAAGCGGCCGCATATACTTCACATCCTCACTCACTTGTTCTGGATCGTTTGCTGGAGTGTGCGTTACAGCCAGCACGTATCGATAATTTTAATGTGAATCAGACAAAAGCTATGAGTATATCACACAATGCTCGACAAAGGCAGCCTACAATTGAGAACTGTTCACTTTTGAAGAGAAATCAGTTTCATAGTCAATCTCTTTGAGAAATTTGGCAAAACATTTCATAAAGCACATCCTACCACAAGGCGAGGTAGCTTTACAATGTGTTTTTTTTTTTCATTGCATGTTGAGCAAATGATGTTGCACCTTACCCAGCATTCTGCTCATGATTATGGATATTATTTCAACAACAGCCAAATGATGGCTCTCTTTTAAAAGCCCTCATTGCAAGCCACGTTTCCTGTTGTGATTGGCGAAACATAATAAAGTTCGGTTTTAATTTTGTAGCAATTATGTTTGGCTGCAAGATGGGGGGAGCCAAAAATGGTAAATTTTACATCGCTCCACTCGTCTGGTCATTTTTATCCACTTGCCCGATTGGGCCTCCGAAATTTTGTTGTGTTTTCGTGCTAATGACATACGCGCAAAAATACAACGCTGCATTTTCGCGTGTTACAGATCCTACGAGAGAGAAAAACAAGAGAAGACGAACTTGATTGCTTCTTTTCTGCACTGATGTACTTTTCGCACCACATTTCAGGCTGTCAGTCAGTGTTCTCTAGTTTTTCTTTCTGATATCAGCTTTTGTCGATGAAGGTATGAATAACGTGTTACAGGGCAAAAAGGCATGCTCCGCCAACCGGCCAGCCAGTCGCGCTCATTGTTCACTTTTCTGCTCGATTGCATCGACAATCCGACCGTTCGATGTTTCCATTCCAACACCTGATCATTCATTATTGGGCCGGTCGGCGGTTTACTTCGTCTGCTCGTTCACCTCTTCTTTACCATTTGCGACACGAATCGCTCAATTTTCGGACCAAGCGAAATTATTTTCCAACATCGGTCCGGGCACACCTCAACACCCGATCGCCTATATATCATTCCCGCTATTGCGATATTTGTTGCTCGATGTATTCGCTTATGAATATTTCATCGTTCCGTGTTCATTTCGCTGCCAACAAACTGGCGCGGTTGCAAGCTCCACCGATGTACAAAAGGACATAAGAATCCATTTTTAGGGTCTTTTAAGACACAACACCAGGTATGCAGCTCGAGCACCGCGGCTTTGGTGGCCAAAGCCAATCGTCTATCAAAAACATGGAACTGGCTTGTCTGTCTTATGTTTGCCAAGCTTATGTGCCCACCCATTCAAGACACTGCCTCGCGTAGTCAGCTGGACAGTGGGAACTGTCTCGGTACGTTAGCGAAAAAGTTCATCCAACACATCATTCGAATTCTTCCATTCGATTGCCCAAAAGGTTCCCATTACGAATCACGCTAGTGCTTTTGTGTCGTGTTCCGGCTGCATCCGTTTGTTTTCCACCTCAAGAATCGATTCCCAACTGTTACACATTGTTTGCACAAAGCATAAGCAGAGGGGAAAAAAACTTATCCTAAATCCAGAACAGGTTTATGTTGCCAATCTTGCCGTAGTCTCTGTCCCCTTTAGCTCGCCCACTTTCCCCGGCGCAGTGGTCCTTATTCCTGTGCATGCTTCTGGGCACCGGCAATCCTAAACCTGTTCGTCGTTTATTTTATTCTTCACTCGAAGCGTTCGTGCTCTCGCGCCCCCTGCTACTCCTGCGTGGCTAAAGACAAAAACAGCCGCAAAAACGACCCAACGGCAAACCGTCGCCAGACGAGAATCAAGCGTTGAGAACTGAACTGCATGTTTTATATGTTCGCGCTAGCCACATTTGGGGCTGCAGCGTCTCCCTGGACAAGTACTGTTTTATTTGGGTGTTCATTTACTGAACGTCGTTTCTGCGTTTGTCCAAACCTGTTTTTGGTTCCATTACTGTAACAGACGCATCACTACCGAACCATTCTGACAATCAGTAAATAAATTGAGCAGTTAAAAATTCTTATCAATGAACTAAGGGACCGGTTATGGTATCGTGCCTGTACGCTATAGAAATGAGTTTTGACTTCATCACAATGAAGCTGTAGCAAATGTGGACGACTTGAGTTTCAACAGCATTAGTGGTGGCACTTTCAAACCATCCTCCCAGTGTGATTAAGCACTGCCATCTAACAAACGCCATAAACAATCCAACTCAAGTTCAAGATCGCAGACAACAACGCAGAGCTGAAACCAGTCCGCAATCGGGTTCGTTTCTGTCACTGGAAGCGTAACAAATCCCCGTGTCTCTGGAGCTCTGAACCCGTTGTACGACTGCGCGAATGTGCGGCAAACAGCATCGATCGATAAATAAGCCATCGTTTCCGGCTGATAGTTTGAGGTTTCCAGCCCGTTAGCATAACCGCCCGAGTTTGCGCGAAGTAAACGCAGAGTAAGAACGGAGGCAGTGGCGGGAAATTATGATCTGATTTGGATGGGTTTTAGTCTTTGTTTTGGTTTTGCTTCGTCGCGATCGTTAACGGATTAGCCGGGTCGTGCAGGCAATACAGACGGTTGGAAGGAACGAAACGCCTATGATCTAGGCGAGTGCGAGTAAACACGGACACGGAGTACGAGCTTTTTCTTCTCCCTGCCGAGGTCAAAGGCACCATTTTTCATCGATCCTGATCCGTAACGAGCAAATGCAAGAAAATACAAAAAGCACGACTGTTTGCTGGTGGATTTGTGGTAGTAACATTGCAAGAGGAAAAGCACACTCTGCCGTAGCACAAATGAACTTCTAGCTAACGATCGCATCTGCACCAGAACCAAGGCAGCAAGGGGAACTGCAAACCATTTTACCAACCATTTCGCAAGCCAGATTTCTTGCACAGTACCGTTCGTTTACGATGGTGGATTCGAACTGTTTGCACGACCACTGAACACTACTGGCTTTGTGAGCTTTACTGTTAGATTTTATTGTTTGCTGTGTCTATCGCTCTTGTCTATCGGGTTGGTGCAAAAACTAGCTTTAACTATTCATGAACGAGCATATAAAAAATCAATATCTTATTTTTAATCGAACGATGCGCATTATTAGATGTTTTAGAATTATAAGTCTATTAAGCAACATTGGAATTTTAAAGAAACTGAAATTATAAATTAAATTACCCCAAAATAATCAGTCAAATAATATCAAATCAAATCAGTAACCTAACATTACAATGTTTTTGTGCGGTTCTGGTAGTTTTAGCACACACATCTGAGTATTATTGTAATGGTTTTTCAAAAACCTATAATTGTTTGCATGACCGCAGTCAGAATATCGGAAGCAATGTATATCTTATCTCATCGTGGAAAAAAACTCTTATCAATACGATCATGCTCCTCTTATCAATATGATCATCACAACAAACTGCCAATATGCTACACACATTAATGTCAAACAAAGTTAGTTTGTTTGCTGTTGTTAGTTTCTTTCGTGGATCTCACTGTCATCGACGTACCACCACGATGGCAGCTAACAATGACACACATGACCGCGTAACTGGACGGCTCGACGTGTTCGTGCTCGAGAGAGATAGGAAAATAATTTGCGACTAACTGCACCTCGCACCGCAATTTAATGAACTTGCTTGCTGGGCGACAAGTCTGGTGGTTCAAACCGTTGTATCGGTCATGACACCGGTTCCGGAGCAAACGGTCCCTTCCCACTGCTACTCAGCTGAGTTGTTCAGCTGAGGTGCACGAGTGCGCGGTTTATCGCTCACTGTACACGTTTTCATGTGTTCTTGGTTCGACAATGTGCCTAGAATGCTCGATAGCTTTCTATTTTGTTTTGTTACTACCAATCTGTAGCGGTAGTCCTCGGCTCAATTTCCCTCGCTGGTACCTATGCATATAATTTGATTTTCTGTACGCGTTCCCTACGCTAGCCAATCGATACGGCTAACGCTTGCCTGTGGTGTGCCCCGTCCTTCGTGGGCATGAATTCTTAAATACTCCGCCCGCTTGCATTCGATTAGAGATGGTGCCTATGGGTTTGGTACGCCTTTTTTTTGTTATGCAACGATCCGGTACTACTCAGTTACGTGCAATTTTGCTTACACGTTTCATTTTACTAATTAGAAACATGTAGAATATTGTAAACTTCAAAGCATTCTCCCCAGCGATCTATCACAATTATTAAACCGAATGCGTTTACTTTTGCACATTCCAGTGCCAGGGGTTTAAGTGAGAAAAAATACCATTCAAGGTGACCTTTGCCGTAGTTTCAATCACACCCGTCACGGATCTCAAATTGAATTCCTTATTCTCCCCTCCACCCATTCCCCCCTCATTCTAACTAAGCCCAAAATACACCCTGCTCAAACATAGCGCCTTTGCTCTAAGGTCCAAAACACGTCTGCCCATTCCGTCTGTATTTCTCGTTCCATTTCATCGTGGTTGATTTTTACTTTTACTTTTCCGGTTGCCAAACGCTTACGCTTCAAGCGACTGAGGTGAGAACGGAGACCGGCACATAAATAATTTCGTTGACCATTTCATCTCATCTGCTTTGGAGGATTGTTTGGAGCATTGAACACGCTTTTGACTTACGTCGTGGCTTCGGGTTTCGGCGCTGAAAGTGATATGAAAAGTGCTACAGCTTGTGGCCCTTGCAACACTGAGCAAAAAGCACTTTTTCAAACGCTCGTTCAGAAAGAATACACACTTTGGATATGCTTGTAAGAAGCTTCTTACAACAGGAACACAACTGTTAACGAGATCCAGTGGTTTGAAACGGTGGAAGATTTCACGGTACAATTTTCACACTCGATCACTTGTGCACTGTGAAATTAGAGCAACCACTCTAGTGGCCGCTCTGGTGGCCAACGAAACACAATCGATCTTTTACACTATGGCCATAAATTCTACCATCCAAATTGCACCACTTATTTCGCTTCCATCCGCCGCGCAAAAGAGGCAGGGTCTCGTTTTGCTGTGGGTGTACGCCGTGAAATATGGTTCTATTTTCGTGCTCACTTAACACTTTTGGTCTGGGCGCAACCGCAGCGTTGGACTATTTTCTGCACCAAGCTCCAGCACATCATCTCTTCTCGCGGGTGGCGATTCGCTCAATCCAAGCGAGCTCCAATAGGTTTCAATTGGAGGGAGTCAATAACGCCTGTCACTGCAGTGCAATGCAAGCTGTCAATGTACCTTCCAAAAAGGCTGCCCTTCTGCGCTGCGTAGGCAACTGGTGGTTGCACTACTACTACTACTACTACTACTACTACTCCCTTCTCCCTTCACTGTCACGCGTGATAACGTCGATTCAATCTCGAGTGTCGATCTCGAAACAGCCGAAATATCTAGGCTCGCACGCGCGAACGTACGTTGCTCCCCGGCTTGCGATCGGCTCAAAGCTTCCGCGGCAACGATCTTTCAGCGACTGACTTAGCGGTTCGGTTGAAAGGCCAAAAAGCTCGTACGGTTCGCTCTCCACGCATTCAAGACGGTCGGCGTTCTCTTCTCTCGCTCGGCTGCCTGGCCATTATTCCATGTTCGCTCTCTTGCACGCCGACCAACCTAAGCGCACGACCGCTTGCCTTGAAACGGGTTTTGCTACACGCCGAACCCCTCACCGCTCTCCCTCCGCTCCACCCCACCGACCGAGTAGCAACGGCCGGTCACCGGCTTCTTGTTCCGTACGGCAGTCCACACCGCACACCTGTGTAGGTCATCCCGTTTCGGTGTAGGGGAAAGCGGGGCAAAATGGGCATGTGGGGCAAAATGGGCACCCTCTATTTAAGCATTATTTCACTACAAAGATACTTTCCATTGCTCAAAATGTATTCCTTAGAGTGTTCTATGAGCACCATGTATGTTTCATAACCCTTACATAACAAATAACCAAGAAAAATGCAAAATAAGGTTTAGTAGCATATAGATATAATTTTTGCCACTTCGAAAATAAGCTTAAACCAGTGTCACAGGGATGCGTTGAAGTTTTACATGATATATTTTTAAAGATATGATATTTCTATACAATTCGTCTGAAGAAAGCAAGGCGATTGAATGCGTATTTTTACTAATATAACAAAAAATACAAAAATGCTTCACGTGGGGCAAAATGGACAGTTACGCTTGGGGCAAAATGGGCAAATGCTTTTGACATCTGGCGCTTTGTGAGGCTATGGTGTTGTATTTGTCGCCTCAATAATGATGACAGCCACAGCTTGAAAAGTTTCAATTTTGTAGATTTCAGCGTGTAAAAATTGTTTTAATGTCGATAACATATTTTTGGAAGAATTTTAAGGGCTTTTCTGACCAGCAAAACAAAAGATAGAACGAAAATACATTTCACAAAACGTGCGCAAAAGCATAGACCATCACCTAAGCGCCGTTGTTGTGGCCCATATTGCCCCAGTGTTTTGACGTTTCGCAGTTTGTTTACATATGCCCATTTTGCCCCAGGGCTATGCCCATTTTACCCCGCGTGTCAAAATAGCTTCTCGTAAAACATCAACTTTTATTTTACATTGTTTTCATGATTTTAAGTTGTTTTCATTCTATGTGGCAATTTTAATCCATAGATAAAGGGTGGAGGCATACAATAATGAAAGAAAAATTGTGTTTTGTGGCATATTTAAAGGAATATTCAGTAAACTGCTTAACATGCCCATTTTGCCCCGCTTTCCCCTAGTTGTCCGATTTCAGTATGTTGCGTGCACCATTTCTTTTCACCTCAAGGGACGGAGCAATGATTCTAACACACATGCTTCTTACCACCGGGAGTGCTCTTGTTCGACGGTAGGTTCAGCAAGAAGCGAGCGTCGTGTGTGTCACCGTTTTGCACGGCAAGCACGCACACTATCATAAAGTGCGCCGGGTGGGTTCGTTCGCCACGATGGCTTCTACGGTTCCACATGGGATTGCATTACCAAGGGCAGCAGCGTCGGGTGGATGGATGCAGTTTTTTGTCCGTCCACTTTCGGTGCCCTATTCTGTGAATATGTATTTTTCTTACACAATGTTTTTGCTTCTACTTTCAAAGGTTTTGTGTTTTTTTAAGTTGCAAGCATGCACATTTTGATTTTATTTGAATAAAACACTAAATTTGCCTATTTCTGAAAAATGCACTTAGTGTCCAATCAAAGGTAAATTTACACTCAATTTTTTTATATTCACCGTAGACTGTATAAATGATTTACCGAATTAGAGATGGAAGGTGAGTTCAAAAACATTCTCCCCCGACGTAATGTGTCAGTTCCATCCAACCTAAATCCAGCTGGTACTGAAAGCAAGTAGTATGCGTTCGCTTAGCAAGCAGTGTAGTTGTGCCTTTCCTGCCGATTTCCAACTGGTACCAGCTACCGGCCGCAAACATTGTTGCCTTTCGAAGGCCAACAAAGAAAATGATCATTCGCCAGGCGTGCGGTTTCCTGTCTCGCCCCCCACCCTCAGGGCTAGTGGCTGGTATGATGCGCACGGTTGTGGGAGGCGCGATCAAATATTGACCGTTTCTCGTTGGTTCGCGGTTTGTTTTACTCTCCTGGACGCGTCATATCGGTCTGACGCACCATACGCACTGTTGATGTTTGCGGACGAACGCAAGCACACCAAGATGCGCTGTCTTTTCCATATGTTTGGTCAGCCGATACTATCATTACAGACAGATGAAAGCATCTACTCATTGCTGATGAAATAATGACTATTTTTAAACAGAGCAAATTTAATGGTTAGTACCCAAAAAGGTTTTTGCGCAACGTGGGAGCATACTGACAATTTGATAAGTCGTGCAGCAAATTCTTATGGTTCTTTAGGTAATTGATATCAGCTCTGTACGTATATTGGACGAATAACAATAAACTTGGATTAACGTTTATCATTATTTAGCCAGCAATTAATCTTGTTTTAATTAATATTGAAATGCACTCTTCAACATGTCATAAAATTACATCATGCTATGCAAAAACCATCAACTCCATCAAGTCATTCGTAATTTCACCAATAAATACAAGTACATCGAGCATTGTGCATCCAGGGGTATATTGCAAGAAAGTATAAAACTCGAGCATTGTGCATCCAGGGGTATATTGCAATAAAGTATAAAACTTTTTTCTTTAGCAACACATATGTGCCTATTTAAGATATCACATACGCAGATTGGCTACGCATCTAAGAGCGGTTCTAAAATTCTCACCTCAAAACAAGAAGTTGATTAAATCATGACTCTGTTTTCCCTCAGAGCGAATTTTGAGCGGTCATAGCGTGCGGATATATGTAGGTCAAGCAGCCGTTCGGACAACGACCCTGCCAATTGCTTATCTTAAATGATATTTTAAGACTTATTGTTCATTCACCATTAAACACGTTAGGTTATCTACTATAATTTAGAGCATTATCATAACGCTTGCATGTAAGAGAATCAAGACATAGGGAGGGATTTCCACAGCGCTATACTAACATTATAATCATCAAGACCGTTTGATATGTATGTGTGTATTTTCAGATAAAAAATTGAAACATCATGCATATTACTAGTGTGCGGAAATAATTAAAGCTGACATAATATGCATGTATCCTAAAATAGTACATGATAGAGTACAGAACGAGCCAAAAATTACCAGCAGCTCAAACGATCCACGGTATTTCACCTAAATCCATTGCCTTCAGAACTGGTTACCTATTTAAACTGGTGCCAAATAGTACAGACGAATGAAAATGTTAGATTTCTTACTAGCATGAGTTTGATATCGCCCACGACACACGTGAAAATTTCACAGGTGGTGATGCGGCTGACTGTCTTTGCGTCGGCGCATCTGAATCATCGTGTCAAATGCAAACACACCCACGGTAATCAAGTACTGAGAAAATCACAGCACAAGAAAATGTGTTATGTGCGCTTGGAAATTCAGAGCTGTGCTCCGTCATATGTTCGAGTGTATGGGAGCCTGTCTCATGTTTCTCTTAAATCTGTACAAGTATTTTTTTCTAATTTAAACCGTCGCCAGGGTATAAATATGCTGAAACTCGTAACGTTCTAAATAGTTATAGCTATTAGTATTAGTTAAAGATTCGCTTATAAAACTAGTCGGATATTCAGGTAAAACGAAAATAAATCGAGCTGGGGTAGTTGTGGCGGTTTCACATTAAAAATGTACGGTGTGAAATTAATTGATTCTTTTCCATAAAATAAACTCCATTTTTCAATTTATCTTTACAAAATGCCATTGTAAACTAATGTAAAATAGATAAATTTGCTTAGCTAACAACAGTTGTACCGCAACGGCTGTAACGGTCGAAAATGCAACACCAAAAACAACTATTGTCAAAACCCAAGTGACATTTTCTCGAAATTGTTTTTTTCCATAGCTGCTCGATTACGCCTGAAATTGTGGATTTGTTTGTGATCAAGTGTGTTGAAAGCACCAAGATTTGGTGTGTTCGTAAATTAGACTTTCTTCTATCGATGGACGATGCCGACGAACTCAGTTTGCATTCATAGCCTTGGTTTTTGATGAATAACAAAAGCTAATTTTTTGTGAAAATATTTAGGTATTGTTGAAGTATTAAATGGCTACATGACCAATAGGAAACATCATTTCTGCGCGAATCTAGAGGAAATCAACGAAAAAGCCGCATCACAGTTGATTTTAAATATTTTTTTTCTAATTTCGCTTAAACTGCACCAGTTTAAGGAAAGTTTAAGGGACTTTGCTCGAATTTCCGGTTATTCGTGCTCGAAAATGTCAATTGGGAACTCGCCACAAAATTTGAATGTTGCTCTTCGCATGAGGCCGTATTTTCTGTATAATTTTATAATTTTTTAGGAAATCTAACCAGCTTGGTTATCTTATGCTTTCAAGAAATATTTGCCTCATTATGTCAACAAACGATAATAATTTATTCCGACTTACCGCGCCCGTCGTTTGCTCCCTGCAAGAAATGAAAGAAGAAACGAGAAATTGTGGTGAGTTGCGATCTAGCCGAGACACAAACCCCGATCGCGTGGGGAATATATTTCTTTGATCATCTGTCTTTGTACTAAAACCAGTAGCACAGTGTGCTACTGAAAAACGCAACTGATGCGGTTCATACGCGTCTCGAATTAGAAATGACCAACGTGGTATCCCTTACCTTTTCTGTCCGGCGTAATCGATGAACTGCGGTGTACTGTCGTGTACTCGAACGTCTTTTGGAGTGATCTCTTGCAGGTCATCCATAATAAACATCCTGTCCATCATAGGGCTGAGTGGATGGCAAGAGCCACCCAGCAGATCGTCAATGTTGGTATGACGCGAAATAAACACGGGTGACTGGGTGTCCTTCCGTGTGCTAAAACTACCACCGTCTGCCGGAACAGTCGTGCCGCTGTCCATCGATACGATCGGAAGCGTCTGGACGCTCGTTTGCACTGGAGGGATCATCGTCGAGGGAATGTTATCGTACGGGGAAGCTCGACCGCCAGCCTCTCCTTCCGGACTGGCACGATCGCCTAGTGGTGGCGTTTCGCTAGTCATCGGCTCGATTGTGTAATCGCCCGTAGGGAATTTGGGCAAGCCGGCCACAAAACTGGTAATGCTTTGCAGCTCTTGCTCCACCTGCGCCTCAATGTCTTCGTTTTGAAGATCGGCTTCCTCTTCGCCGTGCTGCTCCACGAAGGATGATAGCTTGCGTGGACTTCCGGCACCCTCGTCCGGGCTTTCACTGCTCATCCACCATGCCCTTTCTCCCGATTCGATGCGAGTTATACGGTACTTGGTAGGACTGGTTTGCTTCCCACTCGCTTTGGAATTGAAACTATTGGAACGGCTTACTACGTTCGATTTTGATCCCGATCGTGATACGGGTGCATCTGAGGTTTCCAACATCCACCAGGGCTGCTCACCGGACTCGATACGCGTTATTTTGAATGGCTTCGCCTTCACCGGACTGCACTCACGAATCGACTCATTACTATCGACACCGTTCTCACCAGCGTCTGCTGTCACAGCCGCGTTCGCCTGCTCGTTCACCTGCTCGTTCACCTTATCTGAGCTATACAACCACCAAGCCTTCTCTCCCGAAACGACTCGAGTAAGCGTGATACCTTGGCTTCGCGGTTCCGGGGTAGGCTCCTTCGATGGTTCTTCACTTGCAGATGTGCTGCTTTGACTGCTACCAGAGCTCTGCTTGCGCGACACATCAGCCATAGCCTGTTCCCACCACGCTTCATCTTCTGCTTCGAGCTTAAACACCGTATAACCAGGACTCTTTTTACCCCCACCGACTGATTCTGGAGTTTGTTCTTTGCTGGGCTGCTTGCTTCGCTCACCGGATGATTTGGCCGCTACGTTCTCGGTGCTCTTCATCCACCATGCCCGTTCGCCGGACTCCACTCGCGTTACTCTGATCGGTCGGAAGGGACTCAACGCTTGACTCTCGAATATGCTCGTTGCAGTAGTACGCCCGTCATCGGTCGTCATCTCCGTACCAGCAGCCATATCCTGCCCAGTACCCGGTTCCAGTTCAGGTACCGGTTTGTTGTCATCCTCTGATAACCACCATGGCTTTTCACCGGACTCAACGCGCCTGATCCGGTACGTAAAGCTACGAGCACTCGGAACCGTATCCTGTACGGTTGCCGTTTGCTCAAAGTTACCCGAACGCCTCCACCACATCGCTTGTTGGTAGCCTGAGTTTGACTTTTGATCTTCTTCACAGCCTTCGTTGTTTTGCTGTTTCTCGTCAGCTTCATCGCCATCGTCCTCCTCATTGCTGGAATCATCCTTTATACTTTCCATGTAATGTGTTCCTGCCTCCCAACCTGATTTTCCATTCGGATCCGCGGCCAAACTTTCAGACATGCTCGTTGTGCTGGCATTATCATACCAGCTAGTCGCGCTGCGATTTTGATTGTTTACAAAATTCGTTGCCAATTGAATGGCACGCAATAGCAGCTCATTATTCGCGTTCGATGCGTCCGTTGCGGCACTAAGATCTTCCTGTTCGTTCGGGGCTGTTCGGGTGATTGACTGTTCACGATCGGTATCTGTGCCGGAGGAGCCACTGCCACTACTCGTCTCCTCCGAACTGGTGGATGAGGATCGATCGGATCGTTTTACAAGCTTCGATCCATTTTGCTGCCTTACGTGAGGAATGCGACTGGTTGAACCATTCGTTTCAGCAACTGGTGTTGCCGTGGATGCCGATGAGCTGGACGATTTGCTTGACGATGTGGACGATTTGCGCGGTCGTTCAGGTGCTGGACCCATGTTAAGTGCTGATTTGCGGAAGTCCTTGTTAGCCACCGATCTAACCGGAGATGGACTGTCCTTGGCCGGTGCAGGAGGAGGCTTTTCGGGTGATTTCTGTTTCGGAGGCGTTTTCTGCTTCCCAGTTGGGCCGCTTCCAGTAGACGATCGACTGCCCGTGGATTTAGAGCTATTGGATTTCGATAAACTCAACTCCTTCACTCTAGCAGCTAGCGTGGATAGCTCGCGTTTCTCAGGTACGTCACTCTTCGATGAGCTTACACTTGTTTCGCGGCTAAAACTGGGACTATCACGGCTATACCGGGACGATGCACTCGAATAACGCGTATACCCAAGTGTCGGGGAGGATGAGCCATACTTTGGCTCTATAAACGGTGACCAGCTACGTGTGGAAGGTTGGCCATAGCGCAAATATTTCGTTGGATCGTCCATTCGATCCGACTGAATCTGCTTGTCAGCCGTTTTGACTGGGAGAAGCTGCTTCTGTATAGTTTTTTCAATCGTTTTACACATTTCTGCCCTGCGGGCTCTTATGAACGGAGTTGTACCTGGTGGTGTTGGAGATGTACCGCGCGTTACCAGCGTTATTTCAATGAATATCTTCGGTTCTGGCTCAGTGCTGCTTTCCGTTTCCTCTGATGATTCTTCAGACGACGAGCTTGTGGTGGTAGTTTCCGACGAACTTGATCCTTCCCGTTTCTGCTCTTCGTTTGATGCTGTGCGTGGTTCCGGTGAAAAGATCTGACTTGCGGTCAACGGTGACGAGCATTGGGAAGGTTCTCGAGATTGCGAGCTTAATCGCAACCTAGATGAAGGACGACTTGTTCGAGATGCTATTGCCTCACTAGATGTCATGTACGATAATGCAAGGTCTGCGATTGGACTTTTAGGAACGGGACTAGCACTGGCTCCAAATCGATTACCTACTCCGAGTGCACTGTTCGATCGTCCATATGGACGGTACGCTCCCGAACCTCCCAGTCCATACTTTTCGCGCACAGACTCCGCTGGACTTGGTTCTCGTGAAGTCCGGCGTGGAACCGTTGCCGGACTGGGATCTCGACTACGGACCTTATTGGCAATTCCTGGGCTGGGATCGCGCGTTTTTCGTCCAGTGCCAAATGTCGAGGGCTTTGTTATACCTGTTTCATTGTTTTTACGGGATGTTCGTCCACTCAAAGACGCTGTGGTTCGTTTCGGGTCAGCGGGACTAGGGTCTCGGGAGCGCACTTTGCTTGCATTATTATTGAGCGTTGGAATTTTTCTCGCTTCAGCCGGGCTAGGATCACGCGATCGCACACCTGTCCCAGTTTTGATAGTGATTGAGCTCGTAAATCGCTGTTTTTGATCAACGGTATTGCTCTGTTTGTTGCCACCTAGCGATTGTTTAATTTGCTGCACTGGCGCAGGACTTGGATCACGAGAGCGTGCAGCTGTGGCGATCATTTTATTAGCTAGCTGTAGCCGCCTTTGCTCCATGGGACTCGGTTCACGCGAGGTTCTCGTTCGTACCGTTGGGCTCGGATCACGAGAGCGTGCTCTATTCTGCCCGAAAGCGGTGCCACTCGATTGCCTTCGATATTCATTGGGAGCACTCTGCTGCGGAAGTTTCGAGCCGGACAGTTTGCTGGCTATAGCTAATGCATATCCTCCAGTACGTTTGGGCTCGACGACAGGACTTGGATCTCGGGATCGTGCCTTCTCCGTGACAGTTGTTGCCACGGGACTTGGATCGCGATGCCTAGTGCGTGCAGTGATTGAAGTTGAAGAGCTCGTTCTCGTTGCCGGACTAGGTTCACGAGACTGCTCCCGAGCGACTCCGGTGCGCCCATACCTTGTATTGAACGTTACGGGAGGTGCATTTTCTTTCTTTGGCTTTGTGCCAACCTCTTTGGAGGATTGGGTTTTATTTGTTGTACCGCTCTTCGTGGATGAATCGTCGGTCGCTGTTACATCCTTGGTTGAACCGTACTTTGCCGCTATCAGAGAAGACTTCTTCAACGGTGCGGGTTTGCTTTCCTTTATTTCTGCTTCAAGCTTCTTAGATGTTTCGATTAAACGCTCCTTTTCACGATCACGTTCTTTTTCGCGTTCCCTCTCCCTCAATTCGCGCTCCTTTCGTCGTTCTTCTTCCTTCGCTTTGTCTCTTTCCCTTTCCTTGTCCTTGTCGGCTGCTAGGCTCGAGTATCGGCTGATAAAGGAGGAAACGGTCGAGCTTGGAGCTGTGGTCGTAGATCGCGGAGAACGATAGCTCCCGGAAGATAATGATGGACGATAGCTGCTCGTGGAACTCAACGAACTGAACCGGGACGTCGTTGAAGGTTCGGTCGAGAACTGAAGAAAGAAATTTAAAAAAAATACATATCAGTTCTACTGTCACGGTTTGGATCAGGATGAAACAATTCCAAACAATAATAAATGAACTGCACTGATGGATTGCAGGCTAGTTTTATTTACTTTTTCCCTAGTTTCGAACACCCATCACTGTACGTATGTTAGAAAAAAAACAAAAACACATTAATTAATGGGAATTCCGGCAAGCGTCAGATAAATAGGTGTTTAAATGCCTACACAACGGATCCTAAAACATACACGTTTCACTAGATTAAAAGAAAAACCATCGATCAATCCTAAACATGAGTCTTGCTGCAAGTGCCTTTGCATGAGCTAAATTCAGAACTGCAATTGCAATGCCAACAAGAACATTTTGATTCCTGGCGCCAACCGTATGCTTCTATCCGTTCATTTTTGTTTTGTTTTTTTTTTGTCACTATTTTCCATTTAACTCAGACGAAATGGATTTGTATACGATGCACTCTTCTAGCATTTCAAACGAATGAAGCGTTTGAACGTGTTAACCAATCGTCACCTAGTCTACCAACAGTTGGCATCAATTTCACATTACTACGTACTGAATTTCCCGTGGTGCTCTGGCAACTTGCTTCTATTTGTAACAAGGGACTCGTGATTCTACAGAAATAGCACGGAAACGCAGCGACGTAAATATCCCAAGCAAGCCAACCTGTCAATCAGTTCGCAACAAATCGCGTACTTGCGTGCGTTGCAAAGCCATACGTCGGCACTATCGGTGACGACAGCTGAACGCCATTTTATCCACACTTGTACGTAAAACATGGTCACTACAAACACAACGAAACAATGATATGAGAACATAACGAATCAATTGCATGGAAACTTCCTTAAACAACTATTTCCTTACAAAAACACACACACATTATCAGACACATCAGTAGGTTGTGTCTGTAACAGGGGTAGTCAAACGTCAGAAACAGGGGTAGTCAAACAACAGCAGACACATTACAAGGAAGAACAGGGGAATTTATAATGGGTGAAACATTGATTTTTTTCGCATCAATTTAAATCAAACACAAAACAACCGGACATTTGTAGGACATTGTAGGACCGGACATTTGTAACAAGAGAACTATGGAGGAAACACATTCGGAAGCTTAATTAAACATTCAACACAAGATTTGGGCAGG
This sequence comes from Anopheles gambiae, assembly GCF_943734735.2. Taxonomy (NCBI): domain Eukaryota; kingdom Metazoa; phylum Arthropoda; class Insecta; order Diptera; family Culicidae; genus Anopheles; species Anopheles gambiae. The sequence goes on along the minus strand of NC_064601.1, from coordinate 67,867,311 downwards.
AAGGGGAGGGACGAACAACAGCAATACATACTCTTGAGCTCCGATAGGAGCTTGGCAGACTAGATGATGCAGAATACGACGAAGAGCTTGAATTGTAACTGGACGTAGACCAAGGATACTGTAATAAGCCGGAACAAACGTGTATCAGTATCAATTTAAGAACAGGAATGAGGTTCCGTGTCTAGAACACAAGGGAATATTGCTCCATCAAGAGATATAACCTGATGTTTCTTACCAGTTATCTAGTATTGTAATATGTGTTTTCTTAAGTAATAGTGTAATAGCGGCATTTGTAGTGGTATTTTTGGCCAAATTGGCATGTACTGCTATGTCTGATCAAGAACTATCCAACACAACAATAAAAATCATTGATTTACAAGCCTTATCTTCCATACGTATTTCCATTTTTTCTGTTTAATCAAATTCTAAGCAACTCTAACCTTCGTTCTAGCCTTAAGTAAATCTAGTTTGAAAAACAAAGAGTTCGAAAAAGTGTTTCGATTCCTGAAACTGGAACTGTATTACATATGATGAGAAAATCAACGATGGATTAAACTGCCGTGTCATTGCAAGCAGCGTCTCATCTCATCTCAGATCTAATTTCATGAACCAAGTGGCCTGGACAGTGCGTGCATATTATTTTTTTGAATAGATAAAGTGCATCAAACTGGCATTTTAATAGTTTCGAAAATGCATTCACTTTGCATCGATGCTCGAGTGTCTTAAAAGAGACAGATGGAAGCGATACATAACGGAAAATAACAGCTACGAGGAACAGAATATTTACAAAATTTCCACAGGCTCAAGAACTCATAAATAAATCCTAATACTCTTCTCAATCACATGGGTCAACTGTGATCAAATTCAAACAAAATGCTTCTTTCGTGCATTTTGTATTTTTTTCCGAATTTTTAAATAGCAATACATACTAAATATGTCACCATAAGCCAATCGTAATTTCTCTACATAGACTGGATTTGTCCAAGCAAATGACGAATTAAAAAAACCGAAATATCATCTTCTAATGACTACAAGCTATATTTAGTCCTCATGCTATGACCTGTTTTCCCTGTTCGCAAATCCAATTAAGAACTTTGCCATCTACCGCTAAAACTACACACTTCGACGGGTAAACTCCATCCAGCCCTGTGAGAGGGCGTTGAAAAGACCACTTTTCCCACATCGTAAGCAGATGCATTACTGCTTCAAGCACCATCAAGAACTTCGTGTTTGATGTACTCTCGCGCAGCTTTACACCCACTAGGATGTGTAACTAAAAAAAACAACATACACTCACACATGTAAACAATGCACACAGCAAAATGTCTTGCATCCATCAGCACTCCCAACCGCACGTTTTACGAGCATCGGCATTGAAAATTCATGTTTAAAAATGCTAAACAAAACCATCGCCTGTGATTCTTAGCGTAGATTTCCACATTGCACCGAGTGAAAATCTTTAACAACGTGTGGACTTTGGTCCCACGAAACGAAGCATCGAAAAGAGTGTCATAAATTGCTCTGCCTTCGTGAGATGTAGGCACTCCCCGATGATTCATAGGTTACGGTACACTAACGACAAGCGACGGCGCGTGGATCTCTGTAACAGACGGGATCTGCAATAGAATGGAAAGTGTTGCATCTAGCTTAAAAAAGAAAATGTTCTAAAATAGAACGATCGACTGACTCAGCTGAGATGGATGACAACGATCTCCAAGAACGCGATAGCTTACTGATTCCTAATTTGTTACTCATAAATTGAATAGAAGGATTGAGAGATCCTCCTCTATTTGTAGTGTTTGACTAATATGGAACCACACTATAGACTTTTATTTTAAATATCGGTCATCGACCGTTGGTAAAATCATGTTTTGGTTTAAATTTACATAATTGTATATTGTGGATTTGTGTTCATATGAACTAAAATATGAAACTCTTGCAGAACACGAATGTGTAATTGTGAATGTGTAACATTATCTAGAACAAAAACCTATTTTCAAATTCTACATTACTTGCCTTCTTTACAAGCCTTTTTTATACTTACATTGTAACTTCGATAAGACATGTTGATGGTTTTCGTTTAAACTTTCGTTTTGCTAAATGAATCGTTCCAGCGATGGGTGAATCCAATGCTGTTGAATATATTTTCTGTGCCTCAATAGTTTGGTTAGCTGTGGTGATATTCCTTAACTGAAGCACTGGCATACTTTTTCTGCACCAAAATTAATTTTACACTTGTACCGATTCAATGGTATGATTTCATGTTAAACACTAGAAAATGTGTATTTTTTTTAAATTCACTTTCCCGATTACGATACTAAACTTGGCTTATGGGTGCTAAACTCGGGCTGACCTATTGAAACTTTTTCACTATTTCACAAACACTTGCATGATCACTTATATTCTTGGTCTTGATATTCTACAACTCCAAGCACCAATCGGCTGGCTGCGCAATATTGGACTGGAAAAGTCCGAGGAAAGTGGCATTAGAGTAAAATTTAGTCCGTTGCAAAATCGTCACTTTTCACTGAAAATCTAGCTCGCCCACTTGTTGCGTCACTCTTACTCCTCCCGATCCAATCCGATCGGAGCGATTTTGCTGCACCGTGAAATGAGCTGCATGCAGCCCTAGATCACACAGAACATAACATATCCTCACCGGCTCTGGCCCTTATCTAACGGGAGCGCTGTGCTTAGAGCACACTTCAAACCGAGATCACGAAACACATTCGCATACAACACACTCGCTCGTTGCGGTGTACCATGTGCTGCCCGGGAATGTTTTCGCGCACAAACGTTCACTCACACACGATCACGATCACTGCGCAACGTTCGTCTAGATCTCGCCGGATTCACATGACCAACTGGGAATGCAACGATTCCCGAACAGATGCACAAGACACACACTTCCAGCCAACGGCGAACACACGCGCACTGGGTGTTTCCTCGCGAGAGAGAAAAACTGGTCCGATTTTCCCTTCAGCACGCACAGGCAAAGCGTATTGGTGCAAAAGTCACATCACGCAGCGCATAGAACCACATTACGCACACGATCGCAAACATCTACTCAGACAACCACACACACATGCAAATACTCTGACCGCCGGTTGCGTCGAGTGGACTATTTCGATGGCGCAGTCTTATTTTTAGATACTGCCTGTTCTCTGCTCCCTGTCGCTTCTAAGTAAACATCACATTCAAACAACGAAAATGCGAAACACACAGCACACCTTACGGCTAACTGCTCCGGGGTTGGCCAACGGGGACACCAACACGCCAGACAGACTCTTCGCATGCGAAACGTGCGCGCAAGTTACATAGCAAGCTGTTGGCGAACTGGATAAGCTACGCGCATCGCTTATCGGAAGAAGTTATCGAACAAATTCAGCTGATTCCAGCCGGCTCCGTTCTGTACCAGCACATACAGATAAAACGTGTAGATGTAGAACCAGGGCTGCAGGTGGAGCCGCTTCGCAAACAGGAAACCACCGACGGAGCGTGAAGAGCGCAGTATGGCGGCTGTTTTACCGTACAGCAACTTCCGTACCAACGCCCCCACGAGATAGACGACCGTGACCAGAAGCAGAATGCGGCGCAAGTGTATCAAGAGTATTGCCATCACCGCCCTGCAGTCGCCACCAGATAAATAAAACCTTTTTTCAGCTCACGCCTAGTGCTCCTTTCGCTTCGAACACGGCACCACAAGCAAGCCGCAAGTAGCTTGTGCTTTTCTAGTGCAAGATCTCATTAGACACAGGTTCGTTGACAGATAGCGTACACACATTCGATTTTTCGACAACACACTCGCTGCGTTTGTGCATCCACGCCCGCCGTTCGTGAAATTCGCGACCTTTTGCGCTTCTTTTTTCGCTAATGTACGTTCGCGTTAGCTCAACCGTTAGGTTAAAGGGCTCCCCATCGATGTACAGTGCGACCGGCTCGGAAACAATGGCAGTGGGGAATAAGTGCTGGCTCGCTTTCGAGAAAAGGTTGCTTCACGTGAAGCGGTTCGTTGATACTAATGGTACCGGCAAATCGTAGACCAGCTCAATGGTCACACCAAGAAACAAACTTAAATCACTCGATCGCGAGATCGGTCTAGCAAACATGAAAATGACAAATACCCACAAACCACGTGCGTAACGCGCATGTCAGCAGGTCAGTTTCAAACATCCACACGTCCACACCAAAACCACAAACATAACCATTGCACACATATTCAAACAGGTATCGTTTCTTATCGAGAGAACACTAAACCACACAGTTTCGCTTGGACTGGTGAGAGATGTTGAAGATGAATGAAATTTTTATCAGCGTACCACATCTGATCTATAGCGACTTGAAACGAACGGCTCGTTTGGAATTGTATCTTTTCACGCGATTTTGGAATAGAAAATCGATAAAAATTAAACAATAGCCACCATCGAGCAGAGCAAACATTCCATTTTATTGGACACGACCATGTAGCCCTATTTCCATTTCAGACTCCAACCAGCAACGCTTCAGACATTCCTCAACACCATCAACTGCTCTCGTCAGACAACCGGAAGACACCAACCGTATCTTTGGCGACTTATATTTAGCGCGTCTAATGCAAAGCCGCATCTCTTCGGCTCGTGCGACATCAGTTGGTACGCGCCAGCCACCCGGCTCGATGTGAACGATCCGGCCGAACGAAAGGGAACGATCACGGGAGCAGTTAAATAAATAACAATTAAAGTGTCAGATTAGCCGACGACAACGCCATCGGGGTGGAGGAAAATCCCGCTACCGAGATGCGCTTACCGAGGAATGCAAGCCAGGACGAGATAGTCGAGCCATGTCTCTGTACTGGCTTGTTAAGTCGCTTCGTATCAAACTGCCTTGCTCTTTGCCTTCTTGCGTCCTTTCCGCTAGAAACTCCATCAAAAACCCGCGGGCAATGCGCGTGAGGAATATTTCAAGGACAGACGGAAAAACTATTTCCGACATCACGTGTGTGCCATCGACTTGTTAATTTACCTATCGAATTGTTCCATGTTTAGTTCCATGTATTAGTGAAATGCTTTTAGTATGCGGGTCGTCGAGCAGTTAATACATAGAATAGTCTAAAACGTGAGATAGCGAACCAATTAAATTTACTGTGTCCCTTCGGATACTTCAACGCTCCTCTGACTATTCATAATTTTATTAATTGAACAATTAAAATGCTTCCAGTGCTAATAGCTTCGGTAATCTATTGACCAATGCATCATTGTATTGATAAAAAAACACTTGTTAAATATTACACTTCATACACTTCCCTGCCTCAATTTCCAAATCCCAATCTTACCAAACCAGTATTACTACAAATATCCGTTCCACCATTTTACCTGCAACTCCACCACGCCAGCTCGTGGTTTATTTTCCCTGTCCATTCAACAATCGGAAGCTCCCGAAAATCAGTGTGCCTGTGTGTACGTTCGTGGCCATTCAAAGTGGCAGATTGATTCGTTTGGTAAATCTGGCAAACATCAATGCACTCCATTTGAGCCCTCGCGGCATTGAACGAGTGATTGCAACGAAAATCCCCAACCAATGGCTTCCATTCGTGCTCCAACGACCATTCCACATCGGCCACAGGCCCTTCGGCAAACTATTCTACAGGGCCAGAGGGCACAAGTGCCGCAGTGTGAATAAATCATACCAGTTGGGAGATGCCAACTGATTTCCCAGCATGGCGGATGGTCCTCATTTTCACAGCGTGGCAAATCGTTACTGATTCTCATAAATCACTCATCGTCCTCTTGTCATATTCCACTGCATTCTTCACGTAAAAGCGAACCGTAAACATCGTTACGCCTGTTTCCGGTATTAGTGCACCGGTTGCAGCCATCTCGTTGGAATAGTATGTGTGTGTGTTTTGGGCAATTTCTCTCAATCGGCTTTTCCAACTGCAACTATTATCTGGCCAAAAACACATACTCCACTCCATTCTTGATTCGTTGGACGCGTAGTGGTTTCTTTCGGTGGGATTTTGCTCTCCACCGACACTGGCATTCATCGGCTTGTTTACCCAAAAACATTTCCCGGCTCTTTATTGATAGTTTTGGCTTTGTGGTTCTATTTTTGCCATATGTAAACAAATAAATAAACCACAGTGACACTAACAACTACCGTTTTCACTCCAAAGCCCCTAACTGGCATGGTTGGCAAATTGGAACACCAAAAATTGACTAGAAACTGGAAGAGTCGAGCACGAATCTTTAGAAAAGCAAACACAAACAATGTACTCTATCATTGGTGAGTGTTGGGTTTGCAATTTTCCAATACCTTATTGTATCCGTTCCATTGATGCGGGGTTTGTATATATCAGACATCAAAAGCAGCCATTAATTGTCACACCGTGTGTTCACTGTACTGATGGAGCAACATGGTTCTGTTGACAGAAAAATACACCAACACTTTAGCTGATGATGCAACGGCTTTCCATTCGAATCAAGCCTGCTCTCACACGCCAGATTTGGGTCATAATTCTTCCGCAATCGTCGTACGCAAGGAACACCCGCATGCCAAAAACCGCTGACTAAAACCGATGGTAACCCGTCACGTGTCCTAACCAGAGTGTGTTCACGACACCTCTTTACACGCCGCAACGGGTAGGTTTACTGTGACTGACGAACATCCAACGCAGAGTTTCTGGGGTGACGCATTAACGGTGTCCACCAGGCGCTGGCACAAGTAGCAGAGAGCAGCAGTTTGACCTACATTCTACAATATTTTAGTCACTCCGTAGGACAATCGTTTTCCTTCACGAGAAACTACGTAGACGAACATTTCCCCACGATTCGATTGCATCGTTGCATGTTTTGAGTGTGCCCGTTTCTTGGTGACATTTGCCCACTGCTGTTTATTTCCTGAGGATAAACGAAAAGTATAATGTTGTACATTGGTATGCGTGCCTGTGTGGGATATACTATTCTTGTAGTCGCTCAACTTCACAGTCATTCAAATCCGAACAACAGACAGCATCGTAGCAACGTACATTGCAGACGTTTGCAACCATTTCTTCCACAAGCTGTGTCTCGTTTCACACAGCCACTGTACAAATCATTTGAAGTTTTTGCCTTCCTACATTTTGCCTTTTTTGAAATAAAGTCGAAAAGCGTAAACTCCATCATTCAATATTTAGTTTGTTACCAGATCCCACCCTCATTTGCACGTGCATGCATCCGAGCTGCAAAGCTTATCGCTTGCTCGGTACGACACCACACAGATGGAATCTGTGCTGCAGATGCTCTCCATTCTTGCATGGTGAAAGAGCCGCCTACCCCCGTCGTCTAATCCGTTCATGTGTCACGAAAATCCCACATGTCAGAACTCTAGCAAAACTTGCTTCTTAATCCTTGTGTCGACAGGGATAAATTTATGCCCAGATCTTCTACCCGCTTGAAAAAGGGAACTTTTCATCAGAGTGCTTGCAGAACACTGCCTTTGTGCAGTTTATTAATTCGATCATTTTATTATTACTTCTATTTTGTTTCTCCTAGTGAGAACTACAATTTACATTATTTTCATACATAATTTCCTCTTGATATAAAGACTTTTTCATGCGTGACAAACTTATTGAGGTTTTAACAGACTTTTTAACATATTCACGTTACTGGACAGGGGCCGATCGATGCTTAGTTGTATAAACGCACAAACTCCTACAAGGCCGAACGGATTCAATTCCCATCCACATTGAATTATAAAGTGAAAAGAGCACCCTCATAACGAGTTCCCCCTTATTACGAGTTTTTTGCATAACGAGCAAATCTAAATGCTAAACAAATACCTCTCTAAACGAGTAATGTCTCGCATAATGAGCAATATTACAGGGATTTTTAAGCCAGCTCAACATCGTAACACTATTTTTCGAACACGTTAAACGATTGTCATCATCGTACATACAATTCGAATCCGTAAACTCTTTTCGATTTGGTAACACTAGATTTTGGACCTGTAAAATCCCAACTCGAATCTGAAACATGTATGCTGGCTGTCTTGTCATCTATTATTCATTTTCCAGATTCGAGTTTTGATTTTACGCGTTCAACACCTAGTGTTACCAAATCGAAATGAGTTTACGGATTCGAATTGTTTGTACGATGTTGACAATCGTTTAATGTGTTCGAAAAATAGTGTTACGATGTTGAGTTGGCTTGAGAACCCCTGTATTTGCGTTTGTGATATATTTTTTGCTGCCGAACTGCCATGCTTCAAGCCCGCCATTGGTTCATGCCCGTCATGGGTTCAAGCCCCGAATGGAACGTGACCCCATAGGTAGGACTGTGACTATCATGCTATGGTAATAATTAAGTCATTGAAAGCCAAGCCTACTGGTGGTACATGCAGGCCTTGACCGACAACGGTTTTTGTGCCAAAGAAGAAGAAAAATGAGAGTTTCAAAGAACTACTAAGTATCGTTTAATATAGCACTATTTCGAGACGGAGAAGTGCCATGTAATTGTGCACAAGTGTTTCTTGCATTTCGATACTAAGATTTGATTGACGCCTTATCTACAAATTGCAGACATTTCAAGTAGTTTCTTATGAGGGTGTTTGTGTTGTAGATTTGATGTCAATGACATTTAACGAAATCTTATTTCGTGCTGGAAAATATTTACCACAAGCAAATTTTAAAGTGTGATGAAACTGGATCATATCGGAAAAAGTCTATCAATACATGTCAAACAGCTGCAGAAGAAGCTCTGCCAACTGAAGCTTCCAACCGATAAAAAATCGTTCATCATAGTTATTTTGGCCCATTGCAAGTGGAGGCTTAAAATTGTATATATGCATTTGTACCAGCACATCTGCGGGTTTTGGAACCAATTATTTTACTTTCTATACAAATTATATGAAAAGGAGTCTCTCACATAACGCGTTTTTCGCATAACGAGTGCGTAGCTGGAACGGATTGAACTCGGTATGCTAAGTTCCATTGTATACTGGGCCAACTAGAGCCAATCTTCAGAATTTACAAATTCTTTCATAATTTGGCAATCAAAAGATTATTGTGGATACAAGCTAGAATCATAAATCACCATGATTTTATAATAATTGAACGTAATTGATTACAATGATTTGATAAACAAACATTTCCAATACAATTACTTCATAAAATGTAATGAATTTACTTCTTTTTGTTCTTTTGGTTTTTTTGCACTTTTCCGTTGCCACAACCTATGCGACCAAACCGAATTAAACACTTTGTAGTTTTAAATACTAGTAGCGTTTCATTTATCGCCATTTCTTCATATAGAGTGATGCGAATTAACAATAACTCAATCTATAACTAACCATACTATACCAGACTACTAAAACTAAATTTGTTATTTATCGTTGTATGCAAATAACGGACATGTTTTATAGCCCATGATACGGCGACTTTCACACGACTGACCCGTTACTTGGTCATTCGCCAATTAATCATTCAAATAAGAGCTAAAGATAATTACCATAAATGAAGAAAAGTAATAAACTTTTATTTTGCTTTTAAACTATTAAAGTAAACATTACTTTTTCATTTTAACTTGCTAAGCCATCCTGTAGAAAATTACTTTATTACACACTGTAATGTGTAGAATTTATTTCAACTTATTTAACCATTCAACGATGAACAAATTTACATTTTTACACGATTATTGGTGCCGGCAAAACGACTATGGCAAAACTCTACCTTTGTTTATATTTGCAGTCGAAATGTTCGCATCATTTACAACATTCGTTCGACTAGTTGTGTTGAAATGAAGCTCAAAATAGAAACACAAGCTTGCCGGCCTTTCCTGATTCGACATCACACCACAAACAATAGTTAACCTCAAAACCTAAGCAACAGCAACCGATCAAGCGGGTGAGGATGCCATTCGTAATTTCATGAACCCCGAATTGTTCACTGATTTGCACTATTATTCAAACCCTTTTGTACAGATATTTGATCTGTGTAATTAGGTGGTAGTGGACGCTCTAGTACTGGTTAGACCAATTACCAGTCAACCGTGTTGGTCCCACCTGTGAGATCGATTGTGCGTGTTTCAAAAGACATTGCCAACTTAATGGATCATCTCAAACACACACACTTAAACCGCGCAAAGTAAAGATCTAATTTTGGTTCCTTGCAATTCACGAAAGAACTACATTCTGCGTAGTTTTCATTTCTTTTTGTTGTTTTTATCTTCCTTTACTGTGCTAATACTCCTTTACGTGCATCTTTTGCCGGATTCTGTTCTCACATTGTGTGTTTCACTGTTTAAAAAAAAATCTTTGAAAATCGGATATGAAAATCGGTGCTACAACTTGAGCCAGGAGATTTATTTTTATCACTCGTACCCCGCCGAATCACACAATAAACGAATTTTACGCATAAAACATTGCTATAGCATAAAACAGCTTGACAGCATTCAAGCAGTTTTTCCACACAAGTTCACTATCAATGTTTTACTATTGGGACATGCAAAGATCCGAAAGGCTCAACATAGCTATTGTTTTAATTGTTATTCTCACATACTACACAAACCACTAACAAATCACCATACACTATCGTATTCACACTATCGTTCGAATCGGTATTAGCCGATTGATTGAATCTGAACTGACAAGGATACATGCACTTTAGAGCCACTTAATTACTGTATGATAGTCGCGGCAATTGTGACAACTATCGAGAGTGCGTGTGCCTCACGCGGCGATCGCGTTGCTACTGAGACAGATCCTCTCTCAAAACTCACGTACACCAAGTGGTCGTATCAGATCGTTAACTGGTTCGTTTTGGTCTGCTCAGAATGGTCTATATGATTCACAATAATCATTTACAATACAGTTTTTATATTATATGCAAATAAGCATACTGATGAGCATGAGTGGTTTGATAGCAACTGTTTGTTTTAATCGACGATTTGGAAATACCAAACATAGAATTTTATAGGAATCACCGTTATTAGTTTTACTTTATTTGATTTTCTTCCTTCAAGTATTTTTTTTACATTTCATGAGAACATGTGTGAAAATAAAGCATTTCACTGCAATATCTATCAAATATCCATGAACTCCTCGTGTCTCCTATTCCGCTTTAATTGTGTATCGTTGGTCTTAAGAAGAGACTGCATTCAATTTACAAAACGTCTATCCATAACAGTCAAAATGAAATGAATCATAAATTTGAACGCTAAATATTTCATGCACGATAGTGAAATATTTCATGCCCACACTACATATACTGTGGTACCATCTGAATGTTGCACAGTAGGACAATGTCATGAATTCCGAAATGTAAATTTGATTTTTAATTTTGTAACCAATGTTATTTTTGTAATATTATTTTCTATAATATTCAAGACAGAAATTGTGTAGAGATAATTTATGCTTGTGTAAACAACATTTACTCATATTTGTTCAATGTTCCCGTTCATACGGATAGTCAATGTTTGTTACGGGGACACGGTCAATACTAGGCTTGAACCAATGACGGGTATGTTATTGAATCGTACAAGTTGATGACTGTACATCGGGATTGTCCATCTTTTTATTATAAAAAAATTGTTACATAACAATGTACAAATTTAAGACTTTGCAATTAGGTTTTTTGAGTATTTCGTTTTAGATAGTAAACAGAGGCTAAAAGTAGAAACATTGATTCCTTTATTTTAATTTTGTACTAAAATATCCAGCGAATGCTCACACGGCATGCATGAATCAAACAAACATGCGTACAGCTACTACGCATCGCCATTACACCAGGTGGTCGAGCTGAATCGTTTTGTAGGAGTAACGGAGTGTAGCAGTATTGCGAAAACTTAACATCTTGATCGTATCCATTTACGTATATCACCTATGCCAACGACACACTTTTTCTACGTGTGTGTGTGTATATGCTCCCGTCAGCTAATGGTGCTATAGCAGCTGAAAATATATCTCTCCTTCTCATACGCTTTCTACTTTACTGGAAAAACTCACCTTTGCGACCCAGCCGATTATTTATTTCGTAACCTTCTCGAACTCAAAATGTTTATGCTATTTTGCTGCTTATTGCTTGTTGAAAAGATATATTTGAATTCATGGCTTATTTTTTAATTTTGAGCATTTTATCTAGAAATAATACAGAACACTGGTATGGTTTCGCCAAATATTTATTCTGGTAATTATTGACACTAACATAAAATTCTTATAATATTAGTTTCGATTATATTATACATAATCAACAAAATGTGGATGAACATTAACTATATCACACTCATATAAAATATAATAATTACGAACTATCTGAGCTTATTTTCATAATAAAAGGTATCCTAGATTTAAAGAAAAGTAGATGAACCGAAAACGGATAGCAACCAAAAGCGCAGAGATATAAAAACACTTGGAATAGTTTAACATCGTTACCAAAAGTAGGAACAATTTATATATTACAAACCACAGCAAGAACAGTATCTACACTATAACCCATAACAAGAACACAGTGCTGAAAATCATCGTTACAAAAGATAAACGCAACTAGTAAGATGAAAAAAATAACTTTCAATCACAACAAAAACACAACTCGCAATCAAATGTACAAAACCAAGTCAATTGTACAAAACCCAAAAGCTTCGAAGAGCAGTGGCGGATTAACGCGAATGTAGGCCTTTCTAAAGTGTACAGTGAGAGATTGTATGAGCAATACTTAACCTGAGAATGGGGCCCTTTCCGTTTGAAGCTCGTAGGCTGAAATTTCAGCCTGTCAGCTGTTTGCATTATATAGCAGTTTTCGAGCAGCTATCTAAGTGAGTACAATATACAGGTGGGCTTATCCCAAGGTGTATGAATTTAGAAGCCTGAATGAAGATTTTTTTCGCTTCTGCTTCTGAATGAAGATTTTAAGAGTGTTTTGAGTATTCGTCAAGCCTCCAGAAAGCTTGTTTGAGAAAAAGTTTTCACCCGTTCTGCCAAAAAGTGATGTTCAAAATTGGTTATGAAAACATACCATGAGACCACCTGGACTACATACACTTTGATTCCAGATTCCACCACCTGATCTCTTTAATGCACCTTGGGATAAATGTAAACAAACCTGTGTTTTCAAGCAGGTACTCGAATCTAATTCTAGCTTTTAGGCTAAAATTTTCTAGACTGAAAATCGCAGGCTAGTTTTTTGTGTGGTTTTGTATGGATTGTTTACATGATTTCAGCCTCCAACTGTCAAACTCCATACAAAAAACTGACTAGAATTGTGAAGGCCCCCAATGTTTGAAAAGCAAATTTACTTATGATCGGGAAGGGGAGGGGGGTGTGGATTTCTTTTTAAGCCCCCACGTGGTCGCTTAGTTTGTATACTACTTAATCCGCCCTTGTCGATGAGTATAAATAACACAACTAATGATATTGGCTCACAGATTCGTTCAGACTAATGATAGGACTATTCCTTCCTGAAAATCAATCGACCTCACGTTTCAAGAGTTTGGAAATATCCCCCTACCCAAAGTAAGGCCTCCTTACCCCAACATATCTACTGAGTGAACCCCTTTCAGGGTTTCTATGATCGTATAGAATGCGCTTCGAAAAATGTCCTCTTCAGTTCAGCCTATGTTATCAAACAATGACCTTGATATTCGAAAACCACCCTGGCCAGCGTAGGTTCCAAGTTAGTACACTAGATTGATTCTTTAATTCTAAAGCACCAGCTGCTTGTACTCTTTATCGCTCCTCTCCTGCATTGCTGGTATCATTATAATTTACTTTCCAGTTCCGTAGTGCAAACCAGAAAAATAATCTATTAAATCAGCTGTGTTATGCTCTTTTGTTCGGCGGGACACATTTCGATATTAATTCGATATTAATGGTGGCAAGCCGCATACAGGACTCTCAGGGGCCGCCAGACATACGTGGTTTAGATAATACATGAGTTTTTAAAGCTAATACAATGAGAGAATCTTACCTTTCTCAATATCGATGCTCAAAATACGCGCATGCTCAAAATACTAAAAATTGAATTTAAAGATAAGAGCCAACTGCAATAAACAGATTACGAACCTGAATTTTTATCATTACCCAATGTCTCAGAGACGCTTATCGCCAATCGTCTGGGGTCTGTAATATATAACCTGCCTCACCTATAGCGTCTGGCAGTCCTAATTAATCGTCGTTTGTGTAAAGAGCATGGTACGCGCATTTCTTTTTTGTTTTGCCCTACTCGTGGCGTTTTACAACGTAGAATCAAGAAGTAAGTAAACATTTAACATGGAGTGTTTTATTCTACCTAATCTATGCAATGCATAAACTAATTGATAATCGACCTAATATCCACAGAACCAGTGGTTTGCTACTACGCATCATGGTCAACGTACCGTCCAGGAAGAGGACAATTCAACGTGGAAAACATCGATCCCTTCCTGTGTACCCATCTCATTTACGCATTCTTTGGAGTGAACGACTCTGGAGCAGTGACGATACTAGATCCCTGGTTAGATCTGGATAGTGGCCGAGGAAATATTCGACTCTTTAATCAACTACGAAACCAGAATCCTAATCTCAAAACGCTGGCCGCTATCGGTGGTGCAACTGTTGATCGAGTCATATTTTCTCAAATTGCTGCCAGTGCGTCCTTGCGTAGTACCTTTGCACGAAACGCACGAGACTTTTGTCTCGCCCATGGATTTGATGGAGTGGATCTTGGATGGGAGTTCCCAGCCATGCACGACGGTGATACCGCACCGTATGATAAGCGGAATTTTGTGTTGATGCTATCAGAGCTGGCTCTTGCGCTGCGCTCTCACGGTTTGTTACTAACAGCGGCACTTGCCGCCAGCGAAACAATTGCTTCCATTTCGTACGACATTGCCGGTATAGTGCCACACTTGGATTTCATTAATCTGATGGCGTACGACTACAACGGAGCGTGGAGCAATTTCACGGGCCACAATGCACCGCTCTTTGCCGGGCCGTCCGATCAGAATGACTTTCAACGAACACTTAACGTCCAACACAGCATCAACTATTGGCTAAGCCAGGGAGCTCCCGCGTCAAAACTGGTTCTCGGTGTTCCGGCTTATGGGCGTACCTTCACATTAGCCAACTCTGCTGTTAATGGATTACGAGCACCAGCCGAAGGTCCCGGACTACCCGGACCGTACACAGGCCAATACGGATACATTGCATACCACGAGGTTTGTGGCCACTTGTCATCTACAACTGGTTGGTATCGTGTATGGGAACCAATTCAAAAAATTCCTTACACCTTTTCCAATAACCAATGGATAGGATATGACGATAGGCAAAGTATATGGGAAAAGTGTAACTACGCTAACAGTCAACAACTTGCTGGTATGATGATGTGGTCGATTGATATGGATGATTTTCGTGGAAACTGTGGAACCAGTTTTACTCTGCTCAAAACTGTCAATGAATGCCTAGTGTAATGTTAGCATGTTGTGAAAACTTATCGCTTAAAAAATCTATTCATAGTGAATATTTGTTTAATTCAAGTGAAAATAATTGCTTTAATACTGATTATAATATGGTATTCCTTCATTTCATGTGGAATTGTAAGTAATACTTAATCGTTTACTTAGTATTTCTATATTTGCTAAAACAGTCAAATACACGTTCGTTGATCTTTTAGAATTGTACTGTACTTTATTTTACTTTTATTTTTCCTGTAGGTGTAATGTATGCAAATAAAGGACAATCTAGATCAATTTTCTAAAATCCAGTACATAAAGGTTGAACCGGTATCGTGGTACAGTGGTCAAGTCGTTCAACTTAACAACATACCCGTCTTGGGTTCAAGCTCCGAATGAACCATGCCCCCATACGTAGGACTAACTATCTTGCTATGTGTAATCAATAAGTCACTGAAAGCCAAGTCCATTAGTGATACAGAGAGGCCTTGGCCGCCAACGGTTGTTGTGCTAAGAGAGAAAAAAGTTCATGAATGGTTAGCAGCGTTATAGAAAACGATCGTTTAATGTACTTATGACAGCTTACTTGTAAAAGTTAAACACAGCTGACCTGAGTTTTGTGATTCAATTCAATCACTAGGTATGCTTTTTGTAATGTGCCACTTTTCTTTACTGCTAACAAAAATTTTACAACCGTGATAAGCATAAAAACAAAACATGTAAACAGTCCAACTAAACATCGCGTCACAAAACAACAAACAAAAGTGACCCATGAGCTCAACAAACACTAAAATCATCGCTCCATGTTCAGTATTTGTTTTCATAAGTGGTTGACCTATTTTTAGCTCCTTTCGTGAAGGTATTCGACGAACGAACCTCGTTTATTTTGTCGAACGAACGAGTCGCATCACGCCGTGAGTGTCCGTACTTGTTTCCCTTCCGATCGCTTCAGCCGCATCGCCAACACAGCATACGTTACCAGAATGCGATGGTTTGGTCCTTTTTTGTAAGAATTTAAATTAAGCATGTAAGATACAAAGTTTCAAATTTGAACTAATAATTAGATTTGAAGCATACTCTTCAATACAGATTATGGCAAAATTGACACAAAACATTTCTAAACAACATATCAACTTTTTTCTTTAATTTTTTTCATTTTTTAAATTTCCTCAACAGCGTATTTACCACTGCATAGAGTTTTAACTGTCTGAGATGCATCCCATGAGCCGCAAACCACCATCTAAGACAAGCATCTTTGAAACATCCCACACACATGGCCTAAAATTAGCGCTGGCATTTTGCGCATAGTCGCGATCGCTTACTACTGCCCAGACATGGAGCAGCATGATCGAGTGAAACAAACTTCAAAATTTTTAGACAGTCAGCCCGAATTGGTTCTCCCCTCTTTATTTACCTCCAATGAACGATTTTCTTATTTCGTCCACACCTTGCATTCGGCTCCGGTGAGTCATGGAATGGACAAATGTCTTAATTTATTTACGTTCATCATTTATCATTATGTAAACCAGTGACGATCACTTGCTTGATCCTTCAGTAGGCATTCGTTGTTATTAAAGGTTATTTTGTTTTTTCTTCCTAATCTTTCTTTGTTTTATCTTTGTGGTACATATTCACCAATGTTTAGCCTGTGTTAAAGTCTTTTGGGATATTGATCGTATATTGTATTCCAAAATTTATTTTACTTTTTTATAACCATTTTATATTGCTTTGTATTGTTATGCAGAGTTCGTTGGACCAATAGTTAAAAATGTCGTTTAGTTTGTCGTTAACATTTCATCCACAGTATGAAAATATTTCTAACAAATAGTTAAAAACTCAATGAATCCTTTCTGAGCAGAGAGCAGCATACACAAACTGTGTGACGAAAAAGAGAACACAGTTATTTTTTTAAGATAGAGCGTAAAGCATATCAAAAGGTGTGCGTTTGTAAATATCATCCAATTTCGCAACGGCACGTAGGTTGTTAGTTAGATACAAATATAATCCTTACTAACCACACACACCTATATACTGAAAACACACTATTGCACACACATACCACTGACAAGCTCGTTGGTATGGAAAATTATAGAATATATTTAGAATCTGAAGCAACCACACAAACAGGACAGAAAGAGTCGGCTTCAGTTCGTTTCACACTGCCAAATCAGTTAGTGTTGGTTGGTCAACGGAGAAATACCTAGCATTGGTAACGATCGTTCTTGCTCGCGCCCTCACAACGTTCACCAATACAGAACACTGTCGCTTTCCTCTATTCCTCGACAGTCTATCCTCACGACCCTCCTCTAACTGATGCAAGATCTATGACAGTTTCCTAGGAACACCAATGGCAAGATTTGAGTAGGCTGGAATTCTTCAGTCTCTCAAACAGGCAATTCCTCCCCCACACCAAGAAATACGGTGACAACCTAGGATTCTACCTATTCGACATGGTGCAAATGCTTGGGGCCTTAAGCGCACAGTTCATTCGAGTCTGCAATGCAAAGTGAAAAATAGCTAAAAATACAAAACCGAACCACCATACCCTACCTATGCGACACATTTTAACCGCAGGTTTATGATTAGTCGGCTTCTGATGATGATTATGATGATATTTGGCGCTTTTGCTGCCGTTCGATATGTATGTATTAAACGTGAAAGGTGTATATTATGTTGTAAACATCGAATATAAAACATGTATACCATTTACAATTTTAAATGCATACACATGCATATTTGTATTAGTATGAATATGAATTTTAAAAAAAGAACATTAAATAAAACCGCGTAAGCTTACGCGGAGCCATACCACCTGACAAACCAACCAAAGCAATATTAATCAAACTACTCCCAAAACAAGCTGCAACAATGTTTTCATCCTTTACTAGACACTATCATGCAAAGCTACACCTTTTCCCTAGCCTCCAATACATGCAACACTATTCTGTATTGTGGTAAATTTGGCGAAACAAAATGATCTCCAAGCTTAACACAATCCCACCGGTATTCTGGCCAACATTCGCCAGGTTCCGTCAATTTACAAACCCCAACCAACATTCCGTTGACTTTGTTTGTTTTGGTGAGCATAGATATGGCTACTGGGCGCCAAAAATAGACCATATTCTTTGGAGTATTTGTACGATTTTCACATCATAAATTTCGTGCTATATGGTGTTGTGTTTGGATATGCACACACATGATTCTGTCCATCTTCTTAAATTTGTGCATTGCGTTCTCTTGATATAATAACGGTGTACGATCATTGAACATTTTGATTTGTACGAACTAGGCTTCAAATTTACATCTGTCACATATAATAAATAAAAAGCTAGTAATAATATATTTCAATTCTCCAATAGCCCAATAATGTGGAACATGATCGTCCCCATTCCACAGAGCGTGTGTCCCTCCTCATGCTGCTAGGTGAATTTAATAAACCCGCTCATTAGTCATACAACTCAACCGTGTACAGGTCCAACAGGTCGGGCAATAAACAAGTGTGAGCGTGCAGCACACTCAAGACACTCGGGAAAACATCAACAGGAAAGCATCCCCATGATTCAATTCATCAATGGTTCAAATATTATTGTTGTCCCACTTACGGTGGCCCTCTAGCACTGTCATTTGCATACACGTAAACACATACAAGCGGTTATACCGAGAGGCGGCAGTCATTCCGACGAACCAGCTCGCGTTTCTCTATCTCCTTGAGTCTTGAACTGCATTGATGGGGCAGAAAAGTGAGATAATTATCGTACCCAACGCATGGTCATCACGGTAGACTGGTGGTGGAAATTTGTAACTTTTTCTCGACTCGTCGATACGGCTAGCGGACACGAAATTCATTCTTCCGCCATTTGCAACACGCACAGCCGTTTTCCAACACACAATTTTGCGATACCAACACACTTTCGGCTCGGCTTAGATGTGTTGGGAAACTAGTAACCGTACACTGGGAGCGAATGGTCGGGAAAAAACAACATCCGCGACATGAGCCGGAGCCGAAGCCGGAGGATGGCGACGCGGCGGTAGAAACGAGGATGAACATTCCTCCCGACGAATGACGCCATCGGACCTGTGCCGAGCATGAATGTGAACGGCTCGAATAATCTCAGCTTCTGGCACCGAACAGCGCGATCGGGAGTGACTGCCGGGAGGGACAAAATATGAGTAAACCGTGAGTATTTATAAAACAATAAAACAATCCGTGCCCGTGCTAATTTTAACACACCTGACTAACGCGAACGGCACGGTTTGATGCGTGCGCAATACGGATCATGGTGTGCGCCGGGAGTACGATCAAGATCCAACCAATTCGTATGGAGACTCGCTCGCTCGACTCTTGCCACGGCGGTACCATTGCATTGAATAGTTTCCCTCCAACTTGGGTCCCTCAGCCGGTGGTTGTGGTGCAGCCGTGTGAGTTAGCGTGGCCAGTACCACTACAAACACATCGAGCAACAAGCCAGCCGCAACCAGGCACATCAACACATACACGATCATCTATCACACAGCAGGAGCGCCAATCTGCGCAAACGCCCTGCTGCATCGGCATGCCGGATCGGATGGAAATGCGAAATGGGTTGAATCCGCTTTCAGAAAAATGAAGACGGGCCCGCTCACGCACACAGGCGCGCTTGCACGGATGCGTAAGCCGAACACTGCTCGGGAAACCCGGTGGCCGGTTAGTAGATCACCAAACTTGCTCCGGCATTTATGAAAACCACGGCACCTAGTGTGCTTCTGACAGTCGGTTCAATCGGTGTTCAGGGTGGATTGATCCTGGTTTGACTCTGCCTGGTGGGGGACCTGTTCTCGTGTGTGTTTTTCCCTTCTCTGTCTCTCTCGAAAACGATCGAACGAGTGTAAACCTTCCGTGCGCCGTAGCGTCGGTTACATTCGTGTGTTCCAGACGCATATTTCCCAACGCCCGCAGGCTAGTGTAAATCCGTGTTCACGCACAAAAGACGAGCAATATGTCTTCGTCCGCCGTTACCACTAAAACGTCCAAGTACACCTACCGTTCGACCGGAGGTGGTACCGCCGATGTCAGCATCGAGTACAGTGCTGACCTGAGCGCTCTGTCCCGACTGGAGGTGAGTTTTTCGGGTCACAACATTCCCGAACGAGCAGTGTGGTGCGCAAGGAACGAAAGGAACTACGGCTGGAACTTCACCTGATACACTGGACAAATCTACACAAGCACACACTCATACTCGTGTTCAGCGATACGTACACCTTGAAGAACAAATCTTAAGCTAAGACCAGTGATATTATCTATTTAGCAATACATTACATTAGTGTTTATTCACAGAACATTCGCACAGAGAGTTTTGCATTAGGTCGCAATTCAAACTAAACACATTCACAATGCATTCACAGTTTGCTTCTCATTACCAAAAACTACTACCACACTACCACATTCCATATGCATTCCATAATCTACTTAACACATCCTCGACTAAGTACTTTCATTGGTAATAGTGAAAGCTTTTCGGAGAGCCGGAAGTATGTTCAAGAACATTCTCGCGTCATGGTGATATATGTGAAAATGAAAAATGCCGAAGCCTCTACTGCTAGCGCTCTTGATTGCCTGCTACCATTGCTAGTACTGCTAACATGATCGGTAAAGTGCCTAGTGTTACGAAATTTAAAAGAAAAAAAATACAGCAAAGCGCAATTCCAGCACCCATTAAAAAGTCCTTAACCAAAATGCTGCCATTGCTAGACCGTGCCACGAAAGTGCCTATTGGTGAATGTTAGTTGACGTTATTCAAGTGCTCCTGAACACACAGCTGAAGTGCATGTTGAGAACTGAAGATTGTTGTAAAGGCGTTATAATAACCTTCCTTAAAAAAAGGATATCTCAGCTTAGTGGTGTACATGTGTAGTGCGAGATAGTTTTAGACACGTTTTCATCCCTCCGGACAAAGGAATGTATATGTGCGTGTGTGTGTGTGTGTGTGTATGTGTATGTGTGGAGTGTCCAATGGTGGATAGGTTCCTGCTGAATTCCTCTTCTTACTTGCGTGCATTACCGATTGGCAACAATGCGCTAATAAGCCACGCTCAAACATTCAACGATTTTCTACTGATTTCAGGACAAGATCCGTCTCCTGCAGGAAGACTTGGAGTCGGAGCGTGGCCTTCGCCAGAGGGTAAGTTATGTTTTCATATTAAAGAAAAAAAAACTTTAACGATCTGTTCTAAAAATATCGCGCAAAACATTGTGAGACGATTTTTTGTATCCGATCCACCCGCGAAGCTATGCTGATTCATCGTTATTCATAGGTTAAATCGTGTAAATGAGTTGGTATCGTTTACACGTGCGTTTTTTCGAGAATAGTGATTAATTTTGTTACAATGCGGGTAGTAGTTTGAAGTATTCATCATTCTAAATTCCTATCTTGCTTTTATTAGTATTACCTCAGACATTTTTTTCGAAAGACCTTGATTTTAAAAACAATAGCTAACGATCAATCCATTTATAGCGATCTACTACACCCATTTAAAGCGACCTACTCTCTTTTCACACGTCAATCGCACTTCCGGGAGTGACCATCAGTGGCCAGCGGTAGCTCACAAATATTATGCTTTACACCTCGTAGCGTAGGAGTCTCATGTCCATCCGTTTTTTTGCAAATACGACCTGTCACTTGAATACATCTCATTTGAAGTGTCGTGATGCGTATTCCTTTCTGTACTCCTACACAATACCGCTAACCTTGGTGTCTTGTCGATTTGGCCCGACCCGTTGATTGGCATGGGCCTGCAAGCGTCTTCAAGTGGCGAAGCAATTACATCATCCCACAGCGCTGAAGCATCACACCTTCGAAGTGAGGATTGTTCCTCGTTCCTTAGACCGGGACAAGGTTTCGTGCTGGTTCTTGTTGCTAGTTTCCTCCACCGCTCAGGTCGACCAACTGTTTGCGAACACCGAACAACCTACTATCGCCGTCCAATGCGAGATGGTTTTCCCTCGAGCACTAAAAATAGCCCCCGCTCCTGCGATCGTACTGAGAAGGTGGTTTTAGATCGCTAGAACGTGCACACATGCGTGTGTTTGTGTCTCCTCTGCGCTGCGAGTGGTGTACGTTTATCGACCGAAAACGGCAAAAGAGAATATTGGCCTTTCGAAAATAGTTTTCCTAGCACCCAGAGCCGTTCGTTTCATTGCATTGCTGAACTTGGATTACAGCTCTACTACTACTGTACTACTTAGCCGTAATCGTAATCTTTGATCATTTGCCCTTACACAGCCTCTTTGATAAGGCAAAGTGCGTTACCGTAGTGCTGTTACTTACTGCCAAGATCTTGAAGTAACACTTCTCTGTAAGCCATCTGCTAAACTCTACTGCAATGCTTTTGGTAGCTTCTCTCGCAATGTCTCCGTCGGCGCATTCCACAGAGGGCAACGCGTTAGAGACCGCGAGCCGCGCGTGTGCCATGCTGCACATAATTGTAGATCCCCCCCAAGAGATAGGCGATGAATAGAGTACATGAATCAGGCTCATCGTGTTTTTTTTGCAATTAAAAAAAATCGCCGACAATAAAAATCTTCTTTCTACCGAGACGTGTGCCGCTAAAAAAAATCAAGAATCACGGTTTTTTTATCGTTTACGATGTTGCTTCGTTTTTGTAGACCAACTTATGATCTGTTGTTTGGGAATATTTTTTTCTCCTCAATGCGAAGAACACTCATGCAATTAAGTATGAAATATTATGCCAATTCCAATGATTTTCCAAGACAATAATTTTAACACTCACACACATTCAACTTCTTCCTCATATCGTTGCCAATCTGCACTACATATGCGTGTCTCATTGCGTAGGATGTGGCCTCCTTGCTTTCCGAAATGCACACAGTGCTGAACACCTATGTGCGGGCTGCTAAAAATAAACCGTCTTCCAACGTTTGGCGCAGCTTACCTGCTTTTGGTTCCTGCGCCGAGCGCCGGGTTGCAAAATATTACCGGATTTTTTTCCTTTCTTTCTTTCTAAAAGTGAATTTTGCCGACCATCTCCGGATAAGATGCATACGAACTTTTTAACCAGTGTTATGACATCGTATTGCATCGGTATTGCATTTTTTTTGGAGCAATGGAAAAGGAAAACTCTTGTATCTTGTTGGAACAAAATAATGTGGAAACTATTTTCTTAAAAACAGAAATTGCACGATATCACGATGTGTTTTTGTACCTTTTTGACACCTTACCTTCCTTCGTATTTTTAGTATGTCTTTTCAAATACACTCAATAAGAATAATGTTTGAAAACTCAGTTAAACCTTATTAGTGTAAGTTATAAAAATTCGACTCTCTTTCAATATATCTTATTATTGTTCTTGTTTGCTTTAGGAAATACAATCCTAATCAACAAAGTTTATTTGATTATTTCTTTCTTCAAACTAGATCGAACGTGAGAAAGCCGATCTCAGCGTACAGGTGATTCAGTTGTCTGAGCGTCTCGAAGAAGCTGAGGGTGGTGCTGAGGGACAGGTAACAACAAACCACAATACTAACATAATGAGCATTCGCATTGAAAACATTTTCGTTCTCTTTTGGCGTCGATTTTTATTAAAGCTGGAGATCAATCGCAAGCGTGATGTCGAGCTGACCAAGCTGCGTAAGCTGCTGGAGGATGTGCACCTAGAATCTGAGGAGACTGCTCACATCCTGAAGCGCAAGCACCAGGAAATCGTCAGCGATTTCAACGAACAGCTTGAGGCTCTGACCAAGTCGAAGCAGCGGTAAACTATCCTTTTCATTTTATTTCCCTCGCTGTAACACTAACATAAACACCATACAATCGATAATCGTTGTGTCCATCTCTATCGCACTCCTTTTCAAATAACACCCACTCATTCCTCCTCCGAGTGGCCACTGTGCGGGTGATGATTAAGTTACGATTCGTCATCTCATTCGCCAACCCTCGCCACGCATTCCGGGCCGTTCTCGGACCGACCTTTTTTCGTAACTCTTTGCGCACGTCACACCACACGTTTCAATGCGCTTCTGCGGCTGCTGCCGGTATTTTCGAAGCGCGATCACATAACTGCCGACCGCTAATGCGCGACCGCCCATGTTCCATATGGGTTTTCTCACTCACTTTTACGGTTGCGATACTCCGATGGTGCGCGTGTAGAGAAATGAATTTCATACCGCCGACTGCCCAGGACGTAGACGGTGGTGATTCGGTGCAATCATCATTCCCCAGCGGTATGTAAACAGACCGATGCGTCCCAAGACCGCCAACGAGCGCTTCGCGAGACACAGCGAGCGACGTAAAACCTGGGCAGATGACATGACAGGTTTCGAGGCTGGCGATCTATTTTAAGACCGGGATGTGCTGCTCATTTCTGCGGGCCAAATATGTCGGCTAGCGCACGGTCTTTGCGTTGATCGTTCCACACTGTACGGCGGGACCGAAGTGTAGCTTGAAAATTCATCTCCCACACTAATTTGGATCACCTGTTGTTTTTTCGCACCTTGCGTAGTTACACATAACCTCTCTATCTCTACACTGTAACACGCTGGATGGATTAATGTAATGGCTGATCCCTTCTACCGTTCGCTTTTCTAGAGTCGAGAAGGAAAAATCGAAGCTGCAGGCTGAGATCTACGAGCTGCTGTCGCAAGT
The DNA here is from genome assembly GCF_943734735.2 of Anopheles gambiae. Lineage (NCBI taxonomy): Eukaryota > Metazoa > Arthropoda > Insecta > Diptera > Culicidae > Anopheles > Anopheles gambiae. The sequence continues at coordinate 67,842,299 of NC_064601.1, read as the reverse complement.
CGAAAGCATTTCTAAGGACAAACAGGTCAGCATCAAGACGATCGAGAAACTCGAGGTCCAGGTCACTGAGCTCAACATCCGCATCGAGGAGCTGAACCGCACGATCGTCGACATCAGCTCGCACAAGACGCGTCTATCGCAGGAGAACATTGATTTGGTCAAGTCGGTTCAGGACCTTAAGCTGAGCGTTGAGAGCATCTCGTTCTCTAAGACCCAGCTGAACTCGCAGCTCGAGGAAGCTAGACGCCGCCTGGAGGAAGATGATCGCCGCCGCTCGATGCTCGAGTCCAGCCTGCACCAGGTCGAGACTGAGCTGGAGTCTATTCGTCTGCAGCTCGAGGAAGAGTCGGAAGCTCGCCTGGACCTGGAGCGCCAGCTCGTCAAGGCAAATGGTGAGGCCGGTACCTTCAAGTCCAAGTACGAGGCCGAATGCATGGCCCGTGCTGAGGAGGTGGAAGAGATCCGCCGCAAGTACACGGTGCGCATCACTGAGTCGGAGGAGCACATCGAGTCGCTGCAGGCCCGTCTGAGCAAGCTGGAGAAGGAAAAGAGCCGATTGACCAGCGAGATCGAGGTGCTGATCATTGACCTGGAAAAGGCCAACAACGGTATCCGCGAGTACACGAAGCGCATCGAGATCCTCGAGAAGACCAACATCGAAATCAAGACCCGCCTGGAGGAAACGATCGCTCTGTACGATGCGTCGCAGCGCGATCTGCGCCAGAGGACTGCCGATTTCCAGCGCCTGTCTCACGAGCTGGACAAGACTCGCGAGCAGAAGGATCAGCTGGGACGCGATAACAACAAGCTGCAGAACGAGCTGCACGAGTCACGCAGCACCGTCACCGAATTGACGCGCCGTCTTCACGAGTATGAAGTCGAGCTGCGTCGTCTGGAGAATGAGCGTGAGGAGCTCACGGCCGCCTACAAGGAAGCCGAAGCGGTAAGTGTGCTAAATAACTATTTCGATTGGAAACTAAAATTATTTTTCAATTATCTTACATCTTTTCGTATTTACAGGGACGCAAAGCAGAGGAGAAACGTGCTCAGGCCCTTTCGGCTGAGTATGGCCAGTTCCGTCATGACACTGAGCGTCGCCTATTGGAGAAGGACGAAGAGATTGAAGTCATTCGGTAAGTACGGGCGGTGTTTAATGTTACGCTAGCAATATCAAATGTCACATTGCATTCGATGACGTTAGTCTCTAAATGTGCCAACAAGTGCCAACTCGATCTCACCATAGCGGCCACTATACTTCGACCTACCGGAGTCTCGCGTGCTTTGGTATATAAACGAATTAAACAGTTGTTCTAAACAATCAGGAACCGTATGGTATTATCGCCTGTAAAAGGTTTTGAGGTCAAACATATATGCTTATAGCTGATCACAAAAACACAACCATTACTTGGCTCTGTTACGAGCATTAGATACGAGACGTACAACAAGATCGCTGGTTTTTACGCCTCTTTGTACTTTGAACTACCAGGCGCCTCCATCTGCGTTCCAGTGCAACTATTAATTTTGTTCAAATTATTTTTAAGCCAACAAAAAGTGTGTACGCTAACTCATGTGCTCGAACAACATTCATCAAACATGCAACTGATTTTGCTAGTTATAAACTTTACATCAGATAGCGCAAGCTCAGCATCCATTTTCGCTAAGCGTGTGTGCCACTTTCTGCAATCCATTATTTTGTGCCACTTACTGCAACGACCTTTAAATAACCGTTCTTTCAAATCAAACAATCGTCGTCACCTCTTCCTAGAACGCATTAACTGCAGTTTGTTGACCGCAACCAATGAAAGTCAATCGATCCACCACTGAGCACGGCTAGCACGAGTTGTATACGAAAATATCTCATACCCGTGCACGTTTTCTTTGCTTCCTGCATTCGATAATCAGCTTGTTCTTGGATGGCGGTACCACACGGCTCTTGACAGTGCTCCTGAAAGTGAAATAAACTTGACGGGTGTGGTGAACGCTTTAGCGCCTAGTAGTGATTGCCACAAACGCTGTATCGAGTAAGCTGATCATTCTAATGATGCTTGTTTCGTTACCTCATCATTGACCGAGCACTTTCGCTCGTGTTCATTCGATTGATTTCGCTATCGCGACGGTTTTCTCATTCTAAGCTGCTGCCACTGACCTTACTTTCAGTCGCCAAATAGCCAAGGTGAAGACCAGTTCAGTGATCAATAAACAATTGTTCTGTTTTATTTGAAATATTCATTTCGCCATTTGTGCTATTGTTGGTTTCAAAAACTTTCATTTAAAAAATCTCAATTAGTACGTTTTAACCTATTATCAGACTTCATTTGATTGTTAAAGCAATTCGTATTTTTGGTAAACATCATAATCAACTCATACCCTTCCTGTTTTGATGAGAGCAATTTCCACTTGTGAAGTATCACCAAAAATATAGTGAACCAATAAAATGTGATTTTATAGTAACAGTTTTTGGCAAACGAAATCGCACCGTAATTGACATCACGAGGTGGTCCAGAAACGGTGTCAGATTTGTAATGTTTTCCTTTCTGCAAAAACAAACAAAAAAACGTGAAGCATGACACATATTATCATGTAATCGTCATGTGAAACGTCTGGTATATGTCTTGTGGCGCATACTTATGACACACGAAATTTTAGTTTGAGTGGAGAAAATGTTAAATGGTTGTTTGAGATGTGCTGTGGACCGAATTTTTCAGAAAAAAAACTACTAGCTACGTAAGAAAATACGACCGAAGCCGTGATAACGTGAAACTAAATTACAAAATAGTACGTGTTACGTCCATTCGGATATACGCGGTTTTCTAAATTTAACAGTTTATGTGCCAAACCGGTACAATTTGCTAAATGAGTTGTCCAATATAAAAGTAATAATTTTATTCAAAAATACCCGTTTATTTTGGCTCAAAATCATGAAATTTGACTTATGTGGATATCCATAACCGCGTATCTCGGGATCAGACGGGAAAACGGGTAATCTGGTCATATTTTACAATGACAATTAAGATTAAACTAATTCTAAAAAAAAAATATTACAAAATGAAAAAACCTCCCTCAACACTTCATATTACATTTCTTTGGGTATTTCGAAACTTGGTTAGCTTTATCGAAATGGAAAATAACAGTTATATGTTTGCTCATTCTTGCTCATTGTACCACAAACAAGCATGTAGTCACGTTCTAATATTTTCGACAGTTAAGGTATCAGAACGTGTGGATCATAAAATGTTACACACGCCGTAATTGATCAATTAAGTTACTTGTGCAAACATGGTGTACAATGTGTGTGTGTGGGTTTTTATAGCTTTCACATCTGAGAGCCAGCAAAACAGTGCCCCCTCCCCCGTAAGGCACGATCCTTAGTGCGTAATTCGCACGCCCGTCTAATCATTGCCATCAGTGCATTTCATTGTCCTTTATCATGATCTAAAAATACATCAGATCATTTGTTCTATTTCGAAAAGGTCTCAATGTTGTTTTTGGTGCTTTCGTCACATCACTGGTGTTTTCTTATGACATTTCTTCTTTCCCGTGATGTAGCATCGAATCTGTTCGTTCGCAGTTTGTCGTAAGCAGCCTCTTAGCAAGACACTAGCAAACAGCGAATAGAGAAAAGCAACGTGTGTTTGTGTGTGTGTGTTGCTTTGACTTGGGCATAGATGGGGAGGGAATAGATACCACAAATTAGGCAAAATAAGTAAGAAAATAAGTAGCGACTCTTTCTAACAGCAACGACGGGACGTGTGTATTTGTGCCAGCTTTAAAGCCATCGCAATACTGGGAGTTCTAATGGTTGCCGTCCACACCAGTTGAGGTATTCGCAGTTCTCTCACATTTTGTGGTTGTGTGCGCTTCCTTCTTCGTTCTCGCTCACACTTTCTTTACGGCATTGAGTGATACAGGCGCGATCTAGATGGCACCACTGTTTGCGTTGGACAACCGGTGCGAAAGACGCGAGAGGCTCATCCCCACTCAGATCTACCAAAACAACTACGGACATGCGATGCACTACTACCAACCCATGATCGACTATCTCGATACGAAGAGTGCGAGTGCCGAGCAGTCCCCTCTACCCGATCCGCGCTGCCCGTACCTGCCCTACACCGAGGAGCGCGGTCTAAACCGCTATCACACAGGGTACTTCCACTTCCGACCGTACTCCGACCGGGAGGTTGTCCGACTGTCGGAGGCAGCAGTTGACACGGCGGAACGCTACCTACCCGATTACCGATTCGATATAAAGCGCTCAGTACTCAGTGTGACCGCGACTGCCGACGCAGCTAGGCTCAAGAAGCACGTACCCGCGGACAGTGTGATCGATCGTTACAATCGGAAAGTAGCCGTACGGAACGCACAGCACGCAGCCGACGACAAACGTGACAGGATGGCACTGACTAAGCGCACTCATTTTTACGGTAACCTTAAGGACTCGGACTCGGATCTCTCGCCGGAGCTAAAGAAAGCGATCAAGGGAAAATCGGCCGATCAGATCAAGAACATCTTGCTGAACGAGTCGCGCCGGACTCGCGAGTCGGAGGAACGTTCCCTGAACCAAATCAGCAGCCGGTTCAGCTCGTCTGTGTCACGCCAGGCGGTGGGTAGCCGTGCCAACAGCGAGGTACGCTACATTGTCAAGCGATCGACTAGCACCGTCGACGTTAGCCAGGCTGCCGAGGAAGCCTCCACTCAGTACAAGGCTGTCCACACCTCCGTCGATAATGTGCGCCGGGAGATTAAGAACTTTGCCGTCAAGACACAGGAATTCCTGCACGACACCAGGTGAATTACTACAACCGTGACATTCACCATCCATCCAATAGCCATGCCTTTCCCCGAACTTCCTGTATAGATCATAGACACCTTCCCAAAATGTTGATCTACTGTTCTGTGCTACTATTACCCACTATCAAAAACGGTTCTTATCAATATTGGCGACAGCTTGCCAATTTCGCCGGATCTAGTTCAAGGCTGAGTTCAGTCAAATAACATATGATTGATTATTATTGTGGTCTTGTCTTGCCCTACTATTGCCCTTCAATACCAAAACACACACACACACATCCGTGCTCTATCTCTAGTTCTTTTAATTGCATTGCGATTTCTTTTACTGTGTTGTTTGCTGTCGAGCTCCAGAAAATCTATCTCCATGCCAACCAAGGTAACGTAACGAGTTTCTGCAATCTTACCAATGTCCAAGTTCTTGATGTTTCTGCATCTTTCTATATCTTTCATCGTCCTCTGTATCTTTTTTTAACGTCTGCCTAAAATCGGTCTCACTGCTAAAATGCATCCATCAGAAGACTTGGTCTGATTTGCAATGACCTCGAATGTGAGTGTTTTCTCGTGTGACATACTTACAGTTATGCAAATATTTCGTACCATCACTCTACTGTACCACGGGCGTGCGTCTATGGCTGACCGTTTCCTGTGCAAATTTATATATCTTACGAGTTGACTTTCCTCTTTTACATCGTTACCCATACCATATCGACTCTACAAAGCTTCACCATTCATCAAGTTCACACACGCCGTTAAGAGAGATATTTAAAAAAAAAAGTCACATCCACAATGAAACAAAACTGCTTATAAATATCATGCAGAACGGTCAGTTTAATGATTTCGAGGTTATAGATATATATATACACTAACACTTGTCGCTTTGTTCATGAGGTCTAAAGGCAAAGTGCTCGTGCAGTATTAGACTCGCAGATGTCAGAAGTCTGACGAACGAACAAACGAACGTCCACACAAGATCGTCCATTTTTTTGCGTTCTATAGATACCGGGGGTATTTTTTTTTGTACTGGTTTTGCATTCCTTCGTTCCGAGTGTACGAAAAATGTTATTTGTGGGATTTGCTGCTACCCCTGACACCCGGGCCTGTTTATACTTTACCTTGAACTGCTTTCGTCTAGGCATTCCCGATTTTTCGTGCGGATTGAAACACAAGGCGACTTCGGGTTTATTTATTTGTATTACGAATGTCTACTATGTAACGTTACCGCTTACGCTCACCGTGTCAACCGAAGGCTTAATTTATTACATAAATATACACTTACTTTTCTCCCGTCAACATCGTTCGCAGCTTCAAAACCTTCAAAGCCGCAAAGATCACACCACAGCCTGTTCGATGTAAAGTCGTTTATTATTAATATTTGTTGTGAAGAGATATTGTGCAATAGATTTAGAGCTTGGTAGCTTAAATGTACTTATTATATTCTTTTATACATTCCACATACTTTTACAACACATTTTAAACTGTGGATCAATCTCTTCCTTTGCCGAAGATAGTAAAAAAACTCTATATTTAAAATCACACATATATTTTACACCACTTTACTCCATCTACTTACCAACACATCATCAAGGGGCAACGAGTATCATCGTTATTTTACATTCGAATCCATCTGCGGGATCTAATAATAATCGCAACGAGAGCATTTGGAGAGTTTGGCAAGACACCAAAGCCGTCATGGTGCATATGTCTTTACTTTTTGTTTGCTTCATTACTTAATTCATAACGTAAGCACTGTCTGTGTCTATCGGAAAATGTGTCAAATATTTTATTTGTGACAAATAGGGTAATTTGCAGTCTAATGATAAACACAACCGACTTTAGGAAGCTGGGTGTAAATTACGTTTTTATCCGGACTGTCTCCTTATAGCAAAGAGTGACTACCTAAAAACTTAGTAAAATTGCATAATGCTTTATATTTAAGCATAGATAAATCCGATATGAACTTCAAGAAAATATTGTTAATTTAAATATCATCAATAATTCATATAGGACTACTTCAAGCCTGATCATAGTGTTTGAAAGTTCATTGTTCACTGAACTCAAATAGCAATGTTTCTAGTAATCTGCTTTAAATGTAATTAAAACACGGGTACAGGTATTGTCTAACATCCTCTGTCTCGACCATATGTATGATTCACTGCACCTTCAATCAACGGGAAATCCGTTGATTGCGTAGCATCATCTTATGCGTTGAAGCAAAAGAGTGCGAGCCGGCAGAAACGGCATTTGTTGTCGTATTATTTTATTTTTAACTATCTCCTATGCTAAAAGCAAGTGGTACATGGTATCAGGACAGAGGACAATTGTAAGCCACATCCGAACGGAATGAATCATCGCGTTGCGATAATACCACACTTTTCACACTTTCTACAATACACGTTTTTTCTGTCTTTTGCTTTTATCCGCAGCAAGCAGACGAGCATCGAAATCGAGCAGCTGAATGCCCGCGTTGTCGAGGCTGAGACCAAGCTTAAGAGCGAGGTCCAGCGCATCAAGAAGAAGCTGCAGATCCAGATCACCGAGCTGGAGATGTCGCTGGATGTGGCCAACCACACCAACATCGAGCTGCAGAAGACTATCAAGAAGCAGTCGCTGCAGTTGACCGAGATGCAGGCTCACTACGAGGAGATCCAGCGCCAGCTGCAGTCCACTGTCGACCAGTACGGCATTGCTCAGCGTCGCATCCAATCGCTCTCCGGCGAGCTGGAGGAGATCCGCATCAACTACGATTCTTCGCTGCGTGCTAAGCGTCAGGTGGAGGTGTCTCTCGAGGAGGCCACCACTCGTATTAACGAGCTGAGCGTTGTCAACGCCAACTACGCTTCGCTCAAGGCTAAGCTTGAGACCGAACTGCAAACCTTGGCCGTTGACTACGAGGAAGTCACCCGTGAGCTGCGTGTCAGCGATGAGCGCTACCAGAAGATTCAGGTATTTTACCGCTTTAACCTCGTACCTCAAATCAACCAAACATCCTGACAAACTCATTTCCGTTTTAAAGGTTGAGCTTAAGCACACCGTTGAGCTGCTGCACGAGGAACAGGAAAGAATCGTCAAGATTGAAGCCATCAAGAAGTCGCTGGAAGTTGAGGTTAAGGTAAGAATAACGCTAATAGGTGCAGAAGCAGCGGCGAAATGGTAGCGTACAATAACATAGCCATATGTTCACAGCAACTGTCCGTCCGTCTGGAGGAAGTCGAGGTCAATGCCGTGGCTGGTAGCAGACGCATCATCAACAAGCTTGAGGCTCGCCTGCGCGACATCGAAGTTGAACTGGACGAGGAAAGACGAAAGCACGCCGAAACGATCAAGATTCTCCGCAAAAAGGAACGCTCTGTCAAGGAAGTGTACATTCAGATCGAGGAGGATCAGAAGAACATTCAGATTCTGCAGGACGCCCTGGAGAAGGCCAACCAGAAGATCGCTGCCTACAAGCGTCAGCTAACCGAACAGGTATGACGACCGTTACTATGCGCCCTTTACTTCCTAGGCACTCATTCATACGGTAAACTAATTCAATCTGCCTCATTCTACAGGAACAATCCTCACAGCAGTGTGTCACCAAGGTTCGCCGTTTCCAGCGAGAGCTCGAAGCTGCCGAAGACCGTGCCGATGTGGCTGAGAGCAATCTGAGTCTGGTCCGTGCCAAGCACCGCACGTTCGTCACCACCTCGACCGTGCCCGGATCGCAGGTCTACCTGGTTCAGGAAACTACCCGAACCATCAACGAAACTTCATCTTAAATTTAGCAATGTCCCTTGCCGCCAGAGTGCCCTAACAGTTGGCCGAAGCGTCGTTAATCCTGGAAGAATATGCGACGACTGAAAATCGGAACAAGCGATCTAGCAACCTCCAGCCGGGCCGATCATGTGGGTTACCACTCTGGACACCGCACGCAGCCAATTGGTTCTTTTCATTATTTTATCCAGTTTCGTTCAAATACGGTCATGTGTACGTGTTGTGTTTTGCAGAAATTCTATGCCCTTCCTTGGTCCTTAGCTCTTCTCCTTTTTTTTCTTGCCCTTCCTTACGTTCACTGTTTTATATATCCCTTTTTGTTGTGTATAGTTATGTTTAACATTAGCGTCTTCCTATTTTTATTTTATTACGAAACAACGTTAGAAGGATAAAACACAGCATCAGCTGGAAAGTTATTCGAACATACACAAATCGACAAACCAGACAAGAGCGCTCACTGCGTACACAGATAACATCTGAGAAGCTGTATATCAACAAAAGCTCTTTACATTAGATACTTTAAATCTTAACGAAATTGTGTTTGTTTGTGTCATATGAACTCGTTTACTATGTGCTGTTCGTCGTTGCTGCTCTGAAGAAATGTGGATACTCTACCCTCTCGATCATGGGTCAACGCGATCTACCGACCTGAGCCAACTTTAAAAAGATCAACTATGATGAGGCTGTAAAAACAACTGAAAAGCCAAACCAGAACAGCACACAAGTCGCTTGTAAAGGAAAAAATAAAGTTTATTGATAAAGATTATTTTACCAAAATAACAATGCTACTATGGAGTGTTATTGCTAGTAGACGATTTAAAAAAAAACGGTATTCAAAAGGCATAACGCATGCAATGTTGTGAACGAGTGGATCTATGATTTTTTTACGCATGTACTGTATGATAAAGATTTATTATTAATAAAACAAATCATCTAAATTAATATTTATCAATTGAACTGCATATCGCATATTGCCATCTTACCAAAAAACGATGCAGTTCCACTTTCAATTGTGGTGAATGCTTCAATGATTCAATGATGAGCAATGATTTTACAAATACAAATTAAAAAGTAATGATAGAAATTATTCAAATTGATTTTCTCGATCCTATATGTTTTATGTTAAAATTGTCATATATTACTTAACTTGTAATTTAGTAATGATAGAAATGATTCAAATTTATTTTCTCGATCCTATATGTTTTATGTTAAAATTGTCATATATTACTTAATTGTCATTTATGTTGGTTATGTAGCGCTTTCTACAGCTTGCTTGTATGCTTTATGTTTTGAGAATGAACAATTATCTCTTTGATAAGGTAAGCTATCTTTAGTTCTATTAAAGCCTTTTTCAATGGAATCTATTACAAAACTACCTTATGTTAATGCTTAGGTAGTTTTAGCTTATTAAATAAATTTCAAACATCAACCATAAATCATATGAAATATATTATTGGAATCGACTCAAAGTGTGAAATTAATTACAACTCTGCTTTTGTAGGTGATTTCAAGAAACATAAATTACATCTCACGATAGTATGATAAATTGTTGTGTAAATTTGTCGCCGTACATCTCGTATAGCTCGTCATTATAGCGGTTCCTCCATTGTCCTTCCACACATACAGGGCCAAGTATCCTTCTGAGCATCTTCCTTCCCAATGCGGCTAAGAGAGTTTCGCCAGTTTTGGACAGCGTCCATGTCTCAGAGGCGTATGTACTGGTACTATATAGGTACTATATAGTTCCACCTTTGTCCGTCACGTCAGGTTATTTGAGGTGTACTGATTTTTCAGGCTGTAGACCAGTAAGACCAGTTGGCAGCCAGCATCCTTGGGCGCAACTCAGCTTCCATGCTATTGTCGTTGCTGACCTTTGACCTAAGATAGGTGAAATCTGAGACGACTTCAAAAGTGCGTTCACCTATCTGCACGTCACGCCTACGAAGATTCTGATTATTTATTGGTAGGCCCGCTGATGTTGCCACCGTCAGTTTGGTCTTTGCCTCGTTTATCTGCAATCCGAGGTTCTCTACCGCCTGCTCGGATCCTTGGTAGGCTTCTTCTACATAGAGGAGCAGCAGACCAATGATGTCTATATCATCAGCGTATGCCAGGATCCTGGTTGACTTATAGAAGATAGTTTCCGCAGTCTCCACCCTTGAGTCGCGAATGGCCCTTTCTAGCGCCAGGTTGAATAGGAGACAGGCAAGCCCGTCCCCCTGCCGCAGACCTTTGGTGGTAGCAAAAGGTCCTGAGAGTTTTCCATCCACCCTCACCTGGCAAGTGACGTTGGTCATAGTCATTCTAACTAGCCTTATCAGTTTGGCTGGGATTCCAAACACTCAAAGAGCTCATATCGTCATACAGTTTGCTATGCTATGCTATGGCTATGCTTTCATATGCGGCTTTGAAGTCAATGAAGAGATGGTATGTGTCGTGTCTGTATTCAGCCATTTTCTCCAAGACCTGCCGCATAGTGAAAATCTGATCAGTGGTTGATTTTCTGTTTCGGAATCCTCTTTGATAGTTTCCGACTATCTCTTCGACGTGCGGGACAAGACGATCCTGAAGGATCCGGGAGAATATTTTATAGGCGGTATTCAACACCGTAATACCCCTGTAGTTGTTGCAGCCCAACCTGTCTCCCTTCTTGTATATGGGGTAGATGATGCCGCGATTCCAATAACAAAGACATTGATTCGCTATCCCACACCTCAGTAACAATTTGATGAATCTCGTTTTCTAGTCGTCCATTCTTGACCAGTTCAGCTGCAATTCCGTCGGTTCCGGGTGCCTTGTTATTTTTCAGCCGACGGATAGCCTTTCGTGTTTCTTCTATGCTAGGTGGCAGTAGCATGACACTATCTGCTAGTGGCGCTTCTAGCTGTTCGTTATACTGGTCGTTGAATAAATCATCAAAGTACTGAGCCCACCGCGAGAGGTCCTCTGGCTGGTTACCAACCAGATCTCCATCCTTGTTGCGACAGCAGGTTACCTTAGGTACAACGTTGTTTCGGTGACCTGCTATCGCTTGGTAAAACTTTCGTGTCGGTCCGTACGCCTCTCTGGTTTGCTCGAGTTCCCGCATGTTTTGATCTTCCAAAGCATGCTTCTTGGAGCGGTGAACTCGTTTCTCTTCGCGTCTGAGTCGTGAATATTCCTCTACGCATGCCCGCGTTCTATGCCGTTGCTGCATTGCTCGGTATGCAGTATTCTTACGTTCGGTCACTTGTCTGCATTCATCGTCGAACCAACCAGATTTTATGTTGCCACGACGTGGTGGGAGTGTATTTCTTGCACAGTTTATTATTTTTGCTTTTAGAGTTTTCCACCTCTCGCTCGTAGTTTCATATCTGTTTTCTGGTAGTAGAGACTCGTCTACAGCGGCTTTGAATTCCTGTTGGACAGTAATGTCCTTTAGAGAGTCCGTGTTGAGCCGAGGCTAGTATCGCTGAGGTCAGATAGTTAATGTCAGTGCCTAACATTGTGTCACTAAATGGGGTGACATATTTAGTGACACAATTTTTGGCACTGACATTGGCCATGAGCCAGGCGTAATAAGATCCAACAAATATCGCTTTAGTAAATTGTATAAAGTAGGACCGAACATTCAAGGTTCCAAGGAACATGCTCGAATTCTGTTCCTCAAAAGGTGTATCACTTAAAAACTTGAATGTGTACTTTGAACATTTCAGTGCCACAATGATACGCATTTTTTCAACAGAAAATTACACACTGTAGCTGTAAAAAAGTGGCCCGAAGGTAATAAACCATTGAATTACAAAAAGATTAAAATCATATTCATTGTTATATACGGACATTCCAACTTCATAAACACACCTTAGACAAAAATACGCAAATCGGATGGAAATTTTCTTGAGCTTTTATTTCCTTTGTAAATTCGCTTCGAAGCATGCGATGGTGTTAAAAATGTTTACAAAACCCCGACTAAAATGACGGATAAACCATTCGATAGTTTACTCCTACAATGCTAATCAAGAATATTGTCTCTACCAAGTTATCTTTATGAAATGTTTATTGTTCACATGATAATGATGATTATGTGTGTCGTATGAGAGCTTGGACTTTGAATGATAACTGCACTGCACTAACACTTACGACTAGTTGTTTTACAAGAAAACCATTTAACCGCTAAAGGTACTTGCAGGATGGGAGGGGAGGCTTTTGTTCCAAAATTTCCAGCTTGTTTTATTTTGTCTTTAATATTACGGGTTGACCTAATACGAATGTTTAATCTCTAGTTAATATCACCAAGGCTACTACGGTTCGGGATCAAAAACACACACACACACTTACAAATAGGCACACGGGCACACATAAAACGTGGACAGTCTGTTTAATGTTAAAATCTAACGACATCACATAAATGCCATATCAGTAAGTAAGTATGGTCCTGTAATTTGTTTCTTTTTGCACTACATGTTCTACACTTAATGACTTGCTAATGACTCTAATCGGCGGAATGGTTCTTGCGCAGTCAATGGTTCTTTACTTTACTACCTCTTCATATGATAGCATAAAAAATACCTAAAAAGATCCAAAAGTTGGTTGGAAAACCTACGCAGTATCATTGTCTACATTATCCATTCGTTGAATAGTCAAAATCAGTCAAATAAATACATTTCCATTCACACACACACACACTTTTGATGTGCACAGCAACTAAGCATAAATAATCATCCTAAATGAATGGTGTGTAATAATCTCTTTCCAAGTTGACATTCACTTGCACTATCAAACGTAATCAGAAGCGCTGATAGTCCCTTCTGGTAGCGTTTCTGAGTGTTTCTCAATCGTTAGTAGGTTGTTCGTTTCGTTCAAAAAATGGCTTTGGACATTGTGGTTTTTGTGAGGTGATGACATCTCCTTCAGATCAACTATTTCGTATGGACGCTCGTCTTCATCCTCCGCTCTGGTCATATTGGCATTATTGAGCAGCCCAGAGTAGTACGCACTGCCGGACCCGCTAGCCCCTCCGCTAGCACTGTGCGATCCGGTCGGTATTGCTGGCAGTGGGCAGTTCATGATTAGAATGTCGTTGTCTGTACCCTGAAAAAAGTATATGTCTTTCATCTGTTTTTCTGTTTGAACACTGATCTAATCACGATTATTAATATTAATTGTATTGCATCTTCCAACACAACAGCAACAACAACAACACAAATAAACTTACTCACATGTTGTACGGAGCCTGATTTGTAGGAGGTAGTTTCTGAGGGACCAATTTCGTTTCCCACTTCAGCATACGATGCTTCGTCGATCTGCACAGGATTGTAGTTATTGTCATCCATGTGCGTGTAGTGGTTCTCCACCGGTAGCGTATGCGAGTTTACCAGCTGATCCGGCGTTGACAGATTCTTGCGACTGCTAAACCACGTCCACAATCCGGAATTTGTACTACGAGGGCTACATGACCCATTGGTTGAGTTTTTCGATGTTTGATTATCAAAATTTAACCCACTGGTATCCTTTGTACTGCTAGAATCGAAACACAATGTACGGAGTCCGTGCGGATTGGTACGAATCCTGTAAGGGAATGATTTGTCACATATTGTTAGTCTATCCTTCAATAATAATACTGCTTTTCGGCACGACCGTGCACGTACCGTTTACATCTAAGAAATACTATCATTATTATGGCACCGAGAAAAGCCGACGTCAGCGAAACCACTATCAACGCAAATGTCCAATTAAATTCCTTCGTGTCCGATGAAGTGAAGATTTCCTCTGAAAAATAAAAAAAAAACGAATATGCAAATTATGTCCATTGCCTTTAAGCCTTTACTCCCTCCATATAACGTACTTATTGCGCCATCAAGTGACAGTGACCCCTTATCTTGCCAGGCCCACGAGCAAAGATCGCACGTGGTTAAACCGTCTGGAGCAATCGATTCCTCCAGAAACGGAGGCCTCGGCGGTGGTGGGACAAACTTTCCATTCCAGTAGCTTTGATCGATCGTGTCGATCACTTGCATTTCGTCGTCGATCATGGAGAGACTTTCTGTTTCTAAGCTCCAGGCGCTTAGAGAACTCACATGTAGTACTGTCTTCCTGGCACCAGTAAGTTGCTCAAAACCAGGGTTGGTTTCGATATCAATCGGAGCGGTAATGTTTTGGTGAGTACTATAGACTGTGTTTGAATTGTTGCTGCTATTTGTAAGCTTGAAATCGTCATCCTTATCGTTAGTGCTGTATTTGGTGAACATTATTCATTTCTAGCAATCTGAAAATATAAAAAATATTAAATGAAAATTAAAATTCATTAAATGATACAAACTGCTTTATTTTATTTCCCATTATATGTTATTACGCTTTCATCTATATAACTGTAATCTATTATAATTTATTCATTCTAGTTGATATCGTAAAAATATGATATGATCTGTTCAAGAGATTATGAACTAGTTTTGGATAGTTAGATCTTCACATAATTTAGCTTAAAGAATAGCTTAGATTCTTGACATTGTTTATTAATTACTGTTGTATATAAAGTCTCTAAAATCCTTATCAGTTTACGATGCACTATTGGTGGACGAAGCGTTTTCTATAGTTTTAGACAGTTTTTAATTCTCGACAGTCTCATATTTAGAACGACTTTCCAATTGTTCTCAATAATAAATCAAAACTGTTAATAAGCTGCCGGTCTGGTGGCACAGTCATCAACTCACACCACTGTACTACATGGGTTACACTACATACACTGTCATGGGTTCAAGCCCCAAATGGATTGTGATCGTAGGACAGACCTGTAATGGGTAATGGGTAATCAATAAGTCACTGAAAACCAAGCCCACTAGTGATAGAAGGCAGGCCTTGACTGACAACGGTTGTTAGGCCAAAGAAGAAGAAGAGAAGCTGGCAATAAGACGCGCACTAACCCTGAACAGATGCTCCTAAACTAATCCTAGGTGTTGTACGAATGAACCAAATTTAAAAAAAAACAACCCAGCATACCTAATCCTGTCAGTGAAACTAACAATATTCTGTTATTAGTTTTTAAGACTTTGACTATACATCTTCTGAATCCGCGTACAAAATAGTAACAGAGTAAAAGAGTACGACAGAGTCTTCCATCATTTAATGAAATTTAAACCCTAGTGTACAAGCTAAAGAATTAAGAAATTGTAGACGAGCACGACTATGTTCATGACATTGTCTACTAACAGGTCAGACACACTCAAAAATCGATTAGGGCACTGGTCGAGTGCCATATAGTTCTGCTGTTTCCGTATTTTGAAACCAACATTCAGTTCACTTCAATATTAACAGATAGAAGAAGACTTACAAAGCCAGTATTAACTAATTCTATTTACATATTCTCGGGCAGCCTTCGTTTCACCCTTACTGTTAGGTGTCAGGCTTATAGTGCTTCCGTTTGAATTTTACATTTTTGTTCTTTTATCGTGAAGAAAAACGCACTTTTCATGTAGTTGCAGGTACATTGTTTTCCCTCCCCAAAAGATCATTTAAGTTTTTTTATAACAAACGAAACTGCCAAAACCATCCAATTAAAATACCCCTTGTAATAGCGCATTGAATACGTGTAATGCTTCTTCTTCAAATGGACTCTTTGGTGAAGCTTTCCAATTATTCGCCAACTTGCATATGAAACGACACTCACGTCATCAGTAAAAGCTGACATTTCCATCCAACCACCACACAATTACCATAGCTTAACCGCCTAGATTCAAATCAATCTCAAGATCCACTTTCAACTATATTTGCGTAGACTACACATTCAAAGTGTTCTTCGTTTAGCACAACAGCAATTCGTACCACTTCATCTCGTGCCGCTTTTAGCTAGACTCAGCGCTTTCAATCAACGCTTGCAACAAGTTCATCGTCCTTTCCCATATTGGGAACAAGGCTTGCAACACCATCATCCTCGAATGTTGCCGTCGTCGCTTTTTACTACTGCAGGCAGGATAAACACAGCAGAGGGTGAGAGAAAAAAAAATGCTCAAACACTTTACAAATGACTTCATTTGCATGGTCAAACAGTGATATGTCGTTGCATCAGTCCCATCCTGGTCCCTTGAGTGAAGTACGTCACATCGTCTGTCGTCGTTGTCGCGTTCATCATCCGATAAAATTGTATTTCCCGGAACAAGAGGCATGTGCGTCTCAGTGAACATATTTGTGCAAACATTATACGACTTTGGCACCCATAAACGGTACCCATCAGAGCCACGAACAGGCTTCTGACAATGACCGTTTAGCATCCGTGCTTTATCGACAACGACTACAACGGTGTTTGACCCGTTCATATTTGTGTTTGGATCATTTTCATCAATCTCTCTAGCACTGCCCATTCATCCAAAGCGTCATTCACATATTATTTTTTAGATTTTTAGAGTACAAATTGAAGTTCAAAATGTATTGCAGAGCTTAAAAAAGACAAAATAAATTGATTTACTTTTTCAAGAGGTTGCTGTTAAAAAAAAAAAAAAAAACAAATAACTCTCAAGGCAAGCCCACTAAAATAAAAACACCATTGGTTGCATCTTTTCAAAAAACCATCTTTTTGTTGCATTCTTTACCATGCCTTAGAGATACTGTCTCGATAATTTCCCCACCAGACAGTATCATTGCTTCAAGGACTTTTACTTAGAGCGCCATATCTTGTGCACATCTTTATTCAAAAAACTGTAATGAGTGATCCCTCTGTAGCATCATATTCCCCGACAACTTCACTTTCTCAAGAGGCGCGCCAGACTTGCAAACCATTTATGTGCATCGGGCATAAATAAAGCGCCATTCTAATCGTGTAGCAGCTTATGAAGCTGGATGATAGGCCTTCTTTCGAACCTTAAACATCCTCAGAAGACACGGAATATGCGTCACTAGGAGAACCGTTAAAAAAAAAAGCAATTCCAACAGGAAGCAATGGCTAAAGCATCGTAATTAAAAATTCAACTTGCCTTTGATGTAGCGCTCTCGAGCTGAGCCAGACGGCTAGTGCTCTACTAGAGTTGTTGTTACTACGTAGTAAAGGTAATTCCATTTTTTGTATGGATTCATGACGATTTTTATACAACAAAACAACCAGTGCTCAATTCAGTTCAACTAGCAGTACGAGTTTTAATTCAACTTGTAATCAAACTTTGAAAACTATGATTTATGGAATCAATACAAATTGCTCTGATGATAAAATAATATTTCAACTATTTATTTCATTTTTTAAGTACACAAACGTGCATTATGTATGTTTATTTAACTTTTTCATGATAGACAAAATAAATGTTGCTTATACCATATGGGAAGGTGTTTCTATACGCAGAATATGATATTAATGATTTGTTGGAATATGTTGGAATGATATTTTATCTTAACATTTTAGCATCATTTCTTTACGGATTCTCTTATTACTTGGTGTAAATACATGTTGTGGAATTAATTGCTGCAATATAGTTTAATTTGATGGGAAAATACCTCATGCAGTATTACTAACTTGAAGTACTGCTGCATGAATGCAGTAAAAATTGGTCTCTTCAGCCAACTGCAATTCATCCACACGTTTGCTAGTTTGTACCATTTCACTAGGAATGTCTCGTTGAACATCTGGTGCATAAGCATGATTATTTATGGTCTGTGAAGCACAGTCACAATTTTAACATTCACACAATAAATCTACATAGCTTTCAACCGTTTTTTTTAACAAGAGCTATCGTGTTAGGCACACGCTACACACAAAAAGGCTCCGCAAGCGTACGCACGTTAGTCTCGGAAGTGTGTGCGGTGGCGTGTTCAAGTGGTCGGTTTATGATCATACCCGATCCGGTACTCTCACTTCAGTCACACACTCGAACTGACTGCAGTTATCGAAGCAGCAACTGCCAAGACCGACACGATTTCAAGTGTGGATAAATGAAATGAATGAATAAGCTCTTAGGTTCCACTCAACACAAAACTTCGCTCCAATCTTTTTAAATCTTAGCACGAGAACGGAAGCAGTTTTAATGCAACTACATGTGTACGTCAATTAATAGAAAAAATAAATGTTCAAATGCACTTTTTTCTCAGCTCAAATTTTACTTACACAACCTTACCGTTTTGCAAGCATATGAAACGTTGTTCGATGCGGGGTAGGTCATTGGAAATGCCAATTGCACATTGCCGCTTATTGCATTGTACACCTTTTTGACTCGCTCCTCATGCACAGCAGTTGTAGCAACAATCCCAGCTGCATGTGTGGGAGTCAACCCTTTCAGCCCAGTAATCCTGTCCAGCTGGTACCAGTCCATACCACTGTTTTAATAGTGTGAACATAACTCCCTAAGTCAGCTGTGACAAATGAAGTTCAACTCGAATCAGGCTAATTGAGGTTTAGAGATTAATTTATACTTATTCAGTTCGTTTTCTTTTCTTCCTTGTTTTTTTGAATGCCCAATGTAATGTAATGTGCTCAATTCAATATGTTCAGACTGCCTCTACCATTGAATGCGCAAAACATTAAGTCCCGCCGTTAGGTTGCCAAATTTATCGCTCTTTCAAACGAAAAGCGTAATAGCAACAGCGAAGAAAGATCAACTTCCAACGCGAATGATACTTGAGAAATAAAAAATAAAACGCTACACTACGACAGAATGGGAAGCGGAAAAGAATGTTGACGGCCGGTAATAGCGTCACGATTCAGGCAGCGGTTGCATTTTCAGACTACAAATTCACCCCAGCATACATACAGTTCATTAAGCGCAGACACAGTTGCAGGTGCAGCTGAATCGATAACTAAGTGGCAGTCGACCAGTTTCCAGATCGCCGAGAAAGATCACGCATTACAGTTGGTGTGCTTGGAATGTAAGATCACGCAACAGCTTTAAATGCGTTGATAGTTTATTTATGTGCTAATGGGGACGTTAAGGAAGCGTTAAATTTTGCTGCGATAATGAATAAATTGTCGCTGAAATTGGATCAGCTATCGTTCGTCGTCAGTACATATTTAAATAAAAACATTCCAGCGCCATTTACTTCTACGTACGAAAGTAGGTTAACGACAAGAAGCAGAAGGTAACGGCTGAGAACATCTGTCTCCGAACCATGCATTTCAATTCCATGTTGGAAAAGCTTTGTGATACAGTGACATGAATAAATCAATAACAGATACCGATTTAAGTTCCATGTAACGGCTGTTAATCCTTGTATTCATGCAATGTCACAACTTTTGGACATGCACCATGTCTAACTTTTTGATCGTTTGATCGATCATTCTGACTATCGCTACGGTACAATCTCGGACCCTCGGCTTACAAACATCCAGTACATGGGCTTTGTACCGCCATGAAAGGTTGCTTAATTTATTTTAATTAGAATCAGTGCTCCTACCTCCAACTTCAGTTTAACACATGCCACACCAAATTATGTTCACTCTCAACCAGTCCACCAATGAACAGTTCTTTTTTATTCGTCTGTCGATTTTTGGGCCCGTGCCTTTTCTCATGGAGACACAAGACGACAGTTCAGGATCTGCGCAGCAAACAGAGACGCCTGCATAGAAATGCTGTTCTGGAAATGCACAAAATATGTACATTTCTGATGAATTGAATGTTCATGCTGCGTGGTGGACTCGCAGTTGGATTGCAGTCCGTGTTGTGGCCGATTTTGCACATACGGGTACGCCCGTTATACGGTATTGTGTGTGTGTGTGTGTGTGTGTGTGTGTGTGTGTGTGTGTGTGTGTGTGTGTGTGTGTGTGTGTGTGTGTGTGTGTGTGTGTGTGTGTGTGTGTGTGTGTGTGTGTGTGTGTGTGTGAGCACATCTTCTCGGTTTCTTGGAACAAACGCAACCAGTCTGATATTGTCCATGGCCGGAGTATGCTATTTCTTTGCGTCCAGAACGCTCCCCGCAGCCGACTGGAGTCTACCCGGCCCGTTAAGAGCTTTGCCATGTTCGGTCGCTTTGGTACGGTTACCAATAGCAATCGATTGGTGTGCCATATTTGGGGTCACAGGAATTTTACATGAAATACGTAACGAGAAACGCATTGTACTCTTGAAATAGGGTCAGTAAAGACTCTTTCGCATGATAGTATAATGTTTTGCTGTGAAGTGGTTTCTTGTCGTCCTCGGACAACGTACATTTTCCCTCCGAATGTAGCATTTTAATCTGAATGCAAATGGACATGATGAAAACAACGCGATTACTTTAACATAAAAACTATTATGTATATCACATTTAACACAAACGAAAAACAAAGTACCTTGACGTATTGTTTATAACTAACCTGCAAGTAATAGCATTCTAAATAACGTATATTCATTGTAATTGTTTCAAACCAACAAGACATTAATTTACAAATTGTACATTTTACCGGTGTAACACTATGTAACAAAAGGCATCAAACGCTCAACGCATTTTATTGCTATGAGCAAAGCAATTATTCACTCAATCAAGCAAAGAATTACAACATACAAACATGCAGAATTAATGGTAAATGTGTACAAAACTTGCTAATATTTATTACACCTTACCAAAAATATGTGCAAAGTACAATAAGTTATGCGAACGCTTATCCCACAATAAGAACGCTTATTCCTTCTACATTTACGTAGAATTATTTTTTTCCAATTACTCGTTTCCAAAAACTTACAAATAAGAAACAAAGAAACAAATAAGCCTTAAACAGTAAAAAAAGCTAATTTCGATTAGTATTTAGGCAAATCAAACAATCCATTGGGTGTCAGAAACTAACCCCTTTGCAAATCGCAATTCCTCCTCAAACTCAATCTTATCTTATCGCGTCTAAAAGATAAGCTGTATGTGTTTACAACAAAACAGCCATTCTTGCCAGTCTTGTGTAGAAACGGCTCACACTAGTTCCTCAACCGTAACAGTAAAGACCTGTGCGAAAGTTTGTTGCACAACCCGCACACACGAGTTCTCTCAATCGCTGTGATTTTAGTAACATTACCCGTGTGCTCGAGCCTTTTTTTTTAATGGCATCTTCTCCTCAGTGTACGATTTCGTTCGATGACAATTACCATGGCGTGTTCTTTGCTGGACAGACAATCACTGGTACAGTTGACATTGATCTACCCAAGACAAAGAAAGTGAAAGGTACATTTTTAACTGCCGATGGAAAGACGATATTATGTGATGTGTGATAAGGTGTGTAACTAAAACAATTTTTTTTACTTAATCGTTCCACCAGGAGTTTTACTTAGAGTTACCGGTCTGGCATGTGTCCTGTGGACGGAAACCTATGGGACGGGTATAACTGTTGCATTCCAGGGAAGAGAAGATTTCCTTAAGCATACGATAGATTTTGTACGCTCTGAAACAGGTATGGTAAATTCCTTTTTTATTTTCTTAATAATGCAAGTTTAACGATTACTATCCAGTACGATTAATATCCACTCCACATGTATAGATGATCCCATTGAAATGGCACCAGGACGTCAGATTTATAAATTTACTTTCCAACTGCCAACCACACTGCCAACGTCTTTCGAAGGCGATTACGGTTACATACGTTACACAGCTCGGGTTGTCTTTGAGCGTCCGTGGAAATTCGATCTTACTTACAAAATCGCGTTTACCGTGGTAAATCAGCTCAACCTCAACACCGTCACGCCACCGTTAAATGTGGCCGTAGTTCAAGAACACATAAAACACTTCTACTGCGGACCTTGTCGCTCAGAACCACTAAGCATCAACGTGATGCTTCCGATGACGGGATACGTACCCGGACAGTTCATTCTCGTTACGGTCGACATATCCAATCGAAGCAATAAATGCATTGCAGAGGTGAAGCTCAAACTTCGCCGACAAGTACGATACAGCAGTCAAACGCCGTACAAGCAGGTGCGCACTGTTTACAATACCTTGGCCAAGTTTCAGTGCAGTGGTGTCGATGCGAAAGGATCAGCAGGATACGAAAGACGATTTCTAGTGCCACCAGAGCCTCCGACTCGTAGCGATACAATCATTCGTCTCGAGTACTTTGTTGAAGTGACCGCAAAGGTTCCAGGAATGGCCTACAGTCCCGAAGTACAGATACCAATTACAATCGGAACGGTGCCGCTCGTCAACCTTAACCAAACACAGCACAGAGCATCCATCGTTGAGGCACATATGACGACTGCCTCTTCCTTAACGCAAAAGATCTTTCACAGCAGTGTGCCGTCGCTAATAAGTAAGTTGGTTGGCAATTCATTTGGTGTTCGATGCATGTTTCTCCCCCTAATCGATTATTCTTCATTGTACAATGTTTTGCACAGTTCCACACACATTCGAAAAGTCAGCAGGTCGTAGCGAGGTAAACATTCAAGACGATGACGAGTCACCATCGTTAGGAACCGTGCCCTTTTCACCTCGCTACCCTATGTACCATTTTGATACAAATAATCAGCCTGCAGTGCACAGTGCAAAGCTGCCAACAATTCACGCCCAACCTGCAAAAAACTACGGCGGTGATAAAATTCCTTCACACGAACAGCCCACCCGAAACAGATAACAGGTCAAGTGGATTAACATTGATAGTGTAGGGCTCTGCAGGATGCCGTTTGGGTAATCTGTGCAAGTGATTTTTTTATTAACTTTATATAAATCCCACTACTAACAAACGGTGCTATCTTCAGTGTGATGTACGTTAAGAGACACTTGTTCAATTCTCCAGCTACTGTTCATTTGACAACACGTGTTAGATAAGAAATAAAAAGGGTAATAAAAGGTTATAGGTTTGATTCAAAGATTCAAGCATTAGTGTTTCACTGCTACAATTATGTGGTTCTAGCGATTCGAATTGCATGGCTCTAGTATTTCTTACCAGAAAAAAAAAACAAAATTTTTAAGAGAGTTGTTTCCAACCTGTGACACATGGCGTAAACAAGCGTGTTCCTCGAAATACTTGATTTTTTTCAAAAGAACTGCTTTTGTATTGTAACATTTTGTTCAAATTGTTCCCACAATCAAAAATAAACTTTTAAAAGACATGTATTATCTCGAAGAATTAAACATATTCGATCAAGAGGCTTTACACAAAGTCCACTAATTATATGGTCTTACCAGTGGTCAGTGTTCCTGAAAATATTCGATACTTATGCTTTAGGGAACGGTGATGTGTATTTTTTTGAAGAAATGGTCGTATAATAGTAAAAATAAAGAACCTAAAGATTTAGTACAAGATTTGTTTTTACAAAACTGCTTCAAAACGATACAAAATATTGAGTTTTTATAAACTACAGTAGTGTGCCATAGTGCTTCGTTTACGTCGACCAAAGCTCGTATGCATCGGAATGCAAAGAAAGAAAAAAAAACACAAACAGGACAGCCCACGACAGAACAGAAATTACCAACTTCATTTACCTTCCCAGTGTCCGTTCAGTAGTTATGTTTTTGCTGTTGTACCACCTCACCACAAATTACACCTCGAGCAACTGTCTGTGCCCGCCGATCGGAGAAACGGTCCGAGCAATGCAATGCGGCAGAAGATGGCAGAACGATGTACGGGAAGAGGAAAATTATTCAGCCAGGGTGGTCTCGACCCCTACTGCCCCAACGATCATGGTTCCCATAAAAGGACGCAGGGAAGAACGGCAAGTCTTGGGCAGCTTGCGCAGTCCAGCGTACGGCTGCTCGAAAGCAGGTTGACCACTTTCAAAGGAAGCTTGAGCAAGGAGTATTGGGTGATTCGATCGACGATGGGAGAACTATTAATGTTATCTCACTCTCGCTTCATTTCGTGCTCATATCCCACATTTTGCTCTTCTTGCTTTTGAGCGATCGTTCGCCAAAATATTTGAAGGCTTGTGAGTGTCAATCACTCCTTTACAAAATACTTTCCTAAGAGCCCCTTCAATTAAATAGATCGAATAACTAAAAACTAACTAGCACTTAGCATGTAATCGTACTTTAAAGCAAAATGAATAGTAAATGCCACTCCTTCTTCTCTTCATCATGTTTCCAAATTCTTATTTCTTCATTCATTTCATTTCACTTCTATTCTCTTTAGTTGATGGAATTTGTACGTACAATCATTCAGTAATGCATTAAAAGGAATGCTCTCTATTGAGTGCAATTTGAAGCTTTACCCACTAAACTTGTAACAGTTGTTACAGTATATCGCTCGAGGTTTTTAAAAATCAAGAGCCACCTCGAGTGGACCGTTTACGGAAACTAACAGCCTACTCGCACATTCTAGTAGCTTTCAAACAATGATAAAAGAATATTTCTGCATGCAGAGACATGTTGCAACAAGGTGCTCACAATGCATCACGACGGATACTTGTAAATATTTTTTCCTGCGTTTTGCAATTTGCTCCCCTTATTTCCAACAAGATGCATGAATGGATTTTTCTTCTGTATGTATGTATCTGTACCAAACCCTTCCTAACACCCCGCCACACCTTAACACATCGAAAGTGAAAAGCAAACTTGGAAAATCTCATCCCACCTGAAACCGCATTGGTTCTCCGCCGCATCAAAAAGCCGGTAAATGTGTTGCAGCAACGTTGCTGAAACACATAAATTTTAATTACTTTCTTCCTCTTCCTGCTCGCATAAAAGAGCCCTAGCATACTCCAGGACGCCATCTTTGGACTGTGACGAAACGTAGATAATAGCGAAGTCGTTTTTCTTTTCCACTAACAGCAATATTCCAAAACACAATCTTACCAATGAAAGGATACACACGGCCGTATGTTACCATTCGTCCGTTAGTAGAGTCCTTTTCAAAAGTGGCTTTTACCGACTGCCAGGGGCATAAAATTGCACGAACAGAGCATGTTTTTTCCCTCCCCCTTGCAGCTCATCTAATGTGACAGCACATCGTATGGCAGGCTAAAAAGCATAGTCTTTCAACGGTAAAAAATAAGAACAAAACTCGATCACATTTACAACAGTCCATGGAAAAACGCTACGTATGCACAGTAGAGTTAATGAAGAATTTGACATGATTCAGATTTGAAACATAAAACTTTTGGTTTAATTTATGTTTCCTACGGATTTATTTAAACTAGCATATACAACATCAATAACTCGCTGCTGTAGACTCTCGTTATCGTGTTATAAACTAACTAACGCACAAGGTTTCACACACAAGATAATGGTTTTGATCATTCTGCCACACGAATCGCTAAACGCTCATACCGTAAGCCGGATAGGGGTGTGTAAAGTTCATTAAAACCAACCGCGTACGTACATAATTGGAAATCTGCTGCAAACATATCGGCTCATTTACCTCTTGCCATGGGAAATGCACTCATCTCCACAACTCCTGGTACCATAAACGTACGCGTAGAACTTCTCCACAAACTCCTACGCATTTTGCGCCACCCGACCATCAAAAGTCTTTAATTGGGCGATCTGCCATCAGCCGATAGCTGTTGTTTTCTCGAGCCAATTTGCAGATAATCGACAACGACGACGACGGCGACGACGACGACGGCGACGAACCCACCTTCAGTAACTGGCTGAGCACCATATCCTGCAGTTTTCGAGCAGCATGCTCGTACGCGTTTTGGGTTCAGCTCGATGTGATCACGCTCGCCTACCCGTCCCATCAACCGGTCGCCCGAGAAAACGACGATTAACGATCGTTTTATAGACGGAACGCGAACCAACCGCGTTTGGGAGAAATAAAATATTTCCTCTCAAGATCGCTTTCGGATCGACTAATTGGATGCAGTCGTTTAACGATTCGGTGCTTATTGCCTTTGCATTCCTTTGCCATCTTTAACATATTTCAAATAGATGCTCTCATCTGTAATGTGCTTCGTTACAGACAAACTTTCTTCAAATATTTGCGGAACCACGTAATTTATCTTTTCATTCACTATCATCAGTTTGGCATTGCAGTAAGTCCCATATCTTCCGGACTATGTAAACAAATCCCTTGTTCGACATCAACAGATTGCAATGGACCAAACCATTTCAATTAACATTGTTGTATAATTTAAACACCTATATTTTTATGTCTTCCTGGCATTTACATCCTCACCTGCGAACGAGAATTTCTTCAACTGTCAAACTTTAACGGCTGTTTATTTGGTTGCTGTTGTTGTTGTTTGCCACGTTTCCAACCTCTCCGGCCTGATGGGCGTTCGCACTTTTTATGGTTCTCAAACATGCTGCTGTAAAACCGTTTTTCGCCCGCCAGGCACGCTTTTAGTGTCTCCTGTTGGTGTATGTATATTATACCTCCTGACGTCTGCCCTGAAAGTTGTATCTTACTTGTTAATTTTCTTACTTTCCCACCACAGGCTCATTGCATTGGCCGTATAAAGCTGCGAACAAAACATGTAAAAAGTCCATAACGAGACAGTACGAGTATATTAAAATTGCATATACTTCTGGTTGCTTCGGCTGCAATTCGATACTTCTCGCTCGATGGTGTCTGCCGTGGGCATGGGTTATCGTTTGCAATTGGCTTCATGCGCACCAGGCTGAGGCTGGTTCGTCGCTGGTGCAAAGTTTTGCATGTTTTGCCATGGCTACACTTTGCCCAAAATGGAACCGAAACAACATTGCATTTTTATTATTTACCAGCCGGAACCGAAATGATCGAACTAATGATTGAATTTTTTGCACCGTTCTGCCGCTCTTTTTTTGGCTTCTTTCCGGGGCTTCAGTTAGTTGGAAATGCAACTTTATAAATTTAACATCCGTCTGCATGGTTGAACACACACACACACACACACACACACCACGCACACGGAGAACCCTCCTTGCAATCAGCGGACGTAAAACACACAACACATGACGCAATTAAAGGTAGGTTTATGGTTCTTTTAACAATGCGGCAATTGGGTAGGGTTATAAAATCATGAGCAGTGCTCTGGAAAATTAAGTTGTTCAGTGTTTTGCTAAAATTTATAGTATGTTTACTTAAAATCACTTAAGCTTACTTTTATTTCAAACAAGTTTTTATATGCTTACCTTTACAACAAATCACTCACAACGAAGAGCTTTCATGGAGAGCAACTCCTGCTCCAATCTCCTCTTAACCGGCCTCTGTCCGTTAGAAAAGTCTAACCACTTTAGATGTTTCTGTTACAAAGTACCACAGCGATACAATATTCATTCAATAACACTTTAAACAACTTTGCCCTTAAACCATTCCAACCTCTGTTGTAAACATTTATACCTGTGAGCAACACTTTAACATACAGCTTAATGCACCGAATTCTCCATTTCGTTGATAACATAAAAACACACACACACACACACACACATCAAAAGACCACTCACTCCAACTCTCCCTTGATTTGGCCGCAACCATTCATTCCTCTCGCGCTGGCGCCGGGTAGCACGACGATGATTATTATTTTCCTCCTAATAACTTCATTTGCTTGCTATTCCTCCTTTGCTGTTCCGTGCGTTCGTTTGATCATTCGTTTTGGGCTGAAATTTCAGCAACAAAAAAACGGCCGAGGATCAACTAACGTATCGCGGCATCAGTCGTTTTGGTCGCTTTTAACCACACACTTACTCCACACTTTTTGGCACTTGTCGCGTCCGCCGTTTGATGCTTATCTCGTTCCGTTTGTTGCTTCCCGTTTTTTTTTTTTTGTTCTTCAGTTGCTTTTTGTGTACACAGTAACACCAACGAACGACCGTTGCACTTAATCACGATGCGCTATCGAGAGCTAGACTAGCTTCCTCTTTGGGGACACACTTAAGCCCACGACGAACTAAAGTGACCATCGTCGGAGCTGGCCATCATGCCTACCCGGGCAGTGTGTTGAGCGTTAGCGCGATCGGCTGCCGATCCAGTGGTCGCTAACGCATCGCCAAACATCACGACGTAGATGCTGCAGAAGAAGCACCACCAGAACACGCTGAAAGCCACGATGCAGAACCCGAGCAGTGCCAACCGTTGCACGTACGCGCACATCCGATTGCACATATTAACTGACGCTGCACCGGGCACAACTGCACTGTTCGACCTGCGGCTGCCGAAGCCCTTCTGATGCCGAAAACCGGGTACAAACGGCCGCTTTCCGACGCACTCGACGCGTTCGCCGATCCGGTCTTTTGCGAACGGGGCGAGCCTCGCGCAGCTCTCTGCGCTTGGACAGGGGGGTTGGAGGGGCATTTGTTTTACTACTACTACCACGTCTACCTTTGCCGCCACGCTCGCGTCATCATCAACACCGCCGGCAGTATGCTCACCACCATCATGACCCACCAGGTTGATTGAATGCTTGGTCCCGCTCGCGCTTGCCCTCTCTTTTGTACACTCATGCGTGTTTATTCGCAAAAAAAATAATGTCCCGAAGCCTACCTTGCACTATGGGCCGAGTGGTTTAATCAAATTTTACGAATGTAAATAACGGTCCAATTTACCGGATGTAAGTATCATTCGATCCTCATTCACACACCAGTTGTTGTTTAGGTTGGTGCAACCGTTTGATAAAATAATAGCCTTCTTGGATATTCGCAAGCTTCTATTTGGCCATCTATAGCTGCCGATCCTACTGTACGCGTTACACGACCGACCCAAGACCGGATTGTTCTCAACCAGCTTCCTCCCCCATCATCCTCCAACGTGCGCGTTGTTTCGCCGGCGGTTGAGCACCTTCGTTATTCACCTCCATTTTTGCCCAACCATCGTTCTCTCTGCTTTACATTCGCATACTGTTTTTTTTTTCTTCTGCTCAACCCTTTACAAAAAACCCTCTCTCATTAGAATGAACCTCTTATTGTTTGTATCTCTATCTTTCATACGTTCTACCACACTTTCCGCACTGCTGTGGAAAGGAGAAGGAAGGTGGGCAAAAAATAAGCAGCATGTGCTCGAAGGGAAATGGATTCATGATGCAAAAGAAACCTTTCCGCGTCAAACAAAATACAAAAAAGGTGTGTGCCAAACTGAATGTATCCGCCGAAATATAAACACCAAGTTTCGGTATAAGTGCCAAGTTTGGAACCTGTCGCTTTAGAAACATGAGAGCGGTTACACACAACCGCCACACCGTAAACATTGCCGTTCAATTCGCCGTTGCTCGATAGCCGGAGGCTTTGGGCCGCCAAAGCACTATCATACAACAACTCACGAGAATTTGAAAACTTTCAATCGGAACGCGTACGGCTTCAAATTGTACCGGTTTTACCGGAGGCGCATTTTTTCTGATTCTAGTTTCACGCACACAAACGCACACAATGTCCCATCGATTCACATTCTTGTTTCTGGTTCTTCCTACTTTTCAGCATGCGTTCTAAGCATTTTATAACTTAGCTTTCTAGGTTTAGCTTGAAGCAAACAATGAACGATTGCATCAATCAGATAGTAAACAAATTAATCAGAAACGAATGTATCTATAATGATTGTTGTTCAAATGATCCGTTTTTTTAAATGGTAGTTTAAAATTCTCCTTGAATTTTATTTTCTAAAATTTTTCTTTGCGTTGCTCACGTTTGCCAAACCGCACTAATGATCACACTAATGTGCTCTATACAGTAAGCAAATAATATCGTCAATTAGAATCCACATGAGCTCGCGCGCTTCTCACTCCTTCGATACTCCAATATTAATCATCCCATGAGCTAGGGAACCCCCACTGTGCCTACTCACGTTGAGTTTGATGACTACATTTTCCATCTGACTACCTTAAATTCCCAGCCAGCCCAATTGCATCCATCTGCCTCTTCTTCTTCTTCCTTTATTCGACGTGGGGTAGGATCCAGCCCTGTTAGCAAAAACAAAACGACACCGGAAAACGTGCCCAAGTGCTTCTTCGATGCATCCTGACATCCGACATCCTTGCCCGGGCCGGTTTCACGCTCGTCCCGAATTTTATTCCAGACATCAAAACCCCGCTTCAAGCAGCTATTGTCACGCCTCATCACTGAGTGTATGAGTGTTAGTCCCCTGCGCCCCTACGGTTAATGTTAATGTGCAAAACAACAAAAAAACTGCATGGGAGTTTTGCATGCATGGAACCCTTTCAGCAACTGGCGTGGTGTGGATTTCATTGCACTTATACGAAGTGGCAAGCTTATTTGTCTACGGACGCGTCACCACGATCCTTCTCGGTCACACAAAAAGTGGAGCACAACGGCTTGGTGTACGGATGACAGACAGGGGTTGCTGTGGAGTGAAATCGAACTCGAACAACATGCCTATTGGCCCATCGGGGATGTTGGAGCATATTTCTTAGCAACCAAAGCATGGCGAAGCAGCAACCCTAGTTCACTCAATAATCAACCGTGCGAATAAGAAAAGGCTTATAGAATCACAAAGGTCTTACTACAGTTTTGTGGAAAATGTGTTGATTGTAAGCAATTTGTCTCAAAGTAAAAAAAAAACGTCACGCACAAAATGAAGCTAAACTGCTATAAATCACTTTCTTGCTGTGTATTTAACAATATATTACTCTTATAATCAAGTTTCTCTATTCCATTCTCACAGTAATGGCGGATGATGGTAAGTTGTTATGCTGATGCACTGTAGTTTTTCGTGTGGTTTGGTTGATATTCGACCCCTGATGCAGACGGCGAAACCTTGGCCATATGTACTCAAGACACTTGTACGTGTCAAAGTGTTGTGAGAAAAGTACTTGCAAAAAAAGAAATCCCCCAAACAATACGCCGAGCTGCAAAATTACCGTAGAGGAGTGAAAACATGTCGCCAGCATGTTTTCTCCTGTTTTTGCCAACCATTCGCCAAAAGCATATAAACACCACAAACGAAAACGAGGTAAAACTGGCGGGATTTTGAAGAGCAAAAACTGTTTTGCACAACCTGTTTCGCTAGCACACATCCGTCTGTGCAGGGAATGCAATTGTGCTTAGAGGCTGAGTATGTGTTTTTTTTCACAAATCCTTTCCCTTTTGTCTTACAAATGCATCGATGCAAAGGACGCACAGCGATAACCCACACTGGTGCCCTTCGATGTCGTTTGCAGTTAATAATAGCTCAACTGTGCAAAACCACACAAACATACATCCTGTACCCTAGCGGCGCACTGCTTTCCTCCCGAATGCTTTCCCTTCCGTGCAAGGCATTATTGAGGTCAGATGCATTTGTTTTAGCGAGCGATTGATAGATTATAGTCAAAAAAAGTGAATATGCACATAATATAAAACAAGAACCCATTCCTCGTAGCACCTCGTTTGACAATTTCAACCAGACCTCGATAATGCGTACAAATTGCACAGTAAGGATTGAAAAAATATACGATTTTACCATATCATCTCGCTTACAACCGCTTTTCATTATAATCTGATCGTTTGTTGTTTGCATAATAGTGACTCGACGAGAACATAGTGCCAATTAAATCTATCAACTGTAGTAATATTGTTTTTTTTTTTAAATTATTTATTACAGATTTACTGTAAATTACTGTGCTTAGTCCACACGCATTCATTGCCACATAAAAATTTGCCAAACAGTCAAAAATGTTATTAAAAAAATGCGGTTAAAACAAAAATGTTTAAGTTTTCTCATTTAATAATAATGAGAAAACTCATTCACTTATAACAATATTCTACCTGATATCATTCGATAACATAAAACCTAAGAAAACGCTCGTTAATGGACAGAACCAGAGCACTAGAATGAAACTCATTTTCTGAAGAAACATTAAAATGAGCAGACCATGCCAAGATGATGCCAACGATGCCATCGCGTGACGAGAGGATTATTCGCATTTTTAGCATAATGAAAGCGAACAGCATACAGCTAATTAATAGAAAACTTCAACCAGCACGCTCCGCAGCCGTTGCAAGGAAATGTGAAATACACTTGCACCGACATTCCTAGATGCTACAGCATACTATCTCTTTTGAATACGATAGGACTCTTTTGTTTTTGTAATAAAATCTTTTTCTGAAATTATGTCTTGTATGGAGTGATGTACACAACTTTATAAACCAATCCATTTTACTGTTACAGTATGTTTAATTAATTAACTTTTTTAGCTTAATTTTCAAGATTCAACTAAACACTTTTAACACTCATTCAGAGCATAACATTCTGAAGGTTGGTGTCAGTGCTCCATCAGATGTACTATTTCAGATCGATTTAGCTGACAGAATCATATATTTTGTTTCTTTCAGATTGTCACACACGATTTTGTCTGTCAATCCGTTTATATCCGATCCGTCAGTGTAAGTTTTTTTGGAACAACCCTAAAATGTATTGTTTATTAGTATCAAACTACAAAACAACATAATAGAATTTGACAGCACATAAACGATACGCATCGTACGATAAAAATCGCATCCGATTGAGCATGCCAACCTAAGAAGTCTTCTTCTTCTTCTTCTTCTTCTTCTTCTTCTTCTTCTTCTTCTTTGACTCAACAACCGTTGTCGATCAAGGCCTGCCTGTACCATTTGTATAGCTACTGTAAGATTTTAAACGGCCTATATTTATAGGCCTAACAAATTATGCTCTTTAACAATTATGCTGCAAACATTCAAACATAACATAACAAGAAAGTAAAAAAAAACATTATAAGAACTTTATCAAACTTTTTACTTCACAGCCAATGTGATGTCGATCAAGACTATTTTTCCGTAAGAGAAAACACAGCAAATTATCATTGAAATTTCATCGCAGGTTACGGGATACCGTGTGATTTTTAAAAAGTTTCGATAAGATAGCACTTCCATCGCGTTCCATGAGTGAGATCCTTGAAATATTTTTTCGAAAAATGAGACGCATCTTAATCGTTCCCAGTTACAACTTGAAGGAAGCGGAATGAACTTGTCGGAAACAATCAGCTTGATCTGTGCACAGTTCACCATTATGACTTCCTATCGAGATTTCTTGTTAAACTTGATTTTATGTATCCGTTTAAGTTCATTTCGCGATTTTACGTATCCGTTTCAGTACATTTGGTATAATTTGAAGACAATGCGTGTTATTTTTTTTAAATTTGAGATTTGGCGAATCAGAACACAATGTAGTCAATTGGACTGTCAATTATTATTGAGCGATTGAGATGATTATGCCGCATATGAACTTCTGTAATTCCACCTGTAATTCTACTAACGGTAATTTATAAAAATTGCTTTGAGATGGGACCAACTATTTGTGAGAAATAAAGAGTAACATTGCAAGTCTCCATTTGCATTCAACTCGTCCTTGATTAGTTATAAATTTATTTTTCAACCAATCACAGCTGAACAATATTATTTTACTACTTTATAACAACAAAAAAGTGAGTTGAGTTTAGGACCTTCATGAAGATATCTTTTTGTATTTGAAGAATTTATTTCAAAAGAGTTTTTTAGAAAATAAAGATTCCCTGATAATAACTCTATTTTCTTGAACATATT
The DNA here is from genome assembly GCF_943734735.2 of Anopheles gambiae. NCBI lineage: Eukaryota > Metazoa > Arthropoda > Insecta > Diptera > Culicidae > Anopheles > Anopheles gambiae. Next base: position 67,808,516 of record NC_064601.1, on the reverse strand, counting down.
AAAGATATTTCATAAAAATTCGAGATGAAAATGTGTTCTAGATACTTGCCCAATTCAAGAAGATTAACAGGCACAATAGCATGGAATTAACAGTGTGTGTAGTTAACACACGCATAAATGTAATAAACAACAATTAACAGCTAACAACAACATATATGATCCATCAAATGTTAAACTGAAGTAATTTCGTTACACATATTAATTATTATCAACAGTTTTTATTATAATTATTATTATAATAATAATAATAATTATTATTATTATTATTATTATTATTTTAATATTATTATTATTCTTATTTTTGGAATAAACTAAAAAATATTACTAATTTATTAGTAGTATTTTATTTGTTATGTTTATTATAATTATATTTAATTTTTTATTATAATTAGAAACAGGTTGATTCGTTTTTCTGTTTTATTTTAGTAATTCGCTTTACGTTATATTTTTGTTATTGTCCATTCTTTTAAAATCAATTACATTGACAACGACATTTATAAATTAAATACTACCTACAAAATTACTATCCCAGACTATTGTTTTTTTATATCGTATCTCTTTATAATGTTTTAAGATATTTTCTTCAATCGATTCGTACCTGAGTATTTGTAACCATTCTTATTTCCAGACTATTTCCACACTGTGTTTGATTCGCCGAATCTCCTTTACCCTGCATTTTTATTCATTCTCTTTTCTCGTATGCTCTCATGCAACCAGTTGCGCTGAGATCTTGCCTCCATTTAACCACGCTTCGTCAAGCTTCCCTTGATTCGTATAAATTAAGATATTTAAACTGGATTCGTCAGTTCAGCGCAAGCCTTAAAACAATCCAGGATTGCCATTGTAAACGAAGTGAAATGTTTGCAGCCTTTTTGTAAAATTATCCAAAGAAGCAGACAATCAACAGAACGAGCGCATATTTTTCAGTGCTGAAATGAAATCCCGAGCAAAGGAAATGAACGTCCGGCGAACAAAACGGCACGTCAATAAAAACAGACCATCCCACGAAGCAACATTATCTAATCATCGCATGGAACTGCTTGTGAAATGCAGCTTACAAACGAAACTTAACAGTTGTTCACTCGTTTCGTCACTTTTCGGATGAGAATGTTTACACTACCCGTTAGGGTATGATTTTATCCTTTATTTTCAGTTGCTTTGAGCTTTCGATTCACCTTCGAGATAATCAACTCCAAACGCGTTATTTTATCCATTCTTCAGTTTATGTGATTTTAATCGCCCGTATAGGCGACGTTGCATTCTTCGCAGTTTTTAAAGTTTATAAAAAAATCTCCTTTCATACACGTCAAATTTCATTTTACTATAATGTTGTTTAATAGTGTGATTCATGTTGTTTAAGTGGAGCACCGTTTATCCGACTACCTTATATCCGGCTGTCCGTTTGTTTGCGCTGTTGAGAAATGACAGACCGATACAAAAGAGATATTGCGTTCTAAAGAGGATATTTGAAAAATTTAGTATCAGAATAAACAGTCATAACAAAAAACATTATAATTCACGACAATTTTCAAATATTCTCATTGGAAATCTTGAAGCTAACAAAAACTGGGTAATTTTTATGAATTAAGATAAATTTAAAAAAAAATCAGGAATTCGTAATTAATTATATCCTTTGACTCATTATCCGTGTTATTCACATATCAGGGCAAAGTGGAGTCCCGATGAGCCCGGATAAACGGCGCTCCACTGTATAACTATTTCACATTTTAACTGTAACATTCCTCTTTTTTGGATTCTTTCTTTTATCATGCTGGCTTTGTTATAAATTGTAGATTTTATCTTTCATCCATTCTCTTTTCAAAACGCTGGGATCAGTAATGTGGATTTTTCTGTAATATTTAAATTGTGTGATTTTCGTTTGACTATACTATACCTTTACTATAAGAGATATCGCTGTCCATATGCTATCAATACGAAAGAGAAACCTTCAAACCAGTCGGCTACTGTTTGCTACCACCTACTGGCCAAATACCACAGTCAGATGATATTTTAGCAGTAAAAGACAGAATAATTAAATATTCACATCTCAAATAGTCACTCAGAGTTACAGAGGCGAATGTGAAATCATGTAACAAAAAAGGTCAATGTGATAAAATATCCATACAATCTGAATCATTTGAAAGAGGTCACAGCAACGATTTGAGACTACAGTATGTGTCAGTCAATTGTGTACAATTGAAAATTGTTTTAGTGTTTCCTCATAACATTGATCAACGAACTATTTTTTTCGAACAAATTCAATGGAAAAAGCTTCAAATTTAATTGAATAAATGTCCATCATTAATTTAATATTTTTTTAAATAATTTCAATAGCCGTTTGTTAAGTGTCGACAACTGAATGGCTGTTTAAAAATACATCCTTTTTTAACGAAAACTATCTTATCTTATCTTACCAAAATTTATCTTATCTTATCTAATCTTATCTTTTTTAAAAAAGAGAACGTAGAGTAAAATGCTGATAAGGTTTTATGACGAAATAAGACCGGACAACATGTAACAAATTATGTGAAATTATGCCAATAGCGTGAATTTTCAAATTTCTGACATCCGGAATTGTCTTACACATATTGTCCATTTACCGAATAAGGCTAAGTAAGTGAATTACTGAAGTGATTAAGTGAGTTATTGAATACTGAATAAGTTAAAAACAGTCTTACTTACAGCTGGACAAATTATTAGCATTCATGAAAAGCGTTAATATCACAATTTTAATATAATTGATACGTAATTATTATACGTCTAAATTAAATATGTGTGAAATGACAAATTTTTCATTGAAAATTCCTTTCTTTTCCTTAATTTTTAAAAAGAGTCGGAGTCACTTTTGTCTTCTTGGACCTACCGGTAGATTCGAACGGGTCATACGAGTAGATTCGAACTAGTTGCACCTGCGCTTCGGACATTATTCAAATTTCGACCTAATGCATCCACTGCACCTACGGGCGAATTCAACTAAAACAACCTCGCACACTGCTCAGAATCGCATTAGTTCAAGTAAATAGCAATTAAAGCAATCTGTTCTAGGACCTAAATTAAACAAGCAATTAATAATGTTAAAATAGGATTTTTGGGGATTGCATATGACCCTTTCGTTGTTGAGCTTGTTAGAAACTCAGTTATAGTTTTTCAAATTAATACAATTTGTTTTAGCTTGAAAATATTCAATCATACACTTTTTGATTGAGTTATTTTATTCACATAATTTATTCGCCAAAAGCTGTTCGCTTGAATCACACTGTTAATATCAAAAGATTTTGACATAAAGTGGCAGCTTATTTCATTTCTAGCCTTACTATTTAATTGAATGATAAAAATCAAAATGCACTATATCTCATGCAATATTGGTTTTATGTCCATAATCATGTTATAACAACGTTGTTCAGCAGTGGATGCTCGAAAGGCATGCGCAATCACAATGGTACGTCAATTGGACATCCCAAGTTCCAAGCTATTTCCGTTTAAATTCGTGAGTGGCACGGTAGGTGCATTTACAAAGAAAATCGGATAAAAAATTATTTGGTCATTTTTTGTTTGTATCAAAAATTTGTTTGACATTTTTTATTTAAAAAAAAGTGCAATAGTACACCAACTTCATACAGCCGTTCAGATGTATGTAATAGAATAATTTTAAAAACGTACAATCACTCATGTACAGTCTGTTCCCGAGTTACGCTGTTTGTGCGTTCCCGAGGAATCCGCGTAACTCGAATATCCGCGTATGTCGAATTTTGCAGTTTTCGACCAAAATACAATTGGTTACCAAAATACAATTGGAATTTGTATTCAATTTAGTACTTTTATACACTTCATTTAACCTTCATTTCTATAACCACCTACCCGGGTATGTTTTGCTTATTCTTTTTATGATAACTTTTTATTAGATTATCGAATCGAACCAAAAAAATAAAATTCCTAGAGAAGCGTGTTTTGCAAAAGTGGTAAAAAATTCAGAATTTTTCAGTGTTTTAAAATGTGCTTTAAAAATAAAATCAACTTTTATCCCTTACTTCTATAACCACATACCCGGGTAGGTAATACATACAATAAAGGATTTTGGTTTCGATTAGTCGCTAATTTTGTTATGATATGTATAGCAATGCATGTAGTTATATTTATAGAATCTATTCCAAAAGTTTTCTAGCTCCTAATATTCTTCTAAAGTCACATAGATTGAAATGATTGCCCCGACAGTCGGGAAGACATGGCGGTGTATAAGTGTCAGTTGAACTAATTGCTATGCATTCAATTTATGTAACTAAAAGCCATACTTCATAAATTTATAAAATAAAAAGAAGTATTGTTATTATAGCTGCATAGAATAAGTTAAATAAGACATTTTTTGGCCAATAAAAATACAAATTCCCTCATAAAATGTATTACCTACCCGGGTAGGTGGTCATAAAGATGAGGGTGTATTTTTGGTCATAGAAACGAAGGTTAATCGTTTATTTAATGCAATTCGTGCAGAATAGTCTGATATGTTTCGCTTGCAAATGAATTAAATTTATTAGCAAAACTGCAATTTATACTGCATTGGACAATTCTTGAAGCAAATTGTACTGAATTGACATTTGATCTGTAATATTTAGAATACCACGTATCTCGGAATCCGCGTTATTCGAGAACCGCGTAACTCGGGATTAGACTATACTGGGAGTAGTTTCCAGCTACATCATGCATCATAGATTAAACAAGTTAAAGTGTTGAAATATGCAAAATCATTTTTTCTGTTTATGTTTATACCAACATAATTGGTGGCTTTTGAATATGTTATATTCATTTTTAATGGACTTCTCATAATGTTCTATTGGCAGTAGGGTTTAGTTTAGGTTATAAAATTGAATAAAATTGAATCCCATAACTACATTCATCTCTTATGTTATATTGCACAGGGTTTCCAAACTTTCCAGTCCAAGGAATTTAATGTCGCTTTTCTGAGTCATGCTGAGTTATCTTTAATATTTTAACATTTTGATTTTGGTGAACATTTTCCTCTCGTTTTTATAATAAAATACTTACTCAATACATTAAATTACTGCAGCTATCTAATTAAGAAGCTTAGATTTTGTCGCAAAAAAGAAAAAGTCTTAAATTTTGTTAAATACATTTATACGTTACGGGCCTCGTTATAGGCTCTCGAGAGCCGCATTAGTTTGAAGACTTATTTTTACTTTTTTTTATTATTATATATATATATTTTTTTTTATAACATATTCTATACGTTCTTTATTTATTCTAAAGTAATATTAATCGTCTTACGTAGTATTGTAATACAAACACTCGTGCAAAATAGTACGTGCAAAACGTCTCGTGCTCCAAGCTCTTGCGTAGCAATGGCATTGAAAGCAACAGGTAGGATGCAGCAAATGCAGTCACATGCAAAAAAAAAGTGCAACCGACAACGCTACCCTTGGTACCCACCACGTTCCGTTGGTGATCTTTGGCAGATGTTCAAATGTAGCTGAGAATGTATTCATTCACAACTGCTACCTTTAAGCACTCTCTCTCACTCTCTCTCCATCTCTTGTTCTGGTGCGTAAATTTCACAAGCGTTGTAGAACTTTGCACGAGTGTTGCATCGTTCCAGGAACTCGTTGCATCATTCATTCACTCTGTTATGGGCGCTCACTTTCGGTATTGTGCAAAGAAAGAAGTTTATGATATGATCATTTGCTATGAGTCATAAAACTAGGAGCGCAATTCCTGCGCATTATAAGTGTTGAAGTATAAGATTTACATTTATCGAAATAAAGTCACTAGTTAAAAATTATGTCATTGAAAAAACATATAAATTAATTAATAATATGTATCATAAATTATATTAAATACAAACATTGTCGAGGAGCATTAAATTAGATTACTACTCTACGCGCATTTTTTTAATACAAATTGGAATCAAATCAAACTCAATTCAATATCAATATGTAAAACTACTAAATTTATTTAATAATAAATACATATACAAAAAGGCAGGGAGCGAGGGGACCTAAACTATGGTTCTATCTTATTTCTAATTTTCTAAAACAAAACACGTGGCAGTCACCACAAAAAGCACATCAAAAACAAACTCTTCAAACACCCGGCCACAACCATCCCGCCACAAACAGCTGACGCGTACCATTACGCACCGCTTGCATCAGTCTGGCCCATCATCGTCCAATAAACACATATACTCACAATTCATGCGCTCGCGCCGGGTGCGGCGTGTATGTGCGGTGTGCGTGAAAAGGAAGCATACCGTTCCATCCATCGTACGCTTGTCCGCGCTCTGCGCTCATTTCTGCACATACCATACCTTTCTTTGAGCGATGAGACTGGTTGGGAGGGGAACAGAGAATCCCACCGATACCAAAGGTCACCTTCAAAAGCGCGCCCTGAGCCGACGCACTCTCGGTTTCGGATATCGACGGAACGCGTCGAGGTCAGTACAAATATTCCATCGTCGGCCGCGTCAGGGTGCACACACGAATAGTGACTCCGTCATCGGTGCTACATTCCGGTAGTTTCCATCAGTTAGCAATTAAAGCTCCTACGGTGAATTACACCTACGTTTAAAGTGAGTTGATTTGACCAGTGCAATATTTATCATTTGTGCCGTTTGTTCCGTTAATGTGTTAATTGTGTCCATCATTAGTTCCCCTTTCTACAACACAGTTCTACAGTTCGTCAAAATGTCTGAAGTGAAAGCTAAGCTGCTTACCCAGATTGCCGAACCGATGACCTCGTCTGGCAACAAGGTCACCGTTGTCGGTATTGGCCAAGTCGGCATGGCCTGTGCATTCAGTATTCTAACCCAGGTATTTGCAAGCTTGTAAGATCGCAGTGAAAGTATTTACTAAAATGAATCCGTTTTACAATACTTCGCCCACGCCAGAATGTGTCCAGTGAGGTTGCTCTCATTGATGTCAACGCAGACAAACTGCAGGGTGAAATGATGGATCTGCAGCATGGTTCTGCCTTCATGAAGAACGCTCACGTCAGTGCAGGCACCGGTAAGTTTTTTTGCTAAACATTGCTCCTCTTTCCCCGTCCTGTACGGTCCGAGCTGGGATGGGACACGTTGCGATGGGACCGATCATTCCAGACTGCTGTCCGCGCCGTGCTGTCCAGCTGAATGACATTTCAAGAACACTTTTACTATCATTCGGGTATTCACATCGTGGCCACTTGAAAACAAAAAAAACAAACACACAGACACAACCAGCGTTAGATAAATTGAGCGAGAGAGAATTGGACAAATCCCTTGCTGGCCTATTTTTTGTACTCGCGTTTTTCATCGCTCTTCCGTCACAATAAACACAAGGGCATAGACGTTAAATGAAAGCGAGAGTTTTGGGAGCAGTACAGTGCTGGTAGCAGTTTCGGATCAATCACGAGATCTGTTACGTACAACAAACAGTTTTATTTCAAACTCGTTCTGTATCAATTCAGAGGAATAGAAGGTTGGAATAAAACATCCAAAAATAAAAGATGCTTGCTCAACAACGTCTTTGCCGTTTGAGCGAAACACACCACAGCGCATGCCCTGTGGTTCGATACAAAACTACACTGACTTCAGCTTGACCTCCCAATGAACTTCGCACAACCACCGACGGTATCATTCCTTCGTTTTATTATTCTGCGATATGTAGGGTATGTCAAAGAACACGTTCTCTGACACCAAAGTAAGACAGCACGGGAAGGGAAGGGGTGCACTTATTAAAGTTTTGCTATCCAAGTGAAGACACTAGGTGCATTGGCCTCCAGACGCTATCACTGCTGTGCTTTCTTTACTACACCTTTACGCAGTGGCGGATTTAGGGTGTTGGGGGCCCTAAGCGTTAAAAGCAGTGGAGGCCCCACGGTTGGTGTCGAGCGGGGGGGGGGGGGGGTGCATATTGCTCAGAATCCCTGTACTGGGTCCCTATAGTTTATGAGTCCCTTCATCCATGGGGCCCCAATCTAGCACAGAAGTGCTCTCAGTGAGATTACTGTTCACACTCTTCTATATGCTGGAATTACCATACACGGGGCCCCTACATTGACGGGGCCCCCCGCGGTCGCTCAGTCCGCGCACCGTTAAATCCGCCACTGCCTTTACGTGTAGACCGACTAGAACGGTGGGGTTGTAATTTAATCAAGAATCTATCACTTTTCATTACCCAATGTAACAAATGGTGCACTTTTCTGATTAAGTTTTGTTCATTACACTTTTAAACTGTTTCAGTAATGTCGGCTTATTTGCAAATCAATCCAAATCGCTAAAATTCATCACAATCACTTTGCCAAGCTTGCTTTTACGCGGTTTGTACATCCGTATTTCATTGATAAACTTCTTCCATGTGTGTACTATAGGTTCATCACTCGTAAATTCAATGTTTCCAGATAACGCTTACTCAAAACTCAAAGTCAGCCTCGCTATGCGATTAGAACAAAATTGCACCAACAAAAAAAAAGATTACCAACCCCTCAGCCCTTTACTTGTTATCAAGTTTCAGTGACCTGCCTTCACAGTTAAAGTGTGCTTATCTGTGTGTCATTTGCTTCATTATTGCCTCATTACCAGAAATTGCATCTCTTCGCCGTCGGCTTTATATTCCGATCGATTGTGTCTATCGGGGTAAAAACAAAACACTTTGCAAACACCCTTTTCATCAACTGTTTAACTTGTTAAACAGCTTTTGCATTATCACACTCACGCATTAAAGTAACACAGAGTAATATGTGCTGGGCCGGACAACAACTGTATTGTTAAACATTGTGCGGAGTTAAATTGATGCTAAACATCAACATTTTGGTCCTATCCGAGTTTTTATTCAAAACAAAAGCGGTTTCTAACGCGCCAAAAGTTCACGGTGAGATAAAGGTGAAGTGAGCTAAGAATTATGCTCACGCTATGAACATCTGCTCACTATGGCATGCTTTCAACTCCCACACCTAGATGGCGCTGTAAAGCCGGTTTGAATTCTACCGATCGTTAATTTCAGCACAAAAGTCAACCATATCAAACATTTTACTTATTGTACACTGTTTCTCGTTATCTCGTTGCAGATTTTTCTGTCTCTGCTGGCTCTCGTTTGATCGTCATTACGGCTGGCGTGCGTCAGAAGGAGGGCGAAAGCCGACTAGACCTCGTCCAGCGTAATACCGACATCCTGAAGGGTATTATCCCCAAGCTGGTCGCCCAAAGCCCGGACTGCATTCTGTTGGTCGTCTCCAACCCGGTCGATATCCTTACCTACGTTGCATGGAAATTGAGTGGACTGCCCAAGAACCGTGTCATTGGTTCCGGCACCAACCTTGACTCGTCCCGCTTCCGCTTCCTGATGTCGCAAAAGCTGGGCGTCGCTCCCACCTCGTGCCACGGTTGGATCATCGGCGAGCACGGTGACAGCAGCGTGCCAGTGTGGTCCGGTGTGAACGTGGCCGGTGTTCGTTTGGCCGAAATTAACCCAAGCATCGGTACCGATGCCGATACAGAAAAGTGGGGTGATCTGCATCATCAAGTTGTTAACAGCGCGTACGAAGTCATTCGTCTGAAGGGCTATACATCCTGGGCTATTGGGCTTAGCGTAGCTTCCCTAGCGTCTGCTATTTTGCGGAACACTTACAACGTCCATGCCGTTTCGACGCTGGTTAAGGTAGGTCTCGCAGCAAGTACTTTGTGTTTGTGCATCACGAAACGTTGTTAATGTTCCTTTTTTTTGTATACACACAGGGTGAGCACGGAATTGATGACGAAGTCTATCTATCGCTGCCATGCGTGCTGGGCCGTAACGGCGTTAGCCACGTGGTGAAGCAAATTCTTACGCCAGAAGAAACGAAGAAGCTGCAGGCATCCGCCACCCTGATGGCGCAAGTTCAGTCTGGAATCAAATTCTAAGCACTTCGATTGCCATAGCTAAGGCTAAAAATGTTATTTATTGTCAAAACCAAAACGTACGTTAAGCTAGCTACAAACAAGCACTGAAGCATCTGATCCCTTCTCTGTCCAGTGTCGGATCATTAAGCCCCCGCACCACGCGTTAGGAAATAATTCAATTGCACGATCCATAAATGTCCCTTTGCCTCCCAAGAACAAATGATATACAACAAATAAAATGATAGAAATATTGCAGAGTGCATTTCATTTCACTCAGAAAAACAGCACATCCTCCAGGGATTAACTGACCGGGTATTGTACTGTTCTTGTAGGTATTACAAACAACTAATCTAGAATGCAAAAAGTGACCGTAAATGGGATCGATTTGAACCTAAATGTGTAGAATAAATTTAGGCAACCATTAGAAAATTGTGTAAACTAACAATGCAAACAAACTGCATTTGAAAACAAAAACCAGCAAAAAACACACCACCCTACCTCGACTAGTGTTTAGGAGTCTCACAACAATATGGTAATTCGGTTATACACATTGATTGGAAGCGAGCGAATTGGCCGTCATTCGAACCCTTCTCACTCTACTCTGCACTTTGATGCAACCCGAGATTACGAAATTGTTGAGCTCATACGCAAAAAATTTGAAAATCAAACCCATTTAAACTAGAAATTATAATCTACTACTAGCATCAAATTTTCAGATACAACGTACGATGAGAAATTCTGCAAAATAAATTATTGTGAAGAAACCCCAGCATCAAAATTCAAGAACCCTGATATTGAAAAAAGAATGAATAATTTTAGATATGAATAAAATAACCATTCAATAAATTGCCCCTCAATAACTGAAACAAAATGTGTCTTTCATAAATTCGATTATTTTTTATAAGTCTTAGCATTTCTTAAATGATTTTTTTTTTGTTTATTTATAATGATGATCGTGACATTGTGAAATATTATGCCGTTCTTGAACAATACTATAACTTGACTAAAAAAGAGAATGTTCTTTTTTAACTAGCTGAATCAAACACTTTTATAACACATTTTTCAAATCTACCGAAAGAAACGAAATTTCCTGTGTAGATTCTTATCTTAGTATTAACCAGCGGACAATTGGGATAGGAATTAAATCATCCCGGAATCATAGACGCTGGCGTATAAATAGAGTATACAATATTTCTAATTGCTGAATATTACTTTTATTTGTCGTCCAGATCCCAAATATTGCTGAAAGATTTTTTTTACTTCATACTTTATGAAAAAACATTATTTGTATTATCGAACACAAATCATCAATGTAAGTCTATGCCGACAATACACATTCTTACCGAACGGTTACTTTTTTCAACGACATGTAGACTCGGCTTAAACCTCACCTTCATACGATCAATTTCTGTTATACTCGTCAACCTTATCTATCAATAGCCACTTCTATTGATAAATAGAAGCAATTAATGCGAAAACGTTAAGGCCGAAAATACATGGACCGGAATTTCGGAGCCGTGTAATTCCGCCTGCTGAAAAATCTATGGATATGACAGTCCGGAAAAGTTGCCGTTGACAGTTTGTACATGGGTTTGATTCTCTCTCTCTCTCTCTCTCTCTCTCTCTCTCTTGCTCTCTTTCTCTCTCTCTCTTTCGCTCTCTCTCTCTCTCTCGCTCTCTCTCTCTTCACCTGATACAGCCATCGAATCCGCTGTGCTCCCTTTCGCCTTATGCTGGACTGGGGATCGCTGTCATCAAGCAAGCAAGCTCGTGGTTCATCCTTCTCCTCCACGCTCCATGCTCCATGAACATATCGCCAAAGATGGCCCGGAGGATGCGTCGCTCAAACACGCCCAGAGTGTTTGCATCCTCCACTCGGATGGTTAAGGACTCGTGTCCGTAGAGGCCCATCGGGCGAATCAATGTGCGATGTATCTCACATTTCGTGCTTGCTTGAAGTCTTCTGGATCTCAGCAGTCTGTGAAGCCCATAGTATGCCCGATTTCTCTGCACAATGCGCCTCCGCTGTCCGAAGTAACGACCGTCCCGAGATAGCATTCTCAATGTATTCTTGCTGCTTCGCGATTGAGTCGGGTGTATGCCTCACACACCTTCGCTATTGTCCTGCCGATTATGTCGATGTCATCCGCGAAGCCAAGAAATTGGAGAGATCGGTAGAGGATCGTGCCACGGATGTCGTTGTCTAGCTCCGCGCTTCGAATGACACCTTCCAGAGCGATGCAGATTTTGTAGCAAGGGGCGCAAGTATGCAGAACAGGATCTGGGACAGGATCTTGTAAGCGGCATTAAGGACTGTGATGGCTAGAAAGTTCGAGCAGTCTAGCCTGGTGTCCTTTTTGTAGACTGGGTGAATAACAATCAGCTTCCACTCCTCCGATAATTCCTCTTGCTCCCAGACTTTCATGATCAACCGATGTATTTCGACGGTAAGCCTCTCCGGCACCATCTTGAAGAGCTCGGCCGCCAGTCCATCGATGCCAGCAGACTTATTGCTCTTAAGCTGCTTGATGGCACTGTCAATCTCATCCAGAGATGGCACCTCATCGTCGGCGCCAATGCTGTCACTGTTGTTACTGCTGTGCTGCCGCTGTGGTGGTTGCCTTGTTCTCCCGCATGCTCCAGCCTCTCCTTGCTCTGCATCATGGGTTTGACAGCAGACGGAATTACGTACCCGAAAAATACCGGTTCGTGTTACAGTATTTGTTATGAGAATAAAATAATAGGCCTTTTGAAGGCATAAATATGCATGCAATTAAATAGAAATTTCTCTCAACAATGAAAATATCAAGTTAAGAGCGCAACGAAAAGATTAAAAATTTTGTTAAGAGCAAGCCTTTTTCCATCAAATCGACACACCCATTCTCTGTAGAGGATCTGTGTCTAATATGGCATATTTGCTTTTTTATGTTATATTATATTTACTGTCTTTCCTCGAGACATTCGCATAGCTCGAATTTTCGCGTATAGCCTTGTATCCAGACATACCGCCCAATAACGTCACGCTGTGAAGTGTGTTAACAAAATCGATTCGATTGTCGAGACATTCGATGATATTCGATTAAAAATACATACACATTTTTGATGCTCGGCTTGCCGCAACTCCACGACCGGATAGAACAAGCTAGGCTGGCTGGGCTCGTTGGCCTTCTCAATAGTTGCTCTCTTCAGTTCATCTGTACGTTACTCTGCTAGAACCCTTCGTCCTCGTGCGCTGCTGGCCATTCCAGAGACAAACATGTGTCATGCTCGCCATTACGCATATATCATGCTGTAAGCGCGGTATCTAATACGTACGAGCTGGACATGACGGGTGCTCAAGTGTTGTCCCATAATAATGTTCTTCGTGTGTCGCGACTGAACGTTTAGCGTCATTGTAATTGTGGTACGTAAGTGTAAGAACAAGGATGGAGATCTGGTTAGTAACCAGCCAGAGGTCCTCTCGCGGTGGGCTCAGTACTTTGATGAATTACTCAACGACCAGTTTAACGAACAACTAGAAGCGCTACTAGCAGATAGTGTCATGCTACTGCCACCTAGCATAGAAGAAACACGAAAGGCTATCCGTCGGCTGAAAAAAAAACAAGGCAACCGAAACCGATGGAATTGCAGCTGAACTGGTCAAGAATGGAGGTGCACGACTAGAAAACGAGATTCATCAAATTGTTACTGAGGTGTGGGATAGCGAATCGATGCCTTTTGATTGGAATCTCGGCATCATCTACCCCAAATACAAGAAGGGAGATAGGTTGGACTGCAACAACTACAGGGGTATTACGGTGTTGAATACCGCCTATAAAATATTCTCCCTGATCTTTCAGAATCGTCTTGTCCCGCACGTCGAAGAGATAGTCGGAAACTATCAAAGAGGATTCCGAAACGGAAAATCAACCACTGATCAGATCTTCACAATGCGGCAGATCTTGGAGAAGATGGCTGAATAGAGACACGACACATACCATCTCTTCATTGACTTCAAAACCACATATGATAGCATAGCCGGGGTTCGCCCGGTACTCGAATACGCCTGTGTTGTCTGGAAGCCCTCAACCCAAAGACTTTCTGAGAGAATGGAATCGATACAGCGTCGCTTATCCCGATACACAACACGCTTGTTACCTTGGCCACCTGGCAGTCAGTTGCCACCTTATGAAACGCGACTTCAGCTTCTCGGACTGCAACCGCTCCACATCAGACGCCATACCGCGCAACAATTGTTTGTGGCTGGTTTACTGCAAAGTAACATCGACTGTCCATCCCTGCTCTAACAGTTAAACTTTTACGCGCCTGCTGGTCAGCTTCGTTCTCGTCCGTGCCTTGCCCTGAACCGTAGTCGAACTGGATATGGATCTAGAGACCCCATCAACTCCATGATTAAGGTGTTTAACGAAGTTCGTCATTTGTTTGATTTTGGAACCTCAGTGCAATCGTTTAAAAACTGCCTTAGAAACGAATTATTAAGTTGATCTTTCTACTTATTTCTAACTAATATTAGACTTAAGAACATTCACACGGATCCATTTTTATCCATTGAACGAGAAATAAACAATTAAACAATCAAACAAAACTGTATGACGATATGAGCTCTTTTGGAATCCCAGCCAAACTGATAAAGTTAGTTAAAATTACTATGACCAACGTCATTTGCCAGGTGAGGGTGGATGGAAAACTCTCAGGACCTTTTGCTACCACGAAAGGTCTGCGCCAGGGGGACGGGCTTGCCTGTCTCCTATTCAACCTGGCGCTAGAGAGGGCCATCCGCGACTCGAGGGTGGAGACTACGGGAACCATCTTCTATAAGTCAACCCAGATCACGGCATACGCTGGTGATATAGACATCATTGGTCTGCGGCTGACGTATGTAGCAGAAGCCTACCAAGGGATCGAGCAGGCGGCAGAGAGCCTCGGATTGCAGATAAACGTGGCAAAGACCAAACTGATGGTGGCAACATCAGCGGACCTACCAATAAATAATCAGAATATACGTAGGCGTGACGTGCAGATAGCGAACGCACTTTTGAAGTCGTCCCAGAATTCACCTATCTTGGGTCAAAGGTCAGCAACGACAATAGCATGGAAGCTGAGTTGCGCGCAAGGATGCTGGCTGCCAACCGGTCATTCTATAGCCTGAAAAATCAGTTCACCTCAAAGAACCTGTCGCGACGGACAAAGCTGGGACTATATAGTACCTATATAGTACCGGTACTCACATACGCCTCTGAGACATGGAAACTGTCTAAATCTAACGAAACCCTCTTAGCCGCGTTCGAGAGGAAGATGCTCAGAAGGATACTTGGCTCCGTATGTGTGAAAGCACAATGGAGGAACCGATGATCATACAGGATGACAGTTGGGTACATGCATTTAAGCGTGAAAATATTTAATCATGTTGATTGTGGCTACTTTACGCTTCACGGCGTGACATTGACTCGGTGTGTTTGAGCGCACGATAAGTTAAATATGCCGTTTTTTTCCAAAATATAGTAGATAAATAGACATGTTTTATTAAACTTAGTGCTTAATTACTTATTCAATACAATACGGGTAGAAAAATCAGTTAATTCTGTTTTTTTAACGATCTCAAAATTTAAAAGAAGCCATTTAGACCAAGCCAGGAATTTATTTTGCATTGAACATATGTACTTTTAAAATTTGCATAGTTCCTGTATCGCTTAACTTGGGACAAGACTTTATAGATAGATATATTTGATCAAATAAATTATTGTATAATTATGTCTCAACTAAATATTTTTAATTATTTGGAGTAATTGAAACAGTACATTTTTCTCCTTAACCCTCAGCACAAACTTTTGTAAGTTTTAAGTTTTATTTTAGTAAAAAAAAAATAACTCAAGCAAGTTTATTATAGATTTTCTTCGCTTTTAAATTTGTCTTAAGATTGCTAAAGTACTAATTTCATTTAATTTTACCTACGATATCAGTTTCCTCTGTACAGAGGCAAATGAAGCCAGTGGGCTTAAAGTCTCCATTAAAAAAAATCAGAAACAAAGAGATAACACTAGATTTCAAATTTCACAATGCATAGATTTGCTTCACCATCGAAAATTATAACGAAAGCATTATTTTTATTTTAAACTTTGACAATCGATGATCGTTTGCCCATAGTGCGTGGAAAAATCACCAACACAAGCAAACATGCCCGCGATCGGCCAGCTAGCACACAAAGAGATGAACGCCGACCGTGCCAGTCGAAAATTAGTTGCGCGAGCGAAGGCTGCAACACCTGCGTACAAGCTGTTCGTGCGTTCGAGTCTATGCGGTTGCTTGCTCACCAGACACATTACGCGACGGCGTCACCGCCTGCTGCCATTGTCAGCACTGTGATAGGTTGGTTAAACGTTTATTAATTACAATAAACCGATCGCATCGATCGTGTTTGTGCCATGCCTGATCTGTGTAATCGATGATATTCAACGCATCGAACGCCTTGCGCGTGTGCCCAACATATGTGCGTGTTTGTGTTGTGAAATTATCCTGTTAAACTAGTTCAAGCTTTTCCTGCTCGGTCGAGTTTATTGTGTCGATATTGTACCCCCTTTCCCCTCCAACACCTCGCACGCACCAGAACCGCGTACGTTCAGCGGGTGACAGTTTTATCCAAAGTTCTCCACCGCCCCAAATATCGTTGTAGACGTGTGCAATCTCGCTGTCGTGCTTCGTTTCAGTGAAATCTTTCGCGACCGGGTACAATTTCCAATCGTTGTAGGGCGCAGCCCCAAACGGTGGTAGTGGTGCAGTTTAACCGCCACCTCTTTGGTTCTATGGCAAGTGCCATTTCCGGCTAGCTCCGGGTCCGCTGCAGTGACTGCGATGTTAAAAGAAAAACAACACGAGCAGGTTGAGCGCGTGACGGTATTCCGGTCATTTAAACTGTCCCTTTACGCGTGCATCTGTATACAGTGTGCTGTGTCTCAGTTTGCGTGTGCATTTGTACGTTAGTATTAGTGTGTATGTGTGTTAACGTTCCATCTATGTAGAGTGTTCTGGTTCGTGATAAGTAGTCTATCGAGCAATGCGATCGAAAGATTCAAGTGAGATCATTCAAGAGATTGGGCACAACTTCGCGAAATGTCGGTACACGATCGCCGCAGGAGACAGTGCTAATTTGGAATCAATTTTAAGGCAGTGACACGGCTAGCATATCTACCTCGTATACTGCTACATGAAGTGATGTAGCCCATCATTTGACCTCGTAGCAGTGGATTGTGCAATGAAAACTAGCCAATGGCATAATAACAGTAGGATTGTTTCACAATTGAACAACCGCGCACCGGTCGACCACAATGTAGGACACGATCCGTCCCAATCGCCTCAGTGTAGCCAATGAAACAACAAAGTAACACATTTTATAACTACATTGTTTGAGTGTACAAAAGTATGTGTACACACATATGTTCCGTTTATACCTTTTTACAACTAATGATAAACAAAAGATTGATCGACCTTTGTTCGATTTGAAATTCGCTTATCCTTCCGTCACAATATTTGTGTGGGCCCATTGATTAGCTTGCCATTAACTTTCTTTAGCACTTTCACCAAGTACGATCAACCCGAAAATTCGATTCAGCCATACCGCCGTACTAATGGGCACACACCGTACACCAAATGCAACGCGGACAATGTTTTCACAATCGGATCGGATTTGCAAATGGGCACGTGCATGCCACTTCCCCCTCCCCCCTCCCTTCCCCCTTCCCTGTCGGTCGGTTTCCAACCCTTTGCATGTGTGGGTGCGAGTTTGCTTCGCATGCAATGTTTATGCGATGCATACGAGCAACTTGCAATTGTCATTCCATGCCCGTGGCCTGAACAAAAATGCCATAAACTTTCAGTTGCCACTGCTGATCGTAACGCTTGACCCCCGACCGCTGGACCACATTTTTCACCCCCTACTTTGGCGAAGATGTTACGGATGTTTGAATTTGCATGCAACTTAATGAATTCACCATCTTGGGTATTATCAGTATGCGATTCATAAATTAGTCGCAAAAAACGCATAACCTGTTTTTGCGAAAACCAAATCCATCCCGAACGGCAAACAAGTTTCATCAAAAAATGAAAAAAAAAACAACAACAACAATCGGTTGCGAAATTCCAAATACTCGTTAGGATGGGTATTAGGACACAGCACGCTTGCTTCCTTGATGATCGGAGATCCGTTGTCAAACTACATTCAATTCCGACAACAGAAGGCCAAGCCTCATGCCAGCTTTAAGTTACTATCACAAAAAAGTGAAACCCAACGGGCAGACGCATGAGGATTTTGCTAAGGTCTCCGCCGTGCTCCCCTTCTTGTGGTTCCGACTTGGTTGGTTCGTCGTCATCATTAAAACAAACAAACAAACAAACAAACGACCCTGGAGCACGCATACTACGATACACTTTCAGACACACACACACACACAACCACATACGCAATCTGCACCCCGCGAACATTGCAATTTTGGTGTAATCAAGACGGCGGTGGTGGCCGCGTGAGCTCGAAATCGAAAGCAAATCAACGCTGCAAGAAGCGCTCGCAACGATGAAAGAGCGCAATGCTACCTCAAGCGGGAAGCCCTCCACTTGGGGGGAAGCCCAACATCATCATCATCACCATCATCATCCATCTGGCAATGGTGATGTTGGCGAATCGTTCATTTTTACCACGAGCACAGCCTACTAATCTCCTCTTCCCACACCCCTGTCCATCGTACTTACATAAGAAGTGCGACTTTTTCCGTTCGACTCACCGCAACTACAACACCTCCCCAGGCTTTTAGTAATGAAGAACCAGGCGTTTGTTTATTGAAAATCGTAACACGACTGATCCGGTGTACCACCTTGGCAGTCATGAAATTAGGTGGTCAGTGTTTTTGGACGTATGTCTAATAACGGGTCTGCGCGGTTGATGTGATGTCTAAAGGAGATTCGTTCAGCAAAGTAGCGTGCGCAAACCGGCTAGCCCAAAATTAGCGATCGTTCGATCAAGAAGGAAGCTAATGGAACCGGAACTCCTTTCACCTGATCCATGATTTATGTTGGCTCGTAGACACCACAGTTTGGAAAGTGTTTTGACAAAAAAAAACAACAACAGACAAGCATGTAAATAAACTTTTTTCGGCATCTTTACGCAAAACGTGTGTTATATAGCCGATCTTTAGGCGAATACTGATCTAGACGACCCACGGTTATGATCCTTTTAACATTGATCCCTAATTTATTCCTAGCCGTTATGATGCTGTATTACAATCGTCCTATGCAAATATTATGGTAATATTTTGACGCCTGCCATATGCGTTCTATTAAAAGGCGTAGAGGCAAACAGGATTGATTGGTGGCCGTTCACCCTAAAGAACGTGCGTCTGGAACGTTCATGGTTTGTTTTTTCGCTTCCACTTTTAGGGGCAAAATTCAGCTTGTTTGCGTATTGACGTAATGGATCGCCTATAAATCTTTACATTAGCACGAGGGAAAAAAACAACTTTTGATACTTCCAACAAAGGTCAACACCGTTGCGATCCGTCATGTGAAGCCCCGTTTCCCGACAAAAGTTACCCAGAAGTGTATGTATGTAATAAAAATCACTACGGCTGAGCCACACAACAGCGCTCAATCAAGCGTTGCCTAATGAAGAACGAATGGATTGACTGGCCGTGTGTTACGTTCCGTGAGGTTGGAATTTTCAAATCACTTCACATATTCCTTCGGGCGATTTGTTGCTAATACTCCTCCCAACTTTTGCTCTAACACACACTCTAACGCAGCCGCTTGAAATCTCGCGTAGAAGATACAAATGCGCATACGACCTGCCACGCTGTTCGGCGCATTGTGCGTGTTGGAAACCCGGTCCGAAGTAGAATGAGCGAACCTCTGGGGAGGGCTTTTTTCTTTCCCATCTGCGACCTCGGAAGGCCATTCTCGGCACAGCGTGACCTCGTGCGTCGAGATGATGCTGCCGTGCATGCGATGTTAGTGAACTGTTTCAAGGTGGCGGTGCGCAGCGCCGTGGAATGCGCTCCACTCTAAATTGGTTGCCACATTCGGAAGGTTGCCAACCGGTTCGGGAAGGAGTAATTTTCGAAACCAAATATACACCTGACTAGGCGCTTCATTTGGTCGTTGTTGCTAGCATTGGTTGTATGTTGCTGTTGTTGACACGAGTCTGGCAACAGGCAGCGTTCACAACACGTTGGCTTGAACTTGATCCTTAATCAGCTCGCATAATATCCCCACTTAGCGCCAGTTACTGGCCGGGTCAGGGAACACAAAACCATACGACCGAAAACAGCACTACGCGTATAGTAGCAAAATATATGAAAATGTATGCTTAATGTTGACATCTTATTTAACATTTTAATTTTACATTCCAAAAGATGCTTTGTTTAAATAAACAACATGCAAATGTTTCAGGCAACACAAGCCTCCCACTTCTTAGACATAAAGGAACATGTCATATAAGAGCGCATGAGCACCAGTTGAAAGTAGGTAAAAGTACACACCAATGTGCGAAGCCAAACAATGTGATTCTTTCTTATATCACTTGAACCCATCCATCATAATGATTTAGATTGCCTACGGCGCCTTTACTCAGCGCGCACGAGGAGTGGTTAGTGCGATTGCAGAGCAGTGGTACGAAACCGCAAACAACTCCATGGTCGCCGACTGTCTGAACAGCTTGCCGTTTGGGTTATATCAATAGTAACGTCAAATAGTAGTTCCATTATTCATACGCAAGATGGTTTTGCACCACTAACCGAACTACGAGTGAAACGAAAATAACACCAAATGCAGGTCACGATCGTGTACGATCGAGTTCGAAAATATCTTCCATTGCAAAATGCTGTTACCAACACCGACAACGCGGTGTAAGGTGTTAAGTGACGCGCTTCATTTGGTAATCTTCCGAGGTGAATGGTTATGATTCATCCAACGATTCCCAATTCTCCCCAAATAATGCTGAAAAACTTTGAAACGTGGTTTAATTGTGTGTCTTTAAGAAAAACCATTTCAAACTATCTACCAATTCTCATCGAACCGTCTAGAATGATCTTACTTATCGGTAAACACACACTCCCGCTACTCATGTTCTACCATCATGTACCACCACAATGCTTCTTGTCACCGATTATCCGAGGGTATTTTCGAGAAAGTTTTCGATGCCATAAAACTAACCGGCATAACCGGCTCTGCTCTGTGCGGTACAGAGAAATAATGGAAATTAAGCGTCATAGGTTCAGTGACATACACGATGCACTACCAGCATCCAACGTACTCTGTCTGCAGGTCTGCAACGCTTGGATAAATGTACGCGATATACAAATGGTTTGTTTTATTGCGCAAATGTTTTTTTGTTGTTAAAGCGTTACGCAGTAATGTGGGCTCTTCCGGTTTCGGTGCGATCGTTCAACGCATATGCGATGACGTTCGCTGACTGCTGTGTGCTGTTAGCTGGTAGCTTCAATGTCTTGCTCCAATGACGCTGAATGGAACATTCGATGGTGTATCGAACTTTGTCAATCGACAAATCTGAGAACGAATCTCCCTTCACTGTTTGGTACCCCATGGAACAATCTATTTATGTGATTGGTAAACACTGTAAACACTTTTAAAACGAATATATATGCATTTAAAATCGTTTGCAATAGAATAGAAAGTATTTGTGTATTTAACGTTGAAGTATTTAACATTATTTAATGGAAAATAACGTCATGATTTAATGCGTGAAAAATGTTTCGCAAAACATAAGCACAAACATCGTTTTTGCTTAACTTAATGCTTAAAGCAATAAAGCAATTTCTAGGAGTATGGAATCTTATCCTTATTTATATAATAACCTGAAACGCAACATTATCTGCCATCTTGCATTATAACTTCCGGTGATACGCTCCTTCCAGTTATGAAACTGTTCGTTCGAGAGATACTACTGATAATCTTATATAGGGAGATTGATGATTTCTTATACAGTAACCGCTAGCTGAGAGGATAAATTTCTCTTCGTAAGATTCCGGATATTTCATGTTTTGACATTTATGTGGCTTTTAACTGAGAATCACTCCAGATAGCGAACTTCCAATTAAAAAACACTCCAGTAAAACACATCGAGTTATCGGTCACCTACTGTATACGCTTATTACTACAGAATGTCTCTTGCAAGAACTTGTTACAGAGTACGTATGCTGATCTTCACAGGCAATGCGATATGTTGGTGAGGACATCAGTTGCATTGAACTATTGAACTATATAAGTTATTTTTTTATTGAAAATAGAGTGAAATAATGTGAAAATTATCTTCTAATGTTACATGTAAGGTAATTCAAAGCTCATTTTGTTCAAACTCATAGGTTAAAAATGCTAACGAATGAACTATCATTATCAACACTAACTCCGTTGCGATTGTTCTACATCTGCTCAGGGTGAAGACGAGAAGCGGCCGGTTACATTGTGCCCAGATGTTCTGAGACCGAGACCTCATTCACACACAGACCTGACCCAAACTCCCCTCCCGAGAACGCTTTCAATTCATCAGCATCAGCAAAAGGGGGGAACAAAAAAAAGTAACACAACCAGCCCCCGGATGTGGGGTTTTGTTTTTTCGCGTGCCAACTTTTAAACCAAGACCACACATACCAATTGTTTGCACGCAACACATCAACCAGCGGCCGTTGTTTGCATCTACCAATACCGCTGCTGGCCAACCGAACGGAATGGATCTACCTGCTGATTAATTCCATCATTGATCGTGCGCTGCCTAGATCCTATCCTCGTGTCAGCGATGAGCTCGTTTGACGTTTGAAAACGTACCCAACTAGCGGCGATACAATGGCCCATTTTAATTCTCGTTCCACCATTCAGCACCAGCCCAATACCAATGCATTGTATGATTGATTGCACCCATACATTGGTAGAGCCTTTCCCCCCATTCCCTGCTTCACTCCTCAACTGCTAAACGTGAGATTAGATTTTTTTTACTTCTTTCCCAACAATCAATGACGATCGAAACTTCGTAACGATCGAGTCTGTTGTTTTGCTTCCCTTTCGAAATGATTTGACATTCACCCGTACCTCAGTAGGACAGGTGGTTCTGGGCATCAACATCAGCAGGGAACGTAACACAGCACACACACACACTCGCGACTACGCAAACCCAACAGACGGACGAATGGGATTATTTGTTTGTTAATTAACCGGTTATTGGTCGGCCATTTCCATTCGACTGATATCGTTCGGAAAGGGGTTTTTACACAGGTGGTGGTGCTGGTGGTGTGTGAAATTCTGCACCCCCTAGACACCAAATCAACAAAACCCAAGACTCAATCGATTCTGTGACGCCGAGAACCTGTTCTGGTGTGGTTGGAACGTGGCACACGATTCGTTTTCGGGAAGCTTAGAGAAACTTTGTCCGAGCATTCCGAGCCATCTATTCGACACAGTTGCTAGAACGTACCGGGACGGTTTGGAATATTTGGTAAGATTTTTATCACAGCTAATTACTCAGACAGCGTCTGTCTGAGAGGCGTCCGATCGTGTAACCACCATCACACACTGTCGGTGCTGCTGCTGGCGTTAAGACGTAAACGAGGGAAAGGAAACGGGGGAGGGGGTTGTATAATTGCGACACGGGTTATTAATGACCCAATGCTATGAAGCTATAGCTATAAAGCTTGTTAAGTGATATTGCAATAGTGCTTTGTTTCTCGCCTAATCTCGACAAATCACCTACAATACACCAATCGTGAAATGACCGGTGACTAAAAGTGTGCAAACAGCAGCACCCAAAGGAAGTACTGTAATGCATTCCGCGCATTCAATTAGTGGCATTCGAATGGATTGTATTAAATCGTGGATGGATTAACGCACATTGAGAATGTGAAGAACAACGTAAAACAATTTCAATGAAAGTAAGGATTTGATACATACCCCCATATGATACACCTTCTTACGTGCTTAACTTGAAATTCGATGTCTGGATTGAAGGGGACACTGGAAAATAATGTTAAAATGCCACACAATTATGGTTTTGATCTTCGACCGTCTTTGTAGCAACCAGCAATCCTCTAAATGACAGGGCTTCTTGCTGA
This sequence comes from Anopheles gambiae, assembly GCF_943734735.2. Lineage (NCBI taxonomy): Eukaryota > Metazoa > Arthropoda > Insecta > Diptera > Culicidae > Anopheles > Anopheles gambiae. Next base: position 67,784,555 of record NC_064601.1, on the reverse strand, counting down.
AATGAAATGTGAAGATTGATAATTAATTACAAGTATTTTTACCACAGTCGGTCTCATAGTTCAGTCGTCAACTCGTACGACTTAACAACATGCCCGTCATGGGTTCAATCCCCAAATAGACCGCGCCGCCATACGTAGGACTGACTATCCTGCAATGGGGCGGGGGAATCAATTAGTCACTGAAAGCCAAGTCCACAAGTGGGTACAGGCAGGCCTTGACCGACATCGGTTGTTGAGCCAAAGAAAAAAAAAAAAAAAATTTACCACACGGTCTCTACTCTGTTCTCATTTCATTAACTCACCTAAGTAGATCTTACCAAGAGATTTTTCCATTTCTTAATTGCAAACGCACATTAACATAATTTGGGGTTTGATTATCACGAACGATTTAAAGTGTGATATCGTGGTCCAACACTGATCTGTACTATTGCCTTGTCAAGCTCATTCAAGCAACGACCGCTCCAATTCCACTACACTCGAGAAAAGCTTTCCGTATATAACACCTTTTCTTATACGAGTTCCAAAATTCTTCAAGTGTTGCTCTTTTTATTACCAAGTCTACTGCTGACTACGCTCATGTATCACCACTCACCGCTACTGCCCACGCCACGTAGACAAATCAATAGAACCCCTCAGACAATCTGTCGCCCTGTCCGTTAACCACACCCCTAACAGGATATACAAAAGTCCAACGCTCAGCCACAGACGAATTGTCACGAAAATGAAATCTACTCCAACAGCTTCCCACACTTATTAACTCTACACGAAGCGCCGGTGGTGCTTACCGATTAAGGAAGTGGCTGATCTCGATGACGTTCCTTCCTCTGTCTAGCGATACTTTGGGGTTTGCTTGTTCCGTCACATCGCTGTGTCATACTGCAGCTTCATACTTGTCGGCATATTAAAGGAAATGGGAGGATGGGGGGTAATGGACGCAAAAATCTCACAATCTTATTAAATGCCTTTTTGTGTATTTCTCTTTTCTCCCCCTATACCCATGTACGGTGTACGGCTTCGTGTAGTTAACCTTTCTTAACACCCATACGTTGCGTTGCGTACACAAAAACCGAAACCTCCAATGCAAAAATTATACAACATCCAGCCGGATGAGGGAGAGAAATAAGTGTACACAGCAAAATCAACTCATTGCTCAAAGTGCCAAAGTGTACAGTGCACAAGGAAAACGATCGCAGAAAGTGAAACAAAGTCCCAAATTACGCTCTACCCAACCGTCGGCCGTGCGTGAAAAGAGTAAAAAAACGAAAGTTAATTTCTTCCCTCTCCAGCCACAGATTCAGATTGGCTGGTACCGTTTAGAGGTAAATATTCGGTGTTGGCGCAGTGATCATTTGGTGCAAGTGTTCAGTAAAATCTATTCCGATTGTTTTGTCGTCGGGACGACATGCGCATCGCAACGCGTGCCGTTTTAAGCATGATCGCATCGCAACACACCGGTGCGTAATCCTTCGATCGTGACGTGCATGTGACAAGTAACATGTGCCCACCATCTTCTTCTTAAGCTCAAAATTCGAAAGGTGCGTGAACAGTGTAAAATACACACGATATTACATACCCCTGCGCAGTGTGTTTGTGAATGTGCCATCGAAGCTGATCGTGATCGTGTCGCATCATCGTCGCTAGTCATACACGGAGTCCCCACAGTCACGAGTCCTTCCGAATGAAATAATAACTAAACTCTAAGCTGCTCCTGCCCGAGTACAGTGGACGCGTGCCGTAAGCAAACATGACTGTTTCGTATTCAGCGGAGGTACCGAACGGTAGCAACTTTGGCGTATTTTGGCGAATTCTATGGAAGTAAGTATTGCAGTAGTTAGATGTAACATGCGGATTGGTGATGAGTTCCCCTCTCCCGCACCCGTTCGGTCCGGCTACTCACGTATTAGGGTAAAGATTCCATGACAGTCAGCAGTAAATAACAGGACGATATTTAAATATTAATTAAACGGTTACGCACAGAAATACGGACTGGCATGCACGGATTAACATCTGGCGAATAACGAAAATCTTAGCGCATGGTACGTGCCTAAGTGAGTGTTCGTAAAAGTCATCATGAATATCCATTGTTGCACGATCGGGGGAGCAATTTGACCATGATCGCCATATACAAACTGTGCTTGAAAAAGGAATATTTATGTCTATTTTATGATGTATGATAATGTTGGTATGCTTAAACTTGAAAAGCAACAATTTCAATGCTTTCATTTGTTGCATTGCTGAACAGCCATACTCTCACTCTTACGTTTTTCAACAAATGTGTTCAAATCTACAATCTCTCACAATGTATGTCCCTGACATTCGCGGTACAATCGAAGTCAAAAGGTTGGCTAAGATCGACACTGATTGCTGTGTGCTCAATAATATAATAAATAACAAGGTTATTTAGTGAGTTTTCATTGGCCTTTGTTTGCTTCTGCAATATTATAAAATGAATTCAAAATTAGAAAAGATTCGAATTAAACTCATTGTTCCAAAAAAAATCTTTGTAATCTTCTTCACACAACGGTCCTACGTATTCTCTCTATGTATATTTATTCAATTCGATCGTTTCTCATACAAGTTTCATTTATGCATTTACATCTTGCCACATGCATCTTCAACCAAATGTCAAACACAATTGCACCGGTAAACGGTTTTGAGTCATGCAAATCATCCCACTGCACAGGCAAAGATCACAACCTTATTGGCGCAATGGTACTCTATCCGATACTAACGCCTCTAGCACGCTCACGTTTTATTAATTTCCTTTTTTTTAATGCAAACTTCCCCTTGTATCACACTTCGTTTTGATAATGTACTGCCCCTGTCAAGGTTAGAGGGGCGGAATAATCAAAGTGCAACACATGATTTATTGCTCGGGTGGGGTGTTTATGTGGTTCGAAATCGATTAATGGATCGATTAGCTGATCATGCCCCAATGCCCTAATGTTTCGTTGCTGATGGAGAATGCTATTCAGTGCTGCTACTTGGTTCAACAATGTGTTGACCATCGTTCATGGTTTGCCGGAAGTATTCCGGAACAGCCGACCCGGTTCTCGAGCGCTCGGACCAGTTAAGACGGGACCTGTTTCCTTTAACTCTACCATCGCTATCCTTGAGGCTATTGACGAACTCTCCAAAGCTTTTGGCGCTTGACTGACAGGCTGACCAACCTGCCCATCACCGGTAGCCAGTCTTCAAGGTCATACCCAAGAGCGTTCAAACATAAATGCACATATGTGATGTGCACAGCAAGCGACGAACCCGCGCTGCAACTAGCTACCCGCCGGTAACACAAACACACACACACGATCTTCCTTGGCAGCTTTTGTCGCCCATGAAAGATCAGGTGATAATTACGTACGTTCACATGCGGTGTCGTCGACGGTATCAACAACCGGTTGTGCACTGAACGACTGAACGACCGCTTCAGTGTAGTCTTCACTAGAGCCAATCGGGGAATCTTGCAGATGGGGTTGGTTCAAGTATGCACGACAATTGTTGTTTACAATATTTAAATTGACTTTTTACGTTTCCTTTGTGTTCGTAAAAAAACGATAAAAATGAATTTTAGTTTATACAAGATTGTTTGTTGATTTTTTATTATTAAATACCATGACACTCATTCCACACATTCAACAATGCCATCCAAAGGGATTAAGCATTCAATCGAGTCGTTCTCATGGCACAGTCGTCATGCCAAGTCGTCAAGTGGACGAGCTAATAATAATATGGACAGAGAACCCTTCCATACAGCTTGGCTGTAACCATCTTGCTTATATAGGTACACCATCAGTCACAAATATCCCAAAGCTCTCATGTTAGGCTAATAACCTAAGAAGGACTACGGTTGTACGGTGAAAGATAAGAAATAAATAAACCCAAAATATGCAATTAACAAACATTTCATCAAAAATGGTTGTGAAAAGTAAATACCACTTGGTGCAGCGATAGCACGTCGCCATTCCTGATTAGGTCTTTTCTCTTGAAGCCAACAGGTAAAGGGACATAAGCTTTTACCTATAACCCTGAGAGAAAAAAAAACCCTAAACAATCTACCTAGAAGCCGAACCGGCTGGTTTTCGAATTACACTGAATTAAATTGTCTTGAAAAGGCTCGGGTCGGAAAATGCTTTATATGCAGGCAATTAATTGTCTCCTTCAAACGTCCTCGAAGCTTTGCGGTGTGCATTGCTCTTTGATCGCACACAAAACTTCCGCACAAAAGCACAACAAAAAACACGCGTCCCCAATAGTAACCCCGATGTTGCTGTGTCGTTACTGGGGCAACTGCCAAGAGCGCTTCATTCAAGTTTATTGGAAAAGAGGAAAGCTAACCCCCAGCTGTTTACAAAATCGACGTATCGATAGATTAGTTTCTTGGCTGATTAATAACAGGATATAGGTACACTCATTTTATAGTTTTGTAAGTCAAATAATATTATACCAGTAGATGGAAAACGGTTCAGTTGACTAGCAACTTCTTACTGCTTATTGCTGTGTTTTATTTTTTCATGCCATATTGTTACCATATACAAGGTAAAAGCAATGTTGGATATAATTTTAACGTTGTATAAATTACTTGCGGTGTATAACAGCAACAGGTTAAGATTTGGGGTTTATAATCCTTCCACAAACACTTCTGGCTGACTATTTCCTCGTACCAAAGGAAGCAGTAACACGGTGTTGATTATTTTTAATTGCTGATTCGTGCTAATTCAGCTGTATGCACATTCCATCGTCCATTGGGGTTTTTTTTTCTGTGGACGAATGTGTGTGTGTTTGTGTGAGGTTTTCTTTGCCATTGGGACTGATCCACTTCTATTGCCGTGCACGTAGCAACTGTTATTTTAGTCGGGCAAACGTTCTAAGGTAATTTCAAGCGACGAGTTCTACATTCATTGGTTCAGGTGAACGTCATCACTAAACAATGCGCCCCACTATTCGTAGCTAATAGTATCTTAAGTAGGAATAGAATGGCCGGCAGTGAAGTGTATCTTCTGGGTAAATCTTTTTTGGGATATTCCAAGCCGTGAATCGAGCTTAGCGCTTAGTTTAGTTGTTTAGGTTGTATTAGGGTTTGGGTTTGTTCAGTAATCGTTTCAAATCTAGAAAGAATTCGTTAAAATCGAATTTATTAAAACACCCTTTTTTCATCAATTTTCAGATGGCGTGGCAGTGTTTATAAAGCCGTTTGGCGGGAACTGTTAGCATATCTGCTAGTCTATTACACACTTAATTTCACATATCGTTACGGTCTCAGCGAAGATGGTAAAAGGTAAGATGATCGATTTGCATGCGTTGCATTTGTTTGTGTTGTTGTTCGAATTCTTCAAACACTTTCTTCTTGGTTGCTGCTACAGGGTGTTCGAACGAATCCGAACCTACTTTGGCCAACAGCGGGAAACGGTGCCACTTTCGTTCGTGCTCGGATTCTACGTCAGCTTGGTTGTGAAGCGTTGGTGGGAACAGTATCGGATGCTGCCATGGCCGGACACACTCGCTCTGTTCGTGAGTGCCGCCATCCAAGGAAATGTAAGTAAATCGCATTAACTGGCCCAATTTCAAAGAAGATTTACTAACCCTCTCCTTTCCCTGCAGGATGAAACGGGACGGCTGATGAGACGAAACATTATGCGCTACATGGTCCTATCATACGTGATAACGCTGCAGAAGATTTCGCTCCGCGTTAAGCGTCGGTTCCCCGGCTGGCAGCATCTGGTCGATGCTGGTTTGATGCTCGAAAGTGAGCGCAAAATTTTCGAGATTATGGACTCCAAAAGCCCCATGTCGAAGTACTGGATGCCGCTGGTATGGGCTACAAACATCATCAATCGTGCGCGCAAGGATCAGCTGATCCCATCCGATCATATCGTGCAGACGCTCTTGATGGAGCTCTCCGACATTCGGCGTAGGTTGGGTGGTTTGATCGGGTACGACACGGTGTGCGTACCGCTGGTTTACACCCAGGTCGTGACACTTGTGCTGTACTCGTACTTTACCGCTGCCATCATGGGTAGCCAGATGATCCCAACCTACGATGCGGCGAGCGGCACGTACCAAGAGCTGGATGTGTTCTTTCCACTCTTCACGGTGCTACAGTTTGTGTTCTACGTGGGATGGTTGAAGGTGGCCGAGGTGTTGATCAATCCATTCGGCGAGGATGACGATGACATCGAATTGAATTGGCTCATCGATCGACACATTAAGGCATCGTACATGATTGTAGACGAGATGCACGACGAACATCCGGAGTTGCTGAAGGATCAGTACTGGGAGGAGGTCGTACCGAAAGACCTACCGTACACTGTTGCATCTGAGCATTATCGGCGCGAGGAGCCGAAAGGATCGGCTGAACACTACAAGGTGAAGGAGGCGGATGCGGTCTACGCAAACATCGGTGCCGTCGGTGGGAAGCGCATGATGAACGACGAGATGTACGCTGACTATGTAAGTAAAAATGCGTACCGCGCACGTCTGGTGCAATTTTTGACATAATTATCTTGATTTGTTTTCATGCTGCAGGAAAGCGTAGACACTCCAATGGCAGAACGACGAAAGGGATGGCTTGGAAAGGTCAGTCGCATGGGATCGGGACGAAGTTCGTCAACTGCTTACTCGTCCGGTGGTCTTTTTGCGCGCAATCGACACAATTCTGTCTACTCCAGCCCAGAAGCAGGCCTCGGTCAACCCATTGTCACAGGGGCTCCTGCCCCTAAGGTCAGCTTGTATGATCGGTTCGTGAACCGGAAGTCTGGTCGACACGCGAGACAAATTATTAAGCAAAGTAAGCTTTCAAATTTCCTCTTTTTTTGGTACCTTATCTATTGGAGCACCTTAACATTATGGCTATTTCCATTACCAGATTCGAAGCTTAGTCTCAACGGATCAGTCATATCGAACGTACCGCAAAAAGCGCGCCCACGAATACCGACACCAGACGTGACGAAGGAAAGCCGTGTCGCACCACTCGGTACAGTAACGACAAGTACCGCCAACATTGCATCCGGTGTTGCACTGATGGCGACTCAGGTAAATGATGCAAATGACAAAAACCCGCTTAACCCGATCCTAATACACACATGATTGACTGCTAACTTTCCTTTAAGCTTGCAAACAATCCCTCTATCTATCCGGCATCCACGGCCACGCTCAACAACAACGAAGTTCCAGTGGTCGGGACGCTTTTATTAGCACCGATCAAAGAGCTAGATTCCAGCTCGACGACCAACACTTTACACTCAGGCCAATCCGCAACGGCTTCCCTGGCCAAATCAATCCTTCCATCAACACTCAAGAGTTCCGGTAGGTATCATTCGGCATTTGTTGGCCGCAACTCTTTTCCTTCGTTTGAAATATCACTAATAGCCTACCAACCCTTACTCTAGAGCAAACGTTTTCACGTTCTCGTCCCTACTTTGCAGTGTCCCCGTTTGGGAAGGATGGCACCAACCTTGAGCTCACACTCACCAACTCATCCTCGTTGGGTGGGTCACCCAATCCACTCGGAGGCAACACCGTCATTGTCCTTCCGGCAACAACTACAGCAGTGGCTGTTTCCGCCAACGGTACTACAGTGACCGGTACTATTCCGATCACGGCCGGACCGGGAAGGTCGCACGACACAACTGACGCTAGTACTGGCATCAGAAGCACTTCGCTAGCATCGGGTGTGCTAGTGCCGAAAACGGACGCCCTGTTGCCCATTTCGCTTACCTCCATTCCGCTCTCGTTTACGGTGACGCCCGTTACAAACACCAGCAGTAATAGCACCACCAGCACTACCACCACCACTGGCGGCACGATCATTACCGAGCTACCGTGTGACAACGGTGAGATCAGTACGAGCGTCACGATGAGTAACGAAAAAAACCGCCAACCACCTTCCAGCACTGCGGACAGTTCTTCCTCAGCCGCATCGACACTAAGCAAACGGAAGCCAAAGCATGGCGAGGTTTACGTTTAGAAGACTAGCAAACACACACTGGATTAATTGTACTATAGACAAACGTAGCAAAATTTAACACAGAATGAAAGTTCAGCAAAGAAGCAAAACGTGAAGAGATGTGCCAATTACAAATTTTCCTATTTCTTTATCACTATTACCACATTCGACCCGTGAATCCGTGCTGGAAGGCGACTTACAAAGCCACTGAGCGCTGTGTATTTGTTCTAGAAATCGCTGATACAAAGTATTGTTTGTTTTATAAGAAAGTAAGTTTACATACACGTAAAAGTAAAATAAGTGTATATTTTTACAGTAGCAAAGACAACAATCAGCAGCTAGTTTTGTTCTTTCTTGGATCATCATTCAAAGGCGCGTGTAAACTAAGCTCGCCAGAAATTAAGACGCACGATTGTTCGTCAATTGTCTTAATACAATTCCGTCCATCGTTTGCCTTGCGATATATGCATTTGAAATGTATTTTAACTAATTGATATACGTGTTACCACGATAAAGAAGGTAGACCGAGCAAACTTGTTTTATATTCGGATCGGATTGAATCTGGCTGATAATGGCCATATTTTACCAGCCCTATCGAAACTTTCCTCCCATTGTGCATCATAGGAAAGTTATATAAAAAAGGTAGTGTTTAGCATTTTAAAAACGAGTTTTGTACCAACTGAGAACCGTAAATGGCAATCTAGCATCTAGGTATAAACAATTTTTAAATAAACGTGATCATGATATTTTAATAGGTGTCCTTTACTTTAGCAGACCATTTACTTTACAGTAAATATCCGGAATTTCCAGAACAGACTTTATTGAGGTGTCTGAATTTGGAGGCATTTCTAAAGAGCCAAGTAATAGCCATCCGAGTTTCGTGCATTATGCAGTGCTGCAAATGTGGTCACTGTCAATGTCATAAAAAATTCTGACCGAAACAAAATCTATGTTAGCGTTACGTACTCAATATTGATAATCAGAGGTGATATTCTTCTTCTTCTTCTGTTTAGGTTGATGGGTTACATCCTCCTATAACTCTTTTTGGGAGGTATAATCAGAGGCGTACCATCTGAGTTTGGGAGTGGACTGTCATCCATGTCTCCTTTTTTTCCAGGTTGGTTTATATTGTGTCGTTAGTTACTTAGTCTTTTTTCCGTTATTTCCTCCGTTCATTATTATTATTATTATTTTTATTTTTTTTGTATTATATTGTATTTTTGACTACGTTATACCGGGCTAGATTCGGTTTATTATTTCTAAGCGATTTTCCATTATGGTTCCCCTTTCATGGTCTTTCCTTAAATTAAATTTAAATCTTTTTTTTTCTTTTTTTTTTTTTTCGTTTGTGTTTGTGGGTTGTGCTGGTTTTTTTGTTTTTTTTTGTGAATGAGTTGATATTATTATTATTTTTGTGAGGTAAGAGAATAGTTGTTCTGTTTGTTTCTTTTTTATGCGGTTGTTTGGTTATTGCTTATTTTTCTGCTTATTATTTTTATTTTTTCACGTCCCTCTGTTTCTGAATTGGGATTTGCCACCTTAAGGGCAAATTCCAGCAGAAAGGGTGTTCTGGTTGTGACTAGTGGCATATGGCTTTCTATTCATCTTGTTGCAATTCTCGTGGAATTGAAGGATGCATGTGGCCTGCCCTTTCTCCTCAAAAATACGATGGAGGTCCCGAGTTGTAGGTAAGGTTTTCCTTTTATTTTTTTTGTTTTTAATAGAAATGTATAAAATATTAAGTAGATAAATAACTGAGTAAAAAAAATTTTTTTTTTCAATAAATATGTGAATAAATATGTCAATAAATGTGAAGGAACGAGGTGGAAAATGTCATGGATATATAGACTGCGGTACGTAATGAAAGTATGTATGAAATGTGACCGTTTGTATATATGATGTGTATTTAGTTGTCCCTGAACCTAAAATTTCTATAAAGATATATTGTTTTTTTGTATAAACTCTATTATTTGTTTGCAGGTTTTACCTGATTTGTCTAGCCAGTTCTTTGTGAGGTTTTCTTTAGTGATCTCTGTGTTTCTTTGGTATATTTTACAATCAAAAATTTTATGTCTCCCTGTTTTTGGTGTCAGGCATGTTTCGCATGTTCCATTTTGCATTATTTTCATAATGCTTAGCCAGTATTCTGAGTAATCGTGTCCTGCTATTATTTTATTAATAGTTTTTATTTCATTGCCTTTTAGTTGTATGTGTTTGTGCCATATTTCTGTTTTAAATTCATTTTGAAAGCATAGGAATTTTTTCCCTTTTGATTGTGCCGTGTTTTTAAACCATGTTTGTGTTTTTTCTATCATTTCGTTTTTAAAAATATTGATGGCGTCTATGTATCTGATTTTATTGTTTATTTTTGTGCTTGATATGGTTCCTTTTTTTGCTAAGTCGTCTGCGATTTCGTTCCCTTTTATTCCTATGTGTGATGGGATCCATATAATTTGAGCGTCTATTTGACTTGCTATGTTTAAAATGTTATAAAATAATTCCTCAATTTTTGTTTCCTTGGAGGTTTTCCTTAGGATAGTGCAAGAAGTTAGACTATCTGTGTATATTATTGGTTTTTCAATTTTTAATTCTGCCGCTGTTTGAAGTGCTTTTTTAATAGCAATTAGTTCTATTGTCGTTATGGACGAATGATTTTTTATGTTGTAGTTGTAGTAATGTTGGTGTGATTTATTTTTTATGTATATTCCTATACCCGCTTTATCTGACGTTATACTTCCATCCGTGAAAATGGTTGGTTTGTCCTTATTATTTTTGTATATGTATTCTAGTGTTTTTTGTTTTAGAGTATCTTTGTTGTTATTGTTTTTTGTACCTATTAGTTCTTTGAGTTCAGTGTTGATTGGTGGATATTTCTTTAAGTCGTTAGTTTTTGCTATATATATATTTTTTATAATATTTATATCTTTCTCGTATAGTTCTTCCTGGAAAGTTTTTTTTCTTTTTTTGTTTCGCGTGTTATGTTGTGTGTCTAATTGTTTTCTTGTTGTCTCTGAGTATACTATGTCTTTCACCAGCTCCTTTCTGGCTGTGAAGTTGCTTCTAAAATTGAAAGGGACTTCCGCGGAGATAGCATGCAATGTGTTAATTGGTGTAGTTTTTGTGCATCCTGTAGCTTTTCTTAAGGCCTGATTTATAATGGTGTGCATTGTTCTTATTTTATTTTTGTTGCAATTTAGTGTGTATGATGCTCCCGATTCTAAGGTGTTTCTGATGGTGGCTCTGTATATATTAAGACTTTTTTCCGGATTTAAATTGTTGTGTCTGGCGCATACTATTTTTAGAAGATTTAAGCGGTTAGTGGCTTTGTTTCTCAAGTGTTCTACATGTTTTTGGAAGTTTAGTTGATTATCTATTATGGTACCAAGATATTTGTATATCTTTGTATTTTCTATATTTGTGTTCCTAATTGTTAAGCGTATATTGTTGTCTTTTTTTCCAAAGATAATGTATTTAGTTTTTGCTATATTTATGGTTAGTTTTAGCGATTCCACATTTTTGGTAAAAGCGTTTAGTGCCTTTTGTAGATTTGTTTGTAACTCCCGTTCATTTTTTCCCTTGCTGAGGATGACAAAGTCGTCTGCATATTGTATGATTGTGTTACTTGGGTGTGTTTCGTGTATGGTTTTGTGTATTTCTTTGGTGTATATATTAAATAGTGTAGGTGACATGACATCTCCTTGTGGTAGGCCATCCGTTATTAGCATATTTTGTGATTTGTTATTACTGGTTATTTGTAGATTTCTGTTTCTTAGGAAGGCGTAAGTCCATATAATGATTTGTGGGGGGATGTTGGATATGCTCATTATGTCTATAAGTGTTTGTGTATGTACATGGTTATAGGCCTGTTCTAAATCTATGAATACTGCTCCACATATTTGGTTTTTTCTTTGGTTGTGTTTAATGTGGTTGTTGAGATAATTGATACATTGATTGATTGTTCTTTTTTTCCTAAAACCAAAAGATTGTTCTGGTAGTGTGTCGTTTTCTTCTATGTGTTTGTTTAGTTTTAGGAGTACCGCCGTATTTAAGATTTTTGTTATTGTTGGTATTAGTGCTATTGGTCTATAATTGTTTGGATCATTTGTATCTTTGTTTGGTTTAGGAATGGCTATAATTTTTATTGTTTTTAGTTCTTTGGTTATTTTTCCTTCTTGCCACATTTTATTTCCATCGGCAATGATTGTGTTTCTAGTATAGTCATTTATGTTTTTTAGCATTTCATATGTTATCTTATCGATGCCTGGAGTAGTGTTTTTTTTCTTGTTTAGGATTTGATTCCATATTTCAATGTTCAATAATTCATCTTCAGTGGTAAAGTTTGGGTCTATTTCAATTCTGAATTTGGAGTTTTTGTTTTTAATGAAATTTATATTCATGAATTTTTTAGCGCTATTCTCTTCATTGTGAATTATGTTAGATTCTTTTGGATTTGTGTTATTATAAGTTATTTTTCCAAAAAGTTTCCAAAGCTCAGTATTATTTGTGTTTGTGTTAATCTTATCCATGGATATTTCTGTTTGTTTTTCTCTTGCCATTTTACTGTTTAATCTAAAGATCGCTGTGGCTTTTCTAAATTCTATCGCATTTTCTATACTTCTGGTTTCATTAAATATTTTTCTTGCTTTGTTTTTTTTTTCATACGCCTCTTTGATCTCCTTGCTCCACCATGATTTAAGGGTAAAATGGATTTTGTGTTTGCTGTTGTTGATTATTTTTGTAGCCCTTTTTGTGAATTGTTTAATGTTTTTTATCTCGTCTTGTTTGATTTCCTTTAAAAGTTTGTTAACTTTCTTTTTATTTATGATCGTTATGTCCTTAGGCAATGCATTATGGTTATTTATTGTAATTTCAATTATTTTGTGGTTGCTAGCTCCTATGTGGTTATCTTTTATTATTTTATGTGTATGAGTGTATATGTCTTTCGATATTATTGTTAAATCGATTGATGTCTGTCGTTTGTTGTTGTCGGTGGGAATGCAAGTATATTTATTATTTTTTAGAATAATTAGGTTTGATCCATTTATTTGTTCAATTATTATTTCTCCTTTTCTGTCTGATTGTGAATCACCCCAAAAGGTGTGATGGGAGTTAAAATCACCTGCTATTATGATTTTTTTGTGGTTGCGAGTGTTGTGGAGTATTTTTGTTATAGTGTTTTTTAGTGTTATTGTGGGGGTTTGGGGGGCGATATATATTGATACCAGAATAGTATTTGTGGAAAGTAGTAATATTGCTGTTGTTTGAATGTTTTCTTCTGTTTCGTCTGTTAGTGTTAATTTTTTGAAATTTATTTGTTTTTTTAATATAATGCACGTACCTCCGTAACCATCACTTCGGTCGGTGCGTATCATGTTGTATCCTTTTATCGTCATTTTTTTTTCGTTTTTTAGCCATGTTTCTTGTAGACAAGCAATGTCGTAATTGTTCTCTTTTAGAATATGAATTAATTCTTCCCTATTTTTTTTAATGCTTTGGATGTTTGCTTGAATTATATTTAGTTTGTACATTTAATTTGTTTTTTTGTTTGATTTATGTGTATACTTTGTTAATTTATATTATTAAGGGGATATTTCCCTACCTGTTTCTTCTGTTCTTTGAATATCTGTGTCGCTAAGGTATATTAGAGTATCGTTGTGTTCTGTGTTTATTTCGTTTACTTTTTGTGTATTTTGATTTAAATTTTTATTAAGTTCATCGGTGATTTCTTCTGTTTCATCTGTGTGAGTTGTTTTGTTTTGAATATTAAGGCGGTTGTTTTCGTTTATTTTTTTTGCATTGTTATCTTCTTCAATAGTTACATCTAATCTCCTTTTTTCCGTAGTTATGGGTTTTGAAGTATTGTCGGATAATATTTTTGAATAATTGATTGTGGTGTAGTTTCGAGGTACTATTGGCGCTACTTCTCTTCTTATTCTGCGGGCTTCTCTGATCGTGATTCTTTTTTCCGTTTGTATTTTTTTTATTTCAACTTCATCTTTCCAAATTGGGCACTCTTTATCAAGTGATGAATGGTTTTCACCACATGCTGTGCATTTTAATGGGTTGTTGCAGACTTCATGATATAAATCTCCGCATTTTGCACATGTTTTTTCCCTACTACAATATTTTTTAGTATGGCCAAAACGCATACATTTCATACATCTCATTGGGTTAGGGATGAAAAGTTCTACTCGTTCTGAAAAATATCCTATATCCACTTTTCTGGGAAGCACTGTAGTTTTAAATGTCAGAATGGCCGTTCTCGTGTTGTACATTTCACCATTTTGTCCTCTCCTCTTCATAATGTAAACCTCTGTAACATTTTGTGGTTGTAAACCTTCCAATAACTCCTGTTCAGTCAAAAACTTACAGGCATCACAACGGATTACTCCCTTACTCGTGTTTAAAGTTTTGTGCTCGTACACCTTCACTTTTATACAGTTATCACCGTGGTTTAGATTTATGTTGTATAATTTCTTGGCTTCTTTGTGATTTCTCATTCTCATGAGCATTTTGCCGTCTCTCAGTATGGTGGTTTGTAATGGCTTTCCTCCAATCGCCATCTCCGTCGCCTTTGCGAACAGAAAGGGATTGTAGTTTGCTAAACTTTTTCCCTTAGTGTCACTCTCCACAACCATGAACACCTCCTCTGTTTTTTCCGATTCGTTAAAGTTTATATTTATTCTCTCACCTCTCATTTTCCTTCTTTTTTTTGTGTTTTTTATTGTTGTGTCTCCCAAAATGCCGAAGTAAGACCCGAAGGTCCTACCTCCTCCCGGGTCGTCGACCTCCATCTCCTACGCGGAAACACTTCACTTATAATTTCTTTTCCCACTTAATGTAATTATCTTTTATTGATTTAGATGAAAAAAAAGAAAAGGAAAGGGTCCCAAGAAGGGAATTGAAACGCTGTAGATATTTTCGTTTGTATAGATATTTATTTCTCCGATCTTTTATATAAAATATATACGGAATGGAAAAAAAAACGGTTTTGACTATAAAGTAACTCGACCACTTTGACCAACGGTTAGACCTGGAGTAAGGTGATATTCAAAAAGATTGGTGTGACCAGTGCTGCAAAATGTCACTGTCAATGTCATAAAAAAATCTGACTGAAACAAAATCCATGTCAGCGCCACTTACTAAATTGTGATAATCAGAGGTGTTACAGAGTGTGATCAATGCAAGCTTCGTGACATTTTTGCGACCAACGCTTGGTCATTCACAATGTCATGACTTTTTTTTACTGTGATCAGTTCACAGTTCGTTGAAACAAAATATTGTCCGCGTCACGAACTCTACTGTGATGATCAGACGTGAAACTCAAACAGTTGTTGCGACCATCACCTGCTTGGTCGACAGAAAATGACAGACAGAAAATGTCGTGACCAAGTGAGTGATCAAGAGTTGGGTGCTAAACAAAATGTAACCAAGCATGTGATTGATCCACCAACTGTTTGAGTCTTACCTCTGATCATCTCAGTTGTGTACGTGTGCTGATTTGAGCTTCGGTTTCAGTCATGAGTGTTGGTGACCGAAACAGTCACAGGCAAGCACTGCCACAGCCAGAAAAATCATGATTATGCTTGCGCCGGCATTAAGCTCTACTTATCAGTCAGAGTATGGCGTTGGACACAAGCATTCCCATGTCGTGTTCGGCATGTCATGACGCACGTTCATTGAGTATCAGCAATGAGCATCAAGCAACCTCGGATATGTTCATTGTTATCGTTGGTGCACATCTCGTGATGCTCAGTACATTTTGCAGCACTGGCCATATGAATAAATAAAGATGCTATACGAACCGAAAACGGGTTTGACATGTCAACCCGTTTAGTATATTGAATATCTGTGAAATATGTTTTTGTTCAGCAGTCTTACGTAAAGAAGAACGATCCAGATGGGAATCGATTCCTATCCCGTTTTATGGCTCGAGCTTTCGTTTTAGCGAGCGTGTCGTTATAAATCTTAAAATATTCGAAACCACTGGTGTTGGTCAATATAAAACGAATAATAGATACAAAAAAATCACATAAATAACTCATATGAATTGGGCATTTGCAATGTTATACTTACAGTTTTCAAACGAAACAATCTTCATTCTTTCACACTTCATTAAATGAGTCGTGTAGTTGATTTACGGAGGATTCCCCTTCTATCGATTTCATGTTCAGTTCTATTTTCAGTAAGCTATATCAATCCTCCTTCAAATTAAAAACAAAAATAGTTTATATACTGCGATACTGGAACGTAGCGAACTCTGTTGCAGGTGGTAGGAGATGGTGTTTTTGTTGTTTCTTTTTATCTAGTTCAATATCATCAGCTTGCTGTAACTCTGATCTCTCTTGAATTGTCTAACAACATTGCCACGACCCTTTACTATGGATTCCTTTGCACACCTAAGTGGAAAAATAGTTTACCATAAGTAGTTGAACTACCACGCACGCACGTCACTTGTTTGCTGAATGTTTGCTGATTGATTATTCTGAGTAAGGCAACATAGCATACTTTTACCCTCCAGCACACATATGTTTCAAACAAATGGGATAAAAAAAAAACACAAAATAAATCAACCTAACCTGCAAGTTTCGTGCATTTTGCCACTTGTGTTACGAACAAATATTTCATCAAATGTACGTTCATTTTCTCCAATATTTCTACAAAACTGAAGTGCGCTTTGTCCTGTTTTGCAACAACACTTATGAAGTTGCTTGTCTTATGGTACGGTTTTGAAGGTTTAGTACACAGTCCGAATAAATCACTGTTTTCTCGTTTATATTCAGTACGCGTGTTTCTCACAAATCGAATCGCTTGCTTTTGAATTCAACAGGGGATATACTTGTTTTATCCTCTGTCTCATTTGATGATACCATTCTTAAACATTCCATTGCGATTCGATAAGTCATATGCGTCCGTTATTTCATTGTTCAAATGCTGCCTTGCATCCTGGCAATTTCTGTTCTAATACCAGGTCAGCTCATAAAAGCTCCGTTCTTTGCAAAATTTTCGTTTGAACTAAACCTCCTTTCATGCGATTAAACCCGATCTGCATATTACACACACACACACGCACACATATTTCTTCCAATAGCATTCGATAGTACAACGTGACAGCTAGTATATTAAAGGTAGAACCATAAACTAAAGCAAGGATTACTGAAGGTTATCAAAGGATTAGTTTATAACATCCAACGCATGCGTTATTCCAATCTCTAGCAATTAGAAGAGTGATCAGCAAAACAGTACCATTGCTACTGATCAATACGAATCCAACACTGCTTAGCCAATGCGGGATTGACAAAACCGATCGACCGATGTGCGTGTGTCCATGGGCACGGATGTGAGGAGGGATGGATTTGCTTAATCAATCTTTACATTGGAATATATCTTTCGCACAAAGAGATTTGTACCGAAGTACCCCACTGTCCCGCAGATAATACCCAGCGCTCCAGAGAATAATGCCATGTAGCCGAAATAGAACGCTGTCTGGAATAGTCCATACATTCTGCAAACAAAAGAACATTATTATTATTCGTTGCAGACCAATGCACATGTTTGGTGAACTTACTTCGTTTTGAAGAAGAAATAGTAGAAAGAATACATGTACACATATATTGACGTGGATGCTGCCGACATGAAGCTGGTCCACTGCCATCGATAGTCTTCGGCATTTAATAGGAAGTATGTGCAGACGATCGTCACGCAAACGGTGACAATGATCAGAATCAAAAACACCAGAAGCATGAAACCGTACACATAATAGATTTTATACGCCCAAAATGATGTGAAGATAAAGTACCTATAAACACGAAATTTAAGTTTAAATACATTGTAAAATTTATGCTGTTGAAATGTTCAGAGGTAACAAAAGCATTGTAAGTTATACTATCACATGGACAAAGTTCAAACTTACATTTCGATAAATATCGACCCGAACGGTAACACTCCTCCGAGCAGAATAATCACAGCTGGCTCCATAAACCATTTCTTTTCGGGTATAGGCCGCGGAACAGCATTAACGCGACACGGGTAATCTGGTTGGCCGTCCAAATTGCGTCCAACAATCGTTCCAATCAGCGTCAATGGTAAGATTACGAATATACAGATACATGTTACAGCAACCTAGAATCAAGATCACGTTAGTCAAATTTAGTTGAATGAATTTGCATTTAATAGCAAATTGAATTTCTACGTTACCATTGTTCCAAAAGGAATTGCTCGCGAGGCATGATAGTAGATTGCGATAAAGTTAATAAAGAAAGCAGTTCCACACACAAGCGCTGGGACGATGAATGCGGACATAAGCATCTGTTTTATCCATTGCTTTCCTCCCATTCGGGCGTACAGCGACCCTCCAAAGTAACCGTTGATTGGGGAAGTTGCCGCATATACAAAAATCGTCGTCGAAAGCATAGAACCCCGCCTATTCGTACAAAAACCAAAAGCATTCATATAAAACCAAGTAAATAGAACTGTTTCATAGTTGCTCGCGACGACTGTTACTTACTCAGTGTAAAGTTCTCCCAATATTGCAAACGTTATGACACACAACACTACCGATGTCAGTTGATAGCCAGCACCAATTAAGGCAGAAAATAGCATCACGTTCGATGCTGGACGGAATACGTCGCCGTGTATCTGCTTCCATCCGTACTCGTCACCGAGATCGCGCTCCTGTTGTTTATTATTTCGTAAAATCATGCAATTCCCATCCATTAACACACAAATAATGTATAAATAAATTGCTCACACCTACCATATCATCTGCTTCCTCGTCCTTGCTGTAACGCGCGTAATCTTTCCTCAGCGTGCGCATCAAAATCATCGACACCAGCCCGACAAGGAATATTACCATCATAAAACTATTGAATATGCTGAACCAATGGATGCGATGCTGGAAGAAATTCGGGTCCAGATACTTATCGAATCGGTCCTCAAACTTGACCGAGCTTGGTTTCCAGTTCACTTCATACGTAAACTTAATCTTCGCTCCCACTCTCAGCAATTCCTTACGCTCCGGGGTAAGCGTAACGTCCACAATCTGTTTGCCATTGTAGCTGATGTCGAACTTTTTGTGGGTATAGATGTAGTACTTCTTGTCCTCCTCCTTGCCGACCACTCCCCATATTGGCAGATCGTCGATGTACATTTGATACCAGTACTGATTCTTCACTGCATATATGAATGCTTTGTGCTTTTCCTCCGTCAAATCTACCATACAAATCTCCGTTGGGCTGATGTCATCTGTAAATAAAGGGTGAAGTTTTATTATATTTCAAATGTCTTTTGTTTGATTGAGGATACCATAAATATTATAATTATATAGTCATTAAATTCGCAAAACAATGAACACATTATAGAAATATATACATACACTAGCTTTTGGGTTTACGGTTAGGTTAGTGTAAATTGAATATAGAACACTTTATAGAACAGTATAATGTTTTGCAACATCATGTTATGCAAATCTGCCACTGATTCTACTTGCCTTGCAATTAGAGCCCCTATTTGCAAGGCAATTTCCGTCACGAAATTCCCATTTTACTGTAATTATTACATTTTTCTTGCTGTTTAATTATTAGACAGCACTCGAAACGGGTTCATCTCTATCGGTAGTCAAATGTCTACAAAAGCAACATGTTGACTAAGAAAGTAATAAATATCCAAACAGTCACTGGTGGTATACACCCGTAGCGTTTCCGTTAAACTTGAAAAGGAAAACATGAATTATTATCGTAATATCGTTTTCACTGTTTATCTTATTCTAGCATTTGTGCAAAAGATAAAAGCTCAAGAAGGTAGATAACAAAACAAAAAATCCCCGATGATCTCTAGGTGAAGCAAATGACTCTTCACTTGCGCATTATATCTCTTCAGCAACTGCACCCGGAAATCATACCACCACAATACAGTGCCATGTTTGCTGGAGCCTCGAAAGTGCAGCCCAATGTCAACACAGTTCCAAATCCGAACCTTGCAACCCTCACCAACTAGAGGCTACGGGGAAAAAATTGCGTTTAATTCACCCCCATACACCGGAACAAGGCTCAACGAACGAACGCCTGCAGTTGGAGCAGTATCGCTGCTTTACATTGTCAGCATCTGCGGGAAAAGGTGAAGCAAAGAAAGTGTTCTACGCCAAAGGATGCACAATGGCTGCGAATGATCCCTGCAGCAATTGGGCGAAGGAGAAGAGTGCTTCCTGTTCAGTCTGCAAGGGGAACAACTGCAACGCTCCGATGCCGGTAGATATTAGTCACGTGGCGATCAAAGCGAGCAAGAAAAATTGCACAGCTTCAAATAGCAGCACTACCGCAGAGAATAGTCGTTTTTACTGGATCATTGGCATGGCTATAGTTAGCAGTCGGTGCAGTTCCATTTTTAATTAGTGATTGCATCTAATAGAGGTTGCAGAACGTTAAAATGTTTAAAACTAAACTAACTTAGCTAAACAATTATAGTAATTTTCGCAATATTGCGTTTCAATTAACGAGAATAGCGTTTGAAACATCAGCTTTGACAAATAATTGACTAATACTATAATTAAACTTAAGGGTGTGTATAATGACAACCGAAAGAACGACCTTATCCTCAATCATTTAGTTTGCAGAATAAAACACCGATGTGCAATGGTGGAAACATGTATCTCCACCTTATCAAGCACTTGAAATTGTTGCAAACTACACGTGTGCTAACAAACTCCGTATGTACAATGTAGGCTCTACAGGTGCGCTTTCATGTTCATCATCGATTAACGTTAAAACGTTGCTTCATTTCAGCAATCCCCAGCAATCCAGCTGTACTTGCCAAAGTATCCAAACACCACGCCGACCACCGATCAAGTGCTTACATTTGTATGTCGGACGTTCCCTCCCCGACCGATTTGTTCTGAATAATAAACAAACAAATATAATCAGTGCATGAACCCATGACAGAAATATACAGAGTTTTAGCGGGATGGTTCTACACTCTCGACACACACTACTATTGCAGCAAATGTGTGCTAGGTACTGTTTATGAGTCACGAGGCAAATTTAACTAACAGTCTCCGAGAGCGAAGAAGAACAGATTCAAACACAGTGCCATGAGGACAGTGTAGTGGGAAGTGTGGTGCATAAGCGCGAATGATAAGCGTTCACGTTTGCCTAGACGGCAAAGATATAAATACTGCTACTGCAGCAGACCGACGGGTGCAGTTGCATTTACAAAGTAGCATCGTTCAGTGCGTTTTGTGCGAGTGATATTTGAATTGAAAAGCATTTGTAGGGAACGTTTTTACTTTCAAAGAGATTGAAAATGCTGTGCTCAAGATCATCTACATTGTACGCAGTGTTTGCGTTTATTTTCGTATCGGTGTTGCATGACGGTATGTGTGATTAAAATTGTGCATTCTTTCAAAGCGTTTTACTTACTTCACTGTTTACGCTTTTTTTACTCCTAGCCATGGCATTGCAATGCCGCAACTGTCTAAGCTCAAAAAGCTTCGCAGAGTGTGAAAAGATGGGAGAAGTAGTCGTATGTAATTCCACGATTGTCAATCAAAACCACCAAGCCTTCCTGCCAGATAATCCGACATTGCCACAAGGCAATTGGACTGAATTTAAATGCTACCAATTGCAAGTCGCTCGGTTGCACCAAAACAACACTGACAGCGGATTGCGCGGATACGCTCGGGGATGTACTTTTCTGCACGTAAACTTTTGCAACGGTTGGACCAGCACCCTAAACCTTACCAGCTGCTCAACGTGCACGTCGGACAACTGTGAGCAACACCTTCCTACGGTAGCACCCGAGCTCACAACAACAACTACTACGAAAAAACCATCTTCTAGTGGAGCAAATGTATTAACGTGGCGAAACCTCTCCAGTTTAGGCTTTCTGAGCGCCGCGGTTCTTCTTCTAGCAGCACGATAACTTTAATAAACATATAAATAGCAAACAAGGGTAAACTAGTGACCATCATCTATCTTAGAGGGATTGCATGCATTACAGCAATTATCCGCAGTACGCGATACTCGATATACACGAATTTGCAGTACGCGATTCCTCTAAATTTGACAGCACGATGTGTGTTTTGAAAATATTTTAATAATTTGAAATATTGTATGTTCTTTTTGAATATCAATCATCTTCAAAACCCGTGTTGCATCGACTTTGTGAAGATGCCTGTTTTACAATAAAAATATTTATTTCAAAACTCTGTTTCGATATTCTTCGACCCTTGAACCAGTAGTATAAACTATTTTTCGATAGGAATCCCCGAAAGGAATACGCGAAAACTCGAGATCAGTGCTGCAAAATGTCCTAAGCATCACGAGATGTTCGCCAACGAAAACAATGAACATATCCGAGGTAGCTTGATGCTCATTGCTGATACTCAATGAACGTGCGTCATGACATGCTGAACACGACATTCGAATGCTTGTGTCCAACGCCATACTCTGACTGATACAGGGTTTTCAATGATATTATTGACGTGTTCAGCGAGTTGTAGATTCGTTCGGGCATATAATTGACACTTTCAGCGAGATATTGAATTGTTCGGAAGGCGGCGTTGACAAGTTCGGCGATACTATAGAGCTGTCACTTTCGTACCCCTTGGACTGCAGCTTGGATCATTCTCATCAGAAGGTAAACAAACGGTTTTCGTAAAAATATGTTTGTTTTAACTAATTCATGTATTAAACAGCTTGGGGAATGATTATTAGCTACTTTTAGGACTTCTAAGAATGAAAAATTGAACCTTGCGGCACAGTGTGTAAACAAAACAAATGACAGCACTACAGAATCGCTGAACATGTCAACGCCTGCTTACGAACAATTCAATATCTCGCTGAAAGTGTCAATTATATGCCCGAACGAATCAACAACTCGCTGAACATGTCAATAATATCATTGAAAACCCTGTAAGTAGAGCTTAATGCCGGCGCAAGCATAATCATGATTTTTCTGGCTGTGGCAGTGCTTGCCTGTGACTGTTTCGGTCACCAACACTCATGACTGAAACCGAAGCTCAAATCAGCACACGTACACAACTGAGATGATCAGAGGTAAGACTCAAACAGTTGGTGAATTAATCACAAGCTTGGTGACATTTTGTTTAGCACATTTTGTTTAGTTTCGTTTAGTTTAGTTTGAGCAGGTGATGGTCGCAACAACTGTTTGAGTTTCACATCTGATCATCACAGTAGAGTTCGTCACGGTGTTATGGTTTTGTTTCAGTCGGAATTTGTCATGACTATTTCAGTGAATTTTTGCAGAACTGATCACAGTAAAAAAAAGTCATGACATTGTGAATGACCTAGCGTTGGTCGCAAAAATGTCACGAAGCATTCATTGATCACACCAATCACTTTGAGTATCACCTCTGATTATCACAATTAAGTAAGTGACGCTGATATGGATTTTGTTTAAGTCAGATTTTTTATGACATTGGCATTTTGCAGCACTGCTCGAGATACGCGATTGTGCTCGGTCCCGTACGATAGTGTATATCGGATAATGACTGTATAACAGTTTATGAAGGTAAGAGTCGATCAATCCCCAACGTTCGCAGACGCAGAGTCAGTTTTAAACGCATTCTACTTTATACTAACGACCGTATAACGGATAGTTTGATGCTTACAACTATTAATATCTGCTTCTTTACAAATACATTAGCAGATCGTTTTGATCGAATGAATGAAACCTATGGCCAACATGTAATGACCAAAATGATCAATCAATTAATGGCATTCCTTTGTACATCTTGGATTGAATATACTACACCGGAGATAATAATTCAATTTTCATTATCAATGAGGTCCGCCGACCAAGTCAGTCTACATAAAAATAATTAATAATGTATGTATTGGCTGATAAGAGTTCCTTAGTGCTCTTAAGAATAAACCAGGCTACCATATTAAATTGTAGAACATCGTACCCTCATTCTGGCCATATGTGATATTTGTTCCACAAATTGTATTATGTGAGTTATTGCCATCACAATAATTTTTAATTTCTACAGCATGATTTTCAACACGACTCAAGCTGGATTGAGCTTGAGCTTGTCAAATTTAGAAAATAGCGTATAGCGATATCGCGTACGTATATCGGGGAATACCTGTATAGATAATATTACATAATATCGAATGTTTAGAATCCATATTCAACTATAAGTAAAAAATGAAAACTTCTATAAAACATGTACTCTCTATTCGTATGGATATTTTAGGGGTAAACATTGGCGCACGTTTTGGAGCGCACCAACGGCTTTGGAACCGGCCCCGCACCTTCGGCTCTGCTTCAACGGCTCCGGAGCCGGCAGCGAATCAGCGGCATCGGACCAACGGGTCCGGACCAACGGCTTCGGACTAACGGTTGTTCAAAACTATTTTTTTTTGTGAATTCTTTAAAACAAGACTTACTCGGCTATTTACGGATTTTTTCGATTTAAACCTCATTGAAAAGGTTTTTGTTTTTGGCTCGCTGTGTTAAAACCGGCTCCAGAGCGGTGGGTGCGGAGTCGGCTCCGGAGCCGTGGGTTCAACCGAAACTCCTGCAAACAGTTACGATTTTGTTCATAATTTGTGAAACATGGATTACATATTAAGCCACATGTTGTGCGGCATATTCTTCTAGAAAATATATGTAAAACCACCCGTCTCCGGAGGGTGTGAAGCCGACTCCGGAGCCTCCGGTGGGTGCGGAGCTGGCATCGGAGCCGTTCGTGGGGAGCGGGCTCCGGAGTCGTTCGTGGTAAGCCGGCTTCAAAATTGTCCAGAGCCAGTCGGAGTCGACTCCGGCCTCGGAGCCGTTTTGTCCATCACTACTGTATACACAGTGGCTTAGTAGTGAAGTGATATGATTTATAACATGTCCTGTTATTTACTCATGCCGTCCTTTTTGAGAAAATTGTGTTTGACAGTAATTTAAAAACAAAATCCATTCCAATCCAAGAATTTAGCAGCATTAAATGAAATAATTTTGATAACAAATCGCACGCACACCTTATTGGAACACCAGAAACACACCGACTTTTGAAAGAATTATGAAGCTCTTTTTCGCCAAAACATATTATTTTCAATATTTATAGGGTGCCTGAGAAGAAGATCGTTTGTTGGCCGTCGTTCTACTCCTTCTACTTCTTTATTCTTCAGGCAAAGCCACCAATGAGCTTGGTTTATCTGTCACAGTTGATTTATCGATAATAGCAAGAGAAGTTAGCCCTACACATATGGGGAGTACGGTCCATACAGGAGTTGAGCACTTGAAGGACATATTGCTAGATCGTACGACCTGACATGGGTACCACGGAAACCAGGCCGACCGTCGACCAAAACTAAGAAACACGGTACCTGTTATACGAGAATTCGTTAATAAGCAGATTTTTCTTAATGTTTCGAAACATTGTACTGATATAGCATATAAATTGTAAAACGCGAAATACCCTGTTGCCTTTATGTTAGAATGCAATTAAATAATTAATTTTATGGTCAAAACCATCAACTTGAATCAAAGTTCACATGCATTCGGTATGTATTGGTTCAAAATCTTATGGTGTTTTAAGCTTTTACGAAAATGTGACAGGTAAAGTAGAGCAATTATTCCACTTGAAAATCTTTATCGAGGCCCAGACAGATTGTGTATTGAATGGTATCTAAGTTTTTAGTTTAACTTGCCAAATGGTTGAAACGTTTAACGTTTAATTGGTTGAAACGTGAGCCACTAAAACTATGGCGGTAGCGGAATTTGGGGCAAGCACCAAGCATTTTTCCTTAAAAACTTTAGTTTAATGATCAATTGTGTATACAGTTGGTTCCTTTCCAATGACTAGGTATACTGAGCCGAATTTCATATAGACCTATCGATATTCCCCATTGTTTTGAACTGATTTATGTTGAGTTTCAAAATTGAGCAGAATATTATAATTTTTTAATCCAACCAAATAAACTCTCAAAAATCATGGGAACAATCAACCGAGAAAATATTTACACCACCGTATAGCTGAGAAAACGTGTAATTTTTTGTGGGGTTAGTTGAAAAAAACTTTCTTTTTGTCACTGAAAAATTCAATTTCAAAAAAGTTACAACTTTTGGGGCAAAAGAGCCATCTCTATTTGGGGCAAGTGTGCCACCATCTTTCATAGGCGCGAGCTGTCAAAAATCTAAACATTGTTGTAGCGTTCAGCGGTATGGTGCGCTTTTACGAGCGGATTCTACTCCAGAAAAACAGAACAGTAACAAACCATATTGTGGTACAGTTGGTGGTCAAAAAGGGTTCATTGGTGACTCAAGACATGTAGGAATACATACACTAGTGGTACAAACGTAATTATTTCCAATTATCTAAGAAATACGGTTATTTTAACCAGGTGGCCGTCTTGCCCCATACGAGTGGCACTCTTGCCCCATAGCCCAAAAAACAACGTCTTTTTGGACCCTTTTTAAAACGCTTCATAAACTGTTTTGTTTGCACTTTTTTCAAGCGAAACTCATTTATAAGTGAGAAATAGATGTAAAATGGTTATGAGATTTAGATCGGCTTTTGAAAAACACGTTTTAGTGAGTTATAACTTGAAATGCTTAATGGCACACTTAAATGGCACACTTGCCCCAAGTTCCGCTACATCAAAATAATTAAATAAACTCGATTTTGATGTACCTGAATGAAGAACCGAGTGACAACATCTCACAGGTTCTACCAGCATGGGACGCCTGGAAATACTGATTTTTATTTTTCGTGTTGCCAGCGATAGCTTATAACAAGCTGTTGCAACAGTACAGTGCATGACACTAAATTATACTAAAAAATATATAGTTTTGTAGAAGACAATTCCAGAATGTAAATGGTAATTGATTGAGAAAATGATTAAAAACAAAACCCCAAAAACAACCAAACCGCGATTCTACTCGTCTATCCTATTGAATGCGCATTTTTAAGCTGCGAAGGCATTCCACATGGGATAAAAACCGGGACGCGTTTAGCTGAATGAATAAATATTAGATGTAGCGATATGTGGACCAATGCGAATGTGCACCTACCTTTGAAATCGATGTCATAGCCACTGAATTCCAACTCAACTCCCTGGAGAGCCTCACTCATAGTTTCGTGGTAATGATTGATCGATTGTTTGGCACCGACACAGAATGGTAGCGAAAAGTACGCGTACGTCTCCTGCCGATTATGGTACGGTCCGACGGTGTTCATCCATAGTACAACCTCCTCATGGTCTTCATACTAAAATAAAAGACACAAGCGATGATTAATGTTAAATGATAAGCTTTCCGTGGCAAAACCACAGCGAAGCGGATCGAAGGGACAAAATAATCATGATAATTAGTCCCATCCTTACCATATGATTGTGCTCATCTGCTCCGACATTGGTGACAATCAGCGAGACGGTAACCGCCACGACGCACCACCACCACCACCTCCCCAACGTTGAATAGGACGACCTCATCTTGGCACTGTTCGTGCGATCTATTTTACTACCGAACGGCTCACACCACATCCAACTATCTGACCAGATTGTGATCTACCGCATAAGCTAGCTATTGCCGAATGTGCCGGAACATCCACGACGGAAAGTTTTGTTTTGGTAGCATCAGTAGGCCTAGCGCAACGGGGAATGCAGCTCACTGACACATCGCATCCGTCCGATTCGGCGATGGGAGCGATTTGGATTCCGGCAACACTAATCTAATTGATAGTCACAAATACCGCTAGCTCCTTAACTGTACTTTTTTCCGTTTCACGAAAAAAGTGACACACGTACAGGGGTGTGAAAAATGGTATTATTTACTTTTCTTGCTGAATATACCCCTCGGAAGTTCGCTAGCACCCGTCGCAAAACATCGGGGCGAAAAACACGTACACAGAAACCGATTTGCGAGCAGATGCGTAGACGAATCGTACCGATTTGACATTTCCATTTATTTTGACAGCTATTTCTCGGCCAAGGTAAATAGAGCTAAGATGCAGTATATGGCGCCGTGCACACAAGCTAGTGAAATGCAAAAGACTCAATTAACCTTCGTTTCTATGACCAAAAATATACCCTCATCCTTATGACCACCTATCGCTACAGCGGACGTTTGGGCGTGCGTGCGGAAAAATCAAAATTGTTTGATTCTGACACATGCGGTATCAAACTGTCACCCGCTGCGGGTGTCATATTCCATATAGGTCATATTCCTATTTTCAGAAAACGCATGCACGTCCGCATCAGCGATTTGAAATTAAGCCTCCCATCCATGTAGACACCCGAACTCTGACAGCCCAAGCGCCACAGATTAAGCTTAAACGACTGAAAAAACAAATATCCATAGAAAAAAATGAAAGCTCCATAGCTTCACTGGTTTGCTCAATAGATGGCATATTATAACTCACCATTATATTGCTGTCCTTTTCTTGCAATGTGTTTCGACAAGCTTCATCTAACCATGACCTCATATATAGTCTTCTAACTTTCCGAGCAAAAATCTATATGAATGGTCGTGTGGTCAGATTCATGGGTATCAACAATTTTTTTCACTTATTGACTCTTATTCAAATCTCACTTGTTTCTTGTTTCCATGCGCAACCATATAACAGTACGGTAGGAAGGAGAAAGCTCTCAAAGCGAGGAAAGCTCCACTGGTTGGGCCACCAACCCGCCACCAGCTTTTTGGCTATTTTTAGACTGCATCAGTCGTCCACCGTCTGTTAAACGAAGTCTTTCTATATACCGTTTAGGTAGAGAGGTTGAGTCGTTTAGCGCCCGTTTATTGGTCGTTTAGTGGATTTGTTTCACTTTGGAGGTCTCTCTTCACCTGAACCAGCCATCGAGTTCGACAGCGATCCCTAGTTCGGCATAAGGCGCAGTGGAGCACAAACACCTTTCAACTGTTTAATTTTTTTTTATAAAAAAAAACATGAAATTAATAGTTTGGCGTTTCCATAACACTGTTGTACACAAGAGTTATATGTGTATACAATTTGCTTGATTGAACAATTTGCCCATCCACGACGATTAAATCAGGCGTTCAACAAAAATGCTGCTTGGGTTGAGATAAAAGGCGTTACGCGTAACGCTAACGTAACGTAGAGGGATAGGCCACCACGCGACTGTGCAGCTGTCAACGGGACAACGAAAAAAGGCAAACAAATCGGGCTCGTATTCTAAACAGTTCGGTCGGCACGGTTGTGCATGGTTTAACAGCGGAATCCTTTCGGAATCGGAACGCGCCACAACTCCACCCGGCTCCCCGGTTCGGCGGCACCATGTCTCGGCTAATAAACTGGCAAACACGCTGCGGACGCTCGAAAGCTACCTTTACTGTGGCATTGGATTTCCGCCAGGTATGCGCATCACCCCGTTTCACACGCCCGTCCTTTAAGTAACCCCAACCGCCGGGCACTAGCGCACGTTCACGACGGCTCACCACAGCCAGCCGCACCACGGGCAGCACTATTCTCGCTGCGCGACCTGCTCGGCGATGGCATGCTGTGGGCGGTGCCGATGCATCGCCGCACGGTCGAGAAGCGCCTCAAGCGCAAGTACGGTCCGTCCGAGTACAAGCTGAAAATACTGACGCCAAAGGTACACCTGCGGACGTGCACGACCTGCGGCAGCGACCAGGAAGTGGGCGTCCTGTACCGTAAGTGGAACCATTCTTCATTTCCATTTAATTCCATTTGCAAGCTAACCGGCCCTCCTCTAACGTCTCCTTCACACAGCGTTTCCATCTCGAGCAGATACTCGTCAATGATTTCGTGCCGCTGGCTTAGCTTTTGCTGCATCTGTTCGAGGTTCGCGTCCAGTGCGGAACGCTGGTCGAACAGCGGGCGGGATTCGATCCCTGCCGGCAAACCCTGCTGCTGCTCGCCCAGCAGGCGCTGCAAATCCAGCGCCTCCTGCCTCAGCTCGGCTATGTTGGCCACGAAGCGCTCGCGGCGCTGGCTGCTCTCCTCGTACACCTCCTCGAAAAACGCCGTCATGTGGTCCGGCAGCTGCTTGGCATAGGCCAAACACAGGTTGGTGTCGAACATTTCGTCCCACCGATCGCGCATACGATTGAAACCGGCGGTACAGATGGTCTGCATCTGGTGGTGTATCTTTTGGAATGGATCGTCATCAATGGTGGTTGAGGATGACTCCATGATGTTTGGCTTTTTTGTTTCTTAAGCGCGGGTTTCAACACCCATATCATTACAAAATTAACGACTAGCCGAAACCAAAATCTTTTATTGTATGAATTACCTACCCGGGTAGGTGGTTATAGAAGTAAGGGGTAAAAGTTGATTTTACAATTATCCGGGGGCGGATTAACCGGCGGGCGGCTTAACCGTGCGCATAAATGTGACAGCTGTTCAAACGTACGGCGAACATTTGCAGCGATAGTCAAGTGGGCAACCAGTTTTTTGTGCAGCTCTGTAGTGTCTAGTGGTGTATTCGAAATTTATTTTTGTTCATGAACAGTTGTTAAACCTATAGTTATTAATTAAAATAATATTCTACTAACGATTTTTCGATGGATTCAAGGTGAATTTATCATAAAACTAGTGGATTATTTAATTTTTATATGAATTTGTCATTTCTTGGACCATTATCCGTGCAAATCGATTAACCGGCAAACGCCCGGTCCCGAGCTGCTCGGATAATCGACGTTCCACTGTATTTATTAAAGCGCATTTAAAAAAATGGAAAAAATCTGAATTTTTTACCACTTTTTTAAAACATGTTTCTCTAGGCATTCTATTTTTTTGGATCGATTCAATAATCCAATAAAAAGTTATCGTAAAAAGAATAAGCAAAACAGCAAACCCGGGTAGGTGGTTATAGAAATGAAGGTTAAAAGATCGCTCATGTGTGTGTGGAATTCATATGGAGCGATATACAAAAAAAACTATTTTTTCTGCTATTTCTTGCTAAAATAGTGCATCTTTTTATTCACAAATTTATGTTGCTACATCTCAACAATGTTCCTGTTTCTTTAAATTTTGCTGCTCAGGATCAAAACTGTTAGCAAATGAGCTAGGTCGCTGTAAGTAAACATATAAGTTATATTTCTTCTTCTTTTTTACCTTGTTCGCTGCAATAATGGACGGAGCATAAGAACAAAGCGAAACATATTCACGACGAATTACATTCTTTGGTACTTCGAGTCAATTTTATTATACAAAATCAGAAATTGGATGGTTTACAAAAACAAACATAACATTCCACAAGTGCGTCACAATATTAAACTTTAATTTCGAGACAAACTCAATAAAATATGGAACAATACCGCACAAAACACGAACATACCACATCTATTCACTTTCGAGAACTGAGCGAAGAGCTGGAAAACGTATTCAGTGTAACCCAAAATAGTATGTAAGCGCGCAAAGTTGCAAATAAAGTTAATGGCGTGCGAGAGCTGAATGCTTCGAAGACTACACCTCTACAACGATCCTTTTCCGTCAAAACGCTCAATTTCCTTGCTGATCGGTCTCTATTACTAAGGATGTAAATCAAATCGTGAAAGCACTGTACTGAGTGTCATATTCACACCTCACACATGAAGCTATGCTTTTTGTTCGTCGTGTTTGTTTTTTTTCCATTTACCCGCAGGACTGCAATTGTATCACATTATGATCGACAATAGAACGTTTCAAGAGGGAAGAATGGAGCACGCAGACATACTGGCAGTGTCCTCCCGAAATATCATAAAATCTGCTCCGTGTTGTGTGTGTGTGTGTTTTTTTCTGCTGCCGCCATCATCATCGCTTACTAAGTTACCTGCGCATCCTGCTCAATAGAAAACATGCGCGGCCATCCGATGCTACAATACTGCAGGGTGTTTTACTACAGTAGCACAAAATCGCTAATGTTTTTCTTCGGCTGGCACAGTGCCTCTGGCATCAGGTCAACCAGCTTGTTAAACAACAAACATCGGCGTATCTTCATCTCGAACTGTTGATCGATAGCTCGATTGCGCGCCATTCCACCGCTCGAACGGGATGTCGAGGGTGTGGGTGCATTGGCTTCTATCGCAGCCCGCCCACCGTCGCCATCCTTTGCGGCATTCGGCTTTTGGGGAACGGTTGAGTTCGCTGCCGAACTATTTCCCTCTAGCTTCTCGGGCGGCTGTTGTGCTGCAGCACCTTGCTGCGGTTGATTTTGCGAGCAATCGCTACTGCTCATCGAGCTAATGCTGGATGTGTCGGCTTCTTCGACACTTTTCGGTGATTCAACGCGCATCACTTTGGCCAAGTTTTCCTCCTCCTTGTGACCGTCATCATCGGCCCGTTGTTGTTTATGCTTGTTACCGCCAACGGGAGCACTTGCGGAAGCGGTTGAAGCGAGCGGACAGGTCAGCAGGCTCGTCGGTTCGGTTTCGCCGTCCACCGTATCGGACTTGAACAGCAACGAGGCCAGCTTGTGAAATTCTTTCAACTGAACGGGATCACTGTGATCGATGATGTCGTACAGCTTCGTTTGCAGGTACAGTATTGCCGACAGGGGATCGTTTTTAGTGATCTCTTCGTACTCTTGCTTCCTTAGCAGGTATTTACAGTAGCGCAGTATGTTGCCCCGGTTCGGTTTCTCGAGCCGCAGCACCCAAAAATCGTCCAACCGAACGTTCGAGTTCGTTCCAGGATTGCCACCGAACAGGAAATGCACTTGGTTGGTGGTGTCGTACACGATCTGGTGCGCATACCGCGGGCATGGCTCATGGCAGGTGTTTTGACTCTTCTGGTAACAATTTTCCCCATTCGAATGCTCACTCTTATACACGCAGCACCATTCTTTCTTCGACAGCGAGAACAACCAAAAGGAATTGATGTTCAAATCACGCCGCTCCTTCTCCTTGCTTAGACTCTACAAGTGGAAAGGATACACACAAAAGAAACGCTCCGATAAGCTTATCATATTCACCAACAGATATTAGATGGCATTTAAATTTACCGTTAAAACGTATATCTCGTCCTTTTCACAATCAATCGTTGCTCGTTGCGTGAATCCCGATTGCGGAACATTTTTCGTGTCGGTATTATTGTTCTCCGGGGTCATGTTCGAGAGCTCGTTCGTGTTCACGTCGTAGATCAGAAAGTCCGTCATGTAGTCCTTGCCTCGCTGACCACCGAAGATGTACAGCTTACGATGTTTCTATTAAAAAGAAGCAAAGAAAAACACGTCAATATGGTTTATCGTTATTTATCCTCTACCTCTTTCGATAGATTTTGATCAGCGGCCAAACATATTTTTAGAAACCGGTCCATTGCGATATTCTACCGATATGCTTGAATTATTTGGCACAGAAACCAGGGATAGGTTTCCCGTTGTTTCCGATCTAAAATATGCTAATTCTGTGTTTATTTTTCTTTTCAAAAACAACAACTCTAGGACACGTTTACCAGTTTAAGCCCAAAACCTGCTCTTATACTTACATGATGGAACAGCATTGAATGAGTTACTCTAGACCGAATGCTCTGGACGTAGGGGCTGGACGCGGTTGGGTGTTCACAGTCGACGAGTATGTGCGCCCAGGTGTTGGTACTAATGTGGTAAGAAAACAGCCCCGAATACCGATACTGACCAGTCGTTTCCTCCTCGTTTCTAAACGACAAAGAAACTCTGTAACTTGTACGTAAATGTACATGCAACGGAAATGATGCAAGCAAAAACGAAAATAAAATAAAACACAATTTAACTACGATGGATACAAACAATAAGTTCCGCGATAACAAATAGCGCCATGCGGTATGAAGAAGTAGCGTGTTTGTTGCGTGCAAATGGTATGTAAACTACATTTAAATAAAGCAATCAAATAGAGCAGTCAATACAAACATACTTCGGCTCGAGGATGCGGCCCCCAAATACGTAGATCGTCTGCTTGTCCACATCGATGCACATCTGATGATCGAACACAAGCTGCGGGCCGCCGACCTGGCTGGTGTCGTTACAGATCAGGAACCACGTTTTGGTGATGGTGTTGTACAGGTAGAAATCGCTGTTAATGTTCTCTTCCGTACGTGATGCACTGTCAAGGTAGCGGCCTAGCATGAAAATTTGCGAATTCCGTGTATCGTACACCATCTTGTGGCACGCTCGGGGTGTCGGTCCGTCCAATAGCTCGGAGCGCTCGTGGATCAACGTCCACCGGTTAGTCTTCACATCGTACGACCAGAGATCGCTCAGATCCTCGTTCCCATCCCATCCACCGTAAAGATATATTGTGCTAGTCATTGGATCGATGATCAACTGATGGCCACCCCGACGCCCTGGCCGGGGTTCGTTCTCCGGCGTCAGCTGCAAACTCCACTGGGGCTTGTACTCCTGTCTCTCGAGGTAGTTATCCATTAGGCCGTCTGGGGTGGTGGAGGGCCGGAAAAGGAAAGTAGGAAAAAACGAGAAAAGATAATTATCTGATAAGCGTGCGATTGCTTCCGGGACAACTTACAACTTCGACCCAGAACGACTTACTTTCAATAAAACCAACCAGCATCTCTTCAGTCTTCTTAAAATCCCCTCTATTTACAAGCGTTTCGTGCAGCTCCGTCATCTTTTCGTCCTCCAGCTTAACGCCCGTCTCCTCTTGCAGTGCGCTGAACGAGTTTACATATCCCTGCTGCCGACAGTGCTTCAAAAAGAGTCGAACGATCTCCACCTCTCGCAGCATGTTGTACTTTCGCAAGTTTGACAAAATGAACATAGAATCCTCGATGCCCAGCAGCTCGACGTACCAGATGCAAAAGTTGAAGCTTGGACCCCATGACAGTAGCGGAACGATCTGAATGAACTTGATCGGCAACAGCTCGCCGGAATTTGTGCGATGCTTTAAGTTGAACGTTTCCGGCACTGAATCGTTTCTTAAACCGCTGAGATAGGACGAATAATGTAAAGGGGACCGAAAATTGCAAAGGGATGAGTACATTTCTTAAATCATTTCCCCCACTGCTGATCTTTGTTTTACCCTTCGAATAGCAACACCATTCGCTCCTCTTCCAGTCCACCAAGGATTTTGAATTTGCGCAGATTGCAGACATGCGTTTTCTCGTACTTTCCAAACTTAATCTTCGTCACGATCGCTGGCCGTTCCAGCTTCAAGACCAAATATTGGGGCGGTGTGTTGGAGTTCGATGACCAGCGTGACGTTTGGTTCGATGGGTTGTCCTCTCGAATGTTTCTACAATAGTAAATTTGGGATAGAAATGTTTAACAAAACATACTTTTACGATAGCCGTTTGTTTGTTCCATGCCCAGCTTCTACCCACATGAAGTTGTACGAGTTCTTTCAGGACTAGTATTGAAGAGGTTCTAGATACCACCTTCCTCTCCAAATCACTGAAAGTGAAACAATTGTTTATCATCAAACTACCCAAAATATTCAACTCCGGCGATGACGCAGGTTTTGCTAGCGTACGACGCCCGGCACGAGGGACCCCGATTGATAAATAAATAAATATGCATAACAATGAGCAAACCATTACGAAATTGGCCAAACGGGCGGTCAACGGCGATGGCAACGACAGCTTCTATTCGCGCTATTTTTACACCCTTCGCCAATGAACCTGTTCGTTTCAATGCAAATGCACTGCGGTTCACCTTCAAGCTGCCCCTCCTCTCCTGCTGCACCTGGCGCATAACACTTTTCAAGCACAACAAACTCCTACCCTCACCAATACACCCAAGCGCTCCCAGCACTTAATCGCCATCAAAAAATGATGCGCCATCGCCCGAAAGCACAGACCATCCAAGCATGCGATTGTTTTGCGCGTAGCGTAAAGAACTGCACCATGCCAACAAGTACCAAAATTTGCGATAACCCAAGAATGATTGTTTTCTTCTACTTCTTCCACCTTGCGATGCTGTCGCGTAGGCCCCGTCTGCTTTTGCAGCAGGGAGAGCTACCGGCGCCATTCCCTGCCATGTGGTAGTAGCGTTCTTGATCAAGCATACAC
Organism: Anopheles gambiae; assembly: GCF_943734735.2. Taxonomy (NCBI): domain Eukaryota; kingdom Metazoa; phylum Arthropoda; class Insecta; order Diptera; family Culicidae; genus Anopheles; species Anopheles gambiae. Next base: position 67,748,703 of record NC_064601.1, on the reverse strand, counting down.
GAGCGATTGTACTATCTTTAAATTACTGCTACCGTACTTACTCCGGCAAATACGACGACGAATAGCTCGAGTATTTGTAAATATCGTAGTCTAGCTTTTTTATGTCCGAAATTGTTCCAGCCATTTCTCTGCTCTGCTGACACACTGCTGACTCAATGGATGGTGGTTTTAAGGGTGCGTTCCCGTGTCAATTACTTTCAATCGCGGTTTGTTTCACTTTGTACACTTAATCTGTTTAGTAAGAATTGTATTGTTGCAAGCGAGACCAATCTTGGCGGCACGCAATTGTCGAAAAGATGGAAATTTTGCCAAACGAAACTACACCTTGCGCTACGTGATTACCTCCTCCGAACACAGTACACCAACACAACTCCAACAGTTGCTGTACCGCACACGGTTGACAGATGGTGTGGCAGTTTTGCATTGGTATTGGTGACACCACTGTCGGCATCGACTGTCAGTTGCGTTTCTTCCGCACCGGGGGTCCAATGTTTTGATGCCAGTGGATCGGTGACTTATTTTTGCAAATATCACACTCACGCTCCGTCGTTACCTTTCTACCGCATTTCTGTCTCACGTTTTTGTGAAACACACCACTGTTTGCGATGAACAAAGTCGTCAACGTATTCCTTGGCCAAGTACCTTGCTATACAGTGGTAAGTACGATCGAGATGTACGCGATGGACACTGGTGGTAAAGTTTGCACCTCTCGCCTTTCAGAGGACTTCTCAGCTATGTGTGGGCCGTTTCTACGGCACTGCCGGCAATGACCCCAAGATTCCAAAAAATGTGATCGAGCATCTGAACACAGCCCAAGAGCAGCAAACGAACGGAGTTGTATACGACAAGAAACCGTTCCGGATGGAGCTGGAAGAGGGTAACGGAACTGGTCCATAAGTGACGTTTATTACCTAACCTCGTCTCGTTGCAAGGGAAATTTTTAATTTTTTGTTACTTTTTCTTATCATATAAAAGGAAAGCGTTATTCCTGGTGCCTATGTGGGCGCTCCAAAGGTCAACCGCTATGCGATGGAACGCATAAGCTAGTGCAATATAAAATCACGCAGCGGTACGTTGTTCACTGTGCAGCGGGATGATGATGATCATGGTATCATCACCATGTGCTCGTATAATACTCAACGCTACTTTACCCTATTTCAGTCCCATTCGGTTTCAGGTGGAAAAATCCGGCACATATTGGCTGTGCAATTGCAAGCAGACGAAAAATCGACCATTCTGTGATGGGACGCACAAATGTGAAGAAGTTCAGAAAACCGCTGGAAAATAGTTTCAGCATATCAAGCTAGAACCAACGAACAACAGTTCTTGTTACTCTACATTATTGCTGGCATTCTGTATCGTAGTTTAGCAAACAGAATAAAACATAGATGTGTACAATACAACAAAATATTTTCAATATCATCCTGCGAAAAATTTTTTTTCGTCATTATGTGCTGATTTGTCATCATTTTTTTACCGACCAACACACAAACTAAACACCATCTTCATCCTTACTTGTTTGTTTAGCATTTTTCTATTTTCAAATAAAACAAAAAAAGAGAAAAAAAAAAACAATTTTCTTTTGAGAGCATTTTATCAAATGTTACATTACTTGAGGCAAACAGTATCGCGATATTTCAAAATCAAACGGATTAGGAGAGTTGTAGAGGAAAAGGAAGGAAAAAAGAATGAAAACACATTACACGACTGAGTAACAAAAAGCAAACTCGTTTCTAACGGCCTTATTATGTGAAATGCGGCGCACATTACATAAAAGTGTTCATTGTAATACATTTTTACAGGTGTTTAAATGCGTTCTGCTTCTGTTATGTGCTTTCGACCATGATGATTGATCACGTCCATGTTAACATGTCACATGAGAACACACTTGCAATTCGAACCTTAAACCTTTGCGTACAAAGTAATAAATTATTATTTTCGCATATTACTCGGCACTCGGATCTAGACAAAAATAATCGTTATGTTGCGTTTCGCAGCTCGCCCGTCGTAACACCTGACACTGCACAGTACACAAAACGAAAGTAGTACAACATGCAGTAGTAGTACAACTTTGCCGTGCTTATAAGATGCGCATCCCAGCGACCTGACCTGCTGGTTGATTGTTTGCCTTACGTGTCGTTGCGTTTCTTTGTTAGCAATTGTAACAAGAACTTTTGAGCTATTATACCTATCAAATAGTAATCATGTTCTATTATCATTTACCGCTCCATTCTTCATTTACCGTTTACAAGGTTTCCAAACAAGCGTCTGGTAAGGATCGTTCATTCATTATACTCTTAAGATTTGTTCAATCAAATTAGTTTGCAAAAGTTGATACATGGGGAAAAATTATTTAGATTCATGTTTTTTCACATCAATACACCAGCATGAATCAAGTTTTGCCACAGAAAAGTCGTACATAGAAAAAAGCACCTATACCACACTATAGTAAATAGTAAAACCGCAAGGATTATTTGCAGAGTCAATTAAGCGACCAACAACTTGATTGAATTACTTCGGAGAAAGAAGCTACATCAGGCTGTTGTGCTTTTGCATAAATATATTCGAATCAGTTTCCTTTTTGGTGCAATTTTCACCATCCTTCATAATGCTGTTACCACTACCTTCCCTGGATACTTCCTGATGTATTAGTGAATTGCAATATCTTTGTATAAATTTACCAGGCTACAATACGAAAAGAGTACGGGATCAAACCGCACCATGGTGCGGACAAATTAAATGAATTACGGTTATTTTCCAATGGTTCCGAAAAGAAATAAATGTTATATATTTTCACGTTTCCATGAAATTAATTGTAAATAGAGCTTCATTCATGTCAAATTGAGTTAGTCAAATAGAAACGCGACATAAAAAATACCTTCTCGAATAGTGCCAACGCGGGTAAAGGATTTAAAGATACAGTACAAAATACAGGCATAAACCGGCGCAATCCGGCCAAACCAAAGTTTGACGAGAGAAAAGCATCATGTACGAAACGCAGATAGACTTTTTTACGCAGTTCAATCCGTTAATTATTCGATCTCTCAAATCATACTTACGCTCTTAGCGCGATATTTAAATATTTGTTGCCTCCAGCAACCGACTCATTATTTGCAAAGCAGGGTAAGTGGATAGGTTTAATAATTTACCATCATTACGTTCTTTTTTCTTTTCTTTTTTTTTTCTTCATGAAGCTTGTAGAAATCCTGTGGTTTTAACGCAAACCCTCACTTATGTAGCGTATTTCTTTGCCATCCTTGGAATACCTTTGGGATGCACAGTACGGCATACACTGCACTGTTCTTCTATTGGGTTACTTTCATTTCTTCCTTCTTATTTTTGTTTATGCTCTGATTTCATCTCTACATTTCGTTTCATTAGTATGGTTACTTGGAGCAGATGATGTACACATCCAAATCGATCATCTTTATCTCGCCCAGCAGGAGCAGTACGATTCGATCAGCATCAGCATCAACACTTTACGACGCACCTTAATATTCCTCTTCTTCTGGCGGTATTTCATCTGGTGGCGCGAAACCGTCCTGTAATTAATAAAATCAAAATTCATGACCCTCTGCAATACACTCCCCGCAAATGGTACTGTTCCTGTTCATTCGAAAACATACCTCAGTGGCATAAAGAATCTCTAGAATCTTTTGAACGAAAGGACTCTGGCTTTGTTCATCATCTTGGCAGCTAAAAGAGAACAACAAAAACATGAAAATTAATCGGTAATGATGGCAAATAGCACAATGTTTAAATTATCAACTGTAGTGGAAACTTACAGAATTTCAATATCCCTCAGTTTACTGAAATAGAAATCACGTTCTTTTTCCAGTCCTTCGAAGTTTAATCGCATATCACTGATTTGTGAGTTCAGTTCCTCGATCTGCTGATTCGTCACGCTATTCTGGGAGGACGATTTGCTCGTATTTACGTTAACGCCACCTCCAATACGGCTAGGCGGACTCTGCACCATCTGTCGGGTGGGTGCAACTTTGGACACTGGATAACGTTAGATATGTTTGCGTGTATTTGCAGAGGTGGGATAATGGTTAGCATGATGTGGGTGGGCCAGATTTACGTTTGCAGGATAGTGGTGTGTCAAAGGTGCGTTTTTTTGGTACACATGCAGGATATAACGTTAATTTGAAACCACATTATTAGGGATACATACGCAACCACGAAAAGGGAACGTTACGCATTGGGTTCAGAAAGGACAACACAGGATGTTTGTTACGTGTCATGTGCCAATGCGTCGTTAGTGCATTGGATCAGGAAAATGATAAGACATAAGATAAGAAGCAGAAATAAAATAGAAAGAGAAGAAAAAATACGGTCAATAATTGCGCTACAATACAAAAAAAAAGTTTAAATGTTTTTTTTCATTTCCCACAAAACTACTCTACTCCAATATGCAATGTGAAACAACAAACTAACTAAAACGTTTTCGTAGTGTAACGAAAAATCCAGATCATTGCTGTTTTTGATTCAGTTGTTTCAGCTAGCATTTTTACATGCTCTGCTAGAGAATATGTTACCACGGAATAATGAGAGAGAGGGGTAATTAATTTTACTTGTAGGACTATTGTAATAGAGCTTAGAGGATTGAAATGTGTAGTACAGTTATGGTATATAGCATAGAATTAACCAAAGATACAAAGCTATTCACACATATTGCTTCGCTATTAGTTATCAATTAGCACTTTATACATGTCACTCCAAATCAGTTTATTTTTAACCTAACTATGCTATGATACGAATCCACTTCTCCAATATTTGTACAAAGCAATGTAATGAATTCATAATTACATTGTGTATGCTACAGAGTAAAGGCAAGCAACAAACATATTTTCATTTTTCATTAGTAAAAAATAGAGTTTGAAATAGAAAACCAGGAAATCAGATAAATTAAAAAGACTGACAATTTGCAGAAAATGACTGCATATATGCGACTATGCTGGTTCATAATTGTTAGTGTTCCTTTGTTACGTTAACTATCATCGACGAAAGATTGGAAATGCCAAAAAACACAATTAACTATTAAATAGATGTATCATATGTATGGAAAACCCACCCGTGGTTATGTTCAAAAAAATCCACTACGGTCATAAAATTGTATATACAAAAGTTCTATTTAAGATTGTGAATACTGGATATCCCCTAGAGACGCTATTAAAGCGGACCGCGAAAAATCTAAGTTAGCATCTTATTTTCGTGTAAGTTTGCTTCATGTTGGTAGTTTTAATCACTGATATATTATTTGATATGATTCTGAATGAACCTAACAACATTACTTAGTTTTATGCACGATTTTTTAAATATTCAACATAACGGGTGCCTTTGCATTTGACAATTAGACAATTGTACAATCAATGAAATTTGCTCTAAATTGTGATATTTTCTAATCCGCGTGTCTCCAAATATGCGTTTCTTGGGGACTACCTGTAGTTTAATTACTGTACAAAAACACATATATAAATGAAGATTCTGTTAAACAAAAAATATAACAACGAGACGATTAATGAAACAACAGAAAGCCATTTTTTCTACATTCTGATGATACATCTACAGCAGTCAATCCGGTGATATAATATTGCGTTTCCCGTTGCTCAAATTCAGTACACCTGAATGAGGACCCCATGGTCATATAGAACACGTATCGCCAAAGACGTAACAGATTGTCAGCTGATATCACCATAGGTCTAATAGTAACAATTATCGTAAAGTTTTCTACATACGTTTAATTTTTAACATATGTTAATGTGCTTCTTAATGCCAGGAATATTATGAATTAGATAAAAATAAAATATTGTCAAGTTTGCTGCACATAAGGCGATAGCAGTAATGGTAGTTCGTTCAGTTGCATTACTCTACTTCATCATTGACCAAAAAAATCCATTAAGATTGCATTGAATTATTGAAAAGCAAAAAAGCAGATAAGCCCAACGAGGCATGTTAGGACATTGAAGGACGATGCTCATCATACAACAAGAATAGCCATCGTAGTTTGGATTAATGTAATAGTGATAGAACGTGAGTTCAAGTGAAGAAGTTGTTAAAGACGAGTGAAGTTTGCATTAGCGTCAACAGATACAGATATTTATATTAGTATTTGTATCCTAAGGTCCAAATGAAAAATGGGAGTAAATTATTGGAATTGAGGGCGATGCTAGGACATTATTCTTTTAATCATATGCATTAATGGATATAAAGTAATGGAAAGGCAACATACTCGGTTTGATTCTATCACGTGGTGCGGTGGTGCCGATTGCCATTTTACGGGGTGGAGCTACGGCTGATACACCGTTACCTTTCGGTGCACCCGCACCCGAACCCATTCCCATCGGTAGGTTATCGCGCGCTAATAAAGCATCATACTCTCTACCATCATAGTTTGCGTCGAAGAACTTTTTGAACCATTGTAAAAATTCAAAGTTATCTTGGAAGCGACCCTTAATTAGTTTATCGATTGGAATTATCTAAAAATGAAGAAAGAAAAGAAATTAAATTAAGTAGGGTGAGAAATTATCATAAATTATTAACCTGTCACCATGACAAAAACGAGTTGTAAATTGAAGCGAAAATATAAGCAGAAGCGAAAATTCGAGAGGAACTCATAACCCATTAATCTTTATCCCATCTTTACACTTTGCGTTGACAATCCCCAGCATAGCATGTACAGACAGGCGCCCACAGCACTACTGACATTTTTTTTAAATGTCAGATTATGTACCAACGTCTTACACATTTCGAAAAATCGTACTTAGTAAACAGATTTATAAACCACTCATAATAACGTAATTTAAATCTTTGCCTTTGTAACATGTTTGCAATGTACACTTAGTAAAAGCGTTTTACAACTAATTCTCATTTTCTCTTTCTCTCTCATTTATGGTGTGTCGATGAATCAATTCCGAAACGTAAACGAATACAATTTGTCTAGAGTATTTTGGATTTACACACATTGTATGTATATACATGTATATGTCGTTATAAAAAATGTATATTCGTTCAATTTTGGGCATGATTTAAAAAATAGGTGCAGTGCAATCACTAGTTGTTTGCACTGTTGAGTCCTGCTTCTTCACAGATACAAACAGACAGTAAGGAATGCAACTAAGTCAGAAACACAACAAAATAACCGACCAGAACTAATGATCGAAAACGAATGAACAACATTTGGAGCAGAGAAGTTTTAATTTATGGGAAAAGAAGGAACAAGAAAGGAGCAACTGGTAGTCAAAAGACTATTGTGTTTGGGACAATTTTTGTTCACTGAGAGGATTTTCATGAACCAAAAACATGGTTTTGCTCGTATTCTATCTACTGTACCGATCGACCCGCGGGTGGCGGAAGCTGCTGGTCGGCTGTGAATTCGGGTTGTCGGTAGTTCACCTACACCCAACTCGTTCTGTATCGCTCCCTGGCCGAGCATAATGCCACTGCGGGCTTCCAGCGCATCGTATTCTCGGCCGTCGTAGTTTGCGTCGAAGAATTTTTTAAACCACTGTAAAAACTCGAAATTATCCTGAAAACGACCCTTGATCAGCTTGTCCACCGGGATGACCTAGTTTGCAACAAAGGAAGGGAAATGAGGAAAGGATGGAAAAGATGAGAGAAAGATAGAGATGCCTAAAGATTCGTTCTGTCACATAATTGTTGTTCGATTGTCTTCGATATTCGCTTCGCGATTTTAAAAATTTGCCACCCAGAACAATCGTTTCCCAAGTTGTCACAAAACTTAATAATGATTTCAATGTCCGCTTCTGTTCTGCATTTGTTGCGTGCTATTACACATCAGCGTGTATAACGTAGTCGACGGCAAGTCGATCAAGGCGAAATTCGAACTTCTCGCGCATGGTATGCTAAAAACCCATACTCATAACTATAACTCAGTCCTAATATTGGCAGTACGATGTGCTGAGCTGTGAAACAATCGGCTAACAAACTAGAAACCGCTAAAACCAAAGTTTTATCCGCATAATTACGGAATTTAGAAGTATAGATGGATCACAATGCTTCCTCCGATCATACCTTATCGACGTTCATCTTCTTGAAAGCAGCCTGCAGGATTTTGAAGTTCTGGATGTACTCGTGCTCGAGGTTAGTGCGAAACTTTACACGCTTCATTGGTACGGAACCCGGGAATAGCATGTCCATGTATTGGCAATACGCAGCTCCGGTGCATAGTTCCTCGATCTTGGTGAATTGCGATCGCAGACAATCGTTTACCCACGAAAGCATATCATGCCTCGAGAGATTGTCTGTCGTCACGTTCGTCGAATAAACGTTAACGGCCATGTTTAACACCGACTATGTTGTACGATTCTGAAATTAAAAAATGGAATTAATTGGGTCATATGAAACACTCTTTTGTGTGAACACATAGTTACGTCGCTAAAATATTATTCTATTTGAATCTTATAATAATGAACAGTCTGGAATTAAGTTTTCCTATCTTTCGATTGTTGCTTCATTGGCAAAATCTAATACTGATCGAACCAGTGGTATCGTTTTTGTGTTTTTGTGTTGTTGTGCCATTAAATAAGATCACCGTTCCGCATATCTTTGTGCGCAACATGGCATGGCACAGACGCGCACTGTTACACGTGGGCCGTAAGGTAGTACGAAAGTAATCATCTATAGCGAGCAATGAACCCAAAACAGTTGCATGTCTCGCATGAATTGCACAGCGCAAAACGTTTGATAGAACATTCTACTTTTGCTCTTGACATTTTTAGTGCAATGCAAAGCTAAAACTAAAGGAATGCGTCTCATGCTCGTGGCGTCCATCCAACCGTATCGAATCTCTAATTTAGAACGTATTTCACCAATCAACGTAAAGTCTCGTTGCAACCAAATTATTTAGCTTCATTTAGCATTGCGTTTTTACCAACCATTCAAAACACTTTTTACTTTAATGTATAATTAATGAAAGTGGTACTTAAATCATAGTTTAATAATACCAGCATGATTTTCCTTAAAAAAAAATAAAATCATAATATGCATATAATTTTCAGTTTGCCTTATCCAACTGAGAAGCGTAAAATATTTTACACGTATTATGCAAATATTAGTATACAACAGATTGGTTAATATAAAACATAGTTTTGTTGTGAGCAGCAACAGGTCAAAGCGGATGTGGGCCTTCCATAAGCGCAAATTCAATCAATCGGCCGTCACAAAAAAACGATATTCATTCAAATGAACACATCCACCTTCACGATTCTCTCTAAAGGAGCATGGGGCGTTTTTTTAACAAGACAGCATTCCGGTTTTCTTTGGAGAAGCGATAGTCTTCGAGAAAGGAAAAAAACAAAGATGCTTAACACCCGTCCGCGTGACGCGTAGTGCAGGTGGAGTTGTGAATCCGAATAAAATATTTGGGATAAATATTCACGACTGCGGAGGTTGACTGCCGCCACATACAGCCAAACAACCAAGACAGCATCGTTTGGGTTCCAAACTTTACTTTTCAAATCTCTCTTCTTCGAGCATTTTTCTTTTGTTATGTGGTCAATTGTCATCGATACGTGAAAACTTTGCTTTCTCTTACATGTTAGAACATTGCAAATTTATTGCCGTTTTTTTCGCTTTTTGCTATACTATCAAATTTCTAAAATTTATCTTCTATTTGGCGTAACGTGCAATGCGGAAATGCCGGCCTGTATCATTTGAGGCTTAATCAGTGTCACACACAGCCGAATAGTCAGTCAATCCTTGCTACGGAGGAACGGTCCTTTCTAGACTTGAACTCATGGACGGGCATGTTATTGAGTCGTACAAATTGACGACTTTACCACGGGACCGCCGTCCTTTTCTAAAAGGTACATTAACTATAAAACAAAACAGTTAAAACCGATTCTACACTGAGTCAATACATATCAACAATTGCATATCTCTATGTGACAAGTTTTAGCTTCCGATGATTAAACCATATTCAATTGACTTTCATCCCCACCAACAGTAGACACTCCTTTCGCCTTACGTCAATCCTTTCAAGTTTACAACCTTGTTCATGAGTGTACCGAACACTTCCTATTGGAATAAATACTTCACCATTGCTTTTGCTGCTGTTCACTTTCTACATTCCTAAGATCGTTGTCAGCTAGTTAAACATGATTTTTAAACCCCCTCCACATCTCCTAACGAAACAATCAACATCGTGCATAACACGTGAAATAAATGGCCAAACAATCAGAGTTCATGAACAGATTCTTTCACACGTTTTGAGGAATCTTTGAATGTTTTGGTATTGTACATATGACAACGATTTTAAGCACACAATTGATGATTAACATTTTATTAGCGAGGCAGGCAATAGACCGAACCAAAAAGAGCAAATTATTTTCCACCTAAATTTACCATCCATTTGAACAGGGTATGGGAAATGCAATCAAACAAATGTCCCATGACATAGATGCGCTCATATCAGGACGTAAATGGCAAACACTCCTACGTCTGCTTTAGAATGTAGGTAGACCGCTCCCCTTTTGAATCGTTTGTTAACTACACGCGTTGGCCTTGGTACAAAGACTAAAAATTTATAGCACGTGTGTTTGCAAACGGTCCTTGCTAAAAACAATTAAATAGAATCAACAAATTTTACTTATATACAAAGCTATACAAATAAGCTGTTATTCTTCATATAAATGTATGCAACGGTAAGGCAGGGCTGTACGTTGCAACACATATGTATACCTCCTCCACTTTCATCCCTTGCTCGAATCTATGGAGCGTGATGGTGCATTAAGCCAAGCCCAACAGGAAACCAATCTGTGTCGGCTACAATATTGAGTCATATGATTTTGAATGGTTGATGCATCCGCCCAATACGCTACCTACACAATCGCTGCCATATGTGTAGTCTATGTCACTTTTTAACTCCCAATAAAACATACGCATTTCTTGCTAGAAATTGACAGCGTTAAACATGCATCAATTATATATTTTTACCGCACATTACCGCACACTTAAAAAAATAGTCGCAAGATGTTAATTGTACGATGAAATTATTAAGCCCATACAGTGTGTAATTATGCAATTATGAGCAGTTGAAGATGGTTGCCACCATCGCAAGTGAGAGCAAACGAAACAATCGCTTACAGAGTAAAGAATGCTTTGACGCCTCTTTAATTTACAACGCCTTTCTGATTATGCACCATAATCACCTGCACTGTTTTGCTCTACTGTTTTGGTTGACCCGCTCTACATTAACATGAATTAACTTCTAAGCACACATCACAAACAATCACACTTGCATTAATCTAAGCTTCACTCAGATTATGAAAACAGAACAACAGAAAAGAGCATATATGATAGATATAGCAATTAAAAACTCAGGAATATAAGCTAAAACTTACTCCATTTAGTTTAATACAAATGAATAAAATACAAAGTGGTAAAGATCAAAATTAACGGTTAACCAATAAAAAAAATTGGAATAAATTTTCAATTAAAAGGCTTTCATTAAAAACAAAAACTTTCATTCCAATAATATATATACTCTGACTGGCGCGAAAGTGATTGATTTCACTTTTATAACACAGTACGTAGGATGCTTTTTACGCTGACAAAGATAATTAAAACTCAACGGGTGCTGTTTGCTTCGCTTTGCTTTGCTTTACTTGCTAAATTTTATGCGATTTCTACTCGTGTGGCTTATTTATGCGTTCGTTTTTGAAATTAAACTTTCCATTTGCGCAACACTTTTACAATACCACACGGTATCAACATCCTTATCATTTTGTTCGTTAAATTTCATGATTCATCTGATAAAGGGCAAATTCCTCAAATGCATTCCGACAACATCAACCTAACTCGAACATTAGCACCATAAAGCCTAATAAAATTGTGTTGTTCGGGAAGTTTAGTTTAATTAAAAAAAATATTATTAGATTTATCCATTATTCAGCCTTTGCTGACAAATGTGATTGTAGTAGGGAACTGCACAATACCTATGACCAGATAGAGAACAAAAAAACATTGAAGAAGCGCAAAATCCACTAGAATGCATGGTTACCAGCCCCAAGACATTACGCGAAGAAGACTGCCGGTCGGTCGCGAATGCGTCCCCTCCCAACCTTCCACCAACATCGATTTTCAAAATAGCGGCACATTCGCATACCGTTCTTTTGCCCACACTGCTCTGCATCACACTAACGGTGGCAGGGTAGGTATACCCATATTGTCTATCATCCGCACCGAAACCAAATGCGGCAACTAGCATGAGAGCCGGTATACCACCGTACGTGGGGATAGGTGGATAACAAAAACCCGGCCAGAGAGATATTTGGATGTAACGAAGTGTTTGGGCTTCTAGTTTTTCTGATCTAAAATTAAACCGAATCATTACTGCTCACCACAAAATCTCTCACCAATGCTTTCCCATTACCCGATCTGGAGAAGCAGATATCCCGTTCTATTTGGATAATTAAGGCACACATGTGAGGTGGTACCCATACCAATCGCCTCGAAGCGCACTTGAAGCTATAATGATGCAAGTGAGTGAGTGAGTTTGAGACAGAAAGAGAGACAGAGACAGAGAGAAAATGTTTTCAACGTACAGCAAATGAGTTGCTATACTTTCAAGTAAATGTATAAACGAATACAACATAAAAGTACACGTTACGACGGAATATGGCGCACATTGATTTTGTACTGGGAATTGGCAAACATGGTAAAGGTAAAGGCTCTAAGTGTGCCCTACCCAAACTTTTTCTCTTCGTATCCGGCGACTATCCCTGATATGGGTGTCAATTCCGGTCAATGTTTCCGTTACGATTTCAGTGGAATTTAAATGAGTTGCTATCAACAATTGAAAAAAAGTGGAACGAATTATAATATAATACAAAACAATAGTATTGCGATGTGTTTCATATCGTCATGATGAAACACAAGTAGATAATTTAACAAATATTTTATGAAATAAGGTGATGGTAAACAAGGTATGCATTTAGTATTTAGATCCTGTAAATAAAATAATGGCGTAAGTTAAAAAAAAAAACGGAACAACTACAATTTAATCTGTTGAAACAATCCATAGCAATTCTGGGCTTGAATTTGATCACCATTTGATTTCTGATTCAGTCTGTACTAGTCTATACTATCTTACATTCTCATTCTACTGAAATCAGCCGCCTATCCTTCAATTCAAATTGCCTTTCTTTCCCTTCAGTCTGCAAAAACCCAACCGCGAATGTTTTCGATACGCTTTTTTACAACATTCCTCCATCAGTTTCAATTTCAGCATGTCCATTCTAATACAGATAGAACAGCATGTACATGTGTAGATTTCTTCTGCTCTTTTTTACTATTAAAATGTGCCGAAATTTGATTTATTTTCAATTAAAATTGATTCGTAACCTTGGAAAATTTTTTTTTTTCAAAAACAAGAATGTCCATCAAAATTTTTGATTGCGTTTTTTATTTTACTGGAATAGGCGTAATTTAAAAAGTTCGAAATGGCTATTGTTAGTCTGTGAGGAAGGTAACACATAATATGAAACTATTGAAATAGTACATAAATTATTATTTTTTTAATGTTTCAAGTGTCGTAGCTCTGCATAAGCATAAAAATAATATATAAATATATGAACGGAGTCTAGTTAAAAAAATAAATTTAGAATGTTTTTCAATGCATCTTTAAGAGCAAAGAACAAAAACTTTGAAAAAAAATACAACAACAAAGAATACAAAAAATATAACAATATTAAATGTTATGTACAATGCATACAACAAAATATATAGCATATTATAAATGATTCAATTTATAATTTAAGCTTTAAACAATCTAAAACAAAGCACAAGTTGCTTCCAACGTTCAAATAATATGCAGAAAGATTATACACCAGAGCATACGATTGTCTCGTGGAAGCATACATGGTTAGGAAAAATACATAAATATACGAGGACTGGCTGCGGTCTACACAAACACATCTTAGCGCACGCAACATGCTTCTACAGCAGCACCACCACATCCACACATGGATGCGGAACATGCATCAACGCTTGCTATGGTTGTGTGTTGCCATCTTACGCCCCAAACCCGACAAAATGCCGATGATGAATCATACGTAGCAGAAGGCTCATGCAATCAATCCCGGGCGGGGAAAGCGCACCAAACTCAATCTCATCGGCATTCGGTAAAAACTTTTTACAATTATTATTCATTTGCCATTTCGATGACAGAGTTAGCTGTGTCATTTCGATAAAACGAACCATCTAGAAATGCAAGAAGAAGCTTCCATATTCACGTCTACGTATGTATACCACATGTTTCTCGATTACCGATTTGCACTACACGAAAAATTTCGAATGCCGTCTACACTGCTGAAATTTTAGCTAATCTGTCTGAAAACATCACACACAGAAAATATTGTAACCTGCTTTGAATCGATAGAAAGTAGATATCGTATTGAAACTTTCACCTGGTGTTTTTTGTCTATCTCTACTAACACTATCGTTTTTACGGGGACAACGGGGAAAAAGGTGCAGTTCCGGAACCAGAGAATGTCTTACGTACGCAAATAGCAGTGAATATTCCGTCACCACAATAATAGCAAGGCAGGGAGTGCGTTATTCTTTCTCTTTGAGCTGATTTTTTCAATCGACAAATTTTGTCAATTCTGTTCTATACACGCAACACACAAGGCGAAATGTTCTTCGAAACACTAACAAGAAAGAACAAACCCTACCCGCAGCCGAATGTACAAAAACGCTCGATAGGGAATCAAGGAACGATAGTGTTCGTTCGTAGAAAACTGCAACCCGTTCTCGTCTATACCACACTTTTCACAACTCAACTTTAAGATTCCTCTTTTCCGGCGCAGAAGGTACCTTTTTGCTGTTCTCGTCTCTGCCGTGCTTTCTTTTGATTCCCTTTTCACACCAATTACTCACAAACACACACAACGTACACACGATCCGCTCTTTTCATATACGCGTGGCGTTTACTCACACGCACCTACGAGCGCCCTGACAATGGCCAAAACTGAAGCTGGAAAGATGCACAAAAAACGGACGGCGTACAGCTTTTACTTCAACTAACACGCACACACACGCGCACACACACACGCACACATATTCACGACCATATATCGCGGATATGGAGCGACCTACAGCTAGTAACATTTGATTTTTTATGCAAATTAGCAAAATGCGATATTTCCTTCATATCAAAAATACAAAAGTATGTACGGGCGTAAGCTTCGGAATGTGTTGAGGAAAGCGCTATATTCAACTAAAGTTTAGCAGAACCGCATGTCTACATGCCAAATGTACAAGTAACTTTATACATTCCGCCGCAGTCTGTGTATTAAGGGATAATATAGAAGTAAAAAATCAAACAAACCCAACAAAGTATTTTCCACCGGCAACTTGAAACGCAGTTCAATACTCCTTCACTCGGCTAACTAGCTCGATTACTGTGCAAAAACGACCGGATTCCACGGCAAGGCTTGCTGAGCGACTGTAACCCGTACGAAACAAGAAACAATTGGTTTTTGAAAACCGTCTTCGTCACTTTCTGTCACACGCAGCGCATTTGACAGTTCGCTGTTGTTGAGGGTGCTTTTACACTAGCAGAACCGAAACATCAATTTTGGCCCGAAGTAAGGCCGTTGCCAGACGCACCGAAAAAAGCACCGTTATGAAAAATATTGACAACCGGAAAATAACGCTTGGCCCGTGGCAGGTTGCACGCAAGTCTTAAAACTGCAGGCAAAATGAGGAAAAAAATCGTCAGGATGGGAGCACGGATTACATTAAACATATTTTATAATGTTAAATCATTAAAATTTTAAACCTATTTCATTTTATCGTTCTCTATATCCCGATCGGGGCGTGATTTTCAGCACTTTTGCATGCAATTTTAATACTTGCGTTCAGCCTGAGTTTTAAGTTTCCTTTTGCCGAAATCTCCATCCATCATGGCTACCAAAATCAGAGCTAAGGACCCATCTGTAATCTATCTAGGCACCTTGGCGTGCTGAAGAAAACACCTTAAAAGATAATTTTGACAACCGAGAAATAACGCTCGTTATTGTAAACGAAAATCAACCGATTTCTGTTTCCCTCAAATTTGATGAGAATAATTGGAAAACTTAGGTGATATTTGTATTAAACTGTTAGTTTGCAGTGCAGAATCAAACTAACAGCAATTTAGTGGAAAGAAAAAAGAACCGTCATAATGCGTTATTTTTCATCTGTCTTTTTTATTCGATCCGGTGAATTTTCGGTGTGTCGACAGCGGCCATAGCGACAATCGCATTCGTAACTCAAGCGCCATAAATGCTCTCAACGACTCCTAAATAAGGTTAAAATTACTTATCGTTCAAATAGAAGAGGAAAATTTCGCTCTCGCTCGACAAAAAAGTAGCTCAATTTTTTCAAACAGAGCTACTTGTCCCGCGCGATGTTTCCGCTTCATCTGAAACAGTCGAACGGGCTAAGTTACTGCCAAATTCAAAAATATAAATTTGAACTCTTTGCAATTAAATTTTACACGTTATCACACAAAACAGAAGTAGGTTGACTTGGTGAACTGAGCTACTTTCATATTTGTGGTATAAATTTTAATGTCGCAAGTAATCGAAAGCTCATAATTCATCGAAAACGTAAAAACGCCGGCATCATTGAAATTGAAGCTAGTATAAGAGCATTATTGATTGAAATACATTCCACAGTAGCAACCGTTCACGAAAGTCAGACAAATATTTCTTTTCATAATTTTCAATTCAGATTTAAACTGGCGTTACAAGAAAAACAATTACTTCTGTTTGGTTAATAGAATTGCAATGACATCCTTCAAAAATAGAATTTTGAATCACTTTACCAGACACAAAACTGTACCTTGAAAATGAGCTGCTTTTCAGCGGATTCAAAATACACAGCAGATCACATTTTCTAAGAGCTTTGGACGGCACGAATTAAATATCCCATTTCTTAAGCAATCGACACCAGTTTTGATGAAACATAATCGCTGCTGACCACTTCACGATAATTGTCATCATTAAACACAGCAGGAACCAGGAACACCAGAGGAAAATTTCCTTTACGAACGCACTGCTTGGTGGTTTACATTGGTTTTTCCTATATTCTGGTTAGTTTGCACCCACACACACAGTATTACAGGAGAAGACCAATCCAGTGCAGTAATCTTAAACGATACAGCCCAAGACACATTCGCATGGTCTTAGTTGCGTCGATTGCTGTATCCTGGAGCGGTCGGATTGGTCAACTGGACAACGATGTTGTTGAAGTCAAGATGCTTCAACATCTCCTTCGTCTCTGGATCCACCTCAATGATATCCTGCTCCAGTGCTGAAACATCCGGCACATAGTTATCGCGACGCTCACGCTCTTCTTCCTGGAGCTTGATGGAAATACCACGCACTTGCGAGTGACGCAGGCGCTTCATCAGATGGGTTACAAAACTGAAACAAAAGCACAACGGTATGGTCCAATCAGTAACACAATCCTTGCACGGATCTACCAGCACATGCCGAACAGCTGCCCTCCCCTCCGGCTCCGCTGCCATTACTCACCCAGCGATCTTGTTACGCAGTGGTTTCGTCGGAATGATGGCCACTTCTTCGACAATACGCTTGTTAGTGTCGAAATCCATGGTCAATCGAGTGTAGTACTTCTCGATGATGACCTTCGAGGCCTTCTTGATCGTCTTGGTACGTACACGACCCTGTAACACAATACAGTAAACATTACATATTTAGGTTTCGATTTTTGAACTCGCAGTGCATTAGTCGAGTGTAGCTGCTACGCCGAAACCCATTCACAATCATTCAAGCTAGTTCACCGGGACATAAGCCGGGCAACATAACCTTTCACATTATTTCTGGCTGTGCATGGCTGTGCGGTTTATGAAGGAACACCCATTCCGGTTCAGCTGTCAAACATGGTAATCGGTGACTGTGGTATGGGTAGCGTTGCTTCGCGTTCGACGAAATCGTATCTTGGTTTTTTGCGGATATTTAGCGCTAAATCCATTGTTTTACTTCGCACTGCACTAGTATCGATGATTGTGATTGTTTTCCGGCGCACTAAAAGCAAACTCGAAGCATTTATTACACATATTTCCGCATATTTACCATTCTGTGCTAAGATTCACGGCTGTCTTTCGCTACGAAAACGTGTGGAAAAGGCCCGTGTGACGTCACGTCCTTCCGATGCTAACTTTGACAACCATCAAAATTTCGTGTTGCCAACATTGAAGCATGAAATCCCATTAAGGTGCCCAGTGAGCTGGTCGTTCGTGGAGATGTACTTCAAAATATACACAGCCACGTTCCCAAACTCGTACGAAGCGGGAACGGTCGAAGAGTGGATTCCTCGGATGTTTTAAAACCATTTTATCTCGTTATACCCATCGTGGAGTCGTAAACTCATGAAATAAATTTAAGTAACTGCTTCTTCTTACGTTGAGCGATGGGTTTTGTCCTCCTATTTTCCTATTTTGTTTCAACGTTTGCACACACCCGCCTACAGCCGTTTAAGAAAATTATTTGTATTCAGTAGATATTGTTGCAAAAAATAATTTACAATTCAATATAATGATTTTAACATTTTCTACTCATTAAAAGCATGCGCATATTTATTTACTATTTATTATTGAACAGATATCGCATGTTTACCACTCCCAGAGCAGCATTTCCCCACCTATGGCGAAGAATGGTCCGCCGTTGTCAATAGCAACCCACAATAAATAGAATTTTCATTCTCCAAAGTTGAAAGATTTTTGATCGCAGTTAGTTTTGTTTCATACCAATAGACGTAATAACCCAAAATACCCTCTCTGTAACTTCAAAATTTTGTATTCGAAAAGTTGAAAAAAGTGATTAAAACGTTTCAAAAAAGGAAAAGTACGATAAAGCCTGCCAGCATGTCGGAATCCAACGCACCAGAGTCAACCGAATCAATTTCCATGCATGATTTTCTGGAGTTTCTGAATGTAACGTGCCAAGTGAACGACTCGTTCAACAGTAGCAAGAAAAATCCTCCCACCTTCGACTACAACCAACTGGCACGTAATGAGCTGGTCAACAGTATACAGCAAAACTCCCGTACGACCGGCGGAGGAAAACCGATCGAACATTCATCAACAATTTCCCCCGCCAAATCCATCACTGGAACGACAGGTGGCAAAAAGGACACCAAGCTGGATGATACCTCCTCCTCGCTGAGCACACGATCGCCAGCGGAAAAGAAATTACCGTCTAAAAAACGCACCATTTCACAAAAATCTCAAAAAAGTAAGCCCGAAACGGTCGAGGTACCGAAAAATCGTCTGGAAGCTATTTTGAACGAAAAATTAGACGAAGTCCTTAACGAAGGCATACTAGATTCGGTATTGCCCTTCATTTGTCCGTCGAATGGATCCGGATATCATCATAAGAATGGGACAGGACAGAAATTAAATGGCAACAACCCTCTGGGAGTGCAATCGATGAATGCGTCCGCTTCGATCGGGGTTGGTTGTTCCAGTGGTGGGAAATCGGCTGCAAGTGGTGCCTCCTCGCCTGACACGCAAAGCGGCAGTAGCAGTAAAAAGTCTACGCTTTCCGCTGTGGGAGATGTTTCACAAAACTTTCTCATCGCTAGCAGCTCTACCAAAACAGGCGTACGGAGAAAATCATCGATCGCACAGATAGCCATTCCAGACAGCCGTGCAGAGTAAGTATGCGTGATGTATTTCAACGGCCATTTCATATAAAACTCTTTTAAACTATCCTTTCAAGACCGGAAGTCGTTATTCACGTTTGTGACGAGGTGAAAGGATCGTCCAGGGATTTTTCCTGTCCCCAGAAATTGCTCATTACCAAGATGGGCTACTTTGCGGACGTGACTGCCGGTCAGCGACTTGAGGATATGGACATTTCGGTGCATTGCGATCTGCAAATTTTCGAATGGCTCATGAAGTGGGTTAAAAAAGAATCGATGGCCACGGATGAATGGCCAGCTTTAGATCCTACCAACGTAATTCCAATACTGGTATCGGCTAGCTTCCTGCAGATGGAACCGTTGCTGCTCGATTGCCTTTCGTTCTGTCACGCTCGACTTAACGAAGTCGTGAAGGCTTCCGCAAATCTGGCCTGCCTGAACGACAGTATCATCACGCGGCTAGCGGCCATGTTTACTAATCTCGAGTTAGAGGTAGTAAAGGATAAGAAAGATCGCATTGCACCGCGTCTCTGGACCAAACTGATCCAAAGTCTGTGCGACATTGAACCACAGGCGCTGCGTGGTCACTACGCAACGCTGGTCGGCATGTTCCGGTGTTTAAAGTGCGGTAAGTTTCTTACGCAAACGGTCAGCACATACATTCACTGTCTGCCGCAGAACTTTCGATTGAATCGTTGGGGCCAGCTGATCAGTGCACATGTGAAGGATCCCTCTTGGAACATTACCAACTATGTGTCCAGCTTGCATAAAGAGTTGCGCTCCTGGCGGAAGGTTTATTGGCGTCTCTGGGGACATTGCCATTTCCTGTACTGCTCGATATGTGACACCCACTTCCCGGTGAGCCAGATGATGTGGTGCCAGTATCATCCCGAGCAACCGCAATTCCTTGGCCCAGCGGCAGAGGGCCGTGTGGCGGGCCCTGCTGGACGTTATCCATGTTGTGGAAAGCAAGCCTACCGGTACGAAGCATTGCCAGGACCTTCGGTAAGTGAAATGAGTGTCAAAAATAAACTAAACAAATAAATGTGATTCTCTAAAAGTAGAGTTTAACGCTTCCTCTGTCAATTTAACGTACCAACTAGGGTTGCCAGTTTCGTGAACATACCGTACAGGTGGACACCGACCGTGATCGCGCAGTTTTGCAGCTTGCCCTGCACGCCTCCGAAGGTGGCTGCCTTTACGAACAGCCACCCTTTAAGCCGCCAAACACGTCCGCCGATCCCTGGTGGAGCGGAATTGGCATACTTCCGCATCGCTCCCGCCAGGGACTACTGCCCACGTTCCACGTGGACGGCGATGCAATGGTCAATCACCATCACCACCATCGCTCCAATCGCCAGATGTCCCAGTCGGTAATGGATACGGAAAGTGAATCGGACTCGGATGAGTACGACAAATCCGGCACTAATCAGAGCCGCAGCACTAGCAGCAGCTCCGACGGTGAGGAATCGGAGTACAGCAGTCCTCCATCGTTTCAACATCAGCAGCAGCAGCAACAGCAAGCACACCAACACCCACAGCAGCCAAAGGATGCCAAGCGAAAGTTGAAACTATCGTACGGCAGGCACTGGGCGGGAGACATGTCCGCGCGCAGCAATCAGGACAACCAGCGAGAATTTGAGGAACGCGCCATGAAACAGATCATTTCGATGGTTGGCAAGCGGACAGGCGGTGAGCAATATTCACAATACCAGACTTACCAGCAAGGTGGAACGTACATTAAGCTCGAAACCGATTGGCGAGAGTCGATAAAGCAAAAAAACCTTGCTAGTCTTAAGGTAAAATCGAACGGAACGAAATGATTGCTATTAATAGATTTACGTGATAAATCCTTAGAAAAATCGTACTAACTTAACTCTGGCACGGTAGAAAAGTGGTAGATTTGAAACGATCTTTTTTGTTTTACTTTATTTGCAGCCATAATAATTTCTCTTTGCCAAGTATTTTCTTTACGAACGGAATGGAATGAGCGAATAACTCAGTTGCTGCTAACTTGTTTTCAAAAGAGTCGAGCTTTGTGTGTTGTTGGATTGGTTTATTTCTTTTTCTACCAAACGTGTGCACTAGGTTTCTGTACAACCCCAGGAAGGATTACGGCATTGAAAAAGTGTTTTTAGCTTTATCGATTTTCATTCACAGTTCTCTTTACTGTGCTCCTTTCCATACGTTCATACTAACAACCACTAATAGTTATCTTTGCACCAACGCAATATAATTTAAGCTGTCTTTTCACGTTGTAAGCCATGTATTGCTCATTTGCTTGGTTTCGATCCATTCTTTTATGATAGTATAGTATACATACATTGTTACGCACGCGATTCTAAATTTCTTTTTTTTTACCAATCTAATCGTAGTAACCATTGTTTATCCTTCCAAGTCAAAATAAGATGTTTCTGGAAACACGAATTATCCCGTCCGAACGGATATTCGGGTAAACTTGGGAGGATAATTTTAGTATAAAAGTAGGCCATATTTTGAATAAAGCAGGATTCAAACGCAGAAGCTCTTGGAGTAAAGAGGTTTAATTCTAAACATCCGAAATAGGACAGAGACCCTGGATTTCCGAGCCAAACACCCCCTTCCGTCTGCATAGGCTTCCCAACCTTGGATCAGAAGCAACTAGCGGGAAGGACTGGTTAGTAGGCAAAGTATCAAATACTCTGTCCACTCTGCTGCTGTTTGTTTCTCCTCCGTTACAACCCTGCAACTCTTGCTGAGGGCCAAACCTTCGCGTGGCCTGCCGGAGAAGCTCGGTTCGTAACATTTGGTGGCTCCAGAGAGGAAGAAGATTTCGCGGAAAATTACGATTTCGAAACTATCGGTTCTTGAAAGACGGAAGAAGATTTAACAGAAAATTTCTTTTTCGAAGCTATCGGTTCCTGTGAGAATTTTCTCTACGAAGCATTCGATCTAGAAGTCTGTTGTGTCGGAGACATAATTTTTCTGCTTGTCGAAAGGGATCTGTGTATTCTTTGCTGCACAGATATACTAACTTTCAACAATGGCGAGCAGAAGATTATATTTTGTTGAAAATGAGCAAGGTGCTTGTCGCTTGTGCACCAAGCCAGATGACATTGATGATATGGTACGCTGCGATGAATGCGACCGTTGGTTTCACGCTTCATGCGTAAAGGTGATACGATTGCCCGATGAAGATGAAGAATTTGTTTGCGTGAAATGCAGAAACGATAGGGCGGAGTATATGGAAATTTCGCAATCAACAAATCAGGATACAACCCTAAAGGCACTAATTGAAGCGTTGAAAATGAGTGGTTTGACCTCATCAACTCATATCAAGCGCATGACCCTCAATAGTTTGCCAAATTTTAATGGTACTTCAAAAGATTGGCCGAAGTTCAAACGTGCCTTTGAAGAAACCACTGAGGAAGGAAGTTTCAGCAATGTAGAAAACTTAAATCGTTTACAACATGCTTTGAAAGGAGAAGCAGAAAGATGTGTTCGTCGATTGTTTCTCGAACCAGACAACGTTCCAATCATTATGAAGAAATTAGAAGAACAGTTCGGGAGACCAGAACAAGTGTATCAAGATTTACTTGGAGAAGTATTGAAGGTTAGAGTCGAGAACCAGATGAAGATACCGGATCTGTCAGATGCTTTGGAAGACATGATCATCAACCTCAAAGCCATTAAAAAAGAGGGATACCTTCAAGACCATCGTTTAGTGGATGAATTAATTTTTAAATTTTCGACCGATAAACAATTGAAATGGATCGAATTTAAGTCTAGCCTTGAGAAAAAGAACAAAATACCAACACTTGAACATTTTAGTGAATGGCTTTATCCGATAGCAGAAAATATCAGAAAATTGCCGAAAAGGAATGAAAGATTTCGACAACCTTTAAACTTTCATCGTCCTCAATTTTCGCCAAATCAACAACGTCCAGCGGAAATAAACAACAATCGTCCGATGAATCGTCCACCACAACCTCATAATTCTCACCCGATGAACACACAAACAAGACCATTCAATACACGTGTGCGGAACGTTCAACGATTTTTCCAGCCATGTCCATGTTGTCAGGGTTCTCACGCACTATATCGATGTGAACGTTTTAAGAATATTCCGGTACA
Organism: Anopheles gambiae; assembly: GCF_943734735.2. Classification (NCBI taxonomy): domain Eukaryota; kingdom Metazoa; phylum Arthropoda; class Insecta; order Diptera; family Culicidae; genus Anopheles; species Anopheles gambiae. The sequence goes on along the minus strand of NC_064601.1, from coordinate 67,724,910 downwards.
TGAAAGGCTAGAAATAGTGGTAAACAGCCAGCAGTGTCAAGCATGTTTGACATCGAATAATCATAGCCAGAACAATTGCAATGCGGCTAGAGAATGCGGTATTCAAGGATGCAGAGAAACCCATCATCAGTTACTGCACACTGGAGACACAGTTCGGATGAATTACCATCAAACAATTCAAAATGTCTACTACCAGATTGTTCCAGTGGTGTTGCGAAACAATAATCATACGTTAGAAACGTACGCATTTTTAGATGCCGGGTCATCTTTAACACTCATCGAAGAGAATACGGCAAATAAATTGCACTTAAACGGTGTAACCGATCCATTAACCCTAACATGGACACAAAACCTATCGGTGCAGGAAAACTGTAGCAGAAGAGTGAGCTGCATGATCAAAGGAGTGAACGAGAAAAAAGAACATTTACTTAATGGTATACGGACTGTGAAAAATCTACAACTGCCAAGTCAAACGCTATCTGGCAGCATATTAGCAGCACGTTATCCGCATCTTAAAGGCATCAAGCTATCCGACTACCAGAAAGCTCGTCCAACTGTGCTGATTGGATTAAACCACAGTCATCTTTTAATGCCGCTTGGTCGAAAGATGGGACGACCGGAAGAACCAATGGCGATTAAAACCAAACTTGGATGGTTGATTTTTGGCATCGACAAAATATGTCTATCAGAAACAAATCACTTAATGATTCACAAGAGCGAGGATTTGATGACTGAAATGATGCGACGATATTTTTCCACCGAAGAGTTTGGCGTTAAACCGGTGAAAACAGTCAAATCTCAAGCATTAGAGAGAGCGGAGACCATCATCGAGAAAACACTGAAGAAAACGGATGGTAGATACGAAGTAGGCTTGCTATGGAGAGATGATGACGTCATATTGCCGAACAGCTATAGCAACGCGCTCCGTCGCCTAGCAACGCAAGAGAAACAGCTAGCAAAGGACCCTGGTTTGAAAAATTGGCTGTGCAAAACATTTGAAGAGTACCAGCAGAAAGGATACATACGCAAGCTTACGAAAGAAGAATTTAAACGGCATTCACAAAAAATATTTTACATTCCTCACTTTGTGGTAGTAAACAAAAATAAGCCGATACCAAAGCCGAGGTTAGTATTTGACGCAGCAGCAAAAGTCAACGGCGTTTCACTAAATTCACTATTATTAACTGGTCCAGACGAGATGGCATCTTTATTTGGAGTGCTCCTTCGATTCCGTGAAGGACCCATCTGTGTATGTGGTGACATCAAGGAGATGTTTCACCAAGTGAAAATTCGGAAGGAAGATCAAGATGCGCAGCGAATTTTATGGCGTGACGGCGATAGTACCAGAACACCAGATACTTACGTCATGCAGGTTATGACGTTCGGAGCAACTTGCTCACCGGCATGTGCGCAGGTAGTGAAAAATCGCAATGCGGAAGCGAATAGTGAAATGTACCCGTTAGCACTTGAACCAATTCGAAACCAGCATTACGTGGATGATTACCTCGATAGTTTCTTTTCCATGGAAAAGGCGATCAAAACGGTGACTGAGGTGATTCAGGTTCACGAAAATGGTGGATTCCATATAAGAAACTTCATCTCGAATAAGCGAGAGCTAATGGAAGCTATTCCTCAAGAACGACATCAGGTGAAGGCTATCGTCGATATAAAGGAAAAAGATTCGTGTGTCGAGAAGATCCTGGGTGTCCAGTGGAACACACAATTAGATTGCTTCGGGTACAAGGTAGATGTTGGACGGATAAATCTGGAAAAGAAGCCAACCAAAAGAGAAGCTTTGAGCTTCGTAATGAGTGCATATGATCCACTTGGCCTCATTAGTCACATAACCATCCAGGGACGTATTCTAATGCAATCTATCAACGCCGCAACAAATGATTGGGATACGCAGATTCCTGATAGTTTGCATGGAAAATGGATCGAATGGCTCAAAATGATCACCAGCGTTAAAGATTTAGCCATCCCAAGACCAATTATTGCTTCAATTGCCAATCCAATTGAAATCCACACATTTGTAGACGCTTCACAGGAAGCATTTGCTGCAGCCGTATATGCAAGAAGCAATTTCAATGGTTGCTTTGTCGTACGACTAGTTGCAGCAAAGTCTAGAGTGGCTCCAACGAAGGCTTTGTCAATACCAAAACTCGAGCTACAAGCAGCAGTTTTAGGAGCCAGATTGACTGCTAGTGTAATTAAAGAGCTTCGATTAAAGATTAGTCGTACAATATTCTGGAGTGATTCGAAAACTGTTCTTGCGTGGATTAACAGCGAACATAGAAAGTATGAAGTTTTCGTATCGCATCGTGTAAGTGAAATATTGGACACAACCAGTGCCAACCAGTGGAGATGGGTATCCACAAAGGATAATCCAGCCGATATTGCCACGAAAATCACCAGCAATTCGTGGACATGGTACAATGGCCCACAGTTTTTACAAGAGCATGAACGCGACTGGCCTGGAGTACATGAAGTAGCTGTGGAACAGCACATCGTTACCGTGCACAAAGAAACAATTGCTCCAGAATACTATTTTTCATCGTGGGACAAATTGCTGAAGCACCAAACAGTTATGAAAAAATACGTCGATTTCTTGAAGAACCGGAGCAATTTTTCTCGAACCATATCGTACAGGGACATGGAAACGGCTAAACTCTCATTACTGCGAAAAGCTCAGTGGGAAGGTTTTCCTGAAGAGATGGAAGCTCTCGAAAAAGGAAAGGAGATTTCGAACAAAAGCAGCATTCGAACACTAGTACCGTTTCTAGATGAAAAAGGAATATTAAGATCAAGAGGCCGTCTAGAAAATGCATCATGCTTGCCATACAGCGCGCGTTTGCCAATTATCTTACCCCAAAAGTCACGTGTTGTGAAACTTCTCGTTCGAGACTACCACGAGAAGTATATGCACCAGGCAGATAATGTTGTAATAGGAGTTTTAAGACAAAATTACTGGATTATCAATCTACGAACAGTCTTAAAAAATGTGAAAAGTTGCTGCCAAAGATGTATTTTGAACACCGCTGCTCCTAAAGCACCTCTCATGGCACCGCTTCCAACATATAGAACGCATCCATACAATCCTCCATTTCTACATACAGGAGTAGATTACTTTGGTCCTCTAGATGTGACCGTTAAGCGCTCTACTGAGAAACGGTGGGGAGCGATATTTACCTGTATGAGCACAAGAGCTGTACACCTGGAATTAGCAGAGAAACTGGACACCGATAGTTTCATGGTGTGTTTGAATAACTTCCTTCATCGCCGCGGAAAGATAACACATCTGTACAGTGACAACGGTACAAATTTTGTTGGCGCAGAAAAAGAATTAAAGAAAATTGTCGAAGATATCGATCTAAGAATGGGACGTGAGGCTGCACTAAAATATAAAATAGAATGGAAGTTCAACCCGCCTGCAGCACCGCACTTCGGAGGTTCCTGGGAACGTCTGATTCAAAACATAAAGAAAGCATTGCGACATATGGTTACTGAATGGAAGACGCGGCACCCAACACCAGAAACATTAAGAGCGACTTTAATTCAGATCGAATCCATTTTAAATTCGCGACCTTTAACACATTTGCCGCTAACGTCAGAAGAAGAAGAGGTTCTTACACCATTCCATTTCTTAATTGGTAGAGGTGTAGATTCCTTACCAGCACCTACTGAAACATCGCAAGTGGATCGGCAACAATTTAGATTGGCACAGCACAATGCCAAAACATTCTGGGATCGATGGAAAAAGGAATACCTGCCTACTTTGATCAAACGAAATAAGTGGACGTGCAAGGTAGAACCCATCAAGGTTAATGATATAGTGATCATCACGAATGATAACGCTCCACCTGGACAATGGCTTAAAGGAAGAATAGTAGAGACTGCAACAGCACCAGATGGACAAGTTAGATCAGTGTCGGTCAAAACAGTCCAAGGTGTAATAAAACGACCAGCAGTGAAGGTTGCAGTGATAGACGTGAAGCAGAAGGAGCATTTGCTGTTTGTGAAGAAGCCTCCGCATTCACCAACAAAAAGAAAAGTGCTATCCGAAGAAAATTTGCAGAAAGTCCCGCCAAAGAAACGTATGATAGCTCCATGCAATTGGGCTCCGAAACTTGTACAACAGTTGAAAAAAGAAGATGATGTATGAATCGCGGCCAATATAGCATAATCCATTGGGATGAATTATGGTGGGGAGAATGTTACGCACGCGATTCTAAATTTCTTTTTTTTTACCAATCTAATCGTAGTAACCATTGTTTATCCTTCCAAGTCAAAATAAGATGTTTCTGGAAACACGAATTATCCCGTCCGAACGGATATTCGGGTAAACTTGGGAGGATAATTTTAGTATAAAAGTAGGCCATATTTTGAATAAAGCAGGATTCAAACGCAGAAGCTCTTGGAGTAAAGAGGTTTAATTCTAAACATCCGAAATAGGACAGAGACCCTGGATTTCCGAGCCAAACACCCCCTTCCGTCTGCATAGGCTTCCCAACCTTGGATCAGAAGCAACTAGCGGGAAGGACTGGTTAGTAGGCAAAGTATCAAATACTCTGTCCACTCTGCTGCTGTTTGTTTCTCCTCCGTTACAACCCTGCAACTCTTGCTGAGGGCCAAACCTTCGCGTGGCCTGCCGGAGAAGCTCGGTTCGTAACATACATTATGGAAAAACAATCCTCGGTTGCGAAATGACGGTGGTTCTGTATTTGTGTATTCCAACAGAAAACAAAAACTTACCGAAGGTTACTGATTGATGATATCACAAAACATGTAACATTTGTATCAGTTGCTAACGTTTCCAACGGTACTTTGGATCATTAAGAGAACGGTTTAATTTAAAACTTCACGAAAACGCACTTTTCTGTATTTAAAAAGGAATACCCTGGCTACGAGAAAAAAACACGTCATTTGCAAAGGAAAACACAAATAAAAACATCGAGTATGGGGGCGGGAGGCGGTCGAACATTACCCACAAAGAGACTAACTGAATAGCTGTTCAGACGCACGTTCCAGATGCCAGTTATGGCGTGAAAGGGCGGCTCGGGCATCGTACGCCGGGATACCCATATCACGCAATCGTTGAACCTTCTGATCAAAATCGGCATTTGCAAACGGACCACCTGCATACACGTTGGTCCAATGCTTTGCCGTCAGGATGAACATTTCGTGGTTGTCTTTGTACTGCGTAGCAACGACCGCATCCTGTGGATCGTCCGGCTCAGCAGCTGCCAGCAGTGCTTGCAATGATAGCAATACCGTCCGCAGGGTCATCGCAGCAGCCCAATTGTCTTTTAGTATGTCGAGACAAATCGCACCAGTCACAGACGAGATGTTAGGATGCCATATTTTTGTCACAAATTTCACCTAGAAAATTAAGCACGTTTTTACTCTCTGTTTGTCTCCTACTCTCTCTCACTCTCTACGCGTTTATTATCATCGCTGATGCCGGTGGTCTTGTTACCTTGGGAGGATTGAAAGGGTACGTTTCTGGGACCTTTATTTCTAACACAAACTTTCCTCCTTCGTATGGCGTGTCGGGTGGTCCAGCAATCTCACCCCTCAGTTCCGTAAAGTTGTCATTTACCATTTCCAACTTAATAGAGCATTGTGTGATCTGTGGAAACAAAACAGAGAAAGATTGGAAGGTATTTGGACATTAGCAGCTTTTTTTTTTATTTTGAGGAAACGTGCTTGCACCGCGGACCCTATCCAATGTATTGTTTATGATAACACACATGGACAGTATGGGTAATCACTATGGGTAAGTATGGGGCAAACTAAACAAATTAATTCAATTTTCAATTTTAATCAGTTAACGGAAGGTATGGGAGATAACGGGAAAATATCAAATCGATCTTTTGCATTAGAAGCGATGACGGTAACCCTTTCGTCATACTAAAGCCATACGTAAAAATAACGAATAAACGTGTGTTGTTGGCAATAAGTAATTTTATAAAATTGAGGTTTCGGTAACTTGACTAAAAGACATTTTAAAATTTTAAGTATTATACGCTCATTTTGTATGGCACATAGTAAAACGATCGGTACCGCCGGTCGTTTGTTGTTTGCTCTCTCAGTATCAGCAATAATCAGATGCAGAGGAATAGGTTGTGATTCAATATGATTTCAAAAATAAGTCACTAAGTTCAAGGTAAAGCAGATATGGCCACTGATTGAACGACAAGCCGGTGTTGGTGTTGCTGCGCGATTGTACCAATCATTCTATACACCGACGACAGTTGAAAGTTCTATCACGTACAGCAAGTTCTATCGTAAATATTCCAACTAAGTAACGTTTAAAGTGAACTTTTATCGTAGTGGCGTGATTGTGAAAACGCAACATTCTTTACCAAACCGTGCACAATGGGCAGAAAGGGCAGCAAACAGACAAAACTGCCTCCGGACAGTCAAGAAGGTAAAACAACAGAAAAGTGTGTGTATTGTATGCATACAGATTCCGCGCTCGTTGCTGGTGCTATCCAATCCACCAGATCCGTAGTTTGTTTACGTACAACACAGTGTGTTATGCAATTATCAGCGAACAGATGTTTTTTTTCGCGACGAATTCATATCACACACCCACTAACACTGGAAGAACAATTGTGTATTGTTGCAATTACCTCTTCACTTTTAAGAACCTCCTTAAACTCTCTTTTGATGCGGGATACTGCCATATTCGCCATAGTTACACAGTACGGTGTTCCTCTGCTAGATGATGGTTGTGCAGTAAATCTCGGAAGCTATGTGGCCGTATTTTTTGTATTTTTCTGGCGAGTAGCGAGGGTAGATGATAACGCTAGAAAAGAAGAAAAACGGAGGTTTAAGTTTATTTTTTGTTAATATGTTGCTCTTGTAACCGAAGGGAACAATGCTAGGCTAAACACAATTGCTGATAAATATACCAAGCACCATCATACCCACGTCTGATGGGTCTGATTTGTGTTTTGATTGTTAGAAAAAAGTATTTGTTGTTCAGTTATCTACTAATTTCATATGACATAGGAGCAAATTGAGAGTAAATAATGTTATCCGCAACTCCATTAATTGTGGCTGCTGATGGTGGATCCAACATGTTTGCAATATCATTCTTGCCATATCGTGACGTCAGTTGACTAGTCGGTACATTATTTATAATTATCTCTGTGACGGTTTCACTGGCAGGATCGTTTCTATACGTACCTGGCGGCAAGTATGACTCTGGGTAGTTGCTGATGATGATAGTGCAGTTTACTTTCGTCTCAATGTATTACCAACAGAAGATATGAAATTGATCCAACAACATTATCATCCGGGATGCGGGCTGCTGGTTTCTTTTTGGGTGCTTTATTCCCTTGCTTGTGTGCGTGTGGCAATGTTTGTGTGTGTGTGTGTGTGTTGTGTGACAAGAGAAATGACAGAATTTGAACGGTGTGAATCATGACGTTTCGAAATGCCTGCACGCTGAAAGTCGCATGGAGGACTTTATATTAAGGAAAACTTTATTGTTATAAAAAATACAAAATAGACAGGGAAATAGTGTAACTCACAGAAAATTCATCAATAACTTTTCTAACTTATTTTCTTACATTATGCACAAAAAAGTACGATAAATTGCTTTAATTGTATAACGCGTTTCTCATTGCTTAACATAATTTATGTATTTTGATAAACAAATATTGTACAAAAATATGCCTTCGTAGTGTTGCTAGTCCAGTATCATGCTCGTGAATTAAAAAAATAACTAATCTGTTGCATGAAGTGTCATTAAACGATGTTCAATCGATAGCCATCGTGCACTGTGGGTTTTGTTGGGAATTCGAATGACGGATATTCTTTTCACTTGATTGGTATTTAATTCCACAACGTGATGCCAGTCCGATCATCTCACCCGATTCGCGCCAGAACGCTCATCCGCAGCAACTTGGAGAAGGCATCTGTTATCAGCAATACCAGCAACAGCAGCAGCGGCGGCACCCCGGCCTGCGGCAGCAATCTCGTGCATAGTTTGTCATCGGCGACACCCAGCACCGGTGGCAGTAGCATTAGCGACAGCGGCAGCGATAGCAAGCATCCGACCGACAGCATTTCTACTCCAAGTGTCGATCCTCACCAATTGCTACAGTCGAGGATGCCTAACATCAAAGTGTTTTCTGGTTCGTCCCATCCGGATCTTGCGTCCCGCATCGTCGACCGGCTGGGTATCGATCTCGGCAAGGTGGTGACGAAAAAGTTCAGCAACTTGGAGACTTGGTAAGTGTACGTGCGCGCGTATGTGTGTGTCTGTGTGTGTGTATATGAATGAAACGGTGTACGAAACTCCCTAACCCAGTACGGGAGTGTATATGTGCAGGTGCAAATTGAAAAAAAGCGGAATATGTAGCAGCTTATTTCTGAACAGGCGATAGAAGTGGATGGCATGGAGATTAGATGATCTCGCAAATAAGGCAGAAAGATGTTACAATAAAATGGCAGCAAAGGATAAAAGTTCTGCACCCTCTTAACATGATCTCTGATAGCAGCATCCCGTCGCATATTGTATATAGAGAAGTGCAGCGCTAGAATTGGGCTAATGGCAAACAAGGCATCGAAAGGAATTAGTTAAAAATAAATTGATGCTATCCCGCCGTCCGTCCGATTCGCGTCCGCTGCCCACTGGCGGCAGGCTGTTTTGTAACGAGCAATGAGTGCACCCAGTACACAGTGAGTTGTAGCAGGCTATGAGGGATATTTTTCTATTTAAACTACAACATCTTTGAAACAATTCCCGCATGGTTTACGCCAAAGTTATGGATTTCTTCTTTTTTATTATTATTATTATACAATCATTGCTCTAGCTTCGCTTGGTAATGTTGGTGTGAGAATGTGTTGAAAAATTCGTTGCGGAACCGGTTTCCCAAACCTTTACATCGGATAGAATTGAATCAATTACCAGTTGCTTTCTTTCTTTTTATGAATGAAAAAAAAGCATCATCGTTTTGTGCATATCTGGTACCAAGTGCCCGTGATGTAATGTCGGTGATGTATGTATTACTTCTGCTGATATTGGGGGTTCCATTTGCTCGCCGTAAGAAAAGAAAGGTGAACCACCACGTGTAGCCACTTTACCAGCGCGACGGAGGAACCGGCTTAATGCTCTACGCATACACAACACTCACACACCTTCATAAACAAACGAGAAATGCGTGTTCCGAAAAAGGGATGGAATTGGTTTCTTTGCTCTTTTTGCTTTGCATTTTCTTCGACATGTTTAACGTGTCCACAAGGTCATGCAAAAGGCGTCCCTCAAGGTGTTTGATGATGGGGATTGATTGAGCTCAATTTATGTGAACTCCACCGTTTGTTTTGCGGCTTCTCAACGAACGACGGCTTTCGTTCGCTAGATGATGGTTGTCATGCCTTTACCATGATTCCCCTTTCGGGCAGTCATGCAATCGATCAAGCAGCTTGCTTTTTTTCTTCTTGGCAACGGGGTGAACATGGTTTAGAGAGAGAGAGGGAGAGAGAAAAGAAAAGAAACGTTGTATACTCTGAAAGGACCTTTGTCCTGTTTACAGTATTTTGAGTTAAATGTGTTTCACAGCTTTTCTGTGGCAGTAAACAGCTGATCGTTATCAGTGTTGATTGGTGCGTGTTTTTTTGCATAACTTGGGCATGAAATACATTAACGCATTTTGCAGCAACAGCTTGTACTCAAACAGTGTGGAAACGGGACATTCTATGTTTTCGCTTGTTAATTGTGTAATTTAGATAATTACAAGCATTCCCCTTCAGGGAACAGGGAAAAAAGAGTATGATCCGATCATCGAGATATCTGCCAAACCACCTCCATTATTAGGCCAGCAGGAGCTTATCTCCAGCTCACGCACACATTGAACAGAAATGTTTGTGTCATTCTAACGCATCGCGTCTTTACTTACTACTACATCTACGCTGCCAAAGCGTAAGCAAGCACGTTGTTTGGTTTGCCGGCAAGTGTAGGTAGGCTTTGCAATCTGCTTTGATGGTAGTAGAAGGAACCCATGCGTTTTGCGTAGAGAAATAGTATAGGAGCCGACGCGTATGCAAGGGGAGAGGTGGTATACGCCGTCCATTAGGAAGCACGTGTTGGCAACAGAGTCTGCAACATTGTATGAGATGGATCGTTTTTTTTACCCTGTAATCGCAATGATCTACTTTGACGGTCGTTAATAATATTATAATGTTAAAATGATGATACACACGATTGGTAGACATACGTTTAAATATGGTTTCACATACGGCCTGGAATTGTATGCGGATGAAGAGAGAAAAGGGTGGGTGGGAGGGAGGGTAGATGGAGGGGAAAAGGTGACATTTTTTTTGGGTAAGAAACGCTTCATCGTAAAGTAGCAGCTAGATGTATGATGCTTTGTAATGATAAACATAAGTTATTGAAAATATAATTACTAATATTGTATAATCTTTTTAGTGTGGAAATTGGTGAATCAGTTCGCGGCGAAGATGTGTACATCGTGCAGTCAGGTTCCGGTGAAATCAATGATAACTTGATGGAGCTGCTGATTATGATCAACGCGTGCAAGATTGCATCGGCTTCTCGTGTGACTGCAGTCATACCATGCTTCCCTTACGCACGGCAGGATAAGAAAGATAAGGTACGTTGTTATAGACTCGAGGTGATGGCAATGCGGCGCGAACACCCCATCCTTTTTTAATGCTTTGCGTTCCTGTGCGCAAAGCCAACGCTGCACCTTTGTTACGATACAATGTTCTCGCTCTTGGTGAATGAAAGAGTGGTTAGATGTGCTTAAGTTTCTATGCGGGAACCGGTTGAATGGGCAGGATGTGTAAAGTGATTTTGATTTTTGTAAACAATAGCTTGCGAATGATCACATGTGAATTGAATTTTGTTGCTTGCCCCAACGATCGTACACAGTAAAATGTAAGATTAGTCTAAGAACATGTACAAACCCCAACCCCCCCTCCCAAAGCTTTAGGTTTCGGATGATAATGTGGAAATATCGGTTGCTTTTAGTAACAGTTGACAGTGCTTGTAATGTTAACATCATCGGCCACAAACGATGCTGCGATAACAAACGATGCTGCGATTCAATGTCCTGGTGGAGGGTTGGTTTTCACATGAAATTGTTTCTAGGCATTAATCTTCCAAACAGTAAAAGGAAAGCACTGATGATGATGATGTTGATGATGATGTTGATGCCGATCGATCATGTTCCACTTCTACGATGGTGGTGGGAAAGAGGCAACCGCGTCGGGAACGCGCTTCCGTTTCGATGAGCGATAGTGAATAATATTATTCAAAATAGCTGAAGGATAGAGCAGGCTGCGGGATCGATCGCCAGAGCAGCTGATCTGTTTTCCCAGTTTCTTTCGAAAGGTTATCAGTGGTGGTGGCAGAAAAGACGAAACGGTTTAAAATGATTTCGTCAATCAACTCGCTTTCTAACGAGTTGCTGTGTCAGATGCTGTGAACGATGACGAAAGCACTGTAAGATGGAGTACATCGTGATTATTATAAATGCGTCAAGAATGTAGTACATGTTGCGAGGGGTAGCACGAGTCTGGCGAATGTTTACAAACACCCTCTTATCGGCAGAAAGTCAATCATTCGTCGTCGACGATCAGCCCAGCTCTGGGGGAATGTGCTTTCTAGGGCAAGCCCTCTATTCTAGGGACTTGTTTTCATAACAAATACGTATACATATATACATATATATGCATATATACATGGTCATGTGTAAATGGCAACGATACAATACTTTCTGTGGAGCAGACGGAATTATTGACCAGTATTAATATAAAGTACGCGTTATACAAAGAGTAACAACAACAAAAACCTGTTTAAACTAATATATTTTTCTTTCCTTTTTTGATACATATATGTATACATAATTGATGTATTGGTTTGGTCCACGTTATGGCCTTGTCCTCAACCTACCCACTACACATCACATCACACAGACAGGCGACGATAAGCTGGCAGAGCTCATGAAAACCAATGAGTGGAAGTTCCGGGTAGGGCCAAAGAACGGTTTTTTCTTGGCTGTTTTTTTTTTATACTTCATCGTATTAAGAATATGTATTTTTGTCATTTGTTTGAGTCCTAGCATATTGTGTGTTGATGGTACATCTCATTCCATACACAGAGATAGGGACATCGTTTTGAAATGCGCAAAAAACCTCTAACTATTTTGTGCCTATGGTCTGTGGAGTATTGTGGTTGAACCTGTTTAATCATTCGATTCGTGTATGTTTTACACTTGGAATCAAACGTTAAAATAAGACTAATTTTATGGTAAAGAAAAAGAGGCGTTATTTACTTACAAATATGTTTTTTTTTCTTTGCGTGCAAATCTCGGGTGCAATTTATATTAATCCGTTAGCCTAGGATGTTACCACGTTTCAACTATTGTTCTGTCCACTAATAACACTCTGCCACACTTGGTACGAAGAATCATTTTCATCGCTGCATTTTCCTTCTCTTGCGTTTTGTTATTGCAAATCGTGACGCGATGATAAGCACATCAGAATGTTAATGCAACACAAATTATTTCCACATTGGCAATCAAGAAATTGGCGTATTTAATTAATTGAGAAAATGTAAAACAAACCAAAACACATTAGTGAAGCGTTTTGTATAATTTAAGAATTATTTATGTTTATCATTTACGTTTTTTTTGAACAATAATTGACATTTTTGCTGTTCTGTACTATTCATTGTATGTCTTTCATCGTCTTTCGTGTTTTGTGTTTTGTAAATCGGGTTTTGTTTTTTGTTTTTTTTTTTGTAAATGTAAAAACAATCAATCGCCAAAAGCAGTGGAATGTAATACGGTAGACGCGAGTAGTTAATGATTGATTTATGTTTGTTTTGTATGTATTGTGGAGTTATTTTACGAAGCGCCATAAGGGAGAGACACTAAGCTGTTGATTTGTTCATCTTTTCTTTACATCTCTCGGGTTTACAGGTGCTCTTCGTGGTTTTCTATCAATATGCGTCTTTTTGTTTTTGCACAAAACATGCTGCTCACGTTTAATTCCCTTTTTTCATAAATACAAAGCATTGCCTAAAAAAAGGCTTTAAAAGCTCCTACTCATTTGCGTTAAATAGCCTGATGATTGTTAAAAGACAACGTGTAGGAAAGAAACAGATGTGTGCAGTTTCGAAAGGATCGATGTAATATCCTGTACAACCGGTAGCTTCACTGTAATCATGCCTGAAACATTATCTTACGTTTTCTCTTTCTCTTTTTTTCCTCATGTTTCCGTTCTGTATCATTGTGTTTAACCATTTCTCACCCATCTTAGGATTACATACCAGAGGCCTATCTAGTGAGTAGTGAAAAAAAAATCATGGAAGTTCAGGTAGCAAAAGAATATGCGAGTGTCCCTTCCTTTTAGGCAGATGCTTTATTAAAATTGTGTAGAAAAATTCACGGCATAAAGCGGATCGAATCTCTGTTGTTATAGCAAACATTCTAAAGCCAATGTGTGTGTTTCGAGTATGTCTAGAAATGGCCTTGTACATATAGCGGGTTTTGTTGCAAAATGCACCTGACCAGAGAGTTTGTGTTTTCAATTTTTTACACACGAATTATTGTTCAGCTTAGCACCACTTTTATTCCCTGCTCTCTCTCTCTCTCTCTCTCTTTCTCTAATACGTCGCTCTCCCGAATGTTTTAAGTAAAGAACATTGGATAATAATCCAATGTAATTTGTTTTACACCGAATTTAGATATTTATGTTTCAACCAAACTATTCTTTATCAAAAGTATCATTCGATTGCTTCATTTCCATGCGTTTGTTTTACCCTGTGGAACACTGTTACATTGTTTCAGTGTACATTTCAAATTTTCGTGGTCATGGCCTTTTCTTGCTCCCTTTATTCCCTTTGCACTGATGTGGTTTGTATGTGAGATGCATAGTTGATACGATCATTCAATAAAACATTGGGCAATTTGTGGAAAAAACAGAACCGAAATATTAATCTTACTCGCTTTTATACTCATCCTAACACCGATACTGGGATGCATGTCCGTAACAGCAGTGCGTTGTTGTATGGTACACTTGTGCGCAATGATCTCGACTAATCTAAGGGAAAAATTAACAACAATAAGTACAATATCATTAAATGTGTTGCAAATGTGTTTTTTTTTCTTAATTTATTTTGGTTTGGGATTGTTGCTAGGTTTATGGTTGATCGAGAAACGGTAACAAACGTGTACCTCTTTTCTGTAATTGCTTGTTTTCTGCGCTTTTTTCCATCCTATACAGAGCCGTGCGCCGATTTCTGCCAAATTGGTAGCAAATATGCTTTCCGTTGCGGGTGCCGATCATATCATTACAATGGATTTGCACGCTTCACAGATTCAGGTAAGCTAGTCGATCTGAAGTGGGCACTGGTGTTGCTAAGGAAGAACAATCCGAGATCAGATTGTAATGATTTTCTATTGCAGGGTTTCTTCGATATACCGGTCGACAATTTGTACGCCGAACCGGCAGTACTGAAATGGATCAGGGAAAACATTGCCGAGTGGCGGAACTCCATCATTGTGTCGCCGGATGCGGGCGGTGCGAAACGTGTTACCTCCATCGCGGATCGGTTAAACGTGGAGTTCGCTTTGATCCACAAGGAGCGTAAGAAGGCAAACGAGGTCGCCTCGATGGTGCTGGTTGGCGATGTGAAGGATCGTGTGGCGATCCTGGTAGACGATATGGCCGACACGTGTGGCACCATTTGCCACGCGGCGGACAAGCTGGTAGAGGCTGGTGCAACGAAAGTTTACGCCATACTGACGCACGGCATCTTCAGCGGGCCGGCCATCTCAAGGATAAACAATGCTTGCTTTGAGGCAGTAGTAGTGACAAATACGATCCCGCAGGATGGCCATATGAAGGATTGTCCCAAAATTCAGGTACGATCGAAATGAATGCTTTGTGTCAGTATGATGAATGTGTAATTATTGTCTTGTGCTTTCGCCCTTTTTACAGTGCATCGACGTTTCGATGATGTTCGCCGAGGCGGTCCGTCGGACGCACAACGGAGAAAGCGTGTCGTATCTGTTTTCTAACGTTCCTTACTAAAACACCACACCACACCGCGTTTTCTAAATACCAGAGTGTGTATACCTCTGCTCTTCTAAGCTATGACACAGATACACAAACACACATAGCTCTACACCTTACACCATAGTCATTGTCTCCAATACGATTGGAATTCGTGGCCCGGAAGTCGGAAAGCGGAAATTAAACACAACAACAACAACAGATTTCATTGTTTCTTATCGGTTATACGTAAATTTTGCATACCCACGCGTTCTAAAATAGAAAATCTAAAATATGTATTCATCATCATGAATCATGATCCAGTGTACAACATGGGGGTAGTCATAAACAAAAAAAAAGAGAATAAGTACGTGCAAAAGGTAGATCAGGATGTGAGGAAAGAACGTTAAAAATACATTTGCCAGCAGCCATTTATTTGTGCAGCATAACAAAAACGTTGGGAAGTAAGAACTGAGAACAGGGTCAAGCATAACAGCCGTTATGCTTGCATAAATAAGGACAGTTTTGGATGTGTTCCTTCAAATGAGCGTTTACGTGTTTCATACGTTTCATATGCACTCTGTGAAATGAAACAGTTCCACATAACAGTTGTTCGATTTGTTTTAGACGCAGTCCGAAAGTGCTATAAAAAGACAAGTTGCGATTTGCATTTTTTTTTGTTGTAAATTTGTTAGCAGTACCCCTAGATCCGATTTGCGGTCGAGTACTACAAATACTGAAAGAATCAAATGATTCGTGTTTGGTTTGCAAATAGTGGAGCATAAACGTTTGTTATGTTTTGTTTTTTGTTTTCTTTTCTTTCTGTATAACAACCGAAAAGGTGTAAAAGAACATGTGCATTCTAGGTGCTAGAGTCTGGCTAATTTCTGTAAGGACTAGGCAGTAACCATGTAAACAACAATTGTGTGTTATTTGAAGGCAAACGGAACACATCCTTTTATAGTAAGGTATCAAATATCGAGAATCTGGTCCATGTGGCATACACCGCGCGTTTGTACATTAGATAAGGTTGAGAGTCAGGGCAGTGAATGATAGGGGGATACTCCTGTAATTGGATGCAATTGCGCTACCGTGCAACAAAACTTCTTTTCTGGCAATATTTCACACATCATATAGTTTGTTTTGTTATTTGGCTTTGTCCTCGCAAACCGTGTTGTGACGGCGACTCTCCTCCTCTTTTTGGTCCCATAGATCCATTGCGACGTGTTTCTATACGAATGTAACAGACAAACACACAGACAGACATATGTTTTATTTTATGGTACAATCTATGTTTAGTTTACTATTATTTGATATAAAACCACATTAGCTAGTGCTGATATTAGCTACCAAAATAGCGTCGTCCTGTTATGAGTGTTACAGAACCGACAGAAAGAAATGCTGATTGGAGAGTAATTTTGTAATAAATAGCACAATTTGAGCATTCAGCCATTGTGAGGCAGCTTTATTTCGAATTGAAAGAAACGTATAACGCACATATTCAGCTGTGCACACAAACCAAATTATGCCTCTGGACGCTATATCACGCAGTAAAGCAAATACAAGTGCCACTAAAACAGAACAGCAAAATTTATTGACAACATTCTACACGTGGGTGGAGGGGAGGTCAAAAGCAATAAATATAATTAATTTCTCGAATCTTGCATCCGGTTTTTTGTATCATCACAATCGTTCTTTTGCTACGGAAAGAGTGTTTTTAAGCCAAGCTTCAACTAGTACAAAGACTAGCAGTAATGTAATATCCATTCTACTAACACAAAAAAGTAACACGGCCTGGCCGTTTCATCTTGAGTAGAACCTAAGAACGTCTAAATTATTGAGCAATTGCTTTCTACCTTTTCCCTAACTGCAGGCTTTACATGTAATCTTATTCCGTGGCCCTAATGTGTGTTGTTTTTTGTTGTTGCTTTGTGCCGCATATTGATAACTCCAATAGGGGGAAGTGTTTGGTTTAGATAAGGATCGGGGGGTTTGATAATTGAAATGAACCATTTCATTCGTCACTCTCGTTTGCGCGTTCGATGGGGGAAAATGTGATGGAACGAAACATGAGCATTTACATTAATACTTCGTTGCCGCTGAATATACCTTTGGTTTTCGCCTAAATGTTCTAAACGTCGGTTCGTTCTAGACATTGTGCTGTACGATAGGGAGAAGGATCTGATGAGCCTTATCGATTTGTCAGTGCGTCACGTACTGCTACAAGTAGTGTGTTGATGTTTCTTTACGTTGCTAAGTACATGTCATGGTATGGCACAGTAGGCCGCTAAGCTTATAAGTGAGGTGACTAGTAGTAGCCCTAGTCGTCTTTGGTTCGACCCTTGGGCAGTGTCACATCGAAAACAATCGGTTGATTATTGGGCAGGTAGTTAATGTCGCAGGTGGATGCATTCACAAAGATAATTCGACCATCCGAAGTGATTCCGTAGCCTTCGTGCACATGTCCGAAAACGTGGTACTTTGGCTTAACTCGCTGCTGCACCGTTGCAAGCAACTCCACACAACCTGCTCGCACTCCGGAACAGCAAAGATCCCCATGCCCAACGGGGGGCGTGTGCGTCACGAGTATATCCACGTTCTCCGGTATTTGTTCCCATTTCTCGAGACACGCCTGGCCGCGCTTCACGTTAAATGCCCATTTGCAAAACTCGGGCTGCCAGGGTGTGCCGTAGATCTTTAATCCGTACAGCTCGACACATTCATCCTGGAGGTAGGTACAGCTGCTCAAATATTGTCGAATGTTTTCGGTTTTCACGGCCTCCGCGAGGCTTTCCTTCGAGTTGCCGAGCGTCGGTATTTCATCCAACAGTGTGGAGCCCGTCTTCTTGCAACAGGCACTTGCATTTTGAAACGGATGGGTGAAGGTGTGATCGAAACTAAGCTCATGGTTCCCAGCAATCACCAGCTTGTGTTTGTGCGGCAGTTTTTCTGTGGACGCGAGAGAGAAAAACAAATAGGTTAGGTAGTAAGGCTTGGTCTGCTGGAGGGAATGGATGGTAAAATAAACTTACTTAACCACTCGTTGAAATCGACCACCTCATCCAGCTTGCCGCAGCGTGTAAAGTCTCCGGCGTGGATAAAGATATCGCCGTCCGGAATGTCGAATTTGATGTGATGCGTCAACGAGTGGGTATCGGACATGCAAACGACGCGCACCTTGTTCGATGGAACGTCCACGGCCGGGGGTTTTGTGTTGATTTTTATAACGCGCTGGGACTTTGATAATTCCTTCCATGCCGATGTAGGATCGTGCGTTAGCGGGTGGATATCAATCTTCATAGCCGAGGCGATATTGTTCAGTAGAGCTGGTGGACACTAGCGATGGATTTGCACGATTGACAGTTGGAGCCGGATCGCTAGGCTGCAACCCAAGCAACAAAAGGAACATACTTTCTCGCTCTCTCAGGGTTACCGGTCTATTGGGTAAAACGAGAAAGCTGTAGTTGGTTGGTGTTAGTTGTAGTTGGGAACGTCCCGTCACGTATACTTGACACTTCGTTTACTTTCTCTTCTTGTTTTTTTTATGTTCTAGCATTGTGCTCCATTGCATTTTGTTTTCATAGAGCACGGAAATGTAAATTTCACCTCAAAGTTAGTTAATCCACATATGTTTTCAGAAAAAAGAAACACATAATTGATGTATTGATTTAACTCCACTGATATCACTCATAATTTATTTTTCTTCTGTTTTCTACGTTGTTTTTTTCGATTTTATCCACGTCTCTTTCTATCTCTCTCTTACATAAAAAGAAAAAGCAAACACAATCGATGCTTTACGCACAATTGAAAACTTTAATTAACTAATGGGCTATATACGGTAGTTACGCGACGAAAGGTGTGCTAAAGCAAAGTTCGTTCCTGCGCTGGTCGGTCTGACTCTATGTTCCGCATGTTGGTTGTTTTCAACACTGTTTCGGGATGCTTCCACTTCAACATCTCAACTCAGTGCTTCAAGGAACGTCTCCGACTTCTGCCGTTTCCGCAGTGAATTGCGATACAAATCTTGTTTTTGCTATGTATGTTTGTGTGTACTGTTACCTATCTTCATAAGGCCATACGGCCCGTTGAAGATTAAACAATAAATAATAAAGTGTCTTTTAATTATATTCTACTAACCATTTTTATTGTAACCTCGGCTAGTTTTCGATTACAAATCAAAGTAAGTTAAAAAAAATCACTGATTGTGAATTAAAATAGTTTATCCCGAGTACATTCCGTGCTTGCACTTTCTGGAAGAAACGTTGGTATAAATATGTTTATATTCCACTTAACAACCACTAATGGACGTCAATTAACACGCCATATTTGCTGACAGATTAATTTACTGTCTGAAGGAAATGCACCCAATTTGGTTTGTCGGGTATCGCGAGCTTACATTGTTTACGTAAACAGCTGATTGACAACAAAGCCGGGTGCGACCGTGAGCTGTTTCACTGAGGACAGAAAGAGGAACCGAGTAGTGAATGATTCAACTTTAAATGAACGTATTTATAATCTTACCACTTGGAGTGAATCCGCAACACGTTAGATAGTTAAAGAGATGCCCGAGTGATAAACAATAATCAGCTGATGAATATGTTGTTGCAAGCTGTGCGCCCTGTTCGATCCGTCATCGGAGAAGTGGTGTTTTTTGCCGTCACTGTGAACCGTTTGACAGCTGAATAAAAGCAACAAAAAAGAAGAGCATCAGAAAGAGGAAAAGTTGCATTATTAACACAACATAGCAAAACTGTTCGATCAATAGTGAAAAGTGAAAAGCGTGGAATAGTGTTTACAGAAGTTGTTTTTGTTTGTAGTAAACGGCTGGGATTGGGCTGTAAATCGACTACCCGTTCGACGGTCGTCGTTTAGCCCACACTCACTCGCACAATGCAGCGCGAAGTTGCTGACGATGGGACCGAGATGGTCGACAATGGCGAAGATAATCCGTCCACAAGCAGCACTAACTTAGCATCCACCAGTGCAGGTAAATGGTCAAATAATGTGGATTAATTTAGTGCAAACATATTGCCCAAAGTCCAAGGTTCTCCTGATCGAAAGCTGCCCTAAATTACCTTCATCCCATTAAACCCCTCCCCTTCCCACCCCCTCTGATGGCATAGCATCAATGTTGGGTGCCGTTGCGTTGCGGATGTGCTTACTAGATGTCTTGACATTGCAGTAACATGAAGCTTATATCAGATGTATCCAGCAGGGTGAAAAAAAACAAACATGTTCTGTAAGTGAAATTTACGTAACTGGACAAAGCATGGGGATACTGGATGGCTTCCAATGTGACTATGTATGCAAAACTCCAAAGAACTTCCATGACGTGAAATGCAGCACAGAAACCATCATACCACCAATGTTTACATACGCTTCGCTTTGTTTTGCTGATGTATGGCGATCCGTTTGATGACAGTACGCTAATGTTACGAAGTTCTAAATACGAAGTTCCAAAGGCTTTTCCAGTACGGTTTGGAATTGTTTGTGATACATGAAGCTGCCTAGCTGTTTCAATTCTATATGAAACAACATTCTAGATAGCTGAACATCAACGCATCAATGGGCGTTATGTTTGATAGGAGGAGACTACTACTTAATCACATACGGAGGCCTTCCCAATTGATGGTACAGATCCATCGGCTGACTTGTCTACGATTTTTGCTCTGCTCATATGCATTGCAAAACACGGGTTATTGAATATTCTTGAATAGTACTCCAAATAATATCATTTATCGCACAGAAGATTAATGTCATTCAAGCTCACACTATTGATGTTTAAAACTGGTTTAATCGTGTAAACATCTCTATATGTTGGGTGTCTATGATGCGGTGTATGTTAAGGCAACATGTTAGGGTCCATGCATTGTTTGTGCCTACTGGACTTATTACACTTCACCGAGCCCAGTCTAGGTCCGACTTTCATATTAGCCCGTTTTAGCATACAGCGGCGGCGCCCTTCTGTCTGAAGTCTCATAATTTCACTTCAATATGTGAAGAGTAGTACCAATTATCAAACTTTTTACGAACCTTTTTATGCATGTGTTGTGAAGTAGTGAAGTCAACTCTCTTGTAAGTATACTAACCATGCCCCTTATGGATTGCATTTTGAGTTGAATGGCTAATTTTCTACGCTGATTGTTTCAAATAACTTCTGCCGGGAATGGTTCCTTCTCCAGTAGCGGACACAGATACTGTATCGGTTCCTGTAGTGGTACAGGGTCACGATTCATTCCATTACTGGGATACTAGATCTATCTTCTTCTGGTATCGGAGGGAGTAGTAGGGAGCAGTTCCAGAAATGGTATGGATTGGAGAACAGCTCCAAGATCGGTATGAGTTCTGCATAATTACTAATTACGCAATACAATAATTATGTTATTGATTCAGAAACATTACCATGTCAAATATAGGTTCGGGATCTGTTTCAGGATGGGCATTGGATATGGTTCAGATATGTTCCTGGATCTTTATCGGTGTGGTATAAAGGGTATCTATTTTGTAAAAAAAATCTTTCGCGTATCACGCATGTTTACGCTACGGAACACAGGTTGGAGACCACAAATCGTACAATCGTTCGTTTCATTTGCGCAAAAAGGTTGACATTTGATGTAAACAACTACAGTTCACGGTCGGTAATCCGCACCTT
This sequence comes from Anopheles gambiae, assembly GCF_943734735.2. Taxonomy (NCBI): domain Eukaryota; kingdom Metazoa; phylum Arthropoda; class Insecta; order Diptera; family Culicidae; genus Anopheles; species Anopheles gambiae. Next base: position 67,703,222 of record NC_064601.1, on the reverse strand, counting down.
TTTAATCCGCAATAAACTTTCTTTGTAAAACATGAAAATATATTTAATGTAATATATTAACTCTTGAACTGAGACAAAAATAAGCTTTACAGTAAAAGAGAGTTTTGCAGAGACAGTAAGATGTTTAAAAAAACACATCAAAACGACTTTCGATAATCTGCACTCTATCAAGTGCTAATTACCGAGCGTGAACTGTATACGAAACAAAAATTACGGTCTGATATCCATATTCCATATTGTATGAGTTGCAAATATTTTCAAAGCGCTGTAAATATTTTCAAAGCGCTCCGATAAATTCGGAATCGACTCCGGAAGGTAGGTCCGCGCTCCAATATCCGGAGTCGTTCGGAGTCGTCCGGAGTCGTCCGGAGTCGCCCGGAGTCGGAGTCGTCCGGAGTCGTTCGGAGTCGTTCGGAGTCGTTCGGAGTCGTCCGGAGTCGTTCGGAGTCGTTCGGAGTCGTTCGGAGACGTTCGGAGCCGTCCGGAGTCGTCCGGAGTCGGAATCGTTCCGAGTCGTCCGGAGTCGTCCGGAGTCGCCCGGAGTCATCCGGAGTCGTCTGGAGTCGAACGACTCCGAACGACTCCGAACGACTCCGAACGATTCCGACTCCGGACGACTCCGGACGGCTCCGAACGTCTCCGAACGACTCCGAACGACTCCGAACGACTCCGGACGACTCCGAACGACTCCGAACGACTCCGAACGACTCCGGACGACTCCGACTCCGGGCGACTCCGGACGACTCCGGACGACTCCGAACGACTCCGGATATTGGAGCGCGGACCTACCTTCCGGAGTCGATTCCGAATTTATCGGAGTCGGATCGGAGTCGACTCCGGATTTTTGCCAACTTTAGCCATCACTAATCTTATGTTGTTGTAGTGTTGCTTCGCAAAAAGAGGTTTTAACCGGTAACCGGCATTTATCATAGTATCAATTGTTTTTTTGTTTTGTAGTTTTGTAGATTTTCTATGTAACAAATGTTAGTCACATTTTATCAACTGAAAATCAACAGCTTTTTTCTATTTTTTGTAAACAAAATCCAGCTCGACTTAAGATAGTATATTCTTGTGTACGTTTGCGTTATCCTTTTACATTTCAAACTACAGTGAAACCCCTCCTAATGAATAGCCCTTATTGCAAGTTTTTCGCATAACGAGCAAATCTAAATCCTGCACAAATACTCGCTTAACGAGTAAAATCTCGCACAACGATCAATATTAAAACAAATTAATCAATAATGGTTGTATAAAATACACTCATAAGTTCATAAAACATAAATAGAAATAAATAGATTTTGAGCCTTGGAATTCATCTTTGCTGTGAAATAATGCTTAAATAAATGGTGCCCATTTTGCCCCCCCCCCTGCTTATTTTGCCCCGTTGATCCCTACAAAGAATAGTTTAATATTTATATTTAATATTGTATAACAAAAAATGTTTTATATTAAAAAAATACTAACAGCCTAAATGTCTTACAACTTATATTGTTATCAACATATCAACTTAGATATGGATATCAACACCATACTCTTCATTGACACAAATCAATAAATAGATTTATAACATCGCCAAAAACATTTAAAGAAGAACAATACACCACACGTGGGAATAATTATAAAATTGTCCGATACTTCCTGCGCTTCACATTCTACTTGCTTTGACAAACAAAGCGATTACAGACAAATTTGGCAGCAATGTCTCGAGTAAAGTCTCTAACAAGCTAACCGATATTTTTCCGTTTGAATCAGATAATCGGCACTTATATGTTTCAAATAAAGTTTTTTTTTTTTTAATTTAAATGATATTTTACCAACGGGTCGGCGTCGCTTATGCTTTCTTGCACATACCGGAGTTGTTGCACCTCCTGAACCTACTTGTACCGGGTTGATCCGAACGACTCCGGGTCGCTTACGGATGGCTCCGACCCGATAGGTTCGGGTCGACCCGCCCATCACGCCCAGGCTCTATAGTAGGAGAAAGCTGGGCAAAATGGGCATGTTAAGCAGTTAACTGAATATTCCTTTGAATATGCCACAAAACAGAATTGTTCTTTCATTATTGTATGCCTCCACCCTTTATCTATGGATTAAAATTGCCACATAGAAGTAAAACAACTTAAAACCATGAAAACAGTGTAAAATAAAAGTTTATGTTTTACGAGAAGCTATTTTGACACGCGCGGTAAAATGGGCATAGCCCTGGGGCAAAATGGGCATATGTAAACAAACTGTGAAACGTCAAAACACTGGGGCAATTTGGGCCACAACAACTGCGCTTAGGTAATGGTCTATGCTTTTGCGCACGTTTTGTGAAATGTATTTTCGTTCTATCTTTTGTTTTGCTGGTTAAAATTCTTCCAAAAATATGTTATCATAATTAAAACAGTTTTTATACGTTTAAATCTACAAAATCGAATGTTTTGAAGCTGTGCCTGTTATCGTTATTGAGGCGACAAATACAACACCATAGCCTCACCAAGCGCCGTAGGTCAAAAGCATCTGCCCATTTTGCCCCACGTGAAGCATTTTTGTTATATTAGTAAAAATACGCAATCAATCGCCTTGCTTTCTTCAGAAAAATTGTATAGAAATATAATTTCTTTAAAAATATATCATGTAAAACTTCAACGCATCCCTGTGACACTGGTTTAAGCTTATTTTCGAAGTGACGAAAAATTACATCAATATGCTAGTAAACCTTATTTTGCATTTTTCTTGGTTATTTGTTATGTAAGGGTTATGAAACTTATATGGTGTTCATAGAACACACCAATGACTATATTTTGAGCATTGGAAAGTATCTTTGTAGTCAAACAATGCTTAAACAGAAGGTGCCCATTTTGCCCCATATGCTCATTTTGCCCCGCTTTCCCCTATATCTTCACAAATTTGTCAATTTTACCATGTTCTTATATTTCGCGTAACGTCCTACGCGGACATGCCCGCCCATACAGGCTTTCGAGACTTTATTCATTACCATGCAGCCGGATATTCAATCCTTGCTACGGGGGGACGGTCCATTCTAGGCTTGAACCCATGACGGGCATGTTATTGAGTCGTTCGAGTTGACGACTGTACCACGGGACCGCCCTCTGAATTTTACCATGTTACATAAATAATAAAAAGTGTGCATCTCCAAATAAAATGGCTTTGTTTGATTTTTATCTCACCATTCTTAAGCAAGAGTCTAATATGCATCCTTCATATTTTAATCCTTGTGTTTTGCTTCCTTGAATCCTTGCATGTATCAAATACATAAACAAAGCAGCTACCATTTGTCATTAGCAAACATTTGCCCCAGTGCGCACGGTGTGCTGTGTGTGGCCATCTCTGTGTTGTAGTTACTGCTGCTGCTGCTGCCACTGCTGTTTTTACACTGTTCGTTCACGCTTGGGTCGAAAAATGATAGATAACAACACGTTACTGTGACGCGCACTTCAATGTTGTTTGGTACGCAGTGAGATTCAAAGTCATGTGGCTGAGACGACGATGTCTGTCCGTCTGTTTTTGATGCGCACGCCGGGCGGGAGGGATGGTGGGGTGAGATTATTTTTTTATTCCGGTCAGTGTGTTGACACTAACAGAAGCGTGTGATATATTGACGAAAATAATTGAACCATTGAGCGCGATTTGTGTGTAATGTACTACTCCGTTCGGAAGCATTCGGGTTCAAAATGCAGTGAAGTTGTTTGATATAAAAACGAAATTAAATCATAACTAAGTTTGTGTGTGGTACAGTGGATTGGAATATATTATACAGATCAGTGAGCTTTCGTTAGTGTTTTTTTCATCGTCCAAAATTCTTTACCTAACAAATGAAGCATAAACACAAACGGGCTAGTGTGGTTATCAACTAATTGCGTTTACAATAAGTGGTTGCTGAGTTCAAATTTGAACTGTACAGACCTTCGTTGCTCTGCGAAATGGATAAATCGTGTGACTTAACGATTGCTAACGAGCCAGCTTAAGGTGGACAGAGATAGTAGAAGCAGCGAAAAGCAAGTCTTCAAGTATGAGATTAGGTTATCAATAAGCAAGATCACGGTTGTGATACGTTTAAGTTTAGTTTTATTCTTTTAGCTTATTCAACGTTATGTGATTCTGATTCATTATTTTAAGCGTTATTCAACGTTATGTGATTCTACGTGTAATGGTTATTTGGTTAGAGAACGTTTGCACGAAGTTGGCACCAAACAGTGTGAGCGTGTCGATCCGGTAATACTATATCGATATTCACGAATATTGTTGGATATAATGTGCGATTTTTCTGCTCACATGTTTGTTGATGTGTGATCGTTGATCAAATACACGATGTTGTTGGAGGAAGATCAGTGAATCGGTAATCGGTGCTATTCAAACGAGACGTCTCTATAGTGACGGAAGAAAGTGTATCCCGCCGGGATAGGATATGAATTATTCTTGCTGCCGAAAGTGAACTAGTTACGTCTGTGTGTGTGTGTGTGTGTGTGTGTGTGTGTGTGTGTGTGTGTGTGTGTGTGTGTGTGTGTGTTTTTTTTACAAAAAAAAGCAAAAAATCATCCCACAGTCGATCACCGTTCTGCGCGGTTTGATGCTAAAAATGGCACCTTACACGGGACATAACTAGCCACTGTGCTTCCTTCCATCTTCTTGTCCGCTGGTCTGACGGGCCGGGTTGATAGAAAAAGGAAGACAAAACAAGGGTAGGGTGTAGTGGCTGTTTCTTTGGCTTCTCGTTTTCAATGTTCTGTTAATAGTGGCTGGCGGTGGTGGTTTGTAGGGAGATGTGTTTGTTGCGTACTGAGCGTATATTAAAGAGCAGGTGGCACGGAATCAACGATTCGCTTCCAGGCCATCATTTTTAGAGCAGTGTGTCAATCAAAGTGAGAATCAAACAACCTGTTTATGTTCGAACGCAACAGTTTGCATGGAAAATTGCTTAGAATAGTGGCCCGCTTTGGGCACGCACTTGCGCTACTGTCCCCTGCACGTGAGTATATTCGAACGAGTCTAACAGGATAAAACAATTATTACATCGTTTATATTGGTGATATCTGTGGAAAATAATAACCACAACTGTGGCGTAAAAGAGAGAGAGAGAGAGGGAGAGGGAAAACCCATTAGCGTCTGAAGCTAGACGGGCCGCAAATCGTATCCTACGTAAATGCACGCTGTAGAGATGGATGGTTATTTTTGAAATACCGCACGTGCTGTACATGTTTTGGTAATGAATGTTTATTTTTTGCAATTTGTGACCGGTGTGGTGTTGTGTGAAAGAATAAAAAAACCTCTTTTTTTGTTCCATTTCGGGGTTTTCAGCTGTTTTGCTGTTCTAACCATGCTAAAAAGATCAAAGACCGTTGCTTCATTTTCCCCGACGTTGTTATTTCATTTCCCCGATATTTCATCCTAATTTTGGCGTATAATATTTACTGGTATGGTATGGTTTATATTTGCTGTATCTGTTGGAACTGAGCGAACTATTTTTGGTAACGTATTTTTATAGATGATCAATATCAATTGTTGCATAGTAGGTAAAACAGTACATTGTAATTGATATCTAAACTTTGGTCTCGGTAAGACTGTAGTTTGTAATAGTGTCGTTTATTGATTGTGCACCGCCGGTACACTGCTGCGCGCGTTACGTACATTTACGCCAGCTGTTTTATGTGCTTCTGTTCTGAGGATTTTGGAATTAGCAAGAGTCACGTGGCAAAATGGCGCGATTCTGTTACTTCCGTTTACCGTTTGTTTGTTGCCATCGCTGTCGAATGGGAAGCTTTCGTTTGCCATTATCGATCTCTAGTCGATTGGCAGTGTCTATTTCAGTTGTAACGTAACTTCCGTTAAGAAAGGTTGTGGAAAATTCCTGTTCGAAGATAAGTACAAAAGTGTACTATAGAATAACAGAAGCGGAATATTGGTACAATCGGTCAAATTTCTCAAAAAGGGAAAACAACATTCAGTTGTTTAGTAACGTGTAGTATTGTGTAAATGAAAATGTAACGCAAAAAATGCAGATAATCATTATCCTAGCGCCGCTTGACATATCATCGGATATGCTCAATAAGTTCGGAAGCATTTCACATCATTTCATGTAAAAAAAGTGTAGTTGCACGGTTTCATTATGTTGTTCGAACAAATATATCCCATGTGACGAGGTTTTCATACGCATTTTCCTGTGCGGTTTCGTGGAAATAGCTGGAGAAATTAAAACGGGGGTTGATTGTCGTGGTTCATGTAATAATCGGAAAGATGTAAATGTAGCGAATGCATAAATTAAATGCTTCCACGAATCTACGAAGCGGGACAATGGGATATTTGATTACTTAAAAATATTTGCGTTTACTTAATGAAATGCAGTTTATCCCCAGCCATCGTCTGCATGTTTTGTTCGGGCATATTATACTAAATATAGTGCTTGTCTGTTTAGTTGGGCATTGAAAACATGTTTACCACTACCAAAAATACCTTTTGAAGTATTTACTAACCTGTTACTTTCTCCTCGTTTGTTTCGTAGAATCTCAACACAATAGTGAGGCCTCAAATGTAGCAGTAAATCAACAGCAGAATATCTCCATTCATCATGATACGACCGGATCTGCAGGCGTCGGAGTAGTTGCCGGTCAGTCTGACAGTGTACGCAGCACGCCGAAACTTAGCAACGATCGTACCTCGAAGAATGGATCTCAAATGCAACTGTCTCAATTGGCACCAGGCTCCGGAAGTGGTGGCCTGTCTGCCTGTGGTCTTTCTGGAGCAAACAGTACAGTTGTAGATGAAGGCGATACCATTACCGTGATCGAACGTCCGGTTCATATTGAAACTTCGGAACCATCAAAATCACCTCTAGGCGTCGTGAACACTACTTCCGTGCGGCTTAGCTTGTTGCCGTGGAATAGCCACAACCGGTCAGCGATCCTTTCGGGAAACAGTGGCAGCGGTATGGTGACTACCATCGACATGATGGCTGCATCGGACGGAACACTTCGTCCCGGGGAGATTGTAATGCGCACACTGTTCACGGACTTTACGGTGCAGGCGGAGAAGAAAATAGAATGTGTAATGCTGGATGGTTCGGACAGGAATTTGCCAAAGCTTCTCCAGCGGGGCGAAGACTATCAGTTTGACCAGCTGCTGCAAGCGCTCGGCTCGGTGGCGGAACATTGCTTGCCGTCCTTGCTAAAAGCACTACTTGCCTGGCACAAACATCAGATCTGCGATAAAAACATAAAGCGAGACCTGCAAACCGGTGCTAGCTCCACCGCACACCATCCGGCAAATAAATCGGGCTTGGATCTGGATTATCAACTGTTGCGCCGAGAGGCGGCGGTAGAGTTTATCTTTTGCCTCGCGCTTATTGAAATACTGCGCCAGTTTCCGTTCCATCCAGGACATGATGATATAACAAAGCAGATTGAAAATCTTGCCTTTCGCCAGTTTAAGTACAAAGAAGGTGCACAGACGGCACCGAATGCAAACGATAACTATCGCATTGCGGATCTGTACGCCGAAGTGGTGGGCGTACTTGCCCAGAGTCGATTCTCTTCCGTGCGCAAAAGGTTCATGACGGAGCTGAAGGAGCTGCGCAGCAAGGAGCCAAGCCCGTTCACGACGCACAGTATTATCAGCCTTCTGATGGGCATGAAATTCTTCCGCGTGAAGATGGCCCCTATCGAAGAGTTTGAGGCATCGTTCCAGTTCATGCATGAATGTGCACAGTACTTTTTGGAGGTAAAGGATAAGGACATAAAGCATGCGATGGCCGGCCTGTTTGTGGAAATTCTAGTACCGGTAGCAGCAACGGTGAAGAATGAAGTGAACGTACCGTGTGTGAAAAACTTTATCGATTTGCTGTACTCCCAAACGCTCGATGCGTGCACCAAGTCCAAACACAAGCTGGCCCTATTTCCACTGGTGACATGTCTGTTGTGTGTTTCTCAGAAATCGTTCTTTCTCAGCAACTGGCATTGCTTTTTGGCAATGTGCCTTAGTAATCTGAAGAACAAGGATCCCAAAATGAGTCGCGTTGCGTTGGAATCGTTGTATCGCTTGCTGTGGGTCTACATAATACGCATTAAATGTGAATCCAACTCGGCAACTCATTCAAGGCTTCAGAGCATCGTCAATTCGCTGTTTCCGCGCGGTTCAAAAGCAGTGGTACCACGTGACACCCCGCTGAACATATTCGTAAAAATTATACAATTCATCGCGCAGGAACGGCTCGACTTTGCCATGCGGGAGATCGTGTTTGAGCTATTGTGTGTAGGTCGTCCGATCAAGATTATTATGACGCCGGAGCGCATGAGCATCGGATTGCGCGCATTCATGGTGGTGGCGGACTCCTTACAGCAGAAAGATGGAGAGCCGCCGATGCCTCGAACAGTTGGCGTCCTTCCGTCCGGCAATACGTTGAGAGTGAAAAAGACCTATCTCAACAAAATGCTTACCGAAGATACGGCGCGTAGTATCGGAATGTCAAACTATTTTCCACATGTGAGGCGCGTGTTCGTTGACATCCTACGTGCACTGGACATTCACTGTGGCCGACCGTTGATGATGACGGTGATACAGAATCAAAACAAAGAATTGGACGAAATGCTTACCGGGGAACGTAAGCCGCGCATTGATCTGTTCCGCACGTGCATCGCAGCGGTGCCACGCCTCACACCGGACAATATGACAGGCCACGAGTTGGTGGATATGTTATCGCGGCTAACAATACACATGGACGAAGAGTTGCGCGGATTGGCGCACCAATCGTTGCAAACTTTAGTTTGCGATTTTCCCGAGTGGCGTCAGGATGTGATTCAAGGATTCAGTCAGTTTCTGGCTCGTGATGTAGTGGATACCTTCCCCCAGCTGCTGGACAATGGGCTACGCATGCTGTATGCATTTCTGACGGTTTGGCGAAATTTGCTCGGTGCTGGTAGTAACAATAACAGTAATAGCAATACGCTTAACACTAAGGGAGGAGGACCAGCAGGAACGGGCGGTGGCGGTGTACCGTTAGCTTCTGCGGGTCAGCCTGTCATTGGGCGTGCAACAAATCAGCAAGATTTGGGAATGCTCAAACCAAACCTCACACAATCAAACGTAAACGCGTCATTGAACGCGGCTACGATAAATTCCAACTCCAGTGGAAGCTCAGGCATATCTTCCATCACACAAACAACCACCATTACGGCGGGAGCCATTGGCGGTGGGGCGGGTACGACCAGTAGCAGTGGCATTGGGGGTACTGGAGATGGTACTACCAACACGACAGCGGCTGGCAGCACTACCGCCGGTGGGAAGAAAGGGCATGAGCTACCGTTAGCGACGACCATGCACATGGTGGAGGGTTTAGCGCTGGTTATGCTCTGTAACTGTCGATCACCACCGCGCAAATTTGCTGTTAGCATACTGAAAGAGGTAACATAATAAAATTCCTTTATTTAATGCGTAACATTTCCTCGAAATATTATACACCATCTGGTACAACTAAATGAAACTCATTTTTGCAGGTGAAAATACTGAAAAAACTTTTGGGCATTCCCGAAACAGAACCGGCCTTGATAGACGTCATTGATAAGTGCTGCCCACAGGTAAATGAAAACCGATGGCTTTTTATTCGCTTTAAAAAAAGCGGCGTTTAATTGTTGTTCAAATGTTGTTACCGTCCATCCACAGGTCCTGGAGAAATGTTTGCATATGCTACCTCAAACGGATCGAACGGCCATGCTTAATGCAAATATCATCGACCTTCAATGGATCGTGGACCGTAACAGTGGCATATGGACGACAGGTCACGTCGAGGAATCAACCAAAGCATCCACTTTGACGCTCTGTCTGTCCCAATCCGCCTTAGGCCAGGCTTACGATCCCTGGAGTGTGTGTCTGTTTGGATTCATGGAGCGCACGCGTGTTTTACAGCACTGTCCATCGGTCGTAGCGCAAGCATGGCCGATTTGCTATCAACGAGTGACGAGTTTGTTCAACGTTATAGACCCAACGTATGTAGAAGGCGTTCATCCTCAATCGAGAAATCGAAACTTAATGGAAAATACTATTCATGTTTCGACATTTTTATGATTGTTTTTCCCGTTTTGTATTCAACTCATTTGCAGCCCTGTAAGTGACAACCGCGCGTCGTTGCTTCGTAGCTCGGCACCAACGAAAAAACCCCCGTCCGAGGCACAACGTGACTCACTGGCACATCTGTGGAAAAACCAGGTGGCCCTTGCTATGCGTCTTATCCCACAAATGCCGAGTGTTGCTGTACGTTGTGCTTCGCCTGATCTCAGCTTAAGGTAAGTGTACGGCAAGGGCTATGTGTACATGGTAGAAGTGATATTATTTCTGAAATACCAATTGGACAAGGAATAGGGAACTTGTTGCCTTATGTTCGTCGATGGAAATTTATCTACATAAAGATATGTTCTGCAATACGTGTCTTGCTGTTCTCCGTTATATGTTAAGTATAATGGTGTTGTAAAATATAGTTTGACGCATATGATACCTGTCACTAGCAACAGTATTTACGATAAACTGTTGTTCACATGGTCATTTTGTTAGTTGAAACCTCTTTGTAGGTTACTATATTCGTTCTCTATTTTAATCGTTTAGCGTCTGTATGTGTATATATGTCTGTGTTTGTGTGTGTGTGTGTGTAGAAATACTTCTAATTAATAATAATGATCAGCAGTAGTGAGCACTATTCTAGATCATTGCAATTTAAACATTTGTATGTATCTTTTTTGTAAAATCAGATATTACGACGTATTTAGTGGTGGTGGTATTACATTTATGTGCATAATCATTGCAAAATTAAAGGAAGTGTGAAAAGTGCATCTAATATATAAATTCAATCAGGTTACAAAATCAGAGAATGGGCTGAAGTTTGTGATGATAATCGATTTAGATGAGCACAATTTGGGTACAGTTTATTCGTTAAGTTTCGTTTAGAATGTATTCATGATTAATTTAGTTAATACATTGATATATGTTCGTGCCGTTTTGTTTTGTGTTAGGAATGGTTTGCCTAAAAACAGCTAATTCGATTGTCGTTATTGAAAGTGAGTTTACTGATATTGTATTATTTACTTATCCTCTGTTTTGATGTGTTACTCATCCTGTCACTACTTAAACACAAGTGCACATAATTTTCCATATGCAGATGGACATATGATTCTTACATACTTACGAAGCCATGTGCGTTTTACGGATAGGATAGTGTGATCGGGAGTTAACAATCCATTTTAAACGTCATAACATACGAAAATATAGCACCGGTTTCGGTTTCATAGCTCATCGCGTACTGTAGTGTTTGTGTGATAATGTTAGGGTTTTCGAGGGAGAGTGTTGATCCTAAGCCATGAAGCTCAGCTAACTCACATTTCTCTTGTTAAAGGCACAATATGTTTGTTTTTACACCAATTACTTTTAGTTTAAAATTGCTTTGATGGTTTGTATAGCGTGTGCGTCCGGCTAATATTGCACTAGTATGGAAAGGGTTTTGGAAAACAAACAGTTGCTCTTTACCACTTTTCAGGAGGTCGCGAATTGTTGTTGTGTGTACACGCACAATAAACTTTTGAACAGTAGTGACATTGATTGAATGTAACACTTAAAGTATGTATTTTTCTTTCATGTTTCTTCTCTCTATGCCAACCGCGTCATATCCTGATAATCGAACAACAAATTCCACCGTTTATCGACTTCTACTCAACTCAACTATACGCCATTCTTCTACTTTACAATCACTGCTCCGACTTCATCTTAAAACAAATATATAACGAAAATAAATAAACACATTCATTTGCCACTTTCAATATACTCCATTATCATCGGTATATTTATATGAACATCAATGCGACACAACACAATGATCGCATAATAATCGTATTATAAAAATTGCAAACATGGAACATAACGAAATACGTTTTATAAATTTGTTTCGTATGCTGTATCGTACCCTATCTCATAACTGTTAATTTGTGGACGATTATACATGTAAAAATGCTATATATGATCGATTAAATGTAAATTCCAAATTGGATTGATCATTTCGTCCTACCTCTACTCCATCCTCCGTAAATGGTGCTTATAATCGGTAACAATGTTCACCATTCGCATTCAAACACATTACTACACGACACTATCAGTCTGCATGATCAGTCGGATTCCCGCTCGTTGTCTGACTCTTTGGACAATATACCGTCATCCGTGTTTGGACCAGAAGGAATCGTGACACGCTTCACCCTACCTCTATCCTATGGTCGCAAAGATGCCAGACATAAGAGACAAGGGTAACGTTTATTTTAATTTTTTCCGGCATAGTTTTACAAATGATTACTTTCCGTTTGTTTTTTTATTTGTTTCATTTATTATTTTGTGTTCATTCATTTCTTCTTCGTTATCATTTATGTTTCACTCGCGATCATAATTATTGGTTTTGGATGTGCCCATTGTTCCGTTCTTGTTTTTTTTTGTTTGTTGTTGTGGCAGATTGTGGCACATTTATTTGACGTTCATTCTGATTTCATTCATTTAAAGTATGTTTCAGTTACGTTGAAACTAAGAGACACATGAATATTCGTTCTCTGTTGTTGGTGTTAGTATTTACTTTGCGTTGATCAGTAGTCAGAAAATTTAGTGTTGCTTGATCTTTCCGACAGACATTCATTACACATTACAGTTTAACTAACCCTAAAATGGTAGCTGATTGGTAGCATCAACAATATTTGTTACACTATTTGAGGTACAAGTTAATCAAGTAAAACGATATTTGGCAGTAGATGTATTCGTATGCTTTTAAGCATTATTTTCCTGCAACAGACGTTTTGTTATATTTTTAAAAACCTCTAACCATTTTTAAGCGTACTTCAGAGTAATTTTTGCAAATAAGGTATTTTGCAATTTTTTTTAAATATTAAATGTAGTGTTTTGAAGCAATGAATTGTTTTTTTTTAAATAAAAATAAGTCAAAATCATCAACAATTCTGAGCTTATGTATTTTTATATACATGAATAACAATATATAATAGTATATAGAGATATTGTTATACGATATAACAACAATACTAGCTCCACAATTACTCTTCAACGGCATAGCGTATACGTATTATCAAAGTATTGTGAACGTATTGTGAAAAAAGATTGGTAACAAAACGACTCAATTTTTAAAATAGTTCCTCTTGTCCACATTTGGATGTAGTAAAATGATGAGGAACATTTACTTGCTCATTTTTGCTATTGTTAGTAATACTATGCTCAGTATGATTATTATCATTATTATTATTATTATGTGTCAATTGAATCAGGCAATTGCATATTACTTCTAGACTGTATTGATGCTGCTCAGTCGATCGAAACGAGGTTGGCTAGAGTCTATAATGCAGTATTGCAGCTCATTTGTCATCATTCCATCACTATTACCATTGTTACTACTTTTACAATATATAGCGCGTTTTACTTTGTTCAATTTTTATCTTAGCCGCTTGTAGCATGGTAATGGTTTATGGTGCTGATATATGTTGTAAAGTTGTTTCATTGTTTATTTCTTTTTCTCTCTCTCTTTATCTCTCTCTCTTTCTCTCGTTCTCTTCCTCCCTGTTTCTCTTTCTCTCTCTCTCTCTTTTGAAATATCCCGTTAAATTGGGTTTCCTTGCAGCTCTTCTCCGGACTCCTTGTCAGCGGATCGAAGCGACAAATCCAGTGGGACGAGCGCTTCACCGGTAGCACTTTACAAGCTGGTGATACCGTTGCTACGCTGTGAAGTCGTCGATATACGAGATGCGGCCGTTAATGCACTGGGAATGATAAACCATGACGCGCTAAAGTGAGTAGGGATTTATGTACAAAGTTGTTCGTTTTCGTTTGATTTTTTTACATTGCTACTAGTTTAGGTTTAGTGATTTAGGTATAAAAAAACAAACAAACACAAACAGTTTGCGTGTTAGAAAAAATCAAATAATCGTTAACTATTTTTAAGTTCTCTTAAACGTGTCTTATCCACTAACAAATAGATAAATAATCTAAATTATAGTCCCATGAATTATCCTATCCTATCCTATCCTAACTCCTATCCTATTTAAAAATTAAACTTAAAACTTGTTTTTATTCCAAACTATGCCTTCCCTAACTATTCACTTCACGGGCCGCATTGTTTCACAAATAACGTTGTTATTTGCAAAAAGCAAAAGATTGAAACCACTGTATTTAAAATTACCTTCGCGGCACGTGCCCTTCGTGCCGTAGTTTGGAGGCCCCTGCTTTAAATAGCAACAGTCCTAGGAATACTGTGCATGCTTTTTTTACAGTTGATTATTTGCACTATTTTTATGTTTTAGATGAGAAAGAAAATAATTTGAATTTTTCTAAAAAAAAATATTATACGCAATATGTTTAGTTGAGCAAACTACATAAAATCATCTATTTAAGTTTTTTGTTTCAAAATCAATGGTCGATTGGTAATATAATCGTATCGTATCAAGTATTGCTAGCTAGTACAGTTATTACGAAAAAGGGTATCCTTTTCGGTCTTATTTTTTGAAAAGTGTTTGCAACTTTACTTTCCTATTAAGCATAAATAGCAATAGAGGGAGGATTCTTGCCCTATTTGAAATAATTTAAAAGTAAATGCCAAACTCAAGTTGATTCTCCTAGCAAGATCTGTCTATCCAATTACGTGGTATTAATAAGTCATTCAGTAAGCTTGTGCTATGCCAGAATGACCGTGCATTTGCCCCAAGAAGGAGAAAATTGGAATAACATATTTTGGCTAACGTGTTACATATTCTGTGGCCAGAACAGACCTTGCATGAAGAGGAAGTGTATGATCAAAACATCAATTTAAAAAGTACATCTATTTTATATTCGTTCATCGAAACAGGGTTCCATTTACCTTTGATCTTAGATTTTGATCTTGTTTGTTTTTCCATTCCTATTCGCGAGAAATAGTATCTGTAGTGCATCAATCGAATCGTAAATATATGCAATTTCAGAACTAAAATATATTCTGATTAACTCGAGGTTTTTTAGTGATGTGGAGATGAATAATAACAAAATGTGAAAAAGTGAACGAGATTTTGTATTAGTTTTTTAAAATAATATTTTAAATTATTTTAGTCAAAATTAGGCATTTTTTTAATGTTGATTGATTTTAGTTCAACACATTGTACAACGTATAACATAGTAACACTTAATAACACATAAAATATGTTACAATCAAAGTTTATTACGCAGGAGTGATTATGTTACATGAAATTTGAGAATGTTAGTAATAATATTATAAGAAACATACTGTTATATTTTAACACGCTCCTTATTTTTAACACGATTTAAAAGTAACGGATATAGAAGGCTAGGCAAGGTTAATTATACATCTCATTCGTATTCTCATGACACTTTTTATTTCATATTTTATTTTGATCCTAAACCACAATAGGGACCTGATGGAAGAGCTAGTAGTATATATACGTGAGGCCATTGATCGCAAGCAAGAGAATATGAGACGCCGCCGGCGTCGTGATGCATTGCGGTTGCAACTGGTGCGTGTGCTGGAGAAGATTGCCGAGAACGGCACGTTCGGTATCAGCCAGTTCGTGCTGGAGCGGGAAACGATGTCGCTGCATCCTACCTTTGTTGAGTACATTGATGGTGCACGCCTCTATCTGGAAACAGAAACCGACGGCAAGGACAGCAGTAGTATGCGTGAGGTGAAGACGCATTTTTGCGACTTTATTCGCAAGATGATAAAAAACTTTTCGCTCGAATCGTGCGGCACGCTATTGTCACGTGAGCTGAAACGGAACCTGGTCAATCTGTTCGTCGGATGGAGCGGTACAGCATATGCTCTACCATTTGCACACGGCCACCACGGATCGTCCCATCATGGCAGTCATCATGGGGTCGGTGCTGGTGGCAGTGGCGGTGGTAGCATTAGTGGAATCGGCAGTGGAGTTAGCGGCATTGGTGGTGGAACCATCGGAGCGAGTGTATGGGGAAGCTCGAGCACAACCGCGGGCATCAGCTCGGCGGCCAACACTTCCGTTGGTACCATCGCAGCGGAAGAGGAAAAATTACAATTTAGCGCATTACAGGTAGGTAAAAGGAAGCTTGATAAACTTACACAGAATCACGATATCAATCAAATATGAAGCATCCATATATGTGTATGACGTGGTAGAAATGCTGGGTGATTTTCCTATAATTGGTATCATATTGAAATAGAGTTTTATTGAGAGGATGTAAATGTTGCTCCAAATTGAATCGAACTAAACAGTCAATGATGATGTTTCAATGTATGCATTAAATTGTATGGATAGATTATCATGAACATAGTCTGGCACTTAAATTGCTGTGATGTAACATAATTTTTTTGGAAATGATTGAACGAAAAAATGAAAAAATAGTTAAACAATCTACGGAGATTTAAAACATGTATATTAAATTCCTCTTATACCATTTCGTCGATTCGTGTTCAGTATAAGCATATGTTGGTTTGGTTTTGAATCTTCATCTCGAACGTTCCTTTTCCGTTGCAGGCTATGTCGGCGGTTTTGTGCTGTGGGCCATGTTTTGATCCCGGTCATTTGGCGGAAGATGGTGCAATTTATAGTTGGCTGGACATGCTAATGACTTCCAAAGACGAGAAGGTAAGTACGCAAATCAAAGGTAATAGTGTAGGGTTGGCTTGTGGTAAAACGACTTACTGTCATTCATCAACTCTTACCGCTCTTGTTTAGGGATAGTTTATTATGAACTTTGAAGTGAATATTCAGGATATGGATCATTTTCCTTGATTTCTTCCAGTTTTGTCTGGAAGCGTTTTTTTGTAATTTAAAAAACGAAGAATTTCATTTATACTACAATGTAAAATGTTTTGATATCATTGGGAAGAGATTTGATCTACTGTTGACCGTATTGGAAGGATTAAAGATAAGATTTTGTATCCCACCTGAATCATTCTTTGCATTTTCTCCTTCTTTTTTGACATAACAACCGTTGTCGGTCAAGGCTTGGCTTGACTAGTGGGCTTGGCTTTCAGTAGCTAACTAATTACACATAGTATGATTGTCAGTCCTACGTATGTATGGGGGCATGGTCCAATCGAGGCTCGAACCCATGATGGGCGTGTTGTTAAGTTGTGCGAGGGATAACTGTACCACCAAACCGGCCAAAAATATTATCTAAATTATCCAATAACAACATTCCATTACTACGCAATGATGTGCGTTGTATTTTATTACGGGCAATTTTTAGAACATCACTTTTATGTACAAGACAAATTATGTAGGTTTAATGTCGAATTCATTACTCAGTATGAAACATTATCTCCTTAAAATATGACCTAGTAATATATTTTATCTCCTTTACTTACTATATTATTTTCCCCAGATTTATGAGTTAGCCAAGGAAACGGTGGTACTGCTACTTGAATCCAATCCCGATATAGGTCAGCTGCTTGAATGGGTCATCGATCGTTGCTATACAGCTTCTCCTCGTGAAGCAGATGCTTGCTTCTTGGCATTGGCGGTTATATTTAGTGCAAGGTAAAATTATTATTGTTATCTTTGTGTTGGAGGGTGTAAAAACTATTTAATTATACATTACAAAGTTATAAACATTTATCATTTTTAATTATTTTTTTTCTTAACCAATGCAACATTTATTATCTTAAAAGTGTGTGTGAACAATGTACATGTGTAAAATTTTAAATTGAATCATGTTTTTTCAGGATTTTATGCTAACAGATAATTTTCTAACAAAGGATACTTTTCACAGTTATGTCTTGTTTTTCAATTATTTTAAAAGCTTTCTTTGGATTTCCATCGATATTGACGCTCCAAAGACAGACGAGCTTTCACAAATGCTCCCTAGCACGAAGAAATTGTTTGCTAATGAGTTTGCTATAGAGTGCTTTATTTCTGCAGTCTCAGCATACCTTCATTTAGTGCTAGTACCGCGAATGCGCTATCATTGGCCTTATTACCAGTGGCAGCACAGGATGGAATAAAACGTTACTGCGCTTTAATGTTTACGATTGTCGTCGTAAAGCTGTTGCTCTGTTGTCCGGCACATCGCGTTGGGCGTTTTTTGTGGGATACTACATTTGATCTTGATGTCACTTGATTCTCAATTTCAATTAGGTCAGGTTTACTGTCAAATGTGTATGGATCAACAAGTAATACTAGAATACTAGGTGCTTTATTCTTGAATATGCACTTTAATTATTGCATCACTGTAGGCTAAGGATCTTCAAACTTTTCGTTAGAATAGTCAAGCCCTATACGCACATGGAATGGCTTGATCTGTACGGGGCTTGAACACATGACGGAAGTGTTGCTGAGTCGTACAATTCTACTTTTGTATCAAGAGTCAGAAGTAATTGTACGTCTACTATACTTACGCAAATATAACTAACCACAAATAATCACAGCACAAAATATATTAATGTTCCAAAATGGATTTATATTGTGTCTTTTAATTGATTTTGATTTGTCTCATATTGAAATGATTGCATCACAAAATTACCTTGTTTACGGGAGAGTGGCTATGAATAAAAAAATAGCGCTTTGTTCCGAAAGCTTCAGCAAAGTCGGGATGATGCACCATTTGTAAATGCTACCACCCCAAAACAGAGAGGCGAGAGAGGGTCTACAATATTGGCAGTATATTGAGCAACAACACAGCAGTGTGGAATAAGTTGCTACATAACAGCTTGCGCCGACGCGACACTCGGAGCATTTTATGTGCTCTCAAGTTCCTTATCAATTTCCGGTTTTACGACCGTCGTGAGTTTGCAAAATTCGTGCAGATGGGTAGGCTAACCTATAACGCTTTACGATCCATCAAGCATTTCCTTCGGCTTGGTGGGTTGGTGGAAACGAGTGAGGTCTGTGGATAGAATTGAATTGGGCAGGAAATCTAGCGGCAGATTGGTGGTGTGTTTGGGGCCCGGTTCAACAGAACTCTTTGTCAATAGGGACAACTTGAGCGCTCACATTTTTACCTTTTGGGAATCCTATGGAAGGTAATATAACACGTTTTGAGCATCCGCATAAATGCATCGGCGCAATCAGAATATTGGAAAAACGTTACATCTAGATGGTGATAACTGAAACGTGACTAAAGTTTATGACAATGCTGCTATTTCCATGTACCACCTAATGATCTATTGTAAGCCACATTATTATTTTTACCTTCCTATAAAGAGTTGTATGTTAATGTGTTTGTTTTACGATTTATGTTAAATTGTAGATATATTGATTGTTTATGTTACACTATCGTGCTCAGTGTTACTAAACACATTGAGTTTATGGTCGCCTTTAGTTCATACATCCTTGGTTTGGTTTTATATGTAATTAGAAACATTGTTGGTCCATTTTGTTCGATAATAATAAATTTTGTTTTTCGTTATATTTATTTCCCAAAATAATCATTACAGAGAATATCCGTGTGACCATTATACATCCGTGATCAATGTAACGTTACTGATGACTGGCTGTCCCCGTGTGGAAGTGCATTCGACAGCTCTGCAGTTGTTGCAAATATTGGACAAGCGTTTCTTTGGCAACGTTGGACCGCTGCAGACAGAAAATGATCGAGGTGAGTAAAACAATTGATTGATATAAATTATGAGCACAATTAAATAATATATAGGTATTACTATTTTTTTCTCTGCAAGCTTTAACTTTTGGTTGGTTCACTTTGGATACATTTTTGTAAATTTTAGTTTCTTTTTCTTCTTTGGTACAACACAACAGTTGTCGGTTAAGGCCTGCCTGCCTTGTCTGTGCCCTATTGGGCTTGGCTTTCAGTGACTTATTGATTACACCATAGCAGGATATAGTCAGTCCTACGTATGGGGGCACCGTCCATTCGGGGCTTGCACCCATGACGGGCATGTTTTTGAGTGGTTCGAGTTGACAACTGTACCACCAGACCGGCCCTACATTTTTGTTTAGTATGTCTGATAATTAGACAAGAATAACGCAAATTATTGCAGCGCAAATGTTGGTATAAATTGATCAATTTGTATTATCACGTACGGGAAAGCATCACGCGACTAGCTTAAACATTTCACGTCGAAATGTATGTACCCAACTGTCATGCTTTCATAGACTACTTATCACGATTCACGGCGTGATGCTATTTGGTGGTGTGTCTGCGTGCTTGATTAATCGAGGAGCGACTATTTGTTGAAATCTTCCGCTAGAAAAACAATTTCTTATAGCTGATGTTAACTAACTAATATAAATATAATGAATTGTCATAAATGTCTGAATAAAACAATCCACATATTACAGAGCCCTTAAGGACCACCATATTTTTCTTCAAAAAGTATCTGCAGATATTAAGTTTATCTTTCCTTTCAGATAAAGTTAGTTAATAATTTATTTTCCCCGTCATAGTTAGTTCCTGTCACAATTCTTACAAATGCGTTTATATATTATTCTTCGATGCAACTCATGAGATTTTGCACCACCTATATATCGTCTTATCTATTCTTTAACAGTAAGCAGCTGGTAAAGGTCTTGAAAGTATTTGAATGTTTGTTGAATTATTGCCTTTAGGCTGGACATTGGACAGTTATTGTGCTGTATGTAGTAACTGTACCATTCTAACTCTTCCCGGCTGAGCCAATTATGAGTCTTGATTGTTGGAATTTTTTTAAAAATATATTCATTTATTTATTTATTTTTATATATTTGTTTATTTTTATTTACTTATTTATTTATCTATTTATCTATTTATTATTTATTTATACATTCATTTATTTATTTAATTATTTAATTATTTAATTAAATAATTCTTAATTAATTGATTCATTTATTAAATTATATATTTGTATAGAAAATAATTTATTTATTTATCTTTTTTATCTCTTTATTTATTTATTTATTTAGTTATTATTATAATTTTGTATTTATTCATTTTCATTTTTATTTATTTTACAAATGTTTTGAGTTTATTATTACATTGGTTATGAAAGCACGTGTTTTGTGCCTTCACCTGCCAATGATTTCCCAGCGAAGTATTATTTATATATTTGTTGGGGTCATTGGATCATACTTTTTTTACCAGGAACTTAACATTATTTACCAGGATCTTCAATTTTAAAGATTTTTTCATGTGTTTTTTTTATCGAAATGTCATCCTATATGGCATGATGAAACTCGATGAAATGTCAAATTCTTCACGCGCCCACACATTGTGTGAACATACTCGCGAGGAAATAGATTGTTTATGTGTGGACTTTTCATCGAATATCATGACATGTAATCGATTTTGGCTTCACGTTTCACTGCGCCGCCAAAATCACTGTACTAATTGGCAGTATGTCTAAACGCAAGGTGAAAAAAGGCTGAATTGTGAAAATGTCTTGTTGTGTTTTTTTGTTGCGTTTAACTACGTTTATTATGACTTTCCATTGCATTGTGTTTGGAATGTGTTAATGATACGTCTTACCCTTAACACCCACCCTTGTACAACACCAAATTGTTGGTTCAAACAATTGGAGGAATGGCTGTATTACCTTGTGTATCACCTACAGTTTTCTTTCAAGTTCAAGCAATATTTGAAACAGTTTATTTTACAGCCTTGAAATAAGCGTGCAAAACCCTTTGCTATTGTTATACAAACTGTGTATAGTGCTACAGGTGCAAAACAAAACAAATTACATTACCTGATCTCTCCAATCCAAGACCGTTGCGTACGGCTCGCGATCGCTGCACAAGCAATGGTACTGTTTACTACGGTGCGACTGGCACATGGATGCAGGATTGTCTCCTACCGTGTACGTTGCCCGATTTATCAAATTGATGAAGGAATAATTACAGACGAAATAATACTCTCGACAATCTTCGCCAGTTGCGGTAAAATATGCCTCAATACGGGCGGCATACGAAATCAGCGCACAGCCAATAAAGTACACATTATCATTCACCAGCAGGGTGAAGTGGCCGATTGGTTTCCTATGCGTGTGAGAACCACAACATGGTTAAAATAACGTAATATCGTCGATGGTGCACGAAGGAACCCTTTTTTGCCCCCTCTCATACGTTGGGCTTACTTACTTGACAGGGTGGTTAGGGTATTTGGTTAACATTTCGATGCTTGTGTCCCAGTACTCATCAAACCAAGCGTTCAGCGAACTGTTCACTATCTCGGTTAGTTTGAGCGTTCGTCCGCATACGGTGCGTCTGGCGATGTTTTGTCCAGCGTAGCGGTACCGTTCTGTGCTGCGGCAATCATCATGCTCATAAATACACCTTTTCACGTTACATTCAGCCAGCGTTTGAAGGTCTTCGTCCACACGCTACGGAAGTGGAATGATAATGAGCTGACTGATTAATTTGCTGGTGGTGGTGAAATATCCGCGAAATGTATGCGAAAATCCTTATGAATGGTAAAAGGATGCGCTTATCCTCAACTAACTTGAAATTAATTTGAATAGTGGCATATGCGAATTGGCGAAACTAATGCAATAGTACCAAAGGCCGCATTCTTTTTGCTTTGTTCAACTTGATGCAATACCGTTAGTCTAGTGTTCAGGTCGTCACAGAGTGCAGCAAATGGAAGTAAAATTTGGATGCATTAAACAGATTTCCTAAAGAGAATACTTGAACATTATATCACCGAGTGCTTTTCATTTTTCTTTGTGAATTCGTTGAAGGTTGAGAAGATGCCTCACCAATTGAACCATCCGGACTGCCGGGCGATAGTGATGTATCGAACCGCAAGCAAACAGATGTCTCAGGTGGTTGTGTGTATGCAGTATGAACTGCAGATCCTTTTTGGTGAACTTGTGCAGCTTAGGGCTTTTGCCGGTGCAAGCGGGACCATATGACTCGTTGAATTTGCATCCACAACCAATATTCTCTTTTCTCGGAGGGCAATAGTTATTGTCACAGTAGTCGTAACGCGAATGGTGTTTTGACGCTCCCGAGTAGTGCACGAGTAGTGCAAAGAAGGCCACACAAACTAACACTCGCCGCGGGTGCATGTTGATATTATCTGAAGGGCGATAGACGAATGCGTCTTTCTGGGTGTATCGAATCGTAGTTGTTAAAAGCCAGTTTGCAAAGGACTGCACTACCGCACCGCACCATCCAGCTCCATCATCACCCACCGAAAGCGTTTGAGTAGGTGTCCCCAACTGTGTGCAACATTCTCACAGTGGTTTTATGTTTGGGTGAATAGATACCGGGCGACGTATCGTATGTATTTGTCGTTTGGTTTTATTTTCGATTCGTGCGAAATAGAGGAAATGAATTTCTTTAAACCCCACGCCGTAGTTCCCCATAAAGTGAACCGTTCGTGAGCTGTGGAAGGGCTTGCACACGCAGACATAGGACACATAGGATCGTCCCATCTTTTGCTTTGCCCGGTTTCGCCGTAGTGGATGAGTGGGATGTTCATTGCTAAACCATTCGGAGACAGTTTCTAGGCAAACCATTCGGAAATCGTAAACCTATCTGTTGCTCGTATTTTTTACGAGCGTATTTTTGCTGCCCGTGACCCACACGAACGGAGATGCGGTAGGGTTTATTAGCAAGAAGGATGGGAAGAAACAACTCTATTCCGTATCGTTTGAGATTCAAATCCCAAATGTAGTTACGTTATTTTTCTTCTAGTTTTGTCTAGGTACGCATCATAAATATGTATTGCTTATTAGTACTTTGTTTTGGCACTACTGATTCGTTCCCTTTAATGTGGGAATTCGGTAGAGTCGTTGAGGCAGATGACTCACAAACTTGTGGAGCAATTTAAGAAAGGATTAATAAGATTGGGAGCAAATATAAAACGACATTTTAAACAGTACTATTAGTGGAATAATGCATATAAGATATATTGGTAGAACCAGATGTGATAAGAGTTCCGAGATATTTATTTTATAGAAACTTATTTCATTTAACTATTTTGGACTTTGGAAATTATAAGTAATGTAAAGTAGAGGTTTTCCCCGATATACGCTATTAATGCGAGCGGGAGGCAATCGCGTATCTCGAATATTAGCGTGTGTAGGATTTCGAGATTTTCAATCAAATTATTGCTAATATTCGTGTAATTTTGCTTGATGTGATTATTCTAGCCACTAAATAAGTTATTTGATCTGATTTCAACTGACAATTACAATTGTGTACCTTTTAAAATGGTTTTTAAAATTCCACTAAAAGGGAATTTATTTTGCATTTGTCAATTAATGTGTCAAATCAGTACAATTCGCTCAAAGCACTGTCAAATTATGAATATCGCGTATAAAGAAATCGCGTATATCGAAAAAGGCGTATATCGGGGAATACCTGTACTTCACTATTACTCTCTTCAAACAACAGCGCAGTAGCAAATTTATTATAATAGCTTTCCCATTTTCCCGTTTTCTCAGATGCTTTTAACAATAATTTCGCGAAAAACATCGAATTACAACATTTTCATTTGGTTACATTCTATTAAAAAGAAACTGAACATAAATACAGCAGATTATTTTAATAATGTAAAGTGCAACTGCGTCCGCAGATTCCAAGGTTTTACGTGTCGATGTCGGTAACACGTATGAACGTATGAATAATATGTAATTTACTTTATTTATTTATTCAACTTTTTCAACTTTATTGTTAATTTTAACAGTGTATTTGACTATGATGTACGTACTGTGAACGTTATCTTAAAAATATGTTCTTGTTTGGTTCGTGCCATTGCAGAGCTAGATAAAATAGGTACATTAGATGCTGTACTAAGTGGCGCGTACTGTCGATCCCAAATGTATCTTTCTCGCCAGATAGCGCGCCTGAGGCCGGAACTAACCATGTCAATGTTTTCTGGTAAGTGACTTATGCTTTTCATAAAGCTAAAGCGATTAGCGTCTTTTGTTTTGGCCCGTGACTATGATTAAATGTTTCTAAATACGTTGTCATGCTTTCGTGCATCCTTTTGCAGAGATAACATATCGGTTTCAAACGGCACGAGCTGAGGCGCGAGCATTATTGTTACAGTGCTTGTTGCCGTGGCTGGAAAACGTTGAACTTGTGGCTTCGAGCGTGCCACCGGCAACACCACTCTCTTACATAATGGTAATTTTTGAAATGAAATTCTCATAACTAGAACATACATATTTAATTTTAATTAGTTTGGATTGAATGAAGCGAATTGTCTGCAAATGACACATTTTGATCGATCTGTACTACCGTTATTATTATTATTTTTAAACTAAACTGTCTTTTAACAGTATTATCCTGATTCTGGTACAAGAGGACGTCGCGAAGGATCTGGCTCAACTGAGGCCACAGAAATGATTCTGAACAATCTTTTCTACATCACTGCAAAGGTAAACTAATGTGATTATTTTAACATGAACTGTGTCTTTTTTTCACGCTACCTGTACTTTATGCTGCTACCTTTTCTGCTTGCTGTATAATCGACGTGCTATTTATCGTTTTTTTTTTTACAGTTTGCAGATTCACATCCTTACATTGAGGAACTTTGGGGCACTTTATGCCAATTTTGGCCTAACAACCTTAAAGTTATCTTGCGCTACTTGCTCATTATTTCTGGGATGGCTCCAAATGAGCTATTAGCCAATGTAAGTATATCGTGTGCTGGTTTGAATACTTCATTCCACTTGATTTATGCTGGCAATATACGGAAATGTGATAGTTTGCAAAGATTAATCAAGGCATCTGATTTCGTACTGCGCTATCGAAGAGCAACTCGCAATTGATTGGCTTTGTTTGGGCTATTTTTTTTTCTTCATTATATTTCCTCAGGCAAAACGGGTCGCATTGTATTTGGCGCGTTCATGCACCAACAGATTACTGGACGAGCTGATGAGCGAACTGCAGACGGTGGAAACTTTGAACTGTTTAATTGAGCGCACGGAAACGCCTCCGTTTTATCGCTTAACGAGCATGAGAAAAGCGTCCAGCCACTCCGATGGTAAGTCCATGGTACAACCGGTGCTTAATTAGAAGAACTCTCTGCATTGCTGTACCCGTCGATGTGATTGACGGTCAGTTAGTCATTCGACGTTTTGCCTGTTCCGTACCATCGAGAACGTTTACGAACCATTCAAGGATGG
Organism: Anopheles gambiae; assembly: GCF_943734735.2. NCBI lineage: Eukaryota > Metazoa > Arthropoda > Insecta > Diptera > Culicidae > Anopheles > Anopheles gambiae. Next base: position 67,677,175 of record NC_064601.1, on the reverse strand, counting down.
TCGTTAATTTTCTTATTTATTTTTTTTATAAATGAATTCTGTAACGCAAAAAGGTGAACGACTTTTCCATTACCACCTATTGTCCATAGGTCCGGCATCCGGCAACAACGATCCGAAGTTACAGGATGTAGATGTAGAAAAGGGGACCATTCACACGAAGCGTCACAGTGGGGAGGACCCTATAAAGTCTGGGTAAGTTATTGGTTGCCTTTTCAGTAAAATGTATTTTGTAAGGAAGTTTTATGAAAATATTACACAGACAAAAATAGTTTTGGTTTGTGCATAGAATTGAAATGATGCATATGTAGAATTTCCTCCCAACTAAAAATACTCATGAGTACAATCAATTGATCGATTACGAATATGTTTATAGCTAGTTAAGCTTTTGTTTCATTGTGCTATGACGTACATACGAGAGACTCCTTTGCGAATTTTCTCAAATCCTATATTTCACTTTGAATAGGTGAATAGACCTTCTTCTTATCTTCTTTGGCTCAACAACCGATGTCGGTCAAGGCCTGCCTGTACCCACTTGTGGGCTTGGCTTTCAGCGATCTATTTGGGGATTGAACCCATGACGAGCATGTTGTTAAGTCGTACGAGTTGACGACTGTACTACGAGACTAGCAAATAGACACCACACAATTATTCATGAATTGAAATTGTAATTAGTTAATGCCTGTTTCGGATGGTTTATGTTACTTACACAAAAATAAATTGCACAACACAAATGGTTGTACACAGAATGGTTAATGAATTAAAAACAAAGAACATATCCTTGTACAGCCGTGGGCATTGCACGATTTAATATTGATGTTTATAATAATAATAAAAAAAAGATTGTAACGAGATATTGGATGCAGGATAACTATGAAGGGATGAAATGAAACCAGAGCTAATTACAATCCATTCAGTTTGAACCATTCTACTGAATCGATGAAACTACTGCGTTTGATGGCCGGCGCAGCAAAATAGAAAGGAATCTCAATTAACTTTACGTATTGTTTACTTATTCCTGTACCTTTTTTATGCATGGCCATCTGTGCGTGGGCTCTTGATGGTACGCTCTGCAGGACGTGCAAATCGGACAGTGCACTTCGAACGTTTGCAAATGCCTACCGTCCGCCCCGTGGTAGCGATAAGATACGCACCGCGTCCGGTCCGTGCGTTCTGCCCCGGCATGAGGACGTAATGATGATGATGAACGAACCGGAAATGAACCAAGAGGATAATTTTGTGCAAATACGCACCGAGCAACCGACCGCACCCCATCCTTTGCCGATGCCCGAGTACGGCGGCTATTTTGCACCGCTGACGGAGTTTTTGCCGGACACGAACATTCCAATCAGCGGGTTTCACCGATGCAATGTAGCTGTAATGCTGCTAACGGACATCGTAGTCGACGGCATTCCTGGGTTGGACTGGACGCTACATGTTCCGCTGATGCTGCACATTCTATTCCTCGGACTGGACCACACTCGCAGGATCGTGCGTGATCATTGTAAGAAACTGTTGCTGAATTTATTGGTAAGTAGTCTTTCTTGATTGTAATCTATTGAAAGGCAATACAATGGATATAAATATGCTGGCTGGAATTTATTGGACTATACTTACCTTCGTTTATCTTGTTCGATGCGCGGTGCAGATTGTGTTGGCAGAGCATAACGATCATTTGACGGTAGCAAAAATATTGCTAAACAGTGACACATCCAAATTGCGATTGGGTATCGTTGTGCCATCACTGCCGGTAATCGATCACAATTTTACCGAGCCCGACCAGGAGTTCGACAGCTATCTGTTTGGGTTAAATAGCACTTCCACACAGCAGTCGGTTCTGTCGCCTGCCTCGAACCAGCCCAACGAGGAAACGCCGGCTGTCCCGATGATTGTGACGGAGGAGAACGCACCACCCCAGCCCGGTCCCACAATGCCGACCGCACACGTCATAAAAAGTTTGATAAAATTCCTGTCCAATGAGAGCAGCCAACAGCATCCGCTGTGGAACTATGAGGATATAACGGCGAAAGTTTGGAGCATAAAGTCGGCGGATCAGTTGCAGTGCTTCCTACGACATATTGTGAAGGCGTTCACGGACAGCTATCCCCACGCGCGAATACCGGAGCGTTGGGCTCAGACTGCACTGCAGCTGGGGCTTAGCTGCTCGTCGCGCCACTATGCCGGGCGCAGTTTGCAAGTGTTCCGCTCGCTTAATGTACCAATCAATTCGCGCATGCTGTCTGATATTCTGTCGCGGCTGATTGAAACCGTAGCCGAGCAGGGTGAAGACATGCAGGGCTACGTAACGGAGTTGCTGCTCACGTTGGAGGCTGCTGTCGATAGCCTCGACTCGGATTTCCGACCACTGGATGTAATGAAGGACATCTTCAAAAGCACACCGAACCTAAACAACAAGGAAGGCGTGGTGTCGAGCATGTACAGCGGCAGCAAGCGTTCCGGCGACGGTGGTATTACTGGAGGATCGCCTGGACAAAGCTTACACAATGCCACGAGTGGCGGTCATACGCGTAGTACCAGCTACTCCATTTCCTACTGTTCGCGCAAGGCGGCCAACTCGCCAATTGACAAGCAGATCGAGCTGCGCAATCGAAATGCAGCGCTGGAAATTGAGCGCAATGCAGCAAAGTTTGGCGCTGGTCAGACGTCGCTGTCCCGCTCGCGCAGTGCACAGAGCCTGAAGTTGCTGGGAGACACAGCTACGCAGGACGATAAGATGACAATACTGGCACAGCTGTTTTGGTTGGCAGTTTCTCTGCTGGAAAGTGATTATGAGCACGAATTTCTGCTAGCGTTAAGATTGCTTACGCGCGTACTGCATCGACTACCGCTTGATCGACCCGATGCACGGGACAAGGTGGAGAAGCTGCAGCAGCAGCTCAAGTGGTCTACGTACCCGGGGGTGCACGCACTGCTCCTGAAGGGCTGCACACATTCTGGAACGTACGAGGCATCGATTGCGCTGCTGTCGCAGCTAACACCCCTGCTTAACTTGCCAGTGTGTGATCCAACGCAAAGCTGCGCTTTTCCCATGAACGTCATTGCACTGCTACCCTACATGTTATTGCATTACGAGGACGCTAATGAGATCTGCATCCGGAGCGCGGAGAACATCGCGCAAGTTGCGTCGGAGATGGGTCTGAAGCTGGAGAATCTCGGCACAGTCATGACGCTTTACAGCAGGAAAACGTTCAGCAAGGAATCATTCCAGTGGACCAAGTGTGTGGTCAAGTATCTGTACGATACATACGCACACATGGGTCTGCATATGTTGGCGTTCTTGACAGAGGTGCTTGAGAAGGGTTGGGTGCAGGTGCAGCTGCAGGTCCTGAGCGTGATACACTGCATGTTGCATTACGTCGATCTGTCCGCCGTAGCCATACAGCCGATCGCTGGTGATATGCTGAGGATAATTTCCAAATATTTAGATGTGAGTATATGCTGTTGCTGCTTGTAATAATATCGTATGCTTGAATGATGGTGCATTGCAACCAAAGTTCATAACGCAATGCGAGCATTACGTTTTCAAAAAGGTCGCTACGTTTAATAATAATATCGACTTTGTTAGCGATCCCATCTAACTGTTCGTTACGGAACGTTCGCTCGTGACGTTGATTGAATGTTGCGTAAATCCGCTCCTCACTAACGATTGATTGTATTATATTCCTCATCCTTCCATCCCCAAACGCAGAGCCCCAACTGGAAAGAAGCGCTAAAGATCTTAAAGTTTGTGGTGACACGAAGCTCCAGCCTTCAAGTAGTTCCCCAATCATCCGAAGGAGGTGGTGGTGGTGGTGGCGGTTCGTCGTTCGCTAACCTGCACGGAAGCTTCAGCGATTCGGAGGTATTCTGCAAGAAGGAGCTGGCAGGACGGACGATGGAATTTTCATTCGACGTGTCGCAAACACCGCTAATAGGGCGAAAATTGCTGCTAAAATCCGACCACGATACAAGCGCACCGTCTGGCGTCGGTGGTGGAACCCAAATGGGTGGTAAAGGATTTAACGGCTCGAGTAATGTTACGGGATCAGGAGCACATTACGGTGGGCATGCTGGTACACCGAACTCACCACGCCGAAGTGCCAGTCTTTCGCCTGCCGATACGGCTCCATTAAGTGGATGGAAACGACCATGGATGTCACAGGTAATGTTCTATACTCCATGTATGTATGTGTCTTAGTATATTGTTGTTTTGTTGTTTCATGACATAATTCACGTACGACTTAAAATAGGATAAAACTGAATCTCATTACAAGTAGCTAAACAGTATCGTTTTGTGTTTTCATCTGTGTAGGGACGAGTTCGGGAGTGTTTGGTAAATCTTCTAACAACCTGCGGACAGCGTGTTGGACTACCGAAGAGTCCATCGGTAAGTGTTGTTAGTTTTTATTACAAGTTTAGTATCTTTGTTTACCAAACTGGTCCGAGTTTCGGGAAGTGTGATTATATGTTGCAAAATTTATTTTATCTATAATCTTACAAATCAAGGGAAAATGAGTGCTACACTCATTGCAAGTATGAGGCAGGTTTTGTTTTCTCTTTTATTTGATTGAATAATACGACATGTGGTCATCGAGTAGTGTAACTTATTTGATTTTTTCTTTTCTATTTATGTAACATTCTGTAAATTCCCTGTTAACAAAATGATATCATAAAGGATGATATCATAAGTTCATTGTATTCCAAGGTAAAGAAACATTTAATTTCCTTTAATCATCCAACGTAAGTGCTTCATGCGTGTGCAATTCGCTTCAGCCGATTACATTTGAAAAGCTCATATTATTGTACACATGCTATTGTATTCATTTTGTGGTATCATTATGTTTTGTCGTACAACAATATCTGTGTGCCGCATACATTTACTTACTGTTTAATGTATTGGTTATGCGGATTTGCATAATTTGTTATTAGTTTTCCTTACTTTCATCTATGTTTTCATTATTGTCCGTTCAAGAATACCACGAGCATTTCATTCGTATTTACACGTATATACCACAAAAATATGAGTAATAGGAAGCACACAAACAAACAAACACACACACGTGTTGTTTTGAGAATTGATTCGAATTTTTAGAATGTTTGCGTTGTTTAAAAAGCGCACTATCTCTGAAATAGCGGGTCGGTTCGATGGTATATTTGATGAATGCATCAGTTTTTACACAGCCGGACATAATCGACTCCCAATTCCACTGTACAATTCTCCGGTAGCAAGGACGACTTGACTGTGACGTCCGATTGCGTAGTAGTGATGGGTAATTCGGAGCAGAGTCTCATGGATTAACTCCCCGACTCCGGTGCGCAAAACATGAATCCGACTCCGTATCATAACCGGATTCGAATCCGGATCAGTCCGGATCAGTCCGGATGGACGAGTCTTATTGGGCCTCTACATGTTTTGGGCTAGCGTACGATCATCCGCACACTTTAGTGAACTGAGTGCGCGGCATAGGTCTCGCACAATTGTCCCATGCCTATTCCAGACCCTTCCGTACTGATCTGGACTAATCTGGACTTATCCGGACTGATACGTTATCGTAGTCGATGAGTTCGGAGTTTTCCCCCCAGAAAAAACAAAAAAAAACAGTCCATATTAACTTTGAGTCCGACTCCGATGGGTACTGGAGTTGGACCGGTAAAAAGGTATTTACTCATCACTACTACGTAATTCTAATACGTCTCGCAAGAACTTGTATTCAGCGACACGCGTGCTTAGGTAGTTACGCCAAAAAGATCTGCAATACCTGTACTAATACTGGAAAAATGTGCTGCTGTGAACTGGTGCCTCTTCCACCACCACCACCACACCGCGCCCCCTAGATTCCAGATTGCCGATAAATAGCTTCAAATGAAATGTATTATACACGGAGCTCGAGCATCATGGAAAGGCACATTTGTCAAACAAAAAAGGAAGAAATATGTAAACCGTGCTTGTAAAAGAGCACCACGTGTACACTCGCATACACACCCGGTGGCGCCGGGTGTTGGTGAAAATGATTTCACCTATTTCATTGCGAAACCATCTCTTCACTATGACGAACGCCATGCCGTAATGCCTCGTTCCGAGTACTACTACTAGCAGTGGTGTGTATCCACCGTGCGCCAAAAATGGATGCTTCAAGGAACAATGAAACATTATTGCTGGTGTGTTCATTGCTGGTCTCTTTTGTAACATTGAGCCGCTCAAAAATGCTGCCTTTGAGGTTAGTAATGTCTTAGTTTCGTTCCGGCCATTCAAAGAAAAGTGTGTGCTGGAAAACTGAGCTCGAATGCTTAACACAATCGGATTTTCCAGTGTTATGAGTTCCTGTCCTATTGAAGATATGGGGGCGAAAAGAAAAAGAAAAAAAATCCTTCGTTGTGTAGGTGTTTTGCCTGTTTGGTGTAGACGATGTTTTTCAGAGCACTTGGCCAAAAATCTATATAACTCAATCAAACGCCAAACATCCCATTCTCGTCATACGTCATCGCCCAAAACGACAACCATGCCATCCATGGCGCTAACCGACTGGCTTTGAAGCAAATTTTGTCGTTGATTCGTTGAAAAATGTTTGATCGAGATATTAGAATAAGCTGCAAACAAACAAGAAACAAAAAATTGACCATCTTTGGCAAAAGTTCCGCGAAACGTTGGGAATAGAACGGCGTTGAGAGAGCAATGGGGACTTATGGTGGGATGAGTGATGAAGTCGCCATGCATAATGGATCGTGTACGGTGGCAGTGTGTAAAATTTATTTGTGCAATCAACCAAAAGCTTGGTATGGCAGCATTGACGGACTGGGCTGAATGTTGTGATATATATGGCTAATTTGGGTCTACGCGAGTTTCAAATAGCAGCATTGAAAGGTACCGGAATGCGTTTGAGCTTAAATGTGTACGTATAACGGTGATTAAAATGTCCGCTAGCTGTCCGCTGTTTTAACAGGCGTTTGAGAAAGAAGAAGTAAAGAAATCAAGAAACACATACACACAGTTGCTTAAAGGAATACAAATGATCTATGCAAATGATACGAAAAAATAGTTAATGAAAAGATGCAGATGAAAATTTATACAGTAGGTCTGGACACCATTTAGCTCGAATAACTTTGAAACATTTTCATTTCAACATTTGAGTGAAAGTGAATGATTACGATTTGATGATGATATAAGATACAAAATGAAAGGATACTAAATTCCCCAACTAATTGCAATGTAATTTTTTTTCACAAAATTTGCTGTTTTTTGCATATTTTTGACCTTTCCCCTCGTTCATATTGTAATTTCATCTTGCACACAAATTATCACAGAGCGAAATTAACGGTAATTATAATACGTATTGTGTGTAATTTGAGCATAAAGAAAGAGTTGAGGATCACATTGTTCTTCTTTAAATTAGATTTAATATAAAATTTCTTGATTCTTTCCTATGGAAAGTGTACTTTACGTGATAGGAAGGGAACCCTACGGCATCCCAGTTGGACAAGACACGTTGGAAATTTCTATTGGATTTCAAATTAGCCTGTCCAAAAAGGGTGCCGAAGAGTCCAGTTCACTTTAGAAAGAGTCAAGCAAGGGTCCCAAAATTATGTGAACCCCTAAAAAATCCTGTAATATGGTGACCCCTTGTCACTAAAGTATGTGAAGTACTTACAATCCCTGACCACTTACCGGTAAACCCGTTACTGAAGTCATGAGCTCTTATCTTGTACACAAGAATGCATTCGAAACGAGCACAAAAAATACAAATGAAAATTGTTATAAAAATATTATAAATGTACAAGTACATTCAAACAAAGCGCATAATGGAGTGGAAAAACAAAAAAGGAAGGAACATTTACTATGGTGCAAAGATTGAAAAAGGATCTCGCTATAAATAACTGTCGATTTTTTTAGCAATGAATATGTCACAACGGTGATTAGGTATCTCTTCTTTTGGTTAACGCATCCCGTTTGCGAAATATTTTCGCAAATACCTTTCCGATCCGCTATTGTTTGAGCTCGGGAAGGTGACAAAGGGGTTTCAAGTCATTGTAAGAGTTCCTTTGTACGTGTGGTGGCAGTATCGATTGTTTGACAATGTGTGTTGTAGGACTGTGATGCACAGAATCCCTTTTGACAGAAAAACACACGTGTCAAGCTCCTTCATGTCCGCGCTAGGAGGTGTAGCATAAGCCTATAGGTCTGTGTTCATGTATTTATAATTTCTAAAGATTTATTTAAATAAATTGCAACCGTTGGAGCAATTGTGGTAGAAGAAAGTATGAGCGAAATGGTTCTCCGATCGCTCATTGGACTGTAAACAGGCAACAATATCGGCTGGCCACGTTCTTCGCTAAAGCTGCTTTGCGCCAGCTGCTGCTGAATGAATTTTTACGCAAGAATAACGCACCAAAAGCGCTTTCTCGCGGCAGAGTACGTCATTTTGACAAATGGTGTGATTTGAAAGCAATCAAATTTTGCGTAACAAAGCAACCACCGCCATCGGTCGGTCGGGGCATCAACAAGAGCAATGTGCCGCAAACCGCAGCCATCCGCGCACAGTTCTAAGCTGCCCAGCTAAGTGTGAATCATTTGCGTTGGCTGGCTGGCTGGTTGGTTGGTTTGGTGGCACGTTAGACAGCTTACAGCACTCGCTTCTGCTTGAAAAAGCACTCATTCGACGTTAATTGAGTGGCCGAGGTACGGAACGGTTGTTCGGTTTGGGCCTGATTGAAACAAGGATAATAAATGGCTGATGGGGTGAAAGAGCGTTTCTGCTACCCCAGTTCGAAAGTCACACTAGTGGCGGCTAGTTGGAAAGAGTCGGTCGGTCGGTCGGTGAAAATGTATGTTTCGTTTTTTTTACGATGGCTGCAAAAGATTGATTCGACATTCGGATTGGAACTGTTCAACCGAATGGCGGCACACTGTCCTATAACTGGAGATTTATGGGAGCTAAACTCTCACATCGACACAAGGACTGCTGCATGCTGCTGCACCCCGGTGACGGGGCGGCGCATACGGTTGTTGTACGGTCGAAAAAGTACATCTTTCCGTACCACAAAGCCACCCTACCTTGGATCGGGTGTGAAATGGTTAGAGAAAGTTTGAATCCTCCTTCCGGGACAAATTGAACGTTGCAAATCGGTAGTTTTGCTTGCGAAAGCTGACAGATATATTTGGGGCAGAATTTCATTTACGTCTTTAAGATTCCTGCATTGTTCCCCTAAGTTCCCCTCAGTTTAGTCGGTAAAGTTGCAAGCTTTGACATGCTAAAGGTCTTAAATTATTCGTCCTCTCCATTGCTTTCCCCCCTGCTGAGCTCCGGTACCAGGCCACGAACAGTCATTGGGACGGTATGGAAAAGATATTGCCACAGTTACGGTTCACTGGGTTGAAAGAAAACCGTGTGGAACCCCAGCAAAAGTACAATGGGAGTGTACGTATACGGCGAAAGATGAGTCTAAATGGCTGATGCTTTTTGAATGTGTCTATGCCTTTGTCTCTCTCTCTCTCTCTCTCTCTCTCTCTTTCTCTTTCTCTCTTTCTCTTTGAGGTCTGGTTTTGAGTGTGACAAGTTGTGTGCCTTTTTTTTGCTTTACAGGACAACCTGACAACTTGCAAAATTTTCGCTAATGTTGTGGAAATGTGCGAATAGAAAAGAGTGAGGATTAGGTATTACTTTTTTGCTTGTTTGTTTATTGCCCCTTTAGATTTGATTGGGGAGGAAGCTTGTTTTTTTTGGCACGGCCTGTTTGACACGGCTGCGGCTATGTAAGGCAAAAGAAAACGGAACGAGATAGATACGGCCAAAAATTATCACATCCGAAAAGTTTTTAAAGATTCGCCAAAATTTATGACGCTGTCAACAACGGTTACAACGGACCGAACGGATTTTTGCTTTATGACGTATGAAAAAGTTTCGGAACGAGGATAATAAGACAATATTTTTCCTCAGACGAATATGGCATCACAGGCACGCTTTCAGTAACTGGGGTCTGGAAAAAGCTAACGGTAAAAATCATTTTTCAAATGAAAATAAAACCAGCAGCCCGAGCAAACACGATTTTAGCTGTTGGGTGATATTGATGAATCGGTCAAACAAAGAGCTTTGGAATAAATTGAACTTTCCGCGAACGCACTTACTTAGGACTGTATCGAATAGTGATGGGCGGGTCGACCCGAACCTATCGGGTTGGAGCCATCCGTACGCAACCCTGAGTCGTTCGGGTCGACCCGAATGGTACAAGTAGTTTCAGTACGTGGAACGACTCCGGTAGGTGGCAGAACGCATAAGCGACTCCGACCCGTTGGTGCGCTACAAAGAGCACATCACTAGTACATCTCGTACAGGTCGTCGTTATATCGGCTCCTCCATTGTCCTGTCACACATACTTACTTACTTACTTATCCGGCGCTAAAACCACTTTGCGGTCTTGGCCTGCCTCAGGAGTGTCCGAAACCGCTCACGGTCTCGCGGCTCCGTCTGCCAGTCCGTTATCCCAACCTTAATGGCGGACGCCTCTACCCCATCTTGCCACCTCAGTTTGGGCCTACCACGCCTCCTCTGTCCTTGTGGATGGCCTAAGAAGGCTTTACGGGCTGGGTCGTCCGTTTTCATGTGTACAACATGGCCAGCCCACCGGAGCTTGGCGAGCTTGATATGCTGCACGACAGCGAGGTCGCCGTACAGCTCGTATAGCTCGTCATTATAGCGGCTCCTCCATTGTCCTTCCACACATACGGGGCCAAGTATCCATCTGAGCATCTTCCTCTCGAACGCGGCTAAAAGGTTTTCGTCAGATTTGGACAGTGTCCATGTCTCAGAGGCGTTTGTGAGTACTGGTACTATATAGGTACTATATAGTCCCAGCTTCGTCCGTCGCGACAGGTTCTTTGAGGTGAACTGATTTTTCAGGCTGTAGAACGACCGGTTGGCAGCCAGCATCCTTGCGCGCAACTCAGCTTCCATGCTATTGTCGTTGCTGACCTTTGACCCAAGATAGGTGAATTGTGGGACGACTTCAAAAGTGCGTTCACCTATCTGTACGTCACGCCTACGTAGGTTCTGATTATTTATTGGTAGGTCCGCTGATGTTGCCACCATCAGTTTGGTCTTTGCCTCTTTTTTCTGCAATCCGAGGCTCTCTGCCGCCTGCTCGATCCCTTGGTAGGCTTCTGCTACATAGGAGAGCCGCAGACCAATGATGTCTTATCATCAGCGTATGCCAGGATCTGGGTTGACTTATAGAAGATGGTTCCCGTAGTCTGCACCCTCGAGTCGCGGATGGCCCTCTCTAGCGCCAAGTTATATAGGAGACAGGCAAGCCCGTCCCTTTGGCGCAGACCCTTGGTGGTAGCAAAAGGCCCTAAGAGTTTTCAATCCACCCTCACCTGGCAAGTGACGTTGGTCATAGTCATTCTAACTAACCTTATCAGTTTGGCCGGGATTCCACTGCCACACATACAGGTCCAAAAATGCTGCTGTGCATCTTCCTCTCGAACGTTGCTAAGAGGATTTCGTCTTGTGTAGGCAGTGTCTATGTTTCATAGGCGTATGACACTACTGGTACTGGTTTTATTAAGGTACTGTAAAGTGCTTCATACACAATATCCCCAGCTTCCTCCATCGTGATAGCCTCTTTGAGGTGATCCTGCTTTCAGTCTGCTCGATCCCTTGTTAAGCTTCAGTTACATAGAAGAGCCACAGACCAATGATGTCTATATCATTAGTGTTATTTTTGCATTCTGTCATCTTCGCCATGATCTGGGCCATGATGAAGATTCGGAATCCTCTTTGATAGTTTGCAATTATCTTTTCAACGCGAGGGACAAGACGATCCTGACGGATCAGGGAGAATTTTTAAAGGCGGTAGTCAGCACCGTAGTATCTCTGTAGTTGTTGCAGTCCAACCTGTCTCCTGTCTTGTATATAGAGTAGATGATACCGAGATTCCAATCACAAAACAATGAATTGTATTCGGATCACGCCCACAATATCAATTTGATGAATCTCGTTTTCTAATCGTGCTCCTCCGTTCTGGATCGTTATGGAAATAATCAGTTCAGCTACAATTCTGTTGCACTAAACAATTAATTTAAAATATTTTATAAAATATAGTAGATTTTATAGATCACAAAACCCAACACCTGCTAGCTGATGTTTAGGTATAAAGGTTTTCAGGGTTTCAAGATGAAAGATGGGAGATTAAAGTGAACATAAATCTGTTAGAGCGCTCACGAAACAGCTTATGCCACGTAGTACGAACAGCTGCTACAGGTGTTAAAATGCCAGTACATGTTATTACGCTATTTTTGTAGTAATTATACCGCACCTCCGCACAAGCGCATTACACCAATCGTTGGTGTAATACCTATTAGACACTTGATGTATCTACCACTGACTCACGACTATTGTGTCTATATGCGTAATATGGTCCGTATAGTTACGTACATTAACTGTTTCTATGGCTTGTTCCACAGGTCATCTTCAGCCAATCATCCGATCTGCTGGAACGCCAATCGTCCGCAGCTTCCAGTACGGACGAAACCTCCGGTGCTCAGCAGGATCTGAGCGGTGGTTCGAAACGCGACGACGGTGCGCCTGACTTTGGAGTGTTTAAGGACTTTGACTTCCTCGAGTACGAGAGCGAAAGCATAGAGGGCGAATCGACGGACAACTTCAACTGGGGCGTGCGCCGTCGCCCGCTCTCCGAGGGTGAAAATGAGCCTCACGCCCTGTCGGCCGCTGGTGTACGCGCATCTCACACCAATATCGACGAAAGCCTGAGCGAGAAGACGCCCGTGTTCAATCGCAGGAAGCGGCCCAATGCTGACGATTCTTCGGACGAGGAGGTTGAATCGGAATCGCCGCTGGACGAAGAGCCGCGCCCTATCTTTACGAAGGCAGCCTACCTGAGCGGCCCTCCAACGAGCCTGAGTCTGCGGGAGCGGCGCCATCGGCGGGATTCGGTGTCGCGCAGCGATACGAGTGGTTCGAGTGCTGGCGATCTCGGTGACATTACGCCGTGCAATGCGTCACCTCACCTGCCGGGTATGCACCCATTCCGCACTGGTCCGATAAGGGATGAAAGTGTGGACGTGTGGCGACGCAATCTGGTGGGGCTGCTCATGAACCAACCCTCATCCCATGCGCCCGATCTGCTCAACCAAATGTTCCGCCTAATCAAAGAGCTGACGGTGCGCTCGATTGCAATTTCCAAGGAGTGTATGCGATACTTTACCGGGTGCGGCGTGCAGCTGGGCCATCGCATTTCGGTACTATCGGACCTGCTGGCCACACGCGGTGATCCACCGAAGATCTGGTATCATCAGAGCCTGGCGACCACGCCCCGCCTGTTCGAGAATCTCCGCTACGGTGTGCTGGAGGTGCAGGAGCACCTGGAAACGTTCTTCGACCGCAAAGAGACGGTGCTGGACAGTTTGGACGAGGTGAAAACGTCTTGCAAATTGGCACTGTTCACGTCCGACATTGACTCGGCCAATGAAGGAACCGGAGGCTCCAGCGCAGTTGTTTCGCTGTCCACCTCTACCGACCCGGCCACGGCGGAGCTGCTGCTCGATCTGGGACGCGGGCTGTACAAGCTAATGTTCCAGTTGCTGCTGTTGATCGAATCGGACCATAAGATCGCAATCAGTGTAGTGCAAAATCTGCGACAAAATGAACAGATGCAAGATCTGTCCAACCTGTACCTGTCCGTACGGGGTGCGCTGCTGCGCTGCATAGACGACGCTGAGATGGAATCGCTGGATACATCGACCTCGACCGAGGGAGAAAATACACCCACCCCTTCCCCGGGTTTGCCAATGAATAACAGCGAGTTTGAAAACATCTTGGTCGAGCTGATCGACAATCAGCGGTAAGTAGTAATTGCTGTAATTGAGTTTGATTTTGATAGCCTTATCTTGGTATGTAGAGAATATCGTAATAATATTACCGGACGCGTGCCACATTGGCGTGTTGCGTGATATTCGATATTATTAGTTGCTTACGATGGTAAAATGGTAATATTTATTGATGATATTTTCATGCACCCGCGTGTGGGTGATTTCTGTTGCTTTTCCCCATTCGCATAGGTGGTCAGCGGCGATAAATCACGTAAAACAGCACAAACAAATGTCGAATCATTCTGCATCGAATTACAACCTTTCTGGGGGTGCCAGTGGTAGTAGTGGCGGTGGCAGTGGTGTTGGTGGCATGATGTTCGCCTCGGGTGGCGGTAACTGCAGCATTACTGGTGGCGGCGGCGTTGGCGATGGTCTGTTCGCCAATCTTGGCACGGAATTTAAACCCGTCGATGATTTATCGATCATATTGAACGTTTACGCTCACCGGCTGACGAAGGATAGAAATGGTAAGCATTAAAGGGATGAAATGATCATGGGAATCGAAATTATTTGTTTTTGTTGGTTTTTGTTTCTGTTTTTTTTTTTAATATTTAGAGGATTTTTAAGATTAAATATGTTACCCCAATAACCATATAATGACTGTTTGCTTTTGCAGCATTATCAGCGACAACTATTTCTCATTTTTTAAACGATTTTCTCTTACTGTGTCAAAATTGTTCTCTTCTGAATCGCGCACACATTTTGAAACATTATTAAACACTATTACCTTTCTGGACATAGTTGAAATCCAATAAAATGCACCCGTTTGATGTGGACCAAGAACGTAAAGTAATAGATTTGTGATTGCCAACAGTAGGACAACCCGTAACGATATTATTGATGGTGTCGTGTTCGGGGCTACGACCACAGTAAAAATAAAATAAAAACCTACCCTTATAGTTGCTGACCGTTGCAAAAACGTCCATAAAAGCCAAAAGCGTTCTTTTGGGGAAAAGTTTGTGTGTGTGATACGTTTACAGAAGTTTGCTTTTACGCTGAAGTACGATAGCGTTACACAAGGTTTAGAAAAAAAATCTTTAAGTCTCTTTAAAGCTGTTGAACTTATAAAGATTTGTGTGTAGAGCGTTGAAACATGATGGCAAATGTTACTTTTTTAAGTACATAAACTGAACCTATTTTAAAATCAGCAGCAAAACATTTATTTTTCAACATTAATCGACCCGGATGAAGTGTTTGCCTTCCTTCATAAATGTATTACTTCGAAGCTTTATGGTGTAATTTATTGCTTCATTTACATGGTTGGTTGCGCTGCTAAAGCACTCAGCACAGCAACCAATTGGTTAGAGACTTCAACCTATCAACAGGCCCTTAAATCATGCACAATCATGTGTCAGTCCGTTGCAATTGCAAACAGTGCATAGAGCATGGCAAATTTAACGAGGACGATCCTGGTCCTACTTTCGCTTCACCGTCGCAGGCCGCAGAATGCAATGTTGTTGTGAGTAAGATAAATGTAGTCGAAGATATTATGAGTGCTGAGTGTCTGGAGGTTGTGCTATTTTTTCCCTTAGATAGAAAAAAATAATATTGCAATTTTTCCTTGAAAATGCCTTTTTAGGGGGAGCTCGAGCCATACGAGTTTTGAACCCTTAACGGACATGCTGTTAAGTCCTACTACTTGACGACTGTACTAAGTATGCGGGGAAGCTCAGTATAGGGATTGTAAGGTTAATAAACAACTGCCTACTTGTTTAAAACAATTGTATCTTTGAATATCCATCATAGCTTACCAAGCACACCATGGGGCTGTGTTGTCTAGGCAACATATGGACAGTAGTGATACGCGTAGGTTCGTTACGTTATTTAAATCGGAACATGAGTCAAATTGTGAACCTGGTAGGTTCGCTGGCACGGTAGGTTCGCTGGAACGGCAGGTTCAGTCAGAACAGTAGGTTCAGTCAGAACGGCAGGTTCAGTCGGAATGGTAGGTTCAGTTGGAACGGTAGGCTCAGTCAGAACGATAGGTGCAATACGAACGGTAGGTTCGGTCTGAACGGTAGGTTCGGTCTGAACGGTAGGTTCGGCCAGAACGGTAGGTTCGATCGCAATGGTAGGTTCGAACGGTTGGTTCGGTCGAAATGGTAGGTTAAGTTGGAAACGTAGATTGGGTCGGAACGGTTGAAAAACACTTAATTTCGTTCCATTCATGTTTTTGTTGTTGAAAATGTTCCATCACTAGTGGACACTTGTCTAGTGGACTGGTAAACCCTGTAATACAAACAAAAATACTCCACTGATTATAATCTGGTCCTTCAAACCGGTATATCCGCTTAATATTCGCTTTTTGTTCTATTCCCCTTATCATAGATGTGTTCATTGTTTCACGTTCGGAGCTCGAGCTGAGTGAAATCTATCAAATTCTCATGGAGAACCTGCTGCACGTGTCGTCAGCGCTATCCAACATGGAAATCAGCATGAAAGCTAACACAAGTTCCAGCTCCTCGACCGTTACAACGATGACGACAATTCCAGCAGTAATTGGTACGGGCCCCAGCACCGGTCCAGGGAACGGCGGAACCGGAAATGGCCATTCAGGAGCACCGGGCAACGCAGCGGGCTCGTTAGCCGGTTCCACTGCACAGGGCAGCAGCAATCTACCACCACCGCCGCCGCCTGTATTGGCACCGACCAATCCGTTCAAAGACACCGTTGACATCATTACGACACTGTAGGCAAACTAACGGGGCAAACGACGCTAGGGAGCTGGTATTACAATGCATGTGGATGGTCGCTTGTTGCTGTTGAAATGTAGGCTCTCGGTTTGGGTCGATCCGCCTGGAACACACCGGACCGGGGCCGGGCTTACACGACGATGAAGGCTTTTGCATGCAAATTTGATTCCATTTTGGCGTGACACTCAGGAACCGAACCGGTTTGATTATCCACCATAATCCGTGTCCTCTTTCCGTCCTGCTGTGTCGTTATCTTCCGTCATTTTCCGTCATTTTCCGTTGTTTTTTTGTCTGAAGCCATCTTTCAAGGCACTGGTACAACAGCAAAGAAAACCAATTGATTTAGCCCGCTTTGTCTGCTGGTGCGATTTTTACGACGAATTTAACGCGAATTGCGAGACCCTAGCACCGATATCCATTCGCCCGTGTAATGTGATTTTAAGTGAGGATCAAACCCGAACTGGAAAAGTCAAATGTATTCGAAACGAACCGTTTCACTGGAAACGTGTCACACGGAACACCAAAAAAACCGTTTGCGAGAAGCAGCGCAGCAGGGACGGTATTGTGTGATAATAATGTTGAAGTGAAGCGGTGTGGTCATTTTTTTTGCATAAAGTCCGCTGCTTGGCGAACGTTCCGAATTCCATTTTAATAATTTATCCATTCATCCATCCATCCATCCATCAGCGGGAGGATTGCTGTGAGTGCGGCTGTCTGTGTTTTAGTATTATTTATGGATGGTGACAATTGGCGGCCTAATGCCTTGTGACGCAGCTTGCGAGCCAGGCAAACGATAAAGTACTAATCAATGAAATCATTGTAGCATGAACAGGACACTAAATAAAACCAGAACCAAAAGCCCAGCAGCGAAACAGTTAGAAAAAAAGAACAAAAGAGTGAGACAAATTTAGGCGCGAGCTCGCGCTTTCGTTGCCACTGCTATTCGAATGAGGAGGAATCGTTGTATTGTACTGTAGCATTTTACAAAGTGATTCGAAAATAAAACGTAAAACTAAGCGTGTTTGCATACTACCTCTGTCCGGTGGGAATGACATTTACTTTTTCCACGAGTGCATGCCGAAATAATCAGCCAAAACTGTGTTTGTTTCCTAATTGGGGCTAATTCTCGTAAAACAGCTGACAGTTGTTGTGCGCGTACAAGGTGGAACATTTATTAATTTCCCGTTTTTCTTCTACTTTATGAATGCTTTTTATAAATATTCGCCTTTATAAAATTGGTGTGTGTGTTTTCATCACAAACATGCATATCCAACATATTGTGAACTGTTTCCATTTGATCTTTGTGCTTGCGTGTGCTGCATCTTTCAAACAGAAAATCATCGTGAAAATGCTCTGTATAATGCCGCTGTGATGCTGTGGCGCGACTGATGGTAGCGTATCTGGTTATCAATGTAAACCATCCCTGTTGCAGCGTTTGTTCGTGTAGTTTTCTCCTTTCGATTCTATTCCCCAGGCTGTTCATTTATCGTAAGGAGAAAAATGGGTTCACTTCAGTTCAGGGGGTTGGTTCATTTGTATGCGATTCCGATGGCAGGATAATGAATGAACACCGCAGCATGGTTCATCAACCCCAGGTTTGTTAAACCCCGCTTTCAAGTGGTTTCCCCTAATTTTCGAAGATGTTCATTCGTAGGGGTGGCTGCTTTAAAGGAGGATGAATGTACCACGTTGAACACTTCCCCTGTTCATGGTTCATCCATCGGTTCATTTCATGTATCCTAACGGTAGGAGAAAGCCATCCATCGATTCATTTTGGTCGAAACGAACACGGTAGCACAGAGGCGCAGCATTCTCCGCTAACTCTTTGGGGAAATGAAGAGTGACACACAGCGAGTGATTGTCCATCGCCGTTGCGGTTGATTTCACTTGTGTATCATCAACAAGTGTTGAATACTCTATCTCGTTTGTTTATCTCCGTTTCGTGCAGAGCAAAGTAAAAGTTCGATCGATTGTGCAAAACACGCTGCCGCATCCAACCAAAACGACAGTAGACAGCAATGATCGATCTTTACTATCCCTCCCCCCACCCCCTCCCCCTACGTCGTACTGTATCGATTTGGACTTTGAGGCATATTTGGGTTCGGTGGGTATGTTTGATAAGTTTTTTTTGGGTGAAAAAGAAGTTAAAGATTAATAGGCAGAATACGGCGCCTGGTGCATGGTTGTCAAACCAGCGAAACATTAACGCCATGGTGCGTGATTTTGTGATCGTCAACTTATCATTTCCCAGTAGGCTGGAAGTTAATTTTCCAAGACGAAGCATGAACTCACGTTGGATTGATGGAGTACGGCGAACTACGCAGTGAAACGTAATATTCCCAGATGACACGGCCCTTTAATGTAATCTGCCAGTTACAGCGTTTGTGTATGTGTGTGTGTCAGGGTAGATGGGTGTGTTTGCACCTATCTCAGTGGTATATGATTTTTGGAGGGTAAAGTATGGGCAAATCAAAGTATTAAAATTGAATAAAACAACAATGGATATAGAAATATGAGTTAAATATCGTTTTTTTTTCAATTAAATAGAATCATTGTGAATGCAAAGCAATAATATCACTTGAAGAATGTTTCTGATTTCGTACTTTGAAGTTTTTACAAAAATCGATCATTTTTATACTTTATACTATCAGACATTCGAACTTCAGAGACATTTCTGAACTTGGGCAAAATGCAAACTCATTAGATCGGGGCCAAATGTACCAGCTAGAAAACAAACTAAAATGAGCTTTTTTATACAGCATGATCTCACTGGTCGCAGTGGTTTAAATTGCGTGCCAACTAGTGGATGTGCACTCGATCGTTAAATGATTTTTTTTAATAAGAAAGATTTTGTTTTCTTCGTACACCTTTGTGAATAGAGCTCCAAGGACAACCATGCTGGTGTTTCTTTCTGGCAAAGCTACCTCGTTGGCTGGATGATAATCCATCTATTGAAGTAACAACTAATGTACAACCCAACTCAAAACAGACTCAACTAACCACATCTCGTCATACGTAGGACTTACTATCCTGCTATGGGGGGAGGGGGGTAATCAATAAGACACTGAAAGCCAATCCCACAAGTGGTACAGAGGCAGGCCTTGACCGACAACGGTTGTTGAGCCAAAGAAGAAGAACCTTATCCCGTAATTAGCATTAATATTAATATAACTTCATTTTCCTCTTTTATTTTAGAGCATTTTGTCCCTTTATGCAGAGCTTTTAGCCCTGATGGAATGGTGCATTTTACCCCAGCACAGGTGCCCTTTACCTCAATCAGATAAAAATCTGGTTTAAAAGGGGTTTCTTAGAAAATGATAAGTTCCTCCGTTGTTAAGTAAAAACGACAACAGTTTCTTACTAGATTACAATACAGGGTTTCCCACGATTTATTGGTCAGTTCCCATGATTTTTTTGTGCGTTCCCACGATTTTTTTTATCGTATCCCATAGATTTTTGGTTCGTGCCTATAAATTATTTGTATCGTCCAATTGGATATCAATACAAATAAAACAAAAAATTATGGGAAACGGAACCAACGAAAAATTAATGAGAACCAACCAATCGTGGGAAACTCTGTAATGCACCTCAAAAAACCCAAATTAATTTATGAAACCAACAATTGAAATTAACAAATTCTTTATGTGGTGCATATTACCCCGGCATCCACGATACACTACAAAACATCATAAAAAAGGATACAAAGATTATAAAAGGATAAAGTCGTCATTTGTGCCGTGTTGCTATGCATTGTTTTACGTTGCTAAGCATGAACGAATGCTAGTATGTAGCTGGTTTGAGGTTGCCTGTTTTTTTTTTATTTCGTTTGTTCTGCGTTGATTGGCACTTCAAAGTGGTAAAGTAAAGCTGATTAATAGAGATTTGAGTCGCTTGGGATAGCAAACGGTATTTGTTCTGTTTCAGTAGTGGTAACAATTTGTGTTCTTTCATAGTTTTTTGCACCTCTTGTCGGGCACGCCCTTTATCACAAGAGAATGTGTAAATGGCCATTTCTGTAAAGCAATATTTAACAAGAGCTGTTCAACAGTCGTGTGTTGCATTGCGAAATTGCGATTCATCTCTCTCTATTATTAGCTCCTTCATTCACGATACGGCTCTTCGCGGTGTCGTTAAATAGAGGAATTGATCAATTTAAACAACCTGCCGTTCCAACCGCCAAATAAAAACAATAATTATAATAATTTAAACAACTTCATAAAAAGTGCACCAACATAAACACACTAAGCACAACATTGCAAACCCGATTGCTACTGGTGCGTGTGTTTGACTTTATGCTACGAATAATGATGACGCGTTTCGAACAGCACATTAAACAACAATAAAATACCTGAAAAGAGCAATAATAGCCGTGGGTGAGGATTATTCATGAAATCCGATTTATAGAACGGTGCGTTATAATACGATGGAAAGAAATCCAACCGATGCGAGGCGTAAACGATAAATGAACAGTGATGATTGCTGACGATAGGAAGCGGGATGGAACGGTAAAAGTATGTTTAAACGGATTACAATAATGCATCGGCTGACCACACTGGTGGCTGCACTGGGTATGGCTTGTGAGCGTTGGATATGAAAAAATAAAATAAATGAATAGGCCTCCAAATCCGCTGTTAAATCGCTGGTAAAATTGTATTAACTGCAGACAAAATCCTTACTAAGCAAACACTTGTGATCCTTTTGTTCTCGATCGCTCGATTGGGAATAAAATTAACTCGGAGTTCAGCATTACCGACCTAATAAAAAAAAAACTTATTATTAAATTACAATTATGTACCATAAAAACTTAATATACAATATATTTTAAAACTAATAGAGATAACAGCTTTATGCCATGAGATTAGTTAAAGGATAATCAATTAAAGAGCCAACACATTTTACATAAACGAACCATTTATAAACTATCAAAATAATACGTTTTTCAGAATAATTAATAGTTACCTACTGATTTCTAATTTGATAAGAATTGCAGTGGATCTGTTGGGGAGAGCCATTAATTAGCATTAGTAAATTTGTCATAATAAAGGTAAATGGTACAGTTAATACAGCTACGGCTATTGTGGTTAAGCACGAAAAAGTAACACCGCCTGTTGTTGTAGGCTTTTACCTGGGAAATTTACCCCGTAAACCACATCCCATTTGGCGTCTCTCTTTGTACTCGCGCCAAAGCTTAATTGACGTTTGACATTGGCCTTCAAGAACTGGGACAAAGCCGGCCACTCACACCCTTCAAGTGAATGTTCACCCGTTAACACTTCCCTGGGCGCAACCGAAATTTCATCCCACATCGACGACTATGTACATAGCGGCTTGTTGTTTCGTTACCCGTAACTATCCGATAAACATAATTTCCAATTATTATTCATGCTCGTTTGCCCACTTACAATGCACGGTGTCCATCCAGCCAAACAAGCTCAATCAACACGTTGTCGGTAAAATGATCCGCAAGCCGCTCCACCCGCTTCCTCGTCATGTTAATTAATACGTAGTGTGGGAAGTACTGTGGTAGAGTCACAGAATCGTGAAGTAGCATGGAATCGACCGTTGGACGACAACTAACCATGTATTGGTGCTGCATATTAAAAGGGAAAAATGTATATTTTGTACACAGCGTAATGTAATGTTGTGAAAAATTTAAAGAACTGATTATAGTTGCAATGATTTCTAAAGATGCGAATAATCTTCTGTAAGTGGTAACAATATTTAATTACTTGTACTTTGGGCCGGTCTGGTGTTACAGTCGTCAACTCGTACGACGTAACAACATGCCCGTCATGGGTTCAAGTCCCGAATAGACCGTGCCCCCATACGTAGGACTGACTATCCTGCTATGGTAACAATAAGTCACTGAAAGCCAAAGCTCACTTCACTAGTGGGTACTGGCAGGCCTTGACCGACAGCGGTTGTTGTGCCAAAGAAAAAGAACTTGTACGAAACTTGTTGGGAAGATAACAATTAAAATTAAAATACCTTCAGAGCGATCTCACTGTTTGGGATTACAATACGTACCAGCTACAGTCAGAATTCAATAGTTGAACGCTTTTCAGTTGGCATGCTTTTTAGTTGAACGTTCAATAATTGGCTGACAGTTGGCAGGGAATCGAAGTTCAACCAGTGAGTTCGGACTGTAGTTAATTCGCACTCAATAGAGGGGTTGCTTCACAGATATGTTAGCTATGATGAACAAAAATAATGCAGAAAACATTTGCCCAGAATCATTTGCGAGCAGAGCTCAAACAAATCACAAATGCTATGATTTATGCTTCCATGCAATACAATACAATACAATAACCATTACTTCATGCCTCGTTCGTCGGCAGATAAGCAAAACAAAACAGATCCAATCAATGAGGTTATACCACCGACAAACCGACGTGACACTTCGAACAAAATGAGCTTCAAAAGTTGTCTCCTTATTTCAAATGAAAATACGTTAAACACTAGCGCCATCTCTATAATGATTCGCTTACTACACTGACACAGGGAAGGAACTGCTAAATCCCCTTTTTGTTTTTCTTCGCAAATTCCAATGCGAATTGTTTTATGTACTTCTCACATCTTTTGCATTGATTTGGCAACTTATAAAATGATTTTCTTGGGTGTTTTGTCCAATAATTCTCACAAAATCTTGCCTCACACTTCCTTCGCAATTTGTATATAGAAAAGTTGTTTACATCGAAGCAGCAGTGAACAGAGCTTACTTTGACAGAAGTGATCGCCTCACTGGTAAATGACAGTACTTTCGTGTGGGACTCTTTTGTAACGCCAGTTTCACGTCGGTTTGTCGGTGGTTATACTACACTGCGTTTCACAATGATAGTTTTACCTAGTTTTTGTCGATTTAGGGTAGTCAATAATGATCGGATAATTTTGAAAATAATTACACGTTTTCGAAAAAACTGGAAATGGGGGCCTTTCAAAATGATAGCCTCACCTTTTATAATAGAATTGTCTGGCGTTAAAC
This sequence comes from Anopheles gambiae, assembly GCF_943734735.2. Taxonomy (NCBI): domain Eukaryota; kingdom Metazoa; phylum Arthropoda; class Insecta; order Diptera; family Culicidae; genus Anopheles; species Anopheles gambiae. Next base: position 67,653,621 of record NC_064601.1, on the reverse strand, counting down.
CAATAGCATATACAGACAGTCCAAAAAGTATTCGTCTAGCTGAATAGTTTGCACAAAAAATCTAATTATGGCCGCAATAGGCATGGGGTGGTAAAAGTAATGATGAGATTTGATAAAGGGACCATTAATACACACGCATTGCTAAAAAAAAAGGCTTTAAAGTAGTGCAATAACAACTAAATTATTTAAAATATTAAAAAAAAGTCATTTGATTGGCGCGCAAAAAGTATTCGTCTATCAGACCTTTCTCGTAATATGCATTAAAAAACAAAGGCTATGGAAACAAAAAATGTCTTGATCTTGTTTTTTATTGCATTTATGACTATTATTGACCAACGCCATAACTCATTTGAGCCTCAAATAGGGCGTATTTTGACCCACTCATCCTACAAAACTTGTTCCAATTAATCTCTGGTAGAAATATTGCATTTCTGAACCACGTGGCCAAGTTCTATTGAAAAAAATGGCAACTGATATTGGTGCGCCCGGTCTGCAAATTAATAATTTAACTAAAAACGACTTTTTTAAATTCAAAGTTTCTTGTATTAAGTCTTTAGCGACACAAAGTAATGAAAACGAAAGAGAAAATTCGTCCGCTTCCACGCAGGTCACCGGCTATCCGTCTAAAGGCCGGGCTACATTGATCGCACTCGCAAGCGTAATTTTGATTTTCACTAGCGCATCTGGCGGCGACTGGTCGAAGCTTTTTTTTGTCATCGAGGGAATGGACCTACTGGATCTCAAAATTAAGTAGTTTTTCCATCGTTTTCCATTGCAAAAATGGATGCAATGCGTGGAAGACATGTGTATCTACGTTTTACAAAACTTTTCTCCTCCGATTTAAGAAAAAAACATGGAACATTAACGTATTTTCTGAAGCGGCTCCAAATTGTTTGGCAAAATGCTTCGGTCAGCCGCCGCCAGATGCGCTAGTGAAAATCAAAATTACGCGTGCGAGTACGATCAATGTAGCCCGGCCTTAACGCTCGGTCGATCCCTTTCGTTCAATCCGAACGTTGAACTGTTCGTCCAGTCCGAGACCTCTAGCGGCCGCTAGCTGCAGTACGGGCGCTTCTTGTCGACCCTCGAACGATCGCGTCGTCACCGTAAAGTAAGGATGGGTCGTATAATGGAGATAAACAGTACGAGACCGTACAGCGTCTGGAAGTAGCGATTAGAAATGCATGGTGAACCTTACCTGTTCAGTATTTGTTAAAACTTACGGAAAGTAAGCCAAAACGGATTTCCAGATGATTTACCGTAATCATCATCAGTTTTAAAAAACTTATTGATTGCCTTAAATCGACAAAAACTAGGTGAGACTATCATTATGATACGCTGTGTTTACTAAGCTCATTGTGTTTCCTTTCAGGCCACAAATGATCAAACCAACTAACTACCTTTTCGCACAAGAATTCGGGAGCGGTAACACCTACAAAACGATTCAAATAGACTACAAAAATTGACAAATGTTGTGATCAAAATGTCGAACCATGTCATATTATTTCAAAACAAACAATCGATGGTATCTCTACTTTCTCACACTTGAGGTGTGCAATATTGTTTTGAAAAGCCTACTTAGGTTGTATATGAATAATGATAAAAGTCTGGGGCATGTAAAAGATTCATAATTGTTCAATGTCGACCATTCATATACACATTCCATGTGCGGACAATTTGAGGACAAAATCAACTAGTGGACAAGATGTAACATATAAATCATTTCAACTCTGTTATACAACAATTAAAGCATTTGATATTCTAGTACTTTTGAAGTTTATTGATTTTTACTTGTGTTTAATCACAAAGAACGGCAAACCGCATTGCTTAACCATACTGCTTACTTACAAATTGCAAATTTCATTGCACTAATGAAGAATGATTAGCAGTTAAGACGTGGATCAAGCTTTATTTGACTTCAGCCCAGAAGAATTAAATCCAACATCGAAGCTATATCACGTTCGATTGCACTATTCTAGGAAGAATCCGACTGAAGATGGACAAAACTTCTGGTTCAAAACTATTATTTACGGACTGATAAACGCCGCTTTACTTTTGTGGTTCAGATTTGCACTTTAAAAATAACTGGTTTGAATTGATCCAAACTTGTTTGTTTTGCGACGAAGAGCCACTGTAAAATACTGTAAGCAACACCGATGGGGGAAAAGAAATGCAAACGAAAATCAATTAGTCAATTCAATTTGCAATCGAACGATGGACGATGGTTTATCTTACGCATATTTACTACCAATATTGTTACCACCAAGGCTCAGTTAGCTGCAAATAATGAAGCTATGACAAAATTCAACATTTATGTTTGTTATGCTAATTGTGCGTTTAAATGAGACTAGTTATATTGGCCCGGTTACAGGGCTATTTATTTATTTATTTATTTATTTATTTCATTTATAACCGACGGACCATCGTGTCTTATCGGCAACCTTATAATTAAGTTAATGAGCATATATATAGTTATAAGCAACATTAAATATGACGGAGATGCAATTTCTCCTTGAACGTAGAAGTAGACATACTAAAATAGAAATAGAATGCAGCAGATCTTCGGAGACTTACTCATTGTCAGGCGTGTACAAAGCTATCAAAGATTGAGGTATGTTTAAAGGACAGGGAAATAGTTTCAATAATTAATGCAAGCTTTTTGAAAGATAGCAGCTGGTAGTGGATCATACCTTGAGTTTTGCACGAATAATGTGATAAATGTTTGATTCAAGTTTAAATATAGTAATATAAAATCAAGTTTTAGAATGCTGGTTCAATAGATAGCCCCCGCCTTATCCCACGTTATCAGACGATTAGTTCTCTCTCCTGATCTCCGACCGAAAATCTCGATTGCTTCTCATTTGACACAACAGCGTTGTTGGTTTCAGTTTACCTTAGTTGTTAAAAGCCTTAGCTCTCTGTTTATGATTCGTGTGCTCATAGTTATTCTTACGTTTGAGACACCCGATGCATACGGGGGCTTGAACCCATGACCGTCAAATTGTTAAGTTTTACCACGTGACCAGCCCAAAATCAACCGAACGACCGAAATGAATGTGTTAAATTGAGTGAAATTGAAATGAATGTGTTAAATTGAAAATAATATCTATTAGATTCCATTAGTTTTAATTTAAGGATACAAACTCAACAGTATTGATTCGAGAAAATGTATTTTTTCTCACACCAAATTATGAGGAATTTTGAGAAAATTCGTTGACTCCGATCAAAACAATAGAATAATAATGACAGCGCAAAAAAAGAATGTGAGTTCTCGTTGCCAAGCGTATTTCTATGCAAATGCTAAATTTTTCCACGGTGTAACTGCTAAAGCGCAAAACTCCTTTGCGCGTAAGAATGTTTATATACCCGATTAACAATAAAACAAGCTAACTAAAAGCAACGTTTGGAGAAGGAATACACTTTCGCTGGCAACTTGAACACAAGTAAGGGTAATTCCTTCATAGAAGGTCCTTTTTCAATCAGTGGCAATCAAAGAAGGCTCTTTCGGAAAAGTAGGATTAGCCGAAATCAAAACTGTTACACTAAAGCAGACATTGTAGGGAAGGCCTTACCTTTACCGTCTGGAGATCGTTGGCTAGCTGTCAGCAAGGTATTAAGCATCATCTGCATTTCATGAGGGCTTTGTAGGGCGTAAAGCAACTGTTGTTATGTGATTAGCAAACTCTTTAAAGTTTAATCCACTTATGCTGACTTTTTTTTTTATTGGTTTCTATGTTCTGATTTTCATTCGGCATGCTATGGAAAAAATCACAAAAATAGTCAAACGTTCGTACTTAGAATGCACTTGAATTTGGCGAGAGTTCTTTGTATTTACGCATATTTTTACGTATATGCGTTGATATGTGATACATCCGGATACTATTGGACTGTATGTAACAACACTTTGTAAGTTCTAACAGTAATGTTCATTTGTTGATAGTCATCTTTAGAGTGAAGTGAGTGGTGAAAGTCCAATCAAGGAAATTGTATCAACAGTTGCTATGATATATTGGTCCATTATCCTGTGGAAACTGAGATTCAACAATATTTTTGTATGTTTAATGTAAAGTAATTTTGTTTTATTAAACACTGCATATAACGCTCCAATTTCATATACATTACATATTCTTCATAAACCATATGCGTATGTTTGTCCTATCAGTTAATACGCTATGTAACTTTTCGCATGCCAATTCAAGCAATATCTGTCCGATGATTGACACGTGTCCATTCTTCTTCTCCTGGAACACCAGTCCAGGAAATGTGTCAAAGTGTAGAAATAATCACAAAAAACCCGAAACAGTTAGCAGACTGTCCCGGTCGGCGGAAAGTTGTCATCGAGTCGGAACCATTGAAACCCCAAAACGGTTTGATTGATGGTGTTGAAAATGATTGTGTTGTGTGTTGTAACCTCAACCCCTTGGGTAAATAGACCTTTTTATCACAATGCGTTGAATAAAAGGAACAAAAGGGGTACCCCTAGTAGTGCCAGTGTGCTGGGCCAGAAAGGGACACATTTCCCGGAATCACTTTCAACGCAACAGAACCCCTTTTTCCGTGCTCACATGGGAGACTCCCTTCTTTGACGAGGGATAATGATCTGTTTTGATTTGCAGGTCGTTTTCCGATGAACAAGCAAGCAGAACATTTTATATATATCCGGTCAAACCATGCAAGATGTTTTCATAGTTGATATTGGTATAAATTCAATAAAATAAAATGCAAATCTTCACGCTGAAATGGTATCGTCGTAGAACTAGTAACTTGGAAAATGGGTTTGATGGCGTAATCAAACGCGGGTGATAAAAAATGGTGAAAGATTGATAGTTGGATTGATTTCCCATTGGTTTACAGCTGATACACATCGAACAAACCATCCATCTTTGTTGGAAACCAGTTTCGGTTTGAATTTTCAGTTCTAAAAATGAATAACACTGCATTCTCTAGGTACAGGCTCGAAGCGAATAAACCAAAAACAACAAAAAAAAAAAAAAATGCTCAAGTTCGACAACAAAATTACAAAAATGCTTCACGTGTCGCTTGGAGCTTAAACATTGTATTACAGTGACCGGCATAATAAAGTGCACGCTGAATACAATTGTATATTTGTTCCATTTCTTTGGACTACACAGGATAACGTCCCTACACACACAATCAAGGTTTTTTTTTTGTTTTCATTCGTATTGTATGGAACCCTTTAAATGGCCTTCTCAATGTTTTAACCTTAGCCCCATCGAGAAATTGAGACTGATTGTTAATACAAGAGTGGAAGCAACTGGAGAAACAAACATTTAAAATTATGTTGAAGTCCTTGGATAACTCTTTTAAAGAACTGGATGCATAACTTGATAAATCATTTCAAAAATAGGGAAAAATACGCCAACACGTCTAGAAAGGTGTAAAGATAGACATATTGTTAAGTCGGTGTTATTTTTATGTATTTATTTTTCTTTTGAATATTGAGCACATTTTTTTTCCCTAGCGATTTTGCTCAATTTAGGATCTATTTTTCTTAAAACAAACATTTTTTTTTGCCATAATTTAACTACTACTGCACATTCATAAGCATATAAAAAAAGACGTTACTAAAGAAGCAGTACGAAAGAAGTTCTTTAGTCAAACAAAATTGGAACAAATGTAGAATGCATTGAGCACTTTATTATGCCGGTCACTGTATGTTTTTTTTCTCCGAAAGCAGTTTCCAAGGAAACAAACGTAGCTAACTACCGAAAAGAGTGTGTTTAGCTCGTTTTTCTTTTGTATGTTTGTTCTTTAATGATGCTTTAGGGTAGCAATGCGTCGTTTTTTTACAGCACAAACGTCGAATCTGTTCGGAAATCTGTTTGCCACAAATACAAACAAACCGTTTCCGATGGGGACAAGAAAAACGATACGTTCGTTCGGATCGGTTCGCCGGAAATCGCTTCAGTCGGACAGCCGCATCGGGAAGCTTGCGAGCTAAATGAAATTGCCCAAGCGACCGAGCAGCTGGCCCGGTGTTCCGGTTTGTAAAGTAAACGGGCCTCTTCTTCATTGCTCCTCGAAGGCATGATTGATGGTTCCATGGCAGGGACAAGGTTAAACGCTGCCCAACAACTTTGCTTCCTGAACTGTTCAAGGGAGGTGGCGATGCTAGGGTGATCCGAGTGGGCCATGGTAAGGCTAATTTGCTGCCTGTTTTTTTTTGCTAGCAGCAACCATGCAAAGCCTGTTCCAAGCGAATGAATGTAATAAGCTATGGTTGATTAAGTTTTTGACAGTGTCCATGGACTAGTTTTACCGGACATGGCAGTCGCTTCGGATCGGGAGGGAAAAAACATAGAAAAGGATTTTAGTTTTGCTCTGTTTAGTATTTCATCTAGAAGCATGTAATAGAAATGATGCTCCAATATGCCGGATTTTTGGGTAAAATTGAAAAAAAAAACTCGTTTTTAGTATTGTTGGCATATTGTTACGTCGTACGAGTTTTGATTAGTGGATTTGTGTGTGTCAAACCGTGTAGAAGGCTTCAAGATTTCGTTAGTGCGTGCGAATGACCATGTTGTATTGGGTGATGATGGCATTCGATTTGATTTAGATTCATTTGCTCTAATATTTGGCGAAAAAAGAAAGTACACTTCGTACGGCGTTATATGGTGAAAATTCGGTGGTTTTTTCTATAAAATGACTAAACGGCCAGTAATAAGAATTGGAAACGTTATTTCCCAAAGATTAGAGAAGAAAGCAACGAAAAATCCACATCACAGTGGATTTTAAAGGGCTTGTTCTAAAAGTCCCTTAAACTGGTTCTGGAAGTTAAACTGATTTGACGACTGCAACAGTACGACAGTGACAACTGCAACACCCCACGACGTCACAACAACCATCAAGCTCATGCCAAGCTACACAAACAGGATAATTAATCCTTGTTACCTACTAATTGGCTTTAAGTTTGGGATTGCAGAACATGTCCGAAGATTAGTGTTACAAGATGTGACTGAAGTAACAACATAATTTTAACCAAAGATAAGTAATGAGTGACACTTTTTACGGCTTTCCATTTCAGCTTGATGGACGTTATGCGTGTGCGTTTGCATGTTTTCATAACTTATCATAACGAGCACAAAAATAGCAGTAAACAACACTACGAATGTTCCAATTTTGCGTTAACTTATTCTGTATAGCAAAGCCTGTTAACTGGCTGCCTGATGATTAAATTCTGAATTATTTAGTGTTTCATTTGCCTAAATTTAGAGTCATACACTGCTAGTTTTGTTTAAAGTTTAACATCATATCAGAAAAAAATAAAAATATGCTTCTATTGAGAGTCGCTGTGTATGGTAAGGTGGTTGATATTCTGGATATATTGCTTCGAATTACGGATACTTAAGGCATTTTTGGCATTTAACATTTTCTTACTAATTCAATTTTAATCGGCCTCTGTATAACTCCCTTTACTAAAGCAAACCATCTAGATAGATGGAGAAAAAAATCTGAATAATTTTACTAGAAACATTGCAAAACATCATAAAATTACAACGATACTTTGTATCATATTCCAGACAGTTTCAAGCTCATGTTTCAAATTACGGACGTTTTGATTCAAATTCCGGGCAGCCTCTAAATTTCATCTATAATCTTCAAATTCACACTCACACTACACCTTGTTAGTTTTTAACTTGTTTAAAGTTCAAAACAGCCGGTCTGGTGGTACAGTCGTCAACTCGAACGAATTGACAACATGCCTGTCATGGGTTCGAGCCTCGAATGGACCGTGCCGTGATCGTGTCTTACGTATGACTGACTGATTATCATTCTATGGGGGGAATCAATACAGGGTTTCCCACGATTTATTGGTTGGTTCCCAGCAATTTTTGGTGCATACCCACGATTTTTTGGCCGTTTCCCAGAATTTTGTTGGTCCAATTGTATTGATATCCAATCGGAAAATACCAATAAATTATGGGAACGAACCAAAAATCTATGGGATACGATCAAAAAATCGTGGGAACGCACCAAAAAATCATGGGAACTGACCAATCGTGGGAAACCCTGTAAGTCACTGAAAGCCAAGCCCACAAGTAGTGGTATAGGCAGGTCTGTGACTGACAACGGTGCCAAAAGAAGAAGAAAAAGAAGAAGAAGAAGAAGAAGAAGAAGAAGAAGAAGAAGAAGAAGAAGAAGAAGAAGAAGAAGAAGAAGAAGAAGAAGAAGAAGAAGAAGAAGAAGAAGAAGAAGAAGAAGAAGAAGAAGAAGAAGAAGAAGAAGAAGAAGAAGAAGAAGAAGAAGAAGAAGAAGAAGAAGAAGAAGAAGAAGAAGAAGAAGAAGAAGAAGAAGAAGAAGAAGAAGAAGAAGAAGAAGAAGAATGTTCCAAATATAAAATTCTGAGTGAACTGCTTCGCGAATTGATTTGAAAAAGTTCAATCAAAACATACTGAATGTCTGGAACAAAGTCTATATAATACAGAGGTCGATGCATAGCTCAATTTTGGTCCACCATTTTGAAAGCTTGTTTTTGACAGTTAGATAAAAAAGCGTTCACAAACGATTCCAAACAACCAAACATTTTTCAGGGCTAATTGTGCATTTTTTGCACAAAACTTAGTGTAACTATACATTTCTTTCTCATGAACGTGGCATGGAGTAATTTATCACTTAAAAACGACCACAACCAGGAATCTAGCCTCTTAGCTTTGGTCCTCTTGAACTACACATAATTTCGTCGTAATTTCGGGCGCTGATCTTTTTGTAATTGATAATTACACTATAATTATATCTTTTCTTGATATTCGTCAACTTTTTAAAGTACAATATTAGCGGAATTTGGGGCAAGTGTGCCATACGGGGCAAGAGTGCCACCAAGCATTTTTCCTTAAAAATTTTAGGTTAATGATCAATTGTGTATACAGTTGGTTGTTTTCCAATGACTAGGTATACTGAGCCGAATTTCATATAGACCAATCGATATTTCCCATTGTTTTGAACTGATTTATATTGAGTTTAAAAAATTGAGCAGAATATTATAATTTTTTAATCCAACCAAATAAGCTCTCAAAAATCATGCGAACAATCAACCGAGAAAATTTTTACACCACCGTATAGCTGAGGAAACGTGAATTTTTTTGTGGGGTTAGTTGAAAAAAACTTTCTTTTTGTCACTGAAAACTTCAATTTCAAAAAAGTTACAACTTTTGGGGCAAGTGTGCCATCTCTGTTTGGGGCAAGTGTGCCACCATCTTTCATAGGCGCGAGCTGTCAAAAATGTAAACATTGTTGTAGCGTGCTGCGGAATGGTGCGCTATTGTGAGCGGATTCCACGCCAGAAAAACAGAACAGTAAAAAAACCATATTGTGGTACAGTTGGTGGTCAAAAAGGGTTCATTGTTGACTAAATACATGGAGGAATACATACACTAGTGGTACAAACGTAATAATTTCCAATTATCTAAGAAATACGGTTATTTTAACCAGGTGGCCGTCTTGCCCCATACGAGTGGCACTCTTGCCCCATAGCCCAAAAAACAACGTCTTTTTGGACCCTTTTTAAAACGCTTCAAAAACTGTTTTGTTTGCACTTTTTTCAAGCGAAACTCATTTATAAGTGAGGAATTAGATGTAAAATGGTTATGAGATTTAAATCGGCTTTTGAAAAACACGTTTTCGTGAGTTATAACTTGAAATGCTTAAGGTGGCACACTTGCCCCAAGTTCCGCTACAAACATACGATGTAAAAATGGCCGAAAATGCTTTCAGACCACTGCATGCACAACAACTAAAACCTCAATGTATGCTACGATGAAACTATTGAAGCTTTTTCATTCAGCTGTCAAAACTTTCCCACGCTTTTTGATCAAATGTTCTGGACGACTCGACCTCTGTATTACAGTGAACCCTCTCTTATTTGAGAGGCGATGGGACTGTCGAATAAGAGGGGTTTTCAAATTACAGAGGTGGAAAGTGAATGAAAGGTCCATCCAAACAAGAAAGAGACAGAACATTTAGTATGCAGCCTTAACTGTTGCTATAGGAAACTGCGAACAGAATCGCCAATTTGAGCATACATCATTCAATAACCATGGCAACACCATACACAAATAAGAGGGACACAGATTTCAGAGGTTTTCCAAATTAGAGGAACAAAAATGTACTGGAAATCAAGGGACTGTGCAAAATGTTCAAATAAGAGAGGTTTTTCAAATTGGAGAGGTGTCAAATAAGAGAGGGTTCACTGTATATAGACTTTGCTACATACAGTTAAATCTCTCTAAGCTGAATCTTCAAGAGACCGTCAACTTAGAGAGATATTCATGTTGAAGAAAAGTAATGAAATTGTTGCTAAGCAGTTTCCAAGAAACCACCGAAAAAACCGGGCATCCTTGGATTTCACTGTATGTGCTTTCTAGTAAGTAAGTAAGCTTTCTAGTTGGCACGTTCTCCATACAAAAAAATTCTCGGCATGCCTTGAGATTTTTTGTGAATTTTTCAAAAACCGGATGTTCCATACAAACGCATGCTTTTTAATTGAACTGTCAACCAAATTTCGAGCGTTCAACTAAAAAGCATGCCAACTAAAAAGCGTTCAACTAATTAATTCTGACTGTACTTTTTAATAAACTACACTGCATTTCGAAAAGAAAATTGTATTTACCTGCATTACTGTATTAAAAACTATTTACCACTGTATTTATTTATCATAGAATTAATTAAAACATGCGCGCATTTCCGTTGCATACTGGAATCCAAAACGTAAGAGCGTCCAGCACATCGAAAGCATAAGAGTGCTTCACGTTCACCAGGGAAAATATTGAAAAAAGAAGAATACTCGGAAAAGCAGATAAATGATGCTCTACTCAACTTTCATCATCGCTGGTTTGCTGGAAGAGCACCCCCCTAGTAATGCACATAATTGATGTTTGATGTTTACAACATAATTCATGCTCGCATGTTCTGCGTCGTGCATCACTAGCGGCAACACTACACCACTGGCAACCAGTGTGTGTGTGTGTGTGGTCGACCCTTAAATCTCTTAAATCACTTGTGATGTCCTTCCCGATCTGTACTGCATATTAAATGTATGTGTATGTGTGTGTGTGTGGCTATGATTCCGTTGGAGCAATGTGCGAATTTCTACCAGCCAAGCGTAACATATTTTAATGGGTCATTCATCACAATCAACTTTCCTTCCACACCGTCGACTCGAGTATCCGTGCAATCTTAGCGTTAGTTTACTGCATGCTTGAACCATTACTTTTACTAGCTTTCTACTTTCCTGTTTCTAGTTCCTTGTATCTTGGTCACGAGTGGTACCGTTTGGTGCGAGATGGGAAAACCTGCTAGTGGCGTATATTTTTACTTACCCTATTTTCTATCGTTTCATACATACTCCTTCCCAATCCCAATAAACTTATAGTTATATTTGATGCTTACAAAAAAATTGAACTGATTTATAATCCACATTGTACGTCCCGTTTGATGTGCGTCCAACAACATAATGATTTATGTTTTACAGCAACATGTGTTAGTTATGAATAGGTAAGCAACATGTGAGTAGGTAAGTGTATATAAGAGCTTCATTAAAATATAATAAAGCTACTAAGCTACTACAAAGCCAATTCCCATATAAACTGTTCTTGTTAGTAAACGATCGTCAATTCGAGTTTGGGTTGTATGATTATTTGTCAAGCGTATGTTATGCTTAATTTTATGCCATATACGATAAAACTTGTATCAACTATGATCTCCAATGATTTATTTGTAATAGTAATTGAGAGAAGCGAACAAGAGGAATTAAGAGCAAAACTTTCAATTTCACTGATGAATAGGGACACGTGTTAAACATTGTCGATGCTCATTGTTTTGTGTATTACAATTGAACAAAATGTATAGAAAAGGAAAATTAAAACACGTGTTCAGATGCACTTAAAAAAATAAGTTGACTTTAGACATTATACCGTGCACTGACGATTCTAATGGTGAGCGGACCCGTCGGTTTAGTGACCCCGTACACTGTTATTCAGGTATGTATAACAGTTTGGCCGTTCTCGCCATACAGTCATTAACTCGCACGACTTAACAACACGGCCGTCATGAGTTCAAGCCCCAAATGGACCGTGTCCCTATACGTAGGACTGACTTTATCCTGCTATGGTAGAAAAATAAGAAGAAGAAGAAGTAGAAAAATAAGAAGAAGAAAAAGAAGAAGAAGAAGAAGAAGAAGAAGAAAAAGAAGAAGAAGAAGAAGACGAAGAAGAATTTTTGTTTAAAATTTGAGAAATAGCGGACAGCAATCAAATTTTGAGTAAATAAATATATCAATAGAAAACGTGTAAAAACGAAACAAATGATAACTCGTTACCAACGCTATAACGCATGACGAATCGTAGTAAAATGTGTTCACTTTTAACTTTCGCATCTATAACCAAAACTACACCTTTACTTCTATTACCATCTGCACGGGTAGGTCATACATTTTATACGGGAGTTTGCATTTTTATTGATGAAACCCATACTTTTTTGTAACTTACAATAAATAGTTGAACTGATACTAATAGACCGCCATGCCATGTCCTCCTGACTATCGGGTCAAACATTTCGATCTATGAGACTATATAAAAATATTTAGAGCTAAAAAACTTTTTGAATAAAATATATTAATATAAGTACATACAATACTATAGATTTCATCACAAAAGGAACGAAACGAAACCAAAACCCCTTACTATATGCATTACCTGCCCGGGTAGATGGTTATATAAGTAATAACAGTACAGTTATTAAAAAAGTACATTCCATAAATTTAAAAAATCCTGATTTTAAGACCACTGTTTGAAAACATGTTTTTCTATGCATTCTGAAAATTGTGGATTGACTCAATTCTCAAAAAAAAAAAAAAAAGTTATTCTAAAATTAATGAGCAAAACATACCCGGGTATGTGATTGTAGAAATGAAGTTTAACTTTTAAACCACAGAATAAAACGGTAATTGGATGTAAGAAATTGGTAGTTTTTCTTGGTTGATTATTTCAATACTAGTGCTTCAATACCACCTCCTAGAAGAAGCAGAGGAAGAAAGAATGGTTTTGCTTCTTGTCCTCAGGACATTGGGATCCATTGGGCCTTCCACATGACGCCGGTGAGGCAGGTGTGCGGTAACGGAAATGGCATTTCCTTCCTCCATTAATTAAAAACGAAAAAGAAACAACTACGGACGTAATAAAATACTGGAAGGGCAGTATTTAATTACATTCGGTACAGAACGACAATGCCCATAGGCACGCAATGTTTGATTTGTTGTCGATTGGCCGGTAAAAAGGTCTACACACAAAGCTTTGTTTTTGGAGATTATTGATATTCTTTGAAATTAAAACGTACACCTTTTCAACGTATATTCATAAAAACAACTTACCCTTAACAAGATAATGCAAATAATAGCCAAATAACATTTTATCGCTGTCTATGTCCGATGATGTTTCTATTGTGTTCATTGTTTCCAGTTGTTTGTGGTTTCGACACTGAATTGATGGGATTTAGTTAGGGATAGGCATTGGATTACACTGTACCCCGAACAAACCATAGTTATTAAATGAATAGAAATTCCCAAAATCCAATGGGATAGGGAGGGTAACTGAAAACTTCACCCTTCTAAAAGCATTTGTATTTAATTTCATGATCTGGTTGAAAAGCACACAGCCATAAACGCCCCCCTTGATCTAATACGCATTTACAATGAAATGGGCAAAATCGAGCTTTAACCGACCAGAGCAGAGGGCATGATGATTTCAATGATTATTGATGTCATTCAAGATATCGCATACATATATCACGTGACCTTTGTTGACTGGGCTGTGGTTGCTATAATTCTTTACATTTGAGATGTACATATGATGTGTTGTTCTGGTTGCAACCAGTGACAAATGGTAAATCATTTGTCTTTACGCATCTACACGAAACGAAAGCCGATGGTGGTCGATGGTCTTGCAACCAAAGGTTAATAGCCATCTTCAATCCATTCTCTGAGAGAGTTGTATTACTTTAGATTACCCGCTGTATTGTTGAAACGTTTACACACTCTGTCTCACAGCTTAATATGCTTTTACTCTTTAATTTATTTGTATTTGATTATGTTTATTGCTCAAAGGGATTATATAGCTTTTAATTGAATCTTTAAGCTCGCTTGCTAATCCTATTTTATTATTTTTTTTATTAAAACAATACAAATCCGTATATTTGCTTAACAACTATTCCCTTACTTATCATGACCTTCAACATGTTTTTATTCGTTTTTTTTTATTTCATTATTTTCTATCATTTCTATGTAATTTATGTAAATAGTCAAGATTTTTTTTGCTTATTTATGCCTTTTAGTTCTGGTTTAGATAATTCGTTGAATGCAAGAGGTTTTCTATGGTACGATTCAATATATATATATTTTAAACATTTTCCAGTAATCACCAATTTCCCTGCAGTTTTTAATTTTGTGTTCAAGTGTTTCACTAATTCCGCAAAAAGAGCAATTTGGACTGATTACCGATTTGTAATTTGAATTTTTGATCCTGGGTATTATTTTTTTTTCATTAACTAGTAAATAGTATAAGGTTCTATGTTTTGAGCTGAGTTTATTTGAATTGATGTTTCGCCATATTTTGTTTCATTTTATTGCTGCGTATGAATTTTGTGTAATTGAAGGAAGAGGAATAAAGTTTATCGTTGTTTTATGTATTTCACTTGCTGTAGGGTTCTATATCATGCGTTCTGTTAGATATGCACATTATATAGATGGATTTCCAGACATGGATAGTTTTTGGGGTCTAATTGTATATCAGGGGAATTTTATATTTTGGCTTTAATTCTGGATGTGAAGGGCATACAGTGTTGTTCTTTTAAGTATCTTTTTGTTATCAATGATGGTAGCTTTAATTTTGGTATCAGTAGATTTAATCCCCCTCTAGATTTGGGAAGAGCAAGCTGATGCATGCTTGCTCTTAATCCTCCTTTTGGCCACATAAATTAACCTAATAAAGATGTGAGTTTAGCTGTATGTTTTTTTGTTTAAGGATATTACTGACTGGATATTTGGATAACACGGATAATAGACCCAAATGTGGTTTTTTATACACAAATAAGTACCTTTTTTTTGCAAATTTTGCCTTAGGTTTTAGAGAAATGTAGTGAAAACTCATGTATTTGATATTTGTTCAGGGAAAATACTTGAAAGTTGTCATTAATGTAAGAGTTTGCTATTATTTGCAGACTATTAGATGTCCTCAAGCTTGGTGTTGGATGACGAGGGATGTACTGAATCGGGTATTTTCAAATTCAGGAAAAACCCAACGGGCATGTACTCTCGGTAAAAACGGGGTTTTCATGGGTAAATTGGGTTTTTTCCAATAGCACAACGTCTAATATCGGATTATGCCGGTTGGATGTAATTGATACATATGACATGGCTACGATGAAACGGTATCCAAAGGATATTTGAAGTGAGAGTGGACACGTGAAACAAGCACGAATACACGACGTTTAAGTGATCCCAGTAAAACATTTCTGAAATGTAGAACATTCAAAACATCAGTGCTTTTAAAGAGCGTCTAACAGAACAAGCGTGTAAGCACTTGTATGCCCATTCGTGGATAGCGTCAGCATATTTGTATAAATCATATGCTGAACGTTAGGCATTACATCGTGTCGAGAAACATGTTCGTGCCAAGAGGATTTTGTTAAAACTGTGGCCCTCAGATCGAAAAGGTTGCAGCAATACGGCCGTAGTGACTATAGTGACTGAAATCCGTAAGCGATCGAGTGTGAGTGAGTGTGACAGTGAGTGTATGAGATGTGCAGAATATTTCCCATCTTTGTATACATTTTTCTTAAAAAATTTTAAAAACATTTTTACACGAATTAATACGAAAAAAATGTATGTCCGTTGTCGCCGACAGAAATGAACAAGGTCTAAAAATAGAAATGAACTAATTAGGATTAAGACTAGAACTAGGATGAATTCGGAAGTAGGATGAACTATAGCATAGGATTAGATAGGAAGGCCACGCCCACTTTATAGATTAGGACAGCTAGTGCGATTAGTAGTTTAAGTAGTGTTAGTAATTAGGATGCGCGCGTAAAGTGCGTGGGCATAGAAGCCACATTAAAATAAGGGTGGGGGTATTCATGATAAGGACATAGGGCATAAGGAAACTAGGATTAGGAAAATTAGGATTAGGCATCGCTAGAGTAAGATAGCGGCGTAGAACGGCTACGCTGATATGAATGAATAAAGTCAGTTCCGTTCTTCCCTAAGAACAGTGTAGCGTTACTTACTCCGCTTGCATACGGGGTTGCGATTCCGTCACTGCAGACCTTCTATTGGGATTATTGCCCGGTTAAGGATATGGTGGCTCCAGAGAGGAAGTAAACCTACACAGGAACTCAGAGTAGAGGATCCAGGAAGGACGATTCACTCGAAAACCCGGTCGGGGTACAGCCAGGAAGGACGATTCCCCCGAAAGCCCAAGCCAGGGCAGGCCAGGACGGACGGACTGTCCCCTCGAAAGCCCAAGCCAGGGCAGGCCAGGAAGGACGATTCCCTCGAAAACCCGGACGGGGTACAGCCAGGAAGGACGATTCCCCCGAAAGCCCAAGCCAGGGCAGGCCAGGACGGACGGACTGTCCCCTCGAAAGCCCAAGCCAGGGCAGGCCAGGACGGACGGACTGTCCCCACGAAAGCCCAAGCCAGGGCAGGCCAGGACGGACGGACTGTCCCCTCGAAAGCCCAAGCCAGGGCAGGCCAGGACGGACGGACTGTCCCCGCGAAAGCCCAAGCCAGGGCAGGCCAGGACGGACGGACTGTCCCCACGAAAGCCCAAGCCAGGGCAGGCCAGGACGGACGGACTGTCCCCGCGAAAGCCCAAGCCAGGGCAGGCCAGGACGGACGGACTGTCCCCGCGAAAGCCCAAGCCAGGGCAGGCCAGGACGGACGGACTGTCCCCTCGAAAGCCCAAGCCAGGGCAGGCCAGGACGGACGGACTGTCCCCGCGAAAGCCCAAGCCAGGGCAGGCCAGGAGGGACGGACTGTCCCCGCGAAAGCCCAAGCCAGGGCAGGCCAGGAGGGACGGACTGTCCCCGCGAAAGCCCAAGCCAGGGCAGGTCAGGACGGACTGTCCCCACGAAAGCCCAAGCCAGGGCAGGCCAGGACGGACGGACTGTCCCCACGAAAGCCCAAGCCAGGGCAGGCCAGGACGGACGGACTGTCCCCACGAAAGCCCAAGCCAGGGCAGGCCAGGACGGACGGACTGTCCCCGCGAAAGCCCAAGCCAGGGCAGGCCAGGACGTACGGACTGTCCCCACGAAAGCCCAAGCCAGGGCAGGCCAGGACGGACTGTCCCCGCGAAAGCCCAAGCCAGGGCAGGCCAGGACGGAGGGGGCGAAATCTCTCGCTTAAAAGCTCGGACCGAGCTCTAGGACGCTAGGAGAAGCAGTGAAAGAGAAAGTGCAGTGAATAGAATTGGTGAAAAGGAAATTGGTGAAAAGTTTCACGGAGCAGTGTGTGTCCATCGATTTGGACAGAACCAGGAACCGAACCAGGAACCGGTGAGCAGCGAAGTGACGGAGAGTGATTAAAAAAAACTGAAGCCGCAGTGTAGCAGTGAAGCAGTGAAGCAGTGCAGCAGCTCGGACCGAGCTAGGACGATAAAAGAAGCAGCAGCAGAAGTGTGTAAAAGTGAAGTGAATAAAGAAAACGCTTTGTATCGAAGATACGGAAAGTGCTAGTGGCGTGCGAGCAGAGGAGGACAATTGGTGAAAAGTTTGACGGAGCAGTGTGTGTCCATCGATTTGGACAGAACCAGGAACCAGTGTAGCAGTGAAGCAGTGACGGAGAGTGATTAAAAAAAAAAAAAAAAAAAAAAAAAAAAAAAAAAAAAAAAACGCAGTGTAGCAGTGAAGCAGTGCAGCAGTGCAGCAGTGAGCAGTGTAGCAGTGTAGCAGCGAAGCAGTGACGGAGAGTGATTAAAAAAAAAAAAAAAAAAAAAAAAAAAAAAAAAAAAAAAAAAAACTGAAGCCGCAGTGTAGCAGTGAAGCAGTGAAGCAGTGAAGCAGTGCAGCAGTAAGCAGTGTAGCAGTGTAGCAGCGAAGCAGTGACGGAGAGTGATTAAAAAAAAAAAAAAAAAAAAAAAAAAAAAAAAAAAAAAAAAAAAAAAAAAAAAGTGAAGCAGTGAACAGCAAGGCGAGACAGCATGCCTCAACAGCAGTCGCAGCCGCAGCCGCAGCCCCAGCCGCCGCTGCCCCCGCAGCTGCCACAACAGCAGCCGCAGCAACAGCCGCAACAACAGCAGCAGGCGCAACAACAGCAACATATACAACTGCAGCAGCAGCAAAGGATGCAGCTGCAGCAGTCACAACAACAGCAACAGCAGAGCGACGAGATGCAAACCAGCAAAACGGCGAAAAAGGTTGTGAGTACTACAAACGTTTTAACTAGATCTAAGTCTACTAAGGGGTCCGACGTAGACCCGTCAGAATTATATAATGTTATTGCGGAACTTAAAAGGGAGAACGAAGAATTAGTGCGGGTTAAAAGGGAGAAAGAAGAACTAGAGAAAAAACGGGCGTACGAAAGGGAAGAAGTTGAACGGTTAAAAAAAGAAAACGCGGAATTATTGCGTCAAGCCCAAGAGATGGAAGATTTCAGCTTAGGTGAAGAGGAGGAGGAAAATGTCACAACAAATCCTATCGCAAATATACCGAAAGCCGAACCGAGCCCGGATTTAATGGAGTTTATCAGGAGCATGGTGCAAGTTTTAAAGGAACGAACCGCAAGTCCTCCTAGGCCCCAGACAATGGACTTGCCAGAATTTGATGGCAACTTCAGAACCTGGACGCGATTTAAAACTGTGTTTGATAAATTTAAACGCGAGGAAGATTTTTCAGCCTTAGAAATTCTAAGAGCCTTACAGAAAAGTTTGAAAGGGGAGGCAGCTGAAAGTGTCAGCGGAATGCTTTTCGATGAAGCTAACATAGAAGCCATCATGGAGCGCCTTGAAAATGAATATGGCAACCCAAATATAATTTACCAAACGCTCGTTAAAGACCTCATGAGCATAGATAACCCAAACATGGATAACCCTAAAACTTTTCTTACCTTTATGCATGCAATCGACAATATGATAGGAAGTATGACCACGTTGGGTCGAGCAGATTATTTGCAAGACACTATGCTCATAGAAAACTTAGTGGGAAAACTACCGGTCGAACTAATGCGAAAATGGTATCAATACACTTTAAGTGAAAAAAGGGTTAGAACTTTAGGCGACCTTGCGGCATGGCTCAGACCCCAGGAGCAATTGGCAATCTTATTAAAGGCGAAGGGAGCAAAGGAAGCAGACCAACCGTCTTGCTCATATGCACAGCCCCAACAACGCGTAATTCAAGAGCCTGTCCAAAGGCAAAGAGCAAAATGTTTCATTTGTGGCCTTGGTCATAAATTAATTGATTGTCGTAGATTTCAATACATGCATGTTAATGAGCGTTGGAATGTCATAAAGCAAGGTAGAATATGTGCAAATTGCTGTAACCAAACAAATCATGAATCGCGAACTTGCTACCTTCCACCACAGTGCAGAGAAAATAATTGCCACAAAAAACATCATACTCTTCTTCATAATTTTCGGCCAAATACGCATACCGTTGAAAGATTAAATGTCCATAATCACAAACAATGTCTATTTCAAATATTGCCCATAACACTTAAACATAACGCGAAACAATTGAATACATTTGCATTCATCGATACGGGTTCATCGGCTTGCTTGATTCTAACGAAGGCTAGCTTGATTAGCAAACGAAGGAAGCGTTAAAGGCCACGGGTCCTAAGCTACCTTTATCATTGTCGTGGACAAACGGGGTACGTCAAGAGGAGCCCGAAAGTGAAGTGATAAGTGTTAAAATTAAAAATGTCGAAGGAAAATTCCTAGATCTAAACGGGTTACGAACAGTGCAAGAAATGCGTCTGCCAGCTCAATCAGTCAACGCAGAACAAATTAAAACACGATACAAACATCTCGAAGATATAACGTTAGCGAGTTTTGAAAATGGTAGGCCAACAGTATTACTTGGGCTACCTCACGCACATTTGATATATGCACGACAAAGTCGCGCAGGCAAACCAGGAGAACCGATAGCTAATGAGACAAATTTGGGGTGGGTGCTATTTGGTGAAAACAATGAAATTCAAACACAATACACAGAAAAAAACATGGCTGAAAAACATGAGCTCTTTACCGTCATAGAGAACAACGAGCAAAAAATGTCCTTGCATAAACTTATGAGAGACTATTTCTCAACAGAAGAATTTGGGGTCAAACCGGGATCGGATAAATTGATCTCAAAATCAGAAGAAAGAGCTAATACGCTTATGAAAAGTACAATGAAAAAGGTAAATCTTGGTTACGAAATAGGTTTGCTTTGGAAGGATGATAAAGTTGTTTTACCAGAAAGCTATGAACAAGCCTTGAGACGCTTACAAGGTCTTGAACGAAAATTAGAAAAGGATAGTGCGCTGAAGGAATGGTATCATGCAGAAATTGCATCATATTGTGAAAAGGGTTATGCTGAAGTTGTGAAGGATAATCATCATCAATTGCTCGGTAACAAAATAAATTATATTCCCCATTTCGCAGTGATAAATTATAATAAGCCCAAACCAAAACCAAGATTAGTTTTCGATGCTGCCGCGAAAAACGCAGGAATTTCATTAAATTCGCAGTTACTAACAGGTCCCGATGCAGTTGCATCTCTTTTCGGAATTCTTGTTCGTTTTCGCGAAGGAAGTGTAGGGGTTTCAGGGGACATAAAAGAAATGTTCCACCAGGTTAAAATAAGACAGCAAGATCAATCCGCACAGCTTTTCTTGTATAGAGAAAGTCCTACTAGTATTCCAAAAACATTAAAAATGAATGTAATGATATTTGGAGCTACCTGCTCACCAGCGTGCGCTCAATACGTAAAAAATGAAAATGCTAAGCAATTTATAAATATTCACCCCGAAGCTGTCACAGCAATTATTCAAAATCACTACGTCGATGATTACCTTGACAGTTTTGATACAGAAGAAGCAGCTCTAGAAAGAGTAAGCGAAGTAATTACCATTCACGACGAAGCAAACTTTTTTATTAGAAATTTTATATCAAATTCAAAGGGCTTATTAAATAACTTGGCAGCAGAGCGTGTAAGTGAAAGCAGTTTATTAAAAATCACTGAAAAGGATCAAACTTACCCAAAAATATTAGGCCAATGGTGGGATACAGAAGGCGATTGTTTCAAATATATACTTAAATTTCTTAATATGGCCAACGAATTTACAACAAAGCGTGAAGTTTTGTCAGTAATAATGAAAATATACGATCCATTAGGATTATTAGCAAACCACCTTATAGAAGCCAAATTAATAATGCAGGAAATGTGGAGATTAGGGCATAATTGGGATGACAAGCTTCCAATTGTTATAATTAATCAATGGAACGCTTGGGTTAAGAGCATGAAAATAGTTGAAAAAATCAATATTAAAAGATGTTATTCCCAAACAAATCACAGCATAACTCGGCGGGAAATTCACGTTTTTGTCGATGCGTCCGACAAAGCTTTTGCAGCCATCGTTTATATGAGAACAATTAGTTCAAATGGCATTGAAGTCTCTCCTATAGCAGCGAAATCTCGCGTTGCGCCGATAAAGCCTTTATCAATTCCCTGTTTGGAGCTGCAAGGTGCAGTTCTCGGAGTAAGATTAGCCGATACAATTTTAAAAGAGCTCAGGGTACACATTAACGACACGTTCTACTGGACTGATTCTAAAACAGTAATGGCATGGATAGCTGCTGCAGAACCAAAAAGGTACACACAATTCGTAGCTGCAAGAGTAGGAGAAATATTAAGTAAAACTTCAGCCGCACAATGGAACTGGGTTTGTTCAAAAGATAATCCGGCCGATGAAGCCACCAAACAATCATCGCGGCAATCCATTTGGCTAACAGGACCGAAGTTTTTGCAAGATCAGGAAATTCCAAAACTCGATCTCGAGTCAGAAACTGTAGAAGAAATGCAATCGATTTACCTTAACGCAATTAGCACAACGGAAAAAATAGACTGGGAAGTCATAAATGTCAATTGGTGCTCCAGCTGGAAAAGATTGATGAAAGCATTGGCAATAGGGCTAACATATTTAAAACGACTTAAATCAAAAAATAAAGAAAGTCCAAAAATAATAGATAAGCCCATTTTAGACATGGCTGAAAATCTATTAATTAGGAAAGCACAATGGGAAGGATTTGAAGAGGAGGTAACAGCCCTTAGCATGAAATTACCAATATCGAAAAATAGCAATATAAAAAATCTCTGCCCTATCATAGATGAAAACAACATTATGAGAGCAAATGGAAGGCTAGATAAAGTCGAAATTTTAAGTTCAGATACAAAATATCCAATTTTATTACCTAAATCTCACTATATAACCATGCTCATCGTACGATTTTACCATGAAAAATATCAACATAAAAAAACCGAAACAGTAATTGCCGCCATACGCCAGAGATTCTGGGTAGTCGATCTTAGAGCCGTATTGAAAAGGGTATCAGCTATCTGCCAAAAATGTAAAAATGATAAGGCCAAGCCACAAGCGCCTCAAATGGCAGCGTTGCCACTTTGTAGAACAGCCGCATATTTTAAACCATTCACGCATACAGGAGTGGATTATTTTGGGCCACTTACTGTTACGATTGGTCGACGATCTGAAAAAAGATGGGGAGCATTGTTTACATGCCTAACAACCCGAGCTGTACATTTAGAGCTTGCCAACGATCTTAGTTCTAACACATTTATAATGATTCTAAAAAATATGCAGCATCGAAGGGGAAAAATTGCCCATATATATTGCGACAATGGTACTAATTTTGTTGGTGCTTGTAGAGAAATGGCACAAATTCAGCAAAGGTGTGCAACGGAAGGAATTTACTGGCATTTTAATCCACCGGCAGCACCACATTTTGGAGGGGCTTGGGAAAGAATGGTGCAAGAGGTAAAAAGTCTTTTCCCGTTAACAAAAGATTCCTTGCCCGAAGTAGCGTTGAGATCTTTGTTGATAGAGATAGAATTTATCATTAACAATAGACCGCTAACGCACATCCCTATTGAACACGAGGATGATGAACCTCTAACACCAAGCCACTTCCTAATTGGTTATTCCGGAGAGGCCGCACCTTCTCTTTTAGACATTGTTGAAGCCGAGGCATCGAGGTCTATTTGGAAAAAATCCAGACTAGCGGCTCAAAATTATTGGTTGAGATGGGTGAAGGAATACCTACCTCAATTGATATCGCGCGGGAAATGGTTAAATAAAGCAGAACCACTAAAAATAGGAGATATTGTGACATTTCCGAACGAACAGGTTAGCGGTAGGTGGATAAAGGGAAGAGTAGTAGATGTTGATACGGCAAAGGATGGGCAAGTGAGAGCGGTAGTAATGCGTATAGGAACCACGATGGTAAAAAGACCTGCCGCAAAAGTTGCTAAGCTAGACGTACGTAACGAAAAAGAAGAAAAGTAAGTTCAGTCGGCTCCTTTTTTGTTGTAACCCTCTACGAGCGCTTACGGGGGGGAGGATGTCGCCGACAGAAATGAACAAGGTCTAAAAATAGAAATGAACTAATTAGGATTAAGACTAGAACTAGGATGAATTCGGAAGTAGGATGAACTATAGCATAGGATTAGATAGGAAGGCCACGCCCACTTTATAGATTAGGACAGCTAGTGCGATTAGTAGTTTAAGTAGTGTTAGTAATTAGGATGCGCGCGTAAAGTGCGTGGGCATAGAAGCCACATTAAAATAAGGGTGGGGGTATTCATGATAAGGACATAGGGCATAAGGAAACTAGGATTAGGAAAATTAGGATTAGGCATCGCTAGAGTAAGATAGCGGCGTAGAACGGCTACGCTGATATGAATGAATAAAGTCAGTTCCGTTCTTCCCTAAGAACAGTGTAGCGTTACTTACTCCGCTTGCATACGGGGTTGCGATTCCGTCACTGCAGACCTTCTATTGGGATTATTGCCCGGTTAAGGATATCCGTACAAGCAGACTTTACAGCAGAAGCAACTTTACAAGCAAGCGGCTACGGGCGACTTTGTAGCGGTCTAAGAGAACAGCGATGGTGAAATGGGTAGTGGGAGGAGAAAAATATCAGGCTAGGATTACATTCCTCAACTATGTATGTAACAACAGCAAACATTTGGGTTTTGCTAAAAAATCGTTGTTGAGGTTTTTGTGTCGCTTTTGTTTGATGGGATCAGTTTTGAACCGTTATTCAATAAATTGAGAAGGCTCTTATGGCAAATAAAAGTTATTTTTTGAAAATCTTTTTACCTACTTTAGCTTACTTTACTTACTTTAGCTTGTATTTTCAAAACAATCATTCTTGCATAAAACTTTTTTTTTAAGTATTTGCCGTCATAAAAAAAATATATTTTGATAATGAACCTTAAAATTCTTATAAAACCTTTAAAAAAGTTGTAATAACACTTTTTTGCAAAGTCGTTAAATTTCAGTGAGTATTTCTGTGAAACCTTCCTAAAACATATTATTTGTATTTTTGAACGATTTTTAAATGCATTAGTTAGTACAAAAAACCTATTTTTCGAAGAGTTTTTATAGTTATGATACGAAATTTATTTCGTTTTTGTTTGTAATAAGTCATGTAATAATGGTTTTAAAATGTTAAAAAAAAAATATAAAAATATGTGAAATAGTATAGTTTTGTACATTTTTTTTTCAGGAGTAACGGTCCAAAAAGGCCGTATTGCTGTTTTGTACAATTTACAATACAATACATTTACTGGTTTCATCTATCTCGCCGCTGTATAATAGGGGTCTCCAATCTTAACGTTGTTGCGGGCCATTTTGGCGTTACCTGTAGCTCATGTGTGAACGTTAGATCAAGTTTTTATAAGAAAATACTAACTGAATTTATACCATTTATACAAAACTAGGTAAAAGGTAAAACTTTAAAGATTTATTTAAATATTTTTTTACGATAAACTATTTCTTTTAACCTCTGCAAAGCCATTATGGGTTGTAGTTTGGATACTCGAATATATATGCATCTTTGCTTCAATCATAATTTTACGACACACACGTCAATTTTCGACCCCAATCAGTGTTCTGTTACGCGTTTTGTTTTGCATCCAGTCAATCTTTCTTGAAGATATTTTTGCAGTTGTTAATTCTCTTTTTTGACGGCCGTATCATTTATAAACTCGTTCGATTCTACTTTTTTATCAATTTAGTTGTGTGCTTGAATATGCTAGACCTAATTTGTACGATGCCTAAAGTATAGGGTAAAGTAGTTTGATTAATTGCGTTAATTGGTACAGTCGTCAACTTGTACGACTCAATAACACGCCCGTAATGGGTTCAAGGCCGAAATGGACCGTCTCCTCGTAGTAAGGATTGACTGTCCGGCTACGTTGTATTGCATAAAGTCTTGAAAGCCCTATATAGGCTTTAATGTCCGTGTAGAACGCTACGCCAAATAAAAGTTTTAAAACCAAGCACTGCACTTGAATCATAGTCTCGTTAGAAATATAGCAAATTTTATTAAATGTTTGGGTAGAGCCACCATGTATTTGCCTTAACTGCGTGTAGGTATATGCAGCCAGTTTGTTTATATAAACTTTCGAGAAAGATTGTTTTAATATAAGTAGCAAAAATACAATAATTATTACATTCAAACATAAATACCCAATATTTACCCGGGTAAAAATGAAAAAGATATAAACCCGGTTAAAACTCAAATAAATACTTGCTAAAAAGGTCCACGTTACAACACTGATCATCGCATTTTGCATCGATAATTCGGTTCCTTCATGAATAAAAAAAAGGTAATTCTTTCATTTATTTATTTATTTATTTATTTATTTATTTATTACGATACAAATATCCGCCTCAGAGGGCTAAATATAGGGAAACTTACTGACTAAAACTTAAAATTAATGATAACAAACAAATACTTAAATCTAACTAGACAAACATATACTAGACAGCAAGCAATTTGTAACACAGCCAACACACGTAAAATGAAAGAATTAGGATGGGGAAACAAAAAGGGAGTCAAAGAACTGAAGGAAGAGGGGGCGAAGGGATTGAGGGGGAATATGAAAATCAAACACACCAGAGGCACTGTTGAAGCGATGGAGGGATCGAAAAAACGGATCATTGGTGCCATACAGCGTTCTTCTCGACGGGATTTGAAGGAAATCGCGGCGTCGAAGAAAGCGAGCAGGCGCGTACAGCGGTATTCTGTTAAGAAGTGAAGGACAATCAATCTCGTTCCGAAGCAAACCACTGATAAGCAAAGCTTGAGAAGCAGAGCGACGATCATGCAGTGTCATCAATCCAAGCATACGGCATCGGACTTCATAAGGGGGAAGAGAAGCACCCGATTGCCCTAAAAGACGCCTAATGGCAATACGGGTGAATCTGCGTTGAACACTTTCAACCCTTTCAATCCATACCGTGCTGACCGGGCACCACACAATGCTAGCATATTCTAAAATAGGGCGGACTAAGCTACAGAAAAGGGCTTTGAGGCATATAGGGTCACGCACATCATTTGCCATAGCACAAATCATTCCTAGTACACTATTGGCATGGTTAATGGTACGTTCAATATGATGATTGAATGACAGCTTTGCATCAAGGTGAACCCCAAGATCACGAATGATATTAACACGATTTAATACAACAGAGTTTAGTGAATAATTATGAGACAACACATTTAAGCTCCGAGAGAAAGATATACAAGCACATTTATCGATACACAGGGAGAGAAAGTTTGCAGAACACCAAGAGGAGAAGGAGTCTAACAGACATTGGAGAGAGACACATGCATTAGAGTCAGTGATAGGACAAAATATTTTTAAATCATCTGCAAACATAAGGAAGGAATCGGATGGAAGAACAGAGCACACATCATTGACAAATAAAATAAAAAGTAAAGGACTCAAGACACTACCCAGGGGTACACCCGACGAACAATGAAACTCATAACAAAAACCGCCATTCAATTTAACACAACAAAAACGATTCGATAGAAATGATTGTAGCCATTCAAGAAAGAAAGGAGAGAAGCCAAGTTTCTTGAATTTAGCAATGAGCAGAGAATGGGGGATTTTATCAAACGCAGCTTTGAAATCGGTATACACAGCATCAACCTGCATGCCAGAGTCCAGATTTAAGAGTACTGAGGAAACAAAAGTACTACTTCATCATTGAGAATTAAAATATTTTCAAAAACAGTTTTGCAAAGATGACTATTTAAATTGCTCAACTACTTTCGGATGTCAAACAAGTTTATGTCGAAAAGAGATTTTTCTTAGTTCTAGTTTATTATAATCTTTTATTCGTCACTATCAAAAGTAGTAATGTCGTACTAATTTCTATCGTATGCAAGATCCTTAACGCTCCTTAACGTTCAACAGTACAATTATATCATAAAGTAGTGCGATACCCATTAAAACTAACTTTTGTTTAAAAAATTCAATCATTTGTTTCATCTGCCGTTCAATTTTAAATGTTTTCTCATATCACTATCACTCTCATACAATGAACTGCTGATCCTTTTTTTATGATTCTTGCTAACTCTTCACAGTTTGGTCATTGGATGAATGGCTCTTAGGAAACGTTTAATATGCAAGAAAGGAACGCACTTGACTTGGTAGAGCGTCGGTTTAAAGGATTTTCTCCTTAGTTCAGTTCTTCAGTTGTTTGCTGACCTTGGCGTTCAAGTTGCACCAACCGCCACTGATGGATAGGATCAATAAAGTCATTGTAAATAGTTTCTTTTCCTGTGCTCTGCTAGAATTTTTTGTACTCTAAGTTGTCTGTTCGCTTACCTTACTTTTGAATGCAATTTCGTCATTTTGCTGTACTACAAAAGCTAAAATTACAGAACTGGCACCGTATTTGTTGCTTTTGGGGTTACAACTCTTACACTATGTGCGGGTACGCAAGCAATTAATTCAACCACATTCACGGAAGAAAGGTTTCTTGTTGATTGACTACGCAATCCCTATACGGTTGCACTACGCTATGTTGCAAACGAACGATTCAAAGGCAAATCTTCCGAGTATACACATAAAACACCACTCAAAGGGGAAAGCAAGCGCTCCGTCGTGCGAATGGCGGTGTTGATTAGAAAAGTTTACACCCAGTGCAATGGTATGCGATCCCATCCCGAAGGGATTTCACACATGACGGCAATTAAATTTGTCCTTTCGCAAATATATGGATACACGTCGTTGTATAAGCGTCGATGAAGATGATGCCCGATTTCAATGTGGCGTTTGATCGTATGCTGTAGTTTGAGCATGTGCCGAATAGTTAGATACTAGATATCGCTCTATGACCACACGCCACAGTGTTGTTGAAAAATAAAGTCTGGAGGGATTCCGGCACAAACTCGTAAGTGATAATTAAGTTCAAATATGTCCATTTGTTGTTTTTTTTCTCCGATGAAGCAATATGGAGACGCCTAGTACTTCGTGGGATTTTACGCAAGTGGTCGCGCAAAGCATGGCTAACGAGTTGCGTTTGTGGCTGCTTTCATTTGTCTAAATTTGTTTACCAATTTTTGTTCATTTTATTTCTTTGTTAAAATAAACTATAAAAAGTAAGGACAAACTGTTAGTTATAATTATTTTTATTACACGTGTTTACACATTTTTTTTATTGAAGTCGCTTACTTTTGGCGATGGAAATGTAATGGTCGTGTTTTGCTAGAATTATTCTTACCATCACTCTCAAATGCGCGCACTAGATTGCGCTCTCCCCATTTTTCTGTTCGTTGCTAGGATTTTTGTCGTCGATTGCTATTTATGTTTAATGTACTTGAAATGATCCAAGTAACCATTTTCAGAAAACCATAACCGCGAGGTCACATGAGGTGAAATATACAGC
The DNA here is from genome assembly GCF_943734735.2 of Anopheles gambiae. Taxonomy (NCBI): domain Eukaryota; kingdom Metazoa; phylum Arthropoda; class Insecta; order Diptera; family Culicidae; genus Anopheles; species Anopheles gambiae. Next base: position 67,624,649 of record NC_064601.1, on the reverse strand, counting down.
GAAATTAACTATTTGACAGACGAAATATCTGACGGATAAAGCATCACAGCAACCAGCTGATGCGCAATGTAAACAAATAACGTGTACAAAATCGTATTTAAATCCATTAAATAACTTCATTATCGAGTACTTCGTCATTTTTGAGTTAACAATTCATAATTTCTTCCAGTTAAGGAATGTTCTGCTTAAGAAAATATTATTTTAAAGTGAATTTCAAAAGCGGATGTTGTGTCTTCCCTAGACCTTTAGCTGTACCTGTCAGATAGTTCACCTGTCAAAGGGTTCATTTCGCTGTATATTTTCACCTCATATAGCCACACGGTAAATGTTACGTCCGGGTACAATGTCTGGTCATACGTAGGATAAATCAAATTAAGGAAGTATCAAAAGAAACTAGATAAGCGTTACTAAAAAACTTAAAATAAAACAATTTAAAAACGCGTTTTTAATGCACTAAAATCAAAAAATTTAAATTGTTTTTTTTTTTTTGTCAATTTAATGTGTCTGTCAATTTGTCGCTAATTATAATGCAACTTGTCATTATGCTTCAATTAAGTGTACAGTCGGAATTTACGCTTTTTTGTTGAACGCTCGATAGTTGGGTGACAGTTCAATTAAAAAGCATGCGTTTGCATGGGGAAACCGGTTTTTGAAAAATTCACAAAAATATCATGGCTTGCCGAGAAAAATTTCATTTTTTTTTGTATGGAAAACGTGCCAACTAAAAAGCACATATTCAATAGTTGGCAGGAAATCAAAGTTCAACCAGTGAGTTCGGACTGTCTTTTAAAATGAAATTCAATCACTTTGAATGATATTTTATGTGATTTTATATGAATGCAACAACAACAGATTCTCCAAATAAGGTGTTATAAAAATGCAGACTAACACACTTTTTGGACAGTTTGTTTGATTGCCTCTTCAAAAAATACACTACATTATGTGTTAATAATCCTAAAACATGTTCGGTAAATGTACTGATAATGGTGCAATGTGTAGTCAGTCCAAAAAGTATTCGTCTAGCTGAATATTTTGCAGAAAAAGGCAAATTATGGCCGCAATACGTACGGGGCGATAAAAGTAATGATGAGGTTTGATAAAGAAACTGATAATATACACGTTTTGCTAAAAACAAGCATTAAAATATTGCAATAGCAACAAAAAAACATAAAAAAACTAAAAAAAGTCGTTTGATGGGCGCGCAAAAAGCAATCGTTCATCTAGCCTTTTAATTATTTACGCTTGACAAACACTACGTAGACGTGAATTAAAAGTATTATTATCAATCTGCTGGTGACTTCCTTCTAAATTAATGCATATCTGTTGTTTAAATTGCACTTCAGGCGGTCAGACAGGCACTAAAGGCGGGAGAGTTAAATGATTGGAGCATGATGGCGAAAATCATATCTTTAACTTGTGCATAACCTATCCTACCCATTTTTGAGGGTTACAAAATGTGTGGGAGGCCTCATTCCTTGATTTGATCAGAGTTTGGCCATTTTTTTGACACTAATTGTGTGACAAACTGCCATGTGAGCAGCCATCCTTGACGGTTAATCTAACAAAAGAAGCGGATTAATGTCCAAAAAATCAAATATTACCATGGAATCAGTGCATTTTGTGATGGCCAATAAGATAAGGAAAAAAGACGGGTCACATTTGGTTGATGGGTCATGCTGCATTTCATCGTAGCTGGTCATGTAATAGCTTGAATGAGTGAGTTGTTACAAACATGTTTTGTTTGTATAATACCATACATAGAAAGTGGCCAAATCTGTTAAGGTGCATCAAATAATTCAGGAATTTATTTCAAATTAGGCTCTACTAACATATTAAAACATGTTTAAATCGCCAAGGTCATACGGTCACCGTCTACTGTAGCGAAACCAGTCTACTAAGATGCAGCATCAAAATTTCGTGTAACGGTGGCACCATGATGTCATGATACTAGGGCTCAGGTGAGGAAAGGCGAACTCGAAAGATGATTCAAATTTATGGGAAAAGAGATTAGGAAACATATTCTTGCAGTTTTTAACTACTTTGAGTCCCAGTTCTGAGAAATTTTACTTAAGAAGTACCACATGTTTCAAGATCAGTTGAGCTGGAGAACATACAGAGCATAGTCATTTGCCCAAAACACCAAACCAGCTGAAACAAAACTAATGAAAATGATTTAGAAGACTCTAATTATGATATAAGTTGCCAATTTGTCAATGGAACTTGTCTACGTGACCAGGAAATGCAATCTTTCTACCAGAGAATAATTGGAACAAGTCTTCTAGGATGAGTGGGTCAAAATATGCCCTTTTTGAGGTTCAAATGAGTTATGGCGTTGGTCAAGTTGTCAATAATAGTCATAAATGCAATAAGAAACAAGATCGGGACATTTTTTTATTCCATAACCTTTGTTTTCTAACGCATATTACGCCAAAAACCTTATAGACGAATACTTTTTGCGCGACATTCAGACGCCTTTTTTAGTGTTTTAAATATTTTAGTTGTTATTGCACTATTTTAATGCTTATTTTTAGCAGTACATGTGTATAGATAGTCTCTTTATCAAACCTCATCATTACTTTTAACACCCCATGCCTATTGCGGCCATAATTCGCCTTTTTCTGCAAAATATTCAGCTAGACGAATAGTTTTTGGACTGACTGTACATGTTTGAATGATGGTCATGTATCAAAAAGTTATATTTATTCATTTTTTTTCACTTTTACCAGTAGATAAACGTTTTATTTTTCCAGAGCTATGGTTAAATATAGCAAAAATGTATAAATTAACACTACATTACAATACATACAAAACATAGCAATGAATTTGAGTAAATATAAAATAACAGTGACAATAGGAACCCAAATTCCCTTATGAAATCCAGAACATTGTCGACTAATTGCACAAAATATCGGTAGCAAAAATATTTGTTTCAAGACATGACAAAAAAGAGAAAAATCAAACAAACCGCACAACATCGATCTTTATTTATTTTTTTAGTTAAGTATCATATATCCAGCAGGAGCATGTTCTGCAAACACCCGGAAGCACAAAAAGAGAACAAGACGATACGCTACCGGTTTTGTCCTATTCAGTTTCATGTTCCTTGCTACAGCACACACTCTGTTAAAAAAATCCCAGTCGTTAGACTGAGCAATGACGCAAGCATTGGCGCGCGAATGTGCTTTTTTTATTGCTCAAAAGTTTAGAATGCTGAATTGGAAAGAACTTGAATCAAAGTGGGCTTGCTATTAAATTACATTCGTTTGTTCGAGAGTTCCATCTTCACTTTAGGATATCTCACTTGTATCCATCTGCAAAATAACACGTACGCTACTCCCCTCTTCCAGTTATAGCCTCAACATTTTTATTTCTTCTTCTTTGCGGCGTGACGCACACTGCGAGGTCATGCTGGCCCTATTCTTTTTCGAGACTTGTTAAATACCACACGCAGCCAGGGTGAGTCACAGTTCTTTTACCAAGGAGGACGATCCATATGAGGTTTGAACCCACGGAGGGCATGTTGTAAAGTCGTGCAGGTTGACGACTGTATCACGGGAACGCCCCCGAACCAAACTAACAAGAAATACTGTATAGACACAACCAGTGATCGAAGGACGAAATAAAAAAAAACAGGAATTTAGTATGTGCATAACATGTAAAATATTTATTATAAATAGTGTCAATTTAAAAGTATACTGGGAAAGAGATTGCAAAACACGAATACAATTAAACATAACATCGGCTTATTATATCGGCGAGCTACAGAGCTAGTGGACGTATTGGCAAACAGCGTGTCCAGTAAGACCGACCGCCTTCAATCAATTCCCATAGTGTATTTGAACGGGAATGCTGATCTTTTCGTTTTCAATGTAAACCACTATAAAGATCGAGGGCTGTGTACCGCCCACCCCGATCGGTTGGAGGTGCTGCAGAGAAACGTTAACAACAACTTCCTGACCGGGGCGAATGTGGCCCTCGTAGGGAGATAGTCGAAATAGTTGCCTATAGTTGGAGTTTAGCTCAAAGTACTGCACCGTGTAAAAGTTGCTCTTTATCACAAACTGCTTAGTCCTCTCGGTGGACGGTTGAAATTCAAGCATCGTCGGTCGCACGGACCACGATTCGCCGCTGTCACGCCGGTGCATGCCCACCAAACCGCTTGCACTGGCGGCTAGGGCTGAACCAGTGCTCTGACCGTAATGCTGGACGCCGTTGCCTCCAGGACCAGGCAAGGCGGGTGAAATCATATCCTCCGCGAACCTAGGCGAAGATCCTACCTCCGAGCTGGCATACATCGTCTTGAACAGTGTCGTATTGCCGTCCGCCATCGAGAGATCGAGCATCGTATCATCGAGTGAACGGTCCACCGTGAGCACCAGCTCATACTCGCGGAAGGTAAGGAATAGTTCGTGAATGGTATCGAACACCTGTTCGCAAAACATATCCAACCCGTCCAGTTCCTCTGCGTCGGAGAACTTAGTGCAGATTGATTCCAGAGCGGCCATCTTTGGGTCGATCAGATTATTCTGTTTCGCGAGAGTAATGTTCTTACATATCCGGTGCCGTGTTGGCTCATCGCCCCACAGGATGTGCAGATTTGTAATTGACAGCACATCGACCTGTTTCTGTAAAATTTTGGCAATCTCTTGCCGCCGTGGTTTGAATACGACCTTGATGTGAGCATAACTGTTCGGCGGAATGATCGTTCGCTGTGGTTGAACGTACACGGCCGTGGCCAGCAGCGCCTGGTCGAGCCCTTTCTTGTCTATGCCGATGCGCGCGAACGCTGGCAAAGAGCCCTTGTTGTACAGCGAAAAGCTCTTTTCCAACGGACGCCCAAGATTGCGCGCACTGCCAAGTTCCAAGAACGGTCCACTCGGACCCTTCTGTATGCCTTCGATTTTAATCGACGCTTCTCCACCATATCCATACAAGCTCACCACTCGCTGGATGAATACATCGTTCGGAGGATGGAACGAAAGAGCCCCAATGGCCGGACCAATCACTGTGGGACAAAAATCGACCGTAATTGTACGACATTCCTGACTTTGCAGCGTCAACAGACCGCTCTGCTCCGTGCCACATAGTTGAAATCCCGGCCCGACAATGACCGCCTTCACCAGCAACTTTCGATTGGATGTGTTTTTAATTTGCATTGTCTTTTTCTCGCTCTTGCGCAATCTTGTGCTTCCCCAAGATAGTTCGCTATGGGTTGCCTTCAACGGAAGGGTGCCCTCGCCCCTGTTGATCCACTCAGTACTTCCGGAGCACTGCGAAGCCGAACGGGACGGAGCACCGGGTACCCTTAAACTATATTTGTCCGCTATTTCCTCATACTGCTCCGACGGTACGGGTGACCTTTCCGGCCCTGCTTTTGGTGACGAATATGGCGAACGATTTACAGTGTGCGGTTCAGGAGAGAGATGCGTTTTACGAGCAAAGCCTCGGGATACATTCGTTTCTGGCGGTGCCGGTTTCCGTTGATGAGAAATTTTCGGAGTGGGCTGGTATGAACCATTTCTTTGCTCAGTTGCTTTAGAGCCGAGTTGATGATCATTCGAGCTGGCGCTAACTGCTTTCAGTTCGGCTCGGTTTGATGGGGATCTGGAGCGAACCTGCGTCAAGTTTGATGGCACGGCCAATTCTTCCCGCTTAGCTCCATCCAGCTCCTGGCGAGTTGTAGAGCTCGATCGACGCTTGCGATTCGGTTTCGCGATCGGACGATCGCCAAAGATGTTTTTCTGGCACGTAGGTGTGTCTTTAATTCTTGGCAACGATGGCAAATCCATGTACTGTTCCGAAAGTTTGGTTGCTGTTGATACGCGGAACGTGTCCACCAGTGCCTGCCTGTTGTTCTTCTCCTGTGCAGGAGTCACCATATCGCTAGGTTCTCTGCTTTGCCATTCCGATTGATTTACAGAAATTTCCGATGCTTTGGGACTGGATGTTTTGGAATGTGGTAACACCGGCATAGTAGAGGATGAGTCGAACATAGACTCCGAAAAACTGAGCGTGTCGGATTGTTGATAGTTTTGCGGCACTCGGATTTGTTGTTTGGAATCACCGTTATGCAGGGACACTCGTGGCTGCTTTTCGTTTGTTCCATACATGGCATCGGAACCCGTAGCTAAATCGCTGAATGATTTTGGCAAAGTCGCTGCTTTTCTTTCCTCCAAGTCAGCAGCTGACAGTTGCTCGGATTTTGTGCGCTGCACATGTTTCAGCTTGTGGATAAAATTGTGTGGCGAGTCTTCTAAATCCATGGAAGCTGCAAAAATGTATTCACATGAAATCACATCAATCAATTTCCGTATTAAGAAGAAGCTTTTTTATTCATTACTTACTTATAGCTTTAGCGATGCACGACACGCTCAAGGAATTTTCTTTGTTGCCTTTTCCGTACTGATCTGCTTTGGACGAATCGCCACAAGCCTTTGAAGGACTGTTGAAATTCTCTGAAAGTAGATGCAATATTTCACTGTTTTCTTTTAGCTTTTTGAGGGTATATTTAGTGCTTGCGTCGATGCCACCATACCTATATCATTAGTTACATCAATCAATGCGAGAGGCCTACGCTGAGGCGGACTGTAATCGCTAACCATATTTTTTAGATCGTCAGACATTTTGTTGAAGTAGTGTCCCACCGAACAAATGCTACCGTCGTTGTTCATTGTGCTTTCGCTGTAACGTCGCGATATTTCATCTTCTTGGGCAAGGTATCCGGAAAAGCAGGAAAAATCGACGTGATCTTTTAGCTGTGGTTTGCGCGCACCCTTCACCGGGCTGACCTGTCGTTGTTTGGCGTTCATTTGAGGAATGTCTGCATTTTCCTGTTCCCATGCCATTTCATCCTCGAGCAACCTTGAGGCCATATGGTCTCCGGATCGGAAACTTGCTTCCTCCATTTGACTCAACTCGTTAATCTTGTCCTTCATCCAGCTGCTATCGAAAGCTGGCTGCGACATTTCCCAAGGATCGTTACTGGGCTGGTTATTTTTTCCAGCCACCGTCGTGGCCTTATCGATTCCCGTGCGGACCCCTGATGGTAACGATGAAAGAGAATCACAGGAAAGTTTGCTCATGTCTGCTGTGCGCGGCAAGCTTAAATTCGCCAGTTGTTCGCCATCGAAATCGGCATGTACACTGGCGGCCGTTTCGCGTAGCGATTGTCCCATGCATCTGATGTTATCGGCAAAGCTGGAGGCGAGTATTTCTTCGATACCAGCAGAAAGGAATTTGCTTGGATTCGATTTACCAATGGCCAGCGATTGCTGTTGGCTCATGGTAGAACGAGCCGTGATTTCCTTGGGCTCAAAAGTGAACTTCCTCGGCGTGGTTGCCATATGGATAGTTTTCTCTTCCTCGAGTTCCGTTATATTGATAGATTTTTGCTGTGGAGATGAATTACTCGTTGACGATGTTTGCATCGTAGAGTTGGCGCCCGTATTGGTTCCGGGGTGATGGCGCTCCTGCAGCTGACGCACAGTTTGTGGGCTAATGTCGTTAGCTTTGCGTATTGCTTGGGCAGCTAATAAACGTTGACGCTGGAAGATACGTGAAATTTTTTAAAAATAAATCGTGTCAAGATCGCAACCGCCAAACAAAGAAATGGCTTGAACCACATTTGTTAACTGCTAACAATGAAATGTACCTTCAGCGCGTCGGAAACGGTGGTCGCTCGATCCATTTGAAAAAGAGTGAACAATTTCAATACTTCATTAAATATACTTTTCGAGCGTATTGTTCAACAACTTAAAACAAGCTACAATCACTATTTATATCTGTAAATTCGAGCACAAAATCTGCCGACGATGGTCTGGCAAAAACAAGCTTACCCAAATGACAATGGCGACCGTTGTCCATGAAATTGTTTGAAAAGCAAACTGTCATTTTACGCGCTCCCGCAGCCAGTGTGGCCAGATTATTTTGGCGGTTTTCGGTAGGCGCATCAAAATTTTATCGGTAGTTTTCGGTAGGTAAAACTCGAAACTTAACTCGAGTTGAAAGAAGTGAAAGCGAAAGAAGTGTTAAGCGTGATGGGGGGGGGGGGGGGGGGGGGGTGTACTAATGCGCAAAATTAAAGTTCCATTTCAAAAGAATATGCATCCTTTACTTAGGATATGGATTAGATTTGGTTCAGCGGTTACGCAAATGAAGGTCTTTCTGACACCGACAAACCGACGTGAAACTGGCGTTACAAAAGTGTCCCACACCAAGGTGTGTTTATTAAGGAGGTGAATTGTTAGCGCGTTTTCCGGGCGCCATCATTGAGTATTGTTATGTCAAATCGCATACAATTTTCTATACCCCCCTCCAGCCCTCCCCGATTTTAATACCGGAGCCCCCAGTATTGTTATGTCAAGTCGTGAAATGTCAATTTGCTCTGAAGCACTTCACCTCCTAATATCCATACACCTTGTCCCACACGAAAGTACTGTCATTTACCAGTGAGGCGATCACTTCTGTCAAAGTAAGCTCTGTTCACTGCTACTTCGATGTAAACAACTTTTCTAAATACAAATTGCGAAGGAAGTGTAGGGCAAGATTTTGTGAGAATTATTGGACAAAACACCCAGGAAAATCATATTATAAGTTTCTAAATCATTACAAAACATGTGAGAAGTACGTAAAACAATACGCATTGGAATTTGCGAAGAAAAACAAAAAGGGGATTTAGCAGTTTCTTCTCTGTGTCAGTGTAGTAAGCGAATCATTATAGAGATGGCGCTAGTGTTTAACGTACTTTCATTTGAAATAAGGAGACAACTTTTGAAGCTCGTTTTGTTCGAAGTGTCACGTCGGTTTGTCGGTGTTTCTGAAGTGTTGATCTGAAAATGGTACAAGGAATTCTAAACCAAAGAATAACGAAGATGCTCATTCTTTTTTCTCAGTGGTGGCAAGTTCTTTTTCTTGGGGCTCCACGCGACCGCTTAGGGCCACTGCAGTGCTCCATTGGATACGATTTTATCGTACGTGCTGTAATTTGATTTTCGCTGGATTATTTTGATTGATTTGATTGTTTGGCTGAGTTTCATCGTTCAATGATTAAAAAAAAAATGAGATTTTTTCCTTCAAACCCAAATATATATACATCGGTATTTCTGGTCACTATGCCCACAGGGCAACCCAAGCGGAAATTTTCGGACGATAACTCATACACTCTCATAATTTGACAAGCAATATATGATTGTATGTGTGGTTCAAGGTGTGTTTATTAAGGAGGTGAATTGTTAGCGCGTTTTCCGGGCGCCATCATTGAGTATTGTTATGTCAAATCGCATACAATTTTCTATACCCCCCTCCAGCCCTCCCCGATTTTAATACCGGAGCATCCAGTATTGTTATGTCAAGTCGTGAAATGTCAATTTGCTCTGAAGCACTTCACCTCCTAATATCCATACACCTTGTGTGTGGTTCTTCCATTGGTAACATTTCGCTCTCCAAGCCAAGCGTTGAAGCAGGTTATGTGTACAGGCGGTCCCCGAGATACACGGTACCTCTTATACGCGGATTCGGAGATACGCGGTTTTCTAATTTTGACAATTCTTTGAGCAAATTGTACTGATTTGACACATCAATTTTGAATTGCCAAATAATTTCCGTATTGATCGAATGTTCAAAACTATTCCAAAAGCTTTGAAACTGTTATAATCTGTCAGAATCATATCAAATAATTCATAAAGTAACTAAAACCACCCCCTACTTGCGAAATTACACGAAAAACAGTGATATTTTAGCTGGAAATCACGAGATTCGACTTACGCGGAAATTCGAGATACGCGGTATTTTGCGGCCGTTTTCGGTCCCCATTAACCGTGTATCTCGGGGACCGCCTGTATTTCTTTTTGTGTATTACGTTTAGTTTGCATCAGTTGTGTTCTTTCGTATCGTATCATTCATATAAATACCAACAATTTAAAAACTATTTAACCTCAAAATGTGTAACTCTAGACGTGCAATGAAGAAGCAAATATGCCATTGCACGCTGTTGTGGTTATGTGCCGAAAAAAGTCTGAATCTCGTACACTGTTTCGTTTGTCAAATCGTGCACGAAATATCAATCGAAAAAACAGCCGAAAAGTGACATTTTCACTCGTTTGGGAAGGCGAGCTTTTGGCGGCCACCGTCGCAAAACCGTCGCAAAACGTCAAAACCGGCGTCGCATGTACTGCAAACCGACGTCGCCAGCGAGCGAAACTCGCAACGCAACGAGGCGCTGGCGACGGTCGTTTTTGACGTTTTGCGATGGTTATTGACATTTCGAGCAAGGATAATGCATTTAGAAGGTTGATTTTTATCGCTTTTGCTGGGCGCCCAAATAGCCAGCTCGTACTTTATAGCTGATTTAGGGCTGTTTAACGAAAAATCGTTCCGATGTCGTACTTTGTGGCTGATTAAGAGATAGACGGTACTTTGCGGAACTATGGAGCTTTTTAACAGGCACATGGTACTCTTTGGAACTTTGCGGCTGATTAGCACTATGCGTAGGGTTCATGATGGAACTTGAAGGCTTGTTAAGAAAGGGTACTGAACTTGGTGGAACTTTATAGCTTTTTAATGCATGACATCGGTTCAAGGTGGCTCTTGTCAAAGTGTCAAAGACGGACGCCGGCAATAATCTCATTGCTGCTGCACAAGTTAGATTCGTTACTTGAAGAATGAATATTGAGTGAAGTGATTGTGAATTATCAGTAAATTGTGTAAAAATTTGTGTAATTTATCAATACAAAAGATTTAAAAATATACATATGTGTTTAAACCAAACAAATTTTGTTGTTTATTTCATCGATGACGCTTGCTTGAAAATAAAACACAAAGAAAAATAATCCCTGGCATCGTGGCATAAGGAAGCTGCTTAGGCGCTGTTTGAAAGACCCACTTAGAACTTTGATGCTGTTTATCTACTGCAAAAGGCGAATTAGAGCAGCGATCTTTAGCGTGCCAAAATGAGCTGCTTAAGCAATTCTGGCTATTTGGGCGACATTGTGGGGGACATCTGTCATTCTCTGCATACAAATTTCATTACCCCGCACCAAGGATAATGTATTTAGAAGGTTGATTTTTATCGCTTTTGCTGGGCGACATTGTAGGGGACATCTGTCACTCTCTGCATACAAATTTCATTACCCCGCACCAGCCCTCCCCGATTTTTATACCGGAGCCCACGGAAGAGAAATGTCAAGTCGAGAAATGTCATTTTGCTCTGAACAACTTCTTCTTCTTCTTCTGTTTAGGTTGATGGGCTACATCCTCCTATACTCTCTTTTTGGGAGGTATAATCAGAGGCGTACCATCTGAGTTTGGGAGTGGACTGTCATCCATGTCTCCTTTTTTCCAGGTTGGTTTATATTGTGTCGTTAGTTACTTAGTCTTTTTTCCGTTATTTCCTCCGTTCATTATTATTATTATTATTTTTATTTTTTTTGTATTATATTGTATTTTTGACTACGTTATACCGGGCTAGATTCGGTTTATTATTTCTAAGCGATTTTCCATTATGGTTCCCCTTTCATGGTCTTTCCTTAAATTAAATTTAAATCTTTTTTTTTTTCTTTTTTTTTTTTTTTCGTTTGTGTTTGTGGGTTGTGCTGGTTTTTTTGTTTTTTTGTGAATGAGTTGTTATTATTATTATTTTTGTGAGGTAAGAGAATAGTTGTTCTGTTTGTTTCTTTTGTATGCGGTTGTATGGTTATTGCTTATTTTTCTGCTTATTATTTTTATTTTTTCACGTCCCTCTGTTTCTGAATTGGGATTTGCCACCTTAAGGGCAAATTCCAGCAGAAAGGGTGTTCTGGTTGTGACTAGTGGCATATGGCTTTCTATTCATCTTGTTGCAATTCTCGTGGAATTGAAGGATGCATGTGGCCTGCCCTTTCTCCTCAAAAATACGATGGAGGTCCCGAGTTGTAGGTAAGGTTTTCCTTTTATTTTTTTTTTGTTTTTAATATAAATGTATAAAATATTAAGTAGATAAATAACTGAGTAAAAAAATTTTTTTTTTTTTTCAATAAATATGTGAATAAATATGTCAATAAATGTGAAGGAACGAGGTGGAAAATGTTATGGATATATAGACTGCGGTACGTAATGAAAGTATGTACCTCTGAACAACTTCACCTTGTCATTTATAACACCTTGCTTTCGAGTGACCCTACTCGCAAATTTCCGTTAAATGCCTTCTAATCGCCTTGTAATCGCCGGCGAATTGAAGGCGATCAGCAGTGCATTTAGCAGTAATTAAATGCCTTTGAAATATGTCAATAAAAAATTTCGCTTTCAATTTGAAATTTGAAATTGCAACTGTCAAAAGAAAACCTTACAAGCATCTTCAGCACTGCGCTGTTGTAGTGTTCCCAGATATGAGCGTGAGATTTGATAGCACGATTTACGTGTTATGTTCTCTTGCGTTAAGCTCTGAGCTATTTCACTTAATTAAAGATGGTCTGCATCATTCCATTGTTAAAGACCAAGCCGTTGAAAGGTGTTATTATATCAAACTCATTTCGATAACTCTTATAAAAGGAGAAATGAAATACATATTTCTCCCATCCTGATAACGAAGGGTGAACATAGTGTAATTATTATGATTTTTAAAAAGGTATTATTTTAATGTTGCTTCACAAAAATTTTGTTTATATTAATTATAGCAAGAAAATATTAATATAAAAAGAAATAAGCACAAAAAAAAGATCATAAAAATCAGGATTTGAACACACGCTTTCTCGGTTCGGAACCAAAAGCGATGTCACTGCTTTATTTGGCAGTTACAATAGTAAGGGTGCAAAACCAGTATATAAACAAGCTAAGATGGCGGCAAGCTATCTGTTCTCGTTGAATAGAAATGTTGAAAAATTTCCAAGAGAACCCGTTACTGCCGTGAAAGTTTCGGTTGAAATATTTACTAGCCTTCTAAGGCGACTAAGGCCTTAAATGCCTTCTGAATGCCTTCAAAGCCGTTTAATGCTGGTAGGGGAGCTTTTGCTCTGCGGTCCAGTGTGGCCAGATTATATTGGCAGATTTCGGCAGGAGCTCTGTTGAAAACGCAACCATTTAACCAAACCCAAATAGCCAGTTCGTACTTTATAGCTGATTTAGGGCTGTTTAACGAAAAATCGTTCCGATGTCGTACTTTGTGGCTGATTAAGAAATAGACGGTACTTTGCGGAACTATGGAGCTTTTTAACAGGCACATGGTACTCTTTGGAACTTTGCGGCTGATTAACACTATGTGTAGGGTTCATGATGGAACTTTAAGGCTTGTTAAAAACGTGTACCGAACTTGGTGGAACTTCATGCATGACATCGGTACAAGGTGGGTCTTGTCAAAGTGTCAAAGACAGACTCCGCCAATCATCTCATTGCTGCCGTACAAGTTAGATTAGTTCTTTGAAGAAGGGATTTTGAAGGAAGTGATTGTGAGTGTACAGTAAATTGTGATACGTTTCGTGTAATTTATGAACATTAAGGGTTTAAAAATATACTCATGTACACAAACAAAACAAATCCTGTTGTTTATTTCATCGATGACGCTTGCTTGAAAATAAAACACAAAGAAAAATAATCCCCAGCACCGTAGCTTAAGGAAGCTGCTTAGGCGCTATTTAGAAGGACCGCCTGGAACTTTGATGCTGTTTATCTACTGCAAAAGGCGAATTAGAGCAGCGATCTTTAGCGTGCCAAAATGAGCTGCTTAAGCAATTCTGGCTATTTGGGTGTGCTCCATCGGATGCGATTTTATCGGAAGGCCCGTCAAAATTTTATATGAGATTTGACAGATAACGTCGGACGTGCGATTTCGTCGTACGACGGAATCAAAAATTTTTGATTTCGTCGGACGCCGCATCCGATTTTATCTGTCAAACTAAATGTGTGTTGTTTTTTAGGAACAATCTCAACTTAATTTTTCATAATCGTTTTATTATTAAAATCATCCCAATAATCGCAATATTATAAGAAAAAGCGTTTGACAGCACGTGCGATAAATTCGCATGCGATGGAGCACAGACACGTGCCTTACTGCACATTTTTGATAAAAAAAAATATTGATAGGATTTTTAAAATTCTAATTTTACAACGATATGTTATAAAACATTATTATGAACCTATAAGACAGTTTTCATTCAAATCTTACAACAAATTCAAAAGATATACTCTTTTAATAAAAAAAAACATCATTCTTCTATACAAATTGTATGGCCTACCCGGGTAGGCGGTTGTACGATTACGTAAAGTTTTTTGGTCGTACACAAGACGGTTAAATGGTTGCGTTCTCAACAGTGCTCCTGCCAAAATCTGCCAATATAATCTGGCCACACTGGACCGCAGGGCAAAAGCTCGCTCGAAAGGTCAATAACCGTCGCAAAACGTCAAAAACGACCGTCGCCAGCGCCTCGAAATCGTTGCGAGTTTCGCTCGCTGGCGACGTCGATTTGCAGTCATGCGACGCCGGTTTTGACGTTTTGCGACGGTTTTGCGACGGTGGCCGCCAAAAGCTCGCCTGATCTGCGGACCAGTGTGGCCAGATTGTATTGGCAGATTTCGGCAGGAGCACTGTTCAGAACGCAACAATTTAAATTTAATCAATTATTTTAATGATTATCCTGCTAGCAAAGAGAATGAAAAAGTGTGCGACTTTCAGACGAGGGGCATTTAGAAGCAGGGGGAGACGGTTGGAAATACACGGAATTACGCAGAGCCGCGAGCGTGTTTTGGTTTCCACACAGTTTTTGTACTCACACAATTACACATGTGTGAATGTGTGCGTTCACTTTCAGCCTGCGCGCTCAGTTTGGTTTTCTCGCAGCGGCATGGTGGTATCGGTGTCTCGCTCGCACTAGTGCAGCTTGTTCGGGAAGAAACGGAATGGAAGGGGTATGAGGAAAATACAATGAAACAGCGCGAGCGAGCGTTCTTTTCAGTGAGAGCGCCTCGTGTATTTTAAAGGCATGCAAGAGAGCGCCGGTCTGGTGGTACAGTCGTCAACTCGAACGACTTAATAACATGCCCGTCGTGGGTTCAAGCCCCGAATAGACCGACCCCCCATAGGTAGGACTGACTATCCTGCTATGGTACCAATAAGTCACTGAAAGCCAAGCTCACTTCACTAGTGGGTACAGGCAGGCCTTGACCGGCAGCGACTGTTGTGCCAAATGAAGAAGAAGAATGAGCAAGAGAGCGCATTCTCCCTGTGGTAGCGCTCCATCCGCCATTCATTAATTATCAGCCCAAAACAACGGACTTCGGATCCGATCTTGGGCCGGACCCCCACCGTGTGTTTCTACCTTCCCCTCGCCTGAAAATTTCATTCTCTTTGTCTGTCGGGTAAGCTTTAACCGCCGACAGCGAGATTCAAATTCAAATTTAAATGACTTTCTTTGACGAGAAATTTTCGGAATCCACGCAACTGACATTTTCTACTTATTATGAACATTAAATTTTAACGGATAAAAAGTGCCAGGCAAACAAACGTGCATCAGCGCGTTAAGTAACAAATGTGGTTAACAATCCTTGAAATAGCATCCCAAGCGCCACAGATTAAGCTTAAACGACTGAAAAATCAAATATCTGTGATTTTCGGTAGGATAAATGGAAAATCGGTAGTTTTAGGGTGGTCATCTGTGAATCGGTAGGCATATAAAAATCGGTAGGAATACAGATACATCGGTATTTCTGGTCACTCTGATCGCAGCTGAACCTTTGACAGCGAATGTTTCGAGCGTCGTGGTTTGCAGACGAATCCTTGTTGATAGCAATTTTCGTTCTTATACAATATATTTGTGCTTTATAAACAACCGTTCTCAATAATTTAGCACGCACCATAACGGTATTGCGTGAAAGTAGTGAATGGTCTGAGCGGGGGCTCTTGCACTGCCGAGTGAAAGGCACTGGCCAAGCCGGTGTCAAACAACGTGTCACATTGCCGTGTGGAAGGAGTTAGGTGCATCGTGCGTGTCGCTTATTCGTGGCTGCTGTAGTTGGTGCGGTGATCCTTATTGTGAATTTTTAGCACTCAACTTGTTGAATCGAACCTGTCTCACGTTGGGTCCGTGACCGTAAAAACCTAGGTTAACTGAACTCTCGCGAACGTCTGCAGTACTATGGGAAAGGCAAAGAAAGGGAAGAAGGAAGCAGCGGGTGCCGGTCTCGAGGACAAGTATGTATTTCAACCGAAGACTAGTGAAACTGAACGAAGTAGTCGGAGGGTCATTTTGTTCGGGTTGAGTGATCGGTATTTTTTTTATTTTATTTTAGTGCCAGCGATAACGATGGAGTCCCACAGACGGATATAACGGAAGTAGAGGTGGAAAATAGAAAGAATGATAAGAAATCTAAAAAGGAAAAGAGAGCCAAGAAAGCGGCTGTGGATAGCGACGAGGGTGAAGATGAAGTAACCGAGGTAACGGAACCAGTCAAAAAGACGGCTGTAACGAAGAAGAAGGAAAAGCCAACGACTGAAACGGAGCCAACAGAAGCGAACGATTCGGATGATGGTGGTAAAAGCAACAAGATCAAGGAAGCGAAGAAGAAAAAGTCTGCTAAATCTGGCCCCGTTGGATTTTCCCTGCTTATGATGGACGACGACGATGATGATGATAATGATGATGATGACGGAAGGGAGGAAGAGGAGCACGATCGCGAACAAGTGTCTCGCAAAAGCTCGATCGAGGAAGATGTTGGCCCTAAAGAAGGGGGCAAAGGAAAAAAGGGCAAGAAAGAAACTGCCACCAAGATGGAGGAAGAAGAAACCGCACCAAAAGGTGGAAAGAAGAGCAAAAAGAAGAAGAAGAAGGACGAAGAAGACGATGATGAAATCGAACGAATGATGGAGGAACTGGGATTAGAGTATTCTGGTCAGAAGCCTCCTGCTTCGGCGGATAATCCAGTTGCTTCGCAAGATTTTCAGTCCACAGAGAAGCAGAGCAAGAAAAAAGATAAGAAGAAGAAAAAGGACGAAGCAAATGTTGATACGGTAGGTGACGCAACTACGGACGGTCAACCGGAAGTGGATGAAAGCGCACGTGGGAAAGTTACAACAGAAAAAAAGAAGGAAACATCAAACGCTGCTAAAAAGGAGGAACCTGTTGCACCAGAGCAGGTTAGCGAGAAGCCGAGCAAGAAGAAAGGCAAAAAGACTGATCCCCCGTCGACGGCACCGGCCGAGGAAGGAAATGCTCCGTCCAAGAAGGGTGAGGCATCAAAGGGAGGATCAGCGAAAAAGCCTGAAGAGGATACCCAAAGTGCGGAGGGATCCGCCGAAACGAAAAAGAAAAAGCCCAATAAAGCCGCTCTAGCCCTTATGCAAGAGCGGCTCAAAGCTCTGCGTGAGGAGGAGGAAAGGTTACGTAAAGAGGAGGAAGAAAAACAAAAGCTGGAGGAGCAAGCGGAAGAGTTCCGATTGGAGCAGTTGCGCCTAGAGCAGGAGAAGAAAGAAAAGAAAAAGCAAAAGGAGAAAGAGCGCAAGGAACGACTGAAGGCGGAGGGTAAGCTACTCACTGCGAAACAAAAGCAGAGTCGGGCACGTGCCCAGGCCATGCTGGAGGCGCTTAAAGCACAGGGTATTGGCATTCCCGAGACCACTGGCGAACGTCGACCAAAACCTGGCTCACGCATCCGTCCGAAGAAGAATCAAGACGCAAATAAGGAGGCATCCGATTCAAAGGAAACGACACCTACAGCTGAGGAGTTAAAGGCGAAGGAAGAAGAAAAAGCGAAGGAAAAGGAAGTGAAGGAATCGTGGGATGTGACGGACAGTGAAGGTGAGGAGGAAGAAGTTAAGAAGCCGGCTGGAAAACAGAAGACCGGTGTGGAATTGTCACAGCAGCAATCTGTAGAGTCCAAGGAAAGCCGTGGTTCCGACGACGAGGAAGACGACGATGAGGATGAGGAAGGAGAAGATGGTTCCGATGAAGACGATGACGACAGCTCTGACGATGATGATGATTCGGAGGGAGGAGATCAGCACCGAGAAGTTGAAAACATCCGTCAGCGAGCTTTGGATCGCATTGCTAGCCGTACACAGGATGCCGAAAAGAAAAAGACGCTCGACAATTTGCGCGCCGCTGTAGTGTGTGTGCTGGGGCACGTAGATACGGGAAAAACAAAAATTTTGGATAAACTCCGGCGCACGAATGTGCAAGACGGCGAGGCTGGCGGTATCACGCAACAGATTGGTGCCACTAACGTGCCGTCCGAAAACATCAAGGAGCAAACGAGATTTGTGAAAGGCTTTCAGGAGCTGGAGTTCAAGCTGCCCGGTTTGCTGATCATCGATACGCCCGGGCACGAATCTTTCAGCAATTTGCGCTCGCGCGGTTCATCGTTGTGCGACATTGCGATCCTAGTGGTAGATATTATGCACGGGCTGGAGCCGCAAACGATAGAGTCGATCAATTTGCTCAAATCAAAGCGCACGCCATTCGTAGTGGCTCTGAATAAGATCGATCGATTGTATGACTGGAACACGATGCCCCGAAAGGACGTCCGTGACATTCTGAAGGCGCAAGCATCCAATACGCAGCTAGAATTCAATCAACGCACGAAAGAAATCATCGTCCAGTTCGCGGAACAGGGTCTGAATGCCGCTTTGTTCTATGAAAATCCGGATCCAAAAACATACGTTTCTCTCGTACCGACGAGCGCCATCACGGGCGAAGGAATGGGAAATATGCTGTTTTTGATAGTGCAATTCTGCCAGAAGCAGCTGGCCAAACGACTGATGTACAGCGAGGATCTGCAGGCGACCGTGCTAGAAGTGAAGGCGATTCCCGGTCTCGGTACTACGATCGATGCTATTTTGATCAACGGAAAGCTACGCGAAGGAGATACGATGATTTTAGCCGGTACGGAAGGCCCTATCGTCACTCAAATCAAAGCATTGCTTATGCCACAGCCTATGAAGGAACTTCGCGTAAAGAATGCGTACGTCGAGCACAAAGAGATTATGGCGGCACAGGGCGTAAAGATAGCAGCGAAGGAGCTCGAAAAAGCTATTGCCGGACTAAATCTGCAGATAGCACACAAACCTGATGAGGTGGAAATCTTTAGGTATGCTTACAGAGATGCTGAAGAAGACTGTTGCAATGAGTACTGATACGTTATTGTTTTTCAATATTTTAGGGAAATAGTGGCCCGTGACTTAAAATCCGCTCTAAACAGCATCAAGCTTAGCGATAGGGGTGTGTACGTGCAAGCTTCAACACTTGGCTCGCTTGAGGCTTTGTTGGAGTTCTTAAGAACATCTAAAATTCCGGTAAGTACGATGCCGCACTACCTTTTAATCGAGACGCGACGAATAATTGAATGCGTTGCGTTCCCAGTCTCTAAGCGAAACGCGCTATGTGGATCACATACATTTAGGCGCGTTGTCTCTAGGCAGCATGCATGATTTTCTTGTTTGTCTCTTAAGTGATATTCATAAGATAGCTCATATGCGTGCAATATGTTTCATTTTATATGAGATTTGCTACATTTCGACATATTAGCTATGTCAAATCCCATTCAAACTGAGACACATTGCTCGCATATGCGCTTTCGTATGGACATAACCTTATAGTACAGATTTTAATCATATTTAATTGACAGTCATGGTATTGACTGTTTGTGTACCAACAAATGATCATTGTCAGTATAATACTCGTGTTTTCAATAAATTGTGCCCTCATTTTCATGTAGGGATAGTCTTTCTTAAAATACTGTTTATATCAGATAGTATTTTTGAAAGCTTTAATCAATCTTATTGTTTTGTATGTGTGTATGTTTTGGCTCCAAAACGCTTCTGATTATTGATCCGCCCGGATCCGTTTGGAATTGTCAGAGCTGTCCGGAGGCGTCCACAGTCGAACGGAGCCTTCTAAAGCCGTCCGGAGTCGTTCGGAACCGTCGCACAGTGGTTCCACTTAGAGCCATGGGCGGACATTGATTATGATTTGGTTTCAGTTTTCTCGATGTTCATGTATCGTTTGCCTATTTTTATTTTTTGGGTGATTTTTCAGTGTGTTCTGCCATGTTGGACATCCGGATGACGCCACTGTACTCACAACTTTGAAACGAAATGTGTAGTAAAATATTAGTTGGTATTTAACACTCGAATGAGCAAAATAAGTGTGTATGATTGATATTCATGGAAAAATCAATTCCATCAACTCATTTTTACTTTACCACACATACATAGCTAGCAAAGGAGGATGAAAACGGGGAAACTTTGTTTTTATTTAAATACTTACAACTTCAAAAGGGATAGCTCAAGAAGAGCAGTCATGTTCAGAAAATATTCAGAGGATTTAAAGTAAACAAATATCCGTTCAGTAAATCCACTTATATTTTGTTGTAAAATTATGTTTGTCAAAATTTTAGGAACAATCGTTCGTCGGAGCCTTCCGTAATAAAAAAAACAACTTACCGCTTCTTTGTTTTACATGCTAGTTTGGCTGCAGCAATATTGGGTTATTTATATATCTATTGCACTCTCCGAACATATTAGAATTCAATGGAATATTAAATAATTATTACAAACTTGCTATATGTATCACTTAACCGGATAGTCAGTCTTTGTTTGTTTTTGTTGTAAGAGAAAGGAAGAGATTCAAACTAAAGATCGACTTCACAAATAAGTATCGTTAGTATTAAAATGTAAAACGAAATTTCATTTCAAAAGCATTTGAAGCGCTAGACAGCTCGGATATTTATATCTTAAAATGTATGTTTCCATGTATGCATAGAGCACAAGTCCAGCGTTACAGATATATGATCCCATTTAGTTCATATAAAAAGGAGTGTCTTTTTGTCTGCTTGGTATGAGTTTGGCTGCGAAGGGTAGATATTTATTTTGTATCCAGTGTTGGCGTAATTGTTGACCCACGCGATGCTCGCGTGTGCCATGGAAGACGATGAAGGACAGCTTCTCTAATCCAATAGTCGAATTCGGTTGGAGGTTGTTTCTACATCGTTGTGTCACATTCCTAACTAGGTGGGCGAACTTGTATTGGAAGCCGCTAGCAGCAGAGACTTTGCAAATGAGAATGGTGTGGCAGTGGTGGGTGCGAAAAAAAAGTCAAGTAAGGTTTCTGTGGTGGTCATATCATATTATATATGCGTCATGTAAGCAGTCTCACCGAGCGGCAATAATTTGCTCATATAACGCGAATTGTACGAACGTCATTTGGATCAATCCTCGTATAGTTCCTCGCAACAGGCAATATACGAGTATCGACCGCGTAAAATAATCAAACTGGCCATTATGACAAGAAATCAACTTATTGGTAAAAAACGCCTGGTGAAGGCTAATTAGTATGATGGTTTCTAGTATGTGTTTGGTGTTTGAACATTAATTTATTTTGCTTATAGTAAAGACAAATCTCATCTTAATGTAATGCATTAGGATAATATTAGAAATACGGCACAATACAAAGCGATTTATGTATGATTTTGTGCCGGTCTGGCGGTACAGTCGTCAACTCGTACGACTTAACTACATGGCCGACATGGGCTCAAGCCCCGAATGGACCGTATGGACCCGTACGTAGGACTGACTATTCTGCCATGGGTAGATGAATAGGTCACTGAAAGTCAAGTCCATTAGGTAGGTTTTGACCGACAACGGTTGTTGTGCCAAAGAAGAATCTCTGAAAAGTAACGAAAAATGTTATTTGCAAGAATCGGCTCAAATAGGGCGTATTGCTAAGACCATCAAATTTATTATCATGTTAATGATCAAAATTAAAGCTTTCAATTTGTACCAAAAACATAACTCTCTTTTTTGTATGACATTTGTAAATATGAAATATTGTTATTAAAAAACCAGTAACCAATTAGAACATAGGAATGTACCTCTAATGCAATAAAATACTGCAGTAAAATTATGTTGAAGGGAAACTAATGTACAATGGCCCACTAAATTGATGGAACAGTTGCTTTTGAGTAGTACTGTCAGATAACTTGTACGAACCTTAATGCTGCATTTATTCTAGCAGCGTAATTTTTATTAGAGAATGTGTTGTCGCTGCTGTTCCTAATAAATTTAAAGATCAATGCATACAATCAAAAATAGGTTTTAAAACCTATGGTTTTGTTTATTTCTTACTGATCTATTATTGAAAAACTATGATACGAACAAATGTAATGTCTTGAAAGATAGGGTAACAATAGGATTATGCGTTAATTCCATTAATTTAATTCCGTATTTTTTTCCAAAATTCCTCACACAACTAAATGTGGTCAGACCGTATCACTTTCTGACCGTCATGGGTTCAAGCCTAGTAGGGAATGAGTCCCTCGTAGCACGTAGGACTGAATGACCTGAGGGTAAATCAATAAGTCGCCTATAGTCAAGCCCAGGCAGGCCTAGACAAAATTGGTGATTGGTGCGTCAAATAAGAAGAAGAAGAATCTGGCGAGGTCTATCGTTATGAAAAAAAACTAAGCCTTATGAAGAGCTACATTTGTCCATGTGGACCATTTTTTCGGTCTTAAAATATTGTTTAGCATGTTTGCCGAAAACAAAACAGACAAAAAAATAGTTATTGTTATAGGGCAAGGTGTATTATCTATCTAAAAAAAATATTTCAAAACACATCACAAAGAGCATAACCATCCCATACAAATGCAGTTTACATTTGAACGAATTATAGTATGGTCAAAAAATAAATGCGAAAAAAATAAACTTTGTTATTCATTCATTCATTACTGCAACGCAAACGTAAAACAGTAATGCCACTATTCTTATGTTTCTTTGTTTGCTAACATATTAAATTCTAGAAATAATGATGCAATGTGCGTAAAGTGTGATGGAAGACAATTTGTCCATGCCAATTCGTTGTGGCTATCGATGAAGATACATCGATTATGGCAATTACTGTTGAATCTTTGTTGCAAGGGATATGTTAAATCGTTATACTCAGTTCCACATTACAATGAACGCGTCTTGAAGACATGATCGGTTGCTCGAGAGATAGTTTGGTCATGTCATACCTCAAAACCCACACTAGCAAGTGTTGAATATCATGATAGGAGAAGGGCTACCACTCTTCTAAATGACATAACGTCGAATGATTGCTTTTATGGTTCTGTTTCCTTAACTTTAAATGATCTATGCTAAACTTATATTAAAAAAAGTAGCCAATTAACTGCAGTGCCCGTTAGCGGGTGCCTTTTTATTTAAAATGACTGTGATTTTTTTGATTGTGAATATGCACTTGTTGACTGCGTATCTCATCTTAATGTATCTTATGTATTGAACTATCGTTTCAATACTTTGTGGTCAGGTGGTGTTAATTTCCGTAGAAGCTTGATGGTAGAAAAATGTTGAAGCTTTGAAAGTCGTTTGTCCGAAAGGGGGAACCCACCTGTCACCCTCTTGGGTGTGGGAGATCGTGATCGTAACTCGAGACATATCAATCACACCCAAGCGCGATCCTAAAGTTGCGTCCGTGCGGTTTGCTCTTTTTCAGATATGGTGGGATCGGCGTATCGGTTGCTATACTGCTGCCACTGGCAGCCTGAGCACACGTAATAGTCGAGTGGGAGTTGAAGGTGTACCACGGAATAAAAGCAACTGGTGTGCAATCTCCATACAGACCTAGGAGTGACATTCACAGAACCGTCAATTGTGTTTGTGCGTGTTTTTTAACACGATCCGAGATGCCAAAGTTATGCATCGCTTGCATGGGCGGTAAGAGGTGACAGATCACGATGCACACCTTCAGAGAATTACAATTCCTAACGTGTTCTCGAGAAATCGCGAAGGAGGCCATCATCGGTGCTGTCATTTACCGCAGATTACTCAAAAGCAGTGCGTAGGAGAATAACGAACTTAGCCGGTTTGAATGTGACCGTCTAGTAGGAGCGTTTAATTTCCATGCGAGGCAAAAAGCCCCAGATTGGACCGTACCAATCCCAACAGGAAATATTAGCACTAAAGTTGTTTGGGCATTGTACATGTAAATGTAGAAGTTTAAATATACATTCACAGAAGTGTTTAAACATTCTCTCAAACGGAATCTTATCAAATCAAACAATTTTTCTAGATTTGTGGTTACTCTTCTCTTTTTGTCTTCTTTTTTCCACACCGAAAAATACCTGTCATCTCAAGCAACACGGTTCTGGACACTGCTTCATGTAGGTCAAAAGACCACACATCGGTTGTAGTGTCTAAAGTGTGAGTGAGTTATGCGAAACCCGTGTTAAACCGGATACCTTTATATAACTGTTGCCCAAGTATGATTCCCCGGTTGTCATTATTGTCGACAAAGTGATTTTTGTCCAAAGTCATTTTGAACCGCCGACCAACTAGTGAAACACAAGACAACTAGTCGTCACGGCGGCTGTACTTGGTTGCATGATCGCCACAGTTGTTGCAACTCGCTGCTATCTTTAGTGTCCGTGGGATGCCAGGAACGCTGTTGGAAGAAATATGAATGAAAGTAATTGGATACAGCGGCGGGGGCATACACGCTTACCATGACATCCATGCCGCGTCTATCTTTGTGTATGTGTGAGTTGATGTTGGTGTGTGTGTGTGTGTTTTTTTTCTAGCAGCCCCCTAAAAGACCGTATCGTATGGTTTGTCGCGCTCAACATGGCAAATGGCTGTTAGGTAGCTCTGCTGCTATTGAAACTGCGAGCGAGATTGTGAATGGATCGATGGCTTTTGCGACTGTGGTGGTGTCTAATGAATGAGCGAGGGAAATAGAAAGGGCGCACCACCACAACAACCACCAACCGCATCGATTCATGAATGAAATGAAATGTCTCGGCAAAGGGGAGGCAACGGAACGACGGTATCGGTTCCACTGGCGACAGCCGTACAAGCTTGAAGCTGAAAGCTCTTCTACATTCACCCACCAATAGTCGGGCAAATAATTTCACCTACATAAATATGTCCTTGCTGTACGTTGGGAGTTTTTTTTTTCTTCTTCGATGTCATCTACGAACGAGTTGGTGTTGTAAGTTGTCAACGCAGAATCAACTTCATCATCAAACACGAAAGCGAAAATTAAACAGTGTGTAACATGGCTTTGCTGTTATAGAATAATATGTTGAAACTATATACATGTATAGTTAAGTTTTCGCATGCAAAGCCATTCATATTATGGTTTGGGCAGAGTGTTTTTATAATCTGCTTTTACGCATTGCTTTTGCACTATGCCGGGCGTGCTACAACATTAAACATTAGTTGTGGAAATCGAGAGAGCTTTGCGTTGTATAAACTATAGCAACTCAATGGCTTCATTTTATATGTTTTATGATTGTGATTTATGGTTAAAAAATGGCAATTTTCTTAGAATTGAATGGTGCAGATGCGTGCTCTAAAAGTAGATCAATTCGCTGATGCAACTCTGTCTACTTTGCAATACATTATATGTTTGTTCACCATGAAACATTAGTAGCATATCAGTAGGTTACAGCAGCAGCACCGCTGGGAAACAACGCGCACTGTATTGCGTGTCTGCGCAGTGCACCGTAACCGTGTCTTGGCTACCCACCCAACCCAATCTCTACGTCTTGTCTTCGTTCGCACCCTCTCCGCCATTGAGCACCATCGTCATTCACTCCTTGCGCACTGGTTCGTTCCCCGAGCATGTAGTTATGAATGGGCTTGTGCATGAATGAAGGAACGAGTTAGCTCGTGAATGAGTACCTTGTCCGAGACGTGCGTATGAGAAAAGGAAATTCCCCCTGCGTTCCGTGTCTTTTAATGGCGATAGCTCAATTTTTCTTCGCGTAATCACTGCCATGACTTTTACCTACCACCGTCAACATCGGCAAAGATATTGAATAGTGACTTTTCATTCACAGAGGTGGTGGTGGTGGTGATGTTATCGAAAAAATACATATCGAATCAAAGAGAGACAGCGAGCGAAGCATATAAAGTATGCAGAGAAAAACAAGAGTGAAGTACTTTTGTTAAATAAGTTTGTACAACAAGAGGGTAATACTTTCAAGGCGGCCCGAATTCGTTGCGTAGTATGGTGTTGTTGGTGGTTTGTAAAGAGGATGAAAATAAACACAACAAAAAAATATCTTATGTACTTTTAGCGATTTCGATCATTTTACGCCTATGCTTTTTCGCTTTGTGC
This sequence comes from Anopheles gambiae, assembly GCF_943734735.2. Classification (NCBI taxonomy): domain Eukaryota; kingdom Metazoa; phylum Arthropoda; class Insecta; order Diptera; family Culicidae; genus Anopheles; species Anopheles gambiae. The sequence continues at coordinate 67,598,577 of NC_064601.1, read as the reverse complement.
ATCCGTGCGAGACACGACGCGTTGGCTCGCTTGAATTTAAAGTATTTTCGTTTCCGACGTTCAGAGTTCTTTTTGTGCGAGAGCGGTTCCTTGTTTGATTGCTATTTCCAAGTGTTGGTGGGCTGCGGGTTATTCACTGTTTTTTTTTGTTTTTTTTTTTGTGCCATGCGCTACGAAAACCCTCTTCCAGACCTCTTCCTGTTTCTTCATCCGCGCATTTTAGTCAATGGCTGTATTTAGCTGACAAAAAAAAAACACATTCACACACACACACACACACAGCAAACAACGTTACGGTCCGGTAGCGCGAAGAAGAAGTGTTATGGGTGGTGGTGTTCGGTTGTATTTTCACGATCATGATCTCTCGTCATGAGCACGTTCTAGCGTGTATCCGGTTTCCTTATTATGAGAGTTATGGGAATTTTATGAAATCCGTAAGAGGAAATTTGAATTAGCGTTACATCCTCCTCCTGAATAATTCAGACTTATATTGTTTATTCTTGAGCTGTGTCATATTCTGATTGGACCTCCAGTCCGCCTTCAAACTTTTTCTGTGTGATGTGTAGAGAGAGAGAGAGGAATAGAGTGGTATAGCTTAGTAGACTGAATATACTTGCATTTTAATGTATATATTGATACATTGCCAACAGCACGATGTTCGCGTAGCTGAGTATAAAATACTGTGTTTTTAATCGTTTGCCCTTTTGTCACAGACGACTACATTAGTCAACAGGCAAGATTCACCGTGATCTTAATGACCTTCGCACGATAATTGTTAGAAGTATTGCATTATTCTCATGGCCTTAAGTGGAAAGGAAATTGCGTTTCCAATCGACGATCGTAAATATGATGTCGCGGATATTTGTACAAATTAATTGTATTGTTAAAATGTTGCATTAAAAATTTCATCGCAGAGCTGAACTTCTTTAGGACTTTGTGGCTATAAAGTAGATTGATGTTATAACTGGCAATCATTCTTTTTCACGATATATATTAGCTCTGTACTCGATTGCTGAAAACATAATTTTGTTTCTTGAAACTCCTCGGTATTTGTTGTACCTAAGTCGGCCTGCCTAAGTCACTAATGGGCTTGGCTATCTGTGACTGATTGGTTAACCCATTGCAGCATAGTTAATCCTGCGTTGAGAGGGACCAGTTCACATTATTTTACACTATTAACTATAACTTTACGTATTACTTGATACGTATCGACACGATTTTCAATAACTGTCAATTTCTCTGACAGTCTTGTGTTCTTTTTTATTCCCTTTGATCAAATCAACTTATCGTAATACTAATAGTAGATTATTTCACATTCTCTGGGCTGCATAGTAGTTTTGTAATTGTTGTGCATAAATTGGATGGTTTCATAAGTACACAATATGAACTCTGCTTACCATGTCGTTTCCCGAGCACGCTTGGCTTAATCAAGGTCACAATTGTGGGAAAGCTGCTTTTGTGGTCCCAATTCGTGGTTTGTGGCGCATTGTTTCCCGTGGCTATTTATAACATTGAATGTTTAATGGTAGTTTAATATGATTAGTATTTGTATTTAAGAATGAATTTAGTTTTTATGTGATATAACTTATTTGGTATACAATTTAGACAATGCATATAGTATAGTTACGGTTTAACGTTTCGATAAATAGATAAATAAAGAAATAAATAAATCTTTCTGAATAGTTTTCTTTGTTGAAAATAATCAAATTAATAATAAACGCAAAAGGCTTATTGTGGTGTCTTTCATCACGCAATGAGCAAACATCGACGGTTGGCTGGTTGAATGGGAATTCAGGTTAATCGAACAATTCTTGTGAAACACTGCCAAACCGTCGAACTGCTGTTTGTTTGCTTGTTGATCACAGGTTAAAGCTTCGCGAAAGCCGGTCGCGAACACGGGAATGTAATTTGGCTTGAACTGGTTTTGGTCATGGAAATGAAATTGTTATTGCGTTGTTGTGTTGATGTTCCTGTATCGACAAACGACAGGAAACGTAAAACAATAGGTATTCTTTCCACTGTACTCACCGCACTGTTGCCTATCATGGAAATGAGAACCAGTGTGGCGTTACTAAGCAAATGTGGAATTATGTATTGCGAGACAAAACTTTCACAAATATTGTTTGAGCGTTTGTGTGCGTTTATGGTATGATAGATAGTACCGAGCAAGTAGCTGGAAGGTTTTGAACATTTAACATATGAATTGGTTTGCAGTATGCCCATGGGAGAAAGGGATTGATTTTTAGAAAATATTGCATATTGCAATATATTATATATTTTATATATTTTATATTGCATTGAAACACGATCTACAGTTTAGGAACTAGTGTTTTGTAATTTTATGTTATGTTAAGGATGCAAAAAATCTCAGGCTCATGCGTAAAATTCTGCGTATTTTTTTTTTTCAGTACTCTGGCATTCGAATTGGCCCAGTCGTTAAACGTGACGTTATGAAAGCATCGACCATGTTGGAGCATGAAAATCAGTAAGTAAATGATTAAGCATACGTTGGAATTATTACTGTTGATTATAGTTCTTAGTTAATTGAACATAAATTAAGTTGTGACATTGTTTTTAAATTAATTTGTTATCTTTTTGTAAAATGTTTACTCTTATATAAAAAAGAGCCACACACGTCTTAACCATTCGTTAAAGTGGACGATTGAAAGATGCGTCATATTGGATTTAAGACGAGTGTGTATAATAAATCAATTATCTCGCTACATATTGAAACACATTTTTAAAGCCTAATTTTATGCAGATGCAGAAAAAGATGTACTAAACATTTTTATAAATCCAAAGAAAAAGTAGCCATACGTAACTTAATCATAATATTGTATCTTTCCAGGTATGCTACTATATTAGCTTTCGATGTGAAGGTTGAGAGAGATGCTCAAGATCTGGCAGACAATTTGGGTGTAAAAATTTTCCAAGCGGATATCATTTACCATCTGTTTGACAAATTCATGGCCTATCGTGAAGAAATCAAGCAGCGCAAACGAGACGAATTTAAAACCATCGCTGTTTTCCCCTGCAAATTAAAGGTAAATGGATGAGTTTGTTCAAGGGGCGATAAGGTAACAAAAAATCTATCTCATTACAGATTCTACCCCAGTGTGTGTTTAACAGTCGTGACCCAATCGTGATGGGTGTGATGGTTGAGGCTGGTATCGTCAAGGAAGGTACGCCAATCACAGTGCCTAGCAAAGAGGTATGTACATTTTTTACCTTAACACCAGTATCATATTGTGTTGTACTAAAATACAATAACAGAATTATTATTATTATTATTATTATTAATTTTTGCTTGGATTGATCCAAATCCAGTTGCTTTCGGATTCGAATCCCGATCAACTCAGAATCAAACATATTAGGAAAGCAAACAATAAATCATGAGATTTATCAAAATAAAAATCTGGAAACAACCAGAAAACAATGGAAAACTCAATATACGGTTTTTGCCGGTCAAGAATGGTAATAAAACGAATTCAATACCAAACATTTCAATTTGCTGAACGATTCGTCAGGATTAGTCGGATTCGAAGCTATATTTATTTCGGAGTCGGTTTCGGATTAAGAATGTCTTTGTCGGAGTGGATTCACGAATCCAATCTGGAGCTCTCATCACTAATGACAATCCCAATTGGATTCTAGCAGAGAAAGGCTTGATTCGGTTTAGCAGACGAATGAGCAATAGTCACAACTTAAACATAATTTAAAATTAATAATATTAGATTAAACAAGTTTTACTTGATTCAATCGGGTAGATACTATGTCCTTCATTTTAAAAGAGCATAATATTCTATAAAATTAGAAATAAAATCTGCTTACAGTAGTAACTTTTTTTAATCTGTCAACACTTTGATTGATAAGCGCCAGAAATGTTTTTACAAACAACGTTTTGCGCATTACGAAATGAGTTTATATATCTACTTCGTGTTGTCATAAAAAATCATGTTTTTGGAGGGTTAAAAAGGCTAAATGATAATGCAATGAAATAAAAAGCAAACATTGTGAAACAATGATCTGACGGAGTTGCTGAAACAAAACAAATCAATGAGAAAAAATCATCTGCTGTATGAATCCCACAGTCTAGACACATGTGTACGTAAAGTCACGCAAATTTGTGTTCTATGCGTACCCGGGGAAACAACAGTCCGACCGGAAGGAAGTGGCTAGTAGTAAGACCGTACGGGAGGGGTAAATAACGAGATCCGGAGCAAACATATGCTTCGCATTCTGTATCGTGCGTTAGCACCGCAGCTGATCGTAAATTCTTCATTTCCTCTAAACGTCGTATGGAGTCGTATGGAAGAAAAAGGAAGCCTCTGTAGTTAAGCGTGTGGGGGATTAAATCGGAAACAAACCAACAAACGAATAAGCGAACAAACGCACGCAAAAGAATGGACAAGAAGGAATGAACCAAACATAATTTCCGGATGTTATTCTTCCGGTCTTTCATTTAAGAAAGCCGAGGTAAAAAGGAAGGCAGGGTAGGCTGGTTTTGATCGTTGTTCCGCTTTCGACCGGAACTATTCCGCTCATGCTACGAGGCAGGTTTCTTCATTCTTCTTCTATACTTTTGAGCTGCTTCTTCTTGCTGCTGTGGTAATCGGTTGTTGGTGTTATTCTTATTCTGTTTTACTTCCGGCCTATGTCAATGGGACGGGATGGTAACTAATGGAATGGAATTTAGAAAAGTACATGTTCGTGTTATTCCGTATCCGTTCCGATCGCCTGTCCTGCTTGCGCTTGTATCTGGTATCTAAAATTTATCTACTTGTCTCGCCTTCTGGCTGACCTTCTGTACTTCCGGTTGTTCCGGTCGTAAAAACTCGCGAGACATCTGTTTCGTTCGATTGCTGGATTTCTCAATGGAACGATTTTTACTACGAACGTTGTGTGAATGAAAAGTTCTGTTTTGAATGGGGTTGGCTGGAATAGCGTGAATGAATATTCCCCTCACTTCCGATGCTCGTTAAATGTGTCTTATTCTGGCAACTGTGCAATGCATTAGTATGGATTTAAGAATGCCATACTATGCAATTATGACATAATTTCCCATTCCACGGCCCTAAGACCTAAGGAAGTTGAACTGAAAAACCAGTCGCAAATGACGATTTCAGAATACTTTTAAGTTGTACGTGGAGTCATGCAGATGGAATGTATGTTCGTATAAAATAAATTATGTTTTCTTGAAAGTATAAACTGTAAAATTACGATGAGGTGAAGTTGCAAACAATATTTAGTTTTTTTTTAAGTTTTGTAGTTTTTAACTGCTGAGGGTAATTTTATTTGTAACCGAGAGGGTTATTTTAACAATGGCAATAGTGTGTCAAACTTATTAAATCAGTTGCTAGTTTCAAGTAAAACTGGCAAATAACAGCTTATTGTTATGTCCCCGTCGCCGTTGTGCTTTATTTATTGCAACGTGTTCTCAATAGAATATGTAATTTTGAAGCGAATTCATTCAGTTGGTTGACAATAACAAATCGTTTTTTTTTTCATATCTTATTCATCGAATTCTTCATACATTTATATTCATTTTTATTGATCCAGCGCTACGTTATGCTTTCTAAGGGCGTGATAGAGATAGTGTAGTCGGGACACTAGAGCTGAATTCTTATGTTCCTTCTTTTCCTTTGGTAATTAACTTCACGTTTACATTTTCTCTGTCTGACTGTCTGTCTGAGGTCAGGTGTCCTAATGTAAAGGAAATGAATGGAAGTAGAAGTGGTAAGACATACATTATATACCGTATTTTAGAGTGTAAAACGACCGCCTTTTAGGTCAAAAATGATCAAAATCAGGTTGAGGGGTCGTTATGCGCGGGTAGTAACTTTTCATTTGCAATGGAATGCAATTTATGCAGATTGTAATAATGAGGATGACATAATTGTTAATTCGTTTGAAAATAGCAGTGAGGACGAAACGGAGCAATTATATGAATTGTAATGTAAATCATGAATAATAACACAAAAAATCATCAAAATTTTGTAAAACTATAATAAACCCCACTTTTTCCAATATTTTGAATAATTTATCAGTGGGGGTCGTTCTTCTTCTTCTTCTTCTATTTAGCGTAACGTCCTACGCGGACATGCCGGCCCATACAGTTTTCGAGACTTAATTCATTACCACGCAGCCGGATAATCAATCCTTGCTACGGTGGGGACGGTTTATTGTAGGCTTGAACCCATGACGGGCATGTTATTGAGTCGTGGGGGTCGCGTTACACACGCTAAAACACGGTGCATTTTTGTGTTACCACTAGAACTATCGGATCATTCGTTTTGGATGGCATCGCTTAAATTAAACCTATTATTAATTATTGGTACTAGTATACAATGAGATGGTTATCTGTTAATTTATGGTTATTTCGAATTTAAATCAAACAAAAATTAATTCTAGTAATTCTACCTGAAATGCAATCTCTCCTTTTTTCGATAAATTTTATCGAAAAGATATGTAGGCGAAAGAGATGATCTAAGCTCGATAAAATTATTGTACGTTTTTCTTTAGTGGGAATTTTTGAATGTTTATGTGAATACAGGCATGCAGAATCGACAGAGCCATAAAAATACATTTGTGTAATATATTTTTTCCATATTTAAAAAGTCCATTAAAAAGGCAAAAAATGAAGCAGTATAAACTATCCGCAGTGTACAAAAGAGGAATGAAATAACTAAAACAACCAATCGACGATTCAGCGCTTCCTGTTTTGATTTTACTTTTTCTTGCCCTGCGGGAGCTTGCTCTACAGGTAGCTGATTGAATGTGGCGCATTTGCGCTTGTATCAGATCTCTTGTGCAAGTTTATGCTTGATCCAAAGCATCTAACCAACGTCCAGTCACCGGATGTTGTTGGCTTGGGGTGGATTTTTTGTAATGCAGCACTCCACCTTGACTGAATAGTGAGTTCTCCACACACTTCGTCCATTAGATTTGGCGTTTCTTTCGTTCTTAGTTGTTTGGATTCAAAGGAAATTATATATTATGCTAGCCGCTTGTCACATGTTACACAGTTACAGTGATCGTGATTTTTGTGCTGCCCACAGCCAAATATACAATGTACAATATACAAGCACGTACATATTTTGCGTGATCAGGCACATGATACTTACGTGATCAAAGTCATTCGAGCTATATGTCGGACTCGGACCTGTCCGGCGTTGTCCTCACAAGAGGTCAAGTAAAATGGGATTATAATAAGGATAACAATTTAAAATATAACATTTTATAAAGGTTTAATTTTTACACGAGCTAGATAGATGTTGCCCTATATTGAAATACTAGATGGGTACATCATGCAAATAGATTGTAACGGAACATATTAACATACAACGCTAGGGCGAATACGAATGTGGTAGGGCGAATACCAATAAAACACGTAATACACTCAGTAACTTGACAGAGCTAATGTTTACGCAAATCAGTAAATCAGCTCAAAACATTTTATCGCAATACTTATTGTCAGTCCATGGCGTATATACATATGTATATGTATTTTGGATTAAACAATTCAAGAAACACAAACCCAGAACATTTAGAAGAGAGCGTGTGAACCTTACAACCGATTGGTTCTCTTGGAGCATCAATCTATAGCAAAGGAATCTGAAATAATTTCTGATCTATGAAAACGTTAAAACGTTCATCATCGTATGCCTCTAGGCATATTATCTACTCTACTTCCATATGTATTTCTACGTGTCATGGTAACCATACGAAATTTTCGTGACATAGTGCCGATGGGATCTAGCGTAGTTGATGATTTGATATTCATCACAGTCTGACACATGTGTTACGCAATTCAAAACGATATTTATGTCCGACCATGGCCACACAATACGTGGATGGAGTCGGTCGTGTCGTGTGTTTTGCACGCTAGCATACTAAGCAATGGAAAGGAAAAACAAAACATATCGTCAGAATTTGCTGGCCCCACCGGTTCTTTCCCATAAACACAGACCGTGAACAGCAAACGTTGATGCGCATGGCAAAATGCTCTGGCCATCCCCCAAACTGACAATGTACACCAAATAAAGCTGTGCTAAGCTATAATGCTAAATAGAAGAAACACATAGATTTGATGTGCGTAAGAACAAACCCCTAAGGATGTGATACTGGATAAGAATTTATTACATTTGTTAATATCCAAAATTGTTATTAATTCAAAATTGAAAATAAATGAGTTGTAGCGCACTACTGAAACTGAAACCAATTCAAAAGTAAATAAAAACAATAATTAAGCAATACGGTCTTGTCGTTCCAACTAAGAAAAGTGGTTAGTTTATTTAAGTATGTTTTGGATGTTGTTGTATGTAAACTAATAATTAGTTTTGAAAATTCAAGATAAAAAAAAATACAAAATGAAAAGTTGTCATCAATTTATTGCTCATTATTAACATCAAATTGTTGTTACATTATAACATTAGCACCAGATCCTCATTATAGTATTATCATACACCATTTTTAAAATTTGTTTTCATTTTATGAAATGTAAAAAATGTTGTAAAATTGTGAAATAATTCACATAAATGTCATTTTTTCAAACTATTTTTTTTATTCCGCAATGCCGTGTGATCGCAGATTTCATAGTAGATGAAACATTTCACATGATCTGATCTGATCGTGATCTACCCAGTTAATTGAGGATAAATTGAGTCTATAAAATAATAATGAAAACAATCATCATTGTCAATTGCCCGTCATGGGTTCAAACCCCGAATAGACCATGCCCCCATACGTACACAGAAAACTTTTTTTCAGTTTATTTAATTTTACTGAATTTTTTTTAACTGAAGTTTCAGTAATACTTTCAGTAAAAAGAATGTTTACTGAATCATTCAGTAATGTCCGGTGCTCACCAAAATGACAGCTCGTTTACTGAAATCCCAGTAAAGCCATTCTCATATTACTAATTTTTCAGTAGTTGGTAGCGATTAAAAAATGACGAATTATTTATTTTAAATTGAGTTTTTATTGATGCGCAGATATTGCCAGTCCCTCAATACATATTCATACATGTTTTGTGTTGTTTTATACAGTTTTTATACTGTATTTTGCTGCCGCAATTGTAGATGGTTCAGTAAGCGCTCACAGACACAACCCAATTTCAGCAAGCACAGTGGATTGTAGCAAACATTTTACACACCAACACGGCTGCCAATTGTTTTAAATTAATCCCGTAAGCCGAAATATCACCTGAAATTTCACCAGGGTGCCTGTAAGCGCCTACAAAATCAACTTTTTGCACATCACGAGCAAGTAGGTACCGTATTGTTTTGTTTTGATGTTCTGACTGACAGGTCGATTTGACAGAATGAATTGCTGCATTTTCAGTAATTTGTTTTACTGATATCCAGTGAAACGACTTATTTGACACTTATTTTACTGATTTTCAGTAAAATGCGTATTACTGAAACGAATTCAGTAAATTATTTTGCTGAAAGTCAGTAAAAACATGACATTCATGCTGAAAATCAGTAAAATATTCTATTACTGAACCGTTTCAGTAAAAAACTTTACTGAAGCAGGATGAGAAAATTTGCTGTGTAGGACTGACTATCCTGCTATGGTAACAATAAGCCAAAGAAAGCCAAGCTCACTTCACTTTGTGCAAAAATATGATTGTGCAGTACATATATTTGACATCTTTTTGAAAATTTTTCGTCTACTAGGCGAATATAGCTTACTTCCGTACGAGTGTATTGTTGTTTACGTATCGCTGTTATTTGTATACACACTGATAAAATAAGGAATAACGAGATAGCGATTTTATAACTCTACATTGGCACCCCAATGTCTAGTAGTGATTAGAAGTACATGGGCGTTCACGTTGTCCAATGTTCGAAGAATTTCTGTTATCTGTTCCATTAAACAATACGGAACTGCTAGCAGGATGTTTTGTTTTGTGTTAAATAATAGATTCGTTGAATTTGCATGTGATTTCCGCAGTGTGCAGGCAATGATTTATAAAACTAAACAATGCTCTACCCAGAGGTAGACAGAGACGAACGTTTTGAATTTTATAGTTACAATCTTTAATCAGTTGCATGATGTTTGTTTTGCATTTTCTTGTGTTTAGTGTTTGTGGAATCAGTTTTATACACTATGCAAAATTAGTTTTAAGCATTGACACAGATATTATTCATAACTCTACATGAATGGTGTTCGTTCGTAAATTTCAAACATACTCACCGTCCCCGGATGTGCGAGACTGGTGGTGAACGAAAATAAACGTATTCGGATGCCCCTTAGGCAACTAAACACTGCAGGAGATTTATTTTTCATTCGAATATTATCTTAAAATAGCTCTTCATTTATCATCTCCAAACGGATTTTCCCAATTTGAACAACACGTTAGATGAGGATGGTAGAGCGAATTTTGTTATATTAGAAGGTGCTTTACTTTACCTTTTTATTACAACATTTATAGTGGCAAGATGACATCGATGAACAATGTGCGACTGTGCGCACATTCTATGATGTTTTTTTTTCCTTCCATGGTTAGTGAATGAAAACGGCTCTCCTACGGTACACTCAGAGCAATTTTCGTTCGATACGTGTTATGAATGGTTTCAGTTGGGTTGTGGCTGTCTCAGTTCATTTGAAGCTTGTCATTGTGTGAGTGTATTGCGCCACCCCAGGAATGTTTATACTCCAGGGGTTTCATTGACAAATCAGGCTAGAAAGTCTCTCCTAAGAAATTCGGGAAAATTCGGGAGAAATAAAAGATTAATATACGGAATGTTGCTATTTTTCTATATTATCGCTTTTTTTATATTTTGTGCTGTTTATTTCTCGCTACATCTGGTCTCTCTCTCTCTATCTCTCTCTCTCTCTCTCTCTCTCTCTCTCTCTCTCTCTTTCTCTTCCTTCATCTCTTTCCTTCTCCCTCTCACGCTTGATTGTTCCCTCTATAAAACCAGTTGCTCTCGTTGAGCTATCTTTTCTCTCGTTAAAAAAACCGTGCACATGATGTAATAGCTCTGTCCTGTTTGTCCTGTTTACATGACAGCCTGTTCCAGACCGCTTTTGTTCCAGCATGCGCGCACTCAGTGGAAACATAGTTCATTCATGGAAAGATACCTTGACTATTTTAGTTCTGAATCGCTGTACATCTTAATGTATACATTTTCCATTCATAAAACCATGAAATAGCACCTTATAAAGTACCTTGTGCGTTAGTTTTTTCATGCCTTTTTATCTTTTTATTTTCAAATTATCTTTGAAAAATATATTGTTTTTATGTTGTAAGACAGGGGTATCCAAGCTTTTCAGTCCGTGTGTCGCATTACTTCACAATCCACGTTGTTCAGGGACATTTCACGCTGCCTTTCGAATGAGTGAAATTTTAAGTCACGTTTTAATTAGAAAATACTAACTGAATATATAATATTTCTACAGCTAACTTTTATTGAAGTTTGAAATTCGTCTTTAAGTAGTAGTCTTTAAGTAGTATTACGGGGCACTAAGTAAGGATATGTAAACCTGATCCTTCAAATTGTATCGCAATAATTTATGTTCATCATACAGTGCCTACCATAACTATATGGACAGTCGTTTATCGCGATTTGCGACCAATCCTGAAGAGATGAATAAAAACAGTGAATTGTGCAAAATACAATTATAGTTATTTGTATTTTTTTTTAATTTTAGCACCATTGTTATACAACGTATTAAAACCGTTTTTAGGGTCCTATACTATACAAAAAATAAAAAAATAGAAAAACACTTAAACACTTAAAAATGCATAAATATGGTCAAACGACCAATAATTTTAGTAAAACAATAACATTTCACAACAGTCATGTTGAAAAACTAGTAATTGCGTGGGTATGTGATCATTTAGAACGTTAACAGAAATATGAGTTTCGTTATGAAATCCTAAGTATTTTGTAAAAATGTTGACACATTTCACAAAATAAAGGATTTTTCGGTCACGAAGTAACGGAATGGTCCCATTTATCTTTTAAATTCTTTGTAAAAGGCTAAAGAACATTTCACACTGACGAAAATAACTTAATTACTTTTAATTTACCGTATGGACCGTACCGTACTTTTAATTTACCGCATTTTAGTGCAATATCACCACTATTGGTACATTTTAGTGCAATACCACCACTATTGGTACTACCACCACTATAGGTACATTTACCCTATCTCAACATCTAAAAAAAAAGTTGTTCGTCCCTTTTTTCAGAAACCTTAGTGTAATAAAAAGTTTCATGTCATTTAAATCAATTTTTTATACACCCGGGCAGTAATGGGTTAACCTAATGTATGCTAATGCAGTAGTCTCCATCCTGTGGTTCGCGGACTACGTGTAGTCCGTGGCGTTAAAAGAAGTGGTACGCGTAGTAATTGATTGTTCAAAAGAAGGGCTTATTTGAATACATATCGTGCAATTATTTCCCACAATCAAGATTAAATTTTCAATAGGCATGTTTAGAATAAGATTTTTACATATTTTTGATCAAAAAGCTTTGAACGAAGTCTACAAAATATATACCCTCAATATACAGGGTTTCGAATTATACAAGGCAATAGCTCAATCACTTAGAGGAATGTTGCAAGCAAGCTGTGGATGTTTGCAATCATATAGGGGAATGTTGAAATCGATTAGGAAAATTTAGGAAGCGTACTGTGGAGCTGTCATCAGAATGTGGATGCCGCTTCCTTTCGTTAAGTTAAACTTTCCTTTCGTCAAGTAAGAAATCGTAATCGCAAACCTGTCAAATGTAGTAACGTAATTGATGGATAACGCCCTATCACTAGCAGGGTCGTACATATACATATATCACGTGGATATTGCACTAACGGTTTATCATTACCAATAATATTTTTCACATTGTTTCTACCCCAACCATTTCCACCTGTTTTACAGCTCATTGAGATTGGCGTCTAATCTGATTTTTACCAATAAAATACATTGCGAAACGGTCCGTTTCTTTAAATCATTCGCAATGAAGACAATAGAAAATCTATTTAGGTTTTCCGATGTTAAAATCGAATTATTTTATTAGTGTGTATTTGGTGTGTATGCACGCATGCGTGCCACCCCACGAATGGAATAGTGGAATAAAAATATTATATACTTATTATATTTATTTATTTGTTATTTATACTACTTGACTCGAAATGTATAGTTCGTGGATTAAAAGTGTGTTTCTTTTCAATTACAGTTTACAGATATAGGCGTCGTGACGTCGATCGAAGCTAACCATAAACAATTGGAAAGTGCTCGAAAAGGACAAGAAGTGTGCCTCAAAATTGAACCCATACCAGGCGAAACACCTAAAATGTATGGTCGTCATTTCGATGAAACAGACATGCTAGTTAGTAAGGTAAGCTATACAAATGCTAACATCATACTTTGTATTTAGATACGCGCAATCTATTGAATTCACGCTGGACCCGCTGCTCTACAGCAAAAATCAATGAATGTTTTACCTTTTTGTACTATTGGGATGTTGTTGTTTAATTTTTGGGGGTTTGGTCTAATAACGTTTCCCTTGAATCTATTTTTGTGAAAGGCGATTCTAATGCATTTTGCGACTGCGTGTTGTTTATTTTAAGCCAGAGCGGTAATAGCATCATCCGCCTGTTTGCTTTGCTAACGTTACCTGTTCGTATAGTTTTACAAGCAAGTACTACCAACCACAACAACGCTAGAATTAAGGTTGGGAGTCTTATATTTGGAAAAAGGGCAGCCTCATTAATGCGATGGTGAATGGTTAAAAATAACTCGCGTGTTTTTCAAACCCGACTTTTTCGATATTTAAATAGGTTTTTGTTGACGAAACATGTGTACCTGTATTAAAAATACTTCGGATGAAAATATATTGCTACCGGCATACGTGTGGCCATGTTTTGCTATATTTTTTTTATTGCTACTCCAGTATTGTTTCTTTACTGATGCTGGTTGGCGGTTGTTGTGTAAGAATAGTAAAAAGACCGTTTGTGTTCTGATGATTTTATTATGTTTTAACAATTTTTACAACTGTTTACTGTTTTCACTGTAATTATAACTTTTTAGTATGTTGAAGTTATTTATTTTTATTTAAATTCACATTATTACGGCTTCGGCCGTATTTTGTAATATTAAAGTTGTAATTACAGCATTGTTTATTTATTCCTCACCAATATCTATTATTATACAATCCAATATATTGATGGGGGGAATAAAAAACAACAAACTTATTTTACTAAGCCGTGTTGTGTTGGAAATGGGAAGTGCATATTGATGACGTAAAACACGCTGCACTATTCACTGACGTCATCCGAAAGTGAGTTATCAGGTCAAACCTAACCAACGTTAGCAGGATGTTCACCTAAAATAGGTCATCGATTCCCGTGACCATTTACACCGATGCCACACTCTCTGTCTTGATGTTCTTTATTTGGGGTATGACTATAAATTAATTTATTACATTTTGAATAGTTCTACAGCTTGTCTTCCATTCCTTAAACAATTTGTCTACAATTATATTTCAAGAACATGCTTAAATTTACCTGGGCATGGAAAATATAAAATATTGTGTGTATTTTGCTGAAAGTCTACTTATCATAAAAATATTAGATGAAATCTCGATAGTCTACCATTACTTATAGAACTAGAACCCTTGAGTTTTCTCTTGTACAGGACTCGCTGTATCTATTTCCAATTCCAATGCTGTTTAAATGTCGGCGTGATAAATAAATCCAATTTGTATTTGTTTATACAAGTACCAACCCGTATTTTGCGCCGTGCGACTATCGATCGATCCAATGACGTCATCGTTTAGGTACACTGGCATATTCTCGCTGTTAACAAGTTCTTTGTCTGTTCCTAAAGCGGAACCACTTATGCGTGTTGAACCTAACGATGTGATCAAAATGACCTTTAAGTTCCAGCAAAATATTATTTATTCCTCATTTTGTATCACATTTATCAATTAAAAATTGTTAATAAGCTTTGCAAAATGTATGTCAGTATACATAAGTATATATAAAATTCGATACATAAGTATATATTATAATATATATTAATTACAATCCATTACAATATCACTCATTTAATTGAATACTCCTGAACAATCCACACGAAAAGAGATACGGCGCTATGTAGTGTAGTACAGTATAATAAAGTAATATTTTTAGAAGTAAATGGTGTAAATGGAATGATGGGTTTTTTTTGCATCAAAACATACATTTCAACTATGACGTCAATGGAAGACTAAACAACTGACACCGCACGGGTGCATTGATCTCTATCACCAACTGCCATGCGCAGTAGGAAGACATTGAGGAAGGACGTTAAACACAGGGGCTTGGCGCTGTCTTTAAGGAAAACCCGTGTGTTGATCTATCAGAAATAACACGACACACATTTTCCGTGTAAAGTCAAAATAGTATATGTTTATTAAATTCGTAATGCTATGCAGTAAGCTGAACGAATTGTGAGTAATTTTAAGATTTATTATATTATATTATTAATTAATATTATTATATTATATTTATTATATTATATTATAATGGCAAAATACAGGCAAACTATACAAAGTTCATTGAAAAAAAGCCACGCCATTGAAATGTGATATTATAAGCTCTAGAGCATTTCTTAAAGGTTGCAATAATGTTAACAATTAACAACGCACTGCGAATAAAACAGTTTTGAAAGTTCTGAAACTTCCAACAATAACCTACTGGGTTTTTTTTCCCAAACCCTTTACGATAGAATACATGTATTCAAATAAATCTAATTGAATTATTTCGTTTAAAATTATCCATAAAAAGATATTTATTTATTCGTTCATAATTAATTTCAATTAATCGCACCCATCCTGGCTCAATCAATGTAATTATCTCCGTGATGATATATTCAATATCCCGTTTCTGGCCAAACTCATAACTTTTGAAGGTAACGAATATTATAGATCGACTTAAAGCAACGAATTTTTGTTTGCATGTAAAATAAAGTAGTAAATAATTGATATATCTATTTATCTATTACCATTTGTTAAGCTTTTGAGTCAACGTTCAAGACATGCCACTCAATGTATCTTAGTAATAATCTGAATACTAGACTTTCCATTTTTAATCCGGCGAAATACATTTATCTCTGTTTAAGACTCAACTTAAAAAAATATAATACAGTGTAAATACTAACCAAAACGATTGTCCATAATGACCTTAAACAACATATTTTAAAACATTGTATGAAATTATATATTATGGCGGTTGTATTTTATAGGAAAAAGGGGCTAAATGACACTGTTAGGGATGTTGCTCTGAATCTCATTGGATAAACCACTTTACACTGATATTTGGACTGCAATCTTTAACATCTTATTCATGAAAAACAATCAAAAGTAGGCGCATTGCATTTTGGCGCATCACAACATTGGACTTAAGGCTGTTTTGTTGAACAATTTAGTAAAATGCTTGAGTATTTCAATAATTTACCTGTCATTTTGTCCCAAACTGGAATGACCATTTTGCCCCAAGTGAAACATTTTACAAACTTTACCTTATTTTTTTACATTAAATTAAAAGGGTGACTTTTTTCACGTAAACCATACATAAATATCATGTGCCTAGATACACATCCTATTTTTCTGTAATTATTTGTTAAATTCTTACGAAAGCTTATTTTCGAGACGGTGAAAATAACATCGTTTTTCAAAATGAGCAAACAATTCATTTGTTAATTTTTCAATTATCTTATGAAACGTTCATGGTTGGCCAATAATGCCATTGTCACATGACCATTTCGGCCCACCTTTCCATTTTGCCCAACGTTCCCCTACAAAAAACGTACGTACAACGTACTTCATTACAAAAAATGTTTGTAACAACCCGGGGTACCACGTTCATCACAATTAGGTATCCTTATGAGTAAGGAAATCCGAACAATCATCTAATAACAAATAGATGATTGTTAATCATTACATCTAAAATCTTCTCCACATTCTATTGTGGACAAGCGTAGCTTGAAATCGTAACATGTGCTTATTTCTTTCTTTTTTTTATGTCAATATTGCTTTACAATAAGTTTTAGTGGAAAAACTTCCATTTGTGTGTTAAATTGGGGGTTTGAAAATGTGGTGTTGGTTAGTCTTGCTCAAATACAATTTATCGTCTAAAAAGTACTTAGAGGCACGCTACTGCAAATATCATAAACCCAACCCCCTGTGTTAAAGTGTACACCACCGAGCATTGACGTCATTGTTGACCTAATTTTCTAGCAGGGAGTTGAAGGTTGGGGCTCATTTCCGGGAGTTGGATCCTGTGGGATCCTCGTTCTCTCAAGGCCGTCCCCTGAAAGCTCAGCATTGAAGCGCGATGGGCATTGAACATATAGCAAAAGCAGCATCGGGATAACAACATCAGGAACAAGCAAGCCTGCCAGGGAGGCTCGTTTGATAGAATAGGCTTGCCACGAAGGCTGGGCTGGTTAGCTGAAAGCTAAAAATATCTCTACAGCTCGCCTTATTTATATTCGCTCAATACCTTCCTCCCGATCCTTGTCGTTTTGTGTTTCCTTGGTGCTGGTGGTAGCCGTATTCGATAGGGAACTGGACCCACCCCAAGCCCGTTATAACGGCATTTCTCCGTAATCCAGTTCCAATTTCAGCGGCCGTAGTAGGGGAAGTGGCATGTATGCTAAAAATAGCTCAACGTATTGTATACGGATATCAGGCTGTTGTTATGTTTTCCTGACTTTACTATATAGCTTATATACAGGACGTGGTTTGAATTATCACTCTTTCATCAACGAAGCAAAATGAATTTTATCGGATATAAAACTGTAAACATCACAACAACAAAAACTTATTCAGGAGGATCGGTCCGAAAATTCCTTATTGCTTAAGTCACACATATTATTGAAAGCGTAAATAATTTCGATATAAATGAATCATAGCATTGATTCTCTTTGTTGTAAGCCAAAGAGTGTATCTTTAAAATGTTCTAGTTATTTAATTCATCTTATTTGATAGATAAATAAATACAATTTCAAATAAAAGTTCATCCAAGCAACATTCATACGAGGCGGCCGGGCCACCTTTACGCAGTACGAAGCAAGTGTGAATCAAATGTTCAGCCATCGTATCCCAGTGACCTACTTTCACGGGCACGGGCACGAATCCCAGGATTTTATCGATTTTTCGAGCAGCGAACGCATTCGCATCACGAAAACAATCCCCCTTCCTCTGGTACATTCCTGCGGGGTTTTGGGGAATCTGCCCTCCGTGAATGTAGTAGTACATAAGCATAACCACAACCATCGAGGGCTGCCTATGTACGTTTCTGTGTGCATTTCGAAATTTCGATCTCTTTCGCACACGGAGCCCCATGTCATGTTATGTACGGTTCTGTCCTTGTTTTACCCGGGGACGTTTGCGCGGGCTCGCTTCCTTGCCGATTTAGTACTAACTTTTGCTAGTAGTGTTCTCACCATTTCCCTACCACTAATATTAAGCTCAGCGATCAGGAACGCAGCACAATTGAGCAGGTTGCTTCCTGGGTTGTTGGTGGTGGGCCTGGCCTGGTGTATCTGGTCGTCTGTATAGCCATACAGCAAAGCCCGCCAATGTTATGTACACACAAGTATCTTCTTATAAATATCGTTATGTTTTCACGAGCCCAACCTTTTTGCAAACCTCGAAACGATACATAACCGACCCGGCGGCGGGCTGGTTCTGGAAGGAATAACATGTTTGGGTGTGGAATATTGTGGATTACAGTTTGTGACGTCGAACTTAACAATTCTGGGTATAAACGGTGGGTACATACTGGGAGCATGAAGGTGGTTGGTGTAGCGGTTTGGTGGGATATTTGGGAAAAGCTTCCAAGTGGGGGTTATCATACCAGAAACAGCTCCAACCGATGACGTCAATCGGAACCAACACCAATTCATAGCATCGGTCCTACCCCACCGTTCCGATTGCAAGGATAGCACCATACTTCTGTGCTATTGTTACTTTTCGCTTTAGAAAATAATTAATTGAGTACAAAAAATCCGAAATGAGGTTTAAATTAATTGAATGATTGGAATGATTGGAATTATTGTATAAAAATTTTCTCTATTTTATGTTGCTATGTTATGTTTTAAAAAAAGATTTCGACAATTTAGATAAAGTGATGTGATCTAAGTTTGTTAGTGTATAAAAAGAGCACTATTTGTTTTTGTCATAGATGTATATTTCCATTCTAAATATGATTTATTATAGTTTACATACTTTAGAATACTTCATTGATCTATTGTACTGATGAAATAGAGTAATTTAACAGATTGTATTGGATATTTGACCCGAAATGTTTGTGGCGAATTGAATCTCGGGGTGAAATATGCGCCCTTTCCCTGTTTGCCGGTTCATCTTTCCAGTTCAAGGACACTACTATCGATTGAAGCCACATGATCAATCAATAAATGTGTTTGTCAATGAACGTGTGACCTCTATTGCTCTTCATCACGAATGATTGCTGACATTAGGAGAGTTAAAACCTCAATTGCTTATGTTTCACTGATATCGTTACACGTAACTCTTTGCTGTAGTATTGAATGGTTGTTGTTGTTTTTTTTTCTCTCTATTTTCAGATTTCCCGTCAAAGCATCGATGCTTGTAAGGACTATTTCCGGGATGATCTTTTAAAATCCGACTGGACGCTTATGGTGGAGCTGAAGAAGACCTTCCAAATATTGTAGATTGTGTCTATTCATGTTGCCTTCATTTAGATATTGTGTTTTTTTGTATCATTATTTTTATTTTCGGTATCTTTTCTTCTTTTTCCTCGACTCACAAAGTACACACAAAAAGGAACCATCCCATTGTGATGTTTCACAAAATTAGTCATGCCTTGCTCTATCAATGCTAGTCCGGCAAGTGCGAGTGTGTATCAGATATAATTTAATATCGGTTTTAATGTACTACACATTTGAGTTTCCATGTTTCACAGCTTTTAGTTTTCATGTTTCTAATTATAAAGTTCCATTGCCTGTTGCGAAAACGTTTCCCTGCCACCGTCGCGTATTGACGCGAAATTGTAATAGTTTCCTTCCTAGAATTGAGTGCAATTGTTTCGAAACGTGTTTCAAACTGCCCGTAGGTGTGATGTGTAATTTCATGATATGCCAAAACTGATGTTTAATATTTTGGAACAAAATTGAACCGATACGCAAATATTGTCATTGATACAGAAGGCAGCAATGTATTGAAAAGCACATGCTCATGCTAGGTCGATTTGAAGAGATACAGTATCGTCTTGTTTGCAAACATAGATTCGTAAAAATGTACAATTGACATCACTCGAAGTTTTATTTACAGAATGGAAGAAATTCGTGTATGATTGGGTTAGTAATGGTAAGTTTTATTTAGTTATCAATTGATTGAACAATAAGCAGCAAATGTATATCACAAATTTTGTATTTATAGTACAGACACAACGACACAACAATGTTTCTACTGTTCGCTTTTCAATTAGTATTATATTGACTACGTCGAATTTGAAAAAAAGAGACTAAATGATGGGCAATTCCGTTTCACACGTTTCTATTGTTTAATTTTGGGGGAACTGATGCCACCTTAAGCATTGCGTGTTATCACTCACTAAAACTTGTTTATCAAAAGCCGATTTAAATCTCATTTTACATCTCTTTCCTCGCTTTTAAATGAGTTTCAGTTGAAATAAGTGCAAAGATAACTATTTTGGATGCGTTTTAAAAAGCGTCGAAAAAGACGTTGTTTTTTTGGGCTATTGGGCAAGAGTGTATGAGGCAAGCCTTTCAAAAATTCATAAATCTTTAAAAAAATTCTTAATCACGAAAGATTCACGAATCTCTAGAGATTCATGAAACTCAAGGCATTCATAAATCTTTCATATAGGGCAGGGCTAGGGCTTATTCTTCTATTCTTGGCGTAACAATCTACGTTGTCATGCTAGCCTATACGGGGCTTTCGAGACTTCTTGGCAAGTACCAAGCAGCCGGATAGTCTATCCTTGCTACGGGGAGAATGTTCAAATGAGACTTGAACTCACGACAGGCATGTTGTTAATTCGCACAAATTAACCACTGTATCATGGGATCACACAATCCGGTTTGGCATATCATGGAGCTGTGAAGCATAGACAACCAAATCTTGTAATCAAATAACTTAAACAATGAAATGCGCAAGTTACATAGTGACCAACAGTTTGTAAAAGAAAGGCAACATAAAGCACCAGCGATAGCAGCAGCAATGTGTTGCGTTTGCGAAAATAAACGACTTACCGCGCCGCATATGGTGCTGCCATTGCCATCAGGCGAACGCAACCACAGCAAACGCCGTGGGGCCCGCCCGCCCGGTCAGCAACAACTCATGGGTGCCGTCCATTGACCAACATGCGCGCAAAACACACAACGCGCGCGCGCATACCTAAGCGTACTTGTTGCGCTTCCGGTGGGGTGTTGAATTCCTGCCCCACGAGTCTCGAAATTCTATCGAGCACAGCAACAATTGAATGCGAAAGCGCATCCGGTATTGATTTTTGTTTCCTTCCACTGGTTGTTCAGTGGTGTTGTGCGCACCGTTGTGATGCCAACGCGCGCGTCGGTGTCAGCAACTTCCATCAAAGCCATCCGGCGGATTAACTTGTTTTTTTTATTATTTGTTTTTGGCTGCAATGGCTGACGTCACTCGGGCAGACCATCAGACAATGAAAAAAATAAAATAAATAAATATAATTATAAATTTCACGTCACATTGCTTTGACGAATATGTGTCGCCTCATTAACCTCTGTGTGTGATAGGTTATCGTGTGGGATAGGATACCCCTAAAACTGAAGTAGGATTTACGTGCGCTTAGCATGCAATATACTGGTGTCCGACGACCTATCCGTGGCGGCACGGTACACCTCTATCGTAATGCTCACTTACACTGCTACTCTGCCATGGAAAAATGCGTTGGCGAAGCAGCGTTCCTACGCAGTCGCTCCAGATGTGTGTAACAAGACTGTGCAAAGTGAAAGTCCCTGCCATCGACTACTATTGGTGTAGGAGGTTGCCCCTTAGTTACCGGTAATGCAGCGAACGCAAGCTTACCCATAACGTTTATCGTCGTACCACAATCCCACGTTATAAAGCTCTCGCCTAAAAAGAATAAATGTATGATGAAATGCGCTGGAAAGTTGTTACGATGTGACATTAATATTCATAACATTTTTCATAACGCATAGTTAGCGGTTGGGTGGAAAACTACAATCCCACGTTAAGTACAGTGGATTCGTTGAACCAATCTTTATAATGAATCTACTTTTTTAAATTCGCATTTAAATTATTACAGTAAAAAGCGCTTGGAAAATGGCTAACAATTGCTGCACTTTAACGATTGTACGGATAAAAGTAGGGTGAATAGCAGAGTGGTCATTGTTAATTTGTAAAAGCACATCATATGTCATCATCCATTGTTTTTTGTTTTTTTTTTTTGCATCCTTAGCTGTTGTCGCATAGGGATGCCAACCCCTGCGCCAAAAACCAAAAGCCGTGACGATTATTGAAATGGGCAAACGATTGGTGCTGCATCCGGTTGGTGGCGGCTTTGGACGACGACCACCTTTGTGAAATGAGGTGATCCGTTCCCGTGCACGGAATGTTTAATTGTTCGCTGCATGGTGTGGCGATGGGAATATGTCTGGCACAACCAAATCTGCACAGTGTATATAGCAATTCCAGGAAAGCACAAAGCCATACAGGAGGATATTGAACGTGGCGTTGTGCCTAATTTTCTTTTGGTTCAATACTTATCCAATCAATCATTAATCAACTGCATCATATCCGTTTTCACCAGCTGGCACCAACACGTAATTTTAATGTATTAAAGTAATTAAACGATATTTAGTTGCTTTTACTGACTCTGACTGACTCGCTTTCCTATACTCTTCTTAACCAATCTGTGTTATTCACTCTTACAATTTGCACTATATTAATGCTGCCACACGTGGGTATCTTTACGCTTCTGGCCAATTCGCGCAATTAATCCTTCTGCCAAGAAGAAGAGACCTTTGAAAGCAAACCATACCACCACCATTGGCTCGATTACTCGCTTGCCAGTGATTCGTTCTTCGCTCCTCAAAAAAAGTATCTCTGAATTGCAGGAAAACATTCCCGTTTGCGTGTTGTCCACCAAACACAAAAAAGCGTCCCAAAATCGTACAAAGAACGCAGTAAAAAAAGACATAATGATGCGCGCAAACCTAAGGGAGGTGCGGAAGAATCGTAACAGGGGAAACAGTGTGCGAGAAGAGAGCGGGAATGAGGGGAGGGGGGGGGAGGAAACATGAGATATCAAAACATTTCGTTAGTCGAGGCGTGGATGTTTGGAGTCTCATTTGCATGCAACATTGTTGTGATGATTTACAAGCCTCCGCACCCGGCAGAGCTTATTGGCGTATTTTGCGCGGGCATGCGCATAATTTTAATCTCCTTTCGCTTGCGCAACGCGACGCATCTATCACACCGCACGTATCATCACCACGGCGTAAACCTTACGATTCTTGCGCGCGCGTTCGTACGCATAGTAGTGTGTCTGTTGTGCAGGCTCGGCAACTGATGAGAGCGTGAGGGCAGGAAACTGTAAAAGATTCCGCCCAGAAGAAGGTAGCCTATTTTTTATGCTTAAAAAATTAAATCCTTCTAAAGATCGGGAAGCTGGCATATTACTCCTTCCATATGAGGAATACAAACTGATAGGCGTAGACAGGTATTGAAGGGGGCGATTATGGTGGTATTTTTTTATCTATTACGACTGCTTTTATACTACGCTTTCATTTTTGAGTTGAGGCTATAATACTCAATAAATGCACGCTGCACTTAACTTGTTCGTAATGAAATCATTTGCCAATATCGTGGCCAGTTTTCATGTAAAACTCAAAAGTTGATGCCATTAGATTGATTATTTTTCTGAGCATCGATTTTCAAGTAGAAGAATGTCATAATTTGGCTGTCATATTTTGGCCAAAATGTTCCAATACACCATTAATTCGAGGTCAAACAAATTGTTAGTACAACAATAATAAAATGAACAAAACTAACACATTATCTTACATGTTATCTCCCAATGGACAGAGCAGAAAGCAACGAAAAAGCCACCTCACAGTCGATTTTAAAGGGCTTGCTCTAAAAGTCTCTTAAATTGGCGCATTTTATTTTAATAGAAATAGCCCGAAACCACGATTTTCGAGCTCTGAAAATGTCAATTGGACAGATAACGAATAGTAAATTGTCATACGAAAATTTAGTAAAAAATTTGCTGATCAAAAAATTAAATTTTACAGACAGTACAAGTTATCATAAAATGGAAATGTTACCATCAATTTATTCAAGTAGTGTTAGTTCCTCAATAATAATTCCTGTTCTATTTTATTAATAATTAATTTCATTTAATTTTTATCAAACTAAAACTTGCCTAATCTTATGGCAGATTGATCTGACTGCAATGAGCTAATAATATATTGCCATATTTATTAAACATGTAACATTATAGAACAATAGTTTTAGGCATCATTAACGATTATTATACGCATGATAAAACGCTTTGACTCGTAATATTTGCTTAAGAAGTTCTTTTAAAATCTAGATTTTACCTAGGGTACAAATGTGTTGGCCGGTCTCGTAGTACAGTCGTCAACTCGTACGACTTAACAACATGCCCGTCATGGGTTCAATCCCCAAATAGACCGCGCCGCCATACGTAGGACTGACTATCCTGCTATGGGGGGGAATCAATTAGTCACTGAAAGCCAAAGCCCACAAGTGGGTACAGGCAGGCCTTGACCGACATCGGTTGTTGAGCCAGAGAAGAAGACAAATGTGTTTTAATGGATTTGGAGTGTCAGGAAGGTAAATTAATGATTATTTTACCACATAGCAATTGGAATACGTTTTATCTTCACATCAATTTTACGAAAAAACACATATTTTGTGACTGCTTCGTTGTATGGTAAAGTATGATTCCTATAGTCGTCGTATTGTGTTCCTATAGTGGTGGTAAACAAAGATGCCTCAAAAACAGTGTATAATATCAATGGAACTTAGTTTTGAAGCTGTTTTCGTATGAATAGCAATGATTACTGCCATAATTTCGATTTCTTACATAATTTGATCGTAAAAAATATATAAATTTGAGTGATGAAAATATTGACAAAAGTACTGTACTTGTCGTCAACCCACACCCGGAAGAAAAAGCTTGATTTAAGGTCGATTTTTCACTCAGCCAGATAAGCGAATTTTTGCTTTTGTTTGGTAAATTACTTACAGAAAACTCATTTCTGTTTCTGTGTATTTTAATGAAAATATTACAATATGTCAAAAATATCGTCGAAAAAAATCTAAAATGCCCCATTTAACTTTTAAACCCTTTGTAAAAGGCCAGAGAACATGTCACACTACATATTATAAATAACTAAACTTCTGTTAATTTGTCGTATGCGACGCATTTTAGTGCAATAATACCACCACCATTGGTACTACCACCACTATAGGTATGTTTACCCTATATAACTATGAAGGAGTTCGCAGAAACGCAATGCTAACCCTTGTAAGGTCTTATAGGTTATGTTGAACATGTTGCGGCAAACTGTACACATATTTGCACACTAAAATGTTTTAAAATTAAATTGTAATTATTTTGCATCCATTTTGGTATACTAACAATCTTTCGAAGGGAATAAATCAATTTGTTTCTCTTGCAACAATTTTTCTACCGCAACATTTTTATAAACCCTGGCCTAAAACGCAAAAGTAACCCACAAAATCGCATCTCAAAGGATGCTATCAGCTGGCACTTTATCAGCGGGGCACATCTATCTCCGGTACAAGGGTAGTGCAAGGGTAGGATAAATTGAGGCAATGCTGTTCAAACTGATAAATGAAAACGTTTATACCATTTTACTCTCAATATTATAACTAAAGCAGATCAAAGAGAAATAAATAAAGAGACATCGAGGGAGCGAGAAAGCGATAGAGAGAACGAGATAGTTTTCTTTTGCGAGATTGATAGGATAATGCGAAGAGAGATAAAGAAAGCAATAGCAAAAGCAAACAGAAGGAAAGGTGCATTTGCCATATGCTTGCCTCTAGTACGGGTAAAATCGAGTTTTCCCGGTGGGAAATTTTTGCACTCGTTGCCCATGACTTGGTTGTAAAAATGATGGTGCAGAGGGGAAAAACGAAACTTATTTTTGTTTATAAAGTAATGAGGAGTAAAAATAGATGCCACTTTTTCTCAATCAAAGTCGCGCTCCCCATTTGCGATTTTGTTGGGGGGAACGGACGGTCTTCCCGACCCTCTACTCCTCCTCGAAGATCGGTCGTGTTCTTCCCGCACCCGGTGGGGTACCGTTCAGCGGCCAAATAGCGCTGATCACGTTGCCAAGAAGCTAAACAGAACACCCATGAATTGGGTCTAAATTCGTGGGGTGGCAGCATGAGGGAGCCGGGACATCCGAAATGGTAACACACATACACACATACACACATACATATATACACACACACACACATAGCCATACTATTCGGGCATGTTTGTACGTCAACGGTTGCATCTCGTGTCGTAGGATTATTGATGTTGCCATTGAAATTTGAAATTGTCTAAATGAACTAACCGTTCCATTAGTTAGGTTGCGGTGCTTGCGGTGTATGGATAGAGTTGTAATTATAAGCATCAAGAAAATTATTTAAAAACACATGGTTCGATGGTTCCTACTCACCGTTTACTGGTTTTTAAACATTTACACTACCTCACCTGCCGCTCGAAGAGATCACCGGGGTACGATCTTAACGGGGTTTTCATCTTATCTAGGGGACCATCTGGGTGGAGCATCAAGCATCACAATAACAATTTGATTAATATGAATACAATAAATTCTTTGTTTGTAAAATGTAAATAATAGCCACTCTACAAATGCGTCCACAATCCATTCTAATCTGTTAAGACTATTAATGCCATGCAAAAGCGTTTTTTTCTTCAATATAATAACTTTTAATTGAAAAATTACAACTACAAGGTGGTTCGTTGAACGTACATAACAATAAATTAATGCATTTGGATTTTTTTAATCAAATTTGAATGAACGAGCCTTGAAGAGAAAATTTAGAACAACAAAGCTGTCTAGTTTTCATGAAATGTTGTACATCGAATTTGAGCATTGCTTTAAGTTACTAGTCTTCTGCATGTGTCAGTTCAAATTGGCTATAGATTATGTACAATTTCAATGACAAGTGCAAATCAGTATTATTTAATAATATAATATAATCGTGCCCATGCTACGTACGGCCTCGTGATTCAAATACGCCCCACGAGAACTTGGCAAACTGTTAATAGAAAGGGTAGGTTGTAGGAAAAAGTAATATCGAGAGGTAATTAAATACTTTCCATTGTAACCAGTCGGATTAAGATGGAAAATATTGGGTTTATGTAACAAATAAGTCATTTAAAAATCGAAGCAAAACTCTTAGCTATGTTCTATAATTTATAATTCTTGTTTGGCGCAACAACAGTTGTTGGTCTTGCCTTGTTTGTATCACTAATGGACTTGGCTATTGATGATTTATTGATTAACTTTAGCATCATAATCCGTCTTACGTATAGTGGACACGGGGTTTTGACTCATCACGGTTATGCTGTAAAGTCATGTGAGTTGACGATTTTACTATGCGTCCGTCCAGCCCTTTATATGATGTATTTGGTAAGAATTTCATTATATGCATTTATCCTTGTGCGTATTTTATTTTTTTTAATTCATTTAATTAATTCTTTATTTAAATATTTAAATCACATATCAATGTTAGACAGCCATTTCTTTTATATATTTTTTTCTTTTTTTTTTACAATTTTCATGCATTGGCTTCGCTGTTCGTGCATGTTTGTTGTTCTTCTTATAACATTCTTCATGTAATGCACCAATAACCACCATATGTACATGTCCGTAAGTCGTACAACCTAACAACACTTCCGCCATGGGCTCAAATCTACAATGGACCCAACTTGTGACTCTTTAACATACTGGGCACACAAACCAATCACTGATAGTAAAACTCAGGAAGTAGCTTGGACAAACCCACTACAAACTCAACTTCGAAAAAAGTCCTGCAATCCTGTTGAGTGTGCAATATGGGATCTTGAGGCAGTATGGACATGCTATACATGTTAAAATATCGTGTATTCAAAAGTTGCTGAACGATTTTTTTCTAAATCGTACAATAAGTGGATTAACACTGTGAAGATGCCCCTATTGAAGCGCTCTTGCGTGTGCGAGTGTTATTGATTTCCTCTGTAACCATAACCATATTGTCCCCTGTTTCCCATAGGCCCATTTTGTTCATATGAAAAATGTACGCTTAAGCATTGGACCATTCTAGCAAATACCTTTGCGAATTGTGTTTCAATAATGTAATTAACATAACTTTTACCAGAATCAGAAAGCAACGAATCATGAATGAATGTTCCTGTCCCTGAATAAACCAGTTATCAAGAAGCACAAGTGGGCGAGAAGGTAAGCTCGAGAAGGTGTTGCTTGTGCTCCACAAGCATTTGTGTGGCCATCTGCTTACGTTTGCTAATCTTGATTCTCGTACGAGTCAATTGTACGCTACAGATAAGAAACAGAAGTTGTGTAGACAAGACTTAATTAAAAGGCTGCATTTCCTTTCCAGCAAACGACCGCTACAACCGATTTCCGGCCAGCAACCCCACTGATACTGGTGTGCGACCGCGCTCGCATACCTGCCCGTTCCTTATCGTGTTATTATCATAGCCGATGATGAAGTTGACACAAAGGCCCATGCAGCTGTGTGGCACCGTGACACCGGGCACGCGTAGGAGGGTAGTGGGTTCGTTTCGTTGTTGCTATTGTTGTTGTTGGTGGTGGTGCTGTTGGTGCTGCTGATGTTGTTATAGTTGTTTCTTCAAGTACACCTTCACTCTTGGATTCATTTATACCGCGAGCAATCCACTTTTGTGATAAACGAAAAGTGTCACAGCAGCAAGTAGGTGTAACTGGCCGTTGTTGTAGGTGCCAGTTGATACCTCTAAATGTCTCAAATGAACAAATCATCGGATCGGAGCATCGGACACTGTGCAGCATATCGAAAGTGGTGTGTACACCTCACACAATGGTACTGTTTGTGTTTGAAGTAAAATTTTGCTACGATTTACAAAATAAAGGCAATACAAAGAGCATACACCTATCGGAACGGACCTGCAAAAGCGTCACACAGCAGCAAAGCGGTGCATATTTGTGCGATTATAACGACAGTTAGAACCGAAACCGAATCCTCTAGCCCATACGCCGCGTAAACGAAGTACATCCTCATTATGCTTCGTTGTGACAATGACGTGATGACGTCCTCGTTTCTTCACATTGCGCCCGTGCGCGGTCGCTCCACGCTGAATGCTGAAGCAGCCCGGTGTATGATTGAACGTCCACCGGTTCTGCACGAGCTCGAGAACGGGCCTGTACACACACAACACACACATTTGCATGCCGACTGTCGATCGAGAGCATCCTGTGTGTGTGTGTGTGTGTGAGTTGAAACAATTTTGGTAACGGTCGTCATATGCCAATTTTTATGCGATCGTACACCACATTACAAGCATTTTCCATTAAGCCATGTTTCACTAATAAAATAATTAATTTTATAAACTACAGCCGTGACCGTGTTGGCGTCATTAGCACAATGGCAAGTATTGTTTCTCCCCGTTTGCTCTCACATTCCCTCGGAGCGGATGTGCGTTACAGTTGTATCGTTTCGCCGCAGTATGGTTTGCAGTACGTGAAAGAATCTGCATTGTTTGACGCACAGGCACAACCACATGGGCGGTGCAGTTTACGCACGTTCAGAAAATCGATCGCCAAAATTTCGACGATTTGAATTTGTAGGTCAATGTAGGTACGTGCCGGTTGTTGCAAAAAATAATAAATCATAAAAAAGCCTCCGTTATGAAAGTGATATGTAATTTAGAGTACCATTACAGGGTTTCTCAATCCAGCTCAACATCCTAAAGAAACATTTCCAGCTCATACAAAGTGTCTCACCGATATCAATGGTAACTCGATTGATTTGCCATTGGTTGTTTGGCTTGGACGTTCGATGCACATTTGACAAGTGTTGTTTGGCATGATGATATATAAAAAGTCATTCATATGCATATTTAGCAACAAATGATTTAAATTTTGAATCCAATTTTTAAGGATCCAGGAATCTTTAATGGTTTATGTTTCTTTATCTATTTTTTTTTTTCTTTTTTCCGTTTTTGGTTGTAGTGAGGTGGTCATCGATAACTAGAGATTCAGATTCAAAGATTCATCAGTTATTAACATAGGAACCAATAGAAATCATACTTTTCCTACGTATCTGGCCCAATTTAGTCACCATTGTCTTAAACCGACTGTATTGTTACCCGAAACTTACTGTACAACTGTACAAACGAGGCGACCCGAATGGGCTTACAATACTATTTACAGCTATGGAAATCGATATGAATAAAAACAAACCCAATGCAGTTCCTCTTTTGTCTGATGCATTTCCCTGCCGATCAAATTAACTGCAGTCGTCACTGCAGCGAAGAATCTCATTTATGCCTGTCTCAAACCGGCGTACTTCCTTCCTTCCTTCCTTACAGACGCAGGGTCTTAAGTGTTCGAATGGCCAAAACGACACATTTTTGTTTGGCTTTTCATCCTTTCTCACTTTGTGCCATTTCGGGTGTGTGTGTGTGTGTTTTACTCGTTTGAAGGACTTTAAATTTGACATGCCACAGCACGGCACGGCGCATGCATCGTGTGATTCCTAGAGTCTGTCCGGGATGGCCGCCTCTGCCGCCTTGAGTTTATTTTAGCGAGTTTTCGGTCGCTTTTCTTTTGCTTCTCCAGATCCGGATGCCCAAATGGGATGTGCTGGTGTATGCGCGCGCTCGTGTGTGTGTGTGTGTGTGTATGTGGGAATGTGGCCGTTTGCCGCTTCCGCTTCTCCCGCTTCCCGTATTGTGCCCTGCTGACAAAACGACTAAATCAACTCCGACTTTCAAGTCAAGCTGAGAGACGACGACACTGTGGAATTCTAACGGCCCTGCGCAAACTGATGATCCGCCATTTCCCCTACAGGAAACCCGGGACCTCGGGACGCTGCCACCTCGGCTCCTGGAAACGAAGAGAAGCAAAAAAAAAAAATACCGGGCAACATCTGGAGCGCACATGCCGCACAGGCTCGCCGCACTGCTGCTGCTGCTGCTCTGTTGCTCCGGCAGTGATCCGGGATTTTGAATCAGCGGTCCGTGACGGACGTGGCAAGCAAGATGTGTGCCTTAAGACAACCCGTAGACAAGCGGCGACAATGCGACAACGCGGCAACGGCAGTCACTGTACGGTCGTCGTTTGCCGTTCCTTCCGACATGCCAGCCAGCCAGTTCCTTTCGGGGCGCTTCAACAAACGCCGCGCGCACCATGCACACACCCTTGCCAAGCGCAGAACGGCTTCATCGTCATTCTAAACTGTACGCTGCGTGCCCCTCATCCCCACCTCTCTCCACACCCCTTTTTGGTCTAATCTTTGTGATGGAAATCCTGGATGGAGGAGAAATAAATGGCGTATGCTTGTGATCTGTTGTAATTCTTCTAAACTGTTTCGGCTTCTGCGTCTGTCCCACAAATGTTGCTCTACGCACGAACGTTAACATGTTCTGGAAATGTGTTTTGGCAAGGAAACAAGCGAAAACAAAAACAAAAACAACACACCCAAAAGACCTTGAATGTAGATGCTTTTGGAGCGTTCTAATATTTTTCCGCTCAAAAAAAAAACTGAATGTGTGTTGTTTGTTTGTGTGCGATGAAAATGAGACAAACGCCAAATAAATGACGTCGCAGAACTTTTAATTACTAGCCTTCTTCTTCTTATTACTAGCCTTACTTCAATTTACTTTTGACGATTTGACAGAAAGAGTACACCTTTTGACAGTTGATCGTTGTGTAATCAAAGGAGGCGATGATTTTTTTCTTCTTCAATTTGCACATTTAACTCTGCTAACGATACGTTTGGTACATAAAAGAGAACATTTAAAACCCATAAAACATAAAACCATAACCATAAAATCAGTGAAAAAATATTCCAGCTAGGGTAAGTTGCCAATTGTTGCACACTTAAGGGAACGCCCAGAGTGTTTCGTATGGTGTATAAAAGCACAATATTCATGTGATGTATATCTAGTATAGCAATATTCATGTGTATTTAGTATACATGATTATTGTTTAAAAAATAGTTAATTATGAATGTTGTTAAGAAACACTGATTTTTGAACGTATTCAAAAATGCAAGTGTTGCACACTTACCAAAACACAAAATATTATTGTATGCTTTATTTCCAATTATTGCACACTTTCCAACGCACTGATACACGAGAAAAAGAGCCATAACAAACTGGATGTTTTTCTATGGAACAGTGTTTAGGGCGATACGAAGCGCTGTTACATTACAAGTTTGTCCTGGGCGGAATTCCGCAAAATTAAAATATAAAAATGGCATAGTTTACACCCTAACGAGCAAGTAAGTGTATTTTGTTTACAAAAATTCAAACATTTTACTACCTAATCGTGCGAATTACCTATATATATTTGTTTGATTTCAATGAAAATATATAGTTTAAGTGGTTTACAGGACGAATTAAGGTTTAACCTTATTTTGTGTTGCACAATTCTTAGCGGTTTAGGTTAAAAATCCATTCGTTTTGATCAAAATCAGCCGAAATATTTTCATTTGTGTTTCATTTGTGGAATAAAGTATTCGGTAAAAAATAAAACAGTAGAATATGCGGCAGAAATGCTAAAGTTTATAGTAAAAATATTAGCTTATGTTTTAAACATATTTTAAGAAAAAAATCAAAAATTTATACGCAATTTGCACTAATTGGGTGGTGTGCAAAAATTAGCAAATTACCCTACTCGCTTTTCTAAGACTAAATATCTAAATAAATTAACAACATTTTTATTTCATTTGTCACTTATTTAAGAATATTGTTTATACGCCTCTTGGAGCCTTGTTGGCGAATAAATTAAAAAAAAAAAACATAAAAAACTTTAACCTGTAGCTGGAAAGATTTTTTCATTGTTTAATTTATATTTAATTTGCTAAAACTTTCTTACTAAGAAATACTGTCTTCAGAAAAAATAATAAAGATAACATTTTTTTTTTTTGAAAAAAGTAAAATAATTCTCTCAACAAAAAGGGTTCAAATATTTATTAATTTAGAAAATTAAGCTTATATGGCAAAACATTGCTAAACAAACAAATAAAAACAGATGAAAAAGTAGCAAAAGGAAATTTATTCTTTATTTAAAATTATCTGCACACTTTTACCCATACATCTGATGGATACAGCGAATTCTGGACTAAAGAGAACAAAAAACTTTTAATACAGTTTCTCCCTTATGTAGTTTTGATTATTTTATTTTTTTAATCGTACAATATTCGCTTTTTTGAATTTGTTATAGTTGTCCATTAAACTTAAAGTAGATTGTAATAAGTACGTTTCATTACAAACAAGCACACACTGTTAAACAACAATGTATCTTAAATTGCTATGGAACCCATTCGCTATCCAAAAGCCTTGAATGGTTAACAGTAAGTAGGCATTAGTTTTCCGTTCTGTCCCTCGGGCCGGTAGTGCAGTCACCGGCTAAGGTAGCAGAACATCGCTGCATCGTTTATGAATGAGACCACTTGATTAGACTTTCCCTTCTAGGGGCAAAACGTGTTCTGGACGGAGAGGATGCACCGCGTTACGCTGTCTTCAACCTACCGGCTCCCCCCCCCCCCCCCCTCCGTTGCCTTTCTGCCGCTGTCCCATGACCTCACCCTCACTGCCGCATCCTGTCGCTGTCCCCTGCACCCCTTTCTCAACCGCATCAGATCAGATCATCGATCGATGCAAAGAGCAAACTGGTTTGATGTCGAGCGGAAATGCAACACGCACGCATCTTCTGGCCCCATTTTCTCCTTCCTTCGCCAGCGGCAATAAAGCTGACATCAGAGGGAGGGACTGGTGGTGGCTGCATCTGCTGCTTCGATTCGAACGCGCCGCGTTGATCGGCGATGCGTTTGCATTACGTTCATTCAAAGTGCACACGGAAGGTGAGAGGGAGAGCGCACGAGAGAGATGATGTATGTGAGAAAGAGTGAGAGAGGAAATAGAGGGGTGTGTGGTAAGGGAAACGAGGGCAA
Source organism: Anopheles gambiae (assembly GCF_943734735.2). Classification (NCBI taxonomy): domain Eukaryota; kingdom Metazoa; phylum Arthropoda; class Insecta; order Diptera; family Culicidae; genus Anopheles; species Anopheles gambiae. The sequence goes on along the minus strand of NC_064601.1, from coordinate 67,564,342 downwards.
TCCGTGCAAACTAAAGACGAATAGCAGAGTGAAACGGAAAACAAGCGGAGCCGAGAGCGAGAGGGGAAGGATGAAGCAAAAGCAGGATTAATGTCCAGATTCATCTCTTCTTGGTCAAGCGTCCGGTGCAGCTCGAGCCAAAATGGCAACAGCATAGAAATACAACAGCAGCAACAGCACCAGCAACAACAGCAACAACAACAAAACCGGAGTATCAACTCACTTGCTGCATCCGGTGCACGATCTTTAACCATGGTTGATACCGTGCCCTGACGCACCCAAAGAGGTACAGGACAGGGGGGGTCATGCGGGATGTCTATCCTCGAAATGACAGGTAGCAATTCTGGGCATCCTTCTTATTCTCGGAGCTCGCCGGTTTCGCCCTCCGAATGTCCAATCGAGTGACCAAACTAGAGACAGAGAGAGACAGAGAGGAAGGGAGAGGGACAGGCTCGAGAGGTGTTAGTTTGTGTTGCGTACATAAATCATTCCTGCGAGCAATTTTCCTTTCCTGTCTTGTGTAGTTTTTTCAGATCATTCATTCTAGCCTGATGATGACTGGGGATGGCTAGGTACTCTATACACCGTGATGCTGATCGCAAGAGGTGATCGCAAGAGGATGGCAAAGATAGGATGAGAGATAAGAGAGAGAGAGAGCGGAGCCACGATACGCCGGAAACGAACCTTTTGAAGCTCATTTCGTGAAGATTATGATTTAGACTTAAGTCGATTCCTTACGTTTTTCTACATTCACTTCGATAACGCTAACACGATGTTTTGTAGAACTAGTTATAATGTTTAAGCATCGGTAGCGAGGATCTACCAAACAACCAGAAACGCTCCCAGATTCATGCAACCATCCTAAGGTCCTACTTAGCTGAAAACTTCCTGTATCGGTCATAACAGTGTTCAGTGTTCAGCAACTATACCGGAGCACGGATACACGGTTGGCATATGGAGAGGGTATTTGTGAACAGAAGCAGTGCAACAATTTTCCAATTTAAAATCATCATTCCCTTTGGCAGCTACGGTAGAGCTACGAACCCCGGATTTACCAGTCTGAGCTGGTGGAGCCCTACATTTCTCGTCACTTTTGGACGAATGGTGGTTTTGGTGATTTTAGAAAAAAACGTCAAGGGATAAACGGATCGGTTTAACTAAATTAAAATCTATACGAAAATGTCATCAAATTGGTAATGGATATCGAGTTAAAAAAATTACCTCAAAAAGGTGATAAACGTGTGACTCATAACAGTTTGGCTTCTGAAAGTAGAAAATAAACAAACTTGCCGAGCTTTATGAATAAAAAAAAGCAAACAAATATATTTTTTAATTGTAAAAACTTTAACTACAAAATAGTTTTGATAATGTTAATGATTTCGTTATTTTTATAAAGTTTGTATTGAATTTAAATTAAAAAAAAAACATTTTCATCTCCGGTTTTTTCTCTATTCGCTTCCAATGTGCAATGGCGGCATTTGTCGATCGCCGTTTCCGCTCTGAACATTTATCTCGCCCATACCCATTCTCTCTCTCTATCTCTCTCTCTTTCTCTCTCACTCTTTCTCTCTCTCTCTTTCTTTAGTAAAATCTAACATAAAATTCTCCACGTCGAGCGCTCTCGCTCACACTTGCATACACGTGCTCTCTCACGTTATGCGTATATTAGTTTGTTTCGATAGTTTCATTCCCTTCCATCATCCTGTTTGAGAGCCAGCAGCTGCTGCACAGTGAGATAATGCTCCAGAGGCTGATGGTCATAAATAAATGTGAGATGCAGCGTCCACTGGCTTTGTAAAATATAAAAAACTATTTAGTACAACCGCTTTGCATGCACATTACGGAAAGTCGTTTACTAAAAGAAATAAGCATTTTTGTAATCACACCATTCAATGCTCCATATTGTTTATTGCCAATTATGTTACAAAATCGTACAGCCAGATGGCAGATTACTGGGTATCATTACTAAATGCGACTTTTCAGCACCGGGTTGCTTGTTAACGATTCTATTTCATAACGCCTTTAGCCAATGTCACAAAGTAAGGTAAGTCAAAAGATTGGACTTTTCTACACGATCGCCCGTATGTGCTGCTGCCCACACTGCTGTACAACGTACAAAATGTGGGAGGGGTGGTGGTGGAGGTGGTGGAAGGGAGACGGAGGGAGGAAATTGTGTGGACGATTCCAGTCACGTTGCTCCGCGCCTACTTCGACCCTTTTCCGTTACGACCGCTGCTACACAACAGCCGCTACGGCTCAACCCCCACCACCAACCCCCACACCCCACACCCCAACCCATCCGGTACGACACTGCTGCTTTCAATTGAATCGAAGAGCCCTGGTTTGAGGCGTTTTGATCGAGAAAAAGATTATACTCGCTCACGCTGGAAATGCATACGACGACGACGACGTCGACTACGTCGTAGGCACACGACGACGCGATCCCAAAACGGGAAACGAACCGTCGAGCAAGCCAAGCAACCGACGGCCGTCCAAGCAACCCAAGCAAGGTTTTCTGTTTTCTTTTGGTATGTGTGTTTTCTTTGCCGTGTTCTCCGTTTTCTTCATTTTATTTTAAGCTCAACAACGAGGGTGACTACAACAGCGTGTGGGATAGACGCGGAGTCGGTGCGAAACACCGAGAGAGGGTAGGAGAGCGAGTAGGGAGGAGCGAACGAGGAGTGCACAGGGGGAGAGGCGGAAGATGCGGAGAAACGGGCGCAGGGTAGGACCGGAGAGGGCCGTACGGCAAGACAGGTAGAAGGGATGAAGGTTAGCCTCTCTCGTGTGCTTCGCGGACAGTTTTTGTTTCGTTTCCATTCATCCGACGTAAAGCAAACGGCAGTTTCATTCATAAAAACGTCCCCTCGCGCTATCCCGCTCTGCGCGGTGGCGATCATTCTGCGGTCTCGTTTTGTGACCGTTTGCACGAGGGAAAGAAAACGATACGTTCCGTCCTTCCCTGTGTCGTTTCTCCTGCTCCTCGCTCTGTTGGGCTGCTCATGAACGCACACTACCTTGGGCTTGCAAAGAGGCAGGCGATCGGTTTCAAACGTCGAGCTCTCGAACATCATCCACCAAACACACAGGAGGAACGACACGTTTAGAGGAGGGCGCGATGGTGGGTAGAATGAATGGTGTGGTGCCCCGTGCAAGTACGATTTTCAATTGCAAAAGCAACACGCATCCCACGTCGTTCGATGGATATTTGAATTTCAGAAAGATTCAGCAACACACCCAAAGGGTGTATTATATCGAGCCAAAACGGGTTAGTGTGGGTTAGTGCACACGAAAACGGGCGAGCGAGTGTAGGAGCAAGCGAGATAGAACGGACAGCTTCCGAATTACGCGCTGCGATGGTGTGAGTGTTGCGCGTCTCAGATCGCGACTAGAGCGGGACGGATCGTTGCCACACGGTGCTTGCCATCCTCTTTCCGCTGCCTTGGCAGCGCTTCACCACTACACGCGTCCGCCTCGGTTGAAGCGTTTCGTTCACGCACACTACCATCGTTGCTCCAGCTTTGAAGCGTTTTCTCACACACACAACCCACACGGGCTCGTGCGCTGTGTGGTGCGGCTTTTGTGAATGAGCGCAAACGGCATAGCAGCATACCTTGCGCCTCTCCATTCATATACGGATTTGAGGCGCTGTCGGTCGTGCTGTGCGTGCGGTCCGTGAGGTTTGTTGCGCTACCCAGCAGAAATCGTGCTATCCGAGAGTGTGCTGCTACTGTGCTGTGCAGCAGCGCTCATCCAAGCGCACACCAGTTGTTTTGTGTGTGCAAAATACAAACCTGTGCCAGTGATTGCCGTTGGTGGTGCCACGCGCGACGGCGAAACACAGTGTGTCTACAGTGTTGTGTGTTTTATATACTACAGTTTGTCGAATTGCAAAAACGCAAAGCCGCCCGTGTAACGGAATTTAATCGTCCCCGTCCCGAACTGGAGCGGCGAACCACACACCACCTCCGCAGCAATTCAGTTGTATATTTTTAACATACACACACTCTCTCCCTCTCTCCGTCTGTCCCTGTCTCTCTCTTTCTGTGTGCTCTGTGTGCCACTGTCAGTTCACCGCCCCATAGGTGTGTGTGCGTTGGCGCGGTCGCGTTCTGCCAAAGAAGCAAAGCAAGCAACAACATCGTGGCTCGCATATCGGCTAAGCTGTGTACGCGGCAAGAGTGGCAACGGCACAGCACTGCGAGGAAAAAAGAATATGAAGCTCAGCAGCAGCTTACAAGTGTGCGTCACGGGGGCAGTGAAAAGAAGGTTTGCTTAACCGTTAAGTAAAGTACCTTTAGTGAGATAGTGAAGCAAAGAAGAAGAAGAAGAAGAAGAAAATCCATCGCCATTATAAAACAAAATAGTGCTGTGTACCGTGCACATATCCGCGCCGAACGAGAAGCAATAATCGATTGAGAAAAAATAAGGCGCCGCCCCAATCATCGTCACCAGCACCAGCGCCAGCAGCAGGCTGTGTGCAGCAGTCAGTCAGTCAGTCAGTCAGTGTGTGTAGCGAAGGTTGGCAAACCCCTGAGCCAGGCCGTGATTTTCCTGGTGGGCAGATCAACGCACATCCACACAAACACGCACACATACATACATGCACACATACACACGGCAGTAGTGCGCGCATACTCTCGAACGTCGAGTGAGTTCAGAGTGATTCGTTTGTTTGTTTGCTGCTGCAGTCCTCTGTGCCATTGTGGGGCGGCGGTGCGGTGCAGCAGCAGCCGTGATGCAATGCAGTGAGGTGCGAATGCAAGCGTGGAACGTGTTTTACTGCCGTTCAGCCCACACGGCACGTACCTTGAGCAACGACTGTTGAGGTTACCACGATAGGGAAGGTGCACAGGATTCCCTCGCTCATCTCTCTCTGTCTATCTCTCCCCGTTGCTGTTTAACTCGATCGTGGCGGAAACGGTCCAACTATTGTTACAGCCGGAAGTGGCCTAGCCATCTTGCACCGGAAATAGTCCCTGGGACGGCAACAGTGGACTCCTCCTTGGCACGCCAAGCGACTGCTGAGAGTTATATTCGCCTATACGCCCCTCAACTCTGCTGGGGTGTTTCGTTGCGTATCGCGAGTGCGTATTTAGGTGTGTTTGTGCATGGGTGTGGGCGCGTGCATTGCAACAGTGCGTACTGGCTAGTGTGTGCCCTTTTCTCATCCAAAATCGTCCAATCGGGTGGAATGTAAAATTGAGTGAAACACAGCATAACCGTTTCCCAACTGCGATTGTTGTATGAATATAGAGTCCTTGCTTGAGCGACAAGAATGTGCGAATGTGCTTTTCCAACGCGGAGTGCGTGTGTGACCAAAAGCGTATGGCAATATTGAGGAGGGTGGCCGCAAAATAAAGCTCATCATCGTTGCAAAAAAGAGCATGTGGGTTGGTGACATCAACAACACATGATCCCCCACCTTCAGCAGTAACCGATCTGTTGAGGCAGTTCAGTTAAAATCAAGGCAAGCGTCGTCCACGGTGTGCGCCTAGTAACGGGGGCAACCGTTCAATGGCAGTGCGTGTGTGCGAATGTTTTTGCCGTGGAAAGTGAAAAATTGTTCGACCGGAAGTGTCACGACCGAGTAGCGGTGTTGTGCTCCGTGCGTTGCAGTTTTTACGTTGAGCTTGGTGTACGACGATGAATACCGTGTGCATTTGGCTTAAAACAGAGTACCCTACCACGACCCGACGAAAAGGGGCACCATTGGCCCCACACCAACGACGCCCGGAGGCAACGAAATGAAGCAGTATCTTCAGCAGCAAGAGTTCTGTTCCGCTCTTCAAGTGAGTGTGCTTTGCCAGCAGAAGCAGTGCAAGGGAAAAAATAGTGCCAGTGTGTTGCGTGTTTGCAAGGTGGGCAGTTGAATAGAGCGAAAATTCCCCCCCACACACACGACAGTGAGCAAGGCGTGGAGGGCAAGGGTTGAAAAAGGAAGCGTTGTGAAGCAAAAGTGCTCCAGTTACAACGACGCGAGAGGTAGAGAGTTGGAGCAGCATAGTTTTGTTGTGCGAAATATCGATATTATAGTGCGAAATAATAGCCAGTCTCGTAGTACAGTCGTCAACTCGTACGACTTAACAACATGCCCGTCATGGGTTCAATCCCCAAATAGACCGCGCCGCCATACGTAGGACTGACTATCCTGCTATGGGGGGGAATCAATTAGTCACTGAAAGCCAAAGCCCACAAGTGGGTACAGGCAGGCCTTGACCGACATCGGTTGTTGAGCCAAAGAAGAAGAAGAAGTGCGAAATAAAGTAAGTAAGTAAGTAAGTGCTCGCTTTTCGGCCGATATCTATCCAAAGATATCCATTCGAAAGTCGACCAACCGAATCGAATCGATCAGTCAGCAGCACCAGCAACAACAACAACAACAGCAGCAGCAGCAGCCGCAGGTGCATTTGTGCAGGTGTTCGAATAGTCTTCGTTCACGACAACGTGTGTTACTGTGGTGACCGTTTTTTTATATTCTTCTTTCTGGTGTGCATTTCTGGTGCAAGTGCTAGTGTTCTGCTACGCAGCTCACGCATACAGCAGCCAAGTCGAGGTAGTAAATCCACGTGTGAATAGTAGGCTGTTCCCAGTGTGGGCAAGTGTAAAAGAAAGCACCAAAAAGTCGAAAAAGCAAAAGGAAAGGTGCGATTTTCCAGTGTTTATGTGTCACTCGAGGGGAAGCGCACGATCGTATCGCCAAGGCAAAGCAAAAAGCTACAGAACAGAAAAGCGACTTCCAGCAGCGACAGAACGGTGCGGCGTCCGTTAGCGGCTGGCGACGGATCAAGCCCTAAAACGCCGAAATACACCGTCTTTAATTGCTTATTCATTATGTAAGTAGCATTCGTGTACTGTTTCTAGCGGGTAGTCGGTCGGTCTATCATTAGTTAATGGGTTTTAATGACAAATAATATTAAGCATAACAAACAAATGGGACTCCAAAAAGCGCGACAAATGCAACAAATGTAACCCTATTTCATGGCTCAGTGTGTGTGTGTGTGTGCGTTCTCTGTGCAGAGACGGTACAGTGCACGTGTTTTCTTATCGCGCAAACACGCAAACCAAGGGTAAACAGTCAGTTTTCTTCGAGGTTTCTTGGCAGCACCGTCTTCCGCAAACAGCAGCAGTACGTAACTTTCCCCTTTTTACGATCTCACCCGGGACTAGAGGAACCATTTTTTGGCCAATTTACAAAAAAAAGAGCCGATAATGGCTCTGATACATACATCGATAAGGGAAAAATAACCTATTTTTATAAATCAACGGACGTGTCTTGAAACTATTTAGGGTTGGGAAAACCGACAAACTGTGAATCTCTTATCCAATTCGGGCAACTAGTACCCACTGCTTTGCGATTACAAAAAAAACAACTGTGCAAGCTCTATCATTTCATATCGACGGGCGATCAATTGACGATCTGATTGTCGGAATTGAAAGCAAAAAGTAATGCTTCACTCACACTCGTATGTATGCTTACACGCATACAATTGTACAAACATCCCACGCTTTGTAAAACAGGGAAAATACACACACACACACACACGCTCACAAACATGAAATACAGAATGGCAAAAAAGCAGTTCGCTCGCTTGCCGAAGAGACGGACGGGAACGCGCACCCGTACGGAATTAAAATTCTTTTATGAATGAAAAATGTCATCCACTACTACCAAGACGCTTAGGTGTGTACTAAAGCAAGCTTCGCTCGCGCTTTGCCTTGCCTTTGCTTTAGTGTATCGTGTGCCGCGTGAACCGCTGGGCGCCTTTCCTCCCTTCGCAGCTGTCCGCCCTCGGTACCAGCGTTGTTGATAGAGTGAGACTACAACAATTGTTAGTCGTAGCTTCGCGCGCCGCGCACCGACTGGCCTCTACCTCCACCATGTCGCGATCTTCCCACATGACAGTTGCGGTTGCGGCATTAGAAAACGAATGCTGAGCAGAAACGATCCGCACCGTCGGAATGTGTTTGTTGCGGGGTGCGGCCACCGCCACCACCAACTCCGAGACGTTTGCATCGTCCGGGTGGAAGGATGTGAAGGGTTGACGAGGGGAGAGTGTGGGAAAGGGACGGGGGGGGGGGGGGAGGGGAAGTACGGTTGTGTGGGATTGGGGTTGGGAAGGATGGGATGGGAGCAAGTTGATTAGAATGGCCTCGAACGCAAACGGCGAACGGATGGCGGCAGCTGGTCGGGTCGGGTAGGGATGGATGAGGGGGAAGGGTGGTTGGTGGGTTGGCGGCAAGAAACTTAGAGGAAGTATCTCATTTGTGTTGCGTTGATTGTGCACATTAGGCATCGGTGACGGATATGGTGGCTGTGGTTGCAAAATTCGTTAAGGCTGATGTTGCGTTTTTGTTCTCTTTGCACAAACATGCATCTGCAATGTTAACGTGATGTAAGAGCTCCATGCTTTCATACTAGCTTGAATCAAACGATCGACTTGGGCATATGAAAAATCATCATTATAGCACTACAAAGTTCGTCAAAGTTTAGCTGTGTGCTGCAGATAGGCAAGCATCCCTTCACATCTTGCGAAGTAATGAAACGAATAGGAAAGCTGGGTGAAGTACCCGATGCTCCCGATGTTTGACCGATCGAAAACTTCCAGCAACTGTGTAACACTACTTTAATACGCTAGACACGCTAGACCGTTTAATAAATTACTTAAAGCGCAAGTACATTAACACAACATCGATCAAGACAAGGTATAATAGTGCATATCTGAAAGAATGCTTGTATTTGTAAATTAAACAGAAATGTGAATCAATGCAAAAGCAAACTGCGTAATGCAAATGGTAAAGAGGGATTTAGAAGAGATAATAAATTTCCCCCAGTTAAACTATCTCTTTATATCGATCGTTCGCTAACTATCTCCATTTGACTGATTTTTGTTGCTGTATTTCGCTGAAGAAAGGTAACGAGGAATAGTAACGCCATCCTTGTACTGGTTTGCTCCGGAAACAGGCATACATGCACACCCATTTTCCCTCATCAATCCTTTCCTTTCTTTTCTCTACCATCCGCTGACAATTCGCTCAAGCCCACCATTTAGCCTCCTTTCCCTGTGTGACCTGTAGCTGCAATCATTTTACCATTTGTTCAGCATAAATTTAAAGGAAGTGTCGCTGTGGGTGCCTAGTCCACAATTCCACGTCGTTTGCTACGTGCTAGCAGGGGGAGAGGCGAATATATCGGTGTGTGTGTGTGTGAGTGTGTGTGTGTGTGTGTGTGTGTGTGTGTGTGTGAGTGTGTGAGTGTGTGTGTATGTGTGTGTGTATGTGTGTGTGTATGTGTGTGTGTGTGTGTGTAGAGGAGGTAGAGTATGTAGAGGAATGGCGACAAAAACAGCGACTTTGATTCATGATTATCAATCGACGGCGGAAGCGAACGATTGCCGTTCGAATGGTGATTACATGCTACTGATACTAACCCTTTTCCTGGCCAATCTCTACCGACGGAAGGGGGGAGGGGAAGGGCACCGTAAGAGGAGTCTAAGGGGAGAGCACAGAAGTGATCGAGAACGGCAGGGTGAGCGGCGACTTCCTCAAGGGCTACCAGTTTTTTCCTCTGTTTTGTTCAACGTAGCGCTGTTTTTTTGCTCTTTCTTTTTTTCATTTTCTTTAGCGCTCGTGTGTTCATTTTCTCTTGAGTGTCGACTCTTAGTGCGAGCTCTTTGTTGAATGGAGACTGATTGTTACTCGTCCGGCTCCTGTCGATCGTCCAGCGCTCTCGAAGCGCCCCACTGCATGCTTCCCTTGCAACCACAGTAAGTGGTAAGTCGTGAGCGAGCTCTTCCATCTTCATATGGCATTAATTACGTGCCGTTTGGATGTGTGTATGTGTGTGTGAGAGTTCTTTTTTTTTGCGTGTTCACTGTATGCACCTCGCTCTGCTCCTCTGGGGCTGTAAATTGCGGTGCATTTTGCCAGTTGCCGCTTCATCTCTTGTCACCATTTTACTGGTCATGGACGTTATTGTGATGGTTTTGATTGCACTGTGCACTGAGCACAGCTTGTTGAGTCAAATGGAGGCCAACAAGATTCATTTTGCTGCTGCCGCCCAGTGTGGAAGGGCTTTCGTATAAGCTGTACATGTGCTAAGGTCACGGATTCTGATACTAGTGGACGGACTGCACATAGCGGATGACATGATTTCCAGCGGGGCTATCGCTTTAAGTTCTCCGGCAATCTTTCATCATTGAGTTGGAGAGGATAGTGGATATCACGCGATAGTTTGAATGAGGTTCTATTGTGTATAACGTAGAAACAGAAGAAAAAACTCTTTTGCGTTTCACTGCACTCGTTTCTGGCATATGTTCGTTTCTGTATAACTACCTTTGGCTTTGGGGATTTCTAATTTGGTACTCATTGGGGCTATCTCACCTGGCATGTTACAACACAGTAAAATGAAAAGTTGAACGAACGCACAACCTGCCGGCAACAATACCCGTCGGCACCCGTCGTGCACCCGCCAGTGTGAGTTTGTGGACACGAGGAAAAGGAGGATGCAATGTACAGTCTACAGGCCTGGCGTTTGGTGGGGACTGTCCGCAGGTACCGTCGGCCGCACGAGTTCGTGCGGTTTCGTAAATTCCTCCTGCTCAGCGGATCAGCAGTCCAGCCCAGGTTAGCTCGTCGCAGATTTGCGAATTCATTGTTTGATTTTCGTGGCCGGTCCTTCACCCACAAACGAAAGGTCGGGACGCGAAGGAAAGAAATAATGCGGCGTCGGAAGAGCGGGAACGGCGAGGAGGTTCGGAGCACACAATTGCTGATTGTGGCCCTTTTCCCTGTGGCAGAGGCAAGATAAACACTATGCAGCCGCGCAAAAAAAAGGTCTGCCTTGAACGGGAAGGAAGCGGCCAGCAAAGGAAAGGGTCTGGTTGGTGGGGTCAGTGTTGGCGGGAAGGTATCGCGAGGGTCAGTTAAAAATAACGCCTGCACTCCCCGTTCGTCTGAGTCGTGGCAAATCGTAAAGTTTTTGTTTATTGCTTGCTGGCATGTATTATTTCGATGGCGGGCGGGGCGGGGGGTGGGTGCTGTGTGTTTATTTATTTTTCTTTTCCGTTTTAATTTCATTTGCTTGATTTGATGGCTTTGATTCATGTCGTTGGACACGAGATTAAGAGGAAATATGTTCTCGAAGCCTGCCTTCGGCTCTTCCTCGTCCTCCCCTACGCAACGATTTCAACCCACGGCGAGAGATCGTCTGTTCGAAGCATTTCATATGTTTTACTGTAATTCCTGTGCCTTTGCTACTCCGTAGAATTTCATTAAAATAATGCATCTTGAATGCATACGCCCATCTGCTGAGTGGGTTTCTGCGGTGCAAAAAGGCGTTGCACCACAGCTCGAGCTGATTTTTGTGCGTGGGCGACATCGGAATTTGCCTGCAAAGTGAGCCGTGAGCGACAGCCAGGACGCGAGCAGTGAGTGAATGGTGAGAATTGTGGCGTGAGAAATTCGGCTATTAGTAAACCCTCTCTCTATCTCGCTCTCTCTCTCTCTCCTTTACTCGCACTCGTATTATGTTCTGGTAGAGTATTATCCTTTTCGCTTTGGATATTGCTCTGGTGCATCGTTGCATTGCGCATGTGCCCGAAAAATGATTGATTAAAACCAAACCACATTCCACCGCATCAAATGCATTCCCGTAGCCTGTTTTTATCAATCCACGCACGGCTTTTCTTATTAAATGTAATTTTTGCCCAATAAATACAAGCTGTGGCAATGTTTGTCTGACTGCCTTTCAAATGTGTGTGCAAACGTGTCGTTGCGATGGTAACGCTCAAAGCTCGCGATTCGCGCAGAAAGGAACAACACTAGAACTTCGATTGGGAGTGGTAAGGCAATCTTCAAGCCTTATAAATTAGGGAAAACCAATGTATTACAGGATGTCTTACGTCTTTTTGATGGCAGATTTTCATTTTAATGCCAAACATTCCATCGTGGAACGGTTCGCTTGGACTTTTAGTTGTTCAAATTAGACAGCTATGCTGAAAGTGGGTGTTAGCTGTGACGCGGGTTTCGGCTTGATGTGGTCGACTCTTTCACTCAGCTACCGGATTGGAGCACTGGTGGAGGATTCGAGGGTTTTGTAGGCCCAAAAGGCGGCGTCACTGAGGTTGCGTTTTGTTTTTTCTTCTTCTATCCACCATAGGAAATCGGCTGCCTGCCTGGCAGTACGCGGGAGTACGGGTTTTACAAATCACGCCTAAAAATGCGAAAGTGCGCGTGCTTAGCCCATCTCCCTTTCCTTTGCAAGGTTGTGTACAATGTTCTATTTCTCTCGTTGCCACACCGCACAATATCTGTGATGAAGGCAAAGTGAAAAGAGAAAAGAAAAAGAAAGTAGTCCCGAGACGACGGGGGTGGGACGTATCGAAAGATTCTTATTACAGCAACGGGAAGAAACCCTACGCTGTTTTCACTTCCGGTTAGGCAATAGAAGCGTGGGAGCATAACGATCCAGAGTACGGTCCTTTGGGCAAACCATTTTCATTAATTCCGTTTTATGTTTTGTTTCGTTATTTCTCTTTCCATCTTCTCTGGCCCGGTCTGGTAGTTGCCCTGGCTCGTTTGTGTTTTGTTTTTGTTTCTTCCGTTCCGAAACACAACACGACGCATTTTGCGCTTTCAATTCATTCATTTCCTGCTTCAAGCTGGCACCGCAAACGCCTTTTCTCTTTTTTTTTGTAATGTGTGTCCTTTTGCACAAACTAAATAATAAAAAAGAAGCGGAAGAATGAATCAAACAACCGGAGCGAGCACGAAAACATATGATGCTTGTGAGGTTCGTTCTCGACGCTCGAAACTGACTGCTACTTTCTCCCGTGGGAACCAACAGCAGCTTCCGTGCCTGAAACGATCCGTTCCGCCGGAAGCGTGTTGATTAAATGGGATATGCTGCCTTCTGCTTCTGCTGCACCGGCAATGGCAAACGGCGGAGACGCGATGCACTGTTTTGTGCTGTGCTTCCAACGAAGGCAACGATTGCATTTTAGGCGTGCGATGGTGCGTTTTGCTTTTTCTCTTATTGCATGTGATCGTTCCACAATAATAGCCCGTTTGCTGGCCGTATCCGTTTTATTCTGTGGCTGCTTTTTAGCATCCGCGACTTTTGCGTCTGATGCACTGTAAATTTGCGCTTTTTAATTTTTCTTAACATGTGAATGCCTCATCCCAGATCCATTCACAGAGAAACACGTGTTAGCAGCTCAATAATATGTTGTTTTTTGTCATCAATCTTTCTTCTAGTTATCGACTTGTATTGTACAATTGAATCGAGCCACCCTTTTTGGTAAACAAAATCAACTAAACACGCTTTCCTTTGCATTTGTCTCGCGGGAACAGTTCTTAAACTAAACTCAAACTTAACAACTAAATAACAGCTCTTAAGCTTAAGGCGTCTAAAGCACTCCGATAGTATGCTCACTTTTTCCTAGGGGTTCTAGCAACGTTTCTTGGACGTGCCCCCTTCGTCCAGCGAAATGCTGACGAAAGGATGAACGGGCGGAACGCAGAAGCTGCAACGGATCGGGGGATCGATGGTATATATATACGGCCGAGAACCCGAACCCAAAACCAAAACAGAACTGCTTGTAGAGGAGAGAAGAAGGAGAGGTCGATAACCTTGTTTACTGCTTGCACTCGGATCATCCGGTGATCGGTGGAGGTTAGGTTGACGACCGGAGCAACCGAAAGGGGAAACGCGTACGGGTCAGCTCATCGTACGTAAGAAGGGTTAGGCTGTGTGCTGCTGTGTCTTGCCTCTTGCCTTCTGCTGCTGTGTGTACGTGTTCTGTTCCGGTTGGAACTGTTCGCTTAGCGTTGGCGTCCCTGAACGGTCAGGCAACGTCCGATGCCCTAGCCCACCTGGCACATAAAAACAACAGCTCACTCAATTCCTGGGTCGATCTCGTACCGGTACCGTACTGGAAGCAGGCACAATGGATGGTGCAGCTATCATCGGCATTAAACGACCATCGAATCATCGTCACTTCAAATGGGTATAGTACGTTTTTTGATTAAAATGATTGTGATTTAAAGGCAATTACTTATCTCCCGACATACGTATTTGCTAGTAACAACAAAACATTTGCTTAGTATGTTCTAAATAATTCTTAGCATTTTCGTGTCGTCGTCTGATAGCAAATGATCGTCGTCTAACAGGGTACGTTAAATCGCCCTCTCACGGGTTGGGTGAACGCACACGCTTGCTCAACATCCGTTCGTATACATATGTATTCCTTATTTTTTTCATTCTTCGGCCGGTTGTCGGTGTTCGGTTTTTTTTGTATCTTGTTCGAAAACTGGGAAACCGTCGTCTATTTCAGCTGATGCTGCAGCTTCTGCTGTTACACGTTCACCTTAATTCCTCTACCAGCAGCAGCTTATTCCGTGCTGCTTCCTTTGTCTTCCCGTTCGTTCGTTCGCTCGTTCGCTCGTTCGTTCATCTTCTCGCCAGAGAGTCGCCAAACCGCAACCGTCGTCAGCGGCAACGACGTCGTCTTGGTGTTGTAGGCGCTGGCAAATCCGGTTCCAAACCCGATTCCATCATGGACAACGCGCTGGAAGCGAGGGAACGGTTCTGCGGGAGGGACGCACAAGTTCAATTGCTCTGTTCCACATCAGTCGCCGGGCGTCTCGATCTCTCGCTCTCGAACTCGTTCGTCCGTGGTGTCTTTTTCTCCCTTGTGGTGCGGGTTTCCTGGAGAAACTCCATCAATCGTCGATCGACGGGATCAAATCGAACGTGCGATAGAAAGAGAACCGTTCGCAACAGAGCAACAATAGCAATAAGAAGACCAAAAAACACGCCTGGTGTAAAGGCAAACAACGCGGCTGTGCACGGTTAGCGAGGGTGAGGGGTTGGGGTACCACGCTCTGCATGGTGCAGGCGGCTGGGTTGCTGGCGGCTGGTTGTCCGGTGATCGACAATCCCGGGGACATAATTACAAACGATGATGATCGAAATGAGGATTTGTTTCTCCCTCCGCCCTACTCCTCCCGTTCTTTACAGCTGCACGCACACCATTCCACCGGACGTAAGGTTGTTTTTTTTTCGATTCCGCGCTGCTCGACACCATCACTGAAGTCTACGCCGATCCTTCGCGCTCAATGGCCGCTTTCACCATTGGAATGGGGAAAAAAACACAGGCGCGGCGGAGAAGCAACCGAGAGAAACAAATTAAAGGTCTGGTGGCTCACTTTCGTGCGGCGTGTGCTGGCTGTCTATGTCTTCTTCGTTCGTTCCTAAGTCGCCTGAATGTCGCACCAACATGTTGTCGCCAACAGAATCGCCAGCTTTGTGCTTTCTTGTAGAGCAAAAGAGTAAGCAAAAGGGGGGTTGTGCGTATGTATGTACGTGTGTTTGTGTGTGTGTGAAATAGATGGAAAAGAGAGAAATACAGATACAAAGAGGATAGTAGGACCAAAAGGTACAACGGAGACACGCACGCACTTTTTCCCTCTGTCCGTGGTGTGGAGCACCCTCGTACGCTCACTATCTATTCTTCTCAAGGCTGGAGACTTCGAAACACTGCTGGAATCTGTCGATCTAATTTAATTTGATGATCGGACAGGTTTCTACGCGCCTTGTGCTACACACCAGCACTAATGCTGCTTTGAATTTAACATTAATCCATCCCACAATGGAGCGTCACCCAAAAGCGAAAAAAATCGTAGGTTTAGCTTTTGCAGAATGTCACTGCTGTGTGCTTGTACTTGCCAGACATCCTCTTTGTAACTCCACCCTAGTAACCGTACCAAGATAGCCAACCAGGCAGCGATATGGCTTCGGGAAGGCTGTTTTTATTTTCCACAGCTGCAGTAACGCTGCACCGTCCGGGGGGTTTCGAGAGTGCAGGATTATCTGATCCCTACTTACACCTTGCATTTGTTATGGTTGTTGTAAAGAAAAATATATAAGGAAAAGATGTGCCATTCTACCCCGGTTAGAACATGTTGCTCGTACGTTAACAACCTGCCGATATATGTGAGCTGAGGATTAGCCTTCGCTCCATCACTATCCGTAAACCATGGGAATAAGATCACGGCACGACACGGCACGACACGACACGATACGGCTAAAGAACGAGCAGTTCTTCCCACTTTCGTTTCAAGTGGCGGTCGAACGTGAACGTTTGCGATGGTAGAGAGCATCCTTAATGATCGATCATATAAAAACAATGAAGACACTGGTTACCCAGCAAGGGCCTCTTGAAGTATCGACGGGATGCAATTGAAAACTGGGCAGCTGTAGAACGTCATGAATCGCATTTTATGACTCATCCGAAACGTTAGAATCTGCCACTCTCGGTATGCTGCGCCAAGTTGGTCGGTGAAGGTTTCTGGTATACCTTTTTATTGCCCTTCCCAGTTCGCATGCATTTTCCCTGCGAACCTTTCAACCTTTCGAGATGGTTTCGAACATGTTTACGTACTATAAACAGCGCAGTGCATAACACGCCATTCACGAGTAGCAAATGCTGCACTCCTACAAGTAGTTAGTTTTGTGAAGTCGCTGACATTTCTTCAGTTTGCTTCCTTGCCTTCCTTGTCAACAATAGCATAAACTGAAATATGGTGTTTTGCTTCCTTGTCGTCTACCTTTCACACATTACAGGACTCCAGTTTCAGAGCCGTCCTTTTATGGACCTTGCTAAATTAGCAAAGCCTATCACAGGTATACTGCTCGGAAGGCTCCTGATGGATGATCTTTGCACTCTCCATGACCTTATGAAGCGGGTCTGATCTACCTGGCAGAATTGTGAACGGTTCAGAGGTGCCGCACATATGCGCACATGGAAGACAATTAAGTCAATAAAGTGAACCTCTTGAGATCTGCAAGGGTGTCCTTTATGATGGCTCCGAATAGTCTCGTGTGCGCTTCCTCTGGGCAGCAGCTCAACTTCAGTCTGCCTGTTGTTGCTGACCCCTGCAAAGTGTTAGGGTGCAGTACTTACGGAATGTAAAGGACAATTTTCTTATTCTATATAACCATCACAAACCATGTTTTGCACGTAACTCCAAACATACGTTGTATTTCAAACATGTTTTTGTTGATAAGATCTCATAAATGCTAGTGAAGATCATGTCAAGTCTATCATCAAGGTCGTAACTCATCGAAGAGACATTTTCATTATCAAATCATTTCTTTCAGCGTACAGGCAAACGCATATGGACAAATATTAAATCATCTGTTTGCGACATAGTCAAACAACATCAGTCAAACATCCATCGTAAGTTATCTGAAAATTCGATACAGTTTTCGTGTTGTTTCAATATTTTACGTCTTAATGAGAAAAAAAAGCTGCGTACACAATCTGTTGGAACCTCAAGGCTGTAAAGGTTAGGGAAAGGCAAAAGCGACCGAACAGCATCGAGACCCCCGAGTCCGACACTGGGACATCGGAATGTTAAGTCTCACGCAAAAAGCAAGTTTACACCGTGCGCTGCTCACCACCTGCTCACCGATCACCCCATCAAGGTGTTAATGCTGGCGCCAGTTCGTCGTTCATTCATTCATACGTTAAAAATGGAAATCTCACGCACGAACGCATTGTATGTTGAATTCCAGTTCCACTTTTCGAAATCCAGTTTTCTGTAGCCGTTTGTTTCGTACGATTCGTTCATCTATTTTTTGTGACTGTTGCTTTGTTTTTACTGCTGTTCATTTAGCATCCCCTGGGATTTGGGTAGAGCGCTTGAGAGAGAGAGCGAGAGAGAGAGAAAGAGAGAGAGAGAGAGCGAGAGAGAGAAAGAGAGAGAGAGAGAGAGAGAGAACAAAGATATTTATGCGTACATGAGCGAGATAGAGAAAGAAATGAACGATGGGGATGGGAGAAACACTGACCTTCTGTCCGCGAGGTGTCTGAGCCGCTTCGAATCTCGCGAAGAATGGTGAAACTATGCAAATTAAGATTAGCTTGTTTGTTTGTTTGTTTATTTTTTCATCTTTTTTTGTTTTCGTATCGAAACGAATTTCAGCGGCGGTTTCTCCACAAGATAAAGTGAAGTAAAGCAAATATCATCATCATCACACAACTTATCAGTACGGATGGATATTCCAGATATATTTTGGTAAAAAATCTATCGTGACATCGTTTATTGCGCAATCGATACATGATCTTCTGTTGCGAACTTTGTATGTCTGCAATTGGTAGAATCACGAATGATAAGACGACGGTTAATTGCCTACCAAACTGCTGCCATGTGTCTGAACACAACTTGCGAAAAAATGTAAAGAATGCAAACAAACTCGTGCACCATAAGACACCACACATGTGCAGATCGCGTTGATAGAAAATAAAACCCAAACACTTACACAACCACATGTAAGTAGCCAGGGAATGGCAAAGAGTACGAGCAAAACAACGAATGAATGATAGAAAGCCATGGAAAGAGCAAAATATTAAACAACAACCCATAACAATTTCGGTATGCGGTGCTTTCCGAAGTATGATTACTGCAAGTATGGACGTTCGCTCTTGGAATGCTGATACTCTCGCGGATAATGATTAATGTGGTTGAGAATTTGGCTCAATGTTTGGATTCCTCGTTCTGTTGTACCTGCTTTAAACACACATGTGCACACATGTGTAAATGTAAGCGTGAATGTATTAAACGCGTATTGATTGCGTTGAGCGTTTGCTGAGCATGGAGGGTTGGCACGATCACGTATAACGTATATTGAGACGGACAATTTTGCTCAATTCATCTGGCAACTCAATCAATTCATTCTAATTGGTTATTGATCGAGGCTGGGATCTGTTTGGATCCCAGTGAATAGTACGAAATAGGTCCATTCTGGCAGTTGTGTCAAATGAAACCGAGAAGGATCGTAATTGATCGACGAATTTGCTCAATGTGAATGAGTGTGGGTGTTTTTCTTCTGTTGATGGGCAATTCTTTTCTTTTCAACTGAACGGAACAGAACTGCACGTTTATTGATCGCATATGTATGTTTCTGCCATGTCTACATTCGCTAGCAACTGGAACCATAACATAAAGAGTTGTCTATTTGTTTGCTTTTGAAATGTGAAAACAACAAGTTAAATAAGTTAATAGTTTTATATTATCTTAATAAAATTGGCTCAAAACAATATAAGTTTGATCTCTTTCAAAATGGCGCACAAATGATAAACATCGTATAATTATATGTTTTTTTTCTCTTCTTGTTTTTTTTTCTCACATATGATCACTTGCCGACCTTTGGCCTTTCATCATCGGGACAACGATCACAACATTGCTTTCGGGTGTTTGGCTCCAGAAGGCGATTAACAAAACGATGACGACGGATTTTGATGATCTTCGGCTGATGAAGACGAAGCAGAAGCAGACGACAAAACGAAAACTTATCCGCCACGTGGAGGCGTTTCACAGCGTGCAACAGCATCGTTCTTTTTGCTATCAAAGCAGCATAACGAAGGGAAACGCATTGATAAGCAGACGACGAACGAAAGTTTCGACGAGCAGGGCGAGAAGAACAACATTACGAACGTACGGCGCCATCCTTGCAGCATCCCGATACCGGTGCCAACTACTGGGAGCTAAGCCATCGTAAAGCATAGAACGATCAGCGATTGCTGAAACGCTTGCTGTGCCTGTCCAAGCAGCGACAAACTCACACACACACACACACGGCAAAAAGAGGATCGCGACCAATCGCGGGTTGGTGTCTTCATGGATCGGCGTAATGGCGGCACTAGTTTGGCGCCCCCAAGGCCCCCGAAATCGTTGCCCCGCGTCCATCGCCCTCGGGCGCCAGATCCAAACTCTTCGCCGTCGGCCATCATCAGCTCTGCTTCGCCGAACCCGAACCCGACGGCGATGATCGGCAGGATGATGGTTGGCAACGGGGCAACCGGCAATGGGGGCAGCAGCCATCATCATCAACAGCAGCAACCCGCCTCGACAGCACCGACACCACCACCGCAACTGTCACCAAAACCGCGACACCTGATCGGCGGAAGCGGCAGCATCTTAGGTAGTAGTAATTTAAGCAACGGCAACGACAACAGCAGCAACCTAGCGTGTAATAATATCAGCAGCAACAGCAACAATAATATAAGTAATAACAACAACAACAACAACAATAATAATAATAATAGTAGTAGTAGTAGTAATAGTAATAATAATACTATTTTTATGAATAATAATCCTCATAATCATACGAGCCCGGGTACGACCGCCGGCAGTAATTTTAACAGTGCTAGCCTAATAAGAAGCAACGCTAGCAGTAGTAGAAGTAATAGTAGCACTAGTAACACTAGTAATAGTACCAGCAGCAGTAGTACTAGCAGTAGGAGTAATAGTAATCTAAATAATAATAATAGTAGTAGTCATAGTAGCAGCAGTAGAAGTGGTAGTAGTCATCCTCCCCCTCAACCAATTCCTCCCCATCATCATCATCATCATAATCATCCGCATCAGCAGAGCAATCGAAGCATCGGCAGCAACTCTTCCACGTTGTCCTCCGTATCGTCGAGCTCGTCGACGGCGGCACTCCTGAGGCCGCAGATTGCACCCCTGGTACCACTGCACACACGATCGACGACACCTCCCCCACCGCCTCTGCCGCCGCACCAGCGACCAACGTCGCCGGCCGGGAGCATCGGCCACGGAAGCACCTTTGCCCGCCGTCGCCTCAGTCCAGCCACCAGTCCACCGTTGCATCCGCATCCGCACCTAACAAGTATTCCTCCGCTAGGGGCATCCGAATCGATGGCCACCGGTGCCACTACCACCACCGGCACGCCACCGGTACTACTACTCCCCGTCGATCAACCGATCGTAGGCGGAGTCGCCTCCAACACTTCCTCCAACCCAACGACCCCGGTGACGCTGGCCGCGCCCAGGCCAGAGAACGAACGACTTGCAAACGAGTACGTCGATACGCCGTTTGGCCGGGGCAATGGGGCAGCAGCTGGTGGTGCCAACATTCCATCGACGGGAGCCCTGACCGGGCTGGCGCCGGGTGCGCAACAGCTTCGAAACCTGTCACTGCTCTCTGGCGAAGGAGCCGTAGTGACGGTCATTACGGGACAGCCGCGGCCAACGCACGATCGGTCACGATCGCCCATCACTGGCGTCGGTGGCAACAGTGACTCCATTATCCGTGCGATCAAGAGTACCGAGGGCCGACAAGACGTCACGTCAACGATCACCGGTAGCGGCCAATCGTTGACGAATGCTGGCGGAATTGCGCGCAATCCAAGTATCATTACCAAACAGCCGACGAAGAAGAAGGATAGCTCCGACCGGCACGAGCTGCTGGAGCTGGAGCTGCAGCACCACCATCACCATCATCATCGGCACCATGGCCGATCGGCGGTGGCGACGGTGGGTGGTGGCGCGCCCGGTACCCTCGGCACGGTCGGGGCAGCCGGTTCCGACGGTCTGATAGGCATTGGGTCGATCACATGTCCACGCTGTCGGCGCTGCCGCTGTGAGGAGTGTCAAAAACCGCGACCACTGCCGTCGCACTGGCTCTGCGACAAAAGCTGCCTGTGCAGTGCGGAAACAATCATCGACTACGCGTCCTGTCTGTGCTGCGTAAAGGCACTCTACTACCACTGCTCGAAGGAGCACGAGTTCGAGCGGGAAGTGGTAGGTCCCGACGGTACCATTGAGACGGAGACCGTGTCGTGTGCCGACGATCCCTGTTCCTGTGTGCCGCACAAGCGTACAACCCGCTGGGGCTGTCTGGGGGCACTCTCGGTGGCATTGCCCTGTCTCTGGTGCTACTGGCCGATGCGCGGCTGCGTGGCCATCTGTGCCCGCTGTTATGCCAAACATTCCCGCCACGGTTGCCGCTGCACGCAGCATCCCGCCGCTCCTTCGGCCAGCTTCCCACCGGGAAGCGCACTGAGCGGAGCCGGCGGCATCCTCAACGGTTCCATGTTTGCTAGTGGTGGGGGCAACGGAGGCGGAGTGAGTGTGGGCAGTCTAGAAGAGCACGAATCAAGGGTGAAGGGCGATCCGGCCGATGGTGACTCGCCACTGCAACATTTGCACCACCATTTGCGCCACCATCTGCACCACCAGCATCACTCGGGTACATCCACCGACCTAACCACGCCCGAGAAGCGGCTACTCGATTCCAGCAACGATACCTACTGACGGTGGTGGGACTGTTGGTCGCGCGGCGATCATACCAAGCACTCTGGCAGTGACGAAATGGACGGTGATGACGAGTACAGCAGTAACTGTGGGTGCGCTCGGGATGCGATCGTCGATGATAGCGATGACGACACCGATGACGATTCGTCGATGATCATGATGATGTTGCACCTGTAGAATGAGCATACATTCAAACGTTGTCCATTCATCCATTTATCCTTACCCCGCAACACACCGTCCTCTTTCTGATTCCCGTTAGTGCTTTGTAGCTACTACTACTTCTACCGTTGGACCCTGTTATGCAGGAATGTGCTTCCGTTCCAGGAGGCTACTCTGAAGATCGTATGTCATATTCAGCGTTCGAGTTTGTGTGTTTTTGTAGCCAACAACAATCCCTTCCATCCTCAAACCCTCTCCCTTCTCACGTTCTTAACTCATTCATTTTTTGTTTAAACAAAGATGCAAAAGGATCAAACTGGATCATTCCTTTGCGAGTAGAATGATATGTACGCGTGGTATTGTAAATTGGTTTTAAACAACAACAACAACAACAACAACAACAGCATATGCGTTAGTTAGTTTCCATTCATCATGTTCGACACCTGGCCAGGAACGAAGGAGCAGGAAGTTGGAGATCATCTCATCTCCACTGGGATCGTACATCTCGCTTGGGATGGCACTTCTGGCAGTCTGGTCCAGCTTGGCTCTAATGTGTCCCGGGCACATGTCGTCAAGGCCCTGCGCTTTCCAAATGGCGTTGAGCCTTTAATTTGCCTTTCGAGGAAGCGAAAGAAATGAAGCATTCAATCTTCTCCTGCTCCTTTTCCTGCTCCTTTATGATGTATGCGTGCATGCCTTAGCATTGAAGAGGAAAAAAATCCGCACCAAAAGCCAAATGTTTCATCAATGGCTAGCATATTGATTCCAATCACCAAGGGCAAAGGGACTGCCGGAGAGGGCAACCAGCACACCATTATTGTGCCATGCTCTGGCAACGTGTGGCAATGCGTTTGAGGATTCGTTGTTCCAATACCTGATCATCGGACCGGTGTATCCGACCGAGGCGAAGAGCGCAAAGCAAACTCGACCAAATTCCGATCCGACGCGCCCCCGGCGGGATGTGCGTGTACCATCTGTTAAACAAAGCGGGAACGATGCGGGCATCAAAGCACGAGAACGATTTCTCTCATCTGCCCAGTACCGGGAATATTCTTTGCAGCATCTCATATTCCTGCCTTCCCGGACACACGTATACGCGATGGTGTGTGTGTGTGTGTGTGTGCGTATGAACTGGTGGAATATGTTGTTGCATTTTTTTGTTCTGTGCCAGACAGAGAAAACCACCATACCGCACTTTGTGTGCGTGTGCGTGTTGTGTATGTTTTCGTTCTTTTCCTCCCTTTAAGGATCTCTGTTTCGAAATCGAGACTCATGTTTCCTAGAAACTAATATTGTCCCTGTGTTTCTTTACTGTACCCATCCGAGGCCAAAGGGAAGCGGATCTCTCAGCGCAACCCAGGCAACCGAACACCAACAACAGCAGGCCCTGTACAGCGTCAGCAAAGAATGCCATCAAACAAGTATCCTTGCCGTACCCTGTGCATTGTTACAGTGCATGTACACACGTTTCGTTCCCGCCAAAATGCATCGTCAATATTATTATGATCTTTTTTTTTGTTATTGCTAGCCAAACACGCAGCATTGCCGTGTGTGTGTGCGCGCGCGCGCGCGATCGTTTCCGCGTGTTTTCCATCGCGTTCAACCTGTTTTTGTTTGTTCTTTGCGAAATGGATCACATGCTACGCCGTTGTTCTGCTTTCGTGAGGATCATCATCATGATCGTCTAGAACGTACGTAAACGTAAGCAAACGAACGGGTGACGGTTTTGCGCCAAACCGCCAACAGGTTCATCGCTTAAACCTTCCCCCCCTGCCACGTGCGTCATCGGTAGGATCGCGACGCGGGACCCGGGAATAGTGCAAATCCTCCGGTATTTTGGGTTTTTGTTTTCTTCGGGTTTCTTCGCGGCCTCAGCACGCCTAGAACGTGATTACGTCCATTTTTTAATAGGAATTTGACCGATTTCTCTCTGCCACAAATCCGGCACCACCAGAGTGCTGCCACCCTATCCCAGTGCCAATGCAATGTGTGGGACGAGTTTCGGCAGTACGTGCGCAAATGGTGTGTTGTGAAATGTTGTGCGCCACAGTGTCCGTTTCTATCTCTGCGCTTCAAGCAAACGTGTGTGTGTGTGAGAGAGAGAGTTTGTGTCGGAAAATCCACCCGGTCCGGGCGGCAAAGGGCAGATGAAAATTTAAAAATAAAATTCATTCATAAAGTTTCCTGTTTCCCCTCCCTTTTTCTTAGGGTGTGGGGGGACACTCGATCACAGATCACCAGTCAGCACACAAACACTGCTAGAGCGCATTTTTATTTTACACAGTGTGTAAATATACAAATTTGATCCTTTGGGTTGTTTTGACGATGGTGAATAGAAATGTGTCCACACCGACGACCGGATGCCCTCGATTTGTTAGATGCCGATGTACCGTTGCCTATTGCATGCATCGGATAGCTTTTGTTGGATAATCGCCAAAACAAACGAATTCATTTGACGGAGCACATCTACTTCAAGCGCTTAGTGTATGTAACTCGTTTCCAAAACACCCATTGCTGCTGTTGGACCTTTTGGACGAACTTTAACTTATTTCAATAGCGTTTAATAACCACGTACAATTCTCCATCCATCATTCCACGGTTGCACGCACGATCTAGCTGTAGTATCCTGTTGCTATACCATTCTAACACCCTCTATTACCACCGTAATCCCCCAAATCTATCCTCCTACTACTTCACACGCACAGCACACAAACTCGAACGCGATCCGGCTGGAGCAGGGAAGCGAACAAAACAGAACAGAACGAAAAGAAGACAAGCAAAGGTGAAAGGTGAAAAAACAAAACCGATAAAACAAAGCAAGCGAACTCAAGATTTCGAGTAGGATTTAATTTCCAGTATTATCTAGTCGTGCATTATAGTGTTGTAAAAAAGGAGAAGGATAAAAAGTGAAAACGAAGTAAACAAGAGCGCAAGATTAAAACAAGGAGATGCGAAGATGAATAGTAACGCTATTAACCTAACTACTAAACACAAGCCAAACACAGGTGTGTTTGTCGATGAGCGGCCGATTATTGGCCCCCCCGATTGGGGAGAAGATGCGGGACAGAAGTATATGCAAAAAAAAATTGATTTGGAAAATGCGTCAACAACCGGTCAAGATAAAATTATGGGAAATTACATACAGCAGTGCAAGAAAATCGGCCCAAACAAGTGCTGAAAGTAATGATGTCGAATGTCAGATGTAAGTAATGAATTATGATGGTAGGAAAGCGAAATGTGTGCGCGCTTGTCGTGCACGTTTTGCCGTGTTGATATGTTTTTCGTTTTTAATTATTATTATTATCATCATTATTATTTTATTATTATTATTATTAATATTATTATTATTATATTATTACGATTATTATTATTATTATTATTATTATTTTAATCTCGAAACAGAAGCCAATCTTCGATCATTTAATGTCAATAAATCGTTGATCCTTATATATATATATAAACACACACACAAACACATATATGTATGTCATGCGAACTGGAAACGCTGCGGGTTGCGGCTGTTGTTGGATAGTTGTTGTTTTATTTGCTTATTTGTAACTTCCAAGTGGTATTTTATACAGCAAAACCATACAAATTGTAACAAAAGCGTAATGGCTTTTGGGAAAGAACGCGTGTATAGGTGCGCTTCACACTTTTCCCTTCTCGTGCGCGCGTGCGCGAGTGTAAAGTGTGTGTGGCACGAACAGGAGAGATAGTACGTGTCTTATACTATATGTTTATATACGATTAAGCAGAGGAAGCATATTAAAGTTATTATTTCATATGCATATGTTAAGCATTTCTGCCTGTCGACCTATTTGTGCATGTAGTGAGGAGAGCATGAAACAAGGATGTGTATATGTATTTGTATGTATCGGCTAAGCTGGAAGGATCGGGTGTGCCCCAAAAAACCGCACACAAACGCCCTATGAAAGTAGAAGGAAGGAAGGGGAGAGGAAGTGCGCGCGCGCGCGTGCAGCAGAAAGGAAATCCCATGACGCTTTAAAACATTAAGAGAGGAACGGATCGAAGGAGCCTTAGCATAACTTGTAAAAAGCATTAAACACACCCATATATACACACACACACACACATACAGACACAATCCCGCCGCGTAACACGCGCGCATCCGCGCAATGCGCCTAAGGTCGGCTAGGGTGAAGCGCTTCGTTGCTCGTTGGAAGGTAATGAACGCGATTGTAATATATAATAAGAACAATAGCGAGAGAATGAGAAAAAGAGAAAGAGAGAATGAGAAAGAGAAAGAGAAAATAAATTATTTAGCTAACAAATCGAATCATAACAATCGAACAACACAAGATGCACAAATTCATTCCGAGTGTGTACGTACAACGACCGCTCGGTGTTTGCTGTGGAAAGAAAAGAAATTGCAAACGGTGCGCGGTTGCGGTTTTGTTGGCTGGGTTGGTTGGTCATTCATACACCCCACCATTTCACCGTCGCTTCCTCCTACGTTCCCTTTATTTCGCCTGATAACAGCATTGATTATCGTTTAGACCATCGTTGTGGTTATGGTTTTGTATTTTGATTTCTACCTTCTACCTGTCGATACCCTTCTCATCCCGCGGATCCTACTTGTTCTCGACTGTCCTCCACATCCTTCCGCTGTTGTATTGTTTTGTTTTTGGCAGTAGATGAAAAAAAGAAGACGAAATTGTGGGCCTTTATTGAAACGCATTGTGACGAAGCAATTAGTATGAGTGTCGTAACCGAACGTTAGATAAGATGATGATAATCTCAAACACTTTGCGATTGCGATGCACTATGGGAGAGGATGAAGCAGCAGGGCAATTCGCGACCACCTCAAGATACCTGATAGGGAATTATTGAACTGAATAAATGAATGAAAGTTACAAAAAAAAACACACACACACACACACACACCCAATGCTGCTAAACATTCAATCGCACAATTCAGACTGATTTAAATGAGGAGATCGTATGATCGTGTGCCGAGAGGATCAACATCCTTTTGCATGATGGATACAAGAGAAGATACGCCAAATACGTTGTTGATGAAAGGAAAGGATGTCGAAATAGTTGCAAAGGACTGATACACTGCATACACTACCATGTAGGGAGCGAGGCGAATAAAATTCGTACAGCAGTGCTACAAGCAAGGCAAATGCATTGAAATGATGTGAAGCAAATACAAAGCAAATAATGAATCAGAAGTGAATTGTGCAAAACAAAACAAAGGTCCCTTTGGTTGGTAGTGTTAAAGTATAAACTTTCAAATTGAAAATAAACGCAACAAAAAGCACACACACACACACACACACACACACACACACACACACACACACACACACACACACACAACTACATAAATGGAATCTATCATCAACATGTAAACTCACTAAGCAACAAAATGATCGATGAATCAAACTTGGTAACGAAGAAGACTTTTACAATGAGAAACTATATTTAGCATTGTTCTTAGCAAAAGCGGTGCACAAGGTGTAAACTGTATAGGGGAAAAGAATCGAAATCGAAAAACAAAACAAAATGTGTGTATAAAACTAAGCCAACAAAACAGAACAGATGGGTGGGTAGATAGGATAAGGGAAAGGAGATGGCGTGAACAAGTGAAGCGTATTGGTTGAAACCATATATTCTAAAATCGACTAATTGGACAAAATAAAAAACAAAAGAGAATAGAAAACTAAACTAAAAAAAAAACACGCACACACAAAAACACACCGCAACTAAATACCAAACCCAATGGAAAATCGTGTGCTGTATTTGCAATGTATTAACTTTTTTTTATGTTGTTACTGAGCAAAAGCGCGGAAAACCAAAACAAAACCACTTACCACTTACCTGTGTAACTGTGTAATTTTGCCTAAAATGCAATTGTAATACTTACATACCTGAGCTATAGTGGAGTGGGTGTGTGTGTGTGTATGTTGAAGTGGTATAACAAAACCGATTTTCATGTTATAGCGACTGGAGTGAGGTGATTTCGAACGGCCGATAGCTTATTTTCGTTAGTCATTTGTGGGTGTGCAGGATGTGAGTAGCAGAGAGTATATAAAACCCCATTTTGTGGCGAGCCTAAATGTAATAATGTTTTCATCCATCAGACAACACCAATGAACTAAGATATTTACTATATATTGCTACTATTTACGATGCATGCGCACTGTTATGATGATGATACAATTAGAGAGAAAGAGAGATGGCGAGATATTATACTATCACATACCGCATACAGGCTCTGTATTAACTGTGTGTAATAAGTGCTGTCTGAGTAAATGGTGCGAACAAGCAGCAGATCCGATCACACAAAGAACCATAAAGCACACAACACACGCGTGAGGAGCAAACCAGGATCCGGCCAAACGGAGAAACCGAAGTTATACCGACTAAAGAATGATTGTCTAGCTATCACAAGCTATCTGGCCAAACGGGGTGTGTTGTTCTCAATGTTCCAATGAAAGCAGATACAATTTTAAATAGTATTTAAACATAAATGTCCGCCATCTACCAGCCGGTAGTCGTTTATTTCTCTGTTGCCAAAATTGTCCGATAGGAACGAAACAACCCAATAGCAAACAAACCATTAGAACCATTGTACTAAAACAACAGAATATACGTGTGTGTGTCATGTGTATTAGCCGTTTCCTCACAGCTTAAAAAAAGAAAACAACCAAACAGTAAACACATTTTTTCATTGATAAATGATGCTCTTGAAGGAGAAACAGAATAACCGACCCAATTTCCCCGCTCCCCATCCCTCCACTGTGGCAATCCGGGTGGAACGGGTAAACTAATCACCACTTGCACACCAATTTACGTTTAAGTATCGCTTCGCCATGCACTGAACGCGAACGTAAGCCGCTTGATTTCACTGCAAACTGCGCGATCGCGTATGAGGATCAGTTTTGCTACTCGGTAATAACATCCATTTAAAGCTTTTTGTACATGTCTGTATATATGTATTGTATTATTTCTATGGTTTATGAAATAGAAACACAACACTGTAATTATTATCTATATACTGTTTATAATAATAACATAAAGACCAATTTAAAGCCTCTGTGTGTAGTTTTTTCCCTTTTTGAAAAAAATAATAAATAAAAGGAAAGAAATTTTCAGCAACCAGGCGGCTCCATCGAATTGGATGAGGATGAGAGAGAGAGAGATGGAGAGAGTGACTCGTGTACGTCACTGACCAGCGTGATCTTTTGCATTGGTCGTATTTTTAGTAGATCGTTAATTTAATAGCGCCAACACTAACACACACCACGACGGCAATGACGATGATGACGATGATGATGATGATGATGGCGAAAGCAAGCCCGTCCGGAGTCAAAATAAGGCAGAATGGTGTCGTCCTAAGTTATTGCCAATCCATCCGGAGTCCATCTCTACTAACAATAGTGTTTCCTTGCCCTATCGGGTATCGTAGTAGGTTTTGATAAACGTGCTTGAAATAAGACATGAGTTTGCAGCTGCCGAGAGAAGAAGCAGTACAGCTACGGCAAGGTAACGGACTTTTGCACCAACTATTTATAATTAACCAATACTGCTAGTACGGCGACCTGACACGGTTTTACTAATATTTCGTCGTAGGATTCCCAGCAGGTATTCGAGAAATGGCGCCAAATGCCGTATCAAGTATACTGGTCACCTATTCTTGTTGAACTTTTACCAGGTATCGTGTGTTTTTGTACTATGTAAAACAAACTGCAAACATATAAAACTAGTTAAATCATACAAGTTTCATCGTTCCATTTACCATCTGCAAGACATGACTAGTCGTCGTCGACTAGCTCACTTGGATGACGATCACTCACTTCCGGTCGCAAATGGATGTACACACTCAGAATATCACCAACATCACCACCATCATCATCATCGTCAGCCTTCAACCCTGCTGCACACGAAGCGTAACGCGTAACGCGCTAGAGTGCAATTTTGCAAATGGTGCAAAACCGCAACATCCGCCGCGGTGCATGTGTCTGTGTGTCTGCGGCACGCGATGCTAGTCCGCCACTCTCCAGCGCGCAAAATCGTACAGCACAAGATCATAGTGCCCAGCTCGGTGCTCGGTGGCATATTTCTACCGGACGCGGGTTCGATGCCGCCTGGCTAAATCGTATTGACGGATGATTTTTTTTTTCAGTACGTAGTCTCCACTAATCCAGATGACATTCCGCAGGGAAATGTTTAATACACTGACTGCCAAGTGCCAAGTTGAACTCGCATCGACCTATCGAGGACGTGTTTTGGAATTTTGCCGTATGCTGCTTCGCGCCGCCAACGTAACGAATGACATAAATAGTCCAAAATTCGAACCGCGTACGGCGATCGTTAGGCGTACACAGATAAAACTCCCCGCTCCCCATACTGCCAAGTAGCGAGCGAGCTGAAGCGAGCCGCGATGGTAGCTTCTTTCATGGCGCCTCCAATCTGGCGTCTGGTTAGCTTGCGTTGGGCCATTGCACGGCGGGAGCGTAATTGATGATAGATATCTAGAGCGGGCGACCACAGCCTGGGCACGCCTTATGGGGCGCGTACAAATGGGCGCAGGCGCTCGCGTGCACTGTGCACTGAGATGCACATTCCCCTTTTCAGCTAATGAGCCAGCATCAAAATGCCATCATGAGATGTATCTAGAACGCAGTATGCGGCAGCAGTCTAGCTAGTAGCAGTGTGCGATGGGCAAATCACACCAGGTCACACCAGTCCAGTGTGAAAGCTGTGAATGGCCGATGAGGTTGCTCACATATAGGTGGGTAGAACAACGTGCGTCAACGTGGTAGTGGTAGGGTGCCTAATAGCTTACAGCCATCCCGTTACAATCGTTGCAGAGACAGAGAGAGAGAGAGAGAGAGAGAGAGAGAGAGAGAAAGATGCGGTGTCAACCATTTTTCACAGCTTCATTGCCCATCCGACGTCAGCAATGCAGTAGCAGAAGCTAACAACAACAACAACAATAGCAACAGCAGCTAATAACCAAACGGCCATGCCGTACCAGCCAATACTGGCGTGCGGAGGAAATCCCGTCCTGGTGGCAGCAGTGCGGTAGTGGTTTGTATATTTAGAGTAGACTAGGCCGGGAAAAGTGGCCGATCGAGGGATGGGGTGCAGGTAGGAGTGGGAGTAATCTATAAATAGAAATTACTCAATTTCATTAACATTTTTTCCCCAACATTCACTGACACACACACACTAACCGGCAAGGGGCCAAGAGATCGACTCTAGTCATACAGCACAAACACGCAAACACACTTTACTTGCAAGTCTTGCAAGTCTGCGCCCTGGGTATGTGGATGGAAAGGAGATGGCAGTGGATCGTCCATCGTAGTAATCGGTGACGAGAAGAACGAGGGGTTGGGGAGGAAGCGAGCGATCGAAAGCGTTGGTAAACATTCGGGGCACTATTTTTCGCTGTCTCAAAATTGCGTCGCGAACGCTTGGTTTACTGCAAGCATTTGATAAGATATTTTCCCTACGTCCGGCAGAGCGCGACAATTTTGGTTGGCTGCAAAACCGGAAGAACAGTCGAGAAGTTCGCCGTTCGCCGTGTGTCATCATCATCATGCTGCTGCACAAGAATCTGTCCGAGTGTCCGGGATTCGTGAAAGATATTATTATTTTCATTGCTCTTCTCAAACTCCCTGGCGCAGGACAGGTACCTTGGCCTCCAGGAGAACGACGATTTGCCTGGCTAGGAAGGGGGTGTCGTGTCAACGTGCCTCGAGTTTGGCAAACAAACCTGGCAGGAAAAACAATATCGAAGTAGGTGCTATTTTCGTACACCATTGCACGCTCTCTCGCTCTCGCTCTCTCTAGTCCTACGAATCCAAGTAGGCGACGCGCACACATTTAATGCGATTGTGGTGTTGCTACTGCCAATTGCACGCCCAGCAATCGATCGATTTGATAGAAGAAGTACGCGCCGGGAACGCGCCCCGTGCTTTGTTTGTGGTGGTAGTACCAATGCGCAACGCTGACGCCGCTCATTCTGCCGTGCCTCGAGCCGCACGGTGGTGGGCGGTGCGGTTAATGTGGCATTGGAGGATTGCGCGTTGACAAACCAGCATGGCCCTGTGGAATGGAATGGATCGAAGCGCACAGCCAGCCAGCGCGGCACTTGATGCCGCGGGTCAATATGCCAACCTGACAGCTCATTGATAGACTGCGCGGACGCGGCCCATCTCCATGCCGGTTTGGAGCCGACCGTGGGACGGGAGGGGGCGGATGGAATGCGATGGTGTGCAACGACGTGGTGTGGTGTGATGGTGGCAGCAGCAGTAGCAAAAAGCAAAAACGGAAAAGCGATAAGCGACGACTGCGGTCGGCACTCATGTGTTCCCCGTATTACGTAAAGCCAATTGCTCTCCCGGACCGTCGGACGCTCGGACGGGCTTACCGGAGCACACCGGAAGCACGGCGTCACCAGCAATTAGCGAGAGCAGGCACACAACCAACCCCGCGAACTTATCGCGCATCGGGAGCTTCTTAGACTGGAAACATCACCTACACGCGTTATACAACGCCTCGCCTCGCCATGCGCCGCAAATGAGCTGTCGGTGCGGAAGCGCGACTGCTGCCGTGTACCCGTCATCGGTGTCGGTTCGAGAAATTCTATAAATATTCCACCACGGTATGTTTGCTCTTTTTGGCGATGCGAACGTGCAAATATCATCCGGCTTTGCTGCAATGAACCGTCCCACCAACTCCCATCCACGGAGTGGAGTGAACAAGGTAGACATTTAACGATCACGCGCACACAACACACACACACACATATACACTCATTTACGCAAATGTAAGCAATCCGGCCCCCGGTCGATCCTGCCTTCTGGAAAAAGGTATCAGAGTCCGTTGGTGGGAGCACCCGTCCTTCCAGCATCAATCGATCGATCAATCTCCACTAACCCACATCTCAGCACGGCGCACTGCATTGCTCACCACTACCAGCGCACTACGAAAAGGGATGCGAAGGGAGGAAGGGGGAGGAGGGGGGAGGGGTGGAATTCTGGAGCTCGTCCAAATTTGTTGAATCGATCGCTTCACTCGCACTACGGTCCTGTTATCAGCCGATAGGGGGATGTGTTCGGGGTCGTTCTGCTTGCCTATCGCCATCTGCATCCAATCCACACACATATTGTGTCCCACAGCCGAGGGGTCTGTGTCCGGACCGCCCCGCTCACGATCCACTGAATAATCGTTCCATTGATTCCTGTGGCTGCGCATGTTCGAACTCGAACGTGTCAACAAGCTGCTGACGGAGTGGAAGGGAAGAAGGGGGGGGGGGGGGGGTGGTAGTTGGTCTTTCCACTAAACAGGCCAGCCAGGATTGCCTGTGTGTGTTTTTCTTCTTCTTCTTCTTCTTCCTGCTTAGAACCGGGTGTCTCGTCGGGGTGGGAACGTCGAATCTTCGCGCGGTAGTAGGAAAAGCGTGCAATAGCGCAGGGTAAGAACACGAGCCTATTTGCTTTCTTTCGGTATTTTTTGCTTCTTCTTTTTTTTTTGCTTCAAAAATCGTTGCTCGCCGTAATGCTGTTTATTTATTTATTTATTTATTTCCATCCTACCTCATTTTTTTGCGCGCGCGCAAGCGTGCGCGTGTACCATTTGTCACAGACGGTTGGCCACGCGGACCAAACGGAGGAAAAAGAACCCATTCACGGCATTACGGCGTCGTAAATGCAAACTGTTTGCCGTGAGTAAACGAAGAACCTTCCAGCGTCCATCAGCAACGGCAGCGACGATCGACCACGATGGCGGCATGAGAAACCAATGCCATGCCATGCCATGCCATTCCATTATGCTCTAGCTCGCTCGTTTGCTAAACAAACTGAGGATTGGTCGGCCTGGGGCTAGACTACCTGTATGGTGGTAAGTGGATGGTTTCTCTTTTTACGATATTTTTTTCGTTAATCCTTTTTGCATCGCACCAATGTACGCCTTATCTAAAAACGCAATAAAACGAAGAAAAAAGATGCGCTTTAGTGGTGGACATTATCGAAAATAAACTAAACGTAATTTTCGTGAATACAATTCATCAACTTCCATCTACCATGCTAAGCTTAACCTTATTTTGTATTCAAACATTAATAATTATAGCTTAGTAGGTTATAAAAAATAAACTTATAGAATCAACATAGCCATTCAA
Organism: Anopheles gambiae; assembly: GCF_943734735.2. NCBI lineage: Eukaryota > Metazoa > Arthropoda > Insecta > Diptera > Culicidae > Anopheles > Anopheles gambiae. The sequence continues at coordinate 67,529,904 of NC_064601.1, read as the reverse complement.
GTATCAAATCTGTATTAACCATCCGTACAAAGTATCTATGTATTTACTGTATAACGATCGATGTAAGGATATTGAAGGATTTCCATCGTGTTTAACATCTAACGAGAAGATACTTACTTACTTATCCGACGCTACAACCGTTTTGCGGTCTTGGCCTGCCTCAGGACTGAACGAAACCGCTCCAGGTCTCGCGCCTTTGTCTGCCAATCCGTTATCCCGGCCTTAATGGCGGAAGCCTCCAAGCCATGTTGCCAACTCAATTTAGGTCTAGCACGCCTCCTCTGTCCTTGGTGTTTCGATACGTATAACATGGCCAGCCCATCGGAGCCTGGCGAGCTGATACGCTGTACGACAGAGCCGTACATCTCGTATAGCTCATCATTATAACGGCTCCTCCATTGTCCTTCCATACATACGGGGCCAAGTATCCTTCGGAGCTACTTCCTCTCGAACGCAACTAAGAGGGTTTCGTTAGATTTGGACAGTGTTTATTCCATTGATTACCATGCCCTGGTACGTACATAAACCAATTGTATGTAAAATGCAACGGCGTTTCATTCAGCCGTTCATTTAGGAATTGTAAGCGCCTCTTGAAGATTGAACTTTTTGATACATCTAATCCCATAGTATCGCTCATCTATTCCTGAACGATTTCATATCAGTGATTCCTCTTTTTGTTGATTAAAGTTGTCCAACTCTTGGCAAGATATTGGGTTTCGCGAAGTGTCTCATCAGCGTCGAGCGAGTAATAGCATAACGCATAACTGCTATTTTGACCGGTGTTTCTCTCTCTCTCTCTCTCTCTCTTGTTGGCCTGCTCACGATAGAGCACGTCGGTGTGACATGGCCCGATCCACAACAATTCTCCAGGATGCTCAGTTCCTGGCTGCAGCCTCCCATCCATGTAGACACCCGATCTCCAACAGGTGTCGCTTCACCTGGTCCAGCCATTGAGTTCGCTGTGCTCCCCTGCGCCTTATACCGAACTAGGGATCGCTGTCGAACACCTTCTTGGTGGGGCATTAGTTCGGCATCCTCATGCATGCCCCAGCCATCGTATCCTGCCAGCCTTCGCCACCGTCAGGATGCTCGATTCGCCGTACAGTTCAGCAAGCTCGTGGTTCATCCTTCTCCTCCACGCTCCATGCTCGAACACACCGCCAAAGATGGTCCGGAGGATAAGTCGCTCAAACACGCCCAGAGCGTTTGCATCCTCTGCTCGGATAGTTCAGGACTCGTGTCCGTAGAGGACCACCGGGCGATTCAAAGTGTGATATATCTCACATTTCGTGCGGGCTTGAAGTCTTCTGGAACTCAACAGTAGGTGAAGCCCATAGTATGCACGATTCCTCTGGACAATGCATCTCCGGATTTCGCTGCTGATGTCGTTGTCCGAAGTAACAACCGTTCCGAGATAGCAAAACTCCTTTACTACCTCGAGACTGTCGCAGTCAACTAATACACTGCTTCCCTGATAGTCTGAGTCACCGGCAAGCAGGTACTTCGTCTTCGTCGTATAGATTCTCAATCCAATTCTTGCTGCTTCGCGTTTGAGTCGGGTGTACGCCTCACACACCTTCGCTGTTGTCCTGCCGATGATGTCGATGTCATCCGCGAAGCCAAGAAACTGGACAGACCGGTAGAGGATCGTTCCAAGGATGTCGTTGTCTAGCCCCGCGCTTCGAATGACACCTTCCAGGGCGATGTTGTAGAGCAGGCATTAGAGTCCGTCACATTGCCTCAGACTCCTGTGAGATTCGAACGATTCCAACGTCAAGTTCGACACTCTCACCTTGCACTGCACCCCGTTCATGGTGGCCTCTAACAGCCGGATCAACTTCCCAGGGAAGTAGTCAAAAAAAAAATATAAACCCTAAAAGGTTTATATTTTTGAAATACCCTTGTTAAGGTGTTTGATGAAATATATTCATCACCAATTGATATAGGAAGTAAAATAAATTTTACATTTAATAAAACAGGATTTTTTATTGCTTTCATTCTCGTTCTTTCACCAGGTTTTTGCACAGTTACATGCAATGTAACTGCAAGTTACAGATCATTGTTGAATTATTCGAAAATTACTTTTTCCATGCATTTATGAGAAGTGTCCATCTTACCCGCAGTGTCCGTCTTTACCTACCTTCTCCTAAGTATACATTAACCAATTATATATTGTGGATTTACACGACAAGAATCTTTTGCGATAATTAAATGAAATTGAAGAAGTTTGACAGTGTTTCTGCTTTTGCTAGATGTTTAAAGGTGAAATTTAGTAATTTGTACTGTCTAGAGCTCACCCACCGCTCCAATCCGATTCCGGCAAAATCGGAACCACTAGTTCCGCCCGGAGTCGGAACCATCCGGAGCCTTCCGGAGTCGATCGGAATTGGAAGCAGCAATTGAACCCTCCCAATTGCCCCTGCTCAACACGCATAGGGGCTGCTTCAACTCCTTTTACCGCTTGAATTAAGCCAAACCCCGACACCTGGCTCTGACACCACTTACTAAATATGGGACAATAAACTACCGAATGTCGATAGTATCAAATGAGCATTTATTACATGACGAAGCACTAGCCACACGTCATGTGAACAATGTTTTGAATCAAACCTTTACGTTACAATAACGAGCTGAGCCACCGAATTGAGCAAACGGCGATGGGTAGGAAAAACAAAAAATCTCCGTCACTCGGCTCTCATACGCTCGAAAGTGAACGCCCATCTGTCGTTTAGCGATCGTCGTTGTCCTCGTCATTGTGGTGCTGTTTCTAGTGCCCCGTGCCCCATGCCAGTGACGGGTTTGTGAATGTGTATTTAAACTGCCATTATTGGCCCCGCCGTTTTGGTAAACTGGATTAACGGGTTAATCATTTCAGTTTCCGCCGTAGGTTATCAGCACAACAGTGCACAGCGTATACTCTAAGCGCACACTTTTTGGTCAATTTTTGATGGCACCACCCTCCCGTTATTCTCCCAAGCGTTGGAAATTTCTCAGTGCGCGTTAATAATCGCTTGGTCGTGATGATTTGAGGTGATTTCGGAGGAGGAGTGATCAGCTTAAGAGCAATTCCTGTCCAGCCATCTATGGGGCGCACTTGGTGCAATTTAGTTTCGTGCAAGGTTCGCAAGATTTTTGAATTTGATTTGATTAAAAAGTACCATAACTCCCTTCCCCTTTTAAAGAGGGATGAGTATAAACAGTTTTTTTGTCTATTTGGTACATATTTTTTTCCTAACCAATTGATAAGGACGGTTAGTGTCGCTGATGTTTTGGGTATGCTTGGTAGTCGTATATTTGTTTTCATGCTTTTTTTGAACTGTTTCCTTGGACAGTTGAATGAATTAAGAAAATCGATCGAAAAATAGGCGGAAGCATAATTGATTCTCGAGCAAACTCTTCCAATGAAATATAAAAATAGGACCTCCCCAAGGTCGATTTGCTCTGCTGCTGCTGCGCTTTATTTACATTTTATTACAAACTAGAAGAAAAACAAAACAAAACCATAGCGAAAAGAACAGGAGTAATTTAGAAACAGCGTTTAGCAACCATGAATATGATCATTGCAGCGTTGCGAATTTAATATTGATCACAGGTTAATGATTTTCCAATGCATCATCTCTATCATCTTTCTATTACATGAAGCATCTCCATAGCCATTTCGACTACCAGGAGACATCATTTTAGCAAGTGCCTTAGCCCGCTTCCCTTTACCAACACACTTGCTGTTCCTACGTGGTCACTGCCTTCGAGACATTTCCTTTTCCGCCGTTCCAGCTGAAACACTTCGCACGCATTCACAAAATGCCCTATTAAAATCTTATAAACGCATACACACACGCAAACATATATATATATATATATATATATATATATATATATATATATATATATATGTATGTATGCATGCACACATAAAAACACACACGCACGGTGGGAAGAACTACCGAGCTGGCACCTGCCATTTTCTCGAAAGTTTAAATTTAAACTGTGCGTACGTTGTCCCTCTGCGCATCTTGTGTATCCTAAGCGAAAGAGGAAAGTGTGTGTGTGTGTGTGTGTGTGTGTGTGTGTGTGTGTGTGTGTGTGTGTGTGTGTGAGAGCAAGTGAGAGAGAGAGAAGGTGGCCACAGCACGACAACCCGGTGGAAATGGGTGCTGATGCGTAGTAGATGTTGCAGAAAACGGATAGATTCGTATGTACGGAAGTAATGCAAACGAAATTGATGCATTTTTGTTTCACTCACCATCACTGAAGAGTTCATGTTGGCTTTACCTACAGGCCATTCAGGCTACAGCTATTGATTGAATCATTCGCGCTGTACTTATTACATTTATGTATTGAAGTAGACAATCTTGTTCATCCATTTTAAACGTTTCCGTTTTTTTCTAAGACTATGTTTACTGCTACAACTAATTGAATGCTCTTTCTATTATTTATTTGTTTAGGATTTTTTAGAATATTACGAAAAGCTAGAAATATTAATAAATAGTATTGTTCGAGCAAAACCACCTAAACTGTGCTACCTAACATAGGATGGATAGAGTACTTTCAATTCCTAGATGATATTAAATTTAGTAATAGAATCAGTAACAGAAATAGTAGTAGAAAGTAAGATCTAAAGTATTCTTTTTTTTTTTTAAATAAGATTTCACATATTAACTATTAGCCTTTTTTGTTTACTTTATCAAAACAATGAACACTGCGGTACTCAACTGTTCACCCTACAGTTACAATCAATTCCTTTTATAATTACCTTTTTTTTTTGTTTTATTCATCATATTTTTTTAAACATACATTTACAATAACATTTGGATTCAACATTTGGAGAAATATAGGTACTACGTTAAAATACGAAAATATTTAAATAGTTTGAACAAATGTTTCTACCATATCTTCAAACTTTAAAATTTAATGAATATTGTCTGCGCACTATCATCATAAAACAATAGTTCATATCCATTTCCACTCAATCTCTAAATGATCCACCCAATGAAATAAAGCACTAAATGATGAAGGTAAATAAAAAAAACTTTCCATTTTCTCATCTAAACTTAACTTTATTTGGCGTAATACTACACTTTCTAGCATATAGTTCATGTTTCTTTTTTAATTGTAACGCAAACTGATAACTTGTAACGCAACGTAACGTTAAAACGTTGTAACGATCTTGTTAGAACGAAAAGTATGTTATTTATTACTTATCATTTTTGTACAATTGACTATTTTCAAATCGACTATTTATTGTTGCTGTTAGAATACATGTTATTTTTTTCCAATTTGATACTTTCTAAATTTAAGATTTAAATTTCACCTTTTGCATATGATGGCAATTGTAATTTAAGTTTCTTGTTTCTTATTTTTGTTTAAAAAAACGCATAAATATATGTTTTTTTTTAATATTTGTAATTTATTTCCGAAATATGCAGTAAACGTATCCCGAAGACATCCGCGGAGTGGTGTGATCATTCGCGGGGATAGGGTTGCTAAAGCTAATTAAAACAACTTTTTAAGTTGCAAGTGTGCAAGTTAGTTGAAAAACAAATTTAATTCCAAATGAAGGGGGAAAAATCAGCACCTATTGCCCGAACGATCAGTCAAATTGGTAAGGCCGCGTGTTTCCTCCGAGGGGCCGCGCACGTTGGGAATACTTAAGTGATCCAACTCTCCAATCAATCATGTTTCTAGTGCAGCGCTCATAATCATTCTCCTGAAGTGTGAACGTGTCATTTCCCGGCAACGGGTTGATTAACCGAGCTTTGGTTGGTGTGGTTCGTTCGGGGCTTGTTCGTGGTCAGCACTATGCACACGCACACGCACCCGGATACAATCAGATTCGGTAGCAGTTGCAATAGAACAGAATCGTCGATTGTGTCTCGAAAAGTCAACAATCGACGCCCAAAAGGGCCCCGGCTGTGGCGGTAGCAGTGGCGCGCGGCTTGCACTGACACGTATGCAGCTTGGCGGGATATGTACGTACGCGTGGCGTGGTGGAGTGGTCGACTTGAAGAAGGGGCAAAGAAAGAATTAGTTCGAACTTCACAACACACGAGATACACAGAGAGAGAGAGAGAGAGAGAGAGAGAGAGAGAGAGAGAGAGAGAGAGAGAGAGAGAGAGAGAGAACGAAAAAAGGGAGAGAGAGAAAGAGAGCCCTCGGACAAGTTTTGGCTTACGGGGTACGAGGAGGGAGGGGGAATCGGGGGATGCGACGACGGGAGAACGACGGGATGCACGTTTCCACTTCCGACGATTGCTCGGAATCGGCGTTGCCTTCGAAATCTTGGGACCCGTACAGACGAGAAGAATGTGTGTGTGTGTGTGTGTGTGTGTGTGTGTGTGAGAGTAAGCGTAGTGTGGATCCACGCGTAGTGAAGGAGGATTTGGTAGCGATCGAGCAGACCGACCTCTGACGCAGTCGGATCACAGTACAGTGCTACCGGGCTTCGAAAAACCCGCTTCCCCCCAGAGTGTGACGGCGGCGATCGACTGCGGTTGCGCCGAGCATGCGTCGCGCGCCAATCTCCGGGACTCTTTCCCTCGCAACGCCTCCTCCCACCCTCCCCCAACCCCAGCCTGTCCCCGCGCCCATCCACGCACCCGATGCTGCTTTCAAGATCGGTAGGATAGGGCCGCGACGACAACGAGCGGGGCGGAACGACGCGCACAAAATTATGATGGCCGATGAATGTGTGTGCGCGCTGGTTGTTTTCGCTACTACTTTGGCTCCTGCTGTGGCTGCTGCTGCTGCCGTTGGCAAACGGTTGTTGGCCGTCCGAGCGCGCCAATAATCTCGGCACCGCCCGTGATCGTCCTGCTTGCTCGCTCGCTCGCTCGCTCGCTGTTGTTGCTTGCCACGATCGTGCACGCGTGCTCCCCGAGAGTGCCGCGCTTCGTTGATAATCTTTTTATTTCTCTCTTCCCGTGTACGATCCCAGCACGCCTGTCAGGTACACTGGCAATCTGTGATCTGTTTGTCGTAAGGGTGCGTTCTACCTCGACACTGAGTTGCTGGGTTTTCCATTATGGCTTGCATACTAGTTTGTTACTACTTTTACCAAGTACATAACAATATACCCCATCAACCGATTGCTGTGACTATTCCATTGAAAAAAAATCAAAATCACTCCAACAGACTTGAGTGCTGTATCGTAGGTTGTATATCCATAACAGCCATTTTTTCCATAATGCTACATAATACTGCTTTCTAAACCAATTTCAAATCGGCTTCAGATGTCTTAAATAAACTACGCACGATTACGGAATACACCCTTCCACTCCGGTGGACTGGTAATCCTAAGCGGAGAGAGAGAGAGAGAGAGAAGCAAAAAAAACCCTAATTTCCATCCGAACCCGATAGATGGATGCTCCGCCACCTTCCCATCCATGCAGCTAAACACCTTCAACAAAACAAAATCGTCGCCTTCCACTCGATCGAAGCGATGAAGCAAGGCTTCTCTTCATGGCCTTATGTTAAACAACCCCATTTATGTGTGTTCCTCCCCATTTGGGTGTGTGTATCTGCGTTATGTGTGTGTGTGTTTTTTTTCTTCTTTTTTTCTGTGTGTGTATGCTGCCTGGTTGAGTATTTTGGTATTCATTTCTGCTTGGTTCGTCCCCCATCCACCGCTCCCAACAACGCCAACACATTACTCTCCAGCAGCATCCCGATCTCGCTCGAGCGCACGATCGCTTGTGCATCCATCCAGACGAGGGTTTCCTCGTTCCGATTCTGTGTACGTTTCGTGTACATCCAAGACGGCCCCCTCCCCACACATACACGCAGCGAAAACTCGCTCTGGCTCATGGCCTATTGCCATGGCAGCGAGAGCTTGGCAAGAGAAGCGTACGAAAGACAGAACGAACGAACGAACGAACGAACGAACGAACGGAACGGAATGGAACGGTTAGGAACCCCACTCACGTCCACCCACCCAGCCACAAAACACCACCATCCCGCGCACGCTAACTCCCAAACCTCCTCCCATCCACATCCCCCCCCCCCCGCCTGACCCTCTTCACGCGGTTCGCGTCCATTCACTGGCACCGTACGCGGCCGCTGGGTCCAGCAGTGCCGGTTTTGCCCGTTGTTGTACCGCAGGCCGAAAACAAAACGCGTAACGCCGGTAGCCTGTGTATTTGATGTTTTCTCAAAGCCATGAGCCAGGCACTGTGTACTGTTGGCTGCTGCGCGCTGTTCGGCCGACGGATGCGCGCGCCGCACGCCGAATTCCGTCCACCGGCGGCTCCCTTCTTACACCATCCACCATCCAGTCCGGTCGGTGCGTACTGCTTCCATCTGCGCGCGGCGCACTCTCGTACACTGCTGCTGCTGCTGCTCCTTCGCTGCGGAGAGTTTTCGACAAGTGGATGATGGTTGCGCAGTTACCGAACGCGTCCAAGACTAACAGCGAAAGAGAGAGAGAGAGAGAGAGTAAGATCACCGCGTACGATCGCGCACCCGTTGGAAGGGGATGGTTGGAACAGGAGAGATGTTTCAAGATCGAGAGGAAGAGAATCACGAAAGAGCACGACCAAAGAAAGCAACCGGGAGAAGAACATGAAGAAGAAGAAAGACGATGGGGAGTCATGCCATTAAAAAAATCGCTGTCAGAATACAGCACGGCCAGGAGCCGTTGGCCGGAGTCCGGAGGAATGGCATCGTGTTCAAAAGGCATAGGTGCGCGGAAAGGCAACGCGGCGTGCAGAGATTTGGAGCTTTCGGGGCTTCCTTTGGGCTCCAGCATTCGCCCGAGCGGCTCCCTACACGAGCGTGTATAGGTGCATCAAACGACACGATCCCTTCACGGGTGATGACGTATCTACTAGAGTGACAAACAGTGAGAGAGAATGGGAGAAAGAGAGAGAGATTTTTCCCCTTTCAGAAATGTGATAAGCACATCGGTGTCAGTTTTCGATGCAACCAACGTTCAACGCGACCAACGCGAAAGGAGGGCGCAATGGTTAATGTGGGGCGACTTTTCAAGCCTCTAAACCTAACCCAACCCAAACCAACGCATCCCACCGTCCCATTCCATGCGGTTCGTGGTCGGCGTGGTGCACCCCTTCCTTCCTTGGCTTTGAATGAGGACAATCGAGCGACACCTTACAACCAGATGGACAGCTGCAGAGCAAGGGCCACAGAGGCCTCGTACCTCCCGCCTCTCACACGCCTCACAGCCCATCGTCCATCGTCGAGGAAGGGGTGTTAAAGGCAGCGCAAAAAAAAACCTGGCCAAGAGAAGGTCGTCTGACGACTCGTACACCTAAGCCGAGTGTGTAGCCGGGGGTGTGACGTGGGCAAAACCCACGTACTGCGGGCGGACAGTCTACGGGCTACGGGCTAACAAATGGAGGCAAGTTTTGAGACATTGGGTCACTCGGAGAAGACCCGGTGCGATGAAACTGGTGTTGCGATTCTCAAAAGACGGTGGTCGACTTTCCGTTTACAGCACCTCCGTATTTATCGGCCCTCTAATCGCTTCTATCTGTAGCCATAACTCCATTGTACCATTGTACTGGGACCTCCTCCCTTTATCTTCCCTTCCCCCTCGCCCCTTCTTCTTCGGATGGTCAGAACGCTCCGGTCCGGTCAGACGGTTGGTCCGTCCGTCTCCGGTATTGTGGCTTTGTGGTCGCTGCCATAGAGCTTTCTCCGCTTTCTTCTGCCCTCGCTGCTCCGATGCTGAGAAAGGGGGAGTTAGGTGCACAAGGTAAAGCCACTGCTGCTACAATGTGTGTCTTTCTGCGCGGCTGCTTTCCACTGTCTTCTGCCCACTCACTCACTCTCGCACGGTACAGCTAAGGGGCCTACGCAGCCTCGCAAGCACGCTCGTGGTAGTACCGCACACATTCACCGTTAGGTCGAGCCATCGTTTGTTAGCTCGTGGGCTTCACCATACCCCACCCCATCACCCTGCTGCTTGTCGTGAATTTCCTTTGTTTGAGCGCGCTCCGTCCGGACCCGGACGATTCATCGCAAGATCAAGATAGTAGTGGCGGGTCGGGCAGATGATGATCGCCACGCAAAACGGTCAATTGGATCGACGATCTACATTAGCCTGGTCTGGTCGGATAGGATGTACGGATAGGTGCACTAGCAGCGCGATGTGAATGGAGTCTGTGCCATCGCCTATACAACACAGCAAACACCTGCGTACTTTAGCTGCTGAATCGTTTGCGCAACCTGAAGCCCTGTGGCCGAGCAAAACGCGCGAAAGAATGATTGAGAGTGAAAGAGGCACGTAGAGCCGGGCGGAGATATCCGGAAAAAGTTAATGATCAAACAGGCAGTAATTGCCAAAAATCTTTCCATTTTCTGTCCATCCGCCAAACAACCAACCAACCAAGCAGCCAGCCAGACCGCTTCCACGCGATCATTTGCGATCGCCGTCCGTGGGCGCAAATATTCCTCCCATCGCCATCATCGTCAGAAGAAGAAGAGAACCATCACACCGACCTGGAGCGGCCTTAGTAGAAGGAGTTGAGCCTCGCTCCATGCCATGCTGTTTCGAGAACCTTCAACCCCAGCGAGAAAGCTCCTCCGCTACGGGGACGCGACGCATTCGTCGTATCTTCGGCGCACGTTCTTTCCGATGCTCGGAGCGTCCAAACTTTAGGCTTTTGCGCTCAGCATGATTCATCGCGTTGGAATGCAACGAATTCGACATAAATTACTGAAGCAAGTCTTTGCCTGGCCTGCTACGATCTTTCTCGCGCTGCTGCGAGAATTCCACCCCCGGGGGCAATTCGTTCCAGCGAGACGAGAGAGAGAGAAAGAGAGAGAGAGGGAGAGAGAAAGAGAGAGATGGGTGGCTCGATTTATCCCACACAGCTCAGAATGGAAGTTACGAGGGGAGCGGGGAGAAGGCGAGGGGGAGATTTTGGAGGCTGCTGCTCGATGCGAAATAAATTCCTCAAAATTTGTGTGTGTGTACCTTCGGCAGCATGGTCGGTGGTGGGGAATCGCAATGGCTGGAACGGATGATGATCATGATGGTTGACGGGCGGATGGCGTGTGTGTGTGTCTTGTTTTTAAGCTCATTGCGTCTTTTTTCTGTTGTTGTTGCGTGTGGTTTTCTCCATTTTTCTGCTCAGTTCAAGCAAGAACGGTTTTTATCGATTCTACTGCGCTCCAATCTTTCCAGGTCGAGGTCTCGACGTAGTGGCGTTCAAGGCTTTTTGAATTATTCTGTCTCGGCGTGTGTTGGCGTGAGCAGCAGCAAAAAAAAACACATACACACACACACACAGGAATAATAACGCATTTTTGCATCCTGCTTTTTTCCACGTCCTTCGCTTTGGCGGCGCTCTCCGTGCGCCAGATCCAGAACCAATAAGGCGGATTTCATTTCATCTCAGGAATTTGGGATCCATTCTTAAGATCGACAGGTTTCCGCTTAGCGCGCACAAGCGTTTTCGCATCGCGTTGAATGGCATTGGCGTGTGATGGCAAAATTCATTCTGCGGGAGGAATTCGTTAAGCATCCCCTCGTACACACCCGTACACAGTCGTCTTCATTGGTATTTGAACATGTGTATTATCATCCGCTAGTTCGTCACTGGATTAATTGTCAACCTGCGGGGTTTTAACGCACCAACGGTCAACCTCTGTGCCGCAAGCTCACATTTCAGGTTAGCTTACTTACTCGCCCACGTTTCATTAGCTTCAGCTTCAGTTGTATGTTGGTAAGGCCAATTTTGCCGACACCACAAAAGTAACGCTCGTTTCGGTCAGCTCGCTGCTCTAACCGGAAGTCCCACGAGAGAAAGAGAGAGGAAGAGAGAAAAAAAGAGAGGGAGAGAGACAGAGGGGGGCGATGGACGGGACACCTTCGGGCTTCGGCACTCCTTGGACACGAGTTGACAGAGAAATCGGCACCGCCCCGATGTGCGATGACAGCGAAATGTGAACAAACTCCCCGCCACGGCCTGCTGCCACCGGTCAGAGCAAGGAAAACAATACTACTACACCATTCCCGTTAGGGCAGTTGCTGTTTTGCGGCTTTGCCTAGCTACTTTGATTATAATTCTTCCTTCGTAGTCCGTGCGTGTCATATGCACTTGAAAGCGCACCTAACAGACACGCAAGCAAACACACACAAACACACACAAGCAAGCAGCAACGTGAAGCCGTGATTGACTGATTTCTCCAATTTCTAGCCGACGACCACCACTTCTGTTCTATTGAATGGCTCGTAATTTATATCCACCGCGGAGCGCGGACGTGCCATGAGCGATGGATGGAGCGAGCGATGACGGCTGCTTCACTTGCCTGCGCCTTGCCGCAGCCTGTGCGCAACGCACCTTTGTGCGAACGGTTGCAGAAGTGGCCGCAGCCGAGACTGAATGGAACAAAGGAACGTTACCAAGTGCGCAACCGCGATCAGCGATCGCGCAATCGAACGCGCACGAGTAAAATGTGAGAATGATGACAAATACAAATTACACGCACGTAAGGAGAACGATACCAGCTAAAATGGGGATAAGTATTTTTTTTTTTTTTTTTTTTTTTTTGTGCCTTTAATATTGTGCTAAGGTTCGTCTTCTGAAACGTTAATGAGATGGATCGATAGACTCGCTTAAAGTTCCGCATAAAATTATCACGGTAGCAACCGATATCACTATAAAAACGCACTCAAAGCAATATCCCAGGAGTTGAGTGAAATTTGTCCCTTATTGCATATAATATCTAATTTGCGTATATTGTTTTTAAATGAATTTTTTGAAAAATTTAAACACTTAATATCAATCTGAGTCAATAGAATGATTTGATCTGTGTTGTCGGCCAAACTTTGACGGCAACGGCTGTAACTTATCTTTTGCATTAACATTCAGCCTATTATCCTATAGCAAAATTTAGAATTTGAAACGAGTTGCATCAAAAGGGAAAAGCATATAATGACACGCATTTTTAAAGCTAATGGCAGTGATGGGATTAAACATTCTTTACGATCTGGGTGACTTTGGGGCGTTCCCGTGGTACAGTCGTCCATTCCGACGATTTAACAATATACTCGTCGCGGGTTCAATCTTACAGATGGACCGTCGTTTCGCCCGTAACAAGGACTGACTATCATCTGTCCAAAATCCAACTTACTAAGATTAAGGTAGATTCGATAAATTATTTGAAAAGAGATCAACATTTTTCATTTACATTATATTCCAACGCTGCCAAAGAATTCAGAAATGTAAGTTTCATACTACACACTACAGATGTCCACACTGAGAAAGGATTTTTATTTTTACTTTATTTTATTTTATTTTATTTTATTAGTTGCTCGGCCACGTTGGGTTACAGCAATAGTGCTTACTGACTATAGTATACAATTATTCGCGAAGGAGTTGGAAGGAGTTTATGGTACGGAAAAGGAGCGAAGACGGGATCGGTAGACAGGATAGGATAGGTTGAAATCAAATAGATCTGAAGTACTATTAAAAGACGACATAGCTCTTACAAAAGGCTCATTGTAAGCAAAACGTGTACGACATATAGGTAACTGGAGACGAAAACGATAACGTAAGGTGCGACAAGGTGCATACAAATGTAAACGCGATAGAAGGGAAGGAGTATCAATCGTATTGAGCAATATGCCAGCAACGAAAGAAGCCTGAGCGACCGAGAGGCGGTGCTCCAACTTGGTAAGGCCTATTAGGGTGCATCTATCGTCATACGAAGGAAGCGGAATAGAGTGATGACCCAGCGACCTACGAATTACGATCCTTGTAAAACGTCTCTGGACCCTCTCAATCTTTTGGAGCAGAGATAGTTGGACAGGAGACCAGATGACACAGGCATATTCTAGTACGGAACGGACCCAACAACAATAAAGGGACTTAAGACAAAAAGGATCACGAATTTCAGTGGACATGCGACAAATATAACCAAGACTTTTGTTGGCCTTGTTGATGACATAGTCCGTGTGCTCTTTGAAAGAGAGACTCGGGTCAAAGAAGACGCCAAGATCCTTAGACAAGGACACACGGACATCACAGACACTATAAGCATGAGTTATACTTGTAGAGGATCGGAAGAAAGACAAGACAGAACATTTTTCAGGACACAGGACTAAACCATTAGAAGCACACCATGTAGAGAATTTACAGAGCCAGGATTGAAGGACTAGACAATCAGCTGTAGAAGATACAGGAAGAAAAATGTTAACGTCATCCGCATAAAGCAAGAAGCCGTTAGGAGGAAGGATCGAAGTACAGTAATTGAGGAAGAGAATGAACAGTAAGGGAATAAGGACACTAGCTTGTGGGACATTTTACTCACACACTTACTCACTCTACTGGAAGTGAACTTTTTTTCGTCTCACTCACGCTTACTAGTGTGCTGCCTATAACACTAGCCTATTACTAGTGAGTGGATTGAATCCGTACGGAGTAAAACACTAGTCGGAACAGTGAGTATTGGTAAACGTAAACGGATACGATTTGTTTGTTAAATGTACAAATGTTTAAATAATGAGTCAGAATCTGTACTGGATATCATTGTAACGATCAAGGGTTCATGTCCACAATATGCATGCCAGGATCGGATTGGTAATGATTAGATTTGTACCAAACACATTTAGTACCTTTTTCTTCGTATGCCTTGCACGTTATGTGTTACATATTACAATCTTTTGGCAGCGATATGTAGAGTAAGTGTATTAATTGTGGCTATACCACCAATTATGACCATAACGAACACTATTTTCGCTCTATAACAGTCAATTTGCGTTTGGACATAACGGGTGGATTTTTTTTTATTTCAAATATGAACATAGAATTATAGATGGAATTATAGTGCAATTATCGATTATAACAAGATCAGTGCCCAAAATTAGAACGAAATCATGAGCAGCTCAAGAGGACCAAAGCTAAATGGCTAGTCTCCAGATTGTGGTTGTTTTTAAGTGAGAAAACTACACTAGGGTTTATGCAGAAAATGCATGTTGCTTGTACAAACCACCTATGAAAATGGTGGACCAAAATCGAGCTATGCATCGACCTCTGTATTATACAGACTTTGGTTCCAATGCACAGAGTGTGTGTGTGTGTGTTATAATGTATCAAAATTTAGCTTACACATTCGGAAACAAAAAGCTTTAGAACAACATTGAAATATCCTTTGCGTGGCCGCTTTGTAAGCATACACCAACGTGCATTGCACTCCGTCGACAAGCGTCGAGAAAGTGTGTAGTTTTGCATTTGATTGCACCGTGGTGGTTCGTTCGTTCGTTGTGCAGCGAGTAGATTGAATTTGATTCAATTTTTTCCACCATTTGCTAACGCTAGCGAGCGACAAATTGGGTCGACATCCGTCGCGCGGCGGATGTTGTACGCTTTCTACCGTTCCCCAGTATGCCGTGGCCGTGGAGTGTATGGGTGTGTATGTGTGTGTATGTGTGTGGTAGGTACGCGACACCATTTGCCTGCTGTGCCGTGCCGTGCCGTGGCCGCTATCTTGCCCGATGCATCGGCCATAGATGTGACTTCCGCTCCGGTATGCGCACTACACAGTTTGGCGGGTCGGGTCGGGTCGATCGGTGTACGGCCGGAAACCGGAAGCCACACACCGGTTGTTGCACAGGGTGCAAAGTAATGGTGGTGGTGATCGTGGTGGCGGCGGTGGCAAGGGGAAAAGAAAGGTGAAAACACAGAGACCGCTCTGAAGACAGAGCGTGCTAACCAACCCATCGAGCGTCGAGAAGTGCTCTAGCGCGCAACCGGATGTCACCAATTGGTACCCTTCGGCCGGTCGACCGGTGTCGCAGGATGGAACGCAAAATGGACGTGGTGGTGTTCGGTTGGGTCGACCGGTGCCGCAGGTGCGTGCAGGCAGGCAGGTACAGGTACATACAAGGGACAGGGACAAAGGAACACGGGGAAGGAAGCAAACCGAAACCGGGCCCCGAACGGATGGAAAACATCACCGCAACAACCGCAGCGGGACAAGTGAATCGGGCAGCAGTTCCGGAGGCACCCGGTCGGTTGTTGTCGGTTTCTTATTTTGTTTTGTCGCTCGCTTAGCCGTTCTGTGCCGGTTTATTGGTTTCTCAGCACTTTTGGAAGAAGCGCGATTTTGCGACATCATATTTCACCGTTCGATAGCAAAAAGCGTGTACGACCGACCGGAAGCGTACGAACCAACCGTGAGAACGCTTGCACGCAGAACGGTGGCCGAGGGCGGGCGCGCGGACGGGAAGGGTCGTTCAGAAGGATTTCCCGTTAGGGGAAATTGATTCGTGGCGAATCGGAGGAGCCACCGTTTATAGCACTTGAAGTTAGCCATTCTTGCTCAGGCCACGTGTTGCCCTTATTTTATTAGCGCTACTGTTTGCTTAGTCTTAGGCGACTCATTGCGTTCCAGCACGATCGACGATGGATAATGTACCCGCAATTAGCACCCAATTCTTTGCTAATCAGCCACATAGATGGGCATAGATGGCTGGAGTGCGGACCAGAGTAGAGGTTACAAAAGACTTCCTCTATAATTTCGATGATTGCCGGCCGGAAGAACGACGCGTGATCGTGGGCCGTCATTTAAATATTCGATTGTCCTCCAGCGATCGTCCCTCGGTGCATGTGGTCTGATTTATAAATGGAATGTAAAAATAAAGTGAAAACACACCAGGAAACCAAGGACCATAAAACCTGAACCGTTCGTAATCTATCCCAATCTGGGCTGTTGTAGAACGACGAAATCGAGAAGCGATTAACGCATCCGCACTTAGCTAACGTCGTAGCGTCCCAGGAAGGGTAGCCGACGGCGGCGGAGGCGGCTAGTTTGTAGCGCTGTGGGCAAGCGGGGCCAACAGATTTTGGGTTTGAAATTTCTTTTACGTGGTTGTCTGGAAAGGAAATGAGGGAATAGCCTCCTGCCTCTACCTTCCTTTCTATCTGTCACCAATCGGGAACCGGAGATCGAAGGCGCACGGTTATGGCACCTGTAGCGCGTCTCTCCGGCACCGAACACACCGCGATACCATCCATTCGGGCTGGTGTTTTCTTTCCTCCTTTTTTTTTTGGGCGACACCTTCATCGTGTCCAAAACCTTCCAAACCAAGGCACAGACCAAGATGTGGTGTGTGTGTGTGTGTGCGAGTGCGTGTGTAGGAAGCGATGTATCGGTACAACAAGCCAAGAAAGACGCATCGAAAGGGAGAGATCAATGGCGAAGAAGGAAACAAAACATATCGAATTAATATTCAATTCGATAGCTTGAAATGTATTTAATATTCATGAAATTCTTCCTCCCGGAGTAGATATTAATTAAATTTATACATTGATAGAAATGGGTCTCTGTTTTCCTCGGTTTTCTTTTTCCTCCCCATCGTGTAGACTTTCGGTGGATTTGTTCACGTCGTTTCCTCGCCACGCCACGTTTATCGGGTGGTAGTTGTTTTTTTACCCATTTCGGATGCGAGACGCAAGTCTCTAGCGCGCCATTTCGACCGACCGACCGACCCGCCGACCGACCGGCGCGTCCGACGATCGTGCCACGTGAACAATTATTTTATTTCTATTTATTTTCTTCTACCACCATCCCGAAATCGGATGTGGCGTGTGTGCGTGTGTTCGTTTGTGTTGATCGTACGAACAGGCGGATATGTTCTACAGCAGCACGTCGTTGTGCTTCATTAGTGAGGTAACGCATTTGATCTAGGCGGAAGGGATAACTAATCCGTAGCCAAAAAAAAAGAACATATCCAAGGCACCGCAGTAGCTAGTAAATTGTTATACAATTCAACCATGCACGTCTTGCACTTCATTCCAATAATTCAGACACGGATAAAAAGCTCTCAGATAGATTGTTCACGATCATATAATAAATAAATGAATATTATTATCTATAGCCAATGAGTTCATCAAGAATAGAACCGCACCTAAATGGGCAATAGTGAACAAACAAGGCACATAAAACAATCACTTAGGCTATGATTTTGCTTTTTACGATCGTACAAATATCGATTTATGTCTACCACTCGTACAACAAACAGTAAAAAAACACCATACCGAAAAGATGCCAAAGCACTTAGTGCAGAGAAAAGGATGCATCCTGCACCCTTCTTCCTGCTTTATTCCTATTTAATGCTCAGCCTTTTAGAACTCTACCAGCATACCATTAATGTGGTGCGATAAACATCCAGGGACCAGAAAGGATCATGAATGGAGAAGGGCCCACACCAGCCTGCCTACAATTGCTGCGCGTATCACAGCAAGCCTTGAATGGAAACATTACGCGCTTCACCCTCATTTATTATTCAACAAACTTTGTTGTTTTTTTTTATTTTGCTGCGTCGTCGTTGTCCTTCCATTGAACTCATACCCACACACTCGCTCTTTCTTCCCCTTTCTTTCTCTCTCTCTCTCTCTCTCTCTCTCTCTCTTTGCAATGCTGTCGCTCTCGATCTCTCTTTCCGGTACCACTCCACTTAACACCCTTCAGCTTCAGCTGCGCAATTGGCTGCATCCTGCACTGTCGTTCCTGTAGTGGTGGTGTTGCTGTCACTGCTACTTTGATCCTGCGGATCATTATTGTAAGGACGCATCGGGAGAGACAGAGAGACAGAGAAAGAGAGAGAGAAAGAGAGCGAAAAAAAGAAGCGTGGGAACGTCTGATGATCGTCTACTGGATTGCCGATACGTACGTTACGCACCCTTTTTGGGCATGCGCATCTGGCGGATGGACGTCATCGTTTGCGTGTTGAGTACTGGTGGGTGGGTGCTTCATGCCGGAAATAGCAAAAAACTTCCTGCACCCGTGTGCATCTGCAAGAATCGTACACCTTTCCTACGAAAACGCTTCTGTACATCGTTCATAGATCATCAATCTATGATGTACGAGTAGCATTGTACCGTAGTGTGATATGTGAAACTGTGTAACCGTTCTTAAAATGGTTGATTCCAAGCATGTCCCAAAGAAAAAACATGTAAACTTCTCAGCAATGCCAAACTCGACTCCACTTCTCGAATCGGCTTAACCGATTCTATTTATTTATTTGCTAGCTCCTTCCGCGAACACCGCGCGTACTAGCCCTTCGATGCTCTACGAAAACCCGCCACGATGCCGTTATACAATGCGATGCGCAATCATTCGGTAAACTGGCCACTTCCGGTGGTGATAGCGACAACCAGGCCAACCGTTCGTTTTTTTCTTCTCGCTTTCTCTCTTTATTTCTCTCTCTCTCCCTCTCTCTCTCTCTCTCTCTCTCTCTTTCTCTCTCTCTCTCTTTTTACCCCTCTCTACCTCACTCACGGAGCGCCGTCTCTTCTTCGCTCAGATACGTGTACGTGTACAGTAACGCATCGGTTTGTCTCGCGCTGCACAAGCCTTCTTCGATCTTGTTTTGGGTGCGATCGTCCATATAGGAAAGGCATCGCCACAGGCCTTGCTTACGTGGATATAGTCACCCTGGTTAGCCACTTTTTTATCACAGACCGGACCCATCAAGCATCTTGCTTATCGCAGCTCCACCGCACCACCACAAACTGCGTTAGTTCTCCCGTTCACTGTGGTGTGTGCTTCTTTTTCGATACCGTTTCCTGTTCTTTCCCATTAAAAACTACATCTGCTGCTTCAAATGCTTGTGTCGATTACCACTTTTTTATCAGTAAAAGAAGCTTCTAGCCATTCTAACCGCCGCTTCATATCATGACCGTTCGAATATTATGGTTTCTATTTACCTAAGTTATAACGATAGCAGTTTACATTTTTAATGTTTTTTCTGATAAAAAAACTTACGTAGTTGGTTAAAAAGTTATAAAATATAATAAAATAGATCTTAAATATGGTTATACAAGAAAACAATGAAAAAAAGTATAATCAAGAAATGTTTTGAACAAAATATTGTTTCTGTAAAATCCTGCCTCATTCCCTTCGCATTATTCAATTTTTTCTCCTTTCATTTCTTTCATTGAAGTGCACACATCGGGGTTTTTTTGTATGTATCCCGTTTCCGTTTCCGCTGGACTATGCTAATCTAACCGCCAAGCCCCCCCCCCCCCTCCCCCCCATGCGCTCGCTACATTGGTAGAGTGAGTGAGGGGTGTTTGATTTAAACGTGTGCTAAGCCGGTTCCGAGAGAACGTACGTACATACCCTGTGTAGTATTTTCATGTTTTGCCTACTTTTTTGTTTTGTTTCATTCCACTTAGTTTTCTACTGCTTCACTTTGTTCTTCGAGGAGAAAGATTCGCTTAGGTTGATGAGTGAGCGAGTGAGTGTGTTCTTTTCTCTGTTTAGATTATCTTCCCCTTTCTATTCTAGTGACAAACTGGCGAACATTTTAGTGAGCTTTCGACTATCATTTACTCCATCGCACACCGTCGTCTTGTGTACGCACAATAACGTCGAAAAGTTGCGTGTTTGTTCTAACAGCAAGCAAGATTAAAGGTTTGGAAGAAAATATTGTGGAATAAACGGTGGAAAAGGCCGAGAGAGAACGAAAGCAAACACGAGAGAGAGAGAGAGAGAGAGAGAGAGAGAGAGAGTGAGAGAAAGAGAGAAAAAAACACTTCCCTCTATTCGCGCACTACGCGTAAACGATCATCAAGTTGGCTAAACTCGCTCACTCATCCCGTTTGACCGTTCCATTCAAACGGGCGAACGGGCATTCCCTTGGCGATGAGCACAGTAAATGGTAGTAGGCATTGGCAGTCTGTTGAACACATTCTAGACCAATAGTTGTGCCAACATGTGCAACATAAAAAACAATCAATAAATGTATTCTTCCAATATTTTGGTTGCAATATACACTTTACAACATAGCATGTGTAAAACATAACTTATATTAACACGCTGATTGTATTAGCACTGTGTTTGATGCCGATATGGGGCAGTTCAATCTCCCCACGCCCAATGCCCATCGCACATTCGAGGTAGGTTTAGTTGTGCGTTGATTTAAAATCAAAGAGACTCAAAAGTAAGTCACCAATCTTTAGTTTGTTCTTATTTCACTCTCAATCCATACTCGCACAATGCTTATGGATAATTTATTTTGGGGTTTTCTCAAAACGTATGGCAGATTCCAGGAGATTATGTGCGATGCGTATTAAAATGGTAAATAATTCCAATGCAATAAAGCTTTGTAAAGACGAACAATATAAGGGCAACATGCATTCCATAAGCAACATTTGTATCCCGATAAACATGATCTTGTGTGTGTGTGTCTGTGTAGACATAGGATATCATTCAGATGTTTATTTTATAACAATTTGACTATTTAATTCTGCTGGGTAAACAGTTCGTGGACTGGGTGTGTGCTCCAAAACCGCAATCATACTAAAGAGATCGAAAACAGCGTGCGGTCGGTGAGGACGCAAGCGCGCGAGTGAGCGCGCGCGCGCGCGCCACCATACGCAAGAGGAGTGACGGAGCACAGGAAAAAGGGGGGAACGATGAAGGGAGACGATAAGTGTGCGGGGAACTTGCTAACTAAAGCCGGAAAGTACATCCGGTCATGCGCGTATATTTTAATGGGTGTATATTTAAGAGTGCGCGCAGCGCGTCGACTATCGGCTATCGAACGTCGACAGGAAGTGAGCGACTGGTTTGGGGAGCATTGTGTTGTACGGGTACAGGTATGGGGTACAAGACAGGAGAGGAGAACAAGGTCTGAAGCAGGGACGGACGTGGAGTGAGGGAGCAGGCAAAGGAGAAGAAGGGGGAGCTGCCCATAAGCTGGAAACGTCGTCACCATCGTAGGCTCTCTCCCTCATGCGCACAGGGCGAATGAATACGCACGCACGAAATGGAAAGCAAGAGAGTGAGGGGAGGGCGGGGGGAAAGAGGGTAGCGTGAGTTGGTGGAAGATGGAACGGAGAGACGCGCGCAATTGAGGAACGAATCGTGCGAGATTGAAGATGCGAGGGCTCGGGCCCGGGCCTGGGCCCGGGGGGACGCTTACCTACGCATACATGCATACACAATTTGTATTTTGCATAAACGCACTCCGCACCGATCATCCGTCCCATCCCATCACTTGCGTTCGTTCGCTTGCTCGCTCGCTCGCTCGCTCCTACGTTCGATCGTGTCAACCGGAGAGGACAAAATCTTACCGCCACTGGTTACGGTTACTGGATGAATTGAAACGTTTCTGGAAGAGAATCTTCCAAGCAAACGTTATTTAATGTTCTAGAACAGGGGCCTCCAAACTTTTCAGCTCGCGTGCCGCATTGCTTCAAAAATAACTATGTTGAGGGCCATTTGACGCTACCTTTAAATGATGAGTGCACGTTTAAATCTCGTTTTTATAAATACCAACGATACTTGTACAGTTTCGTGTCACTAAAGCTTGATTTTTATCTAAGAAAAGTAAAAAATACATTTTAATTTTAAAAATTCATAATAACATAATATTTATATTAACACTGGCAAAGTCATCGTGGGCCGCATTATAAGCTCTTGAGGGGCGCATGCGGCCCGCGGGTCGTAGTTTGGAGACCCCTGTTCTAGAACAAACAATCATAGTAATGCATCAACTTAAATCATTGGTTGCGTAGCTTTGCTTAACACAGCTAAATGTGTCCAACTGGAGTCAGATACTATTGGTAGAATGTTTAGGAGATAAAGACTCAAAATGTTTTTATCTTTGCATTTTGTACCGTTAATTTAACTGTATCATCAATACTCCTTTTTAGTATACACTTACGTTATTTTGTGATTTTAATGACATAAGATACTGCTTTCAGATGCAAACTGACTTGAAATCATCTGAAAATCATTTATAGTTTAATAATTAACCATAAGGTATGCTTAAGTCACCTGATGTGACTGATTGGTGTACATATGGTTGAATAGTCCATCAAACGTATGGAAAGCTCTGTCTATAGCTGTAACGGGTATGATGTGCGACATAACTAAAAGATATAATAGACACTTTCCCAAACTCGATCGAAACGATCAAGCAAGGCCTTTGAAAGAGAACAGGTCGATGCGTCTCGAGTAAATTGACAGAAAGCCATAGGAAAATGTTTACAGTTATATTGAACATTGTTTATGTTTTGTGAGAGACGTTGCTATGGAGTGAATCAGAGTTTTGTTCAGCATTTTGCACTCATTTTCTATTACTGATTAGAGCAATTAGAATGTTACATGGCTGATACAATCCAAGGATCTCATTTATCCTTCGTCGCCGGGTTATAAGCAAAGGAAGGTATGCGTATTCTACCTGTGTGTGCCGATTCGATGTTTCAATTTACTCTCAGTGGTTAATGGAAAGTTAATAGGGCTTCTCATATCCAGTTGGAACATGTACGGTATTGTGTTGGGTAAATTTGATTCAGCTTCATGAATCTGAAAGAATCTGAATATCGGTTGCAAAGATCCATGAATCTCGAAAGACTTATGAATCCCTAAGGATTCTGGACACTTTGTGATGTTATGTCGTAATCTGTTAAATGAATGGATGTACTATATGGCAAAGATATGAGTTTATCACTCACTCCATATTACATTGATTTATTCATTTATTTACTTGGTCAAATTCGGATTATCGAACCACGTATTTACGTGTTTTTTTAAAAGCTTCTTATTTTTGTCTCAATCCATAAGTTAATTATTATTAGATATCATACATTTTCATGTTGTACAAAGCAAGCTGATATTTTCAACAATACAAAGTATTTATATTTTTAATCAAATTCCACTGTTTTTGACCAAACACTGTTTCATGAATTTGGTATCATGAATGCCATGAATTTGGTTGTCAAAAGTGCGGAATATCGAGGTGCGGATTACGAGGAGCGTGAACTGTGGTACCTTCAAACTCTGCACAATTTATGCAAAATCAACCCTTTGACGAACCCTACACCACAACCCACAGGACAATCGTGGGAATCATTTACAAAGTCAATCCGCCAAACCCCAATCTACACTTGGCAAGCTGATTGCTACACTTGGTCGACCAATTGCTTCTGGTTTCATCGACATGTATGCACCATTGCAAAGCTTTCATTGCCAACACTTATCAATCGACACGACACAGCTCCACACCCTGGATGGAGGCAAAAGAAAAAGAGAATCCATACACATCGGAATATGGTGCTTTCGAAATTTTTGTCGCTTGCTTTCTTTTCGTTTTCGAGGTTGTTGTTGTGTTCCTTGCCTCCGTTTTCTTACTAGCTGTTTCCGTCTATTGCTCTGCCGTGCCCCATGCTAGAGTTCGCATTTCCGTTCGCGCGCGTCCCACTCGTCGTCGGCTTGTGGTCTGCCCCGGAAAAAGGGGTTTCTTTTTCATGCCCATATTTTCCCGTTCCACCACTAACCGGTGTACTAGTATGGGTCGTCGTGTTGGCCAACAGCGTATAATCAAAGCCCTCTCCCCAGCAGGGCTCCTTTGGGGTGTTTGGGTGGAGGAATGAATGCGCGTAGGCGGTTGAATGGAGCAGAGACCGGAGCGTAGGCAAGCGATCCGGCTGCGTGGGACGCACTGGCGTAAGCTGATGGGTGCGTATGTGTCGCCTGCTTTGTCGCGACGAGCGTGTAGGTGTGCGTTGGGGTGTCCGGAGTCAAAAGCAGCAGCAACAACAGCGTGCGTGCGCACAATCGCACCATCCGAAGCATGGAAACGTGGCAAAAAAATAAATAAATAAATCAACCGGAAGGCCCCAGAACCAGAAATCGAGACCGCGGTGTGGTAATGCGATGAGTATCCCCATCATCCCCCTTCCATCATGACTTGTCCCAACCATCTTTGCATACACACACACACACACACACACACAAACACGCACATAGCACGCAGCAGCACACACATACACATACACATACACACATGCAACTGTTCCCATTTACAACGTTCGCAGTGCTTGCTCTGTTGCCTATGCTGTTGGTTGATCGTGTCGTTCGGTAGTATGCTCGATTCATTCATGATTACGTCGACGCAACTACGCAAACCGAGTGCGCGACCTGTCTTGCCGCGCTTTTCGCCATAGCTTCCCCTACCAAACCGTGGCACACCACCCCTGGTACTGCTTGCTGCCGTTTCGCCGGATAAGGTTAGGCGACATTTGTTTCTCGTGAGGCAAAAGAAGAAAGCTAAGCAAAAAAAAACAACAAAAAAAGTACACACAAACGGCACCCAAACGCCTATTCAAACGTATTTATCAGAGTAGGCCGTAGGCCCAAGTGACATCGTGCAAGATTAAATAAACGAATGTTTCAAACGGCAAACCAGCCACAGTGGGATAGAACGAGAGAGAGAAAGAGCGAGAGAGAGAGAGAGCGAGAAAGAGAATACAGCGAGAGAATGGCAGAAATCAGCACAAGGGCGGTCGAAGACGTCTTTTCTACGCGAACAAAGTGTTACTAGGCCCCCCCCTTTGCTAGCAACGAATGTGTACGGCACGCAAGGGAAAAATGGAGGAGTAGGAGGGGGATGGAGAGAGAGAGAGAGAGAGAGAGAGAGAGAGAGAGAGAGAGAGAGAGAGACAGGAGTGGATAGTGGCGGTGTGCTTCATTGAAATTTACATCTTCTCAATTGAAACGGATGACAGTGTGTGGTGGACGAATGGTGGCTGCTGGGAGAGGTATGGAGCGCGTATGGTCAGAAACGCGAGATGAATGGGGGAGACACGAGCACACGCGCGCACACGCCTGTGTATGTGTGCAAGTTTTAGTGTGTACGTGTGTATGTACATGTGTGAGCATGTGTGTGCGTTAGTGTGGGTTGTGGTCGTTTGTTTGAACGACTTACGTACACCTCTCAGGTCTGAACGCGTATGAGCTGAATGTTGCCGATCCACCTCGCGTTCTCCACGTATCCCGCCCCGTTCGCCGCCCCTTCTTCCGCTGGCCTAATACTACTGCAGCCCATTATGAATGTTTACCGGACGCTGTTTACCAGGCAGCGCGTGAAAAGTGAATGAAGTTTCGGCCCGTCCGATGTTTCTCGAAATCCGAAACAGGATGTGGTAGGATGTTGTTGTAGGAGTTCAATGAAATATTTAACACGTTGCACAGGTTGAAATCGAGTGTGCCCAATTGGTTAACATGCCGAGGGCGCGGGTCAGCAAACCTAACAGCGGGTCCTACTAGGTGATCCCGGCGATGGCTACTGTGAATGCCTAACCTCGTACGATCGTGATTTTCTTCTTGCATTCTGATGTGGAAGTATTTCAATAGAAAAGATAAAAATATGCACTTCAAACATCACTCACACCGCCACAAGTGCCCGGCTAGCTCAGTCGGTAGAGCATGAGACTCTTAATCTCAGGGTCGTGGGTTCGAGCCCCACGTTGGGCGACGAATGATGAAGACATCTTTTTCTAATCTTCTTGAGATTTTAAACAAAAATTATAGAATTTGGTAATGCACTTAAATTAAGCGAATGTGTGTTAATAAATTCATTGTACTTGTTGTTTCATTTGGATATCTTCATTGATTTTGTCGTTTTAATTAAAGGTGGGTATATCTGATTCAGATTCATGAATCTGAATCATTGAAATGATTCAATGAATCTGAATGTCGGTTGGCTAGATTCATGAATTTCAAAAGATCCATAGAGCTTTTTTTGTTAGTCATTTTTCTATTTGGCGTAACAACCTAGGCATGCCAGCCTATACAGGCTTTCGAGGCTTCTTGGCAAGTACTACCACGGCAAGTTTGCTATGTTACGCGGAAGCGATTCATGCGAGGCTTGAACCCACGACCGACATGTTGTTAAGTAGTGCGAATCAATCACTGGGGGGATCGCCCAAATTCAATATTTTGAAAATCATACATCTCTAAAGATGCTAAAATTTCCCTGGAGATTTATGAATTTTAAAGTATTCATGAATCTTTGAAGGTTCATGAATCTTTCAAGATTCATGAATACTTGAAGATTCACAAATCTTTGGAGATTAGAATTTGAGAGTAGAATCACACATCGCTGAAGATTCATGTTAATGATTCATTCATGTCATCGCTCATGATTCATGAAACTGAACTGTAGTTTCAATGTTTCATTCATTTCTTCCGTGCAGTAAATCGATCGCACATACGATAACGATCATCGTGGCTCCTGTGGGCATGCAAACATCGTTCTGTTAGTCCCATATTTCATCGCACTCCTTTTGGAACATTTCAAGCCGAATTCGTCTGCACCGTTCGAATTGCTTTTTCCGGTCTTGCGCTTCTTTCGTCTTCGAATGGGGAAATGCGCCTCACTTCCACTAACCATCCGCACCCGCGGCCACATTTTCCACTTCCACAGACACCAACCAAGTTTTCCATGCATCGATATTTATAAATAACTCGTGTTGTGTATCTAAAAAAAACGCGTCCCAATGGCAAATGTTACGCCTTCCACCCAAACATCTCATACGGAGTGGATCAACCAAACAAGCACCATTTAATAGCAGTATACAACAAGCTCACATATTTGTTCCTCTGTAATTATTCTACTACCTACTCCTTTTCACTCGTAATAGTGTTACTCATTTAAATCGATTCCGATGTATGAATGTATTATACTTCTTACTGTGAAAGAAACTAAAAATATCATCATAATATCTCGAGCGATGTGTTTAGCTTATGTGTTTACGATAAAACCTATCATCATATCATATCTCTACCATAAAACTGATCGTCGTCATGCCTGAAGTAACTTTTAAGTCTATGGTATGGTTTACTACAAAAACGATAGCTTATATTAATTAAAAAAATTAGCATCATAGCTACAAATTACAACAGCCTTAAAAGGAAAAAAAAGGGGTTGCACGGAAGCGGTATTTCCGATTGGTTTTAAAATTAGATTTAGAAACATTTGGAGCTAGATCAGTTTGATTGGTGCTGGAAAAATGATCGTGCTGGTGGTGTAAATAATAGGACAAATCGATGTCGTGTTTATCGTACCCATTGCCGCACTGGCTGTGGTTCAGCCAGCTATGCCAAAATGTGTGCCCATTGCACCGGCCCTTTCATCGATGGCAGGTCCGTAGGTGTTATAGTAAAAATGTCTGTTTTCCGAACGCTAAAAATATCACCGATTCATTGATGGAAACGAAAATTCGCCCAAACCGACGACGCGACGGGCTAAGGCAGGTAAGACGATGGCGGGCGACATAGAGGGCGATTAACAGACGCTGCGGCTATGGTCGCGTGTGGGCCGGTGGTGAATGTTATTGAACGGAATAAAGAAAACACCTCCACTTCCGAGTGCGGTGAGTGTAGAATGCCGGGAAAGGACGCTCCGAACCATCCGGTACAAATGGATAAACGAACGAACGAACGGACGGACGGACGGGCGAACCATGCCGGCTCGTGGGCGACAGGAAATAAGAACTGCCGGATGAAGACGGCCCGGAACGTGGAGTACCGTGCGGGTCGGCAAAACGGATGCATGACAAGCCAAAGCCCACACGCACGAGCAGAGGAAACGAAACAGCCGGCAAATGCCGCCTCTGGACGAACGAGGCGCGCGATGTTTTATTATTAGTATCCAACGCGTTGTGCGAAGGCCCGAGCAACGCCGAACCGCCGCTGTCTTGGAGAATCCACCTACGTAAGTGTTCGGGTTCGCATACTTATGGACGGGTTCGTAAAACCACACAGACACACAGACACAGATGGCACGGTTACAGTCAAAACCAACATTACCATCCAGGAGGAGGCCAGCGTGGCCACGGCCCGATGCGCACGCGCACCGTTCGCCCACCAGGGTGGGGAGTATTTCCTGCCCGCACCTACTACACCCAGCGGGCGTGAAATCTAAGGGCAGCTTAAGTGGCTGCTTGACGGATGCGAACAGTCCCACACAGTCCCGGCGGAGGCATGGCGGGGGCGCTGGACGAGGCGGGTATTATTCGTTCGATTCGGCCAACGAAGCCGATTCGGTGCGAGGAGTGTGGGACTGAGCGACATGTTGACGCTTGCCGATCGTCTTCAGAGGCCGGGACGACCGGATTTGGTTTGGAACAGGACAGGACAGTAGCACCCAGCCCCCTCCCGGGATGCCCCCTCTCACTGCTAGATGACAGTTTATACTTGTGTTATGAGCTCAAGTGGGAAGATCTTTGATCGGTTAGCAAAGTCGTTACAGAAAACGATATTCATTGATGACCTCATGGGCTCATGGGTCTTATAAAGTGCGATGCGCTCAAGTTTACACCCTATCCGCTACGTTATGATAAGATTTAAATAAAATGTTTATCTGCTAAGTCATCCCTATTTCGCGCATATAGCAACATCCTTTTTTTGGTCAAAGAATTTGCTCATATTCGATCAAGAACCACTTTCTGGGAGTCGTAATTATGGCTCATATGGTCCAACTGACAGTAGCGATAAAGAAGGTGCGCTTGTAAGTGAAGAGAGCAATAGGACATGTGACGATCATCTCATGGACGTATCATACGATTGGGATCAAATTGCTATGAATGACTATTTCTAATCTATAACTTAAATTCTATTTATTCTCAAACTATGTCTAACTTGAAGAAAAAAAAAGAAATGAATTGAAAGAAAATTAGCACAACACATGGCAGGACGCATTACGCGTTAACATTTTATTACAGTGAAGTTTACTTGTTTTTTACTTGTTGTAACGTAATGTAAAACCCCCAAAACAAGCAAACCAAACACACCACTCCTGGCGCAACAAACGTTCGCGAGAATTCCGTATTAGTCACGAGCCGGTATCAAAATATTGATTTTTGTTCTAGAAATTTTAAATATTTACGTAATATGGCAAAAATTTGGAGTGAACTTAAAATAAAAACATAAAAATGCACGCCCATGGTTGATAGACGTGACCGTGGACGAGTTTAGTTAAAGTTAATATACCGGTACTGCTCAGATGGCGTTACGTTTTACGCATTAATTTTGTCCATCAGAAGACTCATGCATTATTGGCTACACATTCGAGCTTAATTAAGATAAAAGTGATATATTTTAAAGTTCATATTAGTTCATACTAAGCAAACTGTGATTAATTAAGTAGTGAATATATTCCAATGAATACATTATTTATTCAATAGCATACGTGTCGTTCCGTCTAAAGTGGAAGTTATTTTCTATTATTGCAAGTAGATGTTTGTTATTTATGTAATGCAAAGCAAATACATTTTGAACCTGAAAATTTAGAAAATATGATGCATTTTTTAAAGCGATTGGATGGATTAGGAGTGGAATCTCATTTCTTTCTTTTTGATGTCATTAAACGCTTTGTTTTGTTTATTTTCTTGTTCAATTATCTACTTCGTTTCACAATTACTCTGGATAAAATTTAAAATATCTTTTTTAAAACAAGAAAAATACGTAAAAACGTGTTTTTGCATATAATAAAATATGCACAAGTTAAAAGAGTCAAGACTGATCCGAAATGGCTATATACAGTGAACCCTCTCTTATTTGAGAGGCGATGGGACTGTCGAATAAGAGGGGTTTTCAAATTACAGAGGTGGAAAGTGAATGAAAGGTCCATACAAGACAAGAAAGAGACAGAACATTTAGTATGCAGCCTTAACTGTTGCTATAGGAAACTGCGAACAGAATCGCCAATTTGAGCATACATCTTTCAATAACCATGGCAACACCATACACAAATAAGAGGGATACAGATTTCAGAGGTTTTCCAAATTAGAGGAACAAAAATGTACTGGAAATCAAGGGACTGTGAAAAATGTTCAAATAAGAGAGGTTTCTCAAATTGGAGAGGTGTCAAATAAGAGAGGGTTCACTGTATATTATAATTGTCCATTCCATAATCATTATTCCAAAGATGCTTAATTTTATCAATGAAAGAAACAATCCTACCAATGCGCGTTAGCCTCGATGCTCAAGCTTTCTCCTAGCGTGACAACCATCAATTTAAAACTATTATAAAGCCCTTTTGAATTATTAACATTTTCTTACCTAAGAATTCACTCCAATGCGCTCCGATCCTCAGTATGACGTGGTATTTTTTGGAAGATTTATATTACGCAGTCCAATGCCAACACATTCGATGATAGCACTGCCATTTCCTTCTATGATGTTAAATTTGGCCTAAAAGTAGTTGAAAACAAGATTAAACCTTTCGCCAAACCTTGGCTTCGGCATCCAATTTTGCCACCAACCTTTGTCATCAGCTCCGTCACATAGATTGCCGTTTTGGTATGCATGGTCAACGGTTCCGTCCGGATGCGGCTCGTCCCGTCAGCCAATGCCATCAAAATGATCATCATATCTTGCACGTGTCGATCTATACAGGCACCAACGGAGATGGCGCTTTGGATCTCGTGAGCTGCTTCCTCCCCGCTCTGGAAACCTTTCTTCCTGGCTTCTCCAAGTGCCGAACCGCCAAGAATGGCTCCAGTGCTCGTTTCACAGCCAATACTGCAAGAATGAAAGAATGTTTAGCAACATTGTTGGCAGATGTTAGCGGTACCTTTGCTTTTGAACTTACATGATACCGGAGCAATTGCCTTCCGGTGCCATGTCCATACTTTCTTTGTAGACTTCTATATCTGCCCTACTGTTGGCAATTTGGTTGAGGATCGATTTAGCACCGCTAGACATTTCGTGTGCAATCTAAAATGTTGGTAATGCTTCAGTTTGTTACACTTTAGCTAATTAAAAACGAGAATTAGAATTACCTTCAACGGAAGCACACCGGCGACATAGCTCCATCCAAAGAACCTGGTAACAGAGCCCACATCAACCATAGTGACGGGCCTTAATGATTGTACTGGTCTTACTTCTATCACACATTGTCCACCGCCTTTCGGAAAATAGCCCCGCCGAATCAAGTCGAAATCGAAGCTGGCACCGAATCGTTCCATATTGGGCCGAAATATTTCCGTCAAGAAATCCACCTGCGGAGCAAGATCCGTGTTTGTACCTCCACGCAAATCTAGCGTGACTGGACCGGAGCTGAAGATAGCAACGGGTAGTGTAGCTTGAAGGAGCAAGGTAATGCTTCTGAAATGTTCCAAAATCAAACCAAAAAAGTTTGCATTTAGATCTTCCTCTACCCTACGAGAAGCTTACCCTGCAGTTTGAATGTGACCGACAAATCGCCCGTGCTCAATATGTCCAGGGTAAAACTCAATCTCGGTCGATCCGAGACACGCTTTGTATAACCTGCCTTGACAAATATCTCGCATCAGCTCTACCCCAGCTAGATGTTGCGCTGCCAGTCCCGGTTTCTTGCGCCCTTGGCGGATGTTACGGATGCGTACCGGCGTCTTGGTAAGCACGCTAAAGCACAATGCCATCCGTAGGATCTGTCCTCCCTGTAGAGTAATGGAGTGCACAGGCAAATTTAGCGAACATCTAAAACAGAAACAAGGAAACTTACTCCTTCCAAGACACTGCCATCTATTTCAAATAGATGGGTATCCGCCATTCTGTCCAATGGTTTCAGCTAAATTCTAGGTGCTAAAATTGCTTCGCTGCACAGAGCACTTGATAACCTGTCACAACAATAACAAAGATATTTGTTGCAGCTGCACACATTGAAGATCGGACCATCGTCAAGACATTTCTTGGAACAGATTATTTTGCAAATAAAAAATTACGTAGCTTATATATCCGACTTCGTAAAGTTTAAAAATGTACAGACATTTTCATGAAATAAAATGAAAACATATTAAAAGCCCTCTACCGCATAGTTAAGCTGCGGTCGCAGTCTTCGATTGGACTGCAGTCGTGGATAGAAGGAATGTGCCATCAATTGACAGTTGAGATCGAAGAATAGAAACACTTTATTTACTCCGAAAATCGAAAAAACCTATTTGCACATTTACTCTGATAATAGCATATCTCACTGTAATTACAGATAATAATCCCAAACAAATCTAAAAAAAATATTCAAATCTGTACAACGAAACAACTGTTGTCGTTTTATTTTGCTACTTGGGTATTCACACCCCACCTACTGTGTTGCCCAACCTGATGCATTGCAGATCTGTCACGCTAGGCTGCTGTCAAAATCGGTCGGCAACAAATTCGCCATTTTCGTCAGGCTGTGCTTCACTCGTCGAGGTTGCATTTTCGTTCGTGCGCGCCAGTAGTCAAATTCTGTTGGGCTTGCCGGCGGGAAATCTCTCAAGTGCGTAACATTAGATTCTGATTATTGAATTGTGTTTAATTTTGGTACACGTAACAAAACGTACCCTCAGCTGCGTGAATTAATTATGCTGCTTGCTTTCTAAATTTAGTTGCTTGTCCCCCTCCCTATATCGTGTATCCTTCTGTGCATAGTGCGTCAGTGTTAATTTTTTTATCAAATGTGTGTCCTTGAAAGAACATTCTTGCGGATATATGGCACGCACCTTGAGGCCGCCTCCCATCTTGTTCTAAGTTCTGTTGCGCGTCGTGTTCGATTTGTTAGACACGTTTGAATCCTTTCGCTTGGAACTGTTTGGCCCCGAGCATCGTGTACGAAGTGTTAATGCAAATTCAACAATGCACAACTGATCTGAAAATATGTCCTTTTGTTAAACAACCCAGACAGGGCCGTGACCCCTTACGTTACGGTGCCGTTTTTCGAATGCAAGACACGCTGCGTTAAAGTAAAATTCTTTTCTGTCCTTATTTTTATTTCCTTTCCAATGCTATCGTATTGCCGGCCTGCCACCCGTGTAACGATGACAACGATGCTTCGCCGGTGGTCCAATCCATACGCCTGGTGATTACGATAAATTGTCATTACATCATCTTGCGGGGAATCACCGGCCAAACATTAGGCAGAAAGAAGAAGCAACAGCACATAAAACATCGCCATGGCTAACAAAGTGGAAGAAATTCGAGGATCGATCGAGTCGTCGCTGAAGGACGAATCGAAACCGTGGACACAATTCTTCAAGCTTGCAGAGGAGAAAACGAACGTGCCGCGGCTATACATATTTCTGGGTGAGTAGAAACCATAATTAAGTCGATTCGCAAGAAAATGCTCGGTGTCCGTGGCCCGGCTAAACATGCCGGGGGAACCCCGTTTCAAACTACCACTTGAACAACGGGACGAGATGGATGGCGTCGCCCTTCCCGAATGACGTACTTGAGAGGTGGTGGAACAGCATTCTCTGAAGATATTTTTAGGACACGAGCCAGCACACCGCTCGTGAACAAGCTAACCGGAAAACAAAAGTGCTTAGCTTGGCATTTTTCCGGGGATATAATGAAGAAGCGTGGCAAAGCGATCTGTTTTCCACCATGCAAATGATTGCAGCATTAGTGTGCTCTTTAGTGTAATAGAAATAGAAATAGAAAAAATCAATCCAGAAGTTCATATAAAACGGGTACAGACAGTAGCTACTTCTATATCTCTACCTCTTTGCTGTGTCGTGCTTGAAGCTGCATTGTGTTAAGCAGTACCTGTTTGACATGATAATCATTACTGTAGTCACACATGGGCTGGGACAACACCGAACACTGCTATACGTACGGCGAGGGTGCATGCATCCGGATTGTGTTACACAACCGATGAAAATTGCCCAGTAACGCTCACATGCATCCAAACGCTGCTGCCATCATCACGACCCTCCCCATGCCCACATACGATGGACAATCAGCGGTATATATTCTATAAAAAAACGCCCCTCTCGTGCAAATCATATTAATGATTTTTGTCGCGTCGATCACAAAATGCGCACAAGTATGGTAGAAGGTGTTGTTGATGCTGTGGGACGAAAAATATTGATATTTTCCACAAGTAGATGTTGTTTCTACCTTAAAGGCGTTAACGTTGTTTTTCAAGTTGAGCGATTAACAAATTTTCCACGGCTGTGAAGAAACGATTCCATTTGTAGTGTCGATTGAATTTGTAGTATCGAGCAATTCGAAATTGAAGGGTCATTTCCGTTTTTAGACCAAACAGGACAAAGGTATAGTTTACCCTTTAGTTTAGACCCTTTAATAATGTTGCTTTTATTTTAAACCATAGAGTGGGGATTTTGGGACGTGTTAAAAGTTTACCTTCTCTTATCCAGTCTTCTTATCTCGATCTTTACATCCTGATATCAGCCCTATTTACAGTAGAGAATCTTTCCACCATGTGCTTTGTTGCACTCCGGATTCAAATGTATTTGTCACTGCAACTTTTTGCATTATCTTATCTTCTGAACAGTGATAAGATTATTCTTCTAGAATTTCGAGCGCCAAGTTATCTCTTCGTTCTTATCTCATCGTTGTTCTTATCAAAGTAGCAGCGTAGCGTACCGACAAAAATGTATTTGGACTTGCAAAAGAAATAACTTTGCTCAATCAGCAAATGCTGTCATCGGTTTCACGGGTAGAAATAGCGATGTTTTTGTCTCTTTTAGTAGTCATTTGAATGAATCACTTGACTGAAATATGTGATCATCAACAATCCTGCAAGTACTATAATTGGTATAATGATTGAAGCACAACTGATTGAGTTTGGCTTTGTTTTGTCTTTAATTATTATGTGTTGTTGTTTTGTCTAAGACTTTATTTTCTACACCCTTGTAAACGTAGTACAAACATACAACACTTGTATTAACGCTTTATTGTTTAGCTGAAATTGTATTCGGTGCTTTATCACCTCGGCTCAATAACGAACATATGAATGCGCAACTAAAGAGTATGCATGATAATTTAGATGCAAACAAAAGCTGTTCGGGTGTACCTGCATGCAACGATCTCAACGGGGTATTCGATTTTTACATTCAGTCGTCGAAATTGGCAGGCAACAATTTGATACATTTTTAAATACGTCTGTAGGCGACTTGCTGTCTACCGTCGCGTCAGGTACCGTCGTAACGGAGGAGGAAGGCACCTTTAAATCGATCGGTTCCCCTATAAAGCTTAGAATGGCGTAGTTTAGTTGTAAGAAATTGCGCTCGATGTCGATATTTTTTGCGTAATAGTTTGATTAAGTACATTAATTTGCTACCAATTTTACTATACTGCACACTTGCAGTGCTTTTTTGCATTGATGAGTGATCACAAAACGTCAAAAGAATAAAGACAATTTGAAAGTTATTAGTAATTTTACAATAACTACTGTGTTTTATCAAAATATAAATATAACAATATTCAATTACGAAACATCATTCAATGACCCAAAGAAATAAATGTTATAAATATGTTATAAATAAATAAAATTACTGTTAACAGTGGGTTACCTTCACCGATTTACCTACTGTTTTCATTATGGAGGGGTTTTGTCCGTGTAGCAAATTAAGACTTCAAGGCTTGACCCTGCAGCGATGTGTGATTCGCATCCATGCTGAATCGCGTGTAATCATTTTAGGAATTGATTTTTCCGTTTCAGTATGTACGGAATTGTTACAAGGTGGGTGCGAGTCTCGTGTTAGGCCTCAATGGAACTAACCACAGTTGTCGCTCCTTGTTCACCCAGTGCGCGCACTCCATGTTTGCCTGTAGATTCCACATGGCGTTTTAATGGAGCACGGCTGTTGTGACGTGTAGCGAGCCACCAGCAGCACACTGCATAAAACAACATTTGATAACGAGATAGTAAGCGTTCCCTTCGTGCCACGAGACGGAACTCGCGGGCGCCAGCCGAAGTTGATATGCGTGGCGGCGACCATGGTGACAACGACGATGACGAAGACGAAGAATACCTGCCTTGCCAAATCATCAATCGATCGTTGCGTTGCCGGTGGTGTAGTCGCCACGAAGCCGGGAAAGCTGAACCAACTCTTTTCAGTGGTTTGCAAGCTTCTTATTTTTCGCCGTACACGTCAAAGTGTCTCACGCTTACTTTCGGGCCGCGCTGTAGCAACGAATCGACCATTGCTTTGCTCTTGACAACAGCGGATCCGCGAGTTTGAGTAAAACAGATGCATTTGATTTACGTACAGCAGTTTAGAGTAGAACTTTGAACTCGTATCACCGCTACGGCGGCACACACACACTGTGTGGTAGTATTAATGCATCCATCACCATTAGCCAGCCTAACAATGCTTCGCGCAACTTACAAACAATGCACCGAAGCTTGATAATAGCTCACGTGAAACAAAGTTCCCTAAGCTATACTTCTGAGAGTATTAGTGTGGAAGATAATCTTCTCATCGAAAAACGGCACCTAATAGAACTCTCACAAAACGCGTGTTCATTATGCAAGTAAGAAACGTGTTTCGTTTTTAAGGGAGTAGTCTATCTTGAGAACATGTGCTGTAAATGTGATTTGGTTTATTTCTTCAACACTTCACGTTTTATCCTTCTTTTTGTTCAATAACAAACGGAAAAATCACATCAATTTTATATGATACTGGGTGATATGTTTGACATTTTTGCGTTTTAAATTTACAACTATTTACCGATAGCGAGCGGTATGATAACCTGAGCAAAAGTTGGTTTTTGTTATCAAGGGTTAATACGGTAAATTTTTGTGTATTAGTTTTAACTTGTTGATAAGCTTGCGGTTCATATCTACCAAATAAATATGTTAACACATGAATCATGAATGATTACACTCTGATACATGGAATTCAAATATTGTGCTCCGCTACCCTCAAAGCGGGGGCCAATCCAAACTCCCTTAGCTTTGTCTGCGTGTGTAAATGTGTAAAGGGCAACAAACGCGGCAAAGGAAACGTTCTCAGCCAGTCTCCTCAGTGGACTGATATTGTGGACCGGTTTAAGCTTTGTCCATAGCATCCGTCACAATTACCATCGAACAAGCTCTAGCATTTTGTGCTTAGTCAAGCAGCAAAGGTCTTTCTGCACGAAGCAAGCAGGGCAAATCGACACTCAAAAACAATCGCGAGGCTGCTTCGCCGTGTGTGTAAACGGTTTCTTGTAGGTCCGTGCAGGTCTTACTGAGCTTCAGGTTCAGTTCTGTATGAAGTACGCAAAAAATCGCCCGTGTGCAGCAAACGTGTAGTTCATCAAAACCCAATCCACTGCAGGCACGAATTGATTTGTGATTTGCTATAGAAAATGTTAAAGTGATAGTGATATTAAAGATGCGATCGTATTAAAAAGCATTTCAGCATTATTTTATTAGCTGTGTACAGTTGAATTGCAACAACTGATGCTGTTTAAGGGATAAAAGCATCACTTTTACTTTTACTAGTGGAATTTAAGCGAAAGCTGCATGTGAACCGAAGGATGAAATTCGGTCCAGTTTCTTTGGAATACCTTTTCCTTTTCACACACACACACACACACACACACACACACACACACACACACACACACACACACACACACACACACACACGTTACGTGTACACGAATAACCTGCACTTCATGATGAAGTTTAAACGTGAAGGAAAAACTTACGTGGTAGCCTATTATTGCCACGTAATACATTTGGCCCCAAAAACGTTGATTAAAAAATGCTACCCGTGTAAAGCTACCAAACAGAAGAGGGCAAAGATTAATTATTTCATATTAAGCGTGTGTTGAGCTTTGCTTGTGCAATTAAAAGTGAAATGTGTCCATGCAGCAGTAGAGAAGCAGCGCATATTCATCTCATCCAATGTGTTTTCTATCGCGCTAGGCTTATCGCGTGAAATATTAAATTGAGAGAGCAATCACGCTGGCAATAGTTCGCCGATAGAGCACACAATCAGCTGTGAGATTAGTGGGCTGAACCCCAACATACTATATGCATTCAGTTGCATTGCTGCAATTCACCTTTGATGTTTGATGTGTGAGGAGGTTGAACGAATGCTCGTGGTGCTGGTGATAGGGAAAGGCTTCCATTGCTTTCAAGTTCAAGTTTACGGGGACCATGCGCAAGTGTTAGAAAGTAAGGAACGATTGTGTGTTTGATAGCGACTGTAAGCATGCAATCTTGAACATAGACTCTGTAGTAGCTGTGAAGTGAAACCGTTGCAAAATTTGCACACCGTCGTCTTGCAAGGGAAAATGGTTCACAAAATTTTCGAGCAAGAGATGCATATTTTTTCTGCGATCGTTCAACGGTGATTTATGATGGAGGCTATATTTAGAAATCATGGGTTTTAAGCAGTACATATCGCTTAAATATAACGC
This sequence comes from Anopheles gambiae, assembly GCF_943734735.2. NCBI lineage: Eukaryota > Metazoa > Arthropoda > Insecta > Diptera > Culicidae > Anopheles > Anopheles gambiae. The sequence continues at coordinate 67,491,021 of NC_064601.1, read as the reverse complement.
CACAGTGCAGTTGTCGTGGCCAATAAAACGTATTGAAACAAGTGAAAATCGGACGGCTGCATTCTTCCATCGCTAGCCATCGTCGTGTTAATGCAATTAAAATGCGCGTATATCTTACCTTTTCACTTTGTAAATGCGCATTAAAACAAGCTAAGATTTAGTGCAACTTATTTATGCAACTTACATGTTTACATTTTGTATAACGGCTCTCAACGGCAAATCTTTCCTGTAGCTTTTCATAGTTTTGTAGTGAAAATAGTCTTGTCTATTGGTGTAAAACAGAGGAAAACTCACTCACCGACCTACAAAGCCACTGTGTTGGAACAATGTAAAATCACTCAGGTGTAAACAATAAACTCGTAATGCCTGGATCGAATGAAAAGCGAAATTTGATCTCAAGTCGAAGCTGTAATGCTTCCTTTCCCTATTCGTCCATGCGTTTGGGTATGAAAATGTCTCACGATTATCGTATAATTTTTATAGTGAAAGTTTTTGTTTAGCTAGTAATGTGGCTTCATGATTAAATTTTCATGATAATTACCTTTAGCTTGTGTTATTTTTTTTCTTCTTCAATCTATTAATTAGGTTACTTAATTTTATCATTTCGATGATCGCTATTCGATTATGTGTATCCCGCTATCTGAATGCTACCTTTGAAAACCGACCTTATAATATAACCATTCCGTTTATAGACGGTTTCAATTTCTTTTAGTCGCCGGTCTTTTTTTTCGTTTTATTTTCCTACGTATAATAATGTACTCTTTAGGCGGATTTTTGTCCTATGGCCATAGGTCACTGTATTATTAGAATGGCGGCTATGTCGTGTCTGGGTGCCTTACTAACCATTTTTCTCTCGCAATGGTTACGTACTGGTTTCATTTTTCTAATGGCTTAACAACACCTGCCGTAGGAATCTCATCGCGTATCAAAGATCGTGGACGGTCGCTACCCGTTATGAAGTAAGGAAAGAGGAACTGGCCAACTGGCTTTAATGATCAGAAAATGCTTGTCTTTTGACACATAGACCGACTCGACGCATATCATTCTGTTTTACACTACTAGCACACACTGCTGACGATCGTATACTATGAGACAAATGACAAGCGTTATTCCTTTCTTTGACCGGTCTTTTTGGCCGGCGTCGTTTGTTGCCAAGCGTAATTTAGAAATGCAGCAAAACACGAAGCAACTGTACAAAAAGCAACAACAAATATTTAAAGTTAAGGCGGCACACATTCGACATGAAGCATTGTCGAAAAGAACAGTCTGATGTACTTAGCCTAGCTAATATATATATTGTGTGCGAGTTGAATCGTATCGTGCGCATGTCGTGGGAAAGTCGTCGAAAATCACGGCTTTGGGCCAGTAACAAAAGCAGCATTTAAAAGTAGCTTCTAGGGTTGATCGAGCGAAAAAGTATTTAGTGATCGGGAGTGATCTAGACAATCGTAGCGGCAGAGAGCGAACACGTCTAAGAAGCAATGTGATGTTTTATTTAATTCGGAATTTAGGTAATTTATAAACCAGGCAGGATAAGTGCAGTGTTATTGTTCAGCACAATTCGAGCAATTACAGCGTGTAGTTTGTAAACGTTGATCTCATTAACGCGAAGAGTTTTAATTAAAAGAAGTGAAAATGCCACGCCAAGATGGAGCAGAGGCAGGAGCGCCGAAGGATAATTCAGGCTACATTGCGCTAGGTAATGAACATCTTATCAATACTTTTTTTTCACCTATATTAACTGCCATCGAACAATTGAAGCCACATGATCGAGATCAAACGTGGGTTGTCGCGACGGACGTATATTATTTCTTCACTCATCTCTCAACGCTGACCGTCCATTGCGAGTCTGAGTTTGCAGACAGCATTCAATCAGCTACTAGCGTGCCTTTATTATGTGCCGCTAGGTCCCTAGGATATACTATTAATAGACATCTGGTTAGCTTCACACGAGACCGGTCAGATGGAGTGAAGAAGATCGAGCCGGTCACGCTGAGTCCCGTTTATCCTAGCTAGTTGTTGGTAGTATTGCTGTTCAATCTGATTCTGCTGTACACACTACTACGGTTATTGCAAAGAAATTAGATGCATTGCGGTAATGCACTGCATGTACTGCATGTTTAGCAATAATGTGAGTATTGGCTATAAAATATTTGGCAAAATTGCCGCGAACGCACACAGATTTGCACGACCATTACAAATGTCATCGTAAGACAAGAATAGCGTGCTAATACGGTTGACGTAACAATTATGAAGCCATACAACACTTACTCAAGCTTAGTCGGACGCGCTTGATTGAAACTAAAGACTATTTGATTTCATTTCCTGAGCAAAGAAACTGATCTTATGTTATGCGAAATATGATCTTTCCCTACGTGTAAGGCTTATTTTGCTTTAAGAGCAGTTGAATGTTGACTGAATAACGTGCAGTAATTGTGTAATAGAGCATAGATAAGCGATGGGACATGTGCTGGACATTTAAAATTGGGAGTTAGTGCAACACTATATATGAGATTCATCCATTAATAACTAAATTACTAAAAGTTTTTATATTTTGTCTAAGCCTTATTGTTCGGCCTATTTTAAATAACAATTTATCAAATTAGCAGACGATTTAATATAAAAAATGTGTTTTTCTTTTAAGGTGGCGTGGCCGTCGTTATTCTGTACCTTGCCTTCGGCTATGGAGCTCAGATCCTCTGCAACGTGATTGGAGTGGCGTATCCCGCTTACATCTCGATGAAAGCCATCGAAACCCGCACGAAAGAGGATGACACTAAATGGTTAACGTACTGGGTAACGTTTGGCGTGCTGTCGGTGTTCGAGCACTTCTCCTTCTTCCTGGTTCAGATCATCCCGTTCTACTGGTTGCTGAAGGTATAGTTGGAAAATAAAACCCATCTATATTAGGTTATAAAAATTTCAACTCACATTCTCAATTTCTCTATCTATAGTGCTTATTCCACATATGGTGTATGGTACCGATGGAAAACAATGGTTCCACGATCATGTACCACAAGGTTATTCAGCCATACTTCAAGAAATACGAAAAAGGTGTGTGAAATACGAAAAAGGTTAAGTGCTTTTGCAATGTGCAATAAGAGCATTTGAATAATGTGCATATTTTTCCTATTATTATATTTTAGTTGCGGACAGCTTCATTAGCGACACCACGGATAAGCTGAAGCAGACGGCTGGAGAAATGATCTCGAAAGTCAAATCAACCTAACTCGCACATCCTGCTGCTGCACTTCTCCCAACACTCACAACACACATACACATAGCTATAAAGGACCCTCCCGACCTCTAAACCCTTTCGATGACGGACGATCGAAGTTTGCGACATTAGAAAAACAACTGTTAGCAAATGGACGTAGCAGAGGGAATGAGCAAGACGAAAAATTATATAAGTCATTCGCCATCGTGAATAAGTATACCCGTTGTAGTTTCATTTGTGTCTCCTCGAGAACGAAAATTGTGCTGCTGTTTACTGATGGCCGCTATGTCACCGTACCTCCGCAAACGCTTGAGTGCGAGCATGCTTGTGCATTATTTTTAAAATTGTATTTGCCTTTTTATGTTCAACTATTGTCTCACTCCAAACGTCGAAGTCGTTGACCCTTTGCAGGCTTATTGTGACGACTTTGTTTGAATGGTGAAGTCGTTGCGAGTAAAAAGAATAGCGAAATATAGTAACTCTAAGATAGTAGCGGCACAAATAACACAAATTGAGAAAACAAAAAACAAATAACAAAATTATATCATCGACCAACAATGAGTGTATGCATTTTTGAAGAGAAGTTTTATTGAAGAAGCTATCTAACTATGCACTGCTTAAATGAAACGCATCTGCGGTGGATCTGATAAGTGTATCTGAGACGTACATTGAATGGCGATCTCTCACTGTCGTGCAGCTAACCTGGCTAAGGACTGGGCTACAATGTTGCATATATGGCACCAAGACTCACAAGAATCAAGAAGACGTACTTGGGCTTGGGTCTGTTGAGGAAGCAAGATGTCGTCTGCTGTGCATGCCGGGATAACGGATTGGCAGACGATACTCCAGCATTAGGCCAAGACCGCAAAGCGGTTGTAGTGCCGAATAAAGTACAGTGGAGCGCCGTTTATCCGGGTTTCTCGGGACTTGGCTTCGCCCGGATAAGCGAATAACACGGATAATGAGTCAAATCATATATTTTATCACGAATTCTTGGTTAGTTTTTGGAATTTTTTCTTATTTTTTGATAAAATAACCCAGTTTTTATTAACTTCATGTTTTTCGAAAGAAAATTTTTAAAATTTGCCATGAATTATAGTGATTTTTTTGTTATGACAATGTGCTCTTATAACCGCTTTTTCAAATATCCTCATAACCCAATGTCACTTTTGTATTGAACTGTCATTTCTCAACAGCACGGATAAACGGAAAGCCGGATAAAAGGTACCCGGATAAACGGCGCTCCACTGTAATTAACTGTTCTTGAATTCGTTCTTTTGACCGTCGCCCATCTCAGAAATATCGTACGTGTTACGAATCTGAATTTAATTCTTGTTATCTCACAATATGATCAAACATAATTCACTAATCCGAAAATTTAAAGTGCAGTGTAGTACAGGCGGTCCCCGAGATACACGGTACCTCTTATACGCGGATTCGGAGATACGCGGTTTTCAAAATTTGACAGTTCTTTGAGCAAATTGTACTGATTTGACACATCCATTGTGAAATACCAAATAATTTCCGTATTGATCAAATGTAAAATACCATTTAAAAAGGTTTAAAACTGTTCAATTCATTAGAAACATATCAAATAATTAATTTGGTGGCTAAAACCACCCCCTGCTTGCAAAATTGCACGAAAATTAGTGATATTTTGGCTGGAAATCACGAGATTCGACTTACGCGGAAATTCGAGATACGCGGTATTTTGCGGCCGTTTTCGGTCCCCAATAACCGTGTATCTCGGGGACCGCCTGTATACCAAAATCGATCGATCGATCGAAGTAAATATATGATCTTTGTAAGGACTTTTGAGGTGGCATTCGTTAACCCAGGTAGAGATTTACCCAGAGAGATTCGGGCTTTTGTTCTCCGTTTCGATTTAATCTTCGCGTCGGGACAAAACAATGATAATGACATATTTTGTGAAAAGCAAAACGGCTTGCAGAACGGGCCAAAATTATTTTCTTTTAGTAACTGTTTGCCATTTCATTATGGGTTTGTGCATTTTCTAAAAATCGTGGGACTGTTTTAATTGGACTGTGAGTAATTGTTCAGTAGCCGGATGTGCTATTGTTTAATACTTATGTATCATTTGTTTTCTTTGCAAATTTACGTCGAATTAAACGTGAATCTTTTTTTCGACTAATTGGAAGGGAATATCCATTCCACGCTTTATTATACAGTAAAATCTATGAAAAGACCAATTGCGGTTTCTTTAACTGTTGCTTGTTGTACTATCGACATTATCCGAATTTTTTACCGCATTGATCTGTGCAAGCTTCTCAGCCATTTGTCTATTTCGCCAGGCGGTCATATAGGTCCGCGGATGGACTGGAAGCAAGCCGGCAATACCTGTGCAAAAGAGAACGTATTATGTCCAAAACGGCTACGGAGTGTATATGAGGTTGGTTACCTAATAACTCCGCCACCGGCTTCGATATATGGGCTCCGCTACCAATCCAATGACGGATGCGTTCATAGTTAAACGATACCAGCTGTTCATTGTGCTCGTTTGGAATTGGATCATACGTTCCCACTTGTTCAATGACTGGTTGGTATTGATCTTTGCGGCGCTGTAAGTAAAAATTGTTATCAATTGCCGTTTCGTGTACACAGCCGAACGATACCAAAACATACCTCCATTACTACAATGTGGAAAAAGGGTCGATTTGTACATCCTTGACGCACAAAGCGAATTGTTTTTGCTGACCGTGCCCAAAATCTTCCCGTACCACTCGCAGCAGCAAGCGACATTTTAAATTGCTGTAAAATTTCCGCTTTTCTACAATATGCCTGTGCTGTTTTGCAATCAATCGCGTGCCGCTAATGAAAACAACTCAGCGGGATGTCATGCGCTGAACGATGTCAACCGTGCGTACGGAATCAACGAATACAGTGAATCGCGTGGATGACATTTTATGCAAATTTACATTTAACCTTATCAAAGCAAACGGTGTTTTTCTGTAAGAAATCGATGCTTCATAGGAAAGTGCTAGTCGGACAAGGATAATTCTATAGATCTGGTTTGTTCTGGAATTTCGAGTGAAGTGCTATCTCAGAAAATCACGATGGATTCGCGAGCCATTGAAGAACGTGTTTCGAAGAAACCGAATGGGGACGGCAAAAGGAGCACTAGAGGCATAAAAACGCAAGAAAAATACATTATAGAAATAAAGAATGCCGACCTCCGACAAAGAGTAGCCACGAAGCAATCATTGGTGGACTGTTGGCGAAACAAAAACTAAAATTATGTTGGATATGTTTAACGATGAACTACAAAAGCGGATTAGTTAACCATTTTGCAATTTCGTAGAATGGAATAGCGGTACAGCGAGCAGGGCCAAATTAAATAAAGAGTGAATAAAAACCTGAATCATCTTACACACTACCGCGAACGTCTCGTTACCGTTCTTGTTTTTTAAGTGTTGGTGGCCATATTCATAAATTCGATGTACAATACATATAAAAATACGATTAACTAAAAAAACTCTGCCATATCGGTATTTCGGTTAACACAAATGGGGTGTTGACGAAGGTAATGAAAATGGAAAGCATATGAAAACATCTCATCAAAATTCTTTGGTTTTTACGGCTTTATTATCCTATTTACACTAAATACCTTTAATTCACTGTGCATTCTTCTTTGCAGCAATCTAACCTCGTGCTCATGTTAATGCGCTGAACAGAAAAAGAACAGTGCCAAACGCTTTCTGATCGTTGAAATCAACCAAGATAGCTTTGATTTTCGGTAGCACATCAAATAGTATTTTAGTTTTACCTTTCGTGTTCTTGGAGGTGGTTACAAAATGGACATTTTATTAGATAAATTTCTCAATGAAACCCGCTATTCGTATCGAACGGTATATTACCCCACGGATTTAATGCTGTATTTTGAAAAGCATCATATATTTGAAATAATTTTTGTAAGTATTTTTTAAGTCAATTATCTTGAAATAAAACAAAGGAAAAACAGATACATTTTTAAAGCTCCCCATATTACAGGATTTGATGATAATGTTACAAAAAGATCGCCCGCTCAATACTGAACAATACATTGCAGAACATATTGTAGAAATTTCGAAAAAGTACAATCAAATTAATACGTTTCTTAGCCTTGAGGATAACGAAAGTAACGCGTGATTTGAATAACATGCTTCCATACACATCTTTATTTAACAAACACATGTTTTTTTCGCAGAAACCGAACGTTTGCTTCAAACATTCCAACGCAGCGATCAATACTATCCCGTTATCGAATTACAAGATTCGTTAACAACCACGTTTCTTGAAGCGCTTAATGATAAACTACGATATTTAAAGCTTCAAGATAAACATATAATAATGTTGGGTGATCGAAAAACACTAACCTTGGCAAAAAAGCACTTCCACTTCCACGAAACGCTGTACGTCAAAAATGAAAAATCGCTTCAAAAGACATATTCATTTGTGACAGAGCGCATTAAATTACTCCAAATTGATCCACATCATTCTGCTATCACATACGGCCAACGTATTGTGTTGCTTGGGCGTCCTGGTTGTGGTAAACATCGGGTTGGAAAATGGTTGGCAGAAAAGTTGAACATTTGTTTAGGTAGGGTTTGATTGTACTGCAAAATTCGCCATTTTTAATCTATCGTTGTTATAGTTTCTGCTGCTGATTTGGTAGCACAACATGAGCGTAATTATGACTGCTTCGGAAAGGCTCTCGATTGCGGATCACTGGAAAACGTACACACGTCCGAATTAATAACGTCCATTGTGCAACATCGACTCTTGCAACCAGACTGCATTCAAAGTGGATGGATTTTACTTGATTTCCCAAACACTGCTGACGACGTCACTAACATGTTCCAGACGATGGCAGTTCCAAAAATGTATGTACAAAAAGGTTTTAGCTTAAACGGAAAGAGTAAAAATGATTTCATATTTATTTTGATCATGGATTATGATTGGCAGAGTGTTAGTGATTGACGCCGATGAATCAGTATGTCGGCGTAGAAAATTCTCCCGCAGAAAATGTGGCCAGGTGAAGGCTGATTGTTGGCAAAGAATGATGTTCGAAACAGAGGTAAGCAACTTTCCATTTCGCGGACGCACATGCGTCTCGAATTTTATACTAAATTCAGATTTCTTTGCATATTTTTAGTTACATTTTTTCAATATTTCTCATCCCCGAACACTTGTTGCGCTGCAGAAGCAACAGAGTTGCGCCGTGATTCATATCGACGGAAACCGATCGTATTCAAACATTCAGAAGCTCATTATGGATAAGTTAATGATAAAGAAATCTTTGTGAGGAGGCTTTTTTCGTTTGTAAGCGCTTGTACCTTGTTTTCTGTTGCTAATGAAGCGATATTAAATATAAAATATTTTATGTTGCGTTAAGTACGGCCAAAGATTTCAGTCGGCAAATGCAACGCCAACGCATCCTGCGTTCTCGTGCAATGTACAAGCACCATCAAATTGATACCGGTAGAGGCTTCCAACATGGCTTCACAGACACCAACATGGTACAACCTCTTAGTTTTGAGTTTCATTTCTCGTAGAACTGTCACTTTGACGGCCACAAGTTTTCCAACCATTCAGCATTTTCAGGTTTGATCCCTACCTAAGCAAAAGAGCAAGTGCGCGTGAACGGTGAGAAAAATTGGTTTTAGAACGGAAGTATAGCCTGTAGGATTGGTTAACGAAACTAGATGTGAAAAATGTTCGAATACTTATCTTTCCCGGCTTTCGCAACGCCATTCAGAGCGCCGTCGTCTAGATTTAGATCGTCTGACTGCTTCCATTCGGAGGTCTTCTTTGCTTCTTGTTTCTGCTTTTTGCGAGAGAATAATTTTCGCTCTAGCCGATTTAGCTAGCTCTTTCGTTCTCAATTGCACTGTCTCTATCGCTCTACTTGCGTCGTGATGTGCGCGCGCTAGCCGTTATTAGTGTGCGTAGAACCATATCTGTTCGACCCACCAAGCGTTAGTGTGAGTGAGCGCATAAAGGCTGCGCGTCGTCTGCCGGGTGTTGGATGTGTGAGTGTGTGTCGTGTGTGTTGCGTGTGTGTGTGTGTGCGCGTACGCAGCCAACGCGCTGGATCGGAAGTATATCGAAGGGACAAGATATTACTGCGGATTTCAGAGAAAAGCGGTTCTTTCAAATGGTTGAATGATTTTTAACGGTAAACCAATATGCCTTTTTTCAGAGGCCGACTGTAACGAACAACCTGGCAAATAATGAAAACTGCTGGATATTTTTTAGTAAAATATGGGTGTTGTAAAGCTTTGTCCGGCAAATCCGGCAAATTAAAGATTTGTGGCATGCGGTACAGAAGAGTGCAGCGAGAGCGGCGTAGAAAGATAGTTTCGCCCAATACTCACACTCATATAACTCACTCGCACACAGCCAAGCGGGAGCAAAACTCACGCACACACAGACAGATTGGGTGAAGTATTTCACGTACTCGGATTTCTACAAATGGCGTCTGGTTTTGAGCGACGTTGAGCTGTACAACGACAAGGATAGTTTTAGTTCGCAGAAGCAGGCGGCCGAAGCAGCAGAGCATACGCATAAGTGGTGAGCAGCAAAAGCAGCAGCAAGCAGGCAGCAGTAAGCAAAATTTGGCACATGGTTGTTCATTTTGTTCGTGCTTTGTGCTGGCGTAATGTATAGTAAATTAGACTGTTTAAAGGACGGAGAAAAGCGATATCAATGGATTTTGGTGGTTGGCAAATGGCGAAGCCGTGATAAAATGAGTGAATCACGTCGTGCCTTTTCTTCCCGGTCCACTGCTTTACCTTCCACCATTTCGCCACCTCCTTCCTCTTCCCTTTTCACACTCCCTTCTTGGAGCAACCAGCCGTGTTCCGGTCGCTTCGAACGAGGTTCAGTGCTGGGAAAAAAGGATGGTAGTTCATGTATATGTATCTTAAAGACGTATTTTTGACAAAAGATAGTCTTTTTTTACAATATAATTGCCGAATGCGGAAGTGAGTCCGTTTATGTATTGCTCCATTCACTTCCTGTCCAAAATGAACGTGCTCTGGTGCTTCAGTTGTTCCGGTGTTCGTGTAGGAGTGTGCAAATGTGTTTAAAATCTTTGTCTAAAGTTATACGGTATTTAGTGTGGCCGGAAAAATGCAGGAAAATTAAGAGATCCCTACCATGCCATACTGCTAGACTCGACACAAGCTGCTTCAAAAATGATGGAGCACTAGATCCGTTAGTGTGTGAATTAGCGTAAACATGGACATTTTGCTTCCCCGTGCAATATTCAAAGCATATTAAAAGGCAGGAACATTGTTTCGTCGTGCAATTATTACCGTTCCGATTGTTCGGCAAGGATGGACATGGGAGAGTGTGAATTACGCTATGAATACGCGAGTGAACGAGTGTGCGTGTCGAGATGATGATGATTGTCAGTGATGAAGCGCAACAATGGAGAGACGTGTTGATGCGTTCGATTTCTTTGGCCTCGTTGGTTCCGACTTGTATCCGTTATCCGGCGACTCCATTGAAGTAATTTCGTTTCTGTCCCAATCGATATTCATGCAACGTGTTTAAGAACTAAAAGTGGCCACGAGGCGAATGTAAAATACTCAATTTTATTTTTTTATTCTCTCTTTAATTCAAGCAGTTTTGTGTCACCAAGGAAACGGCTTAACTCTAACGCCAATGAATCTACTTCTACCCATCCAATATCGTTGATAAAACATCCAGACACAGCTGGAAAAAGGCAATACAGAAGAGTGTATAATATTGAAGACGAAGAGTGAACATTTTGACGTTACCCTGCCCTATTGCACAAAGTAAATATTGTATGTGGAGTTAGGGCACTGATGGGGGAGTTAAAAAACTTTGCTCATTCGCATGAAACAATAATATACGCCGGAAGCAACTCTAAAAGTTGCTGTGAGCTATTCGCAGTTCACATCTCCGCCTTTTGGGCTCTCCGCGTTTAATATACTGTATTACTTTACTTAGGCCGGCGATTTACTCTCTTTCTCGCAAAATCCGCTTTTGGTGCTTCGTATAGTCTACAGTAAATGCGCGCGTATGTGTGTGTGTGTGCGCAATTTCTGCGTTTAACTTCACAGTACAGTATGCGTTCCGTTACCTTATAGCATGTTCCCTTTCTCATGTTGCTGAAGGTTCTGTATACGGAAATTGTAATGCGTTTTCATGGAGTAACAAATCAGAACAAATTAATTAAAAACTTCACTTTTCGTTATCTCACTCTTGCTTATCTTTCATACTGATTTTACAATTCCTGCTAGTTGGGCGGCGAAAATAAGAAATTGTGTTGAAACTTGAAGCTCTCAGAGGTTGAGTGTGGGAATTGGAAATGCAATTCCATAATAATCGCAGAGAAACGGCTATGTTGTGTTTTTACACAAGTCGAAATGAGAGGGAGAGAGAGAGAGAGAGAGAATGGAGAGTAACGGAAAGGAAAGTATGGAGCAAATTGGTTTAGTATTAGCGGAAGACATGATGGCGAGAGCGCGGTTGTGTTGTGTGCATTGGATGTTTTGCGAGAGTGTGCACAAATTGCTGCACTTTGTTGCAATCTTAAACCAGGCTTATAAGTTTGAGGTTTGATTTGACGCATACGAGATCGTAGACAAAGGCGTTGTACGTTGACGAACAACTTGGCCATAAAATCGAAACAATCGCATCGTACAGGGCCATAGGGGGAATTCATCAGGTGTGTGTGGTTTTTTACTGGTACTTATAACCAGGAAACGCGAACAAGACTTATCTTTGTGTTCGTTCGAGCGCTTTTCACCACAAGATTAAATCCCGTTAACCAACACCTCAGCAAAGTTTCGGATCAACAAACATGTTGTTGACAAAGGAAGAAAAAAATTCACCCAATTGTAATGTAATATAATACTTACCATTTTCTGTTTCCATTTTTCAGCTACTTTGTAAATACATACTGTATATATAGCGAGATGAGTACACAAACCCGTTCCGGAGGTGGTGGTGGTGGCGGAGGCCGTAACAAGTCCAAGGCCAAACACCATGAAAACAAGGAGAATTTGGCTAAGGAGGACGGACAGAATCAGTCACAGCAGTATCCGAAAGGAGGTTCCGGTCCCAACAACGCCAGCGGAAATGATGGTTCGGCTGCAACTACCGGCTCTGTTGGTGGTGGTAGAGGAGGCGACCATCAAAAACAGAAGGGCAGCGGAGGCCACAAGGGCACAGATAATGCTGCTCCGAAGGTTGTTGACGTGAAGGAGAAGCAGCAGAGGGAGGCCGGTGGTGGTAGCGGCGGTGGTGCTGCAGGCGGCAACAACGAGAAGTCCGGCGGATCTACGGGAGCTGCTTCTGGGGCTGGTGCTGGCGGTGCCTCTGCCACTCACACCGTGGTTAAGGCCAAGCAACCGACGGCCGAACAGATTCGCATTGCCCAAATAACAGACATCAAGAGCGGCATGGATGATCCCAAGATTCAGGAGAAAATCCAAAGCTTGATGGAAACCACGCAACGCTCCGAGGAAGAGGTGTGCTGCGCATTGCAGGAGTGCGACAGCGATCTCGATCGAGCGGTGATCTTTCTACTCGAGACGCTCCCGGTCGGGGCTTTTGCGACGACGTCCAAGAAGAAGAAAAGCAAATCTCAGGCGGCGGCTCAGAAGGACGGGGAAGACGGCGGTGATTGGGAGACAACGGGCCCGACCACCGTTGGTGGAGCCAGTGTTCAGCTGGGCGGCATTAATGTGGATCTGAAGGAGCAGCAGCGCCGTGGTGGCAACCGTGGCGGTTCGGGCAACCAACGTTCTGGAGGACCGGGCCGTGGTGGCCGTGCCGGTGGCTATCGCGATGGTGGCGGCGATCGTGACCGAGATCGCGACCGTAACGGCTACGATAAGGGTGGAGAGGGCGGTGGCTATCGTAACCGAGCGGGAGGCGATGGCGGTCGCATGCGAGGCGGACGCGATGGTCCGGGAGGTCCAGGCCGTGGAAACTATGGTTCGCGAGGAGGTCGTGGTGGTGGCCCGCGTCTAGGCACTCGTGGGCCAGGTTCGCGCGATCAGAACCGAGGTTCGCGAATGATGAACAACGATCATCAAGAGATCGATTCGTGGGATCCAGTCACGACGCCGGCAAACGCGAACGACCTCAAGCCCGAAGATTGTACGGCCTTCACCGATACTTGGGGCGATTGGGACAACGAGGAGTACACGGGAACGTTGGCGGATACCAAAGGATATGCCGGCGCTGTCGCTTCGACGACGGCCCCATCTGCTGGCGCTGGTGCTCAGCAGCAACAATCGCAACAGTCAACGCAGACAGGCGTGCCACCGGCGGCATCCAGTGAGTGGCGAATGTTTGAAAACGCCAGACTATTCCTAATTATATCTAGTTACACGTTCTTACTAGTAACATATTGCCCGTTCTTTTTTTGTACCTACTTATAGACGTCACGGAACTCGCAGCGCCCCCGGGGTTGGAGCAGCAGGTACTGAATCCACCACCGCCAAAAGATACCGAGCTGGTGCAGCAGTACAGTACAACTGTCGTTTCGAGTACGGCTACTGCTGCGGTCGCGGCCGGTGGTGCAACTGGTGTCGCGAGCGTCGTACCACAGTATTCGGACCTGCATGCCGGCACTCCGAATGCTACGACTGCAGCACAGCATTTGCGGCAGGCGCTTGATATGCCGCCTATGAACACGTCCTCGTCCCTTTCGGCAGAACAAAGTCAGTATTTTAGTACTCTATCGTCTCAGAATTCCAATCTCCAGCCAACGCCAAGTGCCGTCGGCTTCCAGCAGCAGCCACCTGCAGGCGTGGTGGCATCCCAACCGCCCACGACAGTTGTTCCGGCAGTTCAGCAGCAGCAGCAGCCGCCTCAACCGAATTCCGTGCAATATCCAACTGCTTTCGTTGGGGCAACTAGTGACGCTACTGCTGCTGCTGCTGCTGCTGGAGCTCCGACGAGCTATGCGGCTGCGGCGACGCAACAGCCACCAGTACGGCGGCAACGAGCCCGCGTTCCGCCACCATCGAAGATCCCATCCAGTGCCGTCGAAATGCCGGGTGATAATATGAACAACATTGGCTACCTGGACGTGCAGTTTGGTGGACTGGACTTCGGTGCGGACGATTCGTTTGATGCTGTAGTATCGGATAAGTTCAATTCGACTACAGGAACCGCTGGCAGTAGCGTGATGGATTCAACCCCATCTACCGTGCAAACGTCGGTGGTATCCCAAGCGACACAGGCAGTCGGTCAGCCACAGGCGTCTCAAACGCAGACGGTGCAACAGCAGCAACAGGGAGCGCAGGTTCCGCCAGCTACGGTTGGAGTTCAGCCGCCGGCAGCTCAGAGTCAGTTGCAGCAACAGCAGCAACAGGTCGTTTCGCAAGCACCGCAGCAAACCGTGCAACCGGATGTGAACGATTATCAATCGAAGGTTGGTGGTGGCGTTGTGGCGGGTAGCGTTGTTCCTAACAATTTGCAGCCAAAATCGTCCAATCTGCCTGGCGCACCTGGTTTAGCATCATCCCAGATTATGCCGGGCCAAGGGACGACGGAGGCACTTTCCTCTCAAAACGATGGGCTTGCCAACAGCTACTCGCGCACCAATGCATCGGGTTCGGTATCCACGTCCGTTAGTGCTGGTGTGAATTCCATGAGCAATGCAGCGGCTGGTAAGTGTAGAATAGTATATATGTAGCGGAATTTGGGGCAAGTGTGCCATACGGGGCAAGAGTGCCACCAAGTATTTTTCCTTAAAAACTTACACACTTAAAATTTTTTGCCGAATCTCGGTTAATGTTTGCCGAGATCTGCACAACTGAGATCTCGGCAAAGATCTCGGTTAAATTTCTGTTGCCGAAATCTCGGTTAAAAATGCAATTGACATTTTGTTTTGACGTTTACGTTTAACCGAGATTTTCGGTTAGAGCAATCCGAGATTTCAGCTAATTATAAAAACAATCTTTTTTTAATTTTAGTGGTTTTATTTGCGTAAAAAGTTAGTTTGAGTTATAAAAACAAACACAATTATTTATTGAGCCACAGCCATAATAGCCAGAGCCGATGCTGATTGCCGATGTACATTTTCTGCAGCATGATACCACCATCTTATCTGTAGTTGGACGGCAGGAAGTCACCTCCCCACCCCCAAATAATGAGAGTTGTGGTGGGATGGGAAGCGCAGGGACGGCCGCCGGTACAACACCAGATGGTGTACAGCGTCTGGATGTATTAAAGGTGCAGGAAGATGGGCCGGGCATAGAGCGGGCACCGGTACAGACACGGTTCTGTAAAGCGGGCAGAGTGAAACAAGCCTGAGTGAACCTTGATTGGAAGTCACGTGGTCGAGTATTTGGATATTTACCTCGTGAAGGTAACTGGAAATGAAACCTGGAAGTCCGAACGTGCCGGCAAAGGTTGGTCCAATCGGACTAGCATCCGGTAATCCTTGGATAAGGACTGCTTCGAGCGACGATCTTATGTGCACTGGCTACGTGCGTTGACAGAGCTTCCTAGGCCACCCGTGTCCCATCGTACGCTACTGATGATCGGTTTCTTCACGCTGGGTGTCATATGTTCGTTTATTTTTCACACTATTAATTTTATAACACAAAATCACTCCGGAAGGTTTCTGCTTCGACAAAATGATGAATGACAGATAGAAAACCGAGCCTCGGCTAACTCAAATAGCATAGCCGAAATTTCGGTTATTTTGACGGATGACCTCGGTGACAGCAGTGTTAACGTACGTAATCGGCATGTTGTGTTGCCGAGTTTCGGTTAAAATATTTGTTTAACTGATATTTCAGTTTTAAATGGTATTGATTATCGGCAATGGGAAATTTTTAACTGACATATCAGCAAGAATCGAAAGAGCCGACGAATTTCGGCAGTTTTTTTAACCGAGGTCGTGAAATATTTTTAAGTGTGTAAGTTTAATGATCGATTGTATATACAGTTGGATGCATTCCAATGTTTAGGTATACGGAGCCGAATTTCATATAGATCAATCGATATTTCCCATTGTTTTGAACTATGTTGACTTATGTTGAGTTTCAAAATTGAGCAGAATATTATAATTTTTAATCAAACCAAATAAGCTCTGAAAAATCCTGGGAGCAATCAACCGAGAAAATATTTACACCACCGTAAAGCTGAGAAAACGTGATTTTTTTGGCGGAGTTAGTTAAAAAAAACTTTCTTTTTGTCACTGAAAAATTCAATTTTAAAAAAAGTTACAACTTTTGGCGCAAAAGAGCCATCTCTTTTTGGGGCAAGTGTGCCACCATCTTTCATAGGCGCGAGCTGTCAAAAATGTAAACATTGTTGTAGCGTGCTGCGGAATGGTGCGCTATTGTGAGCGGATTCCACCCCAGAAAAACAGAACAGTAACAAACCATATTGTGGTACAGTTGGTGATCAAAAAGGGTTCATTGGTGACTCAAGACATGTAGGAATACATACACTAGTGCTACAAACGTAACAAGTTCCAATTATCTAAGAAATACGTTTATTTTAACCAGGTGGCCGTCATACCTTGCCCCATACGAGTGGCACTCTTGCCCCATAGCCCAAAAAACAAGGTCATTTAGATCCTTTTTAAAACGCTTCAAAAACAGTTTTGTTTGCACTTTTTTCAAGCGAAACTCATTTATAAGTGAGGAAATAGATGTAAAATGGTTATGCGATTTAAATCGGCTTTTGATAAACACGTTCTAATGAATTATAGCATGAAATGATTAAGGTAGCACACTTGCCCCAAATTCCGCTATGCGTAAATGTATGGCATGCGTTTAGTGTGAATGATCTGAACTGAAATATGGAAATATTAAAATTGTTTAATTGGCTTTATTTTGCTAGCGTTGGATCAGCTGACGAAATCGGATCCTTACGGTCAGTCGGCAAGTACAAATACTGCTCTGACCGGTGGCTATCAGAATGCTCCGTACTCATCAACGCAGGCGAACAAAACTGCGTCGTATCCTCCTACCGGTGCTCCCCAAGGGTACAACAACATGAGTTATTCTAACAACCAGGTAAGAACATTCATCGTATTGTACACCATCCAATGCAGTCTGTTTCGAATGGAGCTTCATTTATCTTCGTTTATTACGACAAATTATGTTTATTAATCTTTTATTAGCTCGTTGCTAGCCAAATAAGAAGATTCTATCAGTTACCGGAGCAAAACATCCATCACAGAGGACATCACTACAAAGTATTGACGTTTGTTTGCTTGCTTTTAATTACAGGTGACGAACGCCTATCCTCCATCGACGAATAACTATAGCTCCTACAACCAAGGAAATGTGAATGCCTACCAGCCGCCAAGCAGTAGCGTGACAAACAACGTTGTACCGAACAACAACACGGGCAACTCGGTCGGAGGCGTATCAAATCAATCGAATCTGCCGGTGAACAATAATGCCGTAAATAGCAGGTAAGTGCAATTTGCGTGTCTTCTGTTTGGCATTGTGTCTCCCGGTGTCTAAAACCTATCCCGTTGATTTTGAATTTGATTTTGCGATTTTTAATATATTATTTATTGAAACGAAAAATCCTTTGCTGGATCTAACAAAACAACATTATCTTTACTGAATGTCATTCGTGTACTACTACGTGCGTGCGTTGACTGATGCGCCTGCAGCTCGAACAATAACGCTGGTGGCTATCTGTCCAGCCAATATCCGGTCAGCCAGACGTCGTCTGCATTCCCGTCACAGCAGAACTATCAGAACAGTTCACAGAACGTGTACGGAAATACGGGACTGAATAGTAATACAGGGTAAGTGAAGCGTCACATATTATTGAGCTGTTAGAAATGACTGAAAGCTACGCGCGGATTTGTTTGTTTTGTCGCTTCGTGATATACTCTTAATCCTACGTTATCAAAATCACGTATTATAATTTCCTTTCTGCAAAAAGGTTCTTCCTCAACGGTAATGGTATGTGTGCGTGTGCATGTATATAGCTTATAGTGTTTCGTAAGCACCATTTCGCTAACTTTCAAAAATACATTTGATTCTTTAATGTGTTTGGGTTTTTGTGTGTGTGTATACGAAAGCTTTCGTTACACCGTACAGAGTTTTTAATAATTGTAATTATTTCAATAATAGTTAAGGTCAGCTTCATCTTGAAAGCTCGCTGAACTAAAGTACCCGCATTTTACCCGTTTTCTGGTGAATTTATTATTAGCTGATTGATAAATTGTTGAACAATTTAAATAATGCACTATACTATACCGTTAAATAGTCATTACTGCATATCATTATATGTTTTTTCTTCTTTTTTTTTGGTTTTCTTTGGCACAACAACCGTTGTCGGTCAAGGGCTGCCCAGTACCACTAGTAGTGGGGCTTGGCCTTTCAGTCACTTATTGATTACAGGATAATCAGTCCTACGTATGGGGGCACGGTCTATTCGGGCATGAACCCATGACGGGTATGTTCTTAGATCGTACGAGTTGAAGACTGTACCCGTGGCCGGTTTTGTGTTCTAGTTGGTTAGAATTAATCGACTGAAGTTTAAATTTTATTTTAAATGTTCGTTTATGGCCTTATCTCTATTTTTGGGAATCGACGCTAAAGGAACGCTGAACAAGTACATAATTCTTTCCGTCATATTATTTAACTTCATACTGCTGTCGTACTGTTGAATTAAAGTTAAGTTTTAAGTTGATTTGGTTGATCATCAAATTAATCTAAGAATCCTTGCTTAATCATACCTTCATTGCTTATTAGTTTAAAGTTCAGAACAATAAGAAAACTTTTTTTTCGGGAGAATCCAAATAATGTCGTTCTACTATTTTACCCTATAAAACATTCATACAAATAATGCATGCATACATCTTTTCGAAAAATATGAATTCCTACAAAAACATAACCGCCTCCTTCACTACAACCCACTCGAACCCCTCCCCCCATTAGGTATTCTGGAAGCACAAACACTACATCCGGCCAGTATGGTAGTAATTTTAGTTCGTCAAAACTGAAGGACACGCCGGTGGTTTCAACGCCATTTGAAAGGTAGGTTTTGTTTTGTATTGTTCTCGTTAAAATTGATTTATATTTTAAACACCCATTTTTCACACCCATGCGTGCTATTGTTTTGTTTTCTCGTGTTTGATTTTCTGCTTATCACAACGTTTTCTTGTTCTTATAACAAATGTACTTCATTACTTTCACTACTCTGTACATTCGACATCGTCAATTATGCTGTTTTACTGTATGTTTTAGCTTTATTTTTTTTGCGTTATTAAGTATATAATTATTATGTTCGTTTTTATTGTATTGTAAAGTAAAAAAAACATCGTATTGTTGAATTTTTTTCGTTGACATTTATTCAATGTCTTCCTCACGTTATAGGTGTAAATGCAAAGGGTAAATAAATGAATTGCTACTATAATTCGTGCCACATAGCAATGTTGTACAATGTGCGCGAACAGCAGCAGGAAGAGGGTGGCTGTTGATCACTGTTTGAATTCTCACTTTACAAATTTTACGCTGTTGTACACTATTATATTATGTTAAAGTTTGTTTAAAGGAGTGACGCCCTTTGAGTTTACGGGGGGTTTTATAGCAATTCTCCTGCGTAAAAGTAAAACGAATGTTTATCAATATGTTCGATTTTCTTTCATTTTGCAGTGTGGCTTCTAGTACGGTTTCGAACAGTAGCACGAACAATTCCAACAATAATGTAACCAGTTCGTCATCGCTGCCAATCAGTTCCGTGGTATCCACGACAAGTAAGTACACCTACCTAGCTAACAAAACCGTTGAAACTCGCAATCTTTTACTACATAATGTTTTTGTTCTTCTTCTTCTGTGTATTATTCTATATTTTGCAGCGAAAAGCAGCAGCACCACTAGCGGAACGAGTGTAGTCACTAATCTGCCGATGGTTAATCCGTACATACAGGCACCAGGATTGCCATTCTATCAGCAAGCTGCAGTGTATTCGTACGAAGATCTGCAGCTAATGCAACAGCGTATGCCGCATGTGCCTGGTTTTTACGACATCAACTACCAGACGCCTACGAGTCTCGGCGCGGCCGGTGTACGCGATGCGAACCTTGGTTCCGTCGCGTACTCGACCATGTCCGATGGTCGGTTCACGCGAACCGACAACAACTCGTCACCTGTTAGTAATGTTCCCAGTTCCTTGTCCCAACAAACAGGGTCTGGTGGTCCTATGTTGAACCTGCCATACGCTTATTTTTACGGCGGCAATATGATGCCGGCCAGCGGCTTCCAATATGGCACACCTGTCTATCCTGTTAGTAGTATTTAGCTCTAGTAACGTATACTAGCATATATGAATGTAGAAATGTTGACCGTTTTGTATCTTTTTTGCATGTTCTCCATCATCCACCACAACTTCCTACCACAAATCATCTCTACTACACAATCGCCAACGGAACCGCAACTCCTTAAATCAACGAATGTGATGCCCGCCATCCATCATCAATCCGGAATTGGGACCGTACTGCTCTGTCCCTGAAATATAACCCTTCCTATGATTCAATTGTGTTCCGTTAATCTTTTTACCCCCCCCCCCCCCCCTCCCCTTTTTCCTACATGATCCGTGACCCTTTGCCTCCGATCCTTTTAAATCCTGAATATAACAAAACGATTCGATCAAAATTATTCACCAATTCAAAATTATCAACTTTCAAACAAATCGAAATTACCATCCATCACCCATACACATCATACTCCTCACCAACAGCAACAGATGCCCACAAATGCGGCAACATCCGGCGGTCAGTTCCAGAAGCCTGCTTATAACACAGGAGGATATGGTTCAGCGACCGGGTATGA
Source organism: Anopheles gambiae (assembly GCF_943734735.2). Lineage (NCBI taxonomy): Eukaryota > Metazoa > Arthropoda > Insecta > Diptera > Culicidae > Anopheles > Anopheles gambiae. The sequence continues at coordinate 67,470,000 of NC_064601.1, read as the reverse complement.
TACGCTTGGGCAATCAGGACAGGACTACAACAAGAATGCTTATCAAGCGTCCATCGTGGGACAGCAGCAATCGAAGGGTCAAACCGTTGCCAATCAGCAATCTGGCTCTGGCAGCGGATCCGACATGGCACCATCCATGTATGGTAAAAACCATGTTGCTATCAACAAAGTCAATGTAAGTGGGTTACAGTATAGATGAATGATTTGCAAATCAAAAATTCATTATTAATTTCGAAATTTATTCCTGTCCCTTTCCACGACGATTACGTTCTTCCTTAGTATGACAAACAATCGTTCCATTCGGGAACGCCGCCGCCGTACAACATTGCCGGAACACAGACGGCTGGAACTACTTCCGCACAACCCTACGGGCAGCATCTGGCGTATATACCAACGATGGCTACGCATCACAATATCAATATGCATCAAAACATGCACCAGGTAAAATGACGTCATATTATGGGCTGTGTTGTGTGAAGAACTCTCCCTAAATCAATACCATTTTTATCGCTTTCCAATTGAAGGATTCCAACAGTAGCGGTCAAAGACCGCAAAATAATAACCAGGGAAAGACTGCAAGCAAGCAGCAAGGCTATTCTGCGTCTACTTATTGGACTGGGCCGAACTAAAGTCTTAAGGAAGGGGGACATAGCAAGAGAGCTAGCAGAGAGAGAGAGAGAGAGAGAGAGCGCTATAATGTAAAAAACAACATGTGGTAGTGTGTTTTCGATAGATTCTTTCCAATAATTAACAAAACTGTAACAACATAAACAAATTACACATACATACACACAAATACACACCCACCCACATACATCCAAAACAAAAGAAAACACACACACACAAACGTAACGATGGAAAGGACAACAAAGAGGATAAGGCAAACGCAGAAGATCGATGCGATTAAAAACAACAGTATGTAAGAGCAGGGATGTAGAGAAGCGAAGGAAGTGCGATGGTGGGGGGTGGGGGGGGGGCATAGAGTGCAAATATTTAGTGTCAGCGCTGATCAACTGGTGGTGTCCCTTGATCTCTATAAGGAAGGAATGTTTCCATTTTACGTTTTATAACTCGCGCATACCATACCATACGCATATATGCATGATACATAAACTCGAGATAGTATCGTACATAAAAAAAATAAACACATTTTTCATACATAAAGACAAGCGAAGAAGCAAACAAATACAAAATTAAATTAATTAATTCAAACGCAAAGGAGCAATATGAATATGTTTAGTTTGTTTATTGAGAGTTGATCAGGCATCGAGCGAGAATGGCAAAGGGTCGGAGTGAGAGAGTGTTTTCAGTACAATCGATGCTTTCCTTCCCATCCCCCATCCCTGTGTAACCCCACCATAGCACAGGGATCCGATCATGAGGCTAACGATCGATCCGATCATGTAATGTGTCGTATTGGTTTTTGGTATCGTTTTGGACGGATAGTCTTTGGATGAGTCTTGTTGCGATGAACAAACGTAGAATGAACCTTCGGCAGAGCAGTGGGGTGTACACAATACTCTGCTGCCTTCTTTGTGCTGAGATCTGACAAATGGTTCATAAAACGCACATGTTTTAAGATGGAATATAGTAGTTGATGAATAATACGTCTGAATGCCATCAGGAGAAGAGGGTTGCTCTCTTTTTTGCTCTTTATCTATGGTATGTGCGTGCGCCGTGTACGTGTTGGGCACAGTGGTGTGTACCTTTGATTCCCCTTTGATAGAATAACTTGCATTACTTTTCCGGAAAGTAGTGAAATTCATGATAAAGAACAGTCCCGCATTATAACCTATTACACTTTAATGCATGGAGTGAATTAGGAAAATGCAATTCATGCCTAATTCATGCATACATGACAATGGCGAATGCACACATTCAAGAAAAAACAAAACATTGATTTGGTTCAAGCGATTTTCACGATTGCGCAACATTCTACATGATCTCTGGAATTACTGTAATTGGAGCGAATCGAATCGAATGCTACACACTATCCATCTTTTTACTATGTTGGAATGAGGAATGTCGTATAATCTGAATGACTAATGATAGAATAATGACGAATCAAACATGAAATTGGCGCTACAATACAGACTGAATCCATGAAATCTATGCAATGGCGTTTTTGTGTTTTTGTTTTTGCACTGTATTACAAGGTTTTGCGATTCAATTCAATACCACGAGAAACACTTGCGATTCGTCGTGAGTCAATGCCATGACTGTCGATGCTTGAATCAGTCGCAAAATTGTCCCGTGGACTTAAGTTGAATAGGAAAAAACAAAACCCTGTAACGCCGTCCGACCCATAAGTCCATCGACTACTTTGTGAAAGATATCACTTTTTCTAATATTGCGAAGTTCCCTTAGTTGTTATTTGGTTGTTAAACATTGACGTGCAGAATATGGCTGAGGGTGGCATGATATCTTAACGCTTCCAAGGAACTAATGCACTACTGGTACAAACATACAGCTCACAGAAGTTTCTATGCGGTTGTCATACACGTTTAATCTGAATTCACATTCAGTCGTTGTGTATGATGATCTGTCTATCTGTTCGAGAAACTACTTATTCTGGGTTTCGGATACCTGGCGTCGGACAGGCAGCAGGCCAAAACCGCAAAGCGGTTGTAGCGGCGGGTAAGTATTTATTTATTTTCTAATTAAATGGACCGCGTGTAGCCGGCCCCTTCAAAGCGGGATTTTACCACAAGTAAAAACTACACGAACATAAACGTAGATGGAATAAGTTAATCTGAAGTAGGTCCCACAACATTAATACTGTTAAAAAACGCGACATGCTATGCTATGCGGGTTGTATTCACATCACACATTCAGCACAACAACCATAGAGAAGGATCGCAACCGCCAAAGTGAATACAGCGATCCTCTATTTCGGGCATCTATCCTAGCGCGTAACGAGCTTGGCGGAACGATTTGATGGTAAACGAAATTTGGATTGCTGGGACATGTTATGTTGATCCGAGCTCATCCAAGAAGCTGTTCAACAGCGACTCCTATTTTGGCACTAACCCCTAGGGAGCACAGTGAGCTCTACGGCTGGATCAGGTGAAGCTTTCTTGTATTGTGTACGTTATAAGTAAGGCTTAGTGTTTTATCAAAAATTAAATCAAATAGCTCAGTTCTTAGAAAGGCCAGGAACATGTTACGGCAACATTTCTGGATTTCTGGATCTTTTTTATTACAAACACAAGTTAGACACCTCGTTTTTACGATTTGGCAACATATGTTCCATAAACAATGCTATCGATTCTCACACACATCACTGGGAATCACTATAAGTAGTTTCTTCAGACGATTGTAAAATATGCTTTTGTCGGTTTCAAAATCAAATTTGAAGATTGTTTTGTGAAATTTCATGAAAAGTTTCGAACGAAATATTTCGCTGAAATGTAACACAAAAGCATTTAATTATTGTTAATAGTACCGCTAATCGCCTTCTAATCGCCGGCGACTAGCTGATAGGGATTAGTATAGCTATTTCAGGTAAGAATATTTTTGAGAGATGATGAATACCTAACAACGAATCAATGAGGAAAGTATATTAAATTTGTCTGCCGGCAAAAAGCTATAGGTGCCAAAATATTTAGCATCGTTAATCATAGGTGGCTGATAAAAGCTTAACGTAGCCAACAATAACACAGTTTTGAATGTTATTGATGTTTTCGGCCTAAAAACCAAGGTGTATGGATAATAGGAGGTGAAGTGCTTCAGAGCAAATTGACATTTCACGACTTGACATAACAATACTGTGGGCTCCGGTATTAAAATCGGGGAGGGCTGGAGGGGGGTATAGAAAATTGTATGCGATTTGACATAACAATACTCAATGATGGCGCCCGGAAAACGCGCTAACAATTCACCTCCTTAATAAACACACCTTGCTAAAAACTAACCCACAGGGTACGTGTGATTTTCTTCAATGCGCCCCGTTACTGGTGAAGTTTGCCGACCCCTGGTGCAGGTAGACTTGTCTGCACCGATAGGCACGCTTTGTCCTGCGGGAACTCTATTTGACAGCTCGACTGGAATGGGCTGTTTTGCGGGATGCGAATGGAAAATCAACAAATGTTTCGAATAATATCCCGATCTCTGATGCTCATCAAAATCTAAACTTTTAAGCTGGTTGGCTAAAGTGAGTATGAAATTGTGAAATATAGTAAACGCCTTGGCAACATTTTGATTATGCTCGTCATATTTGCAGGCCGCAGACGGTTGAAGAATGGACGTACAGGCACAAAGCGCCATCGCGACCAAGTTGTTTATCAACATTAGCGTTCTTTCGATTGCGCTAAACTCTTCGTTTTTTGTGTATCTGCTGTACAGTAACCGGCTTTACGATCTAGGAAAGTGCTGTTCGTCAGCTGTGCTGCTTATTTTACCGCTTTCGGAAGTACTTAAACATTTCTATGTAAAACAAATGTTTCAACTCGAAACTGGACTGAAAAGTGGCCCACCGTCATCATCATCATCATCGTCGGGAAGGAGCGCTGGTGCAGCGAACGCGAGGGCCGGCCGAACACGTTGGAGAGAATGGTTTGGTGCTGCAATGCTGTTTACCTTGGCAACACTGTTTTATGCATTCATATGCGTCGTGCTTGGAGCACCGTTGGATCAGTACAAAAAAACATCATCGCTGGCATTAACACTGACCACGGTTACCATATTCCCGATCATCCTCCTCATCGGTCAATCACACACCTACCAGCTGCTGCTATCAGAAACACTCGAGCTGAAAAGCCCGCTAACAAATAGCTATCTGAATCTACTCAAAAACAACTGCATCGGAGTGATTCTGGGGGCCTGGGGAGCATCAGTGGTCGCCCCGTTGGATTGGGATCGACCATGGCAAGTTTATCCCATCCCCAATGTGGTTGGTTCAATAGGAGGATTGTTTGGTATGAATGTGTTTAATCTGCTGAGCACGGTGTACATAAGCATGTATCGTAATCGACGGGCCAAGGCACAGTAGTAGTAACCTTTGCAGTATTTGTGGGAAATAGAATGCTTATCTAGTCGTGTGTATGCCAAAATATGTCTCAATGACGGAATAAATTCGTGAAATTTCCATAATAAATATTATACTTAATTATACAATAGCCGTAACATGTGTAGCATTACAATCTAATGGTTCTTCCCCTTCTGGGCGTAACAACCTACACGGTCATGCCGGCCTATAAGGCTTTCGGGACTTATTTTAGGTATCAAGCAGACGGATTATCAGTCCTTCGCATGGGGGGGCACGGTTCATTTAAGTGTTGAACACACGAAGGGTATGTTGTTAAGCAGTGGTTCACAAATTGCCTTGGCCTGCTACAGAAGAGTCCGAAACCGCTCACAATCTGGCACCTTCGTCTGCCAATTCGTTATCCCAGTTTTAATGGTGGAATTTTCCACGCCATCTCGTCAACTAAAATTGCGCCTATAATGCCCCCGGTTTCCTTGCGGACGGCCCAAAAGGACTTAAAGGGCTGAGCCGACCAGTCCCATGCATATAACATGACCAGCCCACCGGAGCTTGGCTCGTATACAGCTCTTACAGTTCGTCGTTGTATCTACTCCTTCAGTATCCTTCCACACACATGAGGTCTAAGATGCTTCTGAGCATCTTCCTCTCAATCGCGGCTAGGAAGATTTCACCAGATATGGACAGACTCATCTCTCAGAAGCGTAAGTGGTACTATAAAGTTGCAGTTTAGTCCCAGCTTCGCCTCGGTTCTTTGAGGTGAATATGAAATATCCTTCCGAGCCACTTAGCAGCTGTTGTCGGTCCTGACCTTTGACTTGAAATAGGATGAAATCTTGTACGGGTAGATGAACACACTTTTGAAGTTGTCCATCACTCGGCCAAGTCAATCAGGATTTGTTAGTAGGGTCACTGTTGGTGCCACCATCAGTTTGGACTTTCCCTCCTTTATCTGCAATCCTAGGTGCTCTGCTTTACAATCCTAGGTGCTTTTATGTAATCGATCGAATGATTTGAATTTCGAGATTAAACACTAATGTGCAGCCATGAAGAAGAAGAAAAAGAGAATGAATAAGAGAAAGACTGAGAAGAGGAATACATAGTAAAAGAAAAGTAAGAAAAAACTGCACAAAAGTAGAACAAATTTTCGGAGCAGAAATATTAAGTATAATCAGAAGAAGGGAGTACAACAAGCAAACAAATTGATAGACATTGATGGATCAACGATCGAGCATATCAATTGTATTCAAAATTTCTTCTTTTTTTGTCCGCCCTTAGCAGCAGGCCATGGAGAACACTGTACAGCAAATTGGCAAACCCAGTACGAGGCTTTGGGTGCGCATATAATCCATACTACGGGGTGTCACCCCGCCTGTAATAACACCGCGAAATGACAGTTTAAGATTACGGTTAAAACACTCCTCCGAGGGTTGAAAATGGTCTTAAAACATACTGTTTGCATTAAGTAACACTTACGCGTGCTTGCCTGTGTGTGTGTTCCTCATCTCTTTCAGTTACACTCCCAAGTGCATTGTGTTTTCTTTTGCCCGAGGTCAGGTCTCCTCCAGCCCGGGTCGGTTTCATTCATCGTCGGATGAACTTTCGGACGGTGCTGTTTATTGATTTTTGTGCGCGATGAGTCGCGGTATTGGAATTTCCTGACCGGCCTGTGCTGGGAACAGGTACGGCGCACGTTGCTGACCATGAACAGGCCGGCCTGCCCTTTGTTTGCCGGCGATGCAGAGATGCAAAGATTGCACGAAGCACGGGCGGGGCCGGTTTTTTGTCTTTTTCATAAATCGACATTTGCACGCATGCTATGATCGCCTTCCCCCAAAACCATCCCACGCCATCTTGCACGGTTTGCTACGACGAGTCCAAGCGTCCAGCCCAAGTGTCCAACACAAATGGTATGAACTCATTCATGATCGGTGTGACACTTACATTCCCCTCCCACTGGACTCCCACTGTCTTCCCTAGCACCTCTCGCCCGCAGGCTTTCTCCCCCGAGCGCGCTTGTCGCGTAAATCTTTATCTTTATTTTCCTTTTCTGTCGCGGGTCAGGTGCTTACATAAGTGCATCTCCCCCTGGGTTTTGCCCGACCCACTGTTGGGCTGCCCGCCCGGTGGTACTGGTGGCTACTTTTCGTCTGCCGCCGCAGATTGTTTTCGCCAGTACGATCGCACTCGAAGGGCCCCAAAGGCGCGGGCCTGTGTGTGAGGTCGAAACGTTGCTAATCAACATTGTTCGCACAAACGGTAACACGCTGGATCGTCACATCGGTCTGGCCCGTGCCCGTGCTCGTGATTGTGCCGCGACCACACGCTGCATCAGATAAGGGTCAATTCTTTCTTCGATGCGATTGCGTTACGGTTACCTCATCGGCAAAGGAAAATGCGTGCCCTGGTGCAATTATGTTATGTCCACACGGTGCACGGGCAACTGCAGGGGCGTAAAAGCATCCTCATCCCAATGCATACGAAAGTGTGTAATGGGAACAACACGCTTGCAGGACGCACGTTTTCCCCCGCGTGGATACGAGTTGAATGGGCGGGGGTGAGAGGGGGGGGGGGGCATTTTATCCTCCACGACTAAACGGATGCGGCGGACAGCATTTCTCCAGAGCGAGGCAGGGGCGAGGAGAGAGGTAGTCGATCGTACAGCCGAAATGGGTTTGTCATGCGAAGTATGTATGATAGTGTCACAAAGTTGCGTACGCCATGTGAGAAATGTCAGGACGGAACGTGCTGATCCCATCGAATTCATTGGGATGTCGACGGAATACCACGCGTAAATAACCCCTGATGTTGCAGAGATTAATTGGATAAGTAGGCGATGCAAATAATATCATGAAGCAGCAGCAATTTCGCTGAAAATCGCTGAATAAATGGCTTAAATTTAGGTCTTAAAAGGGACCAATAAACATTGCTGGAGAAGCTATGAAGCATTGAAATGGAGAAGCTAATGAAGCTAATAGACTGAAAGTTTCAATAAGCAATAATTCAATAGTAATAATAAACAACCGTAATATTTCCCCGCCAGTATACCTGAACCCAAACAGGGAAACGGACTGAAGCCTGCACAAAACGCGCCCTTTCCTTCGATCGTATGACCCAAGGGTTGGAACGTAACGACGTCGCTCAACCGGCAAGCGCAAACGGGTGATTGGCCTGTGCGTTGCGGATGAAATTTCTAGCATCTCCCATTACGGGATCGATGCCTAGTGGGGTATGTACCCCCGATCGCCCAGGTGCTAACCATATCGAGATGTAGGGCATCAGCCTACCCATTAGACGATCCTGGTCGATCACCGACGGTGACAATTTGTTGTTGTTGGTGTTGTTTTTCTATGGTGACCGGTTTGCGGTAGACCGATTACGTGCCATCATCAATTCCACTTTCGTTCTCGATCGACGACGATCTTTGGGGATGCCTGGGGGGAGTGTGCATCTGATTCACACGATGTTGTGTGTTTTATGGGGGTGATGCGATAATTTCCACCTATAATGCAATTCATATCACGCGTGGCGTATGTAGTGGGCCTCTTAATAGGGTGATTGTAGAATCCAACGTTGTGTACGTTGTCTTGAAGTGAATGGTAATATAATGATATTGTAATTGTAATTTAAACTGCCTGCATTTCAAGAACTAAGCAAAAAATAAGTATGCGCCTTAAAAACACGAAAATGTACGAACAATTAACTGAAAATAGTATTTTATATGGAAGGAAAATAGGGTTTAAAAAAAATGGACATAAAATGCTATATGCAATATATGGAAGGAAAATAGCGTTTTTTAAAAAATGCAAATATGCATCGTATGCAAATAATTTTAAATTAAGATGTTTTATATATTTTATATTTTTATATTAAAACAAAAACAATACGATCAAACATCCAAATTTCAAGATTGTTCTAGAAGAACTTTGAATCACAATACCCTAACAATTCAGTGCAAATATTCGAATTCAACATTGGAGTGACTCTAATATCTCACCGCAATCGAAATCGAAACAGCTCCCATACGTACGATCACATGTAAAATTCTATCGTCCATCACAGCACCATCCATCAGCGGATCCCTTCTCCTGAGCCGAGGAGGTTTCCTTTAACGCACTGGCAAGTACGTACATGCTAAGTAGTTGTTTTATCCCTTCTACAAATGCTTTCTTTTTACGACTCGCCGTGGAGGTTCACGGTTGCGTTGGTTGCGTAGCCGATGCCGATTACGTTGCCGTCTTTTCTTCTTGCCTGCCTTCTTTGCCTCGGCATGTGGCTTCTCCGACCCAGGTTGTATAAAAAGTGTCAGGACTCGTACGGAGGGAATCAGTTGAGCACCAGCAAAGTCAGCTACCAGTAACCACTGCACTGCACCCAAACACCGTGCGCCACGATCACGATCAACAAATCAATTCAAACAACAACAGTCTAACTGCCTTATCACGATGAACGCTCGCTTTACGGTAGGTGTTAAATAAGGGGGAGGAGGTGGGCTTGATCATTTTCACCCTTTGTAATGTGTGATCTTCCTTCTACAGATGATTGTGTTGGCCGTTTTGCTGTGCGTGGCCACCGTGCTAAGCTTACCGGCGTCACAGAATGAAGCTTTGGTTGGACCAGCGCTAGAGGTACAAGAGGTGGACGCATTTAACCCGCAGGACCCGCAAGCATTCCTCAAATGGCGACAAATCAAGAAGCTGCTCTTCCTGGGATGAACAGATGTCGGGGAGAGGCTTTTAAGAAGGCGTAAAGCGAAAATAACGTTTCAAAACAAACGAAAACACACAACAACAAAAACACTGAGCCAAATCTATGAATGATAAGACACGTTTTTTAGACAAAGCCCCGGTGTGTCAACGTTTTGTGAACGGTTTTTAAAATATTTTTTTACTGACACAATAACAAATAAATGTAATCCTATAGAGTTATCTTTTCTATACATTATGTAGTGTGTTTTTTTGTCAAGGCTTTGAACCTTATGCCTGTCACATTCCACTTTGCGTTTTAATCTAACAGGGTTTTCCGATTGAATTTCTAACGTTTGCCATTGATCTCAACATCTTTGATTTCGATGCCAATCTATGCTACGGCTTACTACATACTTTCCATACTTTCCATACTTTCTATACACTTTTCATTGGATGTCAACATTGGCTGCTTCTATGTGATACAAGTTACATGTAGATTGCTTTGCAATGGCCTACAAGCAGTGAGTGTCGTGTCGCAAATACAGTCTGAACTCACTGGTTGAACTTCGATTCCCTGCCAACTATTGAATGTATGCTTTTTAGTTGGCTCGTTTTTCCATACATAAAAACTGCAATTTTTCTCAACAGGCCATGAGATTTTTTTTCTGTCAACAACAATTCTCCAGGATGCTCGGTCCCTGGCTGCAGCCTCCCATCCGTGTAGACACCCTATCTCCGACAGGTCTCGCTTCACCTGATCCAGCCATCGAGCTCGCTGTACTCCCTTGCGCTTAGTGCCAAACTAGGGGTCACTGTCGAATTCTTAGGGGGGGGGGGGGGGGGGCTTGAGTCCGGCATCCTCATACCCTAGCCATCTTATCCTGCCAGCATTCGCCACCGTCAGGATGCTCAGTTCACCGTACAGCTCAGCAAACTCGTGGTTAATCCTTCTCCTCCAAACTTCATTCTTGAACACACTGCCCAATACAGTCAGGAGGATGCCTCTCTGACCCCATCTTGAAATAAGGATAAAAATGTGGAAATTAATAATAATTTTCTCCTTCTTCTTCTTCGTCTTCTTCTTAACATAAAAACGAACGGCTTTTTTGTATCGTATTTGTCTGTATGTACAGTTTTGCATCATCAATTTGCAATAATTGTCGTTGATTTAAGCCAAATTTGCCACAAAAGCAGTTTATAGCACAGGGTATAATTTTTTGTACTCCTTTTACCCCATACTAGTTATGGGCAAAACGGCTCCGAAGCCGGAGCCGGCTCCGACTGGCTGCAGAAAATATCGGAGCCGGCTCCGCACCCACGGCTCCGGAGCCGGCTCCGCTCCGACGGCTCCGGAGCCGGCTCCGCACCAACGGCTCCGGAGCCGGCTTCGCACCCGCGGCTCCGGAGCCGGTTTTAACACAAAGGACCAAAATAACATTTTCAATGAAGTTTCAATCGAGGAAATCCGTAAATAGCGGAGCAGGCCATGTTTAAAAGAATTTATAAAAAAAAAACATCGATTAGTTTTGAATATTGTTAAGAAAGATGAAACTAACGAATGCTACACAACGTCATGCATGTCAAAACTGCAATCATATCGTGTGTTAGCTTCCACACGTGCGAGAATATATATTCGTTTTTTTCATACATCATTCCTTTCATACATCATTCATTCATCATACAATGATGCCTCTATTCAACCGTTAGCTCGGAGCCGTTGGTCTGGAGCCGTCGATTCGTCGCCGGCTCCGGAACGGTGGGCCCGAAGCCGGCTCCGCAGCCGTTGGAACGGAGCCGTGAGTGCAGAGCCGTTAGTCTGGAGCCGGCTACGGAGCCGTTTGTGCGGAGCCGGCTTCGGAACCGTCGGAGCGGAGCCGGCTCCGGAGCCGTTGGAGCGGAGCCAGCTCCGGAGCCGTCGGAGCGGAGCCGGCTCGGGAGCCGTCGGAGCGGAGCCGGCTCCGGGAAAAAGTCGGAGCCGTTGATGCGCTCCGAAACGCCCATCACTACCCCATACACCATCTTCTTCTTCTTCTTTAATTTTCCTATTCTTGACGGTTTCATCAAGATAAAATGATGTTAATATTTTGTTAAAAATGAATCACTCTACCGATTTTGCTCAAATTTGGAGAAAAGTTGCCTTATGGTGCTACAGTACACTGAGAAAAATTTAATCCCTCCAAAATAAGGGGAAGTGAAAATATTGCAGGAACATTTGTTGCCAAAAAGGTACCATGTACCTGCCAAATTAAAGGTACTGTCGTACTGCTAATGTTTGTACACCAGGAATTGCGTGGGAATCGCGAGGAATGGCCTGTTCCGTGGTAATGTCGACAACACGCAAGACTTAACTACGTGCCCGACCTGGGTTTAAGCCCGATATGGACCGAGCCCTCAATACGTTGCACTGAATATCCTGCTATGAGTGTTCAATAAGTCACTGATAGCTCAGTACCGGCTGATGTGCCAAAGCAGAAGAAGAAGAATAAGGAATCATTTACTATAAAATTTGATATAAACAATAACTTCAGTGCGTTTACTGTCACTTGAACAAAACAAGACGAAACTCAAAAAAATGATTAAGTAAACTAATCATAATTCATTTTGCCTTAGGCTTTCATTATTCAACAAAACATTGTTGAATTTAATGTATTGCATAATTTCTTGAATTATGTTATCAAAAGAATGCCTGTCATGTGCTCAACTCTTGCATGCGTAGAGTTCCTGATACTCAAGACAGTTGATCCTGGTTTAACTCATATGTTAATCAATCAACTCACTGGTATCCAAACGAATGATTGCAATGGCAGATCTTAACCTCCTACATTCATTATGCCAGATAAGAAGAATCGGAGCTTTGGTATAAGCTCATTGGAAAAGTTTTTGTACTCCTCGGATTGCATATTCTTATATTTTCTGATTAAAACGAGACATTAATGTGAGAAATCAGGTAAATCAGCTATTAAATAACAAACATTAATCAATAAAAGTAAGATTTGTTGAAAACGAAACATTTCAAGGATCTGGTTGGTCTGGGGCATTTTTAGAATATTCTCGATCTAGCACTGTCAAGATAGCACTTTTTTTGCTGCTATATATACGCTTCTTCTGAAAAGCTGCTGGTGTTAACTGTGAATTTTCCTTCATAGATATGGTCCTGTACGATTCTCTGTGAGAGCTACTTCACTCGTGATGTATTAATTCTCTATTGATTTAAATCAGACAGTTGCTGGATTTATGCACAAATGAACTAAAAAATCTGATCGCATATAATGACTTACTCACTTATTCTGGCTGAAAATATACATCACTAATTCAGTGGTTGGCAAACTTGCTTGGAAAAGAGACCAAAATGATTTGTGTGTTAGATTCATTCACAAAATTCAACACACAATAACTGAAAATTGATCGGGTACTAAAAAACAAATATAATTATTAGTTGTAGTGGTTAATTTTTCGGCGTTTGTGTTATTTTATCGGCGTACAGTGTTCATTATTGCTGAGTGTACTGCATGGAACAAACTGTAATGTAATTGCACAAACCAGCGATCGGCAAAGCGCGGCTCGCGGAGCCGCATGCGGCTCTTTGATATCGAGATGACGGCTCTTAACAGTTCATATATTTCATAGAAATTTCACACATTTTTGCTCTTGCTTTAAAAATTTGGCTCTTCACGTGAAACTCTACGAACATTATTGAAGAATTTGGCTCTTAAAGGGTCGTAAAGTTTGCGGACCGCTGGCATAAAGCAACACAACATGTATGTTAGCTAAGAGCCTGATTGTATGCAATACTTATTTGTTGATACTACGCTCATACTACGCTGATTTAGGGTAAATGTACCAATAGTGGTGCAATTTGTAGTGGTACCAACGTGTTTTAATAGATTTAAAGTGTCAGGAAGGACAATTTCTGAATATTTTAACACATAACAATTGGAATATGTTTTATCATCGCAATCACAACCATTTTTACCCTGAAATACATCAAATTTACGAAAAAATACATATTTTTGTGACTGCTTCGTTGTACCTATTGTATTGTATTGTTGTTTGTATTGTATTGTGGTGGTAGTAAACAAAGATGCATCAAAAACGGTGTATAATATCAATGAAACTTAGTTTCGAAGCTTTGTGTTGTAGCTTTGTTTTTGTATGAATATCAAGGATTACTGCCACAATATAGGTTTTTTGCGTAATTTAATCGTAATAAATGTATAAATTTGATCGATGAAACTATTGACTGCATCACACTTGTCGTCAACCTACACGCGGAAGAGTGTACTTGATTTGAAGTCAATTTTTCATTCAGCCATTTAATCGAATTTTGGCCTGTTTTTGGTAAATTACCTACATAAAACTCATTTCTGTTGCTTCTTTTAGTTAATACAGTACGACATGTCAAAAATATCCTCGAAAAAATCTACAACGACCCGTTTTTATTGATTTTACAACTATAACCACTATAGGAACATGCCTGTTTTGTGTACCTATAATGGCACTATGGTGAAAAACACTTTAAAATGCATAAATATGGTCAAAAGGCAAATAATTTTAGTAAAACAATAACATTTCATAACAGTTATGTTTCAAAACTAGTAATTGCGTGGTTATGTGGTCATTTAGAACGTTAACAGAAAAATGAGTTTCGTTATGAAATCCTAAGGATTTTGGAGAAATGTTGACACATTTCACAAAATAATGGATTTTTCGGTTACTAAGTAACGGAATGGCCCCATTAAACTTTTAAATCTTTTGCAAAAGGCTAAAGAACATTTCACACTAACGTAAATAACTCAATTACATGTAATTTGCCGTATGAACCGCATTTTAGCGCAATACCACCACTATTGGTACTACCACCACTATAGGTACATTTACCCTAATAGCTCATAGTGTCTTTCGTCAAGCATACATAACAAAAAATGCAGAAAGGATCGCTTTTGCTGTACTGCCGGAGTGCCAAATATATATTTTTAAATAATTTTTAGCTCCTCATCTACTTGAAATATTTCTTTCTTATCTTTCTTATCTTTTATGTAACACTCTTCTCATTGTCACAAATAACCGAAGTAAAAAGAAGCTAGGGTAGGATTAGACTGACTATGGACTACGGCAAAAGACCAAACACTCTCATAAAATCGGACATTATATGACATTGTATGCCTAAGTATTGGAGAAATACAAGGTGAAATGTGATGTGGGTGAAGCAAATTTCATGAGCGAAGAATTATTTTAACTTAACGTGTTTCGAACTCCTATACACCGGTATCTATACAGCAGTAGCGTAAAACCACTCTCAGACAAGCGCAATTGCAGTTAAATTGCATTAGAAGAGCCGGTGGTGTTGCTTTTGTATCACTTTGTCCGATCATTGCCTTCTATTGCCATGGCGGAAAGTAGATCATCGTGGCTACTTTGATGAATAACAAACACCGCGGCCCAATTAACTACAAACGGTTGCTGATGTAATGGTGTGGGCGGTGATTATACAATTTGATAATGTACTCATTTTGATGTTTGCGTTGATGAGGGACTTTAAAGTAACACAATTTTCGACAAAAAAAAAGTTAGTGTGACTTCTTTTCTCCATCCATTGTTATCATAATCAATTTGATGGGAGTTTCTCAAGCTTGTGGAGATAAAAGAGGAACATGAAAATTATAAAAGAGGTTATTATGTTGGTGAACTGGTAGAGCAAGGTGGCAAGCGAAGAATAAGTTTACAATAATTGCATTTGATCTAATTTTGACTTGATCAAGATGCTTCAGTTGCTTAGCAACAGAATCATCGTCGATTTACTTCAGCAATGCCTCTTTCTAAATACTCTCCACCTCTCTCCTGGGTTACTAAAGCATCGTTTGCATAGCAACAAAAATCGTGATCGATAAATTACCGATCGCATCAAAGTTTGCGTCAAAGAGTTTCGCGAAGTATTTCGGATGTTTGTAATATTTATTTCGCAGGGTGTGTTGCTTGTATGTTGTTTTTTTATTTGGAGTAGATTTTCAGAACTTTTGTACATCTTTCTTATGTCTTTTGAGCAAGTGACGAAGCGGGGCAAGAGTACGTGTTTGCCACTTTTGGAATCACTGTTTAGTAAAAAAAAGCTATCATTTATGTATAAAAATATCTCTCTCGCGAATACTCATAGTAGCGTAGATTGTACTACGTATTGCACCTTAAAAATAGAAGCTCTCTCCTTCTCGCTGCCTATGTTCCTTTCTCTTCCGGGCCGTGGCATCTAGCGTGACCGATTTGGCAAGTGCTAAACAAGACTAGCAGCAAAACTAAGCAAATAAGCTTCCGTTACCGTAATTCCGATACGCACTGTGCCAGTGATCGTGATCGTCCTTGTGCACACGCTTTCATCAGTCGAGTGTTGCATCCGACCGTGTAATTAGACCGAGCCATAGTCGGCGGGATGAGCGAAGGGTGGGTATTGGATTGTTTTTTGGATAAGGAGGGGGAATAGCCATGGAGTGGGCGTTGTGAATTAGGAGCATTGTAGTTCAGATTGCTTATTATTAGGGAGTAAGGCTGTGGTTGTTTCATTGGGTGTTCTTAACCGAGCAGCAGCAATTTCTTCTTGAGCAGTAGTTTCTTCAGCAGGAAGGCCTGCGGATCCTGAACGTTGAGGGTTTCATCCGCAGCTCCGTCAGCGCCGAAGATGCCTTCGTCGTGCACCGCAGGGATAGCCGACACCAGGGCGAAGGCCAGCACGAACAGGCAGATGGTCTGTGGGGTACATTAGAACAACAGGAAATGCAAATGTTAGATAATACTTATTGAAACGTTCTTTGTGATGAATTTTTATAATATTGCAATCGCTCATTTATTGCATCTTTTCGCAAATTGTATACTTAAGCCGTTTCTTGAATGAGCTACAAGCGTGGAGATTACGGAGATTATTATGGATATTAATACAAAATTATTCTCAAAGGTATTTGAAATCTCATGATCAACTAGGAGAATTTTCAATTATTTTTTGTCGCAGACATCCAACAATATTACTCTATTTGACACTGTATACGGTCACACCACCATCTATTGGCAATTTCCACAAATTCCTTTGCAAGACCGTTAAACCACAAAAGATCAGTATTAGAGGTCACGATCACAAACGCACTCTTGGTACGGACAGAAAAGTTGAGTAACCAAAGAATGACATTCACGGCACATTCACTAAAAGGTTCGATATTCTAAGCAAGCTAACACCTTTCCACGTAAAACAATAATCACAACTTAAACTATATCACACACTGTATAGCAAACGTACCATGATCAAGAATTTCATTTTGAAGTTTGGTTTGTTGGTTGGTTGGACACTTTCAAAAAGGGACGAATCCGCGTCAAAAGAACTGTCTACTGTTCGGTGAGCTGAACACAACTTGATGCTGTCCGTCCGTCTGACGGCCACTTTTATATGATTCCCAAACCTGCGAAGCCGTCGTACGATCGTGGTGAATCTTTCTGTTTGCTTTTGTTGTGCTACGCGATCGTCACCCTCCTCCCTCCCTCCCTCCCCCACCGCCAAAACCTGTCAACAGAGGGACGAATCATTCGCGCCGTACCGGCAAGATATCGCATCGTCCATAGTAGCGGGGCATAGTACCGTGGTTCCGCGTACGGAAACGATCGTCCTCTCACTTGCTCGCCCTGCCTCTGCTGTGTATGTGAGGCTCCCTTTTTGTTACACGCACACTATTGTTGCTATGCTCAACCCATCTAGTGGCTCCAGAGCCTACGCGGACTGATACGGTACCACCATCGTAGTTGGCGGGGGTTGTACGACGGCTGCCACGGCTACTATCTGCTACGCATTCGAAGAGGGAGGGAGGAATGCTTGCTTCGGGTGTGGTGTACCATGTTGATGCTGCAATACTGGGTGGCAAACCCAATGCCAAGGGTTTCTCCGTATCCGTCCACTGATAAGCTGGATGTCGTTGTCTTCTTCTAGCTGTAAGGAACCATAGAAAGAGAGAGTAAAGAAATTCTCTTTCTTTCGCCTCTTGTTACGCATCATTTGTTGCGTTCAGGTCGTTCTCCGTTCAGGATATGGTTATACTCCTGCAGACATGCCATCCCAGCTTCGTCGTCGATTCGAGATGTTGAAATGTGACCATCCGCAATGACCTTACCCTACCAGTGGGGGAGTGGGGGGGGGGGGGGAGAGGAGCTGCTATAAAGGGCCTTCAACAGCAAGCAGCCAGTGTGACCCGTGACGCGAACGCAAAACAGGTGCGCGGGACGTCAAAGATGCTCTCATCTGAGAGCCATCATCATCAGCTAGCAGCACGATCGTACAACAGCACAAAAGTGCCACATTTATCATTCTTGTACGTTTTCCTCTGATCGATGATATTGGGCTTGCTGGGTTGCGCCACTATTTTATGCAAAAGTCGTCAGTGGCTCGACACAAGCCTGTAATTTTATGTCACCGTCACAGCCTATTGCTATCGCCCAACTGTCTGGCGGCAGTATAAAGAAGAGTCCTTTTTGCATACTAAAACGTTGTTTGTCAAGCTCCTGATTCCGTGGATGGGTTGTTATTGCAGCATGATTCTAGACTTTCAAACCCAGGAAGATGTGTCTTTCACAAGCAAAACAATCCGACCTCAGCACACACACGCACATCACGAAGCTGGTTCGTGCAAAATGTGCTGCCGTAAAGCCTTCCGGGATGGGATCGGGATTTTTAAAATTCATTTGAATGTGAGTAGACGCCGCGTGCCGGGTGAATGATGAGTCTGCGTCGCGTAAACAACTCGGTAAAATGCAAATCCCCTTTTGCCTGTGACGTCGGCTTCCAGTCGGCTGGGTTGGGGGGGATTTATGTTATCCCATTTTTAGTACCGCACCCCGCTGGCAGACGTTTTTGGCCAGTTTTAGTTCAACAGTAAACGAGATTCTCTTGCTAATATTTGTTAACAAACATTAGTAATGGAAAAGAATATAGAGAAAGAGAGACAAAAATAAACTGCGAGAACGATTCGATATCGAAGAAAATCGGCACGAGCTTCGTGTAAATAATGCCACCTCTTAAAAGATTTTATTCTAAGGCCGAGGCCAGCTTGAACGTCTATGGAATTTCACAATTCACTCTCTGTTTGTATTTACTTCAATGTGTATTTACTTTAAAACAATTTACAAACGGTATTTAATCGCGTATTTTTCCCTCCTTTTTATTTCTTTTTTTAGTGCGATAAAACGATAAAATCACGATAATTTGTGAGTTTGAGCTTGTAAAAATGAAAAGTATATAAATATAACATAAAATTTGAATCAATTCTCCCCAACCTAGCGACCAAAGATGTATGAAAAAATTGTCTATTCTAAATATTTTGAAGTCATTTATTGTGCTGATTGATATCTTTTATTTCCAAAATGTATTTTCCTGTCAACTCGTATCGAAACAATCGATATGATAATTGAATTTTTATATATTTGTTCGGCAAGGTTTTTTTTATTGCTTGACATATGAATAAGTTCGTTTCGTCGCTAGCATTTCCCGTTTGTTGGTACCGCGTCAGTAAACAAACGACTTCAATGCCGGAAAGAAGCAACGAACCTCGACTCGGAAGTAAACGGTGGTACTTTGCCACTTTTGAGAGATACGAGGGTACCTGATCAGCGTGTTGAGGGTCATTAGAAAAACTTACCTCAGAAGTGTGAACAAAACTTGTGCGAGAGGGAAGGGATGGGCAAAAAAAAAGAAAGAAAAAAAAACTTCCGTCAAAAGTAATTCACATGTTCACTAAAAGATTCAACCGCTGTGTGCGCTTGGTTGGTATGGTTGGTTTTCGGGTTTGGTCACGTCTCGGTACCATCTTCGAATAACGAACATCTCCCCATTGCTATTGCTGTTTGAATGATCAAAGGCTAAATGAGCAGAGCTTTTTCAGACATGTTCAACGCAGGGGGTGTTGTTGCTGCATCACGCGGGGCAAGGCACTGGGCAGCTTCTTAGAATTAGCCCGTCATCGATCTGTAATTGTTTCATCCAGGGTGACCGGAAGGGCAGACACGTTTGTCTTTAATGTTTGCGTTATTACTCTTGCGATGCTGCTTAGCTATTGGACCGGTAGAAAAGCAAAGGCTTCCGACGTCACCTTTGAACTGGTCCATCTCTTATTTAAGATGCTCAGCGCGGCAGATTCGTCTATGTCACTTACGATGCCTCATCCTCGTTGGAAGATTAAATGGATTGGAATGGATGATAAGTTTGCTAATTTTTAACCCATGCCCAAGGTTTCGCGCGTGTGAGGGTGACACAATGAAGAAGGTGGACCAGGTGGACACATTATTTCAAGCGTCTTTACAGAAAGACATCCTGCTACCTTCACAGCAGGTGTTGGTTGGTATAAAATCAACGACATTCGGACAAAATAAACACTTTCGATTGTTAGCGTGTTGACGCAGCATGGTTGCAGTAAAGAAATTCAACATAGATTAGTATCGCCAGTGGTGTTTTGATTGATTATGCGGATTGTGCTTAGATGTGCGTGTGACAGGTTTATGTACGTGCGTACACGCCTAAACGTAACAGCAATAAAATGAAACGGTTTTAACTGTTTGACACATCGTCCGTGACTGCATTGGTGACATAGATTCTAAACGATCACAGGTTTTTATTACAACCGATGGACAGTGTGAGATATCGATGTGGTACAGCTTTAATGAGCCTTTTTGACAGCTTTTTTTACTTTACTTAATTCATTTTAAACCCAATCCAAAGAAAGATATATTTTTATTCAGGATGGACGGTCCAAAAAGGCCGTATTTCTAAAGAAAGTTTTACAAAAACCAATGAAATATCATATAAAGTTTAGCATCGTGCGTTCAACCCAATCGGACAGGAACCATTTAAATGTAAAAAACTGGGCTTGTATATTTGAACGTTGAGCAATTTTATATACACTGAAGTAGCCCTAAAATGATTAGCATATATTCAAACATCACCTTCGGCCGTTTTTCTTGACCAACACCGACAACAGGCCACCGTACGGTTTCGAGGGCATCCCATTGCGACATCGGTGACAATGACCTTCGTCAAACAGCCAAAGCTGCGCCAAACGCATTTCGGCTGTCCATTTTGAGGGGGGCCGGGGAGTGGTCCACAGCAAGCCTCAACACTAATCGGTCACTTTGTAAATTTACACGCGACTGTGAAGTATGCAAATTTCCTATGTAAATGAAATCGAAAGTGCAGCTTTATAGATGATCATCTTTTTTGGCTGACCGCGTCATCGCGTTAAACTAGCGTTATCAACCTACGCCTGTCACAGGGCGGAGGCTGCGAAAGGGTCGCACATGGGACTTTGGCATTGACCACGATGAATGGAAAGTGGACCAGAGTAGATAGTGGTTTAGATAGAGCAACTGGTAAGCGGAATGGTAAAATATGTGATCGTGTGCATCGTGACGGTACTGCAGCTGACTGCGGTGGGAAGAAGAAGCTGAATAGATAGGCTCATCCATTTTACATGAGTTACATCAAGAAGGTTTGGTGGCATAAAATGAAGGTAAAACATACTTACCGTTACTCGTTAGTCAGCTGGGTGATTCTATGAAAAAAAAAACAGATGATTGCACAATACGAGCACTACTTAAATATTAGTTTCGCCTATCTCATTTTACTCATTTATTGAAGTGATTTATGGAGATTGATACATACATCGATTGTAATATTTGGAAGTAGGACTAGGAAATAATTTTAATTGTTGTACAGGTATTCCCCATTATACGCCAAACTCAATATACGCGATATAGCTATACGCGATTTTGTAAATTTGACAAATCTTCGAGCAAATTTTACTTATTTTACGCACAAAATGTCAAATGCAAGTTCCCTTTTTTCCAATTTTAAAAACCATTTTAAATAATAAAAAGTATTAAACAGTTAGTTGACATCAGCTCAAATGACTATTTTAGTGGCTAAACCACCCATTGTAAGCAAAATTGTACGATAATTTGACTGGAAACCTCTATATTTGATTTACGCTAATATTAAAGATACGCTATTACCACCGGTTCGCATTAATAGCATATATCGGGGAATACCTGTTCACAGTTCATTGTCTGATCCTGAAAGATCACTGTTGCCAGCGAGGCTATCCGTATGTGACGTCATCAGTGAGGATTGCAGCACTAAGGCAACTCGCACAGTAATCTTATAATCAAAATATTAAAGCGTAAAATACCCATTCTAATGATATCAAAGAAAAGTTATTATTTAAATATATTATACTTTAACGTAACTGCTTAACCGTGCCACTAACAGTATCTTAGATGAGCAGATAAAAATGGCTGACGATTAAATGAAAGATTAGATAAGGTGCAATTACCATGATTGCGATATGATAGATGAGGAAATACAGCCGAAACCCATCGACTCTAGTCGATTCCGACTGCACATGACTTCGATTTCGCATGGCTCTGATTCCGGAGACTTCGTACGGCTCCAGACGATTATGAAGGGCTTCGAATAATGCTGGTCGGAGCTACCTTCCGGAATCGGTTTGGAAAGTGTTTGAGTAGGATCGGAGTCGACTCCGGACTTTTGTCTACTTTAACCATCATTATTATCTTGTGCTCAATGATTAGTGGATCAGTCTAGTCCGCGTTGCTCGGGGTGCTGACTATGTTCTCAAAATTTCTTCTTCTTCTTGTTTGGCACAACAACCGTTGCCGATAAAGACTTGCCTGTACCACTATTGGATTTGGCTTTCAGTGACTTATTGATTTACTCATAGCAGGATAGTCAGTCCTACGTATGGGGATATGGTCCATTTGGGACTTGAACCCTTCACGGGCATACTGTTAAGTCGTACTCAAAATTTGCATTGCAGTATTTATATCTCGCTGTACAGAATCATGAATTCATGAATAGGAAATGAAGTAAAAAATTTAATCTTGTTTTTCAATTGAATTAACCAACATTTACCAACCCCAAAAACTGTGAAACAAAGAGAGTTTTTCAAACATATGTTATACGCTTAAACCGCGTTACAGCGAATTTATGGTTGATTGAATCCGCCCAAGCGTATGTCTGAAGAAAGTGAGGATGGATGTGTGTGACCTGGTATATGGACAAACATCGAGGAAGTTGTCAGCTCGTCAACGATAAAGCAGTTGAGGTTGGACTTCTTCTTCTTCTTCTTTGGCACAACAACCTCTGTCGGTCAAGGCCTGCTTGTACCCACTAGTGAAGTGAGCTTGGCTTTCAGTGACTTATTGTTACCATAGCAGGATAGTCAGTCCTACGTATGGGGACACGGTCTATTCGGGATTTGAACCCATGACGGGCATATCGTTAAGTCGTACGAGTTGACGACTGTACCACCAGACCGGCCCAACTACAGACCAGGAGATTGGACTACAGACAGAAATAGTCTCACAGTTAAATCAGTGGTTTTAGAAATCGATCTGAGCTAGTGATGTGCGTTGTGGAACGAACCTAGCAGGTGGTTTCATGCTTTTCTTCATGTAGGATGGTTTCCTAATGCCGGTTCCCGTATGACTAATTTTCTAATCCTAACTTGGGGCGGTCCCGTGGTACAGTCGTCAACTCGAACGACTCAATATCATGCCCGTCATGGGTTCAAGCCTAGAATGGACCGTCCCCCCGTAGCAAGGATTGACTATTCGGCTGTGTGGTAATGAATAAAGTCTCGAAAACCTATATAGGCCGGTATGTCCGCGTAGGACGTTACGCCAAATAGAAGAAGAAGCGCTCGCATGTACGCTCTGACTAAACATTTTATGTGGGCTACGGAAGCCAGATGCAATTATTGGAGTAAATTAATGAGTTAACCTTAAATGTTTCGAATCAGATCCTCTCCTTGGTTTTGACTGAACGCAAAACCAACAAGGTTCAAGTCGTGTGCAAGTTATAAGGTAATACTCGCGCAGTTGGAGTTCGATTTCTTCCCGCTCAGCTTGGTAATTTGATGGCATTTGTTGATCAAGAGGCAAAATCAAAATTGATAACTAACCATAGCTATATACTGTAACATGTGGTTTGTTGCATTAACCATCAGAAGACATTAAATTTTCTCTACCAGTTATTTCATTAGCGGTGTGCACTAGTTATGAGCAATGGGGCATCATCTTCTCCAAAGCGGTTGGCTTTATGTACTTTCCCCTACGGTCTTCATTACAAAATAAAATTATAACCTAGAGGGCAAAGAAGAAGAATACGAAGCAGTCGCTATCAACAAAAAAGTACAATTATATTTAAAAAATTATTCGTTTCTCGTACAGGTGGGTGCAATTGTATACAAAATAGTAAAACTGACTCTAGATCTGACCCTTCATGATGATCTTGCAATGAAATGGATAGTATGCCACAATGTATGCACACCAGTATACAAGCGTAGAATGGACGTAGAATGGAATGTTTTGCGGTGCAATTCTGCTGGCGGGATTTGAATGTATGGCTTTGTGAAGAAGGCACTGGCGATAGACCGATCTTTCCATCACCAGCTCATTCCGCGCACAACGGCGGTGCCGCGGTACCTGATCTAACCCAGGAAGAGCAGTTTCTTCAACTTCTTCAGCTTCAGGAAGGCTTGCGGGTCTTGTGGGTTGAAGCTGTCTACTTCCGCCTCGTACACGTCGCCACCGAGAATTGACTCATCGTTGACGGCGGGCAGAGCGGACACGAGTGCCACAGCCAAAACGAACAGGGCAAAAGACTGCAACGAGAGGGAAGTGAAAATATAGCGCTTGGGGATCACTAAAGCACCTTCTCTACCAGCTTACCACAATTAGGAGCTTCATCTTTGAGGATGTTGAATTTCCGAATTTTTAAATTTTGTTTTGGCCGTCGGCAGTACCGGGTTGGGCTCTGTCCTGAGCTGCTGCGCAGATGATCGCACGTTGCACTAAGTACTGTGAATGATGCAGTACAGTCAATTGTCGCCGGCTTTATATACACCATACAGTGAAATTGTTTGACCACAGCTTTGTCACGGTGTGTCGTTTGCACGCAGCCGTTATGCTGTAAACGTAAACAAAGCTTACGAAAATTGTGGTCTCTGCCCCGGTCACCTAAGGCAGACCTAGGGAAGCACTTGAGGGAGGAATCTATCTATCGCTTAGCCGGCCGGTTTTGGTTTTGGGTGGCACCTTACCGGCATCCCCATAGTGCACGGAAAAGGAAGCGCAAAGTACAGTCCGTCTCCATTTTCAGCTACAGTAACGTCCCACGAGGCATGATGATAAAGAGCGAATTTGAAGAAAGTTTGTTTGTAATTGATGCCAGGGAAAATATGTTTAGTTTTATGTTAGTTTTGTATAGTAAACCTATGTACGTAAATAGAAAAGTTTTTTTTCACTCAAATGAGTACAAACTACCTGTACTGTACGATCGTTTAAGGCAGAAGCCATACTACACATTCTACAGCTCACTTCAAACGCATCGTGTGAAACGATCGATCATGCATCGCACATGTACATATCTGCGTTTGCAAAGCTACCGTATTTTCTCTTTCAATAGTGTTTTTAGCAATTCCTACCTACCTCACCACGGTGATAATTTCTCAAACGAATCCTCCAGTCGCGATCATGCTCATAACTGTACGGTTTTTCCCCCCTGTGATGTTTGATCACCAACCATTGCAGCCAGTTTTCGTAAATTGTGATGATGATTGCGTTATGGTAGACCAACATAACCATTTGTAATAAATATAGCCGCCGATCCTCCCAAAACCTCCTACCCTCTTGCGTACGTGCGTATCAGGTTGCAATGGTTGCGAGCTGGCGTGCTGGCGTGCTGGCGTGCTGGGGGACACGGAGAAAGATGGCTGGCTGCACAAGCTGCAGTGAATGAATGGGTGGCGATGTTTGCCTTTAGCATTTACGTTTACAAACATGTATCGTGCACGAGCTCGTTGACGATCCTTTGCTGCAAAAGTGGCAAAAGTGTCACCGAACGTGATGCATGATCACATCGCATCGATCGTTGATCTTTGGATACCAATGGCCACAAGACAACGAAGAGCAATAAGAAAGAAAAAAATACTTTAAAAAAAAGAACAATATCCATCGCAAAGGGATTGCGGTTTGAAAATGGTTTTAATTATTGCAACCGTAGCCGCTCACTCCATTGCCCGCACAGTTTAACCTCAACTAATAGAGCAGTCTGCAAGGTCTCTTCGTAAAATAAAGGCAAGCAATAAAGTCACGCAGCAGTGTCGCGCGTTTTTGATAGGCTGATTTTATTAGCACAACCGCAGGTGCAATTAAATGTGCCGAAAATTGATTTTGTTTACGTTTCCACTACATTAACAGCACTACCTGTTGTGTCGAACTCATTATAATATTTTAATTTAATGGTACGAGTCATTCGGGCTAATCCATTCCGTTAGGCAATCTCGAACTTGGAGGCTTCCTGTTATGACGGTATCAACATTGTGCCGACAACCTTCACAAGTCGCAAAATTGTTGTTTTAACAATGGCGCGCAGCTAGGGGGGAAAGAAAGAAATAAAACAAAAAAATGAAATTCTGCTACGATTGATTGATTGATGGATGGATCTGCATTGGCCAAGGTAGTTTTGGGTTTATTTTGCGTATTAAGTGTGTGATGCGATAAATGTCAAAACTCCTAGCTGCCTGCAGTTCTCATGATCAAGAAAAGCTTGAGTTTGTGCCACATGAGCGAAATGTAAATTACCAAAATAATATTAAAAATATTTAAAACCTGTTCAAGAACAACAAAGGTAAAAGTATTTTTCAAGGTTTAACATGTGAATGGCACTTCAAATTGGATTTTCACTCCAAATTTCGTAAAGAAATAAGCTCAAGGATACTGTGTTGCGTATTAAATGCTTATTAATCATATTTATTCTGCTGATGCGGCCAACCAGGCCTCTCTAAGAGAGAAAAAAGAAATCTCCTAGGGTAAATGTACCAATAGAGTAAACGTACCTATAGTGGTGCTAGTACCAATAGTGGTGGTATTGCACTAAAATGCATCTAATACGATAAATTAACAGTAGTTAAGTTATTTATGATAGTGTGAAATGTTCTCTAGCCTTTTACAAAGGATTTAAAAATTAAATGGGGCCATTCCGTTTCTTAGTGACCGAAAAATCCATTATTTTGTGCAAGGTATTAAAATTTTTCCAAATTCCTTAGGATTTCATAACGATACTCATATTTTAGTTAACGTTCTAAATGATCACATAACAACGCAATTATTAGTTTTTAACATAATTGTTATCAAACGATATTGTTTTATTCAAATTCATTGGCTTGTGACCATATTTACGTATTTTTAAGTGTTTTTTACGAAAGTGCCATTATAGGTACACCAAACAGGCATGTTCCTTTAGTGGTCCTAGTTATAAAATCAATAAAAACGGTTAATTTTAGATTTTTTTCGACGACATTTTCGACATGTCGTACTGTTTTCATTAAAATAAGCAACAGAAATGGGTTTTCTGTAAGTAATTTACCAAACAAAGGCCATAATTCGCTTATCTGGCAAAGTTAAAAATCGACTTCAAATCAAGCAAACTCTTCTGGGTATGGGTTGACGACAGGTGTTATTCAGTACTTTAGTCAATATTTTCATCAACCTAATTCATACATTTTTTACGATCAAATTACAAAAGAAATCATTATTATGGCAGTAATCCTTGCTATGCACACGAAAACAGCTTCAAAACTAAGTTTCATTGACATTATACACTGTTTTTGAGGCATCTTTGTTTAACACCACTATAGGAACACAATACAACGACTATAGGAACCATACCACCATTATAGATACAACGAAGCAATCACAAAAATATGTATTTTTTTGTAAATTCGATGTGTTTCATGGTAAAAATGGTTGTGATTGCGAAGATAAAACATATTCCAATTACTACAGCGCCTACCACAACTATATGGACAGTCGTTTTTCGCGATTTGCAGAAAATCCATAAGAGATAGATAAAAACAGTGAATGCATGAGTTGTGCAGAATACTATTTCACATCTTTGTATATTTTTTTCAAATTTTTTTAGCACATTTTTATAATGACTTATGACGAAAAAACAAATTTATGGTCGTACCATAACTGTAAAGACACTTCGAAAAACAGGTTTTATGTGCTAAATAACGCATTTAAAAATCGTTCAAAAATATAAATAACATATTCTACAAAGGTTTTATAGAAATACATTTTTGAACGATTTTTAAAAAGTGTTTTTATAACTTATTCGAAGGTTTTATAAGTTTTATAAGAGTAATTATCAAAATATATTTTTTTCGAATAGCAAAAAATTTCACAAAAAAATTTTTTTCGCAGAAAATGATGGTTTTGAAAATGCAAACCAAAGTATGTAAAAAGATTTTCAAAAATTATATTGAAACTGCCATGAGAACCTTATCAATTTTGTGAACAACGGTTCAAAACTGATCCGATCAAACAAAAGCGACATAAAAAGCTCAACAACGATTTTTTAGCAGAATCTAAATATTTGCTGCTGTTACATACATAGTTAAGGAATGTAATCCTAGTCCGATATTTTTTTCCTCCCACCACCCACTTCACCATCGATGTTCTCTTAGACCGTCTGCTTGTAAAGTTTAGTCGTGAATTCGTTAGGTAGTTTATGAGCCTAAATAAGGACTGGCAGAATTAGTGTGGTGGCAGAAACTAAACTAAACTAAACTAAACAAATCTAAAATGACCTGTTTTTATTGATTTTATCACTACAGCCACAATAGGAATATGTCTGTTTTGATACAACCACAATAGGAATATGTCTGATATACAGGCACTATCGTAAAAAACACTTTAAAATATGTAAATGACGTCAAAAGGCAAATAATTTTAGTAAAAAATAACATTTCATAACAGTTATGTTGAAAAACTATTAATTGCATGGTTATGTGATCATTTCAAACGTTAACAGAAATATGAGTTTCTTTATGAAATCCTAAGGATTCTGGAAAAATGATGACACAATTCACAAAATAATGGATTTTTCGGTCATTAAGTAACGGAATGTAGTGGGCCGGTCTGGTGGTACAGTCGTCAACTCGTACGACTTATCAACATTCCCGTCATGGGTTCAAGTCCCGAATAGACCGAGCTTCCATACGTAGGACTGACTATCCTGCTATGGTAACTATAAGTCTGTCACACTGGAAGGTAACCTCCGAGTGACTGTTGTGATTGAAAGGGTGTAGGGTTAACACTGACTCTTTATTACCATAAAATTTACCTATTTATACCTAAGTGGTTACATGCTAATTGTTCTTACTTGCTAAAATGCTGCTACTTGCTAAAGCTCGACCACCGATCGTGCGCGTGCTCGCAGCATTGTCTATTATTATTTTATTTATTTTATTTCGAGCTAGCATAGCCAAACCGTCTTCGATCATTCGATCGAGCGGATGGCTGTCGCGACCTAATAAGCTAATTATTTTAACCGCCAGCGACAAAGTCAATGAAAGCCAAGCTCATTTCACTAAGTGGGTAAAGGCAGGCCCTGACCAACAGCGGTTGTTGAGCCAAAGAAGAAGAAGAAGAAGAAGAAGAAGAAGTAACGGAATGGACCCATTTATCATTTAAACCCTTTTGTAAAAGGTTAGAGAACATTTCACACTAACATAAATAACTTAATTACTCTTAATTTGCCGTATGGACCGCATTTTAGTGCAATACCACCACTATTGGTACTACCACCACTATACCGTGCGTTTACCGTATACGGAGAGCAAATTACTTCAGACTTGTGAGTACAGGTAAAACGTTATGCTGCCGAACAAGAGGAAACGAATTTGCTATTAGATTTCTAAAATAATAAATCCTTAATTGTTGGTGATTAAACGTTGAATTCAAATCAAATTATATTAAATTATATTAAATTCAATATTAAATATCAATTCGACTAAGCTCAAGTTCACTTGATACTTAAAAACTTCTGAAGCGTGAAACACACTTTAATATCATTTCATGTCAATAAAGACTTTTTTTAATTCTAATTCTACTTTTTTCAATATAACGGTTTTATTGTTTGTTTAACGAAAATATGTTCATGAAAGTTCATATAAGTTACTCCACACAATCGAGAATTTCACTGACTTCATTACAGTTGCTGAGGCTGATTATTTCGTAATTATGTTTCCAATCATTATGATATTGATGAGCCACTTGGCATTGTGGTGTCAATTGCTGTAAAACTTGTAGAGTCTGCAAAAAAGGCCACGCCTTGAAGGTAACCTGGTAACCGGCCACATCCGCCATGGTGTCCTCAGCAAAACAAGTTTTTCGATTATGTTTCTCTCATCTTTCACCTTTGACGGTTGAATTTCGTTCTAGCCGCATCGGTAAAGCTTTCCATCGCCCAGAAAACCCTTCCTTCAGGTGTTAGCTTCCGGGATCAACGACTTCTCAGCCGCGGTTCTCGAATGGGTAAGTTTCTTTAAACTTTACCACCGCCCCTAGTATTGTGCTCATTTGTACTGTAGCGCTTTTTACTAGATGCATCGTACACGACCTATGCACGGAGTGTGTTATTATCGTCTTCTTACACTCTAAACGATGCCGGTGCAGGTTCACATCCTTTAGCTTGTCCGCTGAGCTGGACTGGTTTCGACTAGCTGCTGTAGCGGGTTGGGTTTGACCGGCACCGATCGGTCAGAAGGTGCAACAGTTCAAGGTTTTGAAATTTCTCCTTCCAGCACAATTAAACAATAGTTCGCCTTAAAAAGGTCTGTTTCTTGCGCTGCTTTGCTTCTCAGGGTAGTTGAGCGATCATGCACACGTTTTAAGGATATGCATAGTAAGTTCGTAGATCTAGGCGTCTGGGCTATCGTTCGATTATTGTCTTGAAAAGATGTTGCTGTTGTAGAGGAAGCCAGAAAGCCGCCCGTGCAGATAAAAATGTAACAAATATTCACAATTTGTCAAATACGTTCTTTATTAGCGACAAAAAACTTTGTGCGTACAAATGGAGTTAAAAGTTTTACAGGTGGCATCATCTGGAGCGCGTCTTACATA
Organism: Anopheles gambiae; assembly: GCF_943734735.2. Taxonomy (NCBI): domain Eukaryota; kingdom Metazoa; phylum Arthropoda; class Insecta; order Diptera; family Culicidae; genus Anopheles; species Anopheles gambiae. Next base: position 67,439,325 of record NC_064601.1, on the reverse strand, counting down.
TCAATGAGATACACTACTGTTAACCCTTACCCCAACATGACCTACATCGGCCGCCCAGTGACGATCGTGGTCGGCAGTGTGATCGTAGCCCGGATCGTGCAGCCAAAATTGAGAACGAACGAACAAAGCAAAATGACCACCACCACATGCAGGATAATTGTCGGATATATATATTTCGGTTTTCTCCATCCCGTACACCACAAACTGGTCAGTGGCGGTCAGTCGACCTTGCGCCGGATAGCCGGATAGGTTGACGATATCGAATCACTTGTGGGTATTTTTTCTTTTATGTTTTCGGACAACCGGATAACCTCTTATGCAACTGCACTTTTATAGGGCTGATTCATTGTTAAATAATATCAACGCCAGCCAACGCCAACGAAAATGCGAAACGGCCATACCGAAATTCGGGCCACTGTACTATTTCATCTCAGGTGAATCCCAGGTAAAAATGGCAATGATGCAGCAATTAATTAGTGATTTAAATTTACATATGTGCTGGTAGATTGAAAGAATAGTTGGAATTATAATCGTGGATCGAGCTTGCTATTTGGTCATAAGGTGAGTTGAACTAGACGATAGATTCCAAATAGTCACACTTTCGAAGCACACAGCTATAGTTAAATTTACTGCACAGCTATGCTATAACTGTTCACTGTGTGTGGTCCGCTAAATGAGTGGGAAGAACAATGTGCCAGAAATTTTACCACATAATCCAACAACAATGAGCAGCGTAAGTTCGTGTTCCACAACTTGAATAAAGTACGACTAAACGCGTAGCATAAAACATGTTTTTTCCACAAATGTCTTTCAACCTTCATGATGCAACAGTGTTGTTCAAAGCGTTGCAACTGTTTCCCACCATAATTAGAAATTTTGGTGCCTAATCAAATGTGTGTCTGATGACATTGGGTCACCAAATCCGGGAACATCATAACACTCCTGAAGAGGAGATGCATTCCACATTTGAGACGAACAGATGATGGCAAAACATCAGCATCTGTTCAAGGTTACAGTGTGGTTGTCTATACTGTGAGAGCTATGCTTAACATAAATCGTAGAAAATTCCCTACCATTGCATTAGTGTTTATAAATATTTTAAACGTTAAGTAAATTACCGTTAAGCAATACGTTGTGGAATAGTATTTTTGAAACCATGGAGCCACACCGCTTGCTTGATTAATCATTTAAACTGAGCTCTTGATGTTCCTCGAAATCGATATCACACACAGCAAGCTATGCCAAGCATTCCTGTCCAGCGTGTACCAGCCCTAAACCTTACAGCCGCGATCGTCACAACATCCCTTTGTGAATCTTCCACCTGCATGACGAAATCGTTCGGTAACATACACTCTCATATTCCAGCATCCCACATCCCATCCTCTCACGTCCGTCGTGGCAATCTTCGTTCAACAGATCGTTACGCTCTCTCTCTCTCTCTCTTTCTGGGTGAACGGGCGATAGACGAGCCGCACCAAAATCGCGCATCATTCTCAAATATTGACTTTTCACCAAATTCATTGAAGCCCGCCCGCGTTTGTCAAATAATGATTTATTACACAAAAGCTTATTAGTATGCGCCATCGTCCCGATCGCCATCGTCCCGAACAGACACACCCGGACGACGCATACTACTTCCTTATCGACAACCGTCCGGTGCGGTTACCTCCTCGCAATAGTGTTGTCGTAGTGTGAGGCACTGCGATGGGCAGTGCCTCCCTTCGATCGCCCTGTGCTGTATGGGAACGGCTTTCTAAGTGCTTGGGAGAAAATAGCGTCGAGCGAATGTACAGGAAAGAGAAGAAAAACCGGCGGATCGTTTGATATTTATTTTAGCTATTATATGCGATTATCTAACCGGTTCGGCAAGTTGGCCGGTCGGCTTGGTCAAGTGTGCGTATTCATCTGAGCATAGCGACATTCAATGAAGATCATCATTGAATGGTGAGTTAAAATACGAATCATAATGCTTTATTTCAATTTGCGTTCAAGCGTTAACCAATGCGTTTATTCGCATTCATTGCATTGAGCTGTTATACATCTTTGTTCGCAATAGGGGAAAAATTTGCGATAAGAATTTTTAATCTCCTATCACAGAGTGTGCGTCTTTCCCAATTTGGTGTCAGTATGCTAAAACCACCAGAAACTGACGAACTTTTATTGCTTTTATTGCCAATCTTTTTCCAGTTTTTTTTTATTTGCTTAAAAATCACGACATCTCATTTCTGTTAGAAAGATTACCAAAAATATAAACAATTCAATTTGTAAAGCTTATGATCCGTACTAGTCAAATAAGATCTACAAGAGTACGCACGATTAAAAATTTGTTTTGTTCATGAATTTAACCAATTTTTCCAGATATCATAGCAAAATATATCATGTTTTCACATATGTTGTCAAACCTTCTTTTTGGATGCTCCATTGTTAAGCTATTCAATAATCACTTTTATTGTATATTTATGAGAAAGTGTTCGTTTTTCCGCAGTGTCCATCTTTACCTACTTTCCCCTAAATCCCCTTCAAGCGTAACCCCTAAAAAGGGTCTCGCCTCGGTACGAAAAGACACAGCGTAAGATTCCTGTTGGATGAGCAGTTGTGTGAATTAGTGATGAGCTCTCTGGAGCGCATTCACGACTCCGATCCGACTCCAACTATTGGTAGTCCGGTTCCGACTCCGGCAAAATGGAACCACTAGATCCACACGGAGTCGGAGTCGCCCGGAGTCGTCCGAAGCCTTCCAGAGTCGTTCGAAGTCGTTCCGAGTCGTTCGGAGTCGTCCGGAGTCGTTCGGAGTCGTCTGGAGTCGATCGGAGTCATTCGGAGTCGTCCAGAGTCATTCAGAGTCGTTCGGAGTCGTTCGGAGTCGTCGGGAGTCGTTCGGAGTCGGAGTCGTCCGGAGTTGTTCGGAGTCATCCGGAGTCGTTTGGAGTCGTCCGGAGTCGTTCGAAGTCGTTCGAAGTCGTTTGGAGTCGGAGTCGTCCGGAGTCGTTCGGAGTCGACCGGAATCGGAGTTGGTCGGAGTCAACAGGAGCCTTTGTGCTTGTGATGAGACATTTCCTTTCGTTGTGTTTTTGTCTTTCACTTTGCGCGTGCGACTCCAGACGACTGAGACTCCGAACGACTCCGAACGACTCCGATTCCAAACGACTCCGAACGACTCCGAACGACTATGGAACGACTCCGAACGACTCCGAACAACTCCGGACGGCTCCAGACGATTCCGGGCGATTCTGAGCGATTCCGAACGACTCCGGATGATGCAGGGCGGACCTACCTTCCGGAATCGATTCCGAATTTACAGCCGTTGCCGTCAAATTTTGGCTCGAAGTCACCAATTTTTGACAGTGTGCATCAATTTTTGTCTCGAAGGCGTCAATTTTTGACAGTGTGTATCAATTTTTGTCTCGAATGCGTCAATTTTTGTCAGTGCGCATCAATTTTTGTCTCGAAGGCACCAATTTTTGTCTCATGGTCATCAATTTTTGTCGCTTGTTCATGAAATTTTGCCTCTTTATATATCAACATGAGTTTACCTGATTTGACGCGTAATTAGGGTTATTTAATTGTAGCAACATTTAATTTCAATAAAAATCTGTGGTTTATGAATATTTTATTGGGATTTTAAGGAAAATGCTTCAAAATTTTTGACTAAATTTCAGGTACGTAGATCAACACAGCTGATTGCTTTTGAACAATGAATATACTTTGTACTCCTCAATCGAAAATGGCAGTACAATGATACATAAACCGTACGGATTGCGAGAACTATTTTAGGAATTTATTTAACTATTTCCCACGATTACCGGTCTCGTAATACAGTCGTCAACTCGTACGACTTAATAACATGCCCGTTATGGGTTCAAGCCCCAAATGGACCGTGCCGCCATACGTAGGACTGACTATCCTGGTATGGGGGGATCAATAAGTCATTGAAAGCCAAGCCCACAAGTTGTGGTACAGGCAGGCTTTGATCGACAACTGTCGTTGACCCAAAAGAAGAAGAAGATTTGCCACGATGCCAAAATGAAGAAATAATCGAGGATTAATCTTCTCTAAATTGTTTTGATATTATTATAAATAAGACATAAAACTATGTGAAATAAACAGAATTCCTGAATTAATTCCTTTGCATTGTATAACCACTCTAATTTTGTTGTGATTTCTGCAATTATTAAAATATCAAAATAACGAAAAAATACCAAGAGACAAAAATTTGTGACCATGAGACAAAAATTGGTGCCTTCGAGACAAAAACTGATGCACACTGACAAAAATTGACGCATTCGAGATAAAAATTGATGCGCACTGTCAAAAATTGACGCCTTCGGGACAAAAATTGATGCACACTGTCAAAAATTGACGGCTACGAGACAAAAATACATGACTTACGGCCAAAATTTGACGGCAACGCCTGTATGCCAACTTTACCCATCACTAGTGCGAATACCTTGAATACTTTTTCTCACAGAAATTGTTCTTTTCCAATATGCTCATTGATGACCTCTGACTTATGAATGATTTAGCTCAAAAGGAACCGTGGCGAACCGAACGACCTCAAGGGCCGCATCGCTGACTGTAAGTTTGACATCTCTGGTTTAGATCGTTCCGACCGTTTCAAGCGAGCCTAGTTCCGACCGAACCTACTAGGTTTAAAATTTTGAACCTAGTTCTGGTAGTTGGAGGATTGAAGGAACGGCTGAGGAGAGGATTGAACTAGATACATTCCGGAGCACGCTCTTGAAGGAAACCACACGGCCTTCTAAAAGAATGTGTATTCAGCGTATGGTCGCCCTTTCATTACAATATACATTATTGGTTACAAATATACAAATTTGTTTTATAGAGGCTTTGTACCTTCTGGCTGACATTCGCCTCTTAAATGCTATGAATAATGCTATGGCTATTTGAAAGGGAAACACAATTTTGTTTGTTGTTGTTAGATACAAATATTAAAGGATGGGGGTAGGTGTAGAAATTCTAATGGATTGAAGTTTTCAGTCATTTTACTTAGTCAGGTGCACTGCTGGCAGATCAAGTGCAGCTACCATCACAAATAGATAACGATAAAATTACAAAAAAGTAATAAAGAAATTTCCATTGGTTAGTAATGTTTAACTCACACCATTGCAATTGTATTACATAAAAAAGTGCCTTTCGTATTAAAAATAATTAATGATGTTATCATAAGTGCGCTAACTGGACATAAAGGAAAACACCAGCATAGAGCATAATTGCGCGAAAAGCATATTTAATGTGTCATTCCAAAATGTAAACAAATCAGCAGTACAAGTTCCTGCCAAATCCTTCGTGCGTCGCCATATTGATTTATACGTTTGACGTTTGTACGTGTCTGCTTCTGGAATGTGATCTAACTTCGTTTTACGGAAAATTATAATCAATTTTTATAGATAAATTGGTTGAATAGAATAGATCAAAACATAACATCAAACATGTAACAGTAATGATTCAAAGTGAATGTTAATGATGTTCAAACCAAAGGCAAGTTTTAGATCATTTTCGTTTTCATCACCACGGCTCGTATGATGGAAGTACCCGGTTTGTTGTTTATATTTTTTCTAACGTCGTAGCTGTCAAACGACGACAAAACGCAAACGTACGTGAAAATTCTAATCTATTAGTCATAGCGGGCACGATCAGAAAGAAAAACATCTGTAGAACGGATGATACAGTTCCGAAGGTCAACCTTTTTTTGATTCCCGGTAGTTTGCTGCAAACCAAACCAGCGCTACGTAATCGAAGCAACAGCGTCGCAGTATTATCATTTTGTGAAAACGGGAAAGTTGATGCAATCTAGAGTGGCGTGTTTGCTCCACAGAACGACATCGTAAACCGCTATCGTATCCGAACGATATCTGTGTGCAGAAGATATGCTGAATGGTGAGTGGTGTAGTGACAAACGTTTTAAATCCTTTTAGTTCGAATGCCTGCGATAAACACACCGAATATGCATGAATGCCGGAATACCAGCGCTATACGCTTAGCAACAACCAGATCCGGTGCATGCCGCACCTGCAGTAGCTTTTTCGGCTATCTAAAAATTCGCAATGATACTATTAAGGAGGTGGTGAGAACGTGACAGAATTGTTTAATCGTCTGTAAGCGTAACTAAGCGTAAGATTCGGGTAAAAACAAAGCGGAAACTTTCGAGAATCACGCTGGAACAGGACAAAGAAAGCATATTGGGTACGAAGAGCACCCAAAAGGTCAACAACACCAGAAAGCGCTTTCGCACACGTTCACACACAATGGTGGTCCCTTCTTTACTTTGCCGTATATCGATTGGTGGACAGTAGTTGGTTTGCTTATTAGAAAAAGAGCGTCTTTTCGCTGACGGGTGCAAGTGTACTTTGGCTACAGTGCTACTACAACTTGAGAATTCGTAAAAACTTGCATTTTAATGAAGTTACACACTCCTTGGTTCTTTAGGGCTGTGGAAAAATCCGCCAATTGTGGAAAGGGATTTCATTCAAGGTATTTGTTTGATTTTCTACCAGGAATAATAGAACTATACGCTAATAGTCCCCCACGCTTGGCTCCATCAGACAGTTCTGTTCATTAGGCTGTAACGAATCAACCGATACATATGCTACGTACAATCATTAATTCTTTGTAATCGACACTTTCATATTTTCCGTGGCACGTAAATTTTATCACTCATCCCTGACTGCTGGTGCCACAGTTTACAGCTACGGCTATGTTTTTGTGTTTATTTTGCTAGAGCGTTCTGCCCCAACGCGCGTCATTGCTTCACGGTTGACATCGTGCATATGGTTGGAAGATACGAGAGGTTTCATCTACGAATCGCAGTTGGCATTTCGCTTACGGTTGCTTGGTGAAATAATTTCTAGCACTGGCTGGTTTGGTTGGTTATGAATGTGTGTAGCAGTTTGAGCAATTGTTGTATGTCGCTGTCCTGCGTAAACAGAGTACTGTCATATTTTCATCATCATCGTTTGTATTCGTTTCAGTTCCTACAAGAGCTCTACGTTCAGTTTGATTAATCCTTTCACTTCCACTTGTTTCCACAATTCCCACGAACCAATCTTCCATTCGGTTTAGTTGTATACCCACCCAGCTACCTCAAAATGTCCCGTACCAAAGTGTCTTCCTAATCCTTGTACATACGCTCAGTATTAAACTATTGCTGCAACTCGTTGGAACAAACAACCACCAAACCGAAGTAGTGAAAACTGCTGTGTGTTCTAATGCAAATGGCTTGGCTCGGGATCGGTGCATTGGCATCCGGTTTAGGTACAGATGCTGTAGACGAACTGGCCAGGAAGTGTTGCTGTAGTAGCCCGACAAAGATTTGGTTTTTAAATATTACTCCTTTCTTTCCATTTTGCATATCCTTCATTGTGAACGACTTGGCGTGTTAATTTTCATCTGACCGGCGTATTCTGTTGAATGAACAGCAATCCAGCGATTGTTAGGCGGGGACGTTCCTCCTAACAAGGTACAGGAAGTGAAAAATGAGTCCTACATCAACCTGCCAGTACTTCAGCGGAATGAATCGATGCGACTGTTTGCTCCGAATCCCAACTCCCCGGACAAAAAGCTGGTGTACGAAATCATACTGGAAAGGCCCCATTCGGAAACGATCAACACGTCCTACAGGTAGCGTTAATCTAGGGATGGTATTTCTTTCGTAACAGTATGGTGTAATTTGTTGTCGTTTTGTTTTACAGCTTGTATCGAGCAACAACACAATCGGCAGCCGAGGAAAAATTTGAGGCCTTCCATCAACGTTTGCCAGAATTGGTAAAAATCGTTCGCGAGGTAATATACAATGTGTGACGTGTTGTTTTACACAAATTACCTAACCACTAATGCGATATCTTGATTGCAGATGTACAATATCAATGGTTTGCAAAAGCTTTGCGACGTACTGATTGATAACCCTTCCTGGTCCTTGGCACACGTTGTTGCTTTTTATAATCTTACTGATTATATTTCGAATCCTAGTATTATTGATTTTCTCGACTATGCTGAATATTCTGAGATGATGACTCCATTGCAGGTAAATTTGATTACAATAGTACTGCAACACTCATCAGTGATGAAATAGTACCCTAATCTGTTATATGTCCTCCTCTCCTGTCCAAAAGGTTGCTGTTAAGGCGAACAACATTGAGTTTGTGAAAGCCCTGATACAGTCTAATCAATGCAACTTGGAGCATCTGGATAAGAACAGCAATTCGGTGTTTCACTACGCGGCTAGCACGACAAAGGAAATGATAAATGTATGATAAGTAAAAGTCCGGATACTTTAGAAGCACGATGTAAAACCATGTCCCATATATTTGCAGATGTTAACAGCAAAAAGTACCTCCAACCTTAATCATTGCAACACCGACGGCTATACGCCGCTTCATTTGGCGTGTTTGGCAGACAAACCGGACTGCGTGAAGGCACTGCTGCTTGCCGGAGCCGATACGAATAAGATGGCCCGAGGAGCTGGAACCTCTTATAGCAAATCCATTCCATCGAGTAAGTTTGGACCGCCAACCCGGGGGTTAGATTGTACGCGACTAACAATAATTTATTTTATCAATGATTTTTGTTTCGATCTATGTTTCTATTTCTTTTTTACAAAAGCCTGCACTGATGGCAAGTGGCTGTTTAATAACTTTTCCATTTTCTGTCCATGATGCAGAGCAGCATTCTTGATTTAGTATTGTTTATATATATGATTTCTTTCCTTTCCTTTATTTCATCGCCCTTTTATACACCTGCTTATGAATTACGCTTCAAACGTATCCCGCTTCAACGTTTACTGCACATATTGAACAATTCCTGCACACATACTCCCCAATTGGTATAATCGACGTAGAACCTTCTTCTACAGGTAATGTAGCCGATTTTCTTGTCAGCAATCCAAACAAACTGTTCACACAAGACATGAAACACGGCGGCACCCCGCTGCACTGGAGCTCCAGCCGTGAGGTATTGAACTCTTTAATAGAGCGTGGTTGCGATGTAAATTTAGTAAATTTCAACGGCCAAACTCCATTGCATGTGATGGTAAGTCTTGAAAACACCAGCATCTCCCTGTGCTAGTTTTTATTTTGTTTTGTTTGCAAAAAAAAACGATCGGTCGTATCGGTGTGCATTAAGAATTTATTAGAGAGTGTTAATGATTGTACGTTCTATATTTGCTCTCTTTCAGGTGGCACGCGACCGGTTGGAATGTGTCGTTGCGTTGTTGGCTCATGATGCTGAGATTGATGTGGTTGATAACTCTGGCAACACTCCACTGCATATTGCGGTAGAAAAGAAGCTTATTCCGATCGTGCAGTGTTTGGTGGTGTTCGGTGCAGACTTTAACAAACCGAACAAGGATGGTAAAACGCCCCGCCACTTGGTCGGAAAGGATGACAGTGGCTCAAAGGATTCGATGATTCTGTACATTTTGCACTCGGTGGGTGCAAAACGGTGCCCCGAAAAAGGTAGTAAATGTCCTCCAGGGTGTGCTGCGGGTGGTACCTATAATGGCATCCCACCGGCCCAACCGGAAACGACGGAGCAGCGTGAACACATCCAGCAGGTGCTGGCCCGAACAACTACAAAGTCACATCGCAACAGTGTGCCAAGTCTGATATCGAACACGATTCGTGCGACCATCCCCGAGGAGCGCGAACGGCCGGAAGTGAAAACAGTCGACGTCAGTCAAGAGCGTAAAGGCGCGAGCATGATGGATGCGTTGCTTTCGATGTTTATGAGCAAGGTAGAGGCTGCCTCTAAACCCACTTCCCCTACGTCCACGTCTTCTTCGCTAAAGGGTGGAGTGAACCTGCTGGGCGATTTCGATGTCGGCGACGAACCGATGCTAACAGATGAACCGGCCGGTCCGGAGTCTCCCAAGACACCGACGGCAGAATGTGCTGGTGGCAGTGGTCAGCGAACGGATTCGCGGCCCCGTTCGTCCTGTGAAGCGGGAGCTAGTGGCGAATCGTACAATGGGCGCGGCCGACTGCTCTGTCTGGATGGTGGTGGTATCAGGGGACTTGTTTTGGCACAAATGCTTTTGGAAATAGAAAATCTCGCCCAAACACCCATCGTGCATCTGTTCGACTGGATCGCCGGTACCAGTACTGGGGGAATTTTGGCGCTTGCATTAGGATGCGGTAAAACCATGAAACAATGCATGTGTCTGTATCTGCGTATGAAGGACCAAGCGTTCGTCGGATCCCGGCCCTACCCAAGTGATCAGCTGGAAACGGTGTTGAAAGAGCAGCTGGGAGAGTTTACCGTCATGTCGGATATCAAACATCCTCGATTGATGGTAACGGGAGTGATGGCTGATAGGAAGCCGGTAAATTTGCATCTATTCCGCAACTACGAGGCCGCCAGCGATATTTTAAGCATCGTGACGCCATCAAATAATCGTGGACAGCCGCCACCGCCGCCTAGCGAACAGCTGGTGTGGCGTGCAGCCCGAGCCACCGGGGCCGCACCGTCGTACTTTCGTGCGTTCGGCCGTTTTCTCGATGGTGGATTGATTGCGAATAATCCGACGCTGGACGCCATGACCGAAATTCACGAACTGAATGCCGCACTGCATTACATTGGTCGGGCATCCGAGGCAGTACCGGTAAGTAGTAGTAGTATTGATATAGCAAAAAAGGCAAGTCACAAAGCAAATGTTCATGTCTTTTGTTTTGTCTCCACTCTATACAGGTGTCGGTGGTAGTGTCCCTGGGCACAGGATTAACACCGGTAGTGGATTTGAAAGAAATCGATGTGTTTCGTCCGGATAGCATATGGGCTACGGCCAAAGTGGCCTACGGTATATCTACCATCAGTAAGTTTCTTCTATTACTTTCGCTTTGTACGGCGAAACCCCTATTTTTCGGTATTGATTAATGAGTGTTTTTTTTTCTGTTGTTTCTTTTCTCATCAGGCACACTGCTGGTAGATCAGGCTACAGCATCCGATGGACGGGTAGTAGATCGTGCCAGAGCGTGGTGTAGTATGATAGGAGTACCGTACTTCCGGTTCAATCCGCAGATGTCTGTTGACATTGGAATGGACGAAAAGATGGACGAACCACTAATCAATATGCTGTGGGAGGCAAAGGCATACATGCACAGCAACCGAAAGCAGGTCATCGAGCTGATCAATCTGCTCAAATAGCAGTAAGCCTGAAGCGCAGGTTGTCAAAGAAAGTAAACAAATGTTATATCTATTTACCGTAATTCCCACACCACCTTTCACCACCATTCAAATGGTTGCCCACCAGTAAGAGCAAAATCGTATAAACGACAACACAACAACAGGATATTTTTGTTTATGTTTTATTATATTGACTCTTTCTCTCGCTCTCTCTCTCTCTCTCTCTTGCTCCCTCTGTGGAAGAGCACGAACATTCCTAAAAGTGACTTTGTTGCCGGATGAATTTGCTTTTTTTGAAGAGGATAACTTACCGAAAGTAGCAGCTAGCAGAACGTTCGTTCGATCGATCGGGCTGAATATATTGAATGGCGCCATTGCTTTTGATTGTTCCAAAAATCGTACTGAATTGTTGACAATATCTTTAGAAAAACGAACACTGTGTGCTAACTAATAATCAGCGATCAGGGAAAGCTTCTTCAGTAGCACCGAAACGCATCGAATAGAACACTAAAGTACGGGAAAATTGGAGACATTATTTGGAAGATGTTTGCAGTCGACGAAGATGTTGTCGTACGGGCGAAGTTAAAATAACAATAAGCTAAACCATAAATACCTTTCACACTGGCACACAAGTGTAGTGGAATACAAATTGTCCTTAATTGTTAATATCGCGCTTGACACGTTGCCAGATGTACGCAAATATGTTTAACTTTATATGATCATGCTTGAGACAACAGCCGAGTTGAACGTCCTGGGGGAAAGAAATCGTTTTCATTGTGATGTCGTGTAATTATATGTGTAATTTTTTACGGAGCAAAATACGATACAAAAGATAAAAGATGTTCTCTAGATGTGGTGTGGTGTGCAGAGTAGAGGCAAATTACCTGTTTTGTGCATGCAACACTTTGCTTTCATTTATTATGCGCTGCTATTGTTTAGAAAACTTACATACACACACATGCATACATACACAAACATCTCCCTATATAAACAAAAACACACACACACACAAATACGCAAACAATGTTATGTTGTACTGAAATGCAAGATACAATAACGTTTATATCATAAAAAAAACCCACCAAACATGCGTCTGTGCTGTAAAGGCGAACAGTGAACAGGGATTGGGAGTTAGTTTGACCGATTTTATTAAACAAAAGAAGAGAAAAGAAAAAAACGGAAGTAAAACTTCGCTCACCATGCGCACCAAATAATATAGTGTTACTATTTATTTTGTTTATTGTTTATTTGTGGTCCAAGTGGTCCAATACCTGCAACAATGGTTAAATATGTTTCTTCCAATAAATCTTTCCAACGATGATACTACCCGCAAAGTGCAAGTACTGAACTGATCGAGCGATCGTTATCGTATTTCTTTCCTTTTTCGCTCTGCAAGTGCTCGGAAGATTGTGTTGTAACGTAAAAACAAGAGATATTCTCATGTCATTTAAATCGTAATGAAAAGCTGCATAATTGGATTAGTAATCAAAACCCCAACAAGAGAAGAAAAAGACGAATTGGCTGTCACAAAATTGTACTACCATTTTGATGTTAACACAATTGTAAGCAAAGAGAAAACGAAAGGGCAAAAACATCATGACTAAATTGGCGCTTCGTTCACGAAACACTATAGAAACAAAAAAAGCATGCAACATTGTTCTGTGTGTATGAACTGTCGAGGGATTGATTTTTGTGCTGTGCTGAATGAGGCAACATGCTCAAAAAGACCAATCCCAAGCGCATTTTATAATAAATTTTTCAATTAGTGGCGATCTGTGTCCGTTTTAAAATGAAAATTGGAAATTGCAGTAAAAAGTGTCAATATATTGGTCATGCTATATTATAACATCAAATTGCATATTTTATTATTGAAAATTGTTGAACAACACGAAATATCAAATAAAGATCGTAAAAGCGAATGTTTTGTTTTTATTCGAGTGTCTGTAAGTAAGGCAACACTTCCCAAGTCAGTCAAGTTTGCGAGATACATACGGGCTGCTTGCATAGCGATTTTAACAGTTTTATTGAGCTCAAACTTCTTCTTATATTAAATGTTCATCTTCCCACTTATGATTAGACTGTTCCATTGTGTCGTGAGCAGCAGTTGCATCAGCGGTTCATTTTCTGGCAGAAGCTGGTATGATCAGACATCCTGTGGTTCCTCGCATGCGTAGGATGACAGGGTGGTAAAGCAGGGCACAGTGAACCAAAGCGTACTACTCTGATAAGTTAGCATACATGCGTTGGCATCGTTTGGTGGGGAACCTAGGAACCAATTTTGGAAACCGCTCACATAGCTGACCGGTCGATCGTTTGTAATCCAGTAGAATTTGCGATAATCGTTCGATCTGGCACCAACGTTAGTTCCCGCTAACCAGAAGGTATAGTTGACGTTGGCATACGGTTCTGGCATGAAATAGAGTGTCCGAAAATGCGCGTTATCGTGTGTATGTGTGTGTTCCAGTTGGCTGCAAAGAAAAGGTACGAATACTTACGGACAGCATCTCGGTAGGCGGCAAAGTCCTGAGAGTTTTCAATAGAAGCAAATTGTTTGCCCATATCCCGGCAGCGATTCCAAGCCTCGAAGAAGTTCACAACCTCAGTATGCAAGGTGTATTTCTTCGAGCTGTACGTTAATGGCGGCAGCCCATTAACCGGAAAGTTGTTCACGTCTGGCAAAAGATGGTCAATGTATAGAACAGGGCCTTGTGTGTGCTTTTTGTGAACTTGTTGAGAAGCCCTTACCCTTGACGTCTTCCGGTGAATAGCTCTTCACTTCGGTCTTTGTTCCGGCGGGTTCAGGATTCGTAGTAGCTGCTACAATGGATAGCACTAAAACCACCGCCACCACGAACGACAAGAGAGTATTCTTGTACAGCACCTCCATCCTGCCACTACTAGGGGGCAAATCGATCACAATCCGAGCACTTCGGCAAATCACAATACGTGATCTCCTGTTCTACGCAACTGACGTGACGATCGCTCGCTCCAACGGACGGAGCAGAAATGAAAGCATTACTTTCTTGGGCACATTTTTTTATAGTGTCCTTTCCGACTTCCACCACGGTTCTTGCGCCTCCACCATCATTCACCCGATCCGTGCTCGGTACATTGACCTCCTTCTTGTACAGGCTGCAGGAGAGCTCGTTTCGGAGAGCTAATGCTCGTTTCATTTGTTTTTTTTTTTGTTGTTATTTTTTTTTTTTTTTTTGGAAAAGAACAGTTATTTACACCCAAAATCATGGCACCACGAGAAACGAGTTTCCGTTTTGATGCACCGTTTGCGGAAATGCAGAACAAGATTCGATACTCTGGACACGAAAAGAGCGAGACAAACGTACATAAATCGCGAGATTGCGAGATGTAACAGGAAGGAAAAGGAGAGTATGCATCTTCCAGAACTGCATCAGATTTGCATCACAGGACCGTTGACCTCATCAGGATGAGTTTTGGAGCACGGATTTTTCGGGTTTGCCGAACCAATAAAGCAAAAATACCGTATAACGAAATGTATATATGGTGGATAGATTTATGTATCTCATGAACTTCCAGTTTGTTTGCTTTGCCATGTTATGTTATTTACAATTGTTTCCTGAAAAAATTTGAAAATAATGAAAAAAAGTTAATAAAACATCCGTTTCATCAAAAAACACGCAACTACAGCATTGCATTGATTTCAGTATACAAAGCTCTAAACAGTTCACAGTTCCTCAATCCAGTATGAATGTTTCTTTTTATGTTTAAAAAAACTTTCTCGCTTAACGTTTTTTCTCGTTTTGTTTTGTTTATTCTGTTCTTCTGTATCTGTTCCGTTCAAACCGATTGACCGAATTCAAGAACCACGAAAAGAAGGAACCAGTTCTGGCTTTCTTTGAAACCATCTTTCTACTGTTATTATTTTCCGCCACTTATATAAGAAGGTGGCTCGCAGCGAAGGGTTTTCAGTGCCAACGTGATAGCGTACTGGGACATTCAGCAAGAGTTTCAAGATGCTCCTTGCAAACACTGCCGCGGCTGTGCTGCTGTTGATTGTTTGCATTGGCGCCTCAGTAGGCTTACCGACGGTCGATGAGGAAAACGTGGTACAAGCCGAGCAACTCCCCATCCTACCCACGGCGGACAGCAGCAAACCAACAGGTAGGTAAATAACCCGCACACGGGGACACAGTCAACTAGGGGACCATACTACCATGGGTTAACTATAATCTGCCCATCCGCAGATGATACAGTGAAAGCAATTGCACCACAGCCGCGCTACTTGCTGCCGGCGGACTTTGCCGTGAAGAACAAAAAGTTTACCATCGGCACACTAGGCGTAGGATCGTTCTTTCGCGCGTGGCGTAACTGCATCGACGAGGGTAAAGGGTTGGCCACCATCGAGAGCGAAAAGGAGCAAAAGTTTTTGGAATCATTGTTGAGTAAGTAGACATAACGTGTTGTGGGAAGCATGCCGTATACTAACTTTGGAAAATATGTTTGTTTTTTTTTTCTCTCTCTCTCCTATTTCTATCCCAAACCGGTAGAAGCCTCATCGACTGGTTCAAACTACTGGATTGGAGCTACCAATATCGGTGCTTCGAACACGAATAAACTAACGTGGATAACGACGGATTTGCCGGTACAAACTAAACCGCCCTTCCTCAATGTGGTTGCCAAATCCACCTGCATCGCGTTGACTCCTACTGGTAGTTGGACACTAAGAAATTGCTTAAATCCGTTAAACATTTTCCCATACATTTGTGAAGAATATTTTTGAGATGCCTCTGATTGCGGAACACAACTCATATACTCAAGCGAATAAGCACAATAAAACGTTATAAACAGTAGTTGGTTCCAGGACCAGTGGCGGATGTTAAGTGTCGGGGCGTCATCATAGGTGGTAAGAAGCTCATCATTTAGCCGGTCATTCCCGGTAGTGCATGGTTTTAGGGTTCGTAATGACGTTCAATTAACGATGACATGGAGCCTTTTCGGTGTAGTCAGATGGTGATATTTTTCTGCAATGCAAACCCGCACATATCCGGCACGCTAAAACTGTATTGTTTGATCCTCCTTATCCACCACGCCAGCAGTATTGAGCTAAATAGTCGATTAGCAGTCGCAGAAGTCATTCAATTCCTATCACCTTGTTGTATACAACTGATAAGATTACCAATCTAATCTAATCCATTGTATGTGTATGCCACTGTTCAGGTAGGGAATGATTTGTGAACTTGTTGATGTAACGCAATCCCTTTCTTTACAATGGGATAATGAACTGGGACAGCAAAACTGTGGGACATGGATGGTTTGAGGGTCTTTTTTTTCTGCGAATTTATGCGCAGTAAAAAAAAGGGACCGGTTGCAGAAAAATAAAGCCTGGGTGGGTGGTGTTTCTTACAACACTAATGAGTGACGATCACTAAGTAAGCTCAACCTAGCATAGCATCCAATATGTTCCTCATTATGGCAGTCCCGTGGTACAGTCGTCAACTCGCACGACCTAATAACAATGCCCGTCGTGAGTTCAAGCCTCATATGGACAGCCCCCCCAGCAGCAAGAAGGACTGACTATATCCGGCTGCATGATGATACTCAATAAGTCTGGAAAGCATGATGTATAGGCCGGCATGATCACGCGTTGATGTGATGATCGTTATGCCAACAAGAAGAAGAAAAAGATGTATCTCATTATGTTCACTTGTGGTGAGAGTGTATATTGGCCAAATATTATACACAGGTTTATGGAAACTGCAGGTTATGTGGGGTATATCAACATGGACATCTTTTACATGCTGAGAAACAGATAAAATACATTGATTGGGCTGTAGCAATGTACCAATAAAGTATTACGACCGCAAGCGATTATCTTATCGTTAGTCGCTGATATACACTACACCTGCACCGGCCCGTTGCGTTGTCAATGGATGTAGCCAGCAATTGCCCGGTAAAGCGGTAAGCCGTAGAGCAAGATATGGAGATATGGTGTGAGAGCGATTGAGATCGTCGTAGATCGCTCGTAGAACGGGAGGTATTAAAGCATTTGGCTTGGAGTATTGGCTGATTAGTGCACCGCTAAGCCTGCCGGTCGATAGGTAGAGTGGTACCCCCGCAATAATGGTGCGTTTGTTGTTACTAGTTTCGTTAGGTCTGTGCTGCCTGTTGGCATCGGCCGACCGACCGCCATACAAGAGTAGTGGAATTTATGAGGAAGAACCACAGCTCCCTGGTGCCAGTGATCTCAGTGGTGGTGTTGCGAGTGATGAGATCGGCGTAGCTCCGGCGCAGGCCGTTGATGAACGCTACCGTCTGCCAACAACGTCCATCCCGATTCACTACGATCTCCATCTGCGTACCGAAATCCATCGCAATGAGCGTACGTTCACTGGTACCGTCGGCATTCAGCTGCAGGTAGTGCAGGCGACGGATAAGCTAGTGATGCATAACCGCGGTTTAGTGATGTCGTCGGCCAAGGTGTCCTCCCTGCCGAATGGTGTGACCGGTGCACCGACACTGATCGGCGATGTACAGTACAGCACGGATACGACCTTCGAGCATATCACGTTCACGAGCCCAACGATCCTGCAGCCTGGCACTTACCTGCTGGAGGTTGCGTTCCAGGGTCGACTTGCTACCAACGATGACGGTTTCTATGTCTCCTCCTACGTGGCAGACAATGGCGAGCGAAGGTTAGTACAGCGGCTCTGGTTTTTTGCTGTAACGAGATGCGTCGTTGTGGAGTAGTTACACCGGGAATAGTGTAATGTAACCATTCGTCTCGTCTTCATCATCAACAGATATCTGGCAACGACACAGTTCGAATCAACCAGCGCCCGCATGGCATTCCCCTGTTACGACGAACCGGGTCTGAAGGCAACGTTCACCGTTTCCATCACGCATAGCCGCAGCTACAAGGCCATCTCGAACATGCCTCAAAAGACTTTTACGGACATTGAGACCGATATGCGCACCACATTCTTCGAAAAGACCCCAGCCATGTCTACCTATCTGCTGGCATTTGTGGTTTGTGACTTCCAGATTCGCTTATCGGGCGCGCAGCGTGTCTACGTTCGCCCGAATGCGTTAAATGAGGCGACCTTTGCTCTGGAGGCTGGAGTGAAGATTCTGAAGGTGCTGGACGACCATCTTGGCATCCCGTACGATACGTACATGCCGAAGCTGGATCAAATTGCTATCCCTGACTTTGCTGCGGGTGCAATGGAAAACTGGGGCCTGGTGACATACAGGTAAGTCGCGATAAAGTCACGCAAGTCACCTTTGCGATTGTTATTTGCGCTTTCGCATTGCCGTCCTTCAATTGATCCTACCGCATCAATGTGATACACCGCTGACGCAACGCTAAACCGCGTCCATAAACCGTTTGATGCAATCTTCGATAGCGCGATTAGGAGTAGTAGGGGTGGCCCCAAGCAAGACCATATATTATCACACAGTGCCATTTATCCTTCGATCGGTTATCATTCGAATTGGTTTTCGATTTATTGCAGGGAGCAAGCGCTATTGTTTAACCCGGCAGTGAGTACTTATCGCGGGAAGACGAATGTCGCGACCACGATTGCGCATGAGTACGCTCACCAGTGGTTCGGTAATCTGGTGTCGCCCGAATGGTGGGAATACATCTGGCTGAACGAGGGTTTTGCGACGCTCTACGAGTTCTACGCCCTCGATATGGCCTACCCGGGTCAGGAGTACTGGGAGCTGTTCAACCAGCAGGTCATCCAGTACGCGATGGGCCAGGACGGGCAGGCTTCCACCCGGCCGATGAACTGGAATGCAGCTACACCGGGGGAAATATCGGCTCTGTTCGATCGTGTCGCGTATGACAAATGTAAGCATATCGATCTCTCCTGTCCCATTCTCAAGAAAAATGCTCAAATAGAGGGTTTTTGTTGTCATTTTCGACGCAATAGCTGGCAGTGTGTTGAACATGATGCGACACGTGCTTGGAGATGATAACTGGAAGGCCGGCTTGAAGGCGTATCTTACCGATCGTGCCCTGCAGGGTGCGGTGGACGAGCAGCTGTACGCAGGGCTGCAGAGCGCCATCGAGGGCAAAGGAGTGCTGCCGAATGGAGTGACAGTCGGCCAGATCATGCGCACCTGGACCAACGAGGCAGGCTACCCCGTGCTGAATGTACGCCGCTCGTACGACACCGGAGATGTGATTATCTCGCAGGAGCGATTCTACAACGATCGCAATGTGCCAAACACCAACATCTGGATGATCCCATACAACTACGTCCACCAGGCGAAGGCCGATTTCAACGAGTTCGATGACTTCCAGTGGCTTGCTACCAAGGCGGCCCGCATCGAGACGACCGTGCCCGCAAATGAGTGGATCGTGTTCAACAAGCAGCAGGTCGGATACTATCGCGTCAACTACGACGAACGCAACTGGGAGCTCATTACCAACGCGCTACACGAGAACTGGGCCAGCATACATCGGCTTAACCGTGCGCAGCTCATCGATGACGCCTACTGGTTGGCTCGATCCGGCCGGCTCGATCTGCGCGTAGCCCTGCGTTTCATGACGTACCTGCGCAACGAGCGGGAGTACGCACCGTGGACGGCGGCAAACGTTGCCCTAACTTACTTCAACAACCGTCTCCGCGGAACGGCCGAGTACCACAACTTTTTGATATTCGTGGATGCGCTGATCGAAGACATCTACAGTTTGCTAACGATCGACGCAGTTTCGCCCGACGACACGCTGTTGCACAAGTATCTCGTGCAGACCATTTCTACCTGGGCTTGCTCGATGGGTTACACCGACTGTCTGATGAAGACGGCCGCTCTGCTGAAGGCTGAGGCTAGTGGGACGGGTCCAGCCGTCCATCCGGACATTGCCAGCGTGACGTACTGTTACGGTATGCGCTCAGCCTTAGAGTCTGAATTCCAGTATCTGTACCGGAAGATGATGAACTCGAAAAATCTCGCCGAACGAACGATGCTGATCGATTCGCTTGGCTGCTCGAACAATAAGGAGTTCCTGAAGGCATTCCTGACGACCGCCCTGGGCAGTGGTACGGGCGTGGAGATCAACTACCGTGCGGACGAACGGCGCCGTGTCGTGCAGGCGATCTATTCTGGCGGCCGTACCGGTGTGGACGCGCTGATCGAGTTCCTGATGGATCCCGCGCTGGTGAATGAGTTTGTCAGCACGCTTTCCACGTCCACGCTCAATTCGGCACTGTCGGCTATTGCCTCGCGTACCAACAACGTGGAGGAAATGAATAAGGTAAGGTAACAATTCGTTTCGTTAATGGCAAGTGCTTCATGAACGCTTTCATTCACCACACAGCTCAACGCTCTGATCACTGCACTGGGCAGCAGAGTCAACAGTCAGACGGCGGCCAACCTACGCACCACGGCTCAAGCCAATCTGGACTGGGTGAATGGATTCGAGGGCTTGATGCTGTCCAACTTCCTAGCCGAGTTTGCGGCAGAGACCCTATTGACGACCACTGCAGCGCCGGGAACGACTACAGTGACTGCAGGACCAACCACCACTACCACCACCCCATCGTCCGCCGTAACTACGACCACTAGACCCACCTCCGTAACGACTACAGTGGTGCAAACGACGACGGAAGAGGACGATGGAGCGGCAACGATTGGCCTCTCGATAGCGGCACTGTTGGTCTCGATCACGGTTCACCTGCTCATGGGATAATCATTCCGATGATTCATCGTGTTTGCGATATCACGCGGGGTTATTGTTTTCCCGTATCCTGGATTCCGTAGCCCCATTGCGCAAGTACCCGGGATCAAGATCATTAGAGTACGATTATTGATACTATATCAGGAGTAGAATAAACACAAAACCCCTACATCAATCGATTGCGTTTGTTTTTTGGCGGTCAAAGATTGCGTTGCTACGTTTGTTTGACGGTCGTAATCAACACGGACAGATTGGTGGTATAGTATCGATTGAATCAAACCTTAATCGGTTTGCATTGTTTTCTGCGGTGCGTACTGATAAAAGGTTACGATTTTGCTACCCGTCACTCGTGCGAATGTTGCGTCTCATTGCACTCATTGCGTGATTAGATCCTGGAAGAAGAAGGTTCGATAGAATTAGTTTTAGTCATAGTCTCCCACATAAAACACCGGTGCATTGCTGGACACTTACTCAGTTTACGCGGATTACCGCAGTTGTAACACGTGCCACTTAGTTCAGTGAGTACGTACGCCAACGGCCAGAGGGAAAATATGGCGTTCATCAGGATTGGATTATCCGTGCTGTTGATGTGTGCTCTTGCTCCCGGTGCTTTACGGGCACAACAACCCACCGTAACGGTATCGGTTGAACGTCACCAGCAGCCGGGACACTTGGATCGTAGCAAGCTACACTTGCTCAAGCACCAAAAGTTTAGTGAGCGAAGTTCGAGAGTAGCGTCGCAATACCGACTGCCGAACGATACTATCCCGGAAAGTTACGTGCTCGAGCTTAGCTCAAACGTTCACGCGGAGGACTTTAGCTACGGTGGCTCCGTTGCCATACGAGTTCGGGTGCTGCAGACTACTAGATCGATTGTGCTTCACTCGTTGTACAGTAAATTGGTGAAGGTGGAGGTTCGTAATGCCAACCAACTGAATATACCTATCAGTACCGTCGAGGAGGACCCAGCACTTGAAACACTTACCATTAGGACGGACCATGAGCTGCAGCGCGGAATCTATCAATTGACGATACTGTTTGAAAACACGCTTCGAGATGATTTCGGTGGTTTTTACCGGACATCGTACAACAGTGGAAATGAGGTTCGCTACAGTGCCGTCACGCAGTTTCAGCCGGTGGATGCCCGTACGGCATTTCCGTGTTACGATGAACCTGGTATAAGGGCTACCTTTACCATTAGCATCACAAGTGGTGTTGGCACGAAGGTTTACTCAAACATGCCGATCAAATCGACCACTATTACGTGAGTATGCGAACTATGAATGACTCATAATCTCAATTGAAATGTATTTTGCATTACCAAAATGAACCCATGTTTGTGACTTAAACCGGGGTATCCTTTTTCTAGCGGTAATGGACTGAAACAAACGCGCTTCCATACGACTCCGAGCATGCCAACCTACCTGGTGGCGTTTGCCATTACGAACAACTTTGCCAGTACACGTTTGTCTTTGCGCGGACCACCATCCAGCATCAACATGGAACTGATTGCTCCGCCGACTGTTACCGATACTGCCCAAACGTACGGTCTTGATCTGGGCGGCCAAATCATCCGTACCGTGGAGCAGTACTTTAACCAATCGTACGATCTGCCCAAGCTCGATCAGTTGGCAGTACCGGACTTTTACTTTGCCGCGATGGAAAACTGGGGATTAGTCATCTACGAGGAGCGATATCTGCTGTACGATGAATTGACAAGCACGAACCGTGATAAGGAAAACGTCATCGCTACCGTCGTGCATGAGTTTGTGCATCAGTTCCTGGGCAATCTGTTAACTCCCCACTGGTGGTCGGATTTGTCACTCAGCGAAGGGTTCGCTACCTTCTACGAGTACTATCTTAGCAGCATGGTAATGTATATCCCATTCATTGATGCATACGATTGTGGATTATATGGAATTTCGTTCTCGTAGGTGGAACCAAGCATTCGATTCAAGGAGAAATTTACCGTCGAAGCTCTGCAACCTGCGCTACTGTTCGACTGTGATATCAACGTACGCCCCATTTCGTACAATGTAGAAACACGGGCCGATATAGAGCGCATGTTTGATATCATTTCCTACCAGAAAGGTGGTAGCATTTTCCGCATGTTCCACTATGCGCTCGGCGAGCTGACGTTTGTGAAAGGAATTCGGCGATACATTAGTGTTAAGTATGTTTGTGTTGAGTCAATGATAGGGCGTGATCATTTCCATCACCTTCATTAACGAAAACGATTCATTTTATAGCAAAGGTCGTTCGGTCACACCGGATATTCTATTCGAGAGTCTTCAGGTAGCGGCTAGCGAAGACGCTGTGCTTCCACTTAGCCTCGATGTCGGTACAATCATGAGACCTTGGATCTTCCAATCAGGTTATCCCGTAGTGACGGTAACACTGAGCAACGGTGAACTGACGTTCATGCAAGAACATTTCCTGTATCGTGGATCGGTGGTCACGAGCGATCGAACATGGTGGATCCCGATCACATACCACGTCCACCAATCCTTTGGGACAGTACAATCGCAACAGTTCTGGATGCCACAGGGTACCTCGCAGGTGTCTTTGGAACAAGGCGATTTATTGGATGGTTTTATTCTAGTGAACCCACAGCAAACTGGCTATTATCGTGTTAACTATGACGAGAATCTTTGGATCCGTTTAATTACTAAGCTGAGCAGTGATCCATCGATCGTTTCTTCGATTTCACGAGGACAATTGCTAGATGACTGTTTCAAACTGTACTACAGTGGACGGGTAGGATCGAACATTATTTACAGCCTGCTAACGTATGCCGAGAACGAGATTGATGCCATACCATGGACTGTTGCCTTTGCCAACGATAATTTAGGAGTGCTGCAAGGTGCATTAGTGGTGGAACGCATGGCATTTGAGGCGTTTTCTGTAAGTATAATAGCATATTGCAGCATATAGCCCTTTGCAGATGATGTTTTATAAATGTCCTTGCTTCTTTTCATGCAGCGTTTTGTTACCGGACTGACAGCGAACGTGTTCAATGCCGTAGGCTTTGATGCATTGCCTTCTGATGAGCATGAAACACAGCAGCTACGCAGTGCCGTTATAGAATGGAGTTGCCGGTCGGGATCGAGCGAATGTCGCACCGAGGCGTTGGCGCGGATGTTGAACGATTTGAACGGATTGGCACCACTGCCCATGTACTTAAAATACAGTGTTTACTGTGGTGGTGCAACCATAGCCTCGCCAGATGTGCTAGAGACACTGTGGGCCAGTTTGCAATCAGTGAACGATTACGGCCAACGGCTTAATGTCATAGAAGCATTGGCTTGCTCGGAGAGTGAACAATTTCTGGACGATTTCTTAGATTCAGTCTTTACCAATCCGATTGCTGGCGAATGGGCAAACATACTCAGGGCGGTTTATCAGAAATCAGCCGCTGGATACGAAGCCTACAATCGATGGATAGCTCGCAATGCTTTACAAATTGTGCAAAGGTGAAGAAAGAAAGCTGTGGGGTGATTATTGATCAACAATCAACACTGATTTTATATATTTTTTTACATATTTTAGCATCGGTCTCGACCCCGCATTCACTCAAATTGTGAATGATGTAAATCAACGACAGTCTGATATTCGGAAATATGACGAGGTTAGTATAACAGACTACTTGGCATTTTGTTTAGGTGTATCAAATATTATCAACTACAAACAAATGTTTACAAAACTACATTGTTGCCTGGTAATATTGTTTGTTTTTTTTCTATTCTAGTTGGTGGAACTCTTCAAGAACTCATCAGCCGGCCAAAGATAATAAAAACTAAAATAAAATATTTACATAAATTTATAAAAAATCTAACTAAAAATAATTATTATTTTATTAATTTTTTACTACTTATTAATTTTAAAATTTTCTATTATATTTAAGAAAGTAAATACGATAGAAAATGTATATTTCACTTTGATCATGTTTTATCTGTTGTATGTATACTACTTAGCGGCGGATCTAACGGCAGGCGGTCGCATGGGGTTCCGCCGATTTGGGACCCCGTAGATCGCTACTCTGTAGTATGCAGTACGTATAAAAATGAGCAGAGTACTAGCTACAAGGGCCCCCGAGGCTGGCGAAAACTGACGTCCACCATTTGTTCTAATAATTCCTCCACTTTTCCATTTCTCTAATCAACATAAATTCTTAGTAATAGATACAGGAGCACTATGAGTATCAGTAATTACAAAAGTCTCTATAAAAAAAAGATTTAACCAGCGCAGTTTGTATTATAATATTCCAAGGTTGTAAACAGGCTTGAAGAAGAAATATACCAGTATGCTCAAAGTCTTTATAAAAAAAGAAGATTTAAACAGCCGTTACACGAGATTTTGCTGCTGCATCTTAGTAGACTGTTTTCGCTATAGCAGACGGCGGCCGTATGACCTTCACGAGTTATACTTGATTTAATATGTTAGTACAGCCTAATTTGAAATAAATTTTTGAATTATTTGATGCTCCG
Organism: Anopheles gambiae; assembly: GCF_943734735.2. Classification (NCBI taxonomy): domain Eukaryota; kingdom Metazoa; phylum Arthropoda; class Insecta; order Diptera; family Culicidae; genus Anopheles; species Anopheles gambiae. The sequence goes on along the minus strand of NC_064601.1, from coordinate 67,414,041 downwards.
TACCAGTTTTGGCCACTTTCTGCGTGTGGTATTATTCAAACAAAACATGTGTGTAACAACACACCCATTCAAGCCGTAACATGACCAGCTGCAATGAAACGCAGTATGACCCATCAACCAAATGTGACCCATATCAGGCCATCATAAAATGCACTGATTTCTTGGTCAAATTTGATTTTTTGGACATTAAACCGCTTATTTCATTAGATTAACCGTCAAGGATGGCTGCTTACATGGCAGTTTGTCACACAATTAGTGTCAGAAAAATGGCCAAACTCTGATCAAATGAAGGAACGAGGCCTCCCACACATTTTGTAACCTTCAAAAATGGGTAGGATAGCTTATGCATAGGATTAAGATTCGATTTTCGTTATCATGCTCCATTCATGTAACTTTAGTGCTTCTCTGACCGCTTGAAGTGCAATTGAAACAACAGAAATGCATTAGTTTGGATAGAAGTAACTAGCTGTATAAGAATAATAAATTTAGTCACGTCTAACATAGTGCTTGGCCAATGTAAATGATTAAAAAGTCTGATAGACGAATACTTTTTGCGCGCCAATCAAAGGACTTTTTTAGTTTTTTAAATAATTTAGTTGTTATTGCACTATTTTAATGCTTATTTTTTTAGCAGTGCGTGTGTATTGATAGTCCCTTTATCAAATCCCATGACTACTTTTACCGCCCCATTGCGCCCTATTGCGGCTATAATTCGCCTTTTTCGGTAAAATATTCAGCTAGATGAATACTTTTTGGACTGACTGTACCTCTTTTCCAATGTAAATTGGGAAGTCTATGCCGTGGTAGCGCCGCTACTGATTTTGAATGATATCGTAGAGAAGGCAATCGCATTCGCCATCACCCGAGTAATCTTAGCACCAAACAAAGAAACTCACTGCTCATTTATTACAACAATTCTCTTCCTTCCTCCCCTTTTTATAATTTATACCCTATCCTAGCCAACCAAGAGCCGGATGTCTTTACAGAAAGGTGACAGAGCGCGGCCTTAGTTGTATTTAAGTTAGGTCGTAGCGCCATCTGTTGGCTGGTACTAGTACTGTTTTACACATTGGGTTACGTTTATATGATACATTGGACATTTTATACATGATGAGGACTACAGGCGGTCCCCGAGATACACGATAATTGGGGACCAAAAACGGCCACAAAATACCGCGTATCTCGAATTTCCGCGTAAGTTAAATCTCGTGATTTCCAGCTAAAATATCACTAATTTTCGTACAATTTTGCAAGTAGGGGGTGGTTTTAGCCACCAAATTAATTATTTGATATGTTTCTAATGAATTGAACAGTTTTAAACCTTTTTAAATGGCATTTTACATTCGATCAACACGGAAATTATTTGGTATTTCACAATGGATGTGTCAAATCAGTACAATTTGCTCCAAGAACTGTCAAATTTTGAAAACCGCGTATCTCCGAATCCGCGTATAAGAGGTACCGTGTATCTCGGGGACCGCCTGTATATTGTTTAGCGGAGATTTGTTTACTAGTCACTAGATTATTTTTTCTAGCAAATTGGTTCGTTATTATCTTCAAAATTAATTATAAATTATAATAATAAATAACAATAATAAATGTAGACACAACACATACACTGTCGGGAATGATTACATCCGGCCTGCGGAATCAGTTACTTCATCAGAAGAGGCACTGTTACGGGTAAAGGAACTGAACAGGCTTACAATTCGTTGCGGAAATGGAAAAGATTCGGTAAAAGTATCGTTTCAGCTTGGATCTAGTATCACTTTCAGAACCAATACGGCTGCATGAGCGGTTACAGAACAGGTTAATTTTAAATTACTTTTAAATTATTCTTTTAAAGACAAAAAGCAAACTTCAATCGGTATGTTTCTTTTTTTATGGTATTTTTTATTTCATGGTAGCTCAAAAGCGACGAAAGATTTGGCAGAGACATTTTTTTCATTCTTATCTTTTTTTACACCACATCATAATCAGTCTTGACTCGTTAAAGCTTAGCTTAACGGGTTAAGCAATCAGTTATATGATCGGTTGACTATCATAGCGTCGACAGTCCGCAATGAGCAGTTTCAGAAAAATGTCGGGATGATTTTTTCAGAAATTATTTGTTTTTCGTAATTTGTAGTGAAGTATGATCATAGAACAACACATTTTATATGTTCTTCGCAACCATACAACCACGTTGCGCTACATAAAATAAACGTTTTACCGAATCCATTATTCGATTTTTGAATGTTATATGTTTTGATTAAACAGATGAGAATTGCGCATTTTCTCAGGCATTGATATCACACGAACTACAGCCTAAACTTCTTCAAGTCCTTGAGGATTTTGGATCGATCTCGTGGTACAGTCGTCAACTCGTACGACTTAATAACATTCGCGTCATGGGTTCAAACCCCGAATAGAGACCGTACTCCCCATACGTAGGACCGACTATCCTGCTATGATAATCAATAAGTAACTGAAAGCCAAGCTCGCTTCACTACTGGGTACAGGCAGGCCTGTATCAAAAACGATTGTTGTGCCCCAAGAAGAAAAGAAAATTGATGATTTTGGTTTGGCAACTGTCCGAGCAAATAAGAACTAACAGCACTTATTTCATGTTTTCTACAAACAATGTTTTTACATGATATGTAATAACTCTTTCTTCGTTTATTACCTTTGGTCACTGATATTGAACTTAAGATAAAGCAGAGTAATTTACAAAATGTTTTTCAGCTTAAAAGGTCTTGAACGATTTCTAGGATGCTCCCGTTCGTTCCTTCTGTAAAATTTTGTGTTAGCTTTTGGCAGCTTCTTTTCCCAAGACACAAATGGATGTTGGTACATTCATAATGATTACCTGTTATGATAGTACCTGCCTAAAAAAAGTCTATAAAACTACCTTTTATGTGACAAAAGGGTACAAATTTGTACTCCAAATTATTAGAATTAAACAACTACCTTTTTGCACCTATCACGAGGCTGGCGATCAAATAATTTTGTAGCCATATTAGAAATCACATGCAATTGGGAACACAAATCAGTGGTAATAAACAGTAAATTAAAAGCAACACATCCTTCAGAAGGGAAATTAAATTAATGTTATATAAAGCACGTACAACATAGATTTTTGTAGGAAAGATGAAATCCGCTACACCATTCAAAATAACCTATGGAGTCGCCTAGTACGACGTATTAGAGTTGTGCTTCATGAACCAGAATTATACGATTCATTCGATTCATCCTAAAGAACGAACGACCTACGTTGATCTTTTTGTTTGTTTGTTTTTTTTATGTTCATCCCACCACATGCACATAGTGCAGTAAAGTCAGTTCTGCTGTACGGAGGTGTCGGTCCATTCGAGGTTTGAATCCACCTCGTTTGTACGATTGATGAAAAATAGATAAGATTCTTTAAGGTGAGTATCGAATTGTCATGTATAGTCATTTACAAATCTATGTAAAGCTGTTCTGTGTTAAACTTCTTCTTCTTTTGGCTCAACAACCGTTGTCGGTCAAGGCCTGCCTCTGTACCACTTACTTGTGGGCTTGGCTTTCAGTGACTTATTGATCCCCCCATAGCAGGATAGTCAGTCCTACGTATGGCGACACGGTCCATTTGGGGCTTGAACCCATGACGGGTATGTTGTTAAGAGTTAAACTAGCAACAAGTATAAAATCACATACTAGCAACAAATGAGTGTTACATTTCTTTAATCTTTGTGCCAAATAACCCCAAACCGTTTCGCAAGGTCAGCGTCGTTGGGTGTGTGTGTGTGAGAGAGAGAGGTTGCCGATCAAACAACCGACGCGCTGATTCACGCAAAAGGGTCAGATAAAACAATCTTATCATGAATCATTTTTTCTTCTTCTTCTTATCAACAATGCTTTTTTCCTATACTATCATTCATCGATGCATCGGAAGAGTTGTACCAGTTTCCTCGAAACTACGCCCTGGTGCACAAGTGGATAGCTCAGTAAACGTTACAGTCCAGTGTTTTCTATCAATATGTCGGCCCTTCCTGCATACAGTCCGGTTAGTAGACTTTGTACCTGTAGAATTAACCTGCTGTAATAACGTAATCATACTTCCGGTTATACACTTTAGCCAACTCCATTCCTGGCGCATATGCCAGCCGGTCTAGGCATTTACCGCAAGATTACGATTCGCGGACGGATGACTCATGACCAGTAAGTAACAGTGGTAGTGCAGCACGGCGTTCCATTCCATTTGCCCATGGTCCAATGTAAATGATTTTAGGTTCAACATAAATCTGCAGACCGGACCAAACACTAACCCACGCGATGATACGGCGCTGCATATAAGCATTCGACCCCGGGACGGTGTCATCATTCGTAACTCCATCCAGTTCCGTAACTGGGGGATCGAGGAACGGTTTGGCGGTTGTCCTGTCCAGAAGAAGTCCTACTTCGACGTGACCATCACGGTGAAACCGGATAGCTACGGCATTGCAGTGAACGGTGCACACTACTGTGACTTTAACCATCGTATGCCGTACGCATCGGTGCGCTTTGTTCACATCGGCGAGGGGGCCAATGTTGATGCCATCACCACAGAATAAGGACGGCTCCCCTGCAAACATATGTAGCGTTTAAGGTCGTTCAGCGAATAAACCATGTCATTCACATCTACTGCTAGCTTTGCAATTATTTTTACAGTTTAATACCAACTTTTACCAAACCTTAGCCGTTGAACTTGCACTGTTAAGCCTTGTCTTATCGATACCGGATGACTTTTATTTTCTTGGGCGTGAACGTTCATACGATACCTTGTTGTGATAAGAGGTTTAATACGGGCAGGCTCGAACCCCCGGAAGGGATTTTTTTTCGATTCAACTTCAGTTTGATAATAAATGATTTTATTTCATACAACAGCACGGTAAGTTTGCTCTCCATATTTGGGTTGTTTGACGGACGATGGATATAATGGCTGGTATTATTGAATCCGTTCGTAGCGGGGACGTACGGCGTTCACAAGAAATTTTAGTGATGGCAACACATTTCTTAAGCCCGGTCCTACAACGCCGAGGTGAATAACTGTAGCAACCATCTAGTACGTTAGGTAAATGAGTGTCGGGACGTACGCCGCCGCTACGAACGGATTCAATAATACCAACCAATAATAATTAAACAATTAAAGTGAGAAGAAGATATGCAGAAAACTTTATGATCCAAGCTGAACTACATCACCAGAGCTGTGATTTAAAGCTCCATAGCAACCATCCCAAAATAGCCAGTATTTCTTTCTGTCAAAACTAGCTCGTCAATTCCAACTAGACAGTATTAATCACTTGTCCTTATAATAAACATACGCAAATCGTTGTTTGGCAATAAGGCTTTAACAGTGTAAATTATTTGCCGCACTTAAAGTAGAAATACACCAATGTCCTTCCTATTCCGTTATAATAGCATCTATCTGTGCGCCTGGACCGGTATGTATGAACCGTACCGACGCATACGGCATCCTATGATTAAAGTCACAGAAATGGCATCCATTCACCGCAATACCGTAGCTGTCCGGTTTCACCGTAATGCTAACATCGAAGTACGACCGTTTCTGTACCGGACATCCACCAAAGCGCTCCTCAACGCCCCAGCTTTGAAACTGGTACGTGTTCCGCACGATCAGTCCTTCCCGTGGCCGAATGCTAATGTGTAGCGCTGAATTATCCCTCGGGTCTACGTTGGGTCCAACCTGGAGGTTTATGTTGAACCTGCAAGGTAAGTGTCGTAAGGACATACACGGCGTTTGGGTTAGTGTGCGTTGTTGTTTTTTCGATTCGGTTCGTTCATCCTCGTTCATTCGTGCCATACATATCGTGAGTCATTCGTCCACGGATCGTGATCTTTCTATACAGCCCCAATCCAGAGGGAAGTTGACCAAGGAATGGGGAAGGCTAAAAACAAATTAAACCGTTTGCATATAAACTCTTCTGGCTAAAAGATGGGCGTAATTCCAATCACATTACAAAAACCTTACCGGGTTGTAAACGGGTAGCTGGGCCATGGTTGCAATGTGTACTTTGTTTGTGAACGTCCGAATATGCACCACGCAATGTACACAGCCTGACAGTACTCCTAGCGATAGATAACTCACAACAGGTTTAGTGCACTGCGACAACACAACTCGGTTCGGGCTTGGGTTCGACCTTATCGTACTGTGCTCATTGATTCGTACCTGATTACCCTAAAGATAGTGGCCGATTGATAACGGACGCCAAATGTGGGTGACTCAAAATGGTCGTTGGTGTTGTGTGAGTGTGTTTTTGTATTTCTTCCGGCTTTATGCAGATGCCACATCTACAAATGTCTATTAAATTTACGAAAGTCTTCCAAACTTTTGGTACAACAATAAAAAAGATCAAATGAAAAACGTTTGCGAAACCAGCTTAGATAATGGAAATCCTTATGGAAAAGATATCGATTAGATAAGCTCGTCCGAGCGACTAACATTTTTGGCACCGTCGTATGTTTGGTCAGCAGCTCATTTGTATTGTGGTGTAACGGAAAGGCGAAATTATGGCGCTAATGCTTCCGATATTCAATCCGGTATGTACATCATCAACCTTTGTTATTTAAAGTAGATTCTCAAATAAAACGAAATTAACCTTGCATTGCAGGAGATGCCATGCCTTGGGGCCATCCTTGGTGGATTGCAGCCGGGAAAGAAAATCATCGTCCAAGGAACACTCACAGCTGACAGGTGATAAAACAATAAGTTGCTAATAACGAAAGGCGATCGAGAGGATCATATTGGTGCTTCTTTGTTTTGACACAGATTTAACATTAATCTGCAATACGGCCCCGAGGTAGATCCGCGAGATGACACCGCGCTGCATCTGAGCATTCGGCCGGGCGATAGGAGAATCGTCCGAAACACATACGTCGATCAGTGCTGGCAGGATGAGGAACGGTCCGGAGGATGCCCGATCAGCACGGGGGAACCATTTACGCTGGAAATCAGAGTGAAGGATACGCACTACTCCATTCGTTTCAATGATGAGAAGTATTGCACCTTCTCACATCGCATGCCGTTCGAAATGGTTAACTTTATACATCTTGGAGCTGGTGCTAGTATTGATTCGGTGCTGGAAACGTTTTAACGTCGATCGTTTTGCAGTGGTAGAACACTGATATCAATCGGTAACAAAAACCGACGAAGCGAGTTAACTTGCTTATCATACTGAGAGATTATCACAGTTATCGACTTCAAGGATTATCTATTTTTGTAATCAAATTTAGTGGACTGAGTCACAACGGTCTAATAAATTACACTGGAATTTACACAGTCCGCGTTGTACTTCTATTTAAATACCTTACTGCTCAATGCTACGCGATAAAGATTTTTCAGTATTTTTGTACGAACTGCATTTAAGTTAGTTACAGGGGTTTTTCAGGGGTTCTCATAATTTTGGGACACTTTCTTAACTTTTTCTTAACTTTATGTGTCGCTAATTGGACTCTACGGCACTCTTTTCAGACAGACTTATTAGGAATCGAATTGGAATGGAGTGAGAGAGTACAGTCTAATTCCCATCACTTGACGCTCACTTCCAGGAAGAAACAATCAAGAAAGTGTTTAAACATTTGACATTAAATTTTTTAACAAGAATCCCCGAAATAGCCATTAAGTAATTTGATCTTAAATGCAGTGCGTACAAAAATAATTTAAAAAAAATCATCGTGTGAAGCTGTAGGGTATTTGGCCAAAAGACAGACAACACAGACTATATAAAAGCGGATGTCCAACAAATACATCATCTAGCATCTGGAAATACTAGAGAATAAATATCTGCTTAGTTAAACTTAAATATTATGATTTATAAATCACAGCTTACCCGTGCAAACATTGTGGACATTTAAAAAATCCGATGATTTCAAGCATCCGCTGTAATCTTAATATATAGATTATCACAACGGTTTCAAAAGGCACACACTCTAAAACAACTATTAAAAGACAACAGGTACAAACATCGTTACTTAATGTATGCATGTATATTTATGCAAAAGCTAGAAATGTGATACATATCTTTCACAAGAATATTTTGACAATCCTTAAGATTTGTTTTTATGCCATAATTATGGTGGATAGAATCATGTTGTTATTTGTGGCGTGTAGTTGATATTTTAAAAAATCTTTTACCGTCATTGTTTTGTTTCGTTCAATTTAGTAAGCACCAACAGTGATTGTTTCACTTATTTCGCCTAGTGTATAGACCTACAATGCCTTTGTGCTGTCATGTATTGGGACGCAAACAGTTATTGGTGATTGGCATTTCTACTACCTGGTTGCGCCGGATAAGTGAGTAAGCTTGTAAAAATGTCCAAAAAGTTCCCTTTTTTTCAATCAGTCCTCAGTCACAGTGTTCAGGCATGTTGTTGTGCAGTTTCAAGGCATTTCCCAACTTCACCGAACCAATAAAGTCCTACGCGCGACGTGATTTCGCGCGCGTTAGTGTAATTGCGTAAGCTATGCGAACGAAGTTTTTAAAACTAATTAGAAAACCCCTTTTATTATAAATTGGTTTTGTAAAAGACAGACTTTTGTGCCGTGTTTGTAATCTACTGTATATTAAATGCAACGTGCTTTTTGGTGCAATATAAAATCGCACGTGTATGGAATGTGTATAGATTATACGCATATTGTCATTCGTTCGGGGGTTTCTTGCGCAAAACTGTGTCAAAATATTGGCAATGGTACATTCGTTTCAAATGATATGGATGTCTTACAGGCAAAAATTATAGGAACAAACCAATAAAACCAATTCTCTTCCAAGCTTTTGAACAAATGTTTTAAAATCATTTATATATACACCCTGCTAAACCGATATATGATACATTACGGGACATCACTAACAATTGCTTCAAATAATATACAAAATGTTCTGCAAGAAAAACTTATAATCACTATGTAGCCTACGACACACGCACAAAAAAAAAAAACAACTTATTTTTATAAATTATACAACTTTTACACTGTTCAAGCGCATCGGATTGGAATAGTTTGCACCGATCGATCCTATACCTCCACTTCCTCCATCGTTCGCGAGAGCCTATTGCTATCGATCCTTCTGCGTTGACTTCTCCGTACCGCATCCGCGCGCCGATAGGGTTCGTTTTTCAGTCCCAGCAGTATGTCTTCCAGCGCTCCGTTGTAAACCTCGTCCTGCTGCAGCAGTTTCTTTTCGCGCACGGCATGCGCTTTCAGCTTAAGCTCGTTGATGACAGCTTCCTGCAAATCAAAAGTACGAGAGTAGCAGTAGCATTGCGTTCAGTTCGTGACGAAGACTGTGACGATACCATGAAGGTGCGCATTATGCTTCATAGTGTTATCTTGCACCGTTTGTGTTTAATTGTGATTGAAAAGGTGTTTATTTTTAGTACATGTATACAATGTAAGTAAAATTTTGGGTGTAATAGATGTTTGTTTTAGTAGTATGTAGTACAGTGCCAAATGCTGAGTAACAAGCAACGCAAGAAAAACCGTGCGATAAAAAAATTATTTATTCATAAATTTTAATGCATTAGCACACAATTAAATCACTGTCTAAAAATAGTCTTGGTGCAGGATTAACTTATTGTACAAACATAAGGGTAGAAGAAATAATACTTCAGTGCACACAATTAGCCAAAGCGTGAATTAAAGCAATATAAAAACAGAAGAGAAAATCTTACCAACCACAACCATTCATTAAAAACAAAAATAAACAATAAAATAAAACACAGTAAAAACTCAATTCAAGCCCTCCCACTCCCCTCCCCCTCCCCCTGCTTCACCAAACGGCATCTAAATGACGGAGTGCGGCTTTCTACTCGTTTGATCGCTGTTAATTTATTAATTATATAGTAGGAAAAACTTATATCTAGTAATGTATACACACACCGAATATGAATTGTAAAGTTATGCAAAAACAGAATAGATTAACAGTATAAAAAATTAAGGCAAAAGTTTTCACACGCTAATTAGCAGCATCGAAATTAGGCATCAGATGCACACACGTAATGTTACAAAAATATGGCACGCAATGAAACAATGAACGTACAAATATTTTACAATATTCCAGACCGTATTGCAGGAAAATTGAAAGCTATCGTTACCGGTGGTTAGTTTAATATTAATGAAAAACGTAATGCTTCGTTTGTAACTAAAAATGCAATTTAATGTTACTAGCTACAATACAATTGCTTGAAATGCATTCTCGTTTGGTTTTGTGTTTGAAATGCGTTATCCATTTCTGTCGTAGATACTTTGGTACAACTACGCCTTTGTATAATCGCAATGTTGCGTCTGAAATGGTTTATTCCTTTCACACCAGTGAAGTAGACCCAGTGCATAGTGTCACGCAAAGCTTTTCAAGATCGCCAAAGTTATCAAACGCAACTTTTGCTTCATTGTTTTACATTTTCGTCGTGCTGATCGGTTAGCTTCTTAAGAATTATAGTTAAATGTACTCTATTATATAGCCACCAACCCATACAAATGCAAATGCGATACTTAAATAATTAATGGTTCGCATCAATCGACATTCTGAGTGTGTGTTTTTTTAATGCACGTTTTTATATGGATTGAACCGCGAAACAAATTGAACCCAAGTTTCGCGCTATATAAGGCACTTATCAATATACACAACCAAAGACCAAAAGATAGTAATGAATAAGAAACATTATGAAGTTTGAGTCAATAAATGGATCCCGTTTTCATAAAGTAAACACAACATAACCATTTGAAGCGATGAAATATTATTATACACACGAATTATACTAAATTATTAGTGCACACACTAATTACTTAACCAAGCACACACTTCGCGACATTAACCAAGCAATGAAATCCTCCTCAAAGAACAACAGTAACAACAAACCACTAACACACTCATTGGAGCAAAACTTGGTAAACTCTAAGCATATGTTTTGAACCGGATATGAAAACGTTCTAGAATCAGCTAACATAAGAGCTACCAGAGCCAAACACGTGTTGCAGTTCCCGATTCATTTGGGTTAGATTTTGCAGAAAGGCAGTCGATAGTCGGAGAGGGTTACCATCGGCCAAGGGGCGTACCTGTTGCTTCTTTTGATTATTGATTTTATTATTCCGTAGCACCACCTGCTCTTCTTCGTCCTTCTTGGTGGACGCTTGTAGGGCAGCCGCCTCTAACCGTCGTCGTTGTTCGTTTTCCTGATCACAGATCTGCAAGTAAGATGATAGATTGCGTTAAATATTTCTAGAGTTATTGCCACCTTTATCCTATATTAATTTCGCTAGCGATATTATGCTTAGCTATGTTTGACCATTTGCCATTGTGCCCATACCCATACCTTAAATGCTCGTACGAATCGGACTAGCAATGAAAAGAATGCATTTGCATCTGCATTTCGTGATGATTCGCCAAAGTATTCAATGCACTCTTTGAAGGATTCCTGTCACACACAAAGAAGAAGAAAAAGACAGAAGTATTAGTCATTATTCACTTACATTTCAGTCCATGTTGTGTGCCATACCTGTGCCGTTTTACAATCCGAGCGGATTTTTTTCAACTTTTCTTCCGAGTTCGCCAGAAAATCTCGCAACACATGGCTCTGCGTGCCTTTGCCACGTAGATCCGCTTCCTTGCGTACCGTTTCCATGCCCTTCTCGAGCTCGTTCACATCGGAAATGAGCATCTCGAGGGATACCTGCGCTGCCTTGTCGATGCAGAACAGCTCCGTATCGAAGTTCATCAGCTCGGGAAACTTCTGTCGAATGGTAGCCACAATGTAGTGCATCAGGCTCATGCGCTTGTCGTTCGACTTGGTGTCGAGCAGCGTGTCGAGCGATTGCAGCTTGAAGCCGTAGGCAGGACCGCGCTTGCTGCTGTTCAGATAATTGCCAAATGCCAAAATCACTTCCAGCACTGCGCGGAACTTTTTCGACGACTTGATTGAGGAGGATGCGGAAATGATGGAGTACACTTGCTGGAAAATATTTAAAACCCAAACCCACGTTAGCGAATGTGAATAAGGGAAGGGAATAAGGAGTAGAGCACCCGACGACAGCTTACCGGACTAATGAGATGCCAGCTTTCGAAAAAGTTCCCAATGTAGTTCATTATCGATAGTTTCGATGAGATTCGTTCGACTTTCGTCAGTTGCAGCATAAACTTGTCCTCCTCCGTCAGCTGGTTCAGATCTTTCTTCTCTATCACATACTCTTTGTAGAGCTTCTGTTCCTGGTCGGTCGGTGTCATCTTTTGCAGCAGTTCCACATTTTCCAGCGACAGGAGCTTGAGATCGAGATTGTTGATCGCTTTGATAACGGTTTCCGCGGGCATTTCTAGCTTTCTTCGAGATATTGCTGTAAAGAGAAGAATCAATTGAAGGACACAATTTAGTGAATGGGTGCGTGTATGTATAGAGCTTAAGTCGTTCGCGGCAGCCAGTCTTACCAATGTTTCTTAATCTCGTGTGTTCGAGCAGGGAAATGTGCTCGGGTTTCTTGAACCGTTTGCTGGGGAATGCCGTCAACCCGTCCATATCACAGTTGCCGTTGGTTACCGGCCCGCCCATACCGATCTTGAACCGCTCCTCGAAATCGACAAAGTCTATCTGCCGGTGCAGTTTCTCGTCATCCAACTCATTAAAGATCGTGCCACGAACCTGGTTCGGTTTCAGCGCTACCCAGTTGAGCGTGGGTAGCTTGTATTTTGGCTGCACCTTGCGCTTTATCGTCATTGCACCGTCCGTGCAGTGCAGTGCGTTGTTGCCACCATATGGTCCACCCATCGGCGGTGGTACTGGAATGAATGACGGCGGTTTGGGGGGAGCTTTCGGTGGTTCACCACCGTTCGACAGTCCGCTGGGCGGTGCAGGCGGACAGGGTGGTGGAGGAGGCATGGGAGCATTTGCGGCCGAGGGTGGTATTGGCGGGGCCGGTGGGGGCGGTATCGGTGGTGCTTGCTGCTGACCACCTGCACCAGCGCCAGCTGCACCCGTAGGACTAAGCTCGGACAAGCCTCCCTTCGCCAGGAGGTTCGATACGTCTGCAATTGACGTACCTTTGGGAAGCGTTTTGGTGAGATTCTCCAGCTCGAGGAGCATTGACTGTCGGCTTTGGGATTCTTGCTCGTGTTGTTTCAGAGCGCGCTTTAGCTTTACGATTTCGTCTTCCACCACCAGCTGCTTGTTGTACAAATCGTCCCGTTCGTTGCGCGTTCGGCTCAGCTCTGCCTCCAGCTCCCCGATCTTGAACAGTGCTTCCCGCTCTATTTCGCTGGCCTGATCCAGCGCTCGGCCAAGCTCGTCTTCCAGCTCGTTGACACGTTCGAGCGCGGCCGTTTTCGTTTCGCTGTCCTCCATCAGGGCAGCCACATCGAACACGTTGTCCAAGTAGGCTGAAATTTGAACGTGCAGCTCCTCCGATTCCGTCAGCCGGAGCTTCTCCAGATACTCGTCTAGCCCGAGCGCTGTGAACTCGTACTGCAGGTGCACCCGGTAGTTCATATCTTCCACCGAGTGGACGACAATGTTAACGAATTGCATACACGCCACCATAAAGTCGATGTTAAACAGCTCGTAGTTCATAAAATATTCCATCAGCGTCTGGAAGCGGCGCTGCTCGGAGCACACTTTCTTAAAGTTGTCAAACGCGCACAGGATGATTTCATGCCCACCCTTCACTAAGCAAATGGCCGCCAGCAGCTCCAGCACCAGCGCCTTGGTGCGCAGCGATTTGTGGATCAAGCTGAGTGCGATGCAGTTGATCGCTTCCCGGTGCTGGATGACCATGTTGAATCCGTACTTGTTGTTCATGATGGCCCGCATGCACATAATGCACACGTGAATGTCATCCGTCGTCAGGCCCATGTTGAGTTTTGCGATGTGGCGGGAACGGCGCTTTATGCTGGGGCTGTCCAGCATGTCACCCAGACCGGGACGCATGAACCCGTTTGGTGCAATCTTGTGATTAGTTTCGTTGCTCCCGTACGAACTGTTGGCCGCTGTCTCTTTCGTCGTTAGGCCTTCGTCCGATTCTGACTTTGCTTCCAGGATACGCTGTTCGTGCCGCATCATGGTCAACCGAAAGCTGAGATAATCTATCAATGCGTCGAGACCCTGGTTTTCTTCGTCCAGAAACTCCTTCACCCACTCGATATGGTTAGTTCGAAGGGAAATTTCCAGATCGCGCAAAACCTGTGTCGATGTTGATTCGCCAACCATCTTCCGCTTCTGTGGGAAAGGGCGAAACTACCATTACATTGCTGGTCGTATCATGCGAGGACATTAAAACTGGTGCAATAAAGTCTTTTCTGCAAAGCTGTCTCGTTACTTTTATAAGGATCTTACATCATTTACCTATAAACAATACTAGCTTATAACACTTCTAGAACACCCTTTTTTCTACCTTACTGTTTGTACATATACAATAAAATGCACTAGCCTAGTACGCAGTACGTCCCGCTGGAAATGACTTTTGCTAAGTAAGCAATAACACAAAAAAAACAATGCACTCCTTCATTACCATGAAGCCGTAAAATATTGCATGCCTTTGGACACGAACTTGCGTCGCAAGACTTCTCTCAAGCTGATCGAAATCGATCGCGTAACGTGACAGCGATACGGCGATCGCCAATGGTCGTTCAGCATGGTTGATTTCCCTTTTAGGTGAGAAACGTAAATGGCATTAGTTTTGCGGGTAAATTGATCGCCTCCTTCCTCCCTCCTCCCACCATTCGCCCACCATCTTAAAGCTGGGAGCGAATCCGCTCCCAGGCCCAATGAGGCACAACGTTTGAGGGCGGGTGGTGCGAAAGTCGATATCAAGCCGTAAATCAACTTCTACTGCAGTTACTTTAAAGCATTGGTCACATTACTACTCTCGCGTCCAGGAAACGGTTTCAGGGCCATTTCAAACCCATCCAACCAACCAACCAACCTATGCATCGGCAGCCAACAGGAACATAGAACTTCCGATGTCGGGAGATTCGAGTTGAAAAGGCTCAAATAACACCGCGCAGAAGAAAAATGTGGAATCTGTGTTGTAATGCAATCCTACCATCGATGTTCTCTGTTGCATCCGCCTTGATGCGATACGTCGTCCGTTTTACTTACCCTGTGACTTCGGGACG
This sequence comes from Anopheles gambiae, assembly GCF_943734735.2. Taxonomy (NCBI): domain Eukaryota; kingdom Metazoa; phylum Arthropoda; class Insecta; order Diptera; family Culicidae; genus Anopheles; species Anopheles gambiae. The sequence goes on along the minus strand of NC_064601.1, from coordinate 67,398,931 downwards.
CCTTGGGATCGAGATAGGTGCGGAGCTTGGTGAGATAGTGTGCCGGAGGATCTTTTGCGTGCACCATTTCCTTTGGGGTGGGAAGAAAAAAAGAGTATAAAATAAGCATGAATACAAGGAATGAATCATGTTGTTTACGCCTCCTGCCAGGAAACGCCTCCCAGCTTAAGTGTTATCGTTATCAATTCTGCGAATTGAGGGCAATTTATTTATACAAGTTATTTTTAAAACTATTTTCTCCCGGAATGATATAATCATGCTGTGAGTGCAGACTACTCGGCATTCGTTCCGCAAGCAACCACGCTCTCTTCAACTTGTAGAGCAATACCACTCGATGGAAAGGTTGAATATTTAGGTTTCTTCGGGTGTGATCGATCTGCTATGCATTAGGCATGAGATGATCAAATACCTACAGCGTGGCCTTACATCACCAGTACCTTTGGACACTTATCGCAAAATGATCTCATATTTTAACAGCTCACAGCGCCACGCCATGTGTGGCCTCCTCTCTACTGGCGGCGACGTCTGAGCATCATGGCGTTAACGACTAGCAAGAGAGGGAGAAAGGGAGGTCAGTCGGTCAAAATGCATCAGCTAGCAAACGCAAATACGAAGCGACCGACAAAGTAAACACGAAATGTAGTGCATATTGAATCGCGTTGCACAACAGTCCTTGTTATTATTAACTTCACAGTTTCATTATCTTAGCCGACCGAGAGAGAGAGACTCTAGCTCGTAACAAACGTAGTGAAAGTGATAGGCTGTGTTGGCTTATCAAACCACACCACAAACATAAATAAACCAAATGTACTGGGGGCTGTTGTATTAAAAAATGCTGCGTATCCTTCTGACATGATTTGCAGCTGCATTGGACAACGCAGTGAAGCTAGCCCTAACTAAACACTAGCCCAATTGCATGGAAATGTCATCCATATGCCATTCAAATTGCAAAATTGACGAATATTACACATTGTTAAAGCAAGAAATGATGTCTTCTATTGTACTGTTGTATCAGCGTTACTTGATATTGCACAAACGTGCACATCAACGGGGGGTTGTGCCCTAGGTCTAAGCAAATTGCATATAAACGACAACTTCCGACAACAATAATACAACGAACACGACGAACAGTGCTCGACCAATCATCATTCGCGAACAAATGGAATGGACAAACAATTGTGTACAATATAATATCGTTACACTGCACTTTGCCAGGAATGTAGTTGTTTGTCCTTTTGTTTTCATTTTTTCTCTCGATAGTATAAATATTTACACAAACGTAGCTTTGCATTAAAAGGTCGCTATAAATAAGTTATTGTCTCTGAGTATATACCCCAGTAGAGTAGTGCGTGTTATTTTGAACCCGCTTTGAAATCCTTTTTATTGTTTCAGTAAAGCTTTTGTCCGTCTGAGAAGTAAATAAGTCGTCATAATGACGATACATTTCCATTAAAACAGTATATTAATGCATAACGCTCAACAACACACACGCATAATCGCGAGTGTACATAACGTAATTCATTCAGCAGTAGTAGCAGTGGTAGTAATAGTAGTATTTGTTTCAGTAGTAGTAGTAGTAGTTTCAGTGTTTGCATGCTTACTGCTCACTAATATCAAAAAGATTAATGACATAATCCTCCAGGCAAAAGTGGCCTAACGATCCATTACTAACCAAACGAGTTTGCTTTTGTAAACTACCTTCCAAGACGACGTATGACCTTCTAAAGTTCATACTGTTTACGAGACGTCAATGGAGTGCGGGATAGAGCTCCCTAGACCATTCATAGGCGATTACATCAACCACATGGAATAGCGTTGAAAAACTGCTTTGCTGTTAAATGTTTTTGTTTACTGTACTGAAAATTATACATCTTTTTCTTGTGATTATAAAATTTATTTCAAATCGGAACCATTTTGCTGCAAACAAATATCACGAATCGCCACTGCTTCACACCTTGTCCGACTTGAAATTTCCAAATAATCACTAACGGTGAAGGTATTGTCTTATGCAATCGTAAAGGTAGATTTGTTTTTGAGTTCGCAAATCAATTTGCAGCCAAAAGTACGGCCGCTTTACGCTGATGCACTGCGATCTGGTTCTTAATAGGTGAATCAATCGCTCGGGAGTTGTGTAAAGCGAACACAGCTAGCTAAACCATGCCCTGTGCCAAGTGATGATGCATTTACTGTTGTGGCACGAATTGCGAATGAATGAACAGTGTGTAGGACACGGTACAGACGGCCCATTCGAGTGAGCCTTTAAACGCATTACTTATACCAATTGCACCATGGATTGCGATGGATAATATTGACCAATACAAAACGTTGAGACATTTGGTAAAGTGATCTTACCAATTGACCGCAATTTATTGTTTCGCTGCACGAAGGTGCATGATTATTATTCAAGGGTGCGCACAAACGGTATTTAAATTACAAAAAGCCAACTAATTTGAAAGAAGAAAAAAACAAAATAAAACCAATATGCTGGAGAATGGTTTCGCTGAAACACATTATTAAATAAAACTAAATTAACAATAGCCTGTAATATTCCACATGATAACGGTGTTGATGCTAACAAATGATCGTTTAACACCTCATGCGACATGTGGCTAACTATCAAAACCTGTTATAAAGAATATGTAAAGATGATGTGTTTAGCACAACGATCATTTTACAGCTCAGAGCCATTCAATAGCAGAAGCTTTAATAATCAAGAAATAGTTCAATAACGATACAATTTTATATTTGTAAACCAACTGTTGGCCTGCAATTATCATTGCCTAGGGAAAGGTGTTTGAGTAGCGCAATTTTCTTCGCCCTTTTTACCTGAACTTTTCCTATTCTCTAGAACATTGCTTCTACAGCACAAAGAACAACGTGCATACGCATGTATGAAAAAGAAAAGAAAAAACCTTTAAAGAAAGCATTCCAAACGATGATGTCATAGGCAACCTACAAGCCACACAAGTGACGTGGCATGCGGAATACAATGCTGAGAATTCAAAGCTTTTTGCGATAATCTATTCGGAAACCTTCATCTCCCTCTTTGCAGTTCGATACTCACACACCACGGTTACCACCATCACTGGACGGTACATAACTCATAGAAAGCTTTTATCCGGAGGTTAAACGGAACTGGTGGTGGTGTAATTGAACAATAAATCTTCGCATGACATACACGCCATGCTAGCATTTATCCGAGCTTGATTAAATGAAAGGTTTGGCATGATCGGTTGAAGGCAACAACAATCGATCGCATTGCTGCTGCAGTAGTGTGGGCTATGGGGACGCAGTATGTGCATAAGCCACATAATCATGCAATCAACATACTTTCCCATGTTCACATCGGCTATCTCACAGTGTGAAATTCAACAGTTCTACATGCCAAAGTACATACTGCACATATACAATAGCAAGCACATGAATCAACGCTTTGCTATGCTAATCGACGCATCATTGTTAGATTCCCTTTCTATCGTTGGCGAACTTACCTGATCACATATGATGTCCCATTTTTTCTCGTTATCATAGTTCTTCAGCAACTTTGCTTTATCCGGTGGAAGGTCCATCGATGCCTGCAATTATAAAATAAAGTGAGTGTAAGCTTATTAGAACAAAACAAATAATCGAATAATATATTGCGCATTCAGTATTCGTTTTTAATTAAACAGATTTTCATTTCTCTCTATTATTTGCATTAACATTAACAAGAACATTAACCATCCCGGCCACTACACTAGAGTACATAACGTAAGTACATAAAGGTTAATGAGCGTAAAGTGTATGGAGTGGGCATAAATCTGACGGAATGCACTACAAATTGTTTTTACTTTCGTTCAGTTGACTGGGCGTACGATGAAAGATCTTCAAACATAGCATAACCGCCACACCGGGCCGGAAAATTAGGTCGCAAAACTGTGCAAGGTTTGTTATTCTCGTGCGCAAAGGCATAATAAAAAAGCATCATCAACAGAAGCGGCGCAGTACGAATGTATAATAAAACTCCTTACATAGTTTAAGTCGGCGTTCGATTCGTCTCATATGGGCAATAGATGGGACTGAAGAGCCGTCCGCAGACGCCGCGTTTGTTCGTTGCTATGGAAAGAAGCACCGTAATGATCTGTGGGTTGTGTAAAGGCCCCTTGGAATGGGTTGATTAATGGCGACACATGCCTCGTCCAACTAGGAATCGTACGTTTACAACGTAGGGGAAAGTGGGGCAAATTGGGCACTCTCGATTTAAGCATTATTTCACTACAAATATACTTTCCAATGCTCAAAATATATTCATTAGAGTGTTCTATGAACACCACGTAAGTTTCATTACCCTTACATAACAAATAAAACAGAAAAATACAAAATAAGGCTTAGTAGCATATTGATGTAATTTTTGTCGCTTCGAAAATAAGCTTAAACCAGTGTCACAGGGATGCGTTGAAGTTTTAGATGATATAATTTTGAAGATAAGATATTTCTATACAATTTTTCTGAAGAAAGCAAGGCGATTGATTGCGTATTTTTACTAATACAACAAAAAATACAAAAATGCTTCACGTGGGGCAAAATGGGCAGATGCTTTTGACATACCGCGCTTGGTGAGGCTTTGGCGTTGTATTTGTCGCCTCAATAATGATAACAGGCACAGCTTTAAAAGATTCGATTTTGTAGATAAAAACGTGTAAAAACTGTTATAATTTTGAAAACATATTTCTGGAAGAATTTTAAGGGCTTTCCTGAACAGCAAGACAATAGATAGAACGAAAATACATTTCACGAAACGTGCGCAAAAGCATAGACCATAGGCATATTCAAAGGAATATTCAGTAAACTGCTTAACATGCCCATTTTGCCCCGCTTTCCCCTATACCCACCGTGGTAAAATGCACGAAAGTTGTCTATGAGCGTAAAATTTGCAATTTTTCGGAGTTGCGGGCGGATGGTGACGTTTACGATCAGTCCTCGGGTTTGGTTGCATAAGGCATAAAGCGATTCATAGAAGGAAAGCTCGCATTGGATTTCACTTAATGTTTTGATCTTAAGATTTTAGGTTGAAAAAAAAAGTGTACTTTTAAATATGCAATAGAAACCCGGTTCGGAGTAAAACATTTGCTTGTGCGAAACACAGATTTGTTTTGGCAGCTGTTCATGTAAAATTAGTTGATTAGTTGTCGTACAGAACAATAAACTTATTTTGCTCATTTATTGATTTTTTCTCCCCTTCAACATGATTTTTTTTAACACAAACATTTAACAACCAACGCTCTGCTTTCAAAGGGCTGAAAGCTGGAGCTGGATTACGAGATCTCGGTTTCTTGTTTCAACAGTGTGTTTACGGTTAGCTTTATGCCAGTATACATACATTTGTTATACTGAAAAATGTACTCCCAGAGTGTTAACAACCAATAGACAAATTTCTGGTATGAATTTATTCACAACCATTTGTTGCTGTTTACGAATGATTAATTTGTATGGAAGATGTATAATAAAGATGCCCATTTTGTACAATTACACATACAATTTTAACACTTTTAACAAGCAGAAAAAATAAACAATTAAAACTAAACTCGCGTGCTTAAACTGTTGTAAAAAGGCTGTACCGTGAAACGGCATGCGCTTCGGCGACAGCAGTCCCCTGACTACCTACCTATCGTTGCTTATTCGCTCAAACCGGTATTCAAATAAACTATTTCGTAATTAACTCAGTTCTACAGTTACACATCAAAACACCCACTTGAGGACAAGGTTCGTGGGCTTCAAAAGCCAACGAAGAAAGTTGATTCCGTGAGCAATTTCATGTAGGAGGTGCGCAACAGCAGATCACAGCCAAACAAATATGCACGGTAAGCTGTGAAGCCATTTCGTACGTCACGGCCGATCAAATGCTGGGAGGGATAAAGTGTTAGACCCGTTTGAAGGTATTTCAACACATTTGAACACAATAAAAACAGTATCTTACAAGTGTTAACAGTTTTTTTTCTGGGAAATTTAAAATGTTTTTTAAATTTTAAATCATATTATTTCAACATTGAATAAATGTTGAATGTACGAAAGCCACTTATATTATAAACACATGTTGGGCGTAAATTTGGCTACATTTTATGACACTGATAACCAAACCCGGGTCCGGGTTGAATTTCAACACACATACACGCAAGGAAAAAAACAGAATTAGAACTGTTCCAATGCCTTTATCATGAAAAGTGTTTTACTTGATTCAAGCACACTCTTAAAATAATATTTTATTGCATCGCATCTCAACGCACATGTTTCGTCTAGCGGTGTCACTCACTGGCGCTGTGGCACCTATTAGTTTTGATAGGCAATAACTTTGGAGCGATCGAGATTCATACACATTGCCCATTAAAGCCCTCCCTCTATCAGTTGGGTGTGCAACGGAAAGCTTAATTCTGGTTTAATTATCCAGCAGAGAGAAAGAAATAAACAGACAAAAAGTATACATTTTACCAATGCTTCACATTGGAAAGCAAGCCCCAATTAATGGACCTTCCGAGGGGGAGAAAATTCCGGAATAAAACATTTAGGGTGTTGTGGTTATTTCTGGAACGATGCTTCTTCTTTCAACCGGTTCCACTAGATGCAATCAGTCCCGGCAACCTCCCATTCCCCCCCCCCCCCCCTGCTTCACCCAACCACAATTCATTCCACAGTCACTTGTGGTAAGCAAACAGAGAGTGATTAATTGTACGCTATGCGCATTTGGGCGCCCTGGTAATGTTGTGCCCCGTCTGGTTCTCGTACGATTTTAGACGAAAATCAGAAACACCGCCATCTATTCGAATGGCCCAAAAGAGTGCGGCAGGCAGGCTCTAAACATCTCAAGCCCTTTCGCGCGTGTACGGCTTTAAACGATCGTCGTTCGCTCGTTCGTTCGTTCGTACGATCGTCGAGCGGTCCTCCCTCGGCAAGCACTTAAACGTTCCGGTTCACGATGAATAACAGTGTACCGCCGCAAAAAAACAGCCAGCTGTGCATTAACATTTCACTGATAATCTTTGACATTACGGAACTTTACGCCGACCGCGGTCTGCGCGGTGGTGAAGCGCGCTCAGGAAGCATTCGTTGTTGACAAAGCAAAGACTCTCAGCTGCGATGGCAGGAGATGTTCTTGCTTATTTCCGCCATGTCTTGATAGACCGCAAATATGGTTACACAAGATAAGCATCGGATCAGTGGTGTAGCCCATTTCTGGTTGTATCAGCCAACCAAATAGGCAGCAGCAGGCAGACTGACGAGGCTTCCAGCCATTGCTTTTATTGTGTATGATAGCACCCAATACTGCATCCACCACTGCCAAACATGAGGGAAAGTGTCGCTGTCAATGTCGTCTCTTCGTATGTCGATGTATTGCCCTTTCAAATTTAAACTCATCCCAAAACATCTCGCCTGTCATGCGGGTGCGTATCTGCGTACTGGTACGCTTTGAAACAGATGAAAGGGACGGTTTCTTCGTGCTGGAAAAACGACAACCACAACAAGCGTTTGTGTTTGTGTACACAATATTCGGAAAGCACATGAAGCTATGCTCGTGTATGTGCCAGCACAAATCGTGAAAGCATTCCCATTGACCTTACACACGCTGGTTTCCAGCGTTCGACAAACGCATAAACCCACCTACCTTAAAACGATCATGTGCTAGATTCATTCCCAAAAAGAAACAGAGATTTAGCTCGTTGAATTCTGGGCAATGGAAAGAAAAAACCTCTCCACAGAAGCTGTACAGCTTACAAACAACGCATGCAAGCTACTGTGGCGTTTATATTCGACTGCAAAAACTGAAAACCACCACAACATTGGCATGCATGTTCAACCCATTTTACAATATGTATCACGCAACAAAAACAACAACAACAACAGTTCAGGGTCTCGTAAATTTGATTGCCCTCTTAGTTTCGGTCATTTTCATTAAACCACATCAAGCCGCACCCCACTAAAGAGACCATGGCAATAGCGTTACCTACTACCTTCCTATCCCATCAGTGGACATTTGAAGGTAATAGCTATCGCTCTTCATCAACGTCATACAGTGCTATACGGCATGAAGGATCCACTTATTTGCATCTATTTAGCCTCAAACTACAAATGGTATGCAACAATAAGCGTTGTAGTCATACAACCGCAAGCGTGTGATGATTAATATATATTAGTAATCGATAAAGCAATATAAAAACTGTTAAACCCAAAGAGAAAAAAATTATTTAAAATAAAATTATTAAAAAGAGAAACCCAATACCCAATTTGCTCATTCCAAAAAACACATATATTTACTCTAAATTGAACCAAAAAAACTGTAATGAGCAACATTTGAAGTAACTAAATGCTCTAAATTTAAAATTGGGCCAGTTTCGTGGCACAGTTGTGAACTCTAACGACTTAATAACATCTTATTTTACGTCTTCTATTTGGCGTAATGTCCTACGCGGACATGCCGGCCTATACAGGCTTTCGAGACTTAATTCAATAACCACGTAGCCGGATATCAATCCTTTCTATGGGGGGATGGTCCATTCGAGGCTTGAGCCCATGCCGCATGGGCATGTTATTGAGTCGTTCGAGTTGACGACTGTACCACTGGACCCCCCCCCCCCCCCTACGCAACTTTACACATACCCACTCATCATTCGTTCAATTCCCGCATGTACCGCAGCCACCCATACGCTGGACTGAATATGACTATGATGCTATGACTACACCAAATGAGTCACAGATAGGTAGCCAAGCTTATTCATTAGTGGCTTTGGTAGGCCTCTAAACTGACTAACATTGTTGTGTCAAGTAAGAAGAAAAAGACTAATAATCAAAATCAATGTCAAATTGGCTTTCAAGCATGAACATTTGGTCTGTGCAGAAAGAAATCCACTTATTCATCCTTGACCCTTTTTAAATTCGTCACGATCAATGGGCAATGAAATCGTCATCTTTTTTACAAACTTTTAAGCACATTCTAGATTGCACAGTTTTAACGAATTTGTTCCCATCGACCTTATAATAGAATCACAATTTAATCATAAATGTATGCGTTGGTTCCTCGTTTGTTTGTAACAAATGATGTTTTCCATTCCCCAACAGTGAAATGAATGAACACGTCTTCTATTTAAACAGCACACGTATTCAAAACTCAACAATGTGATCGCATAATAGCACGATATGAGTGTGGTATTAGTACAAGCGACTAATCGCGAAACCCGATCTCGCTCTCCAGCAGCTCGTGTGGCGGCCGCACCTATACCAATAGTGTGTCAAGCGTCCTGTACGTGTACTAAACATTGGCTAAGTCAGCGGAACAAATGACTGGAATTATTATGGTGCACGTCATGCCTGCGCAATACTTCTTGACCCACACTTTCCGCGGTGATGATGATGATGATGATGGCAGCAGTTTTGGACGGAAAGTGGTTGAGGGTAGAGAGGAAAAAAAAAGTCCCAACTTCGTATATGCAGTTTGTGCAAAAATGAATCGATGTGTTGCAAGCAAACGTATCGAAAGAGGTACACAACGCAACTGCTTTGCTATGCTTTTCAATGCAAAAAAGAACTCTAAAGTTTTCCATACAAAACTAACTATTAGAATGACTTTACAATATAACGATGCTAATAGGTGTAATTCATTTAGCAGATACATGATTTTAAAATGAATGAAACGCTGTTTCACTCACATGGACTTAGAAATGGAACATCAAATTGCAAAACCGAAACGTCCATTGTCTTCGTCTTTGTCATCGAAAGCGTAATTCGAAGTTGGCTGTTTCCTGCGAACGCAAATCCGTCTTGGAATGAAATGGAACCACTGTTCAAGTTACAGCAAACATACGTGCTTCATACTCCGGGGCACAGCCACCAGCGCGCCTAGCTGTGGGAACGGGCATGGGGACAAACACTGCAGCACATGCAGGGTTCCGGAAGCATGAAATAAAAAAGCGATGCGCTTCCAAGATGCATCTTTCGCCGGAAATAATGTTTCTTCTTCTGTGTGCACACCACCCGCCACAAGCTGGCTGGCAACATCTGAGAATTTTAGCTGCAGAGTCACACACGCACAAAAAAACCCCGCTCCAGCACAGCACCCGACTGAGAGATCGACCTAACAGGCGAACGGCGGATGATGATGAGTCAATATTTATGCACATCTCATCTTCCGTGACACCATCCGCATCCCACCATCCGCCTTGCCAACCTTCCCTCCTCATGGCACCGACACGGATGACATCGTTCCCCTCAGACGCCGTTGACATCCTCCGTACAAATTTGAGACACAACAAAAGCGCGCTTAACTGCTCAAGGCGAACTTCAACGCGAACAAAGTTTCGCTCAGTCATATGCTCCCTACATCCGCCCTCGTAGCTTCTGGACAAACGAGAGCATGTATTGGTGGTGCGCAGGCTGGAACGGCACACAACAACACAACAACAAAAAACACCACACATACACTCATCTTGGGGAGGGTAGTGGGGGGATAGGTGGTCTGGAACGACTCAAGTGATTCTACAGACGTCGTGCCTTGTCTTGATGTTTTGAAGCAAAACGGCGTTCCCTTGTAGAAGCGTACCGGCGTTTTATCGTTCCATAACCTATACGATTGATGAAGTCATTTCTTAATCGAGTACACCGAGGAATCATATGAGTCAAGCGCTGCCGAGGGATTGATGCGTTTTGCTTCTTCTTTTTATTTGCCCCATAACCTTCGGTGTCGTAGTCGGTTCGCGGTCCGCGATCCAGACCCGTGGGGTGTGACAGAATGAGTTCATCAGTGGGTCATGGATAATGGCCCAAATCAGACCAATCATTGTGATAAAACCAATTGAAGACATTCATGACTCATGGTGGTTTCCATGCTTTACAGTGCTAGCTAACTTATGGTGCTTTGTATGATTTTAACCATATGGCAAGCTTGCACGTGGAACAACACATTAAAAATACGTTTTCTGTGCAATAAACCTTAAAGGAGTTTACCAGTTGCCCGACTTGTGAACTTGAATGTTCTTGCAATTTTATGAACAGGTACAAGCAAACAAAATGGTACTACACCTATCCCACCACTCCCGTGGCACGTCCTGGGTATTTCCCATCGTTGCGCTGCCGCACCTTCAGAACACCTTTTCCAATTCCCAACGTGCGTGTGAAATTGCACGCTACGGGGCTTGTTGGTTCACACACACACACACACACACACAGCCAGCATATGAGTTTGTTGTGGGGGTTTTCTTTTTTTGCAAAAACACAGAATGTGGGTGTAGAATGGGAAATACAGATAATTGCCCATTGACCAATATTTTATCGTTACTTTATTTCCATTTTTTATGACATTAACGAACACACCAAAGTGCCATCGTTTTCACATGGTAGCGAATGATACAAAACATGAAAGGTTCAAACCATGCGATATGTAAGAACGATCCTTTAAAGATATTTGCATTGTGGAGTTCTTTACTTCGAGGAACTCCAAACAGCGGCTCGCGATGACTTTTCCAAGGTTAAAATGTAAAAAGGTATAAATTTCAAAATTCTAATTTCTACGTTATCTTGACATTATACTTAACAAAACTGAAACACAATAAGCCTTGTGTATCGTTTTGTTAAATTGAAAGGAGGGCTCTAATCTTAGGTGATCAAAGGTTTGCTGTAAGCTTGTTGTACCATATTTTCCATTCAATAGATAGTTTGATTTCATAGGTATTGTTCTACAATAAGACAATGAACTATATGATATTATAAATCAACAAACTTCTTATCTATGTACAATGTACCCATGTCACGTACTACAAGAAAGTATAATCTTGAAAGAAACGTCAAAATAACATCTTCTAAATGTAAAAACATACACTACGACGGCCTTTGGTCACCTTAGCCACGGTTCCCCTGTTCAGGCGAACTCCAAGTATTAAGCAAAATACCACAAGTCCATTTAATTTCCAATTGTTTGATCTTCGGACAGATTGTTTAACCTTCATAGTCAAAACGTAATGCGTTATTTCAATTTGACATGTAACGCTTCCCGAATGTAACGTAGAGGTCTGATCTTCAGGGTTAATCTTTTGCTTAAAAAGTAGGAAAACCTTTTGACTTAAAGCAGGAATGTTATGTTGTCGCTGTTTTTGAAGCTACTATCCATTTCTTCCTTCTTATTCTTCTTTGGCACAACAACCGTTCTCGGTCAAGGCCAGCCTGTACCACTCATGGATTTGGCTAGTGATCAGCTACTTATTGATTTACCCATAGCAGGATATTTAGCCCTACACGACGAGCATGCTACTAAGCACAATTTATTTCCTTTTCAGCATTAAAATAATATTCGTTTTAAAACTTCAAGATGGAAGTAAAATATCTACGATAAACTCCATTTACATAAATCAGTCCCGACAGCGCCATATCTACTTACCAGGACTTTCGCAAATCGTCGATCAAGTTCGCCCGCATCCGGCATGGGCTGCAGGTTCCGGGACCGTATGCTAGCTTGGCGGACGTGACAGCTAGACGTTTTCCAGGTGTCAATACCACTGCTACCAGACGGGGACGGAAGTATTGAGCAAGGCTGCTGAATGTCTGTTGACATCGAAGCGTAGTTCGTTTCGACGATCACACTATCCTTGCTCAACCGACCATTGCCCTTATCGGTGCTCCCAGCAGCATGCGACGAAGACACGGCAATGCTGCTGACGGCCTTTGATGATGCTAAACCCATCTTGCTGAGGCGGTGTATGATTGCGTATGATTTCACAATTCTTACTATTCGCTAAGCTAAGCGAACGAAAATGGCAGTGGACTACGCTATTCACAAATCTTTATTTTTTACAACTGGTTTGTATACATTATGGGATATATGCCGCAGGCATTAGCGAACCGACTATTTGCTTGTCGTTCACCATTTGAGCGATAGCACAGACGCAAACACATCAGACACACACGCACACAAACACAAACACAAACAGTGCAGCACAGATTTAAATCACATTTTTCCCTGCATGCAAAACATGATCGAAACTATAAAAATGATTTTATTTTACGAATTTTCTTGCTCGGCATGATCGCTTCACTTTTTCTATAATTCATTTAATGCACATCCATTTGTCACAAGACACACATCTACACACACTTCCTGCCCGATTTCAATGACGTTTCACATAACGTATGGATTGCGCTGTACATTTATGGCTCATAATTTTTACCACTGCTAGTTACATTATCAACACATTCACCGTCACATTCATTACACTGTACACTGTAGCAGCTTCACACAGGTACACACTTTCACGACACATTTATGTTGAACTAAAGCTATGCTCTAAATAAATAAACGATGAATTTATAATTTAGTGTAACGTTATAACTAAACGATCTCTATGTTTGCATATGCTCATTTAGCAGCGCCATGACGATCACGCTCCTTCTTCAAAAAATGCACACACTGACCACTTGCAAGAACTCGAAGTCCCCGTACCCTGCGTAAACCGTACGCCCTCTACGCGATCGTTATTGCGCGAATCACGTCTACCGGAAGTTGTTGCCATATGCGGGATGAATACCGTACCATACACCATCATCACCACCGCACCACACACACACACACACACACACACACACACACACACACACATCATCATGCTCCGGAAACGGGGGAAGTTTTGTTAGCATCTCTTCAGGCCCCCCTCCCTCAGCCAATAACAATATTGTGAGATTGAGGAAGTTTATAGGCTGGTGCGGGTCCGGACGAGAAAAGGAAGCTTATGCTTGAGCATAAGAAAACACTCGAAAGCAAAGCGAAAACCTGGAGAGAAAAGTTCAACTTCCGGACAAGGGCAAACCTTCAAAACAGCCAGCCCACCAATACTTTTTTGTTTCACTTGGAAATCATGCGTACCTCACACACGCAGCACGACGATCGTCGAATGGCTGTGTATGGTTCTGCGCCTTAAAATCCATGGCACGGGTAACTCGTGCTAATGAACCCGTGCCCGTCCGCCTGTCCGCATCTTCCGGTCGTTTGCAGCGTTGTTTCGTTACTGATGGTGCGGAGATTCCCGCCAGGCCCGATAGGTGTTAACTTACGCATGTACGCTTGTTTTGGATGTCTGCTCGTTATGTTACGATCGACGCACGATCGATCTATTGTGTTGATTTGAATGTGTTTTCGGAACAGTTTGTCACCATTTACATCTTGTTGCGTTTGATAATTTTGAATTCATTCTTATTGTTTACTCAAAGTGTAAGGCAGCGTAAGAAATATATTAACACGTTTGCGCTACAAGTGTGTTGCTGTTCGGTAGTTGCAAACTAACTGTTCCCATAACATTAGCCACTGCTGCAACGGTAAAGCACGTTCTAGAGCAAGCAGTTTAAAAATAAATCAATCTATCTTATCCTTTTGCTTCACAAACTGGGAGCAAAAACCCATCCAAAGCCGCACACGTTCTGTCCATGAAACGTGTTAAATGTACATATTTCAAGACGAACACGGGCGCACTAGAACATTCAACTATTTGTTCTATTTTATACAATTTAACCTAGACCGAGAAGTTTTTGTGAGTATATGCATAAAGCAAATAACAGAACTTTAATTGTTTGTATGTGAACTTTCATTAAAAAAAAACTCACTTACTATTTAGCACAGTAAAACATAATTCAACTATCTATGCATACAACCACACGTCTAAAACATTCATACAACAAATTGAGAGAATTTTTTTTTAATGTTGCTTGTACACCCCTTGTACATGCAAACATAATATGAGTTAATTTCGAACCATGCAAACGATTTGTTAGCAAACAAACTGTACCATTTTTTGTGATATGGTTGGTTGGATGCACCCCATGGTAGGGGGGGGGTTGAACAATAAATACTGGTCAAGCGTACCGAAACGTCCCGCAATGCATGTATTGAATTCCAGCCCCTTTAATCTTATTTAACGAATTATTAATAGAACACTGCATAATATTTGTAATTAAACAATTTTGTTCAATTATTGATGTCGATATGAATCTTTGTCGACGAAATCATTCAAAATTCCAACAAATTCAATAGCAGTTTTACAAATCTATTCTACCAAGGCCAGTTTACCAAAATCAACGACCGTTTCCCAACGTGCGTGATTGAGTTTTTTTTTTTTAATTTATCTTTTCAACATTGCCCAATGGGCCACCGATGGTGCGTCATTGTGTGCAACCGCACACAGTTCTACCCAAATACGGCTGAGATCGAGGTAGATTTGGCAAGGAAAAGAAACTCTTGCGGTCACAACACACCAACAACAACAACAACAACAACAGAAACGAGTTATGCTCGCGTGACCCGTGCACTGTAACAGCGAGGTTTGGAAATTGAAGTTTCATGTCTAACATCGTTTATGATGAGGCACACCATCGCACCACGCAGGCAGTCAATCGATATACCGCTGTGCATTAGCATATATGCCCAAGACACTACACGAACAGCCGAATTTTTCGGGGCATTTCGACGGAACCATGTTCGCTCCCTTTCAATTGGATCAGTCTACCGTGTGCTTCAATTTCCATCAGCCTTCCCTTTTGCCAGAGTTCCCGGGCAGTCGTCGTTCGGGTGGTTCCCACCACGGAAACACACCTTTCCGGCGGATCCATGGCTGTATATCGTTTTTTTTCTCTCTCCCTATTCTTCCTTCCTGCAAAACATTCAGCTCGTTTTTCTGCTCGATGGCGATGGCGCGAGATACCGATACAGTTTACCCTTCGGCATTTCCATCACGATGATCGACTGCCAATTGATCGAGCATGAAAAAGTGAGGCAAAAAAAGTACTACACATAGCGTTTAATAACCCGGAGGGGTGATTATTGTTCGATTTTCTCACTCACTTCGGCTAAATTCACGATCGCTAAAAACGGCGGTTGTTGTATAATTAGAGGAAAAGTGCTGATGGATCGTTCGGAACGTCGACGAAAAAAAGAAGCGCAGAAACAAGTTATTCATAAAACCGAAAGGTTCATTATATCAAATTTTCCAACCACACCCGCGATCTGCAGTCGGAAAATGGAAACACAAAATTAAAATCATCGTAATCGCTATCTCTTGCAGTTTTCATTTCAACAGTTTTACATCGCAGATGAGCCTCTAATGTGTTGTTGTTGTTGTTAGTATGGTTTAGAGAGGCTTTGGCTCCAGCGGAGTTCTTTCGCCTCTAGAGCCTCTAATGTGGCCATTACCTGCTTGGGCCAATGCAATATTCAGCACATTACATTAAAGCGTTACGAAATGCGGGCGTTTACTCGCGGATTAGCACATACGATATGTTGAGTAAGAACAATAATTAAAATGTTCAAACTCAATAGGTTTATTTTTGCCTAATATATGCTGCAAACCTACAAGCTACAGCCTATCCTGAATGGAAATGAAGTTGCCGTTTCAAAATTCAACCCATATGGTTCTGAGCATCGGCAAAACAAATATCCAGCCGAGGGAATGGGGCACTGAAAATATCAGTTCATCCAACGGGCAATCGACCCCACCACGACGCAAACGCAGATGATGCACCAACAGCACACGTCGCTCACTGACGGCCAGAACAGAGACGCACACAAAAGCGTGGCAGTTTATGTACAAATCGTTGAACTTTGCTTGTGATGCCCCACCTCGGTGTGGCAGTATACTCTGGCTTTATTTTGATGCACTCTATATTTTCCAACGCAGCGTGTTGAATCAAACAAAAATGGAAGCAGAACGGAGCAGGGCGCGCGATGCAAATGGTAAACCCATACTGGGCATGATAGGGCCAGAGAAAGCAGTGCATCCCATCCGATTCCACCCACACAGGCGCGCATTTTCATCTCCACTATTGTGCATCATCTTACTCTGGCGTGTGCCGTCCTATCGGCAGTTCGTGTCTGAGATCACAACACACCCATAAGCCACCGTCGTGTAGAACCGGATTCGATGTATTCACAGCACAACAAAATGCGGTTGCAGCAATGTGCAGCCTAAACGAGCATAGGAAACGGGTGGAACCCAGGAGGTTTTTCCGCTATTTTCAAACATTCGATTCAGCTGCATCTGTTTGATTTGATGCTGTGTACATGGGAGGACGGGTAAGGACAGGCCCGAGGAGAGTACACCAGGCAATAGACACCAGAAAGCACCGCTATGATGATAAACAAATGAGCTTATAGATTCAGTTGAACTCTATCCCGACAGACCGTTAGAAGCACTGATTTGTGTGCACAGAATGAGCCTAAAAGGGCAATATGAAAAACTATGAACTATGAAAAGCATGACTTTGAGAGCCAAGACTGCATTGAGACTCATGGAGTACAAGAAAAGGTACGATTTTAACTTTTCATGAACAATTTAGCGTATTTCATTACAATTTGTATTACTGCAACTACTAACTTCAACGCAACATGAATGAAACCACATTGTTTTTCGCCAATCATTAAATAAGAAAACGCCATCATTCACCCTTGCCTCCCTTGCTACCCAAAATGGCCCTACCATTATTGCTCGACAGTGTGTTTAGAAACGTTGCCATTGTATCGCATGTGTTTGTTCCCCAACATTCGGTCCCTCTTTTCCGAAAACCCCAAAAACATAACGCAGACTCTTTGCATTTAAGAGGAGCACGCATTCAACATACTGCCACCGCGGTCCATTGGAATGTGACGTACCACAGGGGTTTGTTACCGGCAAACCGGCTTTTTTCTCGCTTTCCCTTTGATCCTTGCTTTCGTGGGGGTTCTCCTTCTTCATGGATCCTCTCCTGATCTTTGGCGAGAATGCTACTTCGAGGATTGTGTGTGTCGGTGTGTTTCTGAGTATGAACCTTCGGCGAACCAGGAACGATACACGCGGGGCATGAGGAGAGCCATCGGGGTCCCAGATTCGTCGATGGTTTCAGTAGATTAATTTCATTCATGCGTCCGTGTGCATAGGCATGCATCTGTATGCACAATTCTACCCTGATTTAGTGGGGGATTCTATGCTTGGTTAAACTTCAAATCGGATTGTTGAATTGAAGCATAATGGAAAACATGTTTCTAAAATATATTATAAAATTATTGATAATCCAAGACTTATCAACACTATTGCACGAATGCTTTTTTATGTCGAATGCTTGGAAAATGTTCTAAAGCATGGGTATATGAAGGTAAATAATATTTGAAAGATACAACTTGTTAACTTTTTAAACCGCTGCGTACGTTCGTTGCTGATGAAACTTCGGTAAATAAAGCGGATCAGTTGGAATGCGATTAGTTGAAAGCAATTTAACTATCACGCCCTGCATTGGTGCATAACGAGCAGCAAAAATAGTCACCACAGGCTATGCATAATGCATCAGAATGCATATTTCTGCATTCCACGCACACTACTCCACAAACTGGCTAGGCAATGGCACCACCGTGTGCCATACAGTGTGCTCACATCGTATCGCATCAACATCTGTGCATGAGCGTAATGTTGTTGTTATCCTTTGCCCACCCTTTTCAGTCTTTCCGAACAGATTGCATTCTTCTTTGCTCGTTTGCTATCCCTTCTGGAGTCGCGCACCGTACACACATACACAATCATTTAACGCACACACACACACATACACACACAGCAGCTTCATCATACATCTCTATTCAGATTTCACTAATACACGCACAGCAAACAAAACACTAGCAACTGCATTGGCAAGGGATAAAAAAACACCGGTTCCTTTGTTATGCAGCAGTCGCTTCTCAAGCGGTAGGGCTATGACTAAGCTCTGATCCCTGGGCAAGGAAAACGCATACCAACTAGCGAAACATTTTCATAAATGTACTACGCGGAAGCTACATATAATTGCACAGTACAAATTTGTCTAACAGCTTACGCACCGAGCCACACGCAATGAATGACCTCCACGACAGATTCAAACGATCGTCTCTTTTGCTCTGGTCCTTTCAATTCCTACACGAATGAGAGGGGAGAAAAGCGACACAAGCTGCACTGGCACACATAAAGCGGCACCAAGCATCGTCCATGGGCGATACATGGAAACACAATCAACAGCAGCATAAGACCAGCATAATCCCACAGCGTGTAGCGTTGTTACGATTCTGTAGATCGAACATTCGATAAGGTATAGGAATTTGTCCAGAATTCCACAACCGATGACCTCGCCCTACCGAGGACCAGCCGACCAGAACACACACACACACTCCCAGTGGCTGTTTGATTAAACTCGAGTTGCACAATCTAGAATAATGATTATATTGTGGAGTGATGATAAATGTATAGGAAATCCCTAAACTGGTTTAAGTCTATCGCCATCTGTACACATTTCTTCACCATACACCACATTCCAGCGTGCTCGTGTGCAGATGCACGCATCCAAAAGTAATGCACTTTACAAACAGAAATATAACAAAATGCACATAACACATTGAACAAGTGTATTGTTTCACTCACTTATTGGGTTCTTAATTGATTTGAACGCAACACAACGAACGATCTCATGCACAGGATCACGCACGACGAACCGCACGCCACCATGGCTCGGAAAAAATAGCGCCTCTGTGTTGACAGTTGCTATTTGACAACCCAAACCATCTTCCAAAGCGGCCTCGCTCCTTCTTCAGTCTGTACAACACGCGATTACGCCGACTAGCTAAAAAGAGATGCACACAACTCGACAATATAGCGTTCTCTGTTATGACCCCGCTTTTTGACCAGACAGGCAAACAATTTTTGGTTGATAGAAAGAGACACCTAGTAATACGAATATACTGTTGTTTCTGTTACCCTACGTAAAACTATTTCCCAATTAACATTTCCGGTGTGCACAGTAGGTGGTAGAAGCGATTAAGAATTATGTACACATTTGTATGTTTTTATTATTTTTACAATATTTACAACACAAGTTCTGTACACGATCCGTAATTAAATGAATGCCACGAATGTCTATACTTTGTTCCTAATAACCTACTTACACCCAAAAGATGTATTTTTATATTAAAAGGTTTATTCTTTGCTTGGTCATTTGAACAAAATGATATTTGTTCCATTGTTTATTGAACATACACAAACCAGACCGAAGGTTAATGGCTACACAGACTGACTTTTTCATTTGCAGCTCAACGTGGGTTATTTACCATCTCGATCGATCTGCTGTCCCATTTATATGCTTGATTTTCTCCCATATTGTATGATTTTGTGATTCGTATTTTTAAATTACGAATAAAAAAAACTTTATGTTATTCTTCTAGCTACATGGTAGCAGATCAATTCCCTCCGTTACTATTACTCGATCTGTCCTCGTTATCGTCGTCCCTGTCTGATTTATCGTTCTTCAAGGTATAATCTGAACTTGCAGTGCTTTTCCGTAGCAAAAACTCCCAAGGGTCCTCCAGCATAGAAGGGTGATAGTATTCCCGGATGCTGTATGATTCTGATTTAGCCTATGAAAGTAGAAAATGCGGATTAATCCAAAACTGTCCATAAATCGAGAGATTTCCTATTTACATACATGGTGGTTTTGCCGATAGTTGTGCTGAGATCGATTTCCTCCATACCGTTGATTTCTGTTGTTGTGTCCTCTCCAATTGTGACCAAAGCCCAGGCGCTTCCCGGAACCAAAGTTTGTGTCTCTTTGCTCGGCGTTATCGCAACGATCTGGGCCCGAATATCTCGATCGGTCCTGATTTTGCACATTATCTTGTCCGTGCCGATATCGGCCGTCGGATCCTTTCGTCCGTGGAAGCATGTGCTTGGGCTGGGCGGAATAATAATTCCTGGCGTGAGCAGAAGAGTTTCTACCTCGCTGCTGGGGTGTGCTGTATCCTAGAGGATGGAACCGATCTGTGCTGGGATAGAGGGGCGGGCTTTTATCATCGTAACACGTTTTGTGTGACGCTATTTTGTCCTCCGATGGTGAAGACATGATGACTTTTATCTAACTTGGAGGAGCTTCTGAGCAGCAAGTACAAAATGTAATTAAAATTGAACTAAACCGCACAGCCGTGTTTTCGTTATTATTGTTTACACGGTGTGAGTTTCTTCTTATTTTTGCTGGTTTTGAAACGTCATTCGAAATGACAAGCGAGGGGTAGAGCAGTCGGAACATTTTTTACATTGTCATAAAATATTTTTAAAAATCATTAAATATTGTCTGAAAATATGCATCTTTTTATTTAATTTGAGTGAAAAAGATTGTCTGTATTTAAAAAAAGGGTAGAGTTTTCAATCGTTCAATATTGCCAACCACACAAAGTTACATCGTAAGTGTCCTACCCCCTGTTAAACAACGCAAAAAGTGCGGGCTTCTGGTTGTTTTGATTTATTGGCTCATCAGAGTAGGCCGGTTGCGCATGTTTTTTTTTTTTTTTACTTTGCCAGAACGGTGTAGTAATTGTAGTTATGATTAAATAGAAGCTCGAAAGCATGGTCAATTTGTCCAATTTGTTGCTAAAGTACGACCACTTTAGCAAAGTGGAAGATGATATTTTCATCTACATCGATAGAGTGCTGGAAAATGCGTCAGGTACGTAAGCACAGCGCCGATGCGAAACATTACTGGATCCGGGGAACAGATCGCAATAAACTATGTTTATTTTTTTAGAAATATACGTGAGACAACAAAAAGCAAAACGCGAGTTAGAGTGCTTAGAAGATCAGCTAGCAGAGAAACAAAAGCAATCCAACCGTTGCGTGTTACCTGTTCCGCGATCGCCGGTCAAGAGACGTAAAGTTCAATCCTTGGATTCACCACTTTCTGCACAAAAGGAAAATGTATCAATCTTGGAAGACTCGACCATCTTTCCTAACAAATCCGACTCGGACGTATCGGCGAAACTCGAGCTAAACATTTTAGATTCCGAGGAACCGTTCTTTGCACTTACCCAAAGCCCTCCTCCCGCGGCTGCTCCTCAGTCGCCATCGCCAAGAGCGATACTTTCTCCTAGAAATGTATCGAAAACTTCACCTCTACGACCGATGCAACTATTATTTCCCGAAGAAAACAAATCCGAGAAGAAGCCTCTCCTGCGGGAGAGCCGTTTCGGGAAAAGTGTAAAGCTAATGGAATCTTCTTCGGTGGTTGCGGAGAAATCCAACACGCCTACTACTCCCAAGACGACTCCAAATGGAAAATGGACGGGCAAAAATGCCAATGCAACCATAGAAACCTCCAACACAGATCACACTCCGCCGAGTGGGCTTAAGCGATTCCTTTCCCTAGCCGACAGCAACCAACGCTTTCGTCAGGTGAAGCTAAACTTTCCTCGCCAAACCAAACAATCGCCGATGAACGAGCCTGAACATAATAGTGTAAATGATACGCTGTTTAGTGACTTTGTTGTACCAACACCTCCGTCAGTGGCCAACAAGTCAAAGTTTTTAAAAAGTTTACGAATGAAAAAGCAATCTACACTGATTTCAAGGGCACAAGACGATAAACCGGGTACTAAAGGAGGCTCCGATGAAACATCATCTTCAACAGCAGCTAGCAATGAGCGTCAGCCAATGTTCCCTAACGATAACGATGACGATGACATAGATCAAACGTACTGTCCCGGGGTAGAATCTACCAGCAAACTGTCGAAAGGTTTATCATTCAAAATAAAGCAAGAACCAGAGTCGCAACAAAAGGAACGCTTCCCATTGAAGGTCCCATCTAATAAAAAGTTGGAATGTCTTTCGGACCACATACTAGGAGTAGGTGAAGATTCGGAACCGAATGAAATAATCGTTTTGCCAGCACCAAGCCAGCAATCAGTAATAAGCGTCGCCGAATCTCAAAATGCTACGGAAATATTTATCAGCGAGTTAAACAGCGAAAATGCCAAGCGAATGGACGCAGTCACCATAGAAACCAATCCCAGTAATGTGCCAAGGTAAGATTTCCAAACAAGGAATATTTCTCCGGTGTTGTAGTGGAAACTCTTCGTTTCTTTTTTTTTTTTTTTGCAGAGTTAATCGCGAGCTAGGAGAACTATCCGGATCGGTCAAACCATACACGCGTGGCTATGAACAACCGTCCCCACAAGGTTTGTGCATCGATTGCACGATGCTTTACCAATACCATACAACACGTGGTGTATCGAACGACACGGCACGATCGAAATTGCCACGCAATTGTCGCAACTGTCGAGTGGCTCAACTGCATAGTACTCCTCCCGGGTTTTGGGATCCCGATTTTCTTCCCACGCCCGAGTAGCTCAGTTCGATCATGATCGTAAAGTGGTGCCATCAGGATGCCATAATGTGGATGTGTGTGGATGCAAACGAGGTAAGAGACGAAAGGGATATCTATTGATAGATTATACTTCACCAGCAATTGTATAAAATGAGGATACCGCTCCACCGTGCACGCAATGTTCGTATTAAAAACATAGGGTTTGAAATCCAAAATCAAATGGATTATTTTTATTAATGCATTGTTTGTATCATGTCTGAATCGATGCTATTTGTAAAAAAAAAAACAATCGTTAAAGTACGTTATTATGGTTGCGTCCATGCCGTTTACAGGTTTCCTCGCTTTTCTTGTTCCGCCTCGATAGCTTCGAATAACGCCTTAAAATTGCCAGCACCAAACCCCTGTTGGAGTAGAAATAGTAAGTTAAACTGTAGACGGATTCCGCGAATCGTTTGAGCGAATTACTTACATTGTGGTTGTGGCGCTGAATCACCTCGATGAATAGCGTAGGCCGATCTTGCATGTTTTTGGAGAAGATCTGCAGCAGATAACCGTTTTCATCGTAATCGATCAGAATCTTGAGCTCTTGCAGTACGGCAAGATCCTCCTTAATCTTCACGCTGCTCGACTTCAGACGCTGGCGCAGCTGATCGTAATACGTATCCGGGATGGAAAGAAACTGCTGACCACGGGCACGTAGATTACGAATAGCGCCAATGATGTCGCTAGTGTTGAGTGCAATATGCTGCACACCGGCACCACCATAGTACTCGACGTACTCCTCGATTTGGGATTTCTTCTTTCCCTTGGCTGGTTCGTTGATTGGCATTTTGATCGTTTCCTCGTAGTTGGTCATAACGATCGAACGGAGAGCGGAATACTCCGTATGGATTTGGCTATCGTCCACCGACCAGAAACGGTGGAACATCAGCATCTTCTCGTACCAGGCGGCCACCGATTCCATCTGCAAATCGGGCTGATTTCCTACCACGTGGTCGATAAAGTTCAAACCGACCGTTGGAAGCATGCGCAGCAAAACATCCTTGTGTAGTGGCGGCTTGAACCCTGGCAAGAATAGGCCACGGTAGCGATGGCGCTCCACGAACGTGTGCAGCGTATCGCCGTACGTTTGCACCGTCGCGAACCGAACCGTGCCATGTTCGTCCGACTCTTCCCACACATCGCGCACCACCTTTGCTCCGCGCTCCTTAGCACGGCGCACGATCACGTCCAGGTCCTCTACCTCGAAAGCAACATCCTTAACTCCGTCTCCGTGTCGTACCAGGTGATCTCCGAGTTCACGATGGCCCGGCTCGTAGGCCGACACAAATACGAACACGATCCGATCCTGGCGGACGGCATGCTTCACGAGCTGTCTGCTGCCCGTTTCCAAACCCTGATACGCGTAGTCCTCAAACCCGAAACGCGTCGTGTAGAAGCTGGCCGCCTGTTTCGCGTTACCGACGTAGAATGTGATGTGATCGAACGAAAGAAACTTTCCACCATCCGGTTTCGGCCCTTTATCGGTGTATGTGGTCTAAAACGGGACGGCAGATATAGGAAAGTATAGCACATCAGCCCTAAATCGAATTGTAGGTACACCACACTCTTCACTGCATGAATATAGCACTCACCATAGTATGGTATAAAAGTTCTCAAAAACAGCACGTAGATGATAAAAGTCTATTTTGTTGTGCAAGCACACAATACACTGGTCACTTTGGATGAGTTTGAAATGCACTTATTAAGCTATTCCGCTGCAAACAAATGAACCGAAGCACGGAATGCGGATTGTGGTAGAAGCTATGCAAAGCTCTGTTAAAGAAAAACTGACTCCAATCCACCCACCGTGTGATTCTTTTATAGCTTCAGTCGATCCGTTCGTTTGAGTCGTCCGTTGTTGGGACGCAAAACAGGTCGCCTGTTAGAAGCATTAGTTTTATTTTCAACTCTCATTCCGCTATCGATCTTCGGTGTCTGTGTCTCCATCGTGCATTGGGACGAGTTTCAAGATCCTGTTTTTCAAAAGAACGGCGACTGTTTGCTGTTCCCAACGTCCACCCCAATGTTGCTGGCGCTTTGGACGACACTGTTGATAGGGACAGTGGAATTTATTAAAACACAACAACAACAAAAACAACGACACTCACGCCGTGACGTCGCGGTGATAATATTCCGATAAACCGGTCTCCGATGGGGTACGCCGGTAACACACGCTCACGAAACTTTGCCTAGAAGAGTAGAACTTTCTCGTTTCGCTAGCTTCCCTCTTATACTTTCCCTGGATACATTCAAAGCTCGTTGTCAAGGAAGATCGCTCTGCGCATGGCTAGAAACAGCGATCATGCATGGAGGAGTTGCATTGTTTTTACCCGGCGACTGAAAATGATCCTGTCATGATTCAGTATTTTGAATATTTAATGCGTGGTGGCAATGAAATG
This sequence comes from Anopheles gambiae, assembly GCF_943734735.2. Lineage (NCBI taxonomy): Eukaryota > Metazoa > Arthropoda > Insecta > Diptera > Culicidae > Anopheles > Anopheles gambiae. The sequence continues at coordinate 67,373,357 of NC_064601.1, read as the reverse complement.
CCATTCGAATGGTTTGTGCGAAGTTATTAGCGAGGCGCTTTGGCAGCACGGGTGGGTCCGCTCGGTCCCCATGCCGATCAACGTAGCGATCGGTGGGGACGAGCCCCCAGAACATGTTTCTATACATCGAAGCAGCAGTACTTGCGATGCTGACGTCGTTCCTTTAGACTGGCGCAAGCAATAATTTTAATTTGTTGACGGTTTAACATGTTGTTGTTGTTTACTATTGTGGAGCAAAGATCGTTTATCACGAATCCACTGGGTGTGATGTTTGTTTTGTATGGATATCTTTTAAACGAATGACTGCATTTTACATTTTATTAGATTTTTTCCGATATGTCCAATAACTAAAAGCAAATAGCTAATAGTTTAGTTTTCCTATGGTGAAATATAAGTTTTTTTTTAACAAATTTATTTATACCGCTATCGGATGGTCTCAAACGATTAGTAATGCAGTTGCTTTCTGTAGCGTGCCCAAAAACATCACCATCATCCACGAAACCGGCTCGCTATGGACCGGTTTTGGTAAAATATTTATGTCTTAGATATCGGCTTTACTGTTCGGAAAGCTGTTAAGAATGTACGCACGCACATGCGAACGGAAACCAGACGGTGGTACGATTTTATTTGATCCATGTTTATTTGTTTGCATCAATTTCGTTGTAAGTAGAAATACAAGATACAGTATAACAGAGCTTCTTATCATTCGTTACTGGATGCATCTTACGCTTTTGGGGGTATCTAACAAAGTTAAATATGCTATACTAATATATTCACTATCCTATTAATAACGGTTAATGAAGCGACGAAACACTCTTAACATAATGTCGATGTTGCATGATGATGCCTCCCTCTCATTGGCTAACGTGTGATATGCGTGGCTGATAACGTGGGATGATAAGTGTAACATTGTTCAACACAAACAGCTTTCCCCTCCAGTTTGTTGCATATTACCAGTCTGAAGTGATTTGAAATGATTGCCAAAATAAGACACAATCGGTAGAAATGCATCTCCATGTAGAGAGCAAATTAAATCCAAGCATTTTGTTTGATTTTTTGGGATTGGATTGAAACATAGCTACAGTCGTCTACAGATTGGCCATTTTAAACCTCTGTGTATGTGTTTGGTGAATTTCGAAAAAGTGATCGCTGCGACCCGTACTACCTTCTTAAAAAAAGCGTGGAGCGTACCCAACATGGGAGTGGCGCCAAGTGCTAGGTTTACTACTCTTCCACGGGTTGTTGGTAGTTCTTCTTGCGGAATGAGGCCAGGCGCATTCGCTCCATTTGCAGTGCCTGCTCTAGCTCAAGCACCTTTACCTGAATTTCCATCTCTTTCGTTTTGGCTTGATGTACCGTCAGCGTGCCAAGATCCAGATCCTGGGAATCTTCCAACCGCTGGCTGCAATCCTTCGCCGTGGCAACAACAATCCCGGTCGCTTGCGTGACGTTCTTGGAGGCGGTGCCCAGCGCTGTAAGGTTGGTGCTGGATCGTGGAGCTTTCACGCGGCTGGCCACTACGAGCTGTGCCGTGCAGGCCGCAATCTCCTGGGCGGCTACCACCAAATCTAGCTGATGTTTTGCCCCACCGACCACCGTTTTATTTGCCGCCGTGCTGTAATAACAGAAGGGGTTTGGTAAGAGATTTATTAAGGCCATCGCTAAGCTAAGACGTTGGTACGCTATACTTACACCAGAAAGTTGGCTCCTTGGGCTACACTCTTGGCTGCCGAAATTAGTCCCTCCGTCCATTGGTGGTTTCGTTTGTAGAATTCCTTTGCCGAAGCGGTTCCTTTGCCGAGTGCAACAATTTCCGATTGCAGCAAACGAGATTTCTGCACTAGCACTCTGATCGCTTGCATGAGACTCGTGCAGGCATCAAGAATCTTCTCGTTCACCTCTAGCTTTATGCCCGAATCGGAAGCGCGGGATTTTGACAGCATTTCCTGTGAATGATTTTGAGTAGGTAGTTGTAGAGTTTTGAACACTGGAGCCTTAGTACGATTATCTTCCCACCATGCAAAGAGGTATAACGAACCTGTATGCGTGATGCAGCTTCTTCGATCGCTTTGTCCATGGTGGTCAGCTCGGACTCCACCATGTCGCCCAGATTTTCGGTACCATCGGTTTGCTTGCCCAGGTCGACGATCATGGTAGTTACCTCTTCCAGTTTTGTCTTCAGGTCAGTTATACGATCACTTACCGTACCTGATTCGCTTGTTTTCTGCAGTGAGTGGAAAAGGGTCGTGATCGATTGACCCAGTTTCTTCAACTCTTCTGCGATACCTGCGGGAATGAAACAAAAAACTCTATAAAAAGTGGTTCTAGCATTGGGAATGATTGTGTGTCGTTTAATCGAACAAATAAATACTCACGAAGAAAGAAATAAAACGAAAGTGAAGAATTGACATAAAATGTATGCAGCAAAAAAAGTATTGTTCAAGAAGTTTATAAGAATTGTAATTTTTCAGAGTATTTCTATCACTTTTTTACATAACTAGCTCGAACTCTGGCTACAATGCACGCATCTAAATGCATAGTTTACGAAATACTGAACCGGAAATTCCGGAGACATTGCTCAACAGTTGCAAGCATAAAGCAAGCTTAACTAATTTGAGCTAGCTGCTATCAGTTGGATTGACCATTCAATCTATTGCATTCCGATATTAGAACACAACACCAAGTAAGCGAGCTTAAAAAAGTTTACACAATTGCCTAACGCCAACGTGAATACTTACGTTCACCGCTTTCAATGTTTGCCGAGCGATTGCATACAGTCATGCCCTGCACGTGAGCAGAAGCGAGCAGATGTGCCCCGATGATGACTTTCCGTGCCAGCGATTCTACGTTCGTCGAATTGTCCTTCAGATAGTTCTCATGGACCATCTTCAGCTTGGTCAGCACTTCCTGCAGCTCTTCCGCTATCATCAAAAAGTAGGTGGGTGTTCCGCCAGCTCCGGGCATTTCGTTTTCACCGATGGCGCGCAGTGTCAGCTTTTCCGACGACTTAATGCACGCCTCCAGCAGGGTGCGCAGTGCCGTCTCTCCACTAATTTTGCTGTCAATGAGCGCCGTTTCTAGCGCTTCCACCTTTAACAGCGCAGCCTGCAGTTTGTGTTCCGTTTGCTCCTGTTGGTGAAGTAAATCTTGCAGATCAGATTCAATTGTTTCCTTTTCGGAAAGTAACCGTTCCATATTTGCATCTAGACTCTAGGGAGAGTAGAACCAAATTTACATTATCCGGCGGGGCGGGCCGACACAGCCATAATGTGCAGAAGGCGTAAGAAACAGAAAAGAAAAATCATTAATTCTTTGTGTTGTGTTTCATTAACTTACTTACACAACAACAACAGAAAAAACACAGAGACAAAATGTTAACACGTATAGCGTATGTGATGATTTAGTTTGTATGCTTACTCATGTGCGTACAAGCGACGAACGAACAACCAATCAACCAACCAACGTTACGTTCAAGCAGATCTGCTTTAGTGTGGCACAAAATCGTACCAACAATGAAGATGCAAACATAGCAAAATGGTTATCAATGGAAATAATAATAATATTAATAGCAACAACCACTAACACCAGACGACCGCCGGTTATAGCACAGACAAATGAGACAAAGTCCCGCTATCTTCTGTTTGGTGCGGCATGTGTGTTGTGTGATGGTGATGAGCAGCAGCAAGCAAATGATTGTTTTTACAACTAGCCACAATAGTAGTACCTGATATTTTTCTTCCAGCTCCCGATACTTTGCATTAAGTTCTTCCAATTCGTGATCCTTTTGCTCGAGAACTGATTTCAAATCCTTTTCCAGCGACTCAAAATCAGCCTGCTTTTGGGTGGATTCCGTTTGAAGCATTAGCAGCTGCTCCCAGGTTTGCTTCTTTTCGCCCGCTATGGTATCCTTTTCCGAGGCGATAGTGGCCAGCTTATCGTTCATTTCCGTCTGCAGTGAATCGAACCGAAGCAGTTCCTCCTGGTGTGTTCGCTGGAACTCTTCCGCTTGCAACGCTTTGGCTGCTTCCAGTTCGTTGTATTGTTGTTTGAGTGTATCATTTTCCGTCCGCAATTGTTCAATTTGATCGGATAGTTCTGAAGGAAGAGAAATAATAAAAAAAATGTAAAAAAAAACATTGCAGCAGATTGGATAATATATAGTAAAAAGAAAGAAAAACACTGAAAACCAATTTGCCGTCGAACAGAAACACTTACACGATCACACAACAGACAAAGTGTAAGCAATTTCGATTAGAAAGGAAGAAATGATTCAAAAAGAAATAATTAAAAAGAGAAAAAAGAATTGTCCCACAAGTGCGGCTCGCCACAAAATCACGATTGATTAGACGTTGTACTTTTACGAAGGGAAAATGAATACTACACTTACCCTGCGCTTTAAGTGAATTTTCGTTTACGCTCTGCTGCAAAGACATTTCTTCCTTTGCGTAATGATCAGTCTTTAGCTCAAGTTCGTGCATCTTTGCCATGCATTCCTGGTACTTCAAATCAAGCTCCTGCTTTTCGCTCTGTATTTCGGCCAACCGTTCCTCTAGCGTTCCCTTTTCGTTCGAGAGAGCTTCGCGCTCTTGCTGGAACGTGTGCAGTTCGCCCTCTAGCCGCTCGAGGTTGATGCGAAGCTCGGCAATTTCGGCCTGCCGCGACGCTTCCATCTCATCATAGCGGCTCTGCAGCGATTCACACTTTTGCGTCATGATTTGAAGCTGTTCGCCAATGGCTTCCTGCTCCTGTCGTGCGTCGTTCGAACTTTGCTGCAGTGCATTCTGTACCAGGGCTTGCTTTTGCTCGAGCTCTTCCAGCTGGCATTGGAGTTCTTCCTTGGCTTTGCTCGCTTCGGCTGCAATTTTCGTGGACGAGGCTAGTTGCTTGCTAATTTCGCCATGCTATGGAGTGGAATCAAAGAAAATGGGTATCATGAATGCACAGCATCTCCAATGCTTATATAAGTTAGGTAAGGAAACTAGAAGTTAAAGGACATTTTCTACAACACAACGTAACGAAACCTACGAAAAGGGGATAAGGAAGGGGGATCACCGTTTCAAAGCTGTAGCATTGCTCACTCGAACTAACCTTTTTATAGCATGCTAATTTGTATTGATCGATTTTCATCTTTATAAAAATAGTGTAATAATAAAATCGGTTTTCATCCCCAACAAAGCAAAAACGAAAGTAGGAAAAGTAGTCAGTAGTAGAAGAAAAAGAGGCCAATATTAATATGTTATATCCGTTAAAAAGATTGAAATGTTGTTGTTAAAGTAGTATTAAATCATTAGGCAAGAATCTGTTCCGTACCTGACGCAGTAGATTCACGTGCTCATCGCGTATCTGCGTGTACATGGTTTTTAGTTTTTGGAACTTTTCCTCACTGGCTTTTGCGCGTTCCTCTTCCGCTTGCGCTCGCTCTGCAATGTATCAACAATCGATCAGCATTAGATATTGAAACTCCCTTTCGGGGCGCGTATTACTTACGCTCTAGCGTTGGTGCCGTTTGGGCTCGCAGTTCCAGCTCTTCCTTCTGAAACCGTAGATTGGTAAGTTCGCCTTGGCTATGCGTAAGCTGTGCATTGAGTGTCGCTATTTGGTCCTCGAGTCGACGCTGCACGTCCCGCTGCTCGCCGGTTGCCGCTTTCAGCTGGTTGGACAATCCTTGCGTTTCCATCTGCAGGTGGCGAATGATATTGTCCCGCTCCTGAATCAGCCGTTCCAGTTCCATTACTTGTGCCACCGGTACGACCGGCGCCGGAGCGGCCACCTGATGGTGGTTGTTCGCGTGCGGAAGCTCCGGTATCGGTGGGGTCGCCTCGGCCGTATCGATCAGATTGTCGATCGCTGGCGGTTCTGGCTCATTGTCCAGAGGTTCACTATCGGGCATCACCACTACCGGTGTTTGGTAGTTGCCCAGATCGCTTTGCTGCTGGAAGTTGGGCGGCGCCTCCGGGAGCTTCGGTACGGTGATCAGGTTAACAAAATACTGCAGATTGCGCGACTGTCCGTAGAACGATTTCAGCTGATGGAACAGTGTGTTGAAGCGCTGGCGATGCCCAGTCAGCAGATCTGAGGGTAAGTTGGCGTGCAGTTTAAACATCACGCGCACCAGCATATCGTACAGTGGGTTCGAGTCTTGAATGCAAGGAATCAACGGTGCCAAACGGCACTGTCCCGCCGAAGTCATCGAACTGACGCAGAACGTTGTGATGGAATTGAATACTGGAAAAGCGTATAAGATAAGAGGGTCGTTACACACAACAAAAAAACTCCCACCAATAGTTCAGACGTGATCGTGTCTTACTTGTGCCTTGCAGCGCAATGATATCATCCAGATAGTCGAATATCTCAACTGCGAGCTGGAAACTAGACGAAAAGCATGATTACTTGGTATATAACAAAAACACCAGTTTCAATCAAATTCCATCTTGCGAAATGCGTGATACCTACTAAATGTTAATGTCTCCCTCGCCAATCTTTTCCAGATCGCCCTGGCGTAACGATAAGCTGCCCGGTACGCGGGGGTTGCGATCGTGAAACTCGAGCTTCGTCACGAGCAGCTTGGTGTAGTGCTTGATGCAAATACCATACCCATCGTTCAGATGGCCCCACAGCTTTCCGGCCTCCAGCAGCATGGCCCGGTGCCGCATGGAATGCTGACAGCATAGCGGGTGGCCCTCGCGCAGTATCTTGTGCAGCAGATGGCAAAACTTCCACGCCACTATCCGATTGTCCTGTATCGGTTGCCGGATGGCAATGGCCCAAAATGCATGCGCACCATTGCTGTGGAATGTACCAATGATAGCCGCACGGACGTGCTTCACCTTGATGGGCATTTCCACATTGCTGAGCGCTTTGGAAATACTGATAGTCTGTGGACAACAAGAAACAAGAACATGAGAAGCGAATGAGAAACGTAGTGGACAGCTTTCCACTGCTACCAAGGGCCAAATCATGCCTTCAATAAGAAAAAAAGAAAGTATTCGGGGGATTGGTTAAGTGATCTTACTTACCAGATTATAGTATTCCTTATCCGTTAGCGACATGTTTTACAGTCAAAAATGCTTTGCTTTACAAATGGTTCCGTGCAGTAATATTCACTATAGTAGGTACTGGGAAGGAATAAAACGTGTATGTATGTACATTTAATGCTAAATCCATGCTACAATCGTCAATGGTGAACGAAAGTGTATGTGTGTTAATAGTGTTACAATGCAACAACACACTGTTGGCCGCTGCCGCACTGTGCACACCGAACACGGCAGCTTGCGTTATTGTTGTTACAATGTCTTGGGTAGTAAACAATAATAATTTGCCCTTAAATAGCATAGCAAACGTGCCTGGGACACTTTTTGTTTGTGTAGAACATGTGTGCAAGTATGAAAACAACATTAAAATTGCATGTATTCACGTTTGATATATGCAACAGTCTGCATACTGTAGTGACAATGAGATTGAATGCATTATTAGGTCAAACACTATCAATTACTATGAAATCTTTGAAACGTCCCTTATAGTTAGCGAAGGATTAGTGGCTAGATTTATTCAAATTTTTAACACAAAAAAATCCTTCTTTTGAACTAAACGGAATTTAGTATTTTCTCTTACACTAACACTGAGCAAATGATTCAAGCATTCGACATTTTCGTACACCACGGATCCGCAAATGGCTGATAAAACGATAAACGAATTCCCTTTATCTCTTTTGCTTTGCTTCACTACCACACCACACTCTGATTCGTCGTGGCCGTTTGGTCAAGTGTTTGCGTTCGATGATTCACACGCACTCTCGCTAGTAGTAGAGACTTACAAAAAGGCTTTACTACAAACTTTAACTACTTTGTTAATCAAAGTGGTGTATGTGGTGTGAGGTTCACCACATCGACACAACTGCTGCTCGCGACTGAGAAAACACACTGCTTGATCGCAACCGAATGCCAATGCCACCCAATGGAGCATTGCACAAGTGTCCCCACAGTCAGAAGAAGGGAATTTCCATGACAAACCCTGTGAACTGCACAAATTAAATTAAGCATTACAATCACACCAATAATAGTGGGACAGTCGATCGATATTGAAGCGCGAATGTCAAAAGGCCTCCAATAGTGGAATGGGTGGATTTCGGGGGGTTTTCGGCTTCCAGGAACTAAGACCCACGAGCAAAAACAGGAATAAAGATCCTACCTTTCGGATCCCACCTTCGATGATCCTCACTGTTTCACTTTCACAGAATCAATACTGAGCCTGGTCAGGGCGTACTGCCAATTGAAGACCGAACGCCCGTAACACACGGCCTTCCGTACTATCTCTTGCCAGGTTCAGAGATAAATGGCATATCTAATCTGTTCAGCAGCAGTTTCGATAGATAGAGGTAGGTGGGCGACAAAAAATGAATACAACATTTTGCCCGGACTGTGCTGTGTTTACAAAGATATTCTGCTCGGCACACTCACGCACAAGCGCCTGTTTTAGGTTCAGGTGTTTGTGTTCTATGTGGTGGTGGTTTTACTTAGACGCCCTTTTTTAATATTTTGTTCGATACAGCACTCTTACCAATAATCCGGCCGATTACAACCATACCGGAAGTAGACAAAGCTATGCGTCATGCTTTAAACTGTTTATTTTTATTTATTTTTTCATCATTACTCACACGAAACCTTGCCCACATAGGCACCTCAACGTAACAGGTGTGACCATTTGTTGGTGAATTTCGATATATGCTCTGCTGCTTCAAATAACCATGCCGTTCGGACGCCTTCGAGGGGAAAAAGTGAGAAAAGATATTTTTTTGAATTGCATTTGATCGATTGCTCCAACTTGTGCATATAAATAAATATATTCAAACAAATGCACTCAAATTAACCTTTTATCGACAACATCTCCACCAGCAACGCGTGCAGCTATTGAAAATTCAACAAAATCGCTTCAAAAGTCGTCGGGAATTCGCTGAGAAAAATGTTAGGTTTGCCCTTTGCGACTGATGGTATGGTAAGAGATACTAATGCACTTTCGAATTGTTTCGAGCCACACCATCTCTAACGAATGCATTTTTCGTCCGAAAAACCTTAAAAGAAAACGCCGTAGGAAATGGGATCCACTTTTCCCGGCACCGCCAATCTTCGGTGTTGTGGAAGAAACCTTCGTGGAAGGCGCGGTGGGTTTCCTTTACACGGCAGTTACACTCGCACTCACTGGAGCGTGCAGTGAATGAAACCAAAGCAGGAGAGATTCGATCCGATTCACTTTCTTTACGATCTTTACCGCTAGCTGGCTTTTCGAATAAATGAAGCGATATTTACAACCACCGTGCACACTTTGATCGATAGATATTTCAATTTTCCCATTCTTTCCCATCGTTCAGTTCAGAGCACAAATATGGCCTACCACGGCCGAAAAGAGCAAACGTTTGTATATTATTAACGTGTACAGTAACGAAGAACATACGTTATGCACTGTGAGGCCCTCCACCAGAACGGTGCCTGTTTCATTGAATTTCATTGAACGACTTCATTTACTTGTGGCATTGAAATTCTACTGTAACGGAACATCCTATTACACCTTTTTGAATTTCATTAAATTCCACCAATTAATACCGGACCGGACGACGCTAACCAGTCTCGTGAAGCGGCAGAACAGCTTCCGGTAAGCCTTTTCTAGCTGGCGATCACCGCAAACCTGAAATAGCAAGCATTCCGGTAGTGACGATGATGCCACTCCTATGATGATGGCGCTGATGGCGATGATGATGATGACTAAACGGCGGTGGCGACGTTCCGCAGCCGGACGGAAGTGCCCCTCTCTTTCTCTACTGCTCCTGCGTGTATGCGTTTGTAGATGTTAATTTTGTTTTGGTTCAAATGATATCAACAATAAGAACCATATCCCCGCTGACACTGAATTGTGTGGTAGGAGTCGGTGCGTGGTGTTAGTGTACTCTGCTGCAGGCGACAAACTATATTATTATTATTTTTACATAATGCATGTATCCATGAATGAGAGTGACTCATAAGGGGCAGGTGTTACCCACATGGTTCATTATTGTTGTGGTTGGTGCTTTATGGCTTTACAGTAAAGATGTGCAAGCGATGCAGCGAGCAGGAAGAAATGAAATCCAGGGGAATTGCAATTGTAATAATATATATATGAAGATATCACTCCCAACGACGATCTTTCACATCACGCAGATTCGTTCATACATACATACATGTATACATACATACATACATACAGCACATTCAGAGAGACAGAGACATGCAGCAGAACGGAATCGTACCAAATTTTTAACGAGATTTTCACGCTCGATCTCAACGGGAGACTTCCGGTGTTGCAGTACACGCGGCAATGATAGTGAGGCCATGCTCGCCAGCTCTACACACTCTAGCAACACCGCACTAACTGGCCGAACGGCTGTTACAACCACCGAAGAACGGACAACTGAAATGTTCGTCTACACTCGCGATCCAGTTGCCGGGCTTTCCCACCCAATTGGTTTCCAACGAGATCAAGCCAGATGGATAAGAGAGCAGCAGGCGGTGGCGCTGTGACACTAATGGTAATGAGCACAATGCACTAGAAACTTCCACTATCCGTCCCTCGCCACAACCGTGGTTAAGCGTAGGTCGACCGGATTTAGAGAATACGCGGTGATCACTACCTGATCTGTTCGAAGTGAAATAATTCGCGAACGCGTCACGTCGCGCACTGCAGTTTCTTTTTTGGCTTGCGAAAAAGTGCAGTACACCAACGTGAAGCACAGAACCACGAGAAGGCAAATTCAAGCCACACATCTACACTGATACCTCATAGCCTCATATCTGCTGCAACACTACTTTTCAAGCACATTTTCCATTGCGAAAAACAGCAACAACAATGATGCACGCACGCACGCACACGACTCAACTGACGGGAGTACGAGAGCCGAATGGAGAGTGAACGAGGGCGTATGGTCGTATGAAAGCTGAGACGATCGTTGGTGCGTCGTTAAACAAGCTGCATCAGCTGCACGCACGAGGAACGGGGAATGGGACTGAATCTGTCAGCAAACAATAGGGGAGCAAACGATAGCTTTGTAATTGTTGCGAGACATTCCATGCTGCTTGTTATTTACGCCCGAAAGGAACGTTTCGTTTCCTTCGGCTACCGTACCACACCAGTCAACCAACCATCACCACCACCTTATCCCATATCATGTATGAAGCTTTCGATCATAGGATCAATGTTTTGTAAACAAACAGCAGTTTTATTCACCGTCATGTGTGGTAATTTCACGCACACTGGTACACTTTTGCAATTTTTAGAACCAGATTTCACCACTGGAATGTTATTAGCTCGCGAGCGAACGACTCATCATCACACTTGTTGTTAGTAGAACATTTTTACACACAAAATGTGTACTGTGGCGATATCCAACTGAAAAAGATGCACCGCCTCACTGTGTTATCGCTTGCGGACCTCGTGGTTGATGTGCTGTTCAGCAATAACAAACCACAATGGCGTGCGCGTGGACATTTGACTGCAATGTAATTAAAACGAAATCTATGTTTCTTCCAATCAATTATGTTTTTTAGCTTTAAAGGCTACAAAATAGAATTGGTTTATGAATCAGTAGTTGAAATTGCGAGTTTAGCATACAGGCTATTTGTTTTAAGCACGCCGAACAATTGCTCAAAATTTCATTTCTGGACAGTGTTGTCCTGGGCGTTACTGTAGTAATTTCCCACTGTGCAATCTTTCAGTTTTCTCTTGGCTTGTCAGCTGCGCAGTGTTTACATTGAGCATTTGCTTGCAACGTCATTTTTTCATCCTTTACTTTTTACCAAATAAAAGCGTATTCCAGTGGCCAAATACAGTGTAAAGCTAGAAAAAAACAATGAAATTGTAATCAATTTAATGTTGGATTCGCTCCCCCCGCTGTCCGTGTTGTGTGAGTGTTGTTTGCTCTCATTTTAGCAGCGCTGGTTAGCATGACCACTCCACCAGCTAGCAATGAAAGCGATATCAAAAAACGGATGCTGCCAGACTGCGAAATGGGTGACCCAAACGAAACTCGATCCGGTCAAACGTGGCACCAACTGCTGCTGTATCCATCGCCGTCCTCCTCCCAGCTTTCTTACATCTCCGAACTGCAAACGGACGCTGGCAGTCAACCGTCAACGCCACTGCAACAACCGACGCGCGTCAGCGGATTGTTCGGCGAGATGGACGAAAGTGCAACCAACTATGATTCGGGCAACTTTTCACTGTCCGAATCGGGCTGCAAGGAGAAGGTCCCGTTCGCTACGGTGGGCACGGGCGCCGAAATGCATCATCGCTTCGTTCAGCTGAACACCGAGCTGTATCAGACGAAAACGGAACTGCTCACGTACAAGTACAAGTGGAACGAAATACGGAACGAAATCGAACTGGGGTTGAGTAAGAAAATTGACAAATTGTTGGATGAAAAAAATGAGCTCGAACAGGAGCTGGAAGATGTGCGGAAGGAGCTGGCTCGGTTAAAGGCACAACCGTTGGATCAGCATGGACGTGATCTGTTGCGTATCCGTTCCGAGCTAGATGGCTTACGATTGGATTTGAGCTGCAAAGAAAAGGCCAATGAATGTTTGAAGCAAAAAATCGTAGATCAACATGTGGAGAAGGAGAATTTTTCTATAAAACTAAAATCCCTGGAGCATCAGCTATTGGAGGGTAAAAATGAGATCTGTGGCGTGAAAGCGACGGAACAATGGTATAGAGATGAGCTGCACCGGTGCCAAAATGAAAATGCCAAATTAAAGGAATCATACTCGTGCTTAGAAGCACTACTGTACAAAGAGCGTGAAGAAAAGACAGCACTTATTGAAGAAACACAGAAGGAAGAATTGCGATTGAATGAAGAGAATCATGCGCTGCATCGTAGTCTAGCCAGCGCGTATGCTGATCGTGCCAAAGAAGCGGTAGAGAACGTTACAAAGCAACACACAGAAGAGCTGGCCAAAGAGCAGAAAGCTTCAGCAAATCGCGTAGCAGATTTGATGGAACAGAATGAGCTGCTTAACAAACAAAACTCCGAATTGCTTGCCGTGCTTAGTCAACTCCAGGATTCTCTGCAGCAACACAAGCAACAGCTCAACGTAATGGCCAAAAACGAAAAGGAAGTGGAAAGATACATGACGCACCTGCGGCAGCAACGAGAATCCGACAAATCGCAAATCGAAACGCTTACTGCGCAACTGGCGCGCGAAAGCTTCACCAAACGACAGATAGATGTCAGTGTGGAAAAACTGAAAGCGCAGGTGAAAGTTTTGTCGATAAACTTCTCCTCCACCGATTGGCAACGGTCGGGTGCGAAGGAATGTGAGTCAATTCAGCAGCACAATCGGGATTTGCAGGATCAGTGTAATCGGTTGATTATCGCACAGCAGCAGCAGCAGCAGCAGCAGCAGTTAAAAAGTGAATTGGCCATGTGCACAGAAAAAGCGAACCCAAGGCGTGATGAAATGCAATTGCTGGAAAACTTCCGAAGCATACAGTCGAAGAATTTAGATCTGGAGCTAAAATTAGGTCAGTGTGCTAGCATTGGCAAGGACATCGAAGCAACGCCTTCCTGTAACATCGTCAAACGAAGTGAAGAGACCATAAGATCGCTAAAGCAAGATGTCGAAGAACTGGAGCAGAAGCTTTTCAGGCAACCCACAGGAAAGGGTAAGGCAACAAATGAAAAAGGACACCAATCGTTATGCTCACGCCATGGCTCTAGATGCTGGGAAAGCGTAGCCCACGCTGGACTAACAAACGAGGAAGAAGATGTTGAAATCCGTAACTTACGCATCATGCTGAAAGCGATTGAGAATGAAAATCGTCGTCGTCTGAAGCGTTACGAGCTAAACAACAGGACACTGTTGAAAAAGTCAAAGGAACATGCTCGAGAGCGAAAACAGGCCGAGCAGCGTGTGGAAGAGCTGCTAAGGGAACACGCAAAGTGTGCAACGCTTCGTTGCGAGATGTCATCGGCACGGGAACGTTGCCTACTGATGGAAGCGGATTTAGAAACATTCAAACAGGAAGCAGCCACATTACGATCGGAAAAGGATCGATTGATCAATCTGCTGGAGAACAACTGTCTGCTGACAACGGACCGCGACGTTTGGGGCTCATTGAAACGAGCGTTCAAGGAGCTTCACGAATTGAAAAAAGTGCGCAAAGAGAATGATCGTTTGCACGATCAGCTCGAGCGAGAGGCGGAAAAGGTGAAGCAACTGGAAAGCTCGATCGGCGACTGGAAGCGAGCGACAGAAATGCAAACGGCCGAGACGGAAGATGTACGCGCCGAATTGGCTGAAAAAGTACGGCAATTAGAAGAATCGCAACACACGCTGGTTCGAATAACGCAGGAGAACAGTTCACTGGAACAGAATGCGTCGGTGGCTGGATTGCAGGAAAAGAATCTCACTGAAAAACTGCACGACTTGGAACGATTGGTTCGGGTGCAAGAAATTCGTCTTGAAACAGCACACGAACGGTTGAAGCTATACGAACAATCCGACGCTTTGATTGCAGCAGCAAAAGAAACGTTCTTTAGCGATCTGCAATCGCTACAAGATGCAATTCTGTTGGAAAAGCAGGAGAAATACGAACTAGAGGAAGAAGTGCGCGAATTGCGGCAGAATATGGTAAACACGGTTGGGAACAGTTTACAGGTGAGTGGAGGGTTCTTTCTATTATTTATTACATTTGCTTTAAATGATTTCGTAAGCTTCATTACACGATTTAAATTTTTTTTTTTTGTTGAAAACTTTAACGTTGTGTGCATTACGTAAGTTTCAATTTGCATAATCGAATTTGTTCATAAAAATACTAAGAAAGTTAAAAAAAACCGACATATTCATAGACCATTCATTTAATCCAGGGGCCTCCAAACTTTTCAGCTCGCGGGCCGCATTGCTTCAAAAATAACTATATTGAGGGCCATTTGACGCTTCCTTTAAATGATGAGTGAACGTTTAAATCTCGTTTTTACAACAAAATACTAACGATACTAATACAGTTTCGTGTTACTAAAGCTTGAATTTTGTCTAAGAAAAGTAAAAAATACATTTTTATTTGAATAAGTCATAATAACGTAATATTTATATTAACTCTGGCAAAGTCATCGTGGGCCGCATTATAAGCTCTTGAGGGCCGCATGCGGCCCGCGGGCCGTAGTTTGGAGACCCCTGATTTAATCATATGTTACATATGTTCCACTTCACATAAATTATGGCACTTTTTGAAAATAGTGTTCTCTCTACTCAACCCTATATGGCCTACAGAACTTCCAACCTCGAGATAGCTCTGCTGAAGGAAGCGGACATCTTTCAGCGACCGTACTGAGCCCAGAAATGCAGTCTCTGTCTTTGTCCGTCACGAGCTTGGACATCGATCAGATTCGTGCACTCGTGGAGGAAAGCTCTCGGACAAGATATTCACTTCAGCCGCTCCACGAATGCGTTTCATCGCTGAAGCTGGAAATGGACAATCTCAATTCCGTTTTACAAATCGCTAATTATCCTCAACCACAGCAGCAACCACTACACCATCAACAGCAACATCCACAGCGATTTCCGCTGTCTCTGATGGACGAACTGAAGGATGCCACGAACGGTCGTTATGGGAGTAGATGAGTATAGGTGTACTGGGGGTCGTGTAACCATAATCTGTTACACTTAGGTAGACGAGTTGGATGGAAAAAAGATAACACAAACACAAAATAATGACACCACCAATCACACCAGACATTAAAATACTTCTGTGTAAAATGAATTGAAAGAGCAAATCTGTAATTCGGCAGTTCTTTTACACTCTTTTTCTAGTCTTGTAAAATGAAATGTACTTAGATTTCGTAATTCAATCGATAACTAATGTTTAGAGATGCTCAACAAAAGTATTACCTCCATCCTCTTGAGCTTGTTTTTGTTTTCTTGAGCTTGTGATAGTTTCGTCTGGTTGCACATTTGCTCGCGTTAAACAATTGCTAGCACTGTTTACACTGAAGATCGTTGACGTGATCGATCGATATAATTGGATGTAAACTAATTACGTTAAAATGTATATTCGTAACATTCCTTCACACATAGATGATGAATCTATTTCACGATTTCGTTCATAATTAGCTTTACCGCTGCCGGTATCGAACATACCATTAAGACCATTTGGGTAGTAGAAGGGCTATTTTTCTACCTTTCAACCGGATTGAAAGATAGATTAAGTAGTAGCAGTGTAGTAATGCCAAGTACGCATCGTATCAAAAAGCACCGTACGCATAAAGTCATAGTGGAAAACTCGAAACATAAAATAACAAACAGAGAAAAATACAAACAAGTTATGGATAATCATTATAAATTTGGAAAACACATCAAAGTGGTGTGTTAAATTTATGTGGATTTGTAAAAAATTGTTACCACTTTTGCAGCCTATTATTTGTGTGATTCTACAATACTAGAAAAACGCACCTTAAATTACTTTCTTTAAACTAAAAAAAAATCGAACATACCTACACTTAAATACAGCAAAACGGGTTGCGAATCAGTTTTAGCCAACTACCAGTGATAATTTAATGATTAATTTACTTCAATTTTCCAATTATTTGCTTTATGTTCCTTGTACGTTCATTGTGTTAAAGTGTTGACTAATTTATTTGTCCTAAGAAATATTGTTATCCATGAAATGAAAGGAGCTGTGATGGCAAAGAAAACGAATGGTATGGTTTTGTTAAATTTATTTATTTGCTTTTTTGTTAATTACCCAAACATCGTATCCGCAGTAAAAAAAATGAATGATAAATTTAATTAAATAAATAAGCTGGACAAAGAAATAGATCGTTTATTGAATGCACATAAATTGAAGTGAATTGTACATAGGAGTGCATGCAAAATGGTGTAAAATTGCTCAACGAAACGCATGATGGCATAGTAATAAACTGAAAGCACTAAAATTGTACCTACGATTTGATTGATTTGACTAGGAACTAAAAAAAACCCATATTTGCGATCGGCCGATCGCAACCTCCGCAGGTGACAGCGACCGGCGATGACGGCGGATTGGTGGAAGCGATATCAAATATCCTACGTTGGTGGCGTAAAGCGCTGGCTCGACGTTCAATCGAACGGAGTGAGTGAATTGCAGCAAAAGAAATATGACAGCATATAACTAACGATGGGAGACTGTTGTCTTGTTCTTTGCTCCATCGACAGTGGAGGCTAGCACTCACATACGGGCGCCTTCATAAGACCTGCCGAACGTGTGTATGCACAGCCTGCTTCATCGCAGCGCTCGAACAAGGACCGTTTATCGTTCCAGTTTTGCCTCATTTCTGTTGCGCCGTTTGTCGCTCAGCTGACAGATGATTGAACGATGAAAGAAACGGTGCCGCCGCTGCTGGCTGTGGCGAGAGTCAGTTCGTAGTTGCTGGACAGTCATCATCGCCGTCGCAACCCGCCGTGAAATGTGATCCATCCAGCGCCGTTGGGTGAGGATCACGCGTACGGTCGCAGGATAAGGACACTATTGCGGGAGACATTGCCATGCCAACATTGAAACTAACAGCGATCGCAGCATTCCAACTTACTAATTAACCAGTCTCTTGCAATGAATTTATCACAAAATGACAGATTGCAACGGTACGCAGAAACCCTCCCCGTCACGGAGGTGGTTGATTTTTTTTAGCAATTTGATGGAAATTTAACATGTTTTGTTTATTTATTTATTTATTTATTTTCCTTTATAATGAACGCATACTACTACGCTGTCCGCCTCTTGTTATTCATACTCAATGTAATTAATTGACACACATTCACTTGGGCTATAGTGCGTCTCAGTTTAATTCTGACCTGATCTACCTTCACTTTAGGATTTTTAGGTTTAGCAATCATTAAAACCATTTACGACATTAATGAAGGTTCGTTATTGATCTGTTTAAATTTGCAGTCCATGTGCAGTTACACACTTTTGTAAATATTGAACACATTCCGAAAGAATCCAAGGTCGTACCCTTAGAAGATACTCTTCCGCAGCGCATTGTGTGTACCCCCTTTTGGCTTGTTTGTTTATTTTTTATTCATTCATTGTTTTCTGCACGGCACGCTTCATCCCTTTTTTTCACATACAGCATACCCGCCTGAAGCAAATTTGCGAACATCTTACGGCTATAAAAATCAGTGCTTTTCTTCTTCTGTCCGCCACCACTTTTGCCACAGTCCGTATAATCCGGTTGCTTATTTATGAGTCACAAAGTAGTTCGCTCATGAATGCAAACGAGAGTGAAGTCGAAAAACGGGGGACATTTTTTTAAAGTGTAATGCTTTTACCATTTTTTTTTTCACAGTCTTCATGTGAAGAAGCAGCAGGAATAAAGAAAGCAGACTGCCAGACGATGCGCTCCGTGCAACGGCCATTAGGAAGTGCTTCTGCAATTGAGTGTTACTCCCCGGGGATCAGTTTCACTGTCCAGCGAGTGGGCCGATCATGCGAGGGCCTTGAAATCGATGGAAAAACAATACCGATACCAAACACGGTTGCTGTTTGTACTTTTCTTTGATCCTAAAATTCAATTTCACCAGATTCGGGCCACGAGCTACCAGCGAACCATTATCTTCACTCTCACTGGTCGCTACGCGGGACGTCGCCAGTACTACCACCCTTGCTTGCGCAATGCTTGAGTGTAAAGGAACGATGTTTAAAAAGGAAAAAGAAACAAGAAAATACCCTTCCGACAGCAAATCTTGTGAAGAAAGTGTGACTTAACGAAACGAAACTGTCCTCCAAAGGATCGAGATTCATAACGTCTTTGCCCATGCAGGCACCGTATTGTACTGTACTGTAGTGCCGCGCAGACGGTCTTGCTGGTGGTATTATTATTGTCGCTTGATAATTGAACCTTACCGGAAACAGGTTATCCTTTTATTGCTTTTAGAATGCCAAAATTTCTCTCTAGGGAGAAACACTCCCCGCGTGAGGACAAATTCGCGCTTCACATTCTTGCCACTACCTCTGGTTCTGTAGTGCTCAGCATCAGACCGGGATATGGCGCATGGGGACAATCGTTTCACAGTCGTTATGCTCTATTTTGTTGTCTGCTGCTATCCCACAGAAAAGTGAACAAACAATGAGAATGAAACGTCTTGCTGGGAAATATCTTCACGCAAGCTGTATGCAAGTCAGTCGCCTGTTGTTGCTCTAAGGCCATCCACTGTATGGCGGGTAGTGGCTTTCTTTCTGGGGCTGACTCACCTTCACTTACAGTTTACGGTAAACGCTGATAGTCGCAGTCGAGGTCGTGGCGTTACAGACAATTTGTTCAGCTAACATTTCCGGTGCAGCATCGTCCACAGGGAAGCTGTGTTTTTAAAAAGCGGTTTAAAATGCTATGAAATGTAAAGTGCAAAGTAAGTACAATACTCCCTGAGTATTTCAAGCTGTAGTTGGGCACCAAAAAAACCTCATAATTGCTACTGTTCTTCAAATTCAATAATAACTAAAAGAATTTATAATAATAAAAAGGTGGGATACTATGTTTACAACACTTAGCAGGCTTCAATATTAAGCTGTTAAACTGAAGGAATCTTAACTTTGCAGTAGAATGCGAAAAATATCTTTGATGATATCTAGCTTTTTAAATATTGCAAAGCAATGTGAGTTTCTAGCATAATTCTTATTTTATTAAGTTTCATAAATTTGGAAATATACATGTCATATACCTTTCTCTACGCAATCCGCCAAATTGACGGTAGTTAGTAGGGGCACCTGGGGCAAAATGGTCAACTGCATTATTGACAAATTAACACGTTTATAGTGACTTCTAATAATTGAATACATGAAATACAATGTATAAAGCCCACCATGAACGTTTCATATCCTAATATTTCAAAATATTTAATAAATTCACAAATAAATTGTTTCCTAAAAACGATGTAATTTTCGACGTCTTGAAAATAAGCTTTCGTAAGATTTTAACTTTGAATTAGAGGAAAAAAATAATGTGTATCCAGGCACATGATATTTATTTATGATTTACGTGAAAAAAGTAACCATTTTAATCTAATTTAAAGTTGTTAATGTTAAAGTTTGTAAAATGTTTCACTTGGGGCAAAATGATCGTTCCAGCTTGGGGCAAAATGGTTGGTATGTTTTGACACGAGCAACATTTAAAGGCTGTGGTATAAGCTAAGGTCGCTACAATATGCTAGCTTAATATAAATAAAACTGTGCTGTATGTATACTATATAAATCAGAAAAATTAGTGACAACACGTGAGTTATTGAAGTATTCCAGCATTTGACTAAATTATTCAACAAAACACTTTAATACTAAACTTAAATTTCTACTCTCATAATCCTACCGCGATGGAAGAGCTTAAACCAAAACCTAAAATTCAATGTTTTGTTACATTTTGCCCCTTTGTTTTGATGTGTTTTGACATTTTGTGTAAGACTATTTTACCCTATAGCAAGACCATTTTACCCCGCAAAATACATTTTAACGACTTTTGACGTTGATTTTTAAAATTCATTTTAAACATATATATTTGTTATTAATGCGTAAACTTCTGATTGTTTTTTTATGAATAAGACGTTGAAGTATCGATTGCCGTCAAAATAACAGTGTAAAGTCATTTAGCGAATAAGATACAGACCATAATCCTTAACAGGTCTATTTTGCCCCGCTTTCCCCTATATTAAGTTTAGTTGTAAACCTTTTTCTATAAAAGTAAATATAGGAGTGAAAGAGAACTCTAAACCAACGACTATCGTATCATCTTCGAATCATCGACTATCACAATAAATTGGTAATGTGCAGACAAATTTCCTTGGAAACCAAAACTTGTGAAACAATACATACCTAATTGTGTTAAATTGTTCTTTTCATGATTTTTACTTATCTAAATACGTATTCTTTTCTATCAGTCAATTTGAAGGATGCTCGTAGGGATAGCTATTTGAGAGACGCCCTAGTAAACTTAGTGTTAACGACATAAAACAGTATCTTGTGTGGAATTTTTTTCAAACATATGCTTCCCAGCATTCCCATTAAAAAAATGATAATAATATTTTGACACAAACATCATCGAAATAGGTTTTCCTCATGTTTTAAGTATTGTTCCAATATCCATGTAAACAATTATTCTAAAGAAACATTGAAGTTTGTGTGCTTTAAAAAGATAACTTAGTTTCAAGCTTGTGCTCCATTTGTTGTCAATATTTAATTTATGTTATTCAACAGAATCCATTACTCCCTAAGACTTTTGCAATGTGTCCCATAAAGATCGATGTTTGTCAGAGGATGTGGCTCGATACATACTTCTGACATTACCAAAACTCTGCCCAATCGCTACATTCCTGACCTTGAAAGAAACGATTCAAGGCCCGAGCCAAAAGAATTCATACATCTCTTCTTAGCTCTCCCCAACGAGGGTACGCAAATACCGGAACGTATTACGATAATTGCTGAACGGGATTACACCGATGGTCCAAACGGGGGCCGACCAACATCGTTTCGAAGGGAGCTCGCAGCACTTGGTTTCCGACCGGATGTCAAATTACCTCAACTACTATTACCGTACTCTACTCGCCCTCGGCTGTACCATTCCACTTTACTAGCCCGGATCATATTTCCCTGCGAGCGAGAGAGCATAGTGCATTCCTGAGGTTGGGTATCAAGCAGGTTCCCCGTATGTGTATGGATAGATGGATGGATTGCACTCATTTTCTCCTTCTGGGTGGGTTGGTGTGGAATGTAGATTTTGATTTCAACATTTCGCACCAACTATGAAATCCTTCTAAGCCACAGACACGCCGCCACTGTACGTCATTTCACTGCCAAATGTTGATCGGTGAGTTATAGAGGGGTACCAATGCATAGGCTTACCATCGGGATTATGGATTCCCGGGGTGAGTTGGGGTGAGATCGAATCGAGAAGTTGTATATTTTTGTGGGTTTGAAAATGAAAATGATGATGGTGCTCCATTAGTTGTATTGGCGGATAACAAAAGCTATCACAATAATAATTCCCTAAGCAATCATTCTATTCGTTAGTCAAAATGCAGTGGTACTGTTATAATTGATTTATTTAAATACATCATGAAATGTTAAAGGTTTATTAAAACACAAAATCAACCAACCTGTTTCCGGTAGCGCTGTTACTCTAATCCGGGTTCGATTTCGATCTTGAATAATGAACCGGTATCATGACGAGTACACACGTTCAATATTGATGCATGGGAAAATATGTCAGCATTAATGTAACAAGTTTTTGTTGTTGTTGTTACTGCTTTTGCCTGCATGTTAATGGAAAAGCGTATTGTTTAGTGAATTCATTTGACTCATAAATTAACGCATGGTTTGTGTGCTATCAGATCGAATTCACAGCTAAGTGGAAGTACACACTTTTGTTCTTCCACACAAGGTGTGTGTATTATTGTAGGCATATTAGCTTAAATTGACTAATTTTAAACAAACAATTAAATAATGCTTTTAAAATCATCGTAAGTTTCCTAATTCCAATCAAATTGATCGCTAAAGTTGAAATACAAATACTATAAATTTACATCAATATCTGCAAATAGGAGCTTGGCAAACACCTTAAAGTCAATGTAAACAGCACTGATCCACCCGTTTTTTATTGAATACAATTTAGAAATAATACATATTTGGAGAAGATACAGGAGTCAATAATCGGTAAGACCGCATAGTAGTGATGAGAAAAATGAAGTTTTTGTCGGAAGCGAATCCGGCTAGATCCGCAGTTTTCTGGAATCGATTCCAGATAGTAGGCCCGGAATCAGTTTTCAAAATCGATTCCGTAATCGGCTCCAGAATTGGAATCGGCTCCAAAATTGACTTCGGAATCGACTCCGGAATCGACTCCGAAATCGGAATCGGTTCCGTTATCGTAATCGGCTCTCGAATCGGAATTGGCCTATATCAGCATCGACTTCCAAACGGAGTCTGTTTCGGTATTGCCACTGGTCCGATGTTTGGGTCCAATCATACTACGTAACCGCAAAACATCAAAAGTTACTTGTAAAAGATCAATTCTCATGGAGATTCCCGGACTGATTTCGCTTCTAAAACTTCTTTTCTCAATTCAAGAACTAATTCACATTCCGGAGCTAATTCTAATTCTTTAGACAATTATGATTCCGTTATCGGGGCAAATAGCGATTCCCAGGTCAATTCCGATACTGACCGCGAAATCGGTTCCGAGGTCAACTCCAGAATCGGCTCCGAATTCATCTGCGGAATCGGCTCCGGAGTCAACTCTGGAATCGGCCCCAGGGTCCACTCCGGAATCGGCTCCGGAATCGCCTCCGGAATCGGCTCCGCAATCGACTCCGGAATCGCCTCCGGTATCGATTCCAGTATCGGAATCGGCTCCGGAATTGATTCCGAACACGGAATCGGAATCGGGTAGGTTCGATTCCGAGCTCCCATCAATACCGCGTATGTCTAAATATCAAAAAGGAATCTGAAACTGTGTACAAAAACAACAGTACAAACTCACCAAGATTTAAAGCTATTAACCTTAAAACAAAAAAACTTGTGTCGCTGCAAACAGCTTTAGTTGTTTACTAGGTGAAACCTTTGTACCTAATGGAACGTATGCTTTTTACTAACTACAATGATTTAATGCTACGGGCATTGCTGCGGTGTATAACCGCTTGAAACCATTCATCTATCCATCACATTTCTTCCGCGAAGCAACTAACGCTTATCAACCAAGCGGTACGTTATCTGAAACCAGGACCAATGTTACGCTGAGAATTGGTACGCGCGTTTGTAGTACACTCGTACCCTAGCATCGCGATCGTGCAGTGTAGTGATCGCGATGTGGAACAGTTCTGTTCCGTACTTCAGTTGTCCTATTCGGGCTTATTCCGGGCTTGCCATCGGTGATTGATCTGCAATCTTGCGGTCATTTGTTCAGTACATTGCGCTCTGGCATCGCGTGTGTTCGTGCGTAATGTGCTGATGCACCATACCACGTGAGCGATCAACAGACAGACGTGCGTTATTCGGAAGCTCGGTTAAACGGATCCAATTAGATCGTGCAGCGTGGTTGCGGCCAGGTCGCTCAAGCTCAGCCTCCGAGAAGTTCCGTGATGATTAATAGCGAAACAATAATTGTGTTAAAGTTAAACAGCGATGCACTAATCGCACGTCACAGCAGTGTAACACCGGCCGTGTAATCGTGAGTGTTTCATAGTTGTTCGCCAAAATAACTGCCAGTATCAGCAGCCGAACAACAATCGATGCATTTGTTCTCGTTCCCACGAATGTAGCGTCTGCTTGCTGGAGCGTATTTAAAACATACGCCTGTGATCATTTTCCGACTCAGTCCGTCAGGTTCAGGTGTTGTTGATAGCTGCTACATCGGGTCGTGCTGAACGTTTGCGCCAGTGTCCGTTTGTGTTACCGTAGTGTTGCATTTACAAGCAAGTGTAAACCATAAAATGTTGTCAAAAGGGCATGTTATGATGGTGGCACTGTGTGCTGTTTGTGCCATCTTCGGCACAACAACTGTGGAGGGGGCTGCGCTTAACCGATCGCCCCGTCAGTTGAGCAGCTTACTAACACTAAGCGGTGAATCAAACGCACGAATTGAAAATGGTAAGTGCTGTGAAAATGTCCTCTAATAGAACAAAAAGTGTGTGTGTGTGTGTGTAATTGTGTAAATGAACGATGCTTTGTAATGATTTCCATTTCTTCGCTTATTACAAAAGGTACCATTATTTGTGACACGCTCAAGTGCCCGGCCGAATCGTTCAAGTGCGTAATTGTCAAAAACTCCACCAAGGACGACGTAAACAAGGTACAGGTCACGCGCGAGTGCCTTGATCCAGCGGGCAAGGCGACGGCCAAGACGGTCACCACCGAGGCGTCCAACTTCCCGGGCCAGCAGTTTGAGAGCTATGCCGAAATCGATAAGAATGGCAACATTGCATCGTTCGACAATCGCGGCAATACGTACAATCATTCGGGAACCGGTGACATTCATTCCTATCTCTACGAGCAGATAGAGGACCTACACAAGGCGATACTCGATCAGCTGTCTAATGCTGGCAATCCGTTCGGGGCGTAGTGAGCTACAGTCAAACAGACACACACAAACTTGCACACGTGCAAACTGGTACCGTATAGATTAGTCCGAAATAAAAAAAAATACAAATAAAGTTGATCTTTTGCTCAGCTCAACCCAACAGGTTTGTTCCGTTGGGGCTTACGGGCAGTGCCGTAAAGTCTACACACCATTTGGCGAAAGAACCATCCGAGCGAGAATTGATCTCCGAATATGCTTCAGCATTCATTCCTGGATGCGGTCGGCGATTCCGTCTCGACGATTTCAGGGCTTTTTACCATCTGCTCGGGAGCTAATTGGAAGCATACAGCCCCACAAGTGATGAATGTAAAATTCGCAACAGGCAAAACCACACTCGGCGTTAGTTTGACGAGAGTCAAGGTTCCATTTTCCGTTGTTGTTTGGCGCCCGATGAATAACACTGTTCCGGGGAACACGATTGCTAGGGGTTTGGTTAGCAATAGTGAAGTAAGAAAAGTGTGTTGGAAAACTCATACCGAGCAGAGCAGAGCGATGGTTTGTTTGTTGCTTATCAAGAGTCGTTATCGATGTATTCTAATTAGTGGCGAACAATCGTTGCATTCAATAGCGATAGGATAGTTTCCTCGTTAGCGATAGGATAGTACTACTTGGTAACAATTGTAGTTGAGCTGTTCAAGTTAGCCAATCTCAGTCGAGAGAATGAGAGTAAGGGGAGTACATAAAGACAGAAAGAGAAGAGAATTAGAATAGCAGGAGTAGCATAACGAAGTGCCCGAGTTTATATGATAGAGGCATTTATTCTAAAAAAACGGATTGTCCGTTTTAATTGCAAAATCACAAAACTAGCAAAAAGAGGTCGGAAAAAGATGAAATTTTGAAAGATGAAACATTCTAATACTTTACTTGTATTCCAATATTACAATTGAATTGCGAGTCTCTTAGAATGTTGGACATTTTCCGCGACCTTCTCTCTGCGAATTTTCGCTAATGTAGCCTGATTTTCCAAAAAGTTCTATTTGTCGCTCGCAAAATGAATACTTTTTTTAATTTTTTCATATTTCATGTTTATTTAATTATGTCATCTAGCCTAGACTGGCCTACATAACTATTCTCGATTTTTCAATACACTGGCTAATAATGGACCTAACTGAAATTAACATCATACAAAACATGGAGATAACGAATTACAAACAAGTAGCTACGACGAAAGTCAAAACGGTAAATTAATATATAAATAACTAACTCAATGCTTCTGATCGTCAATATGTGCCTCGCAGAATAATTTTAAGATTATTGACATTAACGTTAAGATCGACAGAAAGCTATAAGCATTAACTATTAGAAGTAAAGGGTCTTTGGAGCCGAATTCCGCCATACTGAAGTCCGTGCTAAATAGAGCTCGTGGCCTTAAACTCCTGCTAGGGGCCTTGAAAAGGAATTTTTATCTTTATCCGGAACAGTTCAATCAACTAGTTTGTCTTCTTCTTCTATTTGGTGTAACATCCTACGTGGACATGCCGGCCTATACAGGCTTTCGAGAGTTAATTCATTACCACGCAGCCGGATAGTCAATCCTTGCTACGGTGGAGACGGTCCATTATAGGCTTGAACCCATGATGGGCATGTTATTGAGTCGTTTGAGTTGACGCCTGTACCACGGGACCGCCCCCAACTAGTTTGTTTACAGGCCAAATTGTCCTGTGTATAGATTTTTTTAATACGAAACTAACGAAAAAGAAACTTATACTGAGATTTAACTTATTTTTCATAACAAAAAAGAGGCAGAATGAACCGGGTGAAATTTATCATCGTAATTCTTCGAAAACTCATCATATTTCATCGACAACCAGCGAGAAGTTTAGCAAGGAGAAATTTCGTTATTTCAATGGTTAGTAAGAACGTCATTCTCCTACTTGGAACGGCCACGCTAACTCGACACCGTAATACTACTGTATTTGTAAAACACATATTTAATATATCACACAACGCTGTATTGTATCCTTCATATTGCCATTAACTGTAATTAATTAACTGGCCCTGGTTACAACTCATATTAATTCAGCAGAATGAGAAACATTTCCTCACGCCGTTTTGTAAATCAATAATGTAAACTTTTAATAGAACAAATCACTAGGCCATAAAATAAGATTGGCATCTGCTGTTACAATGACATCCGCACTCTGTAGTCCGGCCGCTTCCATGCATTGAGAAACTGAACATTTTAATTGCCCGATATCATTTCCAACACCTATACAACAGCAAATTAGACCCTACGATCAGCTTATGGTGGGAACGTTTTCATTGTTACTGAATTATACTGACAATCGAGCTATTTCCGTTCCCCTTATCTTACGCATTAGCCACGGCTTGGTATTTAGTGTGATTGGGGAGCATTTACATTTTTCACACGTGCTTCTGACACAGTGAAATTACAGGTAATGGAAGATTGGGGATTTACAAAGATAGCGAAAGGAAGGTAGTAGATTAAGAACTGAATTTTTGTTGTAAATAAAAAGTTTTTTAGACAATTGGTAACATACTGACAGGGTGTTTTAGTACAGGGTATTGCAAAACGGTATAAGGCTTATTAAAAAGTAGTTAATTGAAATTTATCTAGAACGATTCACTGCAAAATCATGATTTGTTTATCTAATCGATCTTCAATCCGTATTGATCAAATATGTGTTTAGTTCGGTCATGTTGATCCTTGTCGACCGCAGAATGCAAAGAATAAAAATAAATGTACAGTCTTTCCCCGAGTTACGCGACACTCGAGTTACACGAATTTTTTATTTTTGACAGTTCAGATGTCAAATCAGTACAATTTTCTAAATCATTTGTGAAATGAAAAATAATTTGCAAATTTTTAAAAAGTTTAAAATCACTAAAAAGACAGAAATAACTGAATTTTCTTGATAAATAGATAATTCTAGACAAATAAGTAATAAATTACATCAATGAACTAAATTCAATCAAAAATAATGGTCAATCAAGTATATTTTCGCAGTAAAACGTGATATTCGACTTTCGCGAAAATCCGAGTTACACTAATGTCTCCGGAACGCATTATTCGCGCAACTCGGGGAAAGACTGTATGTAATTTATTTTTTCTTTGTTTTCCCTTTTAAATAACTAAATACTTAGCTCTTGCTCTGTTTAGGTCCGTTGTAATTGATCTACTTAAAAAAAAGTATTTTTAGACTAAATGATGTTTAACAAAAAAATAGAGTAAAGCATTGCAATTACACAGAGCAGGATTATTTTTCGGTTGTTTCTAACCGAAATTTCTATAATCCCAGGCGATCGAAAACTATCGCTCATTGGATGGCTTTTGTTATTTCGGATTTCATCGTAAAATTACAAAGGGTGAACATTTTAACGGGATTTGAACACTTTTATTTGAAGAATCAACTACAAGATTTACTGACAACTTTATATTTTTGACATTTTTTTTTACATTTTACGTTATTGCATTCTTTGGCTGATTTAGACCGCTTGTATTAATCTTTTGTTCATGATCATTTTTAGAATAGTAATATGGCAATTATGTCAATATGGCAAAAACAATGGTCATACATTGTTGTGTTGATTCATTATTTTTGTACAAGTATACATATAATATATATATACTAAAATATTTCATAACAATGCTAAAAAAAGGATCAATTATAACCATGCACCATGTTTACAGAAAGTCTCTTAAACCTCTCTCGAGGTTCTTTTCTATAGTTCTGATTTCATATCTAAGATTGGCCGTTATTAATAGCAACAAGAAACAGTGAAATTTAACTCATTTAAAGAGTCTTTTACTTTTTTAAAATATTAATAAACTTAAAATTTATCAGTTTTAGACCTCAACTAAGAAATAGCTATGACAGATACCGATTGGGCACATTGGAGTATGGTTATTTCGATTAATTACACAACCTATAATATTAACAAGGCCGGACTCGTTGTACAGTCGTCAACTGGCACAACTTAACACCACGCCCGTCATGAGTTCAAGCCTCGAAAGGACCATACGTAGGACTGACACTCCTGCTATGGATAATAAATAAGTCACTGAAAGCCAAGCCCACTAGTGGTATAGGCAGGCTTTGTTCATTTGAAATTGTATAGTATACCGGCAATCCTGATCTTAAACGTAAAGACGGCTCTTCGCGCGGGTAGATTGGATCATTTGGTTTTTTTGATGGATTTGTCTCATTTAATAAAAAAATGGATATGAGTTGCATAATTAATCATTTTTTGCCAAAATTGTTTGTTTTTTAAAAATATGCCAGAGAAAATAGTAGCAGCCGCAGCCTAGTTTTTACATGATATCATAGGATAAAATCAGATCGGAAAAATCAGAAAATCAGACCGTTAGCAGCTCTTATGATTTCATTTTGGGACGATAGATACGTTACAAAAGTTAAATCTTTGATGGTAAAAGGTTATAAAATAGCTGTAGCTAATTATGTTCAATTAATCATAGACCTCTGATTTATCCAACATACGCATAAATAATGTGCAAAAACTGGCCATGACTAACGCGTTAGTTCCAAAACAGAGCAGTAGATTTTGTAAAGTAAAGTTGATATTGATCTTACTTAGATGATCAATATTTTTGAGCTGGAATTAAAGTAGCGAATTCTTACATTTGATGCTGTCCAGAGTCCATAAATTACAACAGGTTGTTCAGTCCAGTTCAGATCTTCATTTTACAGAGGAGAGTGCAAGGTGTCATACAAGTCCTTAGTACCCGTTATTCCCTTTCTGCCAATCTCCATAGACATCTTCATTCATTATGGCGACCATAATCCGAGTCAAAAGCCCACTTGTAGTTTATATAATCACATTGGTCTTGGTAGGATGCCTGACGGAAGCCTGATGGAGATCGTTTTTAACATTCTATCAAAAGTAACACGTGTATGTGCTGATGTACATCTGATTTCATCTGATTTCTAAACGTTTTGCCAAAATATAATGTTCTATCTTTAGTATACCTTTAGAATAGTATAGTTATATCTGTAGTATCTTTAGTGTATATAGTAAAGATGGGTTCATCCTTTTTCAAAATATTTTGCCAAAAATGTGTGAGAGCTTGCGTTTTTAATTCCTGTTGGCTGAGTGATTTTGTTACTTTATACAAGTCGTTTTCTTATAGAAATAGCTTGATAGGTCGCCAAGATTGATGGCTTAAAAAAAAAAATAATGTTCCCAAACTACATACATATGAGTAAGATATTCACGATTTTGTATGAGGTTGAAACTAAATCGTGAATTGTTTCTTTTAAGAATTGTTCATCAACTATTTGTTTTGCTAACAAATTTAACTATCGGAAAGAGTACAACATGATTTACATTGATTTTTAACCATTTCTCTTGAAAGGTCAGTTTCATCAAAATAACTATGTTTAATTTTCCATCTAGGACTACAACATTTTTGCAACTCTTATCTTTTTTATGCATACATGCATGGAGAGAAGGTAGAAAAAAACAAAGGTTGTATGACGATGCATGGTCTGAGAATTCAGATAGAAACCTGCGGAGTTGAAAATCTCTTCATATTTCAGGAGTCCGGAAATGACTTACATATACTATAGAATGCTTCTACAAATAAATTTAGGCTCCAGTGGTCGCGGACCAAACCAAAAGACCTCGTGGGCCACGTTTCAGTTTGATATCATTGCCCTGTTTGAATATGATTTTTAAAGGTTTGGCGTGCAGATTCTGACGTAGGAAAACTTATTTCGATTCCCATTTAAACCATCAATTGTATTATTCTTATTTGACTGTGATCAGAACAGCCAGGTCAACAGATTAGTCAGGTTGCCCTGTCGGTGCGCGTCTTTCCAAAACCGAGTTATCCATAAATTATAAATTTGATTTTATGCATACTTAGTGCTTAAACTAATTATTATAACAATAATTAAAATTTTAAATAGATAATGTTAAAATTTTCATAACCTTACATGAAAACGACACAAATATAAATTTCCGTTACGTATCTCATTATTTATTCACTTATTTACTTCATTTATTTATTTATTTACTTATGATTATTAGACTTTTACTTACGAATAAATCTAGAAATAATGTTTTTACAATTTCCTAAATGTACAATTTCCTGAATTTCTAATCGAATTTCGTCCTTTCTAATGGGATTTTCATATGAATATAAAGTTTCTATAATTTTATTTGAACTTGTTTTTTATTAAGTATTTTCATTTTGTTTTCTTGCTACATTTGTTGTGTTGTTATGTTTTTGTGTATGTTCGGGATGGATATGTGATAAGCAAACTTAAAAAAATGTAGTATTCATATATTGAATTCCTGACTAGTTGTTTTATTTTCGAAAATAAATTCACTGATCAAATAAACAAATTATGCAGCTTAAAAAGCTACAAAACAAAAAGATTTACAATAAACACTGTTTTGCTATTTCATACCTTTTCTTCTTATAGTAGTTTTCTTCTAAAAGTTAATCTAATAATTGGATGATTTAGATATTTATAGCAAATTGATGTGTTCTTTTCATACTGAAAGAAAACAGCGCTATCATGTGTTAACACCTACTTATATCACAATTATAATTACAGTGTTTGTGGTACGTAATTTAAACCAATAATGTTACACTCGTCACAGTTCGGTTCAAATATCATAGTTCATTAGTAATTTTAAAACTTCACGTTTGGAAATATAAATCATTATGGAAAACGCCGCGATCCTTTGCTTGATCTATCACACTTTCAATTCACTTATGATTTGTATTGATACGTTTAAACTGTTATCATTTATATTAAGGTAATATTACGTTTTTTATTGACACTATTTATTGCTAGAATGTGGAATGCCTTCCGATTAATAATGCGAAGGAATTCTTCTGATGCAGTACAAACGTTTCTCCGGCGGTATGTCCGTCTCAAGCGTAATGCGTAAAGATTCACGACCAACAGTTTCCAAGCCCGAAACCGTCCCAGACCACCTAACGATAGGACCTGAATTTGCTGACTGGTTGCGGGAGAACCGAACAAGAGCTGCCGACTGCTGCGAGGCGGTCAGTTTCGAACAGATTCGAGCAGGCTTTTCCTCTTCTCCGTATCAACACCCTCTGTGAAGTTTGTTTCGTGCAGGAAGCTAAGGACGCCGCATTTACCCTCACCACTCGTACTTCTTGTGCGGAGGGATGGTTGGTTGAGGGTGGGTGAGCATCCCTCGTCGGATTCTGGTATTTTTCGGCTGTATGTGTGCGTGTTGCGGTGGAACTAGCTGTTTCGCTAGTGCCATTTCACTCGGCATAAATTGCACGCTCTGGTTGGTTCATCAGGGCTCCCAGGAAAGATAAAGTGCTGTTTCTTAGGTTCTCGGGATGGGCGGCTACGGTGGAAGCTGGGCAGACCGACAATGCCGGGGCAGGTGACATGGTAAATAGAGGATTCCAGCGCAAGCTTCCCCTGCCCGTTCAACCAACACAAGCGCGCACAGTAAGGCCATGGTGGGTTATCATCATCAGCCTGTCCGCTTATGATAATGTAAGGAGCGTTCTGGGGATGTAAGGAGGGAAGCAACCCCGGGAACGATGACGGCACAGTTACTGTGAACGATGATGGTTCCGATGATGGTGGTGAGCGTGTAAAAGCGAACGTGTAAAGCCGCCTGTACTCTGGTGTTTGTATTTCGTTTACATAGGATCTTCCCATCATCTTTCTGGTTTTTATGTGGCCAGCTCCATAATTCCTCCATCATTGCTCCCGGTGTGCCACGCTGCTCGGGGCCGCACAACACCGTTCCCCGCCGTCGTTCGTATCCTTGCCCTTTTCGCATGCATATACCATATTTTTCGATCATTTGCGCACACCACGCACCGTGTACACGATTTTCCGTCCTGCTACACAAACACGTGCGCACGATGTGAAGCAGCACATGCCCGACCGACCGCGGTCGTCCCATGCCGACGCCGAGCAGAGGTAGCCAAACGAATCAAGTCAAATCAAAACAAAAAGCACAGATGAATAGTTCCCTTTTCGACTGCGGATGAATGCACATCGCTACATGTGTTTTGCCGTACTTCATCGTCATCCATCGTCGTCGATGCCCGTCGAGCGCGGTCGCTGCTAAACGGAGTGTGAATCTCCACACCGAGCCGAACGTCAAACGTCAGGCCTGGATCGAAGGAGGCCTGATCGAAAGTAAACACGGAAACGGTAGAAAAACACACGGCATTAGAATATTCGGGGCTGGCAAAAATTAGCATTTGCATCGTTTTGCCGGTCACCGAGCGTCTTCGATATTGAGTGAGTGTATCCGGTAAGCGAAAGCGAAGCGAAGAACAAGCAGTGAGGGTGAAGAAAATCGGACCGAGTGGATCGAGTGATTGAGCCCGTTAACCCCCCCTTCCCTAAACCATTCACCGGCTGGCTGAGTGACTTACATTTGATAAATGTGGTTAATTCGTTTAAATTTCGCACCAATCGTTCCGCATGAGCGAAGCAGAAAGGCAAAGTAACGCTTGTAACGCAACATAACGTGAGTGCTAGTAGCAGTGACGCGTGCTTTCTGATTGATAAATTCTGTGGCGGATTAAGCAGTGTAAAAAGTGTAAAACATCTAAAGTATGAAAAAAGTGTAAACATTAACACAGTAAAGAGTGAAATTGAATCCATTTTCTCGTTGATGTTACAAGCCCTTGTAATCCCTACTCTACCAATATTATAAGGAACATAAATCAGTGAACAATGTGAATGTGCATGTTGATAGAACTCTGCGAATGAAACAGATTTAGCACAGTTGTATATCACCATTTTCAAGTGAACCGTTACCGTTATGTGGCAGAAGTGTCCGCACCTCTCCCGTTCGTAGCTTAATCTGGCGAAAGCAACTGGTTGAAGGTTCTAGGTCATGTTGGTTAGCTAATTGGTACAATTAGCTCATATCATTGCAATGGATCCATTCTAAAAAATACTTTAACCCACTATAACAGATTTCAAAAGACATAATCGGCTGTTACAGTTATTACGCGAGATCAACAATTGGGCGACCGTCTCTACAATTTAAATCCAATTTTAAGCGACTCTTTACGGTTTGTAATCGTGGCGTGTCGTGTGAAATCCTTGATCAGTTTTAATGAATAACTAAAAACAATTGGGACATATTTATTATAAAGTGATAGCAAAAAGAAGTGTGTGTGCTAAAGTGATGCAAATAGTAAATTATCCTTTATGGTAAGTAATATTAGTTCATACTATAATGTTGATTTTTTGGAGGTGTCTAGTCCAAAGCAACAAAATCAACCTGCTTACTCGTACTGTTTGTATGGTGGATGGTCTGTTGGATAGACATCATGTTAATTTTGTTGCTTGAGATGGTACAGTCCTAAAGTGGGATGAACTAACCACATGGCGAACATAGGTTCAAGCCACGCATCCTAGTCTCATACACAGCAATAAATTGTGGGCTTTTTTATTTGTTTAGAAGTTTATTAATTTAGACAAATTTTGTGGTTCACTAGCATTGTTGAAACAAACAAAAAGCGATACGTTTAATTATGAATTTGGCTATATCCTTACTAAAATATCATTTTAAAATATCATCAAAGCAAGCAAAAGCTTATTTAGGCGATAACGCAGCTTTTTTTAGAATCGAGGAAGTTTTTATTTAAATTAAAGGATAAAAATAATTGTTGATGAAACATGCGCAAAAAATTGGATATTCTTTAAATATTCCTATTTATTGTATTATATATTCACTCTGTGCAGAATGCTGTTAATAATCTTTCACCATAACCGTTGAATTGTTTCGTTTCGTTTTTTACGTTTTCTAGAAACAGTTATTTCAAACTCATGTTTTAATGTTTCAATGCAATTAATATTACAAGCACAGATATTGAATAGTGATACAAATATTTCTTATTTTTAGTAGCTTTGTCATATTCTGCTTTGTTCCATAAAATTTGATTAGCTAATGTTATTGTCCTACATAATTTGTCAGTTATTTTATAACTATTAGGACAAATAAATAAAGCTGTAGGTACTGAAACCTTCCGAAACTATTTTTTTTGAAGTGGTGATATGATACAAGAAGACAAGTAGTTTAAATCTTGTTCTATTTGGCGTAACGACCTACGCGGTAATGCTGGTCTATACAGGCATTTGAGACTTGTCAGTACCATACAGCCGAATAGTCAGTTCTCGCTACGGGGAAACGGTCCATACGAGGCCTCAACCTATAACCGGTATGTTATAAAGTCTTACGAGTTGGCGATTGTATTTCGGAATCGTCTAAGTGGTTTTATCTAAGTGGGCTGCTTATCATTTTTGGATGACTTATCTAATGTTTCTAAGTTGGTCCTAAGTAATGTCTAAAGTTGGCAAAGTTGACCGTTTTCGCAAAATGATGCAATGAATTGCTGATCGGATCACACATCCCTAAGCACAGTCTCTTTAAGCACTGGTTTTGCTTAAAATTATGTTGCAGCTTGATAAGCTTATTTTGGATTTAATAGGTAGTTATTGCACTTCAATTTTCAGTTCCAACACCCTTCGAAAATGTTCGCCTCCAGTTGATTATTGGATGAATAAGCGGTTTTCTAATCTATCTTTTTAATATCCCCTCCCTCGGCTCCAAAACCAACAATTTCTCCCAGGTTGAAAACCACTGGCTTAAGTAGTTAAAATCATATCTGTAAATTTTTTTTTTGTTTATTTGTATTTTTATATACTTTTTACGACATCATACAACAGACTACATCATATATACATTAGTTGTTCTCAGCCCTCTAAAAGTTTTGAGATTGTTATATAAAAAATCACACACTTCCATAGAGCAGTAGGATTGTGAACGGAACAATATTTACAGTTTTATAGAGCAAAACACGAAATAACATTCCGAACAGCAGTATATTCATCCTGCTGCGGGAATCAGTCGATCTTCCGCACATTACAAACATTGTCGATGCGTGTCTGATCGTAGGTCCATATGCCCGTGGACATCGGTGCAAACCACACACCGTGACAGCCAGTGCGGTGTCCAGTGTTCGCTGGTATTGTTGTGGTTGGGAAATTATTATTTTCATCTCGATCAACACCCGTTTACCACAACGCCACTAAAGTGCCAACGGTAATCGGCCAAATGAGAAAACGAGCCGGGTGACAATACTTCTTCGCTTCCATTCCAGCTAATAATGTACACCAAATGGGTTGGTGGGCAAAGTATGTAAAACGCATAATGAAACGCACTTTCAGCTCGCCGGAGTTCGCGGAGTAACTGCTTTTGGTGGTTTTTGTTCGTTAAGCATTTGTAGAATGATGCATGAACACATATGCCCTGGTACTGTGTAGGGGCATACATAATTACGAAACAATAGTACTACTGTAATTTAGTGGCTGTTGGTCTAATGAAAGTGGTTTTGTTGAACTTCATCACACAGTTCAAACTCGTGGATATGGACATTCAGAGGCTTCTTTTCAATAAACAAACCTGGAACAAGCGACTCTTTACAACAAAGCTTTGATTTGAAGTTTAAAAAATAAAATTGAAAGGATGGTGTTAAATACCTCATTTCTGTAGGTAATATTTTCATTCGTACAAAACGAAAAAGTCAATGGAGACGCCTGGCCATTCTTGTAGCAAATTAAATTAAATTAGACAAGATAACCAACCAGTCGCTTACAAATACACACACACACTAGCTTTGCGATTATCCTGAAAATTCTACAACACACAATGGAACAAAAGTGCTGACCAAAGGAATATATTATAGCTTCCTAAACGAAAGCCCGGAAAATGGGCGCAAATCGTTAATAAACCCCAACTGCGAAATGCTCCCGAGCGCTCCATCGTGAATGCTGACCAAATGGTTGCGAAGAGGGATAAAACATATAATTTAATGATAAAGGTTGACAGCAACTTCATATATAATATTTCCCCACGTTCGGCTATTATCGCGCCAAACCACGATGGGACCCCGTCTTCCGGTTTCCGCTCTTAACGGGACCGTCTTGTTCTTGGCTGTGTGAATTTACGACGTGATACGGATGTTCTATCTGCGGTATCCGTAAAAGACACCGAATCTGCATGCATTTTGCACGCCCTGCTCCGACAACCATAAATCGTAGCCGTGGAGTATTTCTACTTTCTGTGTGGATGTGTGTGTGTGTGCGCGTTTTTGTTAAATGCTCAGTGTTTTGGTTTGTGTGGTTTGATTCTGGCTACTGTATTATCCTCGTCCCGGCACAGCCAACGTAGCGTACAGAGCGGCCCAGCTATCCCCGAAATGTGCGCAAAGTCAAATGGACACACCAAAAAACCTGGCCTGAAAATACCCACCGCCCTCGCCCCGCTAAGTCAACTGACAAGCGGACAGCGGCCTTGCACCCTAAGGCGTTCGTAAACAGCGTTGTTGCTGCTGTACAGCGAGGCATGGTAAAACAGTAGCTTCCATGGCAAATCAAAGAATAGGAACATAGCCGGGATGGAATGGAGCACAGCACAGAGGGAATATAATAATTTTATCTATTCCATTGTCTCGTGAATGCTGCATGAAAAGCCACTTTCCACCAGCAGCTTCCGGTGTCGTGGTGGCAAACCCGTTTCTGTGGGAGTGTTCTTTTACTTCATTTCGTCCGGACCATCGGGTGGGGTTCGTTGGCGGAAAGTGCGATATGATCGCGATGTTTGTGAGCATCGGTGGCGCTTTCTCGGTGTCTATTGTCAGCGATTGTGGTCGAAAACCGTTTTGAACCTATATTGGATTCACTACATTGCTTACAGTGATGTTCACCTCGTACGGAACGGATTGTTAAACGAATGATCAGGAAGCATTATTTTATTTTGTACGATTTATTTTAATTCGTCAGAAAAAAATGAACTAATACCCATCATTACATAGCATTCTAAAAAATAGTTTCATTCGTAATATCCGCTATACGTTTGAATAAGCTAAGCTAAGGACACGATAAGCTATGCGCCAAGGATAAGCCAGACGGATAAAATATGTTATTCGTGATTAGTTTTGTTTAAACTTTTTTGGTTTTACTTTCATATATATTAATATTTGAAACACTGTATCTGACATCCTCTTTTATTGTCGGTTGGTTTTATTTAACTGCATATTACGGCGGTTGTCTATATTGTTATCTTTTTTGTGATTTATTACTGTATTTGTTTACAATTTCATTGATCTAATTATTATATTAGTTTTTTATTATATTATTTAATCTTTTCCATCGTAGGTGAAACTTTGCTTTGTACTTTTGTAAGTGAAATATGTGAGATATTTGCTTATTTTTGCTTATGACTATTTATAATAGTACAGAGCTACATAGAGCGTATGGAGTGTGCGAAGCTACACAAAGAGCTCTTAACTCTCTTAAGAAAATAATACTTAAAATTTATAATTCACAAAATCAATCGAGAATTAACTAAAAATGCTTGTGATGTGTATTTTCTTTTATACAACAAATTATGTCTGCATAACACTACTTGAAAATGTTTAAATACACTATAGGTACACATTTATTCTGCACTGTAATGGCGCTTCGTCGGTGCTTTGGATAATCCTCGGATGACCCCATCGACCGTGTCCGCTGCCAAAGAAAAGCCTTCCTAGATACTGCTTTTGTTTTCCACAAACGGCCGCGTCGAGCCAAATATCCTGTGCGCGTCTGCCACATCCGTCCTTTCTTTTTTTTGCCTTTTTTGTTGCCATTTTACCAAGGTGGCATTTTGCTATGGGGCACGATGTGAATGTAAGGCCCCTTTTTTCCTATACAATATCATACTACACCGGCAAGTGAAAATATCATTGTGTATCTTCTCAGTTCAGTGTTGGATATGCTTAATTTTTGTAGTTTATATGTGTGTGTATGTGTGTGTTCTTGCGCTTGACTCATTCACCGGAAAAGAAGAATATCAAAAGCGACACCCACGGCAAAAGAATCACGTCGGAAGTGCTTTGCACTTTTCACACCCTGCAACCAAATGAGACGAACTAGTTAATCAAGTTGTTTTGATTGAAATGGATGTTCTAGAATCTAGATGAAATATGAAATCATAGTTTATATGTCTTTATTATTTTTTTTTTCTAGGAAATACGGCCTTTTCGGACCGTTTCTCACCGTTTGCAAATGACGTGTGTAAATAATGCGTATAGTCTACAACTGATTCTTTATATCAGCAACTCATTATACGTCATTTTTTGCATATTTCATCTATTTACAAATATTACATAGATATCAGCCATGGCCTAATCCGTCAACAGACTTTTAATCAGTAAGGTACCAAGCGTACCAGCGTGCGTCACCTACTTCTTTGAACTAGCAATGAAGTATACTAGCGAATAACAACAAGCGAAAGTGGTAAAATTTGCAATTTAATGTATGTATAGTGCGAAAATCGAATCTATCATCAAAAATTTAAAGTGAAAATCTATTTTGCGCCTTCATGCAGGCATGTGCGAATAACACGTGCAGTCCCCAGTCGGTTTCTCCTTTGGCACCGAAACGGCAGTGTTTGGAAAAATGAATATTTTACGACATTCTTTTTTGTGCTTTATACCACCGTACTCGAAAGAGGTGAGTTAATTTTTGTCAACCTTTTTTTTGTGAACCGTTAATAATTTTACGTTTCGCTCCACGGGCACTGCGGCCTGCTACTGCTGATGGTGGTGCTGCTGTGCGTCACATTCGCCGCGGAAATGGGCGATAAGCGTGCCGTTGTTCTGTTTGCTATTCAAATATATTTTGCGTGATGATAAAGCTCCACATATTGTTCGACCCGGTTGTTTGCCCGGTTAAAGAAAATGGCTGGCATGTTGCTTATGCAAAATTGTATATATTTGCAAAGCATTGACATCTTTTTTTTGCTTGTTTTCTTTTGATTGTCCTTTTATTTTGGTTGGGCTGTCCATTATATACGATGATCGATGGGGAGCGGTGGTTTCCTTCCCTCGTGTGCCTTTTCTCACTCGAAAGGTGCTGTTAACAGTTGACCAACAAACGCTCTATTTGCATTTGAAACGGGCTCGGACAATCGTTTAATGGGTTAAATATGAGATGATTAATGCATTGCGGAGGGAAGTGGAAACTGTTGCTGCTATTAAGTCGGGACGAGCTTGCTGTTTGTCAAAAGTCGGTCAAAGTGCATTGTTTTGGTGAGTCAATTTTACGTACAACTATTTGTTAACACATGCAAACAAATGATAACAGGGCAATAGTACAATGGATGTACAATGTTTCAGACAGAAAGCCTCTGCTCATATGTACATACACTTAACAGAACTTCATAAAGACTTTGTACAATGATACTAGAAGTTATATTTGTGTTTAATTCAATACAAAACTAGGGCATCATTTACCATAAGTGTATTGTTTGAGCACTTCTCACATAATTGTAACGGTCAAATTTTATTCATTATCTTGTTGTGCACTTTTATTCTTTTACATAGTATTTTGTCGTTGAAAAATAAGACATTTAAATGTCTCTATGACTCTACTAAATTATACTCAAATACGGCAAGAAACCTGTGTATCTTTTACGCATTTCTTCAAGCTGCACTAGCAAGAAAAAACATAGCAGAAAAAAGGCTTGCCATTGCCGCCCAGTATGCAGATACGGCCAATGTCAACGTCCGGAATCTGTGTCTCCTACGGAGGCTCTCTAGAGTGATAACCGGGGGGTGTCCACGACAGGACGGCTTCCGAGCGATATCGATTTTCCTCACTTCTTTCCGCTCCAAAAACTTCGCCGAAAACCATATGACTCCGGCGTCGGCCTACACCCCCATTTCAAAAATCCGTATCCGCCCGGGTTGCACCGCCAGAGGAATCCATCAGCAAACAACCCTCCGGAGTCAGTCATTCGCATCAAAATCGTCCTTCGCCCTTCGTTGGCTCATTGGGAAACCGTGTGGAAAAACCGGTGCGTCGCTTACCCGAACCTGGCGGGGAATGAATCTGGCGGAACCGGAACGTGCCGATGCCGGGCCACGGCTGGGCCTGCCGCCCAAGCTGACGAGGAAGCTAGCGGAAGCGGAAGAATGGTGCGAAGAATGGTGCAAAGGGCGGCTGTAGTGTTGTCATTTCAAGTGACGACGCAATCCAACGCTGGCGAGGTCGAGGTCCTTGCCATGGTTCGAGAGGGAACTGATTGCATTATTCATTAAGTCAACTGATGCGGAACGGTCCTGCGCAAACCGACAAACACACGAGAGAGTGTTAGGAAGAATGAAACCCAAAAAAAAGGAGCCGATTGAGACGTGTGACTAACACAGACCATCTCAGAAATGCAGTTTTCA
This sequence comes from Anopheles gambiae, assembly GCF_943734735.2. Lineage (NCBI taxonomy): Eukaryota > Metazoa > Arthropoda > Insecta > Diptera > Culicidae > Anopheles > Anopheles gambiae. The sequence continues at coordinate 67,332,009 of NC_064601.1, read as the reverse complement.
GTGCAGTGGATGGCAGAGCTGGAAGACGTTGCCTGAGCTCAAGCAAAGCCCCAGCATGGATTGGGTAGGTAAAGAAAGTTGAGATCACAACAGTTTGGATAGCAGCGATTGCGATCTGGATGAGAAATGCCGGCTCTGGGATGTTGAGTTTTCATCGACGCTGACAGCTGAGCAGGAGCTCAAGCGGAAGTTTCCAAGACAACAAAACCATCTTTCGACGGTCGTCGGTCGACGGTAGTAGTGCGCGCGCAAGCACACCAATATACTCATATGCGCACACACTCTCAAGGACTTTGGAAATCGCATTCAAGACAACTGGGCTGGGCTCGTAATGCTTGCGAAAATCTACACCGTACCTACAGAAGTATTGTCAGCTGTTCTTGACAGCCCGGAACGTACAAGCACAATCAAGGCACGCAAGTAAGCAAGAGAGGAAGGAGCCACTTCCAATGAAGGGACAGGCATGCCGTTGCCAGGTTCTGGCATCTTTACTCGGTTCGCTTGGCTAGCTCTGCAGCTAGTGTCGTATTTTTTGGTTGTGTCTATAGAATGTTTTTGGTAGTTTGATGCTATAAGCAAGCTATTGCCGGATACTCCCTCAGTGAGCTGTACAGACTGGTGCCTGCCATCCTTCACGTGGAAAGCACTGAGCGCTATGGCTAGGTATTTGAGGAAACGAAGAAGCAAATCTCACAGGGATACCGGTTGTTGTCGTCAGCATGGAGTTCCGGTTCATGCGTTTGGTTTCGATTCGCTTCGATTATTGTTTGTGCCAGATCAATATTCTTGTGTTCTTATTAAAAACGATTGGTATTTGCCTTCATAAAAAACAGCGAAAAATATTACAAAACATAAAATTCGCTTCCATTCCTACCATGGATTAACCCTTACTTTCCCCTCTTTGATGGCACAAACACTTACGGTTGTTATAGGGGTTAATTAACTGAACTCACTTCACTTGAGTAAAGAATGTGAAGCATCCAAATTTATCACTGCGGCTTGCCTGCACGACGAGGCTCACGCCCGATAGCTATTCCTACGTTCCTGTTAACCCCTCAGAGGAACAAAAGTCTTCTCCCAACCATTACATCCAACGAGTTGCGGATTTTTTATATGATTGCACTGTAAATTTGAGTTTGAAGCGTTTTGTAGTGATTTGTTTGATGAATATTGCCCCAGTCTGCACGCATTTGCCGGGAGAACATCCCTGTTTGGCGAATGCCAGGAATTTGTTTTTCAATTTGATACTTTAAATCCGCTCAACGAATCGCCTCAAATTGAAACACGTTTACGGTTTTATCCTGCCGCTATTCGGCAATGCTCGTTCTGCGTTGGCACCCCAGCCTCGTGTACCCCTGTACGCTCGCTGCCGGCAGCCTCGGCCTGTAATCAACATGCGAGTTCGCAAGACGGTAGGAATTAGAACGCCACCAAAATCTACCGGGGCCTTGCCAACCCGCACGCCGGAACACACATTTCGCAACACACCGCCGCGTCACTGTGGCGTGCGGAACTTGGTTTGATATGCGTTAGATGCTTCATCCTAGCTGGGGACACCCTCGGTAACGCTAGAAAACGCATTTGCCGTGAGGCGGAACGAAAAGGCATGCGCGATAGAGTCAAGGGCTGGATCGCTTGCCGGTGGCCAGGCACCGCCACGGAGGCCTACGGAGCGGCGTGTTCGCATCCCTGGCAATGGGAAACGTTGCTTCCTGCCGGCAAATGCCTATTTTATTTCGAATCGGTTGGTTGAAAATGATTCATATTAAAGATTGCGAGGGACTTACTGGGACTATGTGGCCAGTGTGGCATCGAGCGATGTTTCAGGGTGGCTTTAAGGTGTAGGTAGCGAGCGTGAAAATTCGAGCGTCTTAAAATGTTATGTAATTTGGACAAAATAAAAGCAGAAATCAGGGCAAGTGCCATACACATTTCTTAGTTTGCATGAATACTATTTTGGCTCTTACATGTTTCAGATGTTTGGCACATGACATAGCAAACTCATTATTACATGTACTAAATGACATTAAATTATGCGCTATGTTTGAAAAACCATGTAAAAGCTGTATATCTGTTGTAGAAACACGTTTAACTAGTGTGCATTTTGCGAAGCATAAACCCAAAAAATAAGATAGGATGCACACGTGCTTAACATAATGAACCTCACAGATTACTAACGCCATAGTACAAGCATCATAACGCGTTGCGTATGCGTCCTTCGGTGTGAGAGTAGGGATTGTAGGGACCGGCAGAGAGAATTTAGTTGGTTGAATTATTTTTCCGTCTATAAATCTTTTGCTCCATGTTTCATTGCTGTTTTGACCAAACATTACTCAGATCGAACTTGGCTTGAGCGACTGAGAAAGTCGCTGTGGTCCATCGGTGCCGATGGCGGTGCCGGCTGTGGTCGGCAGCACCCATCGGCTTCGACACAGGAAACCGGAAAGGAAATCGAGAAACATAAAACCCATTGTGTAGATAAGTTGTTGGATCCACTGCTGTTTCCGGGGCAGTTTCTAAAGAGTTTCGTAACCGACGCAATGGTGAACTTATTTTTGTCAGATGGCAAGATGCTGTGGACAAATCTAGGTCTTGATAGTGGATGACGAATAAGAGTTTTAGCTTTTCATAAGGGATTATCATGCACTCTGTCTTCTTCTCAAACATTATAATTTGTTAAATATTCGATATTCATACTAAAGTAGTACACAATTGAATTGTGTGTTTATCCTTTGAAGATATAGTTGAAGAGTTATAACATACTTTGGCAAACCAAACCATAATAATAACTAACATCTCATGGCAAATAAATATATCTGATGTAACTTTTTGTAATGACGACTAAACGAAAAAGTATAACTAAACCATTGTTTAGCTAACACACTGTATTTCATTTCTGCTATTCTGTGAAGAAAATCCGAATAAAGCCAGTTGTCATTATCTTGATAGCGTTACTAACGGGCGATCGCAGGCTAGCCCAGTACTTTAACATCCTTGCTATACGCTTCATCTGCAACCACCCCATGTCATGCTATGGCTATGCTGAGAGGACGAGGAAATGCCTCACTGAGAAGATACTTCGGGATAGCTCGCTTCTCTATAGCAATATATGGACAAAGGTTGAGGAAAGATAAAAACCATGCGAATCTCGTTTTGTTATTCCCTAAATTTTTATTCACATGTTATCTTTCTTAAGCTATATTTGTTTTATTTTCCTAGGCGTTGAAAACAATATTATACTTAGTTTTAAAAAAATCATTAACTTTTTTTTGATAATCAGAACAATTAGGATAATCATACACAGTTCACCTCATTCATAATTCAAACATGAGTGAGCCAATTGTTCAATTTAATGCCACTTTAAGACCACTCTCTTATGACATACTATTCTCCACATGGCAATTAAAAATTGAATACAAAAATGTGCAACAGCACTCTGCCATTATGTGTTATCATAACGATGCTTTTGTGAAAACGGATAACGTTTCTCCTATCAAGCCCATTTCATTACAAGATGAACCCAGGCCAAGGCGGCGAAAACAGCATGCACATGTGACAAGCGCTTCTTGAAACGCAAGAAGCAAGTGGTTAATTAAAACACTAGATGACACTCACCGCCTGTCTATTGCTCTTTCGACGGTCGGTATATGTGTTGTGGTTATTTGTGTGTTAATTTTCAGTGGGCCAACATGAAGCTGAATGCCTTCTTTATTTGTAACAAGAGGCCTTGTCTTTGTTGACAACAGTGTGCACAAGCACACACTTTGGCTAGAGACGTTCCAAAAGGCCGAAGGTAACTAGGAAGTGAGTCTTTCAATGCAGTTTCTGTATATTATTCGCACCTATGAAAAACTGGACTAATTGGAACCCTTTCTCATGTAATTAGTGTGTTTGCATTGCAACGACATTCAAGTATCAATGTTGCATTATGTGAAAATATATGGTGTGTTTCTTTTAATACAATGTTGTCATGAATGTTGTATTATGTGAATGCATTTTGAATGCATGATAATTAACACAGATTCGCTTCTGAAAGACCCGTAATTATTATGAAAAGAAATGTTGTCTTTCATAACGAGAAAAACAACAACCAAATATATAAACCTTAAAAAAACTACAACGTTTCGTTACAATGTATAAGTTTGATGCCTTTGACAGCAGCTTTTATATCATCTATGTAATGATTTTGATCCAAAGAAGACGACCAACAAACATGTTTGCACCTATAATGGATGCTTTTGCTGTCATCATAATACTCATTACCTTAATGGCAGAAGAGCCTTGTTTGCCATTACCGAGAGATCGTCTCGTCCCAAATCGTAGAGTATACACACAAAAAAATGTCTACTTATTTCCATTTGGCCAAAAATGTGAAAGCTTTCACTTAGTATGATGAATATTCAGCAGCTAACAACGCCAAATTTCTTCTGAGGCATAGGAATTTACGTGTGTGTGTCCGTGTGCGGAAGAGAAAGACTATGAACACGTTTTGGTGTACAAAGTAAGTGATGGAGATGCTTACATTTAAAGGTTTATGAAAAAATAAATACTCTCAAACTCGCCTTTATTTGATTTTGCTTCATCTGCGTCTAGGTAATATGGAATGTAAGAGAGATAAACCAGTGTTTCTATTGAAATGTCTTCTCCCGTTTCATTCCTTTCTACTGGAAGTATACTTCGTATATATTTTGGAGCGTTTGTCACTTTCGCTAACCCTGCTAACGGAGAAACCAGAAATGTCAGCATTGTAATTGTTTGCAATTATTTTCATCCTTCTAACGTAAATGAGAGTGAGGTTTAAACATTCAAACTCTATCCACGATCGATATAATTTATGTGCTTTGCTCGACAATTTACCGCTTACTACTGCTACAGCGCGTGTGACGGTTAAAACACTACAGTCCCATGGTGTTCTTTGAGATGAATTAATCGACAGCTATTACAATCAATTACGATAGCAGAACAATGCCAGGGCTGAAATGTCCAGAAATGTATAGCTGATGGTCAGGTAATAGATCTTTCCTTACGTATTTGCAATACAGAGGTGCTGGATTCAATTAGAAACGGTTGGAAATGAAATACAAACTGTGTGAAAATAGCACTCTTGAGAATTTCCTGATGTATCGGTGCGCCGTTTGGAAACAAACGTGAGCATCTGAAGGGAAACTGATTTGTTATAGCTTTCAAGGTTATTTTATTTATTTCGACAATTCGACAAGTTGTTTTTCACATGATTGTATGTAAGGTATCACATTGAGGAGTTTTACACATTTCCTCTAAAAATTCACACAACGAAAAGATTCAGAACAGCTTAAAGGATTATTATCAACTTTTCAAAAATCGAAATACTTAAAATCATTACACACAAAAAAGAGATCGTTAAAAGCTCTATATTAACGCCACCGTTTGGAAGACTTTCACCTTTATCACAATCTGATACACAAGATACAAAGCGAATCTTCAACTTACCCTTGACTAAGCGCACGGTTTCGGAAACAATGCAACCAGATCGTGCTCAAACACCTCCAACATCCTGTCCGCCGGTAGCCGCTCCGGTGCGGCCCCACAGTACCGCGCCACAATAGCAGCTTCGTTTTTATCATAACTTCTCTTCCCTCATTCTAGCGGTGCTCCTTTGTTATTTGTTAAAATTTTCCAGCCAACGGACAAAATGGGATATTTTTTGATTAAAATTAGTCATGCGTATAAAATATCAACACAAAATTCTATGGCGCATATCAGCCGCTTGTCCAGGTCGTCCTGTTCGCTTGAACAATTGTGTAGGTTTTGTGATTTTTTTGTATGCTTTGTTGTGTGTGTGTGTTTTTTTATATTCAGATTTTATATGTACGTATACATGTCCATGGATTTTGCTCAGCGCCGGACACCAAAGCTGTTCGAAGGGATGATAAAGCCCGCTCTGCGGTACGAACGTTTCGTACGGCTTGGCGTGTACAATGAACGGAATCGAAATAGACTGGGTGCTGGGTCCAACTGCTGCCCCATCAATGGCAAGGGATGTCCAAATTGGATCGCCCAGTCAGTCGGATGGATATCTGTTCGCATTTTTTTGTTTCCCTGACCATCGGATAAGATGCTGAGAATTGTATCTGCATGGAAAATGGAATAAGTTTGTTTCTTCGCTAAAAATAGAATGTGAATGTAAACGATAAAATGGATGCCATTGTATATGGAATGAAATCCTAAAAAGTTGTTATAATTTTGAACTGTGGCCGCATAATGAATTATGTTTTTGTTTCTAGCTTGCTCTTAGTCACAAAACAATAATAAATTCTGCTTAAGAAAACCCTTTCTATACATAATGGATCAAATCTTGCACGGCCTTTTAGAAATCATCTTGTTTTCCGTTCAACCACCGAGTTTCTTTTGCATTCATTCTAAAAGCATTTTAGTACTTAATTAACTCTTTTTATTGACATATTTTACAATAGTTTATATCTTAATATTTATACTATGCTACTTACTCGTTAACAAATTTTCACCGAATATTGCACTAGAACCAGAAGTCAGCAATCATTCTCTGACAATGATGTACATGTTGTAGTCAGCAACGGTGAAACATTTCAACTCCCGTCGGCATAATCAATCTAACTAGCAGCACAGTAACCTGGCAACAATCTGAACAGGGTAGGCGTGTCTTTGTGTACTTGTGTATGGCATGAAGTACAGATTGCCGACGGCTTGTAGAACTCTAGGATGTGATATTCAGCAAACACAACATACTGAATACTTAGATCTTACACAGCTCCAAGATGGCTTCAAAAGCGTAGATTCGCTGTCCCACCGAACTGTTTCTAATGAACCCCTGACCCAATACAATTTACGTAATATTGTTCACAAAGTATTATTTTGTTAGTGAAATCTTAGCGACAATTGTCTGCATAGAAATTTCGGCGTAGAATTGGTATAGAAATAACACAAACAAAAACTGCAAAAGAATTCGCCATAAATTGCCGGCTGATACCGGTTTGCCAGAAGAATCTGGATCGAAATCATCTGTAACTGCTGGGGTATGAAAATTTATGTCTAAATCTCTCTGGTGCGGAAGATTGGACTCACGTGGAGGCGCTGATCCGTTCGACACGATCATTCACGAGCGCAGCGTATCCTCCATCCGTGCCCGATGTCCTTGCCCTTGCCCGGCTCCATGCATCTGCTCCATCCACGGGCCGAATTCGAACGGACCCGGTCGCTCGATACCCGATGCCATCTAGACCGTAAAGGGAATAGATTTGGTACAGTCTACTAATCAGCGACCCGGGTTACACTAAAGGAAGGCTTTTGCCGTCGTCTCGTTTCCTCCTCCTGGGGCCATTCGCGGCACGATCCTAGGACCTAGGTGTGATGGATGGTGGTAGGCAAGGACTTCACGTTTCTGGGCCAGTTTCAATGTCTGTGGTGGATGGTTTTTTTTTCTTCCTTTCATTTTTGGTTGTGTGCTTATTTCGTTTGCTTTGTGGTCGCCCAAAGTGAGTGAGAGAGAGAATTCCCAGGCAAGATGATGGTCATTTTATATGATTTCATTCGAGCTTAGAACAATCATCAGGACAATGACGATGATGATGACGATGCCGGAGTCCAGTGCGCGCGCAGTCAAATTTTCCAGTCTGACTCCCATTTTTCCGACTGACGCGCATCGGGTTACGCCTCAACGAACCGGAAGAAAATCGTCATCCCCAGACAGTGTACTAACACACCGACGGAGGGTTGTGCGCGAGTCTGTCAGACGCGAATGTGAGTTGTCCGACCAGTTGAGGTAGTGAGTAGGTGGTGGTGGTGGTGGGACTATGTTGCTTCAGCTATCCGGCACTGGAAATCAGCTCCCTGGCGTGTAGAGATGGAGCCTGAACCGGGTTGGACCATGCGCACCACAGTTGAGGGACCCTTTTTTCGACAACCCGTCCTATTATTGCACGGTTGAAGAAACCATGTGAATCTACTGGAGTTGAAAGTTTTGCCATCGTGTGCGAGCTGTGCCTCGTTGCCAAGGGGAGGGCTGGGAAGAGCGAAAGGCCCCTTTGGTACAACTTGCAGTCTGTACATTCCAGTGCTGGTACACCGTGCGGTCGTGGTCAGTTCGACGATACGCTATGCACGCACGCTCTGGGTTTAGGTTAGGTACCAACGGGGCAGTTCCGGCAAAACTGCGCGAAAAAACGTACCACTCTGGGAGTCGGATATTTCCAATCCGGTCGAGTGACAGACGAGCCTCGAATGGTTGGCTGGGTTCACGTGTAGTATTGGGCTTTTTTGTAGTTTTTATTCCAATGCTGCGTCCGGTAGCGGATGAACGCTATTTAGTTGGATAAGGTAATGCAGTTCGCACTTTGCACGAGCTTTTGTTGAAAATTGTATACGAAAGAACGAGAAAGCTTACTACAGTGGCGAGTGCATGTTTGATTTTCGGATAAATTGATTATCACACGCAAGAGTGCACTACTTTCAACCTGTTTGCTGGATTCCGGTCGAAGGGGAGGAGATTTGTAATGTGATGGAAATAATTTGAAATAATTATTCGGTTCAATTTTAGGTCAGGGTCAGAGCAGCGTTTTAGAAAGTGATGATATATCCATGCAGACACAACTCACATTCATAGTTGAAATGCTTCGTAACGTCGTGTCCTTTAAAGCCTAGAACTATGAGTGTGCAAGTAAAATAGGAAAGTAAAACCATAATTAAGTATTTAAAGCATTTTACAACACAGTAATAATTAGCATAGATATCTTAGATCTTTAATTAGAATAGATATAATTCAATCAAAAGCAATGATTTTTGTCCGGCAATTTCACACAATGAGCTTAACAATTAGATAAAATGCCAGTAAAATGTTTATAAATCAAATCGCCACTTCATGATGCAATCTTTCCATTTCCCCATGTGACGACGAATGATAATTTAAATTACGAAACCCTCTTCCAATCGAGCGATATTGATTGCGAAATGGAAATCCCGTTTTGCAAGATGCATTGATTTATGGAATACACGTAGCTGCCTACGAAAGGTAATCTTTTATCGACACAATATAAGAATCAGTGTCAATCAAACATACTTTCCAGTAAAGTTTAACAAACAAACTCTCAACAACGATCAAATTCTCGACACGTTTTTGTTATCTGTGTCTGAGACTGCTTTACTTTTCGTCCCCATCGCATTTCAATAAAAGAAAAGGTACCGAAGACACTGATGAGAGATGAATAAAAAATAAGATTCCCCTGCCCTGCAGCTTACAATGGCTGGAAAATTATTGTTTGTGTGTTGTGGCCGGGTGGTTAAACTGGGCTGCTGGCTGTCCTTCCCAGCGAGTTCAGAGGGCGGAACAGAGCTCGTCTTCACTTTCGAAACGATTCAAACACGAACGAGAATACCATCGGTGTGAACGGACCAGGCTGGGCTATTGCGGTTTTCCTGCTCGGCATGGGTGTTGTGCTTGCTTCAGCCTACCTCTACCCCCATTGTAGAGTAGTCAAGATCTTCCCCACCAACCAGCAGCGCAGTGCACCGTGCACAGACAACATTTTGAGAGGGGAAAGGGAACGGAACCAACTGGCAAGGGGATGGGGGGGTGAGTTAGCACATGGAAAAGTGGCGTGGAAAATATTTTCCAGCACGCCCATCCGTGCGCGAACAAAATCATTCGCCGTAAGAGCGAGACACCGTGACCATGCTGTTCGTGCTGCGTGAAGCGCAAGGATCGAACGGCCCTGATGGAGGCGCGAGAAGGGAGAAGAGCGAGAGGTTGGAGAGAGTCAGTGGAAGTACGCTTTTCACTCTGTCGCGCAACTGTGTCGGATTTTCAGTTCGAGTGCGTCCGGAACATCCGACCGGTGGGTTAACATTACATAAACATACCCTGACAGCGCCAGTGGAACCGAGCGCCATGTGCCAGCGCACCCGAGTATCTTCCACTCTGCATGATTCTCCTGTTGCGATGCGAAAATCCACTAAAAGTCAACGGGCAAGTATGAGTAACTTCTATGTGTCTATGTGTATGTGTTTTGGAGAACGAGAAAGAGAGCGAGAGATATGCCACTGGAAAGAGACGGAGTACAGATTCTAATAAATAAAAAAAAACAGCCAACCACCTGGGGAATCTACTCCAAGGGACCAAAGTGGGACCATCATCGTCCTTTGCCATGGGCGCCGCAGTTCGGGCGTTCGGGTTGCGATCGTTCGGGCCCTGCTCGGCACAACACATGGAACCAGCCATCCATACATAAACAAGCATCGCGCCTGAGCATGCAACATATATCTCCAGATTTTCTATGTGAGTAAGCCCGGAGTTACTCATACAAAAAGAAATTGTTGCGCTTTCACTTTGGCGAGCACGAAGCGGAAACTCATCATGTCCGCAAACTCGCCAAACTCTGCCACCACGGCAGCATCCCCCTTCCCTTCCGCCAGCTGGATGTTCCCCTCCATCATCGATCCAGTTCATGCTGGTATGCTGCCAGCAGCCTCTCCTTTCTGGTGTGCTGCAGAATGTTCATTTGTGCACACTCCCACTGCTTTTTACCTTCGTGGGCAACACGCAAGCTGTGGTTTCTGCGCAATGGCAGTGCACGCACACAACCAGAGGCGTACAGAGGTAGACGCGGACCAGATAGGCAGGTCAGGGATCCCCATCCTGCTGACTCTCCGGTGTTTGCATGTGTTTGTGGTCTGGCGTAGGACACATACCAAAAAAAGCATAAGCCATTCATTCAATTTTATCGCTCCCACCGTCATCGTTTTGGGGAGGATGCCCGCAGTTATGTATTTGTGAGCAGCTCAGGCAACAGAACTGTGCACAAAGGGTCTCCCTCAATGGTGGAAGCAGTGAAAGGAGAATTGAGCGACGAAAAGGACGGAATGGCACGCTGGTGAACCAATACCATTGAGCGGGCCACTTCGTTATGTGCTCGCTGATGTGTGCTGTTTTGAACTGGAACCGCCCATCCGGAAAATAATTTTAAATCACATACACAGAGCCACAGAGCTCCATCATCATCTCGTTCGATAGCACCGTCTCGTTCGTGAAGCGTACTTTCACTCGGGATGCCCAAGTGCCTTCATAGGATAGGCTCCTCGGATTGGTACGGTGGATCCGCACTGCTCCGAAAGACTGCTTTTCCGACAACATCATTTGTTTGTTTGTCTTTCTCTTCCCAGCCTTAAGGTGAAGGAAAAGGCTTTTCGATATGCTGCAGTGATAGTAGCTTACGCGTTCGTTCGTTCAATACAGTAACTGGCAAGGAAGCGATGAACCAATGTTGGTTCAAAGGCTCGGCATGCCGTTGTACGTGGTATGAAAACAGGATACATCGGCCCAAAACGCCGACGGGGTAGTTGTTTTTCTCAGGTTGAGCCTAATATTACATTCCGTGGAACGAATTTAGGCCGATTAATAAAGAAACATAACGACTCACGACAAACAAAAAATCATCAGAGCTTAGTCAGTTTCATTTCCCAGTGTTTAATAGAGCCTGGATCGGTTTTGAAACAAAATTTCGACTTCCACGGCTGAATCAGACCTAGAATTTTAATATTAAAAGTTGTAACAAACATATACCGTGTAGGAAAGGTTATATCTCGAATCTTTATAAACTATATAAATAGTTAATTATCGTTATGAATGACTTTCCACTGGCAAAAATACGTTGAAGTGTAATTTGAATAATTGATTTATAGTAAACAAGTCAATAATAAACATCCGCCTACGGATAATCGACGTTCTACTGCAGTTCAAATACATGATATTCGAGTTATCGACTTTTCAACTTTGGTTGTAAACTATGTATTGACAGATGATCGACATACGACTTCGGTCGAAAATAGAGTCGTATGTCGGGGGTCACCTGTATTTTACGGTTAGCAACATTGGCTGAATCGAGTCAACGTCAAACCAAGACATGGTTTTCAAAATATAAAAAATATGTATTATTTTAATTATGTTGCGAACTATTTACTTTCAACTGTAATGTTCAAACAAACAGAATTTAAATTTTTACATTTGAACTCGGAATTTACATTTGAACTCGATTTACATTGTTTATCCCAAAAATTAGTGTCTTTATATTTGTGAACCACGAACTCTGTCCTAAAAGTAAATATTATGCAGTGCTGCTTTCACCATTTCTAAATAAACGAATTATGCATCAAAGCCTGTGTAAATTCAACGCTTACAAAACCTACTTCTACACACTTCACACACGTTGTGACGCAATTTTCCTCGTGAGTTATTATTTGTTATATTATTTTTCCAACGCCACGTCTACGTCTTTTTTCGCGATATTTTCTACCCAATCGCCTCGTTTACCTATTGTTTGCTTTCCATGTGGTGTGATTTTTCCTTATTTTCTTCCATTCTCCAGGTATTTGAGTTTCTTGTTGTGTTTAACTCTTTTTTTATCTTGCGCGTTTTTTTTGCGCTCGTTGAGACCATACACGGTCGAAGATTGTTTTTGCCGTCGTCAGGATGTACTGGCAGCGTACGTGGGCGCCATTTGTAGGAGTGAATGTGGGAGTGTTTCCATTTTTCGTCTGCGTGAAACCTGCCGTTGTTGGTAGGCTGCTGTCAGCGGCTGCTTGCGGTGCGCTGATAGAAAATCCGAAGGGGAAATGAAGCGTAACCAGTGAAGAGTGCCGTTTTTCCAACTGACATTTATACGCATGACTGAATCCGCAGTCAAATCCTGGCGGCGGCGGCGGCGACGACGCATTTGTTCTCCCGGACCTTGCCTGATAAGGTGTGCCGTCTTGTTCTGACACAGGCCCTGGTGTGGCCTAACCCGGTCGCAAGCATGGGCAAGTGGGAACAAAAGGTTTGCGGAGATCACACATGGCGTTGAAGCTGAGGCTGGTGGAGAAGCAGACACCGAGGAGTAATGCTCAGCAGAAAAGAAAAGCTGGTAAACAAAGATAGCGATGAACGGGAAAACGGATCGACAAGCTGCAGCCTCCCGTTTGTACCCATTGGTCGGTTCGACTAGCGCCGGGCTTTTGCTTCCCCTGGGTGTAAAACGGAATTCTCACATTTTTGGTCAGCGCCGTCGTCATGCCGGCTCGCGCACCATAGCCTGTATCCGAAAACTGATAAGGACGGTTACGGTTGGTTGGAAATATTAGACAAACACGCGCACAGCGAATAGCATCGCAGACTACTCGTGGGTGAGGTGAAAAGTACAAGCAAGGAGAGCTTCTTTTACTGTAGTGGAAAACTAAAATGGCGAATGCGCTCGTTTCGTACTAAGTATCATCATAGCCGATGAAGGTAGTACCAGTGGCGCATAAGATTTGTATTATAATGATCATCTTGAAATGCATTGCTTAGCGATTGAAAGTTTACGCTATAATTAATAAATGTAATGTTACTGTAAAACTGAAATTGATTTACAACTAAAATTTAAAATAAATTGTTGTGAAAAAGGCTTCTTCTTCTTTGGCTCAACAACCAATGTCGGTCAAGGCCTGCCTGTACCCACTTGTGGGCTTAGGCTTTCAGTGACTAATTGATTCCCCCCCATAGCAGGATAGTCAGTCCTACGTATGGCGGCGCGGTCTATTTGGGGATTGAACCCATGACGGGCATGTTGTTAAGTCGTACGAGTGACGACTGTACTACGAGACTGGCTCAAAAAAAAGGCTTGCTACTATAAAATTGAACAGTGGCTCAACTTTCAGCATGTAATTCGTTTCAGCAGGACTAGGAAAACAATTTATAAGCTATTAATAATGTTTATCTGAACTCAACCGGCATTAAGAAACGTTTCTACATTAGCTAGCATTTCACTTCCACGGGACCGCTGCATTCCACGTGTCATCAATCGTTGAACCAATGCAATAATGATTCATTTATTATACATTAAGATATTATCAACATCATCATCATCATCGTCGTCGTCAGATTTATCCGTTTTCGGTTTCATCACTTTTATTCGTTCCCCTTTGCCATATTCCCCTTATAATCTTGCAGAATTCACACAGCCCTTCAAATCGGGAGCAGCAACAACGCCGCATGAATGGAACACATGCAGGAAAGAGTTTATGTCGACTGTGCGCGATACGGGGCGGATGGAACCACAAGTAGGACTGTCCAACGGCAATCGCTGCCGAGTGTAGTGCTGGATGATCGAAAAATTTCCGCTCCGCTAGCAGCAGGGAAAATTTGTAAATTCAATAACGATTGTCTCGACACGTGACCGCATTCTTTTCTTCGTGCAGCGCACCACCGCCCAGCGGAAATGCGTACTTGCTGTGCGAATGTCTCGAACGATGGTCGTTTTTGTCCGGTCACCCTACCCTACATTTTTGGTTTAGCTTCTCTCAATCTCTCAAATTTCGAATCTCCGAAGGCGACGGGGTGTATGTAGTATCCATTCAGTAAAGCTGATGGCATAAGCCTGCGACGGTGGCAACAAGATGCTTTTGCATCCGGATTGTTGAGAGTTGGTACCACTTGTTATAACAAAAAGAAAAGCTGCACATATCCGGACAAGTCAATGAATCAATGATCGGTTGAGTAGGACACAGTCCTTATTCAAAACATTCCTTTATTTAATTTATATAGCTATTTCTATGCCACTGTCCTGGTACAAGTGGCATACATAGTCATCAAACCATCTTTGTGTTAATCATTCGAAAGAAATAGATTAAAAACTGTTTGTACACCGACTGCAGGGATAAGTTCTGTAGAGTCAATTACAGAGCTAATGTTGCATAAATCATACTTACTCGAGACACTTTAGCTAATCACAGAAACATGCTTGAACTAGGAAAAAATCACACCACGAAACGTTACACTACCAAAAACCAATTGAACACGCAAATCCATCGGACATACATAAACCTGTCAGAAGCAACAAGATTAATATGCATTAATCCTTCACCGGCACACTAGTTACTTCTCTTGCCCTTTTGCTCCATTGTCTATGCAAGCAGCTAGCGTTTGATGACAAGCTAGCGTCCGATAAAATCGTTACGTTGCAGATGCATAAATTTGCATAAACTGACAAACATGCAGATTCTGATCATCAATTATAGAGTCAACATTCAACGGACTTTACTGGCTCGTCCGATGGGAGAATCGAGCAAATGTATCTTCAAACTCGTGGTAATAGACAATATATTTAAGAACGTATAAACACGTGTTTCTCATATTAATTAACCACGCTTTACTTAGCTTTATTTCGCTTACAGTACGTGTCCCAACATTCGAGTGCGTTATAGAAGAAATCAATATAAAATACTAACTAAACTATCTTGTGTGTGTGTGTGTGTTTATTCCACCGACTACCAATAAACGTCTAATGTAACTTAAGTGATTATTCAGATTTTACGCTGAATGCTGAATCGTGTTGCTAAAGATTAACGTATCTCAAAACAATCTCAGTCAATATGTGTCAACTTTTTTCATTATCAAGTATGGCCTTTAAATAATTTAATAATTGTTTAGTCCTATTAGTACTTTCAATCTGTTCTCTATTTCAAAGTAATGTATTTGACACGTTTCTATTGCCATATTGAATGTTAAATATTTAAACATTGTTGCAAAGGCACACTTTGAAGTTTGATCTTTTTAAATATATTTATTCGTTGAGTTGAAGCACTCAGTTCGTGCGATTAATTTGATGTATAAATGAATTCCTAGAACATACCTTTCATCTAATTTTAAGTTACAACAAATAGACAAAGCTACACCGAAAGCTTACTTAACCGAAGTATGTGAGATTGATAAAAAAAAAAATGTAATGAGTTAATATTATAGAATCCAGTCAATATGATCAAAGGATAGTTTTTTTTTTATTCAAGAAAAAATGCTGCAGTGTTTAGAATTGCCAACATATATATTTTATATATGTGGGGAAAGTGTGGGGTTTAAAGTTAAATAACAACGACTAAGTAGTTGCGTAATATGTGAATTCTTATATCTGATGCAAGTGTCACTTATTGCAATTCGAATCTCTTAAAAAATACTGATAATCTAAGAAAAATCCCACTAAACGTATCGCCGTACGCCTTTTTTGCAAACAGCTCGAATGGTAATGTACATAGCAATGAAAACTAAGAAGAGAAAAAAAAAACATTTCACCAATATTCCCATCAACACTTATCGTATAAAGCCGTTCCCGAAAAGCTGACAGCTATCGAAATATTTCGTTTTATGCGTATGTTCAATCTCTTCTACCTTTACCCTTCGCAACAGTGTATACTGCTGTCAGATTAACATTCAGCAGGGAGGGTAATTAAGGAGAAAAATGTCGTTTTTTATCAATTCTGACGGTCGACCTACAATCTTGCTCCTGGGAATAGGACAACATTGAGTCCATCATTGCAAATCCTAAGGTGTGTTCGACTGGAGAACTATATAAAATGGGACATCTTTTGATGCAGGTTACACGCAATGGTCAAGACAGCCCAATCGTTCTGCTGACAAACCTTTTTTTACTTTTTGTATACACTAGTAATATACGTAGTTTGTACCGTTATATGTATGTTTCAATATTTTGCAATGAATCACATTACTTAAAACTTATTCGCTTACCAATTTATGGTACATCATCTGCAATATTTATAGCTTCAAATCCAAATATTTCCTGCAAATATCTTCAGTAGAATGGTTTGCCCCTAAAAACTCCGGTGAGGATTTAAAGATTTGCGCGTGGATAAATTGTCAAGCGGAGCCTATTCTAGTCAGTCAATCAATCCGTCTGGTGCGGTGATGAAAGATAAGAATTTTCTCCTGGCATACGAACGAAAGTCCTGCCATTCTAAAACTACATGACCACCCACGATGACACACTGATTCTGCGAAGGGAGGTTTGTTTACATCCATCTAGCACAGAAGACAACTACTGACGGTGGCACAAGTACCTTCGAATTATTCATGAGATGTTTGATATCAGACAAACGTGCCAGGCGTAGACAGATGCTTGACACGGAGGGAAACAAATATGAAACAGCGATAACGCCGTCCATCATGATTATCTGAACGTAGACCATAATCCATCGGTTACCAAAGTGCAACAACTTCATGTGCTTCACTGTATGGTCTATGTTTCGCTGAAAGAACAGTGATGTGTGTAATTTGATTCAATACTGTAATTACTAGTGTAATTAAAAGATTGTCGCAACATGCATTATGCTAGACATGTTAACAAATAATAGAAAATAATAATTGTTCAAATAAGAAAAACACGCTAGAATTTTCCAGAAAATTTTACAATCTTTTGCTTACTATAGCCTCAACTTTTCTTATACGTTAAAGGAAGCTACTGATTTCAACCAAGCATGCGGTCGCATGTCACATCATGTATCTATAGGTGTGTGTTCGCTTGGTCTGTTTGTGTACACCTGTCCCTAGACAGGCATTCGGGACATGAACTGTACGGTACTGTTCGATGTACTCATCTCAGTGGTCAGTTTCGGTATCCTGGCAGAATCGTCGGTTCCACCAGCCCCATCGCATACACCTGGCAACCACCGTTGCTCCAAAGACCATCCGAAGGCGTGGTCAAACAAGCGAAACCAAACCCATTTACATACACAGCAAACAAACATCGAACAACAGTAGCAACAACAATAATACCCTAAAACAGAAGTTCCACATTTTATGCTCTCTTGCCGTGGACGTGCTCTATTTTAGCTCCATGTTGGTGCTGTGCAAAACTCAAGGTTTAGAGAAACTTGCTCTCGTTGCTCGTTTGTTGGTGCCTGTGCTGCTTCATTGCAGTCCAAACTTATCGTCCAAATTTTCTACCAGAGTTCGGTACGATGTAAGCCAGTAACGTACACACACACGCTTACTATCTCTCTCTCTTTCTCTTGGAACACATACATAAAGCTTTTCATGTACGGCAAACAATGTTAAATCCTTCGATTTCTTAGCTAAAACTGTACAGAGATTGCTGGAGCATTCCGGTGTGACTAACTTTTTAAAGTTATCTTTAATTTTGCTTTTTATATTCTGATCCTGATAGATACAAATGGAACATGGACATGAAATTTGACCACTCTATTATAAAATTGGAGGGCCTGATGACAAAATGGGGGGCACCAGCTCCTACTGAACCGCGCAAGTTCTATTCCTACCTGTACTACCGCCCTGTAACATTTTCACAAATTTTGCTTGACTGTAATGCCTGCGCCTCGATAGTAAGTTTGTCTTTCCGCCTAGACAAGGGTATCTTGGTAGTACAAACCTTACGCAAACAAACAAACCCTACCGAAGCATCGGTCTCTTGCAGCTACCTTTTCTATCGCTTCCGTCTAGGAACGGGGCACTACAAACTGGTTTTATCTCACTGTTCCCAGTCTGGCTTGTTGGGGATGGTTACGAAAGTCTTTGCATACATACTACCCACAACACTGATAGCCTGGTAAGCAGACGCCGATACTCCTCCGTATAACAAGACACGTTGTTTTATGTTCGTTCTTGTTTATATGTTTATTTTTGAAGTTACTGAAGGCATGTAACATGCCTACAGCTGAAGGCTATAAGGCAGTGTTTCGGTGATACACGGTGCGTTGTTTGTGACAATATCGAAATACTCCCTGTATTGGTTGTCGATGTGCTTCCATACGCAATGAGATGCAAATAATGCGCATATCTTCTCCAAGGTTAGAGTGTCAGGTTTAAATGTCTTCTACGATGGTCGGTGTACAACCTGGAGGGTGTTTTCCACCATAAGTGTAGTAAAAAATACATTAGATGCATTACCAACAAATTTGTTAACATAGCAAACACTACCAAAATAACCGAGCATTTTGAGAAGAGAGTTCCAACAGTTTTATGTTATTCGTCGGAACAAACTGTGTGGAACCTAAGCTGTACTTCCAACTAATGTCTCGATGTGGAGTTTTTGCTGAAACTCACAAAATAATCTTGTAAGCAGCAATGTTTTCACCATATTTGAGTGACATTAGTTGAAAAGTGTCATGTTTGAGCTAAAACAATTTAATCCCTTTCTTTCCTGAGAAAGATTCTTACAGTTCTTTATTCATCATTTTAATTCTTTCATGTTCTTAAATTTTCGCCTTAACTATTGTAGTTTTTTTCTCTCAAATATATGAAATTGCACACACGGCACAGAAATTGATGTGGGAATTCAATAAATGAGTTTTAATTAATGAATAAATAAATAAGAATAAAGAAAAACATATCACTAATCTCACAATGTTTCCACAGACACAGATTGGGAAACATCGGTACTCCGGTATAAATTATAATCATCAATAAATCCCAGGTTATTTCGAACCATCGAGTTCCAATATTTATATTTTACTCAACTCCCCATCAACTAATCACAATGTAAACAAAAAATTGCATTCCCTCAGCCCTAAAAGTAAAATAACTTACCAAATCCGCTTATACCATAGTCATGTCATTTATTTTTCTTGCACTCGTCGCACTGATGGCCGTTTTAATACGCCCATGAGTGTGTAACAGTCTACTATGGAAAACGTACCTAGTATCTGTGTAACGAACGTTGTTGCATTAAAAATAGGCATTCACCATATTGTCCATTGTGTTCGTTTCGTGCTGCACTAAGCTTCGATGATCAATTTTCATTTTTGCATCTTTCCTTTTTTCCAGTGCAGCATTTGCAGTTGCTCTTCTCAATGCACTGGGAGCGGTTGTTAATGCTGCGCTGTGGCAAGCAAGCGAGCCTGAGCAAGGATACAGGCTCGGTAGCACAAATGAACGGACTCGAGCCAAACAGCAAACGACACACTGTGCGCCATTTTTCATGCAATTGTTCCATCTTTTCACGAAGAGATGGACCAAGGGCACAAGGATATTGGTGGAATAATGATACACATGCAGATGCGATCGGTTTCTTTTTGTTCGATCGCTCCATTGTGATAGTCTGTGTATGACGCCGGATATCCGCTGCCCTGTGGGATGAAGTGTGCCGTATGGTGATGCCATTGGGTTGCATTTAACCGCTAGCAGAAGCAGGTCTGATCAGTGTGTGAACTGAGCAGGGCTGAGTGAAGGCGTCAAGGGAAGGGGGGAGGGGGGGGGGCTCAAATCCGGAATCAATATCGTATACCGAACGAACCAACATAAAGGATTATCTGGAAGGATATTCCTGCAATATATTCTATGTTTTATTTTTTCCAGCTTTGGCTGCTGTTTACCGCGGGTTGGCATTGTATGCAGCAATGCAATTTCCATCGCGTTTCAATCCTGCTTACTGACGTTTGTTTTACTTTTTGTTGGGCCATTGGGCTGCACTTTTCACATAATAGTCCTGCAAACAGATTTTTTTTTCAAATTCCATAATCATCGTT
This sequence comes from Anopheles gambiae, assembly GCF_943734735.2. Taxonomy (NCBI): domain Eukaryota; kingdom Metazoa; phylum Arthropoda; class Insecta; order Diptera; family Culicidae; genus Anopheles; species Anopheles gambiae. The sequence continues at coordinate 67,311,717 of NC_064601.1, read as the reverse complement.
TCACTTTAAACAGCCCCCATTACGGAACAATTTCAACACAACTTAATGATACTGTATAGTAAGAGTATTTCGCAAACCGCTTCAATCATTCGAGAATGAGATCCGCACGGTTCAACGATCGCTGTAGTAGCTCATTTGGCGAAAAGCAGATTTAATACAGCACAAAGGAAGAACGCACGCCTCTAAACCCAACTGCTCGGTAATCGTTCCCGAAACAAGGCTAAGCCGTGAAGCTGTAAGTTTATTGATATTTTTAATTTGTTTTAAAACATTTCATTCTCCCTTCGAGCGTAAATTGTTGTGCCGTGCATGTGCTTGCTGCTTTGCATCCCGGTCCGAGTCCGTTTTGAAACCTCGCCACGGCCTGTGACGAGGTGCGCAAAAGCCAGCCAGGATGGGAGGTCATGGTTATGCGCGGTGGAAATATTACCAAAGAGATCAAAGGCGAACCGGAAAATCAAAGGCATTTCGTTTTATACTGCTCGCTCAAATTGCTCCTTAAGGACCGGTACGCTGGCAATGACGACGTCGGCAACCTGTTTCACCGTTTCCCCGCCATTTTAGGACTACAGTATCTACAAGGGCTCTTTTAAACGAGCGTACCATACCGCCCACCGGCATCGCTTTCTGCCCGGGACAACCGGGGGTGCTGTTGTGGAGTTTGGACCATGATTCATATACCGGGGAGGATCGTTAAATGCGTACAATCTCGTTATGAATGTTCAAAGTTTTCCATACGAACGCCGGGTAACTGTGCTACAGCTACTGCTTCTGCTGCTACTGATGATGATGCTGATAGTGTTGTTGTTGTTGTTGTTGTTGATGATGATGATGGTGAGCTTTAGGAACCACTCCTCTGTTCGTTGCTCAGATCGGACTGTGCAAAAGGACGAACGCGCGATGGTTTACCCAAAGCACTACGTCTCCCGGTCCCGTCTTTACAGGAGTGTGCGAGTGAGCTCGTTTGTCCTTTGTGTTGCTGTTTCCTGTTTATGTTATCCCATTAAATTTTATGATTGATGTTGTCGCTGTTGTCTACACGATGACAGACGCCGTCTTGCGCAGGGCATTGGTCGATTGGTCGGTTGGATAACTATCCTAACGCTACTCGTCTTTGTGCTTGGAACAGTTTTGATTTCCGCGAACGGGCAAGCTCGATCGATTGATCGACCTTATGTTTGACATTTTTGTTCAATAGAGGTAACAAAACTGTGGCTGTGAAAGTTAAACATACGGCCGTAAGGTATATTAAATAATGTAAAAGGTTAGCTTGCGAGAAACGATGACAAATCCAATAAGAACCTTACCGTTCTTTCGGTACAAAGATGTCATTTTTTAATGATTTCCTTTTATAGGCTTCGTGATTGAGTTTGTGTTAATAAATAGTCTCATATGTATTTTTTCAAATATTAATATTCGTAAGCAACCATACTACTGAAAAAGCTTGAACGACGATGCTGGTTGTGCAATATAGTTTGTGTCGCTTTAATTCCACCTCCAACACACCATTCATGTAATGGTGGAAAAGAGCCACCGGGGTAGCTACAGGCACAGAACGGTAGCAATCGGATCGGATTAAATTGAAATACCTCAACCCTCTCGTACCAGCGCCGCTGCGTACCAGCGCTCGTCTGCATGCCTGTACGCAAATGCCCTGCAACGATGCGCGCTCATCATGCATACGCATATTCCCGCTGATTGCGATCAGAAGTGAAATGAATTACATGGTATTATATTAATAAATCGAGTTGTAAACAAATAACGAAAATATTTATGCCATTTAAATATATTATTCAAATTTGCTACCGCACTGTGCAGCACCATGCAGCGAGTGGCGTATTCGTGCATTCGTCAGGCACAATGAGGGGGCGCCGGCTGCAGCATGGTACACGCGGGGCGAAGCACACAGACACGCTGTGAGAAAATATTTATCGTACCATTTGGATGCACCCTGTCTCAATGTTGGCCGATGATATGCTGATACCTACCGCGCCAAAGTGCATTTGCCAGTCCCGGGTTGCAATGAGTGGTACATATTGTTATGCTTAAAAACCGGCAGGAAAGCTTTTGCGATTGATAGACAGCCGTGCGGAGGGTGAAACGGGAATACGCACTGCAGGTGGAGGCGGAGAGAAGATTGGTTTTCAAACAAACCAATATCATTAAATGGCCCTCCCATTGGTGCGGGGCGGTGGGCCAGTTGGGGACACAAATTATGACTGCTTCAACATAATAATGTTGACATTAAAATTTTAAAACGACATAAACATATCTGACAGCTATTACGATTTAATATCGTTCTCGGATTTTACGCATCCATGATGCAATATCTATGATGAAAGCGGGGTCCTCGTCGATCGTTAAATGCTGCTACCATCCACGGAGCCCCATCCAGAGGCTGTTGGGCGGGAGGCAGAAACGGACGAACTCACCCATTCAGCGTACCGATTGGTGATGGCTATTGTATTTGCTGCTATCACCACATCAGCCAGTTGATTACTATGCCCGATCATAATTTTCATCCTCTGACAGGGATGTAAATGTACTCCGGGGCCCAGCCGGCCCAGCCGGTGTGCCTCTATTGTGGTTTATCGGTGCGAGTTGTGCATTTTATAGGCTGGAGAATGTTACAGTATAATTAATTCATAAAAGAGTCATTACGATGGAAAGCTATCTTTCATTCACTTGCTAAAGCCTTTGCGATCGATGGTGGTTGTTGGTTGAGAATTGTGCAATTTGATGAATAGAACAATTTCTGCGCTATAGTGTCCGATGATTGCAACTGTGTGTTGTTTTCGTACACAGCACACTAAATGTAATGCATTTGTTTTTATTGCATTTCAATGACTGTTGCAAATTAATCTGTTTGCGATCCAATTATAATGAATGTAGCTGAACTCCGTTATAATGGGAAACAGTCGCCAATTATTTTTCTCGCTGATTTTCCAGTGCTTGTGTGCATTGTTAATGGTAGCAGAAAGAACCCAACACTACAAGTATTTAAAATAACTTTTTAATTGCCAAGCGATTGGATCAGTGCTTCAAATACTTAGCAGTAGCAAAAGCTTTGCATTGATCGAAGCGACATACAAATCGCAATAGGAAAAATGGTAATTCTTTCAAATCACCGTTAAGTCTTACAGTAACATGATCTTCTTCTTCTTCTTCTTTGGCTCAACAACCGTTGTCGGTCAAGGCCTGCCTGTACCACCTGTGGGCTTTGGCTTTCAGTGACTAATTGATTCCCCCCATACAAGGATAGTCAGTCCTACGTATGGCGGCACGGTCTATTTGGGGATTGAACCCATGACGTAACAGTAACATGATCACTTGTAAATTATAAACGTAAAATTTGATGAACAATAATCCTTTCTATTTAATTAGCAATAGTAACCAAAATCCAAACCAAAGCCACTCTTTGACAGGATGTTCCCATTAGTCGCCCTTACCCTTACGTGTAGTAAGATTTCGTAGCAGCAAACCTACAGCATATATTGAAGTAAAAGAACGGACAAGAACAAAAAAACCACTCGGCTCGGAAAAACAGCTTTTATCAAAAACTACTATTTCCTGCGTAGTTTTTGTAACAACCATTGGCAAACCTACACCTATTCACCGTTCTCTATGCGCAAGAAATCCCATCACGCGCTACTTCAGCTACCCAGTTCCATTTCCCAACACCTTCGCTGCCCACTGTTAACCCCAGGACCAAACGCGGCACCATCAGCCCGGTACCTTTTATCTACCCAAACCGGCGACCTATGCTCCTCCGTCCATGATCATCCAACACACGGGTGTTTTTGCAAATGGACGCCCGAACGAGGCGAGTTTATCATCGAGGTACCTTTATCTACCAGCACCCAAGCGTGGCACTAGTGGCCCGGAGCGAGCTAAAAACTAAACACACATCCTTTCATATCCTTGCGCGGTACCCGCCTCGGACGTCGGTACCTATAGAGGCCCGCTAGAATCTGCCAGCTAGCGTTGTACGACGTGCACGATATGGCGAGCACTTCCCCATAGGGTCATCCGGCATACCTCTCCCGCTGAAATGCTTCCTGCAGCCTGCTGAAAACTCTCTCCACACCCGTGATACTGGCATCCCAGTGTCCCTGCAGCGCTCGTTTATTTATATTTGCTACAACCGTATGGACGAACCATTTTTTAATATTTTTCCATAACGAGCTGAACTGAACAAACTGCCTTTTATGTGCGGCTTGTAGCATTGCAAACTTTATTGCATGGTCGAGGTAATAAAAAAGAGTACACCCAGTGCCGGTTGCAGACACACTCGCACACCCAGCTCCCAGCTGCCAGGGTTGATGTTATTTTCTATTTGATACTTTTCGTTGTCAGACAACACCGACTGCTCTTTTCCCCATGCAGCCTACACTATCCCACATAATTCGCATCTTTTTTTCAAGCACGATACTTGCTTTGCTACATCTTTGGGTCTTTTATGCTCTATCGCAGTCAACTGAAAGCAGCTGAAAGAAGGAGTATTGTGGTAAGAGCGGGTTGGAAGGGACCGACCATAGTTGATGTGTTTGTTTGCACGAGTCCGATTAGATTCAGCACTGGCGCTGAAGCTAGGTGCTATCGTTGCTGTGCGTTATACAGTGCAGTTATATAAAATAAAACACTGACTGCTCTTGGCAACTGCATTGATAATCTACCGAAGTTCGAAAAACATGATCTTCCATCATAACGCTTTATGTTTGAATAATATTTAATATGGATTTCTTCTTGTTTGGTGCATGTTTAATTTTTATTTAAAAATTTATATTGACACCAATTTTGAAATGAATCATCCGAAACTATTAACTCAAATGCAAAAGACTCAAACTTTACCTTAACATTATATTTTACCAATTATCTTTACATCGTTTGTATCATGTTTTACATCTTTTTGTTAGCTTTAATTTCAAATGATCATCAACATAGCGTTTCATCCTAAGATTTAGAAAAAAAACTTTAATATGATGCTCAGAAGATGTTTCATTGCAATATAAATTTATTGACAGAAAATGAAAACTTTCAGTACAGTCTGTTCCCGAGTTACGCGATTTGTGCGTTCCCGAGGAATCCGGGTAACTCAAACATCCTCGTGAGTCGAATTTCGCGGTTTTCGACCAAAATACAATTGGTTACTCGGTATTTTTAATTCAAATTAGTAATTTTACACACTGTGTCATTTGTATGCTACGATTGGTGCAAAATATTCTATTTTTTTTTTAACTAAATTAGGTGGATTAAATTTATTCACATAAAATGCAATTTATACTGTATGGGGCCTTTCTTAATCAAATTTTATTGATTTGATCTGAAATTTAGAAAACCGCGTATCTCCCAAAGTGGATTAAAAATATCAGGTGGTGGATAAGGGCCTTTGGGGGGTCGCCATAGTTGAGGGACATTACGTCATTTTAAAACCGTTAACCATTGGTTTCTGCTCACAAAGCTTAGCAAATTTCAGCAGATTTCTTTGTTATTATGTGCATTTTTGTGTGTCTATTGATTTTATCGAAAAATGAGATATATTAACAAAAGATTTGATGATTTGTTTATGCACGAAATTTAAAATCATGTGAGTAAGAGTTCTAATCTCACGTAAATTGTCCATACGGCTGGTAGATAATGAGGAATTAATGTGAAAATTGAAAAAAATATGATTTTTTAGTTTGTATCATCAAAAATGTCGAAAACACAATGAATTATAGAATAAATTCACGGAATAACGCTAAATAACACACTTTAATCTATGTTTTAATGTTAAATAAGAACTCACAAAGTCCAAAATATATTTTTAAAGAATATTTAATAGAAAAAATGGGGTAGATAAATTATATGAACAAATTTAATAAATGTAAACAAAGTTTGAATCCTGGGGACCTTACGTCAAGTGACGAATTGTCAAAATGCACTAGAGTCCACCACCTGATATTTTTAAATCCACCTTGGTATCTCCGCATCCGCGTATTTCGAGAACCGCGCAACTCGGAAACAGACTGTACCCTGAAATGATGAATACGTTTTTTCTTCATTTTAATATTAGGGATCATCCATAAATTATGTGAAGCAATTGTTAACCTGTTGTCCACAAAGTGTAACTAAATGTAACGCTTGAGAGTATTCCACTTGCCCCATAATCTATTGTCCGTCTTGGCTCAAATGACTGTTTGTCACAGTGAACCACAGTTTAGCACAAACCATACCCGCTTTACACCCATTTCCTGCTACAAAATTCCCACTCTGTGTCACCGAACTCCGATCCGTCAACTCTATCAGGAATCGTTTAAACAAATACCAAATGACGAAAAACACCATCCACCTTTCCAAACCGTCACGTACCCGATTTGTATGGCTGCTATTTTGCGGAAGCTGTCCATTGTGTGCAACACAAACAATACTAACAAAACAGGGGACCAAAGGCAACGCAATTGCACCACACGGGTGTGCAAAGTGCATTGTAAAAGTTTTGCCATTCAATATATTGGGTGTCAATGGGCACAAAATTGGCGCGTGCAAAATGCTCAAACACACAGCTGTGAGCGGGATTTTTTTTCCGTTGCGTTCGGGCTTTGAATGGTGGCATTGTTGTTATTTTTGTCACCATTTGTCCCTGCATGCTTGACGGATATTTTTTGTAATGCATTGATTTAGTTGCTTCTTGTTCGCCTTCTGGATCAAGCAAAATGTCATCCATTAATAAATGAATGGAAGCTATGCGCGGTACATTAATTACTCAATGATTTGATTGTTAGCTGTGCGGAAATGCATATTAATATGTTTGTTTGCCGCATATCCTTTGTCTTTTAGGATCTGTTCCCACTAGTGAAATCTCATATAATGACATTGGTTTTAGTTGAACGTGTGTGCCATGGGATGATCATTCGGTTTTCTATGTACATATTTCCATTTATTTGATAAGATTAGAGTCAATATTTTTGCTTCATTTTAATCTCTTGTACCCTTGTACTCACACACACACACACACTCACACACTTGCACACGTTTGATGATCACAAGATATATATGTAAATTAAACACATAATGTCCTATCTTCCACTCCATCCTGAAGCACCATTGTAGAGAGGAGTGGGCACTTAGTACCGAATTACAAGAGTTACTCGTAGCTGCATAAACAGACATTTGCTACAAACCCTGCAACATCGTAACTAAACAGTCCGGGAGAGGGGGAAAAAAAGTCAACAAGATCTACGGCGGGTTTTGATGATGGTGTACAGTTTGTACAATTCCCCCTTGTTTATAGCGTGCAAGGCTGCTTCTAACGAAACCCTAACGCAAAGGCCATGGAGAAAACCACTTGCTTTCACGCGGGGTGAGTGTTTTGGTTGCATGTATTAATAAACACATTTTCTCGAACACCCGATCGGGAACGGATGGGCAAGGTAGCTACGTATTAATAAAGACATTTGTTCCCGTTTTGCGAATGACAGCGTGGTACGCAAACCACTGACGTGGCCTGTGGTCGGCCTGGGAAAACTTGCGCCCGTCATCGCGCAAATCGTCTTGGTTGGTGCTTAATTACCATAAATTAAAAATTGATAATTCTGACGAAGGAAGGAAGAAGATGTGGTTAAAGCATTTTAATATGGTGTAATTTTTCAATACGACAAAGAGAAAGAGAAAGAGAGAGAGAGAGAGAGAGAGAGAGAGAGAGAGAATTCGATTTTTAAAGGTTTTGTTGGTGAAATATCGTACAAAAAGAAGCATTTAGCCTGTTTTAATTGGTTGTCGGTTTGAAATTTGTTGAAATGACAATATGACGATGCTTGTTCGTTTGATGTTACAATACTCAAACAACTCATTACAGGGTTTTCCAGGTGTTCTCATAGTTGTAGGACACTTTATTGACTGTGTCTAATGGAAAATGATCCTAATGTAATGGGAATTTGACTTTGTCAAATCCAATAGGAATTTCCAAGAAGTGTGCCCAAAAAAGGCGCCACGGAGTCCAATTACCATCATATGAAGTTCACTTCACATAAGAAATAGTTAAGGATGTGTCCCGCAACTATGAGAACCCCTGGAAAACCCTGTAATTTGAATTTCAATGTATGAATGAAATCGAAGTTACAAATAACTAGTGCCCTTTTAAGACTAATTACTCAATTTACTCAAAAGCTAGGCATTAATTTTGAAAAACTCTGACCTACGACTTATATTAAATTCTCATAATAATGAAAATCTGACCAGAATCATTTTCTAAATGCTTTCATGTACTACAATGGTCCATCAATCATCTTCTCGACATCGCATAAAGAATTCGACTAGAATCAAGTTCAAGTATATTAAACTCTTGAGCGTAGAAAGAGGGTATGGAGAGTAAATTAAAAATGAATAATATCATCCGACTGTTTATTTGGCAAAAACAACTCACACCCTCAAAATCAAGTCCTCGCCGAAACGAAAAGTGTGTGCGCGCTCCTCTTGCACCTCCCGGGGATTTTACTTCCAAAAGCGTTACTAATTGAATTTGCATACGGTGTTCCACAGCCACTTCGACATCAGTGGCAAGCACTGCTTGCTTTCCGAATGTCCTCCCTCAAACACACCAACACACACACACATACACTAACCGCTTCTGTGTCTTCTGCAACTACACCTGATCTTTCCCTTAGTTTCATTGAGTTCCAGAAGCAAACGTTCCTAGCATCGGGTCCTACCTCCTCCCGCGTCCGGGGCAGTATGCTCTCGCTCTCGTTTAAAGGGTACCCGAGGTTTGTTCCCGGGTTTTAGGCATCGCTCAAGCTACGGTACCACAAACAGCTACGGCAGTCCTTGACAGGCCCGGTTTGATATCGATTTCGGTGGACATGATGCGTAACGGTTGTTGGTCCTGCGCCGTCGGGCCATACGGTATGCTGTACGGGCTGGCCTGGCAAACGCTCTGCTTCGGGGGTGAAGTTGTGCTGCCGCAAAGGCCTCATAGACCGGGGCATTGCTTCGGCAATGCTTAAAGTTCTCACAAATCGTGGCATTCGAAACAGACGCCCGTGTCCCGGTGCTGGAGCTGCGAAATTCGTTTCCGCAAACGATGCGACCACCGCAAACCCCATGCCGCTTGCCGCCATAAATTCCGCACATTCTTGAAAGGTTACGTCCCCAGTAACCAAGGGAAATTTCGTTCGTTACGCAGTTATTTTGATACTACACGCGTTTTGATTCAGCGTGGAACTGAATGTAAAACTATTATGACATTCGAGTAAATTATTACTGTTAGAAATTCAATCCCTCTTAGCTCGTTCATCCGCAGGGAAGACATTGCATACATTTCCAAGTTTTACTTTAATGACAATCATGTACTGAAATCCTCCTTATCCCATCAGTTCAAGCTATTGGGTTGCCCTCTGTTTGGGTGTTTTTTTTTTTTGTCTTGCCTTTTTCCCTTCTTTTTCGTATCAACACGTTGCACAAGATTTATTGATTTCTTTAAAGCGAAGCAGTGCACCAAACTGTGGAACTGTGGGTGTCGCACAAAACGAAGGCAATATTTTAACCAACTTTCACTTCCAAGCGTGTTGTTGCGGTTTGTTCTAATATGAGTTTGGGGCAACAACAACAAAAAAATCTTCAAAACGGATGTGAACGTTCTATTTAGGTGAAATTTTGTCACACGTTGGTTGACAATTGCAATGCTGTGTTTGATAAATAGATTAATTTCAGTTTGTGCTGGTTTCAATTAATTTCAGGTGATACAATCAATGTACAGGATATTGTATGCATTACACACCGGATCGACAAGTATAGTGTAGCTTTGAGTCGAGCATACAGTGCAAACTATCTCATTTGCTGCAGTTTCATACTACAACTTATCAGCATGGGTCACATGAAAAATAAACGCCGTAATCAGGCAAAAGAGGCCGCTTTGCAAAGGGAGGAACGATTGCGCCGATTGGAAGAAATGGATCTGGAAAATATGGTATGTGTTTTTTTGGATAACTTTACAATGTTTCTCTTTCATTCTTTTTTTTTTTTGTACTTGGAATGGTGAATAATAGCTGTAAAAACCTTTTTCAGGGGCTCTCATAATTTTGGGACACTTTAGTCACTCATTCTCTTCTTGAAAATTCCTATAGAATTCCGGATGCGCCTGACCAAAAAGATGCCGTAGAGTTCATTTCCTATAGGAAATGGCCAAGAAAGTGTCCCAAAATTATTAGAACATGTGAAAAATCCTATAAGATAATAACAAACGACAATACCAGATTCTGTTCAGTTTTTAGAACGAAGTATCATAATTACAAAGCATTTATTGAGAAATGTTTTTCACAATCTGTACTTCTGCAGAGTACAAACCCTTGACCCTTTTAGTTTTTTTTTGCACTACAGTACCTTCCCGATTCGATTTGGCGCGTGTAACGCATAGAAGCAGAACAAAAGGATACGCCACGTGTCGTCGGGTGATGATGGCAGATTTGTGTCTTCCGCTGACGTAGTTCGTAGTAGTAATACTTTTGTCCTGTGACCGAGGGGTTCCTTCGTCGAAAGAGGTCGAGATGGTGCTATTTCTTCCTGCGGCCTACACCGTCTAAATGTGCGACACAATACAGTGACAGAATCCAATCGTCACCTTACACCAACCGTACATCGCATCCGGCGCGAAAGTGCACGTTGTTCTCCATTGTTTGTTATGCAAAACAAGTTCTGTTCTTGTAGAAATGTTTCGCCTGGAAGCTGGTGAAAAAGTGTGAAAAGATTTACGATCTTAGAGAGGCTGAAGTAAAACGATGTACCTTACTGGGGGATTGCATTCAAAAAGGCAACGGGTATCAATTAACAAATCCACTAACATGTCTCAAGAAAACCGTTCAATTTCACTTACAAACACTCACACACACGCACTGCGATACAGCCTCAATCGTAGCGCTCATTATCCTTATCTACTCACCTCCATTACACACTCCATCATGTCCGGTTCGGCCGATGGAGTGCCGAGAGCAATCCGAAGGCAAATTAAATCATTTGTTTTTATTGTGCCAACTTATCACATTACACGCAGTGGAGTGGTTGGAAAAGTTTGCTAGCAACAATAACACGTCGGTACCCATTAAGTGTTTCCCATCCGATATGGTTTCGGCAGAATGTACGGTGTGCCGGTTCCGGATACGGGGACCAGATCATGCCAGCACGGCGAAAGGCGTTCGTTTCTACACCTCAGCTAAAGTGCCGCAATTCGAGAATCTTTCTGGGCGGGTGTGTCTAGGCTTTCATCGGATTGTGTTTTGTGTATGTGCTTGGGTTTCTAGCTCGGAGGGAACAGGCCTCCATTTATCCGATCAGCATGCTCGCGGGGTGGTTTTGTGGTGTACAAAGGGTGGGCCGCTTGGGCGTGCAGTACTTTGGAGGTTTCTTTTGTTTTTTGACTTCAACCTGAAAATAGCACGCACACACCTTCCACAGGTGATTTTTGTAAAAGGTTCTCATTTTAATGCTCGAGGGGTGGGAGACAGTGTTTTCCCTTCGCTTCCCTCCCCCCCGGATGTGGGATAGATTGCGGTTCTCGGTGTCGTAAATCGAGGGGTTAAGAACGGTTCTCACACCGATATGATGGTATGAGCCATTTGCAGTCGAAGCTGTTTGTTGAGACATTTCGGCAACCCTCCCACCGGGACCGCCGGCCTGTGTGGAATAAAGTTCTCAAATGACACATTCAAATGGCGCTTGGGTGTGTAATACTATCGGCATGCCCAACCAAACACGCCACAATCGCCGTTTGAATTAGATTACCGGCGAGCGAGCGATGGATCTGTTTATTATCCGTTTAGCAGGTAAATGCAGGTTCTTTTCGGTTAAAATCGGCGCCACTAACGTCCGTGAAGATGCTTCAGAACCCCTGGCGCTGCAATGAACAAAAGCATTCGATTCCCTGCTGGTTCTATCGCGTGCTATCTACGCATCTAGCCAGCTGTGGGCTGTTGTATTCAGCGTAGAGAACAGCTACCCGTAACCATGGTGCTGGAGAGTAGCGCGTTTTTTTTCTCTGTTGTTTGTTGCAGGGGACATAAACCAGAAATACAAGCTGAATCTAATAATTGTGTGCATTGATCTAATCTTGATTGTGCCGCCAATTGACAGGAAAGGGCGGCAAATGAGCGACAGGGGTTCCGCACTCTTGCGCAGTACCGCCCAAGGGGTTGGTATCAATTTGCGTTAATACGATTTATCAGTAACCTGGACTTGTAAGCGAAGGACCGGCAGCAACCGACCGCAGGCGATGGTCTTTTTCGAGAGTGTGAAAAACCGTAACCGGGAGCGAAACCGTTCTCGGATGATGTTGGAAGACTGATAACCAAATGGTTTCCTTTTTGGATGTAAGCATTAATACTTATGATAGTGGAGGGCGAGAGTAAGAGATAAGGATAAGAGGGGGGGGGGGGGGAAGGATAAAGAGATTATAGTATTATTTTGGTAAAAGAAAAAAATCATTGGGGTTATTATAACCCGATATGTAGTACATAAATAATTTCTATCAATTTTCACTGTAATACTGTTGTACTACATATCGTTATTCTGTCGGCATGCCTCTGGGTTACCTACACCCTAGGGCACTAAAACTTCAAACAGAACGCAACGTAATGCAACCGTCCATGACAGTGGCCAGGATCGTGTGTCGGTGAACAAAATAAACATACCACACTCAGTTAAAACCCGCAAACTCTTCCACCCGACTACCGTCGTCGTCGTCGTCGTCGAGTGCTGCTGACAGATAATCGAGAATTGTTACACAAGTTGCCGCTATTGTGAACACTCACACAACAGAAAAGTCAGTATCGGTCAAAAGGAAGGAAGGATCCTGGGGGTGACAGAATAAACCAAGTTTGAAGCTAATGTACAAAACCACGTGGCACCCAAGGGGTCACGTGCCGCCGATCAACACCTTCGCCAGGAATCAGAAGGCCACTATATGCCTCTGCCCCTGACAAGGGTATGCAACATGGCCTCATGGAATCAGGTTCAGCAGTGGTGATATCATTTATCCTGAAGGTGATTTTTTCCTATTTTCAGCAGGCAACTTACCTACACCCGGACGCTCTAACAAAAGAACTGTACAATTCAACATGTTTTCGGGTTTTTGTATCGGTTTGGTAATGTTTTCGACTTTATTTAATTAGTTTCATTGACGAACGAACGAGACCCGACACCCGACGTTATCCCTAGGTATTTGGTTAGGCCTTTTGTTCGTGCATGATTTTTTTTTAAATACACAATCAAGCTTTTGTTACAAAATTAGGGAAATTAACCAAGAACCTTGACGGTGTACAGTCTGTTCACGGGATACGCGGTTTAGGCGAATATCACGTTTCTTAGACAAAATACATTCGATAAATGGGTATTTCTGATGAAATATAGTATTTGTGTGCACTAAGCCATACGATCCATGCAGAAAATGAAGAAATGTCTGACTTTTAAGCGGGTTCAAAATTTGGGAAAATAGTAAGTCGAGAATCGCGCAACTCGGAAACAAACTTTACATGCTATTTTTCCACCATCAGGACCTGTTTTTGGAGACTAATTCGGTAAAAGCAAAAAAACATTGCTATCGTGTTAACCTTATCCGTCTATACACCATATTAACACAACATTTCTTAATCATAAATTGTCAATTGCATCCGTCTCCTTGAGTACGTTACTACAAGTCGAAGGAATGGGAAATCTATCGCTTTCGCACCCTACAAATAATCGCCATAAGAGTGATAAAAGCATTCCATTGGGGCTGTTAATGGCTAACGCACGCATTCCTTTGGCATTCCTTTAATTCCACACCACATCATCATGGCCTGTGGCCATCGTGTGCTATGTATGATGTGAGCTGTGCGCAGCTATTGGCGAATTTTTCCAGGTGGAATAGAAACAGGAAGGTATTGAATTCCACACTACTGTGAATAGTGCGGCGTTAGTGGGGCAGAATGTATTAGCTGGATCATTTGCGTAAACGTTTCCTGTTGATGTGAAATAACTACAGTGCACAAGTAATTAAATCGTTGTTTGTATGACATTTATTTTTCTTGTAGAATGTTCTATCTACTTCTTTTTCTGTAATACGAATCTAGCAATGACAAACGGTGCGTTACTGCAGGGTTCTTGGAACGCTTGATAAGCAGCGACTGTTGCAGCATGTGCAAACTATGAAACGAACCAAAGTAGAACAAAACCCCTTTAGTTAGACTACTTTGATCAGCTTACTCGTTTTATCTGTTTTTCATTGGACATTTTCTTGCGTGTGTTTTCAGTTGCACATTTTCTCTCTTGCTCTACTTTTCCTATTGCTCTCTCAATCATTTATTTCACAAAGACGTACTTGATATTCTGTATTTTTTTAGTCGCTCTCTCTCTCTGAATAAAGTGTCTTTTTCTATATTTGACTTTAAATCCGCTTTTTTAGTAGCTCAAAGAAACAATTAGAACTTTGTCTAATTTTTGGAGTTGCAATGTTCAGTGCTGCAAAATGTCATGAGCATCACGAGATGTTCACCAATGAAAGCAATGAACATTATCGAGGTAGCTTGAAGCTCATTGCTGATACTCAATAAAAGAGCGTCATGATATGATGAACGCGACATGCGAATTCTTGAGTCCAACGCCATACTCAGACTGATAAGCTGAGCTTAATGCCGGCGCAAGCATAATCATGATTTTTTTTTTTTGCTGTGAACACTGAGATGATTAGCGACGACACTCAAACAGTTGGTGGACCAATCACATGCTTGATGACATTTTGATTAGTACCCAACTCTTGGTCAGTCACTTAGTAACAACATTTTTGTCGGCAATAATCACGACATTCATGGAATATACTTGGCGCATGAGCTCAAGCAACAAAATGTGTTGTGATCATAGCCAGCTCACTAGCTTGAACGGAGTGTAGCAGGCTTTAGTTAAATAGAGAATAAATCAGTCGGTAATTTCCACTCGTTAAAACCAGCAGTTTCCAACAAAATGAGCATACTTTCTCTCTCTGTCTGTTTTGATTATCTGTCAGGTCGAACAGAGTGAGAAAATATGCTCATTATGTTTCTTGGAACCACTCGCAAGCACCGTATATCTCCCATGACCATCGCGATGATCACCGACTGAAAATGTCGTAACCAAGTGACTGACCAAGAGTTGGTTGCACAAAATATCACCAAGCATGTGATGATCGCACCAACTGCATGAGTCTCACAGCAGAGCTCCTGACGCTGACATGGTTTTGTGTCAGTCGGAATTTGTCATGACTATGTCAGTGACATTTTGCAAAACTGATCACAGTAAATAAAAGTCATGACACAGTGACTAACCAAGCGATGGTCGCAAAAATGTCATGAAGCATGCATTGGTCACACCAACCGTTTGGAGTATCACCTGTGATGATCACAATTGAGTACGTTGCGCTGATTTTGATCCAGTTCGATTTTGCAGCACTGGCAATGATGTATAAGAAGAGAAGAAATATTATTCAACTCAATCCGGTTATGTTGTCCAATTTTAAATTAAAATTAAAAAAAAACAGAAAAACAGAAACAAACCAAGATCTCACCATAATATCGGTGAAAGACCATCATTGAGTCAGTAACCAGAAGTGAAACAAAGATTGTCATCTAGAAGGACAGGCAAACTTTAAACGGGACAAAGAAAGATATATATTCCAGAATTTAAAAGGAAATTAAAGGAGTATATGATACTAAAAGTGTTAAATAAAACTTTCATATCTTACATTACTATACACCCTGGCAACTGTGTCACTGAACCATATTCACACATGTTCAACCAGATAAATAACCGGGCTTTGCACAATATGGCTTATTGTTAAAAAAAAAACCTGTACTAAGGCTTTGACAGAAAATAAGACTAAATAAATCACCTGTACAGATTACCTGGTAGCAACAGCCATAAAGTATGAGTTGTGTTGGATACAAAAATATAAAATCACATGCCTTCGAAATTCGTTTGCGTAACGGTTTAACCGGGGTAAATTAACTAGTAATTATAAATGGAATCGAATTCCGAATACTATTACCGATCGTTTCCGATCCGTATTATACCGCGTACTTTAGCTGTTCTCTTTAAAGTACAATCGCACCTTACCAGTAAAGCAACATGCTTTAACACATTAAACACGTAACTTCGTAGCCATCTAATGGCATGGGCGGTATGGTACCAAGATTGGCCACCGTTCATGCCAAAATTACATTATTAAACAATCTTACAACCCCTTGAAACATTCAAGCTGAAGCGAGCGACCTGGCCCGCACCACCGTTCAGTGCTGTTGGACAGAAAATCTCAGAATTCGCACTGCACCTGTCAACAATGTGCCAACTTACCCGCCTGCCCTCAGGGATCAGGGACACTAGTGCGAAGCACTAGTATACCCATTGTCGCAGCAAAGAAGGTGCTGCCCTAGCCGGTGGACTTCTGCATTTGCATTGCCTCTCCGCCTCCCAGCCCGGGGAAGGGTTGTTAGCCCATTATGCCACGGACGAACAATGTAAAATCGATTATGCTGCAGCAACATTGTTACCGCGCTTGGTTCGTTGTGAAACTTGGTTCAGTCAGGCAGGCGAGTTTGCAAATTTAACAATGGCTTTGTGTTGTACATCCTCGACCTGCCTTCGTTCACTTCGTTCTCTTACTCTCTCTCTCACTCTCTCTCTCGGTCGATGGTTGGTTTAGTTGGAGGGTTTGTATTCTTTATTACTTCTACTGCACACCCAAACCGAAGCTGCCAACTTGGTGCTCTAGCCTCAAAAAAAGCGCCGGCGAAGAATTGCGGCAAGGATCTTCGAGTGTCAACACTTGAACTGGTTTCGTGAATGACGGTGAAGCACGAAAGCACCATCAAACAACCGAAACCGAGACAGACACGCTTCGTATGGTACCCACAATTCGTGAAAAGCGTTCCTGTACCGCTTGCAGTCAGCGACGTTACTCACCTTTCCTACAAGGCCATAGTGAATCGGTTTGCGTTTTATTACTGGCCTTCGCGGCGAACTCGCTTCCCCTCTTGCTCTTCCCCCCAGTCCTTCCCCATTACTTCCTCCTCTCTACATCCGGAAGTTGCTCTATGGCGGCTTTTAACAAGCTGCTTAATTGGAAAAGTTCCAACAAAATCCGGCCAGCAGAATCTCTATATTTTTCACTCGCCATTCGGTGGCGCACCTTACACGGATGCTGCATCTTTCCGAGTGGTGTGAAGTTTCCAAGTTGGAGTGCCGGTGGAAGGAAAGACTTTAAGTGTCCCATCTTTCTTCGAGAACATTTTTTTCTGTGTGTGTGTTCATTTTAACGGCAGGCCAGACAGTACTTGGCGCAGGCAACAACGCCCGTTGGTCGATACTTTAACGGTAAAATGGCGATAAATTTCATTAAAGTGACACTAAATTATGGCCGCTGGTCGGAGCATCTCAAGCTGCGTGTTTGTTTTTTCCTTGTTTCTTTCTCACGAATCTCTAGAAACTTAGTCCTGTTTACCATTTTGTTTCATTTCATTTGGAATCAGTGTACAAATTCAGTAGCTAAGCGGTCGTATTTTAATTTTTTAACTACGTTTTTTTTTTGAAATTTTTTACACTTTTTGAATCCTAACCCGAATGGGTTGGAGAGCATAATTCAGATTCTGCTAAAACATTGTTGTTGAGGTTTTTGTGTTGCTTTTGTTTTTTCTATCGCTATTGAACCGTACTTCACCAAATTGATAAAGCTCTCATATTATTTTTGTATGAATATTTTTACATACTTTGGGTTGTATTTTGAAAACAATCATTCCTGCAAAAAAAATTATTATTTCTTAATTTTTTTTATTTCATAATTATCATTATAATACTCATAAACTCCTTAAAAAGTTTTAGTAACACTTCCTATAATTCCTAAAATATGTTATTTGTATTTTTGGGCGATTTTTAAATGCATTAGTTAGTACAAAAAACTTATTTTTCGAATTGTCTTTATAGTTATGGTACAACCATAAATTCTTTTTTTTTTGTAATAAGTCACGTAATGATGAAATTAAAATTTTCAAAAAAAATTATAAAGATGTGAAGTAGTATTTTGTACAATTCATACATTCACTGCTTTCAACCATCTCATCCGGATTTTCCACAAATCGCGAAAACGACTGTCCATATAGTTACGGTAGGCGCTGTAGTTAACGCACATTTAAACGTGAAATCAGCCCCACTGCCTACATATTGATCCTGCATTCCCCTGTGACGACCGATCGCTGATACTGTTTGTCCACCAAAACATCCTACCAGTTTTACGAATTCGCCAGTTCACTCGTAACGATCATGTTTCGCATAGCGATCGTGGTTTGAATCGTAGCAACCATTGGTCGCCACCTGCAGCGTTGAAACTGCATCTCGACTATCGTGTCTTTCTTCCTGCTGGGTCACCGTCAGTCAAACTCAAACGCTCAGCCTCCAAACTCTCATTGAAGTAGATATTTATCGTCGCTTATGAACAGCCCCTGTTGGAAATACAAAGCGGAGCAAAGAATGGAAGGCAAAAGATACAATTAAACAAAAATCCCTTAAGGACGTTAGCACCGTTCCATGCAACTTCGCCTGTCAACGTATCATTTTTGCACGCTGTAAAGCAATGTACGAACAAAAACAAAATAAATACTTTTTTCTACCACTCACAAAAACACAACCTTGAGAACTCGTGTTTTTTTATTTATTTATTTTTTTTTTTTCATGCACCTTGAACGAAGGTAAACAAGGCTTGCATGCTTTTTAGTGCATTTAATACACAATGAATAATTTAGCCTGTGTGTGAAGTATTTTCGAATGAAAAAATTGGACAAATGGAATCAAAATCTGCACGTTTTAATATTGAGTGTAAGATTAACTCTAACGCGATACTCTGGTGTATTTTTCTACATATCAGCACAGGTCTGTTAGTCACAGTCTCTTCAACAGGAGAAATCTCGAGGTCGTAGTCCAGAGTTCGTTTTATGAAATGAGGACAGTGGATATACATTTGATTTTCCATGTTTCCTCGATCCACCAACGCTCTAACCGAACGCACATTGTCCAGTTTCATGCTGACAAAAACACGTCTCAAAGGGTCGAAGAAGAAGGGATAAAACCCCTCGTTTAAGATATCAAATAACCGCACGCTGTAATGGCTTGTTATTTGGTGAGGTCTTCGAACGAAAGCGAATTCGTTGTCAGGTAATGGTGATTGCCATGTGTCCGTACCACCCAACGTGACAAACGATATGTGATACAACTGGCTTCTAAATCGGTTTACCTCAACATATTTACAAGTATGGTTTTAATTAGTCCACTTCATGTTAATAGCAATTAACAACAACAAAGAAAGAAAATTGATTAAAAGTCAATCAATAATGGACGATACAAGGAGCAATGGAACAGAACGTATCGAGTATTTAATTCACACTGAAACATTAATAAACATGTCTTAAACATAGAGAGTATGGTGAAATCAAATATTTTATTCATTCGATGAACATTTTTCTACAACTATAGCTACAATCTTAACCTCTTCTACAATCCTAAATACGGCCCTCGGTCACAGATTTAGGGCGGCCCCTAATCGGCAAGAAGAGTAAAGACCCCCGTTTAGGGTACTGATCGAGGTGGATGGAAGGTGTTGGTGGGTAGACTTGTTCATCCGTGGCCAACTGCCAAGTGGGGTCCCACTGTAATAGATGCTGGAACTATCTACCATCCACGAAATCCCGATCGACGGGACCCTTGACGACCACTCTGTTCACTTACCGTTAAACCCGGTTTTATTGGCCTCAATTAAAAATTTCTTAGAATTTATTGTTCCACGTAAACAGATCTATCGGGAGAATGGTACATATAGAAATTGATAGAATGGATCACCCCGATGTCTCGGTAGTTGACTGTGTCGTATCTCAACATACATTTACTTAAATTAAATCGATCCTTTACCATGCACATATCTCATAAATATTTTTAAAATACACATTTGCCCTCTGTAATATCTCTAAATAAAAAAATAATTCACTTGATTTTTATAAAGCATGTGAGCTATTCAGCAAACTTGAGAAAGGGTAAATTTGTTTATTTTTGTAACGTATTTTATTGCCGTTACGAATTCAAATTCAAACAAAGTTAGAAACAGGCATGTTCGAAAATAAAAGGGAGGAGCCAATTTTGCGCTCACTAGAGCGCACGTCCACAGTACAATGGGCAAACATGTCTAGCTATTCGGTCACAATACACATCGAAACTGGAGCTTGGTCAAAATATGAGCGCTTCGGTGACATATGTCAAATCGTCATTCTTGCGATTGTCATCCATATGTCATCAAACTTAGCCACGTCGAAACCGTGTTTTCATGTTGGTGCTGAATTTTGTTAAAAATCTTGTGTTAAACTATTATTAAACATAGTGCAATCAGCAGAAAATGGTTAGTAAACTCCCGGTGGCTCTGTGTAGTTCAAATTTCAGCTGTGGGTGGGAGTGGGTATCTTGCAAAAGTGAACATTCCATACCCGGTGACAAACACACTGAAGGAGTGAAATGAATGGTTGAAAATTTGTGCCTAATTAATGGTATATTTCGTGATTCTAAGTGCGATTTGTGTGTAAACGTTTCACTTTTTATGTTTCGAACACCTATGGATCGGTGCCTTGGTATAGTTTTGCATCCGGTTCATTTAGATTGCTATGCACACACGGATACGCCCAGATCAAAATCGTCCTCAAAGCTACAACTCCATCGTCATCACTTTTGCCGGATCGTCAATGAGAGCAGCGATGTTGTTGTCGATTGTGATAAGTGATGTGGAAATGTCTTGGATTCCGTCGGCCATTCAGGGACCAGCAGGGTTAGAATCCCTGTGCTGCGAGTGTTTTACGTTTTTGTATTTCATACGTGTGTGTATGTGTGAGTGTATGTGGGGTGGTATTTGGGCATTTGGTGGTGCTGGTTGATGAAACATTAAAACTCTGCAGTGCCAGTGAAATTTATGATTCCATACTTATTTGCTGTTGGCGTTTATCCATGTTGAAGAATGACTCCACTACCCATATGCTCTATAAGCGCAACACTTTTTTATTTTCACTTAAACATTCTCGCACCGGATGACACAATGGACGTTATCGCACCCCGTCGGCTCTTTTTATTAGGTCGATTGCATTGCGGCGCCTTATTTCTTACGTATATGAAAATTCTGTTCGGTGTTTAAACAAATTGTTCTATTTATATTCGTTACCTAAAGTGATTATTAATTTATGTAAACACTAGTTTAAGATGCTTTACTTCATACTGCTGGAAAGTATCCACACTTATACAATTTTAACCGATGTGCTGTACTTGCACTCTATTTCCCCCCTTCGAATAGCCACTAAGGTTGGACATCAAAAGAAGGCTTACGTCGCGGTCGGACCGAGTAAAGTCGGTAGATCTGCACCCGACGGAGCCATGGATGCTGTGCGCCCTGTACAATGGCCACGTACACGTGATGAACTACGAGAACCAACAGCTGGTAAAAGATTTCGAGGTCTGTGATCTACCGGTTCGCTGCGCTCGCTTTGTGGCGCGCAAGAACTGGATCCTCACCGGCTCGGACGACATGCAGGTGCGCGTTTTCAACTACAACACCCTCGAAAAGGTGCATTCGTTCGAGGCGCACACCGATTACGTACGCTGCATCGCGGTGCATCCAACACAGCCGCTCATTCTTACGTGCAGTGGTAAGTAAATGTCGGGCAGAATTTTGGAAAGAGGCGTCTGATATTTTTCACGTGTGTGCTCGGTTTTTTTTTTCTATAAACCTATTACTTGCAGACGACATGTTGGTGAAGCTGTGGAACTGGGAAAAGATGTGGGCAGTACAGCGCGTCTTCGAGGGACACACGCACTACGTCATGCAGGTCGTGTTCAACCCGAAAGACAACAACACATTCGCAAGCGCATCGCTTGACCGTACGGTCAAAGTGTGGCAGCTGGGCTCGAACGTTCCCAACTTTACGCTCGAGGGCCACGAGAAGGGAGTGAACTGTGTGGATTACTATCATGGAGGTGATAAACCGTACCTCATTTCCGGTGCCGACGATCGGTTGGTCAAAATCTGGGACTATCAGAACAAAACGTGTGTCCAAACGCTGGAAGGGCATGCACAAAACGTGTCAGCGGTCTACTTCCATCCGGAGCTCCCGATTCTGCTAACGGGCTCGGAGGATGGTACCATTCGCATTTGGCACTCGGGCACTTACAGACTGGAGACGTCGCTAAATTATGGATTTGAGCGTGTCTGGACAATTGCCTGCATGCGAGGCACCAACAACGTGGCGTTAGGGTAAGTAATCTCCCCAGAGACATCATATATCGTGATATTAGTGGTGTGTTTTGTGCGAGTTGTTGTTGAGACACAGACTAAACGTTTTGCCTGCTGCACATGACCATTGTTTTGTTTCACATTATTAGCTACGACGAGGGGTCCATCATCATCAAGGTTGGTCGCGAGGAACCGGCGATGTCGATGGATGTGAATGGAGGAAAAATTGTATGGGCTCGGCACTCCGAAATGCAGCAAGTTAACCTGAAAGCGCTCCCTGAAGGTAAGTGCTGTACTTCTTTATCCTATGAAAAATGAAAACTTCTAACATCGAGTCGCAACTGAATGGTGCATATTGCACAACGATTTACAAAAAAATGCTTCTATTTTTTATTACTTTGTTTCATCTTCGTGTTCCAACTAGCAAATGCACTACGAACGAAACAAACAATTCTGTGTCTTTTTGCCGATGTTTTTTTACTGTTGTAGCAATGCATTTATAAAAAGCACCGGAAGTAACAATCAAACATTGCTGAGCATATCACGCCTGTAGCCTGTTCCTTCTCCTTCCTTCTATGCAAGAGAACGTATATCTCCATTAGAATGATTAAACCCACCTTCCTCCTGAATGTGTACCCGTTTAACCTAAAGAAGCATAACTGTACGGCAGGTCAAAACAGCGTGTCATTTTCCGCATTTTCGCTATGCACATCTTCCCCTAATGCATATTCGAACATTGTACAGTTTACCATTGCGCCATTGTGCCTAAGCGGAAATATTTGCAAGTGTATTTGAGCAGTTAATTTTGTGAATGTTGAGACACAACTCATTAGTGTGATGAATATGTCCATTTCAGTTTTTTCTCAACAATGTTTGTTTGTTTTTATTAAAAAAAAACCCATACCGATGCTGATTTCAAATAGCTGTACAATTTTATCTTATTCTCTTTTTCGATACTTAATCTCTTCACATGTTTTACTAAAAGTAGTAATTTGTTAATGATTGTCATAAAAACGCTGCTTGACGATAACATTTCACTTAGTAATCATAATTTGTAAATATATTCACTTATATGTATTGGGTTTTAATTTTGTGAACGTGCAAACAATGCTCATATCTCAGTACAAATGTCCCTGCGTCATGGTTTTTGTCAAACACCAGCATAAACCTTAAACTTGAATATGAATTATTCAAATCAGTAACTAAACGCGTTAGAAACCCCAAAATCATTACAGAAGACTCAGAGAGCAGGAGTCAGAATCGATTCGACACAGAATTTATTTTCGTTTCCCCCCTTTTTTTACTGTCTCCTTTCTGTTGCAACAGGAACGGAAATCAAGGACGGCGAACGCCTGCCGGTAGCGGTTAAAGATATGGGTGCATGTGAAATCTATCCACAAACAATCGCCCACAATCCCAATGGAAGGTGCGTCCCTTTATTATTTTTGTTTTATCCGAAACATGTAACCCCTCCTCATCGTCTCTGATTTCCTCTCGATTCATTTCAACAGGTTTGTGGTGGTGTGCGGCGACGGAGAATACATAATCTACACGTCCATGGCCCTCCGCAATAAAGCGTTCGGTTCTGCTCAAGAATTTGTGTGGGCCTCGGAAAACAGCGAGTATGCCGTACGCGAATCGAGCGGCACAGTGAAGCTGTTCCGTAACTTCAAGGAACGGAAAAGCTTTACCCCCGACTACGGTGCAGAAGGTAAGCGTTTTATTTTTAATCGAGGCAGCGCCTTAAAGCCTTACGCGAACGTACACTAAGTAAATGCTACCAATTAGCGTCTTTAGCGTATTGAAGTAAATCAAACATTTATGCGCTTGCCTTATCTAAAGTGGCTCTTTTCTACTCTCCCGTTTTCCCTTTTCTCGCTGCCATTGTTCTTGTCTCTTGTAACTGCTACTGTAAAAAACCCCGCATTTAACTGTTCCACAGAAGGTATATTCTAATATGTGTATGAAGTATTTCATGTTTCAAAATAATCATTTTGCATGATTTATGTCGTTTGCAATTATAAGCAACACTGGCATCGGAGTTGATAATCATTTTTTGTCTTTCTTGCACACTAGGTATCTTCGGTGGACAATTGCTGGGAGTTAAAACATCATCTGGCTTAACATTCTACGATTGGGAAAATTTGGAACTGATCAGACGAATCGAGGTTCAGCCAAGGTATGTTCTGCTGGTGCTAGCGCAAATGAAACGCAAATCAATATTTTCTACTTTGATTAACAACCATTTACATTTGGCCAACTGATTTCAGACACGTATTTTGGAACGAAGCGGGCACACTGGTGTGTCTTGCCACCGAGGACTCATACTTCATACTGAAGGTTGACATCGGCATGATTCAAAATGCGTTGGCCACCAAGCAACAGTTGGGTGAAGATGGCATCGAGGAAGCTTTCGATGTACGTGTATCAAAACGATGGGTTGGTTTGGGGGTTAGTGCTTCGATTAGATCATTAATTACCTTTATCGTAGGTTCTTGGCGAAGTAAACGAGCTGGTGCGTACAGGACTTTGGGTTGGCGATTGTTTCATCTACACAAATTCTGTGAACCGCATCAACTACTATGTTGGCGGAGAAATTGTTACCGTTTCCCATCTCGATCGCACGATGTATCTGCTTGGATACGTGCCGAAGGATAACAGGTAAGTAAACGAGCAAAGAAGTAAACAAACTTAACATTGTGTGCAATTTTTAAACACACTTTTCTATGCATGTATTCCACAATCAGGTTGTACCTCGGTGATAAGGAGTTGAATGTGACCAGCTTTGCACTGTTACTGTCGGTGTTAGAATACCAGACAGCTGTTATGCGGCGTGACTTCGAAACGGCGGATCGTGTGTTGCCCACCATCCCGAAGGAGCATCGCACACGTGTGGCCCATTTCCTGGAAATGCAAGGATTCCGCCAGCAAGCTTTACAAGTCTCGATTGATCCAGAGCATCGTTTTGAGCTGGCGCTGAAAATAGGCGATCTCGATACGGCGCTCATGCTTGCTCGCGAATCTGACAGTCCCCAGAAATGGAGCCAGCTCGCCGGCATCGCCACCAGCAAGAACAAGTTCGATCTCGTCAAGGAATGTCTGACGAATGCAAACGATTACGGTGGCCTCCTGCTGCTAGCAACTAGTACGGGTAAGCATTCCGAACGATATCCACAACACTGGCAGGCAGAGTTTTACCAAATCTCGGCGCAATGGTACCATTTTCATTGCAAATCAAACTGTCCCTGTGCTTTAGGTTATTGGTATTTGCTCTCAAAATAATTGTATTCATTAGCTAGCCCCATGTATGTTGTATATCGAAGGCCCCAGGACGACCTGTTCCCATAAATTGTCATGTTGTCTTAAAAGAGGTGACAGATAGCAAAAAGAAAAGAAAGAAAATCCAATGCCATATCGCATGCTTTGCTGCCCATTAGGCGACGGTGTTAATCATATACAGCACATAAAACGTAATCAAGTTGGTGGTTCACAACTGGTTCGCTTTACCCACTCCAAGTGAACTTCTGGGTAATACGTTACAAACCGATGCCTATCGCTTTCCGATAGTTAAACGTGTACATGTGTTGAAGATACTTACTATTCGTTTTTTTATTGTATGTTCCTTATTTCGTTCACAGGCGATGCGGATATGCTGCGGAATCTTGGCGAGAACGGTGTCACGCAGGGCAAATTCAACATCTCTTTCTTGTCCATGTTTCTGCTGGGTGATTTAGAAAAATGTTTGGAAATTCTGATCCAAACAAACCGGATACCGGAAGCAGCATTCTTCGCCCGGTGAGTTGATGTGCAAAGAAAGTGCTGCTGCGGCCCATGGGGGGGGGGTGCACCGAAGTGATAAGATGACATGGCTTATCGACGGCATGTGTTGTATCATTCTCCTTTGCAGGACGTACTTGCCAAGCAAAATTTCGCACGTGCTTGATATTTGGCGTACGGAGCTGGCTAAAATCAATGAAAAGGCCGGCCAAAGCTTAGCGGATCCACAGCAATATGAAAATCTGTTTCCGGGCTTCTACGATTCAGTAAAGACGCAGCAATTTCTCCTCCCAGAGCGAAGCACACTGCTGCCCGCGAACGTCGCTACCAAAGTAATTGGCTCCATTGCATAGCTCCTTGGCGGGTGTTGCTATTTGGCTTTTATTAATCTATTATTTTGTCCATGTTTCAAAGGTACCACTCAACATTGATCGCACGCCTATTGAGGAAATGAAAATGGCAGAAAATGAAGGAAAGTTTGACTATAATCCAAGCGCATCGAGCGAAGCCACCGCGACACTGCCGAACGGAAACGATGTTGTAAGTATGGAGAAACAATGTAAACAACGATGTATTATGATATTCATGAGACCATTTCCGTCGTTCCAGGCTGCTGCCTCGGTTTCAAAGCACGTTGATTCATCTGCTGTAAACACCAACTCCACACAACTTGCACCCTCCAACGTACCGCCCACGATAACTACGCCGACGGCCAATGTGGGCGGTGTGTCAGCAGCGCAAGTAAAGCGGAAAAGTTCACTGGAAGACTTTGAGTCTGAAATAGAAGCGCTGAATCTGGACGATAATATCGATACTTCGGTAAGTATGAAGTAAAAATACTGGTCAAGGTAGGACTACAGAAGTTTAATAAATTTCGAACTTGCTTCTTTTGTTTTTCCTCGATAGGATGTAAATATAGATGACGTCGAGCTAAGCGATGATTGAGCCTGCAACGAGAACCTCCGCCAATCTCAATAGTTTTTGGGCGGACACCGACATACCGAAAGATTTAGGGCGAGAAAGAAGGGAGAGGTTTAGCAAAAGTATTGTTTTTTATTTACCTTCTCGCGCATATATCGCAAACCGAACACATCAGGATGCACTTCCTAGAACGGTTTATCGTTAAAGGATAAAGGTACTGGACCGTTTGAACACCACTACCGCCACAGCACCCTTTATTCCTTCGTTATCCTGTAACGTTAGTTGATTCGTTCAAACAATTATATATTCCATATTCCTGCTTCGGTACTTTTTTTTATGTTCAAGTGAATTGATTGCATCTGGACGGAATCAAGCATTCAAATAAAATAAAATAAATTAATTTGGGATATATATTCACCGAAAAATACACAATTGTAGGATAACACAGACGATGGAAAGAGCCTGTTTATTTACCTTCGTCGATTTGATTTGCTTAGTAAGTATGGGCGAAAAGGTTCTAACTTCCATCACAAACGCATTTTTTTTTTAAATAAACTCATTCGGGAGGGAACATTATTGCATCAAATAATTTCTAATCTTTTAATACAGTTCAGAAGAAAATAAAGCCATCGTTACTCAATGAGCTAATGGTTCGTAATGGCAATACCAAAACAAAAACTGTACGGATAAGGTAAATTTTTTGAAACGACCAAGTGAGCTTGTGGAGCCATCTCTCGCGTATTTACAGTGGCACTCTGTATGGAGATTTAATCCTTTTGAATAGCTGTCTATCGTTTTCGGTGCTCGGTTCTCATTAAATTGATAAACCCATTCTCATGATTGATAGAATTGGTTTATGCGTGAACCATTGCAGCTTTTTTATTGTTTTGCAATGGGCTAAGGTTTTCGCATCAACAAAATAATGGATCGGAAGGATTTTAGACGTTAAAAACTAATCGTAATGACATGTTCCATGTGGTGTCTTGCGGGACAAAATGCATCCTTTGCACAAACCCCGGAACACCGCAGCATGGAAGGAAGTTTATTTACTGCCCTTATTACATCAATACAGTAAACAAGTAAGAAAAGAAGAAGTAAATGGGAACAGTTGAATAGTTTTTGCTTGGATGCAGGTACAAAAGAACATATTTCATTTTTACAGTGGAGCGCCGTTTATTAGAGTCCATTTTATCCGGCTTTCCGTTTATCCGTGCTGTTGAGAAATGACAGTTCAATACAAAGGTGACATTGCGTTATGAGGAGGATATTTGAAAACGGTTATAAGAGCACATTGCTATAACAAAAAACCCTATAGTTCATGGCAAATTTCAAATATTCTCATTAGAAAAACACGAAGGCAATAAAAACTGGGTTATTTTTAACAAAAAATAAGCAAATTTTCCAAAACCTAACCAGGAACAGGTGATAAAATACAGGCGGTCCCCGAGATACACGGTACTTCTTATACGCGGATTCGGAGATACGCGGTTTTCTAAATTTGACAATTCTTTGAGCAAATTGCAAGGTGTATGGATATTAGGAGGTGAAGTGCTTCAGAGCAAATTGACATTTCACGACTTGACATAACAATACTGGGGGCTCCGGTATTAAAATCGGGGAGGGCTGTAGGGGGGTATAGAATATTGTATGCGATTTGACATAACAATACTCAATGATGGCGCCCGGAAAACGCGCTAACAATTCACCTCCTTAATAAACACACCTTGAGCAAATTGTACTGATTTGACACATCAATTGCAAATTGCCAAATAATTTCCGTTTTGATCGAATGTTCAAAACTATTTCAAAAGGTTTAAAACAATTATATTCAGTCAGAATCATATCAAATAATTCATAAAGTGACTAAAACCGCCCCCTACTTGCAAAATTACACGAACATTTGTGATATTTTAGCTGGAAATCACGAGATTCGACTTACGCGGAAATTCGAGATACGCGGTATTTTGCGGCCGTTTTCGGTCCCCGTTAACCGTGTATCTCGGGGACCGCCTGTATATCATTTGACTCATTATTCGTGTTATTCGCATACCCGGGCGAGGTCAAGTCCCGAGAAGCCCGGATAAACGGCGCTCCATTGTATTTATCACTGTCATTACGATGGGAGTAGAGCTGCGAAGATAGGTAAACTACTAGTGTATGATCAATGTTTTCGATTTAACGAAGGATGTGTATATGAGCGTACGTCGAGGCCTGCCTGCAACTGAAAATGTTTGCTGCTATCCTCATATTGAACGAAGCTAGTGTCAAAACACCTGCGCCCCCAGATAATGATGACATTTCGCCACACGCACACATCTATCCCCTGTATCAACAAAAACATTGATGTCGATTTTTCCTTCGCAAAGAAAAAAGACACGTTAGTATGACTAGTTGTGTGCATGTAATTTGCTAGTTTTGCTCATTAGATAGTTAAAAAATTGCACGGCGTTGTGCGTTAAAGGTTACAGCAGACTGAGTCGATATCCTGCTTTTGGTCGGAGTTGATCGTTCCTGGGTAAAACAATGGTATGTTATGGAGGCATGTCCCCTAGAGTTGTAGTAGGCCACTAATTGGAGCAAACGTGAATAAAACTACTTGTTCCTCCATTCAGTCACAGTCCAAAGGCAGCACTGAGAAACCGAAGCCAACAGAAAAGGAGACAGGCAAGAGTAACCTTAATCTGACGGCGGATGAACTGAAAGAGGAAGGAAATCGGTGTGTGAAAGCCGGCAAATTCACCGAAGCGATCCTTCATTACACTCATGCCATCAAGCTTAGTCCCGCGGATCCTATACTGTACAGTAATCGATCGTTGGCTTTCTGCAAGATGCAGCAGTACTACTACGCCAATGCAGACGCAGACAAGGCGATCACACTGAACCCTACCTGGGCGAAAGGGTACTTCCGGAAGGCGGAAGTTAGCATGGCTGTGGGCCAGTACGACACAGCGCTGCTCTCGTACGGCAAGGCGCTGCAACTTCAACCACAGGATATGGGAATCATTCAGGCTGCGCGGAAAGCTGCCACGTTAAGCAACAAAGAGCGTGAGGACGAAAAGCGTTCCCCATTCATTGGCAGTGCGATTGGCTGTGTGATCGGCTTATGCATCGTGCTGGCCGATATGTTGCTAACAGAAAATCCGACCATCAGGGTATGTAAATTTGCAGCTATACAGGAATCGCAAAGACCAATGTTTAGCTTATATGTGTGCTGTTTTTCCCCTCTCAGTATTCTTCGTTAATGGTATTCATCATAATGGTGATCACTAGCATGGGATTCGGAGTGGCAAAATTAGTATGGTACTACAAAAAATTGCAGCGAAAAGGTCTGCTTGATCCGCCAATTGACATATTAGAAGGTAAGTTAACCGTTTCTCAAGAAAGATGCGACCCTAAAGCAGTGTTTCGAATTGTTGAACCTACACACATTCAGTTAAATTTGATTACCCAACTTAGCGGCATTAAAGATAAACTTTCTTTTTGTTTTTTCAATTTCAATTTCAGATTTTCAAAAGCAAGAAGAGCACGAGGATACCTCACAAACGGGCGACCAACGTCACGAAAGGAATCGATACACAAAAGCACAAGCAAGACAGCGTTTGAAAAAGGCAAAAATATAGTGTGATGGCCTTTTCGGCAAAGAACACGTGCTGGAGCGCTCGATATGATGTTGTACTCGTTTTCATTGCGGACATTTTGCCGATTGCCACACGTACTGTGCCGTTTATAGTTAAATATCCAAAGGTTTTTTTTTTGTGTCGGGACTTTGTCAAAGTAATCAACATGCGCAGAGGTGTTCGAATCGAAACCACACTTTAGGAACACAGTTCCAGCTAGCATTATACTTTTTCCCAAAATGTTCACATTTGGTGTGGTAGAATAGAAACCTTATTAGTTATATAATTTTTCGTTGGAATACAAGATCGAAGTAAATGAGTTTCCAATAAATTTAAATATCTGAGACAATTGAGTGCAATCACGTATACAAATACATTCACCTTAGTCAACCTTAGTTTTCTTTGCATTTTCTGAACATTCGTTCAACAATTTTACGATTGTTTATATTGCGCACATGAGCTGCAATAAGTGTAGCAATACAACATCACAAACTATGTATGAAGTGAATGGAAATCAAAATAAATCGACTTACATTACCGCATAGCTCAATCATTATTAAAATACAGTAAATTAAAATGCAGAAAGCCTGATCCCTACCCGACATGTCCACATACGGAATTTGAGCATCGTTTATTCCTGAACATAATTGAGAAATATCTGCCCTCGCAACGAGATAACGATGCATTGGTTTGTTTGAACAAAAAAATACAAAACATATTTCCGGATTGAACCGACACGAATAAACTTGTCAATTTTGACAGACATTTCGATACACGCACACACAGTAGAGTTTGTTGTGACGGGTATGCAGAAACAGATGGATACAAAAAAACACACCATAGCAATTTTTCATGGCATCGTCCGCCGTTCGTGTACAACCGTGAGTACTATCTAATATCCATTGTAATAAAAAAGCCTTTTATTAAGTCTTTTTTATTTTTTTAATGGAACGATTCAAATGTACATATGTTAGACATCATACAATATCATGTTTTATTGATGACATTTTACGTTTGAGTGCATGTGTAACTTTTTGCGCGCTGTACTGTGCACAAAGTGACAAGGTGTCAAAAGGTTTATTTTAAAAGCGTTTTTAGGATGTTTTAGATACCTCAAGACATATTGTAATCTCTCTGAAGCTAACTACAAAAAGTGCTAACATCGCTGCTGGAACTCGTGGAAAGCCAAAGGCGTGTGGTGTGGAAGAACAAATGTTCTGAAACACACAGTGCGCGCTACGGAAAGGTACGTGGAAAGGTGGGAAGGAGTGAATGTAGGAGATTTTGGACGTCAGTGGCAGGATCGCTCTCACCTTTTCGACGAGTCGTTGCTTCGCCGTCGTCGTCGTCGTCGTCGTCGTCGTCACCAGAAAGCGAGAAAGTGTGTGTGGCCTCATTGTGTGTAGCGGGTAGATTCGAGTGCGCGAAAGCAGTGAACCAGAAGAGTGTGAAAATCCATTACAAAACCTTATCAGGAAGGGTTTTGTGCATAATTCCTCGTCACCAATTTTCCCCAGCCAATAGTGAGTTTGCAGTGTGAATTTCAAGCACTCTCCGTGGTAATGGAGAATGTAATGCGGACCGACAGTAGTAATTTGTAGTGGGCCCGTGTGCGACGGCTAATGGATAAGATTAACACATCCTTCAACAGGCTGTTGGCTGCAGTGTAGGTTAGCAAATAGACAAAGAGTGGGTAGCATAAGTAGATCACACGTTTCACAGCTGGGTAGAAATGGTATATAGAATAGGTGCAGCGGCATACGGCTAAACTATTCTCGTTCCGCTGTCATTGGCCCTTGGATTGCAGCAATTTTTGGCAATCTGCTGGCGAAGGGGAATGCCACGAGCCAGTGTGATGTAAGAGGGAGCGAGAAGCAGCGAGCCAGACAAAGTGATCACGATGAGTAACGTTGCAGGCCCACGAAATGGGAAGGGAAGCAGGGGAAGCATGTACGCAGGGGTAGGGCTAGGGCTACCGTGGCAGACTCAGATCAGACTCATTACGAATTATTGAAAAGTGAGGAAATCCAGCAGGTACGGTATCGTGCCTTGAATCGTCTCAGTCAATCTAGTGTCCCTTGGTCTCCACATCTGGTAGATCAGGCGAGAGGTTTTTTTTTCTTTCTTCCTTCGCCTGCTTGTCTAATGTCGTGTGCGTGCGTGTCCAAGTCTCTCTCTCCTATCGCCCCGTAGTGGTCGGTGTGTCGTTTCGGTCGGTTGGTGTGTTTAGTTCGTTTGGATCGGTGTTTTTTCATCGTGCATTCGAACGTATGCGCAAATATGCGAGCTCAACATGTGTGCAAGATCGCCTCTGTATTTGTGAACAACAGCACGGTACACCATCCAATCAGTGTGACCTGCAGGTTACATTAGTTTTTTTCTTGTTGCCTTTTCGTGTGTGGTGTCGATTTTATTCTTGCTAGGCCAGCCGGACACAAAGATAGAAGGAAAGATAAAAAAAGGTAATTCTATTTCACCCATATGGATAGAAAGAGGTTTGCCAGCGGTGTACGTTCAATGTGGCGGATGAGCACACACAATCACCTAGGATGTATGCGTGGACAAGAGCTGACCCCTAATACACATGGCAGTGCTACTTTTTCGGCTCAAGGCTGGATCGGAAAAGAAAGAGCTGGCTTTCAAACGATCAAACATCGTTGAAAAAGTAAAAGAAGCGTTTAAAGTCTCCCCTGTCCCAGTGTGTGCACTTTGTGATGTGAGCCAAGGAGCTGTGTGGCAGATGCGTACCCCTTCGTGTGTGCGCCAGTGCTTGATGATTATGCGACGCAATGTTTCTTTGCACTACAGTGGTTGGTCCTTCTTCTATCAACAATAAGAAAGAGGGAATATATTGACAAAAATTTCAACGGAGAACGTTGCTCCCTAGCACACTTCCTTTGCTAACATACAATAGGTAAATGTGATACGGTATTTTTTTTTAAATACCGCGCTACCGTTGAATGTGCTTCACGGCCTTTTTTTCTTTAAAATCTAATAGCCTAGCAAAATGTAAAATATAATCGCAGAAGAATATATGAGCTACAGTATGGCCGGCATTCTTCATCATTTGCTGTAGAGTGGGTCAAGGTGAGATAGTTTTTGCGCATAGAATGGAATAGTTGCCACGATGCCATTGAAAAGGTTTTTTGCTCATTCAAGTTTACACGCGCACGATAGATTGGGAATCGGAATTGAAATAATGGTTTTGTGATGGATTTCTACCACTTCTTTTTTTACTGCTACTGAGTCTCAGTTTTAATGTTCCATATGTAATCGTAATTACTCGAACGTATGAAATCGGTGTCGTCCGTTTTACATTCGTACTCTTTATACACAATGTTATGCTGCTTGTTATTGTTGGCCTTAGCAAAGCGTAGCGGCTCCCAGTTGTAAAATCAAATCAAAAGAGGATGGAAAATTGAACAATAACAATAGCATAACCCAAACCCGCCACAGTTCTTCGATACTTGTACTGAAACGTGTTTACGCTCGTTTTTGTCAACGTATCGCAGCCCTGCTAATGGAAAACCCTTTCCATTTTGTAACAGAAACATCGAGCAGGCGGTGGAGTGCATATCGGCCCTGTTGAAGAAATTGCATGTACATAGAGACACGAGCCAATTGCAATTGCAACATATTGAACCGCGCCGAGACAGTTGAATTGCGACCAAAGTCAACGAGAGAAAGTGATCAAATGTTTTAAGAGAAAATATCCTCTCATAAGAATCCAACCAGTCGTCCATAGCTGCATCAGTCTACTATTGCGAAACATTTACTGTGGAGCACAACACTAAAGGCAACAGTAAGAACTGCCTATCTCTCTCTACCCTCCCCCCATTCCCCCATCCCCCCCCCCCCACCTCCTCGCCATCCTCTCTCTATTACCTTAACGGGATTGATCACAGGAGGCAGTGGTGGCGTGTGTTGTCTTGTGTTTCGTAGGAAGGAGGAAAACCGGATTCATAGTGCATTCAGTGTAGTGGATTGGTTTGCTCGAGACCGCACTCTCGAGGCTGACAGTGGTTTTGAATGTGCGTCTTTGCTGGCGAAGAAGTGTAGTGGTTTGTGCGGCCTCGGAACTAAAGGCGCAGATAATAGAACTGATATAAAGTGTGTGGCATATTTTGGCACCGCGAAGTATATTTAGTCGTCCATCGTGTGAAACGCAGAAAAGAAATATTTACACGCGAAAAAGATTCCGTTTGTGTCCGTTAGGCTAAGATCTTGGTGTGTTGCCTTTTACCGTGCAGCTTTCGTATTACGCGGTGCGAGAGAGGGAGCGAAAGAGCGAGCGAAGGAGTAGGTGCGCGCACGCGCTTTGATACACAAGTGTGTGCGTATGTGTGCGCGCTGCGCGTGCTGTTCGTGGGGTTGTGTGCGTACGGTACGTGTGCGTGCGTGCACACACGAGAGCGGTGTGCTTTTTGCGTGCTCTCCGGTCGACCCCGTGCGCGAGTGAGCGAGAGCAGCTGGGCTGCACACTGCCGAGAGTGTTGGAGCGCGAGCGAGAGAGCGCTAAAGAGTTGAACGAAAAGATAAAAAGAAGAAATATTTCATTGAAAATTTAACGTGGCAAAATCGGTGGAACCTCCAACGGCAAAGAGTGCTGTGTGTTGCTGCTTCGAGCAGAAAGTGAACGACGGGGGAAGTAATATAGAGCCACCGAACCACTGCACACACTGTAGTGCTGCTGTGCGCGCGCGTGTGTGTGTGTGTGTGTGTGTAGAGCAAAGGGTGGCTCACCAAAATATATCGAAATAACGACGAAATACGGGTGCAATATTGCGAATTCCTGTAGTATTGCACACAGTGTAGGTGTATGTGGCATTGCAGTCGTCAAACGTGTCAAAAGCTAAGAAAGTGAAAAGAAGTGTCCAGTGATCAGTAGCAAGATCAGCAACGGCGCATATCGCAGTGTCTAGAATTAGTGCACTGGTGTGCTGTCACGTAGTCCGTAGCTGCTGCCTTCGCGACGATTCCACTACAGAAGCAAATTGGCAGCAAAGTAACAACACCGTGTGCGGTTTCGTGTGTAGTTGTGAGCGGCTACTACTATTGTTGTTGGTTGTTACTGTGGAAGCTGAAGGTTTGGCCGACCGACATAAACGGTGGTTGTTTTGCAACAACAACAACAACAACAACAACATCAACAGTACACGCAGTAGCAGCAGCAGCAGTAGCAACAGCAGTAACAACAACACAACCAACAACAAGAACAACAACGACAACGGTTGCTGCTACCTTGCATTGCTCACTCTATATATATATAATATATACACACACGCATACATTTACAAAATATACAGTCGCCGTTCTCTTTCGACCGTCCCTTGTCTTGTCTGTATGCTGCCCTGGCGCAAGGTTGCTGAGCGGTAGTGCAACCATTGTTTTCCTCTGCAGCATAGGCTGCAAGACGCAGAAAAGGCACCGTCTGCTGCCACGAGCGAGCACCTAGTCGTCGCTCATCCTAATTCTTCACGCACACCTGTGCCCAGTGCCATTACGACCACCACCATTGGTTCCATCTGGTTATCAGTTGGACAGAGTGCAGCACCCCGTTGCCAAGATGGCTGCTTTGTGTGCTGGAAGCTATGGATTGTCACAGCAAGGCAGCCTGAACGATGAGAACAAGGAGTTGATTTTCGTCAAGCTGACCGACTCGGCTCTGCGAGCCATTGAAGAGTTTCAACGCACGCAGGTTAGTAGTAAAATGCCGGTTGTAAATCGTTAGTTACAGTACTTCTAAGCAAAAGCACGTCCATCTGTTGCACCACACTTGGGATGCTGTATGGGGGGATTGCTTGGGAAATGCATTTCCTAGAGCGTGAGCAGGTCGCACGTGGCAGATAAACAAAACATATCGAAACATAATTGAATCTCTTCTGTCTGCACGTGTCGTTAAGTTTGACTACCTACAAAACTGCAATTTTATATTGCTTCATGTCCGTCTTTTAATGTTTCTGTCTGCATCATAAAAAGTTTATTTGATATACCAGGGGGAAGGCAAAGTAAAGACAGACAGCACATTTGCCAAGAATAAGGATTTAAATCTATCATTTTACAATGTGTAATAGCTTTGCAGCATACTGTGAATTAAAATGTGGAGATAATTCTCCTACGTTAATACGTTACGCGTTACGACAAACATTCATGCGAAAAGTTATCAACGATCTTGTTTCGGCATTTTGACATTTTCAAGTCAGTGTCGTCGTTAGATAGCTGGGATCTTTATACTAGACAAGCGCTCTAGAAGCTGTTGTTTTAGTTTGCTTGTACCGACTAGTTCTTACCTTCACGACATAGCCCTCAAAGAAATACATTCAAAGCTTTCATGTAGAACTAGCAGTTGTATTTGTTAAGCTTTGTGGCTTTCAACCCTTGAATGTGAAGCGATTTTTTATAGAAAAATTTCGCCACATTTGAAGGTTTTACTAGACATTGTTGATTTTAAACAAGCCAAGTTAACTAAATAAAAAAGATGGAAACGACACATGATACAGTTAGCGTCGAAATTATGATTCTCAGTATTATAACGCACACGCATATACACACATAGTAAAAACCACATTTTGTTGAACATTATTGAGCACTTTCAATCATTAATACAACGTTGTAACAGTGCGGTAACTTTTAGCGGTAAGCATCGATACACCCTTGAGCACCTGAAGGGTTTGATGTAGGACGGAGAGGTGGCACTCGAATGTAGTTTTGACATTCACCGCTGACCGAACCATCGGAATCTGACGGATTGTGAGGAAAATGAAAGTATTCGAACCAAGGCAAAATGTGTGCACTGAAATCCGTTTGGGGTGGGTTCGATTGAATACACGACTTTGCGGCGCACAGGTTCCGGGTTACTTTTTTTTACTGGGTGCGGTACTACCGTACTGCCCTTGGGGTGATAGTATGCATTATGAAAAGCACGCTGCTCATAGAGTTGCGTAATTAAACTTTATTTTACGCACTCCCCTATACTGC
This sequence comes from Anopheles gambiae, assembly GCF_943734735.2. Taxonomy (NCBI): domain Eukaryota; kingdom Metazoa; phylum Arthropoda; class Insecta; order Diptera; family Culicidae; genus Anopheles; species Anopheles gambiae. The sequence continues at coordinate 67,274,142 of NC_064601.1, read as the reverse complement.
AACTAACTGTCGACAATGAAATTGTCAAATTGGAAACGTATAACAATGCAATAAGTCTGGCGACTTGGGCTTTGTAAAATTAGACGAAAATTTTGAAATAAGAAAGAGTTTTATTCGCCTGCTTCGAATAATATTACAACTAGATTCGAGTTACATTATTGTTCGTTCGATTGTCTTAATTGTACAGATTTATCAGCACATCTTTTAAACTGATGTTTGGAACTCGATGAAAGGAAAGTTGTTGCCACCTTAAACAAGCATGTTGAAAGATGATTTGATTGAGGTTTGCTCCTTCTGCTGGGTGGCCTAAATATTTGACACCGTTAGGCAGTTGCTGCTTCGTTTCTTTCGATGGCCAGACGCACACAAAACGAGTTCATTGTAGCTCATACATACTGACGTGTAGCGGGTAAATGTATCGTACTCTCTGGCATTGGACGTCATGGCGCGATACGCTGGTAATGACTGAGGTGTAGTAGTAGTGGTAGTGTAACCGGTGTCGGTGCAGACTAACACACGAGATACAACCTGGCAAGGACCACTTCGTCATTATCTTCATCATCATAATTGTCACCTTCATCGTTGCATACGATGAAGTGGTGAGATCAAAAAATGTTCTCGCACCAACGCGTAACCAACATCGAATGTATTGTTTTTCGGGTGCAATACCGAAAGTACCTACATTTACTTGGCGAGATTCATTGAATTGTTTTCGGAGCAATTCAAATGTGGGGCAGTTAACAGTCTTACTAAATGTAGATCTCGCCTAACATCGCTAAACTGTGCTATTGGTATGATTGATATGTATCATTGATTCTTTGATAATATGTCAAGATTAAAACTATTATCCTTTTCCTAAAATATTGTATTGGTCGGGGACAGATTGGTTTTTTTTATTTAGGAGGAACGGTACAAATAGGTCGTATTGTCTAATAATAGGCGCCACAATCCATATTGGGTGGAGACATTTCATTCTATGATCCATGGAAGGGCACCTTATCCAATGGGTACTCAGACGATTCGGACATAAATTATTATATTGAACGCAAGTTTAATATATTGAATGATTGAATAATACCGTAGGTCGTAATGATCGTTTTTACTTAAAAACATTGTCTCTCTTCTCTTATTTCCTTTTAAACAAACTTTACACAATGGGAACTATATACGTAAACTATGAAAAAGCAGTCGAGAAAAAGGAATTACTTATGTGTGGAGGAGAAAAAGAATACGGCATGATAATCGTAGACATCGGAAGCTAACGCAAGGGGGTTTTTTACCCAAGATTGAGCGAATTACATATTAAAAATAATTATATATATGTATATTTATATATAGCTTACGGATATTATACAAACATATGAATATCAACCGAAAATTTACAATATTGTAGAACTATTGTAAACTGCACTAAACTGCACTAGCTATGCGTTGAGTTACTGATCGCTGGCACATTGCTAACAACTATCTAGGTAAAAGCTGTGCTGTGTTTAAAGGATTTTTTTCGCGTGGAGGTCACAATGATGTTGATTGAGGGACATCTACATGGGCAACAGACGTTGTCAAAAGAGGGTAATTCGTAGGGCTCGAGCGTTTGCATATTCAGAGTGTGTGTCTGTGTGTGTGTGTGTGTAGCGTACAGAAGCAGATACGTGTATGAGTTATCAGCTGTGGGAGTTCTAAATACTCGTATGAAACCTAAGAAACTATTTGCTGAGGGTGCCACGCAGCGTTCATCCGCCTTATTTGTAGTGAGATGGTGTAGTACGTGTTTGTTTCTACATTATATGCAAAACTTTGACATTTGAGGATGTTCCTCTTTTTTGTTTTTTAAAAATGATTTCCGAATTTAGAAGCCATGAGGCGATTTATGCCAGACGTTATCTGTGTATTGTGACGTGATGTCGGAGTAAAAGAACTACATTTGGTCAATAGAATAATACAAATCCAATTTATTCCAAAGAATACAAAGAAGATTTATTTTAGCTTTATTTAATTAAGTTGCAGCACTATAAGATTAAATCAACTATACTGCAGCTGCTAGGCACAAAATTAATAATTTTACTTATTTTGATCCAATAGTGATCATGTTGTTGATCATTGAAGTACACGTCATGATAATGCTCTAAATGGTGTCATTTAATTTACATCATTTTACCTTCACGGCCGTTAGGAAAAGATGGTACATCCGGTATATTCAATAATATATACGTCGAAACTTGATGATACTGCAAAAGTAAATTTCCTCTAAAAATATATAATGAAAATAGATTGGAGACAAATTATAATTTAGAGATAAGATATTTCGTACAGTTTTCTTCTTGTATGATCAACTTGAATAAGTGTGAGCATTACTGTTCATAGTGTAATAGAAGCGTCTGGTGGTCAGGTATGGATGAATAGAAATCGAGACGACGATGGACTATTTCTGCATCGCAACAATAGCCACAATCCGTTTGCGTAACACGTAAACCACGTTCAACCGCCGAACAGCATAAAGCATAAGCTTGTTTGGCCGAATGGAAACTTGAAGTCTACCTTCGTTGGTATCGGTTTCGATCGAACGGGTTTTTGAATAACGGCAAGAGGAACAAGCCCGATGTTATAGAGAGACAGGGAAACACTATACGGCGATGAGTGGGAACATTTCACATTGCAAAGCTATTACACTGCTCTGCCGATGAGTTGTCGAAGGGGCGGAAAATGTGGCCAGAGAGCTGTAGCACACAATAGGTTATGCTGGTATAGCATTTGGTGCATTTGATGCGGCGGTGGCGCTTACGTTATGCTTCATTTGCTGCAGCGTCTCATGACGTAAGGTGGCGATTGTGATGAACTCTTCTGTTTTCATACTAAACCAAACAAAAATCATGTATAGAAAATGAATTATTTTTTTAGGATTATGTTGTCGATATTTGAAACAAAACACCCTTTTTGGATTGAAAACGAATACAATTTTTCTTAGCGATAGCTGAGTAACGTAAATGTAGAACGGCATTCGTCTGAATCGAGCAATATAGAGCGGATTGTATGCAACAGGAAGATAAATGCTTAAGAAATGCATCCAACTAGATTAATATTCGCTGAAGCATATGCTTGTTCTGGAGGTGCAACAATGCAATGGGACAATAATCGAATGATTTATTTGGTGATATTGCGGGACCGTAACCAAAAAGTTTGTTTTTGAACCGAATCCTCCGTTGAATCCAGACGAGTGCGATATTACTCATTCGCAATGATAGCGAACTGAGAAGAATAATTCGTGAACTGGAAACAGCAACAAGTCGGTTTCTCGCAGGACTCTCGTCATGCGTCACAGTGCGCCATAATCACGTAAACGTGGAGCACAAACGTGTGAGCAATCATGACGTATTCTCATGAAGAAGCCATGTGCTGCCGGGGTAAAGGTTTATTACGTATTACGAACGTTGTCTCTTAGGGCACCGTCACTGGTGTGGAGCATCGCCTGGAGACTGCATTGCACTCAAGCGAACGCAAAGTATCTCTGGATATATCTATCTGAGAATGTAGTAGAGAGAAATGAAAGTGATGATTTTTAAGAGAGGAAGATAAAATTGAAGAGAAAAATAGAAAGAGATGTAGACTGGTGGGGAGATGTTTTTGCAGTTTGGTGTATCTTTGGACGTATAAAGTGACATTTTTATTTTTATAACTTATATTCCTCTATAATGAAGGTTATTTTGTTGCATCAAATGCCCACTAATGTATGTGTACTCCTAAATCTTACCTAAAATAGGATGATTTTGGAGATGTCTAGTGTCACCTTGCGAATTGAAAAGCCTGCATCATTGGTACTTTCTCCGCTATGGGAGAGAGTGTTTCGTTAGTAGTTTGGCCAACCTGACTTTCCAATGCGCTTTAAATAGCTAATTTCATGTATGACGCAACTACTTACATTCGAATTGATAGCTCCGTGAAACATACATTTGTACGCAGATGCATTTTTGCAATAATTGTATTCATTTTCAGGGGCTGCCAGTTAATAAATTCGATGAAAAAAAAAAAACGATGTTTCTATTGAAATTTTTGTGATAATGCTCAATTACAGGGTTTTCGAGGACTATATAGTTCAGCAAGTTGTAGTTTTGTTCAGGCATATAATAGACTCTTTCAGCGTGATATAGAATTGTTCGAAAGTAGGCGTTGATAAGTTCAGCGATTCTGTAGTGTTGTCAATTGTGTTGTTTACACCCTGTGCCGCAGCGTTTAATTTTTTAATCTTAAATGTCCTAAAAGTAGCTAATAATCATTCCCCAAGCGGTTTAATACATAAGCTAGTTGAAACAAGCATATTTTTGGAAAACCGTTTGTTTACCTTTTGATGAGAATGTTCCAAGCTGCAGTCCAAGGGATACGAAAGTGGCAGCACTATAGAATCGCCGAACATGTCAACGCCTACTTCCGAACAATGAAATAGTCTGATGCTTTCAGAGGAGGCACAGAAGGGGGGTGATAGTTCTGTGTTAGATTTAAGCCGTTCTATCATTGATAAGTATCCAATTTCTCCCATAAGTTGTGTAGTAGTAGTATCTTATAGCTCTTAGTAAAGACCGTCTACAATAGGCCCCACCTGAACTAGGCGTTTATTGGTTTGAGCTCTTTTTTTTCCGGATACTCTATTTTGCTACTAGAAGCACCGGCCGTTTGTAGATAGTAATAAAATTTTTGCCGCAAATATTTAGTTGTCAGTAGTGAGTACCAAGTATTTCATCCGTTCAATACAGCTTTTGGGCAACTCAGGCTTAGTGCAGATTTGTCTGTTTATTATTTAAAACAACAACAAATTTACTGTCATATGGTTTGTTTATACTTCATTTCACTTCAGTAGGACCATTACCGCAGGCGAAATATTTGTGAACAGTGTGGAACGTAAATATACTGTAACGTAAATATAGGATGCGCGAATCCTTATCTTGGGACATTACAAACGTGAAACAATTTAGTTGATTATGATATTTTATAAAATTTCTCCTTTTACCTAGGTGTTGATCATTTGAATGAAATTTCATTACTTATGACCAAACACTGTTTTGTTGCATTTAGTCATATTTGTCCAATCTTTCTTTCATCTCATATGTTTGATTGTAAAATGCGGGTGAATTTTCAATGGGACAACTAAAAAGCATGCGTTATTGAATTAAACCCTCGATAAGTTGATCTGATGATAGCAAATAGGCGGTAGACAGAACTGTCTGTTGTCCATAGTACGGTGTTGTAACGGAAGCAAGAACTCGATACGGATTGCTGCTATTACTGCAAATGGGGCAAAACCTAAATCTGCGTACGTTGTTTTCGTGCCGATCATATTTTTATATGCACCATCAATGGTATCGTTAGTTGCTTGCTTACTTGCCTGCTTGCGGTTATCGGTCAATTATGTACTGTTGTAGTGTGTTGTGTTATGGATTTCAGATTGAAGCGCCCGTCGTGTCGATAAGCTAGAAGCGTTTTGTGTATTTAACAATAACATCGGTATGATAACGGGTTGGTTATCAGTGGAGCAGAAAGTGTGCTTTTGGGTCCATGAGTCGTTTGTTGTCAATTGTATGAATTTAAAAACTTTGTCTAAACAACAGCTGTGAACAGTGTGTGTTATACCTTTTAGAAAATACCTTCTTACTCTTTATGTATTATTTGCCTTGTTTATTAGTTTCACCGGGTATTTAATCAGTAGAATAATGAGCACCTACGTTCCAACTGCATTTTTTTATGAGTTTTGTATTAATAAACCTAATCTAATCTGATAATTGTGACCTTAAATAAAAATCCATTCTGATACTACTATTTTTAATAACAGCTAATATCCGGCTTTGTTGATCTCTTTTAATGTTCTTTCTATATAGCATTTGCATTACTTTCTCGCATCAAAAATGCCTTTAAAGAATTGATTCTTTTCTCTCCGCTAAGAAGGCGTCAATTCTTTATAAATAGTAAAGCAATCAGTTTTATATGTTGTGTTTAATAATTGCATAATACTTACAAACAACCGATCTCAAGCACAGAAACAATTGATCACATGCTGCAATGCACATCGATTTTAATTTCATAAAATGTCAATTTATGATTTTGCAATTGCGTAATCAATACTATAACATTTCTACAATTTTCTTATTATATGTTGTCGCTATTTATTTTAGCAATTTAACGATATTAAGCTTCAATTCACACCTGCCTATAGAATGGTTGTGCAGTGATAATTTTATTGTTTATGTTTGCTGTATTTTAAGTAAAGGTATAGATAAATGGCTAGAAAGCAAAAAAAAAAACTTGTTTGTCTTAATATGTTACATAGCTATAATGACCATCAAGTAATAACAAGTTTTAATTATGACGCTACTGCGTACACAAACTAACCTTCAAATGAAAATTCAAAGACACACTGTTATGATTAAAGGTTGTTGATGTTTGTTGTTTTCTTTATTTATTTTTTTACTGGCCTGGAGTGTTCATGCAATCATAACCGTGCGCTGCAACGTGCTATGCGCGTATGTTACTGATACTTATGTTACTGATAGCATGACTAACTTAATAAACAGCTACTCTAGAGCGCCTTGTTGTGCATTTATTATATTCAATTAAACTAGTGGTAGAATTCGACAGAACAATATTGTGCAGGGACGGTCCCGTGGTACAGTCGTCATTGGTTCAAGCCTAGAATGGACCGTCCTCCCGTAGCAAAGACTTGACTATCCGGCTGCGTGGTATTGAATAAGTCTCGAAAACCTATATAGGCTGGCATGTCTGCGTAAGACGTTACGCCAAATAGAAGAATTTTGAGCAGACTTGGTAATTTTTAGCGTATAATTCACTGACTATTTCATGCAGATTTTATTATACTATTTGAAGATCATGCTATACTAGAGGTTTTTAACTTTTTGCCGACATCTTTTCATCTTTGAATACGACAAAACATTCGAAAACAATATTTATTGTGATGGGATTATGTTTTCGGTCCGTTCTGGTGGTACAGTCGTCAACTCGTGCGACTTAAGAACATGCCCGTCATGGGTTCAAGCCCCGAATAGATCGTGCCCGCATACGTAGGACTAACAATCATGCTATGGTAACAATAAGTCACGGAGAGCCAAGCTCACTACACTAGTGGGTACAGGCAGGCCTTGACCGACAACGGTTGTTGTGCCAAAGAAGAACAAGATTATACTTTTAAAAGAATTAAAAAAGTGGAAAAGTATCAGACAGAGCTGGATGGATATGGCTATTATTTTATATCCTTATACAAAATATTAGCGTTGGTTTCCCATATTCACCATAGAAATAAATGTCTTTTAACATTAATGTATGTATGTGTGTTTGTTTTCTTCCTTTCAATTACAGGCAAAATTAGGTACTTCCCACAATCCATCGATACAGTTTCTTCAGAATGGCCAAGGCTTTCTATCGTTTCCTTCCGGAGGCAACAATGTACAGAAGTTTAACTTCTCCATTACCGACATTGACACTGGTTCGATCGAATGCATTCAGCAGGCCCAGGGCCAGCTACAAAATATGGGCCATATTCCACACAAAATGCGGATACACGCAAACGATGATGTTTACGAAACCACGAGGCACAGGCTTGCCGCCGCAGAAGAAAATCAAAAGAACAAGTGGTACGTTAAATTTAGTTTTCCTTTAAATATTAAATTAAATCTCGGCATAAATGCAAATACTGCCCACGTTCTCCAACGCATAAATGTAGTTAATTTTGTTTTTATAACCTTACAACCGAGGCAGATGGTTTTTATGCTCAAAGAAGAGTGTGGATTTTGTTTTGTTTAAATGTTTTATTTTCTTTTTTATCGGTATCATACATGTGTCTCCGAACCATGGCCTGCGAGTCGCATGTGGCTCTCGAAAGCCTATAATGCGTTCTGCAACGAGTTTGCAAAGGTTAAGTTAAATAGTTCATTGTGTAGATTCCTTTAATTGAAGTTTCAATTTTGGCTTTCCAAAAACGGGAATAAAAAGCATCAGTCATATAAAGCTGTAGAAATTTAATATAAGCAGTTAGTATTTTATTATCAAAACATAATTTAAACTTTAACCCATTAGCTAAAGGTAACGTCAAGATGGCCCGCAATAACGTTATTTGGTAAGCAATGTGGCCTGTGAACAGAAATGTTGGAGACCCTTGGTTTAGATTTTCAGAAAACCATTTTTTGGATTCTTTTTCCTCTTAGTCGCCAAGGTAATTGACGATCTGTGACTAGTTGATTCGGGTATAGCAGAACAGTCTTAGTCTGGTGTATATGGGAAACCCATACTAGATTTGCACATCGTGGTATGTTATATCGCCCTGCGTGCAGTTAGTAGAGTTTTACTAAAAAACATATCCGTTACAACCGCCAACTCTTGTTACTTATATTTTAACAATTGCAAATACAATTGTGAATAAACTTAGGTTTATGGCATATTTCCTGCGTGATCCTGTTCCTTGCTAAAGGTAATGAAAACTTAAGTTCTGTTGTACAACAACGATAGTAACCTTTGTTATTTTTTACTAATACTTGTTCACTTACAAAAATTATACCGTTGTCTCTCTTCTTCTCGTATGGGATATACATGACAATAAACCTATCTAACATCACGCGGTTGTCCTTCAGGTGTAGTGAACACGCAAAAGCTTGGGCGATGGGAAAGCAGAGTAAGCAATAAAAATCGCCGAAGATTCTGAAAAGTAGGTCAATGTTAAATAGCGGCAGGTTTTGTTGAATATTGCTTACAAACAATTTGGTTCGGCACGATTTAAAACCCAACAAATATACTATTTCCAAAATGGTGCCTATTGTTAGGAAAAATCATGAATTAGAGAAACTATTGAATGTACTTTATGTGATATAATTTGTAATGAATTTCATGACAATTATTTGCATCTATAATATTTGATCAATAATGCATTATTATTCACTTATTATCGTTCCAGCACTAGGGAAATCAAACCTAATCAAACAGATATTGGGCGTAAAGTGAAGTTAAAAAACCCAGCCATCCGTAACATTCCTAGTAATAATACAGCAGTTGTAAACAAACGTGATTCTATCTATAGTAACAATTCTGTGAATAAGACATCCTCCGTAGCAGCAAGCCAGCTATCATCTAATAATAGTGTTAATAGTTATAACAACCTAGCAACATCACCAAAACTAGCTAAAACTAACGGTCTGCATCAGTCGTCCCAACAACAACTACAGTCTCAACAACAACTGCAACAGCAACCTCTGCAACAACAGCCACAATCGCAGCATCTGCTTCAACAAAACAATCATCAGTCACAACCACCAACTCAACTGCCTCCTGTGCAGGCGAAACCCGGATATCAGCATACCGTTCATGATCCGCCTAATTCGCAGCAGCAACACGTACCGAAGCTGTCTGAGAATGGAAACTCTCAGAGTAGGGTAGCGAATGGAAGGCCAAAGGCTGCGAATCCAGATTACATGAAATGCAACATAAAGTAAGTTATCAATAATCAATGAGACACAATTGGAGATGCAAAATGTATATGTTACTAATTATATTTGTTTCGAAACACAGAGAACGTCTTATTCATATGCTAGCATTGAAGCCATACAAACGGCCAGAGTTGGTTGTAAAACTCCAGCAAGGTATGTTTTGGGTTCCCTTGGAATACTTTTAGATAAAAATTCACATTTCTTGTTTTTTTTTTTTTACAAAAGATGGAGTCCGTAAGGAAGAGATGAAATGTACTCAGCAGATACTAAAAACCATATCCAGCACCCGAGACGGAGTTCTTATACTGCATCGGAACATATGGAATGAAGTACAGGATGATTGGCCGTTTTATTCTGAACAAGATCGACAAGCCGTAAAACGGTACGGCATAGTGTGAATTCGTGTAAATAGGTGTCGTAGAGTGGATATTAACGATAATGTTTGGTTGGTTCTTTTACAGGAGGAGGCCACAAAACTTGACGCCTCCTCTTAGCTCAGACGGTGGCTCATCAACTTCTGGTCAGAGTCCTTCTAGTACACATAACGGGAATAGTCCTCAATCGGGTAGCAAACGAGCTGTGCTTGCGGGCAGTGAAGAAGTTGGTTCTACTCCCACTGCCAAAAAGCAACGAATCAGTCATTACAAGAAAGAAACTACTTCGGATCATACGAGGTAAGTGAACGATGGTAACATTTTCGTTTCGAACGAAGACAACATCCCCATTTTCCATTACATCCTTATGTTCAAAAAATGAATATTTGTTATTTACGGGATGCAATGTGTCTTATACATCTTTTCGGTTTAGGAAATTGTTAATTGTGTTCTATCATATCGTTATAAGCTTGTACAGGAGACCTTCGACATACGACCCACTTGAGTTACGGCGAGAAGACATATCTAGAATCTAGATAGTCGAAGTCAAAACAAGAGAATGAAGGCCTCCAAATACAGGGAAACAAACATAAGTTTGAATAAACATAGTAGTATAAAACCTTTCTCGTAAAACAGAAGAAGAAGTTAGGACGATTAGCTTTTTCGACCATTTTAACAGTTTACATTTGTCATTTTGCTGAAATTGTTTTTTTTTTCAAATTTCTCACTGATAGTTGTTATATACACATTTATGAAGATTCCAAAATTTGAATAATTATATCATGTAATCGATTTTTGTAATGCAATCAATACATTCTGGTTATTTTGTGTAGGTAAAATACAACTTGATTCGAGACCTTTTTTCCGTCCCAAATATAGTCGTATGTCGGGGGTCATCTGTATTTAATATGAAATGAAAAACTGAAGCTGTTGTTTAACAAATTATGAAAAATATATATGAGTTTTTTCTTCTCTTTTCCACTTCTACTTGGCATTAAAAACCAAATAAATGAATTTTATGTCTTCGTCTGCATCATCGTATCATCGTTCTACTTCTGTCAACTATGACAATGTACTGAATCGAACGGTTGGGATTGTGTTTGAAATGCGGACCTATTTGTACCGGTTCACTATGTGTTATCTTCGATATGAATGGATTTATCTATGTAGTAGACGCGGTATAACAGATTCCAGAGACAGTAGCAATATGAATCCACGATCCAGGGAACAAGATGATCACAAAAATCATCACCACCACAACCACCACCAACATCATCATCATCATTCCATACGTTCGTCGCACTACTACGGGTAACTATTGGTCGTACAAAGAGATAGAGGGTACATGTCCTTGCTTCTCTGCGTGCATGTTATTGTGATGGTAACTTTAAAACCATCACTTTTTATCTTTGCTATACGTTGGACATTTTTATTTGTTGGTTTTTTTTTGTTTTGGTGGCCCTGTTAAAATATTATTTATGGTGGATCATTTTTACATCAGTGGTGCTTATTCAATTAATCATTATTGCGGTTATTCAATGTTGAACAGAAACGGATTTGTTTGTTTCATAAACTATGATGGTTTCGGGGCTTTTATTGACATCAACAGCAAAGGGTTTATCAAATAATATTGAAGATGGTTTACAATCGACAATTAAAAAAAAAGATGTAGCGAAATATTTTAAACCTGATTTCTATATTTCATGGTTCACAGCTTGAAATCAAGAATGTGGTGGGCAGTATAATTTTAGGCTTTTTGATATGGTGTTTTTTGAACCTAAGTTATCTAAACCCCTATCAAATTATATGATTAGAATAAGCGCTTGTGCTATCTTCAAAAGAATGTTAATGTTATTAGGTATATATTAATGTTAAAATTTAATATTAAGGAGCCAAATGTGCAGAAGCATATGGTCATTTGGAACGTTTGGTATTATTTTTACCCCATATTCCTTCATCATTCGTTTGATATTAATCTTGTATCTTGTCGATTTATTGGGTTTAATCTATTTAATCATTTAACATATTCTAGCCAAATCTAACCATATTATGGATATTGCAGTACAATATCATCGTTAGTAGTTGTTTCGACGTGACTTGGGCACTAAGATTGATTTGTGTGTGCTTTCGTTTCTTTTTTTCCATTTTTTCTTTTAAAACCGGCTTGATCGTAGACCAAATCTAACGCCTAATGCCCAGGAATCAGAAGATGGTGTTAGTTTGAGCTACTCACTCGTATCGAACGATGTTGCGAAACGGATAGAATCGTCGGTGTGTGATGCAGAAGCTGAACGGGAGCCATTCGATACTGGCTATCTGGATGGTGCGCAGCAGATGAACGGCGGGGGAGAAGATGATTTTGTGTAAGGCTTTCAAGCATCCTATCAATTTCTAATAAAATCTTATAAGAGAGATCTCTGTTGTGCCTTGCCAACACTTTACATCTTTGACCTTTAGCTGTATCTTTGTTGATTTATATGAATACTTGCTATCTTCTTTAAATAATTTACCCGTACTGTAAATATCCAATAATGTTTCACCGTGCTTTAGACCTTTTGCCAATGTACAGTAACTATAGTGTAGTTTCATAATTTCACTAACAAACTTAACTTAACAATCAATCATGTAGAATATTGGCACTAATATTGGGAGCAAGCGATTTTATGTAACCTGTACTGTGATAGAACTTAATTTCCTTAATTAAAATTCAATATACTAACTGCAAGAGCTGCATGACATGCAATATTGCCGTTCTTATTATGCAAAATTAATATTATATGGTTTGTATTTTTTTAGAAACCAATTTACAAGGATAACATCAGTTGAGCAACGGCGTAGATACAAGACTGAATTTGACAACGAATACAAGGAATACCGGCGGCTGCATGAAGTTTTGGAGAATGCTTCAAGAAAGTTTGCTCAGTACGAAGATGATCTGTCGCACGAACCGAAGGATACACAACGCTACAAGGTATTAAAGATTCATTTCAACACGATAGCAATTTATTTACCTAAAGAGTGGGTCTCTTTACAGGAAATTCAATTGAAAATTCTGAAAGAATACGAAAGAAGTTTTAAAAACGTCAAATTTCAACAAGACAAAGAGCGGTATGTACAATATGTAGCAACATCATTTTTTTGTGTAACATAATTTGCACTTTTATTGAAATTGTTCAAAACATTAATGTATTAAATTGAAATTTCTTCTTTCAGGTTTAACTATCTTCATAAAAAACTGTCTCATATCAAGCTACTTGTACGTGACTACGATACTTCGATAACTAACGGCTCGTGCAGGCCACAGGAGAATTACTGACGATTGTTGAAGCACATGAAGCGCTCGTATTTTGTATGTTGAAAAAGACAATATTTATTTTGATGGGATAAATCAATCAATCGCTTCGTAAGCAGATATTTTCGTACATGTTGCGGGAAAACTGTCAACATTGTGTTATAATCTTTTGTTTTTGAACTTACATTGTAATTTTTAAAGAGTTTTTGGAACAAGCATTAGGACGGCGTATTGATTTGAGCACAGCTTCACACTGAGCGTATTGCGAATGAAACTACGAGCCAAAATGTCGAAATCATCACGAGTTAACTAAGTTAGCATTTATGAATCATCGACATGTTTAACCGATGCAATTGGTTCAATTATCTTCTTACAATTTCCTCTTTTTTGATTCATTTTCTTAAAGTTTCTATTCAATAACGTAGCTGTTTGTTGAACAGTTTTAATACGATTTATTCTCAACTCTCTCGTTATCCTTTTGCTTATTTGCTAAAAACGGCTGTAGTATACTTATGTTATGGGTTGTATGAATTATTAAGTTTATTGATAATTTCACAACCGATTCTCCTCCTCTATGAACTGTATTTAGAATGAGTGACACACATCCGATTATACTCATATGCCTCATTGTTGAGATTGAAATTTACTGCCTGGATTTTTAAATGTCAATGCGAATTGTTTTTGTGTGCAAATCCAATCACCTTGTACAGGATGTGTTTGTCATGCATTGTCTGAGAAAATAATGTCAAGTATGAACAATTTTGAACACTAAAAAGTGAAGCTATCAATTTCAGCGTTGAACGATCGTTTAAACATGTGTTTAAACATCTACAAACTTACAAAGGATCTTTAATGTTGAGGCAATGATATTGAATATGTTGAAGAGCATGACAGTAGATCTACAAGAGTTTATTTGAATGCATTGATCCCGCGCAAATCATTAGAAAGCTATATAGTTAATATGCTCGATTGAGGTTGATCCTGTAACAGTATATAGTTGCCCTCGTGCTACAGGTAAGGATTACAGTAATGTAACTTGTAATAAATTTCACGGTTGATTTAGAGAAAAGTAGCAAATTGTCTTAAATCTACTGCGCAGTCGCGTGTAATGGCTTGGGAATGAAAAAAGGTTATTTAGTTGACTAGTGTTGCTTTTTGTTTGTTCCGTTAGTTAATTGGTTAATCATTGTTTTATCTATAAGGTTATTAAAAAGTAGCGCAAAGGTTATGATAAATTGTCAGAAACGTGAAATACAAAAGAAACCGTTCGCCACCGCCCGTTACTGCAAGCACAGTTAAATTAGCAAATGTCCGTGGTGTTAAGTGACAAGTAAAAAAACAGTGAATGAAGGTTTGAGCTGATGGAAATGACATGCGTATCGGTAATACTTGTGATAGTGATATCAATGAGCAGTGTACCAAGAGCAGCGCTACTACACACGTTATTTGTAAGGAGCTTATTGTTTACGAAACAAGCAACAAAAACACACACATTGCCGCATATGTGCTCGCCATTTGTTCAACTTATTTCTAGTTTCTTCTTAACATGAGTTAATAAGTGGAATTGTAGCAAAGGGGCAGTAAGGAATTTCGTCGAAAGAAAACGAAAAGAGATATTAGTGCCACACTCTGTAATCGAGGAAAAAATATTACGCATTACAAGAACATCCACTGATGCAAAAGCATCGTATGAAGCTTGATTTGTAAACCAATTGAATTAAGTATCAAATTTAAATTACTGCAGGAGTTGCTAACGTTTTCCGGAAATGAGATTTTGAATTCATGAACCCAAATAATGCAACACGCTCCGATTGTCGGGAATGATTTGATCTTCATGTTTTTGAGCGTTGCAAAATCGATGGCATAAATGTGCCATGATTGCCTTGTCAGAATCAGGAAGAACCTAACAATCAAAATACGCTACCCAGTTCGTGTTACGTAGCGTAAACTCGTATACCAAACAGGATAGAAAACATGTCCTTTTTTGTTTGAATTTCTTGGATTATAAATTGTCTAGCAATTCAATTCAAACACAAACTGACGACACTCTGGCCAATTCATCATAGATAATTAGATTATCTGCGCTTTGTTACCACAATTCTAATTAAATTATGTTTGGTATTTCACTTTTTTTGAAATTTGTTTTTTTTTTCAATGGCCCATGTTGGCGATGGCAAAACGATAGTAGTCGATGTGTTAACAGTAAGGTTTAGACAGAATTTGTTTCGATATACATAACCGCTGCTTCATAACTCAACCGTGCAATGTTGAAATAAACTAATGAATTGTACAGTGTATGCAATGTTTTGCAGGTGGTATACATTTAATTGAATATTACTGTGTTTTGTTTTTGTGCAGTCCGTACAATCTTCTCAGTTTACTTGTTTCTTTTTGTTTTGTTTCAGCACTTTGGTTTCTACAGTCCATAAATAAATATATATTTTAATAAAGTTATGTTACTGGACATTATTGAACACTTCTTTAAAATTTTGGTGTTAGGAGGTAGGATAGGGTAGGTAGCATGTATTTTTAATTTGATTGTTTGTTTCGTTGTAGTGATTCTGCCATCTGGACCAACGGAACTTAAAAATTCCTGTTAAGTTATCATGTCGTTACTTTTGCTTATGTTTTTTTCTGTATCAGACAGGTTTTTTTTTTGTATGTCTGCTTTGTAATGGTCAAGTTGACATCAAGTAAAAGATTCACTAAAATTTTAACATCTGCATTACGCCAGCCACAGAGAATTTTAAATTAATGATAAACTGGGTTCGTACTTTAAGTAAACAAGGAACACAGCGCTACACTTTTACAGTAGGGAAAATAAGCTATGCAACGACTGAAAGATAAAAACAATGAATAGCTTATAAGCAATGGTTTGTTTTTTTTTTTTTGAACACAAGGATGTGCTTACTATTGAACGAAAACGCAATCAAAACATAACAGTAAACATTTCAATCGAAAGCAGCACACTCTAAGAGCAGAGAACAGTTGCGTGGGAATAGACTTGTAGCAAAAGATAATGCAATACAAAAATTGAAGTTAAATCACTCGAAATTAGTAGTGTAAAATTTGTTTCTTACGAAGCTAGCCAAGTGGTAGTTTCGCAACAATGTCTTACTTACAATGCATCCCGCTGGTGTGCATACATTGTGTTTATTTTAATGCGGTTGTAACAAATGGGTGACAAATTTCCCGAACAAGAGGAAACAGAGTACACAAAGTGCCAAGAATGCTTGATTCTTGTAGCAAGACATTCCCTCCTTTCTATTAGCTCCGTCAGCAGTACGCCGTTGCAGGGTTAAACAGTTAAACGCCATACTACAATATAACGTTGCAACGATATACTATATCTGAAATGCGCTGCGCAGATTCAAAAATTTAATGAACACAGTGTTAAAATAGCCAAGAAATGTAAGCGTCCACTTCAGTCTTCGTAAAAACCCTTCCTATCACAAGTCCGTATGTGTTAAACAATTAATGTGTAGAATAATAATATTTTTAATACAATGACAATTAAACCATCCTCCGTCTATGAAAGCGAGAGCAACATGCAATGTACGGAAAATACATAAGGGGTACTAGTCCATCCTATTGAAAATTTGACTGCAGAGTACACCCGAATGAACAGAATCGTTTCAATTATTTTGTATGAGCAAGTAAATTTTACTTTGGTAAAGTATTTAATCCTTCCCAGTTATCCGCCCGTTTGATAAATTGCGCCGGAAAGGTAGAGCAATATAAAAAAAACCTCGTCCAGATCATAATCGCAGTTGTCTCATCATATTCTCAAAACAAAACAAAAAACAAAAAGCACAGATCACAGATAAACAAGCAAACAAACAAATGCATAACATTATTTTTTACAGTAAATGTGCAATAGAATCACAATCACATTTTAGGTCAAATTTTATAACAGATAGTAGACTGAACATGATAATGCAAATGTAATAATTGATAGCTAAGGACTTTTACATCAATTTGCTTGCAGTGTGTCCAATGTAGAATGCCAATGTTGAGAGTAAATTTGGAAGTAATTGCTAAATTTGAATTAACCTATTTTTACCGGTAATTGCACACATGGTAGTAAATGTTTCTTCCTTTGATGCCTCCCTTTTATCAACAAAAACCAAACTGTTCAGAAGCTTCGTTCAAATTAATTTCTAAATGCATTATGAGATTTTCATTCAAACGTTAAAGATTTTTTCGAACATAAGATTTTATTCTGGTTTTAAAACAAACAAAAAAGAAAGATATAAAAATGTACTCAAAACCATCTTGAAGCAGTTTTTAACGATTGATAACTTACATGCTACTACTACTACTACTCTCTTCAGTTTTGGACATGTAGGAAAATGCAAAAAAAAACTCTTTTGATAGAAACAAAAATCAAACAAGAGAAATTAATAATGTAATCAAACGCTTCGATGTTGTTTATATTCACCTACCTATTATTAATGAATTTGCATGTCATACCTAAACTTTTTTCCATTTAACTCAAAATTCTTCTTTTGTGCTTCCTTTTTTCTTCCAAGATTATCATTTTAATGTCAATATTCAAGTTCGGCTTAGTGGCAGAATCGTGTTAACGTGTAATAATGTACAACAAACTAGCTTGCTTACTTCAATAGACACATATTAACTGAATGCTTAACCTTGGTTACCTTCTAGCTGTGTTACAATCCAGCTGTAACAGAAGCATCAGCAATCAAAGTGGTTTGAATTAATAGAAAAATAGTTGCATCTGTTCAAGCTATGATTAAAAAAAATGCTTCTCGATGTAAAATCATGCCTTCAACAGCAAATAAACAAAGAAAAACACAGCAAAACGAACGCGTAACAGCAAACAAACAAGATATTAAAAACGTGCTGCTTTCATCTGGTACTGAAAAGTCAGAGCTACTTTATTCTTCTACCACCTCCCAATTATGAGAGAAATTGTAATAGAATGCAAACGTCGTATGTAAATAGCAAGAGCTGTATGATACTGCTAGTAAAAGCAATGAACCGATGTGCTTAGGAAGAGCCAAAATTTCGCCTAATGCTTTACTGCTTCCTTGTAAATAATTTTCATCTCTCGATTGCCATGTAGGAACATCCAGAGTAGAACGGAACAGAACAGAAGGACAAGCCAAGAATTGGAAATCTTTTTTGCTTATTAGAACGGGACTGCAAAGCAATATTGCAGCCATTATGGGGACCAAAAATTGGCTAAAGTTACCAAAATTGTTTACAAACCGGGGAGAGCAAACATGGCATAAACGAAGGCAACGGTCTTAGATATTTCATTCGAGCTGGTTCTCTAATGATATTTGCTCTGTCAATGATGTCGACGAAGGCCTGTTTAATATATTGGTGCGTTTGTATATGATCTTGTTTTAGTGCAATTGTGAATTTGTTCTTCTCTTAGCTTGTGTAATGCATTCAAATACCAAGTATATTGAACGATTGTCAAATTCCACGAATATCATGTTTCCTTTTCTGTTACATTGTGTGATCAGTTCAATACTACGCCGACTGATTTGACAATCCAATAGTTTGTCCCACAAACGAGATCGAGAAAATGATCACGTTTAATGCAAAGTATAGACTACAACTCATTGCATGATAATGAACAGTTCACAAATCGATGCATGTAGACAAAGGATCAAAAACCCACATTTATACATCGGAATGATAGTTATAACACAAAATATAAATTTCTGAGTAATAGTGCTATTTGAACTAGAATGGAACACAGTGAAACTTCTTAAAGCAAAGTGTTTGGTTTTCTTTCCTCTGAACCATCTCAATGAACGATACACACAACGCAAGAGTAATGAATTCCAACTGAATTTTAGTCGATACAACCCCTTCAAACAGAATGAACACACATAACTTACTTACATCAGTAGAAAGTGGATGCAGTAATAGGGCGCAGATTTTTCTGTACTTTACTTACAGCGTACCGTGTACGATCGAAGTCAAAAAACAAATGAAAACCTTATAAGCAGCACAAATATATTTTCAAAAAAGTGTCAATATTTTAAAGATGTATTGGAGACTTGAATGAAAAACAGAACAAAGCATGTATGGAGAAATGTATCGTGCTGTAATACGAGAAACTCAGAGTGCGTGTTTGAACTGAACAATATCGAATGACATATTCATCAATCATGATGTTTCTTTTAACTAAAAAGAAGTAATTTAAACTATTCATACGCCCGTTGTGAGTATCGACTTCAGCTCTTTATAGTATTCTGACTATACTAATGTGTAACCAAGTAACAAACAAACAATAGAATCAACAAAATCAAATCAGAAATACCTATTTATATAGACGAAAGTACATAACAATGAATTAGGGGTTAGTTTAAGATGCGGTGCAGACAGGCTCAAGCAAACCATTGCACTTATTTATAAACGCAGTAAGCAAAAAATCACCATATACGACCACAAAGACACACATGCATACACATTTGTGCAAAAAAATATATTTTTTGGATGAAACGTGTGGCCGAAAGGTGTCGGAAAGGAATTCACTAGGAAGCAAACGAACCCATCACATAGAAACGTATGTGCAAAAATCTTCTTCTTCTTCTTAAAAACAAAAACATCGTATCGGCGTCAATATATCAATCCTGTGAACTGTAGGAATTCTTGTACGATATATGATAATAGAACGTTTAGAGCAAGGTTTGAGTTTAGACTTTCGTAGCTAAGACTGTTAAATTGATGGTAAAATCCAAGTATAGTCATCTCTTACAGCCTTTCGAACTCGTAAAGTTGTGAACACTGTGTTTGGAATGAAATAATAATGAGTACATCACACCGATCAGCGCAGTGTGTGCACCAGTTGTATCGCAGTGTGATACAAGGGCTAATTTGTTTACAGTTTGCATTTTGCGTAATAGATGGTTGTATTTTTAACGGATTTAACTGATGTAGTGATACTCCCCGAAAAGTAGAAAATGTCAAGCTCCCTGTTGCCTATGTTATGTCTTTCATATTTACCTTCTCAGTAATGCTGTTGTACCAGCTCAGAGGTACCCGAATACACAACACAACGTTTAATTTCTCCTAGATTACGACAATTAGTGGCCAACAATAATATGCACGCTCAATGATGTTGTCAAACCAGCTCTCATTATACTTATTGTCAAAGTGTACTTATTTAAAAGAAGCAATGCTATAATACGCATGGCACGCATGCGTTTTGTCCGATGCGTAACACGTTATAACACTAATGTTGGCGTGTGATTTACGATGGTGTGCTGGGGCGAGGCTGCTAGCAAATCATTACAATTGCAGCCATTGAACCGAAGGAAAGCCACTCATTTTGTTTCCAGATTTTGGATAGTTGGTACTAGTGTGTTTAGTTATCATAAAAACATAAATGATCCCAATCATTTGTAATTGTACCAACAATTTCGAGTGTGCAAAAGGTTACAAAACTTGCCTTGCCTCACTTAACAATCTTTGTAGATGAATGTAGTTCTCGATGAGCATAGCATGAGCAGCTGCGAAACATGTTTTTTCTCATTTACAGCTATTTCTAGTGCTGTAAAATAGTGCTTCTTTGCTTACACCTGAACAAAGCGCAATTAAGGTTGGAAAACTAGAGAAAACAAGCAGAAAACACAAACGAAAAGAAAAAGACTGAATTATTTCTAACATCTCTGTGTGGGGGAACTGGGGAGATAACATTGTTTGTAACGTTATGTTGTTCTCAGATTTCTCATGAGTATTGTCAATTGTCAAGAGTATCCATTTATGTCAGATTTAAATGGAATAAATGACTAACAACGTTTGTGTTTTGGCACACCAGCTAGCTTGTACAAATCGGTGTTGGACAAGTGGTTTTGCCAATCTAAGCTGATTATACTAGTTTAGTGTTATTTGGCTTGCATGCGTGGCAATGGTTATATTTCGCTAGTGGTTGTTTCGGCTTGGTCTTTTTTTACTTCTTATTGTGTTCCTAGGACGATGTAGCAGTTTGTAATTCGTGTACATTACACCATAAGTAATAGCCAAGTGGAAAATTGTGTACTACAAGCTAAATTTTCGTGGTTTTTACTTTATTAACTTTACATCGGCTTAAAGCTGATGCTGGCACTTTGGGTAATAGTCACTGGCTTATCGAAAGATGAAGTAACACTAAACAACAACAAAAAACACACACACAATCAAGGAGATACAGCCAATCATCGTAGATAATGACTGACAAGATCTGAAAAAAAGGTTCAAGGAAGAGAGACAAAAGCAAGAGAAAAGTTAACGAAAAATGAGTGAAAAAGAATTATGATACAACAAACAAAGCACTGTATGCAGCTGGGAAACGCTTTTCGAAGAAAACAGCATACAATGAAGGCCTTCTGCAGGACTCATAGGACTGAGCTACAAATAGAAACCGGGGATGCAACTATTGGTGAACATGTGGAAAAAAACAACAAAATTCATCTTGAACAAAACGAACAATGGAACGATTTGAAAGTATTGGGCAAAACACAGCTTCTAGTACATGTGTAAATAACTCATTTTTTTAAGGATTTCGGAAACACTAAGTAGCATACATTTGCAACGCAATGCCGTTTTGGTGTTATCAATGATTTGTTTTATTCGTGGGAAAAAGTCAATCGTGTGTGCAACCGTATAATGCGTGCGAAAGACCAACCAAACAAAGCTCCTCGAGGATTGCTTCGTACTACCAGCCTAGAGTCGGATTGAATAAGTATTCCGGGTAGAAAACCACCAATAGTCATGATATCAATATGCATTAGGATACGAAAGGGACGAGATACAATAGATGTTGATATGACTGCGGTAAACGAATCGATGCGTTGTACCAACAAACTAAACTAGATTGATGTTTGAAAGAGTGTTTGACCAATTGGTCATGATCATGAATGTAATTGGAATCGATTGCCTTTAAAAAACAACGCACCGAATAGTGCACAGCCAATAGCTCTCCAGGAGCAGCATTCTTCTTCTGCGTGTGTCGCTTCCAAGAATGGCATAATAGTGCGGCCCAGCCAAAGAGAAAATGGACATGAAATGATGAAAAACAAAAAGGAATCAATTTTACACACTGCATAACACGCTGCGTAAGTGCATCGTGGTATCGATGGCAACAGAAAAAAAGCCATCCCCCTCCCTCCCCCATACTGAAGTAAATACACATGAATGAATACTTGCATTTCAATGAATAAGTAAAACAATCAAAACCGACGAGCTCTTGTTTAGTTTCATATCGAAGAAGTAAGACTAGGCGCGATAATAAAAAAAAGACAAGAAACGAATGTGAGAATAGCAGTGAGTGGTGTATAAAATGACCAAACGTCCTCCAGCAAATTAGAAACACAGACACAAGCGTCACATTGCAAAAGAGAAAAACAAAGAAACGATGAAAAAACAGCACATAACAAGTGTAGAAATGAAGGGGGGAAAAAACAAACAAAACATAGTCAATAAGTAAGAACTCTAAGTTGCTAGAGTTAAGGTTAGTAGGCAGTGTGCATATTGTAAAAAGTAGAGAACACACGAAACAGTAAACAATACCCTAAACGGGCGGTGATGGTGAGCGAAAGAATGAAAAAATAAGAATAAACAAAATAAAACAGAAAACAATACAAAAGAGAGCAACTTCTGGCATTAGCAGCCAATGAGGAAACGTAGTAATGAATACGGAATGGCATGAACAACGCTAAGCGTTGAAGTCTGATACGATGTTGATGCTATCACTACTACGACTACTACTACTCCTACTACTACTATTATTTACTATTATTACTGCTACTATTGCTACTACCACCAATACTATTACTACAATTACTTCAACTACTTTAGTTTAATGTTAAGATGCAAACAGCAAAACAGCAAAACTGTAACAAAACACACAAAAAAAAAAACAGAATTGTGCATATTTTGGTGTAATTGATATTATATGAATATTATTATTATTATTATTATTATTATTATTATATATATACACAAACATATATATATATATATATATATATATATATATATATATATATATATGCATATATTATGTAAAAATTGAAAATATGTGAAAAAAAATTTGTTATATATCAAGCAGCATACAAAAATACAACAAAAAAATGATTGCAGAAGAACTATGATGGACACGACGCGTTTAATTTATTGATGCAATATCACGAGCGAAGTTATCATTTTTATTCGTACGAGTTTGTTGTCTCTAATTGCTTTCTCCTAACGAACGATCTGATTGCCGTTTGTGATCAATACCTGACAAAGCAACTCGCTTTCAAGAAGCTATGAATGTTCTATTCAGTGCTGCAAAATGTCATTAGCATCACGAGATGTTCACCGACGAAAACAATGAACATATCCGTGGTAGCTTGATGCTCATTGCTGATACTCAATGAACGTGCGTCATGACATGCCGAACACGACATGCGAATGCTTGTGTCCAACTCCATACTCTGACTGACAAGCTAAGCTTAATGCCGGCGCAAGCATAATCATGATTTTTTTCTGGCTGTCAACAGTGCTGCCAAATGGCACTGTTTCAGTCATCAACGCTCATGACTGAAACCGAAGCTCAAATTAGCTCATGCACACAACTGAGATGATCCGTGACAAGACTCAAACAGTTGGAGGATCAATCACATGCTTGTTGACATTTTGATTAGCACTCAACTCTTGGTCAGTCACTTGCTCTCGACATTTTTGTCGGCTATAATCACGACATTCTTGGAATATACTCTGCGTGTAGTCCCAAGCAACAAAATGAGCATGCTTTCTCCCTCTATCTGTTTTGATTATCTGTCGGGTCAAACAGAGCGAGAAAACATACTCATTTTGTTTCTTGGAACCACTCGCACGCACCGCATATCTCCCATGACCATCGCGATGATCACCGACTGAAAATGTCGCGACCAAGACTGACCATGAGTTGGTTGCACATAATGTCACCAAGCATGTGATGGTCGCACCAAATGTTTGAGTCTCGCCTCTGATCATCACAGTGGTGAAACTGACATGATTTTGTTTCAACCGGAATTTGTTATGATTTTGTTTTTGACATTTTGTAGAACTGATCACAGCAAAAAAAAAAGTCGTGACATAGTGACTGACCAAGCGATGGTCGGAAAAATGTCATGAAGCATGTATTGGTCACACCAATCGTTTTTAGTATCACCTCTGGCTTTCACAATTGATTACGTGACGCTGATATGGATTATGTTTCAGTCAGATATTTTTATAACATTGACAGTGACATTTTGTAGCACTGGTTCTATTGAATTTAGCAAATCTAATACATCTAATATCATCAAATGACCAACTGTGATAGGCCTGCATTGCTGCCGCCTGTACTGTACACAAAGTGGCTACAATGTTGAACTAGGCCGTACGTAGCTCAAGTGTTGGCTAATGTCTTGGTTTAAAGTGATCCGGTTTTTTGGTTTTGTACGAAAACACATGAGAAACATAATCTCATTCCAGCTGTGTTATGTCTGGACATCAGCATCTATCATCTGCCCGACGTGTTATCGCAATTTCGATGAATAGGTTGTGTAGTTTCACTCAATAACTTTCCTCTACGCTACTCGCTGCTGGATTTCAACCAAGAGCAATAAGCATGTTGGCCCTGTCCTACGGGTAACTCCACCAATACTACATACCATTTCCGTTTTGTTCGTGTGATATTTCACCTCCCTGTCCATTGCCGATGTTCATTTGTAAGACGGGTTTCGTTGTTTGCATGGATTTACAGAAAAAATTCACAACGGCTGCAGTAACACTTGGATTGAGGGTTCATTAAATGGATCCGATCACAATTTCAGATGCGCTGACATTTAAGATTCATACATAGGGGAAGGTAGGCAAAGACGGCCACCGTAAGAAAAAGGTTAAACATCTAAGAATTTATAAATATACTGACCATGAAAATGTGCATATATTATCTTAAACTCATGTTTTGTCATTCAGCCGTGAATTTAGGAATTGTAAACAGCGCTTCTAACATATCGTTGATTGCAGAATCTGTGGCATTTCTGAAATATTAGGCACTAAGGGCGGTGGCAACGCTCATCGGATGCGATTTTATCGGATGAGATTTATATGGGATTTGACAGATAACGTCGGACGACGAAATCGCACGTCCGACGTTATCTGTCAAATCCCAAATAAATCTCGTCCGATAAAATCGAATCCGATGAGCGTTGCCAACGCCCTAACAGCTGACTTTGCACAAGCTTACAGAACAACAGTCTAGAACTTCCCTTTAGGAAATTACTCCGCGGAAAGTCCATGGCCACAGCATGTTTGACGGACTAGTTAGTAGGAAAAGCCATTTTTTCCATTGAAGATTTAACTTTTTGATATTTTTAATCCCATAGTATCTCTCATCTATTCCTGAACAATTTCGTATCAATGCCTCATCTTGTTATTGCTTAAAGTTGTCCAAGTCGTGTCAAGATATTGAATTTCGTGAAGCGCCTCATCAGCGTCGAGCGAGTAATAGCATAACGAATGGCTACTATTTTGACCGGTGTTTCATTTCTCGCTTATTGTAATGCTTTCTTTAGTTGCTTGATGGTTTATATCTTAGAAAACATACTTATTAAAAGTGTTTGATGACATAGATTTAGCTTAAAATCCGCAGTAGTCAAATTAGATCCACATACAGGTACGCACGATTGAAAATTTATTTTGTTCGTGAATTTAACGAATTTTGCATATAGTATGCCAAAAATGTTCTCAAATGTTTTGGATGCTTTAGAGTTTGGATGCTACATGGTTGAATTATTTGGAAATTACCTTTTTCATGCATTTTTGAGTAGTGTCCATCTTACCCGCATTGTCCGTCTTTACCTACCTTCCCCTACTAGTCTTAACGTTCAATTCCTCTAATTCAACTTCTGATTTCTGATGACTGAGAAACCTTTTAACATTCGCTTTGGAGGAGTTCCTTTTTGTTAGGTTGGAGTGTTGTTTATGGGGCAATTCGGATGTTTTTCTTTGAGTCAGTAGCACTCCGAAAAGGATGTTATTAATGGTAGCTGGAATGCTGGGCGCAAATACTTTCTAACAGCCATGTGGATAGTAACTCACAATCAGTGCTGTTCCCTGGGATACATTTTTTAGGCATCGAACACTTAATGAATTTTAAGTATCGAATGAACTAAAATATTGCTCTTAAAAGTAATGTTGATCATACATGTTACATTTCACAAAAAAATATATTTGAGGTTATGCGAATTATTAGTATTGAACCTCAGTATGGACAATTTTTGGCATTATAGTGATCTAGGCTATCGATATTATATTGATATTGGAAATTGAGTATTGATGGTGGCGTTGCATCACAGCCAGCAACACGATCCCACTGATCAAGGTGATCAACGATCAATAAACTCGAATGAGTTTATCCATGACACAGTATTTAAAATCGTAGTTGATGTCTTAAAACGACAATAATGATGATGTTGATATAAGGTTTGCCTTTTCTAGCAATGCAAGTGGTTCAAGTACAGAACGCTAATCTGTTAAAAGTATACGAGCGCAGTTGATACTATATTTACATAAGCCCACGCTTTGACGTTACAGGGGTCCACCGTCAGATTTCAATGTGAATAGCATTACCCACCGCTCGCAATGTATTGTTTTTTTTTTGGGAAGCAATGGATAATGGATTAATGAAATTGAATCTTTAATTTTGTGATTTAAATTTTCATTAATGTCTAATGGCGTGTAAATATGCAAATATTTTCAAACATTCATAAATCTGTAAAAATTGACAAATGTTTGAAGGTTTAGATGCATCTTAAAAGATTGAAGAATACCAGTTGAGTCGCGAATCTTCAAAGATATATTTTTACTGAAAAATAGGTGTGTTTCGCGTACATTTGGTGAAATATACTTTTTCAATATTAGAGGACGAAAGCGCAAAGCCTTTCTACGGAGCTACGGAAATGTTTATCAACTTTGTCAAAACTGCTCGTCAACTGCAAAAAGAGGTTTTATCGTAGCCGCATTAAAAATCTACACATGAACGACAAAAAGCTCAATCCTTTGAATATAGATTGATAGTTTGTGTATGAAGTACTAAATAGCAACTAAATCAGTTAGAAACATGCATTTTAGAAATATTATCATAGCAATGGATAACAACTTCGCCAAATAGCTGTTTGTTTGATGCTTTTTGGCAAACGTCAAATGCTGTCACTTATCGTAAACTTTTGTCAATTATATTTCCTGGCTGCTTCAGATTACGAAATTTTGACAAAAGCTCACGTTTGGCTAAATTTGTCAGCATTTTGCTACTCCCGCGGCGCCGCGCCTTCTGAAACGGCGCTAGAAGGGCGCTGAATAGTTAAATTTTTACACGAGCCTTTCTGCTATTCAATAGTTTTTGGTCAGAAAGTAAACTATCATCATAATTAGTGTTGTGCAAGGAGCGCAAGGGCCGCAAGGAGTCTTCTTCTCTTTAAAGTGTGATCGTTGAGGTTGTGCTGCCTGGTTTCTTGTTGATATATAATAATGCGGTGTACATTAATTAAGCTAACAAAACCGCTTTTTTATTCAAATAATTATGTGTTACTCGGATGGGTTCTAAACTAAAACTAATTCTAACATTCATTCTACCTCGGTTGGCGGTGTATGGTTGTGGGAGCCGTCTGCGTCCGGCTGGTGTCCGATGGCGCGCGACCGTGGGAACTAGAAGAGATGGAATGTGCCGCGCTGCAATATGGTAAGGCACGACACAATAATCACGAGCTGGTGTCCAATGCCACATACCCAAGCGAGTCAACACGCTCGAAAGTAGCAAGGAAAGTAGAAATGAAGTAGCCTTCTACTTCCCCTTCTACTTTTGTTGCTTAAAATCAGAAGAATGTAGAAACATGTGGTTTCCAGGAAAGAGCAAAAAATGAGTTCTTGAGTGTACACCCAAGCGCCACAGATTAAGCTTAAACGACTGGAAAATTGAATATCCATAGAAAAAAAATCAAAGCTCCACAGCTTCATTGGTTTGATCAATAGATGGCGTATTACAACTCATCATTATATTGCTATCCTTTTCTTGCAATGTGTTTCGACAAGTTTCATCTTATCATGACCTATATAGCCTTCTAACTTTCCGAGCAAAAATCTATATGAATGGTCGTGTGGTCAGATACGTGGGTACCGACACCAACAACCATTACTCAAATATCACTTGCTTCAGTGCTGGTGGTTTCCGTTGGAGTTTAGTATTTAAACAATCGTATCGCCGTTCTAGTTCTAGCGATGCATAACTTCAATGCGAAACCATACAACAGTACAGAGGAAATGAGAAAGCTCTCCTCCAAGCGATGAAGCTCAACTGGTTGGGGTATCCCACCAACAGAGAGCGCCACCAGCTTTTTCGCTATTTTTAGAATGCATGAGTCGTTTGCCGTCTGCTAAACGAAGTCTTTCTATATTCCGTTTAGGTAGAGAACTTGAGTCGTTTAGAAGCCGTTTAGTGGTCGTTTAGTGGATTTGTGGCACTTGGGCACACACGCACACGCGACGACTCACGCTTACACGTTCTTGTTCTACGCGCCCCTCCCCCTTCTCACTCGCCCCACAGATCTATTTTTAGATCATCACACTTCCATCGACGGCGGTCGATGTGACGATGTGTGTCGTCGCGTGTGTGTTGTCGATTTGGTCAGAAAAACTTTTTCTTCACACCAATCTCTGACATGGAGCGTCGGCGTACCGATTGAACCATCGCGACTTTGATCAGTGCGCGCGGTTAAAACGACCTTTTGTATTGTGTTGTACGTAGCGTGCGCGCCAAAATTTTAAGAGTGCGCGGAGAGTGAATGTGGTTTTTGGGGGTGGGGGAATGAGATACAGAGATAAATTTCGCTGTACATTAACACATACATTCTCACTGCATGGGTTGAACTGCGAATGCTCAGTTCTGAGACAATATACTCGAGCGCTCGCGCATGAGTGCAAGCAAGCGCGGTATAGAGGATAGAGGGAGACAAACGATTATTTTGCTCCAAGCTTTCTACTTTTGTCCCGTTGGGCACTGACTGTGAGCTATGTGAACGTACAGAATTACTCGTCACTCCATTGGTTCTTATACATTCATACCGTAATCTGTAAACTATTTCACATTCAATTTATATCCAAATTCTTCGTCTCTGTATTGATTAAGTAGACATTGTGTAAATATTCTTTGTGAAGTTAGTGTCTATGTTTTCTACAGGGTGGCAACGTGAAAATAATGCATTTTGTTTGTGTCATAAAATACAAATCTGATTTTATTTAGATGCAGAATAGCGTGAAAGCAAAAAGTGTCCTTTCCCAAAAGTATTTTAGCACATGGCTTCAAATGGCTTTCGATAACGTGTTGGAAATGGTATTTCTTGCTTACTTTTTGGCCTCTGGCAGTGCCTTTTTTGTCGATATATCTCCCCAAACCAACTCAGGCGATGCATTTTGAGATCGACTGTAATTTTAACGGCTGGTATATCACGAAGACGTCCGCCATTAAGGCCGGGATAACGGACTGGCAGACGAAGGCGCGAGACCGTGAGCGGTTTCGGACACTCCTGAGGCAGGCCAAGACCGCAAAGCGGTTGTAGCGCCGGATAAGTATGTAAGTATATCACGAAGACATGCTCAATAAATACGATCATTTTGTTTGTTCAAAGTTTCCTCCAGAGGAATCAGTTTTTCTGTCCGAAAACATAAGAGTAATTCATAGTTAACGTTTTGAACTTTGGTATAACATTTGTTTTTTTTTTTTCAAAAAATTCTTCAAAATGTACACTTTATTAACTTATTCAAGAAAGGGAAGCAAAAAAAATAGAGGGACATGTATAGAGCAATTAAGCAACTGCTCATGATAGTACATAAAACTCCACCTGAAGAAATATATAGAAGGATCATGATGACAAAACAATGTATGCAGTATTCAACGGCCAAAGGATGAAGGCGACGGGGGCCACGGGAAGCTACATATAGGCAAACAGTGGCAAGCGAATTGTGTAGAGCAAAAAATGCAGGGCTCGGCAAAGTCCAGGCAATGTGGTCCATCGAAACCATTTTATCGGAATTTTCTAAGATCAAACGCAATGTCGAAAAGATCGTTGAAGTCTATAAGAGGCTTCCCTTACTGAAAGTGTTGGAGAGACCTTACCTTGTGCAGGGAGGACATTCATGATCATGAAATGAGAAGACGAATCGATGTTTACGAAGGGTTATCTTGACAGTCCGAACGGTTCTGATCTGCCATGATCGGTATTAGTTTTATTTATACTCAAAATAATTAATAGATTTCTAAATGTAGTTCCTACTTGTGTTTTTTCTCCCACTTTAAGGTTATTGTTATGGATTACTGTACTGTAAATTGTACTTTTACAAATTTTTCTTTACATGGTACTATTTATCGAATTTTACCTGCGCTGGGCATTTAGTGTTTCCTCAAGCCGGTTTCAACTGTTCTTCCCCACGGAACGTGTGTGTGTTTTTGTTTCAATAGTATGCATGCAATTGAAGTTCAATTAGTGAGCAAAATTAGTAAGAGTACTTTTTAGCATTTATTGTTCAAATAACTTTTCAAAATTCACACCTTAGGAAAAAAGTCAAGTACAGTACAATATTGCAATCAGCTTGTCTTTATAAAAATTGTATTTTCCGCGAATCATGTCTATTTGGGCCACAGAGGTTGAGAACCACTGCTCAGTGGCTATGCAAACCCCAGCAATTAAATATTCTATATTTAAATATTTATAAATATTTATCCTCTCTACCTACAAATTTCATAATCGGTTTGTTTAGTAGAATTGTATTATTTTCGATCACAATTACAACATCGAGATCATGAACCGCTCTGCATGATGACCGATTAAGTGAATCATTACGATGATTCCGAATTAATTTCTTTGAAAATCATGTTCCGTGTCATATGTCTTCTCTTTCGTGATCGTGAACTACAATAACCAGCGCAACCATGGGCTAGTTTAACGTATTTCGATGAAATAATCTCAACGTACCCCATG
Source organism: Anopheles gambiae (assembly GCF_943734735.2). Taxonomy (NCBI): domain Eukaryota; kingdom Metazoa; phylum Arthropoda; class Insecta; order Diptera; family Culicidae; genus Anopheles; species Anopheles gambiae. The sequence goes on along the minus strand of NC_064601.1, from coordinate 67,242,995 downwards.
CAAAGGGCACGTAAACATTCCCCACTCGGCGTAATCTTCTCCGTTTGTTGGTATTTCCACTTTGGTCATATGAGTGTCGGGCACGATTGAAAAGCATTCGACGTACATCACTCAGATGGGTTATGTGTGTGTTTTTTTGGTATATGTTGTATTTTAGCTTCGATTAAGCGATCCGTATGTACGTCGAGGCGAGTGAAAGCAGCAGAAGGATCCAGGAGGCGCTTCGTCGCAATTCTACCGTTCCGCTGCGAAGGAATGGCTCGTTCGGGGCGGTCGAGATGTAATACACGCCTGCCGGTTTCGACGACTTCCAGATCATTCCGCCCAGCACCGTCCGATCGGTGGAACAGGTCGGCCCAAGGTTCGCGATACCATCGCACCGCCGGGCGTAATAGTTGCTTATCTTGAGCGATTCCTTGAAAAAGTCCACCGCGCGTTGATGGCTGCAAGTAAGGCTGAATCCGCAGCCCGGCTGTCGAACGCCGCCGTTAGGATAGTAGTCGGCCTGGCCAATGTTGCTGAAGAAGCCCAACGCTTTGCCGTTCGTGTGTATAATCTCCACGTACTGTGCATCGTCGGCCGACAGCCGCTCGTCCGGTTTCTTCAGCCGAAACAGTGGCGAGGCGGGATCGAGCCCGACGATGTAACCGATCTTACCCGATCGTACCCGTTTCGCCGCAATTCCCGCAATGTGCGCCCCCAGGCTGTGCCCGATGATGCCGATCTGGTTGATGTCCTGGCCGAGCCCGGCCACGAGATTGTCGATCAGTGCCGCCACCAGGTTGGCCACCTTCGGCACACGGTAGCGGGCGACCGGGTAGAGCAGCGTGCTGGCACCCTGCTCCCAATCCACGGCAATTACGTTCTTGTTTTCCTGGGCCAGCAGCGCTTTGGCGAGCGGGTCTATCACGACGGATTCCGAACTGCCGAGCCACCCGTGCACCAGGATGGCTGTGGGCAGGGTGCGCTTGTAACCGGCGGCAACGATCGAACTCAACCCATTAAAGTGGAACTCGTGGCGATCTGCCGTATCGTTCGCCCGGTACAGATAGCACTGCACGTACTTGGTGGCCTCGTAATAGCTGGCATTGCTCTTGCACTCTTGCACATCCATGCGCGTCATCGTGACAAACTCGCCGGCCTTGTTCGGGATCTGTACGGTCGGTACGGGATCGCCTAGGTCCGACCGCACCACGACCGGTTTGGGGATGAGCGACTCGCCGTCGTTATCGCGCTCGTACTCCATGTCATCCAGATCGGGATCATCTATCGCTGTCGTACCGTTGCTGCTCTGCCCACTGCTGCTGGTTGCTGTCGAAATGCAACACGCGCGTAATGTAATACTGTTTTACCAAACACCAAAAACCCAACGCCAAACCCACTACCCGCTTTACTCACCATGGAATCCTACCAAAACTGCCAACAGTAGCATATAGTGCGGCTTCATTTCACTGCCGAGCGAATCGAGGGGACAGTCACGGAAACAGTCACGGCAGTGCGGATGGTGCGGATGATGATGATGATGCACCTGTACAGATCACTCGCCACGCGATAACTAACGTGCCTTTCGGATTCAACGTGACTTGAAGTCGGCGATCGGCGTCTTGACGGTTTACGATCATGAATGGACGGAATGGTAAGTTCGTGGAATGTAACCGTGAAAGTGATGCTGCAGTGATCTGCATATGAACTTTCATCAATGATGATCAATGATCGTTCGATCTTATTGTAAAAACTGTGCAATTGTACTTGTAAATACAGCTCCATTAATCAAACAAAATATTTAAACAAATACAATGCATTCACTGATCACGTTACACACAATCGTCTGTTACGAAAGGCATAATCAGTCATAAACTTCCCTTTTTTTCTCTCGTACTGTCTAGTAACTTATCAATTCAAAGATTGTTCACATTTTACCAGATTTTAGTTTTTTTTTGTTGTACATGGTTTAGTAAGATCGTGTGCCAGAAGATCATCATAGCATCCCGTCACCCATACACTGCACGTTTCATCTGAATCATCTGTGTGTTGGCCCGCGTCGTCGTATGATGCGGGTTGGTCTGGTGTGGGTTATTTTTGTCATGTGTAGGTTTCGCGAGTAGCTTGAAAGTAGAAAAAAAAGAAATGCTCAAAGCTTAACCTGTTTGGACGGTTGGAATTTCCTGAGCATGAATATAAAGTTTATTCGAAAAAAAAGCTGAACATCCAATGCTGTTGTTGCTTTCATCCGACGCTTCGTTATGGTAGTTTGGGGGGTTTTCCAAGTAGGGTTTCGGATGATGAGTTTGTAGCGGTTTTACTCACGTCCGTTCTCTTAGGTTGGTGAAATAGAAGAGAGCGTTTATTCGTATAATCGTGGGGAGATTGTGTGGTCGGCTCAGAGCCCGGTTTATGTCCTCAAGTTGAGCGTTTGTACCTTTATATATTCACCACATCACATCCCCCTTTCTTTTAAAATTTCCTTGGCTGGTAAATATTCCTACCGTAGCGCGATTGGTGAACTGGTATGCGTTTAGTCTCTGAGTGTTGCTGTGTGTTTTTCTCTACTTTGCTGTCTTGGTTCGCGCTATCTACATATGCAGGCTTAAGCCGATCAATCGAGATTGAGGCTTTTTTTCCTTTCACTTCGAGTGTGTATGTTTTTTTGTTCCTGTCTAATACTTTGTAAGGACCGTCATACGGAGGTGTTAGTGATGGCCTGATCTTATCTACTCGCACAAATACATGAGTACAACTATCTAAACTCGAATGTACATAAACTCCTTTGTTTGTGTTATGATTGGATGTTTGTGTTGGCTTTAGCTTCCTCATCACTACTCTCAAATTGTTTACAAATTCGCACGTTGCATTCGCTATCGTTTTGTTGTGGTCGAAAAACTCTCCTGGTAGGCGTAAACAAGTACCATACGTTAATTCGGCAACGGTTGCTCCTATATCTTCTTTTAACGTCGATCGCATCCTAACAAAACGAGTGGTAGTGTCTCAGTCCACCTGGATCGATCGTGGCACATTAGAGCTGCTTTAAGTTGGCGGTGAACTCGTTCGATGTGCCCGTTTGCCTGAGGATGGTAAGGAGAAGATTTGAGGTGATCAATACCGAGTGTTTCGGAAAGCTTTTTGAACAGATCGCTTTCAAACTGTCGACCGCGGTCGGTGGTGATTTTGCTAGGTACACCAAACCTAGCAATCCAGTGTGTGACGAATGCGCGTGCGACGGTATCAGCCGTCATGTTTGGTAAGGGAATCGCCTCCGGCCAACGCGTAAACTTATCGATAAGGGTTAAACAATAGGCATTTCCTTCGGACGGAGGTAAGGGGCCGATGAGATCCATGTGCACGTGCTGGAATCTGTGTTGTGGTACTTCGATGTGTTCTGCTTCGGTGAAATTGTGTCTAGTTACCTTGCTTCTTTGGCATTCTATGCAGTTTTTTACGAATTGTTTACAGTCCTTTCTCAGGGCTGGCCAAACGTAGCGTTGTGAAACGAGATGCGTGGTAGCTCGAATGCCGGGATGAGAAATACCATGTATTTTTTTAATTACGTGTGCTCGGAGTGCTTCGGGAACTAGTGGTCGGATTTCTTGTGTGGAAACGTCGCAATATAGTGTACCTTTTTTCGATGGTAGTTCCAATTCCTTCAGAACAATTGAGCTAGATTGTGGCGGGTTTCTTATGAATTTTTGTATGTCATTATCCATTCTCTGTAGCTCTGCCATTTTTTCGTAATCGATGGAATCGGAAGAGACGGCTTCGATGCGACTTAGCATGTCTGCAACGTTGTTTTCGTTACCAGGGATGTGGCGAATATCTGTTGAATATTCGCTAATAAAAGCCAGTCGTCGCTGCTGAGTGGGGTTAGCTCGCTCTGGACGTTGGTGAAACGCCGTCACTAAGGGCTTGTGGTCGGTGTAAATGCAAAATGTTCGTCCTTCAAGAAAATCGCGAAAGTATTTAACTGATTCATATATGGCATACAATTCCCTATCATACGTGCTTGCTTTTAGCATGCTGGTGCATAGTTTTTTTGAAAAGAATGCTAAGGGTGTTATGCCTTTTTTTCCCACCTGATGGAGTGCGCCTCCTATGGCAACATTCGAAGCGTCGACGTACAAGCTGAGTTTAGCATATGGTGATGGATGAGCGAGTAATGTTGCACTCGCCAATTCTTTTTTAGAGTTTTCAAATGCATCAATTGTTTCTTTGTTCCAGTTAAGTGGAGTATTGTCATTTCGCACATTTCCTGGTATCATTTTTTGTAAAACGTGCTGATTTGCAGCCGCGTGCGGGATAAAACGCCGGTAAAAATTTATCGTGCCAAGGAATGTTTTTAGTTGTTTTGTAACCTTCGGTCTTGGGAAATCGATAATGGCTTGTACTTTTAATGGGTTCGGTTTGATTCCCTCCGGAGTTATTAAATGACCGAGGAAAGTTACGGAAGATTTTCCTATTTGGCATTTATCAGCGTTAATTGCTAAACCATTTTCTCTTAGGCGTTTAAAAACTGTTTCGAGGTGCATTTTGTGATTTTCTATGCTACTCGAGGCGATGCATAAATCATCTATATACGGGAAAACGTACGGCAGATCGCAAAATATTGCGTGTAGGTAGCGTTGTAGGGTTTGTCCAGCGTTTCTCAACCCGAACGTCATAAAGTTAAACTCATACAAGCCAAACGGAGTGGTTATGGCTGTTTTTGGGATGTCTTGCTTTGCTACAGGAATCTGGTGGTATGCGCGCTGCAGATCTATACATGAAAACACGTTATTGCCGTGTAGTATATTGCTTACGTCTTGTATGTGTGGTATAGGATATCGGTCTGGTTCGGTCACCGCGTTTAAGCCTCTGTAGTCGCCGCACGGTCTCCAGTTACCGTTAGGTTTTTTAACCATGTGCAGTGGACTGGCCCAGCTGCTTTTAGACGGTTTGCAAATGCCTTGTTCTACCATGTATTGGAATTCGGTTTTAGCTGCTTGTAGTTTTTCTAAAGGCAATCTGCGTGGTTGGCAGAAAATAGGCGGACCAGTAGTGAGTATTTGGTGTTCTACCGTTTTAGTAGTTTTATGTTTAGTGTTCAGCTTTGTGATATCTTTGTATCGTTCAACTATGCTGGCAAATTGTTTGTTTATGCAAATTGTTGAAATAGTATTCTTATTTTGACTTTTTGTATTTTGAATCTCGAGTTTTGTCGAGTTGTCTATTAATCTCTTTCTCTTAGCATCGGCTAATAGATCATAAAACTCGAGAAAATCCGCACCTATTATAGGCGTACTGACGTCGGCGACAACAAATGTCCATGAGAATTTTCTCTCGAGTCCCAAATCAAGACTTAACGTTTTTTTCCCATATGTAGCTATTTGTGTGCCGTTTGCGGCTGAAAGTTTTCGTGAAGGCGAAGGGTTAAGTCTCTCTTTCGTATTTGGTGGAATAACCGATATCTCGGCGCCGGTGTCGATTAAAAAACGGTGATGTGAAATGTTATCGGTAATGTGTATTCGGCATATTTGTTCAGAGTTAGTGTTAGTGTTGCTTTCACTTCTCGCAGGTGCTAACGATGGTGAGTGCGGTTGAGGTCGATCTACGGTGTGTGCGTTGCCAGGTGCGAGTGGTGTCTCACCGTGAGTGATGGTGTTCTCGGCAAATCTGAGTGTTTCAGAACGTGTAGCGTTTGGTGGTATATGTGGTTCAGTGTATGGTGAGTGGCTTCGTGGTGCGCTATGGGATGATAAAATGAATGTTTGAGTTCGTGTTGCGCTATGTGGTGATGAAATGAATGTTTGAGATGGTTTTACGTGAGTGTCTCTTGCTGGGAGTAAAAATCGAACTATTTTTTTGGTTGTGTTGGCATCAGCTCGTCGAAAAAAATGCATCGAGTGTTATGATCATTTGGATGATCTTTCTCACATCTTTCGGCTTTGTTGCCAAAACGCAAATGAAACCAGCATATCCATCTGCGCGGTGATTTGTTGCGTGGTTGAGAGGGGGAACGTCTGCCCCATGGCTCTCTTATTCTGGAACGTTGCCGAGGTCGATGCTCGTACGCTCTAGGTTGTTGCACTGCGAGCACTTCCTCAAGACGCTGCGAAAGGGCTTCGATTTTGCACTCTAGGGCAGCGATTTGTGCCGTCGGCTCGTGACGGTTTTCAGCGGATCGTGCGCTCACTGCTAAGACATCGCTATGGGGGGCTTCCATAATTTTGTCAGCTATCGTAGCTTGCTCGTCTAATGACGCGGATGGCACTGCTGCTATAATTGACCGTATCGTTGGTGTTAGCGCTCGCAACCAAATGTTGGATAGTATGGTGTCAGGGCAATCGTCTCCTCCCATTCGACGCATTTGGGCCAGGAGTTGGCTTGGTTTTTGGTCGCCGAGGGATACACCCGATAAAAGGCTGGTCAACCTTTGGTTCTCCGAGGGTTGAAAATGGTCGATGACGGCCTTCTTAATCGTTACGTATTTGCCGATTGTGCCCGCTTTGTTGCATACTGCGATGGCGGAGTGAAAGTGTTTGGCTTGAGACCCGAGTGCAACAATAACTGCATTGAACTTGTGCTTGTCGAGTTTCACTGCATTCACGTAAAACGCTGCCTCGAGACACACGAACCATGTCTCCACATCTTCCGTATCGAACGTCGGGAAACTGATACGCGGTCCCGTTGCCGCGATCTCCTGTTCCTCTTCGATAGGCACGGCAGTTTCGGGTGTCGTCATTTCGGGCAGCCCAAAAAAAATGGAAAAAAAAATCGTGTAAAAATTCACTTTCGGTCACGATCACGTCGGGGTCACCAGTTTGGGGGGTTTTCCAAGTAGGGTTTCGGATGATGAGTTTGTAGCGGTTTTACTCACGTCCGTTCTCTTAGGTTGGTGAAATAGAAGAGAGCGTTTATTCGTATAATCGTGGGGAGATTGTGTGGTCGGCTCAGAGCCCGGTTTATGTCCTCAAGTTGAGCGTTTGTACCTTTATATATTCACCACAGTAGGTCAAATTGTAATGTTTGGAGGATCAGGTCGATTGGAATACACATTGCGAATTTCCCAATGTTACAGTATTTCCCCAACGCCAACGACGTAAAATTCAAACAAAATTACCAAAAACAAAAAAAAAAAAACAAATGTAGCTTGCGGCATGATCATCGTGATCATGCTACTGTAAATGATGATGGTCAAGGTAGTTAACTTCAGCTTAAGTAATGACATAAACTAAAGGCATATTTTAAAGGGAATCGATTGGCGCACGTTCTTGTTGCTGGCTGGAAATCCATCCGGTGTATGTTTTATTGCGGGAATTTAATTTAATTGCTTTTCTTCTTTCTAACGTAACAACCAATCAGGCACTACATACAAGAGTTTCGTTCGTATCGCGTTCCGGAAGTTTCAGCAACCGGATTGACGGTTTAGATGCGAAAATTTTCGATTTTGCCTATGATACCTACAGTTTTTGTAAATTTGTTCTTTTTGAGGTAGCGTGTCGGCAGCTGACCATAGCAAGAACATCGTGTATAACATGTTTGATCATTTATCACTTTCCTGGATCGAGTTGTTCTTCGTAGATCGATCGAGAATTGGATCGTAGATCGTTATCATCTTCAACACGTTGATGACGATGACGGTGGGAGCGCTTTGGCGGTTTTGATTTTGAGCTACTACTATCTATGGTCTATCGTCTATGGAAATTATTCACCTAAATCATCTGCCATTGGACAGCACATAAGTTTGTTTTGAATTGCAAGTAGCCTCTTAGAACGCAAGACGGAGATAGTTTACCAAAATCTATTGAAAGGAAAATCTGGTGCTCACTCAATAAGTTCTACACAACTACATTCTTAGGCTCCCAGCATTCCCAGTACCAGCTTTCCTAGTCTACAACAGTGCAACGCTATTGTGTTAATGACGAAAAAGAGCAATTCGCATCAGAGATCGCGTGTTGTTACTTAATTGTTCATGATCGAAGATGATCTAATAGGCGCTTCATTTAAATTGAAGCGCCCACGTGCTTTTTAAGATTCTCGATAAAACAGTTACGTCCATCAAATTATTTGTCTTATGTGTGCCTTTAATTATGCGTTTTAACCCTTTTTTAATTTCGTTTGTTTTTGTTTGTTGGCGTATTGTCGTTGTTGTAATAATCTTCACAATAATTGGATAATTAATTCACAAAGCCATACAACAGTTTAATTTGAAAACCTTTTATTTGTAGCTTTAATCATTCCAGATGTTACTGTCGAGAGAATTTCTCCAACAAACAACGGTCAATATGTACAGTGGCGGACACCTAAAGTCGGACACCTCATAGTTTAACCTATTATCTAACTTTACGGCACCATGGACAGTTCCGTAGACCGCTTATCGGAAAAATGTCTTCACTCGTCTTTGATGACATTTTTTAACTATGCACATGCAAAAAATCAGACCGATATCTTTTAAAATATCGGAACACCATTCATAAATGTGATAAAAGGTATGAAATTTATGCGATCCACTGAAAGTTGGACAGTGCTCATTTCATAGTGAAATGACCACGTAGCATGCTAATATTAGCTTATATGAAGCTAAAATCATTTGATATCAGTTAGTACAGGTCAATAGACTAATTTGGGTAGTCATCTGCGTTTCAGATAGCCTAGGTCATGCGCCCTAGTGTCCGGGTTAACCAATTTAAATATCAGAGTAATTTTAAAGAGGGTATTATTGTTTTTTTTTCTTCATAATATTAAAGTTATTAGATCTTGTAGAAGTATCAGAAATGGAGTTATAAAGACAGTTTTGTCAGCTTTTCTATCTAATACCTTAATTCATACAAATAAAAGACGAGAAACATATGAATGTTAAGGAAATTTGGATACAACCATGTGGTGAAGTCTTCAATAGCATCGATTTTTGCGGTTTATTGATACAAACACTAATGATTCATGTTTTGAGACATCGAGCTTAAGACTACGCGAACATAATCAATGGATAAGACAACGAAACAGAATGGTAGAAGAGCGCGGCAGAGCTATCGGTTGTAACAAATTTATAACGATAGGCTTTACTCTAGTAAGAAAATGACATTTTGTTCAAAGTTTAAGGCAAACAGTCAAGGAATTCTTAAAATATTATTTTTGATTCCGAATGTATGCATCAATAAAGCAAAAAACAATAGTTTTGATGCATAAAATGTCGCGTTAAAATCTAGAAGGAATATTCATGCTCAAACCGTTGATGCTTGTTAGGGTATCTAGAAAGTTATGGGGATGCATAGGCGCTTATGGCACTAAGCCTTATTCATTGCCTTGCTAAAGAGAGATACGATTCTTATTATTAACATGCTCAAACATGCTCAGTAACCAAGCCAGGAACAAAAATGGTCAACCAATTTGAAGCAGTAGTTATTCTATCTAAATAGTGAACAACGGCATTGAGGCAATTAAGTCTTCAATGACAGGCTAGGCAGTAATTCTTCACTATTTCATACATTCATGATACTTGTAAATGATTAAGTAACTCTAAGATTATGATAAATTTTCACATTCTCTATAAAATTTCTATAAAGGCGTCCCCCGAGTTACGACCTCCTCGAGTTACGACGATTCGCAGATACGACGATTTTGATTTTGACAGTTAAAAGTTGTCATTGACAAGAAATATAGAAACTTTAGGTTCAGGGACAACTAAATACACATCATATATACAAACGGTTACATTTCATACATACTTTCATTACGTACTGCAGTCTATATATCCATAACATTTTCCACCTCGTTCCTTCACATTTATTGACATATTTATTAAGATGACAAATCCCTTAAGATGGCAAATCCCAATTCAGAAACAGAAGGATGTTAAAAAATAAAAATAATAAGCAGAATAATAAGCAATAACCATACAACCGGATACAAAAGAAACAAACAGAACAACTATTCTCTTACCTCACAAAAATAATAATAATAATAATTTATTCATAAAAAAAACCAGCACAGCCCACAAACACAAACGAAAAAAAAAGAAAAAAAAAAGATTTAAATTTAATTTAATGAAAGACCATGAAAGGGGAACCTAATGGAAAAATCGCTTAGAAATAATAAACCGAATCTAGCCCGGTATAACGTAGTCAAAAATACAATACAATACAAAAAAATAAAAATAATAATAATAGTAATGAACGGAGGAAATAACGGAAAAAGACTAAGTAACTAACGACATAATATAAACCAACCTGGACAAAAAAAGGAGACATGGATGACAGTCCACTCCCAAACTCAGATGGTACGCCTCTGATTATACCTCCCAAAAAGAGAGTATAGGAGGATGTAACCCATCAACCTAAACAGAAGAAGAAGAAGAAGAAGACAAGAAATTGATGTATTTTTTAGAATATCTGCGCTGATAACCGTTATACACACATTTCCAAAGATTCCACAACTACCCTATCTTGAATATCTATATTGTGTACGGGTTTAAAAATATATTATTATTATATTATTACATTATCGAACATTATTTTAAACAAAATACACGATATTATAAATTCCAACTCTTCAACTTCGGTTATAAACTTTATATTCATAGATATTCGACATACGACTTTTTCATAGATATTCGACATACGACTTTTTTCGATTTACGCCTTGTTTTGGGACATTTTTTCGGTCCCAAATACAGTCGTATCTCGGGGAATCCAAGGTTATCCGTGTAAAAAAATATTCGACCGCATGTCCTCGGCGCGGACCAGTGTGTTTTGAGAAATGTGCCGCAGATTCAGCATTGCATCCGATGAATTCAGGTATCATGGACGTTTTCAGGTATCATCAACGATTTCAAGCATCATACCGCAATCTTGGCTTTGGCTAAGACAAATTTGGGAAGGGGTCCCGCGGTCTTGAGATAAAGTGTGAAACCCTGTAATACGCAGATGACCACTGAAAACAGTCGATGGGCCTTTAAAAACTGATATCAAATGATTTTAGCATCATATAGCTTCTTCTTCCTCTTTTGGCTCAACAACCGTTGTCGGTCAAGGCCTGCCTATATCACTAACTATACCACTTACTTCTGGGCTTGGCTTTTCAGTGACTTATTGATCGATCCCCCCCATAGCAGGCTAGTCAGTCCTACGTATGGCGGCACGGTCCATTTGGGGCTTGAACCCATGACGGGCATGTTATTAAGTCGTACGAGTTGACGACTGTACTACGAGACCGGCCCATCATACAGCTAACACTGGCAAATTACATGATCATATCACTATGAAATGTAGACTCCGACTTTCAGTGGATCGCATAAATTTCATTCCTTTTTTCACATTAATGAATGGTGTTCTGATATTTTGAAAGATATCGGTCTGATTTTTTGCATGTGCATAGCTAAAGAGTGTCCTCAAAGAGTGTGAAGAAAGTTTTCCGATAAGCGGTCTACGGAACTGTCCAGGGTGCCGCAAAATCAGATAATAGGTTAAACTATAAGGTGTCTGACTTTAGGTGGCCGCTACTGTATATGATGCCATAGAACAACACAAATATGGACAGTTTTATAGTCGGTTGAATGGGAATATTTGACCGGATCGTGTTTCTACGCTATTCTTCGCAGAGTAAAACGTAATAATAACGTAATCACCACGTTTTGCAAGCAAGGTTTTGCAATGTTTGGACATGTTTACTACACGATCGATTCTTAATCGCTAGGCAATTAATTGAACATTGCAAACCATCATCTGCTTAATTCAGCTGCTCAGCCTACTTACCAAATTTACAGAAACGTTAGTAACGGAAAACGGGGCAACATAGAAATCCTTTATTCAAGGATTATTTTACAGGAAAGGTGAATTTACAAACTCAAAATCTATTCTTTGGAGTGTTTCAACAACATGTAATGTTATAAGTTTATAAACAACAATAAAAAAATACTAATTATGATTCAGCAGCAAAATGATGCCATTTTTGCACTTCGAAAATAAGCTTTAAGTAATGTCACAGGGATGCGTGAAAGGTTTATATGATTTATTTTTAAAGTTATGGTATTTTTATAGTCTTTTTGTTAATATAAAAAATATAAACATTCTTATATTTGTATTTGTCCACGACATAAAGGTAGCTGGAAAAGATCCGATTCTGTCGATGTTTTGATAGTGTTTTAATTTTAAAAGTACAGCTTTGAAACAATTTGCAGGATCGAAAGAAAGAAAGAGAACATATCTCTTCGCGTGTGCAAAAGCTTTGGTCATTATTTAAACGCTGTTGTTGTGGGCATCAGATCAGCGATGAACGCTGAAAGATCAAAGCTTATTTGACAGTTTTTCTTTACATTAATGCGTTAATATGATGCCTTGTAGCAATTTTAATCCATACATAAATAGTAAAAGCAGAGAAAAAAGTAAAAATAATTGTGTTTCGTGGAAAATTAAAACAAATAGTCATAAAACTGCATAACATGCTCATTTTGCCCCGTTTTCCCTTACATATAATAAGCTCGGGCGAAAATCGATTCCAATCTGGACCCAACTATTTCCATACCTTTTTTTTCTTTATTCTATATATATACTTTGAGCTAATTGATGTCATTAGCCTCTTTAAATCAGTACATAAAATCTTATCTTAAAATCTAACGTTCTTTTTTACAAGCCTCTCATACCATGAATTGTGAATATCCTGTAATTTACTTCTCTTTACATTTACATACCGCGATCTGAAAAGAGTGGTAAAATAGAAATAACTCAATATAACCAACGTTTCATTGTACCAAACACAAAGTGACGCCTATTCGAGTTGTGAATCGAAAGGCTATTTCATTGGGAGGTGCGAGTTCTCACCCACCCACCCATTGCTATGACTACGGGTTAGATTCCATCGGACGTTTTGCAGGTGGAATCAATGGTGGATTAACACGAATTTAAGCCTTTCTGAAGTGTCGAGTGAGAAGCTGTATGGGGAATTTAAAAAAAAAAAAAACAGAGAAGAATTGTGGAGAAGATTAACTGTGAGTGGGAGATCGGTTGTTGTGGTCGGGGCACTTCGACTTAATCTTAATCCGTCACTCGGTGGAATGGTTAGCTAAATTCCATTCATATTACATGTTTTAAATTCATGGAACAATAAACTAATATCTTTCAAAACTCGAGGCAAGAAAAAGATATTCTAAAACATTGTTGTTTTGTGATGTTTCGATTTACTCGTTCAACATTAGCCAAAACAATATTGAACGATTCCATGATTCCATGGAATGTGTAGACATTAAAGATTGTGAGTTGTTTGTTTAATTTTCATTTAAACCTAATTTTATTATGGCTTATCTTACATCTCTAAACAATATCATATGAGCTCTATCTTTGTTGTGTATGAAAGCAATGAAACGAACCTCTATAAATGTTTCATGACGCGATCCTCCTGTTATTTCCGAGCACGATTACTTTTGCACAAACGACATAATTGTCGTTTTGATAATGTGCAAACAATCCTCCAGCTGCTCCTGGTTGATCGTCAAAGGAGGCGCGAACCGTATAATGTCCCCATGCGTAGGTTTTGCAATCAATCCATTTTCCTTCAACCGCAAACACACTTCCCACGCATCAAAGTTAGGATTGATAACGATCGCGTTCAACAGCCCCTTGCCACGTACGATTGACACGACGTCCGTGGGCAGCTCGCGCAACGAGCTGCGCAACAGCTGACCCATACGTTCAGCGTTTTCGGAAAGTTTTTCCTCCACCAGCACTTGCAGCGCAGCGATGGCCACCTTACAACCGAGCGGATTGCCTCCGTACGTTGAGCCGTGCTCGCCTGGTTGAATGCACAGCATTACCGGATCGTTGGCAAGAACAGCCGACACGGGATAAACGCCACCGGAGAGAGCCTTGCCGAGGATGAGAATGTCCGGCTTCACGTCCTCGTGATCGACGGCCAGCATGCGTCCCGTACGGGCCAAGCCCGTCTGTACCTCATCCGCAATAAACAGCACGTTGTACTTGGAGCAAAGCTCGCGCACCTTGCGCAGGTAGCCTTCGTCCGGCACAACTACACCCGCCTCGCCCTGTATCGGCTCCACCATAAACGCACACACGTGCGGGTCCTGCAAGGCTTTCTCGAGAGCGGCTGTGTCATTGTACGGTATCAGCTCGAACCCAGGCATGAACGGTCCGAACCCGGCGTAGCTGCTAGGATCGTTCGACGACGACACGGCGGCCAGCGTGCGGCCCCAGAAGTTGCCCTCGGCGAAGATGATTTTGGCCTTGTTTTCGGGAATCTGTTTCACCTTATAGCCCCACTTGCGGGCCAGCTTGCAGGCCGTCTCGCCTCCCTCGACGCCCGTATTCATCGGCAGCACCTTGTCGTACCCGAACAGATTGGTCACAAACTGTTCATACTCGCCAAGCACGTTCGAGTAGAAAGCTCTGCAAGGAAGGAAACGAGTGCATTGTAGTGCATGAGGTACGTACGCCCAACAGCACAGTGAAAGTGCAATCGAATGCTTACCTCGAGGTAAGAGTCAACACTTGTGCCTGTTCCGTTAAGGCTTGCACGATCTTTGGATGACAGTGGCCCTGGTTGACGGCAGAGTATGCGCTCAGGAAGTCGTAGTACCGCTTGCCTTCGACGTCCCAAACGTACACACCTTCGCCCCGGGCTAGTGCCACCGGCAGTGGATGGTAGTTGTGCGCTCCGAACTTGTCCTCGCGATCGAACACGGCTTGGGATTTTGGTTGGGCTTTCAGCGCCGTAGCTGCGTGACCGTATCCGTTCTTTGCCATTTCGTTGATATTTGCTAAAATGAAGAAAACGCACAAAATTAAACAGGAGAAATTGTTTGTTTGTTAAGATGAGTAAACGATTCAACAATTGCAAGAAACCCAAAAATTGCAACGCTCTTAGAGAGACGGTGATCAATCGTACTTACTCTCACGATCGATCACAGAAATAAAAACCCCCGTTTCAAACAAAGCTCCAAGTATAACAACACAATTACAATAATAAAAAGTGCAAACACTATTCGCTTCTTGCTATTGCAAACCCCTTCTGTGCGATCCGGAATTTGCAGAGTGAATGGGTGTAAAAGCAAGCGCCAACAGCACGAGACAGTTCACTTATGAACTATCGAAACCAAGGACAAATCAATTAGTGATTGATAAGATTATAATGATGGACAGTGAAGTGTTCGCCTTCGAGGGACAGTGAGATCTCTCGTTGTGATGATCGTCGTGCATGCACATACAACAATATTTGCGTAAAACCATGGCAACAGTGTGTGTTAGTTAGTGTTTTCCTTGTGCATACACGGAACGAAACAAAACGATCATTGGGAAATTTTGCACATGCGTTCGCGCAACACATGCTCTGAACCGCGGCTATTTATGACATTGCTAACAAAAGTTGGGCACCACTTTCTTAATATTGTGAGTTTGTCGACTATAAATAGTCTAAAAGCAAACCACGGTTGAGGTACAAGATGAGAGAGTAAAAAACGAAAAACCAAAACAAAATCAAATGGAAGTGTTTTAGCTTTCTATGTCTATGTTATATCACGTAAAAATGAAATGAATGATAATTTCACGCAATTTTCCGCTACGTTCAGGATCAGGAGTTTCCTTGAAATAAAAGTTTAGCGGTCCATTCAACAAGACGATCTACTAGAACGTATTAGAAGCATACAGGCAGAACAAGGCAAGGATTGTTCGGTTGATTATAATAATACAGTCTGTTCCCGAGTTACACGGTTCTACATATTTGCCTACAGTGTAAAATTGCAAAATTTGCGTTTAAATGAGCCTTTCTAGATTTTTTATTATGAAGTTCCCCTTCACCAGATATTAGTCAATCGGGCTCTTGCTTTGGGGAGACGGTCCCGCATCTTTTTAGGTGTTGTTTAAGCTAACACTTCTAACGATTTGGCCAGCGGGTACTATCCAAATCTTAAAGCTACCTCTTTTTGTGCTTCTTAGTACGATGATGTATGCGATCATGTCGGCTTTACAGGAGCAACCATGAGCTGCTATTTCGATTACAGCATATTAAATGATAAACATAAATAAATGTAAAAAAGCCCCAATTTGGGAGTCTCACAATCAAAAGCTGAGAGCATCTCCTAAACAAGCTAAAAACTGCAGATAAGCAATTTCTTCCCCTTCCCCTTCCAAGCGGGGCGCTTGTTGACGTTGTAAGGGTTAAAATAAAAAGCATATTATTTTTATTATTCATATGTCGTCACGACAATTAAGCTTCAATAAAATATAGTATTAGAAATTTCATGAAATTGGATAATTTTCTTGTCGAAACAAGATTGAAACGTTCACTCAATAGCTAAAAGTAACGTTAAAGTGGCCCACAATAAATTTGTTTACGAAGAAATGCGACCCGCAAACTGTAAAGTTTGGAGACCGCTGCCCTAAGGAATTAAAGAACCTTTCCTTCAACTTCAATCTTAATTGAAAATTATGTACGCTTAAGATATTTGTTGTGCCAAAAATGTGTGCCTAGCACTATCGAAATCGTTTTTTTTTTTTGCTATAGCTCAATAGATAAGTTATTCTTCATTGATTGTTGGTTTCTATTTCATGGATGGCCAGTTACTTTTATGTAGTTACTCATAACTAGTTATCGGTAATTTAATTTTTCATGGTATAATATTTGATAATTAGCACTGTTCAATTTGTAACTGTTTAGGTAAGTAGCTACTCGTTACCAAGTAAGAAAAAAAAACCTTTTTTCCAACTTTCTTGTACACATAATTGCATAGGTCGAAAGCACACAGTATGTTAATCAATCGAGCCTCTCCAACATGGGGTTAGCTGATTAGCTGCCATTGAATTATTTAATAGGTTACAGATAGCAATCCAGCTAGTTGCATTTATGTGCCAACCAAGCAAAAGTCCGCCAAATCTTTTTAAAATAATAATATGTATTTTAAAAAGTGGTTCATGTAAGTTTAATTGTAAAAAAATAAGTATACCGACTACCTTTGAAATCATTATCAGTAAACAGCTCAGTAACTGGTTCGCAACTATCGCGAGTGATAAGCAATCTGGTACAACTGCTATTGCGTATTTTATTACTAAACTCTAGTCCCTTCTCTATCAAAGCGTAGAATAAATAATAGTCCAGCCGTCCTTTTGTGGCGATCCGTTGTAATCGCAATTAATTATTCCCTGTGCGAGTGCGAACAGCCTTTTGCTTTCCATATTTTACTGCCAACTACTGACGTCATTACGTTTTCGGTATCACGTCTCGCCAGATGAACCGCAAAACCTCTGTAACGGAAAGGTCCCATCTCCAGGTCAGTATACTTTTATTAGGCTTTTTTTTAAAGAAATATTACACTACTTAACAAAAAAACATTACGCTATCGCAAAAGGTACCCGTTTCCGGCACCGACGTCGTTGCCACGTGCGCAGCAAATTAAATTTTCATCTTGAAAGATTGCGGTTTTAGCTTCCAAAACAACCACCGTTGGGGCGTACGTCATGATCGAAGGAGGCTTATGACCGTCCAAATGCTTGGACCAAACGATAGACAACCGGTTTTCAGTAGAACAATGGTAGGCAAAAACAGCGGGTTCAGCGCAGTGTTTTTTAATGTTTTATCAACACAGCAGTGCGAACAGTATTGATAAGGAGCCGTGCGAAAATCAGTTCGCAGGGGTCCTTCGCTATAAATACTTCCATGATAATGGGCCCAGACAATGTCAGCCTTGCCAGATTAGTGAAGGATGTTTATGAAAGGCGAGACATGTTTTTACTCCCAGCAGGCGATTTCGTTCCAATGCCCCCCGCGCATGCGATTCCAGATTGTCACTGAATGCCTCGGCAGATGCAGCGTTACAAGGGGTGAAGGAATTATTCAAGATCGTGGCAACAATCGATGGACCAAGGAAAGGACACGTTATTTTCTAAATCACGATGAAGTAACACTGATGTTCCCTGTAACTTACAATTTGTTGTCATATATTGGAATAACTCTTCTACTTGAACATACTAGTTTTATTATGATTCTTACCAAAAATCATACAACCCAATCAAACAACAACAACAACAACAACAACAACCCTCCTGCTAAACCGGTTCCAGTAAGGTGAATAGTGATTGTTGTTCTTTCTTTTCCTTATTTTCCAAATTCTTATGCGAATACCATTTTACACACGCATTAAAAAACACTTACCGAGTCCATACTTGTTGCGGCCAGTCAACAATGCGTGATGATTGTTCATAGGCACCACTGTCCGTGCAGACGATGAACTTTGACGAAGTCCTGATGCTGGCATGGGAGATTGTGTTGAGAAGAGTGGTACCAGCAGTTTGTCGAACTGCTTGGTCAACAAATCAGACTTGCTCACTTGACGCAACATTATGGACACTTTAATCGTTTCACCGGCACACTACGATCTGCGTACACGACACCTGATTTATACGTTGCTTGATCTACGCACACACGAATGGCAAATGGCAAGCTGCTACCGGTTGAATTGTTTCTCCGCCGTAGGTCACTTGTTTCAGACACACTTGCGCCGTGTTTCACTTCCCGTGTTGAACTGATCGTTCCACGCTGATGCGGCGTCTACCATATGTACAAGACGGGCCCCCGAATTTCCATACACACCACACACGCTCATTATCAGTACACAAAGCAACAGCCGGGATTTGCCGTCGCAAAAAGGGTAGAAAAAAAGGTAACCAAACTTATCGCACCGGGAGATGACTGATTACTCTTTTGAAGGAACGGTTTAACACTGCACCGTATGCCGTGGACACTACTGCCAGGGGCCATAAACTTGCGGCCCGTGGGTTCTTCGTCACTAAGCTCGTATTGCATCGATAGCATTGTTGTGCCACCGACTTGTTCCCATTACCTGTACACGCACCTTGCCACAGGGTATGACGATTTGGGCACCCGAAATCGGTTGCTGCGTTGTTGCTTAGCGACAATGAATTCGCTGATAACGCACGCTGCCTGTTTGAGTAGATGACGCATGGATCGATCTGAACGCGTTACGATGATAGGGTATCATCGTGTAAACGATCGTTATTTAGAACAATAATAGCCAAGCACAAATGATACTAGAAGATTCTTCACGACACCTTACCATAACACGACCTTACACGATCAAGCGAAAGCTATTGCCTTTAATTGTTTGACATATGTTTGAAAACGATAATACTTATCGTACTGTCCGTGTTAAGTTTCATCAGTATGGAGTTTGTCTACATGAATAATGATTCATGTATTTATACTTCGTTTATATTTATGTAGCAGAATTGTAATTGAAGTTAAAAAAATCAAACGTAAATAAAGACAATGTTCTTAGGTATTACAGTAATGCAAAAATGTAGCAAAATGGCAGTAAATCTGTTACAAAAATTAATATTAGATTTCTCAATGCTTTTTAACCCTATGACTTCTCTTACACATCACACAAAAGAATAGGCTCACAATAGAACGCACACTGTCAATTGAATATTAATGGAAGACTTTAGCTTTATAATAAATTTTGAACACAAAACTATCGTTTCTATTTAACAATATGTACGTGTCCTTCACATGCAACTTTTATGAATTACAACACAGAATAGAAACAAAACATATTACAATGCAATTTGAATAAAATATCATTTAGTGAATAAAACACTATTCTGAGATAATGTTAGATTTCTTTCTTTGTTATGTATTTGATTCAATTGAATGCCATATGTTCGAAATTAAATTGCAATCGAACGGCTCGGTTTGTTAAATGTCGCGAAAAGCAAAACTGATCATACTCAAAATGTTTCACAAACATCAGAAACTTTTTTTTCGGAAATCGGAGAGAAAGTAGAGGAACTAAAATTGAATTTTAATTTGTATTGGTTTTACTATTTTAAACTTTAACAAACAGAACGTTTCACTCCAAGGTACATAGTTCCCTAGTACTTTAACAATATTAAAGACAAAAGGTAATTTTCACACTACTTTCTGACTATCAATAACACATGCGATATTTACAATTACAGACACTGCCCAAAAACCTCATAAAATAAAATAAAAAGATTGCACGTCTTTTAATGTCTGCAACGCTGGTAAACCAAGCCAAATACAATTAAAAAGGAATAGCACGATTGCCTACATTAATGGCAAAAAGGCCAAACTGAGGATAATAGAGAACAATCCGTTGAAGTATTTGCTGCACCGGTTGCGTGCGGTTGCTGAACGGAACTCAACTGTTCTTCTTAACGTAATCAGTTTTTGTGTTATGAATGTATTGTAACTGGCAATTTTGAGGTATTTTTGAGCCTTACTATTATTACGCCGCGATTTGAGTAATTGATTAGCATGGGGTAAGCATCCGCAATTAAATATGTCTATAACTCGACTTTGGTTGCTTACATAGGTTTAGCCATGGTTTTGGTCCTTAGAATGCAAAGAAACCCCTTACCTCACTATCCACGAAGTAGCATAGGACACGTCATACAAACCTTACTCAGTACCAACACTGCCCGGAGTGCAATTAGTTTCCCCCCAACAAATTAGCAGACCGCGTGAAATCGCGCGTTGAGCGTAGGGACCGGATCAAACGAAATAGATGTAAGAATATAAGTAGCTCCACCAGGATGTTTTCTTCACCGGTGGGCATTCTTCCACTATACTTTCACACGAATCTGTCGCCGCCGCACTGGGTGAACTTGCCTTGCCGTTAAGCTGCGTCGACTCTACATTGGACTTAGAGGTTGTTGAAGCTAGTGGTTGATGAGATGTAGAATTTGTTTCGACATGGATTTCATTGACTGTAGAAATATGAAAGGAAATTTGTTAAGTTTTTGTTTAGTTATTATAAAATAAAATACTGAAGAAAAAAACAATCTAAAAGGCGAGTTAAGGTATTTTGGGCGAAGAAAAGAGTTAATGCAACAACACCAACAAAAAGTTATCTTTTCAACCAAAACCAACACAAACACTTTAAAAGAAATGTAAAGGTAGCATTAACTGAATAATCCTTTCAAAAAAAGGATCGAATGTAACTTTTTTTAGTTATTCTAGTAACTTTCCTAGATGTTCAAAAAAACAAAATCAAATTCATTGGCTTCTGGTATCATACACTACTCAAGAATGTTGCAAAATTCGTTATTTAAGCCAAATAAAGCAATTCTGTTAATTTAATAGTATCATTTAAGGAGTTATTCCATGAAATCCCTGACTTGAACTGGAATAAATAACCGAAATGAACAAGGTGGTAAAAAGCATAATAAATTTGAAAGCTTACAGTGAGCTACACAAAAGGGCACCTGCCTCATTGAATAAGAAGGGAGAAACAAATCTTAAGTTTCTGGTAAGACAATTCTGTTCAAATGTTTTCTTCGCTGTTCCAACTACTGGCAAGAGACTGTGGGGAAATCTAATATACAACAACAAAAAAAAGCTATAATAAATAAGTACATACATTTTGTAAACCTTCTGGTTTACTTACTAAACTTTCTGTAATGCTGTAACTGTTCTTACAATATCAATTCTAATAAAAAAAATGGTTCTAATAGTTACCTCATATTGTTGGAACATTGCCACACTTTGTCCCACTATTTCTTATATATAATTTTGGAACAACCTACTTAATTTTAAATAATATGTAGCGCCAAAATTTCAACTTTTTCTCTACCACTGTGGCGGCACGGGACAGTATTAGCAGTGTATGTGGATGGATTTCAATGGAACATACGTACAACATTAACGAAGCGGTGTGGCCGCAGCCAGCCCCATTTGGGCATGAATGTGTAGCCAAATGTAATCATGAAAATGAACGCCCGCATATTGCCAGGGAAGAGAAAGAGAGAAAAACGAACATACATACATTTAGTACCAGCAAAGTCAGTTAGAGACTGCTGAAAGCCCTCACTATACATAACGCATTATTCGTGATATGACAAAGCATGAAAGTGAGGTGTATTTGCAAACACGTACCTTGTTGTAGACTAGATTCTTCTTCCTGCTTTTGCGCTTCCGTGAAATCCTCCGCACTGTATCCGAGCAGTGTGTCTGGCGGATATTCGAAACCCGGATCCTTATGCTTGTCCCAGAACTCGATAATCCGCGTCTCATTCTGCTTCTTGGCTTTTGCATAGTTCACCGTCGCTTGGTGAAGTTGCCGCAGGAAATCGGGCATCTGCTTTTTAGCCACCCAGGTGGTAATGTACTTCGGTATTGAAAGTCCTGGATTATCGAAGTATGTCAGTACGAACGAGACTCCTGGCTTGTTAAAGGCAGTCGTTGGTTTGATCACCATATAGCTCCAGTACTCATGAACACGCTGGGTGTGCGGTTTGGCGGGACACTTGGGATGCTCCACGCTTTTATTCACAATCATTATTACACGCCGACTGCGATCGATAAAAAAGCGCCTGTTGTACACGTAATCGCGATTGGCAAATAGTTTCTGTTCAAAATGAAACGAAATGTTTATACAGTTTCCGGTCGCCATCAAACAAAGATGTTACTATACGTACCGGCCATAAGGCCTCCCAATAGATGATGTGACTGTTGGATCCTTTGGCCGTATCTTCGTCTATCACTTCCAAATTGACAGCAGTATTGTCCCACTTTTTCCGATACTCGACATCTATTTGGACGTGTAGAAAATCTTCTGCCGTCACGTCAGGATACTCAACGTAAACTAGGGGGAAAAGAAAATAAAGCAATTATAATAGTTGACACAAAAAACCGGCTGTTCGTCCATCGTGTGTACCTTTGTAAGCAAACAGTCCTGGCTTGATCTCCTGACGCCAAGTGATCATACGTTTCTGTTCAATGTACGGTTCCCAGACGGTGTAGACGTTTTGCTCAGCGGACAACATTTCGGTGACATTCTTGGGACAGCAACAATAGTTGACACCTTCTACCCGGCAATCGATCTGCTTTCGTTTCCGACACTGTTTGCAGTAGATCGTTTCCAATTGCAGACGCTCCAGGAATTGGAAGTCGTCCATGTGCTCCTGCACCGACTCAAGTTCGATTCTTTCGCGTTCCCAATCAAACGTAAGCAGTGCTGCGGACGAGAGTACGAACCCTTTGGCATGTCGTTGTACCTAAAAAGCCGAAAGCGTCGTAGAAAGAAGTACGTCAGTGAGATGATTAAACATGCATTTGGGGTGTTTGTGTTACGGGTGCTGATGTTTTCAATGCATTAGAAATCGTGTTTGGTTTGGGATTCGCTAAAAATAAACCCCCCTCCCCTCATACATTCCACGCTCATGATACCTTGCGCACGAATAAAGCATTGAGGACTGATATTTCGTTATCTTGTTGATTTCGTTGGGTTCCTGGCGATCCGCTGACGTCCTGTTACATAAACTAAAGACCCTCCCTCAATGCGGTAGCGCCGAATGCTTACCTGACCTCGGAAGCGTTTCAGCAATTCCCGAAGCGCGCGTTCCTCCCAAATTTTGGCATAATGGGCAAATATCTGTTGGCTTCTTCGCAATTGCTGTGCAAACACGAACTCACATTGCGTTGCCCAAAGGCGTAATATGCTTGCTGATTGATCTTTCACATTTCTTCTTAAGTATTTATTGAACTTTCGCAGCGCCAGCGTACTGTTTGGGATCAGTTTCAAAGCCATCGAGCTGCTGCGAATTGATTGCGACGGACCGTAACTAGGAAGGGAGCGCTGACACTAGTACACGGTGTTAATGCTCTAATAAATTTAGGTAACAGGCACGGAACATGGTTCTACAGCGGAGAAAATTGTTGCTAATTTGATTCAATCAAACGCGCAAAAATGCCGGAACCTTTTGTGTAGCAAGCCTGTCGGTTTGATAAACAGATAACAACAGCTCTTGATGACGATTGAAACGCACTCCACTGATGAGAAGGTAATATACAATATAAAGTACACTACAGTAGTACCGTTTGTTTAGTATTGAACGCAAATGGTTTTAAAGAACTTTCGTCTGAGTTTCCTTTATTTTTTTTATTTTTTTTTGCTGAGTGATGCAACGAGTTTGACAGATGCTAAACATATGGCATTCAAACTACAAAAGGTAGCTCACTAGGCACCTTAAATTGTCACCGACCCGCCAGGCACCCGCTAGGCAAAAACCCGGTTTTCACGAGGTTGCCAACGCTCCAAATCGGTGCGATTTTCTCTCGCTGGCGAGTGTTTTTGAAAGGCGTCGTGAGGGTTTTTGAAGGTTCAAGATGACTACCCAAAAGCTAGCGCTGGTGTGTGATTGTGTTGGTTGTAAAAATCAAATGACCAAATTCTAAATATACTCCACCTCCCCCCCTCTCATTGTTCACCAGGGATCCTTCATTCCATGTGTATGCCGCATGAAAATCTGCGTACCGCCGTCTTACTTGCTCGTACATGTTCCACTATCGCATCAGCTGATCCGGTGGTGGCCCAAGCCCCACAAATAAAGCTTAAACGACTGGAAATACAAATAGTAATAGCAACAACAAAAAAACGAACGCTTCATAACTTAACTTGTTTGCTAAATAGATGGCGTTTTTTAACTCATGATTATGCAGCTGTGTTTCGCCTAACTTCATCTAATTATGGCGTATATGAGAATGGTCATGTGGTAAGATACGTTGGTATCAACACCAGCTAACATTAACACTCTGGGCGCTGGCATTTTGCATTAGCTTTCTGCGGAGAACACAGCCCAAGTGCCACAAATCCACTAAACGACCACTAAACGGCTTCTAAACGACTCAAGTTCTCTACCTAAACGGAATATAGAAAGACTTCGTTTAGCAGACGGCAAACGACTCATGCATTCTAAAAATAGCGAAAAAGCTGGTGGCGCTCTCTGTTGGTGGGATACCCCAACCAGTTGAGCTTCATCGCTTGGAGGAGAGCTTTCTCATTTCCTCTGTACTGTTGTATGGTTTCGCATTGAAGTTATGCATCGCTAGAACTAGAACGGCTATACGATTGTTTAAATACTTAACTCCAACGGAAACCACCATCACTGAAGCAAGTGAGATTTGAGTAATGGTCATTGGTGTTGATACCCACGTATCTGACCACACGACCATTCATATAGATTTTTGCTCGGAAAGTTAGAAGGCTATATAGGTCATGATAAGATGAAACTTGTCGAAACACATTGCAAGAAAAGGATAGCAATATAATGATGAGTTGTAATACGCCATCTATTGATCAAACCAATGAAGCTGTGGAGCTTTCATTTTTTTTCTATGGATATTCAATTTTCCAGTCGTTTAAGCTTAATCTGTGGCGCTTGGGAGTACAAGATAAAAAAAGCAATGAGAGCGTTTCATTGGCTTACGATTGGCTTCTGCAATATACACTCTCTCGTTGCAATACGCTCTGCTGAGAGACCAATCACAGAAAAGTAGAGTGAACAAAGCTGTGATTTCGCAACGAGCCACACAGCGCCCAGACCATTAATCAAATTTCACTTGGTTCAGTTCAGTTGATTTCCATTGGAGTTTAGTACCCAAATAGCCAGCTCGTACTTTATAGCTGATTTAGGGCTGTTTAACGAAAAATCGTTCCGATGTCGTACTTTGTGGCTGATTAAGAGATAGACGGTACTTTGCGGAACTATGGAGCTTTTTAACAGGCACATGGTACTCTTTGGAACTTTGCGGCTGATTAGCACTATGCGTAGGGTTCATGATGGAACTTGAAGGCTTGTTAAGAAAGGGTACTGAACTTGGTGGAACTTTATAGCTTTTTAATGCATGACATCGGTTCAAGGTGGCTCTTGTCAAAGTGTCAAAGACGGACGCCGGCAATAATCTCATTGCTGCTGCACAAGTTAGATTCGTTACTTGAAGAATGAATATTGAGTGAAGCGATTGTGAATTATCAGTAAATTGTGTAAAAATTTGTGTAATTTATCAATACAAAAGATTTAAAAATATACATATGTGTTTAAACCAAACAAATTTTGTTGTTTATTTAATCGATGACGCTTGCTTGAAAATAAAACACAAAGAAAAATAATCCCTGGCATCGTGGCATAAGGAAGCTGCTTAGGCGCTGTTTGAAAGACCCACATAGAACTTTGATGCTGTTTATCTACTGCAAAAGGCGAATTAGAGCAGCGATCTTTAGCGTGCCAAAATGAGCTGCTTAAGCAATTCTGGCTATTTGGGTATTTAAGCAATCTATTCTAGTTCTAGCAATGCATAACTTCAATGCGAAACCATACAACAGTACATAGTGAAAGAGAAAGCTCTAAAAGCAAAGAAAGCACCGCTGTGTTGCGATCCAACCAACAGAAGGCGCTAATATCTTGTTTGCTATTTTTAGATTGCATGAGTCTTTTGCCGCCTCATAAACGAAGTTTTTTATATTCCTTTCAGAATGAGTCGTTTAGAACCCGTTTAGTGGTCGTTTAGTGGATTTGTGGCCTGTTACCCATCAACTGAATTATGTTTGTACTAAAATGTAATCGATTCCGTTATAGGCGAAAGAACTCCGCAGGAGCCAAAGCCTCTCTAAACCATACTAACAACAACATCGATTCCGTTGCAAATAATTGAACAAAATTGCACACATTACATTTAGTTAACTACCAAGTTTGTTTACCTTTTTTTACGTGTCCATATGCGCGAAAGAGATGGCGTAAATTGTCATCAACACAACGAAAGGCATATGGTAAAAGGTCAAAGAAGCGTTCGAAGTGAAGTGAGAGAGGGGGCACAAAAGCTTACTTTGAAACGAGCACTGTACGCAAGTAAAGGAAGGGTAGAGAAAATGAGCGAAATACAGTGATAGTCGAACGTCAAACCCATCACCATGTTGTACGGGGAACGAATCATGCACGTTCTCGTAAAAAGTGTGCTTGTGTTCGTTGTCTAAGTTTGTGTGCATACAAACAAAACAGCAGGGAAAAGGATTACCAATTTTATCAACAATTTCGCTTTCAATGGAAAAGGAAAAACCGGAAGGATTAGATAAAAAGTCAGCAGTAGCCAATCAGGATGATTTGAAGCAGGAATTGAAACCAACGGATGCAGGTAAAAATGAAGGAAAAGCCCCTGAAACAAGCAACGCGTCACCGTCCGGCAGTGGAACAAAGGGTAAACAGTCGGCACCGAAGACCACGAAGAAAAAAAGGCAAAAAGCTCCGAAGGATGCAAATGCACCGAAACATCCGCTTACTGGTGAGCTTGTTAAATCCGTGTTCTAGCTTGCTTACATTTAATTGTCAACACGGTTGAAAATATTGCAGGATACGTTCGGTACATGAACGAGCACCGCGAAGGAGTGCGCCAGAAACACCCCAATTTGACGCCCATCGAGGTAACGAAAATAATGGCCGAAGAATGGTCCAAATTGTCAGAAGAGAGAAAGAAACCGTATCTAGAAGCCGCAGAGGTTGACAAAGAACGGTACAATAAGGAAATATCTGAGTACAAACTGAACAATGAAGCGAAAGCTAAAGCGTTACAGAACGAGTCGCAAGTAGCAAAAAAAGAGGTGACGGGGCCAAAAGTAGTCATATCGTCTATTCCATATGTTAATGGCAAGGTAGAACAAAAAGTGGCTCGCCAAGGCGATTACGATATACCCATTTTTACGGAGGACTTTCTTGATCACAACAAAATCATCGACTCGGAGCTGCGCACGTTGCGCAAATCTAATATAGATTATGAACAGCAGAATTCGGTTCTTGAGAAGCACGTCGAAAACATGGAAAATGGTATTCAAAAGCTAGATGGCGAAAAAAGTAGCCTGGAAGCACAGAATGTTGTTTTAGAGAATTATCTAAAAAAGTTACGTGCCGCACTGGCTAATGCACTGCAGGGTTTACCTCTTGCCAGCGAATACTCCGGAGCCACAATCGACAATATTGATCAGTATTTGGAGAAATTACATCAAATGGCAGATAGTAGTACGCAGGGCCATACATTGAACAAAGCAAAAGATATTATTCGTAAGCTAGATCTCCATAATCTAACGCTTTAAACAACAACGTGGAGATGCAAACAAACGTTTCTCATTGTTCTAATCCGATTCGGATCCGAAAGTTCGGCACCATGCATGCAAAAGAAGCACCGAAACGCCAGATTCTAAGATTTACTCGACTGTTGCATAATGTATTTCCTCACGAGCACACTTCACGAAGTAATCCTATGTAGCGTAGCATGAACTCTTCCGGCGTCCTGCCATTACTTCTTGCTAGGCTTCAGTGAGAAGTACAAGATCAACAACCCAATCGATGCGTAGGTGGCCTTCGCAACCTGATTATAAATAAATGAAAAAGAAAAGGACGTTACTTTTGCTGTTTTCAACAAAAAAAAAGCCGGAATAACTTTGGCAGCAGACGAACGATATTTACATTAGCGCGGCCCCGCATGGTTTCGCCATTGAAGATACGGGAGAGTCCGGTAAGTTTGCTTTCATCACCACCACCAGCCATTCTGCAAAATAAATAATTATAGCTTCAGTTTACTGTGAAAATGACGATAACTGAATATCTGGAGATTTTCTAATGCTACATACTTGGAGTTATGTAATTATCACTGTTTATGCAAAGCGAGTCGGAAAACAGCGAAAGATTTTCGTGAAGTGAGCAAGGGATATGTGTGTGTAGGTGGGTGTGTGTGTTTTAATTCGGTTTGACTGCTTGTGTCACGTTTGACAAGTGCTGTCAAAGTGTTTCTATTTTGACCACATATAATTTCCACTGTTCAACAAATACGTTTGAATTTAGCAGTTATAAAACCGAAAAAATAAGATTATTTTAATTTTATTTTTTTATTTCGATCATCATCTTGTTTCATGTTTATTGTATTTGGTGTAACGATCGACGCTCATAACGATCATGACGGTCATACCGGTCTAGGAGTTACATTCAGCCCATACCGGTCTAAGAACTGACCATGAATTAATTCCGGTGTCGGAACTGATACTGAACTTTTACTTATCCTGAAACAGCTGCCGATTAATTTCCGATCCTGGAACTGTACATTCACCTTTTCTGGATCAGGAACGAAACGTGATTCTGTTCTGGCCCAACTAACTGATTTCGCAGATCGACGAACCATGTCTGGCAGTAATATGCAGCGTAGGAATAGCGTAACTTAATTTTCTTGCCAAAAATCTTCTTTGTCAGCATACCGTTTCTAATTGAAATTCTCCCAAAAAAAGAATAAATAGCGTAGAATAACGTCAAAGACTTAAATATTCAGAGAGTAGTTTAGAAGACACATAGATTCTATATGTATCGGTTGATGTAAATTTATGTACTCACAGCTTACGACAATCAGGCTAATTGATAATACTTCTAAAAACATAGGAAGATTCCTAATAACTTTATTGTATGTTCCTCATTTTGGCTATTCTTGGAGATCACTACACATGGTGATGGTCACGGAGGAAAACAAATCCGTACTCGCTTAGCTTTCTCCGGACACTTCGACTCCGGCGAGTCCGAACGAGTCTAGTGAGTTCAAATGAGTCCAGTTAGTCCGAATGAGTCCGGTCAAATCCGTATAGGAAATATTTAAAAAGAAATTTAGGGGTGGGGGGGGGGGGAGGGGTTGAAGGGGTCGGTCTAGCTCTAGCTTACGATCACAGCCATTAGTTCTATATATCCGCAGCTTTTCAAATATATGTACAATTTTAACACATTCTTTACACATTGCTTGATTGTATTTGGTTAACATCGATATCCATTTTGAAAGGTCAGTTGATTTACGTCGATGGATTTTAGGTTCGTGGATTTGGCGTTTGTTAGTTCGTGTCTTTCAATTTTGCGTCTGTATCACAATTTTGCGACCAATAATTTTGTGAACAATTATTTTATGACCAAGAAATTTCGTAATCTTGAACAAGGATGCAGCAAATGGTAATGTGTATTTACAGTAGATCTCCAGAACAATAATTAATTGAATATTTTGGGACACTGGGACAAATAACGATGTTTTACATATAGGACCATACGCAGGAATGACTTACCGTATTTAAGCGTATAAACGACTCCCTTTTAGGCCGAAAATGGATAAAATTTGATTATGGGGGTCGTTATACACGGGGAGTAACTTTTCGATTACACCTGTGACATTATATTCGATTACATACAAAGATACGGCCTCAGCAATATTACTCGATCGAAAAAAATAGATCGATCCGACTGCCATGTTGGTATCATTTGACACTCATATTGCCTACAAGTTGTTAATTTTACTGTTTTTTTTGTAAACTTCTTAGATTGTTGTTCATATTATAGTTCCGCTTTGTATGGAAAAAATCGAATATTTAAAAAATGCCATCGACCCGATCGACCCGAATGATCAGTAGGTGAGAGAAAGCATAAGCGTACTTTGACCCGACCTGACCCGAACTCGCTGTACTAACGGGTCGTAATCGCGCATGCTCTCTTGCATCTCGGGTCGACCCAAACGACTCCCGTTCGCTTATGGATGGCTCCGATCCGGTAGGTGCGGGTCGACCCGCACATCACTAATATAGGCTACTTGCATTCAGCGGGAAACGGTGTTGTGTCAGTATTGTTTAGATTAGCAAGACAGGAAGGAAGGGTATGCTCGAGGATCCTAATTGACCACGAGCTCCACAAGGGACTAATCCCTAGTCAATTTGTATACGTGTCTGGTATCTATTGCTACCTATTGACATTGAAACGTATGCTAGACTTGCTACCTAATGACATTGAACGAATTAAAACGCATATTAGTATCACAGGAGACTCACTAATCTAAAGGTTCCCTGAATTACACTCCGGTAACCACAATTCAATCAAATAATTACAACTTTGCAAAATATGTACAGGCGGTCCCCGAGATACACGGTACCTCTTATACGCGGATTCGGAGATACGCGGTTTTCTAAATTTGACAGTTCTTTGAGCAAATTGTACTGATTTGACACATCAATTTAAAATTGCCAAATAATTTCCGTTTTGATCGAATGTTAAAAACTATATCAAAAGGTTTAAAACAGTTATATTCAGTAAGAATCATATCAACTAATTCGTAAAGTAACTATAACCTCCCCCTACTTGCAAAATTACACGAACATTACTAATATTTTAGCTGGAAATCACGAGATTCGACTTACGCGGAAATTCGAGATACGCGGTATTTTGCGGCCGTTTTCGGTCCCCATGAACCGTGTATCTCGGGGACCGCCTGTAATTGGTTTGTGCAGGAAATTTAATAAACCTTCAGAAACTGCAAGGCCTTTTGTACGTTTTGTAATTTTTTTCACCTCCATTTTACCTATAGATAGATAATCTTGTGCATTGTTACTATTGCACGATAAGCTCGTGTATCGTTTGAGCAGATGGAGTGGATCTGTATGTTGCAGAGGATAAAGTTTTCGTTTCAATAAGTTAATTATGATACTGCTGCAGGAAAACTGCAGGCAGCAGGCAGTTTAAACTTTATGCTTCCTAGAATTCACTATATAATCTCATCTCATTTGCTGCAATGTAGTTGAAGAAATATAGTACGATGGGTTGAGTGTCGGTTCATTTGGTAAGAATATTTAACGGAATGTTTATACATTTGTATGTACAGTCTTTCCCCGAGTTGCGAGAATTTTTATTTTTGACAGTTCATATGTCAAATCAGTACAATTTTCTCCAACAATTGTCAAATGAAAAATAAATAACAATTTGTCCAAAAATTAAAAAAAAAACTAAGAAATTTAGCAGAAATAACCGAATTTTCTAAACGAATCGAATGAAATAGGTAATAAAGTGCATAAAAGCACTAATGTAAAATCATTATTAAACAATATTATTTTGGCTGCAAAACGTGATACTCGACTTACGTGAATGTCTCCGGCACGCATTATTCGCGTAACTCGGGGAAAGACTGTATCAAGAGTACAACTTTTAAGGAACGGAGCTTGAATTTTAAATTTTTCATTTTTTCAAGCTTTAAAATTAATTTGCAAACGTTTAAGCAGATTTATTTACTTTTCTTCGCTTACGGTGATTCGTCTTTCCATGCACGTGGTACAGGCCAGTTAAGACAGTATAAACGATTAAATTTAAATATGCCTCTTCTATTAGCATATGCATTAACCTAAAACCACCATTGCCAATAATCCATCTGCAAATCTCTTCTTCACTGAGTGCACACAGTGCACATAGTGCAGCAATGTTGCTCATCCCGATCATAAGCCAGCCGGTTCAACATACCAGGACACCGATTCTCGCATGTTGTCGTGATTGTACAGAAACAATTAACGTTCCAGCTGGCTGGTTGCATCGTGGTGTGGTTTGAATGCAGCACAAGTTAGTCGCTCCCGTCAGAGACGGTGGCACGATCAGCCTGTACAAAGTTTAGGCGGGATTATTCAATTATTAAAATTACATTTCTCCACTATTCCTCGACCCATCTTTCTCTCTCTCTCTCTCTCTCTCTCTCCCTCTCTCTCTCTCTCTCACCGTGGCTTGTTGCCCTTGCACCCGCATTACTTAGCGACGCACGAGAGCAACGTTGTCCTCATGTTCCGATTAGTGGGAAGTAAGAACAATTGACTTTCTCGATGGTGTGTTGTCTGCGGACAGTGAAAGTTTTTTCAGCTACTTCAAACACTACCACTCCCTATAGCCAGCTTGCTTGGAAAGTCGTACCAGCACTCCTGTATGCTCCTGCCACATGAACACGTACTAACTTAAAGTTTGAATATTTAATTCACTTCGACGTTGATTGGGTCGCTTGCAAGTCGTTCCGAGTCCTTGCTCGCAATAAAAATGGGTGAGATAGTGCACGCTTAGCAGCTGTCCTGTGTAAAGCTAAATGGTAAAGTTTAATTGAGAATGATTCATTTTTTCCTAGCACCATAATGCATTTGCCGAAACGTTACCTCTCAGTCGGTGAGGATAGGATTTGATTTACCAAGTACAGTGGAACGCCGTTTATCCGGGCTTCTCGGGACTTGATCTTGCCCGGATAAGCGAATAACACGGATAATGAGTCAAATGATATATTTTATCACCAATTCGTGGTTATGTTTTTGGAAATTTTTCTTATTTTTTGATAAAAATAACCCAGTTTTTACTAACTTCATGTTTTTCCAAGGAGAATATTTAAAATTTGCCATGCATTATAGTGTTTTTGTTATGACAATGTGCTCTTATAACCGCTTTTTCAAATATCCTCCTCATAACGCAATGTCACTTTTGTATGGACTGTCATTTCTCAACAGCACGGATAAACGGAAAGCCGGTTAAAAGGTACCCCGATAAACGGCGCTCCACTGTAAATCTAAATTCGTTCGGTGATTTATGCTGCGTGTTTAATTTTTTATATTTTAACAATTTTTTTTCGGACAAATTTTATTCAAATCAAAACTCTTTTATCTTTTTTATGGCTCATAGAAAAATTCTGAAAGATGTATACAATACGTGTAACATACAGTTCTCAAAGCTTTTGGAGCCATTTTGCTGTAAAAATTTTGTAAAGTACTGATAAAAATATTTTTCACATTTTGTAATTATTTTCAAAAAAATCCTGCCAACTTTGAAAAGCTATAACTAAAAAACGGTAGCGAGTTGAACCAATCTATGCACAGTTATAGAAACTGCATTAGTTTGTTTAATTTTCATCAGAATATTGCATCAATATTGGATTACGCATTCAAAAGTTATAAGCTTCCAAAGTTGCTGGCTACCCGGGTAGCCCGGTTGCCTGGAATAGGGGTATTGAAAAATTTAATTCTAAAAAACAGGTTAATTATACTCAAAATATTCTACGACAAATTCCAGTGAAAGATGGCTGTGGATTACACACATATTCCAAATTTCAAGTCAATCGGATTCCTAGAATCAGAGAAATGAGCAATCAAAATCGATTTGGCTACCCGGGTAGCCGGTTGCCTGGAATAGGGTTAAAGATGCTGTAGATATCGATTCCGCACGTTGAGGCGTTATCAACATTCATTGCGTAAACGTAATAACTTAATCATCACTTTCACGCTTACACCCCCTAGTATAAGGTGGAAACTGTTTGATTGTTAGGCCCACAAATATGAACCATTTTATTTAATTGTTTCAGCACAGCCGTGAACAAGATCGGGGAACATATTATTTTCAGTATTTATTTCCAAAATTATTTCCATTTTATTGCATTTTGTTTTAGAGTACTTAGGATTTTATTGATTTATATAAATTGATAAAAAATACTTCAAATTTCAAATTAAAGATTACTGTAATTTCAAATTTTTGATTCGGATGAACTTAATTATCCAGATTGTAAGGTCTTTCTGATTAGTTAATTAAAAATCTTTATTTTTTCTTTGGTACAACAACCGTTGTCGGTCAAGGCCTGCTTGTACCACTAATGGACTTGGCTTTCAGTGACTTGATTGATTAGCATATAGCAGAATAGTCAGTCCTACGTATGCCGGCAAGGTCCATTCGCGACTGCAAGGCCAATACAATGAGATGGTTCTATAGACTTGGAAAGACGTTATAAATACCAGAGTATACTAGCAATAGTACATATTGTATATATTCTGGAAAGTGTTATTATTACGCGAAATAACTTCAAAACGTATACTAAACTAGGCATTAAATAGCTCTACAAGGCCGCGGGGCCATGGGGTTTCTCAACACTCATTTTCTCAAGCGCTCATGAGTGCTTTTAAGAAACCTACGTTCTCAACGTTTGTCGAATCGGCACAAAATTGGTTTGAGAATCTTTGAGAATCTTTGAGAAAGTTGACGATCCATCGAACGGCTAACTGAAATATAGGCAATTGTGCTATTTGTTTTTCGATAATCACTTTGTAAAATGTATACAATATTTATAATTGAAAAAGTTTAAAAAAACATGCGATCGAAAACATATTTT
The DNA here is from genome assembly GCF_943734735.2 of Anopheles gambiae. Taxonomy (NCBI): domain Eukaryota; kingdom Metazoa; phylum Arthropoda; class Insecta; order Diptera; family Culicidae; genus Anopheles; species Anopheles gambiae. The sequence goes on along the minus strand of NC_064601.1, from coordinate 67,208,261 downwards.
CTATTTCAAGCTCCAAATAAAATTTGAGTGGCTTTATATTTTTTCTCAGAGTGAGAAAAAATTGACAACGGCCACGAGCTCGCGTCTGAGAACAAGTTTTGAGTGCTTGAGAAACTTAAATGAGTGTTTGAGAACGTTTTCTCAGTTTGAGAAAGCCCCATGGCCCCGCGGCCTAACATAATTACAGAGAAGCAGTACATCCGAATATTACAATGCTGCATGGACGATTAAAAGGAAACAACATCTCAAGATTACGATACAGTTTTACAGTTCAATAGGTGAGAAAGAAGCGTTACTTAACTTGATATCAGTAGCTGAATTATATCACTAAGTGTCATCGTTCCACAATAACAGGATAATAAGGATTAAAATTTTGGTGAAATGAGAATGAAGCCGCTCACCGTTAGTACAAAACAGTATGTATTCTAGTACTTATTCGCACTTAGTATGTCTGTTGGCATTGTTTTTTTCCGGTGCGATCGGTCACACAATGTCTAAAGACCAAACTTTGCTAGAATATGGCCGACGAGTACTACCAGCTTTATAGAATACGGGACCCGTACGAGTACGGGGGAATACCAGCTTTATAGGATAACACTTCTGAAAAGACACAGAAGCTCAAGCTGCCCATTGTTTTAACGAATTTCTGAAACGAATTTCAAACTGAATTCGATATAGCGTCACATCCGTTGAATCCGCAATCAGTTTTATATCTCTAACCAGGTCTACTCTTCGTTGGGCCATGTGCCGAAAAGGTTTTTCATTCGACATAACACAGCAATCCATGCCGATGGGTCAACTGCGTATCTGCCTAGCACAGAACTGTGTAAAGACTGCCAGTTCGGTGTGCCCGTGCAAAAGTTCTGTGCAACACAACTACACAGGAGTTATATCAACGAGTAGTGCGACTTAGTTTTCAATGTTACAGGCGTGCCACCAAAACCCGACGCATAGCGTGGCGAAACTGTTCGGTAGCGATTAGAAGTTTTGACTGTCAGAGTAGCGGGACAGATATAAAATAGGATTAAAAGCCATCCAAGCGTCAAATATATGACTGTGAAAAGAAATGCTTAGTAAATTGAAAAAATATTATTTTATTGTGTAAATTAATTTTGGACGAATAGCCTTTTTTGCAAGCAAAAACAATCGAAGAAAAGTTTGAAATTTCTTGGATCTTGGATTATGGGTACGTAAAAGACTATATTGCCAATATACCTGTTAAATATTGAAGCAGCAGCGATCTGTTTGTAAAACTATAGACAAGCCAGATTTATCTCTTAATCGATATTTGTTTTATTTCACACTCAGGCGTGTTTACTGGCAGATTGAATGTAGATTTTTTTTTTCACATTTTTTTAAATGTACCTATTTACGTTGTAAGTTTAGATTCAGTGAAGTTATTCAGACACTGCTCCGAATGAAACTGTAAGCAAGTAATGTTAATTTATGAACTTATTACGTATACCTATTACAAACTAACAAAATATTTAAACAATTTTCTTAAAACTAGCCTTGTCTCGGTGTTATTTATATATTTTTTAAGACTTATTTATTTATTTATTTATTTATTCATTTATTTATTTATTTATTTATTTATTTATTTATTTATTTAGTTATTTATTTATTTAGTTATTTATTTATGTAATTTATATAATTATAGTAAGGTTCCATATAGTATATATTCATATAGCAACGTTCAGTTTGAACTGTGAACGTTCGTGCAATCCTTTTGTGTGTCTTGTCTGATCTCTAAGCAAGCTTTTTGCACCAAGGTTTTAGTCGGATAATCACGTTGGTTCATCTTGAATCGATGCGAGATCCAATTCACAGCGCAATATTTCAGACATAAGTGACACTGAAGCATATTTATTATTACGTAAATATTTACACCAATAGTAAAACTACAGTTTATTGCAACACCTATTCGGCTTTAAAGGCCGACATGATCGCTTGCAACGTGATTTTTGCACAACGAGCACTCTGTTATGCTATGTTTAACGCCTTGTAAAGAGTAAAGTTTTGCAAATCGAACATAAACATTTGCGTTCTTAATGCAATATCTTTAAATTGTGGTAACATCGTTGCACTTGGTAAAAAAAATGCCTTTTCTTATTCTTGCTACCTGCCTACGATGTTCTTGTATTCTTGTACGACGGCAACGTAATAATTAAACAAATGTCAAACGAAAGGCAAATATTTATTTCTACATTTATTTTCAACATGGAAGAGCAGCTTGGCCTTTCTAACCTTGACAAACAGTTTTTGGACAGGATGCATACGGGGTTTCGATCATACAAGAACGTGTCAAGCGCACATGGTGTTAAGTTGTGCGAGTTAACGTGTGTACAACGTGGCCAGCGCCTTTAAAACAAAATGCAATAAGAATAACATCTTAATGTTGTCTCTCCTTGCATGTTATATAGTGTCAGGAGCACTAAAACAAAACGGTGAACTCTGTTCGTCCATCCGCTCAAGAACTGACCCGCTATTGTCCATTCTTCCTTTTTCTATTTCTAGCCATTGGTTATGTTGTATTGTTTTCTGTAAATAATCTTATTTGTTTCAGTGTCTCTTTCGATTACGGAAGGAATAATTTACAAATGCTTGCATGCAAATTTCATACATATCTTATGTTGTGCTTCAAGTTGCTATGCTGTAACATTTATCCACTCAATGGATGAAGGTACATAGAACATAGAAACGATTTTTTTAAATAACTTTTTAGAAAGTGGTTGAGTTGTCGTGTTCTTTATTCGACCAAAGTTTGTTAATGACCTGTTTGTGTTATAATTTGAATAATCAAACCCCGAATCGTAACAAATTGGACTTAACCAAAAATTGAATAGAATAGAGCTCTGATCGAACGAAATTCAATAAAAGCCGCAATATTAAATGCTATGCATAAAGTTAATGAATCGCTCGCATTCATCGACATCGGCTACCGATGCAACCGGTTAAGAACTATCTTTTAATCAGCTTATCTTGACATTAAACAAATCCAGCAAACACACACACACACACACACGGGGAAACAGCGTTCAGGTTCAATTATATAAATCATATAAACCCGATACGCGCCCTGCCCGTGGGACACGAATTTTATACATCTATACACAAAGAGATCTGCCAAACGCTCTAGTTATCCCGTTTGCCAGCGCATAGCGCATTCATGCCACCGCAGTCGCACCGCTGTTTTCCACTGACTTGTGACCTTCCCGTTTTCAAGCACTGTGTTTTCAGGCCACCTATTCAAACGGTAATGCCTTTTTCTGTACGACCGGCACTGTGAGATGGAGCGCCTACAAGCGGCAAAGAATGACGCCCGCTCTGCTATCCTACCGAAGCGGTACCGCGGTCCATCCGCGAACCGCGCCGCTGGCTATCATGCGTAAGCCCCACCTATACCCAAACAAGCCATTCATTTGAAATCCGAAAGAGTTATTATGGTTAGTGGCATTGCCGCTGAAGAGTGCATTGTGTTAGACACACATCTCTACTCGTCAAGCCCCGTATGACACCCTTTTTTGGGTCGTATAGGCGGCAAGGGGCGGGCAAATGGGCGGGCTAGGAAAGGGGAGACCCTCTCTGGCAACGGCAGGAAAGGAACCGCTAACGTGCAAAGCATGAACTTGCGAAGCGTAAAAACACATAAAACACAATAACAACCATATGCTGCATTCATCCTTTTTGGCTGCATCTCCTTTCAACGGACGGGCTGAATGGCGCCCGAAGGAGCACTGAGTATGGCAGGGAGTAAGGCTGTACGATTAGGTTAGGGCACTATCTTTTCCTTGGCACTTTTGAGAAAGACGTCAACAAAAACAAACTCTCCTTCGTTGGGGGGTTTGGTGAGTCTGCGCATCAAGCTGGGTGTGTTCGGATACGACTCGGACTTGGGGAACGTCGTTGCATCAACGTCGTCGTCGGCTGGCTGGCTGGCTCGCATTCGCACATGCATTCGTTACGCTGCGATGGCATCATATCAGTTCCGACTGGTTCGCTGGCCATACGCGCGTATGTCCCCTTTTGCAGCGATTCTGAATTCCTATTTTGATTTTGAAGCAAGCGAGCAAACATGTGGTTTTCGTGGCGTGCAGGTAATAGCCAACGCTTATGAGCATACCGTGATGAATGCATAATCGGCAGCATTAGTGAGCAAGTACCCGGTACCCGGCCGTACTGGATAAAACTTTACCTTATCTTCTGCTTCTTTTTCTTCTGCTTCTGCTCTTGTGGTGTACACGTTTGATTAATCCTTGAAACATTCTTGGCAACAATACAGCACGTGTGCTACTACATTAGCATTGCGACGTAACGTACAGACCGTAGACCTGCCCCCAAGGCTCCCCGGGATTCCCCGGCATTCCGGGCACCGTGTACCGTGGCGGGAAGTTTACCCCTGCGGGGTTGTGTGCGTTTTTCATTTTGGCACCAACTCGGTGGAAGGTTTTTGCCAGTGGTGTAAGGGTACGAACGATAAACGCAAAAGGACGACGCTGGAATGGGACGACCACATCCCGTAATGCTTCATCATATCGCTCGCGCGGCTTGGATGCTGGGGAGAGGGAAAGATTTTTCTCTTATCTGGAGGTGGTATTTCGTTTCTCGTCCTCGCGCTCTTCTCGGGCGACCTTCGGGCTATTTTAATGCAGTTTCTTGCGACTTAAGAAACCAGAACATAATCTGCGGTCACATTGTCACATCGCCGGGGAAAGTGCGATGATCCCCGGCCCTGGTTACTGTAGCTTTAATCAGCACGAGCAGCGTGCCACTGTATTTCAGTGGCACTGTTTAAGGACGAACTATGCGAGCAGCGGAAGGTTAAATGTACAAAAAAGAAGGAAAGCAAACAGGGTACACATGTCGATCGAACTTGTTACACGTGTGTTTTTTGTTTTGCTATATTGTTTCTGATTAGGCGGAGGCACTACTGCTGGTGCACGACGCGAAGCAGTGGGGAGAACTGTTAAGAGGATTGTGAAACATTAAGTAAGAAATAATGATGGACCGGGAACCGGGATGCAGTTGTTGTTTTCGTGGCTTCGTTCCCCCTTGACAAACACGATTCGCTTAAAGCTTAAAGTGCTTGTAAACCGTCCATCGTAAGCACTGGGGAGATTCTCGAGACGAGACGAGAAGTTGTGCACGATAAGGTAGAGGGCAGTGGAGTAAAGTGCCACAAAAGTACTTATCCAAAGCGTTTGTATCGTAATGGTTTAAAGCGTTTCAAACAGTACACAACAGCACGCTAAGAGCTCAACATTGGTAGTAGTAGTAGTAGTAGTAGTAGGAGGTGTAGTAAGCAATCAAATATTTAGTTGCAGTCAAACTGAACACAAACCGATGGTTCTTGTCGCTTGCAAATGCTTTGCACTGTAAGCTGCTGTTAATACATATTTCAGATACCGCGTTGGATGATTTACACCGTCCTTTGTTTCTGCTCTCGCTTTCAGCCATGTTACAGACATTTTTGTCTACCCACCCGCCCTGTTCCTTTTCCGCGCACCCGCATCTTTTTTCGATTGTGTTACACCGGATCTTGCTTGGGGCGAAGCTGAAGCAATACGCGCTTATGACGGTCGCGTTATTTCGCAAACGTTGTGCGGTATATTGGGACTACACTGCCTCGTCACTGCGGATACATATTTAATGCTAGATACCGTAGAAGAATTCTCATGTAAAACGAATTTGTTGTTGTTGTTGTTGCAGCTAGACTAGAAATCTATTACTGGCACGATCAGTGGATACGGAACGAAACGTTCTGCTTGAACGTATCCACCGAGAAAGGGGGTGGGGGCGAGCGATGATATGGTCAACTTTACAACTAGATCAAAGCATAAAATCTAACCGTACCAGATTTGAACGAGCATCGCATCAGTGAAAGTCAAGCTCTTGCGGCAATAGGTAAAATTATTCGCGAAGTAATGGATAAACTTTACCCTGCAGCGTATAATGGTGTACTAGAAATGGTGATGGCTTTCGTATTTTTATTTTATTTTTTGGTTGGTGGAGAGTTCAGGCTCCCATCGGCTATTGAATTTGTTTTCATTTTTACTCACCCGTCCCCGTACAGTTCGCGGTAGGATGGTCAGGATCAAACAAGGCTAGCTGCCACGCGTGTGCGATGCAACAAAAAAAAAATGGTAACTTTTGAGTAAAATGTTTTCAGTTTGACTCAACTCAACATTATACCCGGACGCGGGCTTGTTACAACACATTGTTCCGGTCGGAGGGGGTGGAGCCCCGCATGATGTACGTAAGATTGTCTATTTTGGATACGGTGTGATCCCCAAAGTCACCGTGTATATCGACGGAGTCGAAGGGAAAACGGGCAATAACATAAGAACGGAGCCAAATCCGAAAAACGTACGCTGACATGTGGAAGTCCCTGTCAGATCAAAAGAGTTTTGTTGAATGAGCCCAGGGATGCCGAGAATGGCGGCACTGGGTACCAGTTTCGTCCCCTAGTCTGTTTCCAAATTCGCCAAATGCCACACGAAACGCAAAATCAAATCAAATAATGCAGAATCCTGTGACCCGGGCTCAGAGTGTGGGCTCTGTGGGTGATGTTGTACGAAAGAGCACCGTAATCCCTTGCCGGAACGAAGTGCTCCCATAAGCATCACTCTGGGGACCGTTGGTCCCTAGGTCACCGGCACAAGCACACATCATTCATGTGAGCATATTAAAACATGATACAATCGATAAGCTCTATGCTCGGCTGTGCTGTAGCACTATCGTTGGACGAATACTCTAACTTTCCGTCAGCCGTGTTGATTGGATTGCAAAGTGTTGTAAGTTTGGTTTATGGGATCATATTATTTTACATCACTTGCACCGTACTGCAAGTGTCGGACTAGTGATCGAAAGGTCTGGTTCGAAAGGAAGCCCCTGTTAGAAGTTAAGTACGAGGTGGTGTGATGAAGCATGATGTTTATTTGTCTTATGTTTCTGCTCCATCTGCGGCACAAAGTGCAACAGGTGATGGAATCCAGTTGTAAAAATAAGAGTTTAATAAGTGGTAATGGTAGATTTACATCTGTAAGTGATACAGTTTACAGCTCACCATATTTGATATCGTATTAGTATTAGGACATCATGGGAGTTCAGCCCGTCGCTGAACTCTCCACCAAACAAAAAATAACAGTGCGTGTAAAGTTCTTATCATACAATTTACTCTGTTCAAATAAACTCATTTCCAGCTATTAAAATAATAATCGTCTGGGTCTTTATCTTCAGAATAATGCATCATATTCCTATTTTTATTAATTTTGAAGCATTTTTTTATATGTTTGACTATAATTCTTTGAAAAAAAACCAAAAAACCAAACAAAAAGAATTACAATCACCGACGAATTAGAATTACTAAAAATTGCGAGTTTTTGTTAATAAAATCATGCAATCATATTAATAAGGTAAAATTCGACCCTAAAAATCCAGTTGTAATATTTTTAAATGTTAGTTCTATACAGAATAGTAAAGTGATAAAATTCTCATGTCAGACTTTTTGCGTGTTATAGTCAAGTTGACGGTAGTAGCCGGTTAATCAGTGGTTTAGTACTTTTGTCACTTTTTTGATTTCTCGTAAGAACGACCTAGTTAATCTTGGCAGACGTATTTGGGTCAACAAATAAGACAATACGACGACAGAAAATCTCTAGCAGAATATCAATTGAATGCATAACTAATCATACAAAACCGCAATACAGTCCGAACTCACTGGTTGAACTTCGATTCCCTACCAACTATTTAATATGTGCTTTTTAGTTGGCATATTATTCCATATAAAAAAATATGAAATTTTTCTCGGCAGGCCATGAATCTCATTTTGAAATTTTCAAAATCTGGTTTTCCTATACAAACGCATGCTTTTTAATTGAACTGTCAGCCAACTATTGAGCGTTCAACTCAAAGTGAGTTGATATATCAGGTGGGCTTATCCAGTGCAATTTGACGTCTAAAAACTAAAATAGAGAGAAAACCTGGTTTGACAGTTAGATCCATATCAAACTGGATGCTTTCATGATTTTTCTATGGACTCACTACTAACTTTATCCAAAATTTTCACAATTTTACTCGATATTTGAGATATTTAATTTTTTCTGTTGAACAGGAGCAAAGGACATATGCACTGGCACTATAATAAATTCCTCACTTTCAGTATAAATTCATATTTGGTTCGCTTGGTACACTTCTCCTTGCTTGCTGGCTGAAAAGATTCAATAATTGTTGCCTATGTATCAGATTTGGCGAAGGATTTTTTTTTAATTTATAGCCTTCAAATCTTAGTTTTAATCCAAGAACTGGCTGCCACGTAAGTTTTTCTAGCTTCTTTCTTTGTGCTACACCTGAGTAAAACCACATACAATTTCTGCGAGATTTCGTTCAAACTTCAAGACATACTAGATTTTGCTATGGAGCAAACCGTCAAATTGTGTGTTGATGTATTGGTGAGAAAGAACACCATAAGCCCACCTGATATATACACTCACTTTGGTTCAACTAAAAAGCATGCCAACTAAAAAGCGTTCAACTATTGAATTCTGACTGAAGTTGGCTGCCAGTTCAATTAAAAAACAGGACGCAAATCCGGGTCTTGAAAAAAAATTAAAAAAAAAAAAAACAAAAATCCCATGGCTTGCCGAGTAAAATGTTAGCAAATTTTTTATTGGAAAAACGTGTCAACTGAAAACACATAGGGTAAATGTACCAATAGTGGTGCAATTTGTAGCGGTACAGATGTGTTTTAATGGATTTAAAGTGTCACTAAGGTAAATTAATTGATGTTTTAACAAATAGCAATTGGAATATTTTTTATCTTTGCAATCACAACTATTTTTACCATGAAACACATCAATTTTACGAAATTACATATTTTTGTGACTGCTTCGTTGTATCTATAATGGTGGTATGGTTCCTACCCAAATAGCCAGCTCGTACTTTATAGCTGAGTTGGGGCTGTTAAACGAAAAATCGTTCCGATGTCGTCCTTTGTGGGTGATTAAGAGATAGACGGTACTTTGCGGAACTATGGAGCTTTTTAACAGGTACACGGTACTCTCAGGAACCTTGTAGCTGATTAGCCTGATGTGTATGGTTCACGATGGAACTTGAAGGCTTGTTAAGAAAGCGTACCGAACTTGATGGAACTACATAGCTTTTTTAATACATGCCATCGGTACGAGGTGGCTCTTGTCAAAGTGTCAAAGACTGGTACCGTCAATCATCTCGTTGCTGCTGCCCAAGCTAGTTTAATTGACTTATCAATTGAAGAAGGAATATTGAGTGAAGTGATTGTGATTTTTTAGTAAAATATGTAAAATAATGTAAAATTCAAGAGCTTTTAGAGTTTTAAAATAAACGTGCACATAAAAAATCACAAATCGTGTTGTTTATTTCATTGATGACGCCTGGCTTGAAAAAAAATCGCAAAGAAAAATAATCCCCGGCACCCTGGCATAAGGAAGCTGCTTAGGCGCTATTTAGAAGGACCCGCTGGAAGTTTGATGCTGTTTATCTATTGCAAAAGGCGAATTCAAGCAGCGATCTTTAGCATACCAAAATTGGCTGCTTAAGCAATTTTGGCTGCTTGGGTATAGTCGTCGTATTGTGTTCCTATAGTGGTGGTAAACAAAGATGCCTCAAAAACAGTGTATAATGTCAATGGAACTTAGTTTTGAAGCTGTTTTCATATGAATAGCAAGGACTGCTGCCATAATTTTGATTTCTTACATAATTTGATCGTGAAAAATGTATGAATTTCGTTGATGAAAATATTGACAAAAGTACTGTACAACACCTGTCGTCAACCCACACCCGGATGAGTGTGCTTGATTTGAAGTAAATTTTTCATTCAACCAAATAAGCGAATTTTGGCCTTTTTTTTGGTAAATTACCTACCGAAAACTCATTTCCTTTGGTTATTTTAGTGAAAACAGTCCGACATATCAAAAATATCATCGAAAATATCTAAAATGTGATGTTTTTATTGATTTTATAACTAAGACCACTAAAGGAACATGCCTATTTTGTGTACCTATAATAGCACTATCGTAAAAAAATACTTAAAAATACGTAAATATGGCTAAAAGGCAATGAGCTAATAAAACAATATCATTTGATAACAATAATGTTAAAAAACTAATAATTGCGTTGTTATGTGATATGTGATGTGATAAGATATGAATTTCGTTATGAAATCCTAAGGATTTTGGAAAATTGTGGACACATTTTACAAAATAATGGATGGGAAAAAAGATGGGAATAATGGAAATACCAATGGAATGGTCACTATGTAACGGAATGGCCTCATTTAACTTTTAAACTCTTTGTAAAAAGCCAGAGACCATGTCACACTATCATAAATAACTTAACTCATAAGCGTGCCTGATTGGTGTGATCATAACTGGACAGTCACAATAATAATTGACGACTGTATCACGGGACCGACTCCATGATCCAATCCGAATAGTATCTGAATCAAATAGTCAATGTTTTCGAAACAAATTTGTAATGTAAACAATTTTGAAATGAATTTTCAAATGCTAATTAATTAGTACATGCCGGTCTCGTGATACAGTCAACTTGTACGACTTAACAACATGGATTCGAGCCCCAAAAATAATGTACCCCTATACGTGCGACTAATCATCGTGCATCGTGTTATTCAACCAATATGTCACTGAGAGCCAATCAAGCCCAAAAGTAATACGGTCAACGTAACGGCGCAACGCCAAAGAAGAAGAAGAAGAATATGTTTCGAGCGAGTTTTTTTATATTTTAGTTTATATAAAACATACATTTTCACTCTTACATTTTCACTTCCATCTAAATAGCTCCACTATGAATCCATTGCACACAAAGGCATTCAAGTCATTTCGAAACGATGTCGATAACACCGCGTTTCCGACACACAAAAGCGCTCCAAATATTCAAATGACGCGTATGCTCGCGATCAGGAAGCGGAACCGCGGTCTAAAGTATGACACCTGATTCCGACAACTCGACAATCAGCAGCATCAAATATTCAATCGATCGAGCTACCGGTAGACGGGGTCACCATCTTTCGCCATTTACATCTACCTTTTGTGTCACGTCTCTCATGGTTTGCTGTAGGGGGAGGGTGGGTGGTTTGTAAATCAAAGTAATTGCGCAGGTATGGAACATGCCTTGCCAAGGTACGTGTGTTATCAAAGAGTTGAATTAGTGTGTGCTTTGAAAATTGAATGAACAGTAAGTATTGACTGGTGTTCCGTCATTTATAAGTGGAACAGAACGTTTCTGTCATTACAAAAAGCTTGCCAAAAGTGCGCCAAATTTTACTCCAGAACAAACAGATGTCTTCAAAATTATTGAAATTATCAGCCTTCATAAGCCAAATAGCAAATACTTTGAGCATTCTCACCGGCAATCCTAAAGCGAGAAACAATTCTTCGATACAGCCACATTAACATCGCTTACAAATGATTAAACATCGACGGAAGAAACATGTAACTGAACGTAATGAACTGAAGGATGTGTTTAGTGGAGTGAAAATAAGAAGTTTTTACTGTTTCTACAAAAAGTGACCTAGAGCGTTAGGTGAGCGTGACAAAGCACTGGGTCATGTGCCCATTAATGGTGGTATGCCGGTTACGCCGATGAAGAAGTTTTATCACTCATCATAAAGTTCCAGCACCGTGCAATAGAGACGGCTCACTAAGCATGTTAGCTAAGGTAGGTAAAGTTACAGCAAACACGATTGGCGCACCGAAATTCCGCGCTACGTCTTACACGACCAAGGCTGCACGTGTGGCCGGATGTAGTGAATGTGCCCGGGAAGGTTGTTGGGGCCACAACGGTTACACGCCCTACCAGCGTTGCCAGAGAATGTTGGAAAGTTTTTGCACTGCAGTTGCATATGCTAATAGCGTTAAATAGTATCACCAAAGCTACCGAAGTTGATGAGCTGAAATGGTACAAATCCCATCGAAATCACCAACATTTATTAACAGAGCCCGATCGATACGCATCGATCAAATATATTCAGCAAAACATATTGCTACAATTTAACTGCGCGTTACGCAATATTTACAATCAGCAATAAATATTCAATAATTATTACCAGCACCAACGAGAACGTTACACCGCAAAGGGCGATTCAATAGTGGGGCAAATGCAGGTAAGAACCGTCTTTGCAGTTTTAGAATTAATTTGCAACAATTTGTGTTTTGCTGTAACGTGCAGTTGAGTGTGCGCTCCGACACATTCCCATTCGCAAAGAAAACACTTTATCAGTGCGAAAACCCACCACCAGCGGCTCAGTAAGTGCCAGGTTGTGGAGCCCTCCTCAACGCAAACCCAATGCGATCAACAAGCGCAACAAAATAATCGTACGATAATCGGTAAACTGCCTCCATGCCAGTACCAATTGTGTACCTTTCGTGGGGAAAGTAGTTCTGAGTAGGCTATGACAGAATTAGCAGCGTATATACGTGTTCAATGTCAATGACGGTTCCTACTACTCCTTCGTCTTGTGCGCACGTAAACCTTGGCAGTGAGCAAGGATCGTTGCTGCTACGAGTCATCGATCTCGCATGAGGTTACAATTCCCTTTCATTGCATTGCGCGCACTGCAGCAGCTCTTATCGGCCAGGACCTTGAGTCTTCGCGTACGGGGCAGCACAATTCGAGTGGCGTCCGGTGTCGTCGCGTGGCAGGACAAAAGGCATAAAACGAGGGCCCGCCATTTGTTCGCGGTTTAGTGTGGCGTTCGCAGTGGATCAATCACGATCGCAGACGAGTGGCCATCCCATTACACGGGGGCAGTGCAGTGCAATAGCAGAGGGTTGCGTTTTTGTTGCGTGCAAGTGCCCTCAAATTTTACAACAATTCAACATCCAACGAGGCGTCGTGTAAAAAGGGGTAGAAATGACGACACAGTCGGGATGTTACGAATCCGTAACGGATTTTTACGCCAACAAGGATGTTTTTCTTACCGGTGGAACGGGATTCCTGGGGAAGGTGTTGATCGAGAAGCTGCTCCGCTCTTGCCCAGACATTGGGCGCATCTTTGTGCTGATGCGCAATAAGCGCGGCAAATCGATCGAAACGCGCGTTACCGAGCTCGCCGCCTGCCCTGTGAGTGTGAATGAATAACGCGCATAACGCGCTGATGCACTATTTTACTTGCCGATCTAAGGGTGTGGCGTGACGTTTTCAAATGTTTTGTGACGAACTGTACAATGCTTTCCATCTTCCACCCAGCTGTTCGACCGATTGAAGGAGGAAAACAAATCTGCCCTGAACAAGGTGGTCCCCGTTTTCGGTGATATTACGCAGCTACGCCTAGGAATGTACGAAGAGGACATCCAGAGGCTGAGCAACGTTTCGGTGGCATTCCATTTGGCCGCCAGCGTCCGCTTTGATGATCCACTAAGGGATGCAATCAAGACAAACATTTGCTCGACGCAGGAACTGTTCGAGATGCTTAAAGCTACGACCCCTCAGTTGCGCGCTGTGGTACACGTTTCTACCGCGTACAGCAATCCCGAGAATCGCTATGTTGAAGAAAAGGTACTACTGCTAAGCTTCAATCACAAACGACCGAAAGAGTGTTTTTTGTGTTATTTTTTGTTAACTCTTTGATTTCGCTTGACCCTAGCTTTACCCGCCAAAGTTTGATTGGAAGAAACTCGTACAAGCTGTTGACCGGTACGAACCGGAAACGCTCGATGCACTGATGCAAAAGTAAGCTGCTGCACGGTGCTCCCGGTGCTTTGGTACCTCGTAAGCTCGTTGTTCTAACGCCTGTTCTCGTTTTGCAGACTTTCCCAAAACTCTCCAAACACGTACACGTACACCAAAGGCTTGGCGGAACAGGTGTGCAACGATTACAGTACCGAGTTGCCCCTCGCCATCGTACGCCCGTCGGTAGTGCTATTTACTATTGCCGAGCCGATGAGTGGCTGGGTGGACAATTTTAACGGGCCGACGGGAATGCTGGTCAGTGCTGGGCTGGGCATCACGAGGACAGCCTATCTGCGACCGAAAAATCGCATCAACATCATTCCGGTGGACGTGGTGGTTAAGACCATCATACTGGCGGCCTGGAAGCGCGGAACTATTGAACGGGCCTGTGGCCCCAAACACCTTCCCATCTACAACAGTGCCGTCACATACGAACAATCGCTGGAGTATCAGGAAATGCTGGATCGCGGAAAGGAGTATCTGTATGCCGTTCCTTTCAGCCGCATGCTCTGGGTGCCTCGTGGATATCCAACGGATTGGAAAACGTTGTACTACTTTAAGGTGAGGAAAAAAAGCAGATAGATTCGCTTCGTAGGGTAGCAATTAGGCTGTACCGAAATTAACTATGTTCTTGTTAAATATGATGCTTTTTTGTTTGTTGAAAAACATGCTGCGATTGTTTGCTTATTCTCGTTGCAGCTAATTTTCACCATGCTTTTACCATCCTTTCTGCTGGATCTCCTCATCAGAATGTTTGGCCACAAACCATTGTAAGTGCCGTAACACTTGGTGTTCACTACTATTGTACTAAATTACATCCCCATTACATCTCCGTTACCAGCTTAATGAAGTTACAATCGAGAATTTACGGTTCGGAAGTATCGCTTCGCTACTTTGTCCGTAATGAGTGGGAATTTGAAACGAAGCAGACAGATAATTTACCATCCTTGCTAGACGAGAAAGATCGGTAAGAGCATTGCGTTCAAACACGCTATCAAACTCACTCTCGATATTTACTCATTTGCATTTCGCTTGGACCCTTTTTTTGTTAACAGAAACACCTTCGGATGGTACATGCCAAGAAAATTAACCGGGAAATATCTCGAGAACGCGTACCCGACCATCAGACGCTACCTGATGAAGGATCCGGACGAGACAATTCCTTACGCCAAACGAAAGCTAGCACGTATGATACTTGCCGATCGTATCATTAGCATTATCGTTTGCTGCTTAACGCTGGTAGCCATTTATAGGCGAATGTTTGCTGAAAGTTTGTAGTGGTGCAATAAACATAACGAGATGTTCCCGTTCTCGTTGCATATAACCGTATCCGTTTAATTCATTCAATGCAAATGGTTTACAATCCGTTCGGGGGGCGGGCAGTACGTTCATACCGAAAGAACACGTTTCAATAGGGGTTATTTACCTAAAAAAAATGTTTAAAACAGACTGTAATTGCAATGATCGTTTTACAGTATGCCCTTCCGTACAGAAAGTGACGAGATCAAATAACTCAAGGCCCCTCGAACCCGATGCAGATGAAGGACACGGTTAAAGCTTTGTTTATTGCCTTGGCGTAGGTCGCGGAATGCACGGGAAACATCTGTGTGAAGGCGCTGGCTCTTTACCTTGGTGCCATTGCAGATTATACGCCAAACAAAATCCTTTCACCATTCACCTTCGGTGCGGTCTACCATTCTTGGTCATTGCAGTTTCGTGCAATTGCTTTATCTGTTGTTTTGCTATCCATCCAAATGAATGGAGTCCCTAGGATACTTCCCCGCGAATAGTGTGAAGATTGCAGAGCGATGACACCACCGGTAACCATGATGAAGTTCATTGCGAGTTGATTGTTGTTAACAATTGCTTGTTTTTTCCCGGTATCAAGAGTTGATTATTTTATTTTATTCTATTTTATTTAAATCCAGCGACCCAAGTCATGCAATTAATCAGTGTTGGTATATTTCATTGGTCTTGTTGGTTTATTGTCAATAAAATGTAAAACCATCTATTGCAATTGACCAAAGTACTGATCTTGCTTGGATGGTTTATCTGTCTGGGCTGTGTTATATTTGTATGACTTGAATGATAAAAATGAACTGCACTTAAACTATTTTTCATTCATTTGATCTCAAGATATGTGTCGGATTTTTTGTTTAACTTGTTTAATTCAAGTCATCCTATCATATTATCATATTATATTATTATCATCATATAAAAGTTTATCAAAATAATTTTAGAAATAATAATAATGATAATAATAATAATAATAATAATAATAATAATAATAATAATAATAATAATAATAATAATATTAATAATAATAAAAATAAAAATAATAATAATAATAATAACAAATTTATTGAATATCATGTTTCACTAGAGTTTTTCGGGTCTTTTTCTATTTATATTAAAGCCCAGGTTACAGTTCCAGTGGAATTGATCGTGAAATTTTGGGGGTTTCTGCTATACAGTGGAGCTCTGTTGATCCAGGCTCAACTGAGCTCGAACTCGCCCGGATACTCGAATAATACGAATAATGAGTCAAAGTACATATTTAATCACAAATTCCTGTTTTTTTTTTTGTATTTTATCGTATGTTTTAATACAAATTAGCCAATTTTTATTAACTTCATGTTTTTCCAGTGAGAATATTCGAATTTTGTCATGAATTATAGCGTTTTTTGTTATGACAATGTGCTCTGATAACCTTTTTTTTAATATATTCTATAGCACGCAATGTCACCTTTGTATTGAACTGTCATTTCTCAACAGCACGGATAGACGGACAGTTGGATTAAAGGTACCCGTATAAACGGCGCTCCATTGTATTTCATTAAATATTAATCAGAATATGGCTTATCGTACACCAAAAGAAAAAGGATATTCGCCAACTATTTAAACTATAACACATATTGAATTAATAAATTAAATGTATTTCCTTGTGATTCCCCGCATTTTTCCCCCGATAAAAAAAAGATTAGTGAAGAATAACAAGAAAATACATTTCATTCAATAAACTTTATAGTTAGGGAATTGAATATATTTTCTTTTGGTTATGATAAGCCATATTTTGATAAATATTTGATAAAATAAAGCAAAAAAAACACCAAAATTAAACGCCCACTTTCAAAACAAGGTCCACAAGGCGAACTTGAGGAGCGACGACTTTGCCGTATTGCTTAGATCCATTAGGTCCAACAAATAGTGAAAATTGTCAGTCGTACGCAAGAAAGATTGAATGGTCAAACTAACTGAGGAATGTATGAACTGCGACGGTAGGATTTAGAATGCGTTTTTTCCTAAAGCTCGAGACTACCTATTCATACTTGATATTTGGTTCGCTTTACCGATATCTTATGTAGGTTTACTTGTTTACTGGTATGATTTCCGTCCGCGAGTTTTCGATTTCGGGTGCGATTCGCTAATGCTTTCTTGTGCCTACCGGAATCGCTGCACCTACCTGAACTCAACATGAACTCAAATCAGAATCGATTCCCGTAGGTTCGCACCTCGAGTTGTGCAATGAATCGTTAGATGCACCTCTAGTTGACAGGTATTTTTACGACTGCAGTAGTGATGCGCGTTCTGGAGCGAACTTAGGAGGTTCGTTCCATTTCCTGATACGTAATTAGGATAAACAATTTGAACCTAGTATATTCGGTCAGAACGGCAGGTTCGCTCGGAATTGTCGGAACAGTTCGAAAAATACCTAGTTCCGTTCCGTTCCGATATTTTTGAAAATGTCCCATCACTAGTCTGTAGAACATAGCGACAGAACAAAATAGTTGCCTCTCGCTCTATTTTTCAGCCCTTTCCTATGGCATATTTGTCGAGCAGCTTGTCGAGCTGTCCGGCCCTTCTTCCCTACCCCTCGTACAAACGGAATTTGAATGTTTGCAAGTGTTGGTGCGCAAGGCAGCAATCAGCTGTCAAGCTTCGTTCCCTCTCATTTCTTGTCTAGTGTTTTCTCTTTCTCGTTTGTAGCCTAGGCTTAAGTGAACCGCGGTTTAGGTATCGGTAGAAAACATAAACAAATGCTAACTAATTCTCAATGCTTGCTCACCCGTTCATCGCAAGTTTTTCTTCAAATAAAGGAGGTGCCATTGTGGATCAAAAGGCTCCGTTTCGAGATTTGTCAGAACGATCACAGACATTAATTTTCGGAATTTGCATCGCCTAAATCGTCTTTTAACACGTTATTTTTTAATGAAATCCCTTACTTTTGACGATGGAAATGTAATGCACAAATCGCCGTATTTTGCGAGCATTATTCGCACCAACTGTCTCAAATCGCACCTTTCACTATGGATTGCGCTGTCCCCTGTTTCTATTCGTTGCTAGGGCGATTTTTGTCTTGAAATGATCCAAGTAACCATGTTCAGAAAACCATAAATGTTGCGTCATAGTACAATCTCTGGAGATATGTGTGTAGTTGGATGAATCTAGTAAACGAAACATCAAACGATATTCGATAAAATTTACTAAAAAAATAAAACAATTTAAAAACACGTTTTTAATGCACTAAAATCAAATTCAGTGCCAGAGTCGGAGTGGATCATTGGTTCCGGATTTCCCATCACAGTGTCGGCACACTGGCCAATGTTAAAACTTTCTTCAGATTATCAACGTAAACTACACGGCTTTCGATACGTCCATCTTTGGAAAGCTTCAGAGTATAAATATATCTTCTAGTTGCCCGTTTCCTGGCTTTTTAATATGCAGCGTGCCAGCACTTATGGTAAGCTATCGAACAGTCAATAGCCAAGTGCTAGTCTACACCAACGTGCATAATGTATACGTCTACAAAGATGGTTGCAGATTCGGTGTGCAGCGTATCGAATCGTACGGCGGGGCTTCATGCTTCGAAATAAAATCTATAGTGAGTAGAGAGAACGACTGAGAAAGTAAGTTATAGTGAAAACGTTTTGCAAATAGTTAAGGATAAAATACTGATTGATACATATTTCACGATTTGTGATATTGTATCGCTACGTTTAAATCGAATCAACACATTTTCTTCGCATTTACTCTATGAGTGTCAAATGTATTTTATGGTTTGTCTTAAATGCCTTGCAACCCGTTTATAATGAACAAAAAAAAATTAAATACGTTTTTCGTTTGTATTTGTTGTCTCGTTCACATTATGTAAAAAAACAGAAATATTCTTGTTTGGATCGCTATGATTATACCCGTATCATTAAGACCAGGCAAAGGGTATCACTGATCCCGAACAAAAATATGACGTTTAGAACAGATTTTACCGTAATCGAAATTATTCGTGAGATTGCATCTACTGCTTTGTTCTTTCCTTGCCCGGACATTTCGATAGTGGTGAAACACATATTAACGTAGCAAACCATGCCATGTCATGTAGATGTTTACATGTTGACCGCCTGTCCAAGCCGCTTGTGCTGCAGTTCGGCATGGGGCACTGTGTTGCGTACGGACGTGAGGTTTTCTGGATTGGCATAAATATCTGCGGTAAGCTCATCGACGGAGATTTCTTTGTCGGTCTTGGCCACCTTTGTCGCCGAGTCTACCTCAGCACGAATCTTGCCTTCAATCTCCTTCAGCTCTTCCACCGTGGCCAGCTCGGTCGTTAAAATCTTTTCGCGTAGCGATGTTATCGGATCTCGAGTTTGTCTTACTTCGGCGATTTCGTCGCGCGAGCGATAGCTAGTGCCGGGGTCGGACATGGAATGTCCAGAGTAACGGTAAGTGGCCGTTTCCATCAGAATTGGTCCCTTGCCGGAGGAGGTGTGTTCCAACGCGAAGCGGGTGGCTTCGCGAACTGCCAACACGTCCATACCGTCGACCCAGATACCGGGCACAAAGTCTCCACGAGTATAGTAGTTGGTGTTGGCAGACGCACGCTCAGCGCTGGTACCCATTCCGTAACCATTGTTCTCGCAGACGAATATGCAAGGTGCGTTCCACAGCTTTGCCATGTTGTACACCTCAAACAGCTGACCCTGGTTGGCAGCTCCATCGCCATACAGCGCAATGCAGGCTCCCTGGGTTCCGTTGTATTTAGCAGCGAAGCCGATACCGACACCTAGTGGTACTTGAGCTCCGACGATACCATTTCCGCCGTAGAAGTTCTTACCGTACATGTGCATGCTGCCACCCTTACCTCGAGCGCAGCCGCTGCTACGGCCTGTTAGCTCAGCCAGTACGCCCACGGGAGACACACCCATCAGATACGTCCATCCGTGGCACCGGTACGCGGTGATACAGGAATCCTCGGGACGCATAGCCGCACGCATTCCAACGGCACACGCCTCCTGGCCAGAGTACAGATGACAAAAGCCTCGGATCACCTTTTCCTTGTACAGGTTGCCGGCAGCCGTTTCCATGCGTCTTATCGTGTACATCTGGCCGTAGTATTTCAGAGCATCCTCCTTGGTGAGTGTCACCTTGGTCGAAGGTCCTTCTTCAAGGTTATGCAGCTTAAAGGCCTGATTCGTTTTGCGAACAAGCAGCAAACATACAGGGAAAACGAATGTACACATAGACGAAAATAACGGAAAAGTGTTAGAAACAATTGACAGTAGAAATCTGTTATTTATATGACAACCATTCGTAAGGCTAAAAGTATCATGCACTCAATTTGTTTCAAAACAATAAATTGAAAATACAATTGAAAATTCGAAAAGGAAAAATTCACATTTTTTCATTAAATTTTTGATCAACTGATCTAATCACAAAACATCTGATTAGTGAATAAATAAAAAATGCAACAAAAAACGCAATACAGATGCGGTCATAACGCAGCTGATAACAGACGACCTTCATAGGTTAAGTTGTTCAGAGTAATAACACGGAACTTTCGCATGGTAGGTCATTGCATTATTGAAACTATCACAAACAAGTGAATGATTAAGCATTACGCTGTGTAGTACTACTTACCCGCGTCTCGAACGTAGCTTCCGAAGCAAATCCATTCTGCTGCTGGCTTGAAAGTGTTTTCTGCAGAGAGACAAAGAACGCAGGATTAGAGGAAAAAGATATGCACTTCTATGTACTGAATGAATTCATTCGGTAGCATTAACACGCATTAACAGTTAAATAGCTCTAACCACTTTGTTTTCATTTCCAATCGCACTGGGCGAGTTGTTTTTCGGTTTGATTGCTTCAGTAGCAGCTGCAGCCGCTTTGCTTGACCGGAATAGTGTGTTCACCCACTTCGTTAACCCCATGCTGAATCACGGATTTTTGTTTCTAACACGTTTCTATGCGGATTTTGGATCGATGCGCTTATTCGTTCGTCGTTCTGTGCGCAGGCGAAACACCGAAATACCATTGATATTTCTTATCGTGTACACTGTTCAATATCCTTTTTCTGTTTCATTATGCAATCACTCTACACGGAGGGGGTGGAGGAGAATGGTTTTGGCGAGTGGGTGCTGGTATGTTGGTAGATATACAACTGTTCCACGGTAATTGCCCGACTATACGTTGGGAAATTAATTCCACTCAAATCCCCGAAAACTTTCACGAATATTACTCACCAACTTGCCAAACAGATTGCGCTGGCCAATCGATTTTGCTACGTTCGAAAGCATATTTTAGCGGTGAAAATGCGTAATGTGTGTGTTTTCGCAACAAGAAATGTACACAACGGGGAAGATGTTGACGTTTGCAGCGGACTTTGACATTGGGACACTACTGTCAAAAGGAATCACAGTGGGAGCGCATGGGGTTCATTTTAATTTTTATTGCAAATTACGGTTTGATGTTTATTTCAAAATTATGTCGTTAATAATCATATTACAAGAAAGACGTCTTTTTTATTCCTTATCAGTTTCAGAGTACTGCACTGCTATAACAAACTCAGTCAAGCGTTTATCTCATAAAAATAATAGTAAAATCTATGACGATCATAATCGTTAACCTTAGATTTACATAATTTTCTCAATATCAAAATAAAGCAGAGACTATGCAAACTAAATCGAATCTCTTCTGTTTTGATTTCTCGTACAGAGAACAAATCTTCGTCTTCGTCTTCGTTGGCACAACGACCGTTGTCGGTCAAGGCCTGTCTTATAACCAACAAGTAACAGATTATTCAGATGACAGACAGACAGATTTCAGTGACTTATAGATTTACTCATAGCAGGATAGTCAGTCCTACGTATGCGGACACGGTCTATTCAGGGCTTGAACCCATGACGGACGAGTTGACGACTGTACCACCAGACCGGCAAAAACGAGAACAAATATGTCGTTCGAAAAATAGATTTCAGTCCATTTGTTTATCATCTATGGGCGATTATGGTTACTGCAAGTTTTCTCTATAGGCTTTCGCACCGGGTCGAAATACGAAACACGTGAAACAGATGAAAAAAATAAGAATTATTCGAATGCACCATGACACTCTCAAATTTGTATTGTTTAAAAACAATAATAATTTATTTTAAAAAACTCGACTTAAAAGTGCGACAAATAATGTTTAGTCCTATACTACAAAATAATATTTAGGTAGCCCTTTCAAATAACACTTAAAAATGCGAATTTATTTATGTCCTTTCTCATTAGGGAATATATAAGAGATTTTATTAACTATTAATTAAAAGTTTTTTTCGATCCCATTGATTTTTAAATTATAAAATTAGCTTGATATTTGTTTATAAATCAATACTATTTGCTTTTTTTGCAGCAAACTTATAATAAACAACGTTATAATTGCATGACTAAAAGTTACAAAGCAGGTGCATATATTTTATTAATAGTTTAAAAATATTTGTTGATCGTATATTTATGCCTCATGCTTTTAATAATCTTACACAATTTTACGGACTTTAAAAGTATAATTTGAAACTGAAAAAAGCCATTATCATCAAAAAATAATGATACTCAAAAGCCTTGGCTTACAAAACCATCAAGGTTTTATCGTTTTTTTTTTATTTTATCATTTCCGATGAGAATTGAGGTTTGTCGAAAAAACGAAATAGGTTGATTTTTCTTCTTTTGTTTTAGATATTTTTACATCGATAATGTTTTCCAGATTTTTTTTTCACTGACGTATGGTTCTCTCTAGTAACGCGATTACAGATGTAATAAATGTAATCTTTCACTGTCAATTTCTACAATGCATTAATTTCTACATAGTACCTCTTATAATAATCATTCATATTTCACAAAGGATTCAGAGCCTAATGCAATATAAACTGTGAATGTAATAGACTGGCGACCGTTGTAGTTTAACAATAATTGTCTTACATGATTAGGTTCATATTCCCATAAAAAGTACTGATAGTTCGTTACTTCCCACAACAGTTAATCCCCAAAAGAGGGAGGTGTATACTAGCTAAGACATTAGTTCATGCTCCAAAAAAACGCGACATTACCCAAAAAGCCCGAACATGAATTTTTTCGGCTTTGGAGGCCGTTTCGTTTCATCTACCAAGTTTTGGGATTCCGTCGCCTTAAACCATTCGCTGTTGGCATACAGTTTCTCCTTGAACGAATCTGCAAAATTAATTCATTCAGATCAAACAGGTGGTGGTGGAATTTAAGGTATCTTACCATGCAGCTCCTGCACTGATCCAGCAGTACCGCCAACCTCATTAGGCAGACACTCAATGGGAATGTCTTCATGCAGTTTGCCCAGGCCTACATGCATGTTGATCATCTCCTCCACCTCTTTGTGCAAAAGTGGTCGGACGAGCGACATTAGCCAGTTCATGAACGGTACCACGTTTATGAAGTGCAATTGCTTGAGCCTGATGGGGAGTGCATCCTGTACATAGAACATGTGCTTCTTTACCGCTGCCATGTTCATTTTGGTCATATGGCCAACGTGCATGCCGTGCATATCCATCAGCATGATGTGCCCCTTTGCATTGCCTTCAAGCTTCACCCACAAATCGAGACACATGGTCATGCTAAAGAAAAAGGAAACATTTATAGGCGAGTGTGCGGTGTTTACCAAATTGTTTCTAATCCATTGAATACATACAATTTTAGTATCTGCGGGTGATTGAAGTGGGACGCATCAGAGGTGAGCAAACGTGTGTAAACCATTTTATATCCTTCCTTTGTTTCTCCTGGCAGTATGGTGAACATCCTATAGGAAATGATCCATTTAAAGAAGAATAAAATGAATAATTATATTTATTAGCCTCTTTTATACTCTACCAAATTAAAAAAATATTATTAAAGATGATATTAAACAGCACGCGAGAGACTAATTCTAACATTCTATCGCCACCCACCCCACGGAACGCTTTTTATGTGTGCGTTGTCGTATTTAATTCTCACAAAAGACTCCACCTATCCTTCCAGGGGGGTCGGTTTCCTTTGTCATAATGAATTCATAGGCTAACATTTCTACCCTAAATAATGACTTAAGAGCAACCGATGGAATTGTGAGCGACTCAACAGCCAGATATGTTGAAGGATCTACTGCTTCTTATATTACGATTAGGTGCCTCGCTTTTTTCGCCCTTCTATTATCAACGTTGAGAATTTAAAAAAAAAATAAATTTTACTCAGAAGATACCTAACGATACGGAGAATAACGTTAAGGGAAGAAAACTGATGTAAATAGATGTAAATATACCAATTAAGAATGTGAATGCTCGCTCAATTTCGTACGCCAGTGGCATCGCATAAGCATCGCAAACATCAAACATTGCGTTTACTTCAATGCGCCTTTACGGTAGTGTACGTGAGATCTTTAAAATCAAGCAAGTTCTGTTCGATAACGCTGTGGCGTGTACTGTGCGTAATGCTGTCAAGCTACTGCGCCATCAGCGCACAACTACACTCTTTCTCGCCGGGTTGTAAGATTTGCTTGATGCAATATTTACACACAAATTCACAACAAATAAATGCGCGTTGTGTGTACAATACTGCGACACCATAAAGCAGCAGAGACACGTCCGCGTGGAATGTGACGAGCCAGCTCGCTTAAATAATTACACCATTCTCAATGTAATATTCACATGATTCTGAGTGCCGTTTGCATCGCATCGTTGAACACGTCCCGGTCGGTGAAGCAATCCCGATAGTTGGTCCGCAGGGTGTAATAGTTCTCGATAGTGCGCTGGGTTGCTTCTTCGTTGCCATAGTTTGCATGCAGGAACTGGGCGATTTCGTGTTCTACAAAGCAAAAAAAAAGGTTGAAAAAAACAGAAGACAAAAAAGCGTCCCATTTGAATTCACATCCAAGTAGCTGTTGCAGATCAGTAGCAGAACCACGGGACAAAAAGCTTGGGCGAGAGTTACCCAGCCTTACCTTGAATTTGCGGTAGGTGCGGTTGAGCGGTGAGCCACTGTGTAATCTTTCCTATGCTCTCCCGATCGACCAAAGGCCACTGCGTTAGCTCATTAGTTTGCGCGCCGTCCATTGCGTATGGTGGTAGCCTGGGAACTGTTGTGCACTGTTCACCTCGAACGTTTGGCGGAACATGTTGAGCAAATGCTATACCACTGATCGAACGAACAGCATCATCAACGTCATCATCAGTACATTCGATGTGTACAGCGATGAGATAGCAAGATTGGGGCCGAAGGCATTAGTACACTCGTGCTCAACCCATTGGCTTATCTCTACCGCTATGGAGGGGCATTGTTTCTGCTGAACGATAATCGAAGGGCATGTCATGAAACGTATCAATGACTGCCGAAATGGTCGGCAACAACCTGGGTGACATTCTAAGGCAAGAAGAAGAATAACAAAAAAAACATACAACTGAATGGTACTTATCATTATTATGTTGTTATACTATATAATTATCACAAACGGAAGCGGTATTTCTCTACAGCGTTAGAATGAAAAGCGAATAGTTATGTACTGTTCTAACATGTGCGCGTTTATTCGTATTTGTTCGCGCTTCAATAAACAACCCATGGGACTCTACATTTTTCTTTAAAAAATCTATGTTGGTTTAGTACTTAAAAGCTTTTCTGTAATAAAAGTTAAGTAAAAATGTCTGAATAAAAGGGGCTGTCCCGTGATACAGTTGTCAACTCGTATGACTCAATAACATGCCCGTCATGGGTTCAAGCCCAGAATGGACCGTCCCCCCGAAGCAAAGACTTGACTATCCGGCTGCGTGGTATTGAATAAGTCTCGAAAACCTATATAGGCCGGTATGTCCGCGTAAGACGTTACGCCACATAGAAGGAGAAGATAATAAAATAGTACCACTTTAAACTATTTAACTTTATTGCGACTTTACACTAGGTTTACGGGTTTACTACCTACCTCTACGGACACCCGTCAATTTGACGGATGGATAACGTATACGTATTTCGATTGGCTAAAATCATGAAAATCCCAATTTTATTAAAATTTTGAATCGTTTTACATGTTTTGGTTTCCATAAAAAAATTGTCTCTATAATGCTAATTTATTGTGACAGTCGTTATTGTTTCAACGAACACATGAACACATGAATGTATCCTTTCGATGCTACATTTTGATCGATGTCTGCGGGAGTTTCGAAACACACGAGGAATAAGTTGATCAGCAATTCCGGTTGAGGCTACTTTATTTAAATCATTTATCAAGAGTTTTTGTTTGATAATATGTGGATTATTGTTCTTTTTCATTGCTACGTTGACTTTTAATGAACAACTTAGATACTTACACTCAATCTAATCAACCACATATGTATCTTAAAATCTAGGAAAGTTATGAAAATAATACTTAAGCTACAAACTCATAGTATGTAATGATACATTTACGAAAAAATCAAAACTAAACCAATGGCATTTTTAGTATTTTACTTCAAAGTTTAAATTCCGTTGTTCCAAATTGACGGGTTCTGTAAAGCTAGTGTTAAAGTTAGGCATTGATTTACTGATTGCAAGATAATCAGTCCTATGCATATAACGGGGGAAGGGGGTATGAGGGGGGGGGGGGGGGAGCTTGGTCCATACGGGACCATACGGGTCTAACTACAACTTGTATGCTTGTCCGAATAACATAATTTTAATACCACATGTAGATTTATCCGTGATATATACAAATCGTAAAAAAATCAACAAAAAATACATGCTGTATCGGTAATTTATTGATTGCTCTTGTTATCTACATACACGTTAAAGTCTTACAATATGCCCATTCAACGTGGAAGTTTTCGTTTGAGAAATAACTTTCGTTCAAGTCTTGCGCTGGGCAACAGCGACACATATTCTAATGAACGGCCAGGAACGCTTGCTGGAATGGAAACTAAAATTCCATTTTATGTCTCTGGCCGCTCCTGTTCTCTTTCGCGTTCACCGTCCCAGGATGTGGTGATGCCCTTCATTCCAAACGTAGCATCGCAGATTTATGCTTTGCCAAACGTCACAGCGCGTTGCTTAAATGGATAGCTCAGGCTGCTCCTCGTACGGGAGTGTAGCGATTACTTTACAATTCTGCTCACTGGTTGTGATGTTTACGCAAAAGTATTACACCGAACCGACATGATGATGGGACGTACACGAAGGACGACGGACGAACGCTTTGAACGCTCGGTCGTCCGTTCGCTAGCATGCTTACTTTCATGTGCAGCGTAATTGTACTTTATGCAACAAAATATCCGTCCTGCACATGAAAATGGATACTATATGATAAGGAAAGCTGCTAGATTTGCGGCTACACTCTACACATTGACCGGCAGAAAAATGGGAAAAAGGGGAAAATGGGGGACAAAAACAAACTTTTACGTTACCTCCCAGGAGGACAGGTAGGTCGGCGTACTTTTTAAAACGAAAACTACACAAAGGATGTTTTTGGGAATGAAGCTATTCCACAGTTATCCTCCAAAGACAAATTAAGCTAACAGAGGAAGGCACATGGTTTACTTTCAGCTGCCAAGAAGCATTGAATGAGAACTCCACAAGCACAACGCTGTGTAACGGCCTTACGAACGGTGGTTCGTTGGTCGGATGTTGTTATACGGCAAAGCTCGAACTGTACACCACCGAAATATTCGTCTTTAACTTGCATCCCTTTGGAGAATGGAAGTTCGGGACAAAGCGTTTTACTTAGCTGTCAAAATCAGACCTCAAAAGTTGGCCCACTTGAGAATCACGCACACAGTGATGGGTGTGCTGCATTTTACTTCATCTTAACACTGTGGACTCTTTTTTTCTCGCACACTTCTATTTCAGACACATTCGAAGACGACACTCGAGAGAATAAATTTCACAACTTTTTCGGACGACCTTCGGTGATGCTATTTCCCTTTGCTATTGCCAGATTAGATAATTGCGCAGCACATGGTGCTAATTACGAAGAAAGAAGTGTGTTTTTAAACTCCCTAAGTAGGCTTTGGAAAATTAAGCTGTTTGGCGCAAGAAGCTTCGATCGAATAGCACAAAACTACAATATACCATGCATCCCTTCGGTTGCCAAAATCTTCTAAAAAGTTTATTGTACAATTTTTCCTCGAGTTACGCGAATAAGGCGTTCTGGAGACATTCGCGTAAGTCGAATATCACGTTTTACAGCAAAAATATACTTTATTTATCATGAGTTTTTATTGAATTTAGTTCATTTATGTAATTTATTACTTATTTGATGCAATTGGTGTAGAAAATTCGGTTATTTCTGACTTTTTAGTGATTTAAAACTTTGGAAATGTTGTTAATTATTTTTCATTTGACAATTGATGGAGAAAATTGGACTGATTTGACATCTGAACTGTCAAAAATAAAAATTCGCGTAACTCGAGTGTCGCAAAACTCGGGGAAAGACTGTACACCCAACCATTATGCTTTTCCTGATAATTATGCATTTAAAAAATTATCTATTTTGCAAATTTTATCGCTGTTTAAATTAATCTTTAGTTAAAATTTGAAATTATTTGCAAAGTGAAATTTTTTTAATTTAAATATAAAAAAAAACAAAAGGTGCAAAAATCTTTTGCGTGCAGCCTTTTGGGGCGTTCAAACATTTAGGGTACATTGAAAAAAAAATACATTTTATACGATACACCTAACGCGTTGCTTTATTTAAAGAGTGTAGGAAAAGTTCGTTAGAAACGCCCATTGCGATTTGGGTCAACCAGTGCATATAAAACTGAGAATGCAGCTAAAACACCATCGTACAAATTAAAACAATTATCCCTACTGACCTACTGCGATGGGTGCAAAACAATTCTGCAGAAAAATAAGCTTACCTCAGCTTAGACTGTTGGCACTACCTACCCCTTTTCGCGCAGTAAGCGTTGATTTTAAAAACCGAGCGTGGTGGAATTAAAACATTTACCATTTCGCGACGACAGAAATGCCCGGCTGCTACCTGTAGCCGTTTTGAACACATTCAGCTTTACGTGTTTTTATGCGCCGTACAAACGCCTAGGCTGCGCCTACCCTGCGTTCCCCCATAGCTGTGCAGCCGTGAGTTTTAACGGACGTTTTATTTCTACCCCAATGTGTCGACGCCTTGTTTAAGGGAGGACAACATATAAAAAGTGGGCAGTGAGCTTCCTTCTTTACTACCAATTACCACCAACGGTTACAGAAACATTAAGAAGAAGCGACAGTAACTTGCAACGGTAGCAGTTTTGTCATAATCAGAGCTGTTGGTGAACCCCCTGGTTGGGCCGTGGTTCTATCTAGTGTTTTGTGTTGATGAAAAACTACCTTGACGAAACTGCCAACGGTCAAAACCAACTGCTCCTATAGTGTCATCAGTTTTACCCCGTACCCGGGCATGTACCCTCCAGTTCGTGGGGGGAGGGGGGAGGAATGCCCGCCCGGTTAACGACAACAACCGGGTGCGCGGCGCTGGATGGATTTGCTAGCCTGGATATTGAAAATGGTCACATATATAAGGTGAGGGCAATTATGCTTATGCTATCAGTTGATGGTTGAACAGTATTGCAACAGCACCTCCGATCAGCAGAAGAAAGCCGAGCTCCGATCACCGATAGTTGAGTCAGTGTGTTTCTGGAGATCGAGTACAGTACGTGACGATCGTGTGAGGTTCATTGTTTCACGTCCCGGCTCACGGCTTAGGGCGAATGTCGGAGTAGTCGCTTGTGATTGAATTGACAAAAAGTGACTAGACCGAACACTCGTATCCTAAATCGTTGAAAAAATCGTCAGTGCAAAACAAGAAAAAGACCAGTGCGTGTAGAGAAGAATGAATAGGTTCGTTTGAGACAGAGAGAGAGAGAGAGAGAGAGAGATGAAGAGAGAAATTATCAAGTGTTTGAAGTCTGAAGGAACTCCCGGTGTGATATGTGAACAGTAAAGCGTTATCGCCCATATCACAGCAGTAGTTACCTACTAACTTTGCACTTTCAGGCACCGATGGAACGAGACGAGGTGCAACGTGCAGGACAGTGCTTGAAGTTGAAATCGTATATCTGTGTGTGCGCGTGTGTATTGTTTTTAAAGTTAGAAAGTAGAGTAAGGAACTAGGGTGTCAATATTGAAGGAACTTCTGCTGTGATCTGAGTTATAGATCATATCACAGTAGTTGTACTTTAATGTCGACATATCCATTAGCAGCGAGGATCGTTCAAGTTCAAGCCGATGGGCGAGTGTTACTTTGATCAAAACAGTGCTATATCGACGAAGAAGCGCGAGTCTACACATCGTTATGCGACTAACTTCGTTCAGGTGATGTTCATTAAGCAAATTCCATCACTGGGCAAAGTTTGTCGCATAAACCATTTCAATAGCCACAACACAACCATCACCACCACCACCACCAGTTTAATTTAGTAACATGCTACCACTCTTTTAAGCTTATGACCAACAGATACGAAAGAATTGCTTTTCTTTGCTAAATAAATTGTGTTATGCACCCAAACATGCTTACCTTGTGCTGTGTTTAAATGAATAGAATCCGAAAAGCTTGCAGCCGCGATCCTTTCCTTTCTAAGCTTCGTTGTCGTGTTCTGCCGTTAATATTTTATCCATGTTATTGATTATGTCTATAGCTATTGAAATGTGCGCCCAACATGGTGCAAACACATCCACTCCTCAAAGTTTGCCGCTCGAGATGCACGCTAACGCGATGGTGTGTCAAAGGTTAGTCGGAGTCGATGTCAAATTATAGGCACCGATTGTTGTTCCACGCTCCAAACAATAACCGTCCGCGAGTGTGGGCGGTTTTTGAGGTACGCCGGGCCGATTGGCGGCTAATTTCGTATGCAAAACCAATTTCCTTTCCTCGGCTCGTTGCCTACAAGAGCAGTTGCCGCCGGTGTATGAAGTCGGTATGCACGTCTGTTCCGATGATGGTCGCCTCGTTAGCGATGGCGGCGCGATACTAATTTACCTCTAACTCAATAACCACCCCGTGCAAGGCGACGGCGACAATCACGGCAATGCCGGGGGTTGGCTTGCTCCCTTAGCTAGCAACAGGTGTGCAAGGGAGGTGCAGTCATTGCACATTGCGAGGAAATCACACATTTCAATCCTGCATCCTGTTGCAAGGTGAAGGCTAGCACAGCAAACCAACCAGTCGCATGAATATTTCTTTTGCTCGAGGCTAGAGAACTCCGCAAGAACAGCCGCTTACAAGCCTCCGTATGCACAACGTGTGCACAGTGCTTGCTCCGTTTCCCGCCACGCTGCCGATGCTGTGCACTGTGAAGTGAACGCTTTCATTCATCGGCTTTATTGTAGTCGCGTAGGAGAAATGTGGTGAGCATGCGTATGGCGAACACGGGCTGTTGTCTTTCCGTCGCAATTGGATGCTGGCCTTTGGAGCCGCTGGTTCGCTGCGATGGTCTCAGTTTCGTGACGGCAGTCCCCACGAGTGGAGGCTATCACACACGTACACGCCTTTTGTGCTGAGTATCGCGAGTGCGTGCTGGTAGCCGTTACAGTCATTCGAAATTTCCATCACCCAAGCCCATTTCCAATGCAACCGTCGTGAGTGTGATCTAGTTGGCATTGATGAAAGCGGATCCAAGTATGCCACTGCTGTCACGCCAAAGTCTGTAATTAGTGCGGAAGCCGTTCGATTCAATCGTCAGTGAAGTGCATCTGAATTGTGTATTATCGAAAGAAATCAACGTTTTTCACGCTGAAATTTAGATCTTCTTCGATTGATTGTAGGTGTGTGTGTGTGCGTCCGTTTTGTTTGTGCAACTATCATCGCAGAGAATGAGAATAATTTGGTCGCTGTGTTTAGCAAACTAGTACGCATCCTTCAGACAAGATTACTCTAGTGTAAGTCATCCTTGTGCGTGTGTGTGTTGGTTTGTGTTTCGTATTGTACAGTGCACCAGCAGTACATGATGGCATTGTCCTTGCTAATTGTGTGTGCCACACCGCTGAATTACAGTGAACAGATGAGAGTGATTGGTTTGTACAGTGGAAGTTGGGGGTTTTTATTTTAAGTGCAGCTAAAACTAAAACGTGCTACGCAAAGTATTGATTTGCCATACATAAAGTACAAAGCCAGGTACAAAGGTGAGTGGTTGTTGTTTCGTTTCGTGTCGTTTTCATACTACATACATTCTAGGCATGAACCCACGACGGGTATGTTGTTAACAAACTGTGTACCACGGGACCACCCCAATTATTGCTTAAATTATTTTTATGTTAAATAAAGTATGTTATAATTCAATACGTGGTTTTTCAAGGATGAAGTGGATTATAATAATTTTGCACCATTTTTACTTCAAATGTAATGTTTTTAGAGGTTTGTAATGTTCTATGAAGGACCATGTAAAAAGCACAATTTATGTTACAGTACTTTTCACAAAACGGCTACGATTTTAGGAACAAGGGTATTTGCGACTGAAAAAAACCATGTCACGCGCCGTTTAATGGATGGCGTACAATTATTCCTTTGAGCTAAATAAATGGTCAGTGTATTTATTTAAGAGGATAATCGTATGGATACACGATTTAAAGAATCATGTGCTTGATGAAGCGTAAACTAGAAACGGTTTCTGTTGAAGTTTCATTTATTTCTTTGATGCTCGCCAATGAAAGTCAAAGATTGCGTGTTTTTTATCACCGATAATCACCCCCTCCAAATCCCCTCCCCCACCAAACGAATTTGGAAATTTTGGAATGCCTGTATCGGTTGATTTGATTATATACTGTACAAACAACCGTTGATAAATACTGTGACACAAAAGTTAAATTGAAATTCAATGCTTTGCAATGGAGAGCAAGACCTATCTATCATTTGCCATTAGCTATAATTCAATTTTTGTGATCTATTGCTGCGGCCCCATGGCGTTTGTTGCTGGTTATGGAATGAATAATTTAATTAGCGAGCAAGAGATACTACTCCGGTCCAGTTGTTGTGTTAATGGTGTGTAATACGCGACTCTCTGGCAGGCCTGTCGCCATCACAGTTCCTTCCTTTGAAGCCTTATCTGTCAGGCGAAGGTAAATGAGGACCTTCGAATTAAAAGGGTTCCATACCATTCGTTGTTTCATTTTTACCGGACAATTTTCATGTCATTGTAGACACTTCTCTTACACCATGCTTGACAGTGCTTTTATCGTAACATCACAAGAGACGGATGATTCGTAGGCAAGCTTAAGCGAATGTTTGGCTGCGATGATGCCACTTGCAGAAATGTGTCATGCTAGACGTTTCGTGAAATCTGGAAAACTCATGCCATGGGTCGTTAGGGGTTTTCGCACTGTTCTTCTAATTGAGTCTAGATCGCCCATCGTCTCATACAAAAAGCGATGCAACAAAGCAGTATTTAAAAAATACTGGCGCCACACTCGGCAGAACATAAATAAGCTTTTGGGTGGTTTTAATTTATGTTAATTCGGTTGTCGTTTAATTTACCCTTACTGCATACAAAATGGATCAAAATTATACACAGATCTTCGAGATGTATTGTGGTCACTTAAAACAAAAAACTGAAACCCTCAAAACACTACAATGATGCCAAATTTTACAAAGGTTAGGCCAACTGTAAAAAGGGATTCAAGTAAGATTCACGTTTGTTTGAACGCAGATACCAGAACGAATGCAAATAAGCGTTTATTAACAGGTCGTTCTATTTCGTGCACGGTTGATCATACCATCAACCAACAAAAGTAGTAAACAAGCATATAAACATGCTGCCCACCAACAGAATGCCTAAGCGGCTTCAGTAGTGCAGGCCCTTGATTGGTGTTGAAGCGAATTAAACGAATTAGTCGCGCATTTCTTAGAACCTTTGATTTTGGGGGTCTGTTCAATGTATTAAACGAAATTATGTTCCCAGTTGTCGTGCACTCTCAACATGTTCACTTGGGCTGTAAGTAAACTGATGGAAGCTATTCATAAAGTTTATCAAATTGAAAAATCGAATTAAATTGTTCGGCCACTTCAACGCGGCATCTGCGACTGTCGCCAAAGTGTTGACAGAGAATCCTTCGCTGTTATTCCAACGGCATGCTGCGACGACGCTCGAGAATAGAGGCAAAATGAGACATTAGTCGGCTGTGGCCTTCAACAACACTTCCATACAGCTGGTGCTTGTCAATAAAAATGACAATCAGTTAAGAACGCTCTTTGAGAATAGGCGGGACTTTGGGGGTTGTTTTCAGTCGGCACGATTTCGTTATACGATAAAAGGCTTTGTTGGTTCCGAGATTGTACGATAAAAATACAGCTTCAGTTGCCGCGTTACCATTTGGATATTGTAAATAAATTAAAATAAATTATGTGCAATTGTAGTTATATTCAAAAAAGTTCATTTGAAAACATTCTCACCTCTTCTTTGTTGCATACAGTGTATAAACTTCCCAAAAATAATGGTGAGCGCATGTATGTATGAAATTTCAGTACAAAAATTGGTAAACGTAGATTAAATTACACTTATAACTTGATCAATGAGGTTAATTGGTTTGAACAACTGTGTGTCCCTGTTATGTGAATCCACGTTGTACTTGTTGTTCTTATTACATGTATTTATTGATTTCCGTACCTGTGTATCAGAGGACAGGAAAATTGACACGAAACAGTTAAAACATATATTATATCACTTCTCAATAACTGTAAAAAAAATAATATTTTCAAAGATAAGCAGAAGTTATTATAATTAGTTATTGTAGCATATTTTACATTGATCGTATTCGTGTTATTCGAAGAATGTTTAAACCTTTTAAAACTTGAGCAACAATTTTCTTACCTGCAAGTAAGTAGCAGATACCTAATTAACTAATCTTCGATGTGTATAATCAAGAACTACTTTCAGTGTATTTTATCTTCATCCTATTCAACCAAGTCTGTTACTAAAGATTGTAACTAAGTTAATTGCACTGAATTACGAATGAGCAATCCTAGTTTCTTCAAATTGACTGAGAAGCTGGTTTCACCACAGGTTAAAAGTTGTAAATGTCTTTCAGTATTTAGTTAGATTTTTTCTCATTAGTTGGTATTGTGGTCGTAAAAGTGGGGTTTGTTGAGGCTGTTAAATATTTTATGCTGATTTTAATTGATATACCGTATTGCATCGAATTACGGACACATAGGACATTTTTGGCATGGAGTATTTTCTTACTAATTCAAAACTTAATCGGCCAAAACTTTGTTTACTGAAACTGAAACTGAAACTCAGTTTACTGAAACAAACCTTCTTAACTTGAGAAAACAATTAAGATTTCTCATAATTTTACTCGAAAAATCGCAAAAACTCATAAAATTTTCAACGATATTTTGAGTCATATTCCGGACAGTTTCATCTTCATGTTTCATATTACGTACGTTTTGATTCAAATTCCGGATAGTCACGAAATTTCGTCAATAAGCTTCACTTTCACACACACACACTACACCTTTTTTTGTTTTTAACTTACTATATGATCCGGACACCCAATTATGAGGATCAGCGTCCTCCTGAATCGATAGGGCGGACGATCTTATTGACAACAGAGTTTGAGTGTTGCTTTTCTCTTGTACTCGTAGATGCATT
The DNA here is from genome assembly GCF_943734735.2 of Anopheles gambiae. Lineage (NCBI taxonomy): Eukaryota > Metazoa > Arthropoda > Insecta > Diptera > Culicidae > Anopheles > Anopheles gambiae. The sequence continues at coordinate 67,172,691 of NC_064601.1, read as the reverse complement.
TTACCGAAGTACTGCTGCGCGATTTGTCGATCTTCCCCATACGGTCATTATTAAGGCATTTGTCACATCTATCTTCAAATATCGTTGCTTTATTATTATTACTGTATCTTTGTTCTTGTAATTATCACTGCAATTAATCCATTTTTTCCAATTAATCACAATTTTCTTCGGCTGTCCGGAATTTCAAACAAAGTAAAAAAATATCTTGCTAATTCTGGACAGAATTAAAAACGTGTTGTAATAAAAATTAGAGCATCATTTGATAAAATGCTGTTCCTTTAACGCTAAAGGAACCTCGACAATGGACTCTGATGTACTTCAATGCATCTGAACCAGACTTCGAAGATTTTACACCGGCGTAGGCTTTAAGCAAATCTGCCAAGAAAGCCTCCGATGGAGAACTGCCCAACAGAATATATTTATTTACGATGACAACAGAGCCTACGTGAGGTCAGACTTTTTTTAATTGATTCTACTACATCATGGCAATCATCTAAACATTTAAAAGCGGCCTGGCCAGGCACAAAATATGAAGAAATTAAATTAAAACATAATGAATGTCCGGAGTTAAAAGCTGCCCATTATTTGAATCGTAACGGTATACGAACTCCCAAGGTCCTCAAGTAGCAATGTCACATGTATGTCATACATACTTTTCTTTGTTTTTTATAGTTTATTGACTTTAATTAAACTTAACAAACTCTTAAGCTTGATAAGAAAATTTGAATGATTTACTGGTAGGATGAAATGACGGTTGCAATGCCAATTCGTTGCGTTGCGTTGTGTCGAGCAAACCATGTTTTTGTGTGAGGTTAATCATGCTAAAACAAGTATAGGTACAACCCTTGCTTATCCTCACATTCGAATTTGAATTCGAAGAACAAACCCCAATGGGAGCAAGCGTGAAAGCTACGTGACGGGTAAGTTCTACAAAAGACTAACCTCAAAAGAGACTGTTGGGAATACCTGTTCCGTGCATTGCAGTCACATCCATAGGCAATATAGCGCATCATTCGTTCGATCCGAAATGGATAAATTGATCAACTACTCACTTTGCGCTATCAACACGTACTCACCAATTCCTTTGAGAAGCAACATGAGACAGCACACTAGCTACGAAGGACTTTTACAAGTGATAAAAAATGTGTGTGTATGTGTGTGTGTGTAGTGAAAGATGCTGTTGGGAAAGGGAAGTACGTGAATTCTCATACACTTACTCAGTTTCAAACGAATGCTTCCGTCCCAGCGCAGGGATTTATGCTGCGATTGTGTTGCCCTTCGGATCGGTTACAACCGTGGGCTACCCGTGGCCATCCATCATTTCACGCAGCGTTGGTGGTAGGAAGTAGGAGCAAAAAAGTTCAAAATTGAAAAACTTACCAGATTCCACTTCTGGCGGAAATGGAACTTGGTTGATGCCCAACCGGACGGTTTTCGCTAGATGATGACGCTGGTGGTGCAAATGACTCGCTCGAAGCTAAAGTGCAGCAAAGAGCCACCCAAACCGTGATTCTTGCTGCACAGCTTAAGCGGTGTGAAGAAATCTCATCGCATTCGTTTCGAGATTGTCGTTCATAAAATTGCTCCTAGCGAAATAAGGCGGAAAGAAGTGGAAAACCCGGAAATTGATTGAGCTGGAAAATGTGCAGACGGGACAATATTTCTTTTCGTTAGCTTTTTGACACCTGCATCAATTTTCTGATAGTGAAAATGCGAACGAAAAATAGTTTTCTAATGCTACACTTTTACTTAATAGTTACAGGGTAGGGTGAAAATTATATATGCGACATTTATGAACGTTATCAATTCTTTAAATCAGGTATGTCAAACTGGCAGCCCGCGGGACGCATGCGGCCTCCTGAGGGTTCTGTATGTGGTCCGCGACGCTGTGAAGTTATGATTAATCAAGTCTATATTCGAAATGGAACACCTTTATCATCGATTTTCGAGATAGATATTGCGACACGCAAAACGAATTTTCAGGTTAGCAGGTTGCCCGCCAAACAGATGAGAGTTTGACGCAAGTCTGCTTTAAATTATAATGTTCAATAAAAGAGAATATGCTGACCTACCCCTATTCCGTGCATTTTTATTTCCTTTTTATATCGACGAACATCTCGTCCAATATTTTATACTAAAATGTCTTCCAATTCCATTTTTGTGGTATTAAAATCTCTGGGTAGTCTCATTATTGCATTATTTGGCTAAACATTAAAAGTTTATCATGAGGAACAAATTTTTATTATTATTATTATCAAAATTAACAAAATAGTGTTTAATACATGAACATTTTTTCTTATTGACTAACCATCACCATCAGCCATTTGGCATTTGAGGTTAATAAATGAATAAATGGGGAATAATTTATTTATTTATTTATTTATTTATTCGTAATGTAAGATGTAAGATGTGTCCTAATGTAAGATAGGACATCACGTATCAATCACATAGAAATGTGTACACCGTTAAAACCCATGTTTTAAGCTATTTTTGAAAGATTGGAACGTATTGCAGAAATCGAACAAATGATTCACCTCATTAAATGTCCTACTCTTCGAACTAAGTGGATCATTGTGGCCGTAGACAGTTCGCCGTCGAGTCATATAAGAAAAGTAATAAGAGATGTATAAAATGTAGTTGTATATTGAGACATCTTTATAAGTTAAAATTGTTTACTAATAACTAAGTATTAACGGCTTAATAAAAACCATCTGTTCATTCAGAATGGATAACCTTTTTCCTGCTAAGCTTGCAGCTCGTAATCATACTAGCGCAGAAAAGTGAGGGGCACAGTATTCAACAAAACCCGTTTTTGGTCAATCGGCAGATCAAAACAAAGAATAATGCAAATATACATCATACCATGAGTATGAAGGTATTAGGAGTCTGTTTTCTGGTAAGAAGTTATTTGTTTATGTTTTTAGTTCGTCTAGGCGCACGATATGACAAACAAGCTCAATCAGCTTGCGCTTTATATATCGAACTTAAGTATAACTGCGTTTAAGTAACATCAGCTTTGTTTTTTTCCCAATAACTTCTATTTACTGTGCTGCGTAAGTATGTATTATTCTGTTTGCTCTTCTCATTCGTGAGTCGTCGATTTGATCATGAGGGGTTTTTATTCATGTCGAGCGTATTAAAAAATACTAAAAAATACAAATGGTTACCATATTCGCCAGTTAAGCGTCCAACTTAATTGCTCAAACAAACTCATCTATACGTAGCGCTAAAAACGACTTAGTTCAGTCACCCTTTCGTAATACTAGCATATGAGAGCTCCCAAGAATATTTAAATGGAATTCGCACGAGCCATCGTGTTTAGTCTAAAATATACCTTTTCGCTATGTACGTGACACATACTAATTTGCAGCACGAAATCGTAGGGATAGGTTGCTTGAAATTGTACTGTATCATGGATTTTCTGGCGGGCCGTTATCATTTCGCGAGAACTGAAATCGAATTTCCTTTTCCAGGTCAATCATAAATCATCCTTGCCATGCCCGGTATTGGGAACGATAAGATTTTCTTCTGGAAAATTAGTACGCATGAAAATCGCACCGGATCAGGTTTTGGGTGTTTCGGGTGTTGTAAATCAATTTTCTAATTTATTAGCCCTCCATGGCCGGGGCCAGCTTTGACAGCCGCTAGATCGAATGCTGAAGTGATATTGCTCGTCATCATTGGAATAATCACCATCCAAGTAATGCGATACGATTGTTTTATTTTCCCTCTTATCAAACACGCACGTTATGGATGAATACGGTGGGTGAGTAATTTTCGCTGTTTCCCGAAGCGCGCAGTAGCATATGGACGCAACCATCACTCATGGAAAGAAAGGTATGGGTCATCGTGTGATGTGGCTCATCTCTCCTTGTCCATTCGTTTTGCGTTGTTGCTACACAAAAGAAGTCGGCCCTGTCGCCACCAACGGCTCGATCGGGTTACACTCTACGTCATTGCATGACTAATAATGTCTGTTCCATGATCGGATTATGTCGCTTGGCCGGGTTGGATGTCACTCTTGTCAAGGTTAGAACACTGGAAAAGATAAATTAAAACCCATCCCTTGCGGCCTGGAATGGAAAGTTATTTCAAAAGAATGCAGACCAAATTTGGCACCATTAAGAACAAAGAGTGTAATCGTAGCGTAATTGCCAAGTTGCACTATCCACGGGTCAAATATTGCCATTGCAATGCGGGACTGCTTCACACAATGCCAGAAAGCAAAGCGGGGAAGGAATCGGTGGAGTAGGAAGTATTTAAAATGAGCACAAAAGCTGGTGGGATAGATGAAAAAATGGTCGCTAATGGATTCTTTTGAAAAATACATCCCTTGACCGCCAGAGACTCGCCGTCTGTGTAGTATATAATATTTTCGATCTGGCAAACCTATGGTTAACAATACTTGTTCTAAGCATTCTACTAAACATATTAAAGTGGAATATACATATTGCCATAATGAACTTTAAAGAACAAAGGCGTGGTTAATGTGTTAAAAATGTACTTTTGCAAATTTTACAATACGCTAGCCGATAGATAAATAATAAAATGATGTACATTACACATTGATATTAGTCTACATTTAGCTCTGTATCATTCGTCATCCTTCCAAATAAAATGCAACAATAACGCTAAATTCAATCTTTGCGCAACCAAGTATACCAACACACATCTAAACTTTGTCGCAAAATTTTTGAGGAAATGTTTGCGGAAATGCTGTGAGTGAATACATTTTAAAGAATTCTTATGATGACACTTATTGCTTCCACATGCTAGGGGCCAGCATATCTTGCTAGCTTATGGGTAAGACAAAAGTCGCGTGATTATATTTAATATACGTTCGTTGTTACAAGAAAACAAATATCGACACAGTTTGAAGCCTAGTTTGTACTGCCGCGAGGAATCTCGTAAGATGCAGGGTGACCGATCGTAATTACAATTCAAATTAAAACTTAAGCACCACTTTGAGACGAACATCAGTGTGCACCTTTGAAGCGGCACGTCTTGGCTGATAATTTGAAATTATTATCATTTTTCTCTTGCTCATTTAACAAGCTCTTGCTCCTTTCTAGATCTACAAACCATCCGAAGCAGTGCTGGCAGGAATGCATTATGTAAAGAAATATAAACGTAAATTGAACCGACCTTAAAAACTTCATGTTTTTGCTGTTCCTTTCTAGAAGAGTACCACTATTAATGTCTAAAGCCGTGGGCGAATAGTAATCACCAGCTCCGTGGTCGGTTATATTTGGTGTTTACTTATTTTCTGCTTGTGCATAAAACACACCAACAACCAACGGACCATTTGTTTCGCAATTGCTTGTGTGCAATTTTGATCGCTGGTTGTGTGCAAAGAAGGTTGTTTTTGACATTCACTCTGGTTTCATTGTGTATTTTTGGACCTGCTGAGTGTTTTTTGAATTCATAACACATTTTATACATTCTCTAGTTTAATATAATATGATTACAAAACCAATTTTGTACGAGTGGATGGATAAAATCCGTCTAGTTTTAATTTTTAATTTTTGTTGTTGTATTTTTTACGCACTTCATGGTATTTAAGGTATCTTTAACGTTTATTAAGGTACCATTATGGGAGTATAGATGTGATTCAGAATGCGAAAAAGTAATCTTTTTTGTTCTGCTTTCTTATTTTGTTTTTCCCCTTTTTCATTTATTTTGATCAATTTTTGCTATTGCATAAAATATTGTAGATCGATAGCATAAGTAAAACCGTAGGAAGTTTTAGCCACTTTACAGGCTACCCGTTGGCTTCATTTTATTACCGTTTAACCAAATGTTGTCATTAAAGCAAAAATTGACAATAAACTAAATCATAATAAGGCGCGTGGCCATGACTGCGACAGAATGCTGCAACATTTGCTAATTATTGCCAAAAAGCTTTTCAACATCAACAAAAAGCAATTCTCTTCATCACTAAAAAAACTTAGTATTGTTCTAATTGTTTATAAATAACTGTAAATAAGAATTATAAAGAGCAAAGTTATGATTTTTCCTCCATAAGGTTCACAAAAACCTACCTAAACAGTTGCAAAACAATCGATGGGAATGCCAATAAAACTGTTGGTTCCAGTTTTTTGTTAAGAAAAACGACCAATTTGCCAGGTTTCGTTTGGTAAACTATATTTTTTTACTATTCCAGGCGAATTCAAAAAGTTTAAATAAAAGGTATAAAGCTTACGTTTTGACACAATTGTTACCATTTGGTTTGTTTTGTGTCCAAGCGCCGATATCAGCTTTAAATAAAAACTTTTGTAATTTTAAATCCAATTCATTTTTACAAAATTTGATAGCAGGATTGTACATACAAAATATCATCAAAACATTGCTAGCAGGATATTTGAAATGATTGTTTATCTTTACAAAAGTAGCTTCCATTTCATTGCATTCACCATTTCACGTTGCAAAGCACGGGTTTATTGCATAGTTCGGTATACGAATCTCTGCTCCACAAACAAAGTTCACCCTATTCATACATACCGATTCAGTATTGCTCATTTTTACTCTGCTCATAAATATATTGCACATCCCACACTTGGTCTGTTTGTTTCGTGCAGTTTGCCGAAACAAACTTCTACCTTCCAGCGAAATTAGCCTCAAATTACGTGGCGAGCGTAGTGTTCCAGCTAGCCGTACAGTTTTAACCCAGTTCGTTTACCACATTCATATGAGCTGGGTACTTCGCTTGCCCATCATAAAAAAAGAACCCCACTGATTGCTTTGTTTACTAAGCAGCATTACACGGCACTAATAAAGTTAAACGGAAGCCGCGGCTACTTCCAACTTTAGTAATGCTTTTTGTTTTGCTTTCAACGCCGCGCTCCATACCTTTTGTACAGTTGGTGCCGGCAGAGGGGTTATTCTGTCGCTTTACACGCTCCGTACAACCGTGCAACGAGTGTGGTAATAAGCAAATAATACCAATTTGGTGGACAAATAAATATAAAATATCTCTCCATTTTGTCTCGAGACGACTGCAGGTGGCCAAAAGTGTGTCAGCAGCAAACACAAATGTGTAGTGCCGAATAATGCAATTTAATGCGAGTACAGGTAGTCTCCGCGATACGCAGTACAGCAATTATCCGATATAAACCGTTGTACGGAATCGAGCATATTAGCTTGCCTTGAGTCTTCGCCTATAGCATATTCTTTTGGGAAAAGTGTTTATACAATTTAATCGAGGGTCGAAATGTAGTGTTGAAATTAAATATTTACCGCGAATTTGATTTAAAATGCTTTTAATAGATAGGCAAATTTTTTAAAAATCAGGACATGTTTGTAAAATAATGTAAAAATAATCACAGAAACATTCATATTAAATTGTACTCTGCAACGATGTTTATCCGAGTACCTTTTATCCAGCTTTCCGTATTCATTGACTATGAACTACAAGAAAAATAACTTAATATTAAATATTTTTGAAAACCACGAAATTCGATTCAAGCGGTTTCTTTGCAGTCCGCATTAATACTATTTCTCGAATACAACCTGTACATAAGCATACAACCTGTACATACAACTGTATCATTTCCATAAGTATATTTTGATACCTTGAAATTCATGCATTCACTTAATCATCTTAAGTAAATAAAAAAACTTAAAATAATCAAACCACTTTGAACTTTTCAAAATCAAACCATGCACCTGAGGAAAGAAACTCAAAATATCATCAATGAATGTTTTCTGAAATAATTCGTCTTTTAAGAAAAAAAGAAAGAAAGTGAAATCCTCTAAACACAGGCCATGGTAAAGTGTTTCTCAAATGGAATTCATCTTTTTGTTTTTGATAAAAATTGCTTTTCGGTCATTTTGTTCTTCTTTCCTTTCATCTGCGCCTTTCATTGATCAAAACTGTGCTCTATTTTTTGTTTTCTGACCTTACGGAAGACCCTTCATTAATCATTTTCCATTCTGAGCGTAAAAAACAAGGCAAGCATGTAATTGGTGTAGCTTGCGGTGCTTCCTCGTAGTGTACGCGATAGGGAATATCATGTTTTGAGGGTCAAGCCTCATGGGAAACAGTGTAGTTCGCGTGAGATGCTCATAATCTATTTGAATAGGAATAAAACATACCCCTCGCGATACTTTGCAAAGCGTGAAAAAGGAAAACATAAAGATGCTTTTGCAAAAGTTTTTCATCTTTCTTGTTGTTCTTGCTAATTTTGCCCCGAATAACTGTGTTATGGCTATGGAAAAGATTGCAGACCCTTCAGAAACCATACATAAGCCGCTCGGCTAGCCAAGTCATCGCTCTCGGAACTTGAGGCAGGATTGATGGATTGATGCGCTGGAACGTAAATCCTTTAAATTGTATTTAATCCGCCCTTCGTGGAGCAGTTTGAGATCGTAGCAAAGTTTTCACAGTTTGATCGGTTTTCTGTTCCTCTTTTTGATACCACCACCTTGCAACACATAACACCGGAACGAGTGCTTGCCTCGTGTTCCTAGGAATTGTTGTGCTTTTTTGTGCTAGAGGTGGTATAAAAATGGGTGCAATAAATTAAACGTAATTGATTTACGATTTCATTTCATTCGCACCATCTCTGCCTTCACTTTGTGCACGTAAAAGACTGAGTCCTGTTAATTCCTCAGTGGCAAACACCCCCTGAAATGATGGGCGATAATTGTTTGCAATCATTCGAAGGTATGATTGGTCCTAGCCGGTTCATACACCAGAGCTAAGTTATGACATCATGCAATTTCATGTAAAATAGGTATTATTGTAGAAAACTGACATTCAATTTCTTCTTCTTTGTACGCACTGCTGGCTGTGACAATCATGTTCCTTGAGCTCATTATATTTTTTAAACCACACCACGAAACACACAGATATTTATATAAACACATTAGTAGCAATCAAAATATTGCTTCAATGAGCAATTTTAACCATTCAGCAACATCATTTTGATTGAAATTGGAACCAATTTGGTAGTTTACCAGTATCTTTTGCGTTTATTGCGTACAATTTTGAATCTTTTCAAACAGCTGAAAACACGTTCACTGCTACAATCAGTATATAAAAGTTTAAAATAGATAATGCTATACACATCACCACTACTTCCTTGCTTCTGGTAACGACAATGCAAAGGACCGAGCTGGAGCAAACCGTTGCCAAAAATTAACACATTCATGACTTACCAAAGTGCAATCTAAACAGTGCTTCGAGGCGACATTTACACTGGGCCTGCGGGGAGTTTTACGTATCAGATCGCGCTTAAAACGTCGTCTGGTTCATTCGCATGTATTGTACTGCTTGTGTATTCATTGCTGATTTAAGTGGCAACGATAGGCCAAACACACACTGTTTTGCATATTGATTAGCTATTCTAAAACTGTTATGTTTGACCCTGCTAAACAAACGACTGAAATGTAGACATGCCGTGAAAGTGGTCATTTGTTATTAGATACGCCAATACTTCATGATCGTGCGCAAACAAACCGCGTGTGCGCTGTGAATGATAATGCTGATCTTGATTTTCAGTGAATCTATGCAAAAGGATAGTAAGTAACACAGGTGTATATGATCCACATATTCTTTATCATTTTATCTCCGAGTACTAGTACGCACACATCTAGAACATGTCTATCCTTCTGTTACACTATGTACTTGTTGTATATGAAGTACACAATCAAGAATGATAGTGCAAATTTTAGCGTATAATTCAACACCCGTAAACGCTTGTATTTTTTCAACGCATAGGCAATATTTTCATCTGGCTCCTTCAGCAGGTATCGCCGGCCGCCAAGAATAGCACTTTCGTAGTACTCCATCATTCCACGCACGAAATAGTTGGTTGAAAAGTCCTTTCTGTCGAGCGCACGAAACGAGACGAAATTAAGATTTAGATCAACAACAACATGTTGGCACCATTACAACACATTTACCTATCGTCAGCAGTTAATGTATACTCAAGCTCCTTGAAATTCTCGGTTTTAAACACCCATTCGTTGTTCATGAAATATCTTAGGGAAACTTGTGCGTCGAAAATTTTACGATTCAGCCTCAGCAAACTGCAGGAATGTAGAGTAAAAAGGATAATTAGTTTTCGTTTCATGTATAGCACACACAGCACAATGTGGATAGTCACATGATACATACAATGGTACCTTCCCGGCAACTCGCAATAGAGTATCCACAATTATGGCCGGCAGCAATTGACAACAGAAAAATACGAGATAGAAGCAGTACTTATTTGAAGTTGTAGTGCCGCCGGGAGCCCACAGCATGTTGCTCAAAGGTGTGCGATCGAATAGCACTTTACCGTCGTACAACATTGTGCCGTAGTTTATCGTCTTCTCAGGCTCCGCGGCACTATTGTACACCGGAAGTGTTCCCTGTTCATCTGTAGTAGCTCGTTTCCAGGCAGCTACGATGATTGCCTTAATGCTTACGTCAACTGGAATGCAGTTGATACGTTTCTCTAGATCGAGCAATCCTGTCCTTACTACACCGGAGGCACAGCCAAGCAGCAATCCTATGGGACCATTGAAATTATCCACCCATCCCATGAGGGGCTCAGTTTCTGTATTGGTCACAATTGACGGTCGAAAAACGACGAGAGGGATGTCGTTGCGGTACTCATAGCAGATCTGTTCAGCTAGTGCTTTGGTATAGGTGTACGTATTTGGGGCAAACTGCGTTAATCTGTATCGATCGAAAAGAATTCCATTGATCATTAGACAATTGTTGATAACGGCTAATGGCGACGAGATTCCTTGTATGAACCGCAATACTCACTTTTCTTTCACTGTTTCCAAGAGAGCGTTATCAAACATTTCCGCCAAACGAATCGCTTCCCTCCAGTCCATCTTTGGTGGGTAGATCTTCTCTTCCACGTGCATTAGCTCCGGATTACAGTATGTTGTTGAAACATGTACAACAGCTCGGAGTTTACGAAGTGTTTTGGCCCAATCTAAAACTTCCCGTGTGCTGCGAGTGTTGATCAAGATGGCATCTTTCAACGGATCATCAAAGCGTACACTAGCTGCTGCGTGGAACACGAATTGCACATCTTTCATGCGTTCCATGCTATCGGGGGACATGCCCAACTTCAACATCGTGCAATCACCTTCGATCGGCTGTATTTTTTTTAGCACTTCTGGATTCTCGCGCTTTAGCATATCAAACAGCTAGAATCAATTCAAATATACAGCAGTATGCTATTAGTGTGCGTTAATAGAAACATTTATCAAAGCATGAGAGATTGCACTGCAACTCATTAAAGGGGGTATGAATTGTAAGCGCATACATACCACACCATCTGTGATCAGTTTTAGCCGATCCTCGAGTGACTTGCCCCTTTTAGCACGCATCAGCACAAAAACACGAGCAATCTGGGGACATGATCGCAACAACTTCTCGATAAGCACTTTTCCCATAAATCCCGTACCCCCGGTAATGAACACATCCGCCTCAGCAAACACCGCTGGTATATTCGGGCACTTTTGCTGCATCATCTTCGATCGTCCGACGCTTTAGACACAGACACAGAGTCGTTCAAAAACTCACTTGCTCACGTGCACTTTTGCACACAAACACTCACACACAATCGCAAATGCTGAAACACTTTCACTGGCAATTGCAAGCCCACTAGCCGTAGTTCGTAATAATGTTTGCAGGCCGATTTTAACTAACTAACGCTTCGAACTCGTCGGCGTTCCGTCGACAAATGAACGCAAGTCGACTAGAGCGTACTACGTGTAGCGGCTTGAACGACAGCGTAGTAGGGGATGTACACCACGTAAATAACTACTGTGAAGTATTGATTGTTTTATAACAAACTACATTAACATACTAAATGAGGCTCACGTACCACGGACAACACTAAGCAGGTTCGGGCGAAACGAGTTTTCGTCTTCATCGAGGGTGAATGCGGAAATTCCATTACAAATGACCGTCAACTACTGTGTAAATCGGTCACTACCATCTTAAAGTTGACCTGGTGGGCGTTAGAGACCAGATGTAGAGCTCTTACCATTACTATTGTGGCTTTCACGCACCACAAGTTCACTGGAAGTTCATCAAACAGCACCATCAAGTCAATTGCACTCCTCAATCTCTTACCATATATCGTGTCTACGACTGGGTCTCATCGGTAAATATTTATTCCAAATCGTTCTAATAGAACGTTCGATGAGCGTGCATTATACCGGAGCTTGGAGGATAAGTCTCTACAAACGAGTCAATGTACTTGAACTCACTAGAAGCTAGTGAACAATTTGGTATACAAATAAAAAGATTCAATGCAAAAACAAACACGTACAAACTACACCTATACTGTGTGAAAATAAATTCTATTGTACGATGGTATCGAACGAACAGAGGGTCATGAGCACTGTATGAGTAAGAACGCTACGCTCAACCCGGAACGATAAAGTAGTAAAAGTACAAAAGGGGTACCCCGCGAGCCAATGTCAAAGAGCAGGGTCAAGAATGAAACAAGAAAGATAGACATATGTTTTAAACCAGGGGCTGGCAAGCTTTTCAATGTTCGGCAAGTACGAATGAATAAAAAAGGTTGTGTGGTTTGGAATTGGAATGAAAAAAAGCCTGATATTTTTTGAAACTTTGTTTAATTTAATACAAAACAAAACATATTTTGAATAAAATATACAAACTAACACTATACAAAATATACAAAATATGCTAATTTTGCAACAAAAACTACAACCCATTTTGCAAGCCTTATTTTACAAGAGTTATCAATACATAAGTTAATCAAATAAGAATAAGAAAAAAAAACTAAACAGTAAACAGTAACGATAACTGATCTATTGCCAGAAATACAGTTTATAACATATTTTTATATTCGCGTAGTCAAATGAAACTTCTACAATGCCATACGTGGTTCGATTCCTGTCGGGAATGTTAATCAAGAAAGTAAAAAATATAAATAAAATACGTTTTCTGTTCATGTGCTCCTATGGCTCTGTGCAAATAAAATTGCAAATTTATCTGCCGAGCAGAACTCTTCCAACCTCTGTTTTAAACCACGATTTATGTTATTTCTTTCCTAGAAATCGTTAAGTTTATCAGTGATTTGATGAGATACATTTTATATACATTATTAATGAAACAAACTGAATTGTTGTGATGCTCGTACCTAAAATATTAAATTGTATGGTATTTGATGTTAACAATAATTGGAATACATAATTTAAATAATTAGAAATCTCAACCCCCGGAAGAATGTGCAGAATGTTCTATGGGATTTATTACACATCTACAATGCTATTGTAAAATATGGCGATTTCGTTTTCTGCGGAAATACACCGTATTATTCACCATTACGTGCATTCGGACGATTAATAATTTAAGAATGTTCAACTTCCTCCCACATTCCTACTTTAGCGTTTCTTTTTTTAGATAATGTCTAGTAATAATTTCCCTTTTGTTATGTGCGCTTCCACCATATTGCCCGACAGCTGCTCACGCTATGTGCAGCGCAAATGGTGTAGATGCGGGCAAACGTTGCAGTATAAGATAGCAGATTTTGAATCAGAGGACTAGTTGGATTATGCATTGAATGCATTTAATGAATGGTACACAAGTGGGTCATGCTTTAGATCGTACATTTTCATAAATCAAACTTATACCATATGTTTTGTGTACAGGTGTTTTAAAACGAATAAACCGAACTGGTCGGTGCGAGATAAAACGAATTGTAAATTTGAAAAAAAAAATTCTTTTAAAGTGTATAATATGTTTACGAAGTTATAGTAGCAAAACCGAATCGTACCCATTATAAACGATATTTTATGTGAGAGTTTTCTTAATGCTCAACCCACTGCTTTTTTCATTTTTGTTTTTGCTATTATTAGAACACAAAGTAACTGATAAACAAAACACAACATAAGCAAGGTAAGATGTAAAATAGAACAGAAACAAACGAGATCGACCCTTTTTCCATTAATTAGTTCCTTCGTCCGTCTAACGCTTGTTGAATGACAATAAGGAGAAGATGTCGACTAGGGTTCATTTCATATTAATCTACGCTCTCATTATTTGTAAAGAAAGCGTTTCAATTCGAACATCATTAGTACTAATTTCTGTTTTATGCAGTAGCGGGTTGTGCTTCATCACAGAGCAAACGCAGGCCAGATTAATCTATCGGAGAAAGCTAGAGATAATGATGTACAATGAGATTCATAATAAACTTTTTCTGTTGGAGCATAACATTTTTTTTTGCTGGGACACCTTAGCAATACGACTAACCGGCAATTACATGCGAATGTGAGTCTTTGTTAGTCTTTATGATTGTGAAAACTATTATAGTTTTATTTATTTCAGAACAGTAAATGGTAATGGTTCCAAAATTTAACGGTATGAAAATAAAAATGCAACATCATACCATTTTAAATACTTTTCCAACAAAACAATAATAAGAAAAGTAAGTGTGATGTCATTTGAAATTCATGTGTATTGATATAAATAGTAGGTAATCTTAATTTTGCTTTACAAATTTGTAAGATACTCTTTAAATCATTTGTAGCAAAGTCGTCCTGGCATGACGATATGACAATTTCCCTGTTTTCCGGCTCAGTTTTCAATGTGAACAAAATTATTCAAAATTTTCAAGATGTTTTTCAACAGCTGTCATTATTATTATTAGATATCATCCTCCCAGCAAAAACTGTATTTAGCCTACATATAATCTTAGAAGCAATATTAGAATATTAGCAAATTCTGCAACTAGTCTTTTCGAGAACGCACGATAGTGCACGTAACGTTCCGATTTTTCCCTACGCACGATGCATCGCTATGCTCCACAAATTTCTAGATGCACCTAGAAAGAATCCGATCACGTAGTATAGTCGTCAACTTTCACGACTTAACAGTATGCCTGTCGTGGGTTCAATCCTAGAATGGACCGTCCGCCCCCTAGCATGGACTGACTATCCGGCTGCGTGGTACTAAATAACACTCAAAGCCTATATAGGCCGGCATGTCCATAGGTCGCTATGCCAAATAGGCAAAACGAAGCTCTGGTCAGTTGTTACGTCAAATGAGCGAAATCAACAATTTAAAAAGCATGCATTTGTGCACAAGCATTTGTGCAATTGTGGGAAATCGGGCAAATATCTGAGTTAATAACCGAGTTAATGATGATAAATCATTAAATCGCATTAAATTACTACCATTGAATCTCAGGTAATATTGAAACTTGATGTAATCTGTTATATCAAATGTTCAATGATCATTTAAAATTGTTCCGCTAGCCGCATGTGGGCCTCAGGCTTGCCGTAAAAGATTAAATATCTATTCGGATTTCAAACGAATCCGTTGAAGTTCAGCCAGTACAGTATTGTTTTATAGCATTGATACAGAAGTACAACTTTTATACTTTTTGATTTTTTTATCGTGTCTCGATATCATGCAAATGTTCGGGCAATATAATAATCGTTCTGTTTCAATAGAGTACAGGTTCTGGTTCAATACAGGCATGATATGTTTGCCCAAAAATGAAAGAGTGCTTTTTTTAAATTAACTTCACTGTATACCTCATATTTGGCTGAGTATATCATTCAACCGGTCCTCATTTTCCACCGTTGCCGTTTCCATATTGTTATCACGTCAATTTGATGACCAAAAAAAGAAAGACAAAATCTCATGAAATACGATTTTCAAAAATTGAAAGCACATCGCGTGGGAGAGATCTATTCAGTCATACCAACAATTGATGTTCTTTGTTAGATAAGCGAACAAAACATTGTATTCTACCATTATTTCGTCATTAAACAGTACATACGTACTGGATATCCTTTCTCCTAATGATTCGTGTGTAATTCCTCACAATTTCACCAGCATACATTATTCTGCCAGCAAAATAGACGTGCACTTCTCGCTATGGCACATGCAATTGAAGTAGTTGAATCCACTAGAACAAAAACATGTTTGTTTGGCTTGCTACCCAGTTATACTGTAAAACAGATCCTATCTTTCTCAGGCAACGTTTTTTGCAGCGTAATTGTCTAATAGTTATTAATTTTACTTTCATTGTTATAGTGCTAAATTGCAATGTATTCAGCAGTACGATCTTTTGGGGGCGTTACTCCGGAATAAAAAAAGTAACTTATATGCTCATACAATTTAAACGTCAACACATATTAAATATTTAAAAGCTTATGGGTGCTGTGTTGCAATATAATAAATAACTAAAATCTTATACCCACATCAATCATGTTTCTTTTCCAGTTTCCCATTTTTTATATTTCTCATTGGCGACTCACAAATTCAAATTATCTGATCAGATGATTAACCTCATCCATCACACGCTTATTCTTTTGCTTTAACAATAATGTGGTCGTATTTTCCATAACACGCCTCTTGTACAGCATTCAACCGCAGACGATTTGGCATTCTTTATTGTCCATTGACCAGAAAATCGGTTGAAATGTAAATCATTTCAACATGTTTATAGACATATTACGGCGTGCAAAGTAGATAAACCGTCTCTTGTACATTGCAACAAGAAAAAAGTCGCTCCAAATACAGTATCTGCCGGCTCTCCTTGGGCGCCAATCTTCTGCCACGGAGCTGTAAAAAGGGGTCATAAAGAGTACACCATAAAAATATAATAAATTGAAAAAATAAACGATTTTAAATTTACGACACCGATGTCTACCCACCCCACAGAGTTTATTTCTCTCATTCCGGAATCCATGCTTGATAAAGGATTTCCAGGATACGCGAATGCCCTTTAGGTTCGGATGGCTGGTTCGCAAAAGGCTAGAAAACGGCACATTTAAAGGCTGGTGGGAAGGTAATCGAAAAGACAAATATCAACACAACTCGGGAAAATAATGTCAAGGGGAATTCGAACGTCATGATCTGACCAAAGTAAGACTAAAGCTATTAAGAAGACAAAGTAAAGTGTGATTCTTCTTTCTATCTGAACTGTGTAAGATCTTTTTGTGATTGGAACAACAAAAGACTTCCACCTTTAACAGCAATGACCCGTGATAGGAATGGCCTTTCATGCCAAACGTTTACTTTTTAGCAAGTTCCAAGTTGCGTTGCCTTCAATGGCTGGTACATCCAAATGACAATCAAAACAAATAGAAGTGCTACAAAAAATACAGTCCACATTTGTCAAACTGTCTGTTAAAAAATTGAGTACATTATTGTGTCAGAGTATACGATGGACGTTATAGAAAAGAAACATTATACTTCAAATCCTACATGATATGATTTAGAAACATTCATATATGGCGTTTGAAGCTCATATCATAACATGAAACATGGAATCTGATGTGTTTAGAAGATTCAATAATGAAACAGACAATTATTTGCACATTGTTTACAGAAAAGGGGGTTTTTGAGTATAGTTGCTTTATGAAAGAAAATAAATTGCCAAAAATTGTAGAGTTCGTTTGAGTCGTCCATCAATTGAGGTGCTAAATAATTGATTCATGGGCTTCTAGAATATCAAATAACCCAGTGCTCTTTTACGAGCCAAGATATTGATAAATGTTAAACAGTATTCCATTGAATTCGTTTAATTAACTTTCGCACAATTCCTCTAGGGTAAGTTTACAGCCTAGGTCTCACAACACACCAAAAAAAACGCGTTTGTGAAATACATGCAGATGATTGCTGTCTGTCAAGAATGCTCCCAACCTAAACTTACTGTAAAATGCTATGTAAATTGTTGTTTGGGACTTTAACCGATTAGAAACTGAAATATCATCTTTGAGCTGCTCAACAATGCACAATAAACATCATATAAAAGTTCAATTTCTGAATTTAATGTACACCCAGTTTGGCTTTTTGTATGGGTAGGATTTTAAATTTTAATGGCAATTGACTGATATACCACAATAATTTTCGGACAATTACATTAACCAATTAGATTTTTGAGCTTATCATGGATTATTAATAGTATATTACCAAAGTCCTGCAAAACCACATCAAACGATGGATTCTTGCAAAACTTCGCCCTTTCTTGATCCAATTAGCAATGTGCTCTTGATTATTCTACCAGAGTGTAGTTAAGGAGCCTTTGCAAAGCGCAATGGTTGTAGACTAATAAATTTGTACGGGGATTAATGTGGAAATATCATAGATTAGCAAGGTCCTCTAGCTAAAATCGAATAATTTATATTCACTGTTAGCTCACTTGTCTGATTTCATTCATTCGGGATTTGATCTTCCAAGCATGTTTTGCCGCTTGACTTGTTAGAATCACTTCTGATATATCACTTCAGAGCTATATTTCTAAGATTTAAACCGGACACTTAAGTATAGTTCATTGCGAAGCACAGATTACATAAACATTTGTTAGCAAAGATTAACAATAGCAAGAATAAACTTTAATCACATCATCACTTTTATAGTTAAATAACTAGTTTATGAAACATAATATAATGCGCACAACTATTTTAGTTCCAAATTTATGAGAAACTAGTACAAAAACGACATTAACATAGTATATAAAAAAGTTTTGCAACGGTAAAATACCAAAAAAACCACACAGAATTGAACTTAAATTAATTGAATAGACTGTTCAATAATTTACAAAAACTATTTTTCTAACACAAAACAACATAAATATATTACTGCAGAGGTCTGGAGAAATGTTTAATAAAAAAATCTGGTAAACTTAAAGATGAGAAGTTCATAGAAATTATAACCACTTGTAACAGGTAGTAGAGAATTTCTTTTCTATTTTGCTCTACCAATTACAAAGTTCTGGGCATCACTATAGAACGAAACTTTGCGGGCACCCGTAACAGATAATTCCATAATAATGAAATTAGATTACATATAATTTGACTAGATTCAAGATTGGTACAAACAGCAAACGATACCTAAGGTACAAAATTCAATTTTCACAAACAGGATAACGTGTCACAAATCGAATCAAAGCTTTCAATCCGAACCTTCATGTCGGATTACTCGTAAATGTACTATGCCACTTTAATATTATCCTTAAACAACCCTCATGAGTCAGGGTACGTTTTCAACGTTAAGCAAGTTATTTTATCCTTGAGTTGAGATGGAAAAA
This sequence comes from Anopheles gambiae, assembly GCF_943734735.2. NCBI lineage: Eukaryota > Metazoa > Arthropoda > Insecta > Diptera > Culicidae > Anopheles > Anopheles gambiae. The sequence goes on along the minus strand of NC_064601.1, from coordinate 67,153,663 downwards.
TGCTTTTGTAATTTTACTAGGTTAAATGTGGTAAATAGTGGTGGTATTGCACTAAAATGCGTTCCATATGATAATTTAAAAGTTAATTAAGTCATTTATGTTATTGCGAAATGTTCTTTGGTCTTTCACGAAGGGTTTAAATGTTAAATGGGGTCATTCCGTTACATATGGACCAAAAATTCATTATTTTATGAAATGTGTTAACATTTTTTTCCAAAATCCTTAGGTTTTCATAACGAAACTCATATTTTTACTAACATTCTAAATGACCACACAACAAAGCAATTATTAGTTTTTTTAACATAACTGTTATGAAATATTATTGATTTACTAAAATTCATTGCATTTTGACCATACTTATGTATTTCAAAGTGTTTTTATCATAGTGCCTCTATAGGTACACAAAACAAGCATCTATAGGAAGATGCGGTTATAGTCATGAAATCAGTAAAAACAGCACATTTTAGATTTTTTTCCAGGATATGTATGATAGGTCATACTGTTTTCACTCAAATAAGCAACAGAAATGGGCCGGTCTGATGGTACCTCGATGGTCAACTCGTACTATTTAACAACATGTCCGTCATGGGTTCAAGCCCCGAATAGACCGTGCCCCCATACATACATACATAACAATAAGTTATTGAAAGCCAAGCTCACTTCGCTAGTGAGTGCAGGCAGACCTTGACCAACATCGTTTGTTTTGCCAAAGAAAAAGAAGCAACAGAAATGAGTTTTCTGTAAGTTATTTACCAAACAAAGGCCAAGTTCCATTGATATATTCCAATTGCTTTGTGTTGAAATATTCGTTATTTTTTTTCTTAACACTTTAAATCCATTAAAACACATCTGTATCACTACAAACTGCACTACTATTGTTACATGTACTCGATGTATTTGTGGACACTTTGTTCAATCAAATTGGGAACTTCCTTACTATTTTTATGTGTTGAATTTTCCAGCAATTGTTTGAACTTACATGGGTTTTATGCCTAGTTTAGGGTTGAATGTTGAGTAGACGTAGTACGTAGCACAACATGTAGTTATAATCTAATAAACTCATTTAACGTAGGTCTGAAGAATTCAATTACACTCTTAATTGAAGTTCGGATAAAGATTTCAGAACATTAAAGGGTTGTAAAATTAAAATAAGCTGTTCAGGTTCCTATAGAGGTTCTATTTTAAAGAGGTTCGTGACAGAAAGAAATGTAATTCATTTCATTGTACTACTGCTTCATCCCTATGCTTACATAACATTTGCGTCATATTTTCGATATCCGATAGAAGCGGGTATCACATTAACTACTGTCAATACCAGACCCTTCATTAAATATATAGCTATTTCATTTCCATTTCCCGTATTGTTGGCTTCACCATTGTATGTATTGCATGTTTTATTTAAAAATAGACCCTATTACAAATTCAGTCATAATAAATCGGCATGTGTTCTATTACGCACTTAACTCGTATATAAGTATAACAAAGATTTGAATCAAAACAGTACACAAAAGAAATCATTTCCTTTATGTCTTTATGCAATTAGTCAAAACGCAATGTGTCGAAAATACGGTCAAAGTTATTATAATGTTAAATTAAATAAATAAAAAAATATCTTGAAGAAAAACTTCAACTTTACTTTACTGCATTTAATAATTATTATATTACCATTTCATAGAACTGCGGCCGATTTTCATTTTTGAAAGTTCTGCTTAACAAAGCATATTACCGAATGGTATTTTAATATTTAGTTATGTGATTAATTTGCAGAATATTTACCATTTTTGTATCCCATCTTTACATTCTTTCATTTTATGTTGTAGGTCCTCACTACATCCACATTTCTCACAATTTGGATGAGTTGCCAAGGTATATTTGTATCTACGCTCCTGAGTGCAGACCTTTTGGTTCACAAGGAGATACAATTTGCTTCCTTTTTGATCTGATGTCAATTTGATGATATTTATGCTGCGCCAAATATTATTCCATTTTAGTTTTGGATGTTTTCAACAATATGTGGTGTAGTGAAGGAACTTTTTTTTGTGTGGTGAATTACTAGCGGTTGGTTTTTTAACTATTACTTTTGATAGATATGCTATATAGCTATTTAATATTACAATTCATAATTAACTGTTCAGTCTATCTTCTTAGTTTCCAATAATAATAATCGTTTGTTGTTATCGTTGTTTTTTTTTCTATCCAGGCATTTGATTGTGCGTACATTCCTTGAAGCCGATTGACATTCTGGACATTCCCCTACATCACCCCGGCATATTATCATCGCAAGCTTTCCATGCGAATGTAACCAAATCGAATTTTACATTACATCGCACATGGTGTTTGAGCAGTAGAGTTAGCCACACTAGGTCGTGATATACTATATTTCATTGTTTGAAAATAACTCTAGTCATCCCGACATATCGCAAAAAGTCTGTGATCAGCTCCTACATGGCAGTGGATTCCTATCGTCGTAGTCCTTGGCATAAAAGTTGGCACTTTCGCTCGACCATGTATTGCGCCGCTTCGTGGACATTCTGGACAAAGCTGCTGCTGATTCACGTATGCTACATATCCATCGGAGCGGTACGCAACGGGGACTGGGCCGCGAAGAACAGCAACGAGTGGCGGCCACCGGAACCAAACCCATGGTCACCGTTCGCTGGTTCCGCTGACAGCCCGGTGACACTGTTGACAAGTTCGCTTGACCATGCCGCTCAAAGCAGCGGCTCATCCGCACATTTTGTGTACCACGAGGGACACGGAAGAAGCAGCGTAAAGGTTGCTGAGACTCTCCGTACGAGGGTCGATTCACCGTCAAGCGTAACAAGTTTGTACCGGCTAGGGCAAACCCCCCATACATTACCCTCCGATTCGCACATCCCGTTGGAAACGGTGGAAAAACATTTCCTGTTCCGGCGTGATTTGAGCAAAACACAAAGTACGTCGCTAAGGCATACATTAGCACCGGCTCAGGCGTGGGCAGACAATGGAGCCAGCCCTATTTGCCAAGATCCTGGATCGATGGACGGAAATTGTACCACGAACCGGGAGCGGCCACCAACATTAATGACCAACGCAAGCAATGTCAACCCCGCGAAGGACCTGCTAGTTCCGTTCGCTTCCAACCACAGCTATACGGCGAACGGTTCCGCATTCTGGATACTGAAGGACCTGGAATTAGCCACACTCCAGTCACCGCTCGAGGATAATCATACCACCCACAGCTATCCAGCAGTGGACCTAAACGACCATAACGATGTGCTGTGCGACGACGATTCGGATCAGATGGAGTACAACGAGAACTGTTTCATCGATCACAACGTTACTTGCGTTGGCGATCCGGACTTTTGCAATCTCACATACAGCGAGTACCGACAGCTGTTGATGGATTACATCTATCCTTCGACGGGCGAATGGATTCTGATTGCCTCGCACACTGTCGTCTTTCTTATGGGATTGGTAAGCATGTTCACTATCTGTACAATTTACCAAGCTTATTGACACTATCAGCCCCAAGCTGCGGGAGCATTATGCATGAGACAAATTCGCACAAAGCAGAAGATAGAGTGACAAATTTGTTTTGATTATCTAGGCCATAGCTAATTGCTCGGCAGTCCTTAGTGATAGATTTCAAAACAAACAAAAAAACGCTGGATAAAAAACTTACAAAAATTCTAACGAAAGCTTGAACGAATACAAATATGGTTCAAATAACACTCTCTTAAATTATTGAGTTTGAAAATAATTGCCAAAAACCTGATAGTCTTTGGTCAAGCTATTCATCAACAACTTTAATACAGGTAACATATTTTACATAAATAACTATGAAACTAAATGACCAAATAAGTCTAATTAGTATGTACAACCTAAGACCACGTACGTTGTGACGCCAAGTAGTTCCAAAAAGCGAAGATATTCCGTTGCCTCGGAAAAAACACTTAAGCTACCTTCCTAGAGCAGTGAGCTCTTACATAAACTCACTATCTGCTAGTCCACGCTGTCGATCTGAGATCGTTGAACGTTTCAGTACGAAACAACATCCATTTCGTTTCGAGCTATCTAACAAAAACCATAATCCCTTTCTATACATCTCAAGTGTGCTGAGGTACACAAAAACGGACACAATTGAATTATAGACATTCAACCTTTTTCCTAGCGATTTTTTGCCGAAATGAGCCTTCTCGCAAGGTAAATGTTCTTGAAATTGCTCTTGTTGTCGTTCAACAGATACTTTCTACGCCAGTTCTAACGGTGTACCAGGCCGTTTGCACATAAGGATTTTCTCGTTTCTACCGCCAATCAACAGCATTGCCCTTTTCTACTTATTGTGCATTGGTACAGTTTTTGTTCCGGCAAGCCGAGGAAAAAAGTTTTCTACAAACTCCGTATTTTCCGTTTGATGAAGATAACCACTTCTTCACAACGTTTTCTGGAAAGTTTTCGCTTAAAACCTACAACAACTTTGCTTCGTTCCAAGCCACCAAGCTTCTTGCAAGCTCGGAGCGAAGGAGAATGAAGGAGGGCACCAAACGGTGGGTTTGGTACTTCATCGAATATTTCAATGTATTTCTATTATCGCCCTTTCTGCATCAGAGCCATTTCATTCCACTTCCTGTTCATGTGAATGTGGTGTACAGTTAATTTAGTTTAGTGGAACCTGTGCTTGCTTGTTTGTATTGCACAATGTACAATATACATACAATATGATTCGATTTCGACTTTCTTTTTTCCTTAATCTACATCAAATGATGGCTCATTGCGTTATTTCTTCATTAAAACTTGCCGTTAAACTCTATCTGCCGTGAAGATAGCAAAGCAGCCGCATCTGAAACTATGAATTGCTTTATATATTATACACTGCTCACCGAAACCGAACCCAAACCACTTCGTTGCGAGGGTAAAAGTTTCATTTCACAGTTCTACAGAAAAGTTCAAACAAATATGTTTCCATCTTGATCCTAAGGCACATTTAGCTGTCTGTTGCTTTACACAAACGCTTCATTAGCAAGCTCCCAACGGCAATGAAGCCCTTTTTTCTAATGCTGCTTGCAGATAGTTAAGAGCTTCCGATTTTCTGATTCTGACGCTTGCCCTACCTTACCTAAGGCACTTTCGCATCAACCCCCAGCATGCAGGCAATTTCGTTTCGCACATTTCTATCTACTGTATTGATAGATGGTCTTGTGTGTCGTTGTTTTGTGTAACGGTTTCTCCTTTATTCGGTGTTTTTTACCTTCTGTTCCATAAAATGTCATCTCCATTTGCTGTGAAAAGGCTTCACAGCTACTGTCTTTTTCGCAATCAAAATCACTCGTTTTTTGGACCGCTGCATGCCTTTATCGTTGCTCTTAAGATCTAAGAGATAGCAATTTATCTTCAGTTGCCTAGCTCTATCAGCCAAAAGTACACCAGCAGCTTCAGCATAAGGAGAAACCGAAAAATCGCCCTAAGATATATATGGGACATTTCATGACATCTGGCTAGGTCATAATTTTTACGGAAGTGCCTTAAAATCAACACCGAATAGCCAGGACACATTTTCATGGCTGAAACAGCTACGATTTCTGCTTTCAAATATTGCAGAAGTGTTTTTGTGTCGCTTGCTTTAGAACGGTTTGAAGCCGTGTGAAATAAACATCACACGAGTATCTTTGAGGCGTTCGTCCGTACGCGAAACACTGTTTTCACTGTACCGTGGTGTTATGCGTAGTTTTTGCACGCACAGATTGAATGGAATAACAAATAAATTTTCAATTTAAATTTTTACACTTAGCACACATGGATGTAACTTGTCTCAATGGTTAACACATAGTTTAACGATACGTTGAGCCGGTATGGTTGATTTATTGCTTTTTTATCCCGTCATGAAGTTGGACCCTGCATCACCGATTGTTGTGTTGAGGCTTTGCCACAACGGCGAGATTTGCTGCTTGAAGCAGAATGGATAGAAACTTTCTCTTCCTATTGATTGATCCGTAACCGTGGATACGGACAATCCAGTACGTTAAAGGCTGTGGCAGTATGCAAGGCTTTGAATATAATGAAATTCTTCGCATAATTGAAACATGGTTCATTGGCTACGCTTTGAAATAGTTTACTCGAGAAACCAACCACTAACGGGTATGGATTTGCGTGAATTGAACCGAAAGTCGACGCATTACACATTTCGGGTGATCGATCGACTTGAAAACAGTTGGCTTGAGGCTCAAAAATGTATACTACATGTGATGTACATTGTACAGTTTCATTATCAATTTGAAAAAATGAAAAGTATCGAAGCATAAAACCACAAATATGGAAAATGTAAGAACATTATGATAATATATTCTCGGAAATTATTTGTCAAGTTTGTAGAAGATACACCCCAAAAATCCATCTTTTCTTAGATTTCTTTAGATGCAAGAAGGTATAAGGAATGTGTAAAATAATCGTTTTTTTTAGCAATGCAAGAGGCACCTAAGAAATAAAATTTCTTTACTGTGTTTGTAAATGTTTACGATTTATGGGTTTGTTACGATATTGAAGCATTATCTGAATTTGGTGTCTAGTTGCTTAAATGCATGTTTACTTAAAGTTGTATATATAATGGTTAAATATCTCTTATGTAAATTTCACTTAAAAATCTGATTATTTGTTCCTTTTAATTCCATGATGTTTGACGTGGATTTCCAAGACGTACCAAGTAACAGATTGTGTCAGTTGTGGGTTAAAATCTCGTGTGAACCAAGTTACTCTCATGCTGGTCTGACTAACGAGCTATCAATAAACCGATGACCACATATAGTAACAATTTGCTAGACCAGGTGGATAAAGCCAATTTCGTGCGTTTACGGTTGTTGTGCCGAATAAAAAGACGAAAAGTGACTAATACCTTTAACACTTATTTATTAAACAATTTCGGCCTAAGTTTTGGCTGAGAAGTTACTCTTTTTCGGTACACAAATATTACACGTACTTTATTGACTTACGTACATAGTTCATATTGTATCCCAGTGGAACAGTGTGAATTTCAGCCATGCTAAACACCTAACACTGGGGTTTCATCCTTCCTTTAATACTATATTTTTCACACTGTAAGTTGTCCTTCTAGCATAGTTTGCGCGACGTATTGGCGACAAGCGAACAACATAACACACAGATCAGCTCATCGGTCAGCAGAAGCGACCATCACTCAAGCACCATGTGTTTACAGAGCTCCAATTTGACGTTAGCCTGGACATTTCTCCATTTACTGCGCATTTATGTGTGTGTGTGAGAGAGAGAGAGAGATAGAGTGAGTGTGTGCGACATATTGATATGCCTTTCATCTTTCGAGCCAAAACGATCATACCCCTGCCTCTTCTGCCCCAATGGAAGCTGATTCGACTCCAATAAACAAGCCCGAGGTAGTCGGTCGCCCGATGTAGACAAAACAACGACTGTCCAGTGTCACGGGAGAATGTGCGTAACGGTCGGCAGCATTACTTGAGTGGGGATGTTTGGTGGACCAAGCATAAACACCGCCAGTCTCGACTTAAATGGATTTCCTGTAATCCAAACAATCCGCGTAATCTTCCCTTTCATTTGAGACGCGTGCTACGTATCGTCGGGGTCACTGTTAGATTCGTTCGCTCCGACCCAGTTGGACCTATGTTTCTTTGCAAGCGATGTAAAAATAGAAAAAAAAGAAAAAGTGGATTTTTTTCATAAAATTTGTTTAACTATTATTAGAGAGCAAGATAAAATTAAAAAAGAAGTTATTTACAATTGTTTCATGAGCATAACATTCAGAGGTAAATTCAAATATAAGTTTTTGGTGGATACTATCATGTTTCGTGTTAGGACGATTTCGTACATAATTAGATGAGTATGATACAAATAATAAAAATAGGCTCAACAAATTTGTAATCTCATCTTACAGCAACTTATTCAGCTGCTAAATAAACTAAACATTTGACAGAGCGATGTATTCAATGTATTCTACGCACAGTACTCGCTACCGGTCTATGCTTCACCAATTAAGACAAACGTACTGATCAAAGGATGAAACACGTACTAAACTCTCTCTTGATAGGGCTTAACACAACACGAGTAAACATTATAACAAGCTTAAATGATAATTGCATTGTGACAGCTTGCCTTTCGAATGCCGATGGTTTAGTGCGAATGGTACGACACAGGCACGTTCCATCTTTAGCGACCTACTTCCCGAGTTTCGTTCGCACTCTCTGGGCTTAGTTCATTTTAACCGACTCCCGTACCTTAGTATGTCGAGCATCAGTCCTTGCCTCTCATTAATGTAGAATGTGAAAGCTGTTTGAACAAACAGCTGACGAAAACGGCATCGCAATCATCACCGGCGGTCGGCTTTGGTAGGCATAAATTACGCCCGGAATTAGCATGTTGCATGTAGCCGTTTAACTTCATTTGCATAACACGGAGCTGACAGAAGGGACGGGACGGATCGGTCTCACAAGACACCAGGATGAAATGTTTGTACCGTTAAGAAAGTACTATCCATGACTTCAAGACGCTACGGTGCCATCTTCAAGCCAAAGTGCAGAGTTCACACTGGGACAATTTTGTTTGCACTAAATGCTATTGCATTCCATTTGTATTGCGCTCGACTCGTATGGCCTTCAAAAGTTTACGACCTAAATTTAGACCATTCGATTGCTCATTAACAGCTTTCATCAGGCATCGCTTTATTTATACCATTATCACCGCCCCCCCCCCCCCCCCCCCGCCCTTGCCAAATCGCTCCGTCCGTCCCCACCAATGTGTATTTCTTCACCTAATTGAGCTGCGAGGAAATCCGCTTTCGCTCGGACCATATTTGTTTTCACATCGCTTTATACATGCATGCTAACAACAAATGCTACATTTTTCCATCAACTATTGCGGTTTCAGGGGCAGCAAACAAACCAGATCCACAGCAGCGCTGTGTTGCCATGGATGATAGCATCGAAACGATCATGGTCTCTCACATTAAGGCCTCGTTCAAATCCAATTCGTCAGCACCGTCACGTCGTAAACAGATAGCGTCTGTCGGATTTTTCGGGCGGGCTCTCGTCCTCGCTGTTCTGTTTGTTGTGTCACGATGTGTCGTTAATCATGGCTACAGACGCACAACCAGGCAAGGGCTTCCGGCAGGACTATAATAAGACATATGCTAAATACGTACGCTTTTGTGTCGTTCAATTCACCATGGCCCATGTCTACTTGCTGCGTATGGATGTCTTGTTTCTTGTTTTACCACTGCATCTGATACTGGACAATGTCGAGGGAATTGATTGAATTTGACCATGTATTCGCACACATTTTTTCCAGCTTATAGAAGCAATAACAATACCAGTGAACTATCGCCTCTGCTGTAGGTTGTGCTTACGAAACAACTAAAAACTAACAAAACATTAAAATGTGATTATCGCATCGAATATTGATGATTTTTCCAGCCAATAGGCTACACAAAGCTGAACTCCTAATGCCAAACAAATCCATGTTCTTCTGCAGCACAGTGCATTATGTATGGCGTATGGCTGGAACTGTTCCAGACAGCTAAATTGCTGCAACGTTCAGAACATGTTTCCACATTCTATCAAAAGTAGTGCTGCCTTTCTGCCAAACACTCTGGAATACATTCAAACATCACGCTTCAATGCAACTGACATTGTGCGCAGCTTGTGCAGCTATCCAATTTTGCGACTCTCGACAACGTGTTTGATTTTCCTTTCGATTCTATTTCTTCGCAGGTTGGAAATGCACTGGTTTGCATAGCGGTTTACACCAACCATACGATGCGCACCGTGACAAACATCTTTATCGTCAACCTTGCAGTGGCCGACTTTTTCGTTATACTGTTCTGTTTGCCACCGACCGTTGTTTGGGATGTGACAGAAACGTGGTTCATGGGAAAAGCCATGTGCAAGGTGGTAATCTACTTTCAGGTGAGTTTATCTTGTTGACACAAAAATCCAAAAGCAAAATAAACAAAGCCGACCTCCGCTCAATCGGTAGCGCACACCAGGCAGGAGAGTACATTATTCTTCAAGTGTGACTAATTCATTCTTCGACCTATAGCAAATGGGTTAGGGATAAACATTTCAACTTATGAATAAAATATTTTTCAAGCGGCTTATGAACATTAGGTGCTGCACAAAATAATAAACTTCCTATATCCTAAATATATGAGGTTTTTTGACACTTTTTCTAGATTTTATACTTGTTTTAATATTTTTAGGTACATTATTTAGTTTCTTTGCGAATAGATAGCGGAAAGAATTCAAAGATATGTGAACAACATATGTTAACTCAAAATTACACATATTGCACAGTCAAAGAATAAGCAATAAAAATAAGGATTTTTTCAATCCATAGATGACTAAAAACATATTTCAATATTTTCATATAATCTAGAATATTGGAATAGCTTACTCATTACACGTAGGACCAATGGAGCCGCCTAGTGTTTCATAGCAAGTGCTTTCTTCTATACGTAACTTGTTTCATGGAATTGTCACTCATGATATTATTTTTAATCATAAAGAACGGCATATTTCTATTTATTTCCGTATTATCTAGTATGAAAGCTATTCAATAGACTAAAAAAAACAGTACAGTACCATTTTTATAAAAATGTAAATGTAATAATGTTTAAATTAAAGGTAGTCCCCGAGATACTAGCGGTACCTCTTATACGCTTATACGATTTGGAGATACGCGGTTTTCTTAGTTTTATTGACAGTTATTTAAGCAAATTGTACTGATTTGACACATCAATTATAACATGCAAAATAATTCCCTTCTTGATCGAATGTTAAAAACCATTTCAAAAGGATAATAACTGCTAAAATCAGTCAGAATCATATCAAAGAATTAATTAAGTGGCTAAAACTACACCCCCTTCTAGCAAAATTACACGAAAATTAGTGATAATTGGGCTGGAAATCACGAGATTCGACTTACTTGGAAATTCTAGATAAACAGTATTTTGCTTCCGTTTTCGGTCCACAATAACCGTGTATCTCGGGGACCGCCTGTACTCATTTTATTAGTTACTATAATGTTAGAGATGTTAAAGAACTAATGCCAAATTTCGATAAGCATTTAAGATAATACTTGATAATTAAAGTGGTCTTATCATATCTTTGTTGCTTAAATTTATCACTAGAGCCCCAAAGCGTTTATACTGAAATTAGCAGTAGTTGACTATGCAAACATGTCAAAAAGTAATAATATTTATTGCAATGTTAAAAAATCCTTCAAAATATATAATAAAACATAATCATTTATTTTAATACTATTGCAAAAGACTAGCAGTTCGAAAAATATCGGTAGTGTTAATGGTATAATACATGTCAATGGTATAACTCCATGTGTTACATCACTGCAAAAACTATTATCTTTCTACACCAGTTTTTTTGTTTCCTTTTGTCACGCTATCGAACAAAAACAAACATTAAAATCACACCGAAAACATTCCTTATTTGTCCGAGAAAATGCTTCCATTTGAATTGTACTCAAAAAACACAGAAAACCTCATGTGTACTACAATCTCATTTGATTTTCTATGACACGGACAGCATCTTTAAAGCAATCTTTTATACCTCCAAACCAATAGATAGCACAAGTGATCCAAATACGTTCAGCACAGCATCGACTCGAACCCTATGCTTTCTCCTTTTTTTCATTGCTGAATAACTCTAAATCCAAATACCTTGGTTCTATTTCAATGCATACCTTCAACAGTACGACATCTATCAGGTGCATCAAGAGCATCATTTGGAAGCTTACACCTCATAGCAGTATTTCTTACCGCTTCAGCAATACAAATCGTTTCAAATGAACTTGTTTTTTTTCTAACCCATAGCACGTTTTACGAACAAATTCACTTTACGAGCTTTCACGCTCACGTAATGTCACTACTAATGTATATCGATCACTTTGCTTGTGGTTGTCAATGTTTCCAGAACGTTTTATTTAGTCCACATTGTGTCTTCAACTATGCAACGCTATTCGGAAAACATGTACAGTTTGCAGACAACTTGCACATAGTGAATTGACTTGAACTTGACCCTTTACAAGGTCGAATCAATTTTAAATAACGTGCATGAGCAATTTTACACGTCCGTCACATTGGTTTAGTTTCTTATTGTCCCATGTTGGATCGTATTGCCCTTGATGTGCTATTAATAACAATATTATGGATCATTTTCGGTCAATGCATTTGAACATACCGACTATTATCATCAAATCCATTGATGGTAGAAATGTCAACCTCCACATTCCACATTCGTTCCGTCGATTAATCTTCTGACGATTGAAAAGCTATCCCGTTAATTAATCTAACAAGCTTGGCTTTCGTCACCCGCACGACACTATTTGCCAATTGGTCGCGCTCAAATGGCTGTTGCAAAAGCATGCCGCTTTCCAGCTGTGCAGCCAACGTCACTCAACTATTGCAATCTATCTCCTCGCAAGATCGCTCTCGCCTGTTTGCTTTTCTCCGCTCATCACGCAACCCAACGCTGTCGCATTCCGGAACTTCCCATTTATAGCATGTCCGTGCTCGGGCCTGGATACACGGGCAGCTTCATGACGTCCCATGCGCGGTCGCCACAATTCAGCTCCATCCAACCGATCAGCTAACCTACCAACCAACCAACCAACCAACCTAACCAACCATCTGCTTTGCAGTGCCATCAAACCAACTGAACCCGACGTCCGGATGGGAAGTAAATTAAATTAAGCGCCCGTAAAATATGCTTCTTTAATGATGTCAACCATTATCACGCGTTGTGGTGGTGCGTGTGCTTTAGGTTGCTATACGCTTGCAGCAGATGAGCATGTATGTAGCAGACCAGCGCGGTAGAACGGAGCAACCAAGACAGCTGGCCGCTGCAAAGGAACGGTAGAGAAGCATGTGTCGTAAAAATATTAATATTATTAATAAATTATTGGAACATTAATGGGACCGAAGGCGCCTTTCACAGTGTCCTAGCACGATAGAATGTTGAGAAACAGAAAAAAAAGCATACTGCACTCGAGTTTCCAAAATAAACTTAAAATCTATGTACCCAGCAGCCAACACATTAATCGTTAGACCTTCTGGCCAGACTCGCGTTACCCCTGTAAACTTCGCCCTTTCTTACCCAAATCTATTTTCTCTGCTTGTCTATGCTTTGCGCGCGCCTCATCCGACTTTATGTCCCGCCACTACGCCACTAATACCATATTTGGTCTCGTGCATACCGTGTCATAGCTGAGAACGTAATAAATATTTATTAAACGCTCTATGATATTTTGCAAGCGTGACAGCTTTCCGTAGATATTTACCCCACTGCACTGCAATAGCACGGCGAAGGCAAAGCAGAGCAACGCAAACCACCAAACGTGTCATGCGGTTGTGGGCTGTGAAAGAATGTCGGGCAGAGATTTTCTCGTAAAATCGTTGACATAATGTCGTACAAATCCGCCCTTCCAGCCGACCCCAGGCAGCCGATGCGTAGTGATGCTCCGTAGCAATGTGGCGTGCCACTAACTGACACTTTCTCACTAGATACCCGACTAAATGATTAATGATCGCAGATCATCCAGATCGACCCCAGATTCATCCTCGGTAGGCGAAGTCAAAGGACAAAAACCGCTCCCGGTCCATGTTTGTTTTGAGAGAGGTTTTTCCACTACAAACCATATCGCTTTGCGAATGCTGACTCATTCGAGCGAAAAATATCGACGGTCGGCTGTTTAACGAGTAGGCGTGAAAGAAAGTGACAACATATCATGCATATATTTAAATTTCTATTATAGCACTAGCAATCATGGAATGCAGAGTACAGTTTTCCTTTTTTTTGCCTTTCACTTTTACATTAAGGGTTCCACTGAATGGTAGCCAACATTATCAAAAGGAGTTTTATGTAAACCATATCATCCCTCTACAATTATTGTGAAAACCTATACTGAACTCACTGTCTGTCATGAGTTACCTTTACACGATAGGCCTGTGATAGAACAAATATAGTCGTTCTAAGTATGCCCGAGAAAATATTCTTTTTTTCTAAAAATATAGCCATTATTACGTTTTACGTACTTATTTTAATTTAACAGGTATTTACATCTTTGAGCATTTTTTACTGTAAAATATGTTATTTAAAAATTATTTATTTAAAAATATAAGAATGATTTTTTATCACCTATTGAAAACCATTGATTTTCTATTCGATGTTACTCTCAAAAGTAATAAATAATCATATTATTTATTTTGAATATTAATTATTCTGCTTATTTATGTTCCTTATTTATTTATGTTGCACCGAGATCGCCCCGTGTAAGATCGTTACTTAAAATCAATCAAAACACTTTATTTGTAAGTTTGCTCATAGCTCTTACTGCAATAAACAAAACATAACGCTAAAAAAAGCAATCATACTCGTGTTAAAAACAGATTGTCAATTATGCGTATTCAAATACTCCTCTTGCACCATAGTTATTTTGTGCAGTGTAATATGTAGTGCTCTGCCATCTTTATTTTGTTCATAATATTGTTTGTAGACATCGTCCAATAATAGAATTCATTCAAATTTTTGTTTACGTTCTGACCGCACGACTCTTTGAATGTGCGGTAGGTACGCATCAACCACTGTTGAAATCGAAATATTCAATGGAAAAAGTGCGATTGATATGCTTTAATTTATTCTTATTTTTATTCCGGTGCTACCCTTGTTATTCTCAAAATTCAACAACACCTGCTGTGACAGTACTATTACCATCACTTACACCAACTAGTAGCAGCGATAAAGGAATAATGTTATTTTTGCGTTCTGAACTGTGATCATAACCATGTAGTAATTCCAATAATCATTGACCGTCCATTGCGTTGCGTTGATGTGAAGGATTATTTTCGATCGCTAAATAAATATACCATGACTCTATGAGCATCTCTACAAGGTTCAGGCAATCAAATTGTAATCCGTCTTTATTCTATGTTAATAAACGCGCCGACCGCGATACCAGATAGGAATGCCATTGAATTAAACTTAAAATAAATACACAAATTGCTATTTATTTTTAAACTTCACAAAGCTCAAGGTTCACCTGATGTTTTCTAGATGTTCCTGATAAAACATAATAAAACAATATTGCATTACTTCACAAGCAATGCGTTTAAATCGTGTTTGTATATCTACCAGATTTTTATTCAAACCACACCGTACAAAATCAGTTAATGCATGTACTTTGCAATTTTCTTCACATTTCTATATCTAAATACAAACGTTGATTGGATTTCTGACGATCTTCTACCGTGTATCGCTAAACCACCGATGCCTTGCTTTCAATCGGAGTGGTGCTTTTCATGCCAACCTATCCTGTCCCGTTTGAAATTCTCAATCGCCTAGCTGCAGTTGGCAATTGGCTCAACTCCCTAAGCTCATAAATATTATGATAAGGCAAATGAAATATTACCTAGTTACTGCGCCAACGCCGCCAATGTGGCACATCGCGAACCGCATTTCACGGCCTTTTCTATTTGAATAGAGCCACCGGTCGTCACAAACGCTTCGCGCACTGCCGGTAGCTCCCACATTACAAAACCCTATCCTAAGCACTGTTACATCTTCTACGACAAACTCTCATAAGAGCTAGTTCTGACACTGGTGCACAAATCGCTGCTATATATCGCTGTACGCTACTTTACAAACCATACGCACAGCAGAGGATTGAAGTGTTTCATTCATCCCGACTTTGGTAGGTTTGGTAGGTTAACGACTTTTCCCGTCCCCAAGCGGCCTCGAGCATACATTCTTGTAACGGTAAAGTGATATTTATTGGAATGAACACCCCGACGCGAAAAGCTCGCCGCTAACGGGGTGGAATGTAATGTAATGTGCGAAAAATCCTGAGCCAATATTTTCACCTCAGCTCACCCGGAAAGGGCTTCTTGCTGCATGGCGCTGTTTGTTTACCTTTTCCCATCTCTCTCAGCGAAGGTGTGCTGTGTAAGCAAAGGGTTTTTTTCGCACGGCTACAAGTTGATGAAAGATTTGTGAAAAATGGTGCGAAGAAAAGCAATCAGTAAACATCGGACCGTACAAAACCCACGAAAACTCAAATCAAAAACGGAGAAAAATCACGCCCCTATGTCTCGCAGACGGCAACATCATCCACGCTCACGGCGCCCGGCTTGACGTACGGGGTGGGAGTTATATATCCCAGCCAAAACTCGCGCGGAAACAAAAAATCAACTTTCCCTTGAGCGCCACCATGCGGGCAATACACCTTCCTGCTACAGCCGTGCGTCCACTTGTGTATGAAGGAACATTTAACCACTTTCACGCTTCAGGTCACGGTCGAAGAAATCTATTCAACGGCTCATTGCGCACCCGAATGTATGCGCGTTCGTGCTTACTGTTGAAACATGCAACTGTAAACCGAAGTGTGAGTGCAGTTTCCTTGGATGTAAAATCTATTTTTCACTCAATTTATAACTTTTTAATGATTTTACCTTCTGTGTGTTAGCGGTTTTGTTGTGTGGTTGTAAATTAATTTGAAAATATCGTACATTTCGGTGTATAAGTTTTTGAATAGATACAAATTTCAAAACAGTACGTATTTTAAATTGCCCGTCCAACTCACATTAAAATATTTACCAATTTAAACTATAAGTTTCAACTACACTTCTAGTTAACGCGCTCTATTCCGAGCACCATATTTCACCACAATTAACAGCTCAATAGGTTAGGTTAGCTTGTTTAGCTGATTTTGAAAATAAATTTTGTTAACCAACTAAACTAACTTTTTTTATATAAACAATGTACCATGTTCTGGTTTGATAAACAATTTCATTTCCCATTCCAAACCATCTTGTAAAAAGAACGTTTTGATGAGGTTGGGTCTAATTATTCCATAGCTTTCCTTGCCAAATTTTAACATGCCTGTACCTTAGCTGTGGTTGCCAATTACTTCCTCCTCAATAAACGCATGGCATCTTCATCACGAACGCATTTCTGTGACTAATAGCGATGTTTTACGCAAGGCAGCTGCGTCATGCTGCTGACAAAGAGCTTGAAATATATTAACAAATTACTCTCCATACTCTCCAAACGCAAAGTCATAAATAGCCATTATGTTCATTGCCTTTTATTATTTTATTTGTCAAGATTCGGCCAAGAGGCTATTTAACTATCTTGTTGTAAAATGTTAAACAATCTTAACGTACAGCGCACCAAATACACTCAAACTCACTGCAGCATTTTCCCTTTTTCCCAGTATTGATGGTCACACAAAATCAACTTTTCGGTGTCTGCTTCAAACTGATTGCGAGTCCCCTCGCCGGGCAGTTGAAACAGTCGAATCAAGTCGTAAAATTAACTTCAATGTCGCTAGGTGGTCATTCGCTCGTCAGTTTGAGGATGCATCCCGCTGAGCAAAGCATTCAATATCCGCTTGAAAGGGGGGGGGGGGCGTGCCGTTTCGTAAATTGAAATAAATTAAGCTGTTGAACAAATTTTCTATCCAAATAAATGGCTTATCGATCGCGGAAACTTTGTAATGCCACACTCAAGAAATCGTTTCATAAAAACACCTTTCAAAGTACATCAATTGATTTACTTTTTGATTGAAAGAGTACATGATTGATACGAGAAGACAGTAACGTAACCATTATATTTTTGTTTTACATTTAATCACTTTGTTGTAACAACATCAGCCAGTGAGGTTGAAAATCCTTTTTGTGCTGAACTGAATTTGTACAACTCTCGAAGTACAACTGGTCGTCTGTGCTGTATTCATGTATTGGACTGTTCTTTCTACAATGATTACCTACTGCTCCTACTGTGTTCGTGGAATGGTGTTTCAACTAAACGTTATGTTACAAAAAACGCTTTGGATAAATAATGCAACCCACCCAAAAGCGTGGACAAAGCAAAAAATATTTGTTTGTTTGTGCCACTCGACCTTGTGCGAGGTTAATTCGTGAACCTTCGGATGGTATCCCTAAAACACCATGCAATAAGCTAACTAACCATTCAGCAACACAAAAAATAAAGATAACTTCAGCATCCTGCCGCTTTTAAGGGAAACGAAATTGATGGCTATTTTTCCACCTACTGACTTAGAAACCACTTTCCTCACAACGTGACGGAAAGAGCAGCAAACTTCATTTGCCACTTATTAGCTAGTCGCTGTCGTTCGGTCAGCAGTGGTACGTCTCGCAATATATGAAGAGAAAACGAAAAAACCTGGTCCGCTATACGGAGACCAAGCATTGGCGGCTTCTAAGTTGTAACTTGCTCTCTTGGCATTTGCCTTTGCGTCGTCAGTTCGCTCCAAGTTTAACGATGCAGGAAGTGTTGAGTTCGTGTAGCGATAAACAAATTACGACAATCACTTTGTCCTTTGCTGACTCTCCTCACCACCGATAGTGTGTATTCCTGAGCATCAGCGTTGAAATATGTTTTCCAAGTTCTTGCGCCTTCGGGAACTCAGCTGTTCTCCTGTTTGGTTTAACTTTTGCCCACAAAAACTGTTATCGTTGGATTGCTGCTGCATCTTTCTAGCTTTGCTTGGGGATACTATCTTCTGTACAAAAGCTTCACGCTTGCGCTTAAGAATATGTGTATATCAACTAGCTGCTCTTGATGGTAAACCATGAAAATTGAAAACATTTTCTAAATGTTGCTGCTGTTAGTGATCTGCCGCCCGACTCGGGTGAAGCGATGCTTGCAAGATACACGAAACATATGGGAGGAAACGGATGATCTATGTTTGAACTATCTCAAATACTTAAAGCGGTTTATCTGCGGAGCTGTTGTGGCCATACTCTAATGCACCTAGCGAAAGTGTGCGCCAGTCTTCTTTCTCGCTTCATTACATCCAACAACTCTCTGGGTCGGCTTTTATTAATGGTCTCTCATAATTTTTAGCACTCATCTCACAGCACAAACCACTCCATTTATAACTCTGACGAACAAGATAGACATGTACACTTGCACACAAAGCCACCGTATGGGGTATGGGCATCTCAAAAGAAGATTTGTACATACTCCCTTCCTCCTTATAGCACCGTCTTTGTCCACCGTACGCACGTGTGACACTCAACCATAGCAAAGTTCTTGAAAACACACATGCGATATAAGTGGAATATTATATACATATACTAGGTACAATTTAATTTAATTAATTATCTTTGAATGCTCGTTATGATTCCTGCACAGTCTTCATCTTTTTTTGTTTAAACAACGATTTGCAGTGCACGATTCACAGTCAGTACAGTGAAGATTTGAAGCTCTTGATATATGTATGCGTCAAAGCACAGTTACATTAAATCCTGACGTCATTTGCCAATTCTCTTGAAACTGCTCTCAGAAATCAATCGAAAAGTTTTACGGGCATTTCAATCATACCAAAGCAATATTCTTTCCAGTTTCGTCTCATTCGCAGTTGCTGCTTGCAAGGACTTTTTTCATTAACCACACACCTGTGCCAGTAGCGGCCGAAGCACCGCAGAATATTCGTCAAACTTTTACGACCAGAAGTGGTAATTGAAACAGATAGCGTTCGTGAGCTTTATTTGCTCAATTGAAAATTTTCATTTTAGTATCATTGATTCATTCCCTGTTCTCAGTGATTCTTTTCGGAATATTTTGTTAGGGCGAGGTTTACGATGTAAAAGTGTTATGTATGTCTCAAATAACAACATTCTTGTCGCATATTTTAGTCAATTAGCTATCTGCATTTATCTTTGGCGGTGGTAATTACATACAATTTATCTTTAACCAATGATGCATTGTGATTTAACTTACTTTCAGAAAGCTACCTTACCGTGTAGCGGTGCAAAAATTAAGAAGCTTATTCTGACACCTACGGCACCGTTGGTCGCTAACAGAACAGCCAAACGAGTCTTAATGGCATCTTCTGTATCTGCTCGTGCTGAAGTAACTTGTATAAATCTTCAACGCTGACATTTGCCACATACCATTAGCTGTAATTTATGTACATTTGTAATTACATCCTGGCCGTTGCTGGATGAACTTCTACACTGTTCGGTTAGCTTGACCATGAAAAATATCCGCTCTACGGCGATTATTCTAAAAGCACGTCGTACTACTCTAGCACTCATGGTCACTTGGAGAAAATCTAGGTAGACAGAAAAGATGAAAGGATTTCCTGTCGGATAGAACAATAATTTAGAATTTCATTTCGAATTTCCGTTTAGATATGCAATACGTGCGCTCTAGCTTTACAATCGATTGGCAGATTTATTTTATTCAAATCATCATAAACCATCAACAAAATCATCTTCATCCCTGCCTCACCTTTTAAACGCCATGTATGCTCATACATGCCGGGGAAAACAGAAGAAATCAATTTCATCGTCCTCTTAGCGGCCCCTTTGGCACCTCAACGCACCTGTCAAACGAACTCAATTTAAGACTTTGTTTACTTTCGAAACTCGCCGTGTTTACCTTTGCATTGAAGCAATAATTTCCATTAACGAGCAAGATTAAATCAAGTGAGCAGCCTCCAAACAACACTCCATCCCAAAAGTGATTTTGAGAGAGCGGATCAATGATGAACGACAAACTCGGATTAGACGTTGCACACAGAAGCACAGTAAAATGATAATGCGTTCCAGTGTTTACCTAGCAAAGATAGTTGAGCTATTTTCGCACGCAAACTAAACGTGACTCTAAGAACAGCGACGGTGATTAAGTGTACCTTAACCTTCCTAATAGACAATGTAATAGTTGAAACATGTTTAATTGATTATTTGATAGCTGCTCTGCACATTTCCTACTACAGCGCACGTTTCCTCGAGCTGCTACTGAACTTTGGATGAGGGGCGTTTTTTATTTATTCTATTACTTCATTTCTTGAATAACTCTTCATCTGTTCTATTAAACATAAATAACACCACATGGAAGCCTTTTTGTACCTTTTTGTAGACTTTCAATTCAAAGTTAACGGTTCTCTCAATTGAAAATTATACTACAATGATCGAACAGCCTTTAAAGGCAGATTGGCTCCATGCGATGTTCAAGAATTCCAGTTGGTGACATCTTGTGTGAATATTTATAGGTCAATTTGTATAAATTAGCAATAAAAATCCAGACTAGAAATTGATTCACTCGAATTACGGACCACACCGTTGCCGGGTTCAACAACCAATAGTACAACTGGTTTGCCCTTTTCTGGGGAATTTCACGCTTATAATCGTTAAGACAGTATTATCTCTTTAGTTATGACCTGAATCCTGCTGTCCTGCTCCTGCTCCATATACAGCTATTTCATAGTGTGGAAAATATTCAATGTTCAGAATACATTATTATTGGATTTGAATAACTTTACTAAAAACGATTGGCACAGTGAGCTTTGTTAATATTCTGTTGAATTTATTTTAAAGCGTTTTTTTCTGTTTATGTCCAACGCATTTGGTAACCATACATCTTAAAACGCTTTAGTAAATCATGTAATGGTATTGAATAATTCGTTTGGTTAAGGTTGATTCCAGTCTTGAGCATAAAGATTGCTTGAGTACAATCATTTATTCTACTTAAAATAGCACTAAATGGCACTTCAACGTTCTTAGGAAACCACTAAACCTCTAATCGAAACACAAACTCTCCTCACTCGGTCGTAATTTGCCACTATTGAGGGTTTCCTCAAAGTTGACCCTACACATCACATGAACCGTCCGTATCTAACCTTCGTCACTTTTCCCGTTTTCTCTACCTTTTTTTACAGACCGTTTCGGTGACAGTTTCGGTACTAACGCTAACGTTTATTTCGATCGATCGATGGTATGCGATATGTTTTCCCCTTCGCTACAAGCCTAGACCCGAACGTGCCTGGCGCTCAATTGCCCTCATTTGGCTCATTGGCTTCCTGTCGGGTAAGTTGTCAGGCCCACTAAAACTCATCCTAACTCGTCCGTTACTCGTCAACATTGTTGCCCATCACAGTTCATCATATCGCATCATCAGATTTCCTGCGGTGTATATCAATTGACATATCAAAATATTTATGATTAATTATCATCTCGTTTACACGGCGATTTTTTGTGTTCCTCTTGCTTTTCGACAGTTTAGCAGTAAAATTAATAAGTCAACGTTTTGTTGGTTTCACACAAAAAAGACACATGTGTACTTTTTTTGTGTAAAAAAAATCAATTTTTCTACCAACGATAGCTCGATTTCATAGAAGTGTAGAAACAGTTACGAAATAGCCTGCTCTTGGCATTAAAGGGTGCCACCAAAATAGCACTCGACGTTACACAAACTCAACCGAGGTTTCTTTGGAGGGTCAAACAAAAACGCTTGATACAATATGAAAAAAACTCAGCCCTTGCAAATGGCTCGAAATGAAATATTTTGCAGTTACGTCAACCATTTAAACATCGTGCGGTTCTTAAACCACACGAAGCAACTGCTGAAATGTGCATGAAGCAGCTACAAAAGGAAGCAAAATTAACATTCCAATTTTAACGAAACCTCCCATTGCTCCTACGCGTTCCCTCATCTAACATGATGATGCCTTTAATCTAATACACCATCTGCTGCACAATGGTGGGGAGCGAGTTTGAGCAAAGCTCGATTTTAAGTACCACTCCTTGCAGGCTGTAGCATGTAGTCGCTTGGACTAACCTCAACAGCAAATATACAGCCGCCGTGATGGTTTTACCCTAGATCATTCGATTTTATAACTCTGTTATCACACTGAAATACCGTTGAAGACCTACAAATAATGGTTGTCGGTTGCCGGAATGGTTGATGCGACAAATTTAATCAATTGATTAATGTTACCTCAAAACATTTCGTTCGTAATAACCTAAATAGCATACAGGAAAATGGTCGAATGTTTGTAAAATTCCAGATAACTGCCAAAGCAATGTATAGGAACAGAATCCTCTAGATAGGGGAAAAAAGGAAATACAGGAGACCCTCGACATACGACTCATGCGACGATTCACAGATACAACGATTTGGATTTTGTCAGTTTATAAGTGTCAGTTGGCTTGAGTTATATTTTTATTTTTCCGCTGTTACATACACATAGCGGTCAAGGTCACTAAACACATTTATCTAGTTCAAATTTGAATGTTTATATCGCGTCAACAATTTTTGCAGTTAAAATAATACTATACTTTCACGGTGTACTAGTTGTTGACTTTTTAACTTCGGTTCTTCTTTTATTTGGCGTAACGTGCTACGTGGCCATGCCAGCCTGTACACAGGCTTTCGAGACTTATTCAGTACCACGTAGCCGAATAGTTAGTCTTTGCTACGGAGGGACGGACCATTCTCGGATTATACCCACAACGGGCATATTATTAAGTCGTGCGTTTTGACGACTATACCAAGGGACCGCCCCTAATTTCGGTTATAAACTATGTTCAGGTTGTCCCCGAGTCGACCAACAAGAAATCGCGTAACTCGAATTTCTGCGTACGTCGCCAAAATATAGCTAATGTTTGTATAATTTTGCATTTAATGGGTGGTTTTAGCCACTATATTAATTATTTGACTCAATATTTCAATTCTCAACCATTTTGCAATTTTGTTAAAACTTGATCAGAAGGGAAATTATTTTACATTTGACAATAGATGTGTCAAATCAGTACAAATTGCCTAAGGAATGGTCAAATTTAGAAAACTGCGTATCCTCGAATCCTCTTATAAGAGGTACCGCGTATCTCGGGGACCACCTGTATAGACAGATATTTGACAATTTGACAGGATGGAAACAATTTATTTTGGGAATCAATTCCTGACTTTCTTTGTATGTAATTATATTCTTTTTTGGTGGCCCTCTTACATGAATTTGAAGAAATCGTTATTTAAATTCAAATGTACGATTTTACTAAAATTACCAACATACTGTAAAATACTTGAAAACGAGTGCGAAATGTTAAGCTTCGATTTCAATGCAGCTCTTTCGTTTGCAGTTTTTTTTTGTCATATTAAAGCACATTCTATGCAATTTTTATTAAAAATACTCTCTGCTCTTTCACCCTCCCTTGCTGCTGGCTGCATTGCGTCATGATGATTCCTGCGCAGATCTCCCCGAATTCCTGGTCCTGACAACGAGACGCAAGAAGCTACGCTTTGACATCAAACTTTTCACCCAATGTGTTGCAACGTGGGACAACGAAACGGAGAAAACTTTCTACATCGTCAAGTTTGTGCTACTGTACACGTGAGTACGAGCCCTGATACTAAAGTTGGTACATCATAAGCTTTAATTCCATCTACCAGATCTTTTCTCCTCATTTTAAGCTTTTGTCTTTTAATGCTCTTTGTGGAATTTACTTGGGCTACAAAAATTGGTTTAAACCAAACCTTAATTAAAAAAAGCTTTTCCACACAGTCGCTAATGCTAGAGTGATTCATGTTTTAAGTTATATACAATATGTTACATAAATGTGTCAAGAGTCACGTTTTTACCTTTTTTTGTTCTTTCTTTACCACACACTTACTGTTAATGATATTGAGTGTCAGATAAGTTTGAATTATCATGCGTGTCATTATCACCATACTCTCTTTCCTATCACAATCACTGCAAAGGACATTTCAGCCCAAATCACCTGTACATCAACATTGAACTTGGTTTATTTTGACATGATGACAGATAAAACAACACCTACTCATGTGACTTTTTGTGTTTTTCTACGCAAGCGAAACGAACAGCCCAAAATCACGGCTTTACGTGCAAACACAAAGTTCTATCATTCATTGAACAACCCGTAATCAAACAGCAGTCTACTTTGATATCGCTTGATCACAATTGCGTGAAGCATTCTTCCACCCCCTACTCCCTCCCACACACACACACACACACGCACACATACAGCGCTGGTATACTTTGTGTTGTAGTAATGTGACTTGTGTAATATTTATCGTTCATATTTGTTACACACACTTTGCGCCAACTATCGAATACCAATCGATGGGCTTTCGCTTCTGATATAACAAATCGAAAGCAATCTTACGATCTCGCCCTTCTACGCCCGCCCACACAAGAGCAGGGTGTGTGTGTGTGTGTGGGTCCTTTTCTGAGGTTTGGAACGAATCGCTATAATCAGCTTAGAGGCCGGCTTCGGAGCACATAGCCCCGGCTTGTTCCCATCTGTTTCAACCTGCTCGACGATGGCACATGACATTAGGTTCCGTCCCTTGCCAGAAGGCTCGATTTGTGTGACGGTATGAAAGATATCTTTTTCACATTCGATCCAGTACAACCGGCACCTTGTCGCTTCCGGCACTGGTAGCGTAGGGAGTGCAAAGGAGCAGAAGCAGTTTGACTTTTGTTTGGCAAAAAGTGTCCCACTGGCAAACAGCTCCTTCATCACCGAACGGGGTGGGCGTACAGGGTAATCCTCGCAGCGCGGGTAGAGTGAATTAAAGACGATTCGGAAGTGGTGGTCGCTTACCGGAAAACGATAAGACACTGCGCTGCCCGGGAGCATTACAAAGAGAAAGAGAGAAAGAGAGAGCAAGAAGGACGAAGGGACAGGCGGATGGCAATTCGGGCAACATACGGCCACGCAATGCGAATAAGATTTCACCAAATGATAAGCCGGTTCTCTCTAGTTCACTGACATTAACGCCATGGCATCCCTCCGGCCCTAGACCGTAGATTGCGGTGACTTCCCGTACACAAAAACGATTATTTCTCACGCATACACAACCCGAACGCCGCTCTCCCACGCATCCGCTGCTATCGCCCATTCAATGATGACAACAAATCTCTGCTATTCCACATTCCACCAACAAAACTCAAAGCGTTCAAAGCGCTGTGCATTGTTTCTGTACGCCACAGTGCAGGGAGGTGGATATTGGATGCGAATATTCCCGCCAACTTGAGAATTCTATTGACATTCTTCACAGCGTACGCGGAATATAAGCGTTCGTTAAAGTGCGATCGGTGCGATGCTTCTGGTATGCCGTTCTCCAAAAATTCGAAACCATCGCCAACAATTCTTAACCACGAGCCTGATAATCCATGGTTACACATTTGCTAAGAAAACCCGGTCCCATTGCTCCAAATGGCCTCGGTAGAATTTTAGGGGGTAGAACCATTTTTATTTGCCATCGGATTACGTGTGTGCACTGAAAAGGGTCCCAGCGACACACAAGACACAATTTCCATCGCATTTCAACCGACGAGCGAGCTACTTGTTGCGGTTTTACTTGCCGCGCTTCGATAAGAGAATCGGCTAGATGAATAGATACTGCATAACTGTGTAACATTTTCGAACATTTTTGCGGATTTTCATGCAAAAATGCGAAAATCACCGCTCATTGGGATGGGGGAAAGGAATTTTGTAACACAGTAGGTTGTCGTTTGCATCTTTCGTCTGTACTGCACGTGCTTTAGTGTATGGATTCACCCCAAGCCAGGCGATTCGCGTAGCTTAAACGGAACATCAATACATTATCCCTTTAGCCGACCGACTTTATCGTGCCAACATACTACAAAGACCACTGTTTGTGCGATCGAAAGGATAAAGAAATCGAAACACGAAACATCGTCATCATCTCCTGAAAACGTGCCCGTCATAACCTCCTGCTGGCCCGAAAAGCTGCACTATATAAACACTACCAACCAACCCCCTTGCCATATCCAATAATCATTATCACCATTGTTTATTGTTTTCATTTCACGTGACAGCGGCTAGAGCTCGTTCTGGTTACTACACCAGTCTGGCAAATGTAATATCGTGGGGCTTTCGTTTAATTTTTCCTCTCCCCCTCCCATACGCTCCACCGAAACGGAGCGGACAAGTGTCGATGTCTACTTTAGCCCTTCGTTTGCCCACATTATTCGACTAAATGTATGATTCTCTTTCTTTCTTTCTCGAAACAGGCTCCCGCTACTATTCATGACCGTAGCCTATTTCCAAATCGTTCGCGTACTGTGGCGCTCGGACACTATACCCGGCCATCGGGAATCCCGCAATCAGCCATGTGGCAGTAAGTATTCTGTAAGGCTGCTGCCGCTGCTGCTAATTTCCAGTTCCGCAGGTCTGCCGTTTCGGTCGCCGTAGCACCATCCCTCCGTACTAGTTTCCTTTAACCACCAAACCAAATCATTTAACAAGCAGGAATCTACTGCGAATCTCTGAAAAGCTGATTCACGAAAATGTATCCCTAAGCGGGAAACATCATCCCTCCCCGCGGACGAACCAATATCACCTTGCCGCACCTTTTGCGCCTCCACCTAGGGGCGTTTCCACCACAGCGTTGCCATCATTCAGAGCTGCCAGACAGTCTTTCAGGGTTCGCCGGTATTACACACACACGCACACACACATATATCGCATACGCAATATTTAGCTTGATCCCGCGTGTGTGCTATGTTTGTTTTATCGGCACGCATTCCGCTTTCTTTTTTTTACTTTCGTTTTGCGTAAACCATTCATCGACATCCTTTTATCCGACAGTTCACAGTACCAGGACGACACTCAATTGCGTGGGGAATACAAGCACTATGGGGCAGCTGCGTGCGCGCCGGAAAGCGGCGAAAATGTTAGTGGCAGTGGTGATCATGTTTGCCGGCTGCTATTTTCCTGTCCACATGCTAAACGTCGCAAGGTAAACATTGTGTGCGAAATGTTTTTTTTTTTTTTTTGTTTGCGCCACGATCTAGTTTTGCACCATTTATGCGTAGCGTAAAGATTCTGTTTATCACTTATCTTGCTAAATTATTAACTATTATTATCTCAGTACAACGCAAGTTTAATTTGATTGAAAAAAGATATAAAACGATACACAATTAGACTTTCTGTTACTAATTATTAAAACTTCTATATTTTTTATTACGAAATATTGACTGATTGATAACATTACTGATCGTACGCTCTCGTGAAGGTTGTATTTCTGCACTAGAGGTGTGCCAAATGAACCAGAACCGTTTTACAAGAATAGAACGCTTTGGTAATTTTGATAAATCGAAATAAAATAAAAATCAACATAGTGACTTAATGCATTCTTTAATATTAAAAAAAATCAACAGAAAAAATCATTTACATGCAAAACAAGAAACGGTCAATTTTAAACTGCGCAATGCGTTCTAGTGTCAAATGATTGATTCTCAATATTGGCTTGTTGTTGAGGCTACCAGGTCACCCGATCTGTAGTTCTACCGATTTACGAATAGTATACCGCTTCACAGACTCTACAGGTATTGCTATTTGTAAAAGAACGAAATGAACCGAAATCACGTTCACATTCATTGTAATGAACGACTCGGTTCGCATAAAAGAACCGAAATGCCCACCTCTATTCTGCACTCCTGTTATATTGAAATCGTTTCTTTCTTGCTCGCATACTATGGACGCAGAGGCGCTCAGGTCGATGTCGTGTATACGGACCTACAAGCGGAGTTTGATAGAGTGGATCATCGATAGATAGGCCTATAGACTACAGGCTCATAGTTCATACCTTCTTGGCCGTACATATCGAGTCAAAATAAGCATAAAGTTTCATCACTAATCAGTTGTCACTCCGGAGTACCACAGGGAAGCAACCTAATCCCCTTGCTATTTTCCTTTTTTATTAACAATAGGGCAAATTGAAACTATGCAACGTA
Source organism: Anopheles gambiae (assembly GCF_943734735.2). Classification (NCBI taxonomy): domain Eukaryota; kingdom Metazoa; phylum Arthropoda; class Insecta; order Diptera; family Culicidae; genus Anopheles; species Anopheles gambiae. Next base: position 67,125,100 of record NC_064601.1, on the reverse strand, counting down.
GATTTACTAGAGTCGCGGTTCGTTGCCTCCCTTGGCGAGGAAATTTTAATATGCCTGTGACTACCGCCAAGCGGTGTTTTTTGCTTGGGCTGCAATCTCTGAAACATCGCTGAAAAGTTGCACAAAATGTGTTTGAGGCCAGGTTGTTGAGACATGAGATTGACACGCCTGATTTGCATAAAAAAAATATTCCCATTTACGCACCAGCTAGAACTCATAGACAATGTACATATGCACTATAAGTATAGGAGAACCTTAGCCTCATACAATGACTCTCTATTGACAATATGTAAACAATTCAATTGTCATTTCAAAACATTTATTTGTAGTCAAAGCTTTAAAATAATGGTTTTAGAATCGTACGCACTCCGACCTATGTAAGATTAGGTTTATCACATAGAATTAATTGGCAAGGGCCATAGTCTATGTAGTACCAGGCCGATGAATTGTCGTAATAAATAAATAAATAAATAAATAAATAATCTTTTCTATATTTCTTCCCCGTCTCTTTAGGTATACTGTCGATATTGGACAAAGTGATATAGTGGCTGTGCTATCTTTATTTTCTCACTGGCTCTGCTACGCCAACAGCGCCGTTAACCCTGTGATCTACAACTTCATGAGCGGTAGGTATCTGGTACTGGGACCCTTCACGATTCTAGTCAGCTTTTTGTATGGAGTTTGACAGTTTTAGGCTGAAATGATGTAAACACTCCATACAAAACCGCACATAAAACTACCCTGCAATTTTCAGTCTAAATTATTCTAACCTCAAAGCAAGAATTAAATTCGAGTACCTGCCCAAAAAATGGCAAAACAAGGTGGTGTTTACATTTATTCCAACGTGCATTAAATAGATCTGGTGATGGAATCCAGAATCAAAGTGTATGTAGTCCAGGTAGTCGCATAGCATGTTTTTTATAACCAAATTTGAATATCAGTTTTTGACAGGATGTGTGAAAACTTTTGTTCAAACAAGCTTTCTGGAGGCTTGACGAATACACAAAACACAACGCTTGAAATCTTCATTCAGAAACAGAAGCGATACAAATTAGCCTTCTAAATTCATACACCTTGGGATAAGCCCATCTTTATATTATACCCACTTAGATAGCTGCTCGAAAACTGCTATACAATGCAAACAGCTGACAGGCTGAAATTTCAGCCTACGAACTTAAAACGGAAAGGGCACCACTATCAGTCATCAGTGAATCAGTCTGTTCCCGAGTTACGCGGTTTTCGACTTACGCGGATTCGGAGATACGTGGTTTTCTAAATTTGACAGATCAAATGTCGAATCAGTACAATTTGTTTCAAGAATTGTTCACTGCAGTATAAAGTAAGTAACTAAATTGAATACAAATTCCGAGTAACAAAGTGTATTTTGGTCGAAAACTGCGAAATTCGACTTACGCGGATATTCGAGTTACGCGGATTTCTCGGGATCGCACAAACCGCGTTACTCGGGAACAGACTGTACATTCGTTTCATTCCATGCATTTAAAAGTTGCTCGCTGTAAACCTATTAACAAACGAGTATGCTTAACACATTTGTTAAATTTGTAGTTTCCTTTAACTATAAAATGCTGAAGACTCTTAGCCTAGGAATTATAAACTTATGAAATTTATGTTTAGCAGTAATGCTGTGTAGATCTTACAGGGTTTCCGCGATTTATTGGTCAGTTCAAATTTTTTGGAACGTTCCCACGATTTTTTTATCGTATCCCATAGATTTTTGGTACGTTCCCATAATTTACTGGTATTTTCTGATTGGATATCAATACAATTGGACTAAAAAATTCTGGAAAACGGCCAAAACTCGTGGGAACGCACCAAAAAAATATGGGAACCCACCAAAAATTTATGGGAACCAACCAATAAATCGTGGGAAACCCTGTAAAGTATTTTTGTGATTATGATTATTATTTATGATAATTACATAGATTGTTCTTAACTATAGCATGAAAATTACTTGAATTCTTCCTATATTACTTTAAGTCAACGCTGTTCGCCTCTACTTGTTGAAACCAATACATCTCCGACGGGAGCTATCGGCGATCCTGGATATTTTTGCCAATCTCGAATCAATGCTAAGTGCTAAGTACTTTTACTTCTACCATTTATTCACTGCAATTAATGTGTGGGTAAGATAGGTATGCAAACTTGGCGTCATTTGGATCGAATTGATGTGTGTTCCTAACTGCTCAGGGATGATGTATGTAACTAAAGCAGAGATGAAAATTTGTATGTGTGTGTGTTTTTTTTCCTAACAGCTTAACAACTCGCTACAATCGATATCATTATCCCAAGAGCGTTTTGTGACAGGGTTTTGTCAAGCGTTTATCGTTTCGGTAAAACGTACATTTATTTTATTCATAGCCCGTAGGATACCTGCAAACAGCTGGTGCAACATGTTCATCCAGTGCGAAGAATGTCAGGCAAAAATCAAAGCAAAAAATCCAGAACACAAGTGAAACAATATTCTGTCAGCGACATCATGGTCCCATGTTTACACACTTCGTTAGACAATATGGTATGGACATATGCAGCACGATCGACTGCGCTGCCTTGCTGCCAATGCAAAAAGGGCGCAAAATCAATTATGTATGTACGCCCCGGCAAGGAACTAACGGCAAAGGGTTGCACGGGTGGAAGCCATTTCATCTACACTTCTCGCGTTGACGTGCGCGGGCTATACATCGCGTGACACGATTAACTTTTGATCCTTCCCCATCCATGGCAATAGGCATCCAAGTTTTCATCGTTTAATGAAATGCGCTGCTAGCGCATGAACGTTCCACCACACAGGTCATTTTTTGTTCGCTAGCGTTTCTCTCACTTCAATCGCTAGCGTAGATTATTTGCTTGAAGTGAGCAACATTTTAATTGAAACAGCCAAACATTGTGCCAACGTATGCATGTACTAAGCGACAGCAATAATTTAAATCGCGTGTAGAATCGTTCAATCAAATCGACACCTTCACCATCGGCGAGTGCTATAACGGCGTCACATACCTAACTTATCGGCACCCGCAGCCTTTGTGCCGGTTAAGCAGCTCATTTATCCGTGTTGTTTTCCAACGAACGGCTCTTATGGCGCTATTGCATTTGGTAGATAGAATTGGAATCGTTTTATCAAAGTGCGTTTTATAGAAGTTACCATGGCTTAACAAATGAATTTGGATTGCCCTATGTAGCCCTATGCCCTATGTACAGAATGTACCAAGAGGAATTTAACTGTCAGAATATTGAACCAAAAGCAAACAAAAGCCCATATTCATTGAAATTTAGAACAAATACAGATACAGTCTGTCCAAAAAGTATTCGTCTAGCTGAATATTTTACAAAAAAAGTCCAATTATGGTCGCAATAGGCATGGGGCGGAAAAAGTAATGAAGAGGTTTGATGAAGAGACGATCAATACACACGAATTGCTAAAAACTAACAATTAAAATGGTGCAATAGCAACCAAAACACATAAAAAACTAAAAAAAAAGCTGTTTGATGGGTGCGCAAAAAGTATTCGTCTATCTAGCTTTTTAATCAATTACGCTGGCCAAGCAGTACGTTAGACGTGACTAAATTTATTATTCTCATTCAGCTAGTTACTTCTATTTAAACTAATGCATTTTTGTTGTTTCAATTGCACTTCAAGTGGTCAGAGAGGCACTAAAGGCGGGGGAATTCAATGAATGGAGCATGATGGCGAAAATCGTATTTTAATCCTATGCATAACCTATCCTACCCATTTTTGAAGGTTACAAAATGTGTGGGAGGCCTCGTTCCTTCATTTGATCAGTGTTTGGCCAGTTTTCTGACACTAAATGTGTAACAAACTGCCATGTAAGCAGCCATCCTTGACGGGTAATCTAACAAAAGAAACAGTTTTAATGCCCAAAAATCAAATATTACCAAGGAATCAGTGCATTTTATAATGGCCAATAAAAACAATAAAAACAATCTAGAGCAAAAGGTGCATTTGAGAGAGTTCGTGAGAATAATGCTCGCTAAATTCGGCGATGTAACGAGCATTACATTTTCATTGCCAAAATAAGGCGAATTCAACAAAAATGTGTATTAATACGTGTATTAAACGTATTTCCCTGCGTGTTGTTGTATTTTTAAGAGGGAAGAATTCGAATGTAGCAAATTTGGCTGGAAGCGATTTTGACACCCAAATTTCAAATCTATCTACAAAATGTAATAGCACTATTACTCTTAAAATAAGCTTTTAACTACTTATATAAAATGATCATTATGATAAGTAAAGCTGTTTTAGTTTTTCTTATACAAACAATTGCTCTCATTTATACGCATACTTATTCTTTTAAGGCCGGGCTACATTGATCGTACTCGCTAGTGTAATTTAGATTTTCACTAGCGCATCTGACGGCGGCTGACCGAAACATTTTGCCAAACAATTTGGAGCCGCTTCAGAAAATAAGTTATTTTTCCATGTTTTTAACTTTAACCGGACTGAAAAAGCTTTGTAATTGATAGATAAATATGTTGTGCAAGTATTTCAGCAGTTTTCGCATCAAAAACGGTGAAAAAACTAATTAATTTTGAGATCCAACAAGACCATTCCCCCGACGACTAAAAAAAGCTTCCACCACCCACCGCCAGATGCGCTAGTGAAAATCAAAATTACACTTGCGAGTACGATCAATGTAGCCCGGCCTTTATTGTCCAAAAACAGTGCATTAGAACGAACAACGCTTAATTTCCCCCCCTAAAAATAGCTAATTATTAAGCGACACTCCTGAGGCAGGCCAAGACCGTAAAGCGATTGTAGCGCCGGATAAGTAATAATAGGCTAGCTATTTTTGCTACCAAAATGCACTTCGGCCAATTTCAATTTCTAGACCCCTTTGTTCGTTTATTCGCCTAACTTTTTATCCGGCTGTCCGTATATCCGTGCTATTGGGAAATTACAGTTCAATACAAATGTGACCCGTTAGAACCTTTTACAGCATATTTTATTTATTTTATTTTATTTTGAGTATGGCGGCTTTTTACTAGCCATATTGTTAACACTTCTTGTGCTAACGGTACAGCATATTGTCATAACAAAAAAGACACCAAATTCATGCCAAATTTTCAATATTTTCATCTTACAAACATACAATTCATGAAACTGGGAATGTTTTTCCGAAACATTGAAACAGAGTAACTTAGAAAAAAAATTAACAAGTTGTGTCACAAAACATACTTGGTCCCATTACACGTGTAACACGATGGGTGTAACTCATCCCGAGAGGCCCGAATAAACGGCGGTCCATGCTTTCTTTAACCGTTATACAATTTTCTCGAAATGAATATTATAGCTCCAACCATGGTCCGTGATTTCTATTTCTATTGTTTGCTCCTTTTTTTGCAGGAAAATTTCGCCGTGAGTTTAAAAATGCACTCGAAAAGTGCCGCTGCCTAAGAAGCTCCCACGCCTATGGTGGACGTGTCGGGGGTTATGATGACCGTTCGCTCTGCCACACCGCCACACGGTTAAACGTCAGCCCCAGCACCAGAAGCAATTATCATTTGGCCAGTGTAAGAGATGCCAGGTTTAAGGTTATTTCAAACTTCTTTTCCTCTCGTGCTTACTGTTCCGTTGTGCCATGCTTACTGTTACCTAACTGTTGTGTTCCCTCACCCCGTTCCGCCAAACTGTAGCACGGGCACGATCAAAACCAAAGATTTATAGTGCGTTAATATTTCCTTTTAATGTGTCTACCCTTTTCCCCCCATGTACCCCCATTGGCCGTTGCCGTGTACTCACAATGAACAGCAACACACGCAGCAAACGTCATTCAATGGCAGCCGCCATCAGCACGGCCGTAACAGCATCAATCATCCCGGCAGTCTGCAGCCACAAATCTCGCCAATCTCGGTCGAGGAGCGACTGGCGCTCACCAAAAGCTTGGACGGTGAAACCCTTCAGCTGACAAATCGCAAAAACTCTTCCACCCTCACCGGAAGCAGTAACGGTAGCGGCCTAGGAAATGGCAATGGAAACGGTGCCGGCAACGGTAGCCCATCTATGCTACACCAACACCAGCAAGGTAACCTGCACAGCCACCACAGTGAACAGCACAAGGACCAAACGCTAGCGGAGGACGCGACCATCACTCTGCAGGAACAATCTGTCACTGCTCCAACGACCATGCTAATGATTGTAAATAAATCGAGCAATTGTAAAATTGGTGGCACTTGACAGGCAAAGCTGCACGTTTCCTGGCGGAAGCCTCGTCCGGACCAGAAACCCTGGACGCAGTTGCAGTAGGAACCGAATCATGTTTTATGTATATTTTTTTATTTATTTTCAATCCGCCCCTTACCGGAAACGACCTGCACGACCACACTTAGCTAATCGTGCTCGAACTGCGCACCGATAGATAGTATTCCAAAGCTGTAAGGTACATGATGAGTTGAGCAGTAAATATAGATTAAGTAAGCAGGAGGGTATATCTTATGAAGGATGTTCAGTGGACGCATGTATTCGCTGGTCCATCCACAAATGAATGTATTATTAATGTACGTCATGTCGCGAGACGGCGCGATACGGGAACGAACCCGATAAAGCAGCGTAACGAAACCACTAAAGCCGAAACCATTAATTAAAACTACTTGTTGGAGTATCATCTACGGTCGGGGATTTCGAAGAATAACCAACCATCCGGCGAATGAATTGTGGCTGAATCCTAGCAAATTATGAATTACGTCGATTCTCCCGAAAATAAAGCCACCATTCAACACAAACACATCGTGTCGGTCACAACGGTCACTTTTAGTGAAGTGCTTGCGACAACATAGTAAAACAGAGAGATATGCAGCGATTAAGCATTTTGCACATCCATCGGAGTGGTGGCACTCGAACAACGTAGTTGCAGGCTTCGCCGACCGGTGCATCACAATCGATACAACACGGACTTCAAACGAGTCGTAGTCATGTACTTCCAAATCGATTGTGATGCTCTGCGCAGCCTGTTATCATATGCACCACGATGCACATGTGTGTTACAGGCTGCCCAAAGGATTCGCTGCTGCAGTAGTTGAGCAGTTTATCTCTCGCGGGCAAAAGGATAAACTGAACAACTACTGTGCATCGATCGCTGTACGACTCGGGTTCGTTCCAATTAATTGCAAAGCTATGTGTACTTTTATTCTACTGGAAGGTTGAGGGTCTAATGTAAAGATGGAAACAAACAAAAAGAGGGAACCATTAACACTACGATAAAGAAAGACTTTTTTGTATTGTAAATATTGTTATAGCTACACACATTCGTCTAACGATACTTTCTGTATAAAACGATGCTCCAACTAATGCAAAGAAGTCAATAAAACTTACGCGACCCCATACAATTGTGTGTCTTAGTTTTATCGCCAGATGACAATTCGATTGCATCGATTGGTGGTCGCATGTGCCTCACGTGCTTCTCCTCAATTTTAAAATTGTACCACCGCATGGTTACAGTTAGCAGAATCTAGTGAATGTTAGGCCGCAAATACATGACGCGCGTTTTCCGCTTCGTGTATTTCAGGCCTTATATGTATTGTTATATTACATTGTATTGTTAATAATAACGTCATTTGGCCAATCCCCCGCAATATCACAAAATTTATGTTCAATTCTTCGCGATATAACAAAGAACACAGCAATTTTGGAGGGATTTCACTGCACCAATTGGTAACATTAAATTGGTCGACCGAAAAATAAGCGAGGTACGAGGTGTTATGGTGCGTTATGTTTAATCTCTAAACCAAGTGCCACAAATTCACTAAACGACCCCTAAACGGGGTCTAAACGGCTCAAGCTCTCAACCTAAAATGTATCTAAAAAAATTTCATTTAGCAGACGGTAAACGACTAATGCATTATGCAAAAAGGCAAAAAAAAGCTGGTGGCACTGTCTGTTGATGAGATTGCCATACAGTGAATAGCCACAGTTGATACTCACGTATTTGACCACACGACCAGTCTTAGGCGTCATCCATCAATTATGTAACGCTGATAGGGGGGGGGGGTCTTCAAACGTTACGATTTGTTACATGGGAGAGAGGAGGAGTTTATCTTTTGTTACGTAATGCAAAATAAAATGTTTGAATTTTTATTTTTTTAGAATAACATACTTACTTACTTATCCGGCGCTACAACCGCTATGCGGTCTTGGCCTGCCTCAGGAGTGTCCGAAACCGCTCACGGTCTCGCGCCTTCGTCTGCCAGTCCGTTATCCCGGCCTTAATGGCGGACGCCTCCACGCCATCTTGCCACCTCAATTTGGGCCTACCACGCCTCCTCTGTCCTTGTGGACGGCCTAGGTTCTCTGCCGCCTGCTCAATACCTTGGTAGGCTTCTGCTACATAGGAGAGCCGCAGACCAATGATGTCTATATCATCAGCGTATGCCAGGATCTGGGTTGACTTATAGAAGATGGTTCCCGTAGTCTCCACCCTCGAGTCGCGGATGGCCCTCTCTAGCGCCAAGTTGAATAGGAGACAGGCAAGCCCGTCCCTCTGGCGCAGACCCTTGGTGGTAGCAAAAGGTCCTGAGAGTTTTCCATCCACCCTCACCTGGCATGTGACGTTGGTCATAGTCATTCTAACTAGCCTTATCAGTTTGGCCGGGATTCCAAATGAGCTCATAGCGTCGTACAGTTTTACCCTGGCTATGCTATCGTATGCGGCTTTGAAGTCTATGAAGAGATGGTATGTGTCTTTTCTGTATTCAGCCATCTTCTCCAAGATCTGCCGCATGGTGAAGATCTGATCAGTGGCTGATTTTCCGTTTCGGAATCCTCTTTGATAGTTTCCTACTATCTCTTCGACGTGCGGGACAAGGCGATCCTGAAGGATCGGGGAGAGTATTTTATAGGCGGTATTCAACACCGTAATACCCCTGTAGTTGTTGCAGTCCAACCTATCTCCCTTCTTGTATATGGGGTAGATGATGCCGAGATTCCAATCACAAGGCATCGATGCGCTATCCCACACCTCAGTAACAATTTGATGAATCTCGTTTTCTAGTCGTGCACCTCCATTCTTGACCAGTTCAGCTGCAATTCCGTCGGTTCCGGGTGCCTTGTTATTTTTCAGCCGACGGATAGCCTTTCGTGTTTCTTCTATGCTAGGTGGCAGTAGCATGACACTATCTGCTAGTGGCGCTTCATGCTGTTCGCTAAACTGGTCATTGAGTAATTCATCAAAGTACTGAGCCCACCGCGAGAGGACCTCTGGCTGGTTACTGACCAGATCTCCGTCCTTGTTGCGACAGCAGGTTACCTTAGGTACAACGTTGTTTCGGTGACCTGCTATCGCTTGGTAAAACTTTCGTGTTGGTCCGTACGCCTCTCTGGTTTGCTCGAGTTCCCGCATGTTTTGCTCTTCCAAAGCATGCTTCTTGGAGCGGTGAACTCGTTTCTCTTCGCGTCTAAGCCGTGAATATTCCTCTGCGCATGCCCGCGTTCTATGCCGTTGCTGCATTGCTCGGTATGCAGTATTCTTACGTTCGGTCACTTGTCTGCATTCATCGTCGAACCAGCCAGATTTGGTGTTGCCACCAACGTGGTGGGAGTATATTTCTTGCACAGTTTATTATTTTTGTTTTTAGAGCGTTCCACCACTCGCTCGTAGTTTCATATCTGTTTTCTGGTAGTAGAGACTCGTCTAAAGCGGCTTTGAATTCCTGTTGGACAGTAATGTCCCTTAGAGAGTCCGTGTTGAGCCGAGGCTGCGTGTTTTCACCGCCCCCATTGGCGCGGGGGCGGGCGATTCTACAACGTATCACTAAGCCAACCAAGTAGTGATCGGAATCGATATTGGCTCCTCGATAAGTTCTGACGTTTAACAGGCTCGACTGTCGTCGGCGGCTTATTAACACGTGGTCGATCTGGTTGAAGGATTCGCCATCCGGGTGCGCCCACGTCATTTTGTGGATGTCCCTCCGCGCAAATTTGGTACTTCCTACAACCAGATTGTTCGCTGCGGCGAACTGGACCAATCTACTACCATTATCGTTACTGTGCTCATGCAGACTGTGACAGCCAGTGTATTGGCGGTACATTGGCTCCCTACCGACTTTTGCGTTGAAGTCCCCCAGGATGATTTTGAGGTCATGCCTGGGGCACGCATCTAGTTCTAGCGAGGCGACCGTAAAAAAGGTCCTTCTCCTCTTCCTCTTTATCTTCGGTAGGGGCGTGAACGTTTATGAGGCTTATATTAAAAGATTTGCCTCGCATGCGCAGGGTGCATTGCCTATCGTTTATAGCCTTGAAATCTATGATTACGGATTTCAGCCGGGGACCTACGGCGAAACCCGTTCCGAGCACGTGGTGGCGGTCGTGGCAGCTGTAGTAAATGTCGTAGCATTGCTTACCACGCCTGTTGTGCACACCGTTCCCTAGCCACCGAATCTCTTGTAGAGCTACGAGGTCCATGCTCAGTGTGGCTAGGGCGTCATCAAGTTGTTTCAAAGCTCCGGCTTTGCTAAGAGTGCGTACGTTCCATGAGCCCATTTTCAGAGTAGTCCGGGGGCATTGCGTATGGTCGGTATTGGGATGTCCGTTTCGAAAATTTCTGTGGCTTTCCGTAGTCGTTGATACATGGGACTGGGTGACTGGCCCCGCGCCCACGTGACCGTTTTGTTTAGCGTCGGGTTGCCCCCCCGACGTTCAGGCACCCAGTTTCCCGAGATACCCACCCCCCTCCTGGTTCGCCATGTGCCACCATCCGCCCAAGGGGTTGGGTCAAGCCCGTGTACCCAAGCTTGGATATGTGGTGACACATGTTACCACTCTGCACGACGAGAACGTGTCGGAATAGGAGTTGGATGGGAGAGCCTGTATTATCCCTCAATGGGGCTTCGGATCCCATTACAGAGCTACAAGAATAAGATTGAATATACAAGAATAAGATTAAAAATAAAAATTCACCAAAAAATCTGGTTTTGTTCAATAAACTAAGCTGTTGGAGAGGGGTGCGATTCATCTATAACGTAATTTGGGGGAGGGAGATTTCTTTCAACGGTACAGTTTGTTACACTTGGGAGCAGGAGATCGACGGGGTTACGTAATTGATGGATGACGCCTTATAGATTATTCCTCAGAATGAAACCCTTGGAAAATGAAAGGGGTTCAAAGGCCATGATCAGATGAAGCTTAGTAAAACACATTACAACAAAATGTAAGCAATATAATGATGTGTTATAAAGCGCCATCTATTGAGCAAACTAGTCAAACAATCAATTTTTTTCTATGGATAGGTTTTTGATTTTCCAGCCATTTGAGCTTTATCTGTGGCGCTTAGGAACGCCGCTGCCATACTAATATTTATTGAAAATTTTAACAATCGAAAAATAACGCTTGTTATAATAAACAAAATACAACTAAGTTTTGTTTCTCTCAAATTTGATGAAAATAATTGGAAAACTTAGGTGATATTTGTGTTAAATTGTTGGTTTGCCCTGCAGAAGTAATCTAAGGCCACTACCAGACACATTGAAAAAAACACCTTAACGAAAAAGTATAAAAACCGAAAAATAACCGTTGTTATTGTAAACGTGAGTTTTGATTTCCTCAATTTTGATGAAAATAACACGAATACTATACTTTAATTTGTGTTGAATTGCTGTTTTTCACTTCAAAGGTATACTAATAGCAATTTCGTTAGGATTTCGCTCGTGTATGGGTGGACCGAATTCGGTCGACCGATAAAAGGAGCGTTACTTTTTTCGTACCGGGTTTTTTTTTTGGTGTTTCTGGCAGCGGCCTAACAGCAATTTCGCTGCGCCGACGGGTGGACCGAAATCGTTAGACGGAAACCAGAAGCGTTACAACGCGTTATATTTCATCTGTCTTTTTTGTCGTTACGGTGGTTTTTGGGTGTGTCTGACAGCGGTCTGTTGTCTTGTTCGATCGCTGCCGGAGCGCGGCCTTACTTTTGCCCTTTTCCCAGTTCACATCACTTCAGCAGACTTCGATGAAATGGTATAAATGTATGCTTTTCCGGTCTGTCACTCGAACGTCAGTCATCTGGTCATTTGTATACAATTAAACAGCAACAACAATAAACCGCACCGCATCTGCTCAGCAATAAGTGAAAATTTGTTGTAAAATCGGCCAAATTTAGTACAACCATGGTTGAATCAACAATGGAAGATTATAAAGGAGACGACGGACCGCAGAATGTGCTAGATGCATTCCAGGAGAATGATAAACTGCGCGTGTTAAAGTTGATCGACGGGCTGCATGACAAGTCCGTCACGGAAGACGATTTCGAACATGCTTATGAAGAGTATTCCGGAATATTTTCCAAGTACCAGGAGCAGCCTCACTTGTTGGATCAAAGTCTGGAGGAGATAGTCAACCAAATCATTCCCTACCTGCAGGAGTCGGATGTGGAGCTTACCATCAAACATCGCGCTTCGAAATATCTCTACCAGCTATGTAAAGTTCGCACATTTAAAGCATTCGTGAAAAATCTTCCCCATGAAGTGCGTCACTTGCCCTTCGTGTTGAGTCTGGTCGAACAACAAAATCTAGACGATTGGCAAAACTGGGAAACGCGTTACATGGGACTGCTCTGGCTATCTCTACTAGTACTGAATCCTTTTGATTTGAGCCGGCTAGATGCGCTCGATGCTGGATGCGCTACGACGATGGAACGAATCTACGAACTGTGTAAAGCAAACTGCCTAAAAGATGATAGCTGCTCACCGGTGGTCGCATTTCTCGTGGCACGATTCGTCATAAGAAATGATGTAAAAATGGTGTATCTGGAAAAAATGTTCGACTGGGCAATGACCGTCAATGTCGACTATCGGGTCGATGTAAAACTTGGTCCTCTTTCAGCAATTGCTTGCATCCTGAAACATGGAAAGCGAGAAGACCTGCTTCCCTACGTAAAACGGCTGAGCAATTGGGTGTTGCATTTGGATTACGATACGATATCGAAGGACTTCAAAGTTTACAAAACGTGCATCAAAATCTGTCAACGTATCGGACTCGTCCTACTGCCGCCTAAAATTGCTAAATGGCGATACCAGCGGGGCGCACGATCGCTACTAGCTAACGTGCAGAAAACGGTAACGCTCGCCTCGCTAAAGGAGGTGCAGCAAACAGAATCGCTTCCAGAATGTTCGGAAGAAGAGGAAGATGTAGATGACGAGGAGGTTCCGGCCGATATCGAGGAAATCATTGAACGATTGCTGCACGGACTGAAAGGCAACTCGACAATCGTTCGCTGGTCATCGGCAAAGGGTATCGGGAGAATCACGAACCGATTGCCCAAGCTGCTGGGCGATGAAGTAGTTTCTTCAGTGATTGAACTGCTTAACCCACTGGAACAGGACGATGCGTGGCACGGTGCCTGTTTGGCATTGGCCGAGCTAGCCAAACGGGGTCTACTGTTGCCCTCTCGCTTGTCGGAAATTGTTCCATTGCTGTTGCAGGCGCTAGTGTACGATGAAATTCAAGGATACCGCAACGTGGGACAAAACATACGGGATGCGGCATGTTATATGAGCTGGGCATTCGCCAGGGCGTACCACCCGTCAGTTCTGCAGCCGTTTGTAGAACGTATTGCTTCGGCACTTTTAGTGACGGCCGTTTTCGATCGTGAAATCAATTGTAGACGTGCTGCATCTGCTGCCTTCCAAGAGAGCGTAGGACGGTTGGGCAATTTCCCGCACGGCATCGACATTCTTACCACAGCTGATTTTTTCTCCGTCGCGGTACGAAGTAATGCATTTCTCAACATAAGCGAATATATCGCAAAATTTGATGAATATAAGTATAATTTAATCGGTGAGTGCTGCAATGCTACTCTTTTAATTCTGATGTATGCACACTCTATATTGATCATGAATCGTTACCGTTTCTGTTTCAGATCATCTCATATCTCGCAAAATCAATCATTGGGATACGAATATACGCGAGCTATCTGCGCAGGCATTAAATAATCTCACCAAACACGCCCCGCAATACATGCAAAACACGGTGTTGCCGCAATTATTTCAGCTCGCAGAGTCTACCGAACTCAACACACGCCACGGTGCCGTACTGGCGATTGGGGAAGTAATTAACGCTCTGCAAAAGCTCACCACAGCAACGCACACCGACGGGGAACAAGGATGTTTCGTAAACGATACAATTATCGAATTGGCAGGCCAATTGATTGGAAAGTATAGGCAGCGTGGACAATTCAAGGGGATGAGCGGAACCTACATGAAGCACGGCTGTGCCAGTTTCATACGAAACTGTAGCGAAGCTAAGCTACCGATCACCCAGAGAGAATATTTAGGTAAATACATATACATATAGTAGAGCCTGCCTTTAAATCACTATTTACACTCCCCAACTGATACTTTCTCTTCTATAGAATCCTGGCAACTGTTGCTGGATGAAAGCATTATCGACGAAAAGTCGACGACGCGCGAACAGGCTACGGTGGCATTTTCGAGATTTTGTGACGCTTACTACAAGGCGGAACCCGCTGATCGTTTGGGAAGTCTGATCGATAATTACATCAGAGAGATGGGCGACACGCAAATTGAACACAAAGCACAAGGCATTGTATCCGCACTTGGTGCATTGCCACTGTTTATGCTGGAGCTGCGCTTGCACGATATCGTAATGGTGATTGATACGAAAACCGTGGTCCCAGAAATGTTTGCGGTAGGCTACAATCACTCCGAGCTGCGCAGGGACTGCATTCGCGCTTTGATGAACATCGTCCAGACTGTTGGATTCGCACATTCGGCCCAATTCAACGATATACTTTGCGGACCTGTCTACGGTTGCTATCTACGAGCCCTGGAAGAGTATGCACTAGACAACAGAGGCGATATTGGTTCGTGGGTTCGGGAGGCTAGCCTTAACGCTCTCTATGCATTTCTGACCAAGTGTCCCTCCTCGCTGCTCACTCCACAGCACGTGCAGGATGCAATGATTGCCATAGCGAAGCAATCGGTTGAACGAATCGATAAAATCCGTGCCGTCGCTGGTAAAACGTTCACCTCGCTCATATACCACGAGCCAGAAATTCCACACATGACCCATAGGCAGGAACTGCAGAGAATCTTTCCACGCGACACAACGGAGGTACTGTGGCTATTTCCGCATCACACATTCCCAATGTTCATTGAGCTGCTAGGCATAAACCCTTATGTGGAGCAGGTGTCCGCCGGATTGATACTGAGTGTCGGTGCACCGACCGAATCGCTGCATACGTGTGCGTCCAAAATTTTGAACGACTATTTAAAAACGCATCAAAGTTTTATAGAAACCTTCGGCACGGTGGTTCTAAAAATTTTAAAAGAAAAAACAGTGAAAGACACCCTTTTCATTACGTCCACATTTCAATTCCTGGCCGAACTGTTAAACTCTTCCGCCAACGCCAAGGTGTTGCTGGTGTCGGAAGAAAGCGCGCTCGGTTTTGCTGAACCAATATTCAACCTGGTGAACGATTTGATAACGCACACCAAAAAGCATATCGATTCCATTCCCGTTTATTGTGCCCTAATGTTGGCGCCAAAAATCTGCAAGCGAGTATTAAGTAAACTAGTCGTGTACCTCGGAATGGTGTGCGTTAATATCCGCCGTGAGACAGCTCTAAAAATGTACGAAACTCTGCTCGTTTACGGGGACCAAACATCCATACCGGAGGAAAATCTCGACGAGGTTTTGGTCTGCTTAAGCGAGGAAAAGTGGGACGGTGAACTCGAGGAAGCTCGCCAAATACGCAACAAGCTTTGTTCGCTGATGACTATTAAACCACCAGTTACAAAAGCGAAGAAGTAATCGACTTACGCTTCAATACGATACCGCTAAGCTCCTTTTTGTCATGCAACATGCAAATGAGATTGAAATGCCTTACTAACTAATATACTGCTTCTGTGGAATGTCGCACATTCGAACTAACTCGAAATACACTTATTCACCAATGTAACCACTGGTAAAACAATATTTAATGTATTCATTTATTGACTGTGTCCAACCCTCATATAGAATTTCTTTACAAAAACCACCGATCATCAATACAATACAATTGTTCCGGGTGTATTTTTGTGGGTATTCTTAATGTGAGATATTTCGCCGAATGTTCAACCGTACCAATGGGATCAATTATGCTCATTTGTTTTAATTTATGCGATAGGAAGGGAGATGACTAAAATGCGCTAACCTTAGATAGTTACGCAAGCTTTAGAATTGATCCTGTAAAAATTAGTCCAGGACCAGGTCCCGTTTAAATGTAAGGACAAGGCAGTCACAATGGACTCGCAGTACAGAACATACCACAGAACGCTATCAAAAATGTGTTCTCAAAATAAACGTACTTACTTACTTATCCGGCGCTACAATCGGTTTGCGGTCTTGGCCTGCCTCAGGAGTGTTCTGAAACCGCTCACGGTCTCGCGCCTTCGTCTGCCAGTCCGTTATCCCGGCCTTAACGCCTCCACGCCATCTTCTCACCTGAATTTGGGCCTACCACGCCACCTCTTTCCTTGTGGACGGCCCAAAATAAACGTACAGAGCTATATTTCGGCAATGTTCAATTACTTTCATACTTCCAAAAATGGCTCGTTCTCCATTCACTACTTTACGAAACCTCGAGACAAATATTAACAGTGCATTACAAAATAAGCGCTAATTTTGAAAACATGACATTTTGGGTCATATTGGGGTTGACGTTTACGTAAATGGCCCAACAACAATCAAATGTCATTTGTAGTACCCACCTCCTTCCCCGTTTCTTCCAGCGACACTTCTGCCATTTCGCCTATCACTGGTACATCAGGTGCTACGCTAGACACAAACAACATTTTGGTGACCAGCGAAATAACACAAAATTGCGGTGCATTAGCCGGCCCTTTGCCCTGTGAGTTTGATTTCCTCATTTGGATAGCAAACTGTGCTATATATTCACCAAACAATCGTCCACATGCTTTATCCTCGGTGAAAGGGCAATAGAAAAAAAAGCAATTGTAAACAATCACTTGCAGCAAAAGTACAACATCCCAAGCGAAAAATCGAATATTCCATCTACAGCAGCAAGTTACGCATACGGTCCACTGCGGTACGAGTGATTCAACTTTGGTGTATTATTGATTACTGATCCCGTAAACCATATGCAGTCTACACCTAAACCGCTACCGTGAAAACTTATGCCACATCGTGATGGCCAAGAGGTGTACGCATCGTTCATAATCGAAGGTGATCAAAGGTGAAAATCACGGCCACGGTTCATCTGATCAAGTGAGTTCAATACAATTCCAACTGGAAGGTGAACAATTTTTGGAAACTTTTGTCGAATTAGTTCTTCTTATTTATAAGTTTTACTAAAGTGTACAATTTACAGTGAAGAAGAGAGAAACGGAGCGAGAAGAGAGGAAGAGATGTGTATGCTTTTCCACTTGTACTTCTGAAGTGTGGCTTTGATAACAAGTAAATTTAGAAGGTAAACAAGCCCTTTGCCAAGACAAGGAAAGGTGTACGAAAGACATCTTACCTATTTGCCATTTGATAAAATAATTCAACGATACATTATAGCAAGACAAACAGTTAAAACTATCTTCTTGCAAATTGCAGGCCTATTAAATTTCTGTGAAAAATAGTGCAATAGATCGGAAAACAACGAAATCACTGTCCAAAGAGTAAACTCGTTCCATATACATAAAATTGGAATCAATGTCTTTTTTTTTGGACTCGATAATTAGGAAAGTCGGTGCTCTGAATTTCTAATCACACAGCATTTACACGTGTAATTAGCTATAAATCAACATTATTAAAAGTATAAAATAACAAAATATTGACCACAAAATAGACTATATTACATCATAATCGTTTTGATTTGGTGTTAGCTACTGTTGACGAAATGCCGGTGCGCAGTGCATTGCCGTTTTATTTGTACAGTGCTTCTAACGTACAAAACGTTGCGACCAATAGAGACAAATTCTAAAAAAAATTAGTTTCACGTGAAGATTCAAATTGTTAAATCAAGAGGCAAAAAGTGTGAAAGTTCTATGAAATATATGAATATATGAATATATGGTTTAGAGCCGCGCTCTCAATATCAAAGAGCCGCATGCGGGTCGCGAGCCGAATTTTGCCGATCGCTGGTATAAAGAGCTATAAAAAAAGAAATTTGTATGTTGAATAGGTAACAAATCTAATCCGGATTTTACAGAAACCTAAATGACGTCCATAATATCTGCCGACACCCCACAAACCTGAAACATAATTATGTTAAATGGTTTAAATATTTATTGTTTCAAGTTTCATCAGCTTGGGTTATTTATTTTATTATTTTTTTAAAGCTGCTATTCTAATATACCGATCTGTGTATTTCCTCGTTCTGAAAAAGATCCTGCGACTTAGTTCTGCTTACTAGCCCTAGCGTTTTGAGTAGAAAAAAACAATTCCTCTCGCACAATAACACAAAAGTAATGCAAAGTTTTGTATCTACGCCCAACAGATTCTCCCGGCACCTAGAAATTGATGCACTGTAGTACAAGGAAGAGATCTCCACTGCTGACCATCTGTCTACGTAAATGGACCCATGGCGTTCTGTAACCGCACGCTTGCTATTAAGGCAGCGTTGGGAGCGGGGTTTTTGCTAATTCTGTTAAATCTCCTAAACTCCAAGCTAGACAGCTCTAGCGACACCAACAGATATTCACGCTTGAAGCTAGGGTAAGCCTACTATGATACTATCCCCCCTCAAAAGCGAATGTGTTATAACTCTAGCATCGTCTGATTGTATGTCCTGTGCAGTGTAACCCAATGGCCCAAACGAACACACGGCAGCATAGAATCACATTTTTCCACGTCCACTGCAGGTAACGATAAAAATGAGAACACAAATGAACAGTACAACACCGATGGCCATCCTATAAATTATGATTCCGCCGATGCATCGAGGCGCGACGCATCCGTATCGAACACGCCCAACTATCCAGCGGAGAGTCCGGGAGCTTCCCAACCGAATCAGTCGTCTAGTGTAGTAAATGGAACAAGCGTTCAGCACAATAACCTTGAAATTCAAAATGTGATAAAAAATCTTGAAAAACAACCAACCAATCGCACAGCTACTACGGTATCTGCACAGTATGAACTGAACAGTGATAAGATAAATAATAATTTCTCTTCGATTACAACTCCTAGCATTAGTTCTGGTAGCGTAAGTAGTCATTTTAGCAGTAGCATAAGTATTGTAGGCAATGTCTCTGGGCAGAGTAATGTGAAGTCTGAAAAAGAGATCAAAGTGAAAACAAACAAATCCTCGGCCGAAGATGCCACTAACTTTGCGCACAATGCCTCCATGGTAACCGCTCTGAAGCAGGAGCCACTGAAGAATGAACCTACACAGCGGGATAGAAGCAGCACAAACGATAATAATTTGTCGGACAGGTTTACCATTGACAGCTGTCCACCGATTCCTCCAAACCTGGGTAAGTATCAATATTATGAATCATGTTGAATACATCTCTTACTGTAACCATTGCACAACCAACGCTTTTCAGACGGACCCATTACAGTGGATGTGGCGTTTGAGTCTCTGAGCGCGGTAGAAAGCCGGTTCGCCGATAAGCTGCAGCCTGGTGGCCAGTACGTACCGCCGGACTGTACCGCCCGAAACCGTGTAGCCATCATCGTACCATACCGTGATCGTGAAAAGCACTTACCAATCTTCCTCAAGAATATCCATGCACTATTGATGAAGCAACAGCTCGAGTACGGCATATACATAGTGGAGCAGACTGCTGGATCCTCGTTCAATCGTGCCGCCCTCATGAACATTGGCTTTGTGGAAGCGATGAAGCAAAAGAACTGGGAATGTATGGTATTTCACGATATCGATCTGCTTCCCATGGATGATCGTAATCTCTATACGTGCCCGGACCAACCACGTCACATGTCGGTCGCTGTTGATACCTTCGGTTTCAAGCTACCGTACAGTACCATCTTTGGCGGTGTCTCAGCCATGACAGAGAAACAGTTCCGAATGGTGAACGGATTCTCCAACGCGTTTTGGGGGTGGGGTGGAGAGGATGACGACATGTCGAACCGGTTCGTAACTGTTGTAGTAATATGTAAGAAGTAAAGTAATATTGCTCTATTTTCAATATTTTAGGCTAAAACATGTCGGTTTCCACATCGCTAGGTACCCGGTGAACATAGCACGATATACGATGCTATCACATAAAAAAGAGAAAGCTAACCCTAAGCGGTAAGTATCAAATAGATCGTACTACTGACATTCCACCATGTGCGAATCTGTTTTTGTTATTAATTTATTTTTGCATCAATTGTAACGCTTTCATATCATCAATCCATAGATACGAAAAATTAGTAAATGGAGCTAAACGCTTCGATAGCGATGGACTGAATTCACTGCATTATCAGTTGGTAAACTTAATACGTAAACCTTTGTACACCTGGATTCATGCAGACATTTCACCGGATGTAAGTGTGATCTTCATCGTACGATGTATCTTTAAACACTAATCCGTTTTGTTAATGTACCATTTTGTCCACAGGGCAGCTGATGATTGTCGTTTCTAGCGGATTGGTTAGGCTAAATAAACAATCCCCAAAAAGTAGCAGGCAGCAGCAGCATTGTTGAGATGTAGATAATTTTGAATTATTGTACGTAGCGAGTTAAAATTGTGTTCACAGGCAACATTTAACCTTCTTATGATTTAGCAACGGTGTAAGATAAACGAATCTATTTCCATCCACTTATTCATGGAAACTAAAGAAACACTGAATCTAGCACAAATTTATTAGCGCCAACGTTGTGCTCCACAATCCTGCGTCATCCTGTTTCCTTCATTGGGAAAGTGATAAAAAAACTATCAAATAAGCCTATAAATCGAACAAATTATCAATCGATATTGAAGATAAGAGTAGTTTCTAAGTAGCATTATTTGAGCAACTGTTAATTTTGCCTGATTTGCTCATTCAAATCAACAGCGGTTGGTGGTACTTATGTTACATGTTACATTTAAAATGTTGATGGACAAACCGATACGTGTTTCCAAAGTATGACGACGCTGAATAGAAAACTATTGACAATTAAGTTTGATAACTTCAATAACTCTTCAAAAGAATGTTGTCATATTCAATTCAAGCATGATCTTTTGTCTGTGTTATTTAGTGCAATTAATGCTCAATGCAAACCTACAACGGAATCGGAATCTTGGATTGTTAGATCAATTTTCACTGGTGGAAGAAAAAACAAAGATTTGAAGCACATGTAATCTCAATTGGTATGTATGCGACAGACACGACGTGTCCTATGTAGTGAGCAAGAATGTGGATTTCTTTAGCAAATGTGACCATTAGCAACCATTTGTCCGACCTCGTGGTACTGTCGTCAACTCTTACGACTTAACAACATGCCGCCAAAAGGACCGTGCCCCCATACGGTAGGACTGACGACTATCATGCTATGGGGAGTAAACCATACGTCACTCAAAGCCAACTCCACAAGTGGTACAGGCAGGCCTTGACCGACAACGGTTGTTGAGCCAAAGAAGAAGAACAAGACCATTAGCAACGCTTAGTATTGAATGCAAATTTGTTAAAAATGAATAATAAAAAGCAATGTAGCTTTACTTACGGAAATACGCACAAATTTCACGATGAAAGATCTGTTATAATCAAAATACAAGCCACACAAATGGGCACAAACGTTTCTTAAGTTCCGTCCGGATGAATGAAGAGAGCTAATTTGTACTGCGTAGTAAGTAAATTAGATCCAAAATAGTCAACAAAATAGGCATCGTTGCAGAAATCAGCAAGATATGATAACATTATCAAACAATGAAGATGGTGCCGCTTTTGAACTCTTAAGCTGTCGTTTTCCTTTCGTACGTTAGACGCTTGATCGTGTTCAAGCTAGATATTGAAATTATTAATTATGGCTATTGTTACATTAATTAATTTATTTTTTCCGACAGATAGTTGCTAACCGTGAGATGCTTTACACCACGATAGCATAGATATGCGTAATAGACAAATTACCAGACAGATCGAATCATTCAAACTTAGTCCCTATATTAATTCCCGCTCTACGTTCTGGAGTATAGACTAATTAGACCTCAACAAGCATTCTTCCTCACACTGGACTAAAAAACAAAACAAGCGTATGGAGCGTAAATGTACAACGAGTATGCGTAACATGTTGTGAATTGGTTGGTGAAAGTAATGACGAACCTGGTTCACCTGTTTAGATAGTATTATTGCAATTATTGTAATGATTGTTATGATTCCAATACTCACTAAGAACGATACTACCATTCAAGACCAACACACAAAACTAACCCTTCTTCAAAAGTTATTCGCAATGATGAATCTCTTGATCATGTTAATCCACAATTATTCTTACCATTACTGGAAAAAAACTGCAGTGTAGCGGGAACTAGTGTACGTTGGGGGAAACTTTATTACGCAATACTTGAATACGCAGAGATACTTTGAATGAGATAAAACAATAAACAATAGAAACTGTACCGAATTGTTCACGTTTATTGCTCTTACAAAACGAGTACCTAGAGAATGTTTTGGTCCTATGAACTCAATGCTTTGTTTGTGCAGTGTACATTTAATCATCATTACATGGCATATGTACATGATTTAACATATAACAAACATGCATTCATATCGCAGCTACTTGGACTAATGTTCTCTTATAAAGATTGAATATTTTTTGCGATGGAGTTACATCTATACTAGAGTTGGGCAAAATTCACAAAAAAAAGTGGAACCGGATCCGGACGATTCCATCAAATGTCGTAACCAGTTCCAAAGGGTAGGTTCAATCACTCACGTCGGAATCGTCCAGAATTGTAGTCAACCGATAGTTGTGAATTTGCGTATGATTTTAACAAAATGTTCGTTATACGTTCGATTCCTGAATGGATCGAGCCCACATTCTGACCATTCCAGATTATTCCGAACAATTCCGACAATGCCGACGATTTCGGTCAATTCCGAACGATTACTGCCGATTCAGGACGATTCCGGAGAAGACCGGCTGAGCTAACGATTCCATTTCTCTGGAGTCTGAATCGGAAGCAACCTAGCCAGAGCCGAAGTGGAACCGTGGGCGCGAACCGGAGAACTCATCTCTAGTCTATACAGCTTACCAACTTTCCCAATTAAGGCAAAACCAACGTCCCATTTAAATTTAAATCATTCACGTGACGTTTCGAGCCTGACACTCAAATCACACAAAGCACTTTGAGGAGGCTGGACATATGGAATATATTGGAAGTGTTGACTGTCAACAAACTGGAGCTTATATTTATTTATCGAATATTTTTTTCCAATTCATTACTATAATTAATCATCCCGCATACGTATCCTAACTATAGGTTGTTTTGTACAGGCGGTCCCCGAGATACACGGTACTTCTTATACGCAGACTCGAAGATACGTGGTTTTCTAAATTTGACAGTTATTTGAGCAAATTGTACTGATTTGACACATCAATTGTAAAATGCCAAATAATTTCCCTTTTATTCGAATGTTTAAAAACAATTTCAAAATGTTTAAATTTATTATATTCCGTCAGAATAATATCAAATAATTAATTGAGTGGCTAAAACCACTCCCTACTTGCAAAAATATACGAAAATAAGTGATATTTTGGCTGTAAATTACGAGATTTGACTTGCGAGGAAGTTTGAGATTGGGTTTTAGTCCCCATTAACCGTATATCTCGGGGACCGCCTGTACATTGCTATGATGACGATTATGGGCAACAAATTGAAACTAATAATTTTGTAGAAAACTGCATTTTATTGATATTCTTACGTGTAACACACAGATTTCTAAACAAGAAGTGAATGGAGTGTATGTGCGTGTGTGCGTTAGAGAGAGAGAGAGTGCGCGTTTCGCGTGCGTATTTTGTTTCATTATTTAATTTCTACCGACGCTATCACGCACAAACTTCAACCTCTATGTGCTACTTTTCCCCCTTTCGTTGCTGTCAAATTGGCAGTGATGTACCGACCTGTTTCAATCTAGACCTTGCTCAAAGCGAACACGGACGGAATGCCCTCGTTTTTTCTCCGTAGCTCTTGAGTTTTTGGACTGATGAAAACTTTTCGAAATTTTCATCTCACCTTTGATTTTCGCCCAACGTTGCCACAAACGTTGGTTTACGGTATGCCAATTGGCAGAACGCGCAAAAGCGATATCAATTTGATGAATATTAGCTAATAAGCGTACCACAAGTACTCCGAAGAACTTTTTTCTTCATTCGTACCTTCATTATCACGCACACTCATACAGATACAAAGAGGGCCCCCGTACGTACGCAGCCCTCATTGCCGTCATTGTAAAATCCGGAGACTCCTCCACCTTCTGCTCCGAGGCAAGGAAGTAAGAATCTCGTCGTTCGGCATTCCGGCAAAAACATTGCGATCCTTTCAAGTGTGAATCGGTAGAAACGGAAAAAGTGAACACAGTGCAATAAAAGTTACGCAGCAAACAACGAAGACCGTGAATACCGAGGAGGACGGTGCAGTGCAGTTGCGGCAAAGTGTACAACGCGAACTATGCGGAAAGAGTGAGACGTGTAGCATCGAAGCACAGTGTTGTCGATACTTGCGGGGTGTTTCGACATTTAACCCCCTACACCGGGAAAACTTTCCCCATCTGGAACGGACCGACTATGAACAAGTGAGAATCATATTATCGCGAATGGACACCATGTGAATAGTGCCGTGCCGTGCCGTGCCGCTCTGTCATTTGCGCTACGACGAGTAACCGCATCCATATACCCGGTAGCTGGAAGGTACACGCATTTGCTTGCACACCTTTTGGAGGGTGTTCGAGAAGAGTGTGGCCGTCAACAGTGCAATCGTCGTTGTGCGTCCTTTCCACTGCCGGAAATTTCAAGTCTAAGATTGTTTTTTTTTTCGATTGCGCTCCACGGGCAATGTAGGGAATCTGCTGCAAGAAGCACATACGCATACGTTCTGTGTCGTTTCGTTGCGCGCTGGGGGAATTGCTTTAGCAGATCGCAGTAATCATAAACAAACTGCGCTGCATGAACCTGTGAACCTGAGAAAGTTTCCCTTTCACTGGCAATCGTGGCCCGCGGTTCCAATCACAACCGTGTATGAGGTAAAGAAAACGAAATGCGTCACGCGATTGTGTGCCAAAAGATATAAAATGCACCGATAATGTTTTGCATTTTTCAGAATTTTAATGACAAAATGCTTTATTGTAGATCAAATACTCTTCCACGTCCAAAATGCGGATTGCAAACATGTATTAAAGCGTGTGTGTGTCTCTTTTTTGTTCTGTTTTAGGAAAGTTGACTGATTCTACCCAAAGCCACCACCATCACTATATCTCGCGAATACTGTTCCCTCCCTGCTACCTCGCTAGTTTGGACCATCGTACACACCGGAGTAGTAGTAATCATCCATGATACCTTATGCATATGAACGAATCGAGCAATTATTTTGGCAACACTAGCTCACATCGGTCCAGATTGCAGCCGGAATTGATACAGTTCACTCGAAGACCCGCTCCAGAAGCTCCATAAGAACAGCATTTTGGTGGACTATTCTTGTTATTGTAACACATTATTTGAACGTTTCTACTTGCGCGGCACTATCGGTGCACCGGCGAACTGAATATTTGTAGCATTCGGCGAGTCCGCTTTGCAGGCTTATATTTGATACATATCGATGGAACGTGAACGAGAGCACGGCAATAGTGGTGGAGGCAGCGGGGCCACCGAGCGCAGGAAACACTCCAAGAAACGATCCAAGAAGAGTAGCAAGAAATCTAAAAGGAAAAGACACGCTACCACGTCGGACGTGGACGATTTGTCTTCCGGTTCGTTCGGCGATGAATCGAAACGCTACTCCCGAACACACAAGGAAGCGTACGACGATAGCAGTGGAGGGATGGAGGGGGATCTTGCCGAGCGAACCGCACTATCCGGCTCAAAATCCGGCGTAGAGTATTCGGACGTCAGTTCGGACGATTTTTCTGCCCCCGAGGCTGGCGAGATCGAAACAGACGCCACGGATACGGCCGAAGGCGGAGGTGCGGTAGCGGGCAACGGGGGTGATGCATTCATCAGTGGCAATGAAACGGACGAGATGGGCCGGACGAAGAAAAGCAGCAGTAAGTCCCGGCATGGCCATCGACATCACCGTCGGCGAAAGTCCGTCACCGACGCACACAGCAAAACCCGTTCTCACCGTTCAAGCTCCAAGCGCTGGAGTCGAACGCCACAGGCGCATGCGGCCGAAACGGCCGTACGTAGCGGCACGCCTTCTTTCCCCGAAACTGGGGAAACGAATCGCACGGGGACTGCGCTGGAAAGCAAGGGTGCCGTTGCGGCATCTTCCATCAGCAGTTCATCCAGTCGTTCGAAAAGGATTAACTCGGTGTCCTCCGATACTTCGTCGATGAAGTATCGCAGGCAGAAACGGCGATCCAAGCAGACCAATGATGAGGACGAAGCTCAGAGCACGTTAGTAGATGAGCACGATGTGCTAGCTAAAAATAAAGACGACGAGCAAGGCGCCGAGGTCAGAAGAACGGAGGTGCCAGATGGAAATGGAGGCAGTGAAACGGAAGAGTTGGACGATGATAATGAAGAAGACGAGGAGGAGGAGGAGGACGATTTGAACAATGACAATGAAGGGCAGCCGGTGTCCAGCAGGAAGCGCATCAAGAAAAGCAGAAAAGATAAGAAGCATAAGCGAAACAAAAAACTAAAAAAGCGCAAGAAAAAATATCGCACCAAGTCAATATCGAGCATTGAGACGATCTCGGAGAGTGAAGGTTCCCTGCTGGAGTCAATGACGCCGCCATTAAAACAATCTCCAGGATATAGAGCTGGTAGTGGTGAAGGTAGTAAATCTTACACTCCTGTTCACAACGACACCAGCCTTACGCCCGTGTCACCAGGTAGTGAAACGAAGCTACACGATAACGCACGCACCATTGCAATGAACAACTAATCCATTGATTTATTGTTTTACTGTTTTAGGAACTCCACCACTGCTGGAACATCATTCTACGAGGCATTCGTTAAACAGTCCTTACGATAGCCGTGCGATCGTTACGCGAAGCCGTAGTCCAATTGAGCGTGATTGTGACCACGATCGCGAACGGGAACGGGAACGTGATCCACGGGATCGAGACCGTTCAGCAAATGCTGGCGGAAGCACCACTGGCCGCAAACTGTATATTACTTCTTCACCTCACACACCGCCTGTCGCCATGCATAAAAAGACTTCGTCATCTTACCATGATCGTACGCTGCCACAGAACCACGGCAGCCCCATTGATCTTGATAGCCCGCCGCCTGTGTTGCGCCACAGAGGAAGCAGCAGCCATCGAGCAAATAGTCGGCGTCGCAGTCAATCAAACGATCGGAGGTACAGCTCCAGGCGAACGCCTTCTCCAAGTAAGTTTTTGTTTACCGCTGGCGTACAATATTGGTCTAAATTGAATGAGAAATACATTTTCCAAGAGATTTCTGTGAGGACAGCCAACAGTTTAGTCGATAAACGCGTAAGCTGTTGTTTTTATCCAAACTTTATTCAATCTCAACTCAATAAGATTGAATAGTTATGGGTGCAGTGCGAATAAATCCCACTATTGAGCTATCCGGAATTGCCGAAGGGAACGCTTTTTCACCACATCTGCAATACCATCTGCTAGATCAAGAACATCTATGTCATTTTTATCGAATTGCCATCTGTCTGCCATCTGTGCCGAGATGAGCAGTGCATAATTAGTCTAGAAATCTTGTAGATAGATCGGTATAATCCCGTTGATTGTTAAGCCAACACGAACAGCCAACACGAATTATACATGATGTGTGGTATTATTAGATCAAATATTTCCATGTGTTGCACTGTACTTTAATATGGGAATAATAATGCCCTTTTTTAATGATTTAGTAAATGAACTTACTTCGTTTACAGTAATGACTTATGCTTGGAATGTCTCACACATGGACTCATTCCTCAGTACAGCTTATATTGTGAATGAACCGAAACTATCATACAGATAACTGATTATAAGTCCTAAAATTGGTCAATCAAAAGGTCCATAAGTGTCATGCATGTTAGACAGAATAAAAGTATAACATTAAACAGAACATGTATGGCGCCGCTGTGTGTGAGTGTGTGTGTGTGTGTGAATCTATATTAACATATTTCAGTTTTTGTAGACGAACGTCACAAACCACACACTCCACCACCCACGAAACGTCGGCGAGACAGATCTCCGCCCGAGAAGGACTATTATCGGAAAACGGATAGCCGGAGTTACAGTAAACGAGAGAGAGACTGGGATGATCGTCGCGGCAGTGAAGCTAGCAAGCGTTATGGAAGGTAGGTGCAATAGTGCTCACACTATGGTAGAAATTCGCATACACACTCTCATATTGGTACGTTTCTTTTCCGTTCCGTTTTTCGTTTAGCAGAACTCCAAGTCCCAATAGTAATCGCCGTTCTCGACGGTCACCTTCGCTTACCATAACGAGCAGGTCTAGATCATCGCGCAGGGGAGGATACTATAGCCCATCGCCGGAACGGAGCGCCGGAGGCAGTAGCAGTTATGTTTCATCGCGTTCGAGGCATCGTTCGCGTAGTCCCCGAAGATCGCCACTAACGTCGTCCACCAGCAAGCGCTACTCTAGCAGCAGATCTCGCTCACCGCAGATGCCTTCAGCTAAAAAAATGGACCTGCAGAAGAAAATCACGGATACCAGCTTTTTTGCAGAACTTATCAAAGACAAGCATAAGCGTAACAAAACGCTGCAAGAAATTTTGGAAAACAAAAAGAAAAACGATGCTTCTGGGGTCGGGGCAACGAGTGCCGATAGCAGTACCGCAACGCAGGACAGCGAGAACCGTCAAAAGGGTGATCTTGTTGGGGATAATAGCAATGGCACATCATTACACTCTGCCTCTTCACTAGACGCTTCTAGTGCCAATGGCGTTAGAGAAAAGGCGCAAGATTCCATGGCAAATGTAACGGATATTCCAATGCCCGAATCGACAGAGCGTGCATCCCACAGCGATCAAACGGATGGAAACTGTTGTGACATTAACGCTAACAGCAATAGCAATGGCAGCAACAGTAACATGGTTCCAGACTCACGAATTCCTGTGATAACGAACAATGCAGTGCATCATCATCAATGCCCTGCAACATTCTCTGGCACTGGCATGAGCAATTTGACAACGGTGGAAACCAATGCTGAACCAGTAGCTGCAGCTGCGCATACGTCGGAAATAAGTAGTACTAACACAAATAGTGGCATTGCATCATCGAAGCCAAAAAGTCTTACCAATCTGCCAATGCCGCCAGGGGTGAATGTCGCCGAGCTGGAAGCAGATCTGGCACAAACACCTAGCCCGGCCAGACCAATCAGCCCCGTTGCTGCGGTGAGTGCTATGAAAGTAATGCCCATTCCTACACTAACGACCACCGGTGCCGTTCCGCTACCAGTTGCTAACAGCTCGACGAGCGCAAGCAAGCAGCGATCTGACGGTTATAAACCAAACGCATCGAATGTCTCTACCTTGGCAGCAGTTCCTACGACCGTTGCCGGTGCCCACGCTACTACTTCCACTGCTGTGCCGGGGAGTGGTATTAAGAAAGGTCTGCTAAACCTACCAATGCCTCCAATGGTGCCGGGATCGGAGGATTTAAGTGGCGAGGAAGACATCGGGTCGCCCCTATTGCCTAGCAATCGTGACACAATTCAAAACCTTACCCCGTCAGGTCAGACTGGTGTCGCAAACAATAACAACAATAATACTAGCCTGAACAATCGGTACAAGGGAGTGGGTACCGCTACCAGCTCGGTTGCGTCCTCTGCCCAGCAATCTACGGGAGGAGCCGGAAAAGCACCTGTAGCAAGACCAAGAATTTTAAACAGGCGCCATTCCCGCAACATGACTGCGCCTATGTCCGCCTCGGGCGGAAAGGACTGGGGCGAGCGTTGTGTGGAAGTGTTCGATATGCTTGAACAAATTGGCGAAGGAACGTACGGTCAGGTAAGCTACTGTTTGCACCGATAACCTTTCAATGCTCCTGCGCGGCGGGTCTATCATTGTGTGTTTCGATTTTTCATTTGCGTGTAGGTTTACAAGGCGAAGGACCAACAGACGAACGAACTGGTTGCACTGAAGAAAGTGCGTCTGGAACATGAGAAGGAAGGCTTCCCGATTACGGCAGTGCGTGAAATCAAGATACTTCGCCAACTGAATCACCAAAACATCGTGAACTTGCGAGAGATTGTCACCGACAAACAGGACGCGTTGGAGTTCCGAAAGGATAAGGGATCGTTCTATCTGGTGTTTGAATACATGGATCACGATCTGATGGGGTTGCTGGAGTCTGGCATGGTGGATTTCAACGAACAGAACAACGCAAGCATAATGCGCCAGTTGTTGGATGGTTTAAACTACTGCCATAAGAAAAATTTCCTCCACCGCGACATCAAATGCTCCAACATTCTTATGAACAACAGGTTAGTATATGGTTAAACACAAATAAGTATAAAAAAAGTAAAAAAGCAATGTAGATGATGTGGACCTTAAAGATTGCCATGGTTAGTTCCCGATCAGTGGGATTTTCAATTGTATGTGCATAATCTGTCATATCCTTAAACCGCTTGAATGACAATTAAGTGTTTCCTATTAACATACACATATGTTCGTTTCATTCGTTCCATAGGGGTGAAGTAAAACTTGCCGACTTTGGGCTTGCCCGATTGTACAACGCAGACAATCGGGAGCGTCCTTACACGAACAAAGTAATTACGTTGTGGTACCGCCCACCGGAGCTGTTGCTGGGTGAAGAGCGCTACGGACCAGCGATTGATGTGTGGAGCTGTGGTTGCATTCTTGGAGAGCTTTTCCTCAAGAAGCCCCTGTTTCAGGCAAACCAAGAACCTGCCCAGCTAGAAATGATATCTCGATTGTGCGGGACTCCCACGCCCGCAGTGTGGCCGAACGTCATCAAGCTACCGCTGTTCCATACGCTCAAATCAAAGAAACAGTACCGCCGCAAACTACGAGAAGACTTCGTCTTCATGCCTATGCCATCGCTCGATCTGCTCGACAGCATGCTGGTGTTGGATCCAGATCGGCGCATTACCGCCGAAGATGCGCTCAAATCGAACTGGCTTAAAAACGTTATACCTGAGCAGTAAGCATCACGGGAATCTTGCCATGAGCATGCAACGTACAAATGGTTACCCTTTTTACCTTCTTCCTCCCCCACAGATTACCTCCCCCGCAGTTGCCAACGTGGCAAGATTGTCATGAACTTTGGAGCAAAAAACGGCGTCGACAGCTTCGCGAGCAACAGGAATCGTCACTCAATCTTCCGCCAGGCAAACCCACGGGTAGCACAATCAAACTGGACGGTATAACGTTACCCGGTGGTGCCGGAGCACCCGCTGGTATCAACATGATGTAACGATGTGCGTTGCTGATGTGCGAGCACATTGTGCTTGGTCTTGCTTGGTACCACCTACCAAGAGGATTGAGCAGTCGACAGCCATTCATCGTTCTTGTTTCAATGCATGTTAATTTAGCGTTACGTCTAATCATCGCAAAGTTATTTCTAGCAGGTGACATGTACAGCAAAATTACGGTACTATCAGGCATTATATAGCATCGTGTAACAAGTTTTTAGTTATTCCAAATCCATTTGCTTTACGGTAACATCAGATTTTACTTCGTGAATAGTTGAGGAAAACAGTTCTCTTTTAGTTTTTCTTTTCTTTTCTTTTTATCGTACCGCACTCGTGAAGCGTTGCGGTGCACAGTCATTCAAGGAAAGTTTAAATTGTTACAACGCTATCAAATTTATCTTCCTAATTTAAATCTCCATACTATGACGTAAATAAAGCTAAATTAAGATAATTTCTTCCACCACAAGCGAATCAAAGCAAAGCGAAGATGTGTAAAAATGCATACGAGTAAGAATTATTTGGATGGGAAATATAAGCAAACAAACAAAAAATACGGTGCGTTCAGTGTTGGCACCTAAAGAAATCACAAGAATCTTGAAGTGTCTTACGAAAATTGCAAAGGAAACCCAAAGCAAAACAAATAAAAGACTATTGCAACACTCTGCACGGTTGGTTGAAATTGTTCAATCAATTTCCTGATGAGAAATTTGACAAAGTCAAAGGGGACTTACAAACAGAATAGAGCAATAAAACGATCGTCGTCATACAATGCTGTATACCACAGTGAGCGAAATCATGCGGAGAGGATAAAGAGATTAAGCAAGAGACTGCTCAAGGAACGAAGAATTGAATGTGAACAGGAACTGGATGCAGGCTGAATAACTTATACGTTAGCTTCGATGCTAGAGATATATCTGATCCTGGGAAAACAGAAATGGAGGGTTCGTAGCCAATTAAGACAAACAGTAAATCTTAATGTGTACAGTAATAGAATGTCGTGCTTTGTATATTTGTTAAAAATACTATAATTCATTGAATCGTCCGAGATGTGGATTCAGCAAGCAAAGAAATCATTGCATGTAGGTAGCATCGTTGCCTAAAACCGGATGGAGATTGGCAAATCACAACTGGTAGTAGTTGGTAGTTGAGGGATTAGGCAAACAACATGCATTATTATCTTTCGGTTCGAATCATTATACACAAACACCTTTGCGTAACTTTCCCGGAAGCAGATACAGGTGCTTGCGGTGAAGCACTATAAAAGTTAGTTAATAAAAGTAATAAAACCGACCATCCACTTCTTTATTTACTTACAAACCTCCTTACCTACCACCAGGCAACTCAGCAGTCTTTTTCCGACACGGGCTGCTGTTAAAATGCCCGATATTTGGAAGTGTTGTTGCGGCTTCACGCCTTCATGGTTATGTGAATAACAACGATGTTGTTTCATGACAATTTAGGTCTGCAACACCAATATTGCAGCTTGCATCTTTCAAATATTCGTGAAAATGCAAACAATGGTTTTGCTCCTATTTTCGGCAGGTTGTGTTCCTATTTTTGGCAACACGAATACAGGTCAGAAAATGTTTTAATCAATGGAAATAGGAAGCAATTTTTTAAAATCAATTTTACTCTCTTACTTTCCTGAGATTGGTGTTAAAACACCTTCATTATTGTTATATACTAAATTGCCAGACTACGATGTGTTCAGATTAATAGCTTTATTCCAACTGACTATTCTATATGGTTGTAGCGGAACTTGGGGCAAGTGTGCCACCTTAAGCATTTCAAGTTATAACTCACTAAAACGTGTTTTTCAAAAGCCAATTTAAATCTCATAACCATTTTACATCTATTTCCTCGCTTATAAATGAATTTCGCTTGAAAAAAGTGCAAATAAAACAGTTTTTGAAGCGTTTTAAAAAGGGTCCAAAAAGACGTTGTTATTTGGGCTATGGGGCAAGAGTGCC
Organism: Anopheles gambiae; assembly: GCF_943734735.2. Classification (NCBI taxonomy): domain Eukaryota; kingdom Metazoa; phylum Arthropoda; class Insecta; order Diptera; family Culicidae; genus Anopheles; species Anopheles gambiae. The sequence continues at coordinate 67,091,655 of NC_064601.1, read as the reverse complement.
ACTCGTATGGGGCAAGACAGCCACCTGGTTAAAATAACCGTATTTCTTAGATAATTGGAAATTATTACGTTTGTACCACTAGTGTATGTATTCCTACATGTATTTAGTCACCAATGAACCCTTTTTGACCACCAACTGTACCACAATATGGTTTGTTACTGTTCTGTTTTTCTGGCGTGGAATCCGCTCACAATAGCGCACCATTCCGCAGCACGCTACAACAATGTTTACATTTTTGACAGCTCGCGCCTATGAAAGATGGTGGCACACTTGCCCCAAACAGAGATGGCACACTTGCCCCAAAAGTTGTAACTTTTTTGAAATTGAATTTTTCAGTGACAAAAAGAAAGTTTTTTTCAACTAACCCAACAAAAAATTTCACGTTTTCTCAGCTATACGGTGGTGTAAATATTTTCTCGGTTGATTGTTCGCATGATTTTTGAGAGCTTAGTTGATTGGATTAAAAAATTATAATATTCTGCTCAATTTTGAAACTCAATATAAATCAGTTCAAAACAATGGGGAATATCGATTGGTCTATATGAAATTCGGCTCAGTATACCTAGTCATTGGAAAGGAACCAACTGTATACACAACTGATCATTAAACTAAAGTTTTTAAGGAAAAATGCTTGGTGGCACTCTTGCCCCGTATGGCACACTTGCCCCAAATTCCGCTACATGTATACTACGATCGAACAATAACTATTCTATACGGTTGTACATGTGTACTATGATATCCAACACTGCTTCAGCAGTAAAGAAGCTATCACTTTCGGATATTTATACGTTCATTACCGATAATTATCCATATTATCAACAATCTGCAACAGGATCCTGGCAAAACTCTATTCGGCATAACTTAAACATCAAAAGGTAATTAATGCTTTGATCAACGTGTTATACTTATTTATTTTTAATGTCACTGTAGTAATCTAGCAATCGTGTAATTGTCAAATGTATATTTTATTTTATTTTATTTTATTGATTGCTCGACCACGTTGGGTTACAGCAATAGTGCTTACTAACTATAGTATACAATTATTCGCGAAGGAGTTGGAAGGAGTTTAGTATATGTAGCTAGATCATAGTAGCCTTTGAGCGCATAACGGAATAGTTAGCTGTAACAAAACCATCAGTAAGAACAGACGTCTTTAGATTATGGGCGTCAAGCACAAATAAGTGGCAGTTCACGGAATTCCGCAGTTTTCCGGAACAGGCTACGACACCTGGAAGTTTCGGGTCGAAGTGTTTTTGAAAGCGTCGAAGGTATGGGACGCAGTGATAAAGGACGTTCCATCAGTGGCCAGTGAAGTGGCCAAGTTCGAGGAAATGGACGCGAAGGCAATGTATCTACTGGTGAGCTTCATTTCTGACGAATACTTGGGATGTATTCGAGAAAAATCCACTATGAAGGAAATGTGGGAAGCACTAGAGAATACATTCGCCAAGAAATCCTCGGGAAGGCAAATGGTCTTAAGGAACCAGATCGCTCATCTGAAGTTAAAGGAAGGGACATCGTTGCGCACCCACCTTCAACAATTTGAGGATCTGGTTCGGCAGCTTCGAGCGGCCGGATCAAAACTTGAAGAAAGTGACGTCTGTTCGGCTTTGAGTTTATCGCTTCCAGAGTCCTACGATCCCCTGATGACGGCATTAGAAAACCTTCCTGAATGAATCCTGTATGAGTTAATGAAGACCTGGTTGCTAGGCGACGAATGCAAGCGCTTGGATAGAATCGAAAATCAGCCGCACCGGCGAACTCGTTCGTTCCTGGGAACGTTCGCCGCGACGCTCATTTTCACTCATTTCATAGCCCTCTAGATCAAAAATTACAAAATCGTATAAATTTTGTACTGGCCAACCTAGTGGTACAACCCTGTCCATTCATGAGCGACGAATGTTTCTCGTCAAACGAGTTCGCCGGTACGGCTGAATATTGAGGAGAAGCCTACTGCATTTGGTGGAAAAAATCGAAATAGGAACGATATTGAAAAATTCAACGGAAAATGTCACAACTGTGGAAAGAAAGGGCATATGAAAAAGGACTGCCGAATTAAAACGAAAGCCAACGTTGCCACTGAATCAAGACAAGTTGTGTTCATGGCGGATGGAATCGGACGTAGGATACAAACCGGTGACCAGCTTCAATTCCTGCTGGATTCAGGAGATAGTGACCACATGGTAAATTCGAAAAAGTCTTACAACCGTGGAAAACTTGAAACAGCCAGTTTTCATCGATGTAGCGAAGAATGGGGAATCTCTCGTGGCCAAATAAATCGGCGTTATTAACGAAATGAGCAACCATGACGTTCTGATGAGCGCTGAAAACGTTTTGTATGCGCCGACTTTAAGAGAAAACCTCATGTCTATGAAGAAGCTAACGAAGGCTGGTGTGGAGGTAATATTTCAAGAAACGCAAGTGATAATGAAAATCAATGGCGAAATAATTGCAACTGGAAAACAGCGAGGAAATCTGTATGCTGAAATTAATTGTATTGAATTGAAAATTGAACGGGCTAATGCAAGTATGGCTGAAGCGGAGTACACTGATCTTTGGCACCTCAGTCGTCTTGATCACATCAGTGAAGGTGCGATGTCTACTATGATACGTGAAGAGACAGAGCAACCCGACCGTTGGAGCGTATCTACTCTGACGTATGTGGACCGATCGACGTCGTGTCGTTCGTAGATGATCAGTCCCATTTTGCTGTGGTGTATTTGCTTCGAAAGAAATCGGAGGTCTTTGAAACATTCAAAGAGTTTTCAGCAATGGCGACTGCGATGTTTGGTACGAAAATTTCAAAACTCACTGTAGACCAGGGACGTGAGTATTTTTGGAATAATCAACAGAAGTACTACAAGGCGATGGAAATTCAAGTGGAGCCAACAGTAGCCTACTCACCGCAACAGAACGAGGTCGCGGAACGGTTCAACCGAACTCTTATCGAAAAGGTACGTCTATGTTGATTGGATCGAATGCGCCCAAGTCATTGTGGAATGAAGCTGTGCTAGCAGCTATGTTCATCTTAAATCGAAGTCCAACGTTTGCAATATCAAAGAACGTTACGCCTGTTGAACTATGGTATGGAAGAAAGCCAAGTCTGGAAAAGGCTCGTGTCTTTGAATGTCAAGCATTTGCATGGGTGCCGAATCAACAAAGAAAGAAGCTTGATGCAAAAAGTCGATAGTTATTTATGGTCGGATATACACCAAACGGCTATTGGCTATGGAACAAGGATTCCAAACAAATCGTTGTTGCTCGTGATGTGACGTTTAACGAAACATATTTTCCATGAACGAATGATACACAAAATAACGAAAAATTAATTTTACCCCTAACCTACGAGCAAGAGGGGGAAGAAGTAATCGAGGAAGAAGTGATCAAGGATGCCGTTAATGTACATCCTGAAGAAGAAGATCCTGACGAACAATATGGGGATAACTCTTCAACTGAATCACTTGACTTCGATGGTGTCCAATCGTGTAATGATGATGAAGAAGTAGCAGAAGCAGACGATAATGTGCTGTTGGCACTCCGTTCTTTTCAGACGTTCCAGAAATGTATAACGATATTAACGCTCGTGAGGATCGTGAGCGATGGTCAAGCGGTACAAGACGAACTAAACTCCATGAAGGTCAACGATGTGATGAAGCTGACGGTGTGTCCAGCCGGTGTGAAACCGCTAAAAACAAAGTGGGTGTTCCGGCTGAAGGAGGATGAAACCGGACAACAGGTCCGGTATAAGACGCGACTTGTAGTCAAGGGGTTTCTACAATGGCCCGGGATTGACTTTGAAGACACGTTTGCACTCGTTGCTAGGCTGTCGACAGTTAGAGTAGTACTAGCTGTTGCCGTCCATCGTGGTTTACACGTACACCAAATGGACGTCAAAACGGCTTTAAGGTCCTGTACATGGAAGTGCCCCAAGGCGTGAAGGCAAGACCAGGCATCGTGTGCAAACTTAAAAAAATCGTTTTACGGTCTAAAACAAGCTCTAACATACTGGAATGACCGCTTTAACTCGTCATTGTTGAAGTTTGGGTTCCGTAGATCAAACCGGGTACTGTCTGTCTGTACGTTTCAACTGAAAAAGGTGATGAAATTTATATGGTGCTTTATGTCGACGATCTTCTGATTGTTGAACGAAATATTCGAACGATGGAGAGACTGAAACGGTGGCTCACAGATGAATTAGAAATGACCGACTGTGGACAAACGAAGTTTGTCCTGGGAATGCGAGTGGAGTACAATCATAATCGTGGGGAACTGAAGCTGTCACAGGATGCAACTGCAATCAAAATTTTAGAAAAAATTGGAATGTCGGAATGTAATCCAGCGAAGACCCCGATGGAGAAAGGACTTCAGTTGAGTCGAAAAGGAAATCATATCGAGAATCGCTAGGCAGTTTGATGTATCAAATGCTATGTGTGCGACCTGATTTGTGCAATCCTGTTGCTTACATGGGACGATTTCAACAATCACCAACGGAAGATCATTGGCAAACTCTTAAGCGTATCATGAGATACCTTAAAGGAATCGCTACTATGATGTACTCGATGCTGACTGGGCGTCTGATGCAGAAGATCGCAAGTCTGTAACCATTTTTTTTTTTTGTTTAAGGTATATGGTTCAACAGTATCTTGGGCAAGCCGGAAGCAGTCGACAGACTCTTTGTCATCAAGTAAGTCTGAATACGTAGCGCTAAGTGCTGCTGTTTCCGAAGGAATCTGGTTGGTAGATTTGCAATGCAAAACACCATCGGATCCAGTTATCATATACGAAGACAACCGTGGCTGTCTGGCTAAGAATGCTGAATCCAAAAGTATAAAGCCCTAGGATATTAAAATCATTTCATTAAAGACCATGTTGCTGTTGGTAATGTTAAGATTGAACCGATAAGTACTGCTGAACAGCAAGCGGATACAAACGTATTTGAATATCTCAGCAGCAAGATTGAAGTCAGCGATTGAGAGGGGATGTTGTAATCTAGCAATCGTGTAACTATCAAATGTAAATGTAGATCATAGTAGCCTTTGACCGCATAACGGAATAGTTAGTTGTAATAAAACCTACAGTAAGAACAGACGTCTTTAGTTACCTTATCCAACTGGTTTGGTTCATGATCAATAGATGCTTCATCAAAACACCTCAACTGGGTGCCAAAAGGGGTAGCTTGTGGATGATTGATTCAACATGCGAAGCGTCGCTTGTTAGTAAATGTTTCGTGGCTCGACGGACATGAACCTGGCTGAAGAAAGTATAATTCCAAACCATGTTAATGAACAACATTCAATTACGTTGCCAAATGTTATTTTAATAAATTATCGTTTCTGTTATGAAATATGTATATTTTTTAATTTCAATAACGTCATCTCCATGTCCAATCGACAGCCCTTGGTGAGGCTATGATAAACAAAAACTCAACTATCAGTTGTTTAGCTACGTATCCTTTTGTGCGCGCATATATTGCTCTGGAAACACACAGTTCAAACGCTGATAATCGTTGAGAGTCTCATGCTTGTGATAACTGATAACAGTCAGTGTTCGTGGTTAGCCATCACCGTATAAGAGTGAACCATATCGCGCCCACTTATTTCCATAAAACAAGAAAAAGAACAGCGCGTTAAACTGGTCGATCATAGCTACTGGTGTCTCCCAATCTTGAACAATCAGTCCTGTCTGCGTAAGCTCTCATCGCCATCGTTGCATCCACCAGCTTTGCACAATTGGCTTTCAATTGTTTGCTGCTTGACTGTGCGATAAGTGAATAATCTTTGTCTTGAGGTACGTATTAGAACATTTTATTTTTGTTGTTTTTTTTTTTTGCTATGAAAGTGACGTTTTGCACCGTTGCTTCTGTAGAAGTATTATCATTATTTGCTCTATAGCGCTCAGCTACAGCAAACGTTAGCCAATTTCTGTGTAGCAATTATTCAGCTATCGATGTGTGTATCCGCAGGCCGTGCATATCCTTAATTTCCGATTTGAGAGTTTCCGTGATCAACCGGTGTTGCTTAACAGTCGACAGACCTTTAAATTCTTTACTTTCGACGTATATTTCGTACATCGATCCACATCCTCCGGAAATGTCGCTAACGACAATGTTCTTTGCCTGCAATCGTGAAGAAAACGCAATTTGAGTGTCATTATTGTGTATTGTGCTCGGTGAGTGATAGTGTAATCTTGGGCGACGATCGATCAACGACCCTTTTCTCGATAGCCGCCTGGGGCAGCACTATTGTTTGAATGTCACATACATTATCCCTACCTGAGGGAACTTTGCTTCGAGTGTTTTTCTCAATGTTGCTTCGGAATTTTTCATCAGCTGTGAGTTTCCTGACCACACACGGCTGAGTATCTGAAAAAAGAAAACAAAACAAAACAACGAACAATTAAAAACTTTTACTCCGTCAATTCAACAATTTTCACCAAACAACTCGTCATGTAGTGCTGCCGAGTCTTTTTTAAACAAATTTATTTTTAGGAGTGAGCTGTGATTTTTCCCTTCTTACAGAACTGAAAGTGATAGTGATTTTTCGTATAGCATGCTGCATTTTAGGTGTAGCAATTCAACTTCCGATTTTCCTTCTGTTTTTTTTTGACTCACAGATATGTAGCGACTGCCGTAGTTTCGAGCCAAATATCCACTCATGATGTCGAGCTGAGAAGATTAGGCCTACTTCTTTTTATTTACTAGTTTTTGTTAAACCACAAACACTTTCTGGATTGTTAGCCTAGTGCAAGTGTTCAGATTGCTTTGATAACAAGCAGTTATGAAACCAGCACCGGATGGACTGTCACGGCCAGGAGGATATTTTAGACTGTCTTTCCGATCTATGAAGGAAAGATTTTTTGTTTTGCTTTGCTCGGCCCCAAACTTTGTCAACAAAGATAAACTTTTGAAGATTGTGTTTAGTTTGTGTGTAGCAGCAATGATAAAAACATATTGTTTTGGTATGTTTTACTCTTTACGGCACCGGTATGTTCGAGACATTAGTTTGACATATTTTTTTTCTCTCTTCACAGAGGGCTGAATCGTTGGATTGATTTGACAACTAATATTACAATTTTAAACTATTTCTTTTAATATAGAAACTAACGCGGTTTGAAAGGATTAATTAAAGTCATTAATATTTTTAATGAATTTTAAGATATACCCTTTTAAGGCCATATTCTAAATTATTGCATAACAATAACCTATAGCGGCAATAGCGTTGAATCCACATGCGGCTTATTCAGCAAATCATCCCTTCAGGCATCATCTTCAAATCATCAAAATGAGATGTCAGTAAATAGTTATACATTTTAACAAAGTAAATATGACAAATATTACAAAATTGTATAGACGGTATACATTAGATTCAACATCAGCGCCACTTCTTGCTTCGGGGAATACTGTGGACGCAAAAGGGGAATTCACTGTAAAGTAATTTATAATCTAGCCACAAGATGGCACTGTACGCCAAATGTAATCTTCATCGATTATTTATTTATTTATAGTCTCAACAGATGGCGCTAGCTTGTTCGATTTATTCCTCTCGACAGATGGCACTAGTTCTTGTTTGAATGGGTAATTTCGCCTTGCCGATAGCACAATGGTAGCCACCCTGAATTTTGTTAAACATTTCAAACTAATTTCAACTGCGTCAAGGTTTTTATTTTCTACAAAACTGTGTACCCACTATTTTAGAACACAATCGCTTACTTCATGTAGTCAAAAACGTTCTCTTTTTTTATTTCGCATAAAAACGGTCGAGCTGACCGTATCACATAAAACATGATTTTTTTCTCTCCGCATCCGCTTTAGCATGAAAAAAATAACACATTATCACGTTGTGCACATTCTTCATAAACAAGAATCTTAATGATTACTCTTGCCTCATGAGCATAACCGATAGTAACCTTGAATATTTCTAAGTTCAAACCCCCCATTCATAAAACTAAATAGGCGGTGCCCTCCTCCTCCATTTACACTAGTCGTCTCCCCGCTTACTCATTTTCTTGCTGGTTAATCATCTCTTCTTTCCTTACGCTCTTCCCTATCTCTCAACACCGGTTCTTCGTCGGTCCAAGTCACATTTGTTTCTGTGAAACTTATGCCTATAGGTTTGTGAACTCTGGCAGAACAGAATTTAAAGCATCAGCACCTCTTTGGGCGAACTATGCTGTTCTTATGTTTTTATGGTCCCACAAGACTGGTGCTAGCGAGATTTATTCAACATTTCCTTACCTATGGAATCTCGTCTGGCATTGGTAGTAAGAAAGTAATATTGTATGAAAATTATTTATCAAATATTAAATATATTTAATACAATCAATTACATTGTACCCGGACCGACCGTCTCATCAACGATTGTAGACGTGTTATCCATTATATATTGAATGTTGGACTAATTTTACATTTCTCGCAACAAAGGCATTTTTGTAGAATAAAACATACACGTTACACGTAATTTTGGAAAGTTTAATGATGTCAGCTGCTAACCCTTCGCGCGGCTGTATACGTTCAGAGGTAAACAACGCAAAGGAGAATCGTGAAGCGCATTTCATCATGGAAAGATCTACCCTAAAGGAGCGGTCCCGCGTACCAACGGAAAGTTCCATTACACTTGAGTTTGAAAGCCGAAGCATTGAGGCTATGGCAAACAATTTTAAGGTTTCTTTTCGACAGAATTCATGTGCCGTTCGGGCGGCGGGCCGTTTGGCTTCACTCATTTTTCCACAAGTTCTGTTCGTCTCGCATATCAAATGCCGAGAGAAACTTGTTCGTGCATGTTTCCCGTGAAGAAGAAACCAACCGGAAAGCAAGGAAAGAGAAGCAAACATCACTTTCTTAAGGCGAGAGAATTCCACGAAGTCTACACAGCTTCTCTGCATGTGTGAACGAACGCCAAACACATGAACGAGAATGCGAGAAGTAAAAGATGCGTTTGGCTGGGTTGTTGTAACCATGTGTCCCTAACCGTCTTTGCTTTGCTACTATCCATCCGTTATTTTTGGGTTTGTTTTGGGTTCCATTAGCGCACCACAACACATGGAATGGTCAACCCTAGTGGTTGTATTGAAAGTTCGGCACTTTACACATTCATATCGCGTGAAAATGGGACTTAATATGAAGTGCACAAATGACAAGAAATTCATACAATTCGCGAATGCTGAATGCTCCTACAATTAGTATGCCAATCTATAGGCAGAACAGTCACGTTTTCACTATCAAAAATTAACAAGATTGTAAAATCCACCTCAACGGAAATTCGAAAAAGAAAACAACTTGCCAGACATTGCATTATTTCAGGGCGGAACGTAGCATGACGGCGTCATTCACCTTCCACGCATCGTAAACCTCGACCGGCGTAATGAAACGGACTGAGACTAACTCTTAATTAGCGGTGAACCGATACGGAAAGAACCAACCCAAAGTGCGTATAGATCGGCGGTTAGGTTCTAAATTATGCTATATAACTAACCCTAAAGTAGGAAAGGAGCAATGAAATAAATATGGGACTGAAATAAAATGATTAGCAAGAAGAATCCTACTATTTACAGTTTTCTAAATGGCTGTCATATTTTATGCAACGTCTACAATAAGTTACCTTTTCAAATAGCACAAGCTTTTGTTGTCTAAATGCATTGGAGTGCTGGTGAAGACTTGTGTAACGTAGGTGTCCTATGTGAGATAGTTTTGAAATCAACTGAAAAGTCACCTGTAAACGTTACAGACGCTCGATAATTAACGACGATCCCCATAGGATCCCCGTGGGGTCCAATTTCTTTTACTTACCCTGTCTTATTATGGCTCGGTTTTGCACAAACACCACACGATTGTGCCTTGTCGATTCCGCTACATTCCGCTCGCCTTGTGCTGCGGGGTGTAGTACATGCATCTCTTCATCTTTCTCTCTTCGCAGACGAAAGATCCACCAACCAAAACAAACACAGCACAAGATCGCACGAAAAGACACGGCATTCGATCGAGTCGAGTCGAGACCTTCTTCTTCTTCTTGGTCGTGTCGTGCTCAATTGCTATCCCTTTCTACCACGCCATCTTCGATGCGTGTCTGCTTTGGCGTTGGCCTTGTACGGCTGGCTGGGCTGGTTGGTTGGTTGGTGGAGGGTGCAAAGTTGGCCCCCAGCGGGTTTGAAGAAGCTTTTCCCTCGACGACGTTGCCGGCAGCCGGCTTTGTTATTATTTTTCTTCCGTTCTGTTTTTACACGCCACTTCTCCACACTGTTGTGCATTGGCCTGGCCGCCTCGGAAGGCAAAGAGACGCTCAAACCGAAGAAGGCTGGAAGAAGCAAATGGCAAGCGTACACACATCACGTACACACTGCCTGGAGTGTTGCTGTTGTTGTTGTTGTTTTTTGTGTCTATCAGTCCTAGAAGGCGATGGAAACCATAAAAAATGCGAACCGCAGTGTATGATGATGGAATGGTCTGATCGCAGACGGCTCTGCCCACGGCGTAATGAATGGGAACAGTGATCGGCGAATGATTTTGTGGGATGTGGGGGAGGGGGAGGGCGAGGAGGGAAGGGGGTGGCTGGGTGGCGTTACTGCCAGCGTGATTATGAGTTCAAGTAAATGAGCTCAATATAGAAATAGGTGCACCATTTGATGGATTTTCTGTCTGTTTGCAACCACTGATTATGCTTGTGTTATCATAAAATATTTTATTTGCTCACGTTTAAATATATTTTTTAGTATGTTAGTGCTTTCTGCAAACAAATGGCCACATAAATGGCTGTAGCCTCGTGTTGACCGCATAACGAAGCAGTTCCATAATGTTGACTAACATACAGGAGAGGGTTGAGCGCTTGGTTGGGTTGTGTTATTTTTACTCATTCGGTATGGGCATGGGCACCTGTAACCCTTTTTCCTTCATCTCGTACCATCACGTTTCACATTCTCGATCCTTTCTTCTCCTTTCCTTTTCCCTTTGTGAGCACTTTTTATTTACCGCGTGCACTGGAAACGGCAAGCTGCAAACCGAGCCACAATCGTTCGATCGTCTGGCCTCGATCGTTTGCCTTGTTTGGATGTTTCCTTTCCTTTCCGTTCATTTTTCACTGTATCGCGTGGTTGTATTATTTTTCTCCTCTTCAAAAGCCGGTTTCTTTGTTGTGTTGCTTCGAATGCCGGAGTTGCCGCCTCCGGTTTGTGATCCTTCTGCGTCCCATTTGGCTGCAGCCGTGTGGGGTGGTCTCTCAGGCGCCCTTTTTTTGAGTCGAGTTCCTTTTCGTTCCCCCTCTCCAAACAGTGCCAGGTTTTGCCAGGTAAATTGGTGTTTTTAGTTTTGCGATACTCTTTGACTCTCTCGCGCAAATGTGTTTTACAACATACAAGGGCAGCTAAAACCTTTTTCGCTTCCATGTGCCATACGCATACAAACATATATTTCCAGACGCTGCGGAATGATGAAATTCCCGCGCAAAGTTTGTTTACAGCCACACACACACGCGCACGCAGACGTCATTCTTTCGTTCAAAGGAAAGTCAGATATATCTGGTTAATATGTTGCATCATCGTCACGGTTAAATTTACTTGCCCAGGTTCAAATTTGCGTACGTGTAGAAAAAGTCGTATTTCGAATAAAAACAACTACTGTTCGTTCTAGTTTGTTTTTTTTCTTTGTACATTTTTGTACATTTTCAGTAATGATAAACGGGGAAAAGAAGTTTGAATTTCGGTATAAACTAAATTACACAATAATAATATAAATATATGCCAAGGGAACGGGGTGGTTGAAACATATTTCTTATTGTTGCTGCTTTAGTTAGCTGTAGTTTAAACCCCCGCTCAGTATTAATTTGAATAAATTCAATTTATTACTCGTGATCTCAACGTAAATTTGCCACCTGTTACCTGGGATCAGACATTTTTTCCGATGCTGAATAAAAAAAAAGAAAGGATTCATGCGTTGGAATTCATCAGACAGATTCGGCAAGGTGTAATAACCGCTGTCAAGGTTAGCGTTGTAAGCGGAAGCGAAATCTACCTCCAGAATGTCTGGCAGTGCCGGGGAGGCGCTAGAAGCAGGGGCTTGGGTGCAAATACCGACAGTCTGAAAGGGAGTCATCGATCCAAAGTATCTCATACACGGTGTGATGGCTTTTGAGTGAGCGCGCCGTTACCTTTGTGCTTTGGAATGCGTACCAACTTCTCTCTGGGCACGGGCCATGTGATTGGCGCTAGCAAAACGATTGTATAAACATTCCCACAACTGTTTAACGAACAAATCGGAAATGATAGAAGAGGAAATAATTACTATTTTCATTGAAAACAAAACATAAATAATGCCCAGACTGGTTGTTAAGCCGCAGGTGAATGGGTCTAAAATGTATATCGCATTAGATTTGATCAAAAAGGGCCTTTCTAGCAACTCTTTATCAGCGCAGATTTTTATTTTATTTTTGGGTTTGTGTGTGTGTGTGTGCGCGTGTGAGGTGAGGGTTTGGTCGTTAAATTTGCATTCTTTCACTATTTCTACGCTCCCCTTTGTTATGACTCGGCGATGAACGAAAACAAACACCGGCAACGTGGTGTGATGTACGGTAAAGGCGTACATTTCAAAACCACGCGCACCGATTTACTACGCGTTTCGGTTCGGAAGTGGAAAGAAAAAAAACATGAGCTACGCCGCGGTTCAGCAAACAAGAACGAACTCAGCATGTGAAGATCCTCACCGGCTTCGGCAACGATCGAGAAGCCATTGTACCTTAGAACAGATTAACCTTGAGAAAGCCGGTATGCTGCTGAATCATACGGCTTGCACGCGCACGGACACGCCTGCCCACACACACACACACACACACACACACACACACACACAAGCACATCTCGCGCTAAAGCATAAACTGGATATTCTGTTTTCAGAAAAAGAAAAGAATTTAAAAGAATGTGGGAAACTATTCACCACCGGCTAGCGCACAACGTTTTCGTGGCGACAGGTGTGTTTTGGGTGGGATGTTGAAGCTAAGCGAACATCTTATCGGATCTATCATGGAAAACGAACAACCGATAGAACGCACAGGTGTTTTTATGACTGTACCTGACCCGCTAAAATGACTGATACTGGTAGAGCTACTAAAGTTAAGATGAAATATTTTGAGAGCTATATTCCATCATGTTTGTACACAATTTCGGCTTTACTTTCATAGGACGGTGGGCTTGAACAAATCCAAATTTTAACGTTACAATGTGCACAGTATGACGCAAACTTTCATAACTGAAAGAATGAGATAAACATGCAGATTGATTCGAGTTTTAATTCATCCATTATCTACATACTGGTTAAAACTAGTGATGGTAATAATCGCACGATCGCTAATCACAACATTGTTTGATCGTCTCAGATGACATCTACACACATTACACACGCCCTTTTGCAATCTCTAAACAAAAAAGGAGGAAAACAAACGACGACACACTACCGTGTTGACGTACTTTAGTGTGTACGATTGAATTAGCAAGAATGTCGCAGCGCACGTGGAGGTTCAATGAACGAGTGCCAGCCAAACGGTTAAGCGCGGGATGTGATGAATAAAGAATGAAAACACACAGGCACACTCGACGAGACACACGTCAACACACGCGAGGTATGAAATGAAAACAAAATCTCACTGGTCGCGCTAGGAACGGGGGCCCGATTGCTGTGATTTCGTTGGTCTCATGGAAAGCACAAATGCGCAGCAAAATAGTGAACTCTGGACAGAGATTCTTTTAGAGGCGCAGCTTAGTCGCTTTCTTCTCGTGCATTATTTTAACATACTTAGTAGCATCCTTGGTGTGGGTTGTCGTTTTTTTTTTTTTTTTAAAGTCTGATAGTAGGTAATGGACTGTAATGGACACAATCATGACAATCATTACAGATCAGTTTTGAGGATTTTTGTGGTTTCCCTCAGGTGTAAACCATGGTTTTGCTAGCTTTTCTGTAAACTTTCTATTTTATTTGACAGAATGCTCCGCTTTTATAACATCATAGAAAGGAAAGTTTTCATGAAACGCGTTATATCTTTAACTGGTACGGTATTAAAGGATTGTGTAAAGCGAGTTTTCGAACAAAATTTATTTTTTGTGTGCCATGAGCTTGCTTTTGAGTGTTGCCAAAGCTACTTACTTCATTAGATTCAAATTTTAAGCTTTTATACGAACAGGTTTTTTTCCATTCACGTTTCAATATTCTTCTTCTTTGGCACAACAAACGTTGTCGGTCAAGGCCTGCCCTGTACCCACTAATGAAGTGGGATTGGCTTTCAGTGACTTTTTGTTCCAATAGCAGACTAGTCAGTCCTACATATGGGGGCACGGTCTATTCGGGTCTTGAACCCATGACGGGCATGTACTTAAGTCGCACAGCCCACCAGACCGGGCCAACCGTTTCAATCTATACGTACTAAAATTTGAAATTTATTCACAAAAATGTTTTCATCCATCGCATATGTGTGACTTTTTATCCATTCTTGGGGTCCAATGAACTCAACAGATAAGATAGAGATATCGAAAGGAGTTCTTGAATCTAACGATTCAAAAGCTTTTTAAAATAAAAATAATCTTTTTTCAATTCAGAAACAAAGTAAACTTGCTCGAAGCTATTGTTGATTGATTAGATTAGACTTGATTAGAACCATCAAAATATCATATTTGAGAATACCTAAGTGACGAAATATATCATAACTGTAGCAGTCGATATCTTCTACATCTATTCATCTACACGAGTAGTTGATTAATAATAATAATAATAATAATAATCAACAAAAACAAATAATATTTATTCATTTATTTTGTGCACAACCGCTTACTCTTACAGTACACAAGGCTATTAATATTAACCAAAAGTATTATTTATCCGTTCTGGCATATTTATTTTACTGCCGTAACAGGACTTGTTTGTTTTGCAGTTTGGTTTTCTGTTATTTTCATTGGCCAACACAGCAGAGTAACAAACGGGAGCCAAACGCTTCAAACGCTCTTTTCGATGAAAATTTATGCCGAATAATATCATCACCCCAGCCTACTGTTGCTTCATGTGTATAGCAAGTAGTAGGGATTGGCTTCGAACCTACCGGAACAGGAACCACCGAATGTGTTGGTTTCAATGGGTTCAGGAGAGTGTGATGCCGGTTCCAACTCATGGAGGCAGCCGAGTGCATAAGTCATCATACGAGTTGTGGCGTAACCGTTAAAACGACGGGACGGAATCGATTCCCGATAGAGTACGGACCCCGGACCTCGATACGCACGTGGCCGGATTCGTATGAGTATCCACCACTAATATTTACACTTCACGATGCTGCTTTCCGGTGAAACTACTACATGTACAGTCGAACGGCAGTTGAAAAGGAAAGGGCGAGGAGGAATGATGGGAGAGGAAACTCGCCAAGAACGTTGACTTTCGTTCGGTATGTTTTGGCACATTTTTGCCTTTCCTTTTTTGTTTCCTTAATTTTGCTTTGGTCAATGTTTGCCGTCATGATGATGCCGGATGGATGGATGTGGTTAGGTAGGTTCGTTGAGCCCAAATCGGTGCGCTAAAGTGTACATTGTTGATATTTTATTGCACACACCTTTGCGATACTGCCGTGTGCTGATCATTTCACACATTGGCTCACAAACACGGTTGCGAACTGTGTTTACTAACCCTGCCCTGTCCCTTTGCCTGGACACGTCTAGCCAAAGGCTTCAAGCTAATCCTGTTCGTAGCCACGCAAAGATTAACTGATATCACACTAAGCATTGTTGACATCCGTATCATTCATACTGCAACGCAGTAGAGCGATGTTGCAGCAATACAGCTGAATGCTTCTGTTTGGTTTGACACATCCAACGAACGCTCCGTTCTTTTGGTGCAAACAACAGAAGGTTTGTAATTGAAGGGCTGTAAAGATACTGGCTGTATTAGCCCTTGAAGTACAATGTGTATTGTAGCTCTGTTACATTTTTGCTCGAGTGCTTAGGCCCACTGTGGGAGCTGCACTTTCTTGCAACGGCGTGATAACACAAGTGCTGCAGTGTGTCGCTGGTTATTTAGTGGCTTTTTTAAAGATTTCGTTAAGAAGCTGCATCTTCGACAAGCGTTAAACCATTGTTGGCCATTCCATTGTGCACTTGCATTCATGTACCTTCTCATCTGCGAACGTTGACTGGTGGTGTGCAGCAATGCAGCAATGCTCGTGAACCAACAAATGCATTCACTCGTCAGCGAAACGTCAGCGAACTCTTGCCTTCGGTTATTCATTCAGCAAAATGCTTGTTGCGTTTTTTGTTCCCACCGAAACACGATTGTGCCATGCGCATAAGATTCATGCACACGACCACCACCCTGCTGCACACACGACTCACTCAAATAACTGTCTCAGATGGGTCGACAAAAAAAGCGAATAAACACCAATGCACACCCAGCTTAACGTAGCATTTATTTTTTCTCTCTTCTGCGTGGGATTCCCTTACCCAAACACTTCGCCCACACTTACACACACTTGCACACTTGCACACACTATGGGCGGACACGAATGGGGTTATGGTGCATTCCATTGCATCGGATTGCAATATCACCCCACAGCATCTCTCTCTCTCTATCTCTTTCTTTCTTTCTTTCTTTCCCTCTCTTTCTCTCTTTATTTATTTCTTTCTTTCTTTTTTCCTTTCTCTCTCTTTTATATAAACATTATTTTGCTCCACTTAGAC
Source organism: Anopheles gambiae (assembly GCF_943734735.2). Classification (NCBI taxonomy): domain Eukaryota; kingdom Metazoa; phylum Arthropoda; class Insecta; order Diptera; family Culicidae; genus Anopheles; species Anopheles gambiae. Next base: position 67,074,969 of record NC_064601.1, on the reverse strand, counting down.
GAGAATAAATGCAGTTGTTGTTCCTTTCGTTACATTTACCGACTACAGCAGACTACAGAACATATTGTTATTGTACTGATCAATGCTTCATACATTAGTCTAACTTTTCCTATCAGTAGACCGCTTGTGACCGCCAGTGCCAGGGCCACATGTTGACAACAAGCTGTGTACATTCAGCAAGTGTGGTCCAGATGGATCTATTTTCGTAACGCGCAAAAGCACACATGCACATACAATGTTTCCTTCCCCTATTAAAGCCGTGATGCGCGTTGTACCGGCTTCAAACATGAAATTATGGTGTTCTTAAAAAACACACACAAATCATTTGTTAAAGTCTCATTTTTGTACGTGGGCGCTACCCCGTAATGGCCGTAACAGATGGCTTGACTGTTGGCGTAAAAGGATGCAGTCAAGTCGCAACCATCGTCGGATTACTTGTTGGTGCATCGTGACTGACCGCGTGCACCGTCCATGTGACGACCCGCCTGATGTGGCCCCCACCGGGCGGGGCTGGCTCGCTGCACCATGGAACGACCACATCGTGTACCAACACATCGCCAATGCAATTTCAATGCTCACACACAGAGAGAGGATAGATGCGCGCCTCTCGGATGCGCTCCAATCGGGGCCATGGACAGTTGCAATAGTGCTGTGTGTACGCGCAAAGGAAGTGTGGTGTGTGGGAACTGTGTTGGGTGTTGCGAGCGAGCTGAAAACCGATCGGTTTGTTTACTATGTACACTTTTTTTTACCATGCTCTCGGCGACACTCGTTTGGCGCTGCCAGCATGTACCCTTGGGAGGGAGGGAGGGGGGGGGTGTGGGATGGCGTGGGGAGTGTTTTTGTTGTTGTGCATTGTGTGGCTGGGAGCGCTATGGGTGGGTGTGGGTGAGGGGCTTGCGTCTATGCCGATCCGCCGACTGTACTGACAACACTGTTGTGAGTGTTGTGCCATGTTGGACTTTGCCATTCGTTAGCGATAGTATTTCATGTGGCCTTATCACTTATCTCTCTATTGCCTGGGGTTGTTACAACGCAGGATTGTAACGGCGTCAAGATACACACATACACACATACACGTACATATAATGCTTCCACTAATAACCTGCAAGAATATAACTTGTTTTCTGTTTTGTACAACGACCGGCTGTTTCTGTCACATCGTTACTGATCTTAGAATTCCCCACGATCTAAGAAATGTCGTGAATGTGATAGTTTAGGGGAATGTGTGCGTGTGTCCTCTCGGTAAATGCAGCTGACGTGATGGATTTCCACTGGAAATTCCCCAATTGACCAGTTTCGCTTACACAGCGGGTCGTTCGAATTGAAAATGTAACGTTTAGCTAAATATAGGATTTGTTTGCTTTCTCATTTTAACACATGTGCAATCGATCGTGTGTGTGTGTGTGTGTTGTTGTTGTTGTTGATTGGCACGATTGGAAATGTATCATGTGAATGTTTAAAAAATGATTTATCTGCAAAATGATGCAAACAGCAAAGGATATATTATCGCTTACTGTCAATGATATTTGAAACACCACCTCAGGCACTCCCCATTGCGCATTGCTTGTGAACGTTTGAATGAATGTTTTATGAAACCAAGCGCCGTTTCGGTGGAACGAAATTATCTTTCGAAGAAAATATTAAATGATTTTCCAACGATAAGCTCTCGGGACTTATCAAAGTTGTTTACCAAAGCTGGAGCTGGCAACCTTGGAGCGTTTTTTTTTACCATTCTGTTCATGAATGACGATGTTGTTCGGAGTGTTGTTGTGATGATTTTGAGTTACAAAGAAAAAAAAAAGGAATTGTTGTATCATATGCGCGCTCTCCCTTCAAAGCTGGAGCTAACTCGAGCGATTTAAGTTGTTTTCGTACCCAGTACGGAGAAAAGTGTATCAGATGTTGATAAAACTGGCATTCCCTCGAACGATCGATCGCTTGCACCCGACTTATCTACCAACACAATCTGTGCTGTATGTGTGAGGACAACGTATTTACTAAAGCCATCGTTTTGTTTACCATTGCGTTTCTGTTTTTTTGCGTTTTATTTGTCGTTCCGAATTTTGCTGCGAATCATTTTCGCTTTTAGTATTAGTTTGCAAAAATCGAACGGTTGGATTGATTGATTGGGGTGTTTGTTTTGAAATGCTAGTTTAAGTAATTAACTATTTGTTTTAAAGCATCACGCTGTGAATTTCAAATTCGCAACATTTTACAGCAACATTTCACTGCACTGCTTCTCATTGATGTGTACCGAGGTATGTTAAATTATGAATTTAATGTAATGTATTTTGTCATTTAATTGTTTTGCAGATAACAAAGTTCAACTGGTTAAGCGGTTTGCAGACGCATTATATCGTAAATCATATTTCATGTAAGTAAAGAGACCTCGCAACATCATTTGCTCTCATATTTGAACGCAGAGAGTCGCGCTGGAGCTTATTGCGTTTGCCTTTTGATGCATTGAAGTAAGACTGTCGAAAGTGTATGTTGCCTCTTAAAATGTTTATTGTGTATGTAATTGATATTATTATTCTGTGTTAACCAGAAACAAAGAAAAAAATGTCAACCCGCTACGATAGATTATATCTTACAGACTTGTTGGTGGATGGTCTGGGGTTGTAGGACACCCTTGATGGTATTCCTACAGCAAGGGAGGGAGAAAAACGTGCTAAGAGCACACAAAAACCCCCCCTACATACTATATACCAAACTCTCGCCATATCGCCAGCACTTTCTCCCTGCTTGAGAGAACGCAAAGATGGTCGTTAAAGGAAAGTTAAACCCAAACCATGCTCAAATGTCCCGGGACACAAACAAACTCCGTCTCGCTTTATCGTGTACGAATAAAGTGCGATAAGGCTTCAACATGCTCTACGGTGCAGAATACCGGGCACCCGGGCGGCCTGTACCGGGCACGCGGTACTATTGCGCAGAGATGATAGCGTCCCCGGTCGTACGTTGGTGTCGTACATTATGTACAGCAGCGATGGTAACCTTGAACGGATCCTTGTATCCTTTCGACTGGTTGGTTCCATTTGGGGGAGGCGGGCATCCGTTTTATGTGTCCCACGCCACGCGTAGTGCTATTTTTATTTGTTGTTTGCGCTAAACAACATGGAACGAGCGGGTGCGGTTCTACCTCCGATGGCAAGGGAACTTTATACAGACGCCAACGAACTGAACCACCGAATCGGTTTTGCACCGATATCCTTTTTGGCGTCGTTCGGATGAGCTAAAACCAGCACCGAAGAAAGAAATTGTTTGTTACAACACGTTGTTGTAACAGACCAATTTTACTTTCGTTTGGTTAGTGAGCTTTGGTTGCATTGGTGGTGTTTTTAGGACTAAAGGGAAAAGCCCCACCATCCCAAATTCAGAGAAGAATGCCCTTTGCTCCGGGACTGCAGCCAGCTTCCATTTACGTTACAGAAGTTTATATAAACCTTTTGAATGAGCAAGAAACAGCTAGTGGACTTGTGGACATATTTTTTCTTGCAAAAACATCCCTTGAGCAACATTTAAAACAGTTGGCAAAAGAATATAAGGTTGGCTTGCTTAACGGTTAACTGTTCTGCTTATTTCCTCACTAGTTGTTGTTGTTTGCGATTTGATAAGCACTATGACTGTGAGTCGATTGTATTTTGCAACAGTTTCTGCCTCCCTCCGTACTTCGGACGACATTTGCGCTATGATGATTCACTTCCGCTCACTATGCCCGTAGACGTAGATGTGTTGTGTTGGAAGTGAGCAATGAATAATTCCGCTGATGAATCTGTTACGAACGAGTCACGGAAAGCGGGCGTAGGCACACAAAACAACAAGCAAAGGCGTTTTATACACCTCTCTCGAAGAAGTGTCTTTTTCCCAGTCCTCTTTCCGCTGAGCTTTGCCTTGGTGTGGAGAGCGCGGTGTATTTTTTAATTCATTTCATTCCACTTCGTCGTGTGGGGTGAGCAGAGCGGCTCGGTTTTATGGACGTACGCAGAGTCCAGCGCTACCACCACCACCAACAACAACAACAACACCTGGTGCGCATGGAGAGAGGAGGGGGTGATGTTTTGATCGCGACAAAACAAAAACAATCACCCCGTCTGCTGCGTTGCTTGGCAGGCGCCATTTTGTGCACTAACACTACGAAATCGAGGTCATGTTTACAACGGCGCAGAGGTGGTGGTGGGTTTGTGTACCCGGCTTAGGGCATTCACTGAAAAGGGATGACAGCCAAGCCGCATGCTGTAAGTGTGAAAGCAATGCAAGACATTTCCTGTTTGAACAACGTAGCTGAGAGAAAGAAAACGCGCGAACGAAAACATCCAACGGCTGTGGCAAGAAAGCAAACAGCAACTACAAATGTACAAAAAAGACAGTATTTTAGTGCTGAAAGCGTTTCTACGTTTCTTGTAAAACATTTTGCAGCGAAACTCAACGAACGAACGTAACTGCGTGTAAGCTGGGTTCAACTGGGTGTACCTGTGTACATGTGGTGGTGAAGCCGTTGCTAGCGGTTTATTTACATTATTCTGTATTAGAACGAGTGAAATGGACCATCGGCATATTGCAATCGTAGTAAGCGAGATGGAACAATGGGGTGGGTAAAAAACGGAAACAGAATGGAATGCCAAGTAGAGCTGGTGTGGCGGGGGACCGTTTTTTTTCAAGGAAGTGTAAAGTGGGCAACTGAAAAGAGAGACGAGTTATTTGCTCTCATTTCTGCTCACAATGATCAAACACATTGGATCTCACCCATACACACACAGCCACATCCGTGAAGGAAAGGCGTGTATTGAGGCTTTTGATACCAATTTTTCAAATAGGTTGCATCGAATATGGAATGTTTCGATCGCAATTTATTACTTTTTCTATTCCTGGATTGGGCAAGAATTTGCGAAAGCATTAGTTTTACCGGGTAGAATTTCTTGCAAACACCTCCGCAAATATGTCCGCAACGTACGTGTATGAGAGAAGTTCAAACACAAACGCGCAGACGCAGACTCACATCACCACCGCAAACGCACACACACACATAAAGATTTTACTCGAAAGTTCGAAAACACGGTCGTTGTTTACGTTTCGTATGTGTGTTGTACTTGTCGGTGCGGCGGTATGAATGGTCAACTCTTCACGACTTTTCAGAATTGCAAATCTCAAGAAAGAATTCTAAAGAAATGGTTTGAAATCGCAGAAATAAGGCAGAGTACGGAATAATTGATTAATAAGCACCATACGACCATTCTTTCTTTTCCTAGCAGCCAAATCATTGCGATATGGTTGTGTAACGTCTTTTCCCAGCGCTCGTATGAGTAGGGTGAGATGGTGTGCGTGTAGCATGGTGTCGACGCGCTCTGGCTGGTTTGCTGAGGTAAACACGAAACCAAGCCGCGGTGGTTCGTTCCGTTCATTCGATCTAGCACGTCCGAGTCGATAGCATCTAACCGGGTCGCTATTCGCTCCTGTACATAAGAAAAAAGTATCTCACAGCAAGGAGTGTAAAAGAGATAGAGCAACGCTGCTGAGTATCGCGCAAGAACGAGATAGTGAGTGTTGACAAAGGGATAGTAAACGCTCTGAGAAAGGAAACGGCACCGGACCCGCGTACCGTGTACCTACCCCGTAGTGCTAACAACATTCAGCGGCGATAGAAAGGGATTCCTTCTTCCTTTGCGGACCTTGTTTATCTTTGTTATTGCTGTTGTTTTTCGCTGCGGATCGATTCAGTGCGTCTGAAACACAGTCGTAGAGCAGTCAGTAACCGAGAGTGTGTGCTTGTGTGTGAGAGTGTGTATATATAAGAAAGGGGTCGTTTTTTCTTACGTTGTGCGTTCGTGCATCCCCTGCTCCATCGTGAATGACGTCGGAGGTCAAGCTCTGTTTGTGTGCTCTGTTTTGAGAAGTTAGAGCCCACACATTTCGGGTAACGGCCCTACAGTGAACACAGTGTATATCTTGCCAGAGCGCGACCGTGTTGGTTGTGTTAGTGTGGATTAGATTCAGAGTACGCCCGTTCAAAACGAGCACAAGAAAAAGCATTGCCGAAAGTGCTGCAGTGCGATAGTGCTATTCATACTTGCTCTGCTCTGCTTTAGCGGTGGTTCACTGTTAATCGCAACTTTGTGTAAAACACTGGACGTGATTCACCTGCAAAAAAGGGCAAAGTGTAAAGCGAAACCGTGTAACACAAAAACACATCACACAGCAGCTCCTCATACTGCTTTGGTGTATGCTTTCCACGTACGCCAGTAGTGCATACAAGAAATAGTGAAACTACGGGCAGTCTACGTTGCCAGTGCACTACCACTACAACACAGGCAGCTCTCGCCAGGTGCGCAGAAAGAAGGTAGCAACTGCAGATTGTGTTCGAGCTGCCAGTCCGGGGCGTGTGTACGTTTGCGCTTGCTTCAGGAAGAAACGAGAAAGGAGGCGACGCGCAGTGTGCCGAGCAAAAGAAAACAAAACATCATTTTCAACCGCAGTTGCCAAGACGTTGCTGTGCTGTATCGAGGAAACGGAACCAAGTTCACACCTCCGACAGAAACATACGTCCCGCGGAGCTGTGGAGAAATTTTTCCCTCACCTACTCTGTAACAAAAGCAAGGAAAACATCCATAGGAAATTGAAAAGCTCGTTCGTGTGCTTTCTCCTTGTCTTTTTTTGTTGCAGCACCCATTTGATACGCACTGTTGCGTGTAGTATATCAAACAAACAAACAACAAAAAACTCCGGGGAGAACCGTTGCACTGCTTCAACGAAGAAAAAAAAAAAATACAGCCGCACACGGAGTTAGCATAGCTAGTAGCCGCCGTAAGCAATCAATGAAAACGCATAGCGTACTGTTATCATAAGCTCAATTCAAGCCAGGCAGTGCCAGTGCTGTGAGTGAAAGAGCACGAAGTGGAACGAATCGTCGAGTGCATTTAACGTATCCTAGAACCGGAAAATTCTTCGTCAAGAGTTACAGTAAAAAGAGCACCACATTTACACAAACATCCAGAACGAGCTTGCCTGGAGTGCGGTCTACAATTGAAAACAAACTAGTCGAAATAAAAAGCTGGTTGGTTTAGTTTATGTGTGTGTGTGCGTGTTGGCACGTGTCAGTGTGTTTGTGGATTGGTTAATCCGCTTTGAGGATTGCATCAGCTAAAACAACGGACGGAAGTTGCAGAAATTAGAGTGTGCCGAGTGTGTTGCTGATGGTTACGTTATATTGCGTTTAACGTTTGCGGCAGAACCAACAGTGTGCGTACGTGTGTGCGTGTGTGTGAGTGCGCAAGCGTGTGTGTAGTTGCAAATATTTCATCGGTCGTGAATCTATTATTATTGTTGCTGCAACCATCGCTCAACCGACAGAAAAGGGCGACAGCGATTTCGGTCGCGTCCAGAGCAACTGCACCACCATCACCAGTGTTTGTGCGTTAACACTGTCGCGAAGTAGTGATCCTGATAGCGGCAGCAGCAGCAGCGAGGGCATCGTCACAATGCCGAGCAAGCAGACGAATGACGTGCTGGCGGTGGAAGAGCTGGTACACGAAATCCGCGAAAACCTGCGCCTGAAAGCGAAACCTGCACACCAGGCGACGCGAAGCTCCCGGCCCTCGCCCTACCACATACCCTGCCGGTCCTGGTCGGAGCCCGTGTGCGGCAGCGGCACGGAGAAGGCGAAGGCGGCGAACAAGGCGAAGACGAAAGGCGAAGAGACGATAGACGATCCGTACGAGTTTCTGCAAACCCTGCTGAAAAACAACAATCTCGTGAAAGAAGCCGTCCGCCGGTTGCAGCATGGCCTCTCGCCAAAGCAACGATACTTCTACGAGAGCGACGAGGAATCGTCCCGATCGCCAATCGTTGTCATGTGTCAGCTAGAATCCTAAGTAGCAGTTATATGTATATGCAAAACAAGCACCTACACTGAAAGGGCGTCGTCCATTGCGGAACGTTGTGGAACGGAGGATGGATATAAAATAATTAAAATCATAATACTAGACATAGACGCAATAGCAATTAAATTGTTACTCGTAACTTTGCATTAATCCACTCTTCATTTGACACTTCTAGGGCAGCCATCATTCTGGCTCGTCTAGCCAGGGGTGAACAATTGAATGTTTTTTTTTTCTTTTTTCTTTTGCGAGTAGCATAGATCCATCCTTGTGCAAATGTCTTGATCAGTAATTGTTTACTTCGGAACAATCCACTGCTATTTGTTTGGGCTTCACATGTTTGCTCTACTTTGATTATGTTTCCTCATTACCCCACGCCCTCCCACGCCTTACTCCTGCACATCATATCTGTACTGCCAAATAAGCCCTTATTATGTTTCTCTCAAAGCAGATGTAATTAATGGTATCCTGCAAGAAGATGCTCTTACTACCATCGCTGCTCTCCTAAAGCATGCTGTTCTGTTGAGGGCGAATGCCGGATGGATTCACCTAGAAAAACCTTAAAGGGCGAATGTGTGCGCATGCGCCTTGAAACAAATTCAGGCTCAGTTTTTGATTTCCCTCTCTTTTGCAGTGGGAACCACTCTGTTTACAGCAAAAGTCGTACAGTGTTTCAATTTGATTACAAGTGGGTAATATGTTTACACAATGTTCAATTATTTATGATTCGAAATTCATCCTATAATTGTCTTTTTTTCTAAAACAAAACCTATGGTACCATCGACCATTGACTGCCTGTCGTGCAGTGAATATTCCATTTACCCTTGCTTAGAAGCAACCCAAAGCATGTGTCCGTAAGTTGATAACCATTTCAGACGATTTTGTTTTTTTTTGCACATGTACATTGTCCGAGCAAACGGTAGTTGTCCGTGTCCGGAAGTGCATGTTGTAGACGCGTTATGCAACTTTGTGTAACTTAATCTCATTTTTGCATACGGCGCTTTCCGAACCACAGCGCAAATGGCACGGTACTGCTTCTTCAAACAGTGTTGATGCGTTGAGCTCCTTAAAAAGGTGCGACAGCGCAAGCATTCACAAAGAATCGAGTAACATTTGAATGTGGTGCAGGCTCGGAAAATCGATAGACCAGAGGGGCTTGATTCGGTTGAAACGCCTGGGACATGTCTGAGGCTTGGCAGTGAGAAGTACACAAATATTGGGGAACCACGAGTCGGCATGATGCAATATGCGGTTATCGGCCACCGGGCCAAAGTGCTACAACTCGTCGTACGATGGCGTTGGCACGTTAAAAGTGGACGTAGTTTTTTTTGTTGTTGCCTTTGTTCCACAACGTGTGTGTGTGTGTGTGCCGCGATACGTGTTATCTCGCCCTTTTTGCTTCTCTCCTTCTCACTGTGAGTATATCGCAGGGCTTTTCACGTATAGAATAGGAGTGAGTAACTCCTGTCAATGATAACAAAAAAAAATCGGCAATAAAAACTTTGCCGATGTCGGGACGACGAGACTACGTCGGCATAAAAAAAGCTAGATGTACCAAGGGGCCAGCAACCGCACCGTATGGACGAGAAGGAGAGCGCAACCTTGTACTAGGAGCTGCTCGCTGTTCCAAAATGGCCGACGTTTATGTTTATAAATAGTCGACAGTTGGTGTGCGCCACCTAGTATGCCCTGGATTTCTCTGGGAAGGGAAAGAGAGTAACATTATTATGTACGAGTGCGAGAGTGAGTATAGGCGTATGTGTGCGTGTGTGTGTGTGTGTGTGTGTGCATACAATGAAAATAAAGTTGAACTCGTGGAGAGGTAATTGTTTGGGTGCCGTCCCCGCACGCACCTTGGCGCAAAGGGAATGGTGTCGCTTGCTTTCCTGCGTTAGCAAGTTGTTCGCTTTTCCGTTCTGCGAAAAATATAATGTTTGGAGTCCCTGAAATGTATAATCGATTCCAATTGTTGTTTCACGTACTGCCGCCGTTTAAAGCTAGCTATTTCCAGAATGGTTGTGTTGGGGAGGACTTGACTTTCCGACAATCCGCCATCTTTTTATGCATCAATGGATGAATAATGAATGGAAATGATTGCATTGAATCTCGATTATTTGTAATCAAATCTTTAAAAAATAGCTCCGGTGATAATTGACAAGATTTACGCCGTTATATTACGCTGGATTGGTAGAAATGTATTTCAATAAAACACACATTTGATGTTCGGTCTGCCAGGAACATACACAACATATACACTGTGCTGTTGCGTCTAAAATCATACAATCATAAGTAAAGCGTAGCATCTAATAAACAGGGCGCATCCAATTAGACATGCATTTTTGTCCTCAAGTAAGCCGATTTTTTTTTATCGGATATCAGTTCCTTGGATAAGTTTATCTAAACAAATATTATTAATAATAATCGCTAAACATACCTTAATAAACCTTACCCATAGATCGCTATTAAGTTGCTAGCCTTGTATCCTATCCCGCAAACCCGTGAACACAGTGAAGCACAACCAGACTCTACACTACTATCTATTATAATTAGTGAGTAAGATATTTTTCTTCCCTGCTACACACAGCCCTTTTTGTTGTGGCTTACTGGAAAAATGCTGGATCAAGGGCCAACAACAGCGATGGTTTTGATTTTGGAGGCAAAAGATTTGAACAGGCACCGTTATAAACCAACGATAATGCCGAATAAATGTCAACATGTGTGGGTGTGTGTGTGTGTTGACAAATAAGACACAAAAAAGTTGGTATTAAGCAGTTTCAAGCAAATAGTATGGTTACAGCTGGTTACAACAACTGGTAATCCTTTACATTCTGGTCGCTACCTATGATAATAGGCATTACAATGTATTGGTGTATGTTAATCTTGAGTATCTTGAGTATCTTGAGAATCTTGAGTGGCTGTGCTTTTCCTTAATCAACGTTTTTAAAATATAGCAAACAATTTGAATAAACAACAAACCATAAGACTGATACACTTTAGGACACAACATCTTTAACCAAAAATTTACTAATGTTTCTATATTCAAAATCGTACCAAGGAATATTGTTCCAATGTGCAGCATTTTGGCAACCAGCAAACTCTAACGTTTCCCCCTAATTGCATCAATTCTCTACCAAGATTGCAAGATTTTTCGTCTGTTTTAGTTTCGGTTTTGGTGACACGTCGGCAGTCGTCGTGGGTGGTGAATGGGAAGATCATAAATCATTGTAGAGCAACAAGCGTTTTTTTCTTTCTTCATTTTCGATCGTTCACATTTGAACTCAAGGAATTTGTTTTGAAAACCCAAAAACACACACACACACACACACACAAACCCGGCGGGTTTATTTTGTGCTAAGTACCGTGTATTGTATATTTGCGCACGCGTTTATTAGATAGGCTGTAATAAATTATTCGAAAATGATATACCTGTAAGAGTATCTGAAACTGGAAGTAACACAATCCCCGATCACCTTCTATCTGCTAAAACTCGCTCACCTCTCATAGAATAAATTGGAGAAAGGGGGCATCTAGAGTGTTATTGGGTACCTTGTTTTGCATAAGACGAAAGGTGGTGTGGAGTGCGTGAACGGAGCGGACTATGACTATGATCTCTTTTAGTCCATGTTTTAGAATGCAAAAATGGCAAAAACCTGCCCGTTTTTCTTCTGGTTGGAATGTTTATTGAACAACACAAAAACAAAACCCTAAAAAAGCATACAGACCTACACGGAAGTAAATGTTTACCGCAAATAAAGGAAATAAATGTACTCTAATCCCCCAGGCTAGCGAAGTGTCACAGAAAGAGAGAATAGCGGACAACAGATCAACCATCTAGCGGGGAGCCAGTAAGAAAAGAAAAACGACAAGTAAAATGAAAGATTAACTCAAAAACACTGGCCCACAGAAGAGCTATTCTTAAAACTAATCGTAACATGGGTTGATTAAGTATGTGAAAATCCGTTTTAGGATTGTTTTCCATCAATAACTTCTTGATATTGCGTGTGCGTGTATGTGTGTGAGTGTGTGTGTGTGTTTGTGCCCTCCGTTCCATAACACCTCACCTGTCGTCGTCATGTCGACTATGTTACAAAGAAGATAAAACCCGAACTGTTCACTATAAGAAAGGAATGTATTAATGGAAAGAGCTTCGGATGAGCAACATTTGTAGGGCAGCAAATTCCGCGCTAGTAGGATATTGTTTAATGCTTATTCTCTTTTGTATTTGCAATGCGTTGCGTCGGAACGATGATACACACACATACAATATAAAATATTAGGAACAACTGTTGTTATCCCGTAAAAGTATACTTTATTGTAAATAAGCACATAGGTTTCGATAATAATGATTTTGAATCGGTTAACCGCGAGGTAATTACTGCAAGGGAAATAATCATAAGTTTAGGTAGAATTGCATAACTGGAATTTGTACGCAGTTGTTTGTCTTTGGTATCCATGTAGCATCGGTCCTTATGTTTTTGTTCTGTACACCAACTTGTCAGTTTTGCATTTTATTTCCGTTAGTTTGTATATCGTCTGAAGTGGAAACATACAGATGTCATGAACATGATCAAATAGATAAAACCAGACAATTAACAACATGCTTAGCAAAGACTAAAAAAAAAAATTCAAAACAATGAAAAACTCATGTTAGTAGCATTAGGTAATAGCAAAATCAATCGAACAGAATGTGAACATACGAGAAGTTAAAAAAAAATCACACACACATACACACATTATAAAATGTGAAAAAAATGAAAACAAAAATCATTTACGCTTAAACATGAAAGGATTTAAACATATGCTAATTTAAAGACTAGTTTTTTTTCTTCTCTCTCACACATTGTAATCCGGAGGAAGTGAGTGTATAATGACTATGTAATTTGTGGCTGATAAAATGAATGCAAAAATAGAGAAACAAATAACCTTAATGGTGTCTCTCCCCGTGTTAAATGGGTGGAGATGCCAAGGTCTTAAAAATGGTTTGGATGTTTTGTTTTTTTTTTTCTCTCCTATCGGTGGTTTATTTATTAATTTTCCGAACGTATTTTGCAGTTGTGTAACGCAGAAAATACAGGTTTGTTTTATTTATTTTATTTTGGGTTTGCTTTTTACTTGATTTGATTTCCATCAGCGATTTAATTTGTTTGGGCGTTATAGAAAAATATTGGAAGCAGGTATCATATGCATACACTTGCAATCCAAATAGGGAGAAACTGTTTTGCTGAAGATAGTGCTGAACAAATGCAACAGCTTATAATATAACATACGCATTATGTTTTGCGCCCTGTATGTAATGTTTGACAAGACTTTTCAACCTTTTAAGAGGAAGTAAAACCACGGTTCAGTGAAATTTTCAACGTACAGTAAAAAGGCAGTAAGCAATTAGTACAATACAATATCTACAGCACCAAACAGCATAACAGTCGGGTGATGGAAGTTTTTTTTTGTTGCTGTTGTGAAAATTTACTTGAATGCAGGAACATATTGTACGATTCGTTTGGTACGAGTTCTCCTAAGTTAACCTTTTTTCGTCCATAATGGAAAGTGTAATGACGTGTAGTAGCGAAAGCATAGCTAATAAATGTTCATCAAAATGGGCATGTACATAATTTTCAATCATTAAATGAAACTACAATAACAAATTAAACAAAAATGACGAAAGAAAAATATGAACCACACCTTGCCGCATGAAGAACTAACATTAGCCGAGGCATAGAGAGATTATTCGTGGCAGCTATCATCAAGAAAAAATACCTACTAAAGTTCATGTAATGAAATAAGTTTTGTCGAGCAGAGAGTTGATGTTGCATTAACAACTAACATATAGGCGTAATGTAACACGAGATACATCATTAACTCAACACTACGACCGGAAAAGTATTAAAACAGACAGTAGGCGATGGTGTTGCACAAAATTGGTACAGTAACCGCCATAGAATGCCGGAAAACCGGGTGCCTACATCAACAGCGTGCATATATCACCAAAATGGAATAGATCTTTTGGTTGTTTGGTCACACACACATACACATAGACATACACCCAATGATGTGTTTGTGGTGTGTTTTCTACGAAACATACTAGCTGCTTCTGAATTAGAAGTGAAAGTAAACATAAGTGTGAAAATTTTCCTTGTACTTCAACTAAAGTATGTATTCTGACTGTTTCACGCACTGATCGTTTTATTTAATGTTAGAATATATGGAAAACAAATAGAAATTATATAAAAATGTGTAAAACTAACAGGAAAATAACTAGTAAAGAACCAACCCACGAAAACAATGGCATAGGATAGGAATAAATACCATCAACGTGAACCATCAAAAACAAACGCTACATACTAAGCATTGATGATAGGACACATACCCGAACCACTTGAAGCAAAATTATATGTTTTAGTATTGGTAATCAAAATTGGTTCCATTCATATAATAATGGCAATAGTACGACACTAATAAACGAGCATTTGAAAGGAGATGACATTTTGTTTGAAAAATTTGCACAAAATCTAATAATTTAATTTCAAATTCAGAAACGATATCCCGGTATACGTTTTTTTCTCAAAACATTCGCAAAATACATGATATGATGTCGGTAACGATAAGTAGCAAAAATGCAGCAAAATATGCATGCTAGTAGTAGTTCTTCAAAAAAAGAGAGAGAGAAAGAGAGAGCGAGAGAAAGAGAGCAAGAGAGAAAGAGAGCAAGAGAGAAAGAGAGAGAGAGAAAGAGGGAGAGAGAGAGAGAGAGAGAGAGAGAGAGAGAGAGAACAGCGAAGGCGGGAAACTACAACAGGTCGAATTTTAATAATTGAACTTATCGTGATGATAACATAGGAATGGGTAATTAAATAATGCAGGAGAATATTTAGGCAAATGGCAAAATGAACAATGATCCAAACCTTCAGTAAAGAAAAAGAAATTAAATCGTTCGTTATACATTTACTTATTATCCTCATCTTGATGACAGCCATCGTTTGCCGTGAGTAATTGTTGTTGTTGTTGTAAACATTATACAAAATCAAATGTAGGTGTGATCAATCCTTTTTTTTGTTACATTGATTTTCAATCTTTTAAATGTACTGCACTTTGAACTTGTAATATCTCTGTCCCCGCTTAATCACAAGTTAAAACATGTAGGGAGAAAGCACGCAACATGACATTTTTTTGTGTGTCGGTATGACAGTTACCTTTTCTTGTTCTTCTTTGACACAACAAACGTCGTCGGTCAAGGTCTGCCTGTAGCTACCAGTAGGCGTAGCTTTCAGTGACTTATTGATTATCCATAGCAGGATAGTCAGTCCTACGTTTGGGGCATGGTCATCATCAAGCCCATACGTAAAGTAAAAAATACATCGTCGTAAAAAATATCATTTTGGCGTTACGTAATTTATGGATGAATACCTAGCATGAATGGTGCAAGAAATGTCAAAGTTCAACGATAAATATATTGAGAGAGTGAGACCGAGGAAGGAAGAGAGCGAAAGTGTGTGTGTGAGAGAGAGAAAAATAATCATTGAATGGGAGTGTAATAGCGTCTAACTTCTACAAATTTTCCATATGCAATGTTCAGATCCCTCTTTACAAAACGGATGCGCATGCGTGTCTCTTTGTATGACAAAAATCGGTCATAAACAGCGAATGGAGTAGACGATAAGAAAAACAACTGCATAATCATATAATATTTATTTCACAATACTCGCCTAGTACTTGTCTAAAATTGCCAAAAGGCAATAAATGCATCGTACGGATGGGCTAGTTATATTTTGTACTTTATTTACAGTAAATATCTCTGTTTTGTGTGCCTCCATGCTTCTTCTATTTAGCGTAATGACCTAGCGGTTATGCGGCTTTCGAAGCTTATTAACAAGTACAACGCAGCCGGATATAGTCAAGTCCTTGCTACGGAGAGATGGTCGATGTGGGGCTTGAACCCACAACGGATGAGTCGTACGATTTTGGACGACTGCCCCTCGGGACGGCCCAAACGGCGCTTCTATGCTTGCCACAGGTCAATTCAGTTATTTGGAACAATTGAGCTAGATTTATGTTCTTGTGTGTTATGTTTCTTCTTTGTTGATAAACTTACTTTTAACATGTTCAAACCCTTTTTTGACACGTCATAATAAAAATTCAATGAAATTAAATCAAACGTATATCCTTTTCTCCAACTATTTGCACTATTTTGTACAATAAAATATTAGATTGAATATATTATATCGCCATCCCCGACTGACCGTGCATGCATAGAGAATTATTTGTTTCGATTAAAAAAACCGTAATTATATACCATTTGTAGTATGTTATTTTCGAGTAAATATCTGAGAAACGCAACATTCTTTTGATCAGCATGCACTATATTCCAATGTACTGTTTCTCAATTTCTCAAATTAAAACAAAAAATAATGTTGCAAATTTTACTTCGTTGTGAGCTCATGAATTTTCTTACTTTATTGTTGATACATACTCAAAAAAAGTATGCGATTACTTTCACGAATATGTCACTTATACATTGTATTGGATGAACATAACTTTCTCACATTGTTTCGGTAACAATCTTTCCCGTTTTTGTGAGTGTTCCTGTCCTGCCTTGGTAAATAGTTGTTCACAGGGAATAGATGAGCAAGGAACGTTAAGCACTCTGATCGCTAGATTGTAGACAGTGGGATACTTTAAATTATGCGCTTGCCACCAAAGCAGCGGGTCTTCGTCAGTGTTTATAATGCGCTCTTTAAGATACATGTCAAACTCGTGCACAGCTAGCTGTCTCGGGTTGTTTAGTTCATCTTCCTCATCGTCATCGTCCCAATCCAAAAACTCCCTATATATGTTATTGCCACCCTTGGGTTCATTGCTGAAAGATGGTTTTTTGTTTTCCTGAGATGCTCCCTGAATGGCCATCAGTTCACTAATGATCGTTTCGTACGCCTGTTGGTATTCTTCCGGTTCGTTTCGGAATCCTTTCTTCTTAATTCGCGGGTCTAATAGCATTGATTGGGTAACGAACGTGCATTCCTTAAATGGATCGAGCTGGTTTATCAAACCTTCCTGCAGCGTACAGATCATAGTTCGAACGCCGGACACTATTTCATCTCTGTCCGCAAACCTGGTCAGGTGCTCTAGTAGCATTTTTCGCAGCACACCAACATGAGAGATGGTGACAGATTTTTCGACGCATATAAAATCAGTTGCCTTGTTGAATACGTTTAGTACTTCCAACGCTTGCTCTAGCACTGGCCACTCGTAGTTCTGTATGGTTATTTCCGGTTTAAACAGATCGAAGTACGACTGTAATGAAGTTTTATTTTGCAGAAACCGATCCACCATGTCGTACGTAGAATTCCACCGCGCTGGAAAGTCTAGCTTCAACTTTACAGATTTCTGATTTTGTAGTTGCATCAGGAGCTGTGACGCCTTTGAATTTGTTTTAAAATGTTGCACAGTATGCTTCACCTTCGCTAGAGTGGATTGTATCGAGTTGGCGATTGCTTCCTGCACGATTTGGTTCAGGCTGTGGGCAAAGCATGGCAGCCGCCTAAGATTCGTATAGTCATCCGCAGCTTTGGCCATGCGGGAATTTTGCGTGACAATAATTTCAACCTTGTTATCGATGTTAAATCGCTTCATTACCTTCGAAACCCATTGGGCGATGTTTTCTTCGCTAAAATCGCTTGGAATTTCAGAGCATTCCAAAAGTCTGGACGTTAGCTTGAAGTTCTGATCGATGAAGTGTCCAGTTAGGGCCATATAGTGAGTGTTGGTACTACTATTTGTCCAGTAATCCGACGATAAAGCCACCGATTTGGCAGCCAACAGTTCGCCTTTAACGGTTTTCAGCTTCTCTTCGTACGTTTGGGGCAGTAGCGCATTTGATACTGATTGTCTGTTGGGAAGTATGTAATCTGAGTTGAGACTGTTCACTAGAGTCTGAAACGATGCACTTTCCACTATTGAGATGGGTAAATATTCGTTGCAAATAAATTCAATCAACAATGAGTCTATCTCGCGATGCTTTTCATCTGTCATTGACTGTGGAATGTAAGCATCCAGCTGAGTACAGCTCCCAGGCAGTCCCAACGTATCTAGCTGGTTCATACTATCATCAGTTGCGTTCACTGCTACAGACGAAACGGCGAGAGGATCAGGATCGTCTTGGTGCATGCCTTTGTTGGGGTGTAGCTTTCGGAAAAGCTGAATGTTGGGATGTTTGGCCGATAGATGCCGCTTTAGGTTGGAAGTAGAACCCTTTGAAAATGCTATCGATCGAAAGCAATGGCGACATTTAGCGCCTTTACCGTTCATGTTTGTGAAGTGGTTCCAAACGGTGCTGACGCATTGCTTTCCCATACCTGCGAGTGTGAACCCATCATACCCCTGATCAGTATTCTACAGCACAGAGTTGAATCTTTCAATATGTTACTCACGTTTTGGTGTAAAAGGATTATCCATCGTGGTTATTTTACCCTGGTAAAGGCGTTTTTATACGCAAAAAATGGCGCTCAAACTTCTTAAACGATAATTTGCACTCCTGTTTACCGCAACGTGTGCAGCCAGCTTCTAGAACGATTCCAGCGAAACTAACACACGAGAGCGAAGGTTGGCAGAAGTGAGTCGAATTTTTCAATCAGTGTACGTACGAAGTTCGCTGAGAGAACTGAGTCGGGGGTCTCGATGCCACGGTTCGTTGTGAGCTTGAAACAGCGTGCGAATGCTTGCTTGGATGCGAGAGCGAGAAGGGGCTGCTTACGTACGGTTCGTTGAGACAAGCGAGTTAGGATTCTCAACCAACAGTTCCAAGAAGAGAGTGAGAGAATCAACACTATGAACGTGTGTGTGCGTGTGCGAATGCTGTATTTTTTATAGCTTACAGTGGGGAAAAGAGAACGAATCACACAGTAAAAGCAACTAGAACGGTTTAACGTGTGTCTCGTGCTGCGCTTGTGTGTGTATGTATAAATTCAGATGTGCGTTGGTATGGTTGCCGGCTGTATTTGTTACACGTAGTGCGGGTAACAAAAGTGCGGGCCTCAAACTAGGGATGGAGTAATTTTGACGATTGCCGCATCTTTTAATTTTTTTTTGTACACAATTTAAGCCTGTGCTGGATACATTCGCCAGCAGTGCACGAATTATTCTTACGGTTGGTGAATAACTCAATAACCAATGATTCGTATAATCGAATCAATCAAAGAATCTAATCCATTTTAATTCAATGAACAGGCTTTAGGCTATGTAACTCAGTGGTCTCCAACCTGTGGTCCGCTAAAGATTTTTATTTTTAAATAATAGCTTATTTCTATATCGTGCATTTTTTGCCACAATATAAGATTAAATTTTTAACAGGCATATGTAGAATAACATTCGACCATATTTTTTGATCAAAAACTTGTAAAAGTATTTTCTAATGTATTTTCAAAGGCAAGTGGTCCGCGATTCTAAAAAGGTTGTATAGCACTGATGTAATGTACCTGTTCTTGACCTGCCACTAAACGCTTACCCGTAGTACCCGTTATATCAAAAACCTGGCTAATACTTTATTTTAGAGTGTATTGTACGGGCTCACTGTTGAATTGTGTACGTTTGGCTTGACATTATATTGTTGTTGTTGTTTTTTTTTTTCAATAATGATTGAATATTTCATAGAAGTGATACATATCTGATACACAATGGGCGAGCGTGTTATCAGCCAACGAACATTGTGGACTCTATCAGCAGATCAGTTTATACCGCATGCGAACTGTCGTTTCGTGTGGAACATGGTGATATTGTTTCCCGTAGCCTACTTTTGGGCCAATGCAAAGATGCTTCCTGTGTGTAACGAGATATGGTTTTTGTTGTTGTACTTGTAGCTGAGCGTTTCTGCGTTGTCTATTTTTATTTGTTTTACAGCTCAGCCGCTTACTCCTCACTGCCATCGTCGAAACGCACGCACAGCGGACGCAAGGATGGCCGTCTTCCAAATGGGTTCTCATACCCACGCCATCTCGATGACGTTGTACCGTGACAACCGAATGAAGGTGGTCAATGAACTGCAGCGTGCCCATAATTTTGGAGCCGATTCGAAGCCTGTAATTCTGCTTCAAGGAGGAGACAACATTAGTCACTACGACACGGACGTGGATTATGTATTCCGTCAGGTGAGAAAATATTAGCGTGTTAAATGGTCACATACGATATGGTACATACCGACCGGGAGCATTTTAAAAGCAAATTCGTTTCGTTCGTACATTTGCAGGAATCGTACTTTACCTACCTGTTCGGTGTGACGGAACCGGGTTGCTATGGAACGGTCGAGATCAAAACCGGACGTGCAACGCTGTACGTGCCCCGATTGCCGGAAGAATATGCCGTTTGGATGGGACCGTTGCTTGGCTTGGAGGATTTCAAGAAGAAGTACGAAGTGGACACCGTACACTACGTCGATGAGGTAAGCTCGCTTCTCTTAGGGCGGTTGGAAAAGCACAATTCATTGTTTAATTCGTGAACCTCTACCACGTGCTGTGTGGTTGGTTGTTTAGCAGTCATACGGCGGATGAAGCTATTTCCGCTGCGCGAGAGTAATTCGCAATCGTAAACAGTAACATCGTGGTCTCAGCTTGAAACGGTGGCGCAGTTCCGCCCCTTGGTTCCGCGCTGTTAAATATGTGCGCAATGTATATGGTACGATTCAGTCTGGCGCTAAACACACACGCACACACACACACACACACACACACACACACACACACACACACACACACACACACACACACACACACACACACACACACACACACGCAGTTCTTACTATTCTTGCTGCTAAAGATGAAATTATGTATTGCTTGGCCTTTAAGATAAGCGATAGATGATATTAATTGCATCTTTGTGGATTAAATTTGTGTTCCTTTTGTATTGCTACTTAAATAATTTTATTTTTTTCTCAGAAATGTCTGTTTCACAGAGTCGGACAGAGTTTTGATCAGGAAGCTGGAACCATTTAGTTTTTGTTTACCGCTATAGGAATTTTAAGCTTAACTAATGACTGGCATTTGTACAAACATTTGTAACTGAATTCCTGGTGATAGTTTTATGCAATCCCCATTATTACGCACAACATAAGTTATCAATCAAACAGGATGTTTTGTATTTCACTAGCAAACTGAATTGGAGTTTGAGAGTCGATTGTTAAAGGAATCGTAAATTCAGCATAGTTTTCAAGATCTTCTAGTCCAATGTTATGCATCATGTGCCAAGAAAATGGAAAACAAATCGTTTCTCATTTCCCACCGGCAAACACCTTACCCCCGACTAATGCAATGATTTTTCATATTTTCAATCGCATTTTTTGTTGTTTTTTAACATTCTTTTTCCCTTCCGTTTTGCTCTTTGAATAGAGAGGAAGTGGAATTTTGAATCCTTCAGTTAAAATAGAAAGATATTATTGTTCAAATATAGTAATGGTCGTCGTTCTGGTTTGCGTTTCAAAAAAGTGTTTTGTCGCTTTCATTATGTAATAAATCGGAAAGCCTTTTTTACCATAAGATTTATTTAATATTTCATTTTGCATAACAATTTATCATATATTTGTATAATGTTTTTTATTGAACAGAGCTATACCCTCAACAGACAGTATTGTCGAATAGGTGTTGCTCATTAAAATATTGGACACTTTTCCCGATCAAGTTGGATCCATCCGCGTGCAGAACAATAACTGCAAACAGTAGTGAAAATATTGTTCAAACATGATTCTATTCACATGAGTGCGACATTCCCAAATTATGAAATTATTAGTAAAGCCAACATTCCCAGACGACACACGTTCGTCAATCCATAGTGTCGTAGTTTTCGTACACAGTTTGTCAACAACGGCGGAAAAAATACCATCGAAGACCTCTAGTAAAGTAAAAATAAAGTGCACATTCTCAAGCGTCCCTGGTCAATGATGCGTCTGGTCTATTTATTTTGTTTTGAATGTTTTCGTTCTTTGCTTTGCTCGTTGGCCAACGGTCTGAAATACCGACCGGAGGTTATTTCCGCATGATTTCTTTAGCGAATGAGAGCATGTCTGTCTCAGCACGGTCAAAGTGCAATGGGTACAAATACATATGAAAAAATAAATAGTAAAACACGAGCTACACACATATACCAGACACACGACACGTTTGTCTACTCCTACGCTACCCTAATACAGGTTTAAAAAATGACACTACTGCTGCAAATATTGGCGTACTGCGGTGAGGGTAGAGGCGTCTGACCAACAACATTATTTTCACTCTAAAATTTGCAAATTTTGGCGACGATACAGGGTTTTCCCAGTCAGTTTCGAATGTAAACATTGTTCTTCACCGCATCCTAGATGTTTTTCTACAGCTATCAAATGGTTTATTTGTTTCAAAATGAAATTGCAGTTTCAACACATGATTTTCAACATGTAACAAAGAACTGTCAAACTCAATCTAGCTCGAGTCGTGTTGAAAATCATGCTGTAGAAATTAAAAATTATGTTGATGGATATGAAATGTCAGATCGATGTGGAACAACATTTTGCATGCGGTGAATAACAATTTTTACATTCCAAAGTGACTTAGAAAACCCTGTACTTGGGCTGAATCGAGCGAATCATGACTGATTCACCCAGAGAGTGCATTGTGATTTACGTTCGTGTGACTAAAGCAACTGGCAGTTCCACTTAGGTGTGCTGTCTCAACCATCGAATGTAAGAAATGTGTGTGTGTTTTCATTATTAGTCACACGATTAATACTTACTCACCGCTCGTCCGTTCATAACGAGCTATTGCCGTAGTATCGAGGCATACGAGGAAAAACATAATTAAACGGACACATTGCATGTGGCCGGTATTTCGTTCGGCAGTGTTTTTGTTGTCGTATTTGAAATCGTAGTAGCCTGTTGTTGGATCTGCCTGCCCTGCCCCCCCGGCTCTGACAAACGATTGATTCAGCAATCTCCCACGGCGACGGTGAGGTAGCCGGTATTCGATTGTATGTGTGTGTGTGAAGTGTGCTTAGCCGCTACCCACACGCACACCGTTTGTTATATGGTATACAATGCGAGGGGGGGGGGGGGGGGTTGAAGGGGTCTACAAAAATCGATCGACCGCATTCTCAAATGTTGTTTGCATCTGTGAGCGTCCGGCGCTCCAACATGTGCCCTCACAATGGTTGCCTAGCCTCGCCCCCGGTGTGTCGCGTGGACTTGCGTGTCGTTCCGATCGGGTGTCATGTGGTGTGCTGACGATGTCATGTGCATGGTCATTGCACCATAATTAGGACAGAGTGTTTTATGAATTATGTAATGCTTCGGTACCACATTAAAACGTATTTTTATAGATGTTCGACTCCACAATACGGCGCATGGCGCTCGTATTTGAACTAGTGATAGCAATGAATGAACCAAAATAACAAATTCGATTGTGTAGATGCATTCTTTTAGCGGCACGTAGAGGGAAAGAGACAATAACATTCACGAATGATACCAACACCATTTGTTTTTAACTGCAAACTAATTCTTAGAATACGCAATAATAGATCCTAAAATTGCCAACGTGCGATCGGAGCCTCATTTCATATGATCTTTGAACTTTCATTCACCTTTAATAATGCAACGATTTTAATTTTCCTATTTATTTATTCACAGATTTCAAAACGACTTTCTGATGTAGAACCATCGGTGTTGCTACTTTTGGTAAGTTTTTGCTGTTTTTTTTTGTAATTAAATAATCTGTTGAAAAAGAAAGAATAAGTAAGATGCTTTGAAAGGTATTTGCTATATTTTATTGTTTTATTATTCCTTTTATGACTTTTTTTATTATACTTTACCAAGTCCTGGCTAAATATATTTGAACGGCAATGCTTGATATTTGTGTTATTAATGCATAACTTTATTCGACCTGTTTGACCTTTATGAAATTATCTATCCCCTTTTTATGTGGAACTCTCACACATATGTTCTTTCCTTCATGTGCTAAAAACTGCGCAAGATTTTCTCTTACCAGTTACATGTCTGCCAGGGCTGTAGATTCTGCCGTTTAAGCCGCCAAACGCAACACAATCTTCGACTGAGCAAGGCATGCATGATTGCAGTTGGCTCTGGCAACTGTACCTGTATGGAGCGAATGAAATGAAAATAAACAAACCATGTCTCACGTTCCCATCGCCGCTACAGTGTCGTTCGGTGTGGCTGTTGGAGGCCCTTGGCCCAAAAGCAAGGAAAAAGTTCGAAGAAGTTGTTATGGTGCTGCTTCAGTGTTGACCGTTCTCTTAACAGCAATATCGACGCGTAAGCGATACTAGCATCAAACTATTTTCGGAACAAGAGAATGCTGCTGAGAATTATGCTGTGGAGAGCCATGTTTATGTTAAGTGTTTGATTTCATTTTAGCTTCAAACTACAAATCTGGCATCATGTGAAGAACATTTGAATGAAGAGAAACACAACAAACGCCACACTGTTGTTGTGAACTGGCACTGTTGTGCACATGATCATGGAAGGGTGTGTCAAGGTTTCGATTCGGATACAATTTCTTGGAATTGCGGTGACCGATGACTACTCAACTACCGCACATGGAACGATGATTGCTGGAATAGAGCAAACTTTTCATTCTAGCTCTTTTCGACTTCGACCGTACCTCGTTCGCGCTAGGAAAGTGCCGCCGTTGCATACGAAACGATTCGTTTGGCGAATTTCGTTCATGAAATTTCAATGAAAAGACACTCCCCCCTCTCCCCTGCCAGACCAACCGCTTTTGGTCATTGGAAATGCGTGCAGTGTAGTGTGCGAATCGCCCCGTCACAATATGGCTGGCTCGCCGCCGTCACAACACAAGGCAAAACAGCAAACACCGGCACATCGAATAAGCAGGCCTTGACTTCAATTTCAAGCTTTCAACTGGCGGGCGCGTTCGCCATCTTACAGCGAGGCTGTGTGCTGTTTGAAGTGTGCGTGGGGCGTTGTTTGGCTGTGTGCTGTGTTGCTTGAGCAACAGTGGTGGTAGTGCGATCGTCATGGGATGGGAATGTGCCCCCTGCCAAGAGGACCGGCTTGCTGAGTTGTGCAAATTTAACCGTTATTACCCTTTATTCACTGCCGTCCAAACGCGTGAGTCTGTGCATTATTTGGTAGCCTTTTACTCGTGTTGCTTTGCCGAAATGGTTGGGCATACCATATGGATAAATACGGACACTATTTGGATGGTTCGCGTTAAAATACACCACTCTGGAGTTTCTGGAATACGGAACGGTTGCATACAATGTGGCATTTTTAATTATCGAAATACTTTCCTTGCAAAAGTTGCTGCATCCATGAAGCAGTATTTCATCTATAAAGAGGTTTTCAAAATAAAACCTGACGTACGACAAGTTACGTATTGAACATAAAATTGTCAAGCCATGCATCAGAAAAGAAACTTTCTAAAAACGTATTACTCATTCGGTACGTATCGCCAAAATATTTGTTATTCGAATGCTGGGTAAAAAGAAAAATCCCCCCCTCACGCTCTGCTCAACATTTCGGCGCCCGTCTGTGTCTACCTGCACGTATGACAATAGCAACGTCGTTCCCACGCGATTGGCATGGTGTTAGTGAGAGCGTTGCATTGCCTTTGTTTTGGTTTGTCTATTTTGATTATCCACTTTCTTCACACGTAGGTACGGTACCTTGATCAGCCGAGTGCCGATGAAATGATCACTCGCGGCTAAAGGGCAAAAACATGTTTGCTCAGCTATCTGACCGCCAACTTCACCGAATGACGCGTGTTAGGCGAATTTCCATTACGTTTTTGTCTGTGTGCCTGTCCGCCGTTTCTATTATCGTCCTCCGTCCGCCTTTCTATTTTCCGGCCAAGACGGCAGTTGGAGTTTGTTTTGAATACAAGTTGGAACCTTGTTATGATGCACGGGGGTTGTTGAATAGCTACTGCTGCTGTTTTTTTGCTTCTCATCAATGTAGGCCGGATGGGGAGAAAAGAGCGAGCAGTGTTGCCTAGCCATGTGAGGAGTATTGAAACTCACGTACCACGTTGCAGTGTGCCCTAGTTTGGCAAGATGGCGAACTAAAAGCCGGGAAGAAATACGACAAAAATAGCTGCTCAGGTTTATTGTTGCTGCCTAATTTCGCTAATTGAATCTACAGAAATTGTCATGCGAGTTAAATTCACAGCACTTTTGGTTTGCACTTACAAACTTAAAATACGTGGCAAATTATACATTACAGCTTCCTGTATTCTACTATTCTACATACATTAAATATCAGCAGAATTATTAATAAACATAGGTACAGAACTGTGATGCAAATAAAAAAAATAACCAATTAAAAGAAAGAGTGCAGCAGTTTTAAATGAAAGTTAGTATCAAGCAATGAAAGTGTAGTAGCTTTGGTTGGTCAGATTGTAACGCCAATTGTCTGCGTATTTTTGGTAGCGGCAACGTTATCGCGTTGTTTACTTTTGCGCAGTTGATACCATTTTGGGCGCATTTTTCAGTATAATGCAAGTGACACAACGTACCGGCGTGTAAGGTTCGGTTCGTTGCGATGGCCTTGGTTGGCGTCTAAGATTTTAGATGACATGCCGACATTACACAAAATACTACTACCCATAACTTGCAGTCCCCCCTGCTAATACTAATAAATGTAGGCGCATGATCAATTATTGTGTTGCGCATTGGATGAGGTGTGCCGTGCAGAGATACTGCTAGGGGTGGTATGGCTATGGTGGTACAAAAATCATTCTTATCAGCTGTGTCGAATAATTCCACTGCTCTGTCGAAGGGTTGCCTATCTTAAATACCTCCCGATCTAAAGTGGTGATGATGAAACGGTATGAAATCATTGCGCCACAAAGACGTGTCACGGCACCCAGATTAACGAGTCGTAGATCTAACGAACACGAAACCTGGCACAAGGCTTGCAATAGGACTGACGGTGTGATACGGTCAGAGATAAAGCTACAAACAATGTGGTACTGTCTACACGTACTTAACCGCCTTGCACTACTACTAATGTCGGACGATGTACGGTAATGGCGCCTTTGCGCATGTTTACAAACAAATCCTACGGCAAACGATCGGGTGATCTATCCCCATCCATATCACGTGATGACGTCAATTTTGTCCAAACATTTGTGTAAAAAAACGTGCAAAAGCGTTATCAGTGACGCTATGTCACAAGTAGGATGTGTAGATTTAATAACAATGTAATGTGAAATGTATATAAAATACATTAAATTTTTGTTGTTTTTGTTTTATTTTGATATGAAATATTAGTTTGCAGAATAGGATAATAAATTGATATAATAGAGGCAATTTTCTTTTCATAAAATAGAGTGGACCAAATTCGGATAGCGGATCAGTTGCCAAACCGGCTTACTTCAAAGGCATTGAAAGGTACGTTTTTAAAGTTTTTAAATGTTTGTTCCAAATGCAAAAAAAAACTTTGATAACATAAATGTATATAAAGTATAACGTAATAAAAATCGAGTTGAAAATGGATTATTGATAATATTTATTCTCATATTACTCTTTTTCCTGAACAATAGCTTTGTGGCTGACAGTGACATCTTGTTCCCAGTGATTGCGGAATGGTAAGTGTTATATTTACTTTCTAATTTAACATTTAAGTTAATTTGCATTTCCTTCTTTGCACGTACCTTAATTATTATTATGCATTGCCCTTAATAATAATAAGAAGATGATTTAAATTAATTGAAGTATCAGTTAATTGGCAGATATAATAGAAACTGAAATTAATAATATTTTTGAAATGTAAAATGATCTTGATATTTGTTTTACTTTCAAAAATGTATTCAAACGCATACTAAACAATTGTTACGTAAACTATTTTGAAAACTTATTCAGTGTGATCCACAGCAGTGCTCATAATTGTCCTTATAAAATCATTGAAATCATCCTTATTTGCAACCTATACAACCTCCTCTTTTCGAAATTATCATGACTCATAACAGAGCTATCAGTGTACTTTAACAGAATAACTTCGAATCATTAACATTAACATAAAATTTTAAATAAACTTTCCCGGCTCAATTTTGCATTTTCTTCTACTTCTTATTTGGCATGTAGTAAAATGTAGTAAAATCGTTGTTAGTGTAGGTAGATCGATTTTGCGTTCGTACGATGTTGAACAGCAGCCGAACGGTAAATTTTAAATGTACCCGTTCAGGGCTGCTTCGCGTGCCATTTTGACAGTTTCAATTTCAAAACAGTGCAAGTTGACACAACTTCGTTGAATGCCAGATGTGTTTGACGTTTGCTTCGTTGAGCTCACGCATTTTAACACCGTTTTCGTCAAAAGACGGATCGAAAACAAACATGAGAAAGTGTTCACAGTGAATTTCAAAAGTTTGGAAATGTTGTGAAGAATTGTGTTGAATTGCTCTCAGCAAAAACGACAACGATCACCGTCTGGTTCACATATTTTTACCACCAAGCTTACATAACGTTAAATGTCTCGCTGCGTGTGGTACTCCTTGCGCTCGCCTCGTGGTGTGGTCGGTGGATTTGGTGCTTCGCTGCACTATTGCTTGCCTCAGTTTGCAGCGCGAGTATGCGCTTTTTCTTCAAAGGACACTGGAGATGATCCACCGCCCACAAACCCACCGGAAAGAGGTAGTGGCACGAACAATGCACCATCTTCAAACACCAGTTCGAAAAAATTCGTACGCAACGCTACTATATTGGTGCAGCAAGGTTGCGACATCCAGGAGCTCCCCGTAGTCGTTCGCAAGATTGCGGAGGACGAGTTTGTATCGTTTGTATCGAATAAAATAATCACTGCACCGCTATCAACACCACCCAGCAACACCACAGTGGAAGAATCAGCTTCGGCCAATGATTTACAAGCATCGTTGGAAGCCGATTTAGAAATTATACGAAGTATTGACGGTTGCCATTCCACCAAAGGGGTGCTGACGATACTGAAGGAACGAGAGAATGAGGCGCCTTCAGGAACGGCTGGGTACGGTCCCAGTGTGGCAATCCGTGCGCTCGAGAAGATACTCAAGGTGGAAAGTTTGCTGGAATTGAAGGAACTGGAGGAAACCGAGCCGTTTGAGCGGATTGTCAACAGCATCGTGTTCCACGCGGATTCGAAAGCCATTCTAGATCTGTTGGATGAGCTGCGAAGCTATTTAGAACTGCCAAAAACAATAGACATGCTGGGTAACGAGATGGTCTACCGTTGCTCAGAAAATACGCTATCAATCGAAGAGTGTTGCGATGCCATCGAAGTGCTTACCCAATGCCGGCGGCCAGAAATGGTGGAAAAGTTCTGGAGCGGCATAGCCGACCAGGAGAAGTCCATTAGTGAGCGCAACGTGCATTTCGTGTTTTCTAGCTTACCTTACCTTAAAGTTAGTCGACGAGCGGTGCTGACGGTGCTGGAACGGCGCATTCCACAGCTCTGGTGGCAGATGTCGCCAAATGCCACGATTGAGGTGTTGCAAGCTCTGGTGGCCTGCAAACTGTCCCCCTACCGCGTAACACAAACGCTCGCCCGGTGGCTGAACACAAACATTCACGCGGTGGCTGAGGACGAACTGGGTGCAATACTGGAAGCATTCACAAACTTAGCCTACTCGGATGCACAAATCGAGCGTGCAATAGAGCGCTACGTGAAGGCAAAGGGCGTGAAGGTCAGTTCGCAAAATCTCATCGTTACGATACTGCGGCATTGCGAAGAGTTTCGCCTTCGAAACGCGCACATCCTTAACGGGTGCAGCGAGTTCTTCATTGCCAACTTTGGCCAGCTCGAGCCGTCGTACCTGAAGGCGCTCTTCTGTCCCTTCGCCTATCTGGATTTTGTTCCGACGAATGCGACCAAATTCTTCGACACGATGAACATGTTTCTTGATCTACATTTCGCCAAAATTCGCCCGACCGACACGATCGATATAATGTTTGCGTACATCTGTTTGGAGCGCTTTCCGCTCAACTTTGTCAATCGAATTTTCAACCCCTACTTTCTCGATGTACTGCATGCGAAAACGCGCCCGGAACGGCTGGATGTAGTTCGCGGCAAGCTGAAAGTGTTCGATACTGGCCTAACGCTCGAGTGTCCGGATTACGATGGGCCGCTACTTCCGCGGGATCACTCTGCCAAGGCTGTGTTTCACGATGGCCGTATCAAGCGTATCGTCAACTACATTACGACCGAGCTGGAAGAATTGGCCGGCGGGCCGGAGTGTATGACCAAGTTCTCCGTCCTGCAGCATCTGCCAGTGAATTCGTTATATTTGGTTGATGTCATTTTTCATCCGCCCGGGTTAGGTAACATATTCTCCTTAAATACCATGAAGGAGCGCAACATCAACGTGGCGGTGCTGGTGCATCTGCCGGAGTATTTCGACAGCACCGGAAAATATTTGATTGGACCGCAGGTCATGCGAATACGGCATCTGCGACGGCTCGGACTAAAGGTGGCCACACTGCGTTTCGATGTGCTTTACAAGCTTAAAATACACCCGCAGGAGCTGCGTGAATATTTGGTAGAGCGAATGAAACTGGCCCTCGATGCGCTACCGCCACCTGGTGCAACAACGACTGTCGATGGTTCGCTGTAGGTGCGCGACAAATCCAAGCACAAGCGCTGGTTCGCCACCCCTAGAGTTGTGATATACAATATGTAAAGTATCGATGCGATAATTACGTGACGATTAGCTTATTAGCCTAGCTGCGCGGCGCTGTACGTTAGTTTTATTCAACCGTTAGTTGTGTAGCATTACGGTCCACCTTTGACGGAGAAACAATTACTGAAAAATAAACGCGGTGGAGTGTAGCGTGAAAATGAAGTGAATCTGACTGCTACCTAGAGCGATGACGAGTTTGTGTTATTTTGCAAATGATAGGTAAAGGCGATTTGCTTTTTGCTACCAAACATACTGAACCTCATATTATTCTGTTAAAAACATACGGTTACATTTATTGGCATAAAGTTTGAATCTGCGCGTTTGTCCGTAAAACTAAAGCTTCAAATTATATATTACGCGATACTCACGCCCATTCTAATGCATATTGCCGATTGATTGTCGCGCTCACTTGTCCATGAACGCCAGCATTGGATCTTCCTCCCGGCGTCGCTTCATCATGTAGGCTTCAATTTCCTCCTCAGTTGGGGCTTTCACGTCGTACATACTGTTGTACGGACGTTTTCGTTCGTCCTGGCGTAATAGTTCGGCTGCCCGCCGCTGGCTTTGCTCTTCCGCTTCCAGCGCAAGCTGTAGCTTATCTTTCTCTGCCTTGCCCTCGGACTTTTTGCGCGAGTTTTTCTCTTCCCGCCGTTGCTGACGCTTCTTTTCCTTCTTGCGCTTCTTTTTCGATTTCTTCGATTCCTTGCGACCGCGCTTAGCAGTGCCTTCGGATTCGGAATCGCTGTCGCTGTTGCTGCTGTCACTGCTGTTGTTGTCGCCGCCTACTGGTGTTGTTCCTTCCGGCTGCGAAGCAACGCGTGCTGTTTGTTGGCTCTGCTGTTTGTCAGTAGTTTGCAATGCATCCGCTACAGCAGCAGGTGGTGGTTTAGCTTGATTTTCTGGGCACATTTTAGGCGCGTCGTTTTCGACAACCGTTTCGGACGGGTTGGCGACCTCATTGGTTGGCTTAGTCGTAGCAGCTTTGCCATTCTCTCCCACGCAGTATGAGTTTTTGATCATCGACTCGCAACACTTGTAACCCCAGCAACCGTTGCTCCAATACGAACCCCACACGGTGGTGTGATTGTTAATGTATACGTCTTCTTCGTACCGTGACCGAATGATGGGCTTATCCTGTCCCTTGATAATTTTGCCGTATCGCGAATACTCCACATAGTTTTCCGTCTGGGCCAGCAACAGTGCTTTGGGCGGCACGGCTAAATGCTCCTCCCCGCCGTACTGCTCCAGCACTTTGTTTTTCACCTCATCCTTGAACTGTGACTTTTTCTTCTCGTATTCCTTTTGCAGCAACTCCAGCTTCGTCGGCTCGGCCAGCACATGCACATCCACACCCTTGCCGTACGCTTCCCACGCAAACAGTTGCGCCTGGGCGTGCTTCTGGATGTCACCCGAGTAGCGCACAAAGTTCTCTCCCGCAAACTCGGTCTCCTCCGGGTTGAGCTGTGGCGTAGGGTTGTCGCGCATCGAGCGCGTCTTTGGGTCGTAGTAGGCCGAATTGGGATCAAGATTGCGGAGGTACTTTGCCGTATCCTCGCGAATGCGCAAATTTCGCACGGTGATGCGCTGCTTGGAATCCACCTTCGTACCAGGCATGTCCACCTCATCCACGTATCGGTCCTCGTCGCCCTCCTCGTCCTGTTCCTCCGCAAGGTCCGGGTTTTCCTTCAACTTTTGGGCGCGCAGTTCGCGCTTCGCCTGCTCGATTTTCAGATACTCTTCCACAATCTCCCGATGGTTGGCTGGATCGTAACCGGCCCAGCGGTCGCGCTTGCCATCGTAGTCGCTCACGATCGTGGGCTGGATGAACTCGTCGTGCGCTATCTGTTTGGCTGAAAATTTGGCTCCCACTTTGCGCGGTCGCTCCATACAGTCGACGCGTTTGTGCGTCAAGGCGCCACAGTTTTCGCACGCCCCTTTACGATACTTGGTCACCAGGGGTTTGGAAGTGTCGACGCCCCGCTTGTACCACTCGTCGATGCCGGAGCGCTGCTTTTCGTCATCCTGGGGGCGCTGATGTTTCAGCGTCGGGCCTGCTGTGTTGTAGTACCATGGTGCCGACGATATGTACTGCGGAATGTGCGGGTTGATATCGCGTCCCTCCTCGTCAACTGCGGCCGGAGCATTACCCGCCTTACGCGCTTCCTCGAGCTCCTTGGCTTTGCGCCAATCTTCCCGCGATGCTTTTCGAGGTTCCTCCTCCGTTGCCTCTTTTGTCTGCAAGAGCATCGACAAGGGAAGGCGTGATCCCGAGCTAACCATTTTGGATGTGGGATTCTGCTTTTGTATTGAAGCCTCTAGATCATACAGAAACAAAAGCAGAAACAAATGGACTTTTCTCTACACTTGGCACCAACTATTTACGCATCTACACACTGAACCAAAGTGAAACTTGTATTTTTTCACGTGAAATAAACAAAGCCCGTTTGACATTTGGCCTGTCGAATTGGCAACTGTTCGATCCGCAGCCATAAACGCGAGCAACTGAAACGGTTTAGTTGTGCTATTGCCCGATAGTGGCGCCACTGTTCTGCGTTGCAAAGAAAGAAAACATCGCATTTATGCTGGCAGGAATTTTAAAAGAAAAACTAAGAAAAATTAAATATTCTTTCATTCATCACCATTCACCGGATAGGCATAGAAGCCATCATTACTGTATGCGTTCCTTCTTTCGTTTCAGTCGCGTCATCAAATCTCCGGCCGAAATCGAAGTTCTGCGCTATGTGGCGCGCGTATCATCCGATGCGCACAAAGCCGTTATGAAAGCGATGAAGCCGGGCATGCACGAGTATCAAGCGGAGGCGGAATTTTTGCGCCACTCGTACGCTGTCGGAGGCTGCCGGCATGTGTCGTACACTTGCATCTGTGGTGCGGGCACCAACTCGGCAATCCTGCACTACGGCCACGCCGGTTCCCCGAACGATTGTGCGATTCAGGACGGTGCCATGTGTCTGTTCGACATGGGTGCGAATTATGGCGGCTACGCGGCGGATATTACGTGCAGCTTTCCGGCCAACGGCAAGTTTACCGCGGACCAGCGGCTCGTCTACAACGCCGTATTGGCCGCCCGCGATGCGGTCTGTGGTGCGGCCCGCGAAGGCGTTTCCTGGGTCGATATGCATTTGCTTGCCAATCGGGTGATGCTGGAGGAGCTGCGCAAAGGTCAGCTGCTGCAGGGTGACGTCGATGAGATGATGGAGGCCGGTTTGAATGCCATCTTTCAACCGCACGGATTGGGCCACTTTTTGGGGCTGGATGTGCACGACGTCGGTGGGTATCTGCCGGGCTGTCCGGAACGCTCCAGCAAGGCCGGAGTCAATCGGCTGCGTACGGCGCGCACTCTCAAGGCGGGCATGTATCTGACCATCGAACCAGGATGCTATTTTATCGAACCGGTAAGATGAAGAGCCGCACAGGCATGAGAAAATGTACTCACGTATGATGTTACCCCACGACCCCCAATAACGATCTTCTTCCGTAGCTGCTGAATAAGGCGTACGCAGACCCGAGTCTCAGCAAGTTCTTGGTAAAGGAAAACCTCGACCGTTTCCGCAACTTCGGTGGGGTGCGCATTGAGGACGATGTCCTCATTACCAAGACCGGGATTGAAAATTTCACCCTTGTTCCGAGGACGTAAGTAGCACCTGTGCACCTTAACAATTGGAAGAATCAGATTCTCATCTCATTCTATTATTCATTTGTATCACTTTTCTTATAGCGTTGATGAAATTGAAGCCTGGATGGCCAAGTAATTCAGACACCAACCAAGCGGGGAGACAATGCTAAATAGGACGAAAAGGTCCTTTTAACTCCAACTGGAGCGCCAATATATAATACCCCTTTTCTTATCTTCCACTGCAAGTCAAATGACTTGAATATTCCGCAAAATGTGAGCGGTTCTATTTGTTTTGTTTCAATTTATCAATCAATTTAATAAAATTTAGCACCCAAAAATCTCGTTTGTCTATTTTCTGTTATGAAACATTATGAAACAAAAAAATAACTGATATGAAACATTTTGTTATGTATAAGCCCGTAAGCAGTTTCAACTCACGTAAGTGGATTCTGTAAAATTGAAAGAAAAACTACACTGTTGGGGCACGTGTTGGATTTTACATCTTTCTTTACAGAGATATCCAGGGGTTCTCAAAGTTGTGGGACACTTCCTTGACTCTTTCTTTTGCGGAGTGAACTTCATATGATGGAAAATGGACTCTATAGCATCCTTGTTGAACAGGATCCTTGTAAATTCCAACTGGATTTGTCAAACAAGAGTGCTATAGAGACTAATTCCCATTACATTGAGCTCATTTCACTTAAGAAAGACTCAATAAAGTGTCCCACAGCTATGAGAACTCCTGGAAACCCCTGTAACAACAGCAAGCACGCGAACAAAAAGAAGAAAAATAACACGCCATTCAATTTAAGTAATTCTATTATTACACAGTGTATTTTTCAGTTAGTATGCTCTTCCAAATACTCTTAAAACATAGATTACACACCAGACCGCCATCATCCACATTTAGCTACTCACATTTATCTAAATAACCGTCATTTATCATTGAACGTTTGATTCCTAGCCCGTAAAACTTGCCCTAGGGAGGAAAACTATGCGCATTTAAAGAATACGTTGTGGCCGGGGAGAGGGCTTTATATTTTGTGTGGTCAGGAAGTAGTAAAACAAATCCCCCCCTTCTTCGCTCATATTCGAAGTTTGAATTGCTTCTTCTATTTGTCCTGTTCTCGCCCTACGTTTGTTTTGTCACTATCAAACACTCCTCTATACAAGAGCAATCAACGGGCCAATAATGAGCAGGTAGAGTAAAACGAATATTTGACCGATTGGATAGTGTATTTTGTCACACACACACACACACACACACACACACACACACACACACACACACACACACACACACACACACACACACACACACACACACACACACACACACACACACACACACGCGCGCGCGCGCGCGCGTTTACATTCCGAAACGTCCTTATCCTATTTTGATGGTGTATCTCCCTCACTAACTTGTGTTGTCATCCATCTATCGCTCAACGATTGAAACTTGTTTATTTTATGTTTTATTTTTGCAATGTTATTTTACAGCATTATCTCGCTAAAAGTTTTCATAAACCTATCCATGATGTCCCCGCACGTGTTTTTTTTCTCCTTCTACTTGTGTGTCTCCCTAAAGGATTATCATGAAGTTATTATCTCTATGTGCATGCTGCTTTCACCACCATCAGCATCGTACACAACAAGTCACACAAAAATACAAACATTGTAAATCATCATTTCAAAGAGAAAACCAGCGCACAATAAGTGTATAGTATTTATAAGTGATATTACCGCTAGAAACACCGCAACGTACTATTTGCTACCTCTCATGTACGCGCGCTTATCTGTGTGTCCTCTATATTAGTATCGATTGCTTAGCGTAGACTGCGCGCGTTATGGCAGAGAAGCCGCCGAACGGAAAGAACCACTTTATCTTTGCACTTTACAGAAACGCTCGCCGCTTGCGTTTTCTTGTCTCTGGTTGTATTAATGATATTACATATTTCATACGCCGCCCTACCGGCTGCTTTAGTACAAAAAAAATGTCGATTTTAAGATGAATATTTCGATCATATGCGGCACACGAGGGATGGATGCCAAGCGCATGTATGTGTTTGATTTTCTAATTTCCCTATTGTGTCGGGGTTTTTCTTTTATCTAACCTTTTACCTTTCTTTCTGCTCTATAGTAATAAGAGAAAGTCGATCGCGTGTTTGTGTGTGTGTGTGTGCCGCTGGCACAATTGTGATCTTTTGGCAATGATTGCCTTTGGCTGATCACATTACACGTTGGGCGCGACCGGATGAACAGTTTGCAATGGTTTCTTTTAACATTATAATGCTAAATTTTCGATAAATTGCAAACAATACAACTAAATGGAAGCAAAAAGCAGGATGTGTGTATGTGTGTGTGTTGTCTTTCATCTTCACGCTCGTGTGACTAATGTGTGTGTGGTGATAGGCGGCACTTTTTTCATTTGAAGCATTTTTTTTCTGCAATATTACGCACAAATGGGTAAAAAATTCGGTTATATTTACATACAACTCAGTCCAGCATTACTTCATTCTGTCTGAGAGTCTAAGGAAACCGCCGATCAATGTTTAGTGGAATCAAAAACATCCTATACGTGACACGCTTCTGTTAAATCCATGTTAAGCATTTACTAGTGTTGCAATGAAAAGTTCGCTTGTTTACAGAAAATAATCCTTCAACCCTTGAGATGTGTAATAACCACACCGGTTCCCGGCGGATAATTACTACTTTCAAACATATGTAAACATACGCTGCTGTTGTGTTCACTATCATCATCATGTGCTTTACGTGGCGGTAAAGGCAATTAATGGGATAAAATGACACAATAAGAAGTTTGGAGAGCCTACCGAGAGCCTTTGCAATGCCACAACTACTACTGTCAATTGCACTTACAACTAAAATGTAAAATGTAAGGCTTTTAAAAATACGACATTACCACTAGGTAGAAGCAGAAATCAAAATCTACGATAGAAACATATTGTTTTGTTTTTCTTTTCCTGTACCTTTTGACCCTATCGACACCACATTACGTTACGTTTTTGTTTGTTTTTTGTTTCAACCATTTACATACTTCGCGTACGACACAAGGGGAGACATGAAATATCATTTTAAAACATGCTTACTTTGTTCACGTTTTCTATTCCGTTCGTTCGTTCTCCTAACGCGATCGTGTTGCAACGGCACGACACGACGGCACATCAATCTCATGGAGATGTGTTTGTGGGTCTCTTTATCCCCTATATCATCCAGTAGTAGAGTTCGTGAGACGATAATCCGATAAACTTTCAATGGTGGTGTTGGGGTGAAACCATCATCGACGAGTTGGTCGTTCCTGCAGTTGGCGCACCAAGTTTGACCCGTTTGTTAGCGACAATTGTAGCGGACTTGTCGGTCAACCGCTTACCAACTATGCCGCCGGTCTGACCCGCTACCCCCGGTGTTCCACCCATCCCGGTTGTGGATTTAGACAGCTGCGGGTCTGTTGAAGGTAAAGACGAAGCAAAAGGGAAACACCATCAATATGTCTCGCACCCTAATGCTCTAGCGATGGAGCTATTGCGCAGATGGGGATCCAAAAAACTTACCTTGTAGCCACCTGACCTGCGTTGCTGGTCCGTATCCTTTATCGTTGCGTGCAGCAATACGGAAAATGATGGCCGGTTTCGAAGTGAAATCCACATGCGCCGTCTGCAGGGACTGGTTCGCCACTGTGCACTGGTTGTTCGATCCACAGTATACGCGCACAAAGGCCAGCTGGGCCGCCGTTGTGCTCACCTTGTCCTTGGTTGCATTCTGCGATTTGATCGCCAGATAGACGGAATACTCCAGTATATCGCCCGTAGTGGATGGCGGCGGTTCCCACGAAAGGTGCGCACCCTCCGGGGATTTGGAAATCTTTATTGCTGACGGTGCGCCTGGGAAACCAGGCAGGCACGTTTTGAACGGTGTCGCATCACTCCACTCACCACGGCCGCAACTGTTAATGGCCGCGACGCGGAACCGGTAGGCGCATCCGGGCTCCAGATTGATTCGCTTCAGCTCACTTAAATCGGGTATGTTGTCCGCGGACAGCATTTCGCCATCAATCGAACTGTCCCATTCGCTCGCATCGACGTAGTTTGAAACTGTATGATTGACCGTTTTAAAGATGCCCACCGTGTGCCAGATTTCAGATTCATCTTTCGGTTTTACCGTTTTCTGTTGATAGAATGGAATAGCAACAAGAACAAAAGAATGCATTACTTTTTTTGCTACCGTACTGCTCTAATCGAACACAGTTCTTATTATAGACTTAGGAGTAATAAGGTAGAATGGTGAGTTTAATATTTTACGTACTCGCTGAACATCATGAACCACAGTGAGTGAGAGCGAATAATTAAACCCGTTCGTTGATATTTTACATGCAAATGATTCAGTTCATTGGTGAGAGAGAGAGAAAGTTAATAGTCCACACAAGATGACTTGTTGGTCCAAAACTAATTCGCTACCGTAAAAATTTAACTCACCCATACATTCTGATTCCTTATTGTACATCGTTAGTTTTTATTCTTACCTCGTCTTTTTCCTCTTTTGTCTTTCCAACGGAATTAGATCGAACGACTGCTTTGCCAATGGTTTGCTTTCCAGATGGTGGTGTCGCACTATTGCCATTGTTATTCAACATCCCTGCAGCAGACGAACCGGTACCATCCGCACCAGCTTGCTGCATAACGAGGGTGAATTGTTTCGTTCCGGGATCTAAGAATTTAATCGATGCGCCTTGCTGCGACGCTTGCGAAACGTTGGATGTAGGAGAAGACAGAATATCACCCATTAACTCACTAGGCAATACAGAGGTTGCCGAAGCGGCCGCTTCAGCAAGCGCATCCAGATGACCAGTTGTAGATGATGCGTTGTTGCTGTCCTCCGTCTTTACAACAGCACCAACCAAATTGATATTGCCAGGGCTGGAGTGTGACACTATCCCCAGCGCAGACTGTTCGCCCGCTGTTTGAAGTCGTGTCACGAAGGTGGTGCCGTCGCTCAGGGTAACCGTTGCACCATCAGCTACGGTTGTGGCTGCCGGGATCCCACTGTTCTCGCCGCTTTCGGTTTTAAATGTGATCGTTTGGCCATTCTCACTGCCCGACGACTGCAGCAGTGTCCCCGCCGAACCGGAACCAAGCTGACTGTAATGTGAATAATTGGGAGATAAGTAACCGGAAACGTTATTAACCGGAATTCCATCACATGCATAAGTGTTCTACACTGCTACTGCAAGATGTTAGTAACGCGTACATTTCGCCGGAAGCTTATAAAACATAATTATATTTCTGCGCGATTTTAAGCGATTGAAGTTGAATAATATGTTTTTTTTTCATTTTCATTTGCATGTGCAGCGAAATTACGCCTATTGCCACAAAACATCGATGTGAAGATCAACAGGTTAAACAACATAACGTACAACAATAACTTACATTATATTTTCATTCCCAACTCCAGAACTTCCACCAGCCAGAAGTTCGGCGTTGTGAAGCGACAAAATTTCTCCACTTTTTATTGTCGTGAGAATATTGGCTGCTTCCGTTTCTGATGCCGTTGGAGCGCTAACGACGGTGGTTTTGGGAACATGAGGAATGGCTAAAGCGGGACTTGTTTCCTCGATATTAGTTGTTCCTTCTTCGCCACTGACTTCCGATCCGGCACTGTGCTGTTGCTCCATCGCTTGCATCTCTTCTGGTTCGCCACCAAACGACATCTAGCAGAAAACAAACGAAAATAAATGCATTGTACAATTTACATGACAACAATAAATATCGTTCGCACATGACATAGCAATTCAGAGCGGACCACTTGCAACATGCTTCCTAGCCTACTACAAACAGATGCACAACTTACTTAAAACTACTGGCTAACACTTACTTCTTGTTGCGATTGCCCGGCCGATTCGCCTTCCAAAAGAGAATCAAGCGCATGACTTTCCGACTCTTCCATGTCCTCATCCACGGAGGCATTGGCATTGTCGTTGTCACCTGGTTCTCCAGTAGGGACAATTCCATCACTCACACCAGTCATTTCCTCGTGTTCCTGACTATCCTCTCCAACGAAATTTCCATCTTCCTCTTCTGTTGCAAAATCTTCGCCTGATATCATTACAGGTCCTTCCGCCGATGCCTGTGCTTCTGCCCCTTCTGCTGTCGCTGAAGTTGATGCGTTATCCACATGCGCTTCTTCTTGTTCTTCCTGAACAGCAGCGTCATCCATGCCTTCTAACATCTCGCTTTCGTGTGCTTGCTGCTCTTCGCTTTGTTCCATCTCATTCACCTCCTGCTGCTGTTCTTCCTGGTTATCGGAAACAAGGTTATCGTTCTGGGAGTCACTATCATCACCGCCGGACACACTGTTGTTACTTTCTATCCCAACTGTCGTTGATCCGCCGTACAGTCCCGGTTTCACGTAACGGATAGTTAAGTTCTGCAAGGGCACCGCTTCTTCTTTAATGTTGTTACTGTTGGTAATAACACTGTCATCAACACCGTCAAGTTGTTCTAATGTAAACATAGGAAGAGCCTTCGGGAAGGTCGTGTGCGCGTTACACGCCATCTCCACCTCGGTCTCGGGAGTCTGGGTTTCCATCTGTTCCAACAAGTCTACTTCGTCGAAAGTATGGACATCATCGTGTTCATCGACCAGTTGTACATCGAAACAGCCGTCCATTTGTTCCATACCTTCTCCATCTGTTTCCATCATGCCAGCTTCAGCTGCCAGTGCGGCAAACGCCGCATCAGTAGATACCTGATGTTCTTGCTGTTGCTGCTGCTGCTGTTGTTGTAACTGTTGCTGTTGTTGTTGCTGCTGCTGTTGCTGCTGCTGCTGTTGAAGCTGCAACTGTTGCTGCTGTTGTAGCTGTATCTGCTGATATTGCTGCTGAGTGACGATGCGAGTCGTCGTTTTTGACGGTAACATTAATATTTTCTGTCCCCCGCCAACTTGTCCCGTCACAGTGCCTGATGTCGCCGTAGTACCAGATGCGCCGGACGGAACAATCGTGACTGTTTTCTGACCACCAACCGACGGAGTCAGCTGAACAGTAACTGATTTGCCGCTAACTAGCTTTTGAGGCATATTGATGATTTGCGTACCCGTGATCTTCTGCCCTCCGGCCTGAAGCCCACCGACTGGCATAGTGAAAGTGATCGGTTTGCCTCCTTGTACCGTGCGTAGCTTTATCGCTTGTCCACCAATAGTGGTCGTAGTACCGCCGGACGCTACCGACGCTGCTACGATATTCCCTGTTCCTGCGTTAAGGGTAGAAACAGTGCCACTGGCAGTCGGTACGGAAGCAGCTTGCAAGACCGTGGCCCCTCCAATGTTTGTGGCTCTCGTCGTTGTGATAGTGTTCAGCACCTGGGACGATGACAGTGTCACAAAGTTACTGGCCGACGACGTGACTGTGCCGCTAACTGTGCGAATACCCTGTGGGGTCGTTACCACAATCACCTGCTGATTTCCTCGTATCGTTTGACCTGCTTTATTGGTGAGCACTATAGTCGGCTTACCGGTAGCGTTTGTGCCCACTTTTCCCACTTGAACAATGTTCGAGTTCTTCATCAGTATCTGTTTACCACCAATGGTTCCGGATCCGGACATCAGTTTAACCACATTTCCGCCAATGACGGTCGTCTTCTGTCCAGATGTTGTTCCAGCTACCGTTGCCTGCTGAACGACAGTACCGCCAGTTCCGGCAAGTAGATTTGACGTAATAATCTGTTGCTGTGGTTGGTGTATTGATCCAGCAACCGTTCCGGTGGTCTTCTGAACCACGCTCATTTTGGGTACAGTTTGCATCGTTACGCCTTGGCTCGTTTTGACCAACGTCAAAATTTGGGCCTGGTTGGCGTTAACGGTATTAATAGATCCCGTGCTTCCCGCACCGGATGCTCCGCTTACTATAGTGACCGGTTTTTGTAGAATGATTTGTTTGCCGCCGATGGTCGCCGTTGTCGAAGTATTTCCTGATGCAGCACTGACTATACGCTGCTGCACCGTTTGTAACTGGGCTCCGGAGACAATTCCCGGGCCAGCTGTGCGCAGTACCGCAGTTTGTCCAGCTTGTTGCATCGTTCCGGTGCCAGCGGTACCGATGCGCAATTGCTGTCCAGTGGAGGATAGCACACGAATAGGCGTGCCAGTACCAGTTGTCAGTTGTTGCGCGTTGGAAATGGCGGTACCGCCCGTAGCGACGACACGAATCGTTTGTGGTTGATGCTGCAACTGTGCCAGTTGTGCCTGGCTCGTTTGAACAATGGCCGTTTGGATGGTCTGAGCAGACGATTGCCCTTGTGAAGATGCAACTATTTGAGCCGGTTGCTGTTGCAAAATCTGTGAACCAGTGGTGAGCACTTTCTGAGCCGTCTGTAACGGCTTCGCAGGCTGTACCTTAGTGACAATTCTTTGCACTGGTGAAGTGACTGTGTGTGCTGGTGATGTGGCAACTCCTATGTTGCTGTTCGTAGGAGACTGCAATCCTGCCGGATTGTGAATCGGACTGGCTCCTAAAGCAGCTTGGGCGACGACTGGGTTCTGCAAAGTGGGCGATTGAATGCTGCCTGCCGGTACTGCAATTGCTGTCGGTGTAGTTCCCGATACTCTTCCAGCCAACGGTTTGATGACTACATAAACAGACACAAAATAAAAACGGGTTCAAAAATGATTCAAAAGAATTCTCAAAATTCACCACACACTGCACACATCACGCAAACTTACTCGGCTGTTGGAGTGCAGGTTCTCCGGTTGTTGTACCGATGCTGCCACTGACAATTTGTGCAGGAGACATGGACCCGGCGTTGGATGCTGTAGAGCTGATGGTTGCCCCAGAGGGAGAGGCAACAATTGCAGGTGTAGTATTCGTGGCAACTGGAGCTGGCGGCGGTGGGGGTGGAGCTTGAGGGATCTTCTGCACCTCTAATATATAGTACGAAGCAGATGGCACCGCTTGCCAGCATACTTCGAGCGAGTGTGTTGACGCGCGTACTAGCTGCACGCGGGATGCTGTTGCAGGACGTTCCACCTCCAAATACCACAGATCTTTGCAACACACCTAATGATAGTTGAAGAATTTATGAAAAATAAGAACAGCATAACTACCAGCAAGTTTTGAGCGTTCGTCACTCTACGATCTGTCATTTGCAGTAAACATCAAAATTGTTATAAAATGCAACAAAATTATTGAAGAAGTATATAAAGAAAAACATATAGAAAGCAGCAGTGCCATCGAAATGCAACGTCTGAAAATGCTACACAATCAAGTATGGAGAGAGAAGATACAATTTTAAGCTTCTTGATTTTTTTTTTCGAGTTTTTGTCATTACTTAAAAGGATTTTTAATTCAGCCAATATTCAATACTATCTAATGAAATGCTGTCCAAAACATCAAAGATGATCGAAGAGCGAAAGAGTCATAGTGAAACTGGAGATACGTTGCATATCTTTAAACAAAGTAAATTGATGCACACAAATGGCTAACTCGTATTAGGAAAACAGAGCTCACCCTGACCTGGTTGTTCCAGGCCTTTCTGTAACCGTCACGACCCGACCATATATAAAGACGGGTGTGTATTCCTACGGCACAGTGACCTGCTCGAGCGCGTGGCATGTTCTCTTCGTCGGTGTCCAGATCCAGTTCCTCCCAGGTCATAGTTTCTGCGGGGAAAAAGATGCCGCAAATATTTACTAACAAATCTACTTCAACAGATCTACTAAGCATATCACACATGCACTTACCGAGATTCAAGCATGCAAGTGTATTCGTACACTTCCACTCCTTTTCGTGCTTTTCCACCTTTACATCATCCAGGACTAGTGGAACCCAGCCGCCGAACACGTACATCCTGTTACCGATCAAGGTTGAGCTATGGAGTGAACGAGGCAACGGTAACGGGCCACTTGTTCGAGGCCTTGTCCAGGACATTGTGTCCGTGTCCAGCAGCCAGAGGTCCCCGAGTCGACAACCAGACATACCTCCGTAGATTACCAGCCAAAACTTTTTCTGTTTTTTATCATACCAGGAGACGGCCGTATGCGACTCTCGAGGAGGTGGACTCTCACCAAAGGTTGTCGGTATTTCC
The DNA here is from genome assembly GCF_943734735.2 of Anopheles gambiae. Taxonomy (NCBI): domain Eukaryota; kingdom Metazoa; phylum Arthropoda; class Insecta; order Diptera; family Culicidae; genus Anopheles; species Anopheles gambiae. The sequence goes on along the minus strand of NC_064601.1, from coordinate 67,030,736 downwards.
CATTGTAGTTGATTATTTTTAATTTCCAAAATATATAAATCATTTAGATACTTGGGAATATTATTTTTTGGATCATCGCTTTCATTTGCAAGTCCACCGAAAAGATAAATCTTGTCCCCGACGAGTGTAAAACTATGACCCAAGCGACGGCATGGCGGAGGTCCCGATTCTGGTGGCTTGGGACGCAGCTTTTTCCACTCCCATTTTGTTGCTTGAAGCTCATATAGCTCATTTGAGTACTTGCCATACTCCACCATACCACCAAAAACTAATATTCGTGTCCCATCGACGACAAATCCGTAAGCAGCACATCCTGGTGGGACGTCTCCTTTTGTTGCAGGAACGTACCATTGGTTCGTAGCTAGAAAAAAAAAATGAACATACAACATAATTACAGTCTGTTACTACAGCGTTTGGAAAATTAATCATAACATTTTGTACAGTTATCAGTTTGAAACATATGCTCTCGAACTTTTATGTTGAATTCATAGCACTCAAAGAATGGCGAAAGCTAACACTTTCAGCAACGTTCTGAATGCTAATAAAAGGCTGAGTTTCATTCATCATGACTTATATGACTTATACTATATATTTTTTTAGGAATTACTAAAAGCTACGGTGAAAACTGGATAACAGATCACAAACAATCACAAGAAAGTTTTCACTGGCTATCCTTTTCACACCCATATGCCAATAATAGGGTTGTTTAAACAAAATGCAAGAAAAAGACCTTGAATTTAATTTTGAAAAAAGGTTAATAATCACCAACGGTTCATATCAAAATCTTGTGTAAAAAAAAATGTATGAAATGAGCATTGTTGCAATAAAAAAAAATCGGGGCCAAACACTTCTTTACACTCCAAATGAAAATAGAAATACGTCTCTTGCAGAATGCATAATGTAGTTCACAATACAAAGTAACTTGAAACCCACCCCATGTATGGAAAATTGCATTTGAAAATTATTTTTATTTGTTTCGAAACGGTGTGATTCCAAATGTTCCCCCTACAGCTTGTTAAATTATGTAACCCATATTGTTATTATTATTTCATATTATTATTATTATGTTTGGTAACTTCTACGCTGAAACAAGTAATACTTTCAGATATTTGTTTCTACTGGGAATTGTTCTAAAATTATCTGATAAAATGACCGTTTCTGCAGGGCGAGTCAAAATATGCCCAATTTTGACCGATTGTTGCACTGTGCTCTCTCACTATTATAAAATGTATTTATCCCTTTCGAACGTTTTCATGCTCTTCTATCTTGCAGATTCCGCTGCTTGTTTGCCGGGAGGAAAAGAGACGGCATATATTGGACTAACGCGCATCAACATCAGCTCGTAGCTAGCCAAGCAATTTTCCAATATGGCCGTCTTTCAGCAGAAATGCTAACTTTTTTTTGTTTAAATACATTCTCCTCACTCCTCCACTTCTTTACCTTACGACAAGTTTCATACGATCATATATAATCAAATGCTGCTAAACTTCTGCAGTATGCTAGCTATTGTCATTTCAACAATTTTGTGTTGTGTGTGTGTGTGTGTGTGTGTGTGTGTGTGTGTGTGTGTGTGTGTGTGTGTGTTTACACTACTACTTTCCTGCGTCTGTCGTCGCAAATAGAGATGAAATTCATGCCCAGAGAGACATGCTCGTGTTTTCATTCTCTTTCCTTCACCTCTATTGAGAGAACAAATTAAGGACCACGACCGAAGCCGCGGAAGAAAAACTGTTTGAAAACAAATCCCTAAAGCGACGTGGGTTGCGTGTGTTTGCGATTTGTGAACATTTTCACTGGCCAATAATTAAAATAAAAAAAAGTACGTCCTGACCGTCTAAACAATCAGTTGAACACTTACCTGTGTTGTAAACGTGCAATTCGTCGACAATGCCTTCGTTTCCTCCGCCAAACACAACCATCAGCTCCTTGATGTTAACCGAACGATGCCCATGCCGTGGTCTAGGTTGGGGACCGCTAGGATTCGTTACTCGCTTCCATCGTAATATTGCGTTGTGCTTGGCCGACGAAGCCGGTACAAGCTCCGATCCAACAGCATCTGAATTGGCCGTCATGATATTGTTTGCGTTGCACTGAATATCTTTCGGCAATAGTTATTGAAACTCCCCTCCCAACCGTTTCGTACTTAACTTTCAATAAACACTCCACCCACGCTTCAATGAGCAAAGCTCATACGAAAACCAACTGGCTGGTTGATACGGATCCAACATTCACACCGGATAGATTGTTTCTGTCGCAGATGTATTCGCGCGCGCTTTTTGGCTAAGATCCGTTCTATAATTCTCGCTCCTTCCCAATGATGTGCGTTAATTTCGAAGCAGTCTTTTTCACATTTCACTTGACTTTCAAAATGTTACAGTGCTGTGTTCGCTCCCGGCACTTTGTCTCTCTTTTATCGCGAACTGTTTTGACTGCTCACAAACTTCGATCGCTTCGAGAAAGAGCCCCTCGCGTAGCTAAACGCTACTGTCAGTTCCCGTCTCTACATGATGACGGTTGCGCGAGCGTGATGCCAGATCTGAAAAATACAATCAAACAGAGATAGCAGAATTGAGCAACAGAGAAGAAAACTATGCCAAAGATGCATTCCATCTCATCGCTGTATTTTACGTTTACGAAAGGGAAACACGAAATTATCAACGGAATGTTACACATTTTGGTCAACATAATTAATGCATATGCAGAAAAGGTTATTGTTAATTTCAAATGCCATCATTATGGTCAATCAGTGAGGTACCCGTTGCCGCTCTTAACTAGTAATCATCACAGCACCATGCATAGCTCCCAAGTGAATTGCATTGAAGTATCAACTTGGTTGTTCGAATTCAGACAACAAAATTTTAAAAACGTTATACAATTATCCAAAGCTGGCCACCCCGCCAAAGGTACAGCCAGGAAAAGCAAGAACACACATAACGCCGTCTTGCTTTATCACTTAGTTCTCGCTATTTTCCTCTCCTTCGCCGCTACGTTTCTCGCTCACTCTTCACTGATTCCCAAATCACCCAAAGAAAATGCAGAACCCGGATAGCAAGTAATTCAAACATTCAACTCAAAAAACTAATTTGCCTCAACTAATTAATCTTCACTGTGTAGATAAGATTCAATATGCAACACATCTCGCATTGAGCGGATGAAAATTCAACTGATTTCTGCTTTGCACCTCTCACTCACTCTAATGCTTCGCAGTATTCTACCGTTGTATGCAAGCAAAAAATCCGAACGAAGACGGAAAAGCTGAACGAATTTCACTCACTAGCTAGATTCCGCCAATAGTTTTCTATGCTGTACGATCGTTTGTCGCTAACCTTCCACCAACTTCCAATTTCCGGCGATCCGTGGATCAGTTTGAAACAAACAATAACACTTTGCCGGATAAACTGACTTTACGCAGAGGAAATAAACAACGGCGTCCTCAAATCGCTTTTTTAGGCTTTTCGACTTCAGAGTCCAACATGGCGGCGACCATGATGTGGATGGACTTGGTGCGTACGAGGCAATGTGTATGTGTGTGTGTGCATTCCTCCAAATGGACACAGAGCGCTCAGCAGGACTGCCTTACTGACGCCCGTGACAGCGAACGTCAGAAACAGCTGTCAACTTTCGATTGTCAAACGGCATGACCGAAAGCAGCTGAGACTGAATTTGTTGTCCGTCGATTTTACTTCCGTTTGAATGAGACAATGGTTTCGAATCTGAACAGATTGGGCAAAACTGCAGTAAAACCTACGTTGGTGCGTGAATACGTGACCAAAATGAACTATGGAATTTCAAGCCCGTCATAATTTGCAGTGTAATGACAGGTTTCATTCGGGGCTCTACCTCCCTCCATTCTAAACAGTTGGTTTGTTTGCGTGTTGTGTGCGGCGGTGTCGTTTGTTTACAAGCCAGAAGCCGAGTAACGAGAGTGCCAGACAGAGAAACACAAACGACCTCAGTCGAAATCGTTTTCATCTGTAAGTTTCGTTTATCTATAGCAACTGTTAAAAACCTTAGTTTCACGCTGTCGTTATCGTATATAAAAGCAAATGTGCATCGCATTGCTCTCAAGAATCGTGAGTACCGGTCGTTGGGGACGCTTCTTTGTTTCGATAAAAAAAAAAAAAACAAACAAACCAACAAACAATCAGGAAGCCGATACAGCAGCTGCAAAGGTGAATGTGTATGGTTTCTTCACACTAAAGAGAAGCTTATCATAAATCGAATTACACAATCGGACCTTTTGCTGCAAAGATACGTTCGCATATTGCTTTTGAGATAGAGCTAGAGGAATAATATACGAAGAGGAAGAAAACAGTTAGCTATTAGGGTCGGTACACTCTGCGACCAAATACTATTGAAAAAATCCTCCAAGAGTTCTACCCAAAGAACCAAATTGATCAACCAAGAGTAAAAAATGGCAGAAAAATCTATAACATATTTTATGATTCAAGAGCGACGATCTTAACAGCCAAGAGCGAACCGCATGTGGCTAGCGAACCGTACTTTGCCGATCGGTGGTTTAGGCGATCTTCTTAGCAAGCTGCTGGATCTTCTGCTTGTTTTCATTTTCTTTGCTATCTGCTATTATTTCATCAAAATTATTCCCTATTGGCAAACACAATGAGTTACTGTGTATGACAAATACGGGAATGGTCGATATAATCATACGATCATCATATGCGCTACAATTTTGAAGGATAGAACACTTCAAACATGCTTTATTGTTCTGAATTAGAAAATCGTAAAATGACTAACCATTTGTTCAAACCGCGTGTTACTTTATACCGAATAATTAAATTCCATTCAAACCTAAAACGCCAACAATCTCTATGGGGCTATGTTTGGCGATAGCTTTTTTTATTACAATATACAGGCTGGAACAAGTTTGAAGCAATAGCACTAGCAGTAGTTAATTCGAGATTTGAAGCAATACATAAATAGCTGTGCATTTTGGATGCGTATTGTATCGTTTCGTTCACAGTTCACAGCATCAACAACCTTGAATTTACCACATGCTCATCGGCTGAGCGAATCGTTGAACTATTTTTAGGATTCCACTTCTTTTAGAAACGGCCTCCAGTCGTGGCTAATCCCTGTTTCATGGAGCACAAAGATGACATGGAAGCGACTGTAAGAATGGGTGTAATAAGCAGGAACCGATAAGTACGTTATAGTATGCGAAGAAAAGGAGGAACAAGTCCTTTAAAAACGTTTGTTTTCTCCAGAGAGTCTCTTTACAGAATGGCAGGATGCCATCGTTAGGTTTCAATATGCTTCAATTACCGAATGTGCTTAAGACTTAATTATATTAAAAATTAAATTCAGTATAATACATTAATCGGGCTCATTATTTGATACTTAGATAGAAGATTATTTTACTTGTTGCCTTTTTGTATGCTTTTCTTTCCACTGTTGATTTAGGCTGAATGATCATGATTATATAAACATTTTTTATAAAATATATACACAAGTCCGTTAACGAACGGTTGGCAGACTGGTATCACTAGCCGAGAAGCTAATACTGCTAAGTATCGGATACCAAACGACAGCCAAACCTCGAATGAGTTGTTTTCCCCCAAAATGCTAGCAAATGGGAAACAGATGTTTTTCGTTAGATATCGAACCCGCGCAGTTACGGTGCAGAGTCGTACAGCGAGCTGAGCCGAAAGCGTGAATGGCAAAAGATCGACTATATGTAGCTTTTGAACACAAACAATCGTGATCGCATTGGATAAGAAAAAGGATATGCAAAAGTGAGACACCAGCAAAGTGTTAATTTGGTTCAAAGTTTTTGCTATTCGATCTGAAAATGAATAACTTTTAAACTGTTTTTTTGTTCAAATCGGTTATTTATATACCCTAAGAAAAGGGCATCCTGCATATCTCTGAACGACTATTGTAACTTAATTTGATGATACATCAAAAAGAACACCCCCCCTGCTCCAGACACCAACCGTCGGAAACGTGCACCTTGCGCGCTTAAGGTAAGGTACTCAAGGAGCGGTGCTATTAATACAGCAGCTAATTCAATTTATGACAGCATGCGCATACATGTACAAGAAATGCATTCGAAGGCACATATCAAAAGCTTTCAGCAGACCATACAAGCAGACCAGTTTAACCAAAATTAAAACCTTTGCTAAATTTACTTTATAAGGTGGGGATGAACAAGCCTTTCGAAAAGGGGGTTTCTTGGTCATTTCATTAGTTAATAAATTTCGTAAAACAGGTAAAATATTATAAAAGCATACATATTCCAAAGGTATACTATTACAAAAGAAGGAATTAAGTACACTATTTCGATTGTGAAGCGATTGTGGTCAGACGTGAAAGCAAACTAATGTGAGCTAATTGAACATCCTTCGTCATATTGGGCACAACAATCGTAGTAGTCTGACTGACTGGTTCTACCACAGCGCTCCTGCTGTACATCTTGCATACGAAGGACTCAGTACCTTTGAAAATTGGATACACTATGGACATGTTTTTTTAAAGGTAGTAGACTCGAGGATTGTACCAACGAACGGCCCAACGCCCATAATGTGAAAAAAAGAAACAATAATAGGTGTGACCTTTGTAACGATAGTCCAAGATTCAATTTGCGATTAGCGACGATAGCAAATCTATTGGGAATTTCTTAATTAAGGTAAAAGGTAATTCCCGATAGTTGTGTCTACCACCCAATGATTAGATTGAGGGGACACACTCTGCCAACGACAGTCGCATGTTCCATGTGTCCCACCCATGCCGAGGATCAGAACAGAATGCTGAACTTACATTGGACAAATAGAAGATATCGTCTATGCGTAGTTCGGTTTGTCGGCACGATACGAAAGTTTCCTAGAAGACGCTTGGTCTTGGTTATGCCAAAGGTGACTGCACGCTAGCACAGAGGACAGATAGTGTACACCAGAGGTGTGTTGCTCTATCAGTATGTTTGTGCATAAATCTATCGCGCCAATGTCCGCAAGGAGACGATCCTGCTAGACTTCATCGTGATTTGCACTGCGATTCTCATTCACGAGGCGTCTGAGTCGCATTCATCCGGACGGAAGTCGTCAGTCGTCGCGTCGGTGGAGACAGGCACACGTATAAAAAAGAAAAATATCTAATAGTTGGCAACGGTAGCAGCAGGACGTTGCGTTGTAGAGAGAGAGAGCCATGGCGACGACATCGCGGGCGCGTCTGGTGAAAACCGGTTTACGCAATGTTCTCCTGCACGACCACGACAACCGTGCGCTGGATGGAGCGTGAGGAATGGTAAGATTCGTTCTGCACATGGTCGGGAAACAAAGGGGAGCTAATGCCGCGGACAACATTTGTTGAAGCAGCGGTTCTATGTGCCGGGTGTTGTGAGTGTTTTGTGTGTAAAAGACCTCTGTCAATGCACCATGGGACGGTTAGTTGTGCTGGTGCTGCGCGCTGTGTGTGTCGTGGCTGCGTTGACAAACACAAGTAAACGGTGTAGCGTTCTTTTTTTAGAATTTTAAGGAAATTATGAATATTGGACCGGTTGTTTTGTAGAGCTCTGTTCTACCGAAAAGTGTCGCACAAGAAAAGAGAAGCAAGCAAGCAATTATGGTTGTGTTGCCTTTTCAAAAGTGTAGTGTGTAGTCGAGTGACATTTAATTTAGCGAACTGCATTTGCATCAATATGCCAGTTGTGTTCGATGTTTTGAATTTAGTTGAAGATTTTTCTAGGCAACAGCATTTGGGGGGGTAGACATGTATATATGTAAGTGTGTCCTGCCTTTAAACGCTTTATTGTTTTAATTATCAAAACAGTTTATACGGTCTAAGCTTGCCTAATTCCTTTCAAAGGGCTGGATGTTTGTATAGCTTTGTTTGAGAAGAAGGCTACAGTTTGACTCGATGTCAGCCCACGTCTGTTTTAGCAGGAGCAATGTTACATTAATCCATAGTCACTGGTTCATCATTCATACGTTTTAATTAAAGTTTCATGAAAAATGCAATGCTATAAGTAATATTTATCTATTAAAAATAAATGGCGGTAACAACTCGTCAGTAACTTAACTTATATCCTTCTTTTCAGGTACTAGTGGCGTCCAGTCGTTTAAGTAAGCAAATGACTCATTAGTTTCGCAACAACGAAACAAAAATCGATCGTTAATTTACAATTTGCGACGATGAAACTGATTTATGTTCCTGTTGTCGCTCTATCATAAAAAAAAACACTCAATCAAAATTTGTGATACGGGAAACTGCTAGAAACATACAACAATTGTCCTTATCATCAATGTAAACCGCTTGCCTGATCTTTAGAAAGGCTGTACATTTCAGCTTATGTGCGTGTGTGTTGTGTTATCGCTTGCTGTGCAGCGAAGCGTTCTGTCAGTTACTTAAGTAGGATCGATAGAAGCAGTATATATGTTGGTTGTGTGTGAAGCGACCTGAGAGGAGAAAAAATGACGATGAACTGAGGGTTCAATTACGTCATCGAATATCGGCCATTTGGAGGAGTTCCGTGAGAAAGAAATGTGGGAGTTACAAGATGCGTGCAGCTAGTGGGGCTCCATCCTACAGAGAGTGAACGGAATACAACGAGAAATGCCGAGAGCGACGATCAGTTCGGATTGAGAGCAAGACGGCCATGCTGTTGTATGCGCAAGCTCGGCACACTTTTAGTAGTCTGGCAAAATATCTCGTATACTTCGATTTCGTTCGGCTTCGCCACTGCGAGCAGTAAGCGGTGAGAAAGTGAATCTGTTTGTAGCGTGAATTGTATAATCTTGCATCGGAAAAGATGGTGGCGTTGCTGTTGCCTTTTTTTCTAAAATAGTTTTGTGTGCGTGCGTGTGTGTTAAATAGTTTCAACTCGGTGTTCCTGTGTGAAAAACGGGAAAAATACCTGTCGAAAATTGTCTTGCAGATTATTCAGTAACAGCACACAAATTGTTCCTGGTTTCCGTGTGCTAAGTTGCAAGATGTTGTTCCGTGGTATAGTAGGTTGTGCTAACAACCTGCTCGAGCTTCTGGATCCGCTCCGTCGAGCAATATCGACGATATGAAGAGGTGAAGCTGGTGAAGGTGGATCGAGCAATAAATACAAACATCACCTTCTCTGGCGTGCACAGCAAAGCATTCACAGCGCATGTGGGCGTAAGAGGGTGGTGAAAATTTATGCGCCGATCGTAAACCGATCGACACTTTGCATACGCTTGCTCGGTGTTTTTGTTTCTATTACAACCGCCTACATCATCCGTGGAATAGGTTCATGAGGGCAAAGTGATGGCGGTCCATGGCGAGGCCAACAGTTTGGACTCACGCGGTGTCTTCTACAATTACTACAATCTCATAAGTGATGATTAGTGCATTCATTAGTGATAAAAGCAGTAATTGAGACCTCTGAATTGTTTGTTGCGTTTTGTGTATATATAACATACGTTTTAAATAATATTATCAATTTATTTTTTTCTTCTACCTAAACAGTGAAATAGTATTTTAGGGCTCGAAAGTTTAGTGAACATTTAATGTGAAGCGTAATTTCTCCGTCAAGTTGTGAAAATTTTACTGACAACTCCAGTTGCGTTATAAGCCGCCAAATGATTGGAATTGGATAAATATTGTTTGTAGCGCATTGGAATTGAAGTAAGTGCATAGGTTCGAAAAACGAATAGTGAATATTGTACACCACAATTTTAAAAATTGTAATGATTTTGAAAGTATAGTTTGTGATCCTCGTAAATCGTGTTTGTATCAGTGTGTGTCTATGACAATTGTGCTTTGCTACACTCTGATTCTGATTTAACATCGGGTCATTTGAAGTGTTAAGTCGAATAAAAAAACGCCGACATGAATGGAGTCACGATGATGGACGAGAACGATGTAGACATCAAAAGCCCGATCAGGCGACTGGGTTCTACAAGAAAGCTGAACTTGTTCAATAGTAAGTAATATAAAAACACTATTATTGTTACACTTTATTTATGTATGGAAAAAAATTACAACATCAACATGTTATGTATTTTCCGGAATATATAGCTTTTTAGACTTCGTTGAACTAAACTCAAAAATATTAGTATTTTACTATTCTACACTACACTTTATTATAATATTAACTTGAATACGTTTGATAATCTCTTTGACATATATACTCGAGCTCTTCATAAGAATCTTAAATTGTACAGGCTATAAAAAATCGATCCAAACCCCGGGAAAGAATAATTACATGTAAGTAAGCTTAATGCTGAACTCATTATCAGGGTTAAAGAGTCACTGAGGAATAGAATTCAGTTTTTGTAAAGCACAATCCACTGATAACAGCGTAAAACATTGAAGTTGAAGTCACCGACAAGCATAAAAATGACAAGTTTGCTCGTTTTTGAACGTGTAATCAGTGTTTTGGTTCAGATGTATTTTTTTTATTTTCGAAACGCTTGTGTAAAACAACACATTTGAGGACATTTACACGGTGTAGTTGACCTGAAAATGATTTTTATATATTTTTTTGAATTTTGTGCTTGTATTACTGATTATTATACAAACAGTACAATAATACATTAAAAAGAAATATTAATATCATAATAAATTAATTCAAAGTTTGAAAAATGTTACATTCATGTAACTTTGTGGTGTTTCATGAATACGTACCAAGTGATTTTTTAAAGATTGGTCCACGAACATCAACACCAGTTCCTTACAAGTACAGGCCCCCATTATCTCATGAAAATGCGCTTAACGTTGATTTTGTTTGGCTCAGAGTTCGAAGGGGAATGCAGTATCCATGCGTCTGGGATAGGGATGGACTGAATTTAAGCTGCTCAGCATAACATTTGAGTCAATCAAGTTAAATTGCTTTGTTTCAATGAGTTTCCATGCTTATCTCTTTTAAGGGTGCTTGGTGCTCTACGTGTTATATTGGACTGCTTTAGGGGCGTGATCTCGATCTGTGACCTGAAAAAGACCTAAATTAGTCTGTTAGAATGCATTCACACAAGTGGTGCATTATCGATGACGACGATGACAATTGTTGGTGGAGGTGGTCTAGCTGTAATGGGTGTAAATCAAGCATGTATCGTTTGAATGAAAAAATATGTGTTTATTTAATGTGTAAATTTCTCTTGCAATGGCCGTATTGGCTACTTAAATGTAAGATAGATTGCATTGGACTGGATATTACATTATAAAAATATCTGTTGTAAGCAGTCCATAGTTCTGCATGGATTACTACCTACATGCATACATGCCACAGTTTTATCATATGTATGGCAGGGACGGTTTACAGAGACTTGTGTGTTATTTTCGCTGTCTTTGGTACAATTACAAGCAAGGGGGTATAATGTTTGTTAGCCTTGGCATATGCAATAAAAAAAATGTATACATAAAGTTACCAAAACATAAACAATACCGTTAAGTGAGGTAGAAAAACAAATACGTGAAGCGATTCATGTGAAGGCAACAAAGAATGTATTTTTTGCTGCGACTTGCACAATTAAACAATGTTTTTTGTTGGTGAAATGAATAAATGGCAGAGTAGGTTCTCAACACACTATCACTTCAACTTGTGCCTTTGTAATGATGTGAATGTGCTTGTATCAAATTTATTTAAATGGACATTTTTGATTGTTTTATTCCATTTTGTTAAGACTATTCTTACGGTAAGGATGGTTATAAAAGGCATGTTTAGTTTATTTTACAATAAATCTATACAATCAGCCACTATATATATCCCAAACTCGATCGAAGAGGAACGATAGTTGCTGGTGCCTAGCTACAACGGTTGTTTTAATTTTATTCATGAATATCCTGCTAAATAATACGTGTACAAAGTAGCAACATCTTCTAAAAGCATCCTAGGAAAAAAACTTTTTTTTTGTGATTTTGGACAAACCGCTTCGATCGTTCCCGCATCGGTCAAGTCTAGCTGAACGTGGCTGATTGTTTTTGCTTAATATGGATTCAATGGCTCGTTGAATTAATAGTACGAATGGAAGTGGTTGGGATATGATCAATCATGTATTATACTGATTTTCATAAATTGGTAAATAGATTTAAAAATTATTTCAATAACAAATTTGTGTTCAAACATGAACACTTTAAACATGTCAATCAAAATTGTTCTAAAACAAAAAAAGGAGCGAAAAAAAAAATAAAAACATTGTAGAAACACGTTTTACATGCACTAAAAACTAACAAATATTTCTTGACTATTGACTTGAAAACGCGAGGTTTCATAATTTAAGGTCGTCTCAGCATTTTTCGACAAAGAATCAAAAAAGAATAGCAACAAAAAAAGGAAAAGTATTACAAAGAGCGAAAACGAGAGTAAACTCTTCCCCCTCCCCTACTTAATCAACAAAATTTCGATATGCATGCCTGATCTAACACATGTAAATGTTTGTTTAGCAGAGCGAGAAAGCATGTCTGTTGCGATGTTATAAAGAATCTAGAGTGCTGTGCAAATGCTTTCGCAATACGGTGATGAAAAATGGATTTTAATTTTTATTACTCATTTTTTGATGGAGCATTCGCCTCTGTGATGGATCTTGTATCAAATGACTGCGGAACAAAGTGCAAAATGCATATCATCCGATGCAGCTGCACCGTCAATTTCGTCAATTGCCGTATAATCTCCGTTTATTTTCAAGGAGGTTTTATAAACACTATCCAAAACATTATTAATTTGCTGAAATCGTTGCTTCGGGTCCCGTGATACAAATATAGCCGTGAAGCCCTACGACTTCACATCATATCCGTCATGTATTCAGGTCCCGTGTGTATCGAGCTCGCCATACGCAGGACATTCTATCCTGCGCAGGACGGTTGGTCTCCAGGTCTCCCAACATTTTACCGGTAAAAAAATAATTAATTTTTCTTCTTTGGCGTTACAACCGTTTTCGGTCAAGATAAGGCGCCCTTGTTGTATCGTTACTAATGGGTTTGTCTCTCAAATGATTTGTTGATTATCCTCAGCAGGATAGTAAATAAAAGGTATGGGGGGGGGGACATGGTCCAAAGTGGGTCTTGAACCCATGATGAGGTTGTTGTTGCACAATGCGAGTTGACGGGTGTACCATGGGTCCGTCAGGGATACTGTGTATTTCTCAGGCAAGATGACCATGGAAAATTAAACTGTAAATTACAAATACTCGAGAACAACCATTAAAAAGTCATTAAAAGTATTATTATTTATTATATGCGAAATATAAAGCATGTTATTGCTAAATATGCTAGCTTCCGTCTTCAATAATAGGGTATAAAATAATATAGTTATAGAAAATTTATATCTATAAATAGGTTGTAGAAATTGAAGAAACATAACATACATCAATTGACAAAAAATTGACTAGTCATGGTGTTTTGCACATAATTTCAGAGAATGAAAACGGGAAAGGGTGAGGAAAGCCGAAACACAAATACTAAAAGCGCAACAGTCATTTGTTGATAAACATCAGCGTGTTACGTGTTAATATAAATTATTGAGTAGCATTACGCGAATAGAAATGGAAAACCTTTGAAATGTGTTTTTTTGTTTGTTTCCAAATTGTAGGGACCGATTTCTGTTTTTAGTAAAAGCACAGCGATCGGCCACATCCCCTGCCGTTTGATTTAAATATTGCTTTTGGGTTTATGCGGTGTGGTTTAATGCTCAAGATGGTGTTGGCTGCATGTTTTCGGACAGACTGCGTTTGTGTTTGTGCGGTATTGTAGGTTGCGATATAACTCACACTCGCTAGTCACGCAACGCACATATACCAATTTAACAAAGGTCCATGCATCGCAACATAAACCGTGCTCACGTACACCTTCGTCTCTTCGGCGTTAGCGAAACATAGCGAGCATATGAGAGAAAATGTAGAGACACCATCTCTCACGCACACGCATTAGTTGAAGCGGAACGTTGTTCGATGAAGTTGGTGGAGGTCGTGTTTGAAACAGAGTAGGTTATTGTTTCCATGAAAACACGGAAGCTGGTGGTTGGTGTTGCGCTTGTGTGTCGAAGCCATGCGATTCTTTCCTTAAGCTTTGTGTCCGGTAAAGTTTAGCGGCGTTTCGCAATGTTCTGTGTTCTTTTTCGCATTGGAATGTAGAAGTTAAAACAGGAAATATAAGCAAATAACAAACTTAGGGTGTTCATGTGGACTCCGATGTATAAGATTAAGAAAGTGCGAATGAAAGAAAGTGTAAAGTGTTTAAGTTGATTGCAAACAGTTTCAAAGTGTTATGTTTTGCGTGTAATCAATAGCAACGAAAATATGTCTTCTAATCTAAACTGATTGTTGTGAAAGTTATGCCTTATTGTTATTGTTAGCAATATTCTTTTGAAAGACAAATATTTTGACCAATTGCGCTGTGTTGAAGAAAGGGCTCATAGTAGTGAGTGTTTGTCAGGAAATGTGTGTTTTTATTCTGCCTGTCTCTCTGCCTCTCTCAGCCTGGATTCGAATTGGCAGTGAGCAATAAATTTGCCTAGCAGCATAGCATGGGTTGGTTTTATTGTATACCAAATTGTACTTCACGCTCACTGGAAGGCCCTTGGCTTGAATAAACAGCATCCAGCAGTACGACGTCACTTCCTCAGCTCAGAGTCAGTAGTAGGCTCAGGAATACAACAGAAAAGCTCTCTCACAGCTGGATTGCTACGGAAAATTCTGCTCAATGAGGATGTTGCTTCAAGAGCACAACGAGTCGAGAAAAACGTAACGGGCGTGCCGATTGGAAAATCTCTAATCCTTTGTGTGGTGCAAGTTTGGTGATTACAGCAGTATTTTGATAATGTCAATGATAACAATAATGATACAGAGGCATCCTGTATGATGATTGGTGCAACTGTGCTGTTAAAGATCGAAACCATTGCGTTGAAATAGAAAAACCTGAGTGTCAGAAAATGTAATGCACGTTTAAGTGCTAGTTGGTAACTGTTGTTGTGTGCGGTTGTGCAAAGTAATCGTAGTTTGGAGTTTAAAAATAGACCGATCGGTATAATCAAACGATTGAATGAAACGGTGCTGTGGTAAAATGGCAAAAATGAGCTTGCCCAAAAAGTAAATTGATATTCTACGTCGTAAATGATGCCTCTCAAATTACTTTCAATCTGATTGACTGTTTCCCGAGCACAAATGGTAACGGCAAATCTGTGCATGCGAACATTTACATCGTGCTTTGATGCTGTGCGAGAGTTGACAGCAGGTTTTATCCGGAAACATGAAGCCTTTGAAGATTAAGAAAATATATAAAGAAAGAATAGGAAAATCATTATTCAATTTTTATGTTAAAATTATGAAGGTTTCACTTGGAACCTATTTCACAGATTGCAATATAATTGCGGATGGTTTTTTGATCGACTATTTCCTACGAATGCTACTTTTGAAGCGCAAAAGGCATTTCAAGAATTGTATGATTTTGACCGTGTTTTACAATGGTTTCAGAGTTTGCTATTTGCAATTATTATAGTACAACTCAAGATGTGTTATGAAATATAAGGGTAGAAAAAACACAGCATCAAAAATCGATTTAATCCATTGTTAGCAGCATCAGGAGCGAGATACAAGATGTTTTAAGTTGTGCTATGTTGAGAGACTTCCGTGAGACCACCGCCACAGTGCAGTGAGAAAAAAAGTACATTATGTTGCTGAAGAGAGGATGTGCGCAAGAGAACAAAAATCTGAAACAAAATCGAGAGTTGGCGAAGAATAACCAACGTTGATCGTTGTGTGTTGCCTTTCGTACATTGCTTATTTCCGGAACATGAGTTTCATCATGATGAAGCGATGTGCCTAAATGATACTAATGTTTGGCAATTTTAATATAATTTTAAGGGAATCTTTTGGGTCTAGTAACATCGACCGGTGGACCGATTTGAGTTCAAATGATTATTTTTTTATCTGTTCACTACTAACTAACAACTAGTATAAACATAATGTAGAGATAAACATAAACAATGTGCCATATCTTTTCATAGTTGTGCAAATTGTGTTTAGTTATTAGTGTGTTTGGGCTATTAAAACAGCAAGGCATGAAGAATTCTCGTAATTATTTTCGATTGCGTGGGGTAAATGAAAGTAACGCTTTTGGGTTGGTGGAATGAAACAAAACGTGCATGGCTTTATTTGATTGTATCTTATCTGCAATTTTATCTTGTGTAATTATCGCATTTGTTCGTTGTTGTTTTTTTTCTATTTGTTTAACTGATTTATCTTTGACATTCACAATACGCAGACCAACACATACAAACAATACTATTTTGTTAATCGGCATTTCAAATACACGGATAACAAGGGCCAAGCAACGTTATTGACTTAACATATATCTAGCGTAAATAAATCTATTATTTATTAAATTCTATTTATTTTGTTAGAAAATTGATCCTATTGAAATAACATCAAATATGAGCTATACGTAAACAGAAGCATTTCATTTCCAATACACCCACTAACATTAACACATGCTAAAGGCGAGAGTATTTTTCATTGCACTTGAAGACTAGCTGCTAAGCACAACGAAAAAAAAACAACAGAGGACTGAAATAGTGGAGTAAGCAGAGATGTTGATGGATGAATCCAAACACGCTGCTGTCATGTCATGGCGATATAATGGATATATTGAGTGATGATAAACTCCTTTTGATATACGAATGCACCACTTTTCGCGTGTGCAGTGCTAGGGAAAACTTGTTTTTTATTGCCATGGTCTGGTCACTGTTGTCGCTTTCTATCCTCGTGCAACACACAGTCAATCTTTATTTGCACTGGTAGTGGTGTTAGAGAAATTTTCCTTTTCTATCTGTGGCTGTTGTATCACACAACAGGATCTGTATGAAAAATGTTGTAGAAGATGTAATATATGTGATATGAAGCAATAAATGGCGTAGTATTTTGTATTTTCTACAAACACATTGATATATGGATGATGAATGTACGTTACATGAATGTGTTGAATCACACTTCTATCGAATAAGACAAAACTATTATAATTACTCTTATTTTGTAAAAATGGTAAAATGCAGTGCAAACAAATCATAATGATAATAGAATCTTCATTATTTGAAGATTAACTAAATTCCTTCTCTAGCCGTAAATATCTGATGCCAAATCATTGTCAAAAAGGTATGAACAACTATTGCACAATATAGCAATCATATGAGTTACTTACTGGAGATAGAGTTAGAGAAAGCTATTAGTGCGTTGCGAGTTTTTTTGCATAAAGTCAGGGTTAAAGCGCGAGTGAAATTAAACGTGTATTTCTGCATTTTTTTTCTGAATTTCATGAATTATTAGTCAGAATATGGCTTATCGTACACCAAAAAAAAAAAAGAAGAAATTATGTTCCCCAGGTATTTAGATTATACAACATGTTGAAATAATAAATGAAATGCATTTCATTGTGAATCTCCGCTGAATCCGAGCTTAACGAGCAAATATTAATGCTCAAACCCAATTTAACCAGCTCTATTACCGAGTTGAATGAAGTTAGTCTGGTGGTATAGTCGTCAACTCGTACAACTTAACTACATACCCATCATGGATTCAAGCCCCGATTGGACCGTGCTCCCATAGTAGGACTGACTATCCTGCTATGTGTAAACCAGTAAGACACTGACTGAAAGCTAAGCCCACTAGTGGTGGTAGTAAAGGCAGGCCTTTAACCGGCAACGGTTGTTGTTGCCAATGAAGAAGATTAACGCGTAATAGTTCGCATAAGGAGCAATACAATTTGTGTTCCTGATGCGTTTTTGTGCATTAATTTAATTTTGATTATTGCTGAGGCATATAAGAGCTTCGATACTAAACATTGTTTAATAAAAACTATTGTCAGGAGCAAAAATGGTAAATTGGACTACGCAAAACTCATTATGAGGGGTTCTACTGTATAGGATACAAATTCGAATTGTTGAAGTATTTAATGGTTCCCATTTTTGAATGGAATATGAATAGTGTGTAAAAAACGAATGACCTACCGCTAAAATGGGTTTTAGTGCCGGATTAGTTAGTTAGTAAGAAAAATTGTTTATTTATATGTATCGTATGATATTATATCATTTGTCACCTTGATCACTTTCATAATATTCACCAAACCAAACAAAAAAAAAAAGGTTTTTATCTATTAACACAACATAAATGATCATAAACTGATAACAATCCTACAATCCTTGATGGTGGAACCATTCAGGGTATCTTTCCACCTCAACTTAGGCATACCACATCCCCTCTGTCCTTGTGGACGGCCTAAAATGACATTACGGGCTGGGTCGACTGGATCCATGTGTATAACATGACCAACACACTGGAGCCTGGTGAGCTTGATACGCTGAACGACAACAAGATCGTCGATGTATCGGCTCCTTCAATGGTCTTCCACATGTAAGGGGCCAAAAATCCTTCTGAGCATCTTCTTCTCGAATGCGACAAAGAAGGTTTCACAGTGTTCATGTCGCAGAGGTGTATGTGATTACTGGTACTATAAAGGTACTGGTACTATAAAGTCGCTGCTTTGTCCATTGCGACAGGTTATTTGAGGTGAACTACTTTCTCAGGCTAAAGAGTGGTTGACAGCCAGCTTCTTACAGCATCCATCCAGCGCTGTCGGTGCTAACCTTTGACCCGAGATAGGTGAAATTTTGTACGACTTTAAAACTGCGTCCGCCTAACGGTACGTCACTCCTACGTAAGTTTGGATTTTTTAGTAGAGAGGTCTTTGTTAGAATGATTGTTGTACAAGCCTAGGTTCTTTGCCGCCTGCTCGTTTCCTTGACCGGCTTCAGCTACATAGAAGTGCCACAGATCAATGATGACATAAAGAATCATGGTCCTTATAGATGAATGTTGCAACAGAAATAGCAGAAAATTGAATAAGAATTGTTCACATTATGTTTGAGGTTGCCTGGTGAACAGTCTGCCTTTGAAAGATTGTACCGAACTGTTAAAATCGAACAGTGTGTAAACCTCATTGAACGAACTGCTCATGGATGGTTAAGGGTCACCTGATCCATAATTGGTGTGACAACGGGGGATCGCGAACAGTGGTCGTGGGCGTAGTGGTACCGTTTGGGCTTATAGGTAGAGGTCGTGTAGCTCAAGCAGTATAGGGCTGTCAATGTTACCAGTTAGCAGACCTGCTACAAATAGATGCTAAGCAATTTGTCGCCTATCCTGGCCAATGAGCATGAGACAATTCTCATAGGACGGATGCTAACAGCCAGTGTTGAGACGTTATCAACAGCACTCTTTCTTTCGCCCGCAGTAAATTATTATTAATAAAAACAAGCGTTTTTAAGCTATCTTTTAGTTAGAATTTTATTGAGAGACGCTAAAAAATCCGTCACTTGTCTCGGGCCAAGGCGAAAGAGTGAACTTTCTTCTCTCCCGTAGCCCCGATCGTGAGCCTTCGGGAGTACTCGGCCCGATCAGTGTTGGACGTTGTCCACACTAATCATTTACCGCGTCGCCCTCTGTCGACAATTACAGGGAACAACACCTTCTGTGCAAATCGGTTGTTAATAATTATTAACAGCCAGGTTCTTATGGTAGTAGGGAAACTGCATAACGGGAGAGTTTACGTTGGATGGATTCCTGTTGATCTGATAGGAGCTGGGTCGAGGGGTTCCAGACCACGGTGGTATACTCGAGCACTGGTCTTATGATGCTACAGTAGATAGCTTTAAGACACGTGGGGTCTTTACGGACACAAGTCTTTTGCCATACGGAGAACAAATACATCATCAATGTATGCCAGGATGTGGGTTGACTTATAGAATATGGTTCCCAAAGTCTCTATTCTCGTGTACCGGATGGCCCTCTCTACCGCCAAGTTGAATAGGAGACAGGCCAGATCGCCCCTTGGCGCAGACCTTTGGTGGCTGAGGCTTAAGGCAAAAGGCCCTTAGAGTTTTCCACCTTCACCTAGCAAGTGCCGTTGGTCATAGTTATTCTAACTAGCCTTATCAGTTTGGCCGAGATTCCAAAAGATAGCGCTGTATAGTTTTACCCTGTCTATGCTATCATATGCGGCATTGAAATGAATACAGGGTTTGCCAAGTCAGTTTCGAATGTAAACATTGTTATCCTTTCTTCTTCCTTCTTTGGGACAACAACCGGTTGTCGGTCAAGACCTGTCTGTACCCACTAGTGAAGTGAGCTTGACTTTCAGTGACTTATTACCATAGCAGGATAATCAAGCCATACGTTTGGGAGCACAGTCTATTTGGGACTTGAACCCATGATGGGCGCGTTATTGAGTCTTTCGAGTTGACGACTGTACCACCAGACCGGTCCAAACATTCAACTTCAACGGGCTGCTACCATCGTTTTTCACCGGGGTTTGAAGCCGGATCGCATCACCTGTTGTTGACAGGTGAAGTGTTGAAAATCATGCTGAAGAAATTAAAAATTATTGTGAAGGAAATGAAATCAAGGCAATTTACATCTGCTGAAAAACATCTTGGATGCGGTGAATAATTATGCATACATTCGAAAGTGACTTGCAAAACCCTGTAACAATGTTTACATTCAAAACTGGCTTGGAAACCCTGTAAAGAGATGGTACATGTTGTATCTGTATGCTGCCATCGATTCACTATTTCAAACCCCAGTAACAATTCGATTATATGTTTTTGTATAAAATGTTTCTTTTGTATCTAAGAGAACGTTTTTAAATTTGGTTAATACGTTATTTCCTGAGACGTGTTGGTTCCTCTTATGTAAAACTATTTAGTAGTCTTCAGCACCCAAACAAGAAAAATAATGGTACGGAAGTAACGGCATTTTGTTTTGTAGCAATCGTAACCGTTTCCAGCCTAAAAAACCGGAAGCAATGAAAACATTTATGGTAAAACTGTCCAACGGATGTGTGCTGGGTGATCATCGTTGCAGACAAGTTGTTTTTTTTTATGCCAAATGAAAACAGTTTTGCTGATGTAACAAAACATATCAGGTCCAGGTGGCTGCAAGCGTATTTTATCATCGTCGTGTTTATGGCGAGTGTCATTTATGCATGTAAGATCTTGCATCGCTTTCTTTCTGTTTTGTTGTGTATGCTTCAATACAACACACATCACACTCACACACACCCTCCTGGACTCCAGTTCAGGGTGCGAATATATTTTGTCGGATGAGAAAGTCGGAGAAATTGCGTAATGGTTGGCTGACTTTGGTAACGTGCGGTGTTTTTGTGTGTGTGTGAGAGAGAGGGAGTGTGTGTGTGCTTTTGGATGTTGTTGTTTTCGAAGAGATCGCACGATCGCACCAAACGGTACAGGTGCAAATGTCAGCGTGGTGATCGGTGAAGCATCTAAGCGGAGAGCAGCATGGTGCAGTTAATTATTGAATGGTGATCGTTCGATTGATTGAGTACTTCCCATTCCCACTAAGCTCGTATGACGAGTGACATCGATTTTGCCACGGTTCAGAAATGCATCTCTAGATCACCACAACCAAACCAAACGAAACGACCATGGACATGCGGTGTAGCTATGATAGGGGGTTTCTTTTCACTTGCAGCGTCTTCGTGTCATTGCTGCCATGTGTCAATCAAAAGAGATGGTATAGAAATGAAACCTCTGGACACTGAATCGCTCATTTGTTACTGAACTTGGTCTGTATAGCAACAAAGTAGTGCAAATGTTTCCATCTAATAACAACATGATTTGTTAAAAAACTAAAACTGCAATATGATATAAAACATTATTTAGACGGCTTAGTCCAGACACTTGTGTAAAGAAGATTAAATATTATTTCGGTAAAATGGTTACAACAAAGTACAACAAAGAATGAAGGTAAAACGAACAACAGCAACTACAACAAAAACATTTTGCGCAGATAATAGCGGAGGTGGGTGCATGCTTGTACCGCTTTTGAATTTTTGCAACAATTCGTTATAGGTCAGGATGGATTGGCCACCCGCTTGAAGAGTATAGAGAGAAGCGGTGAGGTGAGCATTGCAACAGTGGTACTTTCACTTTAAATTTTTTTAATCACAACCAATCTGAGAGCGCATGCATTTTTTCAACCATAACCAATCTGTGAGTGTGGTGTGATGGTGTTATAGAGGAAACTTTCATTTTCCCGATGCTTTGCCCCTTGTTGTTGTTGTTGTTGTTGTGAGGCGATGTCAGACAAATATTAAATGTCCTAGTATTAGGATTTGTATTTGGCTAAAATATTACATGATTACTATCTTTCCTTGAAATGGACAAACACGGCGAAGGAAAACGGAATCAGACACAATCGGATGCGCTGCCAGTAAAACCATCTCAATTGTGATTTGTAATTGCGTTTTACCCTTTTCCGTTTAGCGGACCGGATGCTCACACAGGTTAATAGCTGGTAGAAACGATTACTGCTCAAGAACGTAAAGTTCCTACGGCCAATGCATAAAGAGCTTGATGGTCGTCACGCCAAATAGGGGTTGAAGCCAATGATGGTTGAAATGTGCGATAGGTTGGTTTCTTCATTTAGAAGCACGCGTGCTTAAAATAGTGTTGTAGCTTGTTGTTGAGAGCTTACAATATTTTCCCGAGCCAACAGATCGAGCCGACAGTCTTCCCCAAGTCGTTGGGCGGAGATTTTGTTATTTACTTGGGCAGCAGCAATCAAAACAAAAACACAGCTGAAGAAAACCATTCCCAGTACGTACGTACGCAAGTGTGTGCGGCATTACTCACTCCCTCCATAGGTTTGCTGATCGACATCTGTGTCGTTTCAAATATCCGCCAGCAACAAACGTCCACAAAGGTCTTCACAAGTCGACGGCCTTTGGATTGTTGTGTAGTGTTGTAGTGTTAGGCATGCGCATCGGGCAGTTTTCTGAATGCGTGCACCATTCATTCATTCATTCATGCTTAGAATGCAGTTGAGAATGACGGAGAGAAATCGAAGAATCTGGTTCCGTTTGTCGGAGCAGACAATCACGACGACGGTACGTTTGTCCATAGGTTAGAGCTTCCGGTGTGAACAAACTAATTTTAACGCGGTGTGCTTGTGTATGTGTGTGTCTGTATGTGTGTATTAGCGGGACGCACTTTCGCCGTTGTTGTGGTGATTTAGTTACCGCTGTGGAGAACAGAACAGAGCGCAAAGGACACAGTAGAGGCCAGACCGCCGGAATTGGAATAATATTTGGTGTGCATCATTCTTCATGCAAGTACAAATTAGTTGTGGCTTAAAAAATGGTACAGCTACTCGAGTGCCCAAGCGAGCTGATGATGGTTTAGTTATATTTTGTGAGTGCATTAGTCCGCACCAGCCAATGCCCAAGTCGAAGCGTGAATAGTGTGAGTTTAAAGTGTGTAAGCATTGATAAGAGAGTCGAAGACGCAGCATAGTTTACAATAGTGATGTTCTTTGGTGTTTCTTTGGTTCGAAAGCGCAATCTTTATTGTAAGTTTAAAGTTCACACAGCTGCATGGGCGGTGTGTTGAGATTAAACCATTCTTGGTTTCATTTTTTCCAAAGAATTTATATTATTGTGTAACAGTTGTCGGTATAGATGGTTTGTGGGATTGTATTTATTATACGCGTGCTGAAATACTCTTCCAGTTTAGTGTCCAGTGTATTGTAAATTTTTGTGTAAAAATATTAATTAATTGAAATCGATTGTTCCTGGACGTTTTTTTTATACAAAAGTGATACAGCTAAAATAATATTATCTGCTGCGTAAGAAAAAGTAATAGTGATTCTCAAGACGAGAAAAGAACAACTCGAAATTTAAACCAGTGTTATTCAGCGGACAAAACATGTTTCAATGCATTATACAGCAACGTAATGGATGGATCCATCAACCGAGTCCCGAATTTCGGGATGTCTTTCCAGGTAATATGTTTTCTAAAGCTACTATTGCAAAGAGCACACGTTTTGTATGTGAATTTATTTTATTTGAAATTGTGGTTGAGTTGAATACTTTTCTGATTATACATAACGACCGTTCTATTGCGTCATCTCCAAATAGAACAATTCAGTTATTTCTTATAGATCGCATGAGTACGTTTACTGTTGAAATAGTAAATGTCGATTTAGTAATAATTTTAATCTTAATTTGTGTGCACCAAGGCTATTTTTTTACATTGTTTTCTTTGTTTTGCAATTATTTTCGGTAGAATATGTGTGTTACACCGGAAATGGGTGACTATTCTGCATATGCAAATGGTAAGAGCGTAGCGCAGAAGCAAATCAAAGGTGTATTGTCATTCAAACGTTGCATATGCATAATTGAATGAATTACTTAGCAAACCATATGCCAATGTGTGTGATTGCCAATGAGAGCATCACTGGTGCTGATGACCTGCTGAAGTCTGATGCCTGTTTTACTCGTTGCAGTTGCGTGAATCGAGAGCCTTACTTTGCCTCCCGCATCATCTGGCATTAAAACAGTTCGTGTTGATGTACATGTGCGTGTCACGAAATCTTACGAATACATTGAACCTAACTTTCGTTTACGTTTGAGTGCGGGGGCGGAGTGCATGAGAAGAGAGCTAAAAACAGTGACGAAAAGCTTCGCCAAAAATATGTAATTAAACTAAATTATAAAACAAATGATACAGTTTCAGTGTTTGGTAATTATTTAGTCGTTTTTTGGTCAATGTTGATCGGATGCAAGCAAAATTTATCGAATAATGTCTTATTTAAAATCATCGTTTTTCCACGAAAACGCGTAAAGAACGTGCATGCGTAGGAGGGCGTTTCAGTGTAAGTTTTCTGAACAGCAGCTGCAAAACAAATCGGACCCGATTCTATTAGGGGAGAAATGAATGTTTTGTCAAGAACGCTCTTCGAGTGGGGTGTGGTGTATTTCCTGGTTCTTTGCTTCGACGTAACACAACGAAAGATTAAAGGGAGAATGTGCCCCCGCTGCCCGGCCCGGCCTTTTACGAACGAATCAGTAATCCACAATACACGGTGACTCATCACCGAAGAACGAGGATAGTATAATAAAAGGGATGCAGTTTGAACTTGGTCTGTAGCGGGTTTGAAATACGAAATTGTTGGAGTAAATGAAACAAAACTGAGCATTTAAAATGATAGTTAGTTTCATGCTTACTGCACATTATCCGGAATATACGATACATGTACGTAGAACGTAACCGAATTGTTACTCCTTGTTATAGGAAGTTTACTTTTCCGGGAGCCACCATGATGAAATTATAATTTTTAATATTTGGAATGGAAAAGAGCTTAAAATTACTTTTAATAATATTATTGTATTGTTTCAATTTTTATTTTAAAAAGTTCGATAGGATTTTAATTTTGTTCATGAAACTTTTAAATGAACAAAATCTATCGTGGAAATGACAATTTTTGAATTGATATGCTTATTCCCGAAACTATTAATCGTAAATATACCAGAACGGAAATGTTCACTTAAGATATGTTTGTATATTTCGAAGAATTTGCAAAAAATGACAAGTTGTTCCTTTCTTTTCAATTGCAGATATCAGACAACAACTGAACGAGCAGCTCAAATTTCTGGATGTTCGCATGGAAGCACAGATTGCGCTCGTACAAGAGCTGCAAGATTTTTTTCGACGACGAGGCGAGGTAGAACTTGATTACAGCAAGAGCTTGGACAAGCTAGCTAAAAGCTTGCAGCTTCGACACAAAGAGCAGCGGCAAAAGTAAGTTACTTGAAGAAATAATTCTTCCCCAACAAATGTAGTAGACTACTTATGCCTTGCTGTCGATTTATTTTCGTTTTCAGGCGTGAGCAATGGCCAATGTTCTCTTCTTACTCTTGCTGGCAACAGCTTGTCAATCAAACCAAATCCCTATCTAGGGATCATGCGGCAATGTCGGAGATTTACTCTACACATTTGGTAGCACGTTTGCAGACAGTGTGGGACGACGTTCAACGTATCTACAGAAAGGTATGGAAACAACCATTTCGGTGGAAATCTAGAGCAGTAGTGTTAAAGTATATACTTTGATTTTTCAGTGTCGAGAAATTGGGTTTGAAACGCACGTTGAAATATTGCGAATTTTACAAGAACTGCACACAAACATGAAAACGTACCACACGTTGCAAACGGAAGCAAAGGAAGCAGAAAAAAAGTTGCGACTTGCCGAAAACCAGCGGATGAAGCTGCAGCAGAGTGTGCCGAAGGAAAAGCTGGAGCGTAGCAAAAAGTATCGTTTGATCGAGAAAGAGGTACTGAAAAGAAAAAATAAGTACACAGACGCAAGACTGAAGGCGCTCAAGGCAAAGAACGAGTATCAGCTGTGCCTGGAAGCTTCCAATACGACGATCCACAAATATTTTGTCGAAGACTTGAGCGATCTAATTGATGTAAGTATTTGTACACACAAACAGGGAGATTGTGTTTATGTCGGATGGGTTGAATTATAGTTGGATGATGTTGATATAATTTCAGTGTATGGATCTGGGTTTTCATTCGGTCGTCTCGCGTGCACTGCTGATGCACGTTTCCGCAGATCAGGGTCGTTGTCGAGCGGTGCTACATAATGCCGAAACCCTATCACATATCGTCAACTCAATGGACAGTCGGGCGGACAAACAGAAATTTCTTGAACAACACAGTGCAGCTTTTATGATTCCAAAACGGTTAGAGTTCCAGGGACAGGACGAAGATGTAGAACCGGAGCTGCAAAAAGCGTTGCATCAAGAAATGGAATCTCGGCTAATGCAGCTAGAACAGCGCGTGAACAATTTGCGTATGGAATCGGAGGAAATTTGGAAAACCCTGGAAACAGCTGAAATCAATCTGCTTGACATACTCAATACTAAGGATTATGATTGTACTAGTGCTTTCGGTGACGGTGCGGTTGCTTTTCAGAAGCCCGAAAATACGTCCGTAAAACTGCGATCAGACAAAAATGAAATAGAAGAATTCTACATAACGGTAAGGAAGGAAAAGTCTAAGATGTGGTGGGACTCTGCTCTTTAATAATCTCAAAATGTATGTGTTGATTGTTTTGTTTGTTTCAATAGAAAATTCGCGAATACATTCTTGCAACATCGCGAATAGCGCGGTTAGATTCAAAAGCAGAATACCTGCGGAACGCTTTGGCAAAAGATTCAGCTATCAAAACAGATACCCTTACAAAATCGAACGTCCCGAAACGGAAGCGTATCGGTCGTATGAACAAATCGGGTCGACCAAAACTGTTCGGTGGTTCGCTTGAGGAATACTTGGAAGTTTCGGGGGAAGAAATTCCGCTCATTGTGCGAAGCTGCATCAGAGTCATCAATCTTTTTGGTAAATTATTAGTTTATTTGGCACGAATGTTTCAACTTGTAACACACATATTAACTATTTCTTTCGATGTTTAGGTTTACATCACCAAGGCATATTCCGTGTTTCAGGATCTCAAGTAGAAATAAGTAACTTTAAAGAAGCCTTTGAACGAGGTGACGATCCGCTAGCTGAAATGACCGATGCGTCCGATATCAATTCTGTCGCTGGTGTGTTGAAACTGTATTTACGCGAACTTCGAGAACCACTGTTTCCTTTAATTTACTTTGATCATTTCGTTCAACTGGCACGTAAGTAACTTACAAACAACCTTGGTCGAATTACTTGCAAACCATCAAAATGAGAATGATCCATTATGTTTGATCTCTTTGCAGAGCTTGAATCCAAGCAAGATATCGTATCGGGTATAAGAAAGTTTTTCCAAAGTCTCCCAAAGTCAGTTGTAGTGGTTATTCGGTATCTTTTCGCATTTTTGAACCAGTAAGTATGAGTAGAGCAGTTACGCCAAAGTATATAACCGAAACGAGCACATACAATAATGCAAGCACCACTTTGTACCCATAGCTTATCAGAATATTCCGATGAAAATATGATGGATGCTTACAACTTGGCAATCTGTTTTGGTCCCACACTGATGCCAGCGCCCGAGGATAAAGACCAAGTGCAGTATCAGAATCAAGTAAATGAGCTGATAAAGAACATCATTGTCCATCATGCAGAACTCTTCCCGAAGGATCTTGGTGGAATTCATTACGAAAAGTTTATCACTTCAGAAACGTTTGAAGACATGTATGTTTACTTTCTTTTTAATGTTCACAAAAATACACTAAATTTTGATTTATGTTTTTTTTCTTTATTCATGAATTGTTTGTTATTGTGATCAAATCTTTATTTCAAATCAAATCTTTAATTTTGAATTTTGTTCCTCAGTGATGTTGGAGACTCTCCCACAGAGCAAGTGTCGGAAGATCCGGATTCAGAAGTGTATCCATCAGAGGATGAGTCAGACACATTTGAAGCAATCGTTCAGTTTGATTTCAATGCACGTTCCGAGAGGGAATTATCGTTACGGAAAGGGGATACTGTGATACTGTACAATCAGGTGCGTTCACCACTGCTTGTAGTGCAAGGTAAATCGTTTTAATGCGTATTTTTATCTTTTACCACCGACAAAGGTTTCCAACGATTGGTGGCGAGGTGCAGTAAACGGTAAAACTGGACTTATTCCAGATAAGTACATATCGCTAAAAATCAAGTCAGTATTTTACTATTGATTGAAAAATGATGTCAATGATTTACTCATGCGTTGCTATTCTTGTGTTTCAGGGATGAAGAGCGCGATAAAAGTGAACATTTGAAATCTTCCAGTTCAGAAGAATCCGTCCGAAAGCGTCGTCCCAGTGGAAACATTTCACTTAACAGTCAACTTTCGATTTGTACACAAAACTCGAACACCCTCTCGAATATAACGTGCGGTAGTGATTATACCGCTTCGACTGTAAGCGCTGCAACGGCATCTGCCGGTGGACACAGTGCAACTGGCAATGGTGCGACAACTGCAGCTGGTGGTACACCTAGTGGCAGTGGAGCCGCGGGAACTTCTGCCGGATTAATTCAAACGTCATTGCCTTCTCCCGGGCATCCGCAATATCAAACAATTCAGAATTCTTCACAAGGAGGCTCATCTGGCCACCATTCTACATCTTCTCAGTCACAGCCTCCACAGCAATCTATTGCGATAGTAACACATCAGCCACCGTTGCCATCGTCACACCATGCTCCTCCGCTGATTGGCGAAAAGTTGAGCAATGAACGAAAGGATGCCGACTTCATACACTATGATAGTGTGGATCACCTGAAAGCATCGCCATACAGCTACCACGACGAACCGCACTCGTTCGAAAACTCTTTCGAGTTTGTCGAAGACATGGCTCTTTTCACATACGAGGTACTGGAGACAACTGTGTAATGCTACAATATCTTTTTGTTGTATTTTGTTGCAATATTTTGGAGTTCATTCCCCTTACCTTTGAATGTTTCGTGCTTCTCGAATCATACAGCCGTATTTGCTTGTTATCGTTGTTTGTGTACCGCTTTTTACCATGCGTTCAATGTTACTTGTGTTTGCAACGTTGTGTGCATCCTGAACAAAGCTCTATCCATTCAGTTTTTGTCTTCAAAACAGTGAGTGACGCGATCGTGCTATTTGTTTGTTTATGCATTTATGTAACTGAAACTAAAGCGTCATATCGTTTAATCATATCCTCTTCAAATATGTAGGTGCAAATGAACCTACAGTCATACACATTCTCAGTTAGAACAACAGTTTTAAGCAAACAAATGTGTTATGAGCCATTGTTTGAAATTAAGATCTCTGGGCTAAGAATTTTCTTTTATTAGCATTATTGTACGATATATGTCAATTGCAGTATAAACGCGCCTATTTCTGTGTAGTTATTGCTACTGTATTGATTATCGAGTTAGGGTTTAAGGATAATAGATTAGGAATCTAGAAAAGTTAATGATCCTTAAATTGCATGTGAGTGTTTGTTTAATACGTTTAGTAATAATTCTTTCATTCAATGTGTTGCGCCGTAGATGCCTATTTTTCCCCGCGAATTTTGTTCTTTCTTGGTGTTAGTTGCTACCATCTGTCTCTTTTGCATCAAATAAAGACAGTAGTGGATTGATACAGAACATGTATATGTATATAAACATCGACACATTTGAAAGCAAGGACAGGACAGTACACACAGTGGATGTAAAATGTTTAGTTCTAAAGCATATGTTGAATAAGGAAACATATTAGACACCGTGTATTATTTAGCTAATAGAACACTAACACTAGATATGCAATCGATCAAAACAAAACAAAACAGAGTGCCACTTTTCGTTTTATTACAATTGACCTTTTTGATGCTGTCAGTCAATAAAAGGAAGAAAAACATGACAATGATAACTAATTAAAAACATACGTTTAGTTACACTGTTTGCATGCAAATAGACTAAAAATAAATAAAAGGCAGCTTTTCACGTCATATTACATATGATGAAGCACACTAGTTATTAAAGCAAAGTAGAAGCACAAAAAATGACGAACGTAGGTAAAGTCTAAGCTTGAGGAATAAACTTAAAACATCACGTGAATTATACATTCATCCGTAATCAAACTTGTACCTCTACTTCCATTTGTTGTTGTAATATTAACAAACTGAGATTGGAATGTTGCGATCTGACTAGACCAAACGTTTTGGGCTATTTTGTTTGGTATGTCGATGGTGTTTACATTCATTCAGTCGCTTCCTATCGTTTTTGGTAAATATACCTATTGCTATGTATCTTTTTTTGTGAATCGATTTTAAGTATTTTTCATAAATCATCGAGTAACGTCCACAGTTTCCAGGCTTTTAAATGTACGAGAGGTGAGCGTATGTTTACATACATAAAACTATTAGCTTTTTAGATTGATTTACTGACGTCTTAGCACTTGCCTAGAAATAATAAGAATTTCTTTATCCATATCACCACGCTTACTAACAACCACATAACGTTGCTTAAACTTGCAGTGAAACGCCACTCAATAATGCTTCCAGAAC
Organism: Anopheles gambiae; assembly: GCF_943734735.2. Taxonomy (NCBI): domain Eukaryota; kingdom Metazoa; phylum Arthropoda; class Insecta; order Diptera; family Culicidae; genus Anopheles; species Anopheles gambiae. The sequence continues at coordinate 66,999,980 of NC_064601.1, read as the reverse complement.
CGTATCTATTATGCGTACATCCTAATTTATTATTTAATCAAAGTTAAAAATAATATTTGAATAACAAAGATTCGATAATCATCGGTGCATTTGATGTATGTAGTTGCTATTAATATACACGATACTTTACAGGTTAAGCTAAATTGTCCTGATATCGTAGTTGTTGGCAGTGTATGTTGAAACTGTCGGTTGTTAAAGGTCACAAGGGAAATTTATTTACACAAGTTTATCGAAGAAGTTGAAGTTCAGTTATTTTGTCCTTTTTCAATATTATTTGCATTAGTAATGCCTTTAACATGTTTTCATTAGTGATGTTTATGCTTTTATTTTGCTATATAAAGCCATATGACCATCTTTGGCCTTGCTCCATTAACTCTCACGTTTAATTGCTTATTTTATTCTCGTTCACAACATTAACTGCTTGTTTTGTGTATAATTCATAGAAAAGCTGTAATAACTTTGAACTGCTTTATCTTTATTTTAGACATCAAAACCATCGGAACCGATTTATGCCGAACCGACCAAAATTACTACGAACCGCGAGAAATCACCAGCGGCTGACAGTGGCACAAGCAGCAACAGCAACGAAGATGAAATGGATAGCGTGGAAATCCGACCCCGGCTTGGCGGAATGGGAGAACCATCAGAGCATAGCAAATCGACTCTTGGTTTGAATCGCCGCAGCGAAACGACTCTATCCGCCGGCAAAACAATCGCTGTTGACGGTGAACCATCGGCCGTGGATGACCAATGCGATCAATCCCGACCAATGCGAAAGTATCACGCGAAGAGCTTCAGCCTGTCAGAGAACAAACTATCCCTAGTTGCTGGTGGCGGTGGATCAGCAACGCTAAATGTGTTTCAACAGAACCGCGACCTGTGGCAGAAACGCGCTGCACAAAGCTCATACCAAAACCTAACAACGTCGCGCATTCTAAGTCGTAACCGAATTGCACCAGATTTGGTGATGGATCTTCCGCCCTCCGCCATTAGCAAGGAAACCGCACACGCATCAAGAGAATCTTTAGACACCGAGCTAGAGGATATGACCTCAGCTGAACGGTTTGCTGCTCAGAACCAGTGTACATTGAAAAAGAACGAACGATTTTCGAATGAATCTCCTGTGTATGAAAATAACACGGTGAAAAAAGAGGTAAAGCTGGATGTGAAAGGAGCAACGGTGACTGATAAACCGAAAGCAGAAGTGAAGCCACAAGAAAACAGTATTAAAAGTTCAAGCGCGGCTCCAACTGAAGCTTCAAAATCATTAGAAGGTTGTAGTGCTGACGCTGGTAAAGAAGACGAATCACGAAGATTATCAGCAATTACCGTCCCCGTTGCGTCTTCCTCGTCTACAACAAGTGTGGCCCCAGGTGCGGTCACTGACGTGGCCGAATTAGAAGTTGCTTCCTCTTCAAACGAAACTGAACTATCGCTAGCGCCATCGTCGTTACCGGGAAAAGAACTTAGCAAGAGTCCGATCCCTGTGCGCAACACACAGAAATTTGTGTCCCAGTTTGCTGATTTACATTTAACTGGCGGCTGTCTGATGAAGTCAACCGAAGGGACGTCGGCAGCAAGCGCCTCTTCCATGACGCAGGAGCAACAAGCAAAGAATCTGAGCTCATTCAAACCGCAAGTAAAAGTGAAGCCACAAATACTGAAAAAGCCCCAGGTGCTTCCACCGCAAACGCCCGAAATGCAACGCCGCAATGCAGACTAGAAGTGGGCTCTGTTCTCACGCTCTAATACGTTCAACATGTAAATATGTGTGCACGTCGCAAATGGAAGCGATGAGAACATTATCACCTGATAAAGCATGGCGCGGTCAGGTTGAGATGCGCTTCGTCTTTCTGTATGGTGTTTCTGATATACACGGTGAATGCTACTACAGAAAGGGAAACGCATGAGACTAACAGACAGAATGCGTACAGCGTGAAGCGTAAAGAGAGTGGCATGAAAGTGACTGATTGCAAAATGATGCAAAGTGTACAACCTTTGCAAGAACCTTGACAAAGTAAACATTACACATACATCCATTTTCCGAGGATGTGGTAGTCCGATCGCCATGAATGAAGCCATGATGGAACCTTTTGGTTTGGTAATTAGGCGTAATCAAAGTACAGCGCATTGTTGGTATTTGTTGCGGAATTGAGCATGATGCGCAGGAATGGATTGAGTAAAACACCAATATTTCGAATATATACATTGATAAGTGAAAAGTTTTTAATAATTAAGACTGGATCGGTACAATACACAATACTCGTAAAACAGGCGAAATGAAAGCAAAGCTAAACATTGCACACATTAGCTAAAAATATTACCATGGATTTGTAGTTCGTGCACTCATGCGCGAACAGTGCAAACGATTCAACAAGAATGCAAAATGAAGCGAGAATATGGCGAGCAAAGCTGGTCGGCGCGGTGTACCGTGTACCCGTGTACACCAACACCATGCGGACCACACACACACACACACGTATATGGTAGTGGTGCCTTTTTTACGTATTTGGTTAATCTGCGTTGCATATTTTTATGCTGCGTTAATGATTTTTCTTCAATTACGAGCAACGAACAAAATGAAAGCTTACTGGAATGAGTATATTATTTAACTATGTATGGGTTGTTCTTTTCTCCCATTGCGTGTAAAGCCGTACTGTGTTTTAATGGTACCGTATATTTTGTTGATTTAACAGTTTCAGCGGCTATCTTCTTCACAAAGTTGCCGTGTACACCACTTTCGGCGACAGAAACTTCAATCTGAAAGATAAATAACAGTGAACGGGCGAACATTGTTCAAAATAAACCATTCTAGACGAAAACCAACACGAAAACAAGGTGCACACGAAACGAAATGTAACCAGAACCAGCAGAGTAGAGTCTGAACGTAGTCTGTAGTAGGTCCATGATATTTCGATCATATAGTAAAGCGTAGAAGTAGTTTGAAAAAAAAAGGATTCGGCGGAAACACAGGACAGGGACGATAGAGCTAAGAGCAAAGGTGATTATGATATAATAACTAGCAATCCTAATCGCAAACATTATACGACTGATAATACAAGCACACGCACAATGCGCGATATTTTTGATTACGAAACAAATACGGATAGTGGGTGTGGCAGTCAACATCTGGCAGTAAATGAAAAAATCTTTTTTTTGGATTTAACAACAAAACAAAAAGCATCATTTACGAGTATACGTAACACATTCGCTAAATTATATTTTCAATACACACAGAACAGAAGTCCTCCTCTGATTTTTCCTCTCTGGTATCGTTGTTGTAACCTATGAAACACAGTAATTGCAATCTTATCGTATTTAATAATGCTTGACAAACCAAACTCACTTTTACACTGAGCGCAAATCATGTATGTCTGTCTGTGTGTCTGTGTGTGTGTGTGTAAAGTAATTCTAACAATTTCATCGTCAGCATCATAAAAGTAATCTCCAGCAAACAGCAAATTCATCGCTATTAATAAATAGTGCATTGTGTTACAATAAAACACACTCATACGACTAAAAACATAGTTTCCGCTACACGCAACTACGCTCTATCGCAAGCAGAGAAAGATAAACATATATATATATATACATACACGTGAATCAATAATAATCTCTTGCTATCTTCGAATCCCTGGTACGACGATTTACATATAGAGAGAGAAAGAGCGAGAGAGAAAGAGAGAGAGAGAGAGAGAGAGAGAGAGAGAGAGAGAAAATGCAATGTTAACTAGACTGCAGCAAAGGTACAATAATGTAACGCCGTGTAGTTGCGCCACACACCAGACCGTATCGATTCCGAAGAGAAAATTTCGTTTCAACAATAATTGAAATAGGTTTCGATGGCAGCGATATCTGATTTATTTTCTTTCTGCCATTGCAAACATTTAGACCTGTATCAGTTTTTCAATAAAGTATCAGTTCTGAAATAATGTACCTACGATGTGCTGAGAAGAGATAGTGCAGGAGGTTTTACACGATGATCTCTATCGTCCGCTGTTCAACGTACAGGGTTTAGTTAATAATAATGCGTTGGTTGATCATGAGGGTATCAGCACAATGGTAAGATGATCATTAAACGGAATGCCAGTAACCAGAGAGAGAAAAAGAGAGCGAGAGAGCGAGAGAGAGAGAGAATATGACGGTCGGAGAGCTAGATTCGTTTTTATCCGGCGGTTGGAGAAACATGTCCACACACACGGGCGTAATGGAAAAAGTTTTTCTAATTTTCTTAATTTTCCGGAACCTGCGTTACAGCGTAACAGGGTGTGCTAATAATACACTACCACACTGATAGGACTTTGCACAAAGAAAAGGAAATGGAAGAGCGAAGGGGGTGGGTTTGCGAAACCAGTGCAGTAGTGTAGCTGCAAGCACAAGCAAAGCAAAACGAAGTATATAACTATAAATACATACTTCCGCAGATTAATTTACACCTAATAGGATGCGAGGTGAATCGAAGGCATCAATTATATACAGAATAAATGTGACACACTAATGAAACCAAACCAAATGGACCAATTTCAATTTAACCAATTCATTATTTCAACCCTCTTCGTAGCAAGCCATGAGCAATACCATACAGCAATACCATACAGTGCGATGTTCAAAGCATTTTGCCGCTGTTTTGTCGGTAGTTTGCGCAAGGGGATTTGTTTACACTGGTAATTTGCATCACCCAGGATCGGCCAACCGTTGGCCACACTTTGGAGACACGTCCTAGCGCGTTTGGCGTTCAGTCATCGGTAACATATCGCTCGTTATCTACGCATTATCCTGTGTGGTATGATAGTATGGTGCGTCGAATAGGCAAACTACTGTGTGGATTTGTTATAGTGACCGTACTTTACCCTAGCAGTGTCTCGGGAAACTCCCTAAAGGATGGATTCTTTCAGCAATTGTTTGAAACTCTGTTTCGCTCTGAAAGCAACACAAGACCCGCCACGGAACCCATCTTCATAACGCGTAACGACACGTTGGAAACTGCAGTGATGAATGTATCATCATCATCATCATCATCATCAGAAACGAGCGATCATGTGTCGCGTGCAGCAATTATCCTGTCCGAACCGGTTAAAAATTCTACGCTCTTCCTGGAAGATGGCTCATCTAAAACACGCCCTGAAACACAGTTTGGTGAAATGACGGATCAAGAAGGACAAGCAAGAAGCTCGGCCGTTGCAGAACGTACCGTGAACTGAAAGAAACATATTCTAAGTGATTACAGCAACGACCGAGAATGTTAGCGAACAGTAAGAATTATTGAGCTTTGATTATAGATTAAGAGCTTAGAATGAGGATAAAAAATAATCTCATTTACTCTAAAAGAGATGTGAGATGAGTAATATGTCCAGTAACATTCAAATAAAGCTGTTAATTTAATCAAATATTCGTGTGTTGTTGATGAAGCTTGGCATGTGTGTGTGTGAGGGGGGGAGGGGGCTGATATAATTTCGAGGTAATTTTGGACGCTACTGTCCTTGTCTGCTGTTAGTCAGACGACGGCGATTTCGTCAACGAAAGTGACACCCAATTGCTAATGATTGTGTGAAATGTGGAACAAACAATACACTAGTTCGAATCTGTCGAAAGCTTAATGTCGTGTTGTCGCACTGCCATTCGCTTCAGTTGCATATTGAGCGCTGGAGAAGAAGGTCTCCAAATCCCGAACGTCCTGATAAAACAACATTCTATCACTAGCATGTATTCAAGACAGCTTACGGTGTGCTGGATGGTGGCAGGAGTACTATTGCTCTTCCATGGAACAACTGTACAGCCAGTGGCGTGTGAATCAGAAACCAGTGAAGGATTTTTCGCCCATCTGTGGGATTCGATCTTTGGCTCGAAGCAACAACCATCGCCCAGCAACAATTCAACTGCCGTGAAAAACGAAACTGATTCGTCACCTTACAACGCAACAACTGTATCTACTACCATCAGTAGTAATACTACATTCGTGTCCACGGAATCGCCGGTCGAGAATGGTGGAAACGATACTACTACCACAGCAACAGTTACCACTTCGGCACCCACTTCCAGCTCAGACAAGAGAACTACAGAAAGTGACAAGACGGATAAAACGGAATTGAACGGTACTGATGTATCAGCTCACACAGAAAAATCGCTTTCCAGCGAAGGAACGACGATAGCATCAAGTGTGTCCACGACGGATAGCAATGGCGTAACTACTATTGACAATGCTACGAAACAGGCGAATACTACTACCGGTACTAATACTACCAGCACTACAACCACTACTACTATGGAAACCACCTCTCCCGGAAGCAGCACAGCAGCGGAATCTACGACGGCTACCACGACAACACAATCTGCGAAGTCGGCACAATAGGCTTTGCTTTTCAAAAGCTTCATTTGATTGTATTTTTGGTCTATGGTTTCGATGTGCTGAATTTGAATTCCTGTACTTAAATTAAGAAAATAAAACGATCGAAGTGTTTTTAAACAGACCCAAGGTGGCTAGATGGATTACAGGTGGGTTCTTAGGTAATAATGGTTGGTGCTTTCTATAGTAGATTGGCAGATAGAGAGTTCTCGTTGCGAAGGACTTTGTATGAGTTGCTAAGTAACTTTGGACTCGCTAGCTGTCAAATGAAGTTTTGTCAAAGTACACTGGGGGTATCCTTGCATAGGCCGCAATTTCAGCTGAGAAATTTACTTGGACGCTCTGTTTGGCATTGACGAGGCGATACTTTACATTGTGATTTTGTCGTTTCTCAAGTGTGTATAGTAGGGGAAGGTAGGTAAAGACGGACACGTTCAGGAAAATGGTAAAAATCTAGGGATATATAAGTGCAACGACTATGAAAATGTGCATACATTATCTTACACTCATGTTTTATCAGAAAATGTGTTAAAACTTTTAAGTTTCCATCGATTTTTGCGTTTTTTTTCATGAATGAAAAACATGTTTTTTTTTCGTGCAGTTTTGAAATGTTCGGGTAAGACGGCGATTCATTCAGCCATGAATTTAGGAATTGTAAACGGCGCTTGTAATATATCGTAGAATGCAGCATCTAAAGCATTATTGACATATCGCGCACTTACAGCTGACGTTGCTCTAGCTTACAGAACAACAGTCTAGAACTTCCTTTTAGGAAATTACTCCGCAAAAAGTCCACGACCCCAGTATTCATTAGGGACTTGTTAACAGTTTAATCCATTTTCCACTATGTCAAAATTCAACATTTGATTTTTGTAATCCAATAGAATTTCTCATCTATTCCTGAACAATGTCGTATAAATGTCTCATCTTTTTATTGCTTAAAGTTGTCCAAGTCGTGAGAAGATATTGGATTTCGTGAAGCGCCTCATCAGCGTCGAGCGATGTCAGAATGTTTAAACCACCAGAAAACAATATTTTGTATTGCTTTTATCCTCGTTCTTTTGCCAGTTTTTTCATTAATGATCACGACAACCTATTCATGGAATTAAATTTCCGGAAATATAAACAATACAAGTTGCAGAGCTTAAGATCGGCAGTAGTCAAATTAGATCCACAAGGGTGCACATGATTGAAAATTTGTTTTGTTCGTGGATTTAACCAATTTTATATATATTATGCCAAAAATGTTCTCAAATGTGTTGTTTTTCCTTCAGTTTGGATTCTAAATTGTTGAATTACTCGAAAATTACCTTTTTCATGCATTTATGAGAAGTGTCCATCTTACCCGCAGTGTCCGTCTTTACCTACCTTCTCCTACATTTTTGGTCTCTGGTTGAAGCTGTTGAATTGGAGGCTGTTGAATTTGGAGCTCTGGTTGAATAATCATGTAAATATTAAGTCTTTATTGCATTTAGGAACTATACAGCAACCCTCAAGTTTGGTCCCAATTTCAGCTACCAAAACAGAAATCTTTTAACTACCTCACACAACACTCAGGTGGGTCTTTTAGTGATATGTACAAAATCATTTTGTTTTGTTTAGAATGGCACTGGAATTAAGTTTTTTTTTAACACGTCAATAAGGAAGGTAGAATTTTCGAGAAAAATTTAATTTGTTGTCATATTTTTGTGGCATTGTGATTGTAATATAAGTACCCTTATGAATGAAGCGCTATCATTGCCCTTAATGTGTTATCAAGCTGATGTTGTTTGAATTAGGTCAAATGAAACACGAAATAAGCATTGAAATAAAAGGAAAGCTATGTGCTTTAGCTAACCATAATTAGCAGCTTCTTTATATGTTCTGTAATTTAAAAAAAAATAATAGAACGGCGCGTACTCCTGTCGAGTAGGCGGATTTGGTTAAGATTTTTGAATACAAAGCCATTACTTTGCTCTTTTATTATCTATCTATCTATCTATCTTTATATTATCTAAGCCAAATTTTATTTACTGCAAATGAATTTCGCACAATTTAATAATCAATCTTACTTAGTGAAGTAGAAAAAAAAATATCGAGGAGATAACACATAGTACTATAATTTTTTCTTCGACTTGATACATGTGATACTGTTTGATACATGTGATGTTAATCAAAACCTATTAATGCAATGACTCACTATCAATCCCAACCATTAATATTAGTGTCGCATGAGTATCACGCTCCTAATCCATCTTTCTATGTTAAATACGAATATAATCCCTCTACATATTCATACTACATTTTATTCAGTAAAAGTATTATTGGTTCAAATTGTTGCTCGTTAGTGTGAAATTGATTAAACTGCCGAAATGAACGTTGAGATGGATTAGAATTACACCTGTTTCCAGTTACGTTCGAATCTCGTGCCGTTTGCATTAGTGATGTGCTGTATGGAGCGCACCCACGACTCCGATCCGACTATTGTTAGTTCGATTCCGACTCCGGCAAAATGGAACTTCTAGATCCGCCCGGAGTCGGAGTCGTTCGGAGTCGTCCGGAGTCGTCCGGAGTCGTCTGGAGTCGACGAACGTGCCGCTACGGTTGAAAAGGTGTATAACCGCAGGACTCCACACAGCATAACACGGAGCGCAACATAACAACTGACAGCTGCCAAACGCTTCACAAATCGCTTGCGGAAGGAGGTAAAGTGTTTCATTAACTGTCGGTCATCGCAGTAGGTTGGTAGCTTTTCTACGAGCAATGAGCGGCCTACTAAGGATATTCAAAACATGTTACCAGCTTATTCTTCTTCTCCTGTTTAGGTTGATGGGTTACATCCTCCTATACTCTCTTTTTGGGAGGTATAATCAGAGGCGTACCATCTGAGTTTGGGAGTGGACTGTCATCCATGTCTCCTTTTTTTGTCCAGGTTGGTTTATATTATATCGTTAGTTACTTAGTCTTTTTCCGTTATTTCCTCCGTTCATTATTATTATTTTTTTTATTGTATTGTATTTTTGACTAGTTATACCGGGCTAGATTCGGTTTATTATTTCTAAGCGATTTTTCCATTAGGTTCCCCTTTCATGGTCTTTCATTAAGTTCAATTTTAATCATTTTTTTTTCCTTTGTGTTTGTGGGTTGTGTTGGTTTTTTTTAATGAATGAATTATTATTATTATTTTTTTGTGAGGTAAGAGAATAGTTGTTCTGTTCGTTTCTTTTGTATGCGGTTGTCTGGTTATTGCTTATTATTCTGCTTATTATTTTTATTTTTTAACATCCCTCTGTATCTGAATTGGGATTTGTCATCTTAAAGGCAAATTCCAGCAGAAAGGGTGTTCTGGTTGTGACTAGTGGCATATGGCTTTCTATTCATCTTGTTGCAATTCTCATGGAATTGAAGGATGCATGCAGATGCCTGCCCTTTCTCCTCAAAAATACGATGGAGGTCCCGAGTTGTAGGTAAGGTTTTCCTTTTTTTTAATAAATATACCACATATTTATTGAATTTTTTTTACTCAGTTATTTATCTATTTATTATTTTATACACAATAAATAGATAAATAACTGAGTAAAAAAATTTTCAATAAATATGTGAATAAATATGTCAATAAATGTGAAGGAACGAGGTGGAAAATATTATGGATATATAGACTGCAGTACGTAATGAATGTATGTATGAAATGTAACCGTTTGTATATATGATGTGTATTTAGTTGTCCCTGAACCTAAAGTTTCTATAAAGATATAATGTTTTTTTTTTTTTTTTTTTTTTTTGAATAAACTCTATTATTTGTTTGCAGGTTTTACCTGATTTGTCTAGCCAGTTCTTTATGAGGTTTTCTTTAGTGATCTCTGTGTTTCTTTGGTATATTTTACAATCAAAAATTTTATGTCTCCCTGTTTTTGGTTTCAGGCATGTTTCGCATGTTCCATTTTGCATTATTTTCATAATGCTTAGCCAGTATTCTGAGTAATCGTGTCCTGCTATTATTTTATTAATATTTTTTATTTCATTGCCTTTTAGTTGTATATGTTTGTGCCATATTTCTGTTTTAAATTCATTTTGAAAGCATAAGAATTTTTCCCTTTTGATTGGGCCGTGTTTTTAAACCATGTTTGTGTTTTTTCTATCATTTCGTTTTTAAAAATATTGATGGCGTCTATGTATCTGATTTTATTGTTTATTTTTGTGCTTGATATGGTTCCTTTTTTTGCTAAATTGTCTGCGATTTCGTTCCCTTTTATTCCTATGTGTGATGGGATCCATATAATTTGAGCGTCTATTTGACTTGCTATGTTTAAAATGTTATAAAATATTTCCTCAATTTTTGTTTCCTTGGAGGTTTTTCTTAGGATAGTGCAAGAAGTTAGACTATCTGTGTATATTATTGGTTTTTCAATTTTTAATTCTGCCGCTGTTTGAAGTGCTTTTTAATAGCAATTAATTCTATTGTCGTTATGGACGAATGATTTTTTATATTGTAGTTGTAGTAATGTTGGTGTGATTCATTTTTTATGTATATTCCTATGCCCGCTTTATCTGACGTTATATTTCCATCCGTGTAAATGGTTGGTTTGTCATTATTTTTTTTGTATATGTATTCTAGTGTTTTTTGTTTTAGAGTATCTTTGTTGTTATTGTTTTTTGTACCTATTAGTTCTTTGAGTTCAGTGTTAATTGACGGATATTTCTTTAAGTCGTGGGTTTTTGCTATATATATATATTTTTTTAGAATATTTATATCTTTCTCGTATAGTTCTTCCTGGAAAGTTTTTTTCTGTTTTTGTATCGCATGTTATGTTGTGTGTCTAATTGTTTTCTTGTTGTCTCTGAGTATACTATGTCTTTCACCAGCTCCTTTCTGGCTGTGAAGTTGCTTCTAAAATTGAAAGGGACTTCCGCGGAGATAGCATGCAATGTGTTAATTGGTGTAGCTTTTGTGCACCCTGTAGCTTTTCTTAAGGCCTGATTTATAATGGTGTGCATTGTTCTTATTTTATTTTTGTTGCAATTTAGTGTGTATGATGCTCCCGATTCTAAGGTGTTTCTGATGGTGGCTCTGTATATATTAAGACTTCGGCAACCTATATTATCGTATACAACATTTCCCCCACTAATACCGGCGGTTTGGCTCATTCCACCTTACATTAAACGACTCGCGTTTTGTTCCCTATTCATTGTGTTGATTCATACACACATATTCACGATATAACAATTAATATCTCCTGGGTGACCCGCACCATGAACCATTTCATCAAATTTATCAAATTACATCACTTTTTTTTTTGCCGTAAAAATTGTACAATTGGCTAACCGAAGCCTTCTCTACTTCCTCTTCTGTTTTTTTTCGTATGGTAAATTTTTCCTTCGCGTTTGAGTCGGGTGTACGCCTCACACACCTTCGCTGTTGTCCTGCCGATGATGTCGATGTCATCCGCGAAGCCAAAAATTGGAGAGACCGGTAGAGGATCGTGCCACGGATGTCGTGGTCTAGCCCCGCGCCTCGAATGACACCTTCCAGAGCGATGTTAAAGAGCAGACAGGAGAGTCCATCACCTTGCCTCAGACCCCTGTGAGATTCGAACGATTCCGACGTCAAGTTCGACACTCTCACCTTGCACTTCACCCCGTTCATAGGGGCCTCTAACAACCGTATCAATTTCTCAGGGAACTGGTACCGCTGCATGATGGTCAATAGCTCATTTCGATCTATGGTGTCGTAGGCCACCTTGAAGTCGATGAATAGGTGATGCGTTGGGATCTGGCGCTCTCGGCACTTCTGGAGGATCTGCCGTAGAGTAAAAATTTGGTCGGTGGTGGATTTGCCTCCAACAAACCCAGCGTGGTAACTGCCGACAAAATTTGTAGCAAAGGACGCAAGTCTGTAGAACAGAACAGCGATTACGCCTATAATATTGAATTAACAATATACACTGTGTTTCAACAGTATCCTCTTATCGAAGTAACAGAGTTATCCGCAACCACAATAAATCAAAGCAAAAATCAAGCACGATTCAGTGTTTAAAATGCTGTGATGGGATGTGATACGTACTTACCACCTTTGATAATGTTTACTAACCGGATCGATCTAGCCGTTTGGATCATTTTCGTTCGATTTTCGGGCCAGCATAAAGTAAGAAAATCGTTCAATGGTACAGTTCACGTACATTTTACTTTATTGTAACTTAGCGCACCATTTTCTATCCGTTCCGCGTTTCTTCAAAATTGGGCTTTCCTCCATCCGTTCCGCAAACCATTTTGCTGCTCCTTTCACTGCGGGATACACCTGGTAGTTGTAGGTAATTGTCCTATTGCCATTTACCCTCTCCCACACACAGCTCCTGTAATCCACAGATGGTGGTTTCTTTTCTTTTCTTTTTTCCTTCATTTTATATGTATGCTTGCTACATGGTTTTTGTTTCCTTTTTACATTCCTTCCCCTTTGTATACAAAATTTGATACGATAAAAATAGTCTGTTTCTTATTTATTGATCGATCCTTTCACATTACATTCCTAGCTTTCCTTCGTTCGGATTCTTCTCGCGAAGAACTCGCGCTACTATTATATGCCATGAGGTGATCTTCTCCTTCCTAAATTACGCCTAATAATATGTATGCATGTGTTACTATTTATGAATGTTCACCTTGCTTTACCTCTCTCGCTCTCAAATGTTCGCTCTTTCGTGCACCAATCACCGATCTGTCGCACTGCCAGTGAAACACGCGTGTTCGTTCTTAATGTGTAGATTAATGCTTCATTTGATCTCCAATTGTTTTACTTCTTGCTTTTTGGTGTACATACCTTGGTAAAGAAAACCAGGAGGCGAAACTAAGGAGATGCGCATCGTTCTTTCGGAACGTTCGCGCGCTACACACACCTCTCATCATCATCATCATCATCATCAACATCACCATCATCGTCACCTTCCATCATCTCCACCTGCTTAGGCTGCTTTGATGTTGATTTCTTAATGTTTAACACCGTTTTTCTAACTCTTTGCTAAATGTTCGGCACACCGCCTGCTACAAACACAATTCCATGTTTATCCTTTGGAGTGGTGGGTAGGGTAATTGCTGCAATCAATTTAGGTTTTGCATCGGGTTCACGTTTCCGTAGCTATCACATTGGCAACGTCTAAGTGCCGTTCAATGCGGCTCCACCACTCCACTTTCACTAATAGAATGTTGTCGAAGAGGGGGTGGGTAAGTGTATTACAAATCAGGAGCCGATCATCTGCTAGGAATAAAAAAAAAAGCAATTTTGCGTGCTAGTGTATTTGCATACATCCTACCCCCGACCCCGACGACATCTCCATCCCCACCTGCACACTTCAGTCGGGACCGGATTTCGAATCAAAAAGGTGAATATGCGAAAGAACAACGCAATTAGAAAAGTTAGTGTGTGACAGACAAAGGAGTGACAAAGGAAGGAAGCATCCTGTGTACCAGGCCATCGTGAAATGGCACATATTTTCGTTACATAAAAAAAACTTCTACAAAGATTACACCTTATTAAGCAGCGACTAAAGCGACAGTGAATGCCTGCGCGTGCGACACACACACACAAACATACGCGCACACACAGACACACACACATACACAAATACATACATAAACACGCGAAGGAGCAACAGCGTGTTGTGAATGTTTGCCTATATCGATCAGCAGCAATAAACGAAAAACAAAAAAAAAAAAACAAAGGAAAACAAACAAACATAAACCTCTACGCCGTTACTAAAGTTCTACCCTCATTATACGTACGGTTGATCTTGCGTTTCCCGATGCGATGCCTTTTGCGTCATCCCATCCCACACTGGCAGACAACATTATTACGGATGTATAGTTCCCGTTTTCATGTGCAATCATGCCACATGAGAGATGCATTCTCGCATCCCGAATTATTAAATCTGAGAGATCGATCGTTTGGTTACGGCGCTGCCTTGTTTTGTGTTTAACTATAGTACATCAATTGATTCGCTTCTCCGTTTCTCCAAAGCGACTCCGGAACGTTGCTTCATGTGCTTCGCGTGCTTCGGTGTGTTGTGTGTTGTGTGAGAGATAGAGAATTGTTATGCTTGTTTGTTTGTTTGTTTGTTTGTAGCGTGTCGGTTTCTTCCTAATGAAATGTTAATTTTTCTACCCAGCCTTTTCTGGTGCACTTGCAGTCTCATTCCTGTTTTTTTAGTGTGTGTGTGTGTGTTGTTCATAAAATATCATGTAAAAATTTGAGAACCTTCCGTGTGACTTGTGTATATTACATCCGTTGTTTCCTTTCCCCTTTTTGATTTCCCTGCAAGAACGGGTTTCCCAGTTTTTCCCTCCATCTGCTACCACCCGGCGGCGGGGTTGCTACTTCTTAGAACCATGCGAATACACCATGCGAGTACTAAATCCCGTAGGATTGTGTTCGCTCTGACAGCATATATCTAAATGTATACACACTATACCACATTTGCTATCATATTGAGGTGAAAAACTGGAGGTTTCGGTAGGGATTTACGGGGTTTGGTTTAGGTTGGTGTGTGTGTGTGTGTGTGTGTGTGTGTGTTTTGTTGTTGTATCTTTCGCTGCATTGTGTAATTGTTTTGCCGTTTGTTGCTATTTATCGCACACTTTAACATCCCTCATATACACATAGCTGTTGTTGTTAGTTTTACTAATAATTATTATCTGTTACATGTAATATTTTATTTCATTTCTTTAGATTTCCCCCTGTTTATTGTATGCGCGAAATTTGGTTGCTTCCATTCGATTCTGATGCAGACAATTTGATAATTTTCCACACATCCGCAAGACTAATTCCCATCCATCCTATTTGCCACCGTTGCCGGGATAAGGTCAAAATGCCCAACAAATACACACGCACACACACATACGCACGCATACACAAGTGGTTCCTGTTCCTGCCTCAGTCCTATATTAATTACCCTGTGCGCAGTGCAGTAACCATCCTGTCCCATTCCCATCCTCCTTAATAATCCATTGTAAATCCCAAAACGGCATTCATTTGGGCGTTGGGTTTGCCGCATTCCAGGAGGAACCTTGTAAAATCTGCTTTTCGTAGGTAAAAACAAAAGACAGAAATGTATAGCAATAGCTTGAGCCTAGAAGACTCGTTCGATCGATCGCTCTCTAGCTTCGAACAGATTCACAGTGAATATGGAGCTTTCTTCTGGAGATGGAGGAGGATCGTTCGTTCTGTACAGTTGCCACACAGGATATATCGAGTGGGGGAAACAGCCTAAGATTTTGCACCATCAAGTAGGCTATAATTCTAAGCTTTGTGTGTTTATTGTTTTGCTGCATGTGGCCGGCGCATCGTCTTCTCGTCCGTTTATGCGCTTCACTCTCCTGTTCGCCGGCGCATGTTGAGTGTGTGTCTTGATGTTTGTTTTTCTTTTATTAATTATTATTATTAATTAGGTTAAAAATTAGACTTAATGCCAGTTCTATAATAATGTACAACAACAGTAACTTTTCTTTTGACGCTTTTCGGAGGTCATATTCATCTCTCGGACGACAGTAGCGAAGACTTCGTTCACGTTGATGCGATCTTTCGCGGATGCTTCGATGAACGGACAGTCCCACTGTTCCGCAAGGGCGTTACCTACGGATAAAGCAACATGGAAATAGTATTAAAAGGTGTAACTTCAGGCAAGTGTATTGTTACTGATAATTTAAAAATAAAATGGCATGTGAAAATGAACAAAGGTACAAATACAATAACATCCCTTGAAGCATCCCAAAGTGAATAGCATTATCCTCGATAGTGCACTGTATTATTCGCCGTATCTAAAGATATGGAAAGTAATAAAGCCAAATAGATACATAAATTATACTTTTGCGGGATGCATGCATTGCATTATCCTTACTCTACTATTGTGGGACCCTTCTAATAATACCGGTTTTGTGTATTTCTGCCACAGTCCTAAAAGCCTTACGTATCGGGAGCTCAGTTCATATCGGGCTTGAACACAAGACGGGCATGATTTTAGGTCGAACGCTTCGACAAGTGCACCATGGGACTAGCCTACTACAGAGCCAGCTCAACACATAAAGCGAAGATAACCGCAGTGTGTTCTTTATTTCTTCGACCTTGAACTGGACTGGACCCACCACCGCCCGGTTTGTTTACGCCTAAGACAACACATTCATTTCAATTCATTTAAATCGGAAAAATATCGCACCATCGCGTCTAGCAGGTGTTTGCCGCAAATAACAATGCTCTCCTCCATACACATCTATTCATTTTAGGGGATCCAGTCACTATACAGCCGAAAGAAAGCAAGCACCTCAGCCTACTAAGGGTAGGTGTGATACATGAAATTATTTATAGCGCAACACGTCATCGAGCTCATCTCGCGCATAGCCATTATAATGGAACACACACGCACACAGCATGCATGCATGGCGCTCACCACTTCATTTCCGGATTGCACAGACTACACGCGCTCAATGGTCGGTGGAGAAAAAAGCTTACCATCCCTAATACCTAGTATACATGAGAACAGAACGCGAAAAAAGCTGTTTGTTTTTCACAAAATATGCCACACTTAGAGATACTAGATGAACAGACCTTTGTGTGGTGCCTTTTATTCACACTCAGCCCATTAGGGCGCCAATAATATCAGTATGTTCCATACACAAGAGCACAAGGCAAGCACGCACAATGGTGGAAGAACTGACTGTTGTGCCAGTAACTGATTTACATTTGATGCCATTTTCTTAAGTGCATGGTACAGATTCACTCAGCGAGGCTAAATTTAGATGTCATTTCATTACTAGTGCAGACCAAAATGGTAAAACGAAAATACATTTTCCATCGCAGATACACAATAAATACATCACACATTCGACCCGTGGTGGTTCGTGCGCGCGATGCTTTGGAAAACAAAACGAAAATCCGGCACATCATGTGTTTTGTCGACCATCTCTGTTAGCTTCAATTTTACAAAAAAAATTAACACAATAATACAGTTAAATAGTAACAAATGTTTGCGTAAAGTTGAAATTGTTTACGACATACAAGAATGTGAGTACGGGCACGAGCTTTAATCACTACGCCATAACAACAACGTTATGGTAGGTAAGAAACCGGTTGGATTTTTGATTTTGAAGGCAAAGCAGAACACTCATTTGCTTACTCCCACGTACGTAGTCGGTGGATGTCCGGCTTTTAAGGCTTCTTTTGATTAGAAACTTGTCTGAAGGCACATGAGTGTCCAGTGCTGTAAACTGATGCTAGAATACTAGGTACGGAAACACAACTCCGCCGAAACAACTTACCTTCGGCCGTGGACACTTCTCTTTGGCAATCTAAATCTAGCTTATTGGCGACTAGGAGGATTGGTGCTGGCTGACTACCTTTCACACGACTGATCACATTTCTCATACTCGCAATATCCTGTAACGAAAGAAACAAACAATCCCAAACCATTAAATTTAAACTTTCTTTTGTGAGAATGGTTAAGAAGTGCTGTATTTAAAAGTATGCTGGTAAGTGCTGGTAAAGTTGCTAACCATACGAATGAAGCGGATTATCATCATCATCGATCGCTAACATACATGTACAGTGGTGGGTATACAAAATCGGACACTTTTACGAAATTCACATAGCAGTCCAGCCGCTCTTCCTACTTTGCGATTCATACATAAATTTCCTAGAATTATAAATCGTCATGAAAACTGTGCAGTGGGCTTCTTTCATTGCCTTTCTACGCGGGAATGTGAATTAAGAATCAAAATTTTAACTTTTATTGAGGAATAACGGGGAATTCTTCATGGTAGAAAGAGCGTCCGATTTGGAAGTGTCCGATTTTGAATACCCACCACTGTATCGGCTGTAACGTCTTTGTATCGAAGTGGTAATACTTTTTAAACCAGCTTTTCACCAATCAATAGCCATATCATTAGCATGTCTAGATTTAAATAAAAACTGCATTCAAATCTGTCCGCAACAACAAGATGTTATCGCTCCCCACAGCCAGTGCATTGCCATTACACACGCCATTAATTATCGCTTTTTAACTACGCCGACGCTGAGACGACGGCATGATAAGAGTAGAAGTAACGATGAAGCATAAGCGGATGCAACTCAAGAACAATAAAAAAGTAATGTTTTATGCATTGTCTACAAGCATCGCTGCATTTCTAACAAGTGGACGATGAACGATTCCCATACAGTACTGCACCAGCATAGATCAAAGTCAGTCGCATGCGAAGATGAACGAGATGAGAAATATAGCAAACGCCTTTTCGCTGATTTTAGTTCACGCATTTATAGTAATTATTTCATTCTTTGACATTTCTTTAATATAGAAGTGTATTACTGAGCAGTATTGCACATTACAGCCTGTTGAATGGTGCTTTTCTACTGTTTCTACCTACCTGAAATGTCTGGTGGTTGGTTAGCGAATACATGACGATAAAGCCATGCCCGTTTTTTATATATAAGTCCCGCATCGAAGCGAACTGTTCGGTTCCCGCTGTGTCCAAAATTTCCAACACGCAAGGAGAGTTGTCCACCTGTGAAATAAAAATAAAACACAATTAATACAAACATGGCTTCTTTTCAACGATTCGTGTACTATTTATGTGACAGTAAATTAAAGCGAATGGTAGGTTCTATGGTATATTCTGTGTCTGTTGAAATTAATAGTTACTTCTTATTCATAATGTCTATCCTGTGTGCACTATATTGCTTGGAGATTCCATAAACAATACGTACGGGAGGGGAAGTATTGAAGTTTACGTCATTAAATGTAAACGACCATGTAAACGACTATGTAATGTACATTTACTCTTAATGTTCGACGTAGAAAAGAAGTACGTAAAATACTCCACAGAATAAAAACATGACCCTAGAAAGCTGACAACAACACACACAATTATGCTTCAGGATCCAAATGGTAAGAAAATTAGACCCTTTTTATAGAGGTATTTTTGATATTTTGTCAAAACATGTTCTAACTTAGCTGACCAAAGACCCATTTGGTCGTGCTAAACACAAACACATGTGAGCGTTGACAACAGAACGTCCCGGAGTTATTATATACACCCGAAATTACCGTATGACCGGAAACAATTACCTTGTCCTATTACAAATTACCAATTAAACAAACAAAGGAATTACTAGTTGCCTCTTAGATCCCTTCCACAGGTACATTAAGAAAAACTGCTTTAGAACTAATACCGGTCTAGAACTGATTCCGAACATTTGTCTATCTTGGAACTTTTACAGAACTCACACCGGCCCTGAAACTGATTCCAAACCCGTACACGTCTTAAACCTTATCCCGATCCTATATCGGTACTGGGATTGATCATGAGCCCACAACGACCATGCAACGATCATGGCTGGAAGTGATACTGAACGCATCATACAATCAGATCCGGACTCGATCAGGCTCAACCGGACTCAACCGAGCTCGACTGGACTAGTTCGGACTCGCCTGGAAGATTTTTATACGGAATCGGATTCAGTTCTTCAGAGCAGATCCACGACTGTCTACCTGTGTTTGTCTTAGTAAAGGAATGGATAACGAACCTGTCCCGGTTGTAGGAAACGATTCAGCACCCAGTAACTGATCCCTCTACCACACTGGTCAAATAACCATTCCCTACATCAATTTTATGGAAACACGAATGCGCGTTATCGCTTAATAGAATTTGTACAGCAAGGTTCCAAAACAGCATACTTTTGCTTTAGTAGAAACCTTTGCTTTAGTGAATGATTTTTACATTTCCATTTAATTTGTTACTATTATTTTATTGCTTATTTGTACATGGACTATATCGTTTTGCACTTCAGATTGCACTTTTAATACAACATACCATCTTGTTTCAAAACGTAAGCAATAATGCCGATTAACATTCATTTGTACTTTATCGTTATCACTAGCTTAACTGGCTCTTAAAGTGGTACTATAAATATTGCGGGCATGATTAACGTAGTTACTTATTTCACAGGTGTCTGCAGCACCGCAGCACAGTTCATTCGTACATTATGAACGAGTTGTTGGCAATAATGTGCATGCTGTCGTGCAGTTCTGTCGTCGGTGAGTAGTAGTAGTCGTGGCGATTTATTTGCCACATTTCACCGTCGCCAAATACCATGTTCTGTTGATTTTATACGATTCAAGGTTTCCAAATCATCC
Source organism: Anopheles gambiae (assembly GCF_943734735.2). Taxonomy (NCBI): domain Eukaryota; kingdom Metazoa; phylum Arthropoda; class Insecta; order Diptera; family Culicidae; genus Anopheles; species Anopheles gambiae. Next base: position 66,979,493 of record NC_064601.1, on the reverse strand, counting down.
ACCCGATGGCCAACAAGCGATCAAATCAGCTGGAACCACCTGTATCGATTTTAAATGAGACAACTCAACGGATCGTGGGAGGACACGAGATTGACATTGGTGCTGCCCCGTTCCAGGCTTCGGTGCAGTCGCACGGTGTGCATGTGTGCGGTGGCTCCATCATCCATCAGCAATGGGTTTTAACTGCAGGACACTGTGCAAGTTCATCGAAAGAGCCCAACAGTTTGAGTGTAAGAGTCGCTAGCATTCACCACAACCAGGGAGGCCAGATTGTCAACGTTGAAGAATCTATCAGACATCCTCTCTACGATGAGCAGCTCATAATCGATTATGATGTTTCGCTTTTGAGGCTGGAACAGTGTTTGACATTTTCACCAAACGTACAAGCCATCCGGCTTCCCACGCAGGACGAGTTTTTCCAGGATGGAACTGTGTGTGTGGTCAGTGGATGTGGTGCTACACAAAACCCGGTCGAATCAAGTGACCGGCTCAGAGCGACGGATGTACCGCTGGTTAACCATGCGGTTTGCCAGACGGCTTACATCTCGGCGGCAGCCACTATTACCGACCGAATGATCTGCGCTGGCTATTTCAGTGGGGGACGGGACGCTTGTCAAGGTGATTCCGGAGGCCCTCTCTATTACGAAAACACATTGATTGGCGTTGTCTCTTGGCGAACAGGCGACTGTGCGGAGGTCAACTTTCCAGGTGTGTACAGTAGAGTCGCTTCGGTACGTGCATGGATATATGAAGTAAGCGATGTGTAGTTTTCTAGCGTGTGCACTCGTTCCCTAACCCGTTCCCTCTGGTAAGAGAATTTTGGATTTGTATATTATTTAAGCAATTCAATTTTCTTTACAATTTCTATACAATACATGTTTTTTATGTCGTTGTTGCTATACATTTGTTCTGCTTTCTTTATGCTTATTTTGTTGCGTCTTTGCACACTTATGCAAAACCTTTTTTCCACACTGTGGCCCATGCGTACCCATTTGCTACTGCTGCTGCTGCTAGGCTCTCCGATATGTCTACGATGCGTGTATATGGCGTTTTTGGATTCAACCCACACAACAGACTGATTTTTAGCGCTCAGATGAAGTCACCACATCATCATTCGGCCAGGGAAGATGCTTCGAACTTGCCTATTTTGAATACATTTCGATTGCATGTGGGTGCATCGCCCATTAATCGTCACTTTACCGTCACGAAATTGTTTTGTTTTCGGAAAACAACAGTGATATTTTTGGGTGAAGGTTATCTTTTCAAGGTCACTACGGACAACGGAAAATAAGAACGCTCGTACAACACACACTTTGGCCAATATAAATAATAAATACTACCATTTTGCAACAAGCGAACAACACATATGATAGCAAAAGCGTTCATTATCATCTTCTTGTATCTGTTACACATTCCACAATGAACTTGCCACAAATAACTACATAATTTGATAATTTAGGCTTATAATTGGGCCCTTCACGATTCGAATCAGTTTTTTGTATGGAGTTTGACAGTTGGAGACTGAAATCATGTAAACACTCCATACAAAACCACACATAAAACTAGCCTGCAATTTTCGGTCTAGATTAAAGCCTTAAAGGTAGAATTAGATTCGAGTACCTGCTCGAACAATGGCAAAACAAGGTGCATTAAAGAGATCTGGTGATGGAATGCAGAATCAAAGTGCATGTAGTCCAGGTGGTCTCATAGCATGTTTTTTATAACCAAATTTGAATATCAGTTTTTGACAGGATGGGTGAAAACTTTTGTTCAAACAAGCTTTCTGGAGGCTTGGCGAAAACACTCGTAAAATCTTCATTCAGAAGCAGAAGCGATAAAAATCAGCCTTCTAAATTCATACACCTTGGGATAAGCCCACCTTTATATTATACCCACTTAGATAGCTGCTCGAAAAATGCTATACAATGCAAACAGCTGACAGACTGAAATTTCAGGCTACGAACTCAAAACGGAAAAGGCCCCATTGTTATTTCATATTTAACCTCAAATATCCCAAGATCAACATCCTATACAAAAATGCATTCTCTGTACATCATTGATTTGCCGGCCATTTACAAGCCACCTCAACATTGGAAGTAAGCATCATATCGTACTCGTAGCAAAATGCATTTCAACTATTAAAAAAATGGGAATACGAATGTATTGATGTAACGTTAATTACGTTTTCACAATTAATAAATGAAGCGGTCTAATACGAATTGTAGCCCTGCAAACGTGTAGAGTAGCTTCGCCAGAATTGTTCTTCTACATACCATGATCAAAATGAGTTACTTCACACACCAAGCCTCTACCCTTTTTGCAGACGGTACAATATTAACATTTTCCGTCAGTTTCCTAAGCGGAAGTGACATACCGTCATTGGAAGAGACATAAGATCGTGTGTAAAATATTGAATGCGCTCACATTATCGCTTCTACACAGCCAGCCACTGGCTGTGCTCGGTGGCGTTGCTTTTTTTCGCTCTTACATTTTTTCGCTTTTTCATTTTTTTCTCTCTCCCTCTCATTCTTTTTTTCTAGTTTTTTTTACTGTTTGCTCGCTTTGCTTCTCTCTGGACACTATTTATTAATGGACAAAAGGAAAGGAAACATCTTCTGGTTGCTTATTCCGTTTTATTGACATTTATGTATTCTGACCGCTTGACTAGTCACCCTTCCGGCATTTTCAATCGTATGTTGCTGCTCGGCGACAATTCAATGTGTTGTTTGTTTGTTTGCGGACCATTTATATTGCATTCGTCCTATGCATTATTGGTATATTGGGATGTAACGTTTTCGCACTACGATGTATTTGCATGTTAGTAGTGATGTGGTCTAATATGCGGGGTTGTGTCCCGTGGTACAGTCGTCAACACGTACGACTCAATAACTTTCCTGTACTAGGTTCAAACCTAGAATGGACCCGCCGTCCCCCCATAGAAGAAAAGGACTGACTATCATCAGGCTGCGTGTGGTATTGAATAAAGCCTCGAAAGTCTATATAGTCCAGCATGTGTCCGTACGTAGGACGATTGCGACAAATAGAAAAAGAATAAAAAGTATTGATACCTTAAAAAAATAGATTCTTATACTTTTTATTCGAAGTTTAAATGCCAATTTGTTTCTTCAGCTCCAAAATTGAACTCATATTGTACATAAATCTATCATCCACCAGCAAGCTACTGCCCCCGTGAAGTTTAGCCGTTGTGCTTCGCCTGGTATGGCGCGATGGCAATTGGCAATGGTTTCTAAACGCCAGTCACTTTCACATCACTATCGATGCGTGTCCAGCAAAACAATGCCCTTGAAAACAGCCAAACTATATCAGCCACACATCCGCTTATTGAATCACGAGCAGTGTGATTTTACAGCAATTGATCAAAATTTGGTAACATCTTATCAAAACAATACGATTACTGTTACTCTTTATTGGTATGAAATGGTGTATCGTAAATATATTAAATATATTCCCAAGAGTTTTTTTTTCTACTATATTGGATTTGAAACGTCTAAACGTGTTGTAAGCTGTTTGTTTGTGGGTCGCGGTGCCCACCTCGCAAGATTTGTCTCACACTTAGCACAGTAGTATGTTCTACACATTAGCATTGAGTAAAAATCTACACCATAGTCTGCGTCATACAAACGAAGGTCAACAACTCGGCCAGTGACGACAAGTGACAAACATCGACTGCCTGTTGCTTTGCTGCGGCTTGTGTGTAGTATGTGCTACTTTTCGCGGACTTCTCGCGCTTAGCTTGCAGTTGGGTGGAAACGAACTTGATCTCGTTCCATCTCGCTCTCTCTCTCTCTCTATCTCTCTCTCTCTCTCTCTCTCTCTCTCTCTCTCTCTCTCTCTCTCTCTCTCTCTCTTGTTGCGAATGAAGTGATCACTATTGAAGCTTACAGATGGCCACCCCAACATTGCCATGCATCTCACAATAGAATTGTGTTGTGCACATATATGTAACTGACTGTCAACGAATTTAGCCACTCAAAGCAACCACCACGGAGAGAGAGGAGGAGATCGCGCAGTCATTTCCTTTCGGTGTTCTCACGTTCGATAAGACCATTTGGCCGGAAATAATAATTAACCGAATGTCCTCACAAGCCTTCTGTCCCAATTCATGACTTCAGTCAGGTATCCACTTTAGCTACCAGCTAGAACGAAAATTGGACAACTAAAGGGCTTGCTCTGTTGCTCTGTCCTAAATCATTGTTTGCACTACAGCATTTGGTATTTGGTACAAATCGGGTCATCGTGACACAACAATACCTTTTTGAATCGAGAAATATGTTTGACGTATGACATATTATCATATCAATATGACATAATTAAACTTGGATTGAATTACACTTCGGATACGTCAAACCAATGAAATCGAAATGAAATGTTTTAATAACAGTGATTGACCCGTGCTATATTTTAAGCCAGAAAGCAAAAATTTTAAGTAGAAAAATACCAGTTCACTAGGGGGCGGCCTCGAACAAACCGCGGTCATAAGTCATTTTTGGTCTCTTTACTTATAAAACTTGATTTTATGTGTTGGAAATCTAGATGGCGCCAGTGTACATCGGTTTTACAGGGGTTTTCACATGTTAGAAATATTATGGAACACAATATAGAGACCTTCGACCCAATAGCAATCCTGATCAAGGAAATCATTGCATCATACTCTAGTTGTTGGTATTCATACACTAAAAAATCTTTATATTGATGAAAAAGTATTTTGAACAAGTGAAAAACCTATATCCCTTTTCTGTACATTGTCACAAACACATATTGCAAACGTTGAATACAATTGATGACCCCAACTTAGTTTTATATTTGAGAACTATTGCGTTATAAAATGATAACAAAATGAATAATAAAATAAACGTTTCAAATATCCTAAACAAAATTTAAAAACACTAATAGTGCAAGTAGTTAAAAAATAGGCACCATCTATTTTCCATGTGCTCTGAGCACCCTACCTTAAACAATTCGTCATTTAAAAAGGAAAATAAAATAATGATTTAGGCAATAACTTTATCTCGATCGTGATTTTTGAATAAAATAAAACATTAGAAAAAAATCAATATTGTCAATTGATTGATCTAAGTTTAACGCAACGTTTTCAATTTCACTTTGCGCCGCTTCGAAGACTGTTAATTCATTTGATGTATCTTTGTCAATAACGCTTAAACCTTCCGCGGATACAAACAATGTGTTATGGTTTCTGGATATGTTGTTACAAAATTGAACATCAATGAAGACAGTGTTTATCCATTCTAGACCAAATTATGTATGCTTCAACAAATATATCCATCACAAGAGCTAATCTGATCGAGCTTGCGACGAATCTGCGATTGTTTGACGTTTGGTTTTGTATGGAGTGTTGAGATGATTTTAGACGCCAACCGTCGAACTTCTTTTAAAAAACGATCAGCTTGAATTCTTCTGACTTGAAGAAAATATATTTTAAGCCAGCAGCAATGTTCTCCTACTGATTCCCTCAGGTACAATTTAACACAGTCAAAAAATTAATGTTCAGGGCCGGTCATGGTGATACAATCGCCAACTCGTATGACTTGGCAACATGCCCTTCATAGGTTCTAACCCCGAATGGACAGTGCGTAAAACGTAGGACTTTGATTATCTAGCTTATGGGTAAATCAATAAGTCACCGAAAGCCATTAGACCAGACAACAACAGCCAGAGACGAGCCTTGACCGAACTGAACAAACAATTGTAACCGTGATTATTTCCCCTCTATTTTACATTAAATCGACATACTTTACTTTTTATAAATTTTTTGCCCACAGCACTATCATACGGTGCCAACATTAGTATAATATGAATAGAAATTTCTTATTTCTAGGTCGTGGCTCATAAGAGCCTATTTTTAAATTATAATTAAAAATACTCATAAAATTAACCAAAAATGTCCATAAATAAAATGTTCTAGTAATCGATTCGTTTGCCATCCGTTTGTCTGCTTGATTATTATAAATAAAGTGGAATCAACATCTTACATACTATTTTTGAACAAGTTTTAGTGCCATCTTTTTACGAATAAAACATCCCTTCACCATTATCCGTGAGAAAGAGAACGATTCAAACAAGGGAAATTATAAAACGTCCTGTTATGGATCCACCAAGTACGGTGAGATTTACGCAAAACAAGAGCCTGCAAACGACCATGGCATGACAGCATCGTTTGAACTCATTCAGACCACCAAACACTCGCAAATTGCCTCCGGGAGTGTTGCGGAGTTGCGACAGCACCTTCTCTAAACTCAACATCGCATTGAACTTCGTTGTTGTGTGGCGTGGCATTAACCGCAGTGCTGGAGGCAAAACTACTAATTTCGAACACCTAACGCCAAACCGCTTTACGTTCAACACATTAGAGTACATCAAGGGCAGCAGACGGATATAAATACGGACAGAAAAAAAGAAGCATCGGTCACCGGAAATGGGGATTTTTCCCATCGTGTCTTTACCATCTTGTATGTTGTTTTATTGTGACGCATGCAACACTATACATGCAATGCAACTCAACCAAACCATGCATTCATGCAGTTTCAATCGTATTATAAGTATTATATATGTTTTAAATTTAAAACAAAATAATTGTATATGACCTCTAAAAATAAGACATTATATGGAGGTCAAAACTATATCACCAAAGTTGTCAATGTAACGTAAATTAAGTTTTATCAACAAATGCTACAGTTCCAACCAGCACAACAACAACCTTAACACCATCCTCCACCATGGCACTGTTTTAACATTCCGCAATGTTGCAAGAAAGTGAAATGGAAGATAGTTTATGGGATGCAAGAATTTCTCAATGATACCGCAAAGTGCAGCTTCCATTGCCATATACGATGGATCTTCGCTTCGCAGTTAAAAGACACCTGGTACACGTAAACCGTCGTTACTTACTTGTTTGGTATGGAATGTAACTAATACAAAAATAGAGTGCCAACCGACGGAACCGGTGGCACCTTCTAGATCGTCTCTAGTTAGTACTAGACACTTACTAGTTTTGCTTATATGGCTAAATGGGCAATTCAGTGATATCGATCCATTGGGATGTAATTGAAAAAGGGCTTTCGTTGGAACATCGGTTTGAAGAATGGTTAGAACATAAAATAGGAACACTAATTCCTTTGTATATTGTCAAACACTCTCGCAAATAAAACCTACTACACATTATTTTGTACATTTATTCCATCTCAAACCGCATTATACCGGATGATGTGAATCGCTTTGTGCGTTCGTCAATATATCGCTCAATTAATAAAATGCTTTTCCTTTTCAATTTCTGACCCTGTTGTTTGGCAGTTGATGGGCTCAATTGGGAGTATTCCGGAATAAAGGCGGTTATAAGAAAACAACCTTCATTCATTGCCGCGGTAAAACATTGTCAAAGCATCTCAATTAACGTTTTATATTTATTAAAATAATTTAAATAATCTATTGAAATAATTAATGAAATATGAAAAACCAAGATACGTCTTTTTCTATTTTCAATTTTACGGTTAATTGTTGCACAGTCCGGGCTCAGTTCTCAGGTCCGCTGCTACATACTACCAGGAATTTTATCGCACACAGTTCTTAAGCAAGAATGCTAGACTTAATCCAAGCAATTAAAAAGAGTTTAGTTGTAGCCCACCGCCGGTTTCTTAACAAGTATCGAATTCACCAACACTACTGCAACTAACACACTGCCACAGGAGCGCAGTAGTATGTGTTAGTGCACGGTTTCGTACTTTTATCCAGTCTAACGTGTTATGTGGCATGATTGTACGCATTTGCTCTGGAAATAGCTTCTAAAATGGGACAAAATTCCCTCCCACTGGCCTGCTTTGCCAGCAATACACAACTAAGCCTCAGAGAAAGTAGAATGATAGTATCAATGAAATGAGGGATTTTAAGCGCCTAAACCAAGCCAAAGCTTTGACAAGAGCATGTTATATTTCCACACTGTTTCCCACCTTTGAAGGATGCGATGACTTCTATATTTCATTATTTTTTATTTGTTCATTAAATATTTGCCTGTGGTACCATAACACAATCATTTGAAATATGGACAATTATAACAAAATGCTAATAAACTATGGAACATAGAATACCGCAAAATTTAAGTTTAACTTTAGAATGCACATGTAAAAATGCATGTATAACAATCGATTACAGTTTACTAAGTATACTTTTTTTGCACAAAACTTGTATTTACAATATCGATCGACTACCATAACTCATTGTAAACTACGAAAAATCAAACCCAATGTTAGGCAAAATTTTGCGATTCGCTTTCTTCTTTCCCCTTGCCCCACGGGTTTGCCGTTTTTCTGTATGGCATCGGACCATGTTGGGCTAATCATCTCCGCACCAGACATCGTCAGCTTTTTGTTTGTGATGCGCTATGCTTTGCACGGGAATTTTCACTGCCAACGCGAACGCCGTGGGTAGCCATGTCGATGGAAATCAATTTCACTGATGGGTGGTCACAGTGAATTGTACTGAAAAGCACTCCCACTGGCTCTCGTTGCTCGTTTTGTGCCAAACCCGTAAGCGTAAGTTTAATTTACTTGATAACTACAACTGCTTAATCACCATCAAGTTCATCACGGTAAGCAAATTCAACTGTGCTTAATGAGTGATTTCGTTTTGCTTCGTGATTCATCATCGTGTACCGCGTCTTAGCGAAGCCAGCCATATCCGCCAATTGGACGACTGCTGAGCTCTTAACAATCTAATGCTTGCACATACAAAATAGATGTATGCTGTTTGCTCAAAACTTTGTCTATTTTGTGTAACTAAAAGTGGCATAAGAAACAGATTACATGATAAATTCAAATCGTATTATCACGTATAATCAAAGGGGCATTCTATGTTATTGCTGGCACGTACGATAACGTTAGGTATCAAATGACGTCTACGAAACTACTACATACAGGGTCTGTATACATGTAATTCATCAATGGCACAAGAAAAGTCCCCCCTGTCGGAGAGTTAAAAATGCTAAATCGTCTAACAGTGCAACGCTCTCTTTCTGCATTGAATTTGGTTCTCTTCGTCTCAAGTGGCCTACCCTCAAGTGCCATTCTGGCATTGCATTGCAAGCCCCACGTGCAAACGATATCTCATCTGTGCAAAATAGCAGTATTCGTAGAACATTTATATGTGTGGGGTTGCGTTTGTCTTTCACAGTTGATGTTAACAGTACACTGCTTTTCAGTGCAGCACACTAGCCACAACTGTCGCCTTTTAATGGCAGACACACGTGAGGGTTAATAAAACTTGTACTTCAAAATACACCACAAATAATGTGTCTAATTTTATATGCTTACATATTACAAACCTATATGCAAACACTGTGCAATGAATATCCTATATGCTGGACCTTAGCAAATCTGTTGCCCGAAAAACAGTAACTCAAAATTGAGATTCCTAAACACTTAAAAGCTTAATAACAGTATACGTCTTGAATGATGCCTTAAAATATACCTTAAATAAGAAATAAAGCAGCGCGAAATGTGGATTATGAAACTAGAGCATTCTCTTTTCGCACGCCCAGCTCTCAGCCCAAAACAATGATTTTCATCAATCACTTTCACTTGCTAATGGACGCCCATGGGGAAGAGAAGGGAGGTGTCAACGAACGAAGGTGACGCAAAATTCTCACATGCACATAAGAAAAAGAAAAATGTCATTATTGTACTACCATCTTGCGATGTCCACACAGCACCAAAGAGTTCATAATGTTCAGTTATTCGCATTAGACGATACAGAAATGTCCATACAGAAGCGTTCCCGGCTAGTTGGATGATTTTCAGACATTTGATATTTGTTATTGAAGCAAGATAACATTTGATTTGAAAATAAATAACAAAGGTACCAAATCAAACGACACAAAACATTCCTTAGAAAGTGTATCCCAGCATAAGTTTATATTTGTAGTCATATACAAAAAAAGTGCAATGAGTAATTTGTACGAATTGCCCTTTTTTGCATTCAATCAAATATCGATTATAGCATAGGTTACAAACAGTAAGCAAACCTTGTATGGAACGCACTTGGCCAATGTCTGATATGCTTGTAAACCCATATAATGGGCATGACAGTAGTAACATACACCAACGTTACATTATTTTGTTATTCTTCCACGTACGGGCGCAAAACATTCGGTTTCTGTAGGTGTAGCCGCTATCGAGAAACTGCGGCATGGCACCATCATGGCACCTGAAGCAATGCGAGCAAAGAAAAAAAACACACCGCTTACATTTACCATCAAGCGAGCTAGTTGTTGACGGCGCTTTTCCGGTTAAGCATAATTTTCTTCGTCTTTCGAGCAATGGAAATCCGTTACGTTGGAGGAACGAACACACGTTACAGTTTGGGGCGAGTTTTCCTTGGTTTTCGCTACAGCGCTCTCTCTATTCCTGTACAGCCCCGCACACAGACACACACACACATACCCCTTACAGGCCCCAATTCACTCTATCGTTGATAGGTGTTCAACTCAACCCTAAAAAAATGGTAAGGTGCAAAACAGTGGCTTGGTCAATTGGAATGCTATGCCTACTGACACGCTACCCACATGTAGGCGAGCCAAGGCGATGTGGTCTGGTATAATACGCGTGGGGCTCATTGTCTGATACTCACACAACGGGCGACCCTGTTCCACGGGGACGTTAGAGCTTACCGCTACGATGCAGTGTGACACGCGGCTCTGAGGATTTTCGCACGTTGCAATTAGACTTGTCTGCTTCATACTGTTAAGATCGTACTGCTCTTAAAGCTCTTATAGTAATATAAATAAAATAGGGTGATATAACCCCCCCCCCCCCCCCCCCCCCATCATAAAGCTTGGCGGAGAAATAGAATGAAGCAAATAAAAGCTCTACAGCTACAATTGCACAAATTCAGCATGAAGATAGCAAAACAACACTAACAAATACAGGTATTCCCCGATATTCGCGATTTCGCTTTACGCAATTTTCTTAATTTGACAGTGTTTCTTCTTCTTCTTATTTATTTGGTAGCATTTAACCTCCTATACTGTCCGTATTCATGAATTGTATATTCAGAGGTGACACTATGTATGTATGTCATTCCCCGGAAACAAGCAGACACAAAATTTTGGAATGTAAAAAACAACAACCGTAACGAAGATATACCAACAGAAAATTTAAAAATGGCTTAACAAAAATGACAACATTTGCAAAAGAGATCATAGATTTCATCAATTTGACAGTTCTGTAAGCAAATTATACTGATTTGACACAGAAAATGTTAAATGCAAAATAAACCCCCTTTTTGGTCGAATTTTGAATCCATTGTAAAAGGTACAACATTGTAATCTTCAGTTCAAAGCAGATCAAATAACTAAAGTGACTTAAACCTACCACTTCAAGATAAATTATACGAAAATTTGCTATAATTTTACTAAAAACCTCAAAGTTCGTCTGACGCTAATATTCGAGATACGCGATTGCCTCCGGTCCGCATTAATAGTGTATATCGGGGAATACCTGTATTCTAATTTCGCCAGGTCTCTCTCGTTGCCAACTTCTACAACACTGATATAGCTTAAGATAAGGGCCTGTAGAGGTGAATAGTTTTTCGACTAGATGTTGTTAACGGTCGCAATGTCATGATGACGCATTGCTTCCTTTGCTGACTGTTTTTTTTTCATAATGATGCCAATTATCGAACCACAAACTACAAACAAACATATTCACCTTGCTAAAAAAATGAATTCCTGAAACCCTACTGATTTTAACCACACATTATTTTGTCAAATATTTTCATAAAAGGTCCCCGCCGAAGCAAAATCACCCCGAAATGCTGTAATTTTCCATAGCCAAGCTTTTCCAGCATTATAGTAACATGTGTGGCAAAAGATTCAAGCACGTGTAAGTAGTAAGTGTTTCAGACGGAAAAGTTTAGCATCAATTGTATTTAGCATATATCTATACAGAGCTACGCCACATCGTTATCTAGGTTCAGTAACATAAAAAAAGTAATCGGTCTCGGAAGCTTTCGGGTTCGATACACTCTGATCCCTCAAAAGCATCATAGCATTGCCAAGCCTTACTAGCAAGTCTCACCCCGCATATTGCTAGACACAAGGGCAAGCACCATACAACTCTATATGCCAGCCAAAGAAGGTGAAAGGCACCAAGCCGTGATGGGTATGGCGTTGATTTCAACGGTGATTTACTCCTCCCTCACCGTGTACCCGCTAGCCTGAAAGGTTCACAAATTGGCGAGCAGCCAGAATTTTAATGAGAATGCGCGGTATGCGCGTTCGTTCAACGCCCGTCAGAATGGTTTCCCCGACATGAGCTTCATGTAAATTAATCGTCTCGCTATTGATTCATGTACACCTCAACTCTGTTTTTTCTGTGATTGGTGTGAATATTTTGCTCCCGAAAAGCATTACATTGATAATATACTAAATGCACCAATACACAAGCACACATACCGATCTTCTGGGGGTGTGCGGTGGCAGTATATGACAGTGCGGAGCGTATAAAAAACTGGAATGATTTTCTTCTCTTCTATTTGCCGCCTAGCGATTGACTGAGAATCGTTCTAGAACGCTGGACAGTAATCGAACTTTGCGCAGCACAATTGTAAATGTGTTTATGAGGAATTACGAGAGCGATAAGAATCTTAATGAGTAGATTTCCTCAGACAACGGTTCTCTTCTCCTCATTACTGCTTACGATTCTGCCGCCAGTCTATCAACATGGCCATTCTCCGCATTCTGGGGTCTTTGCCTTCTTGTGGTACAACAATAACAACAACAGTCGCATATGCGAAGAAGGAGTCGAGAAGTTACTGTTGCATGAAGATCATAATTCACCTTTTAGCCACCAGCGAGGGAAATGCGTTGCGAAAAAGATAGCCTCCTGACATTCTGGCTTCCCGCAAATGAGCAATGAAATAAGGGAACAAGCGATTCATATACAAATCTTTTCAAACATTTTAGCCCAGTCCTCCTGCTGCTAAACATGTTTCTTACTCATTTTTATATGCATTAATTCAACACGCGGGGTGAAAATATGCGAAAAAATGCAATACCCTTTCATCACACAAGCATTACTACCACGTTTACATTACTTTTAAATATTATGCAGGACCTTCTACGCATAAATAGCGCTTATATGTTAGGTTTCTTCAACGTAGACGAAAAATATTACATATAGTAGCATTTTGCATCGCTAAGCTCCTCAGTGAGTAGTTGAATGTACTCACAAAACTATGATTTAAGTTATTAAATAACTGCAAGAGAAAACCCTCATACACTTCCTACAGCATGATCCCTTTTAAAAATTGGGTTTTCCCTTACGTGGTGGTGGTTTGTTAAGATTCTAAAAAAGAACACATTGGTGCGTCCGGTGCAGTATTGCGAAGCGTTCGTTTTATTTATAAAACTATCCCGACGAAATTCCGTGTCTTTGACATAGATGCATTCGTAAAAATGTACGTGTGTATGTTGCTACGCAAGATGCCGTGCACGGAACAAAGCAGAAACTACTGCGTGTGTTAGAGTTATACCTTAGTATATTGTTACAACACCACAAACTGCATTATAACAGAAACAGTAAAAAGAGATATAGAGAAAACACAACTTGTGTAGTTATTTGCTATGTGCATTTTGATCAATATACCAATTCTAAATATGAAAACAGTCCCCTCGATCATGCATTTCACAGTTATAATAGGCTAATTCATACCAAGCCTAGTATAGCCTGTATAGTCAAATTACGCGCGGCCTATACAGTCGCGTTTGCTGTTATATCACTCGACTGCCCGAAATGATAAATAAGCATTTGGCTATATGGCTCATGATTGTTAACAAAAGAAAATCTTACAACCATTAAGATAAGATAAAACCATTTGTTAAAGGGTTATCGATTATGTGAATGAATCGCTCATCATTCTTCAAACATTTTTACACCCATACCACAGCAGAACATAAATATAACAGACACGACTTGTTCGTCAACAAGGTCCAACACAAGATCGAATCACAAATGAATGAAACCATTCCTTTCCTGCTTGTCTAATTGCTATGTATGTATGTGTGTGTTCGGAAGGTCTAAAGAGTTCATATGAAGTTTCGTAGAAGTACCAAGCTAACTAATATTAACTAAACTTACCTCAATCTCTTTTCGATAGAAATCCTCAATAGTAGGGTCATATTTTTCTATGAAGCAACCCGAAACGAACTGCACCGTGAGGGCCGACTTTCCCACTCCTCCGGAACCCAGGACGACAACTTTGAATTCACGCATGTTGATTAATTGATGAATTCCTATTCAAACTCTGAACCACTCCAGTAATAGGAAAAGTGAACTAGCTGGTTTTATCCGCGTTGCACTTACAGATGATGTATGCACAACTTCTTCCGATGCAGATACACACTTTTTGTCCCGAATGAAAGGATCAAAACACTCACTTAATCCTCACAGGAATATTTAGATCATTTCTCCAAACACTCCTTTTACTGGTAGCACGGAACAGCAACAATTTTGCACACAAATTGGTAGACACTGCTACAAACAGATAATTATTTTTTTCCTATACTGAAACTGGATCACTGTTTGGTACAGGAGTAAAACTTATATTACACACACGCACACATCCAGAAACTGCACTATGCAAATACCTTATACTGTAACAATGACACTCTTCCGTTTCTTATTCGGCTTCTCTTCTTAGTCGAAGGACAGGAAGAATTATCAACCAATTTTACAGGAATGGATGATATGAGAAGCTACCAACACTACACGAATACACAAACGGTCATAATTTTTATCGGTAACACTTGACGACATGCAGCTAAATACGAGCTGTTCGTAATAGATATGCTTTTCGCGCTCACTTCTTTAAATACGTGGGTACAGTACAAGAAATACTATTATCGCGGTTAACACCTACAAGCACCATATGCAGAAGAAAAATAACACACAGATGAGTCTGTTAAAAAACAAAACAGCACAAAACCTTATGCGTCTACCAGCCAGCTTTGAAAAGGATGATTTCTACACTTTTAATATCCTGGCTCTTCGATCTGCTAATGCACCGTGACGCGCAGGAAAACAAAAAACCTTATGCACACAATCAAGCTACGATGACGGAAGTAACTAGCCGCTCTGTTCTCTGCAATCTGGAGCGGGAAGGAGACCTCGTTATTGCTTCACTGATAAGACGTTCCACGTCGCTTCACTGTATATCACCTTTTTCAATTTCTTTTTTATTTTGAACAGAGCTGTTGAGTTGATTCATTTGCATCCACTCAATTTCATGTCAGTTTTTTTTGTAGTTGTTCTCCTCTGTTAGAATGTCTGATAGGGTAAAGATTGAGGCTTGAGCATTATTTAAGCAATCGATGCCATCAGAAGCTACTCCAACGCACGTTTATCTGCACAATTGACATTTGATCAGCACATTAGTTGGATGTATGATGATATTGCTTTAGTAGGAAACCTTGAAACATTCATCAAAAGATGGCTGTGATGGGGTATTTTGAGCAGTCGATAGTCGTTTGAGCAACCAAAACAAAACAACAGTACAGTGAGTATGAACAAAACAATAGGCCCTTTTTCTCGTTGGCAATACGCTGCTGTTCTTCGCCGCTCTTGTGTCCACACGTACACTTTGCTCAACCTTAGAGTGTAGGTGGATTCTATGGCCGCTGCTAGTTTATTGTTGTAATTCCTCACAAAACTTTGCAACTGGCAAGATCAACCTTACTAGCGGATTGTTTATGTTCGTTGCGTGCCTCTGAAAATTCTGTTGCTGCTGCTGCCTGTGTATTTGTGACTCTGCTTTCCGCACTGACGATGGTCAACTGCATTCTAATTATCCTATTCATATTCCATGCATGCGTCGCCTTCGCTCCACATGGATTCCACATCAACACACATACACCGCGAGCTAAGTGCGATCAAGCCAAGGGGAAGCATAATTTCCGTCTCTTCTCCATAAGAGCGTACACAAGAATATCATCCGAAGAATGGATTAAACTACGCACGCTCGCTTCTCGCAGCAAACCAGCACCTGCAATTATAAATAGAAAGAAAAGTGTTACAATAGCACTGTAGACATAACACAAACTCTGCTTCATTCAATCAGCAGTCAATCAACTTAACAAATCCATTTTGACTGGCAATAACAAGCTCATCAAGATGGGATAAAAGTTTTTCAAATTTTAGATTTTGTTTATGAGTGCAATTCTTTGTTGTGCATTAGTCCTCTATGAAACCGCATCCCCTCGCTTAGCTTTACTCGCCGTGCATTACATTTCAACAAGTGCTTCCATTAGATTCCTTTATCATTTCAACGTCGCTCAAACGATGGCAGACAGCGCTAAGAAAACATCAAGAAACGGGGAGCAGCAAAGGAATAACATGACTGGACTGATAAGACGCCCGCATTTCGCACAACATGTGATGCCGTCAGAACGCGTCGTGATGAGGGTGAAGGAGGTAGGACAGAAGAAGATTTATTCCCAGAAAACATTAGTAACAGCCGTGTGTGCAACAGAGCATTAGTCAATACTCCATCGTTGAGCCATATCATTGATAGATATTGGTGAACTTCTACGCACGCTAATAAGTCAAGACAACACCGAACAAAGAACGAACCAAAAACTAAATGGCGTTTCTTACGTTTGCCACGAAATTTAACCAATATATCATTTAATATCCTTTACACATAATCCATTTGTAGCCGCATACCAGAGAATATAGTTTTCTTATCAAACATACTAAAGAAACAACAATGTTCAGTAGCAATCCGTTGCTATGTGCATGTGTTGCAGGGGTTTTTTAAACGCTCATCAAACCCTATTTTCTCTGCGGAGGGTCCATGACATCAAATTTCATTACCTATTGTTGTCGCTTTCTTTACCATGTAGGTTTCATCTTTCTTCTACCTCATAGCCAAAACTATCCTCCAAGCATGCATGAGGCTTCGCTTCAATCGTTTTATTCCTTTTGCTGGCTTCTTTCCTTAAAAAGCCCTCATTCATGACGTCAGGCTTGTAAAAAAAAAACTTAATGTTGTATGCCAATTTCATGAAAAATCCAGCCTTCGTGTGCGCCTCGTCTTCTTTTCTCTTCGCTCGGAGGCGCGCTTTTCACACACCACCCTCTACACACTGTAACGCTGGGAAAGTTTGACCATCGTGAAGTTTCTTTGAGAAGATTTTGTTACACAGCCAGTACTCTGCGTGAGAGTAATGCTACGATGTTCCACGGCAAAAGCATCGTTTTAGGAAAAGCTATGGTAAGCAGACAAAAACATACACCTAATCATACAAACAGACATCTTGTAAACCTTGCCATACAAAAATGTCAATCGTTATGTATAGCAAATACGAGTGTTATACCCTAATTATTTTTCATTGTGAATCTACGATACAAACAACATCAACAATTACAAAACATTGTAATCACAAACATAATTGAGATTAAATCGAGTTAGTAAATCAGTAAATCAAACAACGAATGGAAATAAAAACATTAAGAAGAACAAAAACATTGTGTAAAAGAAATTATCTTTTTCTAAGTTTTCCACAAACAACCTTTCTTAGTGCAATTTAAAGGCTATGTGAGACTGATATGATTTGCAACCCGATCCATTCGAGATTTGAACTCATGATGAGCCCGTACTAGCATGTTTACACGGTTGATGCCAGTACCACGGGAACGACCCATATACAAGAAGGAAAGAAATACGAATATTTCACCACCAGACTTTACAGGCATCTTTCCCAAGCAGTTCCCCCGCACGTTGAGACAACGCAACAATGTTTTTTTTTCAGACAGTATGAATCAACCGGGTGCTCCGTGCCATTTCTGTGAAATACTGTTACGCACACTCCTTTAACTGATCACTGTGAGAGATTTTGGAACACGTGCGGTCATCGAACTTTTTCTTTATAAAATTATATGAATGGCTTATCTGTAACACTTAATGATCTCTGTTTTAGCGAGAAAAGAATGGGAAGACGAAGTGGAAAAAGAGGTAAGACTAACTTAATTATGCGTTATTTGTTCAGAAAGGTTGGAGTAGAACCATTGCCAATTTGTCTTCTAACGTTGAGAAAAAAATATACTCGGATAGATAAGAAATTATAACAAAATGGGTATTTTATCTCATTGCACTGCATGGTCAATTATTCCAAATTTGAGCAGAATAAAGAAAATAGACATTACTGAACAAAAATAGACTCCCGTTTTGTTCCAGACTTCTCCATAGTGCAGCATCAAAACGCACACCAACACAATTGCACTGCCTTCATGTGAGTCACACAGCAGCAATGAAAAAACCCACTCGCACACAGTTACAACACGAGTACGTTTGTCGATTGCTTTCCGTAGGCCAACCTGTGCCAGTCATTGATCAAGGCTGAGTTTTATGCTCTTTCCTTTTTGAAGGTAGAAACGGGGAATAACTCTAACTCGATTGACACTGTACTTAATCAAAGCAATGTACCGAAATTTATAAATCCAGAAAAATAAACATCCATTATCAACAGGCTGGTATTTCTGTCCGATGGCAAACGTCACCTCGAGCGTGTGAATTCCACACAACGGTGGGGAAAGAAAACCATTAACCATTGAGATTAGTTGAGCGCTTATGTATGAGGGACCCATGGCAGAGAAAAGCAACAATCGACACAACATGATCCTCCAGTCGCAATCACAAACCTCTCTCACACACAGCGAGATTCGCACAAATACACTCACACACGCGCGCGCGCACATCAATGTAACACACAGCACTGACTGACTGACTGACAACGAATCTGTCCGTGCGGCGTTTCCGTTAAACAAAGAACGAGATCTGTGCGGACAATCATCCAGCCACTTCCACCAGACGATATTTTAATCTTTCGAATTATTGCTTCCACATCATCGAAGACGTTTCGCTTGTCCTACGTTCTGGCAGGGCAAGCTCATTAGTCTCTAGCTGGGGCTGCATTCAGTATGGTTTCTTCAGTAAATCTCTCACACGCCTTCTTCGGTCTCTCACACCCATATGCACACATTCGCAGTTTTCATGTTCACGCACACTATCGCATTCCAGTTGCAATCCACCACTTTTTCACATCGATAGCAATGGAACAAAAGCTGGATTTTTACATCATTGAACGCGTGTCATTGAACGACCAAATGCATCCACACTTTCTTCACTCGTTGGCAATGGTTTTTAGTCGTAGAACACGCGTCGTCCTCAACACGATTTGTCAGCTTTGTACTCATTTCCAGCATCAGGGAGCGGCTTGATTGTGTGTATTCTCATTTAAGCGACAATCTACTTACACAAATCTTTTGACCAACCAGACCTCCGCAGCAGAAATTACTTACGGATACCGAACCACACACAACGTCAAACGAGCTCTAACACAAATTAACACCACACAACAATTGATTCCAATAAAAAGCAATAGAAGCGCACTTCAAATAGTAGCACAAATCCGATGTACTGCACAGCCTAACGATGAAACCACATTCAATCCCTCCTTTTTTCGGCATACACATAAATCACAGACGCAAGCACAACCCATATATTCCACAATTCGGGACAAGAAACACGCAAACATGTCCCGCGCGATGGCCCGACAAAGAAGGCGTCCGCAGCCAATGGTTTGAGAGGGTTTTGGTGAGCTAGAGTTAAGGCGTTCCAACTCATGCGATGCTTGGAAATAAAATACTTCGCTTAACAAGAGACTTACTTCTCGATATTTCCCCGCAAAAGGGTACATCTATCAGATGGAAACCACTAGCTAGGCAGAAAATCACTTTACGGCAGGAGCGCGAGCAGCACAGACACCTCCTTCAACGAAATTTCAAACACAACAAAAACATCTTCCATCGCCTCGTTCCCACAGAGAGTGCGGTTGTGTCTCGCCAGTGTGGCCAGATTATTTTGGCACATTTCGGTAGGAGCACCTACATTTTATGTGTAGTTTTCGGTAGATTAAAACTCGAAACTCAGTTAAAAAGAATTGTTAAGCGAGGGGGGGGGGATGCTAATGGGCAAAATGAAAGTTCCATCTCACGAGAATATGCATCCTTTATCTAGGATATGGATTAGATTTGGTTCAGCGGTTACAAATGAAGGTCTTTCTGGAGTGTCGATCTGAAAATTGTACTAGGAATTCTAAGCCAAAGACGGACTAAGATGCACATTTTCCTCTCAGTGGCGGCAAGTTCTTTTTCTCGGGACTCCACGCGACCGCTTAGGGCCGCAGCAGTGCTCCATTGGATACGATTTTATCGTACGTGCTGTCATTTGATTTTCGCTGGATTATTTAGATTGATTTGATTGTTTGGCAGAGTTTTATAGTTCAATGGGTTAAAAAATTGAGATTTTTTCTTCAAACCCTAGATATATATACATCGGTATTTCTGGTCACTTTGCCCACAGGTCAAGGCCAGCTTTTTGGCGGCCATCCTTCAAAAACCCTCGCTCGAAACGTCAAAAAACCGTCACAAGTACTTAGAAACGACGTCACCAGCGAGGGAAAATCGCACCTATTTGGAGGGTTTGGCGACGTCATTTTTAAGTACTTGTGACGGTTTTTTACCTTTCGAGCGAGGGCTTTTGAGGGTGGCCGCCAAAAAGCTCACTTTGCTCTGCGGGCCAGTGTGGCAGATTATTTTGGCAGATTTCGGCAGGAGCACTGTTGACAACGCGACAATTTAAATTCAATGAATTATTTTAACGATCAAATTCTTTTTAAGCTTTAACCACCAACTGCGAGATTCAAATTCAAATTTGAATGATTTTCTTTGACGAGCAATTCCCGGAATCCACACAACTGACATTTTCTACTTATTATGAACATTAAATTTTAACGGATAAGATTTTGAATTTAAAACACATGTAACATTTTTCAAGTGCCAGGCAAACAAAGGTGCATCAGCGCGATAAGTAACGATATCGTGCCTTGAAACAGCATCCCAAGCGCCACAGATTAAGCTTAAACGACTGAAAAATCAAATATCTGTGATTTTCGGTAGGATAAATGGAAAATCGGTAGTTTTAGGGCAGTCATCTGTGATTCGGTAGACATATAAAAAATCGGTAGGAATACAGATAAATCGGTATTTCTGGTCACTCTGCTTGTGTGTCGCACAGAAAAAGCTCGCTAGCTGTCAAACTCTGGAGCTTTGTTTGAAACGTATAAACTCGCATGCACCGATGGAAAACTCGCTTCACTTCGTCCGCGATAGAGATATGCACGCATTATTCTCAATAGATATAATAGATAGAATAGATAAAATGAGTAAACAATAAAACACTTGAATCCCCCTATAGGATAGCAAAAGTACTTGACATTAGAGAAATATTTTGAAATGAAATTCATATGCACAGAGTTGGTCAGTAGAGTTTTGCTACAGTAATTGTGCTGGTAACAAAAAGCGTTTTGGAAGAAATTAGATTTTTTATTTAATATTTATTCAATATTTAATATTTATCTCGAAACGTTCGTTAAGTGTAGCCGCGGCACAAGTGAACAAAATAAAAACTTTAATAATTGAACGAAAGAAATGTCTAAACTTTGAGCTTTTTGTGTTTTGGAAAGAACTTTTGGAATGCGCCACCTTAGATACAGATATCTTGGTGACGAAATTAGCTCGGTTATAGCACTGGGTATGGAACTTATCGAAAAGAAACTCATGCATTTTGCGATAAAATTGAAATGTTGCTACTTTTGATGAGTGTTTGTTACCAGTTTTGAAATATATAACGGTGTATTATCTGCTTTCCGATACTTCATGGTGTATTTTTCAATAAAAACATTAAAAAAAACTTGCACAGAAATGTCATGCTTGTGATCGCTGTTTGACGTCGACGTAGCCTGTTGTCAGTTAGAGGCGTACGTAAATAAACAATTCGGATTAAACACGTGCTTGGTGCATTTGGATTGCCTGAGAACTGAGGACAGCGAATTTAATTTTATCACGCTATAACGATGGAGTCTGACCAGGAAGATGAGGTTCCCAATGTCAATTTCGTCCCGAGCTTGCTGTTCGTAAAACGTGGCGTTGCAAAGGCCAACCCGGACAAGGTATGGAATAGTTATAAAGTGTTCAGCCGGCTTTCACCCTCATGTTCCTCGCGCTACTCGTAATTGCAGGTTACATTAACCCCGGCAGAGCTGGCAAGAATTATCAACGAGACCAGAGAAGATCTGGAAGAGTAAGCATCAATGCAGCGTGGGTTGAAGATGTTTTCCACGAAAAGTATACGTTTTTGTTTTGCAGAGAAGGGGCGGAAGGGATGGACACATCCGACGACGAAGAGAATGAAGATAGTGAGAGAAGTTTAGCTGAAAGAGCTGGCAGGTTGGCAGCGATGAACGCAGATGGCACGGGTGAAGGAACCGATGAGTATAATTTCGATTCGTACGAGCAAGAAAGTAAGTAAAGCGAGTACGATAGGTTGTTGTTTTCATGTGGCGGGTCTAAATGTAAGATTTTGCTCTAAACATTCCACATTCTAGCCGGCACAACCGGATTACATCTGAGTACGGTGGCCGTAATTGATCCGACAGAAAACATCCAGGATGATGAAGATTCGGATGCGGAAGATGAAATCATTAAGCCGACTGACAACCTGATCCTTGTCGGACACGTGCAGAACGAGAGCGCCTCGATGGAAGTGTACAGTACGTAATTGTGACTCCGATCTTTCCATCAGCTTGAGAAAAACTTACTACTAATCGTGTTATGATGTTATGATTTTAGTTTACAACGAAGAGGAAGGAAGCCTATACATTCATCACGACTTCCTGCTGCCGAGTCCTCCGCTGTGTATCGAGTGGCTCAGCTTTGATGCGGGCAGTGATAAACCGGGCAACATGTGCGCGATCGGGTGTATGGAACCTATTATTACAATATGGGATTTAGACATTCAGGATTCGTTGGAACCGGTGTGCAAGCTGGGGTCGAAAGGCAGTCGTAAGAAGAACCTCCCAAAGCTTGGCCACACGGACGCTGTTTTGGATATTTCCTGGAATCACCATTTGCAGTGCGTTATTTGATGTTTCTTTTAGACACGCGTTTATTTGAATTAATCAATTCGATGTACTTATTCTGCAGACATATCCTAGCTAGCGGATCGGTGGATCAAACGGTAATTCTATGGGACCTGGAGGAGGGCACACCCCACACGACGATCCGCGACTTTGGGGAGAAGGTGCAGACATTAGCGTTTCACCCGAAGCGAGCCGAAACGCTTCTGGTTGGGAGTTGCGATGGCAAAGTAAAAGTGTTCGACTGCCGCTCTACAACCGACGACAGCAGCAGCTACAAAATGTGGGATCTTGGTGGCGAAGTGGAACGTGTCTGCTGGGATCACTTTAACCAGAACTGCTTTGTGGCCAGCACCAACGATGGAAAGATGCACTACATTGACAGCCGCCAGGATGAACGTCCGCTGTGGTCGAAGGAAGCGCACGAGAAGGAAGTTACCGGACTCGTGCTTAGCGCTCATGTGAAGGGAATGCTTTCAACTGCCTCCGCGGACGGCTCATTGAAAGTATGGGACATTGATGAGCAGGATGCGCGCATGGTATATCAAAAGAATCCCAAAATCGGTGTTATACAGTGTTTGGGTGAATGTGACGAAAGTCCGTTTACCCTGGCATTGGGCGGAGATTTGAAGACGAAGAATTTTTGCGTGGTGAACCTGCTGGACAACGATATCGGTAAGTTGAGGCCGCTGACTTCCCAACCATTTGTTACTTGCGAACTAATCGTAATATTGTGTTTTACAGTGTCAAACGTATTTAAATCGAGACACGTTGCAAATGTTTCGGACAGCAGTTGCGAACCTCCAACGGAAGAAATGGAAGAAGCAACCATCGAAGATGAGTAAATTTCTAATTTCCAGTATGCCAATAAAGGTTTACACATGATCGAAAATAACGTTACTTCTATATTTCGATATGAGAAACTTTACTACATGGCAAGACTCTACTTGGTTTTTAATCGGATGTTTCGGTGATGGTAGAGAAAGCAAACTTTTTTTTTGTGAGCTTTTTTTTTTCTTTCATGTACTACTGTTGCATAAAAAACGATAAAGTCTAATTTCTAGATCATGCGATTGTATTTTGCAAAATGTACGTTTTAAATAACATTGTTCCTCTACTGAAGGCTGATTGATTTGACCTGATCGATCAAACCAATTCACCATAGTTATGAAGCCAAAACATCAACAATCCTTCGCCTTCAAACTGAAATCTAATCATTTCACCCTGAAGTTGATCATATGCAGTTTTGTTCTCAGAGAGAGAGAGAGGGGGGGGGGGGGGGGGAGAGAGAAAGGAAGGGAAAGAGCCAATGATTCAAGGTTTGGCTGATAACAAATGAATAGTGCAATACGAGCCAGGAAAGTTCGTATAAATTAGTTTGATAAATCCAGAGCGCTCATTAGTTGGCAGGGAAGTGTATCATCGGTAAGCTGTAATACCACAAACGGGGCAAACCTACTACAGCATGGAACATAAAGTCGATATAAATCGTGCGGCTTATAGCCACTTTGCGAAACCGTCCGCGTCAATGGGATACAGGAAAGTACTCTACACGCTCTTAGCTTTCAGCTCCATCGCTTTCGGTGCATTCGTGATGGCAGTGTTCTACCACTGGAATGAAGTACAGAGCATCGATAACCGAATGCAGATGCACGATGTAAAGGAAGTAATTCGACTGACGGATATGCTGTTGACCAAGCATGAATCCAATGCGGCCAACGTTGAAAAGCTTCTCGCACTGTTTCAACAGCACTTGCGAATGGAATCGGGAAGTCAGTTGAACGTAGAAGCAGACTTCGAGTCAAACTTAACGTTTGGTGATCTGGCGAAGGACAGGAAGCAGAACCATAAGCCTTTGGAAGCTGAGCCGGCAGCCGATGGAGAAGAAAAGGACAATCAATCTCCGGAATCTGCAAAAACAAACTCGAATCCTGCAGATGATATCATGAACCGGACGGATGATCAACGTCAGAGTACTACACGTGGTCCGGTAGAAGAAAAACAATCTGCCGAGAGTTTTCATTGGAAATTTAGCATTCCGCGGGCTGGCTGGTTGCAGCTTTCGCCATTTGGTATAAGTTACGGTACATCGGGTGAATCCGCTGACAATCAAATTGTGAGCAAGGAAGTGGAATAACTAGCGAATAAAAACCTTCAGAAACAGTGAAAGTAAATTTAAATGTATCGTTTTTTTGGTTTTAATTTTAAACGGGAAAAGGAAAAGGTATTTACCAACAACGTCTTGTGGCGCCAGAAGTAATTGAAACACTGGCAAACATTAAAAATCTATCGTAATAGAACATCTGGAATGTTTTTATCTAGCAAAAAAAAAAACATTTTTTTAAATTTCCAGCTACATATAAATTTCATTTGTCCACTTAAATAATAAAAATGTGTTTAAAAATTACAAAAAATTTTAAAAGAAATTTGTAAACAGAAAAAGTACAAATAATGCTTAAAAGCTGTTTGTATATTAACAATAGTACGATTATCAGTCGTCTTCAATTAAGCGCCGGGTCCAAATGCGGTATGGCAGCAAACGAAAAAAAAAACAATTACAGTTATAGCCGTATAAGTCAGAACTAAAACTCAGGAATCACGAGTAATATTAAATTTCAATGAAATACGAAAATATTATTATTTTAATAACTCAGTTTTTTCAAAGTGATCGTGACTCTTTTCAATTTTAGCTTTAATGATAAAACTACCGATGGCACAATGAACGAAAGCGTAAATAAATTTTGTCTTGTCAATTAATGATCTGCTAGGTGGAATATTCATTCAATGTTCTTTTTACACCCATGCTTTACACAAATAAGAAAAGTAATTCATCACCACTGTAATTGTGTGTTTTAATGTACATTTCTTTTCCTGGAAAGGTTTGTGTTGGGGTTTGTAAACGTGTGGGTAGGATCGCGAAGAACCTTGCCAGCCATTATCAATCAAACGGCCCAATGGCGATAATGAGGAGAAGTGGCGCAGATAGTCTACAGCAGATCGGTTGATTCAGTCGTCGGAAAGCGCTCCACAATTTCACTAGCAACCAACGAATTTACGTTCACGGCAGTTGGTTCCATACGTGCTCCGTGTTAGATTTGCAACGGTGTGTAACAGGATAAAACAAGATCGGATCATAGTGGATCCTGGTGCTGAGCGTAAGATCGACCATCTCCCTTGTCCTCAGCAATAATAATGGTTACCATTCGGAACGATATAGAATCGAACGGGAGCGCCAACAGAGCGGACAGTGCAGCTAGTGTGGTCGAGGGTACCAAAAACATTAACCAACTAGCGAACGGATCGCGCAGATCCACAATGGGCGATATAAAGCAGAAAGCTTTCAACAAGAAGTGTGTCGGTTTCCTGGCACTGATCGTGTGTGTTGGTGTTTGCTTCGGTGTTGGGATGCTATTTCTCTACGGTCATTTGGTGGATCGATTGCATGAAAGTGCCAATCACGGGTCAATGTTGCACGACAAAAATGGCAATCCTGTGAAGCATCTTCTTACCACTACTACATCGACAACAACGACCACTACATCGCCATTATCATCATCATCATCGCCGTCGCCGACAACATCAACGGTCCCGACAGCGGTGACGGAAATTTCGCCTACTACGACCAGTACAGAGAGCTTCATCCAGCCGTCTACGCCAGGAAAACGCCAGGAAGATGATGTGTTTGACTTAGATTCTGGATTGAACGACAAGGGAAAGGCTGCCGTAGCGACGCCTCAATCCTCGATGGAGATCACCACTGCTCGCAACGCGGGCATGCCGCCTGGCTGGGGCAAGATACAGTATAGTCCACCGCAAGGAATGGGCTCTAACGTACAGTATGTGCCCTCCAGCGGTAGCGGCGATTATTCCGGCGATGACAGTGATGACGATGATGTACAGAATGACGCGGAAGGCTCGGGAAATCATAAATAAAATACAACGTGCTGTACGGTAATCGAACGTGG
Organism: Anopheles gambiae; assembly: GCF_943734735.2. Classification (NCBI taxonomy): domain Eukaryota; kingdom Metazoa; phylum Arthropoda; class Insecta; order Diptera; family Culicidae; genus Anopheles; species Anopheles gambiae. The sequence goes on along the minus strand of NC_064601.1, from coordinate 66,952,466 downwards.
CGCGCAATTGTGTTGCAAAAGTTGCGAGCTTTGTTAATATAAAACTCCGATAAGTACGCCACAGCTCGCTTCCGACCAGCGCACCAGATGATGCAAGATGAAGGCAATTGTTCAGATGTGGTCGTTACGTTACGCAGTTCGTTGAGACGCATGCTTTGGCACAGACAAGTGATAAGAGCACCTTGTTATGGGTGAGAACAGGACGTGGAAAGGCGAAGTAAATTTTGGTAAACTGTTCTACATCACAGACACTAGGAGTGCCAACAGTGAATGTAAAGATTGATGAAAAATAACACTTATTACCAACTTCACATGAGTGTAACGTCTAACGTCACCTCGTTTCGTATCACAGCAAATGTAGCATTTTATGTTAGAAGTGAATTATAAAATTCGCGTGTTGCAAAAATCATGGTTAGAGTGTTTTATTGTAGTACTTATTCAATAAAATATAATAATATGGTGAATACTAACGACAAGAAAACAATTCTTTTTCTCAAGAAAGTAGTAGCAATATAATATACGAAAGTTAGAAGGATCTATGTTATTGAGGTATGGCTGAAATTGACGAATTTGTATTGCGTCTTAATGTTGCCTTTATGTCTTACCATTTAGTGCTGAACTATCTGTCCCTAATTGGTGTATTAATAGATAAAAAATAGCCGGTCCTGTGACAACCAGATTTGAATCTATGATGGGTCTATTGTAACCAGTGCCGTATGGACAGAGTACTAGCGACATGGCCCCCCGGAAGGATGGCCCCCGAGGCTGGCGAATCATTTCAAAGGGGCCTCAACTTGTATTACCGCCTAGGGCCCCCGATACCCTTAATCCGCCACTGATTGTAACATCGTGCACCTAACGACAATACTACCGCGATTGACTCTTTTAACTCTTACTTTGCTCCATATTTCATGCTTACTATTGAAGAATATGTAATTCATTATAAACTGAACGAGATACAGTGTTTTTTTTTAATGAAAAAAGAAAAACTTAGCTTAGAAACTTAACTTTAGTGTATTCATTTACATTGATGCAATAAAAAACATGAATGATTTGGTTGCATTAGAAAGCAAGTAAGTATGTCTCTTTTAATGAGCATAAAGTATGGTAAAAGCTTAATAGAAAATTAGATTTTAGTTGTGTTGCTAGCTTTTCACAACGAAAAATACTGAAAAGTAGAAATAATCAACCTTGAAAATGTTAACGCTTTCTAATTTGGGCAATTTGCCAATTGTTGTGCACCACCCAATTATTGCGCACTGCGTATAAATTATTGTTCATTCAAATATTTATAACCCATTGATGAAAGCCAGCATTTTTCCTTTAATATTGAGCATTTCTGCCGCATATTATACTAATATATATTTTAAAACGAGCACTTTTTAGATTTTTTAAGCATGAATGAAAATATGTTGGCTGATTTCGACCACAACGAATATATTTCTTCGCTAAACCGCTAAGAATTGTGCTTCACTAAATAAGGCTTAATTCGCTGTATGAACCACATAAACTGTATATTTTGATTTAAATCAAACAAACATAGTTAATTCTCACGATTCGGTAGTAAAATTGTGGACTTTTTGTAGAAAACACTTATTTTAATCCACTGTTTAATAATTGGAACAAAGAGAGTACTTCGTTTCTATTTATTGCACGGGCCAAAGCCTCCTTTTTCACCGTTCGCTAATTATTTGGCGGAATTCTGGCTTGAACCAAGGACAAACGTGTAATGTAACAGCGTTTGGTATTGCCCTAAACACTATTCGATAGAAATACATCCATTTCAGGGCTTTTTTTTGTCTATTTCAGTGTGTTGGAAAGAGTTCAATAATTTGCTATGAAGTGTGCAATAATAGAATTTTGAGTTTTTGTAAGTGTGCAACAATTGGAATTTTGAACAGATTAAAAAAAAACAGTATTTCTTCTCAATATTTATAATTTTTCTGCCTAAAATAAAATATACATACTATTTCTCAAACAATAATCGTGTGTAATAGACACACACAACAAAAATATTGTAATTTTATCTTTCTCCAACATATGAAATACGTTGGCTGTTCCCGAGCAACAATTGGCAAATTACCCTATTTATGGGAAATAAGAAATGCACGAAAAATCAACACATAAATTGCATTGAATTTGAAAACAAATGACAAATGTTACCACATTTCCGCGCGTTTCTGCATTGCCGTGAGTGAAGCGCCAGCCTTTACATTTTTATTAATTATTTCATGAGCACTTGCGTTAGAAAAGCTTGTAAAAGCTTTTCTGTATTTAGATTTCATAAGGTACATTCAAAGAATAAATCATTAAAGTTAAAAATTGAGATAACACGAGAAAACTCCTGAAATTACATATTCCAACAGAATGATTGGTGAATAATATACATACCTTTTAGATTGTGCAGAATGTCTACCATTTTAGTAGCGGGATCTTTTACAAGAAAGCAACTTCATTATGTACAGAACAACAGCCATCCTTTCCCGATGACGCATGGCCTATCCTTGTCTTGCTTCCTTACACTTTAGAGAAAGCCAATCCTAGAAAGTGTTCGCGTTATATACGCTTGACGTTAGCGTTCCTTGCCGTTCCTCTGGCCTTTAGCCGGGTTTTCAATTTCCCACGCCAACTGTAAAACATAAATGCGTATGTAACAGCCTTTCTCTGTTTCCTGCCTGTTACTGTACTGCTCATGCCTACTGCTTCCTTTTTGGCTGATGGTTGCCATGGCTCCACCTACTCTGGACGATACCAGAAAAGAGAAAGAAAGACAGAGAGTAGATATTCCTAGAGCGAGAGAATGGAACAGGAACCGGAACATGAAAGAGACAGCATACCAGCTGTATAAAAAAGTGTCGGAATTTATGCTGCAAAACAGATTTGCTCAACTTTTTCAAATGTAAAAAAAAGAAAAAAGCAACAACACTGTGGTGAAATATGAAAGAGGAGGATTTTTTCCTCTTTTGGACAATGGAACTCAAAATTAGCTCTACCAGTATAGCAGGGACATGTTGTACGCATGTGCATAAATGCCCGATTCCCTGTGGATGCTTCAGCACATAGCTGTTTTTCAGGAATGGGAGTACGGAAGGAGGCAAATTGTCTTGCAAGGAGATTCCTTTAAATCTTGAAGGAATTTTCATCTTTCTCCTTGGTGTTACGGGCCGCTCCCAAGCAGCTGCGTCTCGCAAGGACTATACTATAAGTGGCGCAGCAAGATATGGGCAACGTTTTACGATGTTCCCTTTGATTGCTTTTCTGGCATCATATTATCAGAGCGCGTTCGTTGGTTGGAAGGTATGCGATAGGGCACAAATCGCATAAGGGGGAAGCATTTTCTTTTGAAAATCCTCACCCACATGCACAAACAGTAACCAACATACACATACAGAGGGAACTGTATTGGTTCTTTATCTTAAAAGTGACATAACAGGAAGCAAGAGAATTGGGAAAAAGGTTTACGACCACAACTCCCTCTACATAACTCTTCGTTAGGTGCTTCGTTGATTTAAGACACTTTACGACCAACGATTGAAATTGTCTTTTTCAGTAGAAAATTAATTCCTCCATTGGGGTGGCACGGGGTCTACATTCATTCGAATAAACAATCGTATGACTGAGCTATATTTTTTTCAATAAAAGCATACCATTTCTTTAACTAACCTTTTAACTTTCGATCGCCATTTCTATGTATGTTATGCTAACCTTAATGGATGGATTCTAGTTTAACGGACAATATGAATGCCTTTATCTTTTTATGCAAATATTTTTATAATTGTCAACATAACATTAGAACATCTTTTGTCGTTATACGAATGATCGTAACGACCGATCGTTACCGCAAGGCCAGACGAGGTGAAATATACAGCGAAATGAACTATTTGACAGGTGAAATATCTGTCGGATAATGCATCACAGCAACCAGCTGGTGTGCAATGTAAACAAATAACGTGTACAAAATCGCAACTAAATCCATTAAAAAACTTCAATATCAAGTATTTCATCAATTTTCAGTCAATAGTTCATCATTTCTTCCCATTTGTAAATGTTCCGCTTAAGAAGATACTCTTTTAAAGTGATTTTCGTAAGCGGATGTTGTATCTCCCCCAACCCTTCAACTTTACCTGTCAAATAAATAAATAGATGAAGTGTGATGGTTTCAAATAAATCCTTCCCTATTTCCACGCTCACTATGATCGTACTGTATGCACGAGGCATGGTTTGTTCTCGGCATGTAGCCTCCTCGGGCTGCATGAATCGTGCGTGCGCCATACACGTCCTTTCACCAGGTAGTAAAACAGTGCAAACGGGCTCGGAACTTTCACGTGCCCGGGATCCAGCAGTTTCGCAGCGGTGAAGGTCTGCCGTGCTGTGTGGAGGTCTGATTTTATGATTGTCTTATTGCCATAGAAGGCAATACTGGCTGTGAATTGCTCGCTCGCCGGAATATCACTTAAGGAGCCCAGAAGAAAGAGTGCGTGTGTGGCGCTCTGGACAGAATCGTATGAGAATACACGTAGAACTAAAACTAGACCTGATACCAGTTTCTGCACAAGGCAAAAGATCAGCAACTTATTAAGGAGCACAGCTTCAGCTTTGATGCTTTACGCTTTTGCCAGTCGAACCACGGTGGAAGAAACAACTTTTCCGTCTTCTTAACGCAATGGAGCTTTCGTATCGAAATACACACTCAACATTTCAATTTGTTCACTTTCGGTGTTTTACTTTACTGTTGGTTGCATGGACACCGCCATCGGCTGCTATGACCCAAGGAGGAAATCACAATCATCTGGATGAGTGCGAGTACGCTCTGTCATCGAAATATCCTTGAGCTATATTTAAAATGTCATCCATATTCACGGACCCTATGCATGGAAGCGATTTTGAGGCAAAAAGGGGTTCTAAACAAACGAAAATGATAAACCTTCACTTTATATACAAATGAACGGAAACAAAGCAGAAAGTTCTTTTTAGGTTTGTAAAGAAACAAAAAAAATGTAGATAAAAAAACCTCGCCAGACTGTTACCGTTATGTGGCGTAAAATGTAAAATCGAGGTCAAATCATGGTCAGAAAAGGGGGTTGTTACAGTTTTTTTTCAAGTAGTGTTGTTCTTTGTCGTTACTGAAGGATAACATAAAATCGTTGCCTTTGGTGCTAAATACGCAACGCGCTTGTTCACCGAAAGGATTGGATCTTTCTTTTCGTGCAATATGCCAAGGATAAGAGTGCAAGGATAATTGAAGCCAAATTTGAAATTGGTGTAGAAATGGGTGTAGAAATTTGTTAGAAAAACAGAGCAAGGTCGTGCCGGCTTGCCGTTGATTTCGACCTCTTTTTCGAAACGATATAGCTCCGAAGCGCTGCCTGTCACACGTGTTTGTACGGTAGTGATTGCCTTCAGGGACTCGGCTGCTTACAGCGGTGGCGTGCCTTTTCGGGTGGGCTACCTTCAACCGTACAGTTGCTCCGCTTTAATCATTTAACTGGTTCGCAGCGACCCAATGGACTGACAGTGTTGTGGACCATTTCGCCCGTCCGATCCCACAGGGCATTCGTAGGGCAAGGGTTAAAAGCGTATACATGGATATAAATATAGGATGCACTTTTATAATGGTGCTGTAAACCAATAAACAAGCATCGTAAAAAGGTCGTCCGTAGGAAATTTTTCGACAATCACATTCAGCTAGAATCCTTCCGGCTGGCCTTTTTTCAGCCCGAACCGAGGTCGAGTTCCGCGCCCCAACCGACAGGCAGGTTGGTTTATTGGGAGCGTGTGGTACCAGCACCGTTCAAATCCACTGGGAACAGCGACGAAGGCCAGGACAACTAGACGCTGCCACGCCGGACCGGGCATGACCATGGGGATTTGAATACGGTGGCATCAAACATCACGCCCGCTTCGGAAGGTTTTATGACGTTCATCAATGTTTCAAAACTCAATCTTGCAAAACCTCCGCTACTAAAAAAAAGAGAAAAAAGTGGCGCGAGCCTTTCCGAGCGTCTTTTTGATGGCGTTACGTTTGATGCCGATGGAGACAGTACGGACCAAACCGACGCGCCCACTTCCTCCGGGGCCCGCAAAGTGACGGGCCCGTTGCTGCGAATGAAACGTGACGGAACTATGCGATGGTTGGATTACATCGGTATTGCGGTCGTTGCGGAGCATTGTGTGAAGGTTTTCGTGCGTACGGTGGCTCGTGCCATAGAGTGACAGAGATATTTTATTTTATGAACAATTACAACGCCAATCTGATTCTGGACGGACTTTCGGAAGCTCACCATAATCCCTCAATTATTCAAATAGGTAGAAAATAACATTATGTGTCGGGGCTTTTGATTCAGTGATATGCTGAGACTTATGAATGGAAGGTTATGGCTTAATGTGACTACCTGTTGAGGGATATAAATCGAATGGATTTAATTGTCAGTGCTGTTAATGGCTGTGTGTTGTGCCGTACTCTATTGTACAGGGTTATATTGGATTGATGGACTAAAGGAACCCTAATAGGTAATATAGCGGTAGCTTTGGAGCAAATTGGCGAAAGGAATCCAAATTGAGACATGAAACTTTTCGCTTGTTTTACAAAATTGGTTGTTTGGTAGCACACTTCTTGAGGTGTGGTAAATTGCGATTCTGATAGTTTCGTTGTCTATTCGCATTGTATAAATTAAAACATTCCTTATCCCCAGGCCCAAATGGTATTCCATCTTCAGTGTGGAAAAATTGTAGAATTTCGCGCATGTTGGAGATACGTGGTATTTTGCGACCGTTTTCGGTTCCCATTCGGCAGTATCTCAGGGACCGCCTGTATATTACTCAGCATCAACATGGTTTCATGCCAAAACGTTCGATCCCGTACACCCTGATGCATTTCGTCTCCCGTCTGTTTAAGAATATTATGTATATCAAGCCGGTAGATTCATGTAAATTATCGAGACGATCTTTGCAACTCAAAATAGAAGCAGATTTTTCAAACACTTTCCACACGAACCCTTCTGGGGTGCTTCAAGGTAGCGTGTAAAGTCCACTCCTCTGTGTTGTGTTATTTTTTCTAACGACTGTATTACTATTCTTCCATCAAACTGTTGATATTATTTCCTATCTCCACTCTTAATGATGCTACCACTCTTCAAAATCATCTTAATAAGTTGTCATCCTGGTGTACGTTGGTCGGATTAGGATTTCAACCGTCTACACGTTCAGTTATATTCCTGTTCACCGAGTCCATGTAGAGAAAAGTGAATGAACAAACTACTATTAGAAAGGCTAGGCAAACTTTCGGAATTGTGATTCGTTTATCTCGGGATTTTGATGATCCGGGGTGTTTAAGGACTCTGTAGTGTTGTTGGGTTAGATCGATTATAGAGTACGCTTGCATTATGTGCCCCTGCAAGTAGCTCAACATGGAGAAAATAGAAACAACACGATTCACTCATATAGCACTCAATAAGGCATTTCTTCTTCTTCTTTGGTACAACAACAACCGTTCTCGGTCAAAGCCTGCCTTGTTCCACAAATGAGCTAGGTTTTCAGTGACTTTTTGATTTTCCCCCATAGCAGGCTAGTCAGTCTTACGTATGGCAGCACGGTCCATTCGGGGCTTGAACCCATGACGGTTAGACCGGCATTTAGGCATTTTTAGGGAATAAGGCATTTATAGCGTCAAATTCACCACTTCCAGATTATAACACACGCTGTCAGTTAATGCAATTGGAAATCGCGGTTTTTTTAATGCTGGAATTGCGTTTTTTTAATGCAATGTTCATTGCTCATATTCTTTGCAATATGATTGATTTTTCTTATTTGCTGAAATAGTTTTAATTGTTATGTTCCGTCACGTCAATTACGTGGTCTTTCTTACTTGTATGTTCCGATTCGCCGTACCTTTAGCGAAACTTGAACTAGTAATGTTTGGAAATTATTTTTAATTCTTATTTCACCGTTAGTTGCGCTAACCGCTTACAGATGGCGCATGTAAAGAGCTTTTTTATGCATCTTTTGTTCATTGCTTTGAGGTGTTTTAAAAAATAATGCAACTACCTGTATTATGTTTATTCAAATGTACTTCATTTGTAACAAAACAACGTTTTAATGTTTCAGTTATATTTCAATTTCAATATAATTCAGCAATACGACCATACCGTCCCTCAATAATAGAAAAAATATATACTTAATAGCACAACACAGAGTATTGAACTAGTTCCTAAATTTAAAAAAAAATAATGTTACAGTAATATTTCATAAATTTTATCAGTTTTTTAAATGATGATACATTTTATACCCATTTTAAACTCAATTGTAACTCAATTTTTCACCCGGAAACGAACGGAACGAAAAAAATACATAAAATACCCAAAAAAGAAGAATTATGTTATAATGTAATGTACTATAATTTGGCAACGCCTATAAATGGAAAAGTAACAATAATAAAGAAAAAATTGGGAATTGTTTGTGTTTTTTACCACAACTATGTATTACCTGCCCGTCATGGGTTCAAGCCCCGAATAGACCGTGTCTCCATACGTAGGACTGACTATCCTGCTATGGTAACAATAAGTCAAAGAAAGTCAAGCTCACTTCACTAGTGGGTACAGACTGGCCTTGACCGACAACGGTTGTTGTGCCAAAGAAGAAGAAGAAGAATGTATTACGTGCCATATCCAAGAATATTTATTTGGATTAAACAGTAGCTTTTACATCATGTTTAACTAGAAGAGTGTCAAATAAAAACTACAAGAAGAAGAATAGTGAGATTGGACTACAAATTCTCGCTTCAATAGTTTTTAGTTAATTTCCTATCATGATGTGCAACAAGGGGGAGTATTCTTTACACGACAGTTGTTACTATTCTTACTTAAAGGGAGAAAATTCAAAACATGATATTGTTTTGTTTTCATTAGTATATTAAAAAATTAAGTTGATTTGTAAAGCATTAGATTATAAACAATCAAATCTTTTCGTGGTATACCCTTTTATCAATTTTTTATATTTAAAAACTCTATTTTTACACTAAAACCCGAATTTACAATGTTTTATATTTTGTACGATAGAATTCATTCGCACCTACGCTTTGAATTTTTACTGAGATGAGGTAATTTTTACTCCACGAGGAAACATGATCTAGCTACAAATAAAAGTCCAACGGAAAGAAATTTCATATTACTTAATACCACCTTCAAACAATTTCACTTTCATTTACGCATTGAATTCTCAGCTGAATCATACAAGCGCATAGCTATTCCCCAGTTTGCCGTTCCATTGCGAAACCTTTCCGCTAGATTTCTCAACGACAGTGAAACAAGAGGAAACCAACCACCCGCTCATGATCGGAAAGCGCGGAAGGGTTCGAAAAGATATAGCGGCCACAAACATAAACTGACGGGGGAAAGGCTATCTTTGAAAGTGTGCCAACATCAATGGCCACGGCCAAGCATATACTTTTCAAGCGCTCCGGACAACGGTGCGGGCGTCCCAACGGTGAGACCACTAGGCTCCAGCTAAGCTCAGAGCATTGGTCACATTGGGGCCCGTTTAGTTCAAGCCTAAAAAAAAAAAAGACACATAACACAAAACCTACGACCCACTGGTGAACGGCTACGAGTCAAAGGGGATGGAAAACGAAGCAAAACCTTAGAAAACCCAACACCACTGCTCGCATACAGCATGGAATTGCATAAGCGCCACGGCACTCGGCTCAGCTGGGCTCTTTGGTATAATAACTGGTTCCGAAACTAAAAATGGAAAATAGAGTTAGACCGTTTTCTCCATCACTGTCTTTCCTTCCACCAATGCAGAACAAACGACGAACGGACGCACGGTCCAGGGACTTGCTCACTAAATGTTATTTTTGGACACACGGCGTGCGACGGTTGGCGGCGGCTGGTAGGGACCGCGGTACATGGCCATGGTGCGACAGAGATTGAAAAGCACAGAGGAATGGCTGTGTTAGTTAGAGGCTGTTTCATTGATGCAGGGCCCGACTCGTGCCTTCCAATGTGTTGTGTGTTGGTGTTGGTTAGATAGTTACCACCTCAGTGGTAGTGCCTATTTTTTGGGGGGTGAGAAATATAATAGTGCCTCATAGGAGGCTAGGCCTCCCGTACCCACTAAAGCTCAAGAGAAAGGCGGAAGGGTTAGGAAGGGAGGGGTGATGGTGGCCGACGACTGTGGCGAAGGAGTATGGCGGATAAAAGGAAAGATAAAGGTTGAGGCATATACGAATAAATTGGTAAGCTGGAGGGAACCTTCAATGAAACGAAATCGAAAGTAGAAGCCTTCGCCATGGTCAATGGAGGAGAATTTGTGATCGGCCATGTTGGCGGTGTACGGTGGATGTTAAATGTTTCTTACGCTTTACTCTTTCGGGGACTTTATAAAAGCATAATGAATTTTGCCACTTTTGAATACATTAATTACCGCTGATAAAGGTAAATTATACAAATACAATTATTTTGTCAAATTTGCATCAGCGTTATACAAAAAACCCCATTAAAAAAAAAAACATTGAACAACACTTGCATTTTCTACCGAAACTTTTGTAGTTCTTTAAGAACTTGTTTTGTTGCTAACAGCAAAACAATGCATGAAGCTGTGTAGCTAAGTAACCGTGCTTCAAGCTCCCCGCTCAGCACAGCAATCGAAAGATTCGACCAAACTCTCACACCACAACAAAAAGCATGCACGTGTAGTAATGTTGAGCTAACCCAGCTACCCCTCCACTGCTGTAGCGAGTTAGTAACTTTTCCGTTTTCCTCTTTATACTTTTCTGCATAGGCGTTTGAAATACCAGGCGCTCAGCAGCTGGTGGAGCTTGGGGCTAGTAAACGTACACAAAGCGGCCGCAAAGACTCGCGCGTTTTTCTCACCCATGTGCCCATGCATATAGGCTGCTTGATTTCCCGTCTTGCTTTCGCTACTTTATGGGACTTTCTTTGATTCCACACACATGCAAACGGATGTTGGTGTGCTGGAGCGACCTACGGCGTTTGCGATACAGTGATCGGTTCTTTTGCTGCTTCGCTTTTCTACTCCTAGTCCATTAGCAGTAGCGAGGGTGGCTTAACTCATGGGGGATTGCTATGTATCATAGTGAAGCTGCATAGCAACGATCGTTGCAGCATCGTACCGCCATTGCAGGGATGGAGAAGAGCGCATGGGCCCATGCTTGACGTTGACCCATATTTCCTGTATTTTTCTGCCGCTGTCTTGTCCCCATCTACCCACGAGCATGGGACTGTTTGTGGTTTGTGTGTATGAGTGTTGAAAGGTAAGAGGTCGCCGTGAAGTTGGTTGTTGATATTTACTCTCACCTAAGGCTAATTCAATTCCTCCCGAGTAAATGTTTTGGCTTGAATGTCATTTCATTTGGACCATTTGGAATTTAGAATTTGGGTACCACAATTGAGTAGCCATGAAACTATTTTTTTCTGAATTGGAATAATTAATCACGTAGTAGTGCGAAACAAACAGCATAATTTATGCACAGTTAAATAAGCTGTATATTACCTTTTTTTAAGTACCACTAATTGAATTTATTTCGTGTAATTGTTGATTTATACGTCAGGTAGGTCGATAGTTTTGCTTTGTTAAAAACAGTGGCTGCGTTTGCTTTATATGCTTTAGAGTTTTGTTAGTGATTTTTTTGAGGTGGAGGATGTTTGTTCTTCGAATTTGAATAATGCCAGAAGCATCCGCGTCTGCAAAAGATTGGACCATGATCAAGATTCCAATCACATGGTACATATATATTAGTTTATTAAGCCTCTCAACAGCATTCAAACATTCGGCCCACAGGCCACATGCGGCCCGCGAAGGCTTTCAAAGCGGCCCGTCAAGAATTTTGGCAGTTATTTGAATGAAACAGAATTAGGTTGTAGATTATTTTTTTAAATCTTTGAAAACTGAATACTGGAATACCTAAGATGGACTTGAGTGCTAATTTTTATCCGCTTAGGAAGAAGGTGTTCATATTCAGTCTTAGTGGTTCGATTAACGAAGAGTAGAGCAAGTTACCGATAGGGACATCTTTGGTTAGATAACTGCAAAGATGGCTGACTTTCTGGCTTTCTGGACATTTCGTAAATCATGTATAAAAAAATATCACTTTCTAACCTTCGTTGATGAAGGTACTCTTAAGCTATGCTTCTTCAAAACTCAGGCTCATATTTTTAAAAGTCTTGAAATATCAAATACTTAAAAAAATGTGTAAATTTTACGAAATCGACTGAAGATCGGACAGTCTCTCAAACAAAATGGCTTCGTAGCTTGCCAATATTGCCGATGTAGTACTATAGTTATGAGCTAATGTTATTAATCATTCCCGTTGTCAAAAAGCTGCATTTGTACTTCGTGTGCCTATTAAATGACCTAAGTTTATAACACAAGTTCCAAGCATATATATGTAGAATGGCTATGCTTGGTTTTCTATGAGTTTTTTAGATACTGGTCTGATTTTTCTCACTCGCATAGCCGAATAGTATCGCCAAATAGTATACGAGGATTTAAGAACTGTTCAGGAAGCCTCAACATTTGCAGTTGTGCAGAATTATTAAATTTCTGAGCTAGGATGATGGCCACTGAATGAGTAAATATCATGAATTGATTTGCTAAGTATGATTTTATTTCCATGTTCTCTCAATTCTACACAACCAAAGATGTATAGTCAAAGAGTTTGACATGCATGAATTTGTTTGAAGTTACGAACAAATTGGAGGTTACGAAAAAATGTTGATTTTATTTGAGGTCCAATGATACATCTTTAAATGAAAAAGAAACCAACTATTGACCAAAAACTAAAAATAATTAATATTCGTTGAAAACAATATGTTGAAAGAGACATGCCCATGCCCTTTGAGTCATTAGTTGTATTTTTTTTACAATCAAAAGGAATCTGCATAACCCCTACATCCTTTATGACTTTTTGACTTTTTTTTAAATTTTGTTTGAATAATATTTTGAAAACTGGATACTGGAATATATACGTTGCGTTTAACCTGCGACCCGCGGGAAAATTTTTAACTGTGAACCGATCCACCATCCTAAATGAGTTTGACATCTCTGCTCTAAGGAATAACTATGTTGATATTGTTACGTAATAGCCTTAGGAAAAAGATTCATAAAAGTTATCTCCATTTCTTCTTATGGTTTTTTTTGTCATTTTATGAAATAATTGTTTTTTTACAAACTTTAAGTAGTAATATTTGTATCACTTTAACTATTTTATTTGTATCACTTATGGCTGACCTGAATCCTTATGACCTTGCTAGGATCCGTTCGTTAGTGTATATTAGAATCTCCTTTTCTTTGATGGGGATTTGGCATGGCGAACTGGCATGGTCAGGTGACTAATCAAAGCTCGGCGTGAGGGTTCATCCTTCCATCTACGCAATACACAAAATGAATCCTCGCAATCGCTGCATCCTCGGGTAGGAATTTATTCCGATAAACTTATTGAGTCGCGTTGAGAATCGATTCGTATCCATCATATCACTATTATCCTCCATACATGTACCAGCCAATGTATTCTACCGGTCTTTATGACATTCGTGGTTCATCCTTAAGCAATCGTTTCACGTGCCATGCTTAAGTATATCAACAAAGATGGCACAGAGAATGTGGGGTTAAAAACGTTCAGATATGTCCGTTTTTATATTTTCTTGAAATGAATCATTCAAATTGGTACAAATTAGCTCAAGTACCTAATGAATTGATCATGCTTTCTACTAGGCTATAATGCTTTCTACTATCAAATTCTACTAGGCAAAAGTTTAGATAAGCAACATAAAATGTCACCCTTATGCGATAAGAAATGGTAGAAAATATATAGAAAATATGAAAAATAGCTCACATATGTTATCGGGAGCTGTGTATGTAACTTCTTTCTTAAATGTAAAATTAAATGCTAAATTGAACATTATAATTACAGTTAAAGATAGTTGATCTTACCAAATTGAAAAAAAAACCTGTGTTGCTATTTGGTGGCTATTTGCTAGTGTTGCTGTTGATGCTGCTTTATGTTAGGGAATCTTGTACGGTACTGTTCTTGCTGTCTTGCTTTCCTCGTAGCCTGTCTTTAATTTGGAACTGAGATAATTGTGGTGGATTTGAATCCATGATTAGCATTGTGCTATTTGCTCATCAAATATAGGGTAAAACTCCTTTTTTTTGCTTATTTGGTTCAAAATCCATAGTCAAGGACTGCCATAGGTAATGCATTGTTAGGCAACACTTCGCTTTTGAATGGACACATTGGACTCATAAGTGTCATATGCTTTACCGTGTGCTATCATCAATAACGTATCAATAACCATAACGAAAAGAACTATTTTTTCATAAAAAAGGTATGCATTTTCAATTTCATTTTCAAATACAATAAAATACTGACCCATATTTGTAGCCACGCTTTTCTTTGTTGCTATGAGTAATGAGAGTACAATCTTTCCGGAGACATTCGCGTAACTCGGATTATCGCGTAAGTCGAATATCACGTTTTACAGCCAAAATATTTTTGATTGATAATTGTTTTTGATTGAATTTTGTTCATTGATGTAATTTATTACTTATTTGATGCAATTTTTGTACATAATTCGGTTATTTATGACTTTATGATTTTTTTTAGTGATTTTAAACTTTTGAAAAAAAATGCAAATTATTCTTCATTTGATTTGATAGAGAAAATTGTACTGATTTGACATCTGAACTGTAAAAAATAAAAATTCGCGTAATTCGAATGTCGCGTAACTCGGAGAAAGACGGTACAGAAAGTCATATAAAAATAATTCGTACCTAGTACTAAAGTTTTTGTTATTTATCAGTTTTAAAAGAGTGTAAATTGAAACAAACTGTTATCCGTGTACAAAACAAAAAAAGAGATCCGTGTTAAGAGCAATTTTTTTTCAAAAGATATCAAATACATCACAGTTCTGGGGAGAATTCAACCATTGGTAGTATTTAATTAGACACGCTACCTTAATTAGTTGGTTCTGGACCTTTAAAAGCATTTATTTATTCCGTTCATCATTAATGAAATACTCCCTAACACGCGTCACATATTGTTGATGTATTCATTTTGTTGATTGGTGGAAAAATGCGGCCATCGTGCGTGCTAGTATCTATCATTAATTTCGTGGGTGAGACAGTTGCAATAGTTGTGAAACGGTACACAGCCAGCGAATGTGTGCATTCTCCGCTTCTTCTTGGAAGAAATCGTAAACCCCGAACGATAAATTATGTTTTACTTACAGTTTAACTACTTTGTCGATAGGAATAGTGGGATAAAGTTGGCTTGGCTTTTCGTTTCTTCTTCTTTAGGGAACGAGTGGAAAACAGATCCTGGGACTTCCCCTTTTTAAACCAGCAATGCGTACATCCAGTGTTTCTTGCGTTCAGGGCGTCTTCCAGTAAAGCTTCCAGAGAGAGGGACAGAGAAAAAGAGAGCTGGACAAAGTTCCCGCATAAAAATTTTAATGGAATCACCAGCGAGCGACACGCGTATGGACATAAATAATGCTGGGCCCGCTGCTTCTTATGCCAGACATGAGATAAAAATACTACCTTGTCCTTTCGCTCGCTAGTGCACCCCTCGTCTCGTCTCATACAATCGACATTAGCTGTGGTAGGATTCTGCGATTGTGATAAGGGTCAGTAGAGAGGGTGAGCTGAAACAAGGGATGCAGAGTGTTGCGCAACACTGTGCGTAGCAATCGCGGTAAGGGATCGGGAAGTGAAGAAAAGGCGACACCGAAAACAAGGCACTGGGAAATGGGGGAAAAAGTTGATCCCTAAAGATGGCCGTAATGCACCATTTCGGCTACACTGCTAAGGGAGGGACACGAACGAAAGTTTCACATTTCCCTAGCATTCTATCCCTGTGTGCATGTATAGCATTACGGTTCAGTGTGCCTGCCGTAAGCCGTATGTATGGTTCGATGGACGCCATTTTTCGTTACAATTATCTAACTGTTCTTTTAATGGCCTTCGTCGTTCGTTGTCTGATAGCCTAGAAAAGGCTTTCCTTCTTTTTTTGTAGTGATTATATATATACAGAAGGTTGTCCTTGGCTGAGAACATCTGCAACTTGTCAACGGCGTTCTTAAAAAAGGAACTCACAAGAACGCATTTGAAATAAGAATATATCGTCCTTTTTTTCTCCCGATGCCTTTGTAGCATTGCTGGGTTGATAGATTTACGAGTTTTTTTGTGTGAGTCTTGTGTAACTTTTTTTCACTGAGCACAATTTTATGCGTTCTGGTCGCCGAAACTATTTCTTCTCTAGTGGATACTGCTTGGTCATACTCACGATAACACTTGTCGTATGGTTGGGAAATGATGATTATTTGTATAAACAGCATATTTAAGGTGGATTAATATAACATGCTCATATTAAAATATATCTTGCACGACCCAGCAACACACCGTTATGGGTTCAAGCCTATCATGTATCCCATACGTACACAACGTATTAGATCATTATGGCTATGACTACACTAATCAGCCACGGATAGTACAACAGCATAGACAGGCATACACTGATAATGGTTGTATAATGAAATATTAATAAGAATATGATTTTTCTTGTACGTAGCTATCTTGCGTTTTGTTATAAAAATAGTTTTAATATCTATAAATAATATAATATAAATGGTGATTATTTCGATGGCTGACGAAATAATTTTTCAGACTGTAATTCTAGATGTAATCCAAATTGTAGAATATTGGACGATTTTTTTTTCAAGTTAATGGATAAGTTCTCAGCCTCAAAAGTACATAAATTAATTACATAGTCTATGATATTGATAGCATTGCATTAAACATAAAAAAAGTCATTCGCTTTTTTAATTGCAAATTGTATGCTGAATTTCTTTACCCAAAAAGAATCATTACAGACTTTTTCATCCGGTCTTGTAATATTTTTTGTATAATTTTATTGAACTCATTTTCATGATTGTGATTATCATGCTATTCTTAAAGCATTATAATATTAAAGAATTACAGTTTTCTAGCTAATTTCAAAGCTAAATGTACAAAGCGATTTATTGCATGTAGTCCAATAAAATTACTTTTGACCAATCTGGGATATATAATCAACTTTAATCATTTACTATTTTAAATGTATACACTTTTGGTTCTGTAGCGTTTTGGTACATTTCCTCACTACGTACCTCACCTGTCTAGACTCATTTGACATAGCCGGTTAAAGTTATTAGAAAATTAACAAAACAAATTGTTGATGGCTATTCATTCTTTAATTTAATTTTTGATTGTTATCTAGCACTTCAACTCGTGTCGAGTCACTTAATGTTGATGTATTCTAACGCAAAGAAAATAAGTTTACAGATTTTACAGATTTTATTATTGTAAATATAAAATATTGTTTATAGGCAATTACTTACATCAATATTCATTAAATATCCTTACATATCAACTTAAATATTAAAGGAAATTAAATTAAATTAAATAACTCGCAATATGAAGGATCAAAATCATGAGTTTAAAAAAGCTAATATTTTTAGAATAAAACTGGACCATCAATACTTTTTTTTCTGATTGTCTTTTATGAAGGGATAACTTTGTTAGAATTATTCAAGACTTCATTAAAACATTTGATGACATGTATTCGGAATAAAATAATCTAAAAGGTACAAGCTGGTTGTAGAAGTAGACTTTTTGATTTTCGTTTTTTGTACACTAAATTCATAATCATCCAGTGCATGTTATAATTTAAAAGTTATGGTCATACTGATACTGTTTTGTAATGAAACACAATAATCTTGATGTCATTTCACTGCTTAAAATATACTTTTTAGACTTTTATTTTACTTTTTTCAATGACTAATCATTAACTTGGTGCTCTGAAAGCTTTCCATTCTTAATTGATGGATCTTATCGTAGGAAAATAGTATGTTTATACTAAAATAAACATATAGTAATTCGTTTCTATATTTGATTCTAAATATAGTTAATTGTAAACAAAATCTAAGACATACCTTGAATTGATGGTGGTTTATACTGCGGAATCAAAATATTCCCGGAGGAAGTGCAGTACCTCATATGCAATTACTATAATGTCAACAAATTATCACTAAATATACAATCTTTAGGTTCACTCTTTAAACATTAAATAGGTTTACATCGCTTGCAGTCCTAGCTCCACACATTTACTTTCATACTCTACTGAGTTGGAAGAATGGAAGCAAAATTCAACACGAGTTGCCAAATTGAGAATATTCTTAGTATGGAGTAAAATTTTCATCAAAATTCCTTATCATAAAATAATCCATCTCAGGGTAGCACCCACAAGAAACCTTCACCTAGCGGCATTCGGCTCAATTTTACTTGCGAACATACCCAGCAAGCTCGTACTTATTTTACGACTTCTTTGAGCCGTATTCGACGAATGGTAAACTTCCGGTCGTTTCCTGATTTGATATTTTTTCTCTCTGCACTGTTTCTTTCTGCCCCGCATTTCAGCTCATTTCACAGGATAGCGAAAAAGAACCGACATAAATAAGTGGTAGGACTGCACATAAAAAAAATACATCTGAAAATCCTTCTTTACGCTCCATATCACGAACCCAAAGCTGCGTTTGGGTGGTATTTCGTAATTTTCCCGCACCGTTTTTATTTTCTTTCCGTTTCCTGCTTTCAGTTTCCATCGTAGTTGAGTTTTTTTTTACGAGAAGGGTCATAAAATTTCTTTGCTTTCTCAGTTGCTCGCTTTTCAAGGAAACTTTATCCCTCGGGCAAATAAGAAGAGGGGGTCTCCTCTTAGCGCGTTGTGCTCGATGTGTGTGTGTATGGTGAGGGAGTGTTCTGATTAGTACTCCGGCCGAGAGGGTACGGTTAGGATGGCGAATGGTTTTGGGTTTTATTTTTACGATGCCTCATCCAACGACGACCCTCCAAGTTCACCAGCTCGAATCTTGAATCTCCAAGCTTCTGGTGCCATGAAAATGCCATCCTCTGGCGAATCTTGGGTATGACGCCACCGTGCAACCTTTGTAGTAGCACGGTAGAATCCCCCCGCGTATTTTCCATTTCCAAGTTCTCGAGCATTTTACGATGCGTAGTGGAGCGTATGAAAATAAAATTTCTTTTACGACCGTACGCTACCGCCCCTGATGCCGCCATTTTCATTTTCCTTTCTTAGTACCATGGGATGTGCTGGCTGCCAGATTTCTGCTCTCCTTCCACCTAGCTTAATACCCAACCGTGTTTGTTCATTTTCTTCCCTTTGTAGCCAGCATAGTACAGCATAGAGAGCCATAAAGTATACTAAGATGGTTTAGCAAGGATATTTTTCTTGCAAGATATTTTGCTCCACTGTTCACTGTAGAAGGTGTTGTATCACAGCAAAAACGTATGTACTGTGTAACATTATAAAATAACTGTAGTATTTATCATTGTTTTGATTTTTTTGAATTTTTTGAATGAACTTTAGATAACTTCTTCTTCTATATAGTAGGGGAAGGTAGGTAAAGACGGACACTGCAGGTAAGATGGACACTTCTCATAAATGCATAAAAATGGTAATTTTCTAAAAAATCAACAATGCAGAAACCTAACTTAAAGTTAAACAACACATTTAAAAACATTTTTGGCATAATATATGCAAATTCTTTTAAATCCACGATAAAAAATAAATTTTCAATCGTGTGCACCTTTGTGGATCTAATTTGCGGATCTTAAGCTCTACAATTTGTATTGTTTATATTTCCGGAAATTTTATTTCATGAATGAGAATGAAAGCAATACAAAATATTGTTTTCTGGTGGTTCATGAATGAGAATGAAAGCAATACAAAATATTGTGTTCTGGTGGTATAAACATCCTGACACCAAAGCGGGAAAGACGGACACTTTGTTGTAGGGAAAGATGGACACCGAATTTATTGATTTATTTGACTTCTTTATCAATTGATGATGAATAGATTTCTTGAATAGATTGAATAGATGGGAAATTCTATCGGATTACAAATATGAAATGTTGAATTTTGACATGGTGGAAAATGAATTAAACTATTAACAAGTCTCTCAAAAAATACTGGGGTCGTGGACGTTTCGCGGAGTAATTTCCTTAAAGGAAGTTCTAGACTGTTGTTCTGTAAGCTGGAGCAACGTCAACTGTTAGTGCGCGATGTTTCAATAATGCTTTAGATGCTGCATTCTACGATATATTTCAAGCCCCGCTTACAAATTCTAAATTCATGGCTGAATGAACCGTCGTTGCAATTGGCCTTGAATTGGTTTATAAACGTACCAGGACATGAAAAGCGATAGAATTTGTAAACATACTGTAAAACTCTTCACTTTCTAACCTTTTCTACAGCTGTCCATCTTACCCTTCATAGAGTCCATCTTTCCCATATCAGGTGTCCGTCTTACCCGAACATTTCAAAACCGCACGAAAAAAATCATGGTTTTCATTCATGAAAAAATGCAAAAATCGATGAAAACTGAAAAGTTTCTACACATTTTTTGATAAAACATGAGTGTAAGATACTATATGCGCATTTTCATGATCGTTGCACTTATATATCCCTAGATTTTTACCATTTCCCTTAACGTGTCCGTCTTTACCTACCTTCCTCTATAAACGTCCAATACGCGGATAATGCGTACCTCGGATTTTCGCTTAAATTAAAAATCACGATTTCGGCATTCGGCGAAAATGACTATATTAGTTATTTCTGATTACTTACTTCGATTAAATTACCTTCATGAACTGTATTACTTATTGAATAGAATGGATTTGGATATATTTGTCTTTTTAATTATTTAAATTCTAGCAAAAAAGCAATTTATTCTGAAATTCACAATTGTTGGAGAAAATTGTACCATTTTGACGTGTTAACTGTCAACATTTAAAAACTCGCGTAACTATAATTAGCGCAACTCGAATTCGCGTAATTCGAGTATTGCGTGGCTCAGAGATACTGTGTGAAGAAGAAAAAAAGAATAATAATATTCAAATATTGAATTGGAGTAGGGTAATTTGGATAATGAAATGAAAGAAGTTAAAACCAAACAAGAAAACTGTACATTTATGATTTCAAACTGTTGTTTCGGTTTAGAAGGTATTTTTCATTGAGATTTCACTTTCTATTGATACTATTGAAGAACACCATGTAGGATTTTTGTTTCTACCGTATCATGTTGAACGTAGGATTGTTCCTAGTTGGTAGCGGTCGTTAATCATGAATTATTTCATGATTATGTAGGTAAATTAAGGATCCTGAATTAAGGAACAAAAAAATCCTTATAATTCATCAATTCTCGTTCATGAGATGGATTTGCAAAATTTAAACGGAAAAGGAAAACAAAAGAAATTTTGAATTTAAAAAAAAATGGCTGGCCTTACTACGTCACGAGTTTGCAAGGGTAAGATATTAAGATAGGATAAGGTAAGATAACATAAGAAAAAAACATACTTTTTTGCTAAAAGTATGTTCAATCATAAGTACCCATAATAAAAATATCGGTGTCAAAATAAAAATCTATAACCCACTGCCTAAATTTTCGCTCGAGACGCTGAGTTGTGCTGCCATCTAGTTCTTCGAACGAATGTACTCATTCCTATAGCAAACCAGCAACAAAACATTTAGACTTGAATAATATTAAGCATTAAATATTTTATATAGTTTGCTATGCCAAATAAATGCCAATATACATATGTTGGATTTTCTCCTGCACAAATCAATGAGCAATAAACCAACATGCCACTAAAGCCTGCGTACATGAACAAGTTGTGGCAACATTTGTAAAATCGCAATACTTTCATATTATTTTATTTATTTAAAAACCTGTGCCCGTATTTGCACATGAGAATTACGAAAAATTAAATTGGGACTATTTTGTATCCGTTTCGGTTTGCATGCGTCCAAAAATGTTCCTGCAACAAATTTACATGCATCAAATCGATTTGTTTCTCCTGCAGTAAACGTGTTCCCGCAACGCGTTCGTCCATACGATTTGGCAACAAAGGCCCAAAGAACTTAGCCAAACAGAACATGTCGTGTGTAACGGTTTTAAACAAAGAAAACACACCAAAAACATCGCTATATCAAACTATAAAACCACCGGGTCCACCTCATATGCGAGATAGAACAAGCGGTGCCGCGGTATACTGCGAAATTGAGACTTTTACTAATCCTTGAAAGTATAAGCTTAAATCAAAGCTAATGTGCTGGAACCGGAGATAGCCGCCGAAACTTACCGAACCGTACACTATGCCCACCAGCCAATGAATGTACCATTACTAATACAATCGGTAGATGTATTAGTGCAAGTTTCTCTCCAAACCACAGGTATGCTGCGTAGCGGAGAAACTAGATCCGCAAGAAGTCTTGGAGAACTTGGGGCACGCTTAGTAACGGCATGCTTAGTAGAAGGCCATTTACGATAGAAGCTTTCCCTTTTTTTGTCCTATGCCCTTCGACGCTTTCGATTTTATGTTTCTCTTTCATGCAGGACAGTGCCATAGTTTTGATGGACCTGTGTATATGTATGAGGCATTTTGCTATAAGACGTGAAGGAAATGAGTAGGAACGAAATACATCAAGCAATCTGCTATGTTTATGTTTATACTTAAATTTTCGATTTATGTTTGAAAAAGTATTTTATTTTTGGTAAACATAAATAGTGTACTCAATAATATTGTATTGTTCTTAGGTAGATTCATATTCCACGTTAAAAGTCTATATGAGAAAGAAACAAGTGTTGGAATTGATACATTAGACAAACGATTTAATATTTTCAATCATACAATATCATAAAAACGTAAAATAACTCTATATATTGGATGAACCCTCCCTTGAATTATTGCTTGAAGCGTTTAGCGATTTTTATGTTTTTATCGGTGATGAGTGTATAAGTGGTCAAAACATAATATCAAGTTTGTTCCACAGCAAAGTCACAAATATTGTTCCCAAAAACCGATCCAAATACATTGTCTATGTACAGGGTGGCAACGTAGATGTGATACTCGAGTCCTCCTTTATTGTGTTTCTTGACACTGCGTGAAGTACATGACTAAATTTTGAGTAATAGATTATTTAAAAATAAATACAGTTTTCCGTTCGGCTCGAAGAATGAGAAGAAGTTGTGCTTTCGAAAAAATTGCAATGGATTCAAATAGTAGAAGGGTCGTCAGGGTCGGTTACTGCTGAGACGCACGCTGGTTATAACATTTGTTTTCGGACAAACTATTATTTATTGTGGAGGTGGCTTTGAACAAGCAAAATGATCATATTTATGAAGCACGACTTTGTGTTATATTAAACGTTAAATAAGATTCGAACAATATCAAAATCCATCACCTGAGTTAGGTTAGAGAGCTATGTCTACAAAACGGAAATTGTCATTCATTGACGGAGGCGTAAATCTAAGCAAGGAATACCATTTTCAACACGTTATCAAAAACCATTTGATGCTTTGTGCTACAATACTTTTGGGAAAGGACAGTTTTTGATTTCAACAGCATTCTGCTCCAGCCTATCGTTCAGAAATGGCGTACGAAGAATTTGCCTAATTTCATGACCTAATCTGAAAGGCCTGCAGCTTCTCCAGATTTGAAGCCATTGGACTTCAGTATTTGGGGTTATATGTCTACGAGTACCTTAAAAATTTTAGTTAAACCGAATTTAAGAATCTTTTGGTGAACATTTGGTACGAAATGCCGAATGAAGTTATGCGTCTGGTTTGCAATGACTTTGAAAAGCGTTTACAGGCCGTTATCAAATACAAACAAGATTGATTTGAACTCAATTAAATACAATGTAATTTTATTACTTAAAGATGTTGGAGACATGGATTTTTCATCAAAAATCTGGGTTGAATTTTATGATATAAACAAAGTGCACCACTTTTTTACGATTCCACCCTGTACATCGTGCGAAACAATGTCCATGAAATGGTGAGATGGCTACATACCATCACTTTACTATACTAACAGAGATGGCGGAAACTCTTAAACAGCGGAAACCACACAGGAAATGATAAGCTCGTCAAGACATTCTCGAAACTAAACTTAAAGCGTTGAAGAGACCTGGCCTTGCCCAGACAGCTTAAACCTTGGTGCACACCAAATATATTTGTGGGAGCTTCTACTACGTGGGGTAGGGCATGCAATGCTGCAATAACTGCGTGTGTGTATGTTTGTAAGTGTAAGTTACGTAGTTCTTAGGTATTTTTTCTATGGAATATTTCATTTCCAGGTGAATTTATTCTTTTCAATTATTTGAAATTTTGCAATTAATATAGAAGAAATTTAACTATACAAGATAAGCCTCTTTTTTGAAAACATGAATCATATACCATTTTAAGTATCCAATATTTCTACTTCTTCAACATTTCTACTCATCTGAAAGCTGGTCTATTTTACAGCGTTACATGATTTACAGCGTTACAGCGGATATGAGAATGTATTTAGACCATTTGTAAAAGCAGGCTGGTGGAATAAAAAAATAATAAAGCATCTTTAAGCTTTGTAAGAAAAGGGCCAGGTTCATAATATTGAAAAGACTGTGGGCCAATTTTTGTAAGTAGCAATAATTTCCTTATGGCATATTTAATATCAGTAAAGTAAATTCTTGCTTTTTGGAAAAACACTCTTTTGATTTGTGCTAATAAACATAGTATTATACAGTATGCAAATGGTTGTTATAGTAGATTGCTGTTGTTTTAATATATGAAATCAAGATAATACACATCAGCGTCGACATATGACCATATATGACCTTATGGAGAAATTATCGTCTAAAGCAGCCCAAACAATACAGCGATAAATTTTGATTGATCACAACTAGTTCTTAATAATCTTTATAGGTTATAGGTTAGAAAAAATAAGCTAGTAAAAAAAGTATTCTAACCAGAGTACAGTCTGTTCCCGAGATACGCGGTTTATGCGTTCCCGAGGCATCCGCGAAACACGAATACCCTCGTATGTCTTATATCATGTTTTGCATCCAATATATATGTATGTCATAAATTGTTTTTTTTAATTAAATATAATAATCCTAGATTTAATAAGAATCCTGTGGAAAATTTTAAAAGTTATGGATTTTAAAGGGTTTAAACGTTTTAACAAAAAAGCAATTACTTTGCATTAGACAATCTTGGAGCAAATTGTACTGGTTTTACACATGGATTGTTACATTTAGAAATCCATGTATCTTCGAATCCGCATAGATCGAGGACCGCATAACTTAGGAACATACTGTATTCGCTAAAGTATATACGACAATGATTTGGTCATCGAAATAATGAAAATGATATTCCGTATTACTAATATTCTTTATTTAAGAGTTTTTTTTTAACCTGCAGGATGGATTTTGTTGATACTTGGTTTAAAGAATGTATATCTTATCTTATTTAAAAGCAATTATTCTTTTGTTATATTACAAATTAATGTATTTTGTTATAGGAAGGAGCAAACCATGCTAAAATGCATTTTGTCTCTTAAAAGGTAAATTATAATTTACTTCTAAACACAATTTTGTCATTTTTTCATATCGTGTACTATGCGCTTTATTATTTCCTCCTTTCAAACAGCAAAAGGATGACATTTTTAATACACCAAGTGAAAGGTGAATGTAAGATGCTGTTGCAATACCATCCCACGCATCGCAATCATCATCCCACGCACCACAATCAAACTTATCTTGCGGTTTCATCGTAATGATATTTTGCTGTTATTTTTACCAACTTGAAAGTAAGAATTATTTTTGCTTGCGAACTTTATTTTAAACATAATTCAATTATTGAATAACTTTCAAGTTCTGTGAGGATATATATGTAAAATTTTAAATCATACAACAGGGTTATCAATCATGTCGAGCGAAATAAAAAAATAAAATCATTTAATTTTAATATGTTTTCAAGAAAATAGAAATAACGGTAAAAAAGAGGACATCCAGCCCTGTAGCCGTGGCACAGGACATAGAGAGTGTTGCAGTGCGCTTTGCAGTACGGTAAATGGTGATCGCATTACGTAAGGTAATAACCGTGCTGGAAATGATCGGAGTGTATCTTTCCGTTGTTTCTAGTTTCGTGGCATCGAATCAAAATAAAGGTTCCAGAGAAAGAGCGAACAGCGATGAATACACCCAACAGTGTTGGCAGTAACGATGGCTTACCTGGCGCAAATTAGTTACATCCTAACCGGTTGTCCATCCGCTGAACGATCGCTAAAAATAGCCATCAGCATCGGACCTCATCTGCCTATGCTTCACGATAGCATTGCACTACAATTGCATGCTGTATTGCGTGCTTTTTGCATGCAAAATAATCGCAAACGAATATTGTACGCTTGATATAAGCCATGCATCGAAATGGCATCGATCATGGACACTTTTTCCCCGCTCTAAGATTTTATTCCGATAACACTCTATCGCGCGTGCAGTGTACAGTAAAACACACAATAAAAGTTAACAACTTTTACTCCCATCTTGTAACCGATTACGTTACATTTTTGCCGGGACGCCTATGGTCGCACGATCGCTTGGTGAAGTAATCTCCTCCAACAGCGTCGTCGTGCAGGCAGCACTTCTTGGCCAGCCGCACACCGTCGCACAATTTGCCCTTTCACTTTGCGATCATGGTGAGCAGCCGCCACCGCCGCCACCGCTGAATGGGGCTGGGTAAATGGGAACGAAAGTGAAATGAAAGAAAGGCTCGAAAGCCTTCTTTCCACAGCGGTGCTGCGGTAAACGAGGCCACTGAAAGCGGCAGCCGGTAGCTGCATCATTGGAAGAAATGGAAAGTGCTGCCAAAAGTGCAGGAAAGTGAGCACAGATCGTTGCTGCGCTGGCGGGGAAGGGTGGCAAGTTAAATCGAAACATACTCTCGCTGATAAATTTCAGACAAACTTTGCCAAGAGCGAAAGTGAACCATGTAATCTTTCACCAAACCGGGTAGAAGTGGACGGTGAGATGTTTACAATACGTTACGTTACACAATTTCAACAGTAGGAAGGGAAAACAAATGTTTTACGTTTGTTGTACAAAAGTTTAAGATGTATTGATACTGTTGCAATTAGACGCGTAGAATTGGGACTATCTAAGCCATGCGTTGCATAGTTCTGTGCTAAGAATGAATTGGATAAATTTAATAAACTTCTTTTTTCCGGATATAAGCAGAACGCTTTTACATTGTATGTACACTATGTACAATTACAGCAAGAAAATAGTTTTTCAAATCTTTCAACAATTCAATTATGGGCTAAATCGTACCGGATTATTCAAGATGCTGTATTGTGTACTCTCCCTTTCCATGATGCAAAACGACAGTAAAACAGCATGAAGCAAACCATCACCAATGTGGTGCTAGTAGGTGTGACTTTTCAGCCCTAATGCAACATTTAGCAAACCGACAAAGATTTGAATAATTTATGATGTAATACTTTCATTATGACGTCTGCCACAGCGCCATAGCCGAAGGGAAAAGTATTTGCTGCAGCAGCATACAAACAGTCATGATATTTGCATGCTTTGTGTTTCAGTTTTTCCTCTCATCGATGTGAGAGAGTCACAGAGTGTTCGTCGTGGCTGAGCCGATGACGAAATGGCGAAGCGATCGTTAACGTTGCGATGGGGTTTCCTCTCTTCTTCGCAAGCTCGATCTTTTACCTTCGCGTGCTTCGCGCCAGGCTTTCTACGGGGTGCCGCAGCAGTGTTTGGAAACCCTGAACGCTTTTACCTACGTTTACCTCCCGTAACCGGCTTCGTGGGTGTGGCACGATGGTCCGCTAGACGTTTCTTTAGCATAACATTTTACAACCCATCGTACTCAAACCCAAACGAGCCCATTCATTCGAGAGTTGTGGCTTAGTTTCGCCTCATTTTACGTTGCTCCATGCCGGTCTATGGTCTATGCTTCGTAGGCATCATCAGCTTGTTGGAAAGATTTGCACAGCTCTGGGTGCGATGCGGTGCGGTGCGGAAGAGGTTTATGTTGCGCTGAATGCTGAAGTTTTATGCTGCGATGCGTTCCAGCGTGCGGAGTGGGTTAGTAGCCTCACACGTCCCACGCCATGGCGGTTACGCAATAGTGACGGGCACACAAAAGAATACCGAGAAGTATGTAAATGTATCGTTTAGTTTCTTTGCGTTGTTTGTTTTGTTTTGTTTTTTTTCGGAGGCTCTCGTAAAAGTCGGCTACTAATT
This sequence comes from Anopheles gambiae, assembly GCF_943734735.2. Classification (NCBI taxonomy): domain Eukaryota; kingdom Metazoa; phylum Arthropoda; class Insecta; order Diptera; family Culicidae; genus Anopheles; species Anopheles gambiae. Next base: position 66,924,304 of record NC_064601.1, on the reverse strand, counting down.
AACGAACTAGCGAAGGATGATTCACGATGGCACAGAACACGGGGTACTGTGTGCGCCTTTGTTCACATCATTTCCTAGCAGCGCTAGCTCTGATGCCTTTCCTGGCTCAAGCTATGTTTCTATTCGTGTTTGTCGAGGTGAAAGGTGAGTTACTACAGTAACAGTGTGCTGTTAGATGCCATAAGAACTATCAGTATGGGGTGTAGTGTCAGTATAGCACTGTGCAGCGTGAATCATTGCAACCCGAATACTTTACATTATTAAAACAATAATTGTCATTTTGTTATTGGTTAATCAGCAATAGCAAACCTACTACCTGATCTTCTGTTTCAATGTAGACATTTCTACGTACTTTGTTCTCTCTGCATCACCTCATTTCTCACGAATCTGTATTGTGTCACATTATAATTCAAAATATATTTAAAAAAAAACTAATAACAAAGGCTACAGATGTTCCTTGGCCTTATGCAATACGAACAATGACGAATCCTCACTAAACCCGACTGTAGTAAAAGTACACTCACGCTACTAACCCAACCCGCACAACGCACTACGGTAATGTATAGTATCGGCAACCCGTTTGGACAGAATAACTGGGTGATAAATGGAAGTCTTGCAATGTGGAAGAGAATTAATTTACTTTTACTAAGTATGGCTAAGTATTTACTTTTTTACGTACCGCTCAGCCCTATCGTCACTTAGCAAGAGTTTGCTCTTTGCAGGACAATTGTATTCCTTAGGAGAGTCAGTTGACAGAATGGGTGCACAGGGTGCAATCGAAACGTAGCCCCGAATAAATGGATTGAAGCTTTTTCCTGCCTACATGCCAAATGCAACTGCACCGTTGCTACACGTGGTCGTAAATGGATGTAGTAAGTCAAAATGATAAATAGCCTTAGTGCATAGTAGAAGAAATGATGCCAACTCTTAATGTATAAATTTGATGTATAAGTTTCATACGGTTATGGGATGTGCAAAACGTTTCGGTACCGCTTCTTCGCCTATCTTCGCGAAAAGCGTTTCTATACAGCAAGGCTTATATTTTGTCTGCAGAATAGTAGTTTTGGTTGTTGGCTAGCGATAATTATGTGGGCCACCCTGTTTTTTTCTACACGAGACGTTGCTAAACATTGGAAACAATATATCTATACCCAGCTGCTGGTCGGCGAATAACGACGAATTGTGAGATGGAGGTGTGGAAGCAGCGGAGGAAGCGAGCACTCAGATTGCCCATAAAATAAATACAGTGAATTGTAGCTCCTTGTAGGATGTTGCAATACCGGTGAACCCACGGCGCTGTGCAGTTTCATCGCGGACACGGTCGATCGCATGGCGAAAAATCTTAGACGTTGGTTGATAGAGCGAGAAAGACAAGACGCCTGGCCAACCAGCATGCCAGCTAAAGGTACGAAGGCACAGCGTCGGAAGAATGGGATTGTGGTGGTAAAGTGAATGGTGACTTTTCAATTTTTACTCTAGCCAATAATGAATCATAGGCCAGGGCCACAGTCCACAAGCGTGTGAGCGTCTTGTGCGAGAAATTCTCTCCGCGCGCGCACAACTTCTGGGAAAGAGTCCTCACTAGAGAGGTAAGAAAGAAGGGATGGCAGTGGCTCGTTGCATAGCAACGAATTTGGAAAGGTACTTTTATTGTGCCTCTGCTTGATTGCTGGAGGGAACGATCTCTAGGGACCCGTCGTTCTGTGGTTGTGTGGAACGAATGGAAAGCGAAACTTTTAGTGGTGCTGACTCACGTCACACAAATAACCATGATCTCGTTTGAGGATGCACACGCACACAACAACCACGCGCGTATGTCGCACACCTTGGCGTCGAGGATCATCGACACAAAATTGACACAATATTGATCCCCAGAGAATCGATGACAGAACGTCAAATAGAAGCCATTGCGTAAACAATCGCTACTAACTGAATAAGAAACGTAGCATGACAGCACACATTCTTAAGAGCAGGAACTAGCTTTCTCCAGAATGCATTTGGCGTGATTGCGATTAAAAAAAAGACCAGCTGGTTTCATAAACTGTTGCTGCACCAAATGTATGGGCCATCACTAAACATCAATCGCAAGAGTAATAAAACCATCGGTTAACAAATTTCATTCCATCATTGTTAAATATGCCCCCATTCTGAAATCGCCCAGTGAGAGTAGTCACCGTAGTCACAGTACTCGTATCCCACGAGTAAACCACAAAAATGCATTCACTTTGCAGAGCTAAGCAACCTTTGGAAACGATACCACCCCTAGCATCTGTTTGTGCACACGGGCGGGAAAGATGTGGCCATATTACGGTACGTCGCCTGTAGCCTGTAGTAAAAATACGGCTGGAAATCTTTGCCAACTGGAACGAATTAATAATATATACTCCGTGCCCCGAACGAGCACACCTCGTTCGCCAAAGATCGCCCACGGGCTGCCATTTTGCTAGCGGTGTGCGTGAATAAGTACGCATTTGCGATATGAAATGTTCAATTAGATAAACTCCTGCACTCCAGCAGCTGGAGCTGGTGCGGTGGGTGGATTTTAATTTACGAACGAGTTTCGAAAGTTCAACACCGCCGCCGCCGCCGACGCCGCTAAGGTTGCTATGGAAAATGGTTAGAACAAAATTGATTGCCTGTTGCCGGTGCGATACGTGGGGACATTTACGGGTGTCACTAGCCATTGGTGGCGCGGTGACCGTTGCAGGAATCATTTTCCTGCCGGTGAATAAAACATTACACAACACTGTTATGCATCTGCTTTCCATAAGTGAACGTGAGCACGGGGCTCTGGAGCAGTGGAAGGCGTTTGAACGGAATATTGATGATTGCGCGTGTTATCGTTGGACGTAAAGCAGATAAGTGTGTCTTATTTCAATAAGCGGTTTGCATTTTTTGTTGTTCAACAAGAGGGCAAGGATTTGGCATACATTTCACACCAGAACTTAAGCTACTCACTAAGAAGAAGGTCAACTCTCCCTCGTACTCTGTACAGCTGTAGTTCTGTTAAAATATTTTCTGTTTGTTTAGCATTCGCCAATATTATTGAATAATCATTTTTCGTCACTAACAACTAACGGATGCACTGCGATGCCTGAACAATATCTGCACACCATCCCATGCACAAACAATCCAGCAATTCGCCGAATGCATAGCTTTGAATGTAAAACACCGACTTGCATAACGGTTGTTTGCCATCTGGCGCGTTAGTTGAGATATGCAAACGGTTGAGATTGTTCTTGAAAATTCTAATACTGTTACAAATTATACTTTCATTGCGATTGGTGCATAACACATGCATTCAAGTGAAGAAGTCCCTTGCTCACTTGCTCTAGGGCATCCGGCCCCAAGGCTTGGCATTGGCCAAATATGAATGGCCATTTGATCAAACTTGTATGAGAAGATTCGGTAAAATGTGCCCTAAGGTTGCACGCATAGTGCAAACAATTACGTTTAAATCTCCTGAATGGAATGAATTGGTAACCCAAAAAAAAAATATTGATCTTACATTCGCAATTTGATCGATGCGTACAAAATAACCAACCATGTTCCATGTACACTTTTACTTGATATGGAATCGTTTTGCCTTTCAATCTAGCAGCAGGAGCAGCATCCGATCTAACAGATTTGCATTTCATGATTCTTATGTCATGACTTTCAAAAAGAATCGTCGCGCCAGGGTGCGAAGCGAACGGGCTTAAAATAAACGATATGCTCGCTTGCAGAACACTGCTGCACACACTCGATCGTGCACTCGAGCGAAGTAAGCCGCGAATTATTTGGTACCGCGACGAAACGGCTCGACAACGGACTAGGTTGCCCTGCACCGCCTGCCAAAATTGCATACCGCTACATGCTGCAGCATCGCGGTGCCTAAAATCTTTGCTGTTTTGTTTTTTTGGTGAATGTCGTGTTGAATAGCACATTTTGTATGGTCGTTTTTTTCATTCTCCCCCTCTATATACCTCTCTCTCTCACTCTCTCTTCTGTATACTATATATAAAAAAGTTTACCGTAGGATAATTGAATAGTCATTAGACCGTATATTCCATTCGTTAGAATTTTTTCTCAGTTTTATCCATGAGAGGTTCCCTCCTTTTGACTTTGAGGAGATTTTCTGTCTATGTTTACATGTACACGTTCGTGTTGGTGTTTCTCGTTTGCCGAGCGCGATTTTAAATGTTGTTTTTTATATATTTTGCGAATCTGCAATTCGCGTGTGTGGCTTTGATGAACCGAGCGCACGCCGCCGACGACGAAAAGTCAACTCTGTGCTCTGTGCTTTCGCGCCAGAGTGTGAACTTTGACGTAGGTGGTTTCCGTTTCCTGCTTTATGTTAAATAAATTAGAATTAGTAATATGGAAAAAACTGTCGCTTTATTGTACCGAGTAGCATTTATAATCCCATTCAAATATACGAGCTGCCCGTTTATTCCATGGTGTAGAGCTATATTATGCTTAATAGGTATAGAGTCATGCTGACTAGTTTCTATAATAGTTGAGGCTTTGCTTATACTGGCTACGCATGAACAGTAACATCAATTTAATCTTTTTGCGCATCATAATAACTGTAGCATAATAACCTATGTCTAAACAAACACCATGGGACTCCATCAGAACCAGCCTTTAAAAAGCTTTTAAAAATTATATATAAGAAGCGAAGGATGCCACTCGGCTCAAGATCTCTATAAAAAAAAAGAAAAAAAATGATACAAATAGATTAGATGGAACATCGTGTTAATGAACCAATCCAATATATCTAGTGGTTTAATGTTACTACTGCTTATTCCCATCGAATTTAATATAATTAGTTCCAAATTAATCCAATACTTGATATAATCTTTTTAAGCATTACGGCATATGTAGACCGTTGTTCTTTAATAAAAAATCGGCTGATGAATCAAATAAGCAAACAAAAAAAAGTAAGATGATTCAGTAAATTTTTCAATAACTAACTAAGATTTAAAAAAACAGCATCAAACATCAAATAGCAACGTTCTACTCTCGTTATAATGTAGAAAAATATTCAATTGTAGCACACACAAGCTATACTAAATCTACTAGCATCTACTTTTATTGAAATCGAAACGTCAAGGACAATGCGAGCGAAGAGAACATTCTCACTTCCGCCCATGCTTTCCAACCTTTTCTATTGTCCAATGCAGAACCAGTCACTCAGGCAGGTTTGTGTGAGTGTGTGTGTATAGGAGTAAAAAAGACGGTGATAGGAAAAATACGTAAATGGCGAAGGAAACATTACAGCCGACATGAGCGTAACCCGACGCAAGACAACACACAAAAAAAAAAACAACATCGGAACGATCGTGCCACAGAGTAAACACACGGCAACAATACCATACAACAACAACAAACTCATCAAACATCACCACGCAAAACGAACAATGCGAAAGTCACTCTCTTCGGCCCGCTGACTCGCGGTTGTTTCGGTCAAAAATTTAGGAAGCGATTTCGACGATCTGACCGAAACGGGCGCATGGTGGAGCCGCGTACTGGCACAACTCTCGCGGCGCTCTCACTCGCTTGCTGGAGGGTAGAAGTTTCAAGGTTAAAGCTAACGACACAGTGTGCTTTGCGTCGTGAATGCCGACTCCTACCTTCACCCGTCCGAAAGCGCACCCCTTTCGTGCAGTTGCTGCCCTTCTCCATTGCCTCATCCGTTCACCTCTCATAATCTATTGCGTTTGATTTTCTCAATGCTTTACTATCTTCGCTGCGAAGTGCCCGTTCTCTCTCTCTCTCTCTCGCTCTCTCCCCCCTCCTTCTAATTCATGTGTGTCAGTTTCCTTCTCGCTTCTTCCTATTGTCGTCTCGCTTTTGCAACTTGCAAACAAGAGCTTTTTTTTTGTTTACGTTTGTCAAATTCTCCACTCCAACATTCGGCAGCGTGTAGCTGTGAACGCTTTGATCGCTGTGCAGGGGAGAGCTTTTGTGTCAGCCTGTCCACTCATCATAGCCAGATCGTTCACATAGAGCAATATGTATGCATTCAGGAACGGAGTATAGCAGTGGCCTAAGCTTGCTATGAAGGACTCGTAAATCTGACAGAACAATTTCTTGAACGACCTTTTTTGTGCTTTTTTTTATTTCGATAGGAACGGTCCAAGTAAGCCGTGTTGCTTAATAAACGACAACTTTGCATGCTTCATTCAAAACATTTTATGGTAGATCATTACGATTGTACATGATCATCTACCATTGGTTCAAAAGTCATGTAAACACACCATTAATGAATATCTTGTTTGTTTGTAGAATTGCTTACATGTTTTTTTTCATAAGTTGAGTTGGTTTATTAATTACATTTTTCAACCAGTTTGCAAATTTATATGTTCTGTAAACTGTTTAAAGCAATCAAAGAGTAATACGTACTTCCTAGCGACCAGTGCTCTACGTAGAGTACGGAGCATTAATACCAGTCATTACTGCACCAACACATCATTCAATGTCGTGACAAGGTGACAAACAGCAGATTCCATGATCATCAGCTGACTGAGGAATGCAGCTGGAGTTGTGTTACGAATATGAAACACACTTTTTGTCCTTTACATCCGGAGGCCAACGATTCGGAAGGCTGCACCGGATAGAAGTGGCCGCATTTCATTCATTTAAGCCCGCGTTGCTCACACTAGCTGCTGGCCATGTTTCTAGTGCAATTTTATGAGTTGTACAATTAATTAAATGATTAATTACTATTGAGATTGTGTAGGAAGAGGTAGCTTTGTGAGCTCTTGTTTCCTTTTTCCAATTTCGCGACAAGGGCTGTTAAGCCTTGTTAGCTTTGCCATTGTTCTTATTTTCTCTTTATCGTGGCATTGACTTTGCATCCTCAGTCTACAAGCCGATTATGCACTTGGTATGGCGCTGGCACTGCAGGTGCAGCTAGCTAACTATGGGGGTTTTAATGAGCTCTAAAGCTCTTATTTGATACATCCCTTAAACGGACGGCATCAATGGCATTGGCGCAACAAGAAGGCAATATTGCCAGCCCGGATTGATCGCACTATTCGTTGTTGTTTGCTTTGTAAAAATGCTTGCTCAGAAAACATAGAACCGTCTGCAAGCAAACAAATGCACAAATACACACGTGTGCGTGCTCCTATGCATATATCACATTCGGCCAGCAATAGTTCTTTATTATTGTAGTTTTATTCTTCTAGTAATGTTACATGTAAATTTACGCAGCAAGCATGAAAAAATGCAATTACAGTGGAGCGCCGTTTATCCGGGCTTCTCGGGACTTGACCTCACCCGGATATGCGAATAACACGGATAATGAATCAAATGAAATATTTTATTGCCAATTCCTGATTAATTTTTGGGAAATTATCTTATTTTTTATAAAAATAACCCAGTTTTTATTAACTTCATGTTTTTCCCATAAGAATATTTGAAATTTGCCTTGAATTATCGTGTCTTTTGTTATGACAATATGCTCTTTTAACCGCATTTTCAAATATCCTCCTCAAAACGCAATGTCACCATTGTATTGAACTGTCATTTCTTAACAGCACGGATAAACGGACAACCGGATAAAAGGTACCCGGATAAACGGCGCTCCACTGTAATTTGGTATTGTTTAACAATTGTTCACATTAAATTAAACATCAACAAATGTGTTGAAAATTAAGCGTAAAAGTATTTCCTAATGCCCCAAAATACATAATCTCCAATAAGATCGCTTCTAAAGAAACATTATTAAAAACAGACGAGATTTACAATGATCCTGATACGAATGCAATTTTCAATGCTCAAGGATGAAAGATATGGACAGGTATACCGAGACCTGTGTGATGAGTCTAATCGATCAAACATTGTGGACCAATCGGTTTTGGGGTGATAAATAGCACATCATTAGTCTTATTGTGGTATTTCGATTCTTTCAACAGACCTTGTAGTGACAAGCAGTGTTTGGGTCAAGTGGCCTAAATATTGATAAATTAGGGGTTGATATGTATTATTTTTCTTCCCGCTTAGTTTTGTATTGCCATGTCGTGCCGTGTAGATACGCTTCAGACAATTTTGTGCAAAAACGTAAAGCGGAGTTTGATAATATATCTTTTTTCCTCTGTAAAATGCAAGCCTTGCTCTTGCATCATAATCGTTCAAGAGTATGATAGTTTTGTATTGCAGTCATCTTTTTTTTGCTTGAATTTTCAGGTCTCTCTGAAGAATACTTCTTGTTCGGTATCTATTATAATCTACAGTATGATGATGACGGTTCAAAAAGAACCTGCAACGGACCTGTGCACCGAACCTTTTGTGGCTTATGTTGCATGTGTTTCAGCATCTTACAGAGGAAACCGAGAGTGGACATCAACTGATCGTGAATTATTGCATTATAAATTGTAAGATTGTGTTGTGACATTTCCGATTTCACAATAAATCTTCAGAAATTGAAAAAGATCAAAATCGCTTCTGTATCGCTAGTGTATGATTCTTGAAATAAAAAAAAACAACTTTTTTTAAGATTTCATTATTACACATTTTATAAAACATGATAATAATGATAACATAATATGTAACAAAACTTGAACAAAGCTTTACAACACCTTGAACTCATGCATATACTAATTTATATTAATTTTTAATGAGCGTTATTACGGCATCGTTCTCGTGAAATGTACATTAATATTGTGGTACTTTTAAAGGCTTGATGCATTCCCATTTCCTACATATTGCTCATATATAAACCACATAACAAGAACAAAATGGAATGTTTTTGACTGCCAAAGAGGTCATGTGTTATGCATTGGGCCTGCAATCTTTGTGTGATCCTCATCGAAAGTTTAAGGGTCATCCCACAGCATACACTCTAACGATAACCAACAAAAAAACGATCACACATTTTTGGGCTCCAATCGAGGAAGTACGATGCGATATTGTTCATCAAAGACGAAAACGAAGACCTGCCATCATCTTTGGTCGAAAGACGGTGCTTAGAACGCTGAAGGACAACGCTTCGTCCATCGCCTTGGTTGATCTTTGACTTTGACTTGTTCGCAGACGATGCGAACGGTGAAGGTGAAGAGATCATTGAAAAAGGTGTCTCGCTTTCCTCCTATTCCCTAACCTCCTCATCCCATCGGTCTGTTTGTCTCGAACACTCACTTATACAAACACCACACATTCGGCCATGCCAATCCATCACACGGCACGGCACCCCCTGAATGTTAACATTCAGCGACTCTTTCGGGAGAGCTTTTATTTTTTGGTATTTGTTGCATCAATCCAGCCGCATGACGAACGGGCGATAATAAAAAAAAACACAGAATGCAACCCCTGCATGATACAGGTATAATATGGGGTGAAATTGAATTCTATTTCTTCTGTACGAATTCAATCGTTGATACTGCGGAAAAAGTGCGTGAGAGGGAATTGTCGGAAGATAGATGCACGAAGCAAGGTGCACTGCAAACCAAATGGTTTGATGCGGCGGGTAAATGTTAGTATTCTCGACACTACCATTTCCTGGGGCTTTTTTCCGGAAGGCTCTTAAATAATGCCAACTCATCAACGAGTTTTGTTCGAGTTTTGTTTTCTTTTTTTCCAATCGAAGGTTCTTTCATCACCGATCGCTCGGTGCGATTACGCTCAGAATATTTAAAGCGTGAAAGGTGAAAGGTTCGATTACCTTTACATGAGAGAAATTTAATTTCTTCCTTTGTGTCGTGATTCAGCACATTGCGGGTGTTTTGTGAACGTAAGTAAAAAGAGGTATCTGAACTATTCAATGTACTTAGAAAAATCAAATCGAACATAAGAACCGTTCGGATTTTTAAGTTCTTACGAAGCTCAATTACATTATTGTTCTATAAAAAGGTCTAAGGTACTATAATTTCGAAGTACAATATTGCCATTACTTTGTAAAAATGCAAGCATAAATGACTTTACTGTATCCTTTCTCCTTGTAAGCAATCTTTCAATTTGCTCTGTACTAGATTTCTTCGATGATTCCATTAAAAATCAATCCAATTTGGTAGCAACATGCAGCATTAATGATCGTTAATTGATGAAACAGTGTGATGATCAATGAAATGCTGCGTGTGCAATTAATGTATGCAGAAGCGATCGATGTCTAACATCGCGTATTTCTTCAATGGTATGAGATTAACTGTGCAACCTTCAAAGCTCATAAAGCCCCCCTCGTTGAAGCACCATTTAAAGCCATCGGAAACCGGAAACGTTCTGTGGGCAATAGCGTGAGCCTGTGGAAATGTGTTCAGGGTCGCACACGAAAGGTGGAAATTAATAACCGGCCACGGTTTCGTGAAACGAAAACGTAACAATGTGCAACACGGAGTGAAGGTTTTTCTGGTAGCTAAGGATGGCGTTTGTTTTTCCTTTTCCGCCCACTGTTGTATTTACCGCGTGCAAAAGATTAGTAGGAGCGATTCCGTAGTATAAATGGTAAACATGTGACACAAAAATAGATTCTTGCTGCATTTTAAATCGAGCGGCCTACCATCAAGCGATGGGAATCGTACAGCCCATTGGAATTCTGGTAAAGATTAAAGCTGCTTAAATGTCCGGAAAACATTGTCGATCTCCATTTCATTACAGCGGGTCGTTTTAGTTATACTTTTCTCTACTTACGGAGGTGCATTTGTTCAGTTTTGTACAATTAGCTGTGTACGGTACTCCAATAAGCGAGCCTTAATGATGCATTGCACAAACGGACAGGTAAAGGACCATTAAAAGACTTCAATGCAACGATTACAGACAAACCTGCAATAGCATATATGACGGGGTGTATGATCAGTACTGTGTCTAGTGCATGTTTAAAACTCAAAAATTAATTTCATACTTTTCTTTCAACGTAAACTTTGTGTACCCTAACAATCCGCTTATCTCATGACAGTTACCTGCACAAGCAGTCCATCGCTTTCAATCAAAGAAGTTTAGTTTAGCATGACCTTTTTTCTCTTCCGAAGCTATTCATCCACCAGCAAAAGACGCATTCGACCGAAACCCTGTGACCTCTACCAAATTGGCCATCAAACCACTTGTTGGTGCCGCGCCGGGGAGAGACTCACAGAACGCACTGAGGCAAAAGTTGATGGAACCAGCCGAAATACGTTTCTGTAGTTGTTCTTGAACTTGCGAACCTGTATATGTTCGTTGCAAGAATTTGTAGAGTTACCTAAAAAATAAAATAAAAGTATTTAAATTCGAATGAACCACCTCCACAGCCAAAGTACGCGACGTCTCTGTCTGGTTGTGTGCATGTGTCATGCTAGTAGTGGTCGGATGTATGTAGTTGTGTCGCTGTATTACCACCCATTGGACGCTGCAGGCACCGTGCCTTGTGCACTGAAAATCATTTCAATGTCATTTCGACAAAAAAGTACTCCTTCCCGGTTGCGAAACCACGCAACGCTGTCATTGCATTGGTTGAAGGTGATTAACACGAATTTGGGCAAATCGCTTCACGAAACTGCTACCAGGCAGACATGGAAGGGGCTTTTGTGGCGATCGTCATCGTGCAACGACATACAGGCGTGCGCTCTATTTCACACTTGAGCATGCTGTATTTAGTGTTAGAAATGCTTTAGTTCTTTATACTATTAAACTTACAGTATTTCAGAAATTCGAAATGTTATAAAGTTTGAAAAACAAAAAATGCAAAAAATAGGTCACAGCCAGCTACAACAGCAAAGTTCCCATATGTTTATATGAGTCGCTCTGTTGAGCCCTAATCGTGTACCTGGCTTCATCATAACCTACTCAGCATCATCGCGAAGGTAACAACTCTCGTTCTTCATCGACCGCAAGATCATCACGACACACCGTCTCACCCCTCCAGCTCTTTCGCGAGCACAATCTCCTAATACAATCTGTTCCTTCTTCAATCTTCCTCAACCTTCTACTCATTATACACAACATTCTAATTAATTGACCTTGACGATTTTGCTGTATGTGCAACACCGAAAGCAACACACCGTGGTTGTCGTTTCCTTTCGCTTTTTCTCGCTCGGTCCTTTGCGCGCTCCAACTCTCTTTCCCACAATCCTGGCCTCCAGCCAGCTCGGAGCTTTTCGCTCACACCAACTGGCCCCCACTCGACTCGAGGCGACCGTTTGCGCCTACTTGAGTGTGGGAAGGGGGCGGCCGCCTATTCATGAGAAGTGCTTCCTTCTTTTCATCAACGTCACTTCGGTGGATCTCCCTTCCTTTCGATGAAATAGAATCGGCGGTGTGATTGTTTACCTGGCTTTGCCCTACAGCTTAGCTTAGGGGGAAGGGGTAGCAGCGTGAGAGTTATGTTGTTGTTTTTGTTTATAATAATGTTGTGAAGTTTATTTTTGGCAGTAGTTGCGCCGTTGTTTCGATTACTGATTTGCTTTTGACCTTAGCAGATGGTGCATGCAGGCAGGTCAATATAGGAATTAAAAAATGACTTTCCGAATGCAGTCTTCCTGATCATTTACTAGACATCATGAACAGGGGCCTAAATGTACGTCCAACATTTGATCTAAAATTAAGAGCAATTGAACAATTACAGAGCAGAATTGTTGTAAAGTGTTTTTAAGACAAACTAGATTTTGGAATAATGTGACTTCTTCTTCTTCTTCTTTGGCACAACAACCGTTGTCGGTCAAGGACTGCCTGTACCCCACTGGTGAAGTGAGCTTGGCTTTCAGTGACTTATTGTTACCATAGCAGGATAGTCAGTCCTACGTATGGAGACACGGTCTATTCGGGGCTTGAACCCATGACGGGCATGTTGTTAAGTCGTACGAGTTGACGACTGTACCACCAGACCGGCTCAACTTTATTTGTGACTAATATTCTTTTATTTTTAAGCTCTTTTATCTTGTAAAGCTACTAAAATTTTCACTTAATTACTTGATAATTATTGTTTGTAATACCCATGATTAAAGTTTAATCGAATGCAAAGTATTGTTTTACGTTTTTTCGATGTTGTTCGTTCATAGTTGTTGAGAAAAGATGCAAATTTATTGATCATAAAATAAGTACCAAATCATACTTATTACTATAGATTTGCGAGTATCGGCAGACACTGATCAGTCACTGTTCAAAAGCAGCAATAACCACATTAGAACCAGGATAAAAAAAGATCGAGCTGAACAAAACGCCTAGCATTTCAAGGCCACATCTTCAAAAAATCATTCCTCTTTTACTTTATCCTACTGTAAGCAAAAACGTACGGTCTGCTCAATTGCACAAAAAAAAACCCCGAGACAGGACGCTCGGAAACAAACTACAAACCTTTTTTTGAGCCGCGAAGGTGCACAGAGTAGACATGGAAGAATGCAACTGAAAGGAATTGCACCACGAGACGCTTGAAGGTGTTGCACACAAAGAAGAAAGGAAACGATTAACGAAGCTTAGAAAATAAGAAGGAAAAGAAACTAAGCAAAGCAAAAAAGAGACTAAAAATCCAACGTCAAGCGTCCAAGAGATCACAAAGTGCAAGAGAATAAGAACGATACACACGATTCTGATCAAACCGAATCATTTTATTCAGGATAGTTTAGGATATATAGGATGTCTAGATGTCTACCTTGGTTTCAGACATTTTGACGTAGAAAAGGATTGTTTTTGTGGTAAAAATTGTTAAAACATGGATATCACTAGAAAATATTATACTCTAATACTTTCATTTGAAAATGAAAATACGTAATTAATCATGAATTATACACTCGAATAATTTACAATTCCATGTAATTGGCAATTTTAAATAACATTTCTATTGTTTTATGAAAATATATTGTTATCAGGATCTTTTTTGTCTTTTGTCCAACTTAAAACGCACTGTGTAGTCAACATTTCGATCAACACGTGACATTAAGCGTACGTTTTTCATTGCATAAATCGAATTTGGACTGAAAATCTACTAATCCACGGAAGCTTACGATTTAGCTACCATCCGCTGTTCGTGCCTTGTATACTACATAATACGTCGTGACCTTGGAATGGTAGAAAGAGAAATTCTGTAACACGTTACACACATGTGACCACAGTGACCGTAACGGCTGCGTAGTCCCCATGCGCATCGAACGGGAAATAAAAGGTAGGCTGGTGGATTGTGCCTTTGGTCGTACGGTAGTATCGTGCGCTACACAGCAGCATGAGGGTGAAAGAGAAACACTCTCCACCCGTAAGTATGTTGGAGCAGTCTAGCATTGAGCGTTGTTGGTGCTCTCGTTCGTGAAATAGAGAGTTGACTACTAGAAAGGCTAAAATGTAGCTGTTTTCTAGATTGGAACTAAAAGTAAGCCTCAGCTTTTGTTCTGTAAAATTGTAAATATTAATTTTTCCATAATTTCAGTCATATTTTTAACGAAACACTCTTAATTTCCCAAACGAAAATCACCAAAGGAAATATACGTATACAATACCGACGCATTCTATATAAATTCTAATATCGTCGGCATTGTTGAAGGTCCATGGAGTTGATTAATGATTGATGTCCTTTTTGAAAAATAAGAACACGCAACAAGTGAACAGGGAGGAGAAAGTCTTTTGCCGTTGCCAACGGATGATGACTCAATTTATCATTCAGCATACCTCCTGTTAATGAGGCGGTGAGAAAATGTATCCTTGCTCAGGTAGATCTTAACAATAAAAAAATTCTGGTCAAATTTTCATCACCTGTCATGATAGCTAAAATTCACTTTTAGACTTAGAATTGAGCTTTTCTGTTTTAATAAAGATTACGATGTCTGATTGGGCAATAATGAAGGATATAAAAGCAGTTTGTAGTACTGTAAAGATGTTGACAAAAATAATTATACCAAAATTTCTGTAGAATCAACTTGTGAAGGTTTGTTATAGTAATTATAGTGGTTTCATAAAAACTATTGCATCGTATGATGATAGGTGTAATAATCTGCTATGCTTTATTTAACTATCGGGCTATCTGGTTAATACTTAATAGTTTCATTTATTGCGATGAAAAGTGTAACAAGTTCTATGATGAATTAAACAAACAAAATGCTTCATTCTTATCGTTTTACGCATCTAAGATACTTTTTTTTGCTGGAAAAAAAATCCACGAACAGGGGAAATTATCACGGCAACGGTAGCAAAAGGTGTAATGGTGAGCGTGAGATACGATTAGGTAATTTCCTCTCCATTTCTCTGTTTCTTTCCTTCGCTCTTTTACTAGCGCTGTGAACGACTAAAACAATGCTATTATTGCTCGCCCTCCTCCCCACGTTGCACAATGAACCTTCTTTCCTAATCCGGTCCATTGCCTAACTGTGGCTTTTCCTAAGCGGCCACTAGCGGTGTTGTGGCTGTGGTTTTCCTTTCGCTTTTCTTTGGGTACACATCATTTTATTACGATCACTGTTGCTGTCTTTGTTTTAGCCTTTATTTTCTCATGTTGAATGTCAACCGAGTTTTATTTCCATCGGGTGCCTTTATTTGCGTACATGGTTACAGATTTTTCCCCTTTCTAGCAAACAAATGAGGTACACAAACCGAAAAACAAATACAACTTAAAACATCTAAAATTGCATTTGAAAAAAGCCTTAAAACATACAAGGTTAATAAAAGTATTCATGAAAGATATTAATCCTTCATTGTTTTTCCCATTTTCCTTGAGTGCTTGTATCTATTACTACTGGCTGTTTTTTGACAACAGCGTTGAAGTTAAAAGGAACATAGAATAATAACTGCCGCTAGTCAACAATATGTCACTTTTCCCAAAAAATAAAAAATAAAACGTTGATGATTGAGTACTTACTAATTCCGTTGTTTAATATGTACATGATATTACGCGTTATTCCACAGTTTTCATGGAATAGCCTTTCCTGAAGTAAGCTTTTCTTGAATTTGGCTCAGGTTTGGATCGGACACATGATGTAGCAAAATAACTTAAACATTACAGGTAATCTTGTTGGTGCGTGCAATTCTCGTTAAAAAAAAGCTGTATTGCCTGTAGAGGTAGCTGCTAACCAAATCACCATTTCGCTTATCTCCCTTTCACTTACTACGATCTTAAGAAAAAGTGAAAAGGCAACTGCAGCTTCTCTCCCACCAAACTGGCGAAGGTTTGAATCGCGGACTTTTTCACTCACCTTAGGTGTTTCCTCGATTACACGGTTCACTCTTACTCTCCATCGTTTAGAATTACCCAGTCTCTCTCTCTCTCTCTTTCTCTCTCTCTCTCTCACTCTTTCTCTCTAACTCGCGTAGAATTAGATTCGTTCTATACAACATCTACTTTGTTAGAACTACAGTATACCGTTTGTTATGGATTCCAGGTTTGAAATCCTTTGAAATACTGTATTATGCTGCTAGTGGAAGACAGATAATAAAATGTTATAAAATAAAGTTTATTTTCGTTAATGTTTTATCATTATTTTATTTTGTTTTTGGAACATCGAGAAAACCGTGTATTTAATTTTTTAAATCACTTACTGAACGAGAAATGCGGCCAGTAAATATTACCCACCCCCTGTGCAAAGCGACGGAAGAAATCATTCCCTTTCGCGCATTTTCTCATGCTTTCTTTTTCTCTCCTACCGCAAATTTGTCAAGCAGCGTTTCGAGCTACCCGTCCCTGGCACCGCCTCATACCCCTCGCCTGAGCGCGCTGTCGAAGGTTTGGATGTGTTGGTGCGTCAGACGGCCAATCGCTGTCAGTCGTCGTCCGTGCTTTTTCCCTCCATAGCGCTATCTCTTTCACGCGTATGGTCAATGCTCGCGAGCTGTTGTGGCGCTCAAAAAAAACCGTTAACAAACATTGCGGCGATGAAGTTGCATTTTCACAAATCAAACCAAAAAAGCGCAATGAGTTCAATCGCTGCAATGTACAAATGACTAAGGAATCGCTAGTTCACGTTGGAGGGTTTGCTGTGCAACGCGCAGAACCCTAATTCCAAGTAGCGCACGCAAGACAGGTGGCCATGGCCGTGCATAGGAAAGCTTAAACCAAATTACATAAAGCTTAAGTTTATGTGACACTATGATTTTCCTTTTATATGTTGTAGATTGCACAGATATGCTGAGTCGTATGCGCATGGGTGTGAGTGTGCGTGCACAACTGTCGCCGAATGTGTTTTCTTCCGGAATGTTATGATCCATCGGTCAAAGAAAGGAAGGTGTTCATGACGGTGTTTTTTTATTGTGGAGCTGCATCCTTCCCCCTGCCTGCGGCGTATGCATCGAGCAGGAGACAGTGTGGCAGTATGCAAGTTGCCCGCTGGATAAGAGCGGGCCCGCGGCACTGCCATCATTCCGCACATCTTAACAGCATGCCCGTCGTGGGTTCTAACCGCGTATGAACCGTCCGCCGTAGCCAGGGGTGACTATCCGGCTACGTGGTACTCAAGTCCTGAAAAGGCCGGCATGATCGCGTAGGCCATTACGCCAATAATAATAATAAGAAGAAGAAGAGGAATAACATAGCATAACAGCCCACACCCGGAGAAAAGATTGGCTTATCTTTGTTGCTGCCGTGTTACCGCTGTGACGCGACAAATGCACGGAATGCAATCGACCAAAACATTAACCTACCGAGCCGAACCCATTCTAAGGGAGGTGCCGGTCCCACGGCGTCATGATACCATCATACGCGCACCGTAATAAACCAAACCAGAATTCTCTTTTGTATGAATTCAATTCAAGTTTTGTTTCCACTTGCATCCGCTAGCTGAATTGGAAAGAAATGTGCTACATATCACACGCACGTTTGCTTCGATCGTTTGTCTTTTTAATACCCCCAACAGCAGACCCGGTCGCAAAGATGGTGGTGCCAATTAAATGGTTGTATTGTGTCGTAGGTAGCGGTAATCGATCGGGCGGCGTGCAGTGCGTTTTCTAAGAATGCATGGAGTGTGTAGACGCAGCCGGTGACAATGCACGCATTAGAATGAAACAGTTTTGGAGTTCCCGCACGCACACACACACACACACACACGCGCACGCACGAACGCATGCACGCATGCACGAATGCACGAATGCACGTACGCGCGCACGCGAGCACGCACCCACGAAAACGCGCAGGCGAGCACACACCCCCCATCAACCCCCACCTCCCCTTCCGCATGATCGATTACGGCTACCTTATCGCAAGAAAGGCTTGTTCCTCACTCAAAGCACCGGGAGGGGAGGGGGACCGCCGCATGATAGAGTGGACGATCACTTTCCCCGCGCTGTGTGTGTGTGTCGTGGCCAGAAAACTCGAGACAAATTCCGGCACATTGAAAAAAAATATTTTTTATTGCCACTATACACCGTGCTACATGATGCTTAGAAGGTCGTTGAAGCATCAAACATGTTCAAATAAAAAAATATTAGATTAGTGTTAGACGTTCTCCTACGCTTGTTTTAAATAGGCTTCTTCACCCTCAATTGGCAGGGGCATCGAATGGTCTCATCAGCAGCGGCACGAAATAAAATAAACCATCAATACACCGATAACACTTTAAATCCCAAAATGAACCAGCTTCTCCCGCACCGTCAAGGTCACACACAATAAATAAATGCTAACACTCACCAATAACAATACACAACCGCAATGTACATATATACCAACGCATACACACAATCAGCTGACGGCGAAAGGCACGGGCTGAAGCGCAAGTAAGGCAAGGCAGGGAGGGGAAAGGGAGTGAGAGGAAGAGGAGGAAGGAATGGGCCCCAATATTTTTTTAATTTTTCGGCCGTTTTTTTTTGCCCCGCCGTCTGAAATATTTCATCCATTATTTCAGCAGATGGCGCTCGTTCCGCACCTAAAAACTGCAAGAAATACGCCGGCTATCGTAGTTTCGGCTGAAGTCCAGCGCTGTTTTTTGCGTATTTTTTGACACAAAACGACGCAAAAAACTACGCAGAAAACTGCTCGAATTTGCGCAGCGGGCATCTATAGCGGACTGCAGCAAAATATATGAATTGCATTTTTTATTTACATTTAAATACTTCTTAATGTATGTGAAAGGGTAGCCGTGTAGCCTCACCTTTAGCACATTTCACTGCACAACCTAAGCTGGAGAGAATACTTTGAATGAAAGAGAGCAATATAAAGTGTGCGTATGTGTGAGAAAGAGAGAGCAGCTCGCGCATTCTCTCTCGAGAGCGCCGAGAGGAAGCAAACTGCTGCAGCGCTTTCTTGGCAGTTTGTTTGGAAGAAGGGGATGCTAGGCTGGTCTTGGCCTGCTTTTTTGCTCTTGCTGGCGATGTAGGCAGTCGAGAGAAAACAGTCGTGATCACCTCACATACGGAGTGCGTGCGCGCGCGCGATATTTTACCGGAACGACAACGACGACAGCAGGCGACGAACGGCCGCCTCGAGCTCTCTGCAACTATTCGGTTCGATCGCAACCGC
Organism: Anopheles gambiae; assembly: GCF_943734735.2. Taxonomy (NCBI): domain Eukaryota; kingdom Metazoa; phylum Arthropoda; class Insecta; order Diptera; family Culicidae; genus Anopheles; species Anopheles gambiae. The sequence continues at coordinate 66,904,986 of NC_064601.1, read as the reverse complement.
TAGGCTGGTCCTAAGTTTCGTTCCCAAAACCTTGGAGCCTAGCAGCGAGCCGTCTACGGTGTGTCCGATCGCGCCATTGTCCCTCGCGCGTCTCTAGCTTTCGCACAAACGTTCGCGTAATCCAGCCGGATCATCCGCGAAAGTGTCTTCACGTTCGGCAGGGCTTTCATGGTGTACAGTGAAACGAAAAACAATGTTCATCGGTGCGTGCTATTCTTTCCACACCGGGCGTGTTTTACAGAGGACCCGTATTCTGTAGCAAACTAGCCGTATAAAATTGGCGGATCTCCTCGCGCATTGCGACGCAGGGAAATGCTGTTGTGGAAAGTATTAATGTTACTGTATTGAAGAGGAGTCGTTCGTGGAAATTGTTCGACGAGTATAGTTGGCAAAGGTGGAATCCCGATCCCGTTTCGATTGTGTCAAAAGCATCAAATTAAAGAAAACCCAATGGAATGATGATGCAGCCAGTGAAGGTGCAATATATTTAACTTCATTCGCACACCCCACGCACAGCGACAGGCTGCAAAAAAGTGTTTTGAGTGCAATTGAACCTGCAAAATAAAGCAAAGTTTAAACTGCGGTGAAATACTCCAACAAGTGGTTACCTAATTTGCTGCCAAAAATCATCATCATCATCATCACAGTTGGTCGGTGCTAATGATCGTGCGCGTTTGTAAAGCAAGCGCTGAAAAGTGTGATAGAGCAGGTCAGCATTGCAAACGCAACTGCGTTCTGTGAGAACGAAGTGAATGCGAAAATCCCAGAAAAGTGTATTAAACCTGGCATGGTGAGTGTTTGTTCAGTGTGTGTTTGAATGTATTGTATGTGGGTATTATTTTACTAACGTCCTATCATAGTTGATACATCACGTAGTAGTGCACAGTTTGCTTCATTCAGTGGTTTAGTTCATCAATAATTTCATCAACATTTGTATGTACCAATAAAACAAAAAAAAAACCAATATAGAAGAGATGGCGCAGAGAAAACACAGAGCAAGCAGATCATATATAGTGTGCGCGATGATTTTTCTCATTTAAAACGCGACCGAAAGTAGTGCGTACGACTGACCTAGGTACCTGTGCGTGAATTAAAAACGTGTTGTCTTTTTGCGAACGAAGTAAAACGAAGAAAAGGAAGAGAAAAACAAAGTTACACAGTCGATTACGCAAAAGCACGTAGAGCAACGACGCTACAAGAAAGAGAAACGAAGGCTCGTATGATCGACAAACCAGTTTGAAGTAAAAGGAAAAGTGAAGCTGAAATTGTTGCTGCTGGTTCTGTTGATCCATCCTTCCTCTATGACCTTTACGCGGAAGCCAAACTTGCCAGTACTACGGTGGTATAACTCAACCTTCTGCTGCAATCTACTACAGCATAAAAGCTGTAAGTTCGGTCGATCGGTGACCTATGCACTGTGTGCACTGTGGCATGTGCAGTGGGAGAAAAGGGAGCCAAATTTAACACTTACACAACGCTTCAAAAAGTGTGGTTTTCATGTATGGTTGGTGTATGTGTATGTGTGCAAAAAACGAAAACCGGTGACACAGAAGTGATGAGAACAGTATAAACATGGAAAAACGGAACTCCTCCCGCAAAAGTGCATCACGCGAGCGAATTTCACTGAACTAGCGTGATAGTGTGAAAGATGAAAAATGTTGCGAGTTAACAGGACGACACATTACAGAAATGAAACACAAAGATAGGAGTTTTGTGTGTATTTGAACGATTTTTTACACGTGACTGTTTTTAATTCAATCTTGTACTGGCTCATCTTCGCAAATCATGTCTTGTTTACGATTTTTCTTGCTAATAGCAGGAAACATTTTATTGTGCAGAAGAAGATTGGTATAAAGCTCGCATTTAAATCATAGTTTACATATTTAAATAGATGCCTAGTGATTTTTTTTAAATATAATTTAAAAAGATGTCACATAATGAATAAGCATAATTAAATTGACGGGGTTATGCGCATATTCGCTTAGCATTCCTTTTTTGTAGCCATTCTCTAGCGTTAACATTTCGTGCCTAAGTATATGGGACTAATGCTTTAGGTTATATTGTTATTGTTTTTATTTAAATTGTTATTATTGTTTTCAAAGTATCAAAATTCACAGATTTTGACACAGATAGCTAAATCTTCTATAAAAAAAAAACTCCACCGCAAAAAGGCTCCTTCAGAATGGAAAGCATACCAACCAGTTTTATAACTACCAACGTTTCAAGCCTTGCAACTGTACACTGACATTTTGTTAAATTTCGTGTTGCTCAAAGCAGCTTTGTCTGAAAATTGAATTTCAAGGAATCAGTAGCATTCGGCGAAATGCAACATGACCAAATATTCCAATTAACACTACCGTGGATTTAAAAAAAGACCATGCTGTTATTTCATCCTTTCGCGAACAATACTAATAATGGAAGTGGAATCGTACTCCTTGGGAAACTCCTTGAAAAATCCGCCAAACAGCAACCAAACGATGGCTAACAAATTCACCATCAACGAAATTATCAGACCGGACAGATATCCTTGAATATGTTCAAACATTGTCAAAATCAGTGCTACGGCCAACAATGATATTGCCCTTTTGTTTATTTATTTCTTTAGTTTTTCTCTCTTTCTCTTGCCGCAAATCTTACCAACTGGTTTGTGAGAGTGGCCTCACCGTGACAGGTTGGTGTTTGCTCTTGACATTATGTTCACGGGTTTCCTTAAACGGTCGATTTTGTGGTATTGTATTTCTCCTGATAAAATGTATCGTCGATACTGGTTACCAATGATAAAGTGTATAAAACATGGTGTCTCTGATTTCAAAGCATGATTTTGCTTGCTACTGACGCATTTGACCTCGCTTATAATTCCCAACAGCAAATGCATTTGTTTGTAAAAGTAATAGGTGTACTAGCATGGACGATTCCTTAAACGATAATAGTTGTATTAATCCATTTTAGATTTTGTATATATGCAATACTTTTGAAAATTAAACACCAAGCCGCGTTCGCCAAAAGGAATCATTTTATGACGCTTAGAATTGGTGTACTCGCCCCTTTGCTGGAAATGCAGTGTACTTTATGCTCGAGGGATTTCTCTTGCATTAGGTCCCTTTATTCAAAATATATGTGTATGTGTACTTGTGTGTGTACGCCTCCTACCCTACTGAACTGTGTGTTTTAGAGAAGGGTAAAGGCGAACAAGCAAGCAGAAGAAAAGCAGGGATGCAGTTTTTCTCTCCCTTTATATCTGCACCAATACACCACTCCCCTTGCATCCTGCACACCCAGCTTGCACTCCTCCTCCTTTTTCCTTGCTTCCTTTCTCTCGGGCGGCGGGATATCAACGGTTGCACTAATACACGCGTTGTGTACGCAAAGTTTGGCTGCGTTTTGGGACATCCTATGTTTGATGAAGCGAATAAAATGAGAAAACGGTTGATAACTAAAGAGCCCACACATCAAGGGAAAGGAACGAACGAAAAAGACCGGGGCAGTAGCAAACAATGGACCGGGGAAAGGAGAAAAATCTAAAGGCGTGTGATTATCTAATGCGAAGCTGAACAGGCCAAGGGTGTATACTGTTCGACAGTTTCGTCGCCCAGGTCTCGTTCAACCAGGATGGTTCACAGGAAATGGTGGATTTTGCGATAAGGTTCGTTGAAGGTTCTAAGCACTTATGTATTTGTAAGTTTAAACACAAAGAAAGGAGAAACGTTTGCGCTTCTTTTGAAAAATGCGTGGCTTCATCTCATACAGTCGAGCTAATAACAGATGAATGTAGAAAGGATATTGAAGTATTCAATTTATATGCGTTGTAAATACTTTTCAATAATATACTTTTCTACATCAGTGTGGTGAATGAATTGTTTTCAAAGTATTGGTTAACTTACGATTAACATCTTATTTTCTTACCGAACTCGTAACAATTTCATTATAAACTCACACTTTTTCATTAACATCCTAATTAGAAATTTTAAAGCAACCAATCAGTGGACTAATAACCAATGGTGGTGTGCAAATATGTATTTGTATGTGTGTGTGTGTGTGTGTTTATAATACAATACGCTACTTTTGAATGACGGTCAAAACCTCCGTAACCGGACCGGAAGATGGTTCGGTTGCGATCGTTAGGCCGGCACACCGCAAGGCGTTACGTTAACCGTGACTGTCTGCATTTCGCCTATTCGTGTTTGCACAGACGGTTGAGCAAAATAGCCGTTTCAAGGCGCTTGAAACTCGGGCTATGGAAACAAAAGCTCGGGCAAAGATCGTGTGGAGCTAGCATCGAATTTGCCTGTAGCTGTTCGGTCGCTACGAACTATCGAAAGTGCAGAGTGCGAAGCGTAAGTGGCTTAACCTTCGCTAATCCACTTTCACCGCACGCTCGGGCAGAAAAAATGGGCAACGCAATGCATGGAAAGGAGACCGGACGAAACAGAAAGCAAACCGAACGGAACGGAACGGATGAGGCAACGAAATAAAACCGGGCCAAACATAATCAGTTCGGTTCGTGCAGCGAAGAACGCTTCTCTCTGCGTGTTGGTAATGGTAACACCGGGGTACGGTTTGGCGCATACTGGTTTCTTCGGAGTGGGGAGTTTGATGGTATGGTGGCCGCTACCGCCGTTCGTTCCTCCACAACTCTACGTTGCCATCCGGTGCCGCCTGTTTGGCGGCGGTGCGTGCGCGCGTATTCTCGCGGCAATGTGTCACTCTCATTGTGATGCGACTTTCGCTTTCATCAGCTCGCTTCCCAGCCCCCGATGTTGAGCAGCGTTCGTAGTGTGCGATACGCACGCACCGTGGGGATCACCGGTGAAAGATCGTCGATCAGACACGATTGCATAAGCCATGGCGGCTACACGTAATCGACAACGTCTGGCATTTCGGAGACCACGCAACCGACAGATGTGGGTGAAATTGGGTTGTTGTTGGTACTTTCACTCGGACGGATATTGGTTGTTTCGCTCAATAGGTGCTGATCGATATGTCTAGGGGACGCAAACATTATACCGTACATTGGAGATAGAGAATAAGTGAAGTTTTCTGTAATCGAGGTAATATGAACAGGTTGGAAACATTTACGAAACCAAATTGTCTGGGTTTAATTTCTGAGAAGTTGAGGCAAAAAATGCATTACACTCAGATTTATGAGTCGTACTTTTTAAGCTTGAACTACACCAGTGCTTAGTAGCAGTCAATCAGTGAAATATACGAGGAGTAAAATATGTACATAGTTTTGGTTGTCGTTTCGAGTGTATTGGTTTCTAGCTGTATCGCGGTGGGCTTTCACATTACAACACATCGTTACCAAATCAAAAGCAAATTCGTAGCACTGCTAATTTGAAAACTAACAACAACGACCTTGCCTACCTAACATCCAGTCAGCTAGCAATATGGCGGACAGCAGTGGTGGTGGTTTCAGTAGTTCTCGAAGTAGCAGTAGTTGGTAGTACTGCTAGAGAAAGTATTATACTTGCGCGAAATCGTGGATGATATGAAGCAATGAAAATGTAGGGAAAGAATGGTATGGACAGTTTGATAGAGATAGGAATAACCATATGGTTATTTGTTCCCGCATCTCCGTATCGTATCCATCGAAATGCCATAGCCGCTAATGGAAACACCAATACGAACGGCGGACGCGTGACAATACGGGCACGCACGCAAAGTGTCGCAAGAAGCTATGTATGTGGCTGATCCAATGTCATAGCCGAACATCCGGAGATACCAGCTGCGATCGCAACCGCGACACATATTCGGGGTTACCTATGTCTATATTCTTCCATAGTAAAGCGCTTCGATTCGTATTGAAACGCTGACCAAAATTTCGTCGCATGTCCCTGCGCGTGTATAAGTGACGCTTCGAAAAACAATCACGGACGCTCAGGCCCTTCAGCAACCGTTCCGAAGTGTGCTGGTCCGATGGCATCGTTCTCTAATGCCGCGTCGCTGTTTTTCGGTGACACACTAACGGTGAGTAGTACGTTGAGAGGTGTTAGTTTTCGAGAGGGAGGTTGAATGTTTTGTTTACCAGTGAAGGTCAATGATTATTTCTTCCTTCCAATGCTCTCACTCCTACACTAGCATACTTACGAATGCGCATAAGATCGTGGTGCCTGTATGGAGGGCAAACGCACACGCACAAACACGTTCCGAGCCTCGAATGGCCCTGGATAGAAGGTGATTGGGCAATCGTTTCGTAGCTAATCATTGATACGTAAAGGAAATAAGCTGGTTCTGGGGGCAAAGGGTTTGATCCCCCCGTTTCTCCTCGTAGAAACGTTCCTCTTGAGTCGCTTCGTGTTACTATTGTAAAGCAAATGCATTGACAAATGTATAAGAATTTGATAAGCCAAAATAACTGTACGAGTAAAGCATCGCACTCTCGGTGCCGCTTCGTTTCGGTTGTGAATGGTTTGATTCTTTTGTAACTAGTTTAACGCATGTGAGAGGTCAATAAGTAATAAAGGCCAAGAAATGGAGAGCGAGCGAAAGCCTCTGAGAATGACACACGCAGCATAATATATGAGACGGCATTTCGATGTAGCAACCAGCTGACACGGTTGATACGGCCGTGACGTTTGATGACTTACAGCACTTACACACTTGCATAGTGTCGCGGGTTTTCAGTGGCCTTGGTTGCTCCATAAATACACACACGCCCGAAATATAGTGCGTAAGGATAGAACGCACATACGTGCATATGGTGATCGCGTGGATTCCACCGCCTGGAGATAGTTTACTCATGCGAGAAAGCACATCTACATTATCTTGTCGCTGCTAGCTGGAGGCCTGACTGGTGAGCAGCTTAAAGCAAACCAGTGTTATACTCTTTCTTTTCCACAAATACAAAAACTTACCTGTACAACAAGTAATTGGACCGCTTGTGTGGCATACTATCTTTGAACGTTTTTCGTACGGTTTCAGGAACGCTTATCAACCACAAAACGTGGCGCCCTTCAGTTGCTAAAAAAAACACACACACACATTTCACAAGTCATAGTAAATCGTCGCAGAAGTGTCGAAAGTTTCCTCACCGCTCGTTCGGCTAGGTGACCATAGTGGTTGTGGAAATAAAATCAGGAAAACACACATACTAAGGTTTTCTCTCTGTGTGTGACGATCGGCAACAGAGCTGTGCTGACCTTGGGTACTCATCATTATGCATTCCGGTTGCGCATGAGTTACAACAGACATGCTGCCGATATAATAGGTGGTGAGTAGCACCGGACACTCTTTGTCATCGGAAAATGTGTCATCCGTCGATACTTTCTAGTACAATTGGTTCACGGTAACTATTTTGGGTGTAAAGGATGGTGCGCATTTCTGATTATGTATTATGCTTTGGCTAAAGATTACGTATTTTTGCTATCAGTTTTATCAGTTTTTTTTATCAGTTTTTTATATCTTTAAAGGACCGAAACATTGATATTAATTTCATTCTACGATTGTCCAATAAATGTTTACTAATAAATGTTTAATAGTAACATAAATTAAAAAAAAAAATTGCAGTTATTTTCACTATCAACCATCTATAATGATCTCTGGAAATATATATTTGCCGTATTTTTCAACTTCTTAATTAACCAAGATTTCCACTTTTCATTATACATGTTTGTAACTAGCGCTTTTACTTGTACTACTTAATTACTTATTACTTTTTAATTCTATATTGACCGATTGAACTAAAAAAAACGATGGTAACTAACAACTCGTCTCGCTCGGTACCGCAGAGGTGAAAGTGTCTACCGACTAAACTGGCCGAAAATTATGCAATCGTCGGCGCATACTCCCAAGCGGTGGCGATACCGTCTCTACTGTCAACTGTTCGTGTTTCTCTTTGGTGCATCCCCATTGCCGCACGTTGATGCACAGTCTTGCTGTCATAATCTGCAATTGCTTGGGGTACAACGTTTCGCTCCTATGTTGTTACCAAAGCGCTTGAATTGTCCAGATGCGCACGGTTGGTTCGTCGCACGACGCAGAGAGTTTGCGAATGTGCCGTTGTGTTTCGTTTTGCTTTGCAGCCATAGAAAGTAGCTTAGACGAAACGCACAAATGGATTGAATGATTTTGTTTAAACTAAACTATGAACTAAGAGAAGTGACACGTGGCGGACATCCAGTGCAGTCCAGTTTAGCATTTGAATTGCAAATACATTAATGTTCATTTGTCTTTTTGTGTCAGCTATGATGTAAGAACAAAACTTAACACTCCATTTATCGGATCAATACTGGTCTTTGTTACTAGTGACCCTACGCATGGCATCAGATCTACGCTCACTAGAGTTGAGGCGAAGATTCCTTATCGGGAAGTTTAGTAGGTCAGCTACAGTTTGATTAGGCTGCCCAAGAACCGGCAGTGCGGGCTTGCATGAAGAAAGCGGTTGGCATTCGCACCTTTGCCGCTTTCTATACATACTTCGACTAGCTTTGTTATCAATGTGGAACAGATGTTGTACCGTGAGGCGATGAAACTGTACCGAAGAGGTGGTTTGATGCGATTGGTTTTAATCCCAGGCGGGAAGCTACATTGTTGTAGAATGAAATTATTTTCACTTTTAGGAATATAATTGAATAACTCGTTTGTTGGAAACTGTCGCACAAAATGTAACTGTTTGTTTTATTTTTCCCATATATGTGTACGTCTAGTAGCAACGTAGCCTCGTCAATATGCTTCACAATATGCTGAGATGACGCCACCAGCCCTGGCATAACTGAACATAAGAACGAAAAAGAAGAAAAGAAACAACACAAAACAAAATATCCCATCCTTCCATCTCCACCGTTTGCACAAAAGTCGATCCCCAGCAGTACTTCAAATGTCGCAGTGTTGAGGCGCCGTCGTGTGCTTACAACACTCACACATACACACAGTGATACGATGCGAACCAGCTCGTCTCCCTTCCGCACTCACCGAGCGTGGGATCGCTGTCGGCCATGTGGAGTAAAGCTGATGAATCGAAAGTGAAGCGATTATGCAACGAGCATAAATTTCATATGGGTCTCCGCGCTACAGTGTAAAAGTACCTTGATCTTTCCCCCTAAACCACCGTGGCACCATGCGCTCCCTCCCCTTGACGGTGTCCCTCTTTGCTCGCGTCCCTCGCTCCCGCAAAGGGGTGCGTTACTCTGCCACAACCCTTTCGCCCACCCGACAGCCAGCCCGCCCACCTAGTAGCATCAGCATCAAAAAAGTGGACAGAAAAAAAACCTTCACTTTCCGCTCACCGATGAATGATCTTTTCGTGTGCTGTTCCTCTCTCACCAAAGCGAACCTGTCTCGTTCGCTCCTCACGTGCGTCTTTTTACCCTTACGCACACACATTCACTAGCATGGACATTGAGTCACAGTTGGAGGCACATACAGGCCCCCATTGCTGCAACATTGCTTCCACACACTCTCTTGCTCTTGCTCTCACTTCCTCCTTTCACCGCACATTTTGTCGATCGTGCGGCCGTGTCGTGAATGATCGCGACACCCGACCGCGGGGTGGCCGCGTACTATTGCGCGAACGTTGCGATCTACACGCGCCTTTCCCGCTGTACCGTCGCTTTTCTACCGCGCTTTTGCAGCGCACTGTGTGTGTGTGTGTGTGTGTGTGTGTGTGAGAGAGTATGTGGGGGTGAACATTGGCCAGCCATTGCATTTGAAATCGAAGTGTCGCTTGGAGTTGCGCATGGTGGGATGGTGTTGGGTATGGGATGGGTTTGGTGGACGGGTTTTGACTCAACTAGGTTAAACCGCATTTACTTGACTCCATTTAGCCCGCACCGAGGTGATACGTCTGCTCCGCTTCTCTCCACATTGAATCGCTAGATTTTCTCACTTATTGTGGCATATTTCTTAGCATCACATAAGGTTTATGTTACATTTGCTTTAACATAGCCCACACTTGGCAGACCGGAGTTTGTAGTTTGTAGATTTTCAATAGTTGAAATGGATAAACAAATCTATAGCAATAATTAGCTCACACGTCTTTAGCAACATATATAATTTTTCAACAGCGATTTTTTTCATTTTTTTTCATTTTTTTCAGCGAGAGAGAGAGAGACAAAGAGAGAAAGAGAGAGAGAGAGATAGAAAGAGAGAGAGAGAAAGAGAGAGAGAAAGAGAGAGAGAGAGAGAAAGAAAGAGAGAGAGAGAAAGAAAGAGAGAGAAAGAGAGAGAGAGAGAGAGAGAGAGAGAGAGAGAGAGATAATGAAATGTGATACACTCATCATCTCATTCCTTTTATCGAAACAGCTGACTTGTTTGGCTTGTTAGCATTTTTTTAATCATAACCAAGGTAACAATATACCTACGTTACATATTTGGCCGTTCTTACTTGTCAGACTTTCTCACGTAACGTCTCACACTTTATCGTTGACCATTTCTCGACGAACAAACATAAGATAAGCCACATCAGGCAATTTGATTTTGGTGGCAGCCAAACGGTGAAACCAAATTTTAGTATGCGATAAGATAGTACAAATTCAATCCATGCTCTTCTCCCAGGATCCTTTCTCCGTCTGTTTTCGAAACCTATTGCAAACGCTACAGTGCTATGGGTGATTGGCAAGATAGACCGAATAATGACGCAGCAAGCAGACTAAAAAATGAACAAACGAATTACGAAATGGTCAGGAAGCGATGCATGGCGGTAACCGTAACCGTACGCCCGTACCGTAACCGGCATGACATGGGCCAAATTCCTGGCTTTCGTTGTGTGTGCATTTCGCCCGGTCTGGTCTATCCTATTATTAATAATTAAAATTTAATTTCTCAAATTGTCCACAGCCGAAGATCGCGTTAAATCGGCGCGAGAGCTACTTTCGGCACCATGCACCGGCTGCGCAACACTACGAATTATTGCACTGTGCACCTAGCCAGCAAGTTCAACTGGGCCAAAAGAAATTGACCAATATTGTCGTTCTAGTACGCGTGGTGATCCTTGGCGATCGCAGTTTGCACTCGTCTTGGCCGATCTGGCGCACTTATGGCTTACGATTTGCGAGGTGTGATTTATGTCATTGCTTAGGTACGTCTGGCAGAAACTACAGTCCTTCGGTGACCGCGGAAAGGAGGCTACTAAGCAAACCGCCGCTACGATCATGTGCTGCTCCTCATTTTTACCAATGACAGATTATACTATGCACAGGCCGCCGCAGGCCCGGCAGTCAGAGCAGCGTGTAGTGGCGATTTTGTACACAAAAATAAATGATATAATTATAAATTATGCCGGGTGACGGATTCACTGCGCTGCGGGGCCTCCAACATACATTGCTCCTCAGCATAGCAAATACGAATGGATTTCTATATTGAGTATGCCCCGACGTTCGACAACGAGGGGGTCGCACTTTGCGTGGCGTTTTTTTTGTGCGAGATCGTGCAAATTGTCAGTTTTTACCAGTCAGGTTCGGGCGACTCTTCGCTGCACATGTCTTTGGCTCTGAATTTGGACAGGGCACAATTTTCGAGCGTCATCAATTTCACGACACACGAGAGTGCGTGCTGGTTTCGGCTCTCCTATCCATTGGCATTTCGCCGCTCACACTGGCATGATGTTGATTGTGATGTTGGCCATCTGTGACATCATCGCCTAGGTGCACTGTTGTTATATTATAGTGCAAATACAATCACTTAGCACCACCACCCATGCTGAACTGAAGTATTATTACATGTAAAAATATTCTGCCAAATTCTAACACCTGTCAATCAATCACTCCGAACAAAAGGCAACCGCTGTCGCCTTGAAATCGAATCAGGTATTTGGTTGTGCTGTTGTACTTTTTAGCCGATCGCCAAATCCTTTAGCTTAACAAGTGAAGTAAAACTCCTTATCTTAGCTGATAACACGATAATTCACGAAATCACCCCCGAAACACAGTACATTCCCGGGCGGAGTATAATGGGAGAAATTTGAGGTGACCCAGCAAAATGTGAAGAAACACAAACACATATCCACTCATACATATAGAACCGCTTACTGCAACCACACAAAATGGGGCCATAAAATAGCAGTCGTAATCAATCATTCGGTAGCTTTGCGCGGACAGTGTCTACGACGTGGAGCGCTGGTTCCAAGGAAAACCAAGACAAAAATCGACACGTCTGCAATTCCGATACACGTATGATGGCGACGATGACCTACGGCGAAAGTCGTTTACATTCGATTCGCCATAGCATAGCAACAGCTGCACTTCGAGTGTCACGTGACTACTTCTGGTGTGTGAAGCATTGGAAGCATGTTTGATATTTGTTAAAGCTACATCCATCGACGTTAGTGTAAAAATAAATAGAGAATGAATATGAATCGAAATTGAAGTTTTTTTCCTTGGACGTAGACATTTTATACATTTATTTAAGGAACTTTATCTAATTGGTGTATGGCTGCTAACCATATGTTCACTAAAAGGATACCATGGGTGATGTACTTCAGCAAAATATGTAAAAAGCTAAGAACGAAAAGTCACTAAAAAATTCTCTATTAATTATCAGTTCAAATCCGTGAAAGTTCTAATCGATGTGATTCGGAGGGGGAAATTTAGTACACGAAATATTACACAATGCTTTACCCCATCTTTCCTCAGGGTTTGGAGTGTCCACTGAAGAAGAGTATGATCCAATTACACCAGCTTGAAAGACAGTGCTGGCAAGACCGGTGACATGTTCGAGCAAATGCATGATCGTCTAGCCTGGTCAGGCTTTGAACGATGTCGACATTTGTCCGCTTGCTAATGGATGTGTGAAAGAATAGACACTCGAGAAAGCTAAAGAAAAAAAAAGTTGATCGCGATCGCGATCGTGATCGCAGAGCCTAGATGCGGCACTTTTTGTTCGCTCCCAGAACATGCGATTGTCGTTCTGACACGCGAGAATGTGTGCGAGAGTTTGCGTATTGGTATCCAATGGCGCTTCGATTGGACGGGAGCGGCATGGTGAAGCACGAAGAGTGCTGAGTTTGCCTAAGGTTCGTAGGTTCAGCTCGTCAAAAACGTCACTCATGTGCAGCTGGTGCAATGGATCGAATAGAAGGCGACACAGCATATGGCGTGCACAATTTGGGGAATTTAGGTCGAATACATTCACACACGATCGAAATGCAATGCAGCAAGCAGCAAAACTGAAACAAAGCGACCGGTGCGGAGGGAAGGGAGGGAACACGATGGTGCAACTCTGTCGCTTTCTAGCTTGCCTACCGTGCATAGCAAGCCGTTTGAATGAAGAAAAAACCCAATCAGGCATAATAGAAACACTAGATCTTTTGCGTATTCCAGTTTTTTTTCGAGTTTCAGTATAGAGCATTCAACATTTTAGCGCATGGTGGTGTATATATTAAAACAATAATTTCGATATTGTACATAAACGCCTAGTGAATGTAGTAAAATATGGCATAAACTGATAAATAAACTTTATTAAAACATGGTTTCTCCCTTCCTCCCATATCCCTCACCACCTTGGGTTTGTTGAAATTAGTATACAGTTAAAACACCAATCAGTTACCCCAGTGTAACAGTACTGCGTAGTGTTGCGCAGCTTACAAACGACAAACAAAACATAGACTCTTAAACGCGCTGCTAGAACTGCCTTGAAAGATAGGGAAAAGTGACAAAACCACACATGACAGATTACCCCAAAACTGGATGATGAGCTCGTGTAGGTAAGCGTATGTAACAAGAGTGTGAGTGCGTGTTTTATGTTGTTTAATTTCTTCCGCTTACACTTTCGACTGTGTCAACTTGTTGCGTAAACTTTATAGCGCGTAGTTTCACTACTACGAACATTGCATGGGATATAGTTTTACGATACTTAATTTATGTATGTATTCAACTAATTGTGTTCATTCGTTGCATACGCCTTTAAACTTTGAACAGATTGACTGTTGATTGACTGAGGGGAGCGTTTTAAAGAACCATTCTTTAAACAGGTGTGGTACCATTCCGTCAAACACATGCACTGGTGGAACTATTATCTCACATACCAAAAAAAACAAATAATTTTTACTGCGGACGTCGTTCTTTGACAGTAAATGAAAGTGTAAAGGCAGTCAAATTTAAACTTCAAGGTGAAATTTATTTACCTTTAAATAAACGCGCTATCAACTGCGAGCAAGGTGTCCGATAAGCGAATTTTGCCGCTAAGGTAAACTTCTGAGACATTATAGAAGTTTGCGCAACACCGTAAGGGTGAAGTCTGTTGCTGTTGAGTTTGTTTTTAAGAGTTGGTAGTTTTTGTGTGATTTGAAGATATATTGTGCATTTGAGAATTCGTCCTGATTCATTGTTGAAGGTAGGAAAGTAGAGGCGTGACTGTATGAATACTAGTTCATGTGTAATTAGTTTGAAGTGTATTTGAACAAAATTTTAGAGTGATCCTAATCGTATTTTCCATTATCTTTTCGTATACAAATGCCTGAGGGAAAGCAAAATAATAAACTCGACTTTATATCAGCAAATGTAATCATCCAACAATGTTACACTCCTTGTAAAATTGAGACGGGCATAAGCCACTGATTGATGCAATTGAGCAATCATGAATGATACCTACTGGGGAGAATACACTGCGCTGTGGTCCCTGTAGGCGCATTCCTTTTACCCGCAAGCGAAGATATTGTTCGTTTTTACTCCAAACGATGGCTTTACGATCGATCTGCTGGTGTTTATCCGTAGAACGGATTACATCACCAGCACTCCCTTCTATATTGCTATAAGTGTTAGTAACTCGGTTCGCTTTACTCATCATATGCTTGTTCGGTTCCTAAAGCTGTGTAGTAGCGGTAGAAACAACTACCGCGTTTTAAAGGCAACATCACGATCATCTTTGCCCTTCCAAAGCTGCTTTGCAACGCTCTCCTGCGCTCGTAGGCAGTATGCATGAGATCTTGCTAGTGGATAATGCACGATTGTGGCGTCAAATCACGATTCCTTCCGTAAATGTGTTTAAAGATTTCGTACAGCGTACTTGGTACTAAGACGAATGATCCGTTCACTCGTCCGGGAGATGCTCGGCAGTCACTCGAGAAACAAAGGTTTTCATTGATTCGGTGTGTGCTGTAGGAGTGGATAGTTTCCTGAGCAACAAATGCGATGGCCTTGATTTCCGAGCTAATGCAGCTCGCTGGGAGTGATAGAAAATTGCGCTTAGAGTGTTAGAGTTTTTGCACTGGCAACGATTCTTTCCTACTGACGCTTCGGAGTGTTCTTTTTGTAACTGCACCCTGCTTTTGTGTGGCTATGAAATGTGCATTCGAAACACGTTCCAGACACGCGCCAATGCGTGTATTACCCTACGCGATAATCAGACCTTTCCGGTTGTCAGTGATTCAGGTAGCAAACAAAAAAAACGAAATACAAAACCAAAACTTAACATTTTTAAGAAAAAAATATCTGTCGCAAGCCAATACGGCTGAACACGCGCACAAAGATCACAGCGCGCATTAAAACACGCAGACAAAGTTTATAATAAACAGAGAGAGCGAGCCCGTGTAAAGTATTTGACAAACGTGGGCATCACGCATGACACCACGCGCTGATCGCGCTGTCGAAAAGTGAGGTGGTTTGTGGTTGTTTTTCATTATACAGTTTGACAATTGCTTGGTATGGTACAATTACGTGTGTAACAGTGGATTTAACTATCACACGGTCTTCGCAAGAGCCTACACCGAGAATGTTGCAAAACATTCCGCGAAACGCGAACTTCCTGAAACGATGAATGGTGTATATGTATCGATGTCACCGCGTGTGTAGGGTTTGAGGAATTTAAGGAAATTAACTGTCTCTCTTGAGTTTTATTTACTGTAGTTAAAGCTGAAAACGTTGATAAAGGCGTTATGAATTGCAGGAAAATAATAAAACGACAAAAAAAAAAAACATTTTGCATTTCTTAAAAAGAACGCACACCGAATTACTGCGGTATAAGTTGAACTGCTAATCTTGTGACACTGAATTAAGCGCAAGTTAGCACTACCGAAAAGAATCTGGACCAGCATGATACCGCCCTTCATCGCTGTTATCTTGTTGGCGCTAGTGTAGTTTGGATGATGTTATCAGCTAAGTACGAAATGGTAGGCACGAAACAATGGAAAAGAATTGCGTATATGTGTGAGTGTGTGTGTGTTCCAAAATTCCACCACGTCTCAAACTGATAAAATAACACGCGCACGGTAACTGTGAAAGTGAAGACAAGAGAAAAAAAAACGAAAGGAACGAATCTACTGATTGGTCTCTGGGGTTTGATGCTTTCTTCACTGCCAAACAATCTGCTGGTCTTATCGCAATCAATCGACTCGAGTCGGTCCAAAAATAGAAACAGGTGACTAAAAAACTGCTTGGTGTGATTATGTTGGAGATAAGTATGTTTCTCTGATTCCAAGCTACGCACTGCGCGCCCTGTTGGTTGTAAAAATATCTCAATGCCACAAAGGGGGTTTATGGTTTGAAGGTTTTCTCGACTGTAGTGCTCTAAAACTGTACGAAAACTCGCTTGGGACAATCGCATGAGACAAACCTGCTTAAGGAAATCATTAAGGGTAACAGTCGGTGAAAAGATATGTGTTATCATTTATCATCATACGATGTAACGAAACAGTTTCTTAAATGAACCTTACCTCACGTAAATGTGTGTTTGAAACAATATGCTCGACAGTACTGTTCGCTCACACTTTAATACACTATTGCACAGAGCTAAAACGGGGCAGAAGATAGACACAACGTTGCAATTGAACTCTACTGAATGCAGCAGCTAGGCGTAAGCAAATTTGTACGTTAGTACGTAAGTAGAATGCACACAACAACAACAAAAAAAAAACAGTTTTAGTAGAACTTCTCCAAACCAACAAAAACAACCCATTGTGTTGCACGTCAGGTAAAGGTCGGGTGTGATAGTTTTTCTCATGGCGCGAAAGCTTACCTCATCCAATCAATTCATTTCCGCTGAATTGTTACATGTTGTTTTTCTTTTTTCCTATCGCCATCCAATAGAAAGTGGTGTGTTGGTCCATTCAATCTGTTCACGGCAGTGAGGTGTAGCTTCTCCCCCGTTGGATTACGTAACATGAATGGGTTCGTTGGGTGTTGTCCGGGAACTGATTGTCAGTCTTGCCGGAACTCGGAAAGATCGACCTCAAAGTGGAAAATGAATCGATACATAATAAAGGTACATTACCTACCGCACCCAGATGGAAGCTGACACTAACTGCAAAAAAACACACACAGACACACACATTCTACACTGTCGCCACCAGTATATCACTCCCTGCATGCAACCGAGACTGTGTGCGTCGACTGTGTGCTGGCGCAACGCTCCCTCTAACCCGAATCGTTCGAACAATGGGTCAAATGATCTGTGCTAAAATTATTGTTGCTCGCTTCATGTACAAGTCTTCAGGCTATAGAGGCAGTGCTTTTCTAATCTCTGGATGATCGGTTTGCTTTTATGCAAAAAGCGACATACACGCATACGCAAAAGCTGTGGAATGCGAATAGAAACGAGAGCATACTATATTGGGGGTTGTAAATCTATCGCCATACTTAAATATCAAACAAGGGCATATTCAGTAGTTGCTCCAGTTTCTTGCAGTATTGAGCGGCGCGTTTTGTTGTCAACCAATTTTCTACGCCACTGAGTATGGACAATAGCATTCCTTGATGAAAATCACGCTTATACGAGCTACAGATGCCAGTATGACAAAGTGATCATTGTCTAATAGGAAATTAGACGTCATTGGAAACGAGATTTATGAGTTAGAAATGTTTAGATGATATTGCTGCATTGGTTTTTACATAAAATTAGGTTTAATTTAATTATCTGCCAGCAAAGCGCATATTTACAAATGTGTTGTACTATTTTCTTATTTCTTTCAGCATGGTAATACCGTGTAACGTTTCGAATGACATCGGTAGTGCGAAAGCCGCTCACCGCCAGCCAGATGCAAAATAGATATCAATACCCGTCGCTTCACCCTTCTCAACCTTCCCAACCCAAGAACAAACCCTGCCACTAGGAAGGATTATCACATTCCCATCAAACGTAGCGACAACATTAGTGTATCAAAGACGAGAATCCAAAGATAGCGTGGAAACTACAAATATTAGCAACAGTAGTAGTAGCAATAGTAGTCGTAGTAGTAGTAGTGGTAAGCAGTCTGCCTGCAAACGACATTCCATTTCAAAATAGTTTTTTTGGTGCAACGCTTACGGTTGCACTAATCATATACTACAGTAGAAATTTCAATTCACGCACGTGGGGGTGTTCCCGGAGGAGCACCATTGAATATTCCACATTTCTACGTTGTGACCGGAGTAAGAAAAGCAGTGTTTAAATGCTTGGAGGTAAGTGTTACATCTTGTCTCACGCGTGTTTGCTTCGTATTGAAGCTTGTTTTACCATAAAATACTGTAAAGATAGATTTTGAGTACGAAGTCGTTGCGAATGTAAAATATTTCACATTTAACATAACGAACGACTCCCGAGTTTACGTTTTAATCTCAGTTAAAGAATCTAGAAAAGGAATACAAATAGAATACCTGATGCAGAGAAACCATGATGTGCGTAATGTGATGCGTAATGTTATATTCGATATATCGTCGTTCATTATTGTAAGATTTCGCTTTCCAAGCCTACACAAGAGAAAGGAAACCTTGCTCCTCACATGTACAAGCCTACGTCGCGATAGTTGCGATTGAACATTCTTCACACGAGTAGAGTAGCATGTGCCCCAGTGAGGAAAGGTTTGGTTTTTTGTTGCAGCTGTACTTCAAGTTTTGTTGTTTTTTCATACCCCTGTGCTATGAGGGGGAGGCAGCTTGTTCTATTCCGTGCGAATGATCTTTATCCCCACCAGTACGCCATGGGGTACTATAATGACAGTATAGTAACTACTAGTAACACACATACACAACGGACAAAAACGCCAAAGCAAAAAAGCCATCAACTATTTCTATATCCCCGGTCCTGTTTCAGACACGCTCTACCACCACCCACTCCTCTGTGCAGGGTTACTCCAGTAAAACGTCCAAACGAAACGAAACATGAAAAAATGTGCGCTTTTCGCGCTAGCTTCCCACCAAACCCCACCAATACGTCACCATTTGTGCCTGCGTCCGTCCGTCCCGCTACTAGCTAGGTCAGGTTCCAATCGTTGAGTTTTGTAATCTTAGTTTCCTTTCTCTTTTCCATTGCGACGCCCCCCTTCTTGCATCTAACCACTGTTCTCACCTCAGCTCCCGTCTGAGTTGGTCCACTGTTTTATTACAAACACACGTTTCGTAAAAGCCACGCGCAAGTTCGCCTTTTTGCGGCGGGTACGCCTGCCGTTGCTTTTCTCGCGCCAACTGACGATCCGGCAACGATCGAAGCGAACACTTGCTTTGTAGTAGTAGTAGCAGCAGTAGTAGTAGTAGGCTACTTACTCACTCTTTCGTTTGGTAGGGCTGCTGCTGCTGCTGCAAGCGCTCGGGGTACTGCGATTTGTTGAGGTTCGTAAGAACCTCTCTGTCTCTCTACCTCCTTTCTCATTGGAGATATGCTCATCTCATTCCAACAGAATAACTTTCGCGCCCGATACTCAACGGAACGACACTTATAAGACATTCTATTGGCAAAGGTGAAAACCAAGCCACCCTACCTTTGTGATTTGCACACCACCCTCCCTCCCCTCCCCCCTTCTTTACCTTCCCCTCCCTGAACTCTCCGCGTTAGATAATCTGATGAAGCTATTTACTGTCTCCAGTTCCTCCCATACACCCCGCGCCTAGTGGGTTACTCCAATCTGGGCAAAATTGTTTGTTTTTGCATTTTTTTTAAACAGTTAAAGTTCTAGTCAATCTGAGCTCATAAACCACCTGTTATTTATACTATCGGATTTCGCAAGAGGCTTGAAGACGTTGAATATTTGAACATGATTGTATGTAAAAGAGATGACAAGCACTTTTCGTTGAGTACTGTGAGTGATCCATCGACGAAATTTCGTGTACTTCCGGTGGCTTTCGTTCACTGTCTTAAAGTTTGTATACTGTGTGAGTATGAATCAGAAAGCGGTGTTTTTTGTGCCGACTTCGCAAACTGAAACGAATAAAATGTAATACATTTTGCTGGTCTAAAAATCAAAACAACACCGGAAGTGCAGCGTTGAAGTTATTTTCCATGCTGTCTCGTGTAGACTGGCGCCTTCCTGTGCCGGTTGTCTCACCGCGCACGCAACGTTCACCGAAAGTTGGAAAAGTGTTGTTCTTTCCTATCATCAGCTTGTGCATCTTGCTATGCCGTTGGAACCATTCCGCCTACAAACACCCAATCAAATAGCGAATAAGATTGATCCACTTTCGGCAATGAATGCGATCATTGTCGACTGGCGATTAAAATGTATAACATCGGCAAAGGAGTTTTCCTTTATTGTTATGTAGCTGTAGTGCACAGGAAAAGACCCGCCAACTATTTTTTGTTCCTATCAACCAAGACAGTGCTTTCCTCTAAAGGCAGCGTGGAAGTAGGTAAATGAAATTTTAGCCGTTGGGCGTATTTATTTATTATTATGCTGGAATGATAAGTTTATTATTGAATCGGCTAGTTGAACATTTAAGATCACAAGTTTTCAAACATATGTTGTTATTCATTACCCAATCCCCATTATTCCCATCGAGTATAAGATCTTAAATCGGTTTAAAATGTATGGCGCAAACTTTTGAGATGAAACTTATCGTTTCACGGTTCATGTAAAGTTTGTGGGAAATAATATCAGATGTGAATGTTTGGAATATCAGAGATCATCATTTTCGAAAGCATAAATAGTCAAGCTTTACTAAAACAGAATTTAAATTTTTTTTATTGCAAATCTTACAGTTTATCCACAGTTTTATAAAACATGAATGTATCTATAATGTGATATATATTGTAAAAGATGTAATAAATATATGAAAGAATGAAGGTAACTGTGCGCTTTTCCTATTTCAGTAACATTATGCTTGCTCTAGTCGGTGTGCTGAATTATGCAGCACCATCCATTATGCTCTTACCTTCCTCTTGGTTTGTGTCTTAATTTCTCTCTGTTGTCCTTCTGCTTCTATAGGCTCTCATTCTTTGTCATATGTCTTTTCCGACCTTCTTTTTGTTTCGCTCTTCGTTGACTAGTTGACATGGTTCTCGGGGCTTTTTATCGTCTTTTTTTTTATTTTTGCAAATGTTCAACTTTTACTTTCATTTCATAAAACCGGTTTTAGGTCGCTAGTTGGTTTGTTGTTTTTACTTTACTTTTCATTTCTCTCTTGCATTAACATTCACGCAATATGCTACGAGCTAGTTTTCTACGTTTACCTTCAAGAAGTGGTTTCATTGGATTGTTTTTTTTTTAGGCGTTACATACACACATACGAGTTATTTTTATATCATGCACTCAATTCCTTAATATGTACCATAAAAGACAATATTAACATTCAGCCCCTAGTATACGCAAGGTATTTAGAACATGAAAAGGAAAAAAGTTGAATCTTTCGCGCTCTGCAAGTGTGCAATTATCAATCACCAAAGATCGTTTTACATACTGCATCTAAACGAGCGAGTGCGTGTATGTGTGTGTGTGATGTCGTTTAATTTGCATTGCAATACTAACCTGGATTGTGATCAACCTGTTGCCCGGCACTTTTGCGGTGAACCCTTGACTGCGCTCCCCAATGTGTGTAGTGCAGCTTGATCCCTTTGTTCTACTCCTCCGGTGTGAGGTATGTGAATCATATTCACACACCGTTTTATCGATGAAGTCATTCGTGGGAATTGGAAAGGCTGTTCCGGTTTCTGGCTAGGGTTCCGGTTTAGAAGCAATTTTGTCGTCCACGCCTCATAACTTGCCATGCGCCTCCATTGTGTTAGGTCCTAATTGCATCCCGTTTTGCCTTCGCAAAAGACGGTTTGTGCGAACAGTGATCAAAATTGTTATTTCTAAAATCTTTTTTGATTAATATTTTTAAAAGGAAGCAGGAACGGGAGTGGTTTCGATCAAATGTCGCTTAAAATGATCATCCATTAGACACCTAGCAAATGCTACCGTAATGGCATAGCGATCGCCCTGCGACATAGCTAAATAAAACTGTAAACCTTGCATCAATTCTAATGATGGGAATATGAGTGTGATTACAGCGATGGCGTAATCAACGGTGCAACGTGTAGATTTTCTGTTACTCTCTATCTCAGCTTTCCCCTAACACTTTCCACCAACCTAGCGTCTCATTGTCAGTTTCTGCCGTGAGTGAAAGGCTCAGCAAATACGATGAGAATGTGCATTTGAAGCCAGTTAAAACGTGAATCCATCTACCTTGCTGGATATGGCGAGTATTCGATCGGAATACAACTTAAGAGAATCTGGAAGGGGTGAACTGAGTACCTTTTTTACTGATGGTATATATCTACGATCATTTACACAAGAACACAGTAAATCACGTAAAATCAAAACACAATAAACATAAACATAACTTAAGTAAGTGAAGTATCATAATGCAGATACTTAGTTTTACGCCTAACGCTGCCGAAAGCTAAAATAAGGCAATGACGAAACAGTTCTTCGAATTTGTTATGTTGTTAATGTTTGTCAATTTTAACAGTCAAATTTGTTTTGAGCTAAATTGTAGGAATGTAGGCAGCATTTACCATTATCGCATTTGCAAGCACTATGCATCGTTTCGAACAACTCTTGCCCGTTTAGCAACACCTTGTAGCAGTGTGAGTCAACCGTGCTTTAGACGCCTGTATGGCACACCGTACCTTTCTAATGTTCACCCTTCAACACTCCGTTTGCCGCTGCTTTAGAACGCGAATAGCAGAACGATAATTATTTCGCGGCAGCTTTGCACTTGGCACCGGCAATCAAACCGGCCAACCCGTTTTACAGGTGAACGCTGATGCATGTAGCAGAAATGAGCTACCAGGCATTGGGGAACCATTGATTCAATAAGTGACTTTCATTGAACGTCAAGAAAACGTCTTATCGAAATACGTAGTTTAGTACAATTTATCTTTAAATTAAAGCTTGATCCGATCTAAAAAATGGTGAAAGTGTGCGATATCCCTAGGGTAACACGATAAGCATGTTTTGCATGGCAGGTGAAATAATGACACAACGATTGCAGCTTCACTGATGTTATTGTTACTCGTCGCACAATGTTACGTAACACACGATACTCCCGGGAACAGGCGTGCAATGCGCCATTGAACAAACGGTGTATCTCGTTGTGCCCTAGGTGCATGTGCTCGATCGTCGCGTTCCCACGTGTTTCACAAGCGGCGCGCGTTTCCAAGAGCGCAAGAAGAGTGCCGCCGCTTTGACGATAGGGAACCACCGGCTGGAGGCCGAAGCGGGCGTCAGGTTGGATGGATGAAACGGAATACCGAACGGGGCGGGGTGGTGGTTTGGTGTTGCTGATGTTGCCATCAGTGCGGTAGTGGGTTGGTCCTCCTACGAACCCAAACCAATGCCTAATGGGTGTAGTTTTGACGTATTTGTTGTGTACCCCGCTAATGCACCACCCAGCCCTTGACAGCCCCCCCCCCCCCCTTCCCCACCTTGCGTTCTTGGTACGCAATGTTTTTGTTGTTGCTTTTTCGCT
The DNA here is from genome assembly GCF_943734735.2 of Anopheles gambiae. Taxonomy (NCBI): domain Eukaryota; kingdom Metazoa; phylum Arthropoda; class Insecta; order Diptera; family Culicidae; genus Anopheles; species Anopheles gambiae. The sequence continues at coordinate 66,881,419 of NC_064601.1, read as the reverse complement.
ATGAGCGGGTTGTTTTTCTTTTTTCCTCCTTCACACCCTCCCGGAGGAGAAGGCCCCCTTGCAAGCGACCTCTCGCTCTCCGTGCAAAATTTGAATTCCCTTTTTTTAACTACCCCTATTCCATGGCGGTGCCAGCTGCTGCATGCTGCTGCTGGGTGATGTGTACCCCCTGCAGCCAGCCACTCCTATATAATGCTGGAGATATATGATGCGGGGCAGCAGCAGCAGCAGCAGCAGTGTGGAAGGAAAGATCCAATTTTAGTCATTGCTACCCGCGGCGTGATTGCGCTTCGATGCAATCCAATAGGTAGCGAGCGAGTTGCTCGATTCGCGCTCGTTTCGGAAAAGGGTATGAAATTCTAATTCCATTTTTTCCGCCGTGTTCCTTTCAAGTGGTGGCAGCGTTTTCCCCGCGCGCAACCCTAGTTAGGAAACGAACGAAGAAGGAAGGGGAGTCGATCGTTTTTAAACGCGGCAAAACAGAACCAGGACCTTCGCATAGGTAGTGTGTGTGCCGGGGTGGGTGGACTGAGATGAGATGCAAAACACAATTGCATTCGTAATCCGGACCGAAGGCGGCGAAACACGATTTTCGATGCGCAACAGCGATATTGAGAAGCAGGCGATGTGATGTGAGTGGCCCAGCTCTAAATTGACCGTTCAATGAGTTTTGCAAATGACGGAAGACGCGCGTTTGTGTTGGCTAGCAGCAGCAGGCTGTGTTGTGCGTGTACCGCCTTGCTGTGCTTCATTAGAATTGCGTACCTTTTGCGAGAGCGCGTTCTCCGTCCGCACTGATGACAGCTGTGCGTTTGCGTTCGCCTACCAGACGCTTCAAATGATCGACAGCGTGCTGTTTCGAAGTTTTTATTTGGCGATACCGATCGATCGATATTGGCATATTCTTCTCATTCTGTTGACATCGGCAGAGGTTCACTAAGGATGCACCTTAGATATCTTACGAACATGATACATTAATGGACAAGTTCATACGGGAGAGAAAAACAAACTAACTGGGCCCGATGTATGTAAACTGATTTACTTCCTGGCAAGAACCTTTTTCTTGTGTATAAAAACTCTCCATGGACAACCTTATTTTCACCTTCTGCAGAGAGCAAAAATCGGAGCAGACGATATCATTAAAAAAACTCTACGCGCTAACTCCCCTCCCCTTCACCTCTTCGTCTTCGATTCGTCTCCTCCTGCTGCACCAAAAAAAGCAAAAACCGGGCCAAGTCTCCTTCGACGCTTTCCTTCCTCTGTGTGCATGTGCTGAATTAAAGAAATGTCAGTGGATGGTAAACCGGTTCCGCAACATGCGGTCAGTCTTAAGAAGTGCCTTTTTCCCTCTTTCTGCATTCTCGATCGTCCGCGCGCGACGTTCGAGAACGAAGCCACCGGGAAAAGCGGCCAAGAGAGATGGATAGGGTTGCGAAAGCAAACGAAAAGAAAAGGAAAAAGTCCAGACACACGGCAGGCTGTGGAATGGAGAGTGAAATAATCGCTGAGAGGTAATCTCTCCGCATCTACGCGAGCGCAACGGGAAGCGATAAGTAAGCAACGGCAAAGAAGGAACCAGGGAAGGAAAACGGATTTGAATAGTAGATTGCGGCAAATGCGTGTGTGTGTGTGTGTGCGTGTTTCGCGAAGAACAGTGCCCGCCACACCATTCGGCGGGGAGAGAAGAACATGCGAAAAAGATGTGTACACACCGCGTCGTGCAAGGGGTGTGTGTGGTCAGGGGCGAAAGCAGCGGCTCGGCGGAGGTCTGCGTCTAAGTCGTGCAAAGAAGAACTGCTGTCTGAGCCGCGTTGCCCAAGTGTCTTTTTTTTCTCATTCGCCGTTTGGTGCACTCCGAACCAAAAGAAAGAGGCGATAAAGAAGTAGCAGTGAAACAAGAGAATGTGTGACCTTGAAAAGTCGGTGCAAACCGTGAAAGTCTGGCGGAGCGGCGGATCAACTTGATGTGTTGTGGTGGTGGTGGTGGTGGTGGTTGGGCTTGTGCAACAATCTCACATGTTGCTCACACGAAACGCGCAGAGTTGCGACAGGGTAGGGTTTCCTGTCTGCTTGTGATCCAACAAGTACGCACACACAAACACATACACGTACAGTTTCGGGAAGCGCAGAACAGAAGATAAAGCAAATGGGTGCATTTGGGGGTTGGCTATAATTTTCTTGCCACCGATTTTGTTTCATCGCCGATTTCGTTTTGCCGTGCATTTCCATTTACGGCCGGCAAAAAAGAGGAAAAGAAATATGCTGCTTTCGGTATGTAAATACGGAATGATTTCTTTAACATACAGCACTTTCACCTCGATTAGAAGCGTTTTCTGGACAATACCAAAAAGAATATAGTTATGTAGCAGAGAATGAACGCTTATTTGAACGTGGCGGCCTTCTAGCAGCAGCTTCGTTTGTTTTCTGCACAATTCTAATCAACCTTCAAAGCCCACCCGTCGTGCAAAAGCGTCCATTCGTGTGATTCATGGAACGAGGATGTGTTCCTGCCATCATTAATGGCTGCTGCGCGAGGCTAAATGGTGGAGGGTCTATGCGATGTGTATGTACGTCTACGAACGTGCATGTGTGTGTGTGCGCGCGCGCGTTGTTTTGCATCACCTTTCGCGCAATTTACACCCCCCAATACACCCCGACACAGCCCGATCGGCGAACTGCTGGCACTGTGCTGTGGGCTGCTTGACAGTGTGTTAGTCAAATTTAAATCATCAGAACACCAGGGTTTCTCCAATCTAAGCGCAAGGAATGCGTCGTTGCATGTGACGGGAAAGGAGGGTAAATAAAAGGACGGCTACTGTGATGACGATGCGCGCGGCACACAGCAGACAGGAGCGCTGAAACAGTAGAAGCGGAGCAAAGAGAAAGATGATCGTGTGTGTAATGAACGCATATAAACCGGTTAATAGGTTACCGCAGGGTTGACATCCATTTACCGCTGGTACACCACTTCACCCTCCCACCCTCAACCCTTCTACTCCTGTTCCCTAATCCGCGCACGAACCTGAGCACAGTGTAGCATGTATGTGTGTGCCAGGCAGGATTCTATTATAACGCGGATTTGTACTGTGTGTGCGTGTGTGTGTGTGTGTGTTGGTAAGCCGGCATATTCATGTGTGTTGCAGAAAGTGTGCGAATAAATCATACCCCAAAATATAATCAAAGAGGAAATCAGATTATGCACCGCTACAGAAAGAGAGAGAGAGAAAAAAAGAGAAAGAGAGAGAGAGAGAGAGAGAGAGAGAGAGAAAAGAGAGAGAGAAGAAAGGCAGGAATGTGAAAAAGGCACACACAAACATAAGAGCATACGCTGCTAAAGTAAAAGCAAACTTTTTTAGCCTACTGAGCCTGAACGGTCCATGGTGTCGGGATGGTGGCGGTGGTGACTAGCCTTCGATGGAAAGTATTTCCTTTCTCGCTATCCTGTCTGGCGTACGAGACGAGACGCGCTCCCTGTTCGTGGCTGGCAAATCGTTTTTTCGACAGCAGGGACGAGAGCAGCGAGTGACCTTGAACGATTCCTCTCGCAAAACGGATTGTGAACGACTTTTTATTAACTTAGAGAGGGTTTTTTTCTGGTAGATTTTGGACTCACTACCGCATAAACACATTTTAACGATTTTGATTTTTGGAAGTAATTCCAAGAAAGGAATGGGACAATTTGTTGCAACAATGGGCCAAAATCGAATTCTACATTTTCGTGGGCTAAATTTGGCCGCAAATATGGTGCATTTGATATGGACAGTTCGTTCACCTTCTCGACAAAATGCACCGCACGGCTTTGCGAATTGTTTGTCTACGGAGTTCATCAATTGTTGATGTGTGAATTATCATAATAGAACACGCTAATGAGAGTGGAATGTTCTTCTTCCTTTCGTTCCTGTTACTACTCCCTGCTTTTCCGTACAAAGGCTGGGTGAATTGCATCTGCAGTTTGAGATTTGTAGCATTTTTGGAAGCTAGTAATATCACTTGTAAAAATAAAAAAAAATTCAAAGAGTACGATCACTTAGTAAAAGGTTGATTGCAGTTTCAGCCTCCATTTACATGATCGGCATAGTATTGTTGTTGGTTTGTGTTGTGCATTTCATCGCCGCGATCGCGGAAAAAAGAGAAAAGATCACACACAAACTCCCGATGTGAGTCAAGCAAGATTTTCGGATGAATAATTACGCAAAGGTAAAAAGAAGGTAAGGCATTTGCGGCTGCTGCTGGCCTGTGTCTGGAGCTGGAATACCGCAGACATTGGGACAAGACAGTGTGGTGTGTTGGAGGTCCATCCAGCCGAAGAGGATGGTGGGAGACTTCAATTTTGGGCGCTGTTCGGGCGCAAAGATCGGGGAAGAACACTCTCCTGCGCGCTATTTGTTGTGTATATCGTTCGTCTCGCTTCAAAGCATTTCCTCTCTTGGTGCTGCTGCTGCTGACCTTGGACTTGACTCACTACGCGCTCCCCGCTCTACGGGTGCTGCGCTACGGCAGCAACATACATATTGTGTGTGTGTCGCCATGTACGCAAGCACGTATGTGTGCGACATTCGACGCTGTTCCTTTCGGTTGATGTTCAAACAATGATCGCGATGAGATGCGGAGGCTGACAACAGGCTGCGCGGCTTTATGCGGCCGTCCTTCTTTCTTTCCTTTCTCGTCGCTCGTTCTGTTCGCTATCTTTACCTTTCCCTTTCGAGCGTTGTTAACACTATGAAAAGCGCTTGCCGGCCCCGGTCCGAAGGTTAACTAATTAAGACCGGACTCCGGAGGTTCGATAACACGCCTATAGGGAAGGAAATCCCTCCACCGACGTGGATGGACCCAGTTGGATCAGTACCTGTGCAGAAACAGCATTAATCCGACGTCCTTTACGCTACACTGCCGATACCGCCATCGAATGGTGACAGTTTCACTGACGAGTTGGTGCCGTGCGACGAGCGCGCGTGAGGGTTGACTGATTATAGAGTGACTTTCGAATTTACGCACCACGAGAGAGAGAACGAGAGAGAGAGAGAGAGAGAGACTCACACGGACGTGCGTGCGTTACAACACCGGCATGAACGAAGGCGAAGGACAAGCGTGTCACGAAGGCGAATCGAACGCGAGTGTCAGCCGCAGCGCTCCCTTGCGACCACAAACGTACATACTATACGCACAACTGACAGAGGATGGTGTGTGCGCGAGCGCGCGCGCGTTTTGTCAAGTTTCACGGTCACCGTCCAACAAACCGCGATCGAAGCTTTTCGGGGGAGGGGGCTAGTCGCGTTTTCACCATTTTGGAAACGAATGGCCCAACCCGAATGGTGGGACCATTGCGGGTGAGATAGATAGGTGGGATCGTAAGGAGAAGGGCCCTCCTCCCCCCCCCCTCCCGGCACCCCATCTTCTTTCCTTCAAAACGCGATAAAACGAGCACCAACGGAAGGCCAATGCCGCGGGTGTGCAATCCCCATGACCATGAGTGGAATGTGATTTTGAGTATGTGTGTGACATTCATAAATTTGCTTTTCTCATGTGCAAAATTCGTCCATGGAGCGAATTTGAAAGGCCACCGTAATGGCAACGAACCGTAATCGAATCTGCACACACACACACACTTGCACCACCCGTAGCACACTAGTCATCGAAACCCCCATTGCATAATGAACTTCGAAGGCGCTTGACCTCAAGTCCTTCGGGATGACAAAAACGTGTCCGCTTCTCAGCGTAAAAAATGGCCTTTCCTATGTTTGAATATTAATGGGGTAGCCCCGAAAAAACAATACCCCCTGCTTTCGTGCTGTTTGCCTTGGATGCACCAAGATAGTATTGTTTCTTTTTTTTTTTTGTTCTAATACCATCGAACGATGACTATTTAGGAACACTATTCGCCGTACAGTTTGCAGCTTCGTTGTTTCGTTTTGCTGTGAGGTATCGTATCGTTCTACAAAACTTTCCAATGCACTCGCACGCCAAGAAAGTGCTACGCGTGCGCAACGTTTTTCGATGGTAATTGCGAGGAGCAGTGTGGGGAACAAATGAAGCTCTTTGAAACGCTCAAATGCAATGGAAGATATCACATGATGTGGTTGTTGTGCACCGCGCATCAGAGTAGAACAAATATACATACGCATACGTACATTGTGGTGTGGCTATTCACAATGCTCTACTGCATTAGAAGTAGATTTCAACGAGCCAATGTGCAGGAAGCTTTCGATTGTGATTGCGCCCCTAAACGGCTATTTCGAACGTGATCGAACGTGAAAATGTTTGTTGATAGCTCACAAAATACTCATATATTTTATTTCTTCATTATATGGAATGTTTTCCAAAATAAATGATAACATTTTTTTTTGTCATTTTGTCGCTCACATCATCACATGAAACCATAATTTTAAAATACTGTTGTATATATTTTTGTTCAAATATTTGAGCATTTTATATTTTCATATACCCATACTAAATCGCACTTTATGGATATATGCACATATGCACTCCTTGTTGATTCCTGATAGTAGGTCCGGAATCAGTTTCCGGAATCGATTCCGGAATCGATTCCGGAATTGGTTCCGGAATGGGCTCCAGAATTGATTCCGGAATTGGCTCCGGAATTGGAATCGGCTCCGGAATTAGAATCGGCTCTGGAATCGGATTTGGCTCCGGAATCAGAATCAGCTCCGGAATCGTAATCGGTTCCGGAATTGGCTCCGGAATCAAAATCGGCTCCGACATCAGAATTGACTCCGAAATCAGAATTGGCTTCAAAGCGGAGGCGATTTCGGCATCTTCATAGGAATAGGCGTTTGGGTCCAATGATGCTACGTGTTGATAGCGGCAAAGAATCAAAATTTACTTGTAAATGATCTATTCACATGGAGATTTCCGGACTTATTTCGCTTCCCATACTCCTTATTTCCATTCAAAAACTAATTCTCACTCTGGAGCTAACTCCATTTCTGGAGTCAAGCCTGATTCCGTTAGCGGAGCAAATTGCGATTCCCAGGTCGATTCCAATTCCGGAGACGATTCTGATTCTGGAATTGATTCCGGAACTCCGGAATCGGCTCCGGAACCAACTCTGGAATCGGCTCCGGAACCAACTCCGGAATCGGCTCTGGAATCGACTCCGGAATCGGCTCCGGAACCAACTCCGGAATCGGCTCCGGAATCGACTCCGGAATCGGAATCGATTCCAGCATCGGGATCCGCTCCGGAATTGGTTCCGAACACGGAATCGGAATCGGGTAGGTCCGATTCCGAGCTTCCACCACTACTGAGTAGGGCACAGTAGAATCCAATTCGTATAACATAAAGTTAATTTCCCATTGGGAAGCGTCAAAAAAGTGTCCCAAAATTATGAGAACTCCTGTAAACACCTGTATCATAAGTATAATGTATACAAACACTTACAATTATTTGGACAATGTCTTGCATTCAATAATGTAAGGCTAAAATAGACTATTTGTGCGACGTATACGAAACTGCAGCATGTAACATTTAATTGAACCTATCAAATCTATCTGGAAATTGCAATTCTAAATAATTTTTTCCCCTTTTTTCCTTAATATTCTTACACTACAGTTAGAATGCTGATGCTGCACTATAGCAAACACGGCGAGTGCATACTCCAGGAAATTGGTGCAGCATTTCGCGGAGAGCATGCGACAGATCTGCTACTCATCTGTGATGGGAAGGAGACTGTGCGAGCACACAAGTTGGTACTGGCGGCTGCCAGTCCACTCATACGGTATGCAACGCGGACGGGCAATTGCTGCGGGCAAATAGGAGGGGATTTCTTCTAAATAATTATTTTTGTTGTTTCTGTATTGTACCGTGCAGAATGATTTTGGAAGAAACTCCGATGCTGGAGGGCGAAACCACCGTTTACTTCCCGGATGTGCAGGTGTGTTACTTCCGGCTGCTGCTCGACTTCCTGTACTCCGGGCAAGTGTACGTGCCCGCAAACGAGGTGCACCACCTGCAAGATCTCTTAGCGTTACTACAAATTAAGCCCAGCATCTGGAAAAACTCCGACTGCTCCAACGACAGTGGTAAGTGGTGGTGTTCAAGGTGGCGGACATGTTGCCGCACTAAGGCTCTGTTCTAACTGGTAAGCTTTTTTTCCCCGGGTTTCTAGAATCGCAAAAGTCAGAACCCTTGGTAGATATCAACCGGAATGAGGGTATCGGAGCACTGGATCATCGTCGGAGGCGCACAAAGAGTCAGGATCATTCGGGTTCGCGCGACGCCAGTCCAGCCAGCCGAAGGATAAACGTTAAACGAGAACACCATTCTGCGGGCAGCTCGGAGGATGGTGGTGACCGTGAGGATACCGATTACATGGACGAGGTCGATGAAGCGATCATCAAGAGCAACAACAACTTGCAGCAAATCAATCGGCACGACGAAGATGACGGTGGCGGAAGTGCAACCGGTGGGGGTGGGAGTGGTATCGCGGGCGACGAAGCGGGCAGTACTGCCGGAGAGGCAAGGAGTGAATCGAGCAGCAGTCGTGGGGGTGATGTGACGGTTGAAGCTTCCCGCTCGTCGAACGTCGATCGGCGAACTCCCTCGGCAAGGCACAGCGGTGAAGGCAGTGGCTGTGATCCCGATCCGGAAGACGACGAAGATTTTGAGCTGGACGTGGAAGACCGCGACATGATGGACGATGGGGCGCGCGCTGAGGCGATCAGTCGAACGCCCAACAGTGCCGGTGGCAGTGATACGTTGCGCAGTCGAAGACGCAGCTCGTCCGATCCCGTCAATCTGTCCATCGTAAAGCAGCAGCAGCAGCAGCAGCAGCAACAGGATGGAGATTCAGATGACGCAAACATCGATGTCGAAACGATAGGCAATGCACCGACGAAGGTAAATGAGTGAGGATACATATTTTGATAATGATATCCACCCAGTTGCTCAACCATCGAGCCTCTTGATCTCATTTCTCGCACTCAATAGAATCTGCTTCCTCCTCGATACTTGGATCCGTTTCGTACCAAGCGGAAAGCGTACTACATACATTCCGATGCCGAATCGCTGAAGCCACTCGAGCACGAACTGCTGCACGGCTCGCCGGACAACTATGTCGTGACTCCGCACCGGAAGCGACGGCCCGGATTTCACAACTCGCCGGCACAGAATCCACCCTTCGTGCCCAGCTATTTGGAGGATATTCGGACACGCAAGTGCTTCCTCTCTGCACCGCCGACGTACTTGCCAGGTAAGTTTTGCCGAGTAGAAGGATGCGCTCGAAATTTGTGTGCAAGTGGTGTTGAGTCTTTCACAGTAAGCGGCACTTTAGCCGCTGCTGAACGTTGAATTCTCTCCCTCCATTTTGACTGTGTTGATGTTTGCTTTGCCTAGATGCACGACCCGGTTCACCTGGTACCCCTCGGCCCACCGACATTGCAGCGCTCGGTAACAACCATTCGTCCAGCAATAACAACAACAACAACAACAACAACACAAGCAGCAACAACAACAATCGGATACGTCCGCCCAGCGCGGACAACAAGCTTGCGGTTGCGCCGTTCGTCTATCCTTGGCCGTCCGCTGCACTGGCAGCATTACCTGGTGGGCCGGCGGATTTGCTGGCGGTGCCGTATCTGCATGCGGCCAGTGCCAACACGGACACCAAACCTGCCGAGCTGATCCAGCAGATGAAAAACTTTGAAAGCAGCCAGGCCGAAGCAGTACTCAGTGCCCGTTTGGGCGGTGGGGGTAGCGCATGCGGTGGCAGTGGGGCTAGTGCGGCCAGTAGCCTCGCCGGTACCGGTTCCGGTTCCACGGCCAGTGGTGGCGGTGGAACGGTAGGAGGCGGGCTGAGCAGTGGCAACACGCCAGTGCGCGAGTATCGTTGCGAGTACTGTGGCAAACAGTTTGGCATGTCCTGGAACCTAAAAACGCATCTGCGGGTGCACACGGGCGAAAAACCGTTTGCATGTCGGCTGTGCGTGGCAATGTTTAAGCAAAAGGCGCATCTGCTAAAGCACCTTTGCTCGGTGCATCGGAACATCATCAACTCACCGGAAGCGGGCGGACGGTATACCTGCTGCTTCTGTACACTGTACTTCGAGACGCTGCAGGAGCTGGTCCGCCATCTTTCCGGGCATCATAACAACCTGCTGCTGAGTAAAAATCTGCACGAATGATACGCAATGCCACCGGTGGTGATGGCACTTTCCGGCTCCGATCGCATCAACCATCACACTACGATCGATCATCGGGCACCGATCGCCAATTACGAGCAGAGCTATCTGCGACGTTACTTTCAGCGTCACCATCGGTTCGAACTGTACGCGTCACTGTAGCTCCTTGCCGTATTGAACCCATCGGTCACACTCGAAGGCGAGGGTTTAACGAACGTTGTTGATGCGACATTCGGTCAACGTACGGAAAGGTAATCTTATCGAAGCAATATGAAAGCAACGGAAGAGGAGAAAAAACAGTTCACGGCTCGTCCGTGTTCATACTTACAATGCACCTTTCCTTCCTCTGCAGAGGTATACTGAACAAAAAACCACAAATACTTCGTCAATTCATTCCACTAAAGAGAGAAGAGCGATAATAGCAGATTGGTGGGCAGAAGTAACAGTAGTAATGGTAGTCGCTACCATCCCGCTCGAACGCATCGATACTTAGCAAAAGTTTGCGAGTTTTGCCTTGATTTTCCACAGGAAGATTGAACATTTCAAAACTCGAAAGCTGCTTGTTAGTCAGAACCGCGTGCGAAATAACCCCCTTCACGAAGGTGAGCAGATTTGTAGCTGTCCGTTTTTTCTTTTGTATCGATGTTGATACTGTTTGGTGAGTGTAAATGTAACAATGACGAGTTAGTAGTAGCAAGAGTTGCCAAACTGCAGCCACCACGTGAGCCGAATGTGAGCGGCGTACCTACCGACCGACTGTTTGGGATACTAGTGTATACGCCTCAACTGCACTTGATTGAGCAGTGAATTAGAACAACCTTTCGAAACCATAGAACACACACGACGGGATACGATGGTTATAGTACTAAAGGAAACAAAAATATTCCACATCTTGTACATTTCACAGCCCCTTTATCTCCTTTCCATCATCACTCGATGATGATGGCATCGTGCCAACTATTTCACTTCCCAAGCGTCCGGTTTAAAGGAGGTACCGTACTTCGTAGCAAACTCCTCTACTTTGCTTTTCTCTTCTGGTGTTGCTTTTTCTATTGTTTTGTGCAGATTAATTGATGATTTGTTCTACCATTTTGCTAACCAATGTAGTACATCAAACAGAGGGGAAGAGAGGGGTGATCCATTTTATTTATTTTCGAATCGATTCTGCTTTGTCGTTCGGTTGATACCGCCGCGGTTATGTTTGTTGCTGAAGCACAAAGTATACTTACTTTGCATTTCAATCACAACAAGGGTGACAAAAAGGCAAAAATCAAATGAAAAAGGCGAATCCATCTTCCCCTTTGCTTGAATTAAACAAAAAAAAGCAACAATATAATATTCAGCACCATAATATCATCCTATATGTTGGTGCACAAACACAAACGTTGTACTTACAGAGTTGGAAGATACTCCCAAAAGCACAAATGAACCCTCTCTTCAAGACCCAAAGCACCAAGCCGAGCCTTTTACACAGGGTTCTTTGCCGTACAAAGGAGCAGGTCTCGTAAATATCTTTGTACCAGCAAAAGCATGTTGATCGCATGCCATTCTATGTGTAATACTCATCCCGCCTTTTCGTGTGCTTTTTGGAGCACAAAGCTGTCCAGGACGGTTGAAGGACGTTTAAAAATTTTCTTATAAACTTAAAGTTTTTTTAGGTGAAAAAATCACCACCAGTTTGTTTGTTTATTTTTGTTTTGTCGTTCCAATCGCACAAAGATGGTGCGTACATTATTATTTTGAACTTATTTTGAAATTATTTCAATGCGCTTGTTAAATGGTTAATGTGTTCTTTTGCCCATCGCCAACAGTGTGATGGTTGGCAAACAAAAAATTACAACACGATTTGAATTAAAATGCCGCAAACTGTGAACACACCGCGTATAAAGTAAATACGGTAGCACTATGATGTAAAACATGAATTAAGAAAGCAAGAAAAGAAAAACAAACAAACAAACAAAAAGCAAACCACAACTATACTTAATACAATACGCGTAATTTGTTAGTAGCTTACTATTCAAACACACTCATGTGTGGGAAGAATGTGCGTGTGTGATTTGTGTGAAGGGAAGGCGTTGAAACGATTTGTTATTAGCAAACAGATGGTACAAATTATAAGTATAGTGCAAGTAGTAAGAAACTTCTAAATGGCTAGCGAATTCGGCAATAATAAAACAAACAAAAAATGTGAACAGCATTGTGTGTTATTATAATAATCTACGAGCACGTTGTTACTCGTCCCGTGTAACTGTAAACATAATACTAATCGGGCCGTTGTAGCGTTTCTCAACCTGCAGTGCTGTTCCACATTTCAAACACTTACTTCCATTCCGTAACTAGTACTAGTAAACAATCTAAATGTATAATTAACACTTAAAGATATGCTTGTGTGTGCATATGTCTCACACAAAGCACAGCAACACACACACACACACACGCATAAGCACGACCCTCCGTTTCTTAGGCACACTCTGAAAGAGACAATGCAAGCACCCACTAGATCCCGGTAATCTTACATTGCTCCTGCAGATGGGAGTAAAAGCTGGAGCAGGGATGTGTTGCAAAGATATCGTACAAGTGTGCATGTGTGCGTGTGTGTATTGTTAATATTATTTTAAGCTTTCATCGTTATTACCCTTTTCCCCATTCCCGTAACGGCATCAGTCAGTCACAGTTTTGCACAAATTTTAACCGCGAGTTCTCCAAGATGTGCTCCAAGTACTAGGTGTTAGGTTGTAAAATAGTAGCTAATAGTATGATTTTCACCCACTATCATCTCTACTTCCGGCAAGAGCACAACGTTTTGAACAAGTTTTGATAGTTCATAAAAAGACACAAAAGAATGTTGGAAGGCCATGATGCTGTTGCGATAGGTTCATCAGTAAAGGAGTATAAGCGTGTCGTTGCGTCGCAATCCCCTGTGACCCTGCACACAGTGCGCGCTGTTTTACTTGTTATATTTTATAAAAAAAAACCGTTTTGTTTGTTTTTTACCTTACTTCACTCAAGCACTCAGACACTCACCATACACATGATCTATTGTAGTAAGGACAATAATTTATAAACCAACGAAATATCCATCTAACCCGGCACCGTCCTCGGATCGGCAAAGCATGGGACGACGGGACGGTAATAGAGGGGAGTAAAAGCTTGAATGCCAAAAAGTCGAAAAATATAATTTACAAACAATGGACAGGAATGTGTATTTATAACGTTTAATTCCCAACTCTTCCCCACTCAACCCGATTTCCTGCCTTTTTCCCCCCCGATTAGTGAACAGACGAGTGCAGCAGCGCTACATTCGTTAACATCTGCTTTCCTTGATGAATGCGTGATAATGTGTGAACATGCGCCAAACATGATGCATGATTTCAGCAGAAAAGACAAAACCTACGGACAAATCCGTTCCCCCCTATCGCTGTCGACGTACACAAAGGATGTTAGTATTAACACAAAGACCCCCCACACTCATCATTCCTTAGCACACTCAAGAAAGAGTGGGAAAGATTACCGAATGCATGGTACATAGATGCAAGGATTAGTTAAAGCAAAGCTCTAGCTCGAGCATACGATGCTGGATGTACATTTATTGTGCCGAACACACTTAACGAGAGACACCTTACTAAGAGAGAAGCCCCTAGAAGAAGAAAAAAAAAGTAATAAAGACAGTTAGTGGATAATTTAGTGTTAATAATGATATCTCTTACCACAAAATAGAGTAACTGGTACCGCGAGGAAATGAAGGTATGTGTCGAAGAAGAATAGGAAACAAAAAACAATAGAACAACAAAATAGTAAAAAAAAAACATTTTACCCCACTTATACTCGAAAGAGTTGTGTTCAGTTTAGTGTGTAGTAAATGTATAAATATATCGGCGTATTCAATAGTGTAGTATACTAGAGCCTTTAAGGGGGTACTTAAACGATGCACCCATTAACATAACCTAGCAAGGGGTAGCACACTCATGCAAGCCTGTATCGATGGCAACCCCTGTGGCTACTACGTTGTCTTCTCGTCCCTTCATCTTACACGTTGCCGTTAGTTGTACGATCTAGTTTAAGCCGTTCGTACAACATAACCGCACGGTACACATATATACACACACATGCACACCATTGTTCATAGTAGACGTTAGTAAACGGTGTACATATAGAAGAAATCGATTGTTTGAAGAAACAAGGGCGCCGATTGTGTAGAAATGTATTATTTAATAAATGCTTTATGAATCAGAAACAAGACACATAAATCGTTCAGTTGTGTGTATGAGTGTTTTGCGTTTCTTTTTGCACCAAATTCCAATCACCGGATAAGATACCGCTAAAAAGGGTAAGAAGAAAGCACACACACGTGCATAAAACAGTCCGAATTCACTAGTAGAGCTCCGATTCCTTGACTACTACTATACTACTACTACTACTACTATTACTACTATTAAAATCTGTCTCCTTATTTCGAATGAAAATACGCGTTAAACACTAGCGCCATCTCTATAATGATTTGCTTACTACTTTGACACTAGCGAAAAACTGCTGGGCCTCCTTTTGTTTTCAAATCAAATCAAATTCCAACGCGCAATCTTTTATCCACTTCTCACCTCTTTTGTTGTTATTTGAAAACCTATAAAATGATTTTCCTGCAATGGTTTCTGTAAATGAAAAGATTTATTCTCACCTCAATACCACCTTTCTGATCACCTCAATACCAAATTACAGTGTTTAGGTGTGGGACACTTGTGTAACTAAAGTGTCACGTCGGTTGGTCGGTGCTACTACTACCACCGACAAACCGACGTGACACTGGCGTTACAAAAGTGTCCCACGCGAAAGTACTGTCATTTACCAGTGAGGCGAACACTTATGTCAAAGTAAGCTCGGCTCACTGCTGCTTCGATGTAAACAACTTTTCTATATACAAATTGCGAAGGAAGTGTGAGGCAAGATTTTGTGAGAATTATTGGACAAAACACCCAGGAAAATCATTTTATAAGTTTCCAAATCAATGCAAAAGATGTGAGAAGTACATAAAACAATACGCATTGGAATTTACGAAGAAAAACAAAAAGAGGATTTAGCAGTTTCTTCACTGTGTCAGTGTAGTAAGCGATTCGTTATAGAGATGGCGCTAGTGTTTAACGTATTTTCATTTGAAATAAGGAGACAACTTTTGAAGCTCATTTTGTTCGAAGTGTCACGTCGGTTTGTCGGTGCTACTACTATCGCTCCTTTTATCCAACTGTATTGAACGAATCCAACTGAATTTCAATTGACAACAATGGTTTTGTACGAAATATAGGCTGGATGTTCTTTTATAGGCATTATAAAAAAAGCTATTCAATTTCGGGTTTCATTAAAAGCCAAACATATTTATTTCAATTACAAGATTAATTGCTGCTCCGTTTATTCAGCCGAAAAAACGATCCATCATCATTACACACAATTACTTTTTAAACTTACATCACTAATATTTTTTTGTTTTTCTCAAATTTACGATTGAGAATGTTAAACGAGAACTTTTGTAATCTCGCCAAAATTCTACAGATTAGTACACTATGTGAGTCACAAAAAAAGCTTTATAGCTTACAAAGTACCCATGGGCTTGGTAAGCACAACAGCAGGCATCTTTTCAGCTTCATGATGTCATTTTGGACACATGATTTTGGCTTGTTGTTCATGTCAGCTTTACACTATTCTTTTGACGGACTTCTCATCCCGGACTAAAACCTTGCCTTGCGGTTTTGGTCTGATGCAGGAATGTTCGGAATGTTCGTTGTCAATTCGTTATCCCAGTCTTAATGGCGGACGCCTCCGTGCCATCTTGCCACCTCTACGCCACCTCAACTTAGAACTACTCTATTCAGAGAGAAGGTCGAAATTAAAAATTGAAGAGTTTTGAAAAAAATAAAAATGTATTAGCAATTGGTGGCATCTCACACCATTTAAAAGATTCTATCGAGTCATCAACCAAGACCAACATAGTTCCATCAAGAACAAACGAGTCATACTCTTAGTACCATTTAAGAAGCTCGCCAATAACCAACTATTGGAACTGGCTATATGGCCAATTTCACTAGTACCAAGGGGTGGATCCAGCGCACTACCTTACGAAGCAGGAGTATCTTATGTTTCTGGAAACGGCCACATTTATTTATTTATTTATTTATTTATTTATTTATTTATTTACCACTGACAGACCTTAAGATCTTATCGTGTATCTTAAAATTAGTAGAATGCATAAAACCAAACATAAAATGCAACGCATGTATTCAACGTGACGCAGTCTTTATGTCTCCTTAAACAGATATACGGTCTCGTGATATAGTCGTCAACTCGCACGACAACAACAACATGCCCGTCCATGGGTTCAAGCCCCGAATAGATCGTGCCCCCATACGCGTAGGACTGACTACTAGGCTTGGCTTTCAGTGACTTAGTGGATATAGTGGATCAAGAAGGCCTTTACCGGCACTGGTTGTTGCACCCAAAGTCTATAGAATACAGAGGCCGAGTCATCCAGAACATTTGATCAAAAAGCGTGGGAAAGTTTTGACAGCTGGATGGACAAGCTTCAATAGTTTCATCGCAGCATGCATTGAGGTTTTAGTTGTTGTGAATGCAGTGGTCTGAATGCTTTTTCGGTCATTTTTACAACGTTTGTTCATAATTTTTTACTTAAAAAAGTTGACGAATATAAAAAAGATGGCATTATAGTGCAATTATTGATTATAACAATATCAGAACCAAAGCTAAGAGGCTAGATTCCTGATTGTGGTCGTTTTTAAGTGATGAATTACAGAAACTACTCCATGCCACGTACATGAGAAGGAAATGTATTTATTTATTTATTTTGTGTTATTTAGGTTTTGTGCAGAAAAAGCTTTGAAAAAGATGGACCAAAATCCAGGTATGCATCGACCTCTGTATTATATAGACTTTGCTCATTTTGTTCGAAGTGTCACGTCGGTTCGTCGGTGGTATTAGCGTTCTTTCTGATAATCTTCTTCTTCTATTTGGCGTAAAGTCCTACGCGGACATGCCGGCCTATACAGGCTTTCGAGAATTAATTCATTACCATGCAGCCGGATAAGTCAATTCGTGCAACGGGGGCACGGTCCATTTCAGGCTTGAACCCATGACGGGCATGTTATTAAGTCGTTCGAGTTGACGACAGTAACACGAGATCGCCCCTGATAATGGGCATCTATTATTTGCAGATCATATTACAATGTTCCTTTCCAGTGTTCTCTTTATCTGATCGCGGAACACTGGACAAAGATGATGGGATGCGTTTTCTTCCTGATGGTCAATGAACGGCTTGACCCTCTGTCCCGCAAAATGTAACGTGATGTCTTTCAGTCTTAGGTGAGATAAAATACTATTTGCTTATTATTTAGGTGGGGCAACTTTAAATCGAGTGTCCTCCGCGAAGGATCTGGAAGTATGGTTAGGCTGACCGCGAGCTCTCGTTCAAGGAGCACAAAAACTTTGTCGTCAACAAAGCTAATAATAGGTTTGATCTCTCGTATGGGTTGCAAAATATGCGATCTAGCATATCCAAATGCTCTCTACTGCTGCTGGGTACGTCTTGTCTTAGATTATGCATGCATACTCTGTACTCCGTAAGGTAACTCAGCCAAGGCAAAGCTTGAGAACATACAAACACTGACATCAACAGTTGTTATTCACATTCTCAGGCTTTGTTTATCGTCAGTTTACTCACACGCTAATATTGATATTCCTTCTATATTGTCAAATATTCTATTATATGCACCTTTCCCATTGTTTCCGTGACAGACCTTCCATTTTAATCCCTCGTATGCGTTGCGTTATACTTTTGCCTAGAACGATCCGTGGCTTAACGCGTGTGAGCCCTTCAATAAGTACTACAATCTGTTTGACTTTAACCTTCCTCTATATCGCTTTCGTGCTCTCCTTCCTTGGATTCTTCCTGATCTATACTAAACACACATCTTTCCCATCCCTCAATCCTCATTCTCCAGTTTTAAGTAAATAGCCCTAAAGCCCATTGGGACAAACAATTAAGAAATAAATAATAAGATTAATAGAATTAATAATCTATTATTACGTAATGGAAAGTAAAACGTTTCTTTTTTTACGAATAAAAAACAACCAATAAACGATGATGATAAACTCGAGCAAATCAGAGGGGCGTGCGGATCGACTCGAAACCAAGCAATAGGTCACCGAAACAACGTTGTAAGCTAAGGTAACCTGCTGTCGCAACAAGGATGGAGATCTGGTCAGTAACCAGCCAGAGGTCCTCTCGCGGTGGGCTTAATACTTTGATGAATTACTCAACGACCAGTTTAACGAACAGCTAGAAGCGCCACTAGCAGATGTGTCATGCTACTGCCACCTAGCATAGAAGAAACACGAAAGGCTATCCGTCGGCTGAAAAATAACAAGGCACCCGGAACCGACAGAATGGCAGCTGAACTGGTCAAGAATGGAGGTGCACGACTAGAAAACGAGATTCATCAAATTGTTACTGAGGTGTGGGATAGCGAATCGATGCCTTGTGATTGGAATCTCGCCATCATCTACCCGATACACAAGAAGGGAGACATGTTGGCCTGCAACAACTACAGGGGTATTACGGTGTTGAATACCGCCGATAAAATAATTTCCCTTATCCTTCAGGATCGTCTTGTCCCGCACGTCGAAGAGATAGTCGGAAACTATCAAAGAGGATTCCGAAACGGAAAATCAACCACTGATCAGATCTTCACCATGCGGCAGATCTTGGAGAAGATGGCTGAATACAGACACGACACATACCATCTCTTCATTGACTTCAAAGCCGCATATGATAGCATAGCCATTGCCACTGCCAGCCGAATTGCAAATAAACGGGGCAAAGACCAAACTGATGGTGGCAACATCAGCGGGCCCACCAACAAATAATCAGAATCTACGTAGGCGTGACGTGCAGATAGGTGAACGCACTTTTGAAGTCGTCCCACAATTCACCTATCTTGGGTCAAAGGTCAGCAACGGCAATAGCATGGAAGCTGAGTTGCGCGCAAGGATGCTGGCTGCCAACCGGTCATTCTACAGCCTGAAGAAGCAGTTCACCTCAAAGAACCTGTCGCGACGGACGAAGCTGGGACTATATAGTACCTATATAGTACCGGTACTTACATACGCTTCTGAGACATGGACACTTTCCAAATCTGACGAAACCTTCTTAGCCGCGTTCGAGAGGAAGATGCTCAAAAGGATACCTGGCCCCGTATGTGTGGAAGGACAGGATGGAGGATCCGTTATAAAGACGAGCTATACGAGATGTACGGCGACCTCACTGTCGTACAGCGTATCAAGCTCGCCAGGCTCCGGCGGGCTGGCCATGTTGTACGCATGTACGGTCAACGGACGACCCAGCCCGTAAAGTCTTTTTAGGCCGTCCGCAAGGACAGAGGAGGCGTGGTAGGCCCAAATTGAGGTGGCAGGATGGTGTGAAGGCGTTTGCCATTAAGGCCGGGATAACGGACTGGCTGACGAAGGCGCGAGACCATGAGCGGGTTCGGACGCTCCTGAGGCAGGCCAAGATCTCAAAACGGTTATAGCGCCGGAAGAGTAAGTACGTAAGTAATAAACCATGATTCTTCTTCTTGACTGACACAACCTTTGCGGTTATGCTGGTCTAAGAAAGATTTCGCTACTTTTTATGTACCACGCAGCCGCAGTGGCACGGTATGCCATTCGCAGCCGATGACACGCGATTCGAAGCAAATGGCACGAGAGTTAACTGTAACGCAGGAAACAGGTGTAATACCAGCCCATCTCCTTTCAAACCCAATTCCCAACTACCCCGATAATTTGCAATTTTTGGGTTACCTAATTGGTGGATTAGTAGGTGGCTTCTCTTTGACAGTGAATTGAACATTAATTAAGTAGCACCTTTTGAGCAACAGAAATTAGATTCAGAACAGGATTAGATTCTAGCAGGATAGCGTTGAAGCCAGATGACTTAATTAAATAAATACGAATACGAATACAAATGTATCGACATGAATACTTGAGCGGAATAAGTGATTGAACTGCTATCGATAATTAAATATCCTTCTACATATTATCATATACCAGCTCCCTACCCCTCCCCCCCCCACCACACCAGCAACCACTTTAAAAAATGAACATTATTTCAATGTGTTTCAAGAACCGTTTATTGAATACCTTCAATCCCAAAAACATTCACATTCTCTGTCGGGTTTGTTCGACGATTGTTACCGATTCGGGTGTAAACTACATGTAATATTTGCACACGATTCGTATTTTCCATCAATTATTGTGGCCTGTGTTTAGCGCAATTGTTTATAAGTGTGTGTGTGTGTGTTTTTGATTATTTCAACCTACTTCTCTTCTACTGATGTTAATAACATTAGAATTCGCTTCAACCCATGCCACCGTTTACCTTCCGACTACAACACTCACCACCGCTCTATTTACTACGCGCTGTTTTGTGTCTGTCTGTGTGCTTTTTTTTGTTTTTAATTGCTACATTAATTCCACTTAAAGTCGTAAACCTTAAAGATTGTAGTTGTTATCCATCACCATCCATTTGCATAATTTTCTTCCGTCACATTTTCTTTATATTTTACTTTAACAACTATGTATTGTCCTTTAAGATGATATTTCAAAGTAGGTTTTGTTGTATTGTTTGAATGTTTTTTCTTCTTCTTCTTCACTTCATCTCCTAAGTTTTCGTGCCTTTTTCAATCGACTCTACGAGATGTTACAATTGGTGTAGGTAGGTGTGGCGCACTACACTAAACTATACATACAAATATAGCATTTACTTGCACGTAATGTTAGATTTATCGCAACAAAATCCAAACAAAAACAGTAATAAGAGTAGTAAGAAAACAAATACAGTATAACAATTGCACCGTAAAGCAAAATACTATATAATACTCTCCATGCATGGTACTTTTAAGTGAATCTGCTAGCTTTTACAAGATCAGTAACAGTAACTAAACACATGCATCAAACAAACGATTGCATATTGATTCGATTGACGCTTTGCTTATTTGATCCATGGACCTACTTTGGAGTGTGTGCATTTTTTGGGAGCCGTGAAGCTACTTCTTCAAAATTTACGTAAATTTAATCCGCTATTGTGTGTCAGTTGTTTGAGTTGATTTGTAATTGAAAGGTGCTTGAGTTTGAATCTCCTTGGAAAAGTGGCAGAGTCTGCTACGCACCTCTACGTAAGGTGAAATCGTACATTTAGTTTCCTCTTCATTTATTTGTTCTTCTTTTTTAATTCATCTTTTGCTCCGCTGTGTCCTCAGTTCGACGTAATTGCGCACAGATTGTTTCCTGTTCATTTTATGTCATCCTTCATTCACATTCGTTGGCAACGGAACGGAAGTTTTGCATACGAATAGAGATGCTACTATTGAGTTTGTGTGCTTGTTTGTCTTTGCTCGTTTTTTTGTTTGTTTGTTTGTTTTGTTTTGCGTTGTTTGTGTTGCATGATTATTTCTTCATATCCTAATGCTACTAAACCATTAATATGCGCGCCCTACAGAAGTCATAACATTTGCCGCGCAGTTCTTCACAGCTGTGTCCGACCGACAGTCAGAAACACAAATACATTACGCTTTGAGTAGCAATTGGAAAAAAGTAGTGCAATGGATGACGACTGTTGCTGTAGCATTCACTGTGTGGCGGCATCAGTGTTTCATCCCTTACTCTACCCAACAAACACCTCTGTCGTGGCGTTTGCCGATTCCTTAAGGAATCGCACCAAACCAAAAGATGGAAACTGACACAATAAACACGTTCAACAACGATGATGAAGCTTATCAAGCTGTAAGATATGAGGGCAAAAAGTCTTAGTGTTAGTAGTCCTTTGAAACACGCATGGCGTCATGTGCATATCTCGAATATGAATTGATAACCCTACCTATTTCTGCCCCTACTACCACCACCTTCCCGCCCCCTCATTTTTTGCCAATTCATTCAGTGTTGTGTTGTAAGCGTTTGGACATGTAGAGCTTTTTATTGTAAATACATGTATTTTGTATGCATGTCTATATGTATATGTATATATTTATAGTTCTGTTATAATTCCCATCACATCTATCGCCATCTATGCCCGCCACAATGTAGAAGAAGGGCACTCACTGACTACAGCTGCTGTTGCTGCTGCTGTTGCTGCTGCTGCTACTGCTGCCGCTCTGTTTACTGATGGCGCATCTTTGCAAGACACAGCGAGCCATCGTCGTTACAACAACTGGTGGTTATCGTTAATATAGACTCTATTTCTTCGCGCGCATCGAGGGTAAATATCTTTGGTTGTATATATTTTAATGTCAATATCATTGCACTCATATTAGTTCAAATGGATTCATAGGCTTTCATAGGTCGGTGTACTTAGTAGTAAAGTAATGTTAAACAATGTTCGGGCACTAGTCAAACGGTTATGCTGTTTAAATATACATCCGTCGCTGTCTTTTGCCGGATTTCTTCGCTCTTGTTCATCTTGCATGCAATCAATCAAATCGTAGGTCGTTACAATATTTCAACCAACAAAAAAAACGACCTATTTGTACGAACATTAGTCTTGCTTTTTGAACCATGCACATCCATGGGGAACGTATGGTTTTTATTGAAAAAAAAAATAAAAAGTGCACCCCTAGCAATACCATGGTTTTATGGAAATGATGCTTGAAATTGACCATTATACATTATACTTATAATTTAAACATACAGTCAAACAGTTCTGAAAGGAACATAGCAAAACCCTACTACATAAATAATAATACGATAACCACAAACTTCCAATCTGGTTCGTATGGCTACATTAACCAATCCATTCTACATACCCAGTGTATGTGCGCATGTGGTATTTTCGGACGCCTAAGGATTGCTTAATTTTTGTCCCTAATATCGCTCGCCGAGCGGATGCGGAAGGGAATAGAAGAAAGATGCGAGATAAACACATTCAATACAAATGCTGTTTTTGGATGGTTTAAACATTTTCATTTTATCATAACTAATGACTTTGAGGTTGTAAACTTAAAATAGGATCGCTAAACATAACATACAATTGTGTATCTGTACAAATAATACTCTAACCCGACAAATATATATATATATATATCACGTATACGTATATACGAACTTCCGATCCATACAACAGTAAAGTAAAATATTGGCATCAACGAGGAATCAAGTTTCCCATCAGCAACAGGCAATGCGTAATGCGTTTCTTGTGCCAAGCGCAAAGTAGTAGTAATACATGATTTTAGAACTCGATTTTTTTTCTAACCAGCGCATAAGATAAACCTTATGTGTGTATGTAATGGAAAAAGAAAAACTAGGCAAAGAATTTCTGTAAACTAAACATCATACTTTCTGTTGTAGTTCTGTACTATTGAGCAACGGTACGCGTTGATTACATACTTTTTACCGGTGATTATTCTTACAGAATTAAACAATAATTTTTGCGGCCAAACGCCACTAACTGATGTGGGTATTATTTAAAAAAAAATCCTATCAAAACGAAGAACTTGGGCATAATGTACATGTATACATATATAATTGTTATGAGCAATTCTATCCAACTGGCAACATAAACCATGAAGAGCGTATAGTGGGGCTACTGCATGGTCATTAGTGATGTTTCCATGCCAACCGAACGTGTATGTAATGATTGCATCAATAAGTTTGCTAACTAACTCATAAAACTTATGCTATGTCTCGAAAAAGTCCTTCGCAGATACTAAACATATGATTTGTCTACCTTTCTGCTAGTAAGACATGCTAGTAAGAGAGCGCTCATAATCGTAGGCTGTACAACAAACCTGTAGACGCATTGCAGGAAAACTCAAACCCACATTCTCAACAATAGGTTCAACAGGTGATGGTGGTGGTGATGTATCTATCAATACACAGATGCATTTGAACGAAATGCGCAATTTAAAGGAAAACGTTAAGGTAACAGCACCACAAACGAGAAGCATCTGCTTCTAGCAAACCTAACCTTGTCTAAATAATCTCATAACATTTCATTCGCATTCTATTTCTATGGCAAACTCGAGTGATTCAACTACACCACATACAGCAACATTCTATCAATCTTCATGCATAACAACACTTGTGTACTGAATTGTACTGTAACAAATGGAGGAATTGATCTTTAAACAAGCATACTTTTCCCTACACGTATTCTCATTCCCAAATCAAAACCTATCTTTATTCGATCGATGCTCTTTTACACAGAAAGTGATCAGATATAGTAATTGAATCATGAATCTGCTATAAAATTAAAATCACTGCGTGGAGCAACAATATAAGTTGGGTAAAATAATTGCAATAGTACAAATTAAACTAAGATAAATCGTGATGATGCCTCCGCGAGTTTGCTTTTAAAAGTTATCGTTTGCTAAAACAGAACATTTGCTCGATTAAAAGTTCCTCCAGAAAGGAGGGTGTGCAACGTGTTCTTTAGTATTTGTAAGATAGTAAAATGTTCGCTGGCTAGCAACATACCGATAATGACGTGGGCTTCGATTTAATTCGATCCGTAACGTGTCATTATGATTTGGTAATCTCAATTTCAATTTAGAAGAGTCTTTGAGGAACGTATTTTTTTTTCTTCGTCTGCTTCGTTTTCACTGCTTCATTTTATCCGAATGTAAACTAGTAATCATAGGTTAGGGAGACTTCAAGTGTCGGAGGAGAGGAGTTAATAGATTATGAATGTTTTTTGTTTGTTTGTTTTAGTTTTGGGTTAACGATTTGGCGCTAGCTATTCAGATGTCTGTCTCCATCTCAGCCCATGCGTTAGTTGTTAAGCACAGCATAGGCTTTCTTCTTCAGTTCTTGACCAATTCAACTCTGCTTGAGTTGATCTCTCTGTCGCTCTTCGCACATCGGGCCCCTTTTACGTTTGACTGCTCTGCTTTGCATCTTTTTTAATTAGTTGTTTGCGTTTTGTTTTTGCTGTTGTTGTTGTTTTTCATACGTTTACGTAGTAGTAACATCATTTGTAGGTCCTTGCTGGATGCTGGCTTAATTACTGGGCAGTGGCACGGTCACCTGTACATACGACTGGGGGAAATAGCCGTTTCGTCCATTCAAGCTACCCTCGAACCAGTTTTCATCCACGCGCTGGATTAGAGTAATGACATCGTTTTCCTACAAAGTTTCACAACAAGCGTTTATAGTACACGTCCGGCATGGAAGCGTCAAGGTCAGATTGGCTTACCTTGAAACCCAATTCCCCCGGGTTCTCTGGCTCAAAGTCATACAATGCTGTGCAGCATGGCTGTGTGGGCTTTGTTGGCATCGGTGTTCTTGCGGGAGAACGCATCGGAGACGGCAATGGCGAAGCTAATAAATAACATTACAATACATAAAAATGTGTGTTACAATTTTAAGCACTATCTTATCTATAAATATGTCTAATCTGAGCATAAACCTATTAATGGCAGTAAAGTACTGTGCAAAGTTACTCTAGATTCTGCGACTAAATTTTTAACCGATCTTTTCTGGCTTCAGCATGTTAGTTTGTTAATGCATAAATTAGGATAATAGTGAGCGAAACATACACGATAATTTTAACCTCAGCCATACTTTACGTACAGAACTTATATACGTATATGTTGTGAGAGTGAATATGTGTGAATTGAATTGAATAACTCTAGTGATGGTTTTTGATTATTTTGTTTCTATACTTCCAAAACTAAAACGAACAAAAGGCGCAACAAGCATGCAGTTTGCAAAAGGAAAATGAAGGAAGGCATGTTTCACATAAATTACACACTATAAACCCTATTTTTAACGTACATAGCAAACGAAACACAGAGCAATCTAATTAATGTCGCATGTTCACGATAACAACATCGGCGAATAATCACCGCACAAAGTAACACACCTCACACAAAAAGGACAGCATAGAACAAAAAACGTGTAATAACAATTAAGCAACAGTAGCAACAAACGGACAAACGGACGTTCCATTGGTGAGTAAACAATAATGAATTCAATCAGTTGTAAACACACACGCTACAAAATCATATCTCTCACGCCAACAACAGTAGTAGTAGTACGTTTCTCATTCACATTGTACAATCGGTGTTAATTTCGTGTAAGTATGCCAAATTAAAAATGTTGTTTTTTGAAATTCAAAAGAGATGATTCATTCGTTTCTTTTACCATTAGTAGAACGCGCCTGTGCTTGACCATTTCCCAACAGTTCCAGATGTGTCGGTTTATTGACCGGCGAACTGAGATGAGAGGATGAACCGCCTAGCGATACGTAAGTCATACAAATAGCAAAAACACATTTATGTAAAGAAAACAATGAAGACAGTTTTTTTATAGTGATTTGACCAAATTAAAGAGTACGGGAGAGAAAGAGAGAGAGAGAAAGAGAGAGAGAACGAGAGAAAGAAATTTATATAAATAGAAAAAGAGAGAGATGTATATAGAAAGATATATAAACAATCATTCAAACTGACACAAATTCATCGACAAATAGTAGACAAACAGTACTTTATATATAAAGGAAATTTTAATTGAGAAAATGCTGTGGAGCTCAGGATAGAGTAGTGGAGAATACATCATAGAGTTGAAGCAGGCAAAATTGTATCGCACTTTGATTATTAAAAACAATTATGTGACAAACAATCACTGCGCTCTGCATTCAAAACACAAGGCAAACATATATTGGATATGTTATTCGATAAATACAATCCAAATTCACTCTTGCTGTGTATTATCGTCTAAAAAGAAGGTTGTAACTATCTTCAAATGACCTCCTTACAAAGTGAATTCATTGAAAAATCACAAAGCCACGGTCAGCCGATAGTTGATTATAAAAATGGAGAAATTTAAGAATCTATATTGGACGATAATAGCGGAACTCAGCAAACATCAGCAAGATTATGATGGATTGTATAGGTATGTATAGAAGTATGTGCCTACAATAATTCTATCGAGTGTTAGCGTACATTAACTAATCCACACAGCTTTCAGTGTTCCTTTGCGTAATTCAATTAGCTAGTTAATTTAGCTAAGGTAAAAAAAATGATTTAAATAATGTTTGACAATTGTAGTTGGAGCAATGTTGTGAATTACCAATGCATCAATAAAATCAAATAAATATGATGTTTATAAATGAAGTATGTGAAGCGAAGGATGCGCAGGGAATCCGTAACCTCAACATTCATAGCTAGCTTACATACTATTTGAAATGCACTGAATACTACTATTATGTAAAGCAAATTCCCATCACCAGCATGAACATTTAACGGATAGTAGGTAGTAGGAAGGATCCATGAATCGGTGTGTTACCCAGCGTTTTACATGCATCTTCCATCACCTTGTTAAATCGCCCTTATTTCACCCTTATCTATTAAACGTTCTAGTGAAATAAGATTCCTTGTAGTACTAATACGTATGTGTATTTTAGTTTGCATATAGAACGTTTTAAGGGTCGAGGAATGCGTATCGAAACTACTTGTTATTCTATCTCTGTACATAAGCGATGCCGTCTATCGTCTGTGTATTTGTCCATTGTATCTTCTTCTTGTTTACATTATCAAACTAATAAAACAACAACAAAATGGGTATTTATAGAATGTTGTTACATTATCCAAACCAATCCGAAACTCAACATTAACTTGTATAATGCATAACATAAGATATCTGCAATGTACCAGTCAATAATGCGAAAAGTGAAGTAAACCATTTGTTAAGCTTGTGGCATCTTCTACAAACGCCACATTTCTAGAATTTAGTTTAAAGCAGATGTTTCTAGCAGTTGTTTAAACGGTATCAAAACCATACATACAAATTCTACTTTTAAGGTAGAACACGATTATTCGACTCTTTCGCTCATGCTTATTTCAAAATTTCAATCCCTTGGTTGAATTACTGATCATAACACAATATTATAATTGTTGCTTACATTAAATTTTGTAATTGTTTCTGGAATTCCATAAACATGTAAGACTTAAATCAATACTAGAACGCATTGTTCACTGGTACGAGTAAATGAAGTAAATAAATTAAAAATAAATGATAAAATAAAAATTTCAAAACAAATCACCTGACCAAGGATCACTGAAGATGCTCTTGCTGTTGTTGTTGTTGTTGTTGTTGTTAGCAAACATTGCGGTGCTATTGGTAGTAGCGGTACTGTACATTGAACTATAACTGTTTGTATTATTATTTCGAATGTTGGCCCCGCTGTTGGACGTAGTAGTACTCTTGCCCGGCTTAGACCCTGCACCAATACCACCGTTTCCGGCATAACCCCCATTATTCGGTTGATCCCATGCATTTAACCAGCTGTCTACGGACGATCCGTAAGACGGCGGCCGCATGTCAGACCCATCAGTACTACTAATACTATCAATTCCACTGGTGTCGCCTGCTCTGCCACCTACACCACCAAATGCACTTGACGTACCGCCGCTCCGTGTCGACGATAGGCTCTGCTGAGAGCCATATAGTCGGTTACGGTTAAAGTGGCTACTATTGTTGTTGTGATTGGAAGAATAGGTTTTGTTATTGGACAGATTTTGCTGGGAACTGTACATGTGGTGATGGGAATTGTTCAACCTATTGGGATTAAGAAAATGGGGCCCACCGTTCATTCCATCCTGCGAACCGAGCATTTCGATGTTCAAATCGGCAAGCGTCTTGGGTACAAATTCAGACTTTGGTCTTGCTGCAGCTTCCTCGCGTCTGTGGAGAAAACACACGAATGAGCATTGAAATAGCTGCGTTGCGTACCTTTTATTAATGCACTACTTACTTTTCGTTCAGCGTTTCCACCAATACTTTCAATATCTCAGAACATTGAGAGTGATAATCGAGCATCCCCTCGGCAAATGTTACCAGCTGGGAGACTTGCTCAACCTAACAAAGAGCGTAGGAGGAATAATCCATAGCATCGAATATGTATTACATTAGAACAGTTCCACATGCACCATGATAATTAATGGGATATGGACAAATCACAACACGGATGGTAATGTTTGAAGTCAAAAATTAAATACAAAACCAACTATACCGTTTTCAAATCAACTTACATCATTCTCCAACAGATTATACATTCCAACCTGTGCAAGCTGTAGCGATTCGGCAAATTTCTCCTCAGCGCTCCTGATTTCATCGTCTGTAATTTGAGAACCTTTTGTTAGGCATTATTTCAAGGCATTATTTGTCCGCCGTGTACCGGGGCATAGATACAGACAAAAAATACGGAATATATAGAGCAATAGTTAACAACCCATATAGCATTAAAAAGCATAATAACAGAACACATATAACATTTGGCCATAATATGCAGGGGTAAAGATGACGGTGTAAAAGGGCCAGTGCGTTAGGCAGGAATCGACAACATAACATTCGAAATACAGCAGCGATCATGAAAATAAAAATAAAATAAAGTAAACCATAAATACAAACTCTAAACAATGTAAAATATAAACCATTATTAAACTAATAAAAAATCGAAAATCAATCTATCGAAACATATACGAACTGTGTTTAAAATAATGATACATATAAAATAGCAATTAAACACAACAACTAAACAATTGGTCATCAGGAGTCATTGAACATAGAGAATAAAACATAAATATACATACCCTTGGCTTGTCGCCTTTTCTTACAATCGAAATCAAGACGTCTGCCTTGTAGTTTTTTACGGTGGTGCTAAACGAAGAAACAAAAATAACAAAATAACAAATTAAAATATTATATTCCTATACGAATAATGCACCATGAAAGGCTTCAAACAAATACAATGCTTACCATCACTTCCTTCAAATCCTTCGTCTGTAGCTGATGGAGCGGTTCGAGGAAGTTTTGTTTAATGTTATCATCAAGCGAATACTTCACGTCAGCCATCTGCTTGAGCGAGTCGCCCATTTCGACCAACGCCGACGCTGCATAGGTTGGAAAACAGACGGATAGTTCGGGAGGCAATTTGTGCGTTATTATTTTGCATGCCCCAAGCAGGAACACAAAACCAATTCGGCACGATCAATGACGATTTAAAGTTGTGTTGGTTGGACCGACGACCCAGGTATATCGGTATATACACCATTTGAAATGTACAGGAGTGAAGAGATACACAAAAGGGTATTAGTTTAACAAATCGAAATAAACTGGTAAAGCTACATTCAATGGTATAGAAATGTGTTCTAACATTATTACTATATTCAGTGACATCACGTTATGCATTGTGTATCATAAAAAAATACAGTTTACAACAACAAAAGATAGTAAAAATAGTATACTAGACGAGGACGGTAAAGTTATAAGTATCAATATTCACACGTCAGCACCAAACAAAGCGGCACGTACTTTATGTGAACCATTTACCAATTTTATATCTCTGTTTTCAATTGATGTTTGTGAAATATAGAATGCATTCAATTTACTAGCAGTAATCTACACGATAGACGAGTTTTGTGACTGTATAGAGATTTCAGTATAACATTCATCGGGTGTGCATTTAAGCATTTAGCAAAGGATGACACAGAGAGAAAGAGAGAAAGAGAAGGATAGAGAATAAACATCTAACGAGGGATTATAGTTGAAAATGGCTAAATTCGTACCGTTACATTTTTAAATATTCTACTAAAAATTTAAGGAAAAAAGAATAGTACAAGAGTTAAACTAATGCAGAGAGGCTGACCAATCTCAACTTTGTTAATTAGAAGGAGAAATACATACATTAATGTCCTTCGGTCATTTTTTAAGTGGCTTTTATGAATAAAATTAGCAAAAGATAGGATTAAATAATTGTAAAATGTGTACTCCTTCCTCTTTTGACCGATTATTTAACTCATCTGCTATTATGGCTTTCCAGAGCTTATGCTCAATATAATATTTGCATACTTTTTCACATCTTTTAACAATGAGGGGAGGGGGCGGGGGGTTTGGAGAATATTGCATACTGTTTATTATTATTATTATTATAATTATTAATGTTGTGAAAGATATAGGCCATTCAATGAACGGATTGTATGCGCCTGTGATGTATGAATGCAACCAAACGATTTTAATGGAAAAGAAATACATTGAAACAAAAAAACAACAACATTGTCGCTTACATTTAGATGTGCAATGTGAAAATAAATAAAACGCGGCGGTATGCGCTGTACTTACCAAAAATACTGTCCTCACCAAGCTTTTTACCATACGTCAGCATACAGTCAGCCAATATACCTTCTGGTTGTGGATAAGTATTACTTTTAGCCTGACCTGATAATTTAGAAATACCTTTGACCGCTGCCATCTTTGCTCTAGCTGTCGGATTCGGTTGCAAGTACTCTTTGGTCTTGGCTTGCAACTCTTCGACTAGCTCGACGGTGACATCCGTTTTCTGTGTCGAGATACAATATATATATATATTCGATTGTTAAATGCACCGTAATTGGTAAGTAATACATTTTATCAACTTACGCGCTCCATCTCCATGAAATCCAAGTCCAGCTTGGTGCCTTCAGCACCTCCCATCTTTTCAGTGACATACTGAAACACCATGAAAGAATTAGTGTGCAAATATGCTAAAACAATGCCGAACATTCACAGTAAATTATGTGCAATCTTCATACTATGCGCGAATGTAGTATTATAAATTTGAGTATCATCAAATATAAAAAACAATAAAGCGCTCTTGCTGTAAAACACCAGGCGCCTCCTTGTGTCACAACGTATTTGTTCAAATTTTAACAAATTTACAGTACAAAAAAAGAATTTGTGACACTTTTGAGTGGTAATTATTTTCTAACATTCATTTTTGATTTTAAAAAATGTAACATTCTCTAGCTTGTCATTTTGACACGTTCTTTGGCAACGTAGCAAACAATTATATTGTACTCATGAATATTGTTCTCTTACGATAAAACCCTCTAATATTCATTTTAGGGTGTAGGCAAATTGTATAACAAAGTAATGTTAAAATGGTTATGCTAGTTGGGACGACACGACACTGTACCTTGCCCAGATAGGCTGAATATGTTTTACATTCATCTTCAAATTGGTCGTGACCTACATTTCGCTTTAACCATGCTCTCTACAACAAAACGCGTCGTTCTTCATTTGTTACTACATTCTGGTTCCTATCAATTCAAAAACTTCACTAAAGATAAACTAAATCTACAATGACGCGATTAAGCCAGTTAAAAACTATAAAAGCGTTATAAAAAAAAAGGAGCGTCTTAATATAATTTTTCATGAAACCAATTTTTTTATGCAATCATTTGTTAGATAAATTTGAGCAATGATCCTACTTGAACACAAACCACATTACCTGATTTGCTTTATTAATTTGCTTTTTAAGGCCCGCAAATGCCATGTTTTCGCCTTTGGAGAAAATGGTGGAAGATTTTTATATTAACGTTGCGTCTCAAAATTTATTTCCTTCTCTCCTCCGCCTTGCTATCTCCACCAGAGCAAGCACTTGTCGTCAGCAGCTTATATCAGCACACACACAGATACGGGCGAACTGATGGTTTCGTTCTTCTTTTCCTTACGCGATGGCAAGAAAAACTTAACAACTTTTCAAGATTCTGAACGTGATAGTTTCACCAGCAATATGTCCCTACTACACTGATTATTATACAACACACTTGCACCGTCCACTACACTGTATCACGGACACATTCGCACATATATCACTTAACTAGGGCGCTGTGTGCTCACGCTGCAGAGGATACTCGTATTAACAATGGTTTGAAAGCCTTTTTTCGTTGCCGTAGCATTCATCAGCATTGGATGTTAGTTTCCAGCAAGGACAACAGCACAAGTATGTTCATAATAATCCGGTAAATGTCCAATTGCATCCAGACAGACGATGTGAGATAATATTATTGGCCGAGGAAACGTACATGAAAAGAATAAAAAAAAATTAGTTATAATTACCCCTTATGAATGAGAAAATTGATATACCAAACTATTTAATATCGTGTTTTTTTATTAATATAAACCGAGTGTTCATACCGAACAAAAGTACCATGTGACAAGAAGGACTATTTGGAACCGTGCCCTAAGAATTTCACATTGCAAAGTAACTTTGCAGGGTATGTGACTACACCATTTTCACTTACTTTGAAACCCCTACCGATGGATGTAATTCAGATAATTATTTCGTTTATCCAGAAGATTCTCGTATTCTGCGGGCGAAATTACACAGACAAGCTAAATTGCTAAATAGTAGAATTGTACGGTTCTATTTCACTTGCGGCTACTTTGCAGCGTTTTCAAGAAGCTTGCACGAGACGTGACCGACGCGTTCGAAAGGACTGTGACAAGAAACTTGGGCTACAGCCATCCGAAGTTTGCAGTAGTTAACGTCAACCCAATTGAGGTTGCTCGCAAAGCTTTCGGTGGAAAAGTGAGAAAACCTGTGTACAGTAAAGCGCAAGATTCGCTCTCAAAAAGAGCGTGTAAGTAGAATCGCGTTAGAATCGAACTAATCTCTAGCAGTGTGCGTGCTTGTTCACGGTGCTCTTTTCTTCTCTCGGTCACTCTCTCTCTCTCTCACTACGAGTCAAAGGATGAATCAAACAGGCGTTACAATACGATGAAAAGTGGGTACTAACACACTATCAACGCAAAGCGAACGTGTCCAGACCATGGTAGAAAAATTAAACATATTGTTTATGTGGGTTGCATCGCGCACTGCCCACACAATTTGCTCACATATTTGCTGAGCAGTATGGATTGTGTGAGGTTAAACGTGTGGAAAAGGCGATACCATGAAGCCCTCAAGCCCATAGAGCAAATCATTAACAAAAGTCCTATTCTCCCTTTGATTGCAT
This sequence comes from Anopheles gambiae, assembly GCF_943734735.2. NCBI lineage: Eukaryota > Metazoa > Arthropoda > Insecta > Diptera > Culicidae > Anopheles > Anopheles gambiae. The sequence goes on along the minus strand of NC_064601.1, from coordinate 66,847,464 downwards.
GTTTAGATATGTCGGCATGAGGAAAACTGCCCAATTTTTTAGCCATTTCCGTCCACATTGACACATCATTGGTCATAACAAAACAAGAGATGAAACAAGGAGAAATCCAAATCGAACAGTCACGTGATACATTCTATTCCTACACCTTTCAGGAAGAAAGAGGAACGGCAAATTCATTCATACAAACGTTCAAATGGTTTTGAGGGAGTATAAGAATCATGCATCCTCTCTCTCTTTCGGCGCGGTCAAAATCACGCCAAACCTAAAAGAGACACACATACACAGGAGCAAATAGTCAAATTATGCATTGCACACGCATATATGTGGACACACGGCACAAAGGCACCCTTCAGAGTTGGTTAGAACCAGTCTCTAACCATTGCATGAAGGACCTGTTTTACACATACCCACACGCAGAGCCCACATTTCAATCAAATACGCGCTTTAAAGCGCACGATTTCGTCACCAATTTCGTCATTCATATGAACTAGGAGACTCTTGATCGTACGCTTGCGCTCTTACGCCACAGTACCGCACCAACAACGTCTGGAATAGTATAACTGCATCGCCCCAAACGACGCTTACATATCGGTCCCTTGTATGTAGCGCTGAGCAAATGCTTAACAGATTTAATATAAATGTATTCGCAGCCAGACCATCATACACATTATCATTATTCAATCATTTACCATAAACATGGCATGTATATTACTCCTCTCTTTTTTCTTAAAAATGTGTACCAATAGATACAGTTATCTCAGAGCTGTTTTTGCGTGTCGCAGAATATAGCAGATACTAGACATTTCGTCGCCGATAAGTCTTTTTATCGCTGCTACACCAGACCCATGGATACATTATTATTCCGATTCTTCTGGTATTTGAAGGCCAAGAATATCTTTCTTTAAGCTCTCCGTCAGAGAGTTGTTTCTCTAGAACAGCCCATGCCTTTGCGAAGGGTAGGCCTGAATTTGGATGTCTAAATCTTTTGTAATCCTAACAATCCTACAATCAACTAAACAAAAGCTTAAAGGCTTCATAATTTGAAGGAGTAGAATAAGTGCAAGGTTTGCAACGGCCTAAGCATGGGAACGCATAGAAAAAGTAACGTATCATCCACTAAGTAAAACCATAGAACACAAACCCCTAGTAGTGGCTTGCGTTCAGTGAACCATGAAATTGCAAACGATGAAAGGTTACCATAACTGTTGATGTGGAACAACATTATATTTTAGAATGTAGCTCGATACAACTACTTCAACATGGCTATTTCCAAATACAAACATTGTCGAGGGGTAAGGGGATCAAAACCATGTCTGGGCTACGCATATCGCTGCTTGCCTCGCATGTTCAAGAGCATTTGCATTTGGGTTAACTTCAAATTTAACGTTGTGAACATTCTCGAGAGCATTTCATTATCGGCCGCGTTCCAGAAACGTCCAATGGCAATGGCTGATTTTTACAATTGGGCTTGGTATTTGAATGATGTTGATAATGGAATATTTTTGGGAATCCAGTTCACATTATTTATCGCCAAGGCAAGGGAATCAACAATACCATGTTTTATGGAAAAGCATTTGAAAACCTCATGATCAACAAAGCATCAAAGATATTTTATACAAAAAGCCTCGTGTTTCTAAGACTGAGCTGTCTGTGAGGGAAAATAGCACCAGCGCAGTGTAATTATTAGGTTGTTGTGAATTGCGTTAAATTACCGATCCGATAACACAGTATTTTCTACTCTCAAGGTTAGAGCCGTTAGAGGTTGAATGCATCGGGCATGGAAACACGTAAATTCATCTTCATTTCCTAAAATAAATCAAACTGTTTTGCTTGCTTGAGCATTGCATTTAGTAGGGCAGGATCGTTCAATGCATACTGTCCTGAAATAAAATGCTCCATCCATGATTTTGGCTTATCTTATCTATGGCGAGAATACGCTTACCGTCTTACTACTCACGTATGAATAACTTTCGTTTGGCTTTAGATACCAAAAATTGAGGCTGAACCCAACAAATTCGAAATAAAAAACATCTACACCACCAGATATATCTTATCGTTGGTTCGTTAGAACGTTGTCCCTAAAAGAAAAGATTCGATTGTTGTACATCAAAACAGCCGTACAGCGACGCAACCACAAACTGTTGTGAACAACACTGCAAAACACTCATTTGATCCAGTGTTCCCACAACAGTGGTTCCCGAAATCGGCCCCATTCCCATCGACAGCATTAGCATTGACCTTGGAAATGTGTGCGCAGAGACGGTCAGGTTCGAGTGTGGTTGCAAGCAAGAGAATGTTGCAGTTCTCTCCCCCTGTTGTGCGTGTGCAACGCACCATCTTCTCATGATGCCGACCGCATCGCAGCAGAGCCGTCACCACCAATCGATGCACATTACAGTCGGCCGAAACGATCTATTACCGTGACTCGCAGCTTCCGTCATTCGTATGTGCAAATTCCACCTAATCGTAGCACATATTCCTATTCCCATCCCCCCATCGCGTATCGGCGACCATAGGCAGTGTGGTTGAATGAGATAAAAATAGTGCACCCTGCCAACCCTTGCCAAGCGTCTTTTCCCCACTGCACGATCCTTCGTCGTCGTCTGTGGAGCATTGCAAACTTTCCAACAGCAGGAAGTCAGCATCATCATCATCTTCTTGCAGCCCAGCTATGATACCCTCCTCCGTTTGCATGACTGACTGAGAGCGGATTCAGAGTCCAATGCTCTTCAACTTATGCGGACTCGAGATTGATAGGCAGCACGCATCGGTCGCTTCTCATTGAAAAACACTCGACACAATTTCACATTCGGTTTGTCGCTCGCACTCTATCCCTGTCTGCCTAATTTTGGAAAATGAGCCGTAAAAAAATGACCCGATCGATATTGCGGCCCCCATCACTTGCAACACCAGCGTGTGCCGTCGGTAGTTAAAATAGTTTTCGCAAAAGACGCAGTGTCAAATAAATACCTTTCTTATCACGGCTAAACACTTTCTTATCTTTGCAGATACGCTTTTGGCAACGGGTAATGTTCATGTAAGAACGTTTCGTTTACTCACAAGATTAGAACGACTCTCTCCTTCCGATCCATTAATCGATATGCAAGCAGAAAAAAAAAACAAACTACCGCACGATTCACTGGATCCTAATGTAAGGCCGAAAATACACGGACCGGAATTTCGCGGCCGCGGAATTCCGCCTGCTGTCAAACCCATATACAAAGTGTCAACGGCAACTTTCCCGAACTGTCATATCCATACATTTTTCAGCAAGCGGAATTCCGCGGCCGCGAAATTCCGGTCCGTGTATTTTCGGCCTAACACCACTTACACTCAGTAGGCCAGCAGTTCTCCCTGTTGGTCCTTTGCAGGAGGGCCACTTACGAACAAACAAGAGATGCCGTCGGCGGGTAAGCGAAATACTGGCTTTCACGAGCAGTTGGACAAAATATTTTTACACTCAGCTGACAATAAAGCCCCCAAACTACACGGTCCATGAAAACGTTGGGCGTACGGAAATATACGCACGGCTCGCGAATTTTTGCACAGCACAACAAATAAGACCACACTGGAAGGTCGTCCGCCTTTTGGCGAAGATAGCAGGCAGCGATCGGGACAGGGATTTTTCAGACACTACACAAGGGACGATAACTTTGAGGGAATTTAATAATTTTCAAGTAAAAGCAACATCAAGTACCTAGAATTTGTTAAATTCACGACGAGCGGATGGTATCGACGTTCAACTTCTTCTTCTGTAGCAGAACAAATTATTGTGTCCTCATATGACGGGCAGTTTGCATGTAGTTGTACACAGTGTGGCCAGATTATTTTGGCGGTTTTCGGTAGGCGCATCAAAATTTTATCGGTAGTTTTCGGTAGGTTAAAACTCGAAACTTAAAAGAAGTAAAAGCGAAAGAAGTGTTAAGCGGGATGGTGGGGGGGGGGGGAGGGTGCTAATGCGCAAAATGAAAGTTCCATCTCACGAGAATAAGCATCCTTTATCTAGAATATGGATTAGATTTGGTTCAGGGCTTACACAAATGAAGATTTTTCTGAAGTGTCGATCTGAAAATTGGAATTCTAAGCACATTTTTTCTCAGTGGTGACAAGTTCTTTTTCTTGGGGCTCCACGCGACCGCTTAGGGCCGCAGCAGTGCTCCATTGGATACGATTTTATCGTACGTGCTGTCATTAGATTTTCGCTGGATTATTTAGATTGATTTGACTGTTTGGCTGAGTATTATAGTTCAATGATTCAAAAATTTGAGATTTTTTCCTTCAAACCCTAGATATATATACAGGCGGTCCCCGAGATACACGGTTATTGGGGACCGAAAACGGCCGCAAAATACCGCGTATCTCGAATTTCCGCGTAAGTTGAATCTCGTGATTTCCAGCCAAAATATCACTAATTTTCGTGCAATTTTGCAAGTAGGGAGGGAGTTTTAGCCACCAAATTAATTATTTGATATGTTTCTAATGAATTGAACAGTTTTAAACCTTTTTAAATGGTATTTTACATTCGATCAATACGGAAATTATTTGATATTTCACAATGGATGTGACAAATCAGTACAATTTGCTCAAAGAAATGTCAAATTTTGAAAACCGCGTATCTCCGAATCCGCGTATAAGAGGTACCGTGTATCTCGGGGACCGCCTGTATATATATCGGTATTTCTGGCCACACTGGTCCGCAGGTCAGGCGAGCTTTTTGGCTGCCACCGTCGCAAAACCGTCGCAAAACGTCAAAACCGACGTCACAAGTACTGAAAACCGACGTCGCCAGCGAGGGAAACTCGCAACGATTTGGAGGCGCTGGCGACGGTCGTTTTTGACGTTTTGCGACGGTTTTTGACCTTTCGAGCGAGCTCTTGCCCTGCGGACCAGTGTGGCCAGATTATATTGGCAGATTTCGGCAGGAGCACTGTTGAGAACGCAACCATTTAAATTTATTCAATTATTTTAACGATCAATTTATTTTTACCCTACTAGCAAAGATAATGAAAAGTGTGCGACTTTTATAAATAATGTGTGTCGTTTGAAGCAAGATTGTGTGAAGCTATGAATTAAAATATGCTTTTATTTAACCAAGTTTAATGTGTTTAAGTTTTTCTTTTGATTCGGGTGCACCAAGTCCGTGTGGAGGGAAGCGCACAGATTTCGTACGACGAAATCGCACGTCCGACGTTATCTGTCAAATTCCATATAAAATTTTGACAGGCCTTGCGATAAAATCGCATCCGGTGGAGCACAGACACGGGCCTAAGTAACAAATGAGGATAACGATCCTTGAAACAGCATCCCAAGCGCCACATATTAAGCTTAAACGACTGAAAAATCAAATATCTGTAATTTCGGTAGGATAAATGGAAAATCGGTAGTTTTAGGGCGGTCATCTGTGAATCGGTAGGCATATAAAAAATTGGTAGGAATAGGGTAACTGTACCAGTTTTCGGCAGTGTACGTATTTTCGGCAGGGTAGCTAAAAACGTGAAATTCTGCACAAATGCGATAAAAGATTTCACAAAAAACAATTTTGTGGTGAAAGTGTAATTATTTGTTATTCACACACGAAGTTTCACACCACTCTAAATTGTTCGGAATTTTAAAATCACGATAAACAAGTTATTTTTCACTTTAAATGCTGCCGAAAATAGGTACACAGTAAATGTTCATTTTTGACAGCTCAATGTTGTGGGCTCCTGCCGAAACTCGGAACAATAACACACCTTGGATTTGGCTGAATATTCCTTTTAAAATTGATCAGAACACTACAATGCGTATGTCGACACATAATATGACCTTTCTTGTACCAAATATCACCAATTTTACGACAAACAATGCAATTATTTAAGAGAAAGATAAATATTTGTAAGCACTGTTCGCTATAATCATCAAACTGTCAATGGCAGCTCTGTTTAAACGTCGCATCAAAATGGCTGTCAAAACGGGCCAAAATGAGCAACATAAAATTAATAATTAAAGTGTTTTTTAACACCAATATTAGGAAAGTAAGAGTGTTTAATTGCTTAAAACATTTTTTTGTAAATATTTACATTGATAAAAACATTTTCTGACCCGTATTCGCGCTGCCGAAAATAGGAACACTGCTTGCCGAAAATAGGAACAAACTGCTGAAAATAGGAGCAAAATCAATGTTTACTTTTTTTCGAATATTTATGAAAAAAGGGCTTTGAACCGGCAAATAAAAAATATTATAACACACTATGATAGTTTATCAACCAGAATAACAACACTTTCAAGAAAAATAATAAAAAAATGTTTATGTGTGAGCAGTTTTTGTGAAACTTTTGCACTAGCGTGCCGAAAACTATTAAAACTGCAGTTACCCTACAGATAAATCGGTATTTCTGGTCACTCTGGTTGTACAGTCTGCCGTGTCATCTGTTTGACAGCTGCGGGTTTTCATTCACAGTTGACTTCTCGATGTATCTTGCATCTCGTTCTAGCCGTGTTTCCCACTCTCGATTTGCTGTACACAACTGTGGTAAAAATGTACTGTGGTAAACATAGAAAAGGAGCGAAGAGGGAAGACGAGACAGCTGTATGAAAAAAAAAATCAAAACATTGACAAAAATCGTACAGCAAAGGTAAGGATTGCGGGAGTCTGCTCTTGGTATCTATGGCCAAACTAAAACTAATGGGACAATCATTTATATTCTAGTGATATGAACGACTCCGTTGCGAAGTACTATAACTATGGTGATGCTAATATTATTGATTGGGCCCAGGAAGCCGAATCCGTCATACGGGACATTGCTGAACACGTAAAAGAAGCCTCGCACTCCAAGCTCCTGCCAGCAACACGCACAGAAGCATACATCAATATAACGACGCTAGGTGACAAAATGATGTGTGTAAAACTTAACGCTGAAGGCTTACAAATTGTAGGTAATGTCCACGATGATAAAACACGCGACAGTTCCACCAATACTCGGTACGAAACACCGTATGCGCTGTTATCGGACGTTTGCTCGTCATATGTGAATTCTTTCGGTAGCTCGCTAGTAAATGCCTTAACTGCGCTAGAGCAAGAACACTCACAACACCGTGAATTAGAAGATGTCGAATAAATTGTTATGTATTTTAATTTCTTGATTTCAGTTGTTGTCTTACATATTCATTCTATATCGTAACCACCTAAACTGCCAACCTTTTCAGATACAACGTCTGAGCTTCTCGCTCCAAGCGGGCCAGCTCGCGGACGACCGGCCCCAACTGCTCGACGTGGTCCTTATACCCGGTTCCGGTGTTCATACGCTTCTCACCGTAAACCACCTTTCCGTCGAATTCGTTCAGTGGGACCTTCATGTCCTTCTCTATTTGAGGTATGGTTACGGTCAAGTGATCTTCGATTTCAGCCAGGTACATTTTCTCATCGTACCACATGCAGCATCCTTTTACGTCGGTGAGCTCGGTGTTCCAGCAATTTTTGCCACGCGAGGAGCACCACTGCCCGTGGTACCAGACTTTTTCTGGCACTGAAGCAACCAGTGAAAACGCTAATCCCATGCGGTCAGCACGCCCGACACGTCCAATACGGTGCACATAGTTTGATTTTTCATCCGGAAGTGTCACGTTTATAATGAACGGTAATCCCGTGATGTCCAGACCGCGGGCGGCAACATCCGTGCAGATAAGGAATTTCACTTCCTTGTTCTTGAATTTCTCCAAATTGGCCTTCCGTTCCTTCGGATTACGATCGCCATGCAAGCATACGCACGAGTATTTCTGCCCACCTACTTGTCGCAAATAACGTTCCATATTGTCGCAGTCTAGCTTCGTACGACAGAAGATGATGGCGCGATCCATATTGTGCTCATCGATCGCTTTCAGAGTGTACTCTCCTTTCAACATTTTTACAGCTTCCGACAGCGTTTCCGCAGTGTTCGAACCCGGTCGCACATTGTCCCGTGCGTGCACACCATCCGTTTGGATATGGGTACGCATGGATTGCCAGCTGATATCTTTCTGCGGATCCACCATACACACCACGTGATGCACAGTTTCCGGAACGGCGTCCTCGCCCTTCAGATCGACCCAGGTTGGGAAGTGCATTAGTCTTTCGGCCATCTTCTTCACTTCAAACGAATGCAGCGTGGCACTGCAAACCACCATCTGCAGCCGTCTGCCGTCGGATGTGATTTTTGGTATCTGTTTGTGCAATCGGTCAATCATTTCAGTGTACCCTTGTTTCAGCAGTCCATCCGCTTCATCCAGAACAAAAAACCGACAACTGTTCAATAACACGTACCCGCCTCCAATCAGATCCTCAAGGCGGCCCGGCGTTGCCACGATTATGTCCACCCCACGCTGGAGCACTTCGATCTGCTCACGCACATTGACGCCACCGATGAGCAGCAGTTCGCGGACCTCCGGGTCTTTGAGGTGTTTTTTAAATTTACGAATCTGATTGAACGTTTGCTCAGCCAACTCTCGCGAAGGTTCAATGACTATTGCCTGAGGGGCGTTCGGCTTCGGCTTTGCGGCTTCTCCTTCAGCGCTACCGGACGGCCCAGTGTTGGGATTTTCGGTCAAATTTTCTTTAGCAACGTTACACACAGCTGCGTATCCAGCCGGCAACGGGTACTTAAAATCGGTTTGGCCAAAGTTGAATGCGATTTCTGCATTTTTTAATACGACGGCGGGAAAGTAAGAGTTGTTTTTTGCATCTGCTTCGCTCAGCTTGAAAGCAGTACCGAGGGACGTTCCGTTTTTAGAGAAAGCTATTTCTCTGCCATCTAGATCAAGCATACATCCTATGACGTCTTGTTTCCCGAATGCTTCCCCGTACGCATCGAATTGCTTGCAATTGGATTTTTTTCCTGTTCCGCCAAAGCCGTACCCGAAACGATCGGTACCGAGATCCAGACTGGCCATTTCGGTGGACCAACCAACACGACACAGCCCTTCATCTGTCACTGTTGCTTCGTAATAGTATTTACCCTTTCCGCGGACACCGGTGGTACATCGACTACCGTGCCATTCCTTAAATTCCCGCGACTGGCAGCGTAAACCGTCCGGAGTGATAGCCATCGCCTGTCCACGATCGGTATACGAAAACGTCCAAGGTTGCCCTTTGTGGGAACTTGTTTTGCACGTTTTACCCTCCTTAATGTCTCGCAGCGTTTCCCATACGATTTGCAGAATCGGCAAACAAAATGCGCCGGTTTTGCCGCTTCCCGTTTCAGCTGCCATTAGCACGTCGCCACCGCCCAGAATCAATGGAATCGCTTCAGCTTGGACATCGGTTGGCAACATCCATTCCATTTCGTCGATAGCCTTTGCAATCTCCGGCATAACACCGAATTCTACAAAGCAAACGTATCAATTAGAAATAATATCAGATTACAAGCAAGCTCGAACTATACCAACCTTCAAACGCCGTCATAGTGCTAGATATTCCTTTATTTTGCTGACTAATTCCAATTTTTTAGTTTTTCTCCAAAATATTTCAGAAAGCCGGAACAAGAGTAGTCCTCCAGATTTTTTTCTGCTGCAAATGACAAGACAGCAGGTTAGCTCATAAAACCTAATGTTCTCTCCGCCATATTAAATCGATGCACTTTATTTTCAGTTCGAACAAAAACAAATAATTTGTATTTCAATGTTATTGGATTAGTATGAAATAATATTTTTTTAAGATGCACATACAAAGTACATGAGTTTTTCTTTTTATTAAAAATCGGGGAAAAATTAGATGCGGTTTTATGTCAAGTAGAACTGTCAATTGTAAATTGTCAACAATTCTAAATTTGCCAAAACTGGCCTCCGTCGTGTGTTGTTGATTTGATAAACAAACACAAGCAATTTTACACGCAACGGTGAAATGAACGAACTTACGCTAGAAAATCTACGAACGAGATTCAATCTTGTCTGCCGATTTTGTTTATCGGACAATGACTGTTTTCCACTGTTTTTGCCCGATGGAAATATCAACAAACGTTTGCAAAAAGGCATCGAAATCATTATGTCGAAAGTGGACGAAAACGACGGACTGCCCAACAACATCTGCAGTATGTGCTTGCAACGAATCGAGGATTTTGTGGACTACGAAGCAACGTGTATCAAGTCGTACGAAATTCTGCTGAAATGTATAACCGAATCGACGGGTGTTAAAAACGGCGACAAGCAGCTAACCGTTGAAGTGCTTATGGTGGACACAGAACAACCGGATTACATCGACGATGGCGATGGTCCACATTTTGTTGCCGAAGAAGAACAAAGCGCACAATACATTGAATACATTGGAACGCGGCAGGATTCAGTAGACAAGCATGAAGAACTGAGCACGGCCACCGTCGAGGTACAGGATTCAAGGGACGTGCTTGAGACTCCAGCAACTGAAATAGGAAAAGAAGTGTCCCATACTTCCCCTGTTGAACGGGAATCAGTTCATTGCATTACTGAAGACATGAGTATCAAAGCCATCAATGCCAAAGTGGTGGATTATTGTTATCGCAACAATCGAAAAATACCGATTGTTCAGTGCATGTTTTGCGACGGAACATACCGTGGCAGGAATACACTTCGAAAGCATTTAAAGATACATTATCAAATCAAAAACTATTCATGTTCTTACTGCGAGCGAACCTTCGCCGATCGGACGTCACTGCGTCTGCATGAAGTGCGACACTCGGAAAAGAAATCTTTCAAGTGTACCCACTGTGGCCGGGCCTACTATAGTCAAATTGAGCTGAACCAGCATTGCATAGCAAAGCACGGAGGTAGGAAATACCTTTGTGTAGTATGCAGCAAACTGTTCCCTTCCAAAGCAACCCTGCACGATCACTCACGCGTACATCAAACCGATCGCCCATTCGTTTGCAGCACATGTGGCAAAAGCTTCAAACGTAACCGCAATCTTGTACGACATTTCAACAGTCATCAGAAAAACGAAATCGCAGCTCAGAGCAAATCGCTAGAGCGAACTGCTACAGTTGCCATCAGTTGTCAATACTGTGAAGAAGTATTTAAAATACCTTCCGAGCTGTTAGAACACTTAATACAGATGCATTCTCAAGAGTACGAGCAAAGTCATGAAGGCACCCATTACTGTTCGCTTTGCCAGAGCAAGTTCAATGATATGAAGGACTACCTGGCACACCAGGCAGAACATAACTTGATGGTGATCACTGTTGGAGAAAAAACAGTATACCAGTGCTTAGATTGTGGTAAACAGTTACGCTACCGATCTTTGGCAGAAAAACACGTTCAGTCGCACAGCACTGAACGTCGTTTTCAATGTAATGTTAGTGATTGTTTGAAAACGTACAAATTTAAAGTACATTTAACTCGCCATATGCGCTCAGCTCACGGCGAATATCAAACGTAATAGCAAAATCAATAAATAGCCAAATTCTTTTACAACAAAATGTACAAAGTGATTTGAAAATAGGAAATTGAGAATAAGAAAAGCATTAACTTAACACTGTGGTAGTCAAAGCCTCCCTACCTGAGGAACCTAAGTTTGTAGTTAACCACTAAACGAGCAAGTTGATGTTTCAGTTTAACTGTAATATGCAGGAGTTTGCGCAGGAATTGCCTTCCGAGTGGAAACCCAATAAATGTCTAATTCTACCTACAGGTAAGTAGATTAATAATATTAAAGTTTATAAATTAATATGTCTGCATGAACTCACAGTAAACCTAAAAAACGCGAAACGTGTTTGGAAGAAGATCTTGTATTTTAACATTAAAAAAAAACAGGAAACTTATCGGATATCTATTTTCACGATATATACAAGAACAAATTTTATAATATAGAGAATCGGCATTAAAACGATGTTGGTTCAAATTCCGGACATTTATTATGTTTTTAGACATAAAAACGATAAATTTCCACATATCGAGTCCATGACTATGCCACTTGTAAATTATACATATCAGGGTCAAGCTTGTCGTTTGTCATGCGTCTCATGTAACTTGTGTGGATTGTGGATTTTTCAGTACTGACACAAATGTGAAAATCAAGCATAGTTCGATGTGTTTTAATAATAGATAGCTATCTTTGGAAACCGAACTGAATTAAATTATATAAATAGTGTTAATTAAAGAATCCATAGAAAAAGCCACGCTCAATTCAAAATATAACCTTGACTTGCATTAATGTTTTTCCACCTAGTCGAAGTCTAGCTTTCTAAAACTGCCTTCGGTTCCGAAGCTGCGTTGTGTGGAACCATTTTTCAATACCGAGGATGGCGAAGAGCAAGGTTGTGAGGTCAATAAAGCCATATCGATGAGGTAACTGCGATTGTCTGCCAATTTAAATTCCCATTGCTTTGCGAGTGTATCGATCGATTCCAGATCACCGCCGTACTCCTTGGGCAGTATTGCAGGCGAGAAATGCTGATACAGTGATTTCAGATCTCGCCCGTGTGTATAAATCTGGAATTATATTAACAAAAACGGAGTAAAAGATCGTTATGTAACATCCATTATTTATGTTGCACATAGTTTTACTTACTCTTTTATGTTGATTTTTCTCCGACAGTAGTCCATTGAAGATGTTTAACGCCGTTTGTGCTCCAGGCGGTGGATGGAGTATGTGGATGCCTTGCATGCGCAGTGGCGATGCATCCTGATTTAAGATAGCCACTTTACGCAACAGATCCATCTCGAAGTGCATCAAATGGTTGGCAGTGACTCCCTTGAGATCGATGATTAGCGCCATCCCACAGATCACCATTTGGTCGTCATCGCGCATCAGAATATCGTTGATCATTGTACCCACCTTTATGATGTCAGCAAATGTACACTGGTTGACATCGAAACAGCCAACACGTATTATGAATAATTTCGGATCCGTTGGTTTCTCTGTTTCTGGCAATGGGACCCCCACACTGGAAATGGGTGTATATGTTAACGTGGAACGTGCTCTGCAACATTGCAACGAGTAAGTTACCCCATGCGTATAATTCTAAGCACATCACTATCCAACGGATCGCGGTTTTGGATGATTTGTGGTAGCTCGGAACGGGTTTGATAAAACAGAAGAATCTTTTTCTTCACCTTCTCGAGACTAAATTTGCATCCTCGCAAAAATGCCACCAAAAACTGATCATCGACAAGACTGCACTGCAGGTCGAGCTCGATGAGCCACGATCTGATCACTTTTAAATGACTGTCCACCTGGGACTCGTCTTCGTTGAGTTCCCTTTTAGCGACCTCTTGTAATTGTTGAGAAATGGGGCGAATATTAGACATTTTGGGTTGATAAAGTCTAGCAAACCACAGCCACACTAACAACAGTACCGTAGGTCAGTCAGACTCGAAATAGAAACGGTGCTAACGCTCCTGCGATGATGTTAGCTCAAAGAACGTCTTAATCGATTGATAAACCGACGGCTACCGACGAGATAGTTGTTATCAGTGACATTATCAAATTGATCCTGGAAAATTGAGCCAGCTAATAGACCATTGTTTATGTAAGATATTGTATGACGATCAAGCATGACGATGGTAATCGAAAGCAAATTAAATCCTATACTAGTGCACAGAATCTCGACAACCAACCTTCGATATACCTAGCTATTTTTATACCACGGCAAGATGATGAACAAGCAAATCGTTGTATGAATTCAATTTGAGTTGCTCAATGTGCTGTTTTATTTGTCAATGAATTGCGCAATCGAACGTTTGTTTTGGACATGCAGGGTTAAAATTAATTTATAGTATGCGTATCTTTGTCGCATCTAAAGAGACGTTGAGCGTTTTCCACAAACAGTATGCTTCTCATTAGCTTTTTGGTTTCTTCCCTAATTGGATGTGTTGCTTGTAATGCTCTAATCCAATTCCAGCGTTCGGAACGACCCTTCCACGCCAAACAGTGTACTAGCGTTTTTCGGCTTGCCTGGTCGTTTTCGTTCGTCGTTTCGGTATTTTGCATCCTCGGCGAAAAAGGCTCGATTGGCCACTAAAGTTTTGCGCCAATCTTCGATGATATCATTCAACCGTCCTCCGCTACCACCATATTCCTCAGGGAGGTATTTTTTAGGGACAACCGCATGGAGAGCCTCGAATGAATCATGAACCTTAATGCGCTCCTGTATCTTTTTGCTTAAAAATCCATGAAACAATTTGAAGAGAGCGTCAAATCCAGACGACGGGTTGATGAAGTGTATGCCTTTGGTGCGAATCGGGAATGCTTCAATAACGGAAGTCATTTTCCTAGGGGGAAAAAAGATATCACTGGTTATCAACGGCCTCTACAAACGAATGCTGTTTGATCGTTTTGCGTTCGCCACTCACTTGATGAATGTGGGATTGAATTGTGATAGTCCGGCGAACGTGAGACCCCTCAAATCGACCAATACCATGTGGCCGGCGATAATGGAAGAGTCATCGTTCACTAACAACAGATCCGTGATCATGTAGCACACTTTCATTACGTCCACGATGGAATATTTGCTGGCGTCGTACGCACCCATGCGCACCAACATAAATCGTGGACCGTCGGCTTCAAGTGTATGGGGAAGAGGAAGGTTGACACTAGAACAAGCAAAGAAAAGAAACAAAAAATGCTGCCCGCTTATCAATCTCTTCTTTGTCCAACCATTGACGCAAAGAACGACCCGTACCCGAACGACATGTAGCTCTGCAGCGATGCATTGTCTGGGTCACGGTTGTCGAAAAATTCCGGTATCGCAGTCTTCACCGTGTAATAGTTGTCGAGTTTTTCTTTCGTCTTTTCCAGACTATACTTGCAGCCTCGCAGAAAATTCACCAAAAATTGATCATCCATGCGAGGGTTCAGATGGGGCTGCTTCAGCAGCCAAGCTTTCAGGGCCGCTAGGTCGTCTGTAATACGGGTGGGAACTTCGTTCAATTCGTTGCGTGCTTTTTCCGCCAGCTCCGGCACCAGGGGTCTTAAGTGAGCCATTGTACGGTGGCGTCTGCTATCCCAACCTTGTAACTCGTGGTACAGAATAATTTCTGGAAAAGAGGCAAAGGTAAGCTTTTTTTAGAAAGACCCTTTTTACATCGATTGAAGCAAGGAAGGTTAATCCTATCAGCGAGAACGATGGCAACTCCGATAGTTTATCGGTCGGTGGTGAACAAATTTCGCCATGTCCATGTGTTGCTTGGCAGGTGCATGCGATAAGAAGTGGTGACGCGATAAATAGCACGAAACCAAGATATCACTTATCATTTATCAGGCACATTTTGTTCACTTTTCTAGAGCTACAGGGAAGCAACCGCTGATCTGAACTACAACCATGATCGGTATGATTTATTTAATGTAGTTACACTGCTAGTTTGCAGTTTTTTCTTTGCCTTTGCAAAATTTATTCACCTTATTCACTTTTTTACATAATACTTCCATACACAAGCATACTTACGCTAGGGGCGAATATGAGATGGACTAGAATTGCTCGGGCCGAAACTCTGTAGTGAATTTCTAATCATGTATTCTCACAGCTTTTTTTGTAATACCGCGTTCGACTCTGCCCGTGGTTTGTTGAACACTGATTAAGCACGCGGCGTGTGTTTCACGCAGAGCGCAACCCAAAATCGTTGATTGGATGCACTCCACCCATCGGTTTGCGTTGAAGTTATCTATCGGTCGTTTTGTCACCAGCTCGCTCAACGCCAGGCGTGACGCTACAAGCAAACCCTTTTCCCTACAACTGTGCACCATGCTATGTCTCCCGGTTCTGTTTATTGATGTTTCAAAACCAGCCAGCTGTACGTACCGCCGGACAAAATACCGCCCTGACGCAGAGAAAAAGAAAACACAGCTAATCAGGAGCTCGAGCTTCGGTAGCAGACAAAACCGTACACGATAACAAGGTATGCTCCAGCAGGTATGCTAAGTAGTATATTTAGAATGTGTTTTTCTATTAGCAACGAAACGTGTTAGTTGATTCTTGCAGTTTTTTTTTATAAATAGAAAACTTTTTTTAATTTTGGTTTTATTTTTGGTGGACTGCTAAAACTCCTGTTTTTTTAATATGGTTCAAATAAAATTTGATTGAATTTTACAAATTTCATTTTACATAGCAATAAAGTTTTACAAAACGAAGGTTTTTTTGTAACTGGGTCTATTTACATATTCAATCTAATCTTATTTTTTATTGATGTTTTATTTTATACACTTTTATTTTATTCTTCTTCTTCTTCTTTTGGCTCATCAACCGTTGTTGGTCAAGGCCTGCCTGTACCACTTGTGGGCTTGGCTTTCAGTGACTTAAGGATTTAACCCCCCCCCCCCCCCCATAGCAGGATAGTCAGTCCTACGTATGGCGGCACGGTCCATTTGGGGTTTGAACCCATGACGGGCATGCTGTTAGGTCCTACGAATTGACGACTGTACTACGAGACCGGCTACTTTTATTTTATAAACTTTTATAAACGAGCGATCGCCACGACGCTTACATTTTTAAACCTAACCGCATTTACGAATTTAAGGGAGAAGGAAACGTTAAGAACGATAAGGCTTCGTAAAATCAACGTACCATCGCAAGCCGTCTTTTTGTATTTATCTAAAATAATAAAAAAGGAAACGCGTTACGAACATGCGTTCCATAAACAATTTCAGATTTCTATAGCAAATTCAGCTGAACAAATTCGCAACAGGATAGCACAGAGAATAATGAACAGCATCAAACTAGCAAAACATCATACCCAGGGATCATTATTGCTATCCTAAATAATTGATATTTTCTATTCAGAAACATCATTGAACGTAAAAGCGATTAGTAGAGTTTTTTAGCGATTAATTAATTGATTAATGATTATAGGAATATTTTGTTAGTAGTGTAGAATGGACAGATTTATTATCGATAGAAAAAAAGTATTATATTTGTAATAATTCCTTCTTTAACATTGGGTTCGCAATGTACTTGCCTCAATAACCGAGATTGTTTGTGTAGCATAGCTGAGCTGAAAAAGCCAAGCCCACAAGTGGGTACAGGCAGGCCTTGACCGACATCGGTTGTTGAGCCAAAGAAGAATAAGAAGAATGTCATTAGTAGCATTTAAAAGAAAATTTAAGCCAGGTTTTGTGAAAAGCATCTGGCGGGTTTTGTGTTGCCAGAATGTTGTCCAGTTCTAAGACCTTTGGCTTTCATTTAATGAAGCACGTTTTAGTAGTAAATGACGATTGTGTAGAACGATAACTTGTTGTAGCTCAAAATACTATAAGTACTAAGCTTCGCTGTGACACCAATCCTAAATTGGAAAATATGAAAGCATCGATCCTTGTATTTTCATTTCTATAAAATTCTGTAATGTATTTACTCCTTCTTCTATTTGGCGTAACGACCTACGCGATCATGTTCGGTCTGCACAAGCCTTCGAGACTTAATTAGTACCATGCAGTCGGATAGTCAGTGCATGCTACGGGGAGACTGCCATATGAGGCTTGAACTCACACAACGGGCCTGTTGTTTTAAGTCGTGTACAGCTGACGACTGTACCATGGGCCTGCCTCTTTGGAAATCTTGTTATTTCAAATTATTCACTTCACCAGTATTAATGATGACATGTTTCTAATCAAGAATTGGAATAACTGTTATGCATTTGAGAAAATTGAGAAACATGTCAATAATAAATTTGTCTTGCTTTAATTGAACAACGTTTCAGTTTAGTATTTCAGTTTCTTACGTTATTGCAATAAAACAAATACTTCCGATGTTGATGTTGTTTATTTTATTTCTCAATTACTTAACACAAAGAAAAACGGCGCAACAATTTCGAGAATGAACAACCATCGTGGTTGGTAGCTATAAAAATAAAACAGAGTTTGTTGAAACGATCGCGAGGCGGATCGTCATATTTTATGTCATATTGAAGTACATATCTAAGACAAATATTGCGTTCTTGTACATCGTAAATATTAATTGAGCTTATTAAATACCGAAAATGAGTGCCGCCAAACGTCTATCACTAAGCAAAAGTAAAACGATTTAAAAGAATAAATAGTATATTGCACGACCGTGTCCATTAAAACGAAGCAAAAACTTTGAGCAGTGTGCAGTGATTCCAACAGAATATGAATACTTCACTACGTAGTCAGTCTGCGAATCGCTGCTAGTCTAGTACAATCCAGACGGTAAGTCTGTTACCTTAGAGCCTCCGACATTTGTTTGACTGCGGCTAGCTTCACGTACCATTCCGGTGCCAATCGAGAAGCTTGGATGATGTGCGGTGCCAGTGTTCGGCCGAAGCTTGAAATTATTGTTGCCGGTTAGTTTGCTCGGCATTGCTCCGTTGGCTGGGTTGGGTGGCCCTGTGGCTGCTGCCATGCGTGATTTTGCGTACGCATTTGCTTTATTTAATCGCTGCTCATTCGTCATGACTATGTCTATCATCGAATCGACTCCATATGCACCCATACGATCCAGGTTCTTGGTCACCTTCTTTGCTTCCAGTGCTGCCGTAATGTCCGGTTTTGGATACTTGCCGGCACTGTTCATGTCAGTCATAAAAAATACACCATTAAACTGCTGTGGTGCAGCCGACTGTGAGACATGTTGATCGCGCTCCAGTGACTGAGCTCTAAGCAGACGCGATTCTTTATCGCGTGCGTCCATTATGACGTTGAGTATGGCTCGATTTGAATCCTTCGTCGTAGGCTGCCGACTGCGTGAGTGATGTAGAGCTTGTGCCGGCATAGTGCCTGTCTCGGCTGCTGTATGGATCACATCCGGCCCTGCAATGACGCCCGGGTGCGATTCATGGGCAATTTCCAGTGGCAAGCTTGTTGCAGGTATATCGAAGTTTGTTTTCACAACTCCCGCGTCCTCTTCATCTTCAAAAAAGTCCACCTTGGTTTCGTTGTTAACCATCATCAAATCATAACCAGATCCTTCTCCATCAGATGGGTTCGAAATCAGATGTGCCAGCGATCTTGACTTTCGCGGCGGTTGCGGCAAAAGGTTTACAGGTACAATCTCGTGTTCGTTCGAAATTTCGAGACTGTACAATGCCTGTTCAGGGATATCATCCACTTGTTGATAGAGAATCTCGTTCTGGTCTGAAATTTCGCGCTCTGCATCGTTCACGATGTTTTGTAGCTCCTCGATTACATCCTCGATCGTTGCGTTGGTATCGTCTTCGCCATTCCCATTCAGTTCGTGCATAGGAACGGTGCTCTCTTGGGTAAGCGATATGCTGAACTTGTGCGAGCCTGAACTTGATCCTCCATTTTGAGCCGGATACAGACGTGGAGGTTCTGGAGTCGAGGACTGCCCTGTCTCCGAACTGCTAATACCTTCATCGTCGTTCTCTGAAGTGTTGTTTCGTTTTGGTTGAGGTGGTACCTGGCGCGGCAACGCCACTGGTCTCTTTTCTAGACTCGAAGAGTTGGAACTCTCGTGAGCTTTAGCACCAGTACTGTTGTTGCTGGCAGTGCCCTTTAGGCGCAGGACCTCTCGCTGTAGCTCCGCACACCGTTCCTGTAGCCTTCTCTCCATGGTAGTTAGGACAGTTTTCTCCTCATGCAGGATTTGTACTCGACGCTCTAGGATAACCAAACGACTGCGGACCTGTTCAGCGGACCGGGCCTGTAACTGCAGCTGCTCAATGTCGATCCGTATGGCATCCCAGCGTTTCACCTCCAAACGAAGCCGCTCTAACCATGGTGAGGTCGATGAAATGGTTTTACACATTTGGGACGGATCCAGTCCCGCCTGAAACAACTCCGCCTGCAGGTACAATCGCGTCTGAATGTTTTCCGAGCTCTCGAGAAACGTGTTGATGAACCTCATCCCGATTGCTTGCAATTCGCCCGATCCTCCGCCGCTGTTAAGCATTCCTACCAACAGCCGAAACCGCACGGGCTCAGCGCAACGCAAACGGAGTGTCGATAGCGCTTCGGAAACTGCCGTGTGTCCGTGCAGTTGACTGCGCTGTGTTCCATCGCCTAAAGCTGACTTGTCGCAGGCTATTGTTAACAGCTGAAGTGCTACTATGCGCGATCTTATGCCCGTACCGGTAGCTGCTGCGGCCAGGGGCAACAATCCTATCGGCGTCGTACCCAATCGTGTGCCAGCCTCTGGACTTCTCGTGCAGCAGATACTTAAACATTGTCTAGGAAGGGAAACAGCATAGAATGAAGATTCATGATGAAAATTGTAAAAATGTTTGCTTTATTAGTACTACTCACAAACACGCCAATTCATCCAGTAAAGCACGCCTTTGATAGGATTGATTGTTCCGTGCCAAACCGCCGGGGGGCATCGTAGTGGTTCCATTCATAGGAGCACTTTGGCTCAGTTGGACCGCTCGTAATACCTCCAGCAACAAACTGACACCATCTAGCGGGCTTGAAACAAATTCCTGCACAAAGCTGTGGAAATTTAACAGTTAAACATATTAGCGTCGATTTTTGTTACCTAAATTCATAGAAGATAACAAGCAGAACAATAGTTCATGTAAATTGGGAAAAATAAGCACATTTGGTTGGCCATTTTCGTGAGAAGAGCGAGCATCAGAAACCGTATACGATTTGCGTTAGGTGTTAAAAGAAAAATAAAACAGTGAGAAAGGTTACTGCCGCCATTGTAGAGATAACTTATCGAATAGCACTAAATCTTCTCTACTTCAACGGCGTAGTTTGAAGCTAACGATCAGCTAAAAGCTATTTCCTCATTACAAAAAAAGTAAGTTCACGCTAACGCTAACGCAACTTACGTCGGAGATCGAGTCGTTGGGTTATTTTAAAGCAATTGAGGTCAACATTAGGCGATTGGTAAAGAGACGAACCATACTCCATCGACGGAAGCTCATCACTCAACCGTCCATTTGTCCAGGAAACGAGCGAAAAATGGCTTGAGAATATTTTCTCTTTCGTTCGCAGGCATTAAGAAAGCAACAGTAGCAACAGACGCACAAGAAAAGCTGTGTGCCAACTTTCATCCTCTTACCCATATGTTTGGGACTTTGACTTAAGTGTGGTAGCACTTCGATTTCCCGTGTGCGAGAAATTAGGGTTAATGCGCTCTTGGCTAGTACTTCCTTCGATCGAGATGGTAGATGTGTTTCAAAGTATTACCAAAATCTTCAAACACAATGATGATGGTCATATCTTTTTGCAAGCTCACGTTCAACAGATATGGTCAAACATCTATGATCTTGAATTTCCGAGAGAAATCAATAAACGCACAGCACGGACAGAGAGTATATGGTATGGTATTAGGTACCTTGGGAATGATGCTCGAAGATCTGCTCGTAATTTAGTAAGCAAGTCCGTCACGGAACCAAATTGGCGTAGTGACATTTCACCATCCATTTCTGGTGGTGCTGATATTGGTGAGCTAAAAAACATTCAAAGCAAAGGGGCAAAAATGAGCGAGAGTTAGAAACATCATTAACCGCCGAAATGGGCGTTTGCGTATGTGGTATATCTTACCGGTAGTCCGAATTTTTGTGCGGTAAGGTCTGCGCCCGAACATTATCGTTCGATTTGTCCTGCTTGGTTGCATGGTCTTCGTTGGCGGAGGTGTCGTAAATGGATTTGAAGTTTCCATTGGACCCCCGACGGCCATATTTTTTGAGCGAAATTACATAGTCCTCTGGGTTAAACACTGGTGGTCGCTGATTTTCTTGCTAATGAACGATAATTTAAAGCATTAAACGAACTAATAAAGCACGCGTATGTTTGTGCTCCTATGTTGCTCCTACCTTGACATTTGCATTCCATCCCATCGATGCGTCGTTCGCATCCGGTGGTCCAATCTGTGTTCCACCCGGTGGGCTTTTCCCGGCGCTGGGTGCCATCTGATAAAGGCAGTAGGACAAATCACTGAATAGTAATAGAAAGAGAAAAGATAAACAAAAATTAACAATGCAGGCTTAAACACATTGTATGTAGACAAATCGAGCTAAATATTTGATATATTTGTTTTGCGTTATCTTCAAACAAACAGCATGTTTTGTTCAATATTGTCCTTAATGTCACGTAGGACACATTAGATTCAATAGAAGTGTTGATTAAACATTTACATTGGTTGTTTGGTATACATGTGATAAATCTTGTTCATCTGTTAATATGTTTAATGTTGCATCAGCAACAACATTTATATGTATACTTTATTTTAATGTTTTTATATACGTATGTTGTGACTATCTTGGATGCGCGGAAAACTGGGGACAAATAATAGGCTCACAAAACGCTTATATCTGAGAGCGGCATATAAGAGCATTAACAAGAGGAGCGCTGTCTTATGCCCATCAAACGGCCAATCATGCCAAGATGTTTTAATTCTGCACGTTCAATGTGGGGCCCCACTTTGTTCAAATTTCATCCAGACAAGCTTTTCCGTTTAAAGCGTAATGCAAATCTGTGACATCCACGTTCTACAATCGCGCGCCGCTGGCCGGCTTGCTCGTTAGTGGAATTACCAACAGAAGCTCCTCCAGTGAAGCATTGCATGATGTAAGCAGTTTGTTAACACTGTCGTAAACAAAACAGAAAGCATTAACCATAAACCATTGCACTGTTTGCATTGTGCCGCAAGCAAAGCCCAACGAATCATTCATTGTACGTCAATGTGAACCGATCAAGATTTTCCCTGCGCAAGCACAAGTTTATAAATTTTACTTGTCAAGATATCATTAAAAATGTTTTCATTTTATTGGTAAAGTAATCAAGCAATGCTAGTAGCATGATGCTCAATAAAAAGAGTATTTCCGGACAGGGGTAGTATGGAAAGGTTTGTTTATGACCCTCGGTGAAGTATTATTCGTGAAGTACATATACTACTAGACCTGAGTTAAGTGAATGTTCCGTGTTGCAATGATGTATAGTTACGATCGTCGAAAGCACTGTCTTGTTATTTCAAATGGTTTTAAAAAATTGATTAGTGAAATCGTGGAACTTGGTTTAATTGATGTATTCTCATTATAGAACGATCAAAAGAATTAAATAGGATAAACGTACCTACAGTGGTGCTAGTAGTACCTAAAGTGTTGGAAATGCATTAAAATGCAATGTTCCACACAACAATTTAGAAATTATGAAGTTATTTATGCTAGTGTGAAATGATCTCTAGTCTTTTGTCAAGGGTTTAAAAGTTAAATGGTGCCATTCCGATATATGACCGAAAATCAATTATTTTGTGAAATGTGTTAATTTTTTTTCCAAAACCCTTATGGTTTCTTTAGAAAACTCATATTTTTACTAACGCTGTGAATGACTACATAACTACGAAATTATTTTTATTTTAACATAACTTTTATGAAATATTATTTGAGTACTAAAATTCATTGCCTTTTGACCATATTTTAATTTACGCATTTTTTAGTGTTTATTTCCATAGTGTCATTATAGGTTAGGTACACAAAATTCTGTAGTGGTTATCGCATGATTCTGTAGTGGTTATCGTATAAAATCAGTAAAAACAGGACATTCTAGATTGTTTACAGGATATTTATGAGAGGTACTGTGCCGTACTGTTTTTACTAAAATAAGCAACAGAAATTAGTTTCCTGTAATTAATTTACAAAGGCCCAAATTCGCATGTCATGCTGAGTGAAAAATCCACTTCCGAATCAAGCACACCCTTCCCGGTCCGGGTTAACTACAGTTGACTCATTATAAAGTGCTTCAGTTATTATTTGCATGAATAAAAAAAAATGTCTAGCAATTAAATTAAACAAGAATTTGATATTATGGCAATAATACTCGCAATTCATATGAAAAAAGCTTCAGAATACTAAGTTCAGATAATGTTTAACTTGGTGGTAGTCGAATAGTAACACAATACGACGACTATAAGAGCCAGAGTACCTTTATAGGTACAACGAAGCAGTCACAAAAATATGTTTTGTTCTCC
Source organism: Anopheles gambiae (assembly GCF_943734735.2). Classification (NCBI taxonomy): domain Eukaryota; kingdom Metazoa; phylum Arthropoda; class Insecta; order Diptera; family Culicidae; genus Anopheles; species Anopheles gambiae. Next base: position 66,823,660 of record NC_064601.1, on the reverse strand, counting down.
TAATTTTATAATATGTGATGATAAAAATAGTTAGGTTGGGTTGAAAAACTTTTTTCAATTCCTATGTGTTAAATTATTCATGTATTTGCCGTCTTGACACTTTAAAACCATGAAAACACATCTGTACCACTACAAATTGCACCACTATTGGTATATTTACCCCTTTTTTATTTTAAAGTGATTCATAACAACACGCTCGCTTTTTGCTCTGAATACGATACAAACGGCAAAGGCAGCTGTAGATTGCTGCGGCTTTGACTGCGGGTTATGGACATGATTGTCTTAAACTCTCGACCTGTCGAGGTGCAAATAACAAATATAGTATGTTGTATGTGTGTGTGTGTGAGAGTTTATTTTTTTCACTTGCTGGTAAACATTCTTCCTACAGCTTCCTTCAGTATTTGATTTGTTAGAGAACTTTACATCATATTTTCGAAAGCAGTACAGCTGAAGGTACTTGTGTTGAGGAAGAGGCATATGAAATGCTAGAAACACATTTCGCCTCACTATTGTTTTACCACGTCGGGTAATGTGAGGTATTTTTGAATGGGATGTGAACGCTTTGAAAGCATTCCTTTTCCCCGGTTGTGCAAACGTAGCAATAATGAGAACAATGGCTAGCAGGAATTCTCATTTGCAAAATATTTACATGAAGCATCTAATAGTGTTTTCGGAATCGCGATGAAAACTTTCCTGAACTCGATTTTTACAACATTAATTAACTTTTTCATGAACATTCATGGTTTCTTTCTGCGCCACTATTTCGGACTTCACTCTCTATCGGAGGTTTTATTTAAAGAATCAGAATGCATAGCGAGGCGCACTGGATGGTAAAATGGTTCAAGCTCATTATAAAATCGAGATGTAGGTTAGAAGCAATCATAAATAAACATGATTTCATTCAGTGCATATGAAACATATCTTTCTAATGCCACCCATGGAATAAGAAACCCTTTTCCGAAGCAGTCGCAATGCTAAGCTAAAGACACGTGAGGTGTTGTCGTAAATCATGATGCTATCGCTAGATCCTCCATTGTTCGGGAATCATTCGGCTACCATACATCGCTGTGCTAGGGGCAATCAAGAACGCTACCACCCTACAAAAGGCGAGTTTCGTTCTTTTACCACCACCGGGAAGCGATTTGTTCGTTATGCGATTCCGTGCCGTTCAACTCTCATTTCCGCTGAAATACGGTGAGCGTATGGAACGAAAGCTAAGCAACAGCCGTTGTCTAGCTATAAATTTCCTCTCCAAAAGCAAACGGTACTTTGGAGCTCGAATCCGATACGCGATGGTTGCGCTATTCGCGGTGGTGAAGATCGTACCCTCGCGTACAGCAGAAGAACGCGTCGATCGCGGTCACTTGATTCGAACCAGGCAAATGGTTTTTAGTTCAACCGTTTTAATTAGACAGGGAAAGCTGCATCCAAGTGGTCTGTAGCCACCTTCAACACTTGTAGGCCATTTTGCAGAGAGCGTCAGGAAAGCATTGGATATTGTTGTTATTCTCTTTGGTTTTTTTTATTCCACTGAAACAAGATCTCATTCTACCTTACATATTGATCGGCACTCTTTACTGCCATAAATGGAACGTGCAAGAGACACAACGTGTTTATCTATTGCTAAACTATTAGTCTAAAGACATAAACTAAATTCGTTCTAACAAACGCTGTCATACGACTAGTGCAGGTGAGCTTTTCCATAAAGTGATACAATAACCATTACCTCGCAACTACCATAAACTACTTTGCCACCAACAATCTCATTGAAAGGTGTTTCAAAATTATCCACCGCCACAAGGTGCTGTTCTAATGCCAGCCACACAACCTAACACGTACAGCAAACGGAATTAAAACCCACGGTAGATCCTATTGCACTGCTCGTAACGGCCAATTATGGTAGCTTAAATTGAAGCAATGGTTCCAAATACTATGGGAAAAGTGGCGCTCTCACTCATCAAGCGGTTTCAGCATGGTGGCAATTATTGCTAGTCATTGTTTAAACTTTTAGTCTACGCTCAACGCCCAAGACCACAACGCAGCGGGAAGCGTAAGTCGTTGCAGTTGAATAGATTCTTCGGCTAAACAAACAGCTTCTGGAGCAGTGGTATGTTTTGATTTCTTATTGCCATTGACGTTGAACGTGCAGACAATTATCTTTTCATATACTTTTGTCATCTCAAAACCATACCAACTTTGCACAGTATAACTTTAGCACGTATCGACTGTGATGTTATAACTCACACTTTTCGAATTGCAGCACGAGAGACGGAAATAAATTCACCACACATTTTGCGATAGTATTCAACGTTGCACTGTGCATTTCCAATGGTGTAGGACACTGGAGTGTGACACTGATTCTGTGACATATTGGCTATTGTGCTGCTTGCTTTCTAACACCAGTGAACTCTATGACACTGAAAACTACAGTACTATCACGGGTCCCGGTCAACCAGCTGCACATTGAGGCACTAAACAACCACTTGGGGTCAGCAACATTCGGTCACTGGTAGCATGTCTCACGCATAAGTCATACGGTTCGAGACTACCTACCGGGGAGAGGGAGTGACTGCTTCCATTTGCTTGGAATGGAGCCGTCAATCGATCATTATCTTTATGCTACATTCATCTTCAACCTGGCTCTCGGAGTTTTGACCACCCCCATAAAGGGGGGGGGGGGGGGGGTGGAATTGTTGCAGTACTTGAAAGGATTATACAAGCCAGTTCACTAGGCTGTAAAGGCTTTTCGGCACAAATTATTCTCGAGGATACAAATTAGACCAGGTGGAGATCGAATGACGCGAACAAACACGGTACACGTTTTCCACACTTTATTCTTCATCGGGCAAAACCACTTCCATTGTTATAAATCAGCATTCAATGGAGGAGGAGATGCCGTGAACTAGTTTCACGTAAACGGTGTGCGGTGGATAATTGAACATCGATCAATTTTGAATGACGATGATTTCTATCGCTGAAGGTTGTCGTGGAAAATGCAGAAACAGAAAGATGGAAACCTTTTTGGGGCGTTGTGCAATTATTCGAGGAAAACAGTGTGGAGAAACTGCGTCGACCTTACCGATTCTGGCAAATGTACGGTTTCGTTCTGATGCTTTCTAACATTTTTTTTGTTTTACCTTCTTCTGTAGCATGCAAATGGAACTGAGGAGAGAAGGCTGCAGGCAACAAGGTTTTTAGATAGAAGTGGTCCACATTTTCACTTCACTATCTTATTGGGTGTTGTATAACATCCAACGAACCACCACATATGCTACGATACACATAAACCATTTCTAATAAAAAATTAATCTATAAAAGCTCACCAATTTTTTTGCGTAATCCTTACGTTTTCAATCAAAACTGTTCAACTGTAATCTGCAGGCAAGGGAAAACACGGACTAGACCAAATTAAGTGATAACCGCATGTATACCATACAACGATGCGTTCGATCATCAGAAATAATTAATTTTCACCTTTCTCTTTGGAGATAATGTTTCAAAATTCGCCCCTTGCGCGTTTCGCTGGAGTGGTGCGTGTATACGACGAAAAGGAAAGAAGCAGAAGAAGAAAAAAACGCCCAATCTATCGCCGTCTTCCAAACGCAGCACCACTGTATGTATAATACCATGCTGCGGTTAACACTACATTGCATTAGCGAAGAGAAATTTTGCATGAATTTCGACAGTAATTGCGATTATGCATATTGGATAGCCTTCGGTACATTTCTATGTATGGAGCGGAGCGCCTGGAAGCTACTGAAACCAATTTGCTATTATCGAAAGCATTACATAGGAGATCGATCTGGTATCAAATGTACAGCCCGCACGCGCACTATCAATTTGGTTGAATCGTATTACAATCAAGTTGGGAAGATGCAAAATCCGTGTTATGACATACTCAATCTGGAGAGCTTTAATATAGCCACCAATGGCAACGGCTGTGGTAAGTAAAAGCCTTGCCGTAACTCGATTCCGGCTTCACAAGTTGATGTGTTGATATAATATTAATTATATTTTGAATTTCCTTCCTGCTCGCTAATGCGCTTCTTGATTTAATTAAATTTCGCATCACAATATTGCATACATAGAAGTGTTTTACCAATTTCAGCAAACTGAACAAAAAATAAACAAAAAATGACAATATCTTATATAGTCGACACCTGCATATGGCTTAAATTTCCATAAGAACAATACTGGTGGCAACATGTATCTTATACGCTCAAAGCATAAGCATTTTCTCCTATCCTATGATCAAATCCTCTATGCTTATCTTAATGAAGCACCCGTGTTGGTGCTAGGATTTGTAATGAGCACCGCTGTTAAACACTGTTTAAGGCCACAAGACATAACGAATGTGCAACATGTTGCTATACTGCGATGCTTTGTCGGCCGGAACCGTTAGCTTGATTATGAATCTAATAATTACTCTACTGTACTGGTTTGTGCCTCACCGACAGACACCTTTGAAGAGGCTCTTCTTCATTTGTCTGCTTTGTGGCGCGTTTCTTCCACCTGACCTAACAAATCCTACTCACCTTCTATGAGAGATGCTATCTTGTCATCGTAGAAACAACAATAACCACGGTAATGGTCATACAAATAAAGAAGTTAACACTTTTTATGACAGAAATGGGGTATTTCAAATTACATGTGCCTAACGATGCCTTTTAGATCGTAAACTAGTGGCATGTGTCAAGCTCAGGTAATTTGGTTACAAAAATTGTTACCGTGAACGCGATGCCATGCAATTCCGGAACAGGATGCAAATTTTGTGTTGTTTTTCGTTACTTACTTATGATGCACCGAATATCAAGACTCACACATTGAACTGCAACCGTTTAGCTGTATAACTGGGTAGTTAAGTTCAAGCACAGATATTTAAAAAAAAAAGTAAAAAATATTGCGCACAACATTTGCTAAAACTGACAAAACTTCCCACTTGTTTGGAAAATGTTTCTTTGAACCTCATTCCTGAACCCATGCATTCGCTTGTTCCGGTGTAATTACAGTTGAACGCTTAACACCAAAAACATAGAGCAGCATTTAACCTAGACCAACCAATTTACCATAATCGTTAGTGATTATCTTGACAGTAACAAACAGCTGTTTTGCATGTTTACCGAATGCTGCACAGAATGGAAAATCATACTAAAAGTGAATTCAACGACGGTACCGAGTCGAATGAGAAAAAAACGAGTACGCTGCGCTGTAGCGCGCAAACATAAACGAACGAAACCTAATTGGTCACTACTACGTTGGGGCGAAGTGATGGCCAAGTTCATGGGAATTGTTTTTGTAACTTTCTTGTCCATCAATGTGCATGGTGAAAATCGTTTGGTTTTGGTCGCAAAGCTTGACACTAGGCGCAGTGCTATACATTAGGGAGACTGCAGTAGTGTGGCAGCTCAGGCCAAAACGACGATGGACAGTCACAATGATCGCGAGAAAATTAATCGAACCATCGCAACCGAACTTGTTTGCTACAGCATTATATGTCGGCTGGCCTCTTTCGAACAGACGTACCGTTTCTGTTTTATTTCAGTGGATGAGATTGCCAGAACACCAGGCGTATTGGCATTTGGCGTTCATGTCTGAGCCTGTCCGTTCAGTAGGACGCTAGCATAAGTGGAGCAAATTCTCCGGTCTCTCGTCATACCACAGCACAGATACCGGTTGAGAGCAGGTTCTTTGAATAGGGAGGTGTTTTTTCGATTTATTTTTAATCTCAACATGTATGCTTTGCCAGCAGTAGGTGGGCCAAATTTAGCTCCAAACCTGTGCCCCCCTAACTCGCCACCAATCAATGAATGCGGGAATTAAATTTGTAAATTGATGATCGTCCTGTTGGTCGTGCTTATTCCGTAACAATGTGGTTCAACAGCCAGGGTGAAAGAACAACAGATCCATCTCACTGTGCCTCTCCTAATGCATGATTACGCTAAACAGCTACATAACATACGACGCGACATACTTTCGTGTAAGCGCGAGAGCAACAAAACAAAACATATCTCTCGTAGCATTAAGAACCGTTAGCTTTTCAGCGATCCTCCCCTTGTGTTGGTGACCGGTTCGGAATTGTTAGGAATTTCTTCTACTCTCCGATTTCTCGAAGAGAAAGACGGCAGGTATACCCATGGGCCAGCAAGAATCGGCCGCACAACGATGCCACACTTGCATAAGAGGGTGAACCAAGCGTTTCGCCCATAGGCTCGTAGAATGTCCCGTTGTACGACTGCTTAATTGGTCGCCAATTTCCTCTTCACACGCTTATCAAGTATGCGAGATGAAGAAAATTGTACAATGAAACAACTTTCGTTTAAAATCATTAAAGAGATCAATAAATGCGTGAATGCCTTGCACAATATTCATCATAACTGAAAATATGGGGCTTATAGAAACGTAGATGAAAACGTTGAGAGAATAATAATGTAATGTAATTGTGGTGCGTTTCCTTTTTTTTAATCACTGAGAAGTTAGTTAAACAATTGCGTTTTGCTTCCTATACATCTGTTGATACCATATTTGGTTAAACATATTTTAATAACCGGACAATGTTCTTGAACTCCCGCAACTTAAGAGTAATAAAAATTATGCAGAAGCTTTGATGCACGCATAAAGTATAGCAGGAAACAGGAAACGATAACTACATCAACATGCATAATTTAACTCGAGCGTCAACCGTTAGATCATAAGACTTAAGAATGACGGGATGTCAGATTATCATGCGTTACGTGAGGTACATGTAAATTACATTACATCGGTACGAAGAAGGTGAAGCAATGAATTGGTTTTACTGTCTGCATTGCTGCACTATATTTTGAATGTTGCATATTGTGAAACGTTTTTGTTTCATTTCTTATGTGGACATGTTGGCTACATTACTCATTTGATTATTTGTAAATAATTGTATCGATTGGTGCTGTAGAATGAGTCAATCAACAAAACAGAATGCAAACAGAACCGATGTAACAGCATGACAGAAGATATGCATTTGACATTATACTCAAATTGGTTGATTTAAAGTTTTGTATATTGATCCTATTTATTCAAATTATTTGCGTAATACCTGCGCATTAGAGTAAGCAGGACTTGGCATTTAATTTCGCCTCGCTGTTACAAATTGTTACCTATAAAGTAATCATTTACAAATAATATGTACTCATTGTTTATGAGGCTGACTGATTATTGACTGAAAGTTTAGAAAGTGTTACCAAGTTTTACCAAGTAACCTGTGAGTTCCTAAATTTGTCAATTCAAGTTGAACCATTGTTATTGTATTTATTTATTTGTGGAATGTGCGGAATGTGTGTATTGTTGTTGTTGTTTAAGTATGTAAAGATGTTTTGACCTCTTAGGATCTCGTTCGACTCTGTATGTGTGCAATGTGTGCTTTGCATATATACATAAAACAATGTGTTGAAGTAAAATACAGAACATTTAATTGTTCAATTCCAACACATAGCAAAATATCATCCTGCTGTGCGTATTTACATATCGCCAACTAGTGGCGCGCTGTAGAGCGCTGTAGAATATAAAATCGATTAAATGCGATTATATCAGAAGTAGTAAGATTTGTTTATAGAGATTTTGAGTCTTGCGACTACATTCATCTCTTTCAAGATTATATCAGAAACTGCGATTGTAACATAACCAATCATTAAAAATGAAAACACACCGGCTGACAGTTGCACTCAATCACAAACATAATTGTAATGTAATGTTTAATAGAAATGGTTTAGTCATGCTTTTTGTCACCTTTTTCAAAATCTGCCTCAGTCTTAAAAATTAGTTCAATCTGGCCCTTTTCTAGTCCCTGGTATTCATACTATATCAAATAACAAATAAAACCTAATTGCCAGTAAGCTTTGTCAATAAGACCTCCAAGAATAACTCTCATGGAAAGAGAGTAAAGAGTCAACAATGCATCTTGATTTGTTCAGTTATAACATCTGAACATGACCTAAACATGACTCAAAAACACTTGATCGAGTCAATATATTGAGTTGGTTGTTACAAAGCCAGGTGCGTTGTGCTTTGAACTTACTCCAATTTAAGAGAAAAATTGAACTGAGAAGAACAACAATGAACGCTCACTATCAATAATTGTTTACTATATTAATATATTACACTTAAGGCGTTAATCGTATTACCTGCCCATCAAAAAATCTCTATAAATTGGAGAATTTACGTTCAACTCCAGATCGGTGGCCGAAGTAAGGTTTTTTTGACGCTGCTTCATCATATTGTATCTCACTGTAATTTCAAACTTTGCCACAGATTTCTCTTCACCGGCTATGTTTCACTATTACGCCGTTCCACTTCGTTTGGTGCGTATCGATGCGCGCATTAGTGAAACTTTTACGAATGTTTCTATCGATTTCGCGTTCAACAAAATTACACGCATTGTGGCCGCACTGCTAAAACGTTGTCCAACCATGGTGAGATGTTTTTCATAAACACGAAGCCCCTTCACTACAAACGCACTGGAACATTTTACTCCTTCTAAAGCTTCTCCCCCTCGGTAGCGAGTACCCAAGGACACCGTACTGCTTCGTCACTGTATGATTGGCTGAGTTGCAACTACTTGGTTCAACATGCTTTATCAGCACAAATGCCCCGCACTAGTGTCAACAACTTCGAAACAACTGTCAGGACTGCGCGTAACAATGAACACAATACGTTCCAGGCATGTTATCCTATTCGAAACCAAAAGTGAACTGAACTCTTCGCGTCACTTGTAGGCAGGCGGAACATCCGTCCGACAGATCAGCCCGCTCTGGGGAACATGGTGCAGTGTATTGATCTCCACTCCGAAGATACAATTTCTCTAATCAACGCAACATACCCCCAAGCTCACTGTAGCTTCAAGTGTGATAAACGTACATCGGCGTGGATCGCGGACCAGCGTACGAATCGATGTCGAGTGTGGGCGTTGTTACGGAAACGAGGATCAATCGTTGCTTTGGGCCATTAGTTTTTTGAAAGTCTTAAAAAGGTTCAATGTCCGTCTGTTTCAATATTTAATGAGGAATAGTATTGTGTATGTGCTGTGTTGCAAGTGCCATTAAATAATATTAGAGAATGGCGAAGAGCAATATATTTATCAAATTACTTTAGCAGCAGTGAAGCAGTTGCTTGTACTTTACGTTATTATGTAAGACATTTATTTATGGTAATTCATAATCAAATTATGTCTTATTTTCAACTAAACTGATGAGCAGCATCTCCTTCTTCGATGTTATCTATCAGAGTTAACACAAACTCGACCATCGCATTTAAAGCTTTAACAACTTTTGGCGTGCATACGAGTGAAAAATTAACAAACGCCAAGGAACAAAATGATTTTACAACTTGAATCAAACAAGCTGTATATAAGCTAGAGAAAAAGATTTTTTTTGGTTACAGCTCAGTTATTGTGCGAGTGTCATTTCACTTATGCAAAAATATAAATTCCACCGAGTTGCAACATTCATTGAACCTGCTCATTATCATTCACTTACAAAAAACAGGGTAAAATGCGTCCAATGTTAATGAACGCTCTAAGCACACGAACACCCATACACCTACAACCATCGCACTGCTGAAAATGTACGTTTCATCGACAACTCAAAACGAACATGCAGTGACGCACATCAGTACCGCACTTCCAGCTCAACCTCTGCCAAAATATCGTCAGCCTGTTATTGTCGAATAGAGTACTTATTGTGCTCACCATTGTGTGAAGATAGAAACAAAAGGTATCGTTGAGACGAAACACATTATCGCCTCTTTTTTTCTCGCCTGCAAACAATTTGTGGCACACCTATGTCGGGCGGATCCCCTGCATAAAATCGTGGAGCAAAAAATATTCGCAGCTCGCCTAATAAGGTCTTTTCGGCCCATTAGCGAACGATCGTCTTTGAAGAGAGATTATCGAGAAAGGAGTTTTTTTTTGCTTTTTTTAATTTTTTTTCATTGTACTTCTGAATTTATGAAACGGTTTTTATCGGCTTTGTGAAGCAGTTCGGTGCCGCCGTTTTCCTCTCTTTGCTATTGGTGTGCGTGACCTTCATGCGTTAGCGACGAAAAGGCACCCATTTTGAGCAATGTTAAATAATATGTCTGTCTGCCGAAATAATTCCAACAAGTAAAACTCTCGTTATGCATACTTTTTGAGCATATTCATGCTTAAATGATGGCATATGTGTAATTCACAAGTAAGCGAACGTTAAATTAAATTCGAAAGATATGTATATTATCGGAATTATTAAGTATGTCTTCATCCTCCATGATACGTTTTTGTTTTATTAATGTTTACTAAAACTATGTGGTAAGGATTCCTCTAACCATTTGCGCTATGAATAGTATTATCGATGCTTTATATTTTAATTGGTTGATAGCATGTTGAAAACGTGAATTTTATTTGTAGTCAATATATGTTTTTAATATATTTAATTTATTTATCTTCATGCATGTATACAGTTTCATTTACTAAATGATTTAAAAACAAGCAAAAGCACTATTTGGTAAATAGTATTATGAATGCATTTGAATTGGTAAATAAAAAAACACCTATAACTCATCAAAATCGCTAGCTTTTCCAGCGCATGTATATGCGCATATTGTACGCGGGTCTATTTTCATTCGCAAAGCTTTCACTGCAAGCTGGTATACATTCTGGTAAAGCTGAGAAATGTTAAACATGATCAGGGAATGATGAATGAGATAGGGAAAAATGTGTTTATGCATATTACCCTCGCGTTGTATGGCGCATTGCTCTGCAGTCGGTATTGCTTTGGAAAAGGTTAGAGACTTGATTATTGTGACTAATGAGTAGTCGACTTGATTCTCACTTCGATTATGCTCGCTCTGCGCTATATGGACGGTAACGGTATTTATGTTGTGAATGTTGATAAAACGCATAAAAAAAGTGAGTTGCAATTGTTTCCAAGCAATTTATACTAGGAAACATATCACTTTCTTTCTTTGCACTATGCAAAGTACATGCAATGAGAAAGCAACAAATGATGATAAAAACATGGAAAGCACAAGCTACAGGTTTGATTCGAAACATATGTATTTAAGGCGTCAATTATATATAAAAATCATGCCACTGACAGTACGTGGATACAATTAACATGCTTTAATTAATACATTTATATTGTCTCGCCAGCATCTCTGGCACCGGTCACTAAAGACCCTGGGGTCATTACTACACACAACGATGCCTTATTGAAATACTCTGTGCTTCTTCAACCGAAAGATTTCTTAGCGTGACTAGTGGTTACCCAAACCATTATATTTTGTTGTTGGCACTGAAATAAAACGAAAATTTCCCGATACACTTGTATCGCAAACTAAAAGCGGTAAATTCTTAAGGGTGTTGCTGTATGAGAAAGCATGCAAGAAAAACAAACAATTTTTTTTGGAAAAGCGAATTGTATTCGTAAGGAAAAGCTTTTTGCCAAATACAGAATGGCATGAAGAAAAAATGCCCTGAGACAACTTAATGTATGATTTTGATAAGAAAAAAAATAGCGCATGCTTCGAAATGTGCACGGTGGTTGGTCGCATAGTCATTATGATGGTAGTATGTTGGTACTATTTATATTGTTTCCCAAGTTCCCAGGAGCGTAGATTTGAATATTCTTTTCACACTATTGTTATTCTGTTTATCACTATTGGAGTCTATCCCAATCTCGCCAGAACTTTAAAGAAGAAGTCTTTCTTTCTGATATGGAGTTCGCATGAACTCGGGATTAATGAGCCCGTACCCGTGCAAAAAGTTGTTTAATAATGTATGGTCTCACGCTTAATGAAGTTGTCACGGTTCGCTGCCAGTTCCTCAGCCAGCTGTTAAGAAAAGGAATCGCACTAATATATGAGAGGTAAAGCAACACAGGCCAACGGGATGACTTCTATCCAATCAGAACAAACAAAACTACTGGTTAAAGTTAGGTGTATTTTCACGTACATGTACCAGATCATGACCATGACGGTTCACCCTGTGTCTATTGTGCTAATTTACATGAATTTGTTTGGTTGATTTTCTTTTTTTAAGATGTTTGTTAATTGAAATAAGCGAAATGATTCCAACTCTAATGCGGCACTGTTCTGTGGGTTTTTTACGATGTTTTATTTGCGATCAACTTTCTGCATGTGCTCTGTTCTCGATCTCCTAGCGAACACACACTCACACAACGCTTCGGCTTGTGGTTTGACAGTTCAAAAACGCGGTAATCTGTCAGCGCGCAGGTTGCGTCACTCGGTGGCTGTCAGCGGCCATGATACCAAGCATTCTTAACATAGCCGGCCCCCGTGGAAATTGAAATTTCCACCACTTATTCCGTGTTGGAATGGATGGGCAAAACGCAGATCTTCGTAATTGCTCGTTTGTATTCGCCGTCCTTTGTCTTCACCGTGACCACGCGGATGTTGCCGTCGTCTCCTCGGTAGATTTGAGTTACTCGTCCATAACTCCATTTCAACGGTGGCAAGTTGTCTTCCTTCATCAACACAAGAGTTCCGATATGAATGTTGTCCCGTTGTTTCGTCCACTTCGTGCGGGGCTGCAAGCCAGACAGGTAGTCTGTACTCCATCGGTTCCAAATGCGTCTCACGAATTCCTGATTCTGTTGATATCTATCCAGGCGATTAGATGGCACTTCCTCGTATGAAGGTTCAGGAACAGCAACCAGAGGACGATGGATCAGGAAATGTCCTGGAGTAAGCACCTCCAAATCCTCGGGTTCAGTGCTGATGGGGGTCAAAGGACGCGAATTCAAGCAGCTTTCCACCTGGGCGATGATCGTCTCTAAGTCGTCTCGACGCAGGATCGAAGTTCCAATAGTAGCTCTAAAATGATGCTTAAAAGACTTGACGGCGGCCTCCCAGATTCCACCAAAGTGGGGAGACCTAGGAGGGATAAAACGAAACTCTATACCTTCTGGACCGCAATACGACGAAATTGATTGTTGAAATTGTTGTTGCTGCAGTTGTTGATGAAACACTTTCAATTTTCGTTCCGCTCCACGAAAATTTTTAGCGTTATCACACTGAAGAAGAGATGGTTTTCCCCGACGAGCGACAAATCGTTTCAGTGTTGATATGAACGCATCCGACGACAAATCAGCTACCAATTCTAGATGGATAGCCTTCGTGGCCAGGCACACAAATACTGCAACGTAGCACTTCACCGGAGCAGATTTCCTGGACGCCGAACGATAAAACAGCGGTCCACAGAAATCGACACCAGTGTTCAGGAACGGAAAAGTTGGAGTAACTCGTTCTGCGGGTAAATCTCCCATTATCTGTTCCATTGTCGATGGTTTACAACGGAAGCACTGAATACACTCGTGTACTACTTGCCGAGCAAGGTTTCGAACGCGTAAAGGCCAGTATTTCTCTCGAACAGAAGCAATCAACAGTTGTTGTCCGGCATGTAAGGTTTTAAGATGATAGAAATCCATGACAAGACGTGTCAATGGATGTTTGTAGGGCAGTATCATTGGGTGTTTCCGATCGTAAGCAACAGGAGCATTTCGAAGACGTCCCCCAATGCGTAGTACACCGTTAACAAGCATTGGTGTCAATGATCTTAAAGATGACGATGTTTTGACTTCTCCAGCAGTTTCGAGAGACCGAATATCATCAGCAAAAGATTCATTCTGTGCAATGCGTACCAAATTCTCTCTTGCTGCATGTAGTTCAAATGTTTGAAGGTAGCCTTGACGACGATTGTTTCTATTAACAGGTTTACAGTTGTAGCTAAACCGTTGCATATATGCCATCAGTCTAACGAGTCCGGAGAATGTCGATTTTAAGCTAAATATTGGATGATGAATATTAGACTGTTTGTTAATGATCAGAACAGTCTTCCGTTCTTCAAACTCAGAGGGTGGGCAATCGAGTATTGGATGATGTAGCTTCCAAGTATTGGATGGTTGGCTTAACCACTCTGGTCCATGCCACCATAGGCATGATTCTTGCAATTGACTCGGCATCATTCCTCTAGAGATGATATCAGCTGGATTTTGATCCCCAGGAACATGATTCCAATGTCTAGGTTCCGTCAGATGCTGGATTTCAGACACCCGATTAGCAACAAATGGCTTCCAGCGTGACGGGCTACTGTTTATCCAGTGAAGCACGATGGTCGAATCCACCCAGTAGAAACACGAATACTCGTGTTTAAGACTATCTTTAACCTTTTGCCAGAGATGACATAACAATAAAGCTGCAGATAATTCCAGCCGAGGTAAAGTGACGTTCTTCTGTCGTTTGCTATTTGCGAGTGGAGCAACTCTGGATTTAGAGCACAAAAGGTTAACAGAAACTTTTCCATTCTCAGAGACCGATTTCATATATAAACAGGCTCCATAAGCCTTCATAGACGCATCACTAAAACCATGGATTTCGATGCGATGGGTACTTCCTACCACTCTACGTGGGATACGCATGTCTTTCACAATTGAGAGCTGTTGGCGAAACTGATTCCATTGTTTATGCAATTCTTTTTCTAGCGGCTCATCCCATGCCTTTTGTTGTGCCCAAAGATTTTGCATAAAGCATTTGGCTATCATTATTGTTGGACCTATGAGTCCCAATGGATCGTATAGACGCGATGCATCTGATAAGGCGATCCGCTTTGTTATTTGTTCATCTTCTGCCCAAATCGGTACGCAGAATCCCAACTCATCGGTCGCTGGGATCCATTTAAGACCCAATGTCTTAATGGAACTATTTATGTCAAGGCTGCACAATCCAGAAGTATCGCGTTGGTCTACGGGAATACTTTGCAGAATTTGGGAAGAGTTAGACGCCCATTTTCTCAAAGTAAAACCAGCACTCGACAACAAGTCAGTTAGTTGATGGCATAATTCTTCTCCTTCTGCTTGAGTTTCTACTCCGGTAAGCAAGTCGTCCATATAAAATTCATTTGCCAGTACTCTAGAGGCTTCCGGATGAGTAGAAGTTCCATGAACGGAAAGCATTTGCAAACATTTGGTTGCTAAGTAAGGAGCAGATGCAGTGCCATACGTAATTGTTTTTAGCTCATATATTCGAAGCTTATCTTCGGGACAATTCTGCCAAAGGATTCTTTGTAACGAGCGATCCTCTTTTTTAATCCATACTTGTCGGTACATCTTTTCGATGTCCGCTACGATTGCAAATTTGGGCAGACGAAAACGAATCATAATTGCGACCAAATCATCCTGAACAACTGGACCCACCATTAACGCATCATTCAACGAGAGGCCGGAGTCGGTAGCACAAGACGCATCGAACACGACTCTAAGCTTTGTAGTTAAACTGTCAGGGCGTAAAATACAGTGATGCGGTAAGTAATAAATGGGTGTGTCAATGTTCGTATGTTGTTCCGTGATTTCTTCCATATGTCCCAATTGAACATATTCCTCCAAAAAGGCTATATAAGCAGCCTTAAGGTCTTTGTTCGATGCAAGACGACGATTTAGCGAGTTCAATCTACGTTTGGCGATTTCAAACGAGTTTCCGAGTTGTGGAACGATATCCTTTTTCGTAGGAAGCGTTACAATAAACCTTCCTTGATCATCACGCGTGGTTGTTTCAGAGAAAACCTTCTCACATGATGTTTCTTCAATAGACATGGTGCTATTTGTATAACAAGATTCGATTTCCCAAAATTTAGTTAGTTGATTTTCTAGGTCTTGATTAGTACATACCAGATTTACTATAGAGGATGTAGGACGACGTTCGAGCTCAACCCTGCCAGAAACGATCCAGCCTAACTCGGTGTTCTGTAGCATTACTTTCTCGGGTACCAGTTTAAGAATACCTTCTAGCATCAGCTCATCATAGCTCTCTCTGCCGATCAATAAATCGATGGATGATGGTTCATAGAATTTGGGATCTGCTAGAGTACAAGTGTTGGGAATGCAGTAACGTGTTTTGTTCACTTTCTCTGCAGGTAAATTCCAAGTAATGTAACGCATTACATGAAATTTCCAATTTGCCTTGAAGCTAGTGCAATGAGATTTTATGGTAAGCTGTGTCGAGTGCGATGATACATGCTTGCTTTGTCCAACTCCGCCAATTGGATGGTTCTCTCTCTTTTTAATGACCTGCAATCGCTGACACAAACGCTCAGTTACAAGATTAATCTGCGATCCTCCATCTAAAAGAGCTCGTGCCCAATGCAACGATCCGTCTGGTAACTCTATTTTCACCAAAGCTGTGGGTAATAGGATAGTAGATGGTGTTTCTATCGAATTTGTCAGCAAAGCATTGCCACAGTATGTGACCACGTTCTGATCCGCAGGTGGATCCGGTTGCGTCACTATCTCCTGGTCATTAGGAGATGCTTCAGCTGAATTACAGGTTTGTACTGGTTTGTGCAACATAGTGTGATGTTTTTTGTTGCAAACTCGGCATACACTAGATGAACAGTTCTTCATAATATGCCCAGGCAACAAACAGTTGATACAAAGCTTCTTTTCTTTGACCTTGTCATAGCGCTCTTGTACTGTCCAGCCACTAAACATGTCACACTTAAAGGGCGAATGTGAACCTTTTTTACAAAACGAGCATATCTCCATAGAAGAATTTACCACGTGCACCTCACTCTTCGATCGCTGCTTCCACGACGATGTATATTGTTCTTTCTTTTGGCCTGGAGACAGCATTGCCTGCAACACTAACGCATGACTCTTCAAGAACGTTAGAAGTTCATGGTACTCTGGAACGTCAGTGCTGCGATGGTGAGCCTCCCAATGCATTTGAGTAGCCGAATCAAGCCGAGAATGTAGCATGTGCGCCAGAAGCACACTCCAACCCTCTGTTGCCACACCAAGCTGCTTCGTTATGTTGACGCTTCTCTCGAAACTATCTAGAATATGAATGAGCGACTCGTACGAATCCTTCTTCATTACCGGTATCAAAAACAAAGCATCAATATGTCGCTTCACCGCTAGCTTTTTGTTTTCATAACGAGCCTTAAGAAGCTCCCATGCCACTATGTAATTAGCCGAAGTAATCTCAATGTCCGCAATTAGCTTATTTGCGTCCTTTGTCAATGCTCCCTTCAAATACCGCAATTTGTCCACGTCTGACAGGCTTGCATTAGCATCAATCAGGCTACTAAAAGAATCGCGAAAAGGCAGCCAAGCTTCGAGAGAGCCATCAAACGTTGGCAGCCGTAATTCGGGAAGCTTTACACGAGATTGCGAAACATTTGTAGTGATCGACATACCACGTTCAATCCGTAGCAATAAGTTGAAGTGACGTTTTTCGAATCGTGCATATTCCTCCTCACCGTCCTCAAAATTCTCCATATCGGCCGTTTCCAAGACGGTTTGATGCCATTTTTCATACTCCGACGCCAGTGAGGTAAGCCGATTTGCACATCCCTTCAGAAACGTCGTGTCACCCAACGATGTACCACTCAATGCTTCTTCGATTCGCTGTAATTTGTTAAGAAAATGCTTGCGTATACATTGGTTCTTATCAATAGGCCGATGCACTTCCTTTGCTTCATCCAAACCCGCAGGGATTTCCGATGACGGTCCAGCTTCTTCCATGTCAATGGGTGCAATTTTCCATTCCTCGGATTCCGCTGGCGTTTTGTGCACATCACTTCTCCTGACCGACATTTTGTTGAGCTATTTGCGCCGACAATACTTTTTACGATGCTGCTCTTCAAAATGGCTGCGAAGCGATCTCACCAACACTTCCAAACAGGTACAGCCTGACGACACGTACACGCACACCAATGTATCTTTTCCTAAAAATTGTCCGCGTCTAATACAGCATACCCGATAGTAAGCTGAATTTGCACAATATCACACTCAATTGTATGATATTCAACAAAGTATCCTCTAACAGGAACTGTCTTCAAATTATCACCATAGATAATAACAACAAGATAAAACTCCACACGAACAAGGCGCATACAACGAAAGGAACACCTATGAACAACGCATACGATAATGCTCGACTGTTCACAAAGGCGTACGAATGTTCACGAAAGATCACCATAGATCACGATTTTCAAACGATATCCGGATTTGAAGGACCAAAATGTTAATTGAAATAAGCGAAATGATTCCAACTCTAATGCGGCACTGTTCTGTGGGTTTTTTACGATGTTTTATTTGCGATCAACTTTCTGCATGTGCTCTGTTCTCGATCTCCTAGCGAACACACACTCACACAACGCTTCGGCTTGTGGTTTGACAGTTCAAAAACGCGGTAATCTGTCAGCGCGCAGGTTGCGTCACTCGGTGGCTGTCAGCGGCCATGATACCAAGCATTCTTAACAATGTTTAAATAACATTTTGAGAAATATTGGATTTACAAAAACATGTACAACTTCTTTAGATAATATTCGTCTTTCGTATAATAACAAAGGATTAAAGAATTAAACTTAAATCAAATTCAGAATTAAAAATCAAATATAAAAATCAGCGTGAAAACATTTTAAAACATTGATGTAATGAGCATTTCGATTCTTTGCTCTAAAACTGAGATCACAAAGTCGGGGGCAGAAACTTACACGATCTTCGATCGCCACCGTACATGTGAGATAGGCACTGACTGGTATGCTGGATGCGAGCAGTTGATATGCTATGTTTCCATATTTTCTTGCTCAAAAGCGATTTCAAACATAACGGACCTTACATACTTCACCCAGATGCGGAAAGCTTTCTTGATCAGGCCTGAAACCGACAGTACCGCGTTGCTGTTTGTTATTCTCCTTCCTTGCCCTGCTATGCTTCATCGATTCATTTACTTGCTGCAACCTAGCAATCTGGCATCTGTTTTTGTTGCCTCGATGATGTCGTTTTTCTTAATTTTTGTGTACAGGTTGTACAACATTCATAAATGTAAACGTGCGATACCAATGGTAAGGAAATTATTCTCCTTACTAAAAATTGTAACAAGCGCTAACTTTGCTTTGTTGAGTTATTCATACTTGAATAATATTTTTTCATAGTTCGTCCAACAAACCCTCGACATCTAAGTGTTGAATCCAATTACTTCACTAATAGGTGAATGTGTAGCAAATGACATCTCAACCGCGTTTCTGCCACAGTGGATTAAATTTTGGTTGCGCTTCGTTTAGTAGCCATACCTAATAAGCGATTTGTCATAAACAGAGAAAACAACCTGTTAAAGATTTCATGCCAATCCGATCCATCGTCTACTTACACCGCAACACCAAACAAGTGCAACAAAACTTTCAAAAAGGTTCAGCAACTTCTATCAAAAGCACATGATAGATTTTTGTTTGCATATTCGCGCGCCAGACATCGTCAAACCTTTCACTGGCTGAGGAGGTTGAGAGATACTTTTTGATATAAACAAGTTCCTGAGTGACATGTTTTAGCAGAAACTGGATTTGCTTTTCGATAGTGACATAAAAGAGCAAATCCTGTTCTCAGCGATCATTTAGTCATCAACCCCAAAATCGCTGCCAATGTAGAGCGTATTGGTAAAAAAAAAGATTCAGTTATTTTAAATGACATGAAAGAAGGTAGGCAACGAGAAGTCATATTAAGCATGAATTTGAATGAAAGTAATACACGTATTGCCTGAAAGCGTGGTCTATATGCAGCATTTAAAACCGGAAGAAACAACACACACACACACAATTTAAAAAACACGCATGAAAGTTTAATGAATTTGTAAATTGTTTTGCATGTTCTTTCACCAGTTTTCGGCGACGTAAGCATACCGACACATTTTTTTTGTTTCATCCTACTATACGTACACGTAGCGCCGTATACATGTTCAACTCAGTTTCAACATTTCCGTTCGTTTGCTCCTATTATCAGAGAAATTTTTTACGACAGCCGTATTCAACACGGAAGCATTGGAGAGTGGATATTCCAAGAGCATCGAGAAGGGTTTGTTGAGCAATTTGTTGACAAGAAAAACTCAACTGTCAAATGTGTTTTGTATTGCCTTAATTTATACTTACATTGCTTAACCGATATCAATTAATATCGCTCAACTTTATGAACTATAAACTATGTTAAAATATTAAATAATTTGAGATCATTTATCACAATACTTTATACAAACCAAAAACATAAAGTATAAGTAGAATATTGCTGTAATGTTACAAGTTTAGCAGCACGTAGTTCATACTACTTACTTAGTTAACGTGTAACAAAACCATTTTAAAAATATGTTGAAAACACCCTTAACTGAGTTCAACTCGAACCACCTGCGCTCTACTTAACCGCAAGCCACAAATCGTTCCAGTTTCAATAGTGCCGACACCACCTATGCCAACACGAAAAGAGTGCCAACATGAACATAAGCGCATTAATGAACTGTACGCACTGCTTACGAACTAAAAAAAACCATACCATTTTGAAGGAAGTCACTCAAACGTATCAATGCGTTTGTAGAAGCCTACGTATCCAGGGAAAACTCAGAGGAAATCATGACTCCTACTAGCGTTTGAAAATTAACTACACACCGCATTTCGACTGCGCGCCGCGCAACGCGATGCGCTCGGATTTCAAACGGGAGCTTCAGCTACTTCAGTTAACAACAATGCTAGACGGTACCTTTACTTTCACGGAAGCAGGAAAACCTACGTTGAAGGAAAAAAAAAATCAGCAATTTTTGCCTTTTGTTTCCTCTATTTTCTACTTCCCCTTTTAGTTTGGAGCTACATTTTAGCGCACTTGTTTCTTTGCATAACTCAAAGCAATTATACTGGTGCAATCGAAATAACTGAACCCAGCTTTTGCATTTTAGCTGTTTGAAGACGCGAATCGTATGAATAAAAAATATATCGGCTGCTACTACGGCCGGAAAAGAGGCCAACGGTAAAAATGCCCATGGCAAAGCATACAGGGATAAGCAATTACAGGAATAATTTGCATGAACGATCAAATGATGACTGATCTCCACAGTGAAACACATTTTCTACTTGTGGCTTATTGAAAATATCTAAAGTACATTTAATCTATATTTAGTTAAGTATGCAGTTAAGATGTTATTGAATGTATCCTTAAATAACTAATAAGTTCCAAGTTCATGGTGTATTGATTGCTTGTGCTACAAAAGACGTTCAAGGGCGTCTGCTATTCATCCTTCCGGCTCTAGTAAAAGGCAAAATGATTTAAAATTCGATAGTAAACTGGTTCGTTTCCAAAACTAAGACACTGTCCAACGCCTCAAAGTGTCCCAATGGATGTACGCGACCAACAGTAACTCGAAATAATATCAAGGAAAACGGAAATTGCTTCGAGGTAATAATGGAGTGATAAAAAGATATTCATTTATTGCTCATCAATTCACTGTGCTACTCTGTATTCATATTAGACGCGGTCTACTAGGCAAAGCAACCGATTATCAAACTATACGGCTGGTAATATTAAACCTCTCACTAGCATCGTTTCAAATCGAAGTGTTCGTCTTTAGCGTCAAAGTTTGCGCATTTTCATTACGGTTCAGTTAGTTTACGAGCCGGAAACGTTCATTGCACCATGACAGCCAAAGGTTTGACAGTGAGCAGAAAAAAAAGAAGCAGGAAGATACAAAGTAAAGCCAAGAGGAGATGCGCTACCAAAAAATGTGGAAACTCACATGAAGGTTTGAAATGGCACCATGGGCAAATTACAAACCTCCTTGAGCTTTATTTATTCACGATCGTATGGTGTGTTTTCTTACACGAAAGGTACGATGTATTTGGCAGTTTTTCTGTTTGTCCGTGATAAACATTTGTTCTACTCGCATGTAGAGTTGTGGTGTTGGCTTTCTTTTGCTTTAATTTATGCTTATGCCCCAGGGTAGTTCAAATAAAACACCGTTGATGCAATCAATACATAGTCTATATTAAACCATCCGGTTCATAATTTTTCTGTTGATGAAAATCAATTGTATTGTAGCCATGTAATAATGTGTGTTCGTTACTTGATGATTGTAACTAAAATTTTATATTTTGTTAAATTAATTGGTTTCATGTATAATAAAGTTCAGTATACGCATGCAATTTTGCCAGTACAAATTCCGAATAATTCACACAAAAGCTCAATTCAATTCTGATATTTTCTCTTTATTGGTCAACATTAGTGGGCCGCTCTGCCACAACAATGTTCTGAATTATTAAAATCTTATGATTAGTGTAACGAAACAGCAGAGTAATAAAATATCCGGTAGTTTTTTTCCCATCTTTAGCTAGTAGACGCAGTACCTTAGTGCTATCGCCTCAAAAAAGGTTGGAAGCAGCAGCTACGTTATAAAGCGATAACTGCGCAAAATTACCATTTCAAATTTTTCACTACTTTTCTCTACGCGCAATAGAAATAGAAAAATAGCTACTCAGAGTAAAAGCTTTTGCAAAAATCAAATGAGAGAAAATCTTTTGATAATGAGAGTTTTTTGGTAGTTAAAAGAAGACGACATCATCAAACCGAAAATGGAAAACTTCGGCAATGTTGACACAGAGAAAAATGTTAATTAATCATGGCATTAAAAATAGCTAAATTAGCTTCTGAATTTATCACGTTGCGGTGCTTCATAACTATGGCATGCCGCAAAATATAGAATAGTTAATGAAACTCTCTGCTAATTTGTTTTTTTCCTTCAAATGCTATTAAAATAGTTGAACCTGCAAAATCTGCAGGTTGTGTAACTACGTTCATTTTAAACAAATCATTATTAAACAATAATATTATTGTTCTTGAGATTAGATAACCCAATTATATCAAAAATAGGATTTGATTATTAATATTTCTCTTAAGTAAAACATATTTTTTACAATGGAAAAACAAATTACCTGGTACCTGTGTTTGATATATAATAAAGACAGTCGCTTTATTGCTGCACTTTTGCTGTTGCTGTTTATGATATTGTACTGAAATTTGATACAATAACATACAAATAGTCAATTACTAAATCATCGTAGTCACTAGTGTATTCGAAACATGTGATTTTTTTCTACACTGAAAATAACGGTAAACTGACCGCATGAACGCGAAACTATTGCGAGGATTTGGAGCGTATATTTTCCGTGGCAGTGCCAAGCACACAGCAAACCTCGAAACCACAGCAAACTTTAATCATTCATTGGGACACATACAATCGCGAAAACAATAACTGTTTCATACACTGAACGTCCATACAGGTAGGTATTATTTCAACCAATAGCCAATCGTCGTAACACCATTTCTTCCCTATATCTTATCGAGTACCTCGATTATTTTAAACCACATTTTGCACATGCAGCGTTTTATTTTCATCTGCTATGTTTGATTGCACCGGTTGTACCATTTCTTGCACAAACTACTATTTTGTGGTTTTTGGTTGCATTTCCATTACACTTCTGGTGTACCATGTTAACGACACACTACCATCACTTGTAACATCATTTGCTTATTAGCTTGTACATTTCAGAATATTCTTGTCAAGCATTAATTAAAACTTAATGCATTAAACTACAGCTGATTTCATTCACTTCAGAAACACATTTTTTGAAAAGCACCTTTTTTAAACTTCAACTCTACATCAAGCAACGAACCCGTAATAACGGTTGCAGCACCCAAGCGCACACACTTCGTAATGAACTGCTCTAACAATATTGACGGTCGAGCGACCTTCGCTCAATCAAGCTACCAAACTAACCAACTCGCACTCAGGCTCTCTTCATTACTACATATCTGCCGTACTACTGGACTATTTTCCACTTCTACGAAGAGAGAGAGAGAGAGAGAGAGAGAGAGACAGAGAGAGACACTAAAAGAGCCAGAGAACGGCCCAAACTGTAAGAGAGTAACCAAAGGGGAAGATTGCGTTTTCCTTCGAATGGTTTCCTGCTTGAATATAGCAATTAGGGAGAGAGATTTCGGCTTCTTGGTTTAGCGTTTAGTTAGATGCTCAATAAGCAAGAGAGTTCAAACAAACGGGGGTTTTAGTTGCCACTAAAATGAGAAATGACGGCCTAATAAGAGCAGCAAGGCGTGTTGGCTGCACAATATAGGAGAAACGATTAGTTAGCAACCGGGCAAGAAGAAATGCTGAAGTTTTTTCTTCGGAAAAAATGCGTAAAATAGTATCAACAAATTTGGTGTTTTCAAGAAGTATTTCAAATATTTTAGTTTTCGTATCGAGTTATGTATTGTATTGTATTGTATTGTATTGTATTGTATTGTATTGTATCGGAAACAAATATTGACAACGATAATTCTACTAATTTTTTGAATTATATGCTATGATCTACTTTTCATTATTGTTATTTTTCGTAACGTCTAAACGTTAGTAGAAATGCAAACAAACTAATAGAATAAAAACTGATAGAGTAATATAAGTATAGAACCGGTTATGGTTATCAGCAGATTTTAAACTATTCGTTAGTCAGTTGCGTCAGCATATTCGAGCTAGTTCTGGCCGTACGGCAATGTAAGTATTTAGCTATTTAAATGAATAAAACCTGCCTAAATCGCAAACCTGAAATCTAAGATCAACGTTGAGAAATTGTTGGAATGTATCTACTCTTTGAAGGATTGCCTCGAGATTCAGATTGCTTTGGTAGCTTGGCAGCTCAAAGGAAATAATCTGAATAAGTAAATAGTATAACTATGCAAAAATGTAATTTATTTTAAATATCTGTCATAACTTACACATGACCAGTTATTTGCCCACGTTAATAACCAGCATAATCATCATGCCAAAAAAATCAACAAAAAACAACGGTTGCAGGTTTTTTACTTAATCCAATCAATTTTGTATCCTCTACCTGGGTTAAACTTATCTACAAGATTAAAGCAGCTTTAGTCACAGCCCTTTTGAACGACTGTCAACCGATCAAAATATATTCAGTCTAATAATTACTCATCAATTATGCTCTTTTCCCATTTTCTAAACCTTTGCAATAATTGGGAACATTTCAATAGACAAGAGTAATAAAATATGCATCTGTATTTTTTTAATATAACCTTTTTCGAAGGGCTTAAAAAAAGTTAACAAATGCTGTGAAATATACCTTTGTAAAAAATATTTCACAGAAAAAAACAGACAGACAGAACAGAAAAATATGTTTAAAAAATTATCATACTACAATTGACACTTAATACTATTTACAGTTACAGTTATAACTAATATACGGATTATGCTATAACTGACAATAACAAAAATGTCACCTTGGCCAACATTATTTGGCATTATTGGCCAAAAACATAAGATTGAAAATAAACATATCTAGATTTCCACGGTACCGTGAAAATCGCGTATGACTTGTACTGTTGTACTGTGCAAATAAAATCTGACCGTGCAACTAGACATATTGCGACAATTTCACGCCGTCAACCGTAAAAAATAGCCAAAATCAACATGACTGAAACATTACCGTATTAATACACGATGCGCAATCTCAAATTGCGCATATATTCGTTTTATCAAAACATATGTCATTTCGCGTAGTCAACCCTGAGCTATAAACGTCATTTCCATACATTTTCAGATTGCGCCAAGATTGCGCATAAATTTTCAAGATTATATGTCCGAGATATATAAATATTTTTTGACAGATAAATACAGGCGGTCCCCGAGATACACGGTACCTCTTATACGCGTATTCGGAGATACGCGGTTTTCTAAATTTGACAATTCTTTGAGCAAATTGTACTGATTTGACACATCAATTGCAAATTGCTAAATAATTTCCGTTTTGATCGAATGTTCAAAACTATTTCAAAAGGTTTAAAACAGTTATATTCAGTCAGAATCATATCAAATAATTCATAAAGTGACTAAAACCGCCCCCTACTTGCAAAATTACACGAAAATTTGTGATATTTTAGCTGGAAATCACGAGATTCGACTTACGCGGAAATTCGAGATACGCGGTATTTTGCGGCCGTTTTCGGTCCCCATTAACCGTGTATCTCGGGGACCGCCTGTATATCAAACCGTCTATTGCTACGGTTACACGTATGTGTGTATATACCAAGGATAATGTATTTAGAAGGTTGATTTTTATCTCTTCTATTGGGCGACATTGTGGAAGACATCTGTCACTCTCTGCATACAAATTTCATTACCTCGCACCAGCCCTCCACAATTTTTATACCGGAGCCCCCGGAACAGTTATGTCAAGTCGAAAAATGTCATTTTGCTCTGAACAACTTCACCTTGTCATTTATAACACCTTGGTATGTACCCAGCTGTTATCTTGTATGGTGCGATGACATTCGATGTCACATTTTTCTAGCGCTCACACATGGCGTGAAAGTATTCGCCGTGAAACAGATTGGTTTTGTATGGACCTGACATCGAATATCATCAAATGTTATTGAATTTGGCTTCACGGCGCGACGCTATTTGGCGGGATGTCTGGTTGCAGGGTGACAGACAGGCGAGATAATCGAAGTTCGTGTACGGCCTCCTCCGAGGTTTGGTGACGATTGAATGTGCCAAGATGAAATATTTGTTTTATCAATTTGCGAATCATATTATTTATTTCAGATATTTTTTGCAAAATAAAATACAAAACTCTTTTCTCGACACGAGTTTAAAGACAAATTAATCAGAAAAAGTTAGAATAATCGGTTCGTGCTGCTGCAAAAACTGCGAAACAGAAGGCGCAATTGGAGGCGCGGAAGATTTGAAAGCCCAACTTTTCTACAACTGTTTTAAAAGCGCAAATTTCGCGGTACCGCTACGATCTCGGTTCGTGTATGTCCAGCCTAACATTGTTTGTTATCAGAAACAAAAATGTTTGCCTAAAAGACGCAGTATACCATGTACCCTTGCCAAAGGCGTAGAAAGGCGGTAGAAAGCACCCTGAAAATATAGCATGAAATATTTCATGGAGTTATCTTTCACCTAGTTGTTCCGTTGTTTTGTAGTACAGTATAAAATAACATCAACAACAATGGAACCTTGGATTAGTTACATAGCAAAACTGTTCCTCCTGAATAAAAAATAAACCTTGGACTAGAGAAAACTCCAGGATAAAAATTCTTGCTCAACGAGCTTTCTATTTTACACAATTTTACTCAAACATTATTATTGGCCGGTTATCCAATACATTGAAATGTGTTGGATTTTAGGAATAGTAAATAGCCTTTGTACTGGTCATCGCTAACTATCTACAAAATTTATTTATTGCCGAAACTAAAATCGGATGCCTCAATGTATTTGTTTTATTAATAAACATAAACACAATTGCATCAATACTGAACTAACAACAGGTAATGGGTATGATAGATGGGTTTATCATTCAGCATTGTTATTGTGCATTAGGTATTGGGCAGACGCTGTAAAATCAGAAACAAACTTAGCACACATATAACAAATAAAAGCTATTAAAATAAGTTTTGTAACATAATATTTAATTCAATAATATTTTATAATATCTACTCAAGTCCGTATTGCTAGAAGTACATTTTCGGTTGGACGACAGCAGGCAAGAAAAGACATAAAACAAACAGCAGCAATAACAACTAGTGAAATGTGCTAGGAGTGAAAAAGTCATTCCTACCTTCTAACCAAGTTGATTTATAAATGTGATTTAGCATAAAAGTGTTATATTCATTTTACACCAAAACGACAATGAGCAATTTGAAAATCTCGTCATTGTCGCTCAATGCGGGTTGCATACATTTAGGTGGTTTAGCTCAGGCAGCGCTCTGTCAGCTATCGAATAATACACACAAGACACACTTTGTTTGGTATGTATTCTACTTTATTATCTTCGTATTACCTCATAACACTTAATATTTCATGAGGAATATTGACCTTTTTTACATGAATGTCCAGCCATAGATTGAACAATATTCATTCAAGTTCAAGTTGTTGTTTTGTCTGCGACGCGAGGGCACGCTAGCGACTAAAAACCTGACAAATTTATCAAAACATGTGTCACATTCCTGTTTCAGCGTACCCTCTATAGCATAAATACTAACGACTTATTTAAAAAAGTCTGAAGCAAAACAAGGAAAAAATTCTCCGCTCCAAATCATAAATTGTACCAGTTATGCCTTACGCCTAACATGGCATACATCTAGGCGTATAAATACTAATCTCCTCTTGCTGTCCGTATCAAAAGTGAGCTATTGTGAGTAATTGGTCCCGGTTTTTTATGTGCATTTCTAGCAATGATCATATACGTTATTGTTATGGAGAGTGTCTCGTATAAATATACATGTTCATATGTTACTGAAGTAGAGGTAGTCCCCAAGATACGCGGTGCAAAATCGCATATCCTTGCAATATCCTTGGAAAATGCAGAATGCTTGGTCACATAATACTTGACCACAACATATTTGGTGGTATAATCCTGTAGTAAAATTGTGACATTGTGTAAAATTGCGACTCAAAATACACAGACGTGAACTCACAAACGCAAAACTCATGGAGCCATAATTCACGGACGCAAATCCACTGGGTCTTTAAATCGATTGAAATCGATTAAAACCAAGTACAATTGAACGACATAGAAATAATGTAGTACAATTGTGCATAGATTTAGGAAGCTGCAGACATATTGAGCCACTTGTTGTGATGGTAAACATTCGCTGCACAAGACCCGTTTTTGGTCAAGGTCTGCCTATACAACTAGAGTGCTTGGCTTTCAGTGACTTATTGATTGCCATTGCAGGATAGTCAGTCCTACGCATGGGAGCACGGTCTATTTGGGGACTTGAACCCACAACCGGCATGTTGTTAAGTCGTACGAGTTGACGACTTTAATTTCAATGTTGCGAAAAGGTTAAGCGTAGAAAATAAACATTCAACGTCGAAGTAAAAAAAACAGCTTTTTAGGGCAGGTGGGATTTATTGCTCAGGCAATATACTTAAAATGCATGTGTGAAGTCCATTAATGTTTCCATTCATTAATTTATGTTCCTATGTATGATAAAGATCATTTGCATGAAAGGTGTACTCTTTGTAGACAAAAGAAGCTCGTGAGGCACTTTTTTAAATTCAACTGGTTTTGATCATATCGATAATTGTAACTACTTAATACTGGGATTGCGGCTTACAAAATGCCACTAGACAGTTTTGATTTTTTTTAAACATACAGTTATTGCGACCATCATTCAACTAAAAATATCTATTCATATACACCAGCGGCTTTTTTAGTAAAAAAAAACCGGTGATCCGCCAAAGAATTGATTTATTACAAAATTACAATTCATTCAGTTTAGTTCATAATAACGGCCCTGCCATGCCTCGAAATTACAATCCATATTGTCCTTTTTATTTCACAAAAATACAGTTTGAACAAAGTCTACAAAATACATGTCCTCAATAGTTGTGGACCGCGGAAAATCTGTATGCATTGCTAAGTGGTCCGTGACTAAAAAGGTTGGATATAAACCACGTGTACCAAACAAAAACGAAACTTAAAGGATATAGAATGTATAGAACACAACTGTAGAAGAATACAGTATATCTGTGTAATCTATAACATAGCGTAACGTAAAAAAATGAGAATATTTTACAAAGTACAAGTACTAGCATACCTTTCACAAAAGGAAAATCTGTTGCCGGGAACGTTGTTGAATGGGCTGCGATCGGACTCCTCCTCACAGTAGCTGCAAGTGCAGAATGTGTATTGAGATTCATACATACTCGATTGGTCGTCCAAATCTGTAAGATTGAGGTCGATGTCAAAGTCTTCATTGTATAAATAGTTTGAGGCTATTTTGTCTTCTGCATTCGGCGGCGGACCCAAGCGAGATCTGAAAAGGATAATAATGCGAATTGTGAACAATAACTTAACAAACCAAATGAAATAATCTAGAGCAAATTTAATGTAACAATCTTTCAATAATCTTTTGATGTGTGTTTTTGTTGTTGTTTGTATGTATATATAACTGTGACAACTATTGAATGGTTTTGAGTAATG
The DNA here is from genome assembly GCF_943734735.2 of Anopheles gambiae. Lineage (NCBI taxonomy): Eukaryota > Metazoa > Arthropoda > Insecta > Diptera > Culicidae > Anopheles > Anopheles gambiae. The sequence goes on along the minus strand of NC_064601.1, from coordinate 66,793,830 downwards.
GTGCTTTATCGTCATGTTTAAGATAGTATAGTCTGAGTGATTAATTACATTATTTAATAATGTTAAATAGCAATTAAAATTTACACGTAACAATGTATATCTAAGGTATGTTATTGTTTTGCAGTATTTCATTAACTAATCCAAACAGTTATTTAGTGTTATAAGGTAAGAGCTTTTTTGTATAACAAGCTAGATAAAATCATAGGAAAGCCATTTTGATATTACTGAATGTTAAATAATTGTTTGTTTGGGTTGGATTACCAAGTAACGAAATATTCCTTTCATACAACGATTTGTATTAATGCCGAGAGAGATTACCATTCTCTTCAGCTCATAATTATCTATGTATTATATCGTTTGGTACAGTTTTTGTACTAAATTTTGTATAAATAAGTAAGCACTCTGCGCTTGGTCCTCTTGAGATTTTATTAGGTTCCTTTCCTGGTGAATTGTTGCAGAAATTTTACATATCGTGGCTTCCAATTCTTTCAAAGTAATTCTGCTAAACGAAATCTTACCTAAAAAAAGTCAAATTGTTTACTGCTTTTGAGTAAAATATGTAATATTAAAAGGCATCCACTAAACAGTTTTCCTCTAAGAAATGCAAAGTAAAGTTACAGTATAAAATTTTACTGAAACAGGTTGAAAAAATTGGCTGTGTAATATTGTTGTTGTATGATGATACTATCCATAACTTGTACTAATAATTTCCAAAGTCAATGATTTTCGAAACAGCTTGTTTTTTAATAGCTGTATTGAATTTTTCTCCTCTTTTTGAGAAATTATTTAATCCCAACACCGTAATTGCAATGCAAATCATTGTGTTGTTGCTTGTTAATATTTCCGTATAAATATGTATCGGTAAGCTTTCTTGATACTTTCTCAGTTGTGTAGGAAAAACCAACTCTTTACCATGAAACGGAATTAAGTAGCAACACATACTTCCTTCCTGTATAACTTGTTTGATTCTCTGTTGATGTCTACACGGTAAATGATATCTTCCATATCGTTTTATGTGCCCAACAAAAAAGAATAAAGTCATCAAGTAATATTATATGCGAAACCAGCGTCACACAAAGTATTCCACGGCGGTTTTAAGAGTACTTCACAATAAAAACTATATGGTACAAAAATAAAATTTTACAACATTTCCATGTATGATATATTCTCGTGAATGCAACTTTATATTAGTACAATATTATGTACACTGTATAAATTTATTATATAAGGACTGACTGCTCAGTTAAGTGTTACACTTTAGACTAGCAAGCTTATTTATCATGATTTGTAGTATGCATGGTACATTCACTTCCTACCTTTTCCGCACTTTCTTCAACGAATGGCACTTATTGCATGTATAGTTGAATCTGCATGCTATACAGCATGGGGTGAAACCGGTTTCGATCGAACATTGCCTTTCTGCCGTGCTATCGCTCTGCGATGTATTTCAATGTTAGTTTAATACTCCATCGACCATTTCTTCGGTCAATACCCAACACAAAACCGTTTGATGAATGAAAAGCCTTCACATAAGTATGCAAAAAAAAACCCTTCCAAGCATCCTACATGCGGAGTTTGCCTTTTCATTCGACATACTTACTAGCGCCTAAGAAAGTAAAAAGGTGGAAATAAATCTAAGAGAAATTGAAAGTGCAAGTCGGAAATTAAGCCAAAATCAAGGAAAAGGTGCACGTGTATTATGCGATTTGCAGTTTTTGGTTTTACAACATTTTTATTTTTGTCTTTTTTATCTCGAGAAATATGAATATTTTCACTCAAATTGCATATTTTATTCGAAATTTGAAAAAAAACATGATTATGACAGAAACAAACTATATTCCCACATCCGTAGTTCTCCGTACTTTTTTTAAGTTACCATTCAATACAATAATTTATTTACATAAAAAAAACGGATTAAATTTACAATTTTGTCGTGATAATAAAGAAAGCTTGCAAGGTGCTTTTGGCAAAGGCTAAATAATTAGTTTACGATACTACACTACATACTTACTTTTTTCCTTTTTGATCCACACTATCGACCACCACGTTCCATGTTCGATGAATAAGGTACAACAAGAACAACATGCGAGAGTTTTCCTGAGTCGGAGACTGTTGTCTATTGTTATAAGTTGCATGATCGTTGTTTCGATTGCTGTCGATATCATCTTCAAAGTAGCACCGTTTTGTGGTAGTATAATCTATTTGATCTTGCGATGTCGTTCGATAATATGCACAACGTTCTCTGTTCGTCTGTTGTCTGGGAAGCGTTGAATCACTACTGCTCATAATGTTACCCATCTTTCTTTGCACAAACTGTGCAACATCAAATGCATGTGCTCCAATTTACTTCTGCGTGTAATGCATTTACTTGTATTGTAAATTATTCAATCATTCCAATTCACGGCTAGCACCAATTATAACTTTTTGCAATTCTGGTAATAGCTCTAATGGTTCTGGATAAAGAATGCAATTGTATCAATTATCACTCAGTAAGCAGCAAGCTAAAACACATTCTCTGCCAAACTATTTCATATTGAAGGAAGAGGAGGGAAACTAATCAACCGAATCAAACTGGTTTTGACTTTCGTGCAGTTCCGGTGAGTTAAATAAACACGCAACCTGTAAAGATAATTATTTCGTGAAATATAAGTAATTTAGCAATACACCACAGCAGTTTTTCAAAATAAATGATAATATTTTAAACTTGTTTAACATTGTTTAACATTGCTTATCGATGCGATGATTTTACACAAACATAAAACCTTATGTTTCCCTATGTCATGTTTTTGATCTGTCTCCAGATTAATCTCTTTATAAATGACAGAGTAAAATGTCCCCCTACCCAATCGTCGATGATCAACAACCATTAGAGGAATACAAAAGGTTAATTTTTAACCAGCTTTCTTTATTCAGGTCAAAATACCACTAATAAGAATGGTTGCGAAGTAATGAGAAAACGAGCAGTACTTATTATGTTTACACAATGCGATGAATGATTATTTAATGACTCTTCTAATGACAGCTTCACACCCAATGATCAAAACACCGGACAAGTTTTAACTTTCTCCAAATTACAATCGTGATCATACAACGTTCGAAACTTCAAACTTTGTCTTCCGCCGTTCTGCAAGATCCTAAAATTATGTTAATGGCACAACAAAATCAACAATGAAAAATAAACCCGTTTTCTATTGCTCTTCCCTAGGAGAATGTACTACAGTATTGATAGTCTGCACTTGTACCAAAGCCCGCGGGCACTGGAAACACAGCAATCGTCATGGCTAGTTGATTACAAGTTAATAAGGAGTACGAATTTCTCTTCCGAGATCATATTGGCCATGGTTCACCATTAACATCAAAATAATCGGACTGTAACCGCTGTTTTGATTCATCTTCACTTGCTGTTTCATCTATTTAGGAAAATTAAACGTTAGTATTGTCTGCAAAGTTCGATATGTTTTTTTGCATATACCATGCAATTTAAATGAACCCGTCAAAAGTGGAAATTGTTTTGTATTGTTCAGCACGGTAGTTGAACTTCATTAATCGTTTAATTAAAAAAACATGATTAAAATGAGTGGAAATCATTATGCACATATACGTACATGTTTTAATTGTAATAATTGAAATTAATTGAAAACGAAGCTGAAATTTAGGCTGAGCTGTTTTTAATAATCCCAAAATCTTATATTTTTTTAAATAAAAATATACTAAAGATTCAGCAACAAAATCGCACCAATTTATAATATTTTTTTTATTCGCTATAATTTTACTGAAAACCTCGAAATTCGATTTACGCGAATATTCAAGATACGCGATAACCTCCGGTCTGCGTATATTGGGGAATACATGTAAATTATCATAAGTAGCTCATATCATTTAATTCTACGACAATTATTCAGGATAGCAGAAGCTGAAGCAAAACCAAGCCCATTAGTCCCATTTATTCCAGCACTTACTCATGCAGTTAGTGCGTCACATTAACCCACATAGTGCACTATTCTGAGACAGGTTCCTGCAGCTAAAGGGAAACGGACCCCATTTATGAACAGAAAGATGACTCTCGATCATGTTCAACAGGGATTTGCAAGACCTTTTTAACCTCTGCTGCATACTTTCATCCTCCTCGGCATACTTCCTTTTTAAATGATGCTTCCTATGCCAACGCAATTTCCTACTCTTCGTCACTATTATGATTGTTATCAGTTTTTCCGCTCAAGGGCGTTTACTTTTTCTCGGCCTGATCGGTCGGTAAAATTAACGATACAATTAGATCCATTGTAATGCTAGGATTTATAATTAAGTAAACTGTTTATTTTCGCACATTCCTGATAAAATACATTAAGCATTAACGTATCTTACAGGGTTTTCAGAGTCAGTTTCCAATTTGAACAACATTATGCATCCAGTGCAAGATGATCTTTCATATATTTTATTTGTGATAGTTGTTGGGGCCAATCTGGTGGTACAGTCGTCAACTCGTACGAATGAACAACATGCCTGTCATGGGTTCAAGCCCCGAATGGACCGTGCCGCCATACTGACTGACTATCCTGCTATGGTAATTAATAAGCCACTGAAAGCCAAGCCTACCAGTGGTACATGCAGGGCTTGGCCGACAACGGTTGTTGTGCCAAAGAAGAAGAAGATAGCTGTTGAAAACATTTCGTGTGTCTTGAATAATTATGTTTACATTTGGAACTGCGTTGGAAACCCTGTACTTTTGTTTTGCTCGCTCGATCGACCATGCACTTGGTTAGAAAAAGTGCTAGTTTAAATTATTATTGATAAGAAATCTATTAATTAATCTCGCTTTATCCTCATTCAATTTATTATTTTTGAAGCAACATCAGTAGGAACCCAGACCGTTCTTCGCTAAACAAAAAGCAGAATAATTGTTTATTTTTGTCGCATTCAAAAATTGCTAGCACAGATGAAAAACCATTTGCGACGTAATGGCTACCTAAACACGAACTTGATATGTAAATCTGTAGATTGTAATTTATCAATCAACATCGATTTTTTTACATTCCGAATTTTGCCTCAATCAAATATGCAAATCAAAAATGTGCGGAAAAGTGGATGACACCAATTAATCTTTCCGGTGACACGAATAACGGACCATTATTCGTGTAGGGAAAATGTTTCTAAATTTATTGGCATAAAACATGTGGAACAAACATTGATTTTCTTTCTTCTTTTTTAATTTAACTTGCTTTCTATTCACTGCCATCGGCAAACTATACTTTAGTTTTAGATTCCTCGGTACCAATCTGTAATTTTCATTCCATCGTCTTTATGTTATGTTTATGTTGTGTATTCGCCGTTTTGACTAATACAAATATCAGTAAGAACAAAGCATACATATTTTGAAATATTGTTAATATTTCAGGAGCATATACACATACAAAAGTACTGTTCAAAATACGTCTCAATTAATTCAAGTTCCAATATCTTCAACGCAAAAGGTGGACTGCAACAGCTACCATATTTAAACATTATTTTAAGTTAATAGGTTTTTTTAAATACATCTGGGCAATATATAGTACACTTTTTGCACTGTACACAATGGCCCTCTATCATTTATACGATGTACACAAAATCTACAAATACACTTTCGATTAACACAACTGTTCACTGTAATATCGTTACACTTCTTTCTGCCGGTCTGTCTTGGCCTGGCACCGCGCCTTTTGAGGTCACTTCCTTGGGAGATCGGTCAATCCGGCATAGTGCAAAACGTATTGGTGATATCTTGCCGGTAGCATATGAACCACTTTTCATACGAAGATGACCGCGTTAGTGATATCTTTTTTTTTGTTGTTGCACGTCACAATTTCTCCTTTCTACCCCATACAACCATCTCGATACATTTCGCTGTTTTTCAGTGAAGCCATGTATGTAACATATAAAACATCACAATTTTAAATCATTTGCTCTCTTTTGCACACTTTTCACCATTGTTTTGCGATTCTCTTTCACAACACAAACTCAAGCACGGAAAGTTTCTACTGGTAATTATTTACAATCATACAGTAAACATCAACGCAACCGGACATATAATAGCTCTCCAGAATTTACCACATTTATAGAATTTACCGAAATTATTTGAACCGCGATCACATGTTTATCATTCACAGAACTGATTTAGAGCAACAAATTCAGAACGATGAAGAAAGGTATTCATTGCACGCCGACTGAACTGCTTAAGCGAGACACAGCACCAGCATGCTCCGCCAACATGCGAGTGAGCGGACTATTGCTAAATAACAATCCAGGCCACACCAGATGCACCGACCGTAGATACGAACAGAGTCAATGCCGTCACAGTGGGCAAAAACTCAAAGATTCTGTAAAAAATTGCCCGCAGTATTTGCCGTTGTTTTTTTTTTACATTTATTTTCGTTCTACTAAAACACATAGTTTTGTCAAGAATGATCAAGCTACATTTGGAAAAAAAAACTTCAATAAACTCACATTTATCTGTACTTTGCAATACTATTACGCAACTACTAATGTTAACTTAACTCAGTCCACTCCACTGTGCTAGACATATAATTCCATCCGATGTATCCAACCTAGAAAAATGTTAACCATTTTCAACACAATTGAAGATTTGTTGTGGTAATAATATTAGTTAGAGGGCAGGTGAAACTCTCGCCTTTATTTTCTTTCTCTATTGCTGTTTGTCTTTCTCTCTCCACGTTGTATTTTGCGCAATGTTCTTGAAATGTTTCAAGTAATAATGTTCAGGACACTATACATGCAAGGACAATAACGGTTCAAAGTCTGGTGATACGATGATTCTGATTGACGAAATATCGAACAAAAAGATATAAAATACCAAATATTAAAATAAAATTGAAAACATGCAACAAACATACGATTTTCATGCAAAAAAAAAAAACAAAAATGCATTGAAACCCTAAGGTTTCATTACTAACTTTTACTATTTTAATTAAAGTTTCAATGAAAGAAGCATTGAAATAAACCCAGCATTTTTATTTTATTAAGTCTTTCTTATTGCCTGAACATACAATACAAAATTTGAACAAAATTTAAATTTCATAGTTCGTAATGAAAGTTCACACATATGATTAGAATCACTATTTTTCCAACCACCGTTTCCCATAGTGCAGCACCATCGGTTGGCGAGAGCAAAGCGTTCGCGGACAAACAGCAGTATAAAAAGCATCAGTGAAAGCCTTTCGTTGGCGAAAAATATTGCATTGATGCTGCTTTTCTTTGCACATGAGAGCTTAAACAACAAAATATTCCATTAAACAATGCGTAGACATGATTTAGTAGTTACTTATATACTTTTTTTAATTAACAGAAGAATTGCCCGATATGGCTGAAATAAAAAAGAAAATGTAATTAATTAAGTAATATAATGATTAGTACACTTAAATGACAAACAAACCAGAGCAATCAACCCAGTATGCCCATGTTAAGGAAAAGTGTTTCTTATCATTTCTTTGCGAAACAATATATACATAAGATAATATATTTATAGTTTATATCCCCTTATTTTGGCATGATTTACCTTATGGATTAAGAAACGAGAAAACCTGTAGACCTCTAGGAAACAACAATATTCTGATAAATTCTTCTTCTTATTATTTGGCACAACAACTGTAACCGATCTAGGCCCACAGCTAAGGAAATTAGGAAACTGTGACATATTGTTTAAAGCCATTAAGGCTCGATTAGTGCGGGGTTGAACCCTTGACCTCGACCTGGTAAGTTGTGCAAGTTGACGACTGTAATTCTGATGAATTATCATTTATTGTTTGAATCAATCAGCAAACAACAATTCGCTGCACAGAAAGGGACAACCCATACCAAAAGCCCTGGAACTACAAACCAGACTACGGAAGGAAATGGAATAGACACAGCGATACGATTTAAAGTTACTCTCTATTCAATCAACCTGAAAATGAAAACACAACCAGTTTTTATTTCACTTCTCCTGATGCACCAAATCCTCTACCAAAAACCGCGCCACATCTATCTATGCACCAAAACCTGCTGCACAAATGAAAGTAGATTCAAACGGCACGTTGTTACTACTCGTTGGTACCGGTTATTGGCCTTTAGGTAAGCCATTCTAAGTCTCCCACGGAAAGGCCCAACAAATGTAACAATCCGCGACACCTTATTAAAGATATCTGTTGTACGCGATGCATACGAGCAGTTTGATGTGTAAATAGTACCAATACCACGACAGCATCAAACATGTGAAGAATAAAAAAAAACTTTATATCGAACATACGGAGGATGGCATTGGTGTTCCGGAGCATAAGACGGACAAGAATTGTGGTTGTCGTGGTCACCAAAGGTACGAGACAGCAAGATAGGTAGCCGGTCGATGGAGCCGCTGGTCGGGATAGGTTCATAAAACCCGTCCTGAAATCCAGCTCAAGACCTCATTCGATTCCCGCGCAAAAGCAATTCAGAGAGCCATCTGATTGCAACCAGTCTGGTAGATAGGAATTGGGTAAATAGGTTATTGCCATCCATGAGACCATGTAGCAAAACTATGGAATATTGCTACAGATAGTAAAAGATGTTGAGGAGAGTAATATTATACCTTTTTTTTAACTCTTAAAATACTATGCGTAAAATCTGGCGTATTGTCCAACAAAATTTTCATTACATGTAATAATACATTTCGTTGTTTGTCTCGCTTCACGGCGAAATCAGTTGGAGAAGTTTGGAATTGTGGAAGTGGAAGTGTTACAATAACACGTGGAAGTGTAACAAGAACTCTCTTTCCATCATAATGAAACATATGTTAACTAATATTCTTGTTTAATAATTTGTTTTTATAACTCACGCATTTATTATACACAAAAATAAACTACATAAACTTTGTGGATCCATAATAAATAATAGAATGACTTTTTTCATAAAATTGTGTGTAATTTACAGTATTTTTTATCCGTTTTGCTAATTTTGTGAAAATATTGATGCATATTGTAAGCAAGTGTGTCGAACAAGTGCATTAATGATATCAAGATTTTAGTACTTGTCTGCATGCTACTGATGAATGACGGTTCGTCGTTTTAGAATTTAGCACTTGTTTGCATGCTACTGATGAATAACGATTCGTCGTTTCACTTACAATGCATAATGGAAGTTCGAAATTAGGTAATCTCGAAGTAATACAGTGATGCACCGTATACACTGGCTCATCGGGACTCGACCTCGCTCGGATACTCGAATAACACGGATAATGAATCAAAGTATATATTTTATCACAAATTTCTGAATTTTTTATTCAAATTTATATTATATTTTGGTAAAACTAGGCCAGTTTTCACTAACTTCATGTTTTTCCAATGAGAATATTTGAAATGCGCCATGAATTATAGCGTTTTTTGTTATGACAATGTGCACTCATAACCGTTTTTACGGTAATACTCTTCTCAGCAGGCTATGTCACTTTTGTATTGAACTGTTATTTCTCAACAGCACGGATAAACGGACAGCCGGATAAAAAATACCCGTAAAAACGGCGCTCACAGTGTCGTATATCAAGAATACAGTGTAATTCCGCATAATGAATTTAATCCGTTCCAACGACTCACTCATCATACGAAAAAGTTGTTACGCGAGATGAAAAAATCTTTTCCATATTATTTGCACGAAAAGTGAAATAATTAATTCCAGGATCTGTTCCGCTGTTTAAAATTTCCTACTAGACCTATTTTGCAGAATAAGCCAGTTTTGTCACAATTGTACATTTGTTTTGGTAATAATATTTACGTACTAAGAATATCAACATTGGCATAAAATATACAAGACACCCCACGTATGTAGTCATATGGAAGTCCTACAAGTGGCTGCAATTGACAGGATAAACTCTCACCTTTATGAGCAAGTAGATCCAGAAAAGCGAACATGAAACACTCGCCAACATTTTCTCCGAATTTAATACGTTCCAATGACTCACTCGTTATGCGGGAAGCTCCTTTTCATATAATTTGTATGAATAGAAAAATAATTGATAACAGATCAAGACAAGTGGAGGTATATAGAAAATGTATGAATCACAACCATACGGAACACCTCCAAGTGGCAACAGTATTGCATTATAGTCTTTCCCCGAGTTACGCGAATTCGAGTTAATTTTGTTATGTCTAATCAGCGCAATTTTCTCCATCAATCGTCAAATGAAAAATAATTTACATTTTTTTTTTTAAATGTTACATCACTAAAAAAACAGAAATAACCGAATTTTCTTCATCAATTGCATCAAACAAGTAATAAATTACATAAATTAACTAAATTCAATCAAAAATCATTATCATTCGAGTATATTTTGGCTGTAAAACGTGATATTCGACTTACGCAAAATCCTAAGTTACGCGTATGTCTCCGGAACGCATTATTCGCGTAACTCTGGGAAAGACTGTAATCAATTCTTAGTATCGAAATTCTCGCCTCTCTTCACGACCAAGTAGATCAATAATGCATGCAAGAACACACTTATGAATACACCTCACACTTATGAAACACATGCTTCTTAGGAAGATAAACTACACACTAAAATCCACGTCATGCCCACTTCCATGAAGCCGAAGAGAGCTTCCAATATTGTCAAATAAGAAGAAAGGAAATGGAGCAATTAAACTGAAGATACCACCTGTCGATAAGCGCAGCAAACCAACGGCCTGCTCGGCTCGTTTAGATTTGCTCGTTATGCGAAAAACTTGTTATAAGGGGTACTCGTTATGAGACTTTCCACTGTATATGTATCAAACGATTCATAGTATCGGAACTCTCATTCACCTGACCGGTAATCTAAATTTACCTCTTTACAGTGTTGCGACATTGAAAAAAAGAACATACAAAATTCAATCATTTTTCGTGGTAATATTTCAATTTAAACAACTAAAGTAATATGACCTGAACAATTTCTCATTCGTATGACGTTATATCTTCAGATTTGTTAACAATTGGCAAATTTGTTACGAAATTGTTGGAAACAAAGGTTGTTTATTTTTCATTTCGGGAAACAAACACGGGTAAATGTTAAAAACGGGGTTAAAATTGGGTTATTTTTTTTAACTATTAATGTTACAGGGGGGAAAATTACACCCCAAACTGGTTTTCAGTAAGTCCGTCGTACCTCGGTCCAGGAGGACACCGACACTTAGAATACGGACCTTAAAAGGTGTTTGGATCTCAAAAGGCGTTAATAACTAAAAAAAAGTGTAGTGTGTTTATGAATTAGGGCGGTCCCGTGGAACAGTCGTCAACTCGAACGACTCAATAACATGCCCGTCATGGGTTCAAGCCTAAAATGGACCGTCCTCTCGTAGCAAGGATTGACTATCCGGCTGCGTGGTAATAAATTAAGTCTCGAAAGCCTCTACGGACCGGCATGTCTTCGTAAGACATTACGCCAAATAGAAGATAGAAGTGTATATGAATGCGTTACGCCAAATAGAAGTGTATATGAATGTGAATATTTCAATCGAAATTTTGAGGCTCTCCGTAATTTGAAACATGCAGACGAAACTGTCCGGAACATGCAATAAGTCATCCTCATAACATGCCCCAGCCATCGTATCCTGCCAGCCTTCGCCACCGTCAGGATACTCGGTTCGCCGTACAACTCAGCAAGCTCGTGGTTCAATCTTCTTCTCCACAATCCATGCTCGCCTCACACCACCAAAGATGGTCCGGAGGATGCGTCGCTCAAACACGCCCAGAGCGTTTGCATTCACCGCTCGGATGGTCCAAGACTCGTGTCCATAGAGGACCACCGGGCGAATCAATGTGCGATATATCTCACATTTCGTGCGGACTCAAAGTCTTCCGGAACTCGGCAGTCGATGAAGCCCATAGTATGCACGATTCCCCTGCACCATGCGTCTACGGATTTCGCTGCTGATGTCGTTGTCCGAAGTAACGACCGTCCCGAGATAGCAAAACTCCTTTACTACCTCGAAACTGTCGCAGTCAACTAATACACTGCTTCCCAGATGGTCTGAGTCTCTAGCAAGCAGGTACTTCGGCTTATTTGCATTGATTCTCAATCCAATTATTGCTGCTTCGCGTTTGAGTCGGGTGTACGCCTCACAACACACCTTCGGAGTTGTCCTGCCGTTGATATCGATGTCATCGGCGAAGCCAAGAAATTGGATAGACCGGTAGAGGATCGTGCCACGGATGTCGTTGTCTAGCGCTTCGAATGACACCTTCCAGGACGATGTTGAAGAGCAGACAAGAGAGTCCGTCACCTTGCCTCAGACCCCTGCGAGATTCAAACGATTCCGACATCAAGTTCGACTCTCTCATCTTGCACTGTACAGCGTTCATGGTGGCCTCTAACAGCCGGATCAACTTCCCAGGGAAGTTCTTCGGCACTTCTGGAGGATCTGCCGTAGAGTGAAAATTTGGTCGATGGTGGATTTGCCTCCAACAAACCCAGCTACCGACTAAATTTGTAGCAAGAGGCGCAAGTCTGCAGAACAAGATCCAGCCTGTCAACGTTTTTGTAGACTTGGTGAATGACACCCAGCTTCCACTACTCGGGTAGTTCCTCCTGCTCCCAGATTTTCACGATCAGCTGATGCATTTCGACGGTAAGCCTCTTTGGCCCCATCTTGAAGAGCTCGGCCGCCAGTCCATCACTGCCAGCAGACTTATTGCTCTTATGTTGCTTGATGGCGCTGGCAATCTCATCCAGAGATGGTGGAGGCACCTCGTCGTTGGCGCCAATGCTGGTGCTGTTGTTACTGCTGTGCTGCTGCTTTGGTGGTTGCCTTGTTCTACAAAATGCGCCAGCCTCTCCTGTCTCTGCTCCGTTCGGCTCCCTGGCTTGAATCTCCTGTAGAATAAGCGGGCGTCCCCCGACTGGGAAAGCTGGTCCAGCTGGGTAAGCGGCCGATCTTATGTTCGGCTGCGGTGCTGATGGGTCGTTCCAACATACGCCAGTGGTCTGCGAGGGGCATCGCGGCGATGTTGTTGTCGGCTGGAAACGTTTCCCCGAGCGCTGTCGCGTACCCCTCTGCTGCATCAGCACACTTCAACCGGTCCAGGTTGATCCTTGGGGTGAGCTTACTCCGTGGGTGTTAACTACGGAAAGTTGCTAGCGTACCTTTACCATTTACCAGGAAAGTTTAAACGTCGATAATATCCGAAAAGTGCCGTCCTTCAATCAGAACGTGGTCGATTTAAGGCTTTGAATAACCCTTTGGGTGTCTACATGTGTAGCTAAGGCGACGTGCATGCTGGAAGAAGGTGCTGTGGATGCTCTGTACTTGGAGGAGGCACATTTTATGAGCCTGAGTGATGATTGTCAGCTGGTGGGCGCTGAAGTTTCTGATCGTTGGTTTTGGGCAGCGGTCGGACTTGTGCTACTGTAGTAAGTTCGTAAGATAGTTACGGTCGCCATGTAATGTGATGAGCGTACATACGGTACAACTGATCAACACGTACCATCGCGGTAGGACAGTGTTTCGCTGACATGTATCGAGGTAGAATAACACTTTGTTCGAAGCGGACTTTTCGACACTTGATCGTCCTGGCGATCATAGAAACCTTTAGGAGGTTTCCCTTACTGGAAACGTTGGAGTTTAGAGGCCTTACCTTGGGTAGGGGGACATAACTAAACTCTTTAAATGAGAATATATGTTGGATGGGCAGAGTCCTATCCTGACAGTCCGAACGAATCTGACTTGCCATGATCGGAGTTGGTTTTATTTATACTCAAAATATGTTATGGGTTTCGTACATTTGGTTTTGGAATATGTTTTTAAATGTTATTGTTATTGGTAAAAATTTATAAATTAAAATGGTGTGAGGTGTTTGTCGATGTGTGCCTATGCTTCGGTTTCACTGTATTGCGAAATAAGGTTTCAACTATTGTTGCTAAAGAATGGATGTTTTCGTCACTGAGCTTATAACTTGCTATGCGTTCTCGGTTCACCTAGTTTGCCTGCAGTAACGCCTGATTTGCTTATTATGCGTCTTTCGGGTGTTTTGAAGAAGTGTGTCATAATTGTTTTTATATGAACGGTGGGGCCTGAATTCTTCCGGTTGCTTTGTTATGGTATGATATGATTTGCTGAGTGTGTTATAATGATTATGTAGCAATGGTGTGATTTCTATAGTGAGGTGTGGTCTATAGCTGATAGTGTGGTTTATAACAAGTTCTGTTTAGCAGATATGCTACACTACTATCTCGAAATCGCGGGCCCAGCCCTCATCATACAGGATACGTGTCCCCCCCCCCCCCCCAAGTTGGACAAGTTTATTTTGTATAAACTTTCTATACAAATGTTTTATATAGATGGCAAAAATTGGATTAAAAAACCATGCAAACCAAATTGGTTTAAAATACCCAATAATGACGCGGGTGAAACCCGAAAGTTAAACTCCCGATAAAACCCTAACAAATAAACAACCCTGGTACAACGCTCCTCATATGCTATTATCGTGGCATGAGATCATCATTCGCTGCCAACAAAAATAAGCCCACACTTATCTGAATTCAAAACACACAGTTTATGAGAACAGCCTGTACAACTTCACAATAACTTATCCATATGCAACAGCAGAAATGTTGCTTAGTACAAAAAAAGCATCGTGACTAGTTTTCAAAAACTCAACAACAACGCTAACAATTCATACAACTTTTCGAAAGGAATAAATCAACCCATTGTACTGTCTACATAAAACTGTATCGCAAATAAGAAACTGAACAGATCAATACAAGATGTGGTCACTGGTTGTTCTTTCGTTTTGTTTCGTGCAAACCGTCCTAAGCCGTAAGTAACTCGACATTGGCTACAAGCTCACCCACGTCCCAATTTATCCACATCCACAATATCTTATATTCACGCAGAATGTACAGTTAATGTAAAAACTGATCTCACCTTTCCGGAGCCTGTGTTTCTGAAGAATGATAACCTTTGGATACCAAAGAACGGGCAACTTACCTGGGCGTTTGGCGAGTCAAGTGTTATTGCATGTCCCAAAAATAACGTAGTCAACAGTAAGTACGAAGTTTCCCAAAAACGTAATACTTACTCGAAGCATGGTATATGTGTATCTCTATGTTGCAGTACTACAAGAAACGGCACTTCTCACATGTGTTGGTGCAAGCACATTCCTATTAAACGGTCTTCCGATCAATGCATCCGGAATAGTTTGCGCCAAGGTTGTTACTGGAGATCTTCAGTTGACAAGTGATCAATGTGAAAACGGTGGTACGATTCGCAATATTGGATTCGATATTGCCGGAATTGGATTCGTGAAACACTTTTCTGTGTGTTACAATTCCCAGACAGCGTCCGCTATCTACACAAAGCATGTTATCCATGGAGATTCTATTGCAGGTAGGCAGTAGTTATATTGTGTATTTCTCTGTTATGCTTTGCTTTTACATTAGCGAGTTACGCGTACAATTTCAGATAGTATAGTGGAGTCTTACCGCCCATCTTTCAAAGTAACTGGAGTTCCCAGTTCTGTTATGGTGGACACTTCTTATACCATCAAGGCGCAGCAAACACGATTAGCCGATCTACTCGGATCGTCCACCCAGGCTGCAAAGTATGTGAACTCCACCAATTACCTAGCTAGGGGACATTTGACACCGGATGCAGATGGTATTTTCCGTACCTGGCAGTGGGATACGTACTTTTACGTCAACGTTGCCCCTCAGTGGCAAAAGGTCAACGGTGGCAACTGGTTGACTGTAGAAAAGATCGCTCGCAACATTGCTGATCGTCTTCAACGCGACCTGTTGGTGTATACTGGAACGTTCGATGTCTTAACACTGCCCCATACAAACGGTACACAAGTTTCCATCACACTTAGTGCAAACGGAATAACGGTGCCAAAATGGACGTGGAAAATTATCAAGTCACCAAGCAGCAATGCAGCTATCGCTTTTGTCACCAGTAACGATCCGTACCGAACATCTATTGCGTCCAGCGAACTCTTATGTCCTGATGTTTGCGCCCTTTATGGTTGGTCTAATGCTGCGCTCCAAACATTTTCCAAAGGATTCACTTACTGTTGTACCACCGATAGTTTAAGAGGTAATGTAAACAGTGTTCCCTTCGATGCGACCGCTATCAATGTGTTGTCCGCTTGATTCAAATGAGTAACGATATAGATTTTCAACTTTCTGTACAACCAAAACATTCAAACTTAAACAAGCTATACTTTCTGAATAAAGCGTTTCGGAAATATTTTTTCTTTCCTTTGCTGAAGTATAACATCCTCATTCTGTTAAACGTTCTTATCTGATTGTTACAGTTCAAACGGAGAGCAAATAAAAGCCAACTTGCTCGTTTGGTGATTAACTATGAACTAATTTATTACGACAGAAGGTATAGGCTACTATGCCTAGGAAGCGAAATTCTGCTGAGCCAAAATCCACTGTTTGGTAGTCATAGCCTACTACATCTGCCCCTTTTTAGTAAAGGTCGTATAATGAGAGCCATCGAGGGATTCTCGTGTTCTTACGGAACGACGTAGTAAGCTTTGGATGGATTCAAATGCGACGGATTCGGATGCAATGGATTCCGATGCTGACGCAGATGGCTGTTCATTGGTTGTTTGCGGATTTTCAAAAACAGTGTTATGGGATCTGTATGTTAAGGTTAGTGTAGTGTAACGCATGCTTTAGTTTATAGCAAACCCGAAGCTAGGAAGTGCCCGCGAGAGGCACTCAGTTAGGCTTTATAAGTAGTGGCAATGTGGTAACGAAGCTCTCTCGTTTGATCGACACCGAAGTGATCGGTTCGGCACACACATCATCCTGTTCTCTTACGTGGTGATAATAAAATACCGATAATCCGATAAACCCCGTAAACCCACAAAACAACAGGAACATCAGCTGGCACCTTAGAGTTCAAACTAATAGAAATATGATTGCCGGCTACAGCAGTAGTACCAACTTATTCTAATAAAACTTCCCATTGAAGTTGTTGTTCTTCTTGCCCAGGGGTTTCGGAACCGTAGCGAGACATAGTGGATTCTTTTTGGTTCAATGACTCGACCAGGAACCCACGACTTTTTTTTTTGTTTACGTGTTGTTCAACATACACCAAGTCATTCTCTACAAATGATCGCTTGACCGCTCCATGCCGTTTGTTGAATTGCTGATTTTGTTTGTGATTAACGGCTGCAGTCGAAGGAGATGGTTTCTTCAACAGATCCAACGTAGTGCAAATCGTTCTTTTTAAAAACGCTTCGGCTGGAGACGTTCCCTTAGGTGTATTCCGGTTGGGTGTTAATCGGTAACTGAAAGAAACGTTTGTAGATGCTCTATTGTTGGTGATTCCCCCTTACCTATCTTCTTAAGGCCGCGTTTCTCACACGAGCGGCGTCGTCTAGCGTCTTGAATGAATACGTATTCGTACCTAGCGTACCATGCATCAAAGAAAACTCCTCCGTCCAGATCGTACAGGAAACCTTGATTCCATTTACCAACGACTCGATTTTCGTCTCGCTTTCGCTAGCCGCCGTCAAAAAAATTCAATTTGCTAAATTTTTGATCTGCTGGTGTTGCTTCGCGACGAGATTCGTGAGCTGGACGATTGCGTTTCGCAGATCCTCTTCGGACACTCTCGTTATTTGATGTTTTCCCTAAAAAAACCCCTTTAGGAGAGCAACTAAAGGGATCATTATTGGTGTCTAACGAACGAAAAGATATCCGAGAGGGGTTGAGTTATCCTTCGCGTGGCCCACAAATTCGTTCGCCGTCGTCCACACTCTACGATCGAGTTTGGGAAAAGGACTGCAAATCTAAGAAAAAAAAATCGGATGTTTAAAAAAATAGACTTTTATTCTCACCACATTTTCTAGTACCACACAATTAACTGAAAGTTTTAGAGCGATATATGTATTTACAAATCTCTGGTTCCTAGTCGCGATCAATTTTAGTTTCAACTGAGTTGAAAAACATGCTCTTGTAATATTTCATCTCGTTAATGCTTTCTTCGATGTCATCCAAAGCACGATGGGCAAGCTTTTTCGGTGGCGAAGAGTTATAGACGTTTTGATTCCATCGTTTGCATAATTCCTTCACCGTGCTTACATCTATCACACGATAATGAAGATATTCATTCAATGTCGGCATATATTTCATAATGAACAGGCGGTCCATATAAATGCTATTTCCTGCCATCGGGCACTTTCGCTCAGGACAGTATTTTTTAACAAAATCCAATACATCCCTTTCCGCCTGGTCTACACTGTAGGTAGATTTCTTCACAGCTTCTATCAATCCCGATTTTGAATGATGATCCTTGCACCAGCTGTTCATTCCTGCCAGAACAACATCAGGCTCATTTATGATTATGTTTGGTCCTTTTGCAATAATGTTTAATTTGCTGTCGGTTACAATGCAAGCGATCTCTAAAATTCGATCCTTTTCCACATCCAGCCCCGTCATTTCCAAGTCTATCCACACTAAATTTTGAACTGAAGTTTCGGACATGGTGCTCCTATTTGCTTTGGATACAGCGGACAACGTATGCCACAATTTGTAACAACTTGTTACTCGACTATTTTTACTAAACTTAAGCAAACTACTAAGCAACACCGGCATTGAACTGTATTGTTGATTAGTTCACGTGTTTTCAGAAGTTTGCTATTTGTTTGTTTACATTTCCAAAAAGGAAGTACAAGTAGTCCCCGAGATACGCGGTAACTCAACCCTATCACCAAGGTGGATTAAAAATACCAGGTGGTGGAAAAGGGCCTTTGAGGGGTCGCCATAGTTGAGGGACTTTACGTCATTTTAAAACCGTTAATCATTGGTTTCCGCACACAAAGCATAGCAAATAGAACAGATTTCTTTTTTACTACGTGCATTTTTGTATGTCTATTGATTTTATCGAAAAAATGAGGAATAATAACAAAAGATTTGATAGTTTGAACCTCACTTAAATTGTCCATGTGTCTCGTAGATAAAGAGGAATAAATGTTAAAATAGGAAATATAGATGATTTCTTAGTTTTTATCCTCAAACATGTCGAAAACACAATGATTCATACAATAAATTCACGTAATAACACGAAATAACACACTTCAGTCTATGCTTTAATGTTAAATATGAACTTGCAAAGCCCAAACCATATTGTTAAAGATTATTTAATCTAAAAAATGTGGTGGATAAATTATATCATCAAATTAAATAAATGTAAACAAAGTTTGAATCTTGGGGACCTTACGTCAAGTGACGAATTCTCAAAATTGTCTAGATTCCACCACCTGATCTCTTTAATCCACCTTGCCCTATCACATAGAAGGCCTTATTAAGGCCTTAGTAGACGGCGGAAAATACTGTCATTCGATTTTGGAATCTATCCTTCTAACAGTGTTTGACAGATAGATGCCATTCGTAAAATCGTAATTCGGCATGCTCATTTACGATTTGCTTCCGAGTAGATTTTTTCTATCAAAGTCTATAGAGCGAAATGAATTTTATGATATTGATGAATAAAAACAAAAAAATGGGAAGCAACGAATGATTTGATTTGAAATATTTGAGTAATGGTCGTTGGTGTTGATACCCACGTATCTGACCATACGACCATTCATATAGATTTTTGCTCGGAAAGTTAGATGGCTATATCCCAAATAGCCAGCTCGTACTTTATAGCTGATTTGGGGCTGTTTAACGAAAAATCGTTCCGATGTCGTAGTTTGTGGCTGATTAAGAGATAGACGGTACTTTGTGGAACTATGGAGCTTTTTAACAGGCACATGGCACTCTTTGAAACTTTGCGGCTGATTAGCACTATGTGTAGGGTTCATGATGGAACTTGAAGGCTTGTTAAGAAAGGGTACTGAACTTGGTGGAACTTTATAGCTTTTTAATGCATGTCATCGGTACTAGGTGGCTCTTGTCAAAGTGCCAAAGACTGACGCCGGCAATCATCTCATTGCTGCTGCACAAGTTAGATTCGTTCATTGAAGAACGAATATTGAGTGAAGTGATTGTGAATTATCAGTAAATTGTGTAAATTTGTGTGTAATTCATCAATACAAAGAAATTAAAAATATACACATGTGTTTAAACGAAAAAAATCTTGTTGTTTATTTCATCGATGACGCTTGCTTGAAAATAAAACACAAAGAAAAATAATCCCTGGCACCGTGGCATAAGGAAGCTGCTTAGGCGCTGTTTGAAAGACCCACATAGAACTTTGATGCTGTTTATCTACTGCAAAAGGCGAGTTCAAGCAGCGATCTTTAGCGTACCAAAATGAGCTGATTAAGCAATTCTGGCTATTTGGGATAGGTCATGATAAGATGAAACTTGTCGAAACACATTGCAAGAAAAGGATAGCAATATAATGATGAGTTGTAATACGCCATCTATTGATCAAACCAATGAAGCTGTGGAGCTTTCATTTTTTTCTATGGATATTCAATTTTCCAGTCGTTTAAGCATAATCTGTGGCGCTTGGGTAGTTGATTTACTTTTCATCCCAGTATCGCATAGATACTGGATTACGCATTCAAATATCTTCAAAGTCGCTGGCTACCCGGATAGCCCGGTTGCGTGGATTGTGATATTTTTTCAGCTGCCAAAGACACGACTAAGTATGCTACCATAGTATACACACTATGCAGACCAAATCATGTATTCACCGATTTGCCTTGAAATGTTTTAATAGCAAGCTGATGTTTTAAGAGTGTTCTTTCGAATTCAAGAAGTACTGACATTCTTCCTAGATTAATACGAAAAATGCCCATTGTGAAAAAGAAAACCATACTGAATGACTTACATATTGCATTCGAAACCAACCTAAGGAGGAAATCTAGCAAAACGATTCCTATTCAACTTGTTGGTGATGAAAACAGTAATAAGTATGTACTTTTCGTTGGTGGCTTTTCATACTAATTTGTTATCGTATCTCATTTCTAGAAGACAACAATTCCCTTCATGATCCGCTAGAAACTATAGATGAAAAAAATCAACAAACGGAAGCTGCTGCTATTGAATCTGTAGCGTCGGTAAAACCCGTTTCAAAACAAAATGAAAGTACAGAGAAACATCAGAACAAAGTTACTGAATTTCAATTGCACATCGCATCGTACATCTCCAAAATCGTGTCCTTGCGTGTAGCTAAACTCGCTGCTAACGACGAGAAGATTACTCAACTAGGAATGTCCTTTTTTGACGATTGCATTGGTGCTATAGATATTA
The DNA here is from genome assembly GCF_943734735.2 of Anopheles gambiae. Classification (NCBI taxonomy): domain Eukaryota; kingdom Metazoa; phylum Arthropoda; class Insecta; order Diptera; family Culicidae; genus Anopheles; species Anopheles gambiae. Next base: position 66,772,640 of record NC_064601.1, on the reverse strand, counting down.
CCAAACTTGTGCAGCTAATCGATAAGGCTCGAACAAATTTATCAAATGAACGAAAGCGGCTTTTCGTAGTCATGAAGCGATTAAAACGAAATGATATGCAAAACTATCAGCTCGACAAACAAATGCAGGATGTTAGCCTGGAGCAGTACTACGAGCTGAAAGCGGAAGTTAACCGCATCGGAGAAAAACTCGAGGAGACACACAAACGGATGAACAATTCGCGGCAACAGTTTGAAAACGATGTAGCACGTGCCACTCACGTGCGAGAAAAGTTGTTTAACTCACAAAACCTAATACTGTCTGTAATGCAGGACGTTTCTGGAGTAAAAGGTGACTTCTCTATCTACAAACAAACGCTGTGCGATAGACTGGAGCTTAAAAAGCAGCTACGCAGGAAAAATGAATCCCTGAAACAACGTGTCCATTTATTCAAGCTTATGCCTTGGTACGGACAAACAAAGAAACAGGTAACTGTTATTTCCAAATGAGATAGAGTAATAATTTACTAAATTTAATTTATATTGCAGCTAGAGCTCACCAAATCTTTTGTGAAAAAATTTGAATAATATACCGCCCGAGTTGAGAAGTCATAAGCAATAAAAACTGCAAACTATTTTAATAACGCACTTGTTTTTATCTGCCGAATTTGGAGGGCCCTTTGTCATTTCGTCCATTTTATTTGTTGCAAGAAAATCTAACCGAGAAAAACGTAACCAAGCAAACGTAGCTCCACCATCAAAACACTTCATTAATACAAAATCGCTCTCATTCTACGAAACAGAACGTTTTGGAAACTAAAATTGGCTTTCTTTGAAGAGACCTTTTTGGGTAGAGATTGATAGTTTGTATTTTGCAATTTTTTCCTAATGATTTTTGCTAATGAATCTGATGGCGAAGCGCCCAATGTATGAAGCGTTTCTGAAGCGTGTCGTCAACTGTCGCTCGGAAATACGCTCTGTCACGCCATAGAAAAAGGCAACGAAGGTTCCTTTGATCAGATTGCACCAGTATTGAAGATAAAGATCGAAACTGCAACACATTCACTGCATTTGGAATCGTTCATCATTGGGCTAGTGCTAAACATTCAGCAAATATAATTCCTACTTTGAAGTACGCGTAATCTGAGGTATGTTACTAATTCTGTTTTGATTGCCCCCCTGGCAGGCGGAGTTCACCCAAAAGTAAAGCAAAGTCATCTTATAATACCGACCTAGTTTACCATTCACTTTTTTCCGTAAAATTAGCAATATGAGTGGACCTATATTTGGTAGCAGCAGCGCGCTGGGTGGAAGTTCCGGTGGGAATCGACATCTGGTCGAATTTCGTGCCGGGCGCATGAACATGGTAAACAAGATGGTCCACCCGGACAACCGAAAGGGGCTGGTGTACGTGTATCAAGCGGAAGATGGATTAATACACTTTTGCTGGAAGGATCGTACCTCCGGAACGGTCGAGGATGATCTCATTTTGTTCCCGGACGATTGCGAGTTTAAGAAGATCGATTACGTAAAGAATGGCAGAGTGTATGTGTTGAAGTTCAAGTCTTCCAGCCGAAGATTATTCTTCTGGATGCAGGAACCGAAGACGGATCGTGATGATGAGTGGTGCCGTCGCATTAATGAAGTGATCAACAATCCACCGTCTGGGAATAGCATCGGTTCCGGTGGCAGAAACGGTGGCAATGATAATGGTGACTTGCAGTACATGTTGAACAATATGTCGCAACAGCAAATCATGCAATTATTCGGCGGTGTTGGGCAGATGGGCGGATTGAGCAGCCTGCTCGGGTCTATGACGTAAGTAGTAAAACAAGTAAACATAATCCTGCGATGCAGCTTGGTGAGACCTAATATTTTCTCCATTCAAGCCGCTCCAATTCCGGAAATTCTAGCAGCCGAACCAGCGCTGCTACCCCGTCGAATCGAAGCAGTAGCAGCTTGGCGACCAGCAATAATGGCAACGGTGGCAGCACTACCACTCCAAGCGCCGCAGTCAATGCACCATCTACGCCCCGTGCACCGAAGAAAACAAGTGGAACCACTAAAACTAACTCCGCGTCCGGAGCTTCCACTGGTTCGCCGATAAGCACACCTGTCGGGCGAAATGCTGGCAGCGCGGGCACTGCTGACGGAGGTACAAGAATATTACTGTCCGATTTGCAAAACTATCTTTCTGGCATTAGCGCAACCGGTGTGGATGGATCCGGACAGAGGCGCAATATCGATCTAGCATCTGCCGTCAATTCACAAACGTTGGCTTCGATTATTTCCGACCAAGAGAAAGTGGATGCGCTAGTTGCACACCTACCTCAGCTGGAAGGTGATGAGAACAAAAAAGAGCAGCTGAAGGAAACCATCTCGTCTCCCCAATTTCAGCAAGCACTGTCGATGTTCTCTAACGCACTGCAGTCTGGTCAGCTTGGCCCAGTAGTTTCCCAGTTTCAACTCAACGCCGACGCTGTCGCTGCGGCGAATGCAGGGGACCTGGAACAATTCGTGAAGGCGTTGGAAAATAGCGAAAAATCACCGGCTTCAGAAGCTTCAGGCGCAACAAACAAGCAGTCTGCTGGTTCTTCTACCAGCACTGACCAGCCAAAGCCATCCGAAGTGGCCAAGGAGGAGAACGGCCACGGCAAAACACAAAATAAAGACCAGGATGATGAGATGGCCGGATAGAATACGAAATTCACTAAACTTCTACAACACAATCAGGGCTTCAGCACCACATAACCCAATTGCAAGAGGCTTTAGTAAGAGTATGTGCCTCTTTTTGTCTTTTTCATGTTTTTTAATATTTCTGCCTCGGCTATTTCCCACTCGTAATCACAAATAAAAGGGTTTATGAAGTAAAAGGTTATCTTTTTTCTTATCACTTATCGGAAAAAACTGGAAAAGAAAGGAAGGTAATTTCAGATTGTATAATCTATCGAAGCAATTTATTTGTGATATCATGTACAGCTGATATAATACTCATAAATTTTTACATAGTCCGTTGCGCCTGTTTTTATTATTACCCATAGCAAATTCTACTTTGTAATTCATTCAATCGTAAAATGACCCGTGTGATTAGCTGCGGTTCGACTCCTGTTCTGGTATATCCAGCAACTCCACATCAATTCCCAAGTTTACAGGAGCTACCGCCTCGATTGCTTCACCGTTCTTGTTTCGCAAATCGGTCAAGCTGCTGATGAAATCCGGATTGCGGGACAAGCTTTGCAAATAATTGCTACAGCTACTGTAAAATGGTTCCAGCATGATTTCGTGGATGAACAGGTCCTGTAGCGGTAGCAAAAATACAACATGCTTCGCTGCTTCTCGCTTCGTCGTGTCGCTCACCGGGCGCTCATCAAAATTGGCCTGTGAACATAGACATTGTCGTTGCAGTTGCAGGTTCCAAAAAGCTAAAAATACAATTTCTACTTACATTCATATCAAAAAACTTGTCCGGCAGTTTTAAGTAACTTTGCACGCATGCTTGCAAAGAAACTCCTTCTTCTACAATCTTTCCCTCCGTTTTACCGATTGCAATGTGGGCAACCATTACGTCGAAACACTTCCCCAGCTCTACACCAAACTTATGCTGAAGGACGTCTTTCACTAGCCGCCCATTGTGTAAAACGCGCCTGTATCGATCGTTAGACAGCAGATCACGCATTTCATCCGTTATCTTCATCCATTTGATGTCAAAGATGTAGATCGAATCATGAGTTGCTATGGACAACAGTGATGGCGAGATAGAGTGCCTCCCATGCTCGATGCTTTCCATTGCAATACCCAAATGGCGCTGAGTTTTGAGATATCGAATCGAATCGTGATATTTAACATCCGTTTGGTGTATGAAAATGTAGTTATTTATCTGCTCCAGCGTCTCCTGTAAATTTTCCAGTGTAAGTAGTTTTGTGAATTGTTTGGGGTTGTCTCGAGCGTTTGCCGAGGGACCAGCTTGAGTGTTTCCCTTATCGGCAGAGATAACCTGGATGTTCCTTATTTCCGAATTATAGTACGTTTGAATGCCATAAGACTCCTTCGTGAGCATGTCGCGCACGTTCGATAAGCGGATGAACGATCGATCAGAACCTACGTGCAACAGCTCGCCGAGTAAACATTCTTCCTCCAGTTCCAGCAAAACGGTCTGTCCAAGTACCAAGTCAATCTTGTTCATGATTGTGCCGTTTTCTTTCTGTGTTTTCAATTGCTCCACCTTCAGCCGATTTTCTTAAAAACACAAACACAGACAGACTGGGATCTTTGGAATGGCTACAGTATTCGGCGCACCATATACGAACTATTTAATCTTCTTTCTGGGCAACTTTGTCCCCGCGACCGTCGACAGACTCGTTGCTGACCGCAAAGTACGCCTTGTATATGAAAAGAAACAATGCACCGTGCAGCGCAACCACAGCGCTCACCGCTGAATAGATGTTGCTCGATACACTGGATAGCTGGAGTAGCTGATCAAAAATCCAATGTTTTGACGTGAAAAAGGTCAGCACGGGAAGCGCTATAATCAAGATGCAGTACAGGAATACGGTCTTGAACGTACGATATTCGGCGCGCTGCTCCTGTTGTAAGAAAAAGTCACATTGAATAGTCAGTAGGCGGCCACGGGTAGAACCACAGGGATTGCTTCTGTTTCTTCTTACCGCTTTCGAGATGGTGTTTCTGTTCTGCTTGGACTTGGACATCACTGTGCAGTAGGCGTAGTAGTTTATACCGTTTCAGTCTATCCTCCAGGTTTGGGGTTAATTTTACACGGAAAAACACAATACACCGAAAGAAGGCTGAAACAATGTAAACTTGACAAGTACTCGTGACCAAAAGCTATGGACGTTTGCGCACTGCAATTGTCAGCTGCAACTTCTGCTCTCAAATCACTTAATTTATTTTATCTCATCTTTAGGTTTCTAAATCGAACGAAACATGTGCTCTACGTACTTAATTAATGCCTAACGTGCTTACGTTCATTTATGACAAATCCTGTTCAATGACCGTTGCTGGATGCGATGAAGCAAATCATCTGTACACTGGGAAGATAGCATTAAATCAGTACGGCGTGTGTGTATAGCCCCAAAGCTAGCCCAATGACAGGTCAACGGAAGTAAACAAACAAAATTTTAAAGTGCTGATCTGCAAGTGCATTGCATCGAAACTCTCTCGAACCCGTTCCTGATGCGGAACCAAGGCGAAACAAATACCTTGGCTTCAAACAAGCAGCTCTGCGATTTAGATGAATACTCTTTGGCGCATGTGTTTCTGTTTCTGAATGTGGGAGACTTGGATCGTTGCGTTTTGGTTTGCAAAAAATTCCAGCACATAATTCAGAGAGTGGTCTTTCCCAAAAAATGCAAGCACGCCTTGGTGACCGGTTCGGATCATGGAGCAGCCTTAAGTCCCTACCACTATACCCGACGAAAACGAGTCAAGTTGGACGAAAATTGGCGCTATGGAAGGTACGAGGAGCGGTCTTACTTTCATCATAACGTGATGTACATATCGCAACTAGCAATCGATAAGGACTGTCTTTACATGACACACGGCGGTCGTCTGCAAGCCCACCGAAGGACGAAAAGCGTACACATGATCGATACCAGAATCGCTTGGATGGTTGGCTCGGTAGGAGATTCAGATATCACGAGTCTGGCCAAAAAGAACAATCGATTCTTCGCCGGTCGTATGGATGGGAAAATTTTACTCTACGAACATGGCTCAGGCCAACAGCATTTGCAAACGATAACAAACGATATTATCAAGGCGGTCGATTTTAACAAAGATGTCTATGCAGTGACAACGAAAAACGAATCAACGTACGTGTTCAACTATTCTCCGCCGGATCGCGAACTGCTGTATGATGGTGATGTGTTTGAACATTCCCACGTTTACCCTAACGCATATGAAACAATAAAGTTGAACAACAATCTACTGGCGGTAGGCAAATTTCATTGCAGCAAGAAGCGCGCACTTCAATTGATAGATTTGTACAGGTACGTAACACAGTTCCGCCTGTGGGGAATGAAACTGTATTAATCTGTATACAATTACGTACAATCGTTGCAGCTGCACCATTCAGCAGTTGAATTCACCTTCCACGGCTGTGTACGATGTGCTCTGGAAGGACGAGCACTGTATTCTTTGCGGCAATTTTGATACCACCATGCGCCTAGTCGATGTGCGCACTGGGAACGATGAGGCATGTTGGACAGATCCTTACAATGCATCAGTATACTGTCTCTCCTACAATGGGACGTATGCCGTACACTGTGGAATGAAGTACCACTACCGGACCAACCTGTACGATTTGCGAGCGCCAAACCGCTGTGTTCAGATGTACTTCCCTTTGAAGAAGAATAGCAACTTTTCTCCCGTCTATCGGATTGCCGCTGACTGCAGCCAAATGTTTGTTGTAACCGACCATAACTTGCGGATACTTAATTTCGACGCCGATTGGGCTGCCACAAAGGACTATGCTTCGATATAGCTGCAACAGTTGCTTGCGTTGGTCAATGAATAAATTTATTTGTATAGAACCGCAATCCTTCGACCGACTCGTCGCGGCAAAGCTGACCAAAGCCTTCTGCGGTTAGTAGTCGCTCGCGTGCTAATAACAGCGAAATACATTCAAGACGCGCCAGCTCGTCCGGGCTCATGGACACATTCTGCTCCACCAGTTCCAGCGTGCGCTGCGATATCAGCGCATCGTCGTGCGATTCAAGCTGCAGTACAATGGCACCGCTGGGAAATTCGCGAAGCTTGATAGGGCCCGTGAGCAGCCGACACGCTTCTAGCAAGTCTTCGGGTGATAGCAGTTCCAGTCCACGGGCCCTATTAACACGACAGTAAACGTCAGCTAGCGACATCATTCCTCCAGCCTCGGTGATGGGATCGAGCAACATCTCGCAAAGCTGTCTCGAAAGTTTTAGGAAATATTCCGAATTGCTGCGTGTGCCATCTCGCGTGACTGGATCGTCAATGCCGAGGCTCAATAAATACGATTTAAAACGAACCGTTTCGTCCTCCGATATTTCACCCTGGCGTTCGCGTATTTTTGCACTGACAACGTTCGTAATGGCCACCATATCTTTCGCCATAGCCATTAGTCGACCAAGGTCTTTGAAGGCCATGTTGATATTGGCATCTGTTTGCTTTTGCTTTTCGGCTAAATTCCGCTCAATGCCAACTATGCCAATACGCAACTGGCGGCGGCTTGCGTCTGCGCTGGGTCCAGCAGCCGATGCGTCGGACTGGCTCGACTGGGCCTGCTCCCCATCATCCGACACAATCCAGATACGGGCGGATAAAGTTGAGTGAAGTGCCTGAACAAAAGCCACCTCCACACCATTGCGGCCAGATAGTTTCACAAAAGTTGAACAGCTATGATCCATGGGCCCAGGCATTTTATCCGACGCTAAGCTGCCTAGGCGTAGAATTATGCGTTTCTTCCGTCCAAACAACATCGAACTTGCTTCCTCTTCATCCACAGACAGAACATATTTCAGTTTCAATGCCAAGCAGCTGCCTCCCCTTGCGATTTCTCCGTTACGTCCCCACAGCAAACGATGGCTAGTCAGAACAACTTCGCCGTCTTCATAGTTGGTCTGGAATTAAGTAAACATCAAATAGCATTTTACATAGTTCGCTTACCAAATGGGAAATTGCTACCTTTTCATCACCGTCATACAGCTTAATGTTGCGATCCTTTGCCACAAACGATTCGTTCTCGAAGAGTCGTGCCTGGCAGTATTCAAAACGATTCATTTTCAGCTCTGTACAGAATAGATGTATCGCTTTTCCAAAAGGCACACTGTATGTGCATTTGCTACAGAATGGAACGATAACATACTTGTTTGTTTACATTGTGCATCCCTTCAGTAACGTTATGCGCATGAATGACATACAGTTTATGGCAAAAGAAATGGGACAAATGCATTTGTGACGACTTTAAATCTACAGGTACGGGCTATACCAGAAAAAAACACATGACCGCAGAAATCGACCTTAAATGCACATTTCGTATGATGATGATGATGATGATGATGATGATGATGATGATGATGGTCCCTCCACTTTCCCCTTCAACCCAAATAGCCAGCTCGTACTTAATAGCTGATTTAGGGCTGTTTAACGAAAAATCGTTCCGATGTCGTACTTTGTGGCTGATTAAGAGATAGACGGTACTTTGCGGAACTATGGAGCTTTTTAACAGGCACATGGTACTCTTTGGAACTTTGCAGCTGATTAGCACTATGTGTAGGGTTCATGATGGAACTTGAAGGCTTGTTAAGAAAGGGTACTGAACTTGGTGGAAATTTATAGCTTTTTAATGCATGACATCGGTACAAGGTGGCTCTTGTCAAAGTGTCAAAGACGGACCCCGGCAATAATCTCATTGCTGCTGCACAAGTTAGATTCGTTAATTGAAGAATGAATATTGAGTGAAGTGATTGTGAATTATCAGTAAATTGTGTAAAATTTTGTGTAATTCATCAATACAAAGGATTTAAAAATATACATATGTGTTTAAACGAAACAAATCTTGTTGTTTATTTCATCGATGACGCTTGCTTGAAAATAAAACACAAAGAAAAATAATCCCTGGCATCGTGCCATAAGGAAGCTGCTTAGGCGCTGTTTGAAAGACCCACATAGAACTTTGATGCTGTTTATCTACTGCAAAAGGCGAATTAGAGCAGCGATCTTTAGCGTGCCAAAATGAGCTGCTTAAGCAATTCTGGCTATTTGGGAAAGGTTCGAGAAGGACGAAATTATCTTAAAGATATTTAGGTATAAAAAATGAAAATAAAAATTTCTACATAACACTCGAGTGGATGATTGAGTGTTTTCGACCCACTAATGAATCCGGAAAGGTGCCGCTAAGTCCTATCATCTTACAATCAGTGGGTCTAAACCCCAAAGTCCACTATACGCGCGCGTGTCTCGAATCTTTGAAGACTCTCATTATTTTTTAAATTTTATTTTAAATTATCTTATCATGCATTTTTTTTATTAAGAAGGAACGGCTTCGGCCCTGTTTATTGCCACCTTCGGACTTAACTACGGGTGGATAAGACCTTCCGAAATGTATTTTTGTTATTATTATTTCGTTAGTTTGCGTGGATATGAACTAATTTTTGAGTTTATAGACATTTTTCACATCATTCCATTTTCTTTACATGTGACTCAGAAAAAACAAATAAAAAAGGAAGATATAGGAGACTCTCGCATATCGAGTTTATCCGTTCTAGTGATTTGTTCGGTATGAGAAAAACATTTTTGTATGTAATGTGGTTCAGAAGAAGTATAATTGGTTACAGGGCCAAAACAATTCTTAAACAACACTACCAAAACTACACTTCTTGAATAGGCAAATGCAACAGGTAATGAATAGATTCCAAGCATCAAAACTCTCACATTTATGAGCGGACATCACATAAAAATAAAAAAATATATCTATTTTTGCTTGTCGTGCTAGTGTATGAATAAAAAAAAATACTTTTGTAGTTATTGTCTTTATTTATCGTAGAAAGATAGTTAAAAACGGTATAATATTTTAAAAAAAAACATCATTGTAAGCTTACTATATCATACCAAGGCCGGCAACTTATTTCCCGATTCGTGTATAAATTGTATTAATTATAGTTCTAAGGCACTGTACACCATCAAAAAGAAGTAATTTTACTGAGATAAGTGAATATAATATTTGATTAATAAACTGTTTAAATAGATGTGTTCGAATGTTAAATTGAGTCACAGTTCGACTGGATTTTCATAATACCCAGGATTTAAAAATAGCTGTTTGAAAAATCCTCTCTGTTCGGTGCAGATTGTTTGCAAAGCAGAATGTTCAGTACGATAAGATGAAGCATATTCACCAACGAGTTTCATTAGGATTTCAACATCAGTATCATGTGCATGTTCGGACCATATTTTGCACATACTTTCTACAAACCACGACCCTGTATTTGTATCTCGATGTGCCGCAAAGCCTGGAACGGTTGCATAGCACACAAGCATGTCACAGTAGGTGGCAATATTTGATGGCAAAGGTTTCCCCGGATCAATCATTCCATCGCGCTCGGTGTTCGTAGATAAGCGGTACGCTCCTAGATCGGATTGCACACCACTGCAAGTAAGAATAATATTTAATAAATAATAGCTGCAATCTAAAATTAGTTCATTTCAAGTGAACAACTTTCTCACCGGCAAATTGAAATGAAAAATAATTTCGGTTTGTGGACCAATCTTTTGCAATTGACTGAATTAAATTCGGTCAACAGATCCTCCACACGCAGTAACGAATTATCGTGCAAAAAGATGTAATCGCTGCCTTTCCGATGGTCACCATGGGATAGAATGTAGAAGGCAAAGCAATCGCAGGACAAATGTTCGGATTCCTTCAACTGTGCCAACAGCTCTTTCAAATCCTAAAAATACAAGCACGGCATTTGTTTGTGTATGTATGTATACATCGGCCCACTATAAATTAAAACGAAAATAGTACTTACGCCCATCGTGATATCCTCGTAGTAAAAAACCACAAATCCCAGCTGCTGGAAGACGGAAATCAAATTCCTCCCATCAATATCTGCTCCGTTTCGCGTAGGATGAACTTTTTTCAAAAACGTAATGACGTTTACAATAAACGCCACACCACGATTACGCCCTTTCATTGGGTAAGCCGGTACTTTTGGATGTGTTTCCGCTGGCCTTGTAGAGAGCTTAACGGAGAACGTAGTTGGCAGTATGTCTGGATAGACTTGCAAAATGCATTTGCTTTCTTCGACCAGCGCGTTCGAAGCAAAGTTGTTGTTTTTACCATCATCTACATCGCCAGGACTGCGAAGGGAGTACACTTTTGGTGCCACATTGCAGCTCACAGATCGTACACGCTGAGGATTGTGAGTTGAATGCATTTGATTGTCGTTGGAGTTGGGCTTCAGAATCAAGTAAGCTGTAGGAAAAGCTTGCTGGCATATAGCCAGCAGCGTGTCAAATGCTTTTGGGCCGCGTTTGGTAATTTTTTCAAATAGTTTTTTATGTCGCGTAACTTCATCCTGAGCAATACCCTGATAGAAAAACAAACTCCAATGGTAATTAAACAAGATACAACAGAACAGGTGTTACTTGTAGAAATGGCTTACCTCGATACGCGATACCATCGTCGGCGATAGCATCTTTTGTTGTATACATTCAAAACTTAATTGCTTGTAGTTCGTGTAATTCACAAGCTTTTCTACATTATGGGTAATTAAGAAACGATCTTTATTATTCATCGTGTACAGTCGTATCAAACTTTTATTTTTTAGGCACAAAATGTTTGCTGCGTCCTTGTTGCTTTCTCATAGGGAACTATTCCATAAACATCAACAAAGGCACACTGGGAACGCTTAGGCCATCGCCGTAGCCAAGATGTATATAATACAATGTACACTACGATGTGTAGTCAGGTATTAATGGATTACAGTCCGAACTCACTTAACGCGTGGCCATGGAGGTGGCAAAATGTTGAAAAATATTTCAATTTTATCAAAATTGCTTGTCAACTGCAAAAAAGAGCTTTGCTCGTGGCTGCACCAAAAATATACACAAGAACGAAAACAGCTCAAACATCCGAATATCATCGATATTTTGTTTAGGAAGTACTAAATAGGTACATTAATCAATTAGAAACATGCATTTTAGCAATATTATCATAGCAATGGGACACAACTGCGACAAATAGCTGTTTATTTACAATTTTTCGCAAACGTCAAATTTTGTCAACTTTCGTCAACTTTATTTCCTGGCTGCTCCCGGCTACGAAAATTTGATAAAAGCTCAAAAAAGTAACAAAGCTCACGTTTTGAACAAATTTTTTGTCACTCCCATGGCACCTACTGGTTGAACTTCGATTCCCCACCTACTACCCAAGCGCCACAGATTAAGCTTAAACGACTGGAAAATTGAAAATCCATAGAAAAAAATGAAAGCTCCACAGCTTCATTGGTTTGAACAATAGATGGCGTATTACAACTCATCATTCCCAAATAGCCAGAATTGCTTAAGCAGCTCATTTTGGCACGCTAAAGATCGCTGCTCTAATTCGCCTTTTGCAGTAGATAAACAGCATCAAAGTTCTATGTGGGTCTTTCAAACAGCGCCTAAGCAGCTTCCTGATGCCACGGTGCCAGGGATTATTTTTCTTTGTGTTTTATTTTCAAGCAAGCGTCATCGATGAAATAAACAACAAGATTTGTTTCGTTTAAACACATATGTATATTTTTAAATCCTTTGTATTGATGAATTACACAAAATTGTACACAATTTACTGATCATTCACAATCACTTCACTCAATATTCATTCTTCAATTAACTTATCTTACTTGAGCAGCAGCAATGAGATTATTGCCGGCGTCCGTCTTTGACACTTTGACAAGAGCCAGCTAGTACCGATGACATGCATTAAAAAGCTATAAAGTTCCACCAAGTTCAGTACCCTTTCTTAACAAGCCTTCAAGTTCCATCATGAACCCTACACATAGTGCTAATCAGCCGCAAAGTTCCAAAGAGTACCATGTGCCTGTTAAAAAGCTCCATAGTTCCGTAAAGTACCGTCTATCTCTTAATCAGCCACAAAGTACGACATAGGAACGATTTTTCGTTAAACAGCCCTAAATCAGCTATAAAGTACGAGCTGGCTATTTGGGTTATATTGCTATCCTTTTCTTGCAATGTGTTTCGACAAGTTTCATCTTATCATGACCTATATAGCCATCTAACTTTCCGAGCAAAAATCTATATGAATAGTCGTGTGGTCAGATACGTGGGTATCAACACCAACGACCATTACTCAAATCTCATTTGCTTCAGTACTGGTGGTTTCGGTTGGAGTTTAGTATTTAAACAATCGTATCGCCGTTCTAGTTCTAGCGATGCATAACTTCAATGCGAAACCATACAACAGTACAGAGGAAATGAGAAAGCTCTCCTCCAAGCGATGAAGCTCAGCTGGTTGGGGTATCCCACCAACAGAGAGCGCCACCAGCTTTTTTGCTATTTTTAGAATGCATGAGTCGTTTGCCGTCTGCTAAACGAAGTCTTTCTATATTCCGTTTAGGTAGAGAACTTGAGTCGTTTAGTGGTCGTTTAGTGGATGTGTGAAAAAAAAAATCACAATAAAATACTTACAGGCTGTTTAAAATAACAATTTATGCACCAAAAAATCAGAAATTAAAAGTTGGGAGGCTACGGAAAATTTCAGGTCAATAAAAGCAATGGATCAAAAGTTATTGCAGTTCGAAGTTGGAAAAAATACCCGGGTATCCGGTTGCCAACTTAAAGGTTAAAAAGGTGCAGATTACCGAGCGTATACTGTACTTCCTTTTAACCGCGTAACTCGGGAACATACTGTAGTATGACAATGCGTCTTTCTCAACATTCCCCAAGGTATTTTTAACTATTTTTATTTATTGCCTATAGACATCTTGAATCTGTCAATCATTAGCGCTGTCAACGGTTAACGGATTTGGTTCGAACTTGTTTGTTTTGTTCCCAAGCCTGTTTGGTCTTCGTTGTGTAGAAATTGTCTTTACGCTAATTGTAAACGCCCCGACATGAGCAACGCAGCATTTATAGATGATTGGAACAATATTATACCATTTAAGATTAAAGTAACGGATTTGGAAAAACCTACAGAACAGTTTGTTTACAAATCAATCCTTCAATTTTTCAAGCTCATGCATTACGACGTTGCCAGCTATGAAAATGTAAGCTACCTTTAGTTAAAAGTTGCTGTAAACATTAAATAAAGCATCAACTTTTTTTGTAGATGTACAGCGATTCGAATGAAACACTCACGATGAAGCGGGTGGAATTAGTGGCGAGAATCAACTACATCTATCAACTGTGCTCAGATTCGAAACAAACTTCGTTCTTGTACGTCGACCTCGTCAAACCAAGTAAGAACATTGCATACCTGGACTCTGGGGTAGAATTGCTATACTTTCGCATGCTTTCTTTTGTAGCTGGAAAAAAGATCATACATTTGCTTAAAGTTCTGCTCAACTATCTGTTTTACACAAATATGGTAAAAGAAACAGTGTTGGAAAAGGCAAACAACTGCGCACAGGAGTATTCTGAGCTGAACGCTAAACTAAACCAGGAACAAATAACGAAGGAAGAAAAAAAAATTCGAGCCAACAAAGTGTGTCATTTCATCGTTGTTGTAACATGTTGTGTTTGAATTTGGTGGTGTTATAATGCCTGTACTTTTGGTTTTCCTACAGATCAATCGTCACATAGATGACTTGAAACTGCACCTGCCTCAACTAAAGAATCAGATTGAAACCCTTCAGCAAAGAAAACACAAGCTTCATGAAAACATATCTACACTGAAGGCAAATGACCAGCAACTAGCCGATAAAATTATTAAACTAAAAATTGAACATTCGGAACTGGCAGAACTGCTTGTAGCCGACGATGAAGCATCTTCCGTGAGGGATATAAAACAATCGCTAACTAGAGAAATTGAAACACTCACGGAAACGGAAAAAGAGTTGCAACAAGCTTACCAAATCCATGTTTCTTCGATCAACCAGATAAGACCGTGCAATGCACTTCTGGAAAAAATGCTTCTAATTGGAATGGATGAGTCTTGCAAGTATGTATTAATAGCGATAAACGGTTCCGGTCCATGTCCTGCTTTATGTGTAAAGTACCTAATATAAATATTTTTTCTTCAATTATTATTTTTTTCAGAAATTTACGAGGCGCAATAGTTGAACTAAATTCTTTGTGCGATAAGTTACGAAAACAAAGGAACAACTTGACAAACCTCTCAGATACATTGCAAAATAACTGCGAGGAACTCGATGGCCTGCTTGCAGATAAAAATCAAGAGCTGGAAGTACGTAGAAAGGTATTGGAGAAGAATGACAGAAGAAAAGATAGGTAAGTATTTAGTGGCAAACGTTATCAGTAAGCATCTTGCGCATCTACGTATTTACATAGATGATATTGTTACTTTTACTATTATTACAGCAAGCACCTGGAACAGGAGAAACGCCTTAAGGCATTGGATCAAGCAAATGAGATATACGCACAGCTGTTGGTAGTTCAGAAAGCAGAAATGCAAAGAGTTATCGTTATGGTTGAGCAAGCTCTCATGTTTATAAACTAATGCTCTTTCTAACCGAATAAATTAAGGCATTATTTCGTTCGCCGGATTGATATACAACCACAAGAAAGCAATTAAATGTGTAACTATAATTTTCTAATAACAAATAACAACGATACAGACTGGTGTGTGTACTTTAAGATCATAAATTTATTGAAAATTAATTCATTAAACCATGCCGCCGCTGGTTTGCCACAATTAGTGCCACGAGTTGCTTAAAGTCTAGTAAATATCGCCATAAACTTTTCTCCGCTCATGCGAGTTACTTTTTGACCTTCTTCGCTGCTATCCAGCAACTTTGGGGCGAGAATGTCCTCCTGAGCTTCAGTGTCTGGCAAACGCTTGAAGCATGGATGCTCTTCGATATGCTTACACATCCATTCGTGCAGCTCTCGCACGTCGGTTACAGTATAAATTTTGCCTCCTGGACGCAGCACGTACGCATACTCACTCAACAGGGTTGGGTTAATAATGCGCCACTTGTGTTTCGCCTTTTTGAAGTGCGGATCCGGATACAGGAAGAACAACTTTTCCAGCTGATGTTTTCGGAAGTAGTTGGGTAAGTATTTCATGGCGTTCGTGCGAATGCAAGCGATGTTCTCATACTTTCCCTTGTGCCGCTGGCGTAGTGCTTTAATACGGTCCATCACATAGTCGGACACTTTTACACGAATCTCCATACCGATAGCCAGCTTGTCCGGGAATGTTTCGCCCAGTGTTACCAGAAACCCGCCATATCCGCAACCAATGTCGGCAAATACAACCTGACGATTGCCAATGTTGGGATAGAGTTCATTCCAGTTGCTCAATTCCGGTAACAAAGGGTAATCGAAGCTATGATCAGCGATCGGATTCGAGTGGGCCCGTTGACGATAGAATCGTTTTTGGGGCAGTTTCACATGATCGTCAATAGCCTCTTCCATGGTACGCGTTCTGTACGGTTAATAAATGAAGCTACTATTTTGAGTTATCTGCATAGCAGTCTATTTGCTTGTTGATGGTCAACAATATATTGGAATTGAAACTTTCGCAATGTGTATGCAATGCCGGTATCGCGTGTTCCTGGCTGTGTTGTTTTGATCGATGTTTGCCTGTCACTGTCAAGCGATCCCGGACAACATGGCGAGGATTTTTGACATTCGAATATTGCTGCATCTCGCTCATTTTCTCTTCCCGGCCTTTTCTTGCCTACAACAGTGCTCGTTTCGAAGTGAGCTTGTGTGCCTCCTCGAGCAAAATGTACACTTTTTATTACTTTTTGAACTAGAAAGAAAGATACCCGACCCGTTTAGAGTTAGAGTTAAATAAAATAAAAATAAAATAAAACCGATAATGACATCAAAGTACGAAGGATCGTAACAGTGCGTTTATTATGCCTACAAATCCAGCATTTCATCCGTTATATCTTCGTCCTGATCACTTTCACTGTCGCCATCCGATTTATTTTTACCAGATGATGTTTTACTTTGTTTTCGCTTCCCATCGTGTGTACTGTCGATCACTTTCAGCAACGAACGCCAAAAATTCATAGGTTTGGCAAATTCTACCAATACGCGAAAATTCCCAGCAATCGACAATGCCATCTCTTCCAATCTTTTATCGACTAGGTGCATTCGGCTTGGTTCAATCTTTTGTACGTATTTTCGGACTTCTTGCTGAAAGGGGTAATAAACAGCAATCATTTTCTCCACGATTGTTGTCTAAAAAGAAAAAGCAAAACATATGTAACGTTGACAGTTACAGTAGATATAACAGTCTCATTTACCATTTCAGTCTCATTTTGTGATTGAGTAGCTTTTAAACGAGATCTTTTCGATGAAGGTCCTTCATTCGCGTCGGCATTCGTTTCATCGTCTTTTGATGTTGTACTCTTTGCAAGTTTTGCTTTATCGCGGTTTCTTACATCACACATACATTTAAATACGTAAATTAAATCGATGAGTGTATCAACCCCTTGGGAGCATTCTACGTATTTGTCTTTTATGAGTTGTTGATGAATTTTGTTAACGTTCTTCAGCAATTTCAACAGACTGATATCATCAATATTTTCTACAAAGAAATCATAAATGGCACAACGCTTCTGTAACGATTTTTCGTCCTTTCCAGCCAGATCACACTCTTCATTGTCGATTTCAGATGCTGGAAACATATCACTTTCTGCATATTGCTGTTTAAAAGTGAAAGATTGAATTAATTCATAAATGAATAAATTCATTACCAATAACAAGTTATAGGCTAACTTACCAGATAATTGTTAAACACGTATACACACTCCAAAAACGATACTTTCAATAGCTTCTCATTCTTTGAGTTAACGTACAGCTGGATTACGTAGAATGCTTGCGCGGCGATATGATCATTCTCGTCGATGATCAGCTTCAGAATGTTCAACAATACACTACCACGCATTTTGACATAATCCTGTAAGATCAACTCATTTAGATTGTTCAAGGCCACACTCCGCACCGTTAAGTACTGTGAGCTTAGTTGTCCGATTACTGTTGAAATGGAAGAGTCCACCAAAGACGTGTGTCTGAAAAATATAGCAATACACAAAAAAAAAAAATAAATAGATAATGTTTAGGCTTCCGAAAGCAATCAAAACATACCTTTTACATAAATCAGCAAAAGCTGTAATTAATGTGCATAAAATGCTTTGATCGATGTATTTAAATTTCAATATTCTATTAAAATCAGCTATCACTGTCGTCGCCAGAGAACCGTCACGTAAACCAAATCTTGCCAATACTATTATAGTTACATTAATTTTACGCGATTGATCGGTCTGAACCAACACTAAAGTACAAGACAAAAATGATAAAGACCAACAATTGATAAAACCGTTTGATTACACGTTTGATGACTGTAACTACTATACGTACGGCCTTTTTCATTAGCAGCAACATGCGCTAAATACTTCAATAGTATATTAACTATGTTGTTATCCGGTTTAACGTTTAAATCGGTTGCCGCTTCTGCGTACACGAGTAGGCTAATCAGATATCGCTCATTAGTCACGTGGGCACTCGTATAATGGGTGCAGTAGTGTAACAAATATTCCGCACTGCTATCACGTATATCTGCAATCCAGGATTCATCAACGATGCCATCAGCTTTTCGCTTTATCATGCAGCATAAGCTGTATATATCACCGACCAGTGATATGTTAGTACTGCCGGTGCGCAGTAGATCGCTTAAAATTTTGAACAGGTGATTTAGACCCGATCTCGAGAAGTCAGACGACCACGATTTGATCACGGAAAGGATATACTGCAGACATATTGGTGAATTGTACTACAAATGCACATTGCAAGAATAGATGAAATTAGTTGGCAGCCGTTAATTAGGAGAAAAGCACATAGTTACTTAGCTTACCGTGTCTTGTTGAAGGATATCATTCATTGTTTTAATTACCAAGTCCGGATTGCGCGATTTCATTTTGTTTGCTATAATCGACAATATGATCCAAGCTTCACTACAGTTGACTGTGAAGATATGAGACTCTATGATGCTAAGATTTTTCGGCCTTTAGAGAAAGGAAAATGGTAACGGTAGAGCAATAAATGCACAATGAAAAGAAACTGAAATGACCAACACTTACGTCAAAATTGATTTCTGTATCCAAGAATCGACGGCTGATTTAAGGACATTTATTTTACCAATGACCAAAATGGCGCGGACGATCATCCATGGTGTAAATACTTTACGAGACGACGAGTCTTCGTAGCGGCATATGCTATCAAACACGTTTATTTTCAGGCTCTCCATTGCAGATTCCTTCAGTTTTTGGTCCACATCATCCAGGAAAAATAGTAAACATTTTGACCATAGCTTTATCAGTGGCAAATAGTTTGGATACAGTGCTAACAGTTTGTTGAGCACATTCAAAGTGGTACGACGCATCAGCATAACCGGGTCTTTTGCTAGTTTAGAAATGACATACTCAAATATCGGTTCATCGATGCGATTTCTGTCCAGTTCAAGGATATACTCCAAGCAAGACAGAGCCACTCGTCTTATTGCAGAAATTGGCGATAACATTGCATCGTACATGGTATTCGGCAAGGATGTTAGCATTTCTTCGATTGCTTCAATGCCTGGCACATCCTGGGAGGATATCTTAGGGCTCGGACGAGCTGTATCGCCGACCAGCCCGTCGTTACAATCGGATGGTTTGTTATGGGTGGATACGGTATGCTGACTAAAGTTGAGCACATTCCGAGATATGCCTAGTTCAAGCTCGGCCGTTTGAAAAAGCTCTTCCACGTCATTCATCTGCAGGTAATTTTTTTCATCCTCATCTGCATGCGGCGAATAGAAGGCATTTTGAAATATGCGCTTCATGGTTTTATTACCATTCTGTAGGATTTTTAACAAACACTGGAAAGCCTTTAGCTTCACCGTGTTTGACTTTTCAAGTAACTTGTTTCCCAACAGCTGGAGCAAATCTATTTCTCGCGGTACATTCGAAATCTCCTTCTGGAACAGTTCCCAGTCGACGGTGCAATCAACGACTGCTAGCTTAGCAATCATCTCAACAATGTTAATCCGAGTTCCGGCGTCTGAGTGTGTCTCTATCTGCTTCAAATAGTCGATAATGGAGACGTTACATTTGCTGTACATGGTAAGCTCATATTGTACAGCAGCGTCCAGCAAAATTGCATAATCATCAGGTCGTGAGAACACTTTCGGAGGATTCGTTAGAACCGATTTTATGAAATTTGTGAGTACCGCACATGTGTCTTTTGAGTTTTGCTCAAGCAGCCGCAAAAACAAGTTGTGTACGTTGAAAGCACCGGGTTTGTTTTTATACTCAGACGTATAAAATATGGCAGTTCTATTCAGAATCATGCTTATAGTTGTCCGGCATTCGTTATGGTCGTCATGTTCCGGCAAGCAGATAATGCCTAGCGTAGTAAATATTTTTTCTGCCAATTGCTCCGCTTCAGCCCGACTCTGAGCGTGCTTGATACAGTAAATAAGCAGGGTTTTTAATGTATCAACTATTTTGATCTTGGAGGTAGAGCAGTTTTTTAGCGTCATACATCGAAGCAGTAGATGTAAATCATCCAGCACGGACATGTAATCCAACATCAAACGTCTTGCTTCAGTTATAGTGTTCATTCTTCCTTGGGAGCCATTTACGTTACTGGATTCGCGCAGATGATCAATTATTTTAAAAACATCCATACTTTTCGAAAACACGCATTCATTAAACACTGTTGTTTGCTTCTGCCCAGGAGTGGTCAATAACACGATGTACAATCTAGCCGAACAAATAGCGAGCTTTATGTGTACCGTTTTCGTTGGTTCTAACTCTGCTAGGCAAATCATAGTGTAAACGAAGGTTAAGAAATCTTCGATATTGATCTTTTTTGATAAATATTGCCAATTATCGTACTGATCGTATAGTCCAGCTGTATTGCGAATATTTTCCACTTCTCGCACTATGTCTCGCATCAAATCTTCCAACTCCGGATCATGTAGCGCTCGTTTTACCATTGCGATGTTGCGCAGATCATTGCACTTGGAAACTTTCGCGAAAGAATCTCCATTGTCTGCTTGATTGCTGTTGCTATCGTTGCTAATTGAAGGATGAATATCATTCACTTGCTCATCACACAACTGATCTACACGCTCTATCGACACTGAAGAGTCGAAATAACCGGGAAGTTGATTCAACAACAGGTGAACGTGCGTTGGAGCCATTTTAGACGGGCTCACGCACTCTTACCGTACAAAACAACAAAGTGTAAACAGTAAACAATAAACATACACACATACTGTCTAATCAAAGCCAGCTCTGTCAAATCCGCATACTTTCTCCCAGAAATGTTGACCTTTCGCTAGTGATTGAGCCCATAGTGACGTTTTTGTGCTACGAACCGGAAATACAATGAAAAAGAAAACTGAGATTATGGGCAAGAAAACACGACGTATATGGCCAAGCTAGGCTTGTTTAGACCATAGTTGTATACACCTTGTACTGTGGCAGAAAAGAGATTCCCTTCAAATATCTTTTTGTATGTGTGACGTGACACACTAATTCTGAGCATCGTGGTCATCGTAAGTGCCTTCTTGATCATATTTCCTCTATTATTCTATATTTTTTGTTGAATGATTAATTTATAATCCAAGTACTGCGACTCATACCAGGCTGTGTGCGTTGTGGTAGTATTAATTATTATCGTGGATTAAGCTATTCGCTTGATTTTATATCCTACATTTCTTGTGGTGCCATGTGCATCGGACATTTTTTTTAATTGTTCTTCTAAAGTTGATTTGCGGTGCTGTAAATTCCCTACAGTTGAATATAATTTTAGCAACAGTGCATCATATTGTTGAATATGCTTAAAGTGAAGCATCAAAAGTGAAATTTTCCAAAGTAAATCTTGTCAATGGATGGAATCAGGTAGTTCTGTTCATATATGTATGGTTTGCGTATATGTGTGTGAGAGTGTAGACGGTGCAAAGATTGTTCGAAACAAAAAAAAACATCCTTGCTCGCGCAGTGCGTATTTATTATCAAGTAAAATAATTGGAACAGTACATTAAATGGCAAAAGTAAACAATTTACATCGCTTGATGATTCCGAAGATGATTTGATCTTTCTTAATTTCATGATTGCTTTTTGCGTCTACATGCGCACGCATGCTCGAGTACCATGATGCCAACGATACGCACACACAGACACACACAAAGATGGCGTGTGCGTGTACAGCGTACAATGTTTCACTAACACAAAGATACACTCAATGGATTTACATTGTTCCAGTCATAGCCACGGAAAACGTGCGACAATGGTATTAGAACATAATTACATTATAAGCGATATTACATCCCGAATTACTGTTACAAATTCTTACATTCTCAAGCAAACACATATTAATTAGAAACCTGTAGAAAATGGTATAAATCAATTTCGAGTGACAGGAAATGCAATGAAGTTAGATGTGTGTGTGTATGTGTGTGTGAGAGAGAAGATTTGTGAGTGTGTAGTAGTGAAATAAATAAATAGCACACACAGAAGCAAAGTGGGAGATGCGAACCAAGAAAGCTCGAGAACCGAAAGTCTAAGTCAGTACTGTTTGTTCCAAACCACGATTGGATGCATCTCGCAGCTCCCGTGGTAAAATTTATTTTTTATTTTGCTGAAACATACAGAAAATTATACAGTGCATAGAGCTAGCTCCAGAAGCAAGTAAATCTTTGCGAACTTTTACCAACAGTTCGTAAAGGCCATACACATTGCCGTTCGCATCGCTTGCAGGTAAGAGAAGTGAAATCTAGAGAGGAACTGTACATAGAATACAAAATGAAAGAAAGCAGTGGTGATGCAAAAAAAAAGTTGGAAGAACGTCAGCGTTTGCTGGTGTAAAGAGTGAAGTTAAAAAATGATCCTCGTCTACGCATCATTTTTCTAGCTACACCGATGTGAATATTCATTTCATTCGTCGAATTAAATTGGTCAATTTTGAACAGTGATACTTAAATGGCGTATTAGCATGTATGCAATTGGTTAAATCGCGTAGTATTCTTGTAGCGCCGTGAGGAACCATCTTTGCCTGCTTTGTCTTTTGCATCGTCGTAGATAACGAGACTTGTGTGCGCTGTAAAAGAACGTTTGAGTGTATGACGAAGGACGTTTGTACATTTATAGAGTGGGGAGGTATGGTGGAATCGATGCGTGTCGCATCAACCTACCATCTTTCTTGGTTGAACAAACATTTCTGTTGCAGGAACTCGGTCTCATTACTTTGTGTGATTTTTTTAAGCAGTGCAATATTCATGGACGATAGGAGGGTGTCTTGAGCATATGCATGATACAATTACGCATACTCTCCACCATTGCGACAACCGCTGAAGTACGGAAGAATAGGATTTTTAACTGTAGAACATATTTTGTAAAATTACTTGGCGATAATTTGAATAGCAAAGTATGTAATCACTTGTTTATTATAGTTTCCTCAATCATCTTATCCCTCGAAAGGAAAGGTAGCGATTTCAGGCGAAGGTGTATTTTTAACCCACTCGCGACATTCGAATCATCGAGTTGTTTGACGTATTTTCTTTTGACGCGAATACATCATGTGGCCCTGCTATCAATGCCACAGGATTGATTGTAAATTGTTCACATGTGTTTCGGAAGCATCAGCGTTGATTCCCCGCATCCATTGTAAGCTCTTCTCATATGCGTAGTTCGGGTGGCGAAAAAAATCTCCGCTCACTGAAGCTTTCTCTTCTTTTTGTATACTTCCTTTATGGTCGATGATGATGATGATGGTGGAAGTGTAGTGGTGAGTTACGATTCCAGCTTCACTCACACTAATGAAGTGTGTGTGCTTGTGTGTGTGTGTGTGTGTGTGTGTGTGTGTGTGTGTGTGTGTGTGTGTGTGTGTGTGTGTGTGTGTGTGTGTGTGTGTGTGTGTGTGTGAATCGCCAAAGCGAGAAAATAAAAGCTGCAGCAAGCTTTTTGAATGGCATGTTACCGCTTGTACCTAGACCCTCTTATAACAAGCATGTGCTGTCTAAATAATACATATTATACACTACACGAATCCATATTTTATGTAACTCAGTTAATACTGCAGTTAGTAGCAATTATTAAAAATTCTAGTGTTAATATTGAAGGGTTATATTAAGTTTTGACCTCATTTCGCATCATGCATCAGCCGATTTGTGCTGCGTTTCTTTCTTTGTCCATTTTTGCATCTCGTTTACGAATGATTGTGAGTCATCAGTCTATGGACAATCTTTCTTTTCCAGAAATGAGGTGATTCATGTTACACACTGCATTTTGCGTAAGACACGACATGAATGAAGCATTTTGCGGAAATCATTCCTCAAAGCAGAGAATTTAGATTGGCAATGCGTCATTTGTTCTGACATTAACAAAACGTTTGAACCACATATTTAAGTTTCAGGCTTTGTAGGTGGGTTAATAAAATAAAATTGAATAACAATGGATGGACGCCCTGTGCATGCGTACTATGCATATCTCAGTGTGTACCCAAAAAGTAATTATTCACTATGTTGTTACATGATTTTAAAAGCGCTTTAAATGACATCGGACGAGTTTGGAAGTGAGCGTATGATTTTTTTACAGTGTCATACTTTTTGCATAGCTGGCGACCTCAATCGGGTGTTATATGGGTCATAGCGATGCACCCGATTCTTTCTTCATTTTTGTTTTTATTTACTCGCCTAATTTGCGTCTGGGGGGGGACTACGGGAGTCACACAAAGACAGTAAGGTAACTGGCGTGTTAACGAATGAGTGCCGCAAAAGCATTCTACTATTCCTTTAAATTTAAATTAAATTAAATATTTAAATCAAGGAAAATTATTGATCTGCCGAAAATATGGTGAATCATACAGGTAGATCTCGATCTGATACATTTACGCGAAGTAGCAGATAAGTGTGTTTTTTTTTTTATTTGACAAATTATTGGAGCAAATTGTATCAATTTCAAACGTATCTATGCTATTAGCAAAACGGCAAAAATTTTATAAATGTTATATGCAAAATTGATTGCATTTTTTGTGTAATTAAAAAATCTTCAATTAAAAAGTTATAGTAAATATCTGCCAGGATCCAATAAAATGTCTAATTTTGTAGCTAAAAATCGCTAAAAGCAAACGACATTTTAAAAACACGTTTTACACATGCGTTGAAAATAGTCAGGTCAAAAGTCTAGAATTGTTATCAAACAATTAAACACATTTTCTGTGAAGTACGAGAATAAGTACACAGTGATTATGTTTGAGAAACCGCCCTTTGGTTTGGAATCCAAGCGTTTGAGATGAAGGAGCATCGTTTGATTTTATTTTCTTGTGCCATAGACCAGTTTCTTGATCTTGAACAGTTCTGCGCGTCGTGCCCTTCAACTCGCAAAACTCGTCCCGGCAAAAGATCACTTACCTCTAGCCTTGCCGTAGCATACAACCGTACAGTTATATTGTCTAAGCGCGTTGCCCAGGGGTACGATGGTTGGTTCCGTATAGTAGATAGAGAAAGAGGGAGGATAACATCGTGTTCCATTAGCCGCATAATTATTGTTTCAGCGCTTTTCTTTTTAACAACGGCGAACTGCTCTTCTCCCTCTCGCATCTTTCAATTTCGGAGAGTTGCCCGTTGCTGTTTGTTCGCCGCAGCAGTAAGAAGCTGAAGAGCAATGGCCCAAGAATGGTAAGCAAGGTTCTCATTGTGCAGAGAAAGGAACGGGGTTTACTTTTTTTCCTTCATGGCGTCTGAAGGAGTCATTGACCTGCCATTCGAATGATCTGAAGAAAAAAGAAGCGCACTAAAGAGATAGCCAAATGGTGTGGTGCACAGGAATGAAGCGCCATAGAATTTACAGTTCAACGTTCAACGTGACTTATAGAATCGATTAAGTTTAGTTATTATATATAAGCAGAAGCAAAGTACACAAAGCTTCAACGCATCTTATTTTAAATGAAGTTTCTGTAGTTGTAATGTTGAATTAAACGTCCACAATGCACAGTGTGTTAAATTAAAGCTGAACTTTTATTTTTGTTTTCTAATTTCAGGCATAGTGTTTTCCAGCTTATGGTAAAAGCATTCTCGGTGTAACGCGTGTGCTTGGAAAACTAAGCCCCGGTCGAGGTTGTGTGATCTTGCGATCGAACACGAATTGGCTGGTGGAAAAGAAGTAATAGAAATTAGGAGAGAAAAAGAACGAGCAGGCTACGTGGCGTAGTGGTGTGTTCATTTCTAAGGTTACGTGTGTTAGTACATTTCTTTCTTGTATATCAGCATCATCCAACGTTAGTGTGTACCTCACATACTAATACAACGGTGAACGCAACAAAGAAGTAGAAAATAAAACAACTTAGTGCTTGTCGTACCGGAAGCAACTGAACGAACCACAGTAATTCTTACACTCTCGAGAAGTGACTCGCTTGTTAGTTCAAAATCAAACAAAGGAATCCAAGAATTCACCCTTGGAATTCCAAGAACGATTGTAGTGGTGGTGTGCTCATTTCGTTAAGCTAACTTTTCTCTCTGTTGTGATCGCGCTGTGAAGCGCATCTACACGTGAGTAAAATTCGGTCCCTAACGAAAGCTCTAGCGCCTCAGCACCACAACACCAAAGAATACCACCAGGCAACGGGACAGCAGCCGCCACTGCCTAGCAACAGTAGTCAATTTTCTTCTTCCACCATTCCGGGAAAAATTGAAAGGGTAGCGGTTCCGCCGTCTGTCGGATTGCGGAGTGCATATCCTACTGCTGGTGCTTCGCCAACCTTCAAGACGGAAGACCCGAGGCAAACGGGGACAGAGTCTCGCGCCACGGGGAGGGAAAATCCAGTCCCCCCCGCTAGCCGACGCTGGGTCCCTCCATCCCTGAGACCGCAACATGGGCTCACCGAAGAGGCCAGAATTGATTCGATTTTTCGAAAAGTAAGTATTTGCCACTCCCTTTCCCACTTACGTATTTTATGGCTGCTCGTGTTTTGGTAACGGGTTTCTATATCTTTTTTCATTGATTCGCCATCCAGGTTCGTGGTATTCTAAACAAACTTACCCCAGAGAAATTCCAGAAACTTAGTGATGAACTGCTTAAACTAGATCTGAACTCGTCGAAAATTTTGAATGGTGTCATACTGCTGATCTTCGACAAGGCTTTAGATGAACCGAAGTACTCGTCTATGTACGCACAGCTGTGCAAGCGTATACAAAAAGAGCTAGAAACCGACATCGACAAGAGCAAGTCCAGCACCTTCCTGCAAATTCTGCTGAACGTCTGTCGCGACAAGTTCGAGAATCGCGTACAGTACAGTGAGAAGATCATCAATTCTGAAAGCACACTAACCGATGATTTGGAGGAAAAGAAAAATGTCGCTAAACAAAAGATATTGGGCAATGTTAAGTTCATCGGCGAGCTGTATAAACTCGGCATGCTGGTCGAAGCTCATCTGCACAAGATGCTCCGCTCGCTTTTCACCAACAAATCTAGCTCATCGACGGAGAAGAACTGCGAGGACATGGAATGTTTGGCCCAGCTCATTCGGACATGCGGAAAGAATTTGGATACAGAGCTGGGAAAACAGCTGATGGATCAGTACTTTGAACGGATGGAAAAGTATTCGCAATCGCAATCGATGTTTCCACCGCGCATCCGGTTCATGCTGCGCGATCTGATCGAGTTGCGTAAGAATAACTGGACACCGCGAAAGGTGGCTTTGGTCGAGGGCCCTGCACCGATACAGGAACTGAATCATGACGATGATGTGCTTCCGCCCGGACTCAATCACTTGCGAAATCGAGATCGCGATTACCGCAATATGGATCGCAGTGAGCAACGCGATTGGATAGGCAAGTTTTCGTTAAATTTGCATAATCTGAACGACGGTTTCAACTTACTCAGTGTGTCCAGCCCATCTCCGCTGCTTCCATCAAGGTATGTAGCTGTATGTTGTATAACAATTTAACATTCAATTATAATTGTCAATTATGTTTGGCATTAAAGTAAAAAATAAAATATGTTAGGTCATTTGCTACTAACTAACTACGGGCGGAAGCCAGCCCTTCCTACTGAAAAAAGGGCCATATACTGCTATACACAAAGATAGTTTGTATTTTTTACCATGTAACCGAGTGAATTTTAGTCGGTTCATTTGAGGATCGAACCTAGTTCCGGCTTTACAGATACCAGTATATTTACCTTTAGAAAATCTGCCTTCTCTCTTTCTCGAATTTCACTGCATTGTGTTAATTTATGGCTTTTTTATTGTTTCTCAATAGCTATAATCAATCGTCAAATGGCTACGGAAATCGTGACCATCGCGATAATGGAGGTGGTGGTGGCGGCGGTGGTAACTATCGCATGCATAATAACCGGAACAACCAGAATAACTATGGCAACAACAATATGCGTTACAACAAACACAACAACCATCACCATCAGGGAAGTGGAGGCGGCGGTATGAGAGATGGTGGGAATGGCTCGCACTCGTCGTCATACGGTGGAAACTCGGGCATGATGAGCAATAAAGACTTGGCCCCCCGCTTCAAGCGCAATTTGATGACGCCTCCGCAGAATCCTGTCGAGGAGCTGCAAATGCGTCCAACCCCAAATAGTCTACTGTTTAAAGCTAATATGAACATCAAGCCCCAACTGCCCATATCTTCCTCAATTGGTGGAGGGACTATTGGAGGTGGAAAGACCAGCTTCAATGGACCGTCTTTGAGCGAGTTTCCATCGCCTCTAACAACTCGCACACTGCTCAGCGAGCAGCGTAATGCAGGCCAAATTAACAATAGTGCCTTCCCCGCTGGCAATAACAGTACGGGCACTGGTGGAAGCTTTGGTGCACCTGCGGGTAGTGCGATGTCGTCCACTGTTGTCCCACGCCCAGGAACTCAAAGCGACAATAGCGGCGGTGTCAACATGATGACCACGGGCAGAAGTTCTGGGGGGTCTCAACAGCCTGCCAGTCAAACTATCTCTTCAAATGTAATGAACCACCGTCATCAGCAGCACACTTCACAAGGGCCGCGACAGTTAGGAGGAAACGAAAATGGAAATGCGCATCTGAATAAACATTATACTGATTTGCATCAACAGCATCACCATCACCATCAGGGTCAACAAAATTTGCAAGGACCGATTGGTGATCATGGAAATCGTGAAATGAACGGAGATCGTATGATGAATCATTATGAAACACCATCTCATAATCGTCAGCATATGGATCCATTGAATCAAAGCTTATTGAACCCAATTAGCGGCGTTACTTCAACTAACAGCTCACTCATGCTTGGTGGCAAACTAACGCAAAAGGAACAGATCGTGAAACAAGCTTCTACTGACAAAACCGAAAAGAAAAAGAAGGACAAAGGCATGAGCAAAGAAGATCACATGAAGCGTGTTGTAACTTTCGTGAGCGACGTAATGTTGGAAAACATAAAACAGCAAATTGAAGACGAAGAACAAAAGAAAAATGCTTGCATAGAAGAAAACGAAGAAAAAAGTGACATGGAAACTAAGGATGCAACGGTGAAGGAAGTACTGGTGGAGGTCGTTGATAAAAAGGAAGAGCAAGCAGCAGAACCCTTAACTAAACCGAATGAAAGCGAACCTGTTCAACTGATTGAAAATGCCCAAATTATACACGACAAAACAACTGGACAAGATGATACTGTGCCGAAGGAAAAGAAAATTGATGAGGATGAGAATGAAGCCGCCGACTTGAAGGGCGATGAAAAGACAGACATTGGTTCGGAGACTCAAAAGGATGAGCATGATGCGACAACATTGAACAACCAGCAGCAGGAGCCACTCGGCGAAGCTGAAAACACTGCTGAAATGAAAGAACGACAAGAAGATGATGCCATTCCCGCTGCAATTCCGGAATCGGCGGAACCATCAGTTGATGAAAAGCCAGTAGTGAAGAAACTGACACTAATGGAAGAGCTGGTGAACGCGTTCTGTGAACTAAAGCTTCCGGAAAAATTCATGCGTGATGCCATGATTGCAATTCTAAATCAGGTGCTTGATCGAAACGATGCGTTCCATGCTAAGACGATTGAATTTTTGCAGATTCTCAACAAAGAAAGTAAACTGTCTCATAGCGCTGCTCTGGAATCGTTCAAATCGATTGTCAATGGAATGAACGAAAAGGAAAAAACTATTCCCAAGATAACGAGCATCATTGCGTCACTGTTAGCAAGAGCCGTTGCGGTTAATCTGTGCGGGCTCGCCGATGTTGCCAACTTTACTGAAAACGGTCAACATTATCCACTGTTTTTGCTCGTTTTGCAACACTTGCACAAACAGCTTGGCAAACAGCCGCTTCAAGAACTGTTCAACAAAAGCAAAGTTAATTTGATGGCCAGCCTGCCGGAGTGTGATCGTACCAAGGATCGTATGGCTGAAATTCTGGAAGACCGTAACCTAAACTTCCTGTACCCATTGTTACGCGTGCAAGCGGAACTGTGGAAGCAGATTCTGTCGGATGCTAATCCACAGCAATTCTACAAATGGATCAAAGAAAACGTCGAATCATCTTGTTATGCAGAGCCAGGTTTTATCGTGGCTATTATGACGGTTCTGCTTAAATATATTCATCAGGTATGTAGTAATTATTATTGTACCATTTAATATCTAAGTTTTTTTCACACTTATTTTTTATACTTCTTCTATGTGCCCATACCAGGAATCGGAAAATTTGAAGGAAGACAAAAAACGCATCGAAAAGGAGAAGGAAATTTTAACCAAGTACTGTCCAGTACTGAACGCCTTCCTGAATGGCAATAATGATCTGCAGTTGACTGCTGTGTATGCAATTCAAGTTTACTGGTATAGCATTGGCTATCCAAAAGGTACTAACTACATCGCTCTATAGGCGACGTAGAATTATGTCTAATAATTATTTTTTTTTTTACTCTCTAAGGTGTTCTTTTACGCTGGTTCCAAGAGATGTACGAATTGAGTGTCATCGAGGAGGACGCATTCTTGCGGTACAAGGAAGACGTCACCGATATTTATCCAGGCAAGGGCAAGGCACTGTTCCAGGTTAATCAATGGCTCACTTGGTTGGCGGAGGCCGAAGACGAGGATGACGACGAAGAGGATTAAAAAAATTATTCACAACATTACAGTCGATCACCATAGAATAATAATTATTCAGCGCGCATCTTGATTTGAAATCAGCATAAGTACTGCTCTACGGACTTTAAGGGCTTTTTATGGGCGTATTTTTGCATTGCACAGTAGATGCACCATAGGAACACCAGCTGTTTGGCATCCTGGTCGTACAATAATTCATGAATATTAGTATTGTTGGGAACGTCGTATATTAGGATTTACTACTTTTTTTTTACAAGTGTGTGCTTCATAGTTGGTTAATGCTATTCGCATCATTCGCATCGAAGCGAGAGAAAAGAACGTTGATTCTTCATAACGATGATTGAGGATCCGCCAGCCGTGTTCCTCAACTGATTTTTCTTTTTTAATAACGATTGTGATCAACTCGCTTCTGCTAGGGTTGCAATTGAATAATTTTAATATCGGAAAACTTGTATCAGTATGCAATATATTTTTGATGTTCTGCCAGAATCACCCTGATTAGACAATTGTTGAATAGAAATTTAACATAATACAATTATTTCGTCATCATTTTCTACACTTATAATCAATGCGTGTGAAAATAAATGCGCTTAGTAGGGAAAACGTTCTGTTGATAACTTATATTCTACATGAAAAATGCTACAAACATTTGAATTTCGGTTTCAACAACACCTTGCTACTCCTATTCTAGATGGTTGAGCCTTTCTCGCGCGGTTTGGGCTTGGAAATTATTTGCAAATTTTGCTAACAGAAACTACTCTTTTTGTGTTATCTAACAATCTTGAACAACACTTATTGGAAGCCAGTGGTAGCATCGTACCCATCTTCGCATCTTCACAATCGATGGTGATCTAAAAACGATTCAAAAGCAGCTATAAAATCACTTTATCTAAAAATAACGTTACTATCATCTTGGTTTGAAATTCGCTGCAACTCCAGGATAAGGATTAGTTTATGTCCATAATATTTTTATTTTTTTACAATTGATGGAAAGAATACAGTGTTTCGAATTCGCCAAGGAGAATAATACAGATATTGAGAGCTCAATAAGCGATTCTTTTATTGCGCTGATCATTTTAAGGCGCTCGTCACAGATAGTTGACTGTTCTCAATGTAAAGATCTATGATCGTTAGTGTAGCAAAATATCTTATCATGCACATTAAAAAAAACGTAAAAAAATGCGCGCACTTCCCTTCTGTATGAAATATGCTCCCCCTTTACATTACATTACATTTTGCAACCAATTCTATCGTACTAGTTTCCGGCGTCCTTCACAAAACTATACTTTGCAGTATATGCACATATTTTGCATTGAAAGTATGCAAAAGCATAAATGTAAACAATCCAAACGGAACATCAAGATTGGCAGAAGAAAAAATAAAAGGTTTTATTTATGATCCAATTGAAATTACGTCGATCGAAGTACAGTTTCAATGACATTTTAGCTAATGATAAAACCCATCGTTCGTATTCCATCCTCTCTACCAGGCATATGCAAATAACATATTACTGCAGGGCCAGTTATTGGAAAACATTCGGTTTGATTGTTCAAGAAATAAAATAACGTCTATCATGCACAACATTTTGATGTGCACTGGGGGTGCATTAATTACCTTGACTGATGTGTATGAATATGTAACAAGTGATAAATCACGAACTGCGAAATAATACCCTGCGGGACTCTTTCTCATAATAAACACGACTGTTTAATCCGAGCAAAGGTGGTCCATTTAGTATGATCGAGTGAGCGTGTGAAGTGATATTTGATTTTTTTTTTCGTTTATTAACATCCTTCCAAATGTAGCGATGTATTATATATATTAAACATTATATTGACACTACTATATTCTATTCCCCAACCATCTGCAACGTTTTACAACAATGCAATTCAACTGTGAACGCAGCGCATTTTTGATATGTTAAAGTAATAGATACGAGATATTGTATTTTTGGTAATACGGAACGCTGTATGATGATAAAACATTATCAATTCAAACAAAAATCTTGAAATTGAACAAGCCACCATCATTCGACCACTAAATGGACCTTAACGTGTTGAAACAATGGAACAAACGGATTGAGCTCGTTAGGGAAAGTTCATCGTATTATACTCGTGCGGGTATTTTCAGCATAAGGAAATGTGTTTAACATTATTTCTCCTAAAGTTTATTTCTAACATTTCCCGTTTTTTCGCCGCGATCATCTTTTTTTCTCATCCGTTTAAGCGTGATCGATTTTGCATCCAAAAATCCTAGTTGATTGTTCTAGTAGAGCATATTTATTTATATCATTATGGAAGCTGTTCAAACGGGAACCATTCCTATTCCCGCGACGGATCCATCGATGAATCCCATAAATTGTATATTTTTTTATTACCGTCGAACGGTAACGTTACAAATTTAACCAATTTTTAGGTTTTTTGAGCACCTCGGTAATAAGAGCTTCTTCCGTTCCTTGGGCAGGTATATTCATGTACTCCCATCTCTGAAAAAGAGCAATAGCAGGCAGTGAATCAGTGTTACTGCAGTGAAATCGTGGCAAAGCCCAATTCCCTCAACTTACCGCATTAAGAGGTAGAGACATTAGAATGCTTTCGTATCGTGCACCGGGCGTGTAAAGGCCGAACTTTGTGCCTCGATCGTATATGAGGTTAAATTCTACATATCGTCCGCGGCGTAACAGCTGCCATTGACGATGGCGATCGCCGTAGGGATCATTTTTGTGCGCACGCACCAGCGGCAAATAGGAAGGAATTACGGAATGTGCACATGAAGACACGAAGTCGAACGCTCGCTCCGCATCCGGGCCATCCAAATCATCGAAGAAAATGCCTCCCACGCCGCGGCTTTCGTTCCGGTGCGGTATGAAGAAGTATTTGTCGCACCATTCCTTAAACTTTGGGTAATACGTGGCGTCATGCGAATCACACGCTTCCTTCAGTGTGCGGTGAAAGTGCTTGGCGTCTTCCTCGTTTAGATAGTATGGTGTGAGGTCGGTGCCGCCACCGAACCACCACTGCCTCTGTCCTGTAGAGTCGGTAACTTCGAAGTATCGGTAGTTAAAATGTATCGTCGGGACGAACGGATTGCGCGGATGTATTACTGCGCTTACGCCCACCGCAAAGAAGGGGAGTTCTCCGTCCGCTAACTGTTTGCCGCGAGAACGCATCTGCTGAATGGCGCCCTTTGGAAGATTTCCATGCACAACTGATATGTTTACGCCTGCTTTTTCAAACACATCGCCATCCTGCAGTACACAGGTAATTCCGCCACCACCCTCCTTTCGCTCCCACCGATCGACGAGAAACTTTTTGCCAAAGTTCTCTTCCGCTTCTAGAGAACGGCAGAAATCGTATTGTATCCGCATCACAAGCTCCTCCATGCGACATTTCATGTCATTTTTATTCGCATCTAACATCTGGCGGCCGCTTATCGGATCCGCCATATACCGGGACAGGCTGGCAAATTTAGCTGCTGACCCCACGGCTTCCATGTGCACCTCATTCCGGGACAGGCAGTGGTATGCTATAGCGGCAGTGGCTCCTCCGATGCATACCGTCGTTCCAATTATTCTACAACAATCATAAATCAATAAAGTATTTGCGTCTGGTATGGTTTCTCTCCGGATCATTCATGCATACCTTATCACAGATGTTGGCTTGCCGATGAAACTAGCACTGTGCAAGTGCCGTGTGATAAGGCGTGTTTTACTGCGAAGAATTTTAAAAATCATGTCGTATATTGTACCGTACTGCAAAAAAAAAATTAATCACTAACAACTGATGTTCACTTTGGCCAGTGTTATTAGTGAAACTATTGCCAGGTTTACTAACACACACTGTTTACAGAAACTGTATTCAAGTTCAAAACGGAGAAACTCGTCGAACACACACAGATAGGACGTGTATGAGCTCACGTATTCGCGTCACACTGAACGGTCCGTGGAACTATCGGATATTTAGATGACGGTTCGTAGCGCCAAAATTATTGAAATAAATGTAATATTTATGATAATTACTTACCTACCTCACTAGCTAGCAAAATACGAGAGAACAATTCACCAAAGCTAATAAATCATTGCTATTATAGAAGACAATTTCTGAACGGGGCCATCTTTCTTATATACACCTTGAAAGGAAGCATGAAATAGAAAAAAAACTCTGGAAGAAGCTGCTTACTTATCAGCTGGGTAGAATTCTACTTTTCGACTATCGACAAAGCGGGAACAAGAAACATCTTCTAAAATTCAAGATGTTTCGCATGCAAGGACTTCCACCAACCGATGCCGCGGAGGAGAAACGCAAAGTACGGCAAGCCGTTCAACAAAATTTGTTCGCCTTTGTGACTCTTTGCGTAGCCATACGAATAGGTGAGAGCATGCTTTCTGGAACATCTAGAAGGTGTTATTACACAGTGGATCATACCATGAGCTAATACTTTTCTGTTTGTAATCGTTCACAGCATCCGTTTTAATGGAGCAGTAGGACGACAGTCGGGAGACATTTGCAGTGGCAACTTATCATTTAATAAAGCTTTGTTCTGTTCTTTGTAAGAACACTGTAATACACTGAATAATCATTTGTTGTTTCGTCAACTTTCTTACACAAAATTGGCTTCGCATACCGAAACCTCTGCATCTACGATACTGTGATCAAAATCTTTTCCAAGCGGGTAGGTAAAAGCCGAAATTCCAAAAGCATACATTTTAGAATCTTGCGTTTTGTGTATTGCATAAAATGAGAAAAGGCGGATGGCAAAAATGTGCGTTTTTGACAGTTGCTTGTTTTTGTCATGTCACGTCTGTGACTCACGCACATTGCTGGTTCATTCTGCTAGTGCCGTCCGCTTGCTACTGTCGTCGCTAGGCTTACCGAAACCGGCTACCCTATTCCTTGGCGTTCTTGGTTGAATAGTTACATCAAGCGAGTTTGTAAGTGTTCTAAACATCCTCCAACACCACCAGCATGGGCTTCAAGCATTTAATTACGGTCAAGGCGAATGAAGTTATTCCGGTGCACAAGTATCGGTCGGAGCGTACCGGACTGACAGTGATTGTCGGTGAAGTCGAAGGACCGGTAGTGAACGGTTACTTTACGCTCGCAACCGAGGCGCACGACGATGATGGCTTGCCGCATACCTTGGAGCATCTGATTTTCCTCGGTTCCGAGAAGTATCCGTACAAAGGCATTCTCGATTTGGTGGCCAATCGGTGTTTGGCGTCCGGCACGAATGCTTGGACCGATAGGGATCACACCTGCTATACAATGACTACGGCTGGCAGCGAAGGGTTCCTTTCTCTACTGCCGGTCTACTTGGACCACATCCTGTATCCTACGCTAACCGATTCCGGCTTCGTCACGGAGGTGCACCATATAACCGGACAGGGCGAGGACGGTGGCGTCGTGTACTGTGAAATGCAGGGACGCGAGAATACGGGCGAATCGAGAGTGAATCTGGAGCTGCTGCGGGCTGTCTATCCAAATAGCGGCTACAGTGCCGAAACCGGTGGCATCTTGAGCAATCTTCGTACCAGCACTACGAATGAAAAGGTGCGCGCCTACCACGCAGCGTTCTACCGTCCGGATAATTTACACGTCATCATAACCGGGCAAATAAAGCCAGATGATATCTTCAAAGCTCTTGAACCAATTGAAGAGAAAATTGTCTCGAAAGGAGCCCTCCCACCCTTCGAACGCCCGTGGCAAACGCCGGTTGAGCCATTGGAGGAGTCTAAAAATATGAAAATAGAGTATCCGGCCGATGAAGAGGATTGCGGATTGCTGAACGTGGCTTGGAGAGGGCCCAAGGCTACAACGGAATACGACACACTAACGGCCTGTTCGGTATTGCTTCGCTACCTCACGGATACCTCAGCTAGTCCGGTGCAGCGAGAGTTCATTGAAGTCGAGGATCCTTACGCTAGTCGCGTAGGATACAGCATTGTGGAGAACTCAGTTTCATTGCTGTACATTTCGTTCGAAAATATACCGCTCGGCAAAGAGGATCATATATTCCCTAAACTCTCCGAACTGCTTGCATCGATTGCGGGTGGTAAGGAGAAGCTGGATATGCACCGAATGAGAAACGTGATCGAGCGCTACAGGCTCGAAGCACTCAGCAGTTTAGAATCCAACCCGCACGACGATATTGCATTTCACGTCATCGGAGACGTGCTTTACGGATCTGACGAAACAGAGGTAATTAGATGAAATCCCAAATCCACATGGTCGTTGTGAATAATGGCACTTGATGTATTATTTTTTCTTCTATGCTCCCATAGTTCGATAAGCGGCTGAATGTTAACAGATGTTTGCAGACATTAAAGGATAAGGAAGAGAGTTTTTGGCTGACGTTGTTAAAAGATTACATTATAAATGTAAGTGTAGTATAGTATGGATAGTACGCAACGGATTATCGTAATCGAAGGACGATCAAACGAGATTGATAATGAGAATACTAATGTGTTTTTTTTTCAGAACAAGCACGTCGTAGTTCGAGCAGTCCCCAGCATCAAAGAAAACGAACGCACGGCGAATGTTGAACAAAAGAGATTGGAAAAACAAAGGGAAACGCTCGGCGAAAGCGGACTGAAAGAAAAGGAAACCATATTGTCCAACGCGATGGCTACCAATGAAATAGCTCCTCCAGACGAGATGATTACCTCCATACCTGTACCATCGACCGAAGGGATTAAATTCTATCCCGTCGAGGTGTATACGTCGAAAACGGGGAAAAATCCTCCGGGATTGAAGATAGAAGATTTGCCAGTTTATGCGGAAGCATACGATTTGCATACGAATTTCTGCTATGTAAGTAGAAGGGATAATAATTTGAGGGGGGCAAATAGCAGAATGATGAGCGCTAATCGCAATCCAATGCGTGCCCTAATTTCGTTCTTTCTTTCAGCTAAAAATTACCATGAATACGGAGCCACTAAGCGTGGAATTACGGCCATACTTAGTTTTGTTGATGGAATTGTTCACTGAATCACCTATACGCCGGGGAGAAAAACTAATCCCGTACGAGGAGGTTGTGGCTACTCTCGAGTCCAACACGGTCGAAACTTTGACGGATCTTGGGTTCAGTTCCCTGAATCGTTTCAGCGTAGGTGCGTACTCGAGCACAGCTACACTTTACATGCAAGTGATCCGGGAAAAGTATACAACTGGCATCGAGCTGATCACGGAACTGTTGCACAAAACCGAATTTACGGCCGAACGGATTAAAGTGTGTGCTACAAAGCTTATTAACGAAGTTGCACAAGTGAAGCGAGAAGGAAACTCCATTGCTAAAGACATACTGAAAGCTATGCGCTACCGCGAAGATAGTAACGTACGCATAAGCTCACTGTTAAAACAGTCCAAATTCCTTGCATCATTGTTGGAGCTGCTGGAGAAGCCAGAATCGGTGAATACGGTAATTGAAAATCTTAACAAAACGCGATCTGTAATTACGCTACCGGAAAATCTTGCCATCCACATGGCTGCCGATTGGAGTGCGATGGAAGGATTGGGAATCGATCTGGTCGAGCCGTGGAAGCGCCTAGTACAATCTAATGAGACGGAACAATTGGTAAAAAGGTCCGTAAGATGCGGTATCTTGTGTACACATATCCATGTTATCTTACACTTTCGCTCCATATTTTTATCTCCAGATTCACAGCTTTGCCAGACTGGGAGCACATGGTTAAGAATAACGATGCACTTAAGCCATACAGTGGTGTGATCGTGGGATTGGGCAGCGTCGAAAGCGCATTTCTGTTTCGCACTTGCCAAGCCATCACCGATTTCAATGATCCAGATCTGGTGCCACTTCTCTTGTTCCTGCAATACCTCACTCAACTGGAAGGTCCGCTGTGGCGACAAATCCGAGGACAAGGATTTGCCTACGGGTATAATATAGTACCACGACCAAACGAAGGAATGTTATACTTCACGCTTTATAGAGCTTCAAACGTTGTTGCAGCCTATAAAGAAGCTGTTACTATTGTGGTAAGCGCAACAACAAGATTAGCTTAAAAATGCAAATTAAAATTATCAAAATAAAAACGATGCGGAGTAATGCATTAATTTATCTTTGCATTTTCAGGAAAAGCAAGTCATCGATGGAGCGGAATGGGATGCAACTCTGTTGGAATCAGCTAGAAGCTCGTTGATTTTCGAAATAATTGCACGAGAAAATAGCATTGAAAAAGTAGTGAATACGTCTATTCTGGCAAGCTTCAAAGGAGTACCGGTAGGCTATAATCAATCTCTGGTCAGTCAAGTCGGCAAGGTGACAAAAGAAGATTTACAGCGTGTAGGGAACCGCTTTGTGAAGCATCTATTTTCCTTCACTGACACATGCACTGCTATCGTTTGCCACCCAGACAAGGCCGCGGATATCGCGAGCTCGTTCAAAGACATGGGCTTTCAGATGAAAGTAGAAACTAGCCTTGATGAAAGTATTCTTGCTTAATCGTATAATCGTAGCGATGGCTGAAGCAGGCAAATATACTTTACTTTATGCATGAATAATAATAATGAATAAATAAATACATTTATTCCATGTGTGAAGTTTTAGTCTTTGTTAAAGATCATTTAATCCGAAAAAATAGCTATCTATAATTGATCGTTTAGTCCAGATTTGTCAAACTACTCATCTGTTCGGCGGGCTACTTTTTAACCCTGAAAATCCATTCGCGGCTCATGATATCTACGTCGAATATCGATGATAAAGGAGATCCATTTCAAAAATTGACTGGACTTAATCATAACTTGGCTGCGTCGCGGGCCGCATACAGAACCCTCAGGGGCCGCCAGTTTGATATACCTGGTTTATTCATACAATCTCCCCCACTCCTGACCCTGATCTAATTTTTGTAGAGACTTTGAGGTCTTGCTCTTTTGCCACTTTCTCCCCCACTAATCATCGTCGTAGTGAAATGGAATATTGCTTCAACTTTCAAGTCGGACACGTTAATTCTTCTTCTTCTTTGGCACAACAACCGTTCTCGGTCAAAGCCTGCCTTGTACCACAAATGAGCTAGGCTTTTAGTGACTTATTGATTACCCATAGTAGGATAATTAGTCCTACGTGTGGGGTCATGGTCCATTCGGGGCTTGACCCCATGATGGGCATATTGTTAAGTTGTGCGAGTTGACGAATGTACCATGAAACTGGCCCATAAGCTTAATCACTGCAACATAAAACGAAATTTCACTTCATTTTGAAGACATTTGAAGTTCACTTTGAAGACACGAAAAAAAAAACACGACTCGTGTTATTTTTTCACAAATTTGCAAAATTTTGCATTGTTTTATTCTGCTCTATTCCAATTCTGTTCACACATAGATATTTAAAAAGATGTTGTAAAAAAATGGTTAGCATGTTTTAAGTTCTTTTCATCTGTACATGCATATTAAATTTGAGTAAACAAGGAACTGCTACCGTTTGGTGCAATTCGAAAGGGTTGTGCTCTTGTGCGACCCCGGAAAGGTTTGAGAAAGCTTTTGTCCTGTGTAAACTCTGCTGGCGCGTAGTAAGGTCCTTCGGTTTCCAGGTAGATATCCAAGCAGGACATTGCTCGTTTTAATTGTTTCGGTAGAATGTCACACGAGTGTTCCAGTGCCGACAAACTGTTGCACCAGTATTCCATTTCCTAATTGAAGCAAAACAAAACATATGTTAGAGTGCTATTCACACCACCAATAGCCTTGGGTAGAAATACATACCCTCACTGAGCTGTTCGATACCGACGTATGCTTGCCATTCCAGTGTAATGAGAACGACCACAGCGGTGATGCATCCGGATACCGACATGGTACACAAATATAGCTTTCAAGTTTAGCCGAGCCGCGTATGACTATAGCACGGAAGTACAGGTCACTAGCAGTGGCTATAGAATCCTCTAGGAACATACCAGCTACGCCCGATGAAACGTAATCCTCAAATGAAATGGAACTCCACTGCAGTACTGTGCTGGAGATGCGTATCGGATGTCCATGTTCATCGTTGACAGATGTATCTATCATTTTGCTCTCGAGATCGTGGATCTGCTTGTAGAGCTTTAACCGTGCCTCCCATCGTGCTCTAACGGAGTGGATGATTGACGGGATGGTTTCATGCAATTTATCGCCAGTCTCTAGGTTGTCATTTCCGACGTCAAGTCCTCGAACGCATGTGTACGCCGTCGAAATGTACTCTAGACCGCAAATTTTCTGCACCCAAAGAAAAGGGCTGCCGAGATTCCTTTCCTTTAGCAAGCATGCCAGTTGATTGATGTCTATTGAAAGATCCTGCAGCTGGTATTTTATCTTTGGATTGGGACATTCCTCTCCTCTATCTCCGCAGAACAGCTCATTCAGCACGCTGTCGGTGGAGAGAACGTCGCTTGCTGCTGCCCCTACAGAATGAAAATCTACTAAAGCAATGTTCATGGTTACCACCTGCATGTTGGGCAGATAGAAAAACGTCAACGAAAGTCCC
This sequence comes from Anopheles gambiae, assembly GCF_943734735.2. Lineage (NCBI taxonomy): Eukaryota > Metazoa > Arthropoda > Insecta > Diptera > Culicidae > Anopheles > Anopheles gambiae. The sequence goes on along the minus strand of NC_064601.1, from coordinate 66,731,431 downwards.
GGACCGGGTGAATCGGGAGAGAGGGATGACGAGTAATCCTTTGCCCGGATCTTTATCGTCACACTAAGAGGATGTGGTTTGAAAAGTTTCTCGCGCCGTTGTTCTGCTAGATTTGTTTTCATATGCCCCCGGTGATGCCGCTTTTTCATGCCCCGGTCTACGTCATGATCGTTTTCGTCATTGTCCGAGTCAACGCGATCGTGCGAATTGCTGCCGGATTCGCGACCACAGTGAGCTTCCGATTCATACGTATTTCCAGATGCAGCTATTTGCTTCGCTTCCTCTTCATCACCATGTATCGACGTCGTGAGCAGATGATCTGGAAAAGAGAACAGTTTCAATAATCACCCAACGAGACTTTTTCATAAAATCTAAACATACCGCAAGCTTCGCCATATGCAGTAACGTTGGCATAGAGCAGATACAAGGGTTGCGGAAGCAGTCGAACTGTTTTCCTCGTTTTCCAGCCTTTCTCGATGGGCATTTCTAGTGCCTCTTGCAGTGGTCTGGTTGCGATTAGTAAATCGCGCAGACGGGGACCCAACGAATCCAGGCGCTCCGTTTTGCCTACAATATCCTTTTCAACGGCTTGCTTTAGAGTGAGCAGTTCCTTCAGGTGAGCATCGAGCTCTTTGCGCTGCTGCAGCTCCCATTCCAGTCGGGCGATGCGCCGTGCATGTTCGTCCGCTTTTGTTTGTTCTGGTCGGGACACCGATTCTGGAGCTTGCTCGTAAAACTCCTCCACCGGCACAAGTTCGATTTCTTCATCTTGACTCTTGAACATGTAACAACGCTGTACTTCGCGCTTCAAATGTTCTGCTTCGTATAGTAAATTTTGCAACTGCAAACGATTGCTGTCGACACGTAGCTTTTCCTTGTGCAGAGCATCGCGGCCTTCCCGAATGCGCACTTTATCAAGGCGATTCAGCTTTTTCAACAACACAAATGCCAACGATCCTTCGATTCGTTTCTCGGCAATCTTCTGCTTCGCATCCTCCGAGCTGTCCGCCTTCAGTTTAGCGATGTCCGCAAATATTGATCTCAGTTCATCACAGGTGGCATGGAACAAGTTCGCATCTTTAATTGGTGAGCGTTTGCTAGCCTCCTGTTCCTCAAAAGCGATTGTATTCTGTAAAAAGGGAAGGTATGGTTACTTCCATTACCGTTTAACCAAAAGTAAAAAAAAAATAAATACCATGTAAACATCCTCCTTCAATGTTTTAGCATTCGACGACGAATTATCCACCGCGTTAGAATTGCTCGTTTTGCGGCGTTTCTTGTCGGAGCTGGAATCAGCACTTTCCGGCTTGCTGACCATTTTAATGATTGCGATTGGAATCGGAAAATGTGTGAATCTTTATTAAAAGTCCGGTGCAGCGACACTTTTTCTGCGGGTTCCGTCTGGAAAGAATGCGTCAAGCGACGACCTGACGCAGACGATGATGTTGACATGCGGCAAACTGAACTGGGTGACGTTTCATGGCATTCAATGTTGAAGGTAACTTACACGATCTACAACTGTTTTTAAACGATGATGTAGAGTTAATATGGATGAGGTAAAAATAAGGCATAAAAAGAATGTATGTATACGTATGTTAACAAATATGCATATTCTAGCAATATGTAGTTTAAAAAAAACAGATTGAAAGTGCTCGCTCCTTGTTGGGTCGTTCTGCAACATACGTGTAAAAAAGGCTGTAGCTGTCAAACGAAAGCTCTTTTTAGTTGAGCGTTGGATATGTCAATTTGTTGATACCAAGCAGCAAAAATGTTCTAGTCTAGTCAAAAGACGAGGAAACATTCTATTATTGTGAACAAATTTAGTTCTTTACTTTGCTGTTATCATGAGCACCGAAGTAGATAAACCATTACCAAACGAAGCAGAGAGCACGGAGGAGGTTAGTAATGCAGGAACTATAGACGGTGATTCGGTCGTGGCTTCTGCATCGGAGCAACACACATCTCCATCGGCTGCAGATTCCACATTGGAAGAAAATAAAGTATCACCTATCAAAAATGGTGCCGGTCTTCTCGGTTCAGCACCATCGAAACTGGCCAATACGGTCGCAACTGTGAGTATGGTCTTACCGGAGTTTAGCTCCAGTATCATTGGCGAACTTCTTCTAACATCGCTGATCCCGATTCAACCGTAGGATTTATGGGTGGAAACTAAAACTGCTGACGGCAAATCGTACTATTATCATGCCATAAGTCGCGAAACGACATGGACCCGCCCGGAAGGTCCTAATGTGAACGTGATGACACAGGCAGAAGTAGAGGCTCTCAACAAACAGCAACAGCAGCAGCAACATACGAAGTCTGCTGAACAAAAGGTCATTGAGGTAAATGCAAGTTCTGCGTCCGATATACCGGTTAGTTCAGCAACAATACCAGCCGTTATTCCATTGCATACCGCGATGACGCGCTTTACCGGACCTCCGCCTTCGTTTGGGATGGCTCCCTTTGGAATGCCTCCACCTAATTTCACCAGTTTTCCACCATGGAACCCGCCAGCAGTCGGCAGTGGACAAAATTGGTCCATTGGTCAAACCCTTCCCTTAGATGCTGCCAAGCAAGCGATGAACGAAATTAAGCTAAATGAAATTGATCCGTCGATCGTTGCTAGGGCTACGGTTTGGAGCGAGCATACTGCACCCGATGGACGAATGTTCTACTACAACGCCTCAAAGGGAGAAAGTGTTTGGGAGAAGCCGCAAGCCTTGCGTGACTTGGAAAGTGGGTTTTTTTGTCTCTTTACTAATTCACCTTCATCATATTTGTGATTATATATTGATCTGACTTTTTTCTTTGTAGAGGCAAAATTGACTGTGTGGAATGCAAAGCAGAAATCCAAAGCACCTCCTTCGGTTCCGCCTTTCTTGGCACCACCGATACCACCCCAGATGCCGCTAATGTCTGCCATGCAGGCACCGCCTGCTACGGGGCTAAAGATACAGCAGTTTCCTTCTCCTCTTGCAACTGCAGCTATTGGACCGGTGTCTGGATCGGGTGTGCGGCTTCAGCAGTTGCCCGTCGCTGCGTCAGGTGTTGTGTTTGATCCTATTACATTTATGGCTAAGAATGAAAAGGCTGCCGCGGAAGAAGAACGAAAGCGAAAGCTAGAGCAAGAGAAGAAACGCAAAGAAGATGAAGAAAAGGCCAAATCCAACAAGCCGCAAGATAAAAGTCGCCCTATTTCTAGCACTCCAATCAGCGGTACTCCATGGTGCGTGGTTTGGACCGGCGATGGACGAGTTTTCTTTTACAACCCTTCAACCCGTACCTCGGTATGGGAAAGACCGGAAGAGCTGAAAGAGCGCGCAGACGTCGATAAGGCGGTGCTTGTGCCCCCACAGCAGCTTCTGGGTACGGTGGCTCCGAAAGAATTGGACGGGGTGACAAATAGCAAGGGACAAACAGTGTTAGGCACAGGAAACTCAGCTACTGCAACATTGGCAGAAAGTGACGGTGGACAAACTGCCAGCGGTGGTAATACAAACGAGCCACGGTCCGCCCAAAGCGATTCGGAGTCTAGCGTGGACGAGGATGGTGAACATCCAAGCAAAAAGCTGAAATCCGATCTGGAAGCAGTTATGAAATCAACGCATTCCCTTGGCAGCAATCGTTCTGGCACTGATCCGGAAAAGGAAGCTATAGCAATGGAGGCTGAAGCAAGAGCAGCTCGCGAGCGAACATTAATACCGCTAGACGTCCGTATGAAATCGTTTCGGGAAATGCTTCGGGAGTTGGATGTATCTGCTTTTAGTACTTGGGAAAAGGAGCTTCATAAAATTGTGTACGATGCACGTTATCTACTTCTGACCTCCAAAGAACGTAAACAGGTTTTCGAGAAGTACGTGAAAGACCGAGCAGATGAAGAGCGACGAGAGAAGCGTAACAAAATGCGCCAAAAGCGCGATGATTTCCGCGCCCTTATGGATGCGGCCCATTTGCATGGAAAGTAAGTATTTGGAATGGCAGTTAGATACCACAATGGAGCGTTTGGTTTGTTGCCGTATGTACAGGAATACGGACGTGCGTAATTGTAAACGTGTTTAATTCGTTTTAGGTCATCGTTTAGCGAATTTGCTCAGAAGTATGGCAAAGATGAACGATTCAAGGTAATTGAAAAAATCCGCGAACGCGAAAGCTTGTTTAATGAGTATATTGTGGAAATTCGGAAGCGCGAAAAGGAGGAAAAACAAATTCGCAAAGAGCAGGTAAACATAAAGAGCTTTATCCCCCTATACCTATTTATCTACACATGTTGTGGTTATTTTGTATTTCAGATAAGAAAAGATTTTCTTACTATGCTTCGTGAAAGAAGCGATATAAACCGTCACACACGGTTTAGCGACATCCGCAAAAAAGTGGAAAGTGATAGCCGTTATAAAGCGATCACAGAGCACTCACAACGCGAAGAACTGTTTGAGGACCATATCAAGGCACTCAAAGAAGAAAAACGCAAGGCAAAGGAGAAGGAAAGAGAAAAGGAGCTAAAGGAACGTAACAGCCGCAGCGAACAGCGCAGTTCGCGTAAATCAAGAGATCGGTCGCGCGATCGCCGCAGTCGCTCAAATGATCGGGAGGCAAGTCAATCGGCAAAGGGTGCTAGCAACCATGACGGCACTGCAAACAATAACAATGACGAGGACGAAGGCGAGGATTGTAACACGTCGGATGAAGATGAAATTGAGCGACAACAAAGAGAGCGTGAACGCAAAGCGCGTGCAGAGGCCAGTATTAAGGAACGCGAGAAGGAAGTGCAGCGTACATTAGCTACTCATTTGCGTGATCGCGACAAGGAGCGGCAGCATCACCAGAGAGATGAAGCTATGCGTCATTTTAACGCTTTGTTGGCCGATCTGGTGCGCAATGCAGACCTCACGTGGAAGGAGGTAAAAAAGCTGCTGAAAAAAGATCACCGTTGGGAATTAATTTCCATGCTGGACCGAGACGATCGTGAAAGGTAATATCGTTTCTCGGATAAGACGATTTCAACTGTTAGTTAATAATATGATTGGCTTCGTTTGGTTCTTTACTTTTCAGACTGTTCAACGAACACATTTCTAACTTGGTGCGCAAGAAACGCGATAAGTTCCGCGAAATGTTGGATGAAATTCCTTCCCTTGAACTAACCTCTTCCTGGAAAGACATAAAAAAAAGTATTCGTGATGATCCACGATACTTGAAATACAACAGCAGTGAACGGGTATAAACTAATTGTACCACTCTTAATATGCCAGGACTAACTTCTGTGAGTGATTTTTTTTTTATCGTAACAGGGCGAGCGAGAATTTCGAGACTACATCAAAGACAAGACGGCGAATGCAAAACTTGCTTTTCGAGAACTGCTGCAGGAATGTAAGTTTATTACTCATAAAAGCTTTGAATTATACCGTGAAAATGCAAATCATTTGCGTGAAGTAGAAGACATTTTGCGAAACGATAGCCGCTATTTGATACTACATCATATAGCAGGGGAGCGCACGCAAATGATTTTAGCTCACTTAGAGGAACTGCATAAGCGCGGACCGCCGCCCCCTCCAACTGCCAGCGAATCTTTACGACGAAAGTAGGATCGGTATCTGATAGACGTAAAAATAGGGGAAAGTGTCCCCTGAATATGGTATAAAGATTTCTTCACATGACTCGATGTACTGCTATTAGAAAAAAGGGCAAATTGTGTGTGGATAAAACAATTAAAATGGCATTAATTGAACTAATGTGTTACGGGATTCAATAACAAGATGACAGACTGTTCAACAATTTGTATTGTGCTGGATCGCCAACGTAGAGCTGAAATGTCGACGAATATTTTCGATTTTGGGAAAATATCCAAAGAATTCAGTACTATTGTTATAATTATACTGATGTTAGATTGAAAACTGAATGCTTTGCATCATTTAAAGTTTTACTACAAATCTACAAACATAACAAAACAAAACAAAAATAAATAAGATAAAAATAGACAAAAGCAAAAACATCCTAGCATGTAATCAATATCTGGAAACGTTTTTGTATACAGTTTGTTCTGAACGAACATTCAACACAGCTTACCTTCGTCATGTCTATACGTCCGTATTTTGAAATTCATAGCTTATCGCTTGTATCTTAATTTTTCAATAAAAAATATCATTTTAACCGTTTTAGAATGAAACAACCAATAAGCAATGAACAACAATGCATCATATAGATCCAGCTTGTTGGTGCAGTTCATACGAATTTGGACGAGAGTCGACCCCCTTCTTCTTCCTCTCCAGCCGCCTGTGGCCTAGATCCATTACCTGTTAATGTGGCAAAATAAGTCTGGTGATATGATATGATCGAATAGACCGTACCGTATTCTATTCCATTCCCGAAAATAAAAAAGAGGAAAAATAGTGGCGCGCTCATCTGTGCGGTCAATTTTATTGATGGTAACAGCTATGCACAATTATGCAATCACTTAGCATTAGAATGGTTCCAGTCCAACATCGAGTGCGCTTGATTTGTGTTTAGAGTGCATATATCGATCATAAGTTTCGTCATTAATGGAGGCGCTTTAAAGGATAGTAATAAATACACCACACTGGTCGCAGAGATGGTACACGTATTTCATAATCATATCATAACGACGCACAACTTTCCAGTGGGTTTAGTGCGGGACACAATACAAAATGTGGCATCCTTTGTATGGTCCATTACAGTTTAGACAACATAGCTATCGGGCAGCTCAAAACTTACGTCGAGATGAGCCTCGCGAGCCAGATGTACAATTTGGGCCAGGTGGACGGACAGCATAGCTGCTTCATCCAGATCGTCCTTTGGAAGGATGCGCAGTTTCGATTTCTTGATGAGTTCCTTTGCCTCATTCACGTTAGTGCCTTGCAGCCGCACAATGATGGGCATTTTGATGTTGAGCTCCTTCGTAGCTTGGATGATACCTTCCGCGATGACGTCACAGCGCATGATGCCGCCGAAAATGTTAACTAAGATCGCGTGCACCTTCGGGTCAGAAGTGATGATTTTGAATGCTTCCTTTACTGCCTTTACACTCGCGCCACCGCCAACGTCCAGGAAGTTGGCTGGATCGCCACCGTGCAGCTTGATGATGTCCATCGTGGCCATTGCGAGACCGGCACCGTTCACAAGACATCCAATTGAACCATCGAGCGCAATGTAGTTAAGGTCGAACTTGGATGCTTCAACCTCTTTTTTGTCCTCCTGTGACAGATCCCGCTTGGCAAATAGATCCTTCTGACGGAATTCGGCATTGTCGTCAAAACGCATTTTGGCATCAAGGGCAAAATCTTTGAAGTGAACGACGAAGGAATACAAGAGAATAGCAAAAATAATTAATATTAAATAATATTCGAGAAAATGTCAAGAAATTAAGCAAGATGAATCCCAACCCAAGTACAAAGAAATACTAATAAAACTTATTAAATGTTGGTAGCATAAAAATGTAAAAAAAATATATACACACATACTCATCAAAAGAATATAAGGTCAACCTCAAATATGTGACCACGTTCAAAGACTAACTTTAAACTCTGAAACTCTGGACTTGAACAGGGTTTTAACTCACATGCTGGGATCCAAATTGATTTTGATAACATACACTACATCTGAACTGTATAACATACAAATCATACATAAATTATCTCAAATTTAGCAACAATAGAAGGAAGCTTTAACACACACATGCAGAAAATAGCGTCAACTATTAAAAATTGAAGCAAAATAATAAAAAAAATGAATTACATGTCAAGATGGTTACTTACACTCTTCACCTAGCGATGATATGGTCAGTTGATGATACATTTATCAACATGTATAATACGGTTATATCAGAAAAACAGTTTAAACGCAAAAAGAGTAAATGTTAAATGTTAATTGGGTTGTTTTCACAATTCAATTTTAGAATGTTTAGATTTAATGTCTGTACCACAATCATTCACGAAATGCAGCTATTTACTATTTATACGATGCGGTGTTTGTTTCTTTGCAATTTCCTGACGGTTCTTGTAATCTTACGGCGTCTCTTGCGTCTCTTCTACAGCATTATCGCACAGTGCATTCTCCAAAATAATTAATTGTTACTATGGAGTTTCAAGTTAACTAAATTTCTTAAAATGTAGCAACATGTTTACCATTGGTAATAGTTAACTATTTCAAGGATAATGAAAAACTAAGAGAAAAACAGAGATTCCAAGAAAATGTAGGAATCATGATAGTTCATGATCAAAGATTGATATTTGACAGCAATTGATGTACAATAATATTAACAGTTATGTAGCGAAAAAGCAATGCTTTTTGCGGTATCTACAAAATGTTAAAAATGACCTTACCGCAGTCTGATGAACTGCCTGCTTCTGAAGCAATTATTCTACGTGAAAATGCTCCAGTGTTCTGTTAATACGTTAATACTTACACGTTTCAGCGGCATCTTCCGCATACGGATTAATCTCAATCAGCAATGCATCCTTCTTGACAAACAAATCGTACATATTGAGCAACATTTTAGCGGTCTCCTCCACTTTGTCATTGAGTCCCACCTTCTTGGCGACCTGCAACAAACGTATCATAAATAGTACAGTACGAGTTTTAGTTCCAGAAACAGCCAGGATTCGTCTTACCTGAACTGCTTGCTCCTTCTGCAGACCTTTGTTAATGTCAATAGGTTCGTATACAATTGCATCTGGGTTTTCAGCAGCCACTTCTTCAATGTTGACACCTCCTTGAGACGATGCGATTAGAACAGGTCCCTTAATGAAAGTAAAGATTCTTACTGTAGTCGAAGTTAAGTTTATGGATGCTTTTCTAAAAAAAATCACACATACATTGAAAGCACGCTCCATCATAACGGCAAAGTAGAATTCCCGGCGAGGAAACTTTCGTTCCGCCACCATGACAGAATTGCAAATACGTCCCGCTGCTCCCGTTTGTTTAGTGACGAGAAGCTGGTTGATCATTTTGCCCGAAATATCTTCTGCCTCCTGGGGTCTGCAATAAAACAGACCAATACCATGCATTTGCTAAAAACAAACATGGTTTTACACATTTTCACACTACTTACGAAAACACCACCCGGACACCACCCTTCAACCCATTCTTAAAGCTTCCTTTTCCGCGCCCGCCAGCTAGCACTTGGGCTTTCAAGACCAGGTTCTTTGTATTAAGGTCCGTAGCAATTTTTTTAGCTTCTGCCCCGGACGTTGCTACTCCAAACCTGAAAATATAAAGCAAACATGAAGAATTTAAATGTACTTTGAACTCACACACACTGATACGGCAGGGGTTAATGGCGAATAATGAGTTCGTTTGCAACATAGGAAGAACAAAGGTGATAACTTGCTGATGCGCCGGTTGAGTTTTGTTTACGATCGGACGTAACCCATCCGATTTTACGCTGCATGGTGTAGACAACAGCACACGATAAGACGTAATCAGCTACAGTCTACTGTCTACTATCAACAGTGGCAACAAATCCTAGCGATTTGTTGTGCGTTGAAATTCTATTTACATACAAAATGCATCGCTACATCGGAATCTAATCAATCATTCGTATACCGGTTTACTTACTTGGGCGTTGGAATTCCCGCTTCATTTAGGAAGGAGTAAGATACGTGCTCTTGTACGTTCAGGTGGCGCTTCTGGCATCCACTTGCAAGTACCTGGAAGAAAAGGATTTCAGTGTTTCAGCATATTGATTTTTTTTTCGCTGGTTCAACACATGATCCATGACGTTTCCAAGAGTAATCATCGCTCTATAGCAATCGCTAGCACCAGCTGAGCCACTTTTTTGCAGTGGGACATTCACGGAACGCGAAATCGCTCGAGGAAAACATTGCATAATCTACTGCGGTAGAATACCAATTTGCAGTTTGACCGATTCAGCACAATCGACTTATGGCAGGGCAACTTTCTAATACGCTCCTAATTGTGCTATTTATATCGTTGATGTCCTCAACAATGTTCTGCCTTGCCTCAGACGCTGCACAGATTCACGGTCATCGTGCATTACATAAAATTTCTCAGCCGAACAAACTAATCATTTTAACATATTTAATTTTGTCTGATTGATATCAATGATATAAACGTGGAAAGTACTTACCTTCGGAGAAGATTTACTTGCAATGTCGGCCAGAAGAAAGCTCGATCGACGGAGAATGAAAGCCATTTGCAAATGTATGGCGATAACGATGGCAGAAGATAGTAAAGAATATACTCTTGAAAGGATTTATGCCTAGAATAGTGGCTCTTTCATCCGTGATCTTTCGTTGCGAGCAAAGTTAATGGAGATTGCAAGAAGGTGTATGTAGCTAATTTTGACAGCACATTCGTTGAAAAAAAATGAATGGAGAGTTTGACAGCAACCTACCGATTCGGAAGCGTAGGTGTGCCAAGTTATTAAACATTTGTTTTTGGTATCATCCAAAATAGTTAGATATATCAGCTAATAAATGCGAAAATATAAACATTGACGATCGTGTACAATCAGCAAACGGATATGCGACATATTTATGTACGCCAAATGCGAAAATGCCTAGCTATACATCAGCCTTGTATAAACCTTGGCTTAACAGTAGACTCCGTTGTATTTATGAGCATGGTAATTCGTTTTTTTAATACTATGGTAATAGAGAAATAGAGTTCAGATGTTTACGCCTTTCTCTAACAGAATTTTAACTCAATTGCCTAGTATAAAGCGTGAACAAATACAATCAAAATGAGCTACAAAAAGTTGTACGTATACATTCTTTTTAGAGTGATATTTGAAGCTATCGTTTGGAATATTAACATCAAGTACTTGGATAAACTCGACTGCAAGTACTTGGAACTTTAGCTTCGCCTGGTTCAAGCGCATATGCAGTGCCATGTATTGAGGAGGACATTCATTTCGGAGGCATGTAGGGCGGGTTTATTAGAACAAAATTAAGTATTAATTCGAGATATTTTTTTCAAATTTATACAACCCGTTTCACTTCAAAGAATCGCTTGAGATAGTACACTTGCCCCACTGTCATGACTATGAGCACAATGGCTTCGAAGAATGACCACATAACGACCCTGGAGTTCGTGCTTTCATTGATGGACCGATGAATACGATCACGTACCTGTAAGGTGAACAAATGCTTAATATTTGTTTTAAATTGTTGCTTTCGCCTATTGCTTACATGCATGTAATCTTGTTCGTGTTTAATACTGGTAAGGGTGCCGGATAGTTCACGAATCATGTCCTCTAGCTTTGTATGACCGGCTTCACCTTCGTTAACTGCACCAACTGTTCCTTTGGGTGCTTCTCCGATTTCCATCGAAAACATGACCACCTGTACATATAACACCAACCATTCGATCATGAACAAGCACTATTGAGGCAAAAGATTGACTTTTGAAACTTACCTTGGGCGTTAAGGTAGACATTTTGTTGCTGAAGCAGTAGTGATAAATGCCTGTCTCGTAAGCGGAAAACGTATACTTTCCGGAAGATTCCTTTTCGCCTTGATAGATTACTTTCTGGTCCGGGCCGCTGATACGTACTTCTATATCAAGAAAACCTCCTTCAACAGTTTCAAACATCAGTCCTGTAATGTATGAAAAGTCAGGCCAAGTTAATTCCTCATCGATGTGAACTGAACCAAAAAGATTGTACTGTATGTGTTGTAGACATTGCCTACCCAGTTTCGTTCCAGCTTCTGCCCGGTCGAAGAAACATTCTTCCGAATGTGGATCCACTGTGATAAAGTATCCTCTAATAGGAACAACACACAAAAGGAGGAAACATACGAGGAAATTCAGCAATAATTTCATTTTGTTGTTAGTTTTGGCTTGTGTTGCAGCCACGTAATTTGACGTCTGACGAGAACACGAAGAATCGGCAACATTGTTTTTTTCGTCTTATGTCATGCGGCTGTCAGTGCTTGACATATCCCACTGAAAAAAGTATGCAAATGGTACGGGCTGCCATACACCTTGGCATATACAGGCGGTCCCCGAGATACACGGTTAATAGGGACCGAAAACGGCCGCAAAATACCGCGGTTCTCGAATTTCTGCGTAAGTCGAATCTCGTGATTTCCAGCTAAAATATCACTAATTTTAGTGTAATTTTGCCACTTGGGAGTGGTTTTAGCCACCAAATTAATTATTTTATATGTTTCTACTGAATTGAACAATTTTAAACCTTTTGAAATGGTATTTTACATTCAATCAATACAGAAATTATTTGGTATTTCACAATGGATGTGTCAAATCAGTACAATTTGCTTAAAGAACTGTCAAAGTTAGAAAACCGTTTATCTTCGAATCCGCGTATAAGAGGTACCATGTATCTCGGGGACCGCCTGTACACATATATACACCTTGACGGGCTGAAACATTTGGTGCGAGGCTACGGGCGTGACAAAATATTTGAAAATTTGTCAACTTTCAGGCCGCTTCCAGAAACACCGAAAAACCACCGTAACACTGCTTCTAGACCGACCAACTTTTGTACCGTGAAAAATTTTCTGCAAGCTCGTTGTGCTAATAAAATTTCTCCTTCTTCCTGTCGTCATCAATATCTTCTATCCCCTCTTGCTCGTATATTAACAGTTTGATCAACTTCTCTCTATCACGAGCAAACACGATATTTTTCAAACTCTTCATTGATTTCAAAAGCACACCGATGTCAACGTTCTCATGCACCTTATTGCTGAACATATCTCATTGATTCATTTCATTCATTGATGCGACCGAGACGACGATGCTGGTCAGTATTCTCCACTTCCGCTAAACTTGCATGTGCTCGCTCAATCTCTAATTCCATGACCCAAGTGCCACAAATCCACTAAAAGACCACTAAACGGGTTCTAAACAACTCAAGGTCTGATCTTACACAAATATGTTTCACAACAAATGAACTTAAACACACAAGCTTTCCTTTTGCTTCCTTTGCACAATTAAACACATGTTGGGGTGATACATGTTTAGCAAATGAATTACCCGTGCATATAAAAACTGACTTTAACAAACATTGAAGAGGCCGCTTCTGGAGATGTGTGGTTTAACCTTTAAGTTGGCAACCGGATACTCGGGTATGTTTTTTAACTTTAAAGTGAAATAAGTTTTGATTCATTGCTTTTATTGGCCTGAAATTTTCCGTAGCCTCCCAACTTTTAATTTCTGATTTTTTGGTGTATAAATTGTAATTTTAAACAGTCTGCAAGTATTTTATTTTGATTTTTTTTAACTTTACCACGTAAGTTCCCAAGCGCCACAGATTAAGCTTAAACGACTGGAAAATTGAATATCCATAGAAAAAAAAATGAAAGCTCCACAGCTTCATTGGTTTGATCAATAGATGGCGTATTAAAACTGATTATTATATTGCTATCCTTTTCTTGCAATGTGTTTCGACAAGTTTCATCTTATCATGACCTATATAGCCTTCTAACTTTCCGAGCAAAAATCTATATGAATGGTCGTGTGGTCAGATACGTGGGTACCGACACCAACGACCATTACTCAAATCTCACTTGCTTCAGTGCTGGTGGTTTTCATTGGAGTTTAGTATTTAAACAATCGTATCGCCGTTCTAGTTCTAGCGATGCATAACTTCAATGCGAAACCATACAACAGTACAGAGGAAATGAGAAAGCTCTCCTCCAAGCGATGAAGCGCAACTGGTTGGGGTATCCCACCAACAGAGAGAGCGCCACCAGCTTTTTTGCTATTTTTAGAATGCATGAGTCGTTTGCCGTCTGCTAAACGAAGTCTTTCTATATTCCGTTTAGGTAGAGAACTTGAGTCGTTTAGAAGCCGTTTAGTGGCCGTTTAGTGGATTTGTGGCACTTGGGTTGGCAACCAGCATACCCGGGTATTCCATACATTTTGTATGAAGCATGACGTTTCTCTTCTTCCTCTTTTCGTATTGTGCTTATTTTCGAGTCAAATTCAACCGATTCCAAATTTCAATTTGACCGTTATTTTTATAATAAAATGAAAAAACTCAATGAATAAATGAAATGGAAGAGAATATATGGTCGGCATTACTTGCTTACAGCATTAAAATGTAGAAAGCATTGTTTACCTATGAAAATCGTTAATTTTTTGCATCAAAACGTGTGGAATACCCGGGTATGCCGGTTGCCAACTTACGTGTGTAAATCTGATTGCCAACTCTACTGTTAACCCACCAAACTGACAGTTTTTTGGCTTTGTTCGATGCAACTGGATTTTTAGTACAGGAAATTGGTGGCGTTTTCGGTATCTTGGTTATTTGGGTCAAGATTGCCTTGATTTTGTTCTAATACCGAGAACTTAGCACAACGAGCTCGCAGAAAATTTGTTGCGGTACAAAAGTTGATCGTCTAGAAGCAGTGTTTAAACATTACATACATTTTCATATTGTACAAAGAAAGCTTCTTCTTCTTCTTCTTTGGCTTAACAACCGTTGTCGGTAAAGGCCTGCCTGTACCACTTGTGGGCTTGGCTTTCAGTGACTAATTGATTTCCCCCCATAGCAGGATAGTCAGTCAGTATGGCGGCACGGTCCATTTGGGGATTGAACCCATGACGGGCATGTTGTTACGTCGTACGAGTTGACGACTGTACTACGAGACCGGCTAACAAAGAAAGCTTATGATTTAAAAAAAATGAAATATATTAATCTTTTTAATCATAGTTTACTACTTTTGACCGAACACTGTTCACCTCATGAATTTATTTGATTGCCAAAAGTGCGGATTATCGAGGTGCGGGTTATCGAGCCTGCGGATTAGCGAACGTATACTGTAGTTGGTTATTTTTTTCTTCTTCGGCTCAACAACCGTTGTTGGTCAAGGCCTGCCTGTACCACTAGTGGGTTTGGCATCCTCCTCTCTCTCTCTCTCTCTCTCTTGTTGGCACGTCGATGTGACATGGCCCGGTTAACAACAATTCTTCAGGATACTCGGTCCCTGGCTGCAGCCTCCCATCTATGCAGACACCCGATTTCCGACAGGTTTCGCTTCACCTGATCCAGCCATCGAGTTCGCTGTGCTCCCTTGCGCCTTATTCCGAACTGGGGATCGCTGTCGAACACCTTCTTGGTGGGGCATTAGCCCAGTATCCTCATGACATGCCCCAGCCATCGTATCCTGCCAGCCTTCGCCACCGTCAGGATGCTCAGTTCACCGTACAGCTCTGCAAGCTCATGGTTCATCCTTCTCCTCCATGCTCCATGCTCGAACACACCGCCAAAGATGGTCCGGAGGATGCGTCGCTCAAACACGCCCAGAGCGTTTGCATCTTCCGCTCGGATGGTCCAGGATTCGTGTCCGTAGAGGACCACCGGGCGAATCAATGTGCGATATATCTGACATTTCATGGGTTTGGCATTCAGTAACTTATTAATTACCATAGCATGATAGTCAGTCCTACATATGGGGGACGGTTCATTTGGGGCTTGAACCTATGACGGGCATTGGGCATGTCGTACGAGTTGACGACTGTACCACCAGACCGTCCTAATGTAGGTTATATTTAAAAAAGCAAAATTATCACAATTTGAGCTGAAATTGCGTTATTGTTTCAAACATAGTTTCTTTATTATTGTTATTATTATTGTCACAACACGTTTAAAAACAGCACATGAAAAAATCAGGTGCGCAACGTGCAACAGATATTTGTATTCTAACACAGTTCCATATACGATCACAACGGCAGCGTGATTTGTAATTCCTATATTTGTTCCGCCGTATCCTACTGGAAGAAGCTTCTGTATCAACTAGGGACGTAGATGATTTCTTTGCTTTCTGGTCTAGTTCCGCTCGCGTGGTGGAGCGTATTTTACTCTTTTTTGCGTAACCGACAACAGTGACAAATTTTGTACTTGTCACAGGTTTTTGAGTTTTGTTCCGGCTCTCGAAGGAGACATCGTTTATATTGCGCTGATTCGAAACCGTTTGTTGAATTTTACGCTCGCGAGTTTTATCACCAGCAGCAGTCAAATTGACGATGGAGAGTTTTATAAATCTATTTTCGATAGTGTTCGTTGGCACACTGTCCTGATGAAGCATCCTTGACGATTCATTCATTGATTTTGAAGACAAACCGGCGGATTCATTGCTGCTTCGAGCTACTATTGGTTTGATCTGGACAAAGTTGACGTTTCCAGTTCCATTGGATGGATGCGTTACATTAGCATTGTCAAAGCTGACAATCTTGAATTGTCCCCTGATTTGATGAAACAGACCCAAAAGGTACATATACGTCCATACATTCATCAGGCCGCTAGAAATACAAAAATGGGTGAAAATGTTGTACTATAATTAGGTAGTATTTTTTATGTACATTACGTGTTAATCACGTGATTGTATGGTTTGTCTACACAGTAATTATCTATTTTACGAAAATCTGGCCATGGTAGGCCTCTAATGGCTTGGCTAGTTGTGATGTACTGATAAACCAACGAATGCGCCAATTGAAAAATTCAGCGCCTAATATCTATCATATCCAATAAAGTTCCATTCAACCTAACATATGAGCCATCTGAACAAATAAACAATCAAACAACTGCACTTTTTATGTAAGTGTGAAAATATCCTATATCGCTAAGTTGCTAATGTGTCAATGTGCATGCAAATCATACTACGATGCAAAATACCGAAACGCCTACACAAAACAAACATAAAATGGGATCGTGAAAGGATCGTACGGGTAAATATTTACAATCATTTTTTTCCCAAAAATATGGACAAACAAACCATTGGCAAATGTACACCATTGGTTATCAGCTCGATCCAAATGTGTGCTTCATGTTGCTATACGACGCACATCATAATAGCGCATCGCATAGGCGCACAGGAAAGGTCATCCGACACTTTTGGTACAGTTCAACGCAGTTGGTAATCCAGAGCAAACGACTTCCGAAAAACTTATCAAATATGATTAACACACTCTCATTGTCTATTGAGTCCTTGGGAAATTTGATAAGCTATCTCATAACTTATTTACGCTACCTTAAATCGGTTTGGATTTCGCACCCCATACCTATTACCCGTCCAATACACTGAACAAGTCTGGCACAAGCGAATAGCACAAAATAAGATACTTACAGAACCAGAAACCAACAAAGAATCATTAAAAATCAGCAAGCACGCAGCATACATGAATAAACGATCGAATGCAACAAAATGGGAAGAAATAGTACTTTATGCCCCGCATCGTGGTACATGGTCAGTCAATGATCTTTCAATCTCTTTCTGCATGCCCCGTGTGGACGATGGTTTGTTACATTCATTTATTAAAATGTATTTATCTACGTTTCCTTTATTGGCCTCCAAGTAAATATATGCTAGCTATTATCTTGTTGAACAACGTCTTTGCGATTTTACACTTTAAAGTTTATCACGGCAACTGCGTATTTGTGCCTAACACACTAACATGCCGCACACGTTCAATGTCGATCACGTTTTTCGATACTCACTTTATAAATTGCATTGTCGGTGAATTCGTAAATAGGACGCACAATGTTTGAAACACTCGATCCGGAAAACATCCAAGAGCTGTGCAACCTGTGAATCGGTCCGTTAAGAAAACTAAGGGCAGTGTACACGTGAGTTTTCCGGGTTTGGCGTCATCACACTCTGTTGCAGACGATGATCCTTTTGCACCGTGCTCGACCGATCTTCAAATCTAAGCACCTGGCCAAAAACTGTATTCCGACAGCATCAACGCAGCACGTGCTATCTTTGCGGTAAACAAGCGGCCAATGAAATAAGCTACGTTTCACTGATTTGGAGGCCTTTTTGTTACCACGGCTGTGTGTTTTTTTCTTTCTTTCTTTCTTTACGGTGTCTCGTTCTTTTTCTTCACCGTGCTAACATTTTGCGGAGCTTTTAAGTGTTTTTTCGTTATCCATTTTACGCACCGTTTTCAACGGTCTGCTCCATCTTCCATATCTTGCATGGCTGGCTGGCTAGCTGACTTGGCTGGCTGGCCGCTAGCCGGTCTGGAAGCAGTAGATCAGATGGAATTGTGCCTCTTCCTTTTCTTCCCATGCGAGCTCACGCACTCACTCATTCATTTACTCTTATTATCACATTTTATATTGTGCCTTCATCCCGTCTACCGGCGTTCGTTCGCAACAGTAAAGTTTCGTTTCGGCTGCTCTTAGCATAAGCTTTAAGGCTGCTGCTATAAAATATACCACAACTCCTGCAAAACGTTCCGATTTGATAAAACACACGTCAAGTATGGGACTACATTAAGAACTTATGCTTCAAACTCATTCATCGTGAAAGAGCGTTCAATGTAGTCAAGAATAATGATGATAGCATGAGTGTTTGCATTTGCAGCAATCGAGAAGCAATTGCGGTTTGACAAGTTAACCATATTAAAGGAAAACATAGTAAATTGTAGCATTTGTAACATCATATTGAAACACAATAGCATAATCTGTAGTAAAAATACGATAAGACCTTTTATATAGATAATAAAAAAATCATTTTGGTTTTTGTAATTTAAATCTTTAGCTACAAACGAAGTAGTAACAATAATTGTTATTATTAATTTGATCCAGCAGACTGCTCACTGTGCACAAATTGAGCGTGTGAATTGTTCATACCTTTTTGGTTAGGTCATTTCAAATAAAACCATGACATTGGCCATACAATTTGCTGTGGGAAACAATATAAATTCTAACATTGTGTGTGTTTGTTCATGCTAACCATAGTTTTCATAGACTTATTAACCATTTATGTTTGCTTTTAACACAATGACATACAGCTCAAGCGCAACATTGACATTGAATGAATCTCGTATAATTTGCGGGAATTCGAAACACTTCATATATATTTATACTTTATTTATATTTATACTATATTTATTTAAGCAGGTATACTTTGGATTAAATAACTTACCTGTATTATAGAAGACTATTACTACTACTTGTTGCGTCACGATCTGTATGGAACATCTATTAGAACAGGGGTCTCCAAACTTTTCAGTTCGCGGGCCGCATTGCTTCACAATCAACTTCGTTGAGGGCCATTTTGACGCTACCTTCAGAATGGGTGGAAGTTCAAATCTCGTTTTAATAAGAAAATACTAGCAAAATACATAAAATTTCTAGAGCTTTCTTTTATTGAATCTTGATTTTCGTCTTCCAGAATTAAAAAAAATAAATTTTGATTGGTTAGTCAGAAAAGAAATCTATTTAATTTAACCTTTACCCAGTCATCGCGGGCCGCATTAAAGGCTCTTAAGGGCCGCATGCGGCCCGCGGGCCGTAGTTTGGAGACCCCTGTATTAGAACATTATTGAACAACACTGAATACATTTTGCTTCACTACTCCGTATACACCGTACGAGAGGTTTGTTCAATTGAGTATTATACATGGCTATAAATTTTGATTTTTTGTTCTTTGTAAATTAACATTATTGCGGCTTCGGCCGTATTTTTTACAAAATGATCTTGTTTAGAGATATCATTGCAGTGGAAATGTCCTGTAATTACAGAGTCCAACGTGTTGTTTGGTTTTAGTTTATCCACATGAATATTATTTATTTTAAATTATTAAATACCTCGGAATTCACAAATCATATCTTAAGTACACATAAGCTGTGCATGGTTTGCAATTAGAAATGGATTGAGTTTTGTTTTATTTTTTTCTCAACATATATGCAAATAATCAGTGCAACATATCTGTTATTGCAACATGTTCTTATTTACTAGAGTTACAATCACCAATTTTATGGCAAAATCATATTCAAAGGTAAACGTGAGGGGTCTACTATATTATCTGATTGGTGCATTTTTCTTTTACAGCAAGTACTTCCATACAGATCAATACACCACGCTTTCGATAATTTTAGTTGTTCTAAGTTTTTACCAAATTAGTCCCACCAGCCATAGTTCATGGCGATAGCACCCGTGAGAAATACTGACTGAAATGATCTGAATGCGTGGCACGGGAAGGAAGGTAAAGACGGTCACTGCGGGTAAGATTGACACTTCTCATAAATGCATGAAAAAGGTAATTTTAGAATAATTCAACAATGCAGCAACCAAACTGAAAGGAAAAAAACGAATTTTAGAATATTTTTGGCACAATGTATCCAAAATTGGTTAAATTCACTATCAAAAACAATTTTCAATCGTGCGCACCCTTGTGGATCTAATTTGACTTCTGAGGAGCTTAAGCTCCGTAACTTGCATTGTTTACATTTTCGGAAGTTTTATTACATTAATGAGTTGTGGTGATTATTCAGAAAAAAAAACTGGCGAAAGAATATGAAAAAAAAATAAAACAATTTTTTCTGGCGGTTTATAAATCCTAACACTAAAGACAGGCTCTCTGTCGTAGGGAAAGATGGACCCCGAATATGTTGATTTATGTTACTTCTTATATCAATTAGCGATGAATATATTTAATCAAACACCTTTAAATAGTGTATTACGAAGATATACACCTTCCAGCG
The DNA here is from genome assembly GCF_943734735.2 of Anopheles gambiae. Taxonomy (NCBI): domain Eukaryota; kingdom Metazoa; phylum Arthropoda; class Insecta; order Diptera; family Culicidae; genus Anopheles; species Anopheles gambiae. Next base: position 66,711,001 of record NC_064601.1, on the reverse strand, counting down.
ATTAGAGAAAATATTGAAATTAACGAGAAATGAACCACCGGTCAAAATAGCAGTCATGCGTTATGCTATTCCTCGCTCGGCGCTGGTGAGGCACTTCAAAAAGTAATTAATAAGAGTAATTTCCTAAAGAGAAGTTTTAGACTGTTTTTTTCTGTAAGCTGGTGCAATGTCAGCTGTTAGTGTCCGATATTTCAATAGTGCTTTAGATTCTGCATTCTTCGAGATGTTAGAAGTGGCGCTTACAATTTCTAAATTAACGGCTGAATGAACCGCCGTTGCATTTGACGAAGAATTGGTATGTGCCAGGATGTGGAAATCAATGGGATCGGTTTAAATATTGTAAACCTCTTCAACTTCCAACGTTTTCTACAGGTCTCCATCTTAGCCTTGATGGTGTCCATCTTTCCCATATCAGGTGAAGTCCGTCTTACCCGAACATTTCAAAACTGCACGAAAAAACAAATACTTATTTCATAAAAAAACATGAAAGGCGATAGATACATAAAAGTTTCATCACATTTTCTGATAAAATCCAAGTTTAAGATAATGTTTGCACATTTTCATGGTCGTTGTATTAATATTTTCCAGGATTTTTAACATTTTCCTTAAGGTGTCCGTCTTTACCTACCTTCCCCTACGAACAACTCTAACAACAATAGTGCTGTGCTTCATGAACCTTTCGTAAAAAATCATTCAACTAAACCAGGGGTCTCTAATCTTTTCAATTCGCGGGCTGCATTGCTTCGTAAATAATGTTGTTGTGGGCCATTTTGACGTTAATTTTGGTGGTAATGAGAACGTTTAAATCTCGTTTTTATATGAAAATACTGAATGAATATTTTAAAATTCTGCATTTTTTTTGTTATAATAACATGATTTTTGTCTTGGTTTAGTAAATTGTAAATTGTCAAACTAATATGATATTTACATTATCCTTTGCAACATCACCGCGGGCCGCATTTTAGGCTCACGAGGGCCACATGCGGCCCGCGGGCCGTAGTTTGGAGACCCCTGATCTAAACCTTCAATGATGTGTGATTCGTGGTTCCAATCATGAGCTATGTGAAGATATAATCTTCACGGACCGAGTGGTCAACCGTTACCTAGCTTTTAGGAATCGTTCCGACGAGACACGGAAAAGAGTGCGAATTTACACTCAATGTCCAATATCAAGGTGATACAGCATAACACAACTGTGATGTGGATAATTTCAAAATTGAATCAAACCGCTTACGTAGTAAAATGCAATGATGAGGCAGCAATGGGGGAAAATATTTAGATGTGCACCTTTAGAGATTGTGGATACTCTACAGATTAAACATAATTATTTCATTTCATTTCATTTCATTTCATTTCATTTACTAATACAATATCCGCCATCAAGGCTAAATAAGGCAGACTTAAAACTAAATAAACCCTAACAAATAAAGAAAATAATTCATGAAAAACTAAACCTAACTAAACTAGTCTAGACCTAGCAAAAAAAAATAAAGAAAAAAACATAGGTAGAGCGTAGAGACTATCAAAACTTAATGAAACTTAGAAGAATAATTAAAGAGAATTAGAAGAAAAAATACGGTTACGGAAAGAGTTGAGAGAGGAGTCGAAATCAAAGAGATAGTAAAAGTGGTTAAACAACCTGAAACAGGATAGAATAGGATCATTGAAAGTATAAAGAGTATGACGTGTTTCAATTGACAGAGGATCACGAGGACGAAGGGAACGAGAGGGAACATACAACGAGATGGACGAGAGTAAATCAGGAGCATCAGTATCAGAAAGTAATAAGCCACCAATAAAACATGCCTGAGACACTTGGCGGCGGAAGCTTAAAGAGTGAAGATTGAATAACTGCAATCGCGTTTCATAGGGAGGTAGTGAGGCAGCACCGAACAAACGACGAAAAGCAACCCTGGTAAAAAGGCGCTGAATGCTTTCAATTCTCGAACAGCCATCAATAGTAGGAGGATTCCAGATGATACTAGCATATTCAAGAAGAGGCCTTACCAGAGCACAATAAAGGTTTCTTAAGAAGCTTTGATCTCTAAAAATAGAGGTAAAACGTAAAATAAACCCAAGAGTTCGATTAGCTTTTAGTAGAACCTCATCAAGCTGCAGTTTAAAGTTAAGACGACTGTCGAGTATAATACCAAGGTCACGGATGGACATAACACGAGAGAGAGACGAGTTAGAGAGAGTATAGTTAAATGAAATAGGAGAAAGAGAGTGAGAGAAAGAAATAACAGAACATTTATCAGGGCACAAGCAAAGTAAGTTGGATGAACACCAATGAACAAATGCATTAAGGTAATGCTGAAGACTCATACAATCAGAAGAAGAGGACACAGGTAAAAAGATTTTGATATCATCCGCATAAAGGAGATGACCATCAGGAGGTAAAACATTACAGACATCATTGATGAACAAAGAAAACAGAAGTATTATGTATGTATATTTGTTCTGTGCTCTACTATATGCATAAAAAAGATAAAATCATCCATGAACCTCAACGCTCAAAATACAGATTTAAAGAATTACTATTACCTAGAGTTACACACCTCTACTAGCAAGGGTAAGCGCGTAGATTGATACACTAAATAACAAGACACAGCCCTAGCGATCAGAAAAATAAAGTTATTTCAAAGTAACATGAGAATGCACAACATTATTTTGGTTTTATTTTGTTATTTTGTATTAACCTCAAATTAAAACGTATACAGAGTGTTTAATACCCCTGTGCATAGTGGGACATTTGGAGTAAAACCGGCGAAAAAGATTGTTTAACGATAACTTGGACTTCGGAATGTTGCTTTACAATTGTACAAATTCACTTCTGACTATAAATTGTAAATGATTCCCAACCAATTCATCCCTTACCATCCCTTACGCAAAATTATGAAAGTAACGTTTACCATCATTTTTTAAACAATAATAAGTTAAAATGTTTGAGAAACAGCAAGTATAATCTGTTGTGGTAATTACCAGCTCACATTTATTTAAAACATTTTGACACTTTTTCGACCACTTTTTCGGCACACAATAGGTATGGGGATATAGAAGTACCATACCTACTTACATAAAAAAATACATATTTTATTCAACATATTAACGTCTCACGTATAGCATTTTGGACTTTTACAGCAACAAAAGTCCAACGTGCTGCGATAGACATAACACACAAACACAACAGTACGCATGCCATGAAATCAGCTGCCATGCGGACATATGGGCCCGATGCGTTCAGTTTCACGTTCAGTTCATGGGACGGTAACGGTGGATACGGTGTTCGGAATCGTCCGCATCCATAGTAATCTACATCAGTGTTGTGCCTCGTCGGGGCTGTTTGAGGTTTTCACCGCATCGTGCTGTTGCTTATGGTAAATCTGTTGCCTAGTTAATTACGACCTTTGTGCAAACAGTTGTCCCAAGAATGTATAAGTGGATCGATTCGATTTGGGGACGAAACATCAAGGCGTGTTTTTGGTTTTCTTCTGCCCAAACAATAACATTGTAGTTGACATGCCGGTGTAACGTGTTACAGCTACTACGTTGTTAGCTGTTGTCTTGTCCAATGCTATTACTTGTTGCATTTTGCGTTATTGGTTTGCCCAACATCTACACTGTCAATTCAGACATAAGATTGTTTTCTAATATGTTGCGTAATAGACATTAAGCCATCCGAGTTTTATTCGGCACCGGGCCGCCGATCGAACTAGCACCGCGTCATGGCTTGTACGGACACACGAGATACGGACGGGAGAAAAGTTACTGTTAGTGTTAGTGTTAACGATGGGTGCAGTGGAAATCGTACGACCATCAAAAGGGTCGGTAAGAGATTTTTCTGTGCTTCATCATCGCACGATGCGTGGCACCAGTCCATACCGACGACGTTGGACAAGCTTACACTAAAGCTAAAGAAACCAGTTGACACCAATTCTTCCCCGTTTCAATGTCGTGCTGAAAGGTGCACAATAATCTTGCCCCCTGTTCGTACACCAAGCGATACGCGTTTCGATGTGATGCGTGTAAACATCTGGGGCCTGATAATACGCACGATGTAATAACGTAGCGCTCAGACGCATCAGTATTACACTTCAGCTAGCGTACATTATTTGAACACTTGCATTGAACGGTTTTAGCTTTTCATGTGTTAGTTTGTTTATTTTTCCGCCCATTACTTTACCATATGTTTGCCGCACGCGATGACCTTCGATCTAAAGGTTGTCAAATGAAAGGTTTTTTTCTTAAGATTTTACGTTACTACTACCACCACCACAAAAGAGTTCAATGTCCACGTCGCGAAATAAAGCTAATAACAAGGTTTTTTTGTGTGTGTAGATGGTGATGTGATTTGTTCTGTGTACCGTGCAGGTAACACGCGGTCTTTAGTGGACCAGCGTAACGATGGACTTAATAGGAGAATGTGACCAAAATATGAATTATCAAGCAAGGTTTTTATGGTCTTATACGTCTTTTTTTAATGTACAAGTGGATTTCAAATAATAGGTATTGAGTCAAAATACAATGTTAATACAATTTTGTTCATGTTTGTTATTACCGACACAACGGACTCAATGCAGATATAGAAACAAATTCATCTGATAGTTCGATTCTGGCGAATTTCATCTTATCAAATTGCCAAAGATCGCACACTGTCATGCAAATAAAAATAAAATGTAATAAAACTCCAATAAGCTTTTGAAGCTATGATCAATATTATCGGGCAAATGAAGGTTATGAGCCACTGGTGGCAGCACAGCAATAACCGGAGAGTGGCAGGCAGCATAACCACACACGAGTCGAATAGGTTTAAACACATTTTCCTTTGGCACTCATAGATCACCGCCATGCGAGAACTGTACAATGTGTGTTAGTTATTGATAACGATTGGGACCCGTAATCGTCTTACGCTTTTTTTTGCCCTTCTATTCTGATTTCAACGTATTTTGCTATGCTTTCAATCAATTCTGCTGTTGCTGCCTACTGTCGCCGCCGTGTGACTCTGAATTGGCCGACGGGTTTAATCATAACTAATCAATTTCAACTGATATTTCCAAGGTATTAGTGCTATTTATTTATGAAAGTAACGGCTAGCAATCGTTATCACCAATCGTAGACTCGAACTGAATGATATGACGTGTACGACGGGCAGGGTTGCATGCTTTTTCTAAGACAATTGGTACACTTTCTAGAATCGCAATCACTGCTTCTAGTTGACCAAAGTGCTACAAAAGAACAATTTTCTGAAAGATTTGTTGCCGACTATCTCGATATGCAAAAAAAAAGTTAATTTCCAATATTTTGTATTTGTAAAGTTGTTGACGTTCCAATAAGAGTGCCATCGAATCAACATCCTGTCACACAAGATTCAGCATGGTGATAACCAACTTTATCAATCAACATGTGAAACAAAAGTTTCACTTCCCATGCGGACGAGTTCAGAATGTGTGCCAGTAAAAGTAATAGCCGCTCCTGAAAACTCCCTGTAAATAAATTCCAAACTTCAAAACTCTTGCCTCTATTATAGATTAACAAACAGAATAAATGGTCTACTTTTGCTGATAGAGAATCATTTCAATTTCTTTTATCATTCTAACAACAAAAGGATTTTGGGCCTTTGGAAACAGTTTGTGTAGTGTGTTGACAGTATCCCAATTGTGTAAGATGTGCGAGAAACTCTTGAATTCCAGTTCCACATTGAAAAGATTTCCTAGTTCATTAGTATATGGTTTTCCCGCAATATTTGGAGCAATGTAAACTTTACTGGAATTACTGGATTTTATCATACGGTGTTTGGCCTCTTTTTTATTTACGATCTAATATGTCAGCACTTTTTTTACATTGAAGTGTACATTGAAGTTTGAATTCAAAACACGCTCTAATAGATGAAGAGCAGCCAGTCCAGTTCATGACCCACTATGCTAATCGCCTAATCAACATTTATTTTTGGTATTTCCAAACAATATGTGTAACGACTGCCAATGCTTTTTACACGTTTTTTATTACTATGCTTTTAATAATGAACACCTTTATCTGTTGACTGCATTCACGTTTATATGCTGTTTGGTTGTTACAAAATAGCAAAATTGTTTATAAATCAAACCACTATTGATTATGCCTGCCCTGGGTTATCAACAACATGAATACGAAAACAAAATCACATTTTGCACTTTGGAACCTAAATCAACGATTTGCCGAACGAACTACTAGCAATGCCAATGCGAAGGCAACTTAGTTCCTGTTTCTATTCACCGTTTCAGTTCCAGTTATATAAAACTGACCAGCCGGTACTTTGCTAATTTTATCACTTGTTTAAGATGTGTTACTTCGAACAAAGTTGGATATTTTATTGAATTTCAAATGATAACAGTTCGAAAAGTTCTTTTTCACTTCATTTGCCGATGGAACTGTTTGTTATATACAGTCTAACTTTGGGCTATTAGAGCTCATGCCTTAATCTCACTTAAGGCACACATATGCTGAAAATGTACTCAACAGTTTTGTTTGTCTTTTCTTAAAACTTCTAGAGGATTAGCAGTAGAAACACAAGAGCAACCCTTGGAATCCACCGTCCACCGCCAACTGAAGAGTAACCGTTAAACGTCAAGATGCAGCTATTCAGTGCCCAAATCGCTGTTGCAGGATTACGGCGAACAAATCGGGCTCGCCTATGGACCATCCGTAAAAATGGCTTTGCAAGCCAGGTCGAATACAAACCCATACGATCCGTGCTGGTTGCGAATCGAGGAGAAATTGCCATTCGTGTCTTTCGTGCCTGCACGGAACTTGGAATCCGATCCGTGGCCGTTTACTCCGAACAGGACAAGATGCATATGCACCGTCAAAAAGCAGATGAGTCATACATGGTAGGAAAAGGGCTGGCCCCTGTTGAAGCATACCTCAGCATTCCGGAAATCATTCGAGTGTGCAAGGAAAATGATGTTGATGCCGTTCATCCTGGGTAATTGTCTGGCAAATAATTTCTTCAATCATCCTTCTCGACCGTCCCCTAATGGCTTTGCTGCTTTTGTTTCAGATATGGATTTTTGTCTGAACGGTCTGACTTTGCGCAAGCTGTCATCGATGCAGGATTGCGTTTCATTGGCCCTTCGCCGAAAGTTGTGCAACAGATGGGAGATAAGGTCGCTGCACGCAAGGCTGCCATCGAGGCTGGTGTGCCCATTGTACCCGGTACAGATGGACCAGTAACCACCAAAGAGGAGGCTGTCGAGTTCTGTCGTAAGCATGGTTTGCCCGTCATTTTTAAGGCTGCGTACGGTGGTGGCGGCCGTGGCATGCGAGTCGTTCGCAAAATGGATGAAGTTGAAGATAACTTCATGCGTGCCAGTTCCGAAGCAAAAGCAGCATTCGGAAATGGTGCTATGTTCATTGAAAAGTTCATTGAGCGTCCGCGGCACATTGAGGTGCAACTGCTGGGTGACAAAGCGGGAAATGTCGTTCATCTGTACGAGCGCGACTGTTCCGTGCAGCGACGCCATCAAAAGGTAGTTGAAATTGCGCCGGCACCCCGTCTACCGATTGAAGTGCGGGACAAAATGACGGAGTATGCCGTTCGTTTGGCGCGGCACGTGGGCTATGAAAATGCGGGCACGGTCGAGTTCTTGTGCGACGAATCTGGAAACTTTTACTTCATCGAAGTTAATGCTCGACTACAAGTTGAGCATACCGTTACTGAGGAAATTACTGGCATCGATCTGGTGCAGTCGCAGATCCGTGTTGCTGAAGGTATGACCCTGCCCGAACTTGGCTACACGCAAGAAAATATCAAACCGCAAGGATATGCTATTCAGTGCCGTGTTACAACGGAAGATCCGGCGAACGATTTCCAACCAAACACAGGCCGTTTGGAGGTATTCCGTTCCGGCGAAGGTATGGGTATTCGTTTGGACAGCGCCTCAGCTTACGCTGGTGCCATTATTTCTCCGTACTACGATTCGCTACTGGTCAAAGTCATATCGCACGCCTCGGATCTACAATCGTCCGCGGCAAAAATGAACCGTGCCCTGCGCGAGTTCCGTATTCGGGGTGTCAAAACCAACATACCATTCCTACTTAATGTGCTTGAGAATCAAAAGTTCCTCAATGGAGTACTTGACACCTACTTTATCGATGAGCACCCGCAGCTGTTCCGATTTTCCAAATCGAAAAACCGCGCTCAGAAGCTGCTGAACTATCTTGGCGAAGTTTTGGTAAATGGACCGACCACTCCACTCGCGACGAAACTAAAGCCCGCTGAAGTTCAACCGCACGTTCCTCAATTGCCATTGGGTAAGTGACACGGCAGTATACGCATTTAGTATCATTATTACCAGCTGTCAAAGCCGTTTTGTTCTTGTTTTATGTCGCTGTTCTTTTTTATGTGTTTTTTGTGTGACGTATAGTGTTTACTTTTCCTTTAACTTTCCTTGAACAAACAAATTGTTTTTCTTTTATGTTTTTTCTTTCTTTTTTGTCATAATTTCTTGTTAAAACGTGTGCTATTGTTTTCTGTGTGTTGATTAATGACTACGATTACAATGCAATTATAATGAACAACATGGGGGTTAACAACACGACGACAACAACTACCACCACTATGACGACGACCGGTGTGCTGCTTTTAAACCCAATCCCAAACCAACCTATTATACTAATGTTATTTTACGTGCGTAATTCGCACACTCGAACTCGACGCACTGTCGCGAAATATCAAATGTGTTTCGCCTCATAGATCTATCACCGGAAGCACTGGCCGAGGAGGAAGAGGGTACAAGAAAAGGTAGACTGTCTCTCTTGCTCGTTTAATGTAAAAAAAAGTAGTTGAATAAGATACATATTGCCTGTTAACATGACTACATGGCGGTACAACACAATGACTCTTACATAAAACAATGGAATGGGGTATTATCACCTTCTACACACGAACACGAACAACAATATTACACGAGACACACCTCAGCATTTCCCTCAAAACCTTATTTGCAACAATCTTCGTATAACTTCACGTCAAAAACGTATAACTAAGCGTTGTTGCTAACCAATAACAGAATATGTAATGTTTTGCCGACACAATAAAATATCCGCAGCTACTACAGCTATAGATACTCGATAGGCCACAACCTAGAATAGTACTTCCTAGAATTTTTGGTACGGTAAATGCTTGTGATGGTGCCATTGTGTAATTGCTGTGTGGTGTACTAATACAAAATAATGGCAACAGTGGTAATGTAACATGTAATGACACATACTGTTGCATGGCCTGCATTTGACTGTTTGCTTTATACACTGCATCTCGAGGAAGTTTACTCGAATTTCAATATAACGGTAATTATTAGCACTAATTCCGTTTTAGTACTAATGTTTGTTAAAATTTTGCATGACCCGTGCCTGTACATAAATGTGTAAAAATGAATATTTTTCGATGTAATATTAACTCCAAAATCTGAACTAAACTAAACTATGTTAAGCAAGTTTTTGCAGCATATATTGTTATTTTTTTAAATAATTTTGATACATTAATCATTTACATTCAAAACGCATATTCCATTGTCAAATTTACACACTACATCGCATGTCATCCTTTCTTCGTCTTATTTTAAATCTACGATTTACGAACTCGAAAATACCCGATATCAGGAGCGGTTAGTAATTTTGTTCAAACAGTTACAGAGCCACCGCGTGGTTTCAAACAAATTCTGCAGGAGGAAGGCCCTGAAGGTTTTGCAAAGGCGGTACGAAGCCAAAAGAAGCTGCTACTCATGGATACCACGTTCCGCGACGCTCATCAATCGCTACTAGCCACACGTGTACGAACGCACGACCTGCTGAAGATATCGCCGTTTGTGGCGCACAAATTTAACAACCTATATTCGCTAGAAAACTGGGGAGGTGCTACTTTCGACGTCGCACTCCGTTTCCTGCACGAATGCCCATGGGAACGGTTGGAGGAAATGCGCAAACAGATTCCAAACATTCCCTTCCAGATGCTTCTACGCGGTGCAAACGCCGTTGGATACACGAACTATCCCGATAATGTGGTGTACAAATTCTGTGAACTATCGGTGAGCGTTTAGAATGAAATATTGGTAGCTTTAGGTAACATTTGGATGAAATTATCATAATTCGGACGTTTCCTTCCCTCGCCAGGTACAATGTGGAATGGATATTTTCCGAGTATTTGACTCGTTGAACTATCTGCCGAACTTGATCCTCGGTATGGAAGCGGCCGGTAATGCTGGCGGTGTAGTGGAGGCTGCTATCTCGTACACTGGAGATGTGAGTGATCCGAAAAAAACCAAGTACGATCTTAAATACTACACTAACCTCGCCGACGAATTAGTCAAAGCAGGGACTCATGTCCTGTGCATCAAGGATATGGCTGGACTGCTAAAACCGCAAGCCGCACGGTACGAAGAAAGTGATACAACCATGTCGTTGATTTTCTTCATTATTAAACATTTTTTGTGCTACTGTCTTACAGCTTACTCATTACAGCTATTCGCGAAAAACACCCAGATGTACCAATTCACATTCACACACACGATACATCAGGAGCGGGCGTAGCTTCTATGCTAGCATGTGCCGAGGCTGGTGCCGATGTCGTTGATGTCGCGGTCGACTCCATGTCCGGAATGACTTCGCAGCCGAGTATGGGAGCGGTTGTCGCATCTCTTCAGGGCACCAGTCTCGATACTGGCTTAGGATTACCGGATATTAGCGAATACTCTGCCTACTGGGAGCAAACGCGTACGCTATATGCACCATTCGAATGCACCACCACGATGAAATCGGGCAATGCCGATGTGTACATGAATGAAATTCCTGGAGGACAGTACACGAATTTGCAATTCCAGGCTTACTCGCTTGGATTGGGGGATTTCTTTGAAGACGTCAAAAAGGCGTACCGTGAGGCCAACCTGTTATTGGGAGACATCATTAAAGTTACTCCCTCTTCGAAGGTCGTTGGTGATTTGGCCCAATTCATGGTACAAAACCACTTAACGGCCGACCAGGTGCTGGAACGAGCGGAGGAGCTTTCTTTCCCGAAATCAGTGGTCGAGTTCCTGCAGGGTGCTATTGGCACACCACATGGCGGCTTCCCCGAACCCCTACGATCTCGCGTACTTAAGGATATGCCACGCATTGAGGGACGTCCCGGTGCTCAACTGGCTCCACTTGATTTTGATGCACTTAAGAAATCGCTACAGGAATCTCATCCCGACGTGCAAGATCGTGATGTCATGTCGGCAGCCCTCTACCCTCAAGTTACAAACGATTTCCTTAACTTCCGCGATACATTCGGGCCGGTAGATAAACTAAATACACGCGTATTTCTTACCGGACCGAAGGTAGGTGAGGAGTTTGAGGCAACCATAGAGAAGGGAAAAACGCTTGGCTTCAAGACACTAGCTATGGCCGAAGATCTAACTGCCAACGGTGAACGAGAAGTGTTTTTCGAACTGAACGGTCAGTTGCGTTCGGTGCTGATTCGCGACAAGGAGGCAGTCAAGGAGTTGCACATCCATCCAAAGGCTACCAAGGGTAACAAAAACGAAGTTGGTGCCCCAATGCCCGGATCCGTGATCGGTAAGTTTCATTCGACGAGCAAGCAGTACCGTTGTACCGTTTTTGCTAATATTTTGTATCTACTTTTCACGAATCTATTTTATAGAAATCAAGGTAAAGGTTGGAGACCACGTCGAGAAAGGCCAGCCGCTGATTGTGCTGTCGGCAATGAAGATGGAAATGGTGGTGCAGTCGCCCCGAGCTGGCGTTGTGAAAACACTGGATATCAGCAACGGCATGAAACTCGAAGGAGAAGACTTGCTTTTGACTCTTGAATAAGGTTTCGGCAAAAAAACCCAATGATATGCCTTATAATTGATGCTGATACCGGTTTACGGTCATGCAGGGAAAGGATACATCCCAACAAAACACTACATGGAAAGAAAACGGCCATGAAATTGTTATTAAATTAACATGCGTTACGATCATACAAACATGATGGCCTTCTAGAAGTTAGTTTTCACTGTCATCACAATCGTGCTTTGTGGCAATGTTTTAATCGTACCGATTGCGCTCTACGATATTGGTACAATTAACTACTCTTTGCATCGTACTCTATGAGAACTGCATCCGATAATTACATGAAATGAAATCATCCGAGCCTAGCTCATTACCCAGCTATCCAACGTGTTTTATAAAACCCGTATCATCAAAACTCCGTAGCTGTTGATAGATTATATTGTGTTTTTTTTTGTTAGATTAGTTTCATGAGACTTTTGTTTAGTTATGGTTTGGGAAGGGATATCAAATATAAAATATTTTATATGCAATGCGTTTAAGGTGCGCATGGTAATGTGTTTTTTTATGAAACAATAAAATATTACTAGAACATTTTGTTTTGATTTGAATGATACAATCCGACAAACTATATAGCAATCAAGGAACACTTTGTTTGATGAGCTTAACCGTTTTCATTGACTTTCAAAGATGTGCTTAAAATTGGAGAGCTCTACCTACCCCATTAGATCTCAATCACTTCCTGTACCCAAATATGTCCAGAAAGGGTGACAAGACCGTTACTTATTGTGCGAATAGATAGCAACGTGTACAAATTGGTGATAAGTGATAGAGCACCATATCTGAGACAATCGAATGACTTCACCAAACTATTCCATAGGTATCGCACATTTGTCCAAACACCAAACAAATGTGGATGGCATTGGTACAAAAAAGGATTATTTACGTTCCTGGCATCGGCGGACACCGAGCTGGTTTGCTGCACAAACAAAATCCATATGCTTCATATTCGCATTCATTAGTAAAACCAAAAAACTAAAAAAAATCGTGGAACTGAATTATGTGATGCGACGGTACTTTTCCTATCTTTTATGTACGAAGAGTGTATTCCACTGTCCAGTTATGGTGATAACATCTGTCCCAGACGAAGCGATTGCTTGCACGACAACCTTTTCCACTCGTTGCGCTCTTTGCGCTGGCAGGTATCCGTTGTCGATAAAATCGAGAGCAGCCCTACAATGGTGTAGACAGATATAAGAATGTTCGCTCAAGTGGTTCACCATTTTCGTTTGGTAAACCCAGTGTTTGGCGCTTACTTGGCACCACGCTGCACATATCCTTTATCTAGCCCTTCCGAGCAACATGGTGCCAGCAAGTAAGGCAAGATGGTATACCGCGAGAAGATCGACGATCCACGAACAGGGTGGCCAATTGTTTATGGTTATAGTGCTATTGTGCATCTGTGGTACCACGATCGTTAAAGTGGCGTGCAACAGAACGAACTCGAAGGTACGATCAACCAGGGCAATATGTTGCCTGCGTGTCGAAATCATCTCGATACGCCTATGACACAGTGCTATCAACATTTTCAAGAACAGCTCACTGCCATTCCCATCCCCAGGCATGATGCACCGAGAACAGTTCGTGAGTTGCTCGCCAAGGTCGTAAACGGGCAGACAGCTACAACAGGGCAATTCCCATGGCAAGCGTCAATTCGGGCAGCTCTTGGCCGTTCTGTAACGGTGTGTGGCGGTTCGCTGATCGAGGCCCAGTGGGTTCTTACAGCAGCTCACTGTGCCAACGACTATACCGTGTTCCAGATAGGACTCGGCTCAATCCATCTGAATATGGCTCGACTTACCATGTCCACTGTCATCAAGTTTGTGCATCCTGAGTTTGATCCGTGGAAGTTGACGAATGACGTTGCCCTGATCCGACTGCCTTCACCAGTGCCTTACAGTCTAGAGATCTATCCAATAAAGCTACCGATCAATTTACCACCCACGGATCTGTACATAGGTCGCCAGGTTACGGTGTCTGGATTTGGTCGAACGTCTGATGGTATGCCGTCACCTTCTTTTTTAACATACTGAACCTACTACTGTTTTGATCACTAAAACCAGTTTCTACAATTCCCAGCTATCCAGTCCATATCGACAATTTTAAAGTACGAGCGCATGCGGATCATTTCAAACGCTGAGTGTACCAATGTTTATGGTGCGGCTATCATACGCAATACCACGCTCTGTGCAGTCGGATGGGAACGACCGTACCAAAATGTCTGCCAAGGAGATTCGGGAGGTCCTATGGTAATGCAACAGGATGACAGCAGTTGGGTGCAGATTGGGATAGTCTCTTTCGTGTCTAGCCGGGGCTGTAGTACAGGAGATCCCTCAGGATACATTCGTACCGTGAACTACCTTTCGTGGTTAGCAAAAACAACAGGTCTTCGAAGTCTTGCGTCTGTTTTGAGTTAGATAAAAAAAAATCTGGTGCTCGAACTCCGTCATCATCATTACCGATTCCCACAGCAATGGATAGGAAAAACCATGCATATATTTTTCTGTACTAGGGTTAAAACGTTCCCTACTACTACTTGACGCTCATCAGGAAACGGAAATGTTCTTATCCCTTAATAAGCACCGTTATAGATGTACGTAGTTGGAAACAATCGTTAAATATATATGGCCAATAATACAGAGGAAATAGCAGTTTGCGCTAGTCAATTTATTCTTTTCTTTGTCGCCAGTTTCGTGTAAAAAGTATGAAATGTTACATATCGTTATATAATATGTTTCAACAATATGAGAAATGTTGGACAATACAATCACTAAAGCTGCATCCACACGATTAGCGCAAAAGAGTCAAGGCGTCATATTTTGTATGGAATTGACACCTTGCTCGCAGATATCTCCATAGGATTGAACATTGAGAACCAATATGCATTCGAGTACACACGGCTGGAATAGACATGTGTGATGAAATCTAAAACGTGATTCGGTGACCAGTCATGCTTTCTCGTTTTGGCATAAAGAATCATATACGTGTAAGATCGCCGGGATGCGGAATTAAATCTCCTGACAAACGATCGGGAGGTGATCGAAAGGTGGAAGTACTACTTCGAAGGGCATCTCAATTGAGCAGAGGTAGGAGAGGCTGGCGCAAGTAGCGACAAAAAGGGCGACAGGCTGGACTGCTCAAACTTTTGGACCATTAAAGTCCTTAATGCCGTCTACAAGATCCTGTCCCAGCTCCTGTTCTGCAGAATTGCGGACCCTTGAAAATTTGTTTTTTTTTTACAGCTACCAAGCTGGGTTTGTTGGAGTCAAATCATCCAATGACCAAATTTTCACTCTACGGCAGATCCTCCAGAAGTGCCGAGAGCGCCAGATCCCAACACATCACCTGTTCATCGACTTCAAGGTGGCCTACGACACCATAGATCGAAATGAGCTATTGACCATCATGCAGCGGTACCACTTCCCTGAGAAATTGATCCGACAGTTAGATGCCACCATGAACGGGCTGCAATGCAAGGTGAGAGTATCGAACTTGACGTCGGAATCGTTTGAATCTCACAGGGGTCTTCTGCTCTGTTCTGCTAACTGGCTCACTTTACAGATCCGGATCTTTTGAATTAATCCGGATCTGATCTCACACCTCTAGTATACAGCCAGTGGCGAGTTTACAGTGTCGGGAGCCCTAAGCAGTAAGAATAGTTGAGGTCCTCTGTACATGATTACCGGGGAGTATCCGGCACCCGGCCTTCTACGATAATGTTACATTTCAACTTAAATTTTATAGCTCCCGGGGGGCGGGGGGTGGGGGTGGTGCTCAGGATTCGTCTAACACAAGGCCCCAACGTCCATCACCCATGGAGCCCTTCTTGCTAATACAGTGCCATATTCTATCAACTGTAATAGATGCTGGACTAAAAATATACGGGGCCCCTCATCGACGGGACCCTCGCAATTCCTTAATTCTTAATTTTTCCTTAATTACTTTGCTTACCGTTAAAATCGCCACTGTATATACCAGAGGAACCTCACTAGTTGAGAGATATGAATGCGTACCAGCTACAGAAGGACGTCTGTAATAGGTAGGGGAAGGTAGATAAAGACGAACACGTTAAGGGAAATGGTAAAAATATAGGGACATATAAGTGCAACGATCAGGAAAATGTGCAAACATTATCTTACACTCATGATCAGAGAACGTGTTGAAACTTTTAAGTTTCCATCGATTTTTGCGTTTTTTCATGAATGAAAAACATGATTTTTTCGTGCGGTTTTGAAATGTTCGGGTAAGACGGACACCTGATATGGGAAAGATGGACACCATGAAGGGTAAGATGGACACCTGTAGAAAACGTTGGAAAGTGAAGAAGTTCATAGTATTTTAACATATCCTATTGCTTTCCACATAAACAAAGTACGTACATAAACAAATTCTAGGCCAATTACAACGACGGTTCATTCAGCCATGAATTTAGGAATTGTAAGCGGCGGTTCTAATATATCGTAAAATGCATCATGTAAAGCATTAATGAAATATTACGCACTAACAGCTGACGTTGCTCCAGCTTACAGAACAACAGTCTAGATCTTCCTTTAAGGAAATTACTCCGCGAAAAGACCACGACCCCAGTATTTTTTGAGGGACTTGTTGATAGTTTAATTCATTTTCCACCATGTCAAAATTCAACATTTGATATTTGTAATCCCATAGAATTTCTCATCTATTCGTGAACGATGTCATATCAATGCCTCATCTTTTTATTGCTTAAAGTTGTCCAAGTCGTGACAAGATATTGGATTTCGTGAAGCGCCTCATCAGCGTCGAGCGAGTAATAGCATAACGAATGGCTACTATTTTGACCGGTGCTTCATTTCTCGCTTATTTCAATACTTTCTCTAGTTGCTGATTGGTTTATAGCTTCGGAATACCCTTATTTAAAGTATTTGAAGAAAACGGCACCAATTCATCACCAATTGAAATAAGAAGTAAAATAAATCAATAAATTCGGTGTCCATCTTTCCCTACAATAAAGTGTCCGTCTTTCCCGCTATGGTGTCAGGATGTTCAAACCACCAGAAAACAATATTTTGTATTGTTTTCATTCTCGTTCTTTCGCCAGTTTTTTCATTAATGATCACGACAACTCATTCATGAATTAAGACTTCTGGAAATATAAACAATACAAGTTGTAGAGCTTAAGATCCGTAGTAGTCAAATTAGATCCACAAGGGTGCACATGATGGAAAATTTATTTTGTTCGTGGATTTAACCAATTTTGCATATATTATGTTAAAAATGTTCTCAAATGTGTGGTTTAACTTTAAGTTAGGATGCTGCATTGTTGATTATTTCGAAAATCACAATTTTCATGCATTTTTGAGAAGTGTCCATCTTACCCGCAGTGTCCGTCTTTACCTACCTTCCCCTATGTTTTAGTTGGGATAATCGTCACAAGACACCCTAACAGTGTGGAAACCAACAAGATAGCTTTGAAAGATACTAATTCCACAATTTTGAAGGATAGTTGTTTTGAAGTGTCTAGATAGTTGTCTTGAAACTATCCGACATAGCTCTTGCTACCCAATTTTTACCACACAATTTCCCAAGCAAATGTTTTTGGAATCCATGATTGCGGGTTTCAACCGGGGACCTACGGCGAAACCCGCTCCGAGCACGCGGTGGCGGTCGTGGCAGCTGTAGTATATGTCGTAGCAATGCTTACCACGCCTGTTGTGCACACCGTTCCCTAGCCACCGAATCTCTTGTAAAGCTACGAGGTCCATGCTCAGTGTGGCTAGGGCATCATCAAGTTTGTTCAAGGCTCCGGCTTCGCTTAGAGTGCGTACGTTCCATGAGCCCATTTTTAGAGTAGTCCGGGGGCATTGCGTATGGTCGGTATCGTGAGGTTCGTTTCGAAATCTTCTGTAGCTTTCCGTAGTCGTAGATTCATGGGACTGGGTGACTGTCAACGCGCCCACGTGACCGTTTTGTTTAGCGTCGGGTTGCCCCCCCCCCCCCCCCGACGTTCAGGCACCCGGTATCCCGGGATACCCACCCCCCTCCTGGTTCGCCATATGCCACCATCCGCCCAAGGGGTTGGGTCAAGCCCGTGTACCCAAGCTTGGATATGTGGTGGCACACGTTACCACTCTGCACGACGAGGACGTGTCGGAATAGGAGTTGGATGGGAGAGCCTGTATTATCCCTCAATGGGGCTTCGGATCCCATCCCATTAATTTCCACTACGTATGTGTGATTAATTAGGTAAGACTTAAGCCACTGTACGAGTGAGCAGGGAAATCTTAGCTTATCGAGTTTAGCGAGAAGAATTGCGTGCGGAAGAGAGTCGAATGCTGCTTTCAGATCTGTATAAATTGCATCGACTTGAGCTCCGACATCAATATGGCTAGTGGAATAGGTTACAAATTCAACCGGGTTCGTGGCAGTCGATATTTTTGGCACGAATCCATGTTGATACGGGTTACGGTAGCTCCTGCATTCATATAGCAGATGTTTGTATATCACTAGTTCGAACACCTTGGCAATGGCACACAAATACGTACTATCCCGGTAGTTTATGACATCTGTCCTGTCGCCCTTTTTCTAAATAGGAATCATCCAAGGTTTCCTCCATGTTTTGGGAAAGTAGCCATTGGCCAGCGATACATGCATGCGATGCTAATAACATGCAGAATAGCACTTTAGTCTTGTACCTTTTGAGTCAGCTTGGAGAGAATGCTTTCAGTTCTAGGTTGCTCATAGAAACTACGTTACCCTAATAGTTATCATATTTGAGATGAGTTTATAGTTTAAGTTTTGAGGACGGTCATTCCTGCGGTCGACGTCAATAGAACGACATAACAACATGCCCGTCGTGGGATAGTATGTCTACTATTTCCTACTATAAAGTATTTCTTGATAAAGTAATTAATACCGGTTAGAGTCGCAAGTAGCCAAAATGTATGTAGATTATATACATACTGCCCTGGAAGGATTGCCCGTGCCTTTGTCTATCAGAGTAATAATGCAATAATATAGTAACATCGCTAAATTTACTCGTTAAATGGGTTAAAACAAATCAGCACAGCAAAGTCAATGCACATGGATTACATTCATTTTAAGCAATAATCAATCTTTAATCGACTTAGTCATCCAAAACATTGCTCAAGACGCCATCGCAAGTTGTGTCAATCAATCATTCGCGCGAAATGGATTTAAGGTAACGCCTTCATTATTAGGCACAGTTGGGCAATTACAATAATCGAACCACATAACCCATAGCCCTTGCTCAGGTAGAAATGAAAACAAAAAAGAATAAGTAAGAAAATTATGAGTGTTAGTCACGATCAACGAATTACCAAATATGTACAATGCTTGCCGAGCATTAATGGTGTGCATTAAATTAACATCGACCGTGTTATAACCCGTACAAGGGTTACAACTGCGAAAAAGTTGAATGAATGGTAAAAGTGAATTACAATGCACATGGATGTGAATATAGGAATTGTGCATTCACAAAATAACATTTTTTCCACTAGATATCATCCATCGCAGGTGTTGTGGCTGCTTCATGATTGATCTCTTATCGACATCCTATACATTCGACAGCGACAATATAGACCTGGAACACATATTTTGGGGCGGAAACATGATTGATAAAGGAAAGGGACCATTATAGACAGCTTTACTGAGCACTTATCGCGCGAAAAGGCCGATCTGATCGACAACGAAACGCCATCAAATGAGGGCTGTATATAAGACACCGTTTTCCGATTGACTTCCAAACAGAGTGTTGCTGGAGCTTGTTGCAAGCTTACTCAGTTCGAACGGTAAAACAGCATTGTGTGAACTGCAAGAATAGTTTAAACAATTTCGTCCATCATGAAAGACTACGTAGGATTATTGCTCATTGCAATTACACTGTGCTACGTGTCGGCCGGAGAAGTGAGTTGATCGTGAAACGGTTCCTACACAACATGCTGTACTGAACAAGTAGAAGTGTTTTTGTTTACTATTAGATTTCCTTGGATCGAAATTCCCGCATAGTTAATGGATTAAATGCCGCTAACACACCGTACAACGCGTATGTGCTGTATCTGAACTCTGCCAACTCTGGCTTCTTCGGTGGAGGATCGCTGATCTCTGATCGTCATGTGCTGACCGCGGCACAAAACATTGCGGGCTTCGTTCGGTGGGAAGTTGGACTAGGGAGCACCGTGTTTGGGCAGCTAAATATTCAAATCTCTAGCCAGGCCGTCGCACATCCTAGTTTCAATATGGCAAATCGGGCTAACGATATTGGATTCATTGTGCTGCCTCAACCAATCGTCTTTACGGCACTGATTAGTCCGATCCAGCTGCCCATCCAGGGGCGCAATCTGCCGTACGAAAATGAGGAAGGCATGATCGTTGGATTCGGATTCAACTCGGTTGGAGGTAAGAGTTGAGACGGATATAAATGTATTAGCCAAATTAGTATTGTACAAAACTATCTAACCATTACCGTATCTCACACTGCACCAGGCCAAGTTCGCTCCGATTTTCTTAAGGTTGGCTATCAGCGAGTCATCAGCGATTCCCGTTGCGTAGGTATATATCAAATCACGCTTCCGAATCATTTCTGTGCCGAAGATAGCGTAATGCGTTCCAACGTCTGCAATGGTGATCTTGGTGCTGGATTCGTTGTTTCTGACCGACGGATCGACACGCTGGTCGGAGTTGCTTCGCTCATCACCGCCTCCTGTGACTCTACATCACCAACCGGCTACACCCGTGTTTCGCAGTATCGTCAATGGATCCGCGATAATACCGGAGTATAAGAGGCCGTCCACAACTAGGTCCTAGAGTATGTTTTCTTCTAAAAATTTAACAACAATTCTTGTAACATGCTTCTATCCGTTAGTTGGAGAAATTGTCACTGCGCGTTGGCACAATATGATTGCATATTCAAAGAAGTATGAGACAGATTTAAATCATTCCAATTAAATGAGGCAACAAATATAACATCAATAGTGATATCAGGTTTTCTTTTACCATATCATGCTGTGAATTAAATTTTGTTTTCCACTCATTTTGATACAATCACCGTAATCGATCTAGACTTGTCAGCTTTTTCTAATGGACTGGTTATTGTCCGCATCGTGCTTGAATGCGTAAGCGGCCACGCTATAGATGAAATACACATTTTTCAAAAATTTAAACTGCATTTAAACATTATTCTAGCTTTCGGAAAAGGCATTATTTTTAATAAATGCATGTCAACCAAAAATCGATCAAAAAGGTTCCAAAAGGTCCCAAAACTCGGATAAAAAAACCCCATTCACACTTAGACGCCCGCATAGTAGTGTGATGCAAAGTGGCACACAATACTTTCGATATGTACAAAAATGGCACACAAATTGTTCTTTAGCATTTTTATTCATCATAAACAACGATCGTCAAGCAACCCATCTATCGTGTGCGAATTCGCTGTTGGTACGCATGCATATCGCAACTAGTAACGTTGGCCCAGTAATGTTCGTCCTTTTTGTTAATGATGTGGTATTTGCGCTTCCAAAACAACATTTGCTTATGTTTTACTTACGCGGACGATATCAAGATTTATGCGACCATTATAAATAATTCGGACTGCTCGACATTCCAGCACAGCCTAGACAAATTTAGCAATAGCTGCTCTGCGAACTCGCTATCATTGTGTGTCAATAAGTGTTGCGTGATTAGTTTTACTCGTAAAAAGGACCCTATTAAGCGAGACTGTTGGAAACTGTTATAAGGTTCCAACAAACTGTCAGCTAAGGCGATGTTTTGTGTATGGACATAGGCATAAAAAGGGAGAAAACCGGGCAAAATAGGATAATTGCGATAAAAACACCCAAGAGCGAAGATAACGGAGAATAGAGAAATAAACTAATTTTTTGGTGCACCCTCAGTGCTTACCTAACAAATTCACTTTGTTCTCTTATTTTTTGGTTAGAGCGCCAGTTTCTAACAGAGACTATAATCTTGACTCTTGTGTAATCCAACGTAACCTAGAAATTAAGGACCTTGGTACTATTCTTGACTCGTCACTCTCCTTCCGTCAACAGTATTCTTACATCATCGACCAAGCATATCGGCAGCTTGGTTCTATTCATCGTCTGACATCTGAGTTGAATGACCCTTTCTGAATACCCATACTTGAATTCAATGTTGTAGCATGGTCTCCGCACACTAACAACTGGTCCACACGAATTGAGCGCATTCAGAAAAAAAACGAAAAATTAGCTATAAGAACCTTAAGGTTGAACATGGACCAGACTCTAACATATCAAGCACAAGGTAACACAAGCTATAGTTTTTGTAGCTTATGTTTATGTTTATGTTTATTTGTCTATCGATGGACAATAATGCCCTCTCGAACCATTTTAGCAATGTTTTACAATGAGTTCTTTACAATGGATTACAATAACATAGCACATAAAAATGTGCACTATGGAACCAAATTTAACACAGAAACACGATCATTAAACTCAGTTGGCGAAATCCTCGGCTCAAAAGCGTCGCTGACTGCGTTGAAAGCACGGCACATGAGTAGGAACGGGTCAGAGGAGCCAAATTGCGTTCTACGGTCGTCGAGGGCCAACATTGCCCGAGTCCGGAGCGGCCTGGCCGGAACGTACGGGTTGATGGCAGCCAGTAGTGACGGAGAGTCAATACGGCCGTCGAGAAGTCCCGTGATGAACGACAACCTGGCTTTTCGTATTCGCTCACTTAGGGTAGGTAGCCCGAGTAGTAAACACCTAGTCCGGTAATCGAGCCTTTGGTTCCATGAGCGAAGTGCAAATCGTGAAATTTTGCGCTGGATTGATTCCAATCGAGCTAACGGACGCGCTGCAGTTGGCCACCATACGATATTTGCATATTCCATCAACGACCGGATAAGTTAGCAATAGAGCGCCTTGGTGCAAGGTATATCGTTACGCTCGCGAGTCATATTGATAACTAGTCCTAGCCTTCTATTGCTGCGGGCTACTAGTGATCCAGCTGATCCTTAAATGATAGTTTTGTATCGAGCAAAACGCCTAGATCTTTAACACATTGTTTTCGCGCCAAGAACTGTCCATCAAGCGCATATACATATAATGATGGGCGGCGAGAACGACTGAAAGTAATGGCTTCGCATTTATCTGTGCATAGCGTTAAAGCATTACGGTTGCACCAACACTGGAACTCATGCAAGGAAGTTTGCAGTCGGGCGTGGTCTTCTGGTTCACGAATAACACGAAAAAATTTCGCGTCATCTGCGTACAGTAGATGATTATCCAAAGTTAATTAAAGGCGAAATTGATGCTCCCGAACTTCTTCTTAAGATTAATTTGTACGCTCCTGACCACGCACCACGTCCTTATAGAGGAGCTCATGATCCAATTGCCTCAATGTGTAAAGCTTTCAATAAGTTCCACTGCTTTTTCGACTTCAATATTACCATTGCTACGTTAAAATGTTCATATCTGTATTCAAATATATGGTAAGAAAGGTTATCTTAAGTTTTATTTTTTTAATATTGCAAAGGCCCCTGCGCGCGCCACGCAACTATCTTCAATAAATAAACCTACGGTAGTAGTTAATGCACGCAACATGTAACATGTAAACATACTCCCAGACTTTCACTTTGGGAGTCTAGATTAGTACTAAACCTAGTAGCAGTCTAGGTTAGTAAACCTTCACTGCAATTCTAAATTGAATTTCTATGTTCAATCTACATGCTTTGATTTTAAGCTTTTTTCTACGCTGCACATATACTGCCGCAAATGATTCAACGACCAGAGCGATCTGTAATTAGATCAGAATAGGAATAGTATATGGATTACATCGTTTCTAGTACCGGAATATGTACTCATTTTGTTCCAGAACCCAAACTGATCCAGGAGCAGTTTGGTTTCAGTTCCGAGATCGATATTACTTTAGTGATCGGTTCCAGGATCCATATAAGTTCAGTTTCTAATCCGGATGTGGGTATGGGATCATCATCGGTTCCAAGACCGATAGGGGTTCTTGATCAGTTCTAGGAACATAAACAATTTTAAAAAAGATAGATAAAAAAGTTTTAAAAAATAATTAAAAAAATAAACAAAACATCAGTTCCAAAGGCAGCTTCGTTCAGGGTCACTTGAAGGAATGGAAAGGTTTCATGATCAATTGTATGATCAATATGGATGCAAATCAGTACTAGTATGGATTCGTTATTGATTCCAGGTCCAATACGGGTTCACAATAAACTCCACGGCAAGTATGAGTCCAAGTTCAGTTCCCGCATCATTCATCCCGTGATTGGTACCAAGATCGGTATGGGTTTGCATCTTAGCCTCCATCCCCTCCTCTCCTCACCTACGATAACATAAATTTTACTGCTTTGAAGACGACAGAAGATTATCGCTTGAACGATGTTCTTGCAATGATTTACAAGAGAACTGGAACGATACAGACCCCCAAGTCACTCGGATCACTGATGGAAAGGACTGCATGGAACAAATGCCAAAGAACAAAACGATTGGACCATTAAACTGGACCATTAAACCGGTTCTGCTCCGATGGCTCCGGAGCCGGCTCCGCACCAACGGCTCCGTAGCCGGCTCCGGACTAACGGCTCTGCACTCACGGCTCCGTTCCAACGGCTACGGAGCCGGCTTCAGGCCCACCGTTCCGGACCGGGGACGAATCAATGGCTCCAGACCAACAGCTCCGAGCTTACAGTTCAATAGAGACATCATTGTATGATAGCGCAATAAAAAAACGAATATATATTCTCGCACGTGTGGAAGCTAACACACGACATGATGGCAGTATTGACATGCATGACATTGTGTAGCATTCGTTAGTCTCGTCTTTCTTAACAATATTCAAAAGTAATCGATTTTTTTTTGATAATTTCTTTTAAACATGACCTTTGTGTTAAAACCGGCTCCGGAGCCGTTGGTGCGGAGCCGTTGGTGCGGAGCCGGCTCCTGAGCCGTCTGGAACCGCATGCGGCAGGCGGGCCGTAGTTTGAAGACCCCTGCGCTGGAGTATCCCCTAGAGCAGCTGTGTCAAACTCATTTCATCAGAGGGCCGCAAGTACAGTTTTTCAGTGATTCGTGGGCCGCAAAGTTGAGAATAAAAAATATACCCCAATATTTATATAAAAAACTGTTTAAAATCATTATTGTGAAACAAATTGACTTTTTGCACTTCTCGCTTCAAATCTGGAATAGTTTTTTATTTACAAATTTGCTATGTTTTTTTTTTTTCATTGTGCACTTTTTTATTTGATAAAAAGAAAAAAATTAATGTTCTTTTAAAGTCACATGCATTGTTTTTATCCTTATTATTAAAATAGGACATTTCTCATTAGTCGCGTTCCAACACGGCAGTTTTGTTAGAAAATATCGCTCAATCACACTTTTTACTGAGGTAGGGGAAGTCTACCAGCCTGTTGCGAATCTTTTTCAAGCCATCCGAGCTATCCACCGCTGGATGAATAACAAAAATATTTGCCGGCAATTTTTTGACAGATCGAAAGGAAAATTGTAATAAAACGTGTTTTAACATTATTTGTCGCTAATTTCCAAGTTCCAAAGGGTATATGGTGGTATATTCATTTCTTAATACAAGAACCCATATTATACGATAAATTTTGTTAAATTACGAAAATTTTATCTGACGAAGATTCGTGGTGTGTGATCTCATAAAGATTGGCAAATCTTGTTTTGACACTTGAATCGTCTTGAATGATTCGCGAATTGAGGTATGGACTGTGTGACCCAGTGTCGGATCAAGGGTATCGGGGGCCCTAGGCAGAAAGACGAGTTGAGACCCTTTGTAAATGGGAAATGTTGTTGGGGTGTGGTAGCGGAAAACTGAACTTGCTGTTGGGAGTGTTGTGTCCGCACAAATGAAACGTACTTACAGTGTGTACCGCACAAACAGAATATGTATTTTAACAACTAATCTTTGGTATGTGTAATACAACAAACGCACGCAATGCGGGGAGAGGTCGACTGATCTCTCTCGCGCAGTGATCCTCACTGAGGACGTCACAGGATGACAGCCTTGCTGTCAACAGTGAGCCCTCAGGATGAGGCAGCGGTCTGTCCACAACAGGGAGATTGAACAGTAAACTTGAAATGCCGTCGAGGTCCCCTTCGATCATCAGTCGCAGACTCTAAAATTTTTTGCTGAAGGGGGGGGGGGGGTGCAAATGATTCGCCAGCCTCGGAGCCCCATCGGCCATCCTTCCGGGGGCCCTTGTCGCTAGTACTCTGTCCATACGGCATACTATACAATGGCGATCTACGGGGCCCCTAAATCGGCGGGGCCCCAGGCGACCGCCTAGTCCGCCTACCGTTACATCCGCCGCTAGTGTGACCGGATCCATTTCTCACTGGAGATTTGCCGCTCCGTGCGACAACCGATGACTCCAACGGTTCCGAATGGCTTTAAACGGCTCTTTAGGTTTCGGACGGCACCGAACGGAACTGTTGGTTTGATTTGGCCGGATTCGGAGTCGCTATAGCTAAGATCAAAAATGGTTTTGAGCCGTGGATGCGATTCTGACAATCCATCACTAGTTGCGAAGTTTCCAAGTGTGTGTATCAAGTTATTTTCATTCCTATTTCGTTTCTAGACAGTTGACGCACATCTGTTTTTCCATATAGAATGTGGAATCGAGTCTGCACAAAATTACGCTAATATTCAGAATTTAATCGAAACATAAAACGAATGAGTTTGCCTTCGATTTAATGTTGCTTAAGGGTCTCGGTTGTTCTGTACGTTAGTGTAGAATAAATTTATGAGATGTAATGGGTACATTCATGTTAGATTCGAAAAATATACCATAAAAATTATTGTTCTTCTCTGGAAAATTTAATACACTTCGACAAATAGTAATAACAGTTTTTTGGTTTGGAATGATTTTAGAAATTCTCAAAATATTCTCGCGGGCCACATTCAGCATTGACGAGAGCCGCATGCCGCGGCCAGCGGGCCGCCAGTTTGACATACCTGCCCTAGAGCAGCGATCGGCAAAGCGCGGCTCGCGAGCCGCATGCGGTAGTGATGGGCGGATCTACCCAAACCTATCGTGTCGGAGCCATCCGTAAGCGACTCGGAGTCGTTCGGGTCGACCCGAAAGGTACAAGTAGGTTCAGTAGGTGCAACGACTCCGGTAGGTGCATAAGCGACCCCGACCCATTGGTTCAACGAGTTCGGGTCGGGTCGTGCCAAGGTGAGTTCATTCCGACCCGCGGAAGCAGCGAGTTCGGGTCGACCCGGCTGAAGAGTAGGTGCGAGAAAGCATAAGTGGCTCCGACCTGTTGGTTCAGCGAGTTCCGGTCGGGTCAGTTACGGATGATTCCAACCCAGTAGGTGAGGTTCGAACCGCGCATCACTAGTCCTAAATTATCCGAAACCTATAAGCATCGCCATGGGAGTTGGTAGAAGTACATACCCGTTAGAGTTTCAAATTGGCTAGGAAATAGACCCGTGTGGAGCCCCGTGAGCGATAGGAGCGATAGGGTTCCGTTGAAGGTGAAATATTGCCCCATGTTAATTCTATTAAAATTGTTAACACACAAACGAAAATGTTATCAGTCAATCTGGAATCCATCAGGCAGTATCGGTCGCTGATACAACATAGTTTCCAACCATGTAAAAGCATAACATTGGTTTTGATTTTATTGTATGAACTACTATCAGAATTTTATGAACTACTATCAGGCCATCATGAACCGCTAGTCAGCAACCGGAGCCTTCTATGGATAGCTCCAAGAGTTCCACCAATTCCGATTCTGTAGTTTCAGTATGCTTTAGGGCTTATAGAAACCACAAGCTGTCATCAGCAAACCGGTTAGCAAAATAGACAATTTCTCAATCTTGTTTACAATAGTGAAAGCTATGCAACAACAATTTCAATACATTTCTTTTTTTTTATTTCTTAAATTTAAATTCTAATTCTGTATAACACGCGCCTATTGCTATGTGAAAACTCCTATACACATAGTTGCTTATACTTTCCATTCAAGCGTATAGACATATAGCTCTTTCGAAAAACATTTAATAATAGGAACTTCGGAAAAGATTCGCAAATTATCTTCCCATGAGTCAGTTCCTAAATTATTCATAGATTGTTTGCAACTAAAGGTAGATAGGTGGTAGTGGTTGATAGTTCATGAACAATTTGTTTACGGGGTACCGTAAAACATAGTAGTAAGGATCATCTAAGTGAGCTCTGTATTAATGAACGAGTATATAGAACCAAAGTTCTATAGTCCCGCATCATGCAACAAGACGTTAATGCGTAAAAAATCAAAGTTAGTACCGGTCTTTATATCGGTACACGATGGAAATTTTCCCGTTCGAACCTTATTCTGCCACTTCATCTACAGATACGTTCTTGTCTTTCTTTTTCTTTTTCTTTTTTTCCTTTTTCATTTCCTCATCGCCCTCCGCTTGGTCCATCGGCTGACCTTCAGCACCGACTGCTTCGCCATCACCATCCTCAGCATCTTTCTTTTGCTTCTTCTTTTTCTTCTTCTTTTCTTCTCCGTCGCCGATTGTTGCTGCTGATTCGACATTCTCGCCGATGCTCAATTTTCGTTTTCCACCAGCAAACTCATCGTCAGCGGATGTTCCATTTCCATTCGCTTGCTTAGCTGACCGGTTGAAGTCACTGTAGCTGTTGAGCCAATCTTTCGGAGTGTTTTCATTCGGTTTGCCGTACTTATCCAATTTGCCCGAAGCAATCAGTTGCTTCTTCATCGATGCCTTTGGGCCGAGACCCCATTTCCGTGGGTAAGTGTCGCGCTCCATTATGACGCGTTTTATTTTAGCAACGACTCCATGATCGCATCCAGCCATCGTGGCTGTCGTCATGAGAGCGATTCCCAATGCTATCGCTTCACCCTTGGTGGTCACGATCACGATTTCTTGATCGATCTCGATACCATCCTCGTACCGCAGCACGCCGGGAAGTAGAATCTTTGCTCCGTAGCATACCGCATTTACCGAACTGTCTTTCATGATGATGCGCTTATGGCCAACGAGCAATCCCTCTAGTGGTTTAATTACCCGGCGCAGCATCGATTCGTCCTTGTGATTTTCGTACAGATACTGGGCATCAAGCACATCATGCATGGTCACCATGCCATCCTTTTCCGACTGAATGCCGGACCGAACGCGGCGAAGTTCGAGCATCTGCCCACCAACACCAAGCACAAGACCCAAATGAACGCACATCGTTCGAATATACGAACCAGCTTCACAACTAACCCAAAACACGCCTATATTGCGTTGGTCATTGTAGTCCAGCAGCTTCGAGTCATACACGGTACGCACACGCAGCTGCCGCTTGACGGCGGAAATCAGTGGAGGGCGTTGGAACAGAGCACCGCGAAGCTTCTCTAGACCCTGAGTAACCTTGGCTATTTTCTCCACGGCGGAGTGGAGTTTAAAAACGGCCACATATTCCTTGCCTGCACTTTGCTGGCTTTTCACCAAGCGCGTTGCCCGGTTAATGCAAACAATCAAACAACCCGTAACTTTCGGGTCAAGTGTTCCCGAATGACCTGTTTTGTTTACCTTCAGGATACGCTTAATCCACGCGACCACTTCATGCGAGCTGGGATTAGAGGGTTTGTCCAGGTTGATAAAACCAGCCGAAACGTAATCATTGACCTTTCGGTTCAGCGGAGACGAACCGAACGGAAGTGGCGTGTAGTGGTTGGTGCGTACGTTCAGCCGATCAAAGTTCTTCAACAGCAGGGGCCATTTGGACGTATCTAAGCTGGCGATGGCAGAGGATGGCTTCAATTGAAAATCTCCGGATTTCTGGATTTCGCCCAAGTTTTCGATCTCGGTGTCCGGTTCTTGCTTAATCTTCTTCTTTTTCTTCTCCTTCTTTATTGGCGATGTAGGAATATCTAAACACAGTTAACGTATTAGTATTTTTTAAATTGTGCAATCGCCTATCTCACAATTTCACGTAACCAAAAAAACACAAAAAACACTTACCCACTTCCATAATGACCAAAAATCTTTACTTAAAACGAACGAATTCCAGTCTACAATATAGGACTAAGTTATGCTGCACCGTACCGAACACGCGGTTTGTATTATTAAACACGCCGGGCAAGAACATTTGACGTACAGGGATTTGAGGTTAAATCGTGCCATAAAAACACAAGATGCTTATAGGCCTTATCTGAAAATATAATATGTTGAGGGTGCAAGGCCACGGTAGCAACGAAATGCTGAAAAATGTGTCAACTTTATCAAAACTGCTTGTCAACAGCTAAAAAAAATCTTTCCTCGTGACCGCATTGAAAATAGTGTAACTGTACCAGTTTTCGGCAGCGTACCTATTTTCGGCAGGGTAGCTAAACACGTGAAATTCTGCACAAATGCGTTAAAATTTTTCACAAAACACAATTTTGTAGCGAACGTGTACTCATTTGTTATTCACATACGAAGTTTCTCACCAATTCATTGAGTATTTTTCAAAATATCAAATAAATTGTACATTTTTCGGCAGATTTGGTGTCAGCTAATAGTTCGGCAGGTTTTGTGATTAAGAGAACCAGAACAGTAAAACAATGAAAAAGTGGTGTATATTAAAGATTTTATGCTTATTTAATATATTCTAACTTATTCGGAATTTTAAAATCACGATAAAGTTATATAAGTTATTTTTCACTTTAAATGTTGCCGAAAATAGGTACACAGTAAGTGTTCATTTTTGACAGCTCAATGTTGTGGGCTCCTGCCGAAACTCGGAACAATAACACACCTTAGATTTGGATGAATATTCCTTTAAAACTTGATCAGAACACTATAATGCGTATGTCGACTCATAACAAGACCTTTCTTGTATCAAATATCATCAATATCACGATAAATAATGCAATAACTTAACAGAAAAATAATAATTTGTGAGCCAGTCGGTGCCGTACGCTACAACCGTCAAGCTGTCACTTTCTTCAATGGCTGCTTTGTTTATATGTCACAACAAAAAAAAATATCAAAACGGACAATAAACAACATAAAATTAATAATTAAAGTGCTTTTTAACACCTATCTAAGGAAAGTAATGTTTGTATTTTCATGAATAATTGTTGAAAAAAGGGCTTTG
Source organism: Anopheles gambiae (assembly GCF_943734735.2). NCBI lineage: Eukaryota > Metazoa > Arthropoda > Insecta > Diptera > Culicidae > Anopheles > Anopheles gambiae. The sequence continues at coordinate 66,680,040 of NC_064601.1, read as the reverse complement.
AAATGGCAAATAATAACATAATATATGACGATAGTTTATCAACCATCATCACTTTCATGAAAAATATAAAAATGTATATGCATGAGCAGTTTTTGTGAGACTGCTGCACTTGCCTGCCGAAAACTGATTCAGTTACCCTATGTCCAAGAAATGTACCGCAGATTCAGCATTTCATCCAATGAATTCAGGTATCATCAACGTTTTCAGGCATCATACTGTATTCTTGGCATTCTTCAAAAACGATTCGGGGAAGTGTTTCACAGACTTGAGATAAATGTGTGGAATCTTGTATTGAGATTGATATTTTACAGCTTCACTATCCGCTATAACAGCGCATATCGGGGACTATAGGTATTTTGAAAAAAAAAATGACAAGATGAATTGTCCTCATTTATGACCGGTATAGACCCATTGTGAAGAAAATATGTTCTAATGTCGATTGTTTATTTTCTTTCATTGGTCGTCACAACAATCCCAGCAAAATAATTATTGGAATTATTACTGATTTGTCCTTAAGCATAACAAATTCAGGTACACGAAAAATTTATATAGTAGTGCGAATGAAATGAATCAATAGAATAACTCTACCCAAGCATAAATATTTTATTTTATTTTTAGGAAACTACTAGCGACTCCAGGAGAAGCTGTGTTTTGGTGTGGTTCTCAGCAGAAATCAAAATGCCAGCGGACAACGATCATCACGAACCGGAAACTCCGGCCACGCAACGTTTGACTAACGATGATTTTCGTAAACTACTTATGACACCGCGGGCCCCACCAGGCACTGGACATGCCGCCGGATCAATACGTGACGCGATGTCCAAAGCATCGTCGTCCACTTCCGCTGCGGGAGCGACGGTAGCGTCGACCTCATCATCGTCATCTATGAAACCACCTGCGTCTGAAAGACACGAAGCACGACGTAAAAAGAAAAACTTTTATGCACAGCTCAAGAAGCAGGAAGATAACAAACTGGCCGAACTGGCAGAAAAATACCGCGATCGGGCCAGAGAAAGGCGTGACGGCGCAAACCCGGACTATCAGAATCTAGACTCATCTAGCTCAACAAGCGCATACCGCGCTGTGGCACCGGATGTGAAATCAGGTTTAAACGCAGCCGAAAGGCGTAGACAGCAGATTCAGGAATCCAAGTTCTTGGGTGGTGACATGGAGCATACCCATTTGGTGAAGGGCCTCGACTACGCTCTGCTGCAAAAAGTTCGAAGCGAAATTGTAGCTAAAGAGAATGAGCAGGAGGAAGAGATGGAAAAGTTAGTCGACATTGAGCCCTCTGCAGAGGCGTCGATTCCAGCTCCCGGCAACACACTACCTCCACAACGGGCTAGCGTAGCGGGCAGCGTGGATAAAGAACCGCAAGATGAGTTGGAGTTTCGGACCGTACTGGGGCAAAACATTTTTCGCACCTTGGAGAAACAACGCTCGCGGAAGATTGAGCGAAACGAAATGTTTGCTCCCGGTCGCATGGCGTATCACATCGAGCTAGAAGATGAAAATGTCGACTCGGACATTCCCACAACCGTTATTCGATCAAAGGCAGAAGTACCATTGGAGGTAGGGGATACACAAACGCTCACTACAAACGACATCGTAATCAACAAATTAGCCCAAATACTGTCCTACATGCGGCAGGGGGGAAGGGGCAAGAAAAATAAGCGCCGCGATAAGGATAAACCTCTGTTTAAGTTGGGCGACGAACCCGGAAGCAAGGGTATGGCGGATGATTCCATATACGGTGACATCGGAGACTACCATCCGAGCCGTCGTTATGAGGATGTGGCAGGATCGTCAAAACTAGAAGGAAACACGGGTCGCCACAGCTACTTCGATAAGTATAATGACAATACAGCGGCTGAACGCGAATCCTCTAGCATACCGCCCGTTCCGGCGCCTCCGAAGCTGTCAGCACAGCTTATTACCAAACTTACAGCGGAACCGGAAGGTTACGCTGAGTGCTATCCAGGGTTACAGGAGATGAACGATGCTATAGATGATTCGGATGACGAGGTCGATTACACCAAAATGGATCTAGGAAACAAAAAAGGTCCAATTGGACGCTGGGACTTTGACACACAGGAAGAATATTCCGATTACATGAGTAGCAAGGAGGCACTGCCGAAAGCTGCCTTCCAGTATGGCGTAAAGATGCAGGACGGTAGAAAAACACGAAAACACAAGACAGAGAAGAACGAAAAGGCAGAGCTAGATCGGGAATGGCAGCAAATACAGAACATCATCCAGAAACGTAAGGCTAAATCGGGAGGCGATGAGGACGTCGATTTTAAGAAATCGAAATATTAATGTTCATAACTAAGACACATTGTGTGAACAAGTTTTATTCTCCTTCATAATACTATAGCAATAAGTACACGCAACATGAATCGTTTTGCTTGAAAGCAGCTCACATGTAAACTCCGCAAGCCAAAAGCTCCATGCACGAATAATAAAAATATAAAGGCACGATTACCTTTCAAGTTGGAAATGATCGATGGTTTGGCGTAAAAGGCACTAAGGCTGAGCTGTAAAGGCACCATAGTAAAATCGTTAACAGTGCTTGCACTATGTACAATACTTATAGTAGGATTTTCCTGTCAGCACGCACCGACAGTGTTCGCTTGTAGTTTTGAGCATATGAATGTGCGGTTGCAATACTAGAAGCCTAGTAAAAATGGGAAGGATCTAAAAAGTGGTACATTATACCAGCGATCATTATCACGAAATAAATTGACACCGCACACCACCACAACTTTCGCTCCCAGGACTCGACTTTAAGATTCCGCAGCACACCTATTCCGACCAGAAATCCCGCCAAGGCACCACTTGCATGGGCAATATAGCCCACTTTATCGAAGGGATCGTTAATACTGTTGTATATTGAAACACCTAAATCGGTCACGCAAAAGACTAAAAACACAAACAGCTGGACGATAGCGTACTCCATTTGCTTCCAATTCTATGAAGTCGGTAAAGAAGAAGAGTAAAATAATTCATATCTGCTCTTAGGTTGATTTGGTTTCGTTGGAGATATACCATGATAATAGTCGCAATATGAGCTGTGATGAGTGCGTAAACTCCGCCGGAAGCACCAGCAAGGAATACGCGCGGAGTGAACAGTGAGGTACCCATGGACCCGGCGACAACACCAGCCAGATACACCAGCGCCACACGCCACCAGCAGTGTACCAGTTCTAGTGCAACTCCAAGAAAGATTTGCACCAACAGATTCATAATGAGATGCATGAATCTACAGAAATAGGTAATAAGCACTTCTATAACATTTTCCGTTGATTCATCAAGTCGCGCACCATCGATGACTCACCCGATATGTACAAACATATACGTCAGGAACCGCCACACCTCGTGCCTGAGGTGTGGATTGTAGATAAACAAAGTCGCCATCGGGCCGCTAGTGCTTGTACCATTTTGACTAGATAACGAAAACGGCAGATTCAATATTGGATTGCATTGCGTTTTGTTTGCCGGTGAACTTACTCCTGCGTTTTCACAATATCGATGACGAAGAAAATTATTTCCATAATCGAAAAAATTATCATCATCAGTGGTGGAGGCCAAAGTTTCATGCTTTGCTCATATTCGCCATCTGAAAATGAGCAAACGACATTAACAATCTTGAAATACTCCAACACATGCACATTGCATCACGCAGCGATAGTGTCGAGTACAATTTATGAGGCCTCGTGAACAGCAGAAACAAAACTTTATCACACTATTTTATCACAACCAACTGCCCGATACTGTTAAGATTATTTCGCATAAAAAAGAAACTTACGTAATGCTGATACGCGGATTCGAGACTAACTTCTAATAATAAAATTACCATACCTAATACATCTCCTTCTTCAGCATCGTTACGTTTAGGCACCACTGCTTTACAATATTTAATATACATTTCACACAAAAAGTACGGATGCTCGAGACTGAGTTTGTAAAATTCTTCGAAATCCAACCGGCCATCGTTGTTTGTATCCGACAACTTAAGCAGATGCAACGCCAAATCTTTAGGCATATCGGCACACTTTTTTTCGTGTATTAGGTGTTTCATCTCAACTATATTGAGATATCCATCGGAATCCGAGTCGTACTGGAATGACACATTTTAAAGAGATTTTTACATATGCATCCATAGTCGGTTAGTAATGCCGTCCTTTAAATTTCACAATTAGAGAGTAGGAATTGGAACGGATTCGCTTTGCTAATTATCACCTTTTCGAATACATGCCGCAAATGTTGCCGCCTTTGGTGTTCTTCACGTGTATTAAGGCGCTGCAGAGGGATCGCTTGTACGTGCTGCTCACAACGGTCCATTTTGTATAACTGAATATTATAAAGTAACGACTAACGGTCTGAATGAACGATTTCCAAAGGAATGTGTGAGTGTGTGTGTGTTTTCCCGTTTTCCAACGATGTCCTTCCTGGGACGACTTTCTACTTTCCCAATTCCAAACGAAGCAACAAGCTTTTCCACCTCACAACTATTTGCCAATTCCAAACATTCACGCACACTGAAACGAGATTGTTAAAAAAGGTTCAAAATGTTTGCTTTCTTAAATGTCATTCAGCTTCGTATTTTGACCGATGTGAAAGTCGCATAGTTTCAGTGGTTTTCAAGCAAGTTTAGCACAGCAGCTACTTCACCAGTGCTGCAGCAAATGTATCTGATCCGACGAATTATGGGGACTTATTGTACGCATTTTGATGCGCTACCTCATTCTCTCACTTTCTTAGGGTTTACATAATTATTTACTAGTGTTAACATATTTTGCATTCAAAACAATAAAATGAACGTCAATTGTCTTGAGTACTCGTGGCCGGATCTTACGACCGATAAATTTCCTATATAATTTCCTTGTGATTCCCCACTGACCATTATTTTTTACACCGTTTCTTTTGGTGTACGAAAGGCCATATTCTGATAAAAAATTATTGAAATATAGCCATAGAACCCCAAATTTCACCTGGGGTTCTAACGCGAGCTTAACATAATTAAAACCACAGCTATGATAGCATAGATACCAAATTCTTAATAATTCATGCTTATCATCTTTTGTGGTTTTTGTAATTTCAATACATTAGAAAATAGTTAATCTTAATCTTTCTTACTAATCGAATTCAAATTATTTTTCAGGAGAAAATTATTTTGGATTTATTTGTTTACTCTCTGTATTCAGTTATCGTAGAGCCTATCGGCATACTATCGAACGACTATGACAATTTTGGCTTCTTGGCCAAATATTGCACTTTATGTTAGAGATATTTCGAGCAGAGCTCCGGCAGGCGAACCGGAATCTGGTCATATATTTTTTAATCTAATATTATTGTTAGAATGCATGATTTTATCTTCGTCTAAAAGAATATTGCCAAAAGCCCCAGTGCGAAAGGATTTTAGCATCAGTTTTGCTGCCATATTGACGTCGGGACGCAGCACGCTTGTGCCATCTAGCTGCTTCGTGCGAATCATTTTATTCAAATGCACCGCACTGGCTACTAACGCGGAGGCTATCGAATCCGTTGGTTCAGGCAAACCCATTATCTCGACGTAGCGAAAATTGCGCTGCTTGTTTAGCAGGAAGAGTAGATAATCGGCAATAAGTTCTTCGCCCACGAGATGGTCCTGCAAGCATGAGACCAATGCTAGACGAAGACCTGTTTCAGTGTCGGCGATATTTGGTTCGAGAATGCCAGGAGTGTCCAGTAGGTAAATAGCTGGATCTTCACAAATTTTGATACGATTCAGTACACTTCTCGTAACGCCTGCAACAGCTCCCACCTGACTCGCTCCTTTTTTGTTTAGATGACGATTACGTAGCACATTTATTAGTGAGGATTTCCCAACATTCGGCACGCCAATTATCATTATGCAAAACTCTCGCTGACTTGACCGATTAAAGCGATCAGAGCTATTAATCAAGGTTTGCGCCAGTGGCATCAACTTTCGAAGCCCTCGGCAGCTTCTACAAAAAAAAAAACAATATGAAGTAGTATTAATAAGAATATCCTATGAATCATGCACATACTTACTGGTTTTTACAATTGGTAAACAACACGTGCATCGTATCTTGATTCTCTTGCTGTAGGCGTTCGATTATTTTGCCTTCAAAGTGCTTTTCAATCAAGTCACTCTTGTTGAGAACCAAGATATGGGGCTTAATGCCGCTGATAGTGTGTTTGAATTCCGTATTCCGACCAGTGAGCGGGATTCGAGCATCATGAACCTCTATAACGCAGTCTATCTGCTTCAATTTCTGTTGCATTTGTTTCATGCCCTTTCCCATGTGACCAGGAAACCAGTTGAGAAGCTCCCGCGATACAAATGGAAACGTCGTACGAAAGAGGCTCATTGTTGCCTTGTATCTTTCATACACAGTTGCTGCTTTGCGACATACGTAATCCTTGCTGCTAAAACATAGTTCAATGTTATGGTCGGTATGAATAGTTTCAAGATAGGAAAAGGGATGATCTTTTCATTATAAGACACATACCACCGAATTACCTGCGAGTGTGGCGTAAACACGTTTTAAAAACAAGTAAATAAAGTGGCTCAGAACAATAGGAATGCCAGCCAATGAAAACGTTTTCCGATTTTCCGGGCCGGTGCAATTGACAACATGATTATCCGAACTTTTTGTTGTTGCTGTTTAACTTGTTATTGTGTCACTTTTGTTCGCACAGTAGATGACATCACGACAATTTTGGTCAAAACTCTACGTATGATGTAGAGATGTGCACACAACTAATTGAAACCCTTGTGACTAGCACCATTATGATTTAGTATTAAACTACTACTATCCTTTAAAAAGGCAACCGGATACCCCGGTAATTTTTGAACTTTAAACTATAATTACTTTTGATTCATTGCTGTTATTGACCTGACATTTTTCGTAGCCTCCCAACTTTTAATTGCCGATTTTTTGGTGCATAAATTGTAATTTTCCCCAAGCTGTAAGTATTTTATTTTGTTTTATTTTGAACTTTACCACGTCAGTTGGCAATTGGCAGCATACATTTAGTATGGAGAATGATGTTTCTCTTCTTCTTCTTCTTTTCGTATTGTGCTTATTTTCGAGTAAAATTTAAGTGATTCAAAATTTCAATTAGATCGTTAGTTTTATCATAAAATGAAAAAAAAAACTTAATGAATAAATCAAATAGAAGAAAATATATGGTCGGCATTACTTGCTTACGGCATCAAAAGATAGAAAGCATTGTTTACACATGAAAACGGTTAATTTTTTGCGTCAAAACGTGCGGAATTAGTATTGAGTTTGATTTAGAGAAACAGAATGTTCTTTCTTTGCCTTTTTGTGTTATCGGAACAATTTGCTCCAAAAGCTATCAATTAAAACAAATAAGTATAAAAGTAATTTATTATAAATACAAAATTATTCTTTAGTTTTTTTCTAAAACAACATTAACAACACATAGACAATTTGTATTTTTCATTGGACACGAGACGTACGAAGAAAAACAACAATAACATTTAAACTTTACAGCAAGACTTACAACTCATGGTTTCCATGGCAATTTTCATGGTAAACAAACAGCGCCGGGTTGGATGTTGAAACCAAGAACCCCAAATCAAGTATTAATTCATTCAGTACGCAGAAAATTTCAGTTTAGTTATGTTTACAAACAAAAAACAATTTAAAACTGGAGTTTATCGCACCAAAAATTCTATCTCGAACTTTCGTTGCAGGTAAGTAGAGTTTGTTCAAATATATTATTCTATTTGCATTTACGTAGGTACTTGTTTCACAGATTAACCATTCGAAAGATCCATTCCTTAATAGATGTACCAAATCTAGAGGGTCTTGACAAAAGCCTCGAAGCTACCGATTTGCCTGAAAATGGTTCATATGAGACACGAATCATTTCGTGGCAGGAGAAAATTTTTAGCCAATACGAAAAAGATTATTATCGCATAAAAGAGAACTGCAAAACGGACCATCAAAAAAAGTATTACCAAATGCTGAAAGCAGAACCACACGAACCTCAACTTCTGTTCACGTATGTTGATGAAGACAATTACTATCCAGATGAACAGAATAACGCCCCTCAGCTGCAATTGTCTAAGCTTATGCAAAATAAAACTCAATCACTACATCTTATGGCTGATTTAGGGCGCGAAGTGCTACTGTATACACTGACTTGGAACCCGGAAGAAGGCATAATGACAGTATTCCCCGATTTCAATAACATTACCACCAACCCTTTGTATCAGGAAATGCGTGAGTCCAATCTTCATATGTATCACTACGCTCTGGAGAGGTATTTTGTGGAAAAACCACATACGCCAATCATTAAGAATCATGTGGGATGTATAGGAAAGAGTAACATTTTAATGTCCCCCACGATGGTTCATAAAGATCGGTTTGAAATCCCGAAACAGCTTCATCGAAATTTACTCATTTTGCTCGAGATAGTTCGAGCTACAAATTTTGACTACGACGGGATTCATATACGTTATCGAATCAATCTTCCTGTCGACATAAAAATGGCTAATAAGAATAGTGAGCTCACAGGCAGTACACATGCTTCCAAGCAGCTGAATGGTTTTTGGCATTTTGGGCATTGTCACGAGCTTCTCCTAAATGTTCCAATCACAAGCGTGGCACAACTATCCGTGGACGTTTACTTTGAAGCTATTTCCATCGACAGCTGGTGTCGGGAACGTTACCTAGGGTAGGTAAATGATAGTGAATTTCACACATATCCGGTTGGACGTCTGTCGAATATCAGTCGAGATTAATCAAACTATCATATTAATTCTAGCCATGCTCACCTTTCCATACCATTAAGATCACAAATCAACGAAACTACGATCAACTTCATGCAATTAACTAACGCGGGCAGTATGGCTGACCGTCTGGAAGTTTTCCTTGTGGGTAATCGTCGGCAAGTTGATTTACCAGCGTTTTATGGCATGGTATGTATATAAATGAAAAATTCGTTATTTTGCTTGAGAATATAACAATATTAACGTGTGTGGTGTGTTTCTTTCATTCCATATTTACGTTTATCCACAGACTGGGACAACCATACTTAACCGGTATGCTAACGAGTCAAGTTCGTCCGGGCGGCTGCAAATTCAATTCCAAGCTGTACAGCAGCACGTACCAAAAATTCTCAACGAAGGATACTTTAAAACTGCAAGAAAATCGAAAAACATCACCCTGAAGGAGCTTATCACATCTTACAACACCGCGAGGGAACGGCTAGAGGAATTTGTAGATTTGCAGTATTAGCTCTTTTCCAACATAGCCAATTGTTTTGTCTGAGGCGTTACAGGTATCATTACAAATAAAAACTTACTCTGCGGGAAAATATGATTGCTCTGGGTGTATTTCTTCAAGCCACAGAACAGAAACAGACATACTGCGAATAAAGAAATAACGGTAGCGGACGTCTTCTTCGTCACATGTTACCGATCAGCAAGCGTTTCGTGTTTGTAGCATTTTTTTCCTCTGGAATTTCAATCAAACGCAAACAAAGTGTAAAATCCCCCCCCCCCCCCCCCCCCCCACCTACTCCCCCCGTTTCATCTCGCCCTGCTTCATTCACTTGCTTTTTGTACCACTGTTTCCTTCCTGTGTGCGGAGTTTGTAGCAGAAGCTGAGCACAGCGGGCAAAGGGCTAATATAGGTGGTAGAAAGGAAAAGAGCCTATAGGCATTTGCCTTGCTTCTCCGCACATTGCGGGCACTGTTGGCGCGGTTGAGCAAGCGGGAAAGAAAATTAGTTCCCTTCATCTCACCTTTACAATTGCAACGTTGCCGTGATTTCTCGATGGCTAGCTGGTACGCTATCGCGCTTTCTTTTTTTCTCTCGCTGCTTTACAGCGGCGGCTGTCTCATGGTGTTGCGCACTGTTTGTCTGTTTATCTGCTCTTTCTCACTCTGCTGCCTTGCTTCATGGTTTCAGGTTTTCTGCTGTATGCTATACCTCTTGCATTGGGAACATACAGCACATGCACGCATACACCTCTGTCGATACACGCAACACATTGAACAAAAGAAGAGAAGAAAGAAAAAAACACCAGGGAACGGAATAAAGAGCAAGAACTGTAGCAACAAACCACACAGAGGAATTTGCTAAAAATATATTCACCATCCACGGTACGAATTTGTTGCTTGAAACATGTGCGTGTGAAGTTGGCACTGTTCGTCACTAGTGTAAGTTGTTTCTAAGTGTGCGATGGTAACCTTAAAAACCATACACGTTAGCAACGAGATGTGAGTTGTTTGTAGACGGAGGCGATCAGCAGCCATTGCACCTGTTTGAGGTTCAATAAAAGATGGGACTTTAATTGATCCACTCCGGACAGTCTGTTCGCGCTATTCTACATCTGCTGAATGCACGACCCGTAAACACATACACGCATAATGTCACAATCGCATTTGAGCACAATCAATACCTGAGTATTAAACTAGATCTCATTCGTTTTTGGCACATTAATTTTTTTACATCATTTCATTTGATTGCACTTTGTTGTAAGTCGCTGAAAGCCTTGACCGACAACGGTTGTTGTCAAAGAAGAAGAAGAAGAAGAAGAAGAAGAAGAAGAAGAAGGGTTTTATTTGACAGAATTTCTAGAAAATTCACTACACTACAATCTCTTTTAAATATTAGCATGACCTATTTAAAATTGAATATCATCTTTCAAAATCGTTAGTTATTGAGGATTGAAGGAACATTAAAAAATAATGGAAAAATCGCATTAAAAGACAGAAGAGGGCAGGGGAAGGGGGGAGAGTTCAGATGGTAGAACTTTGTATAGAACTGGAGTGAGAGCAGTTAGGAAAGGTCACGCGATACCCGTTATAGGAGATTTTGCTGTTCTCCAAACGAAACCGCGAAATAATAAGCGAGCAAAGCATTAATGAAGGAAAGTAAAGGGAAGCACGAAGGCGGGCAGTCGTGGAACGATTCTGCCGACAGCCCGGCCCTACGCATGTCATTGCCACGTAATGGAACAATATTCGTTTGCCATACATATTGCACGCGATGCGCTAGAGAAGGACAGACACAGCAGTGCCGGTGTGAGAAAACAACAAAGTAGAATCGCGCCCTGCAAAGATGGCGACGTTTGGGTGATGAAACTAAAATACAGCCGGCGCTGCGCGTCTACTGGCAAATCGATCTTAAAGCTGATTAAAGTTGTGACGTTTTCCTCCGCCCCGCCACCATTCCGCACCGTTCTTGGACTTATGCGCTGTGTTGTTCCTGTTTGCGCTCCCACTGCGGGCAACGCAGAGCGAGCCATGCGTGAAGGATGTAGATAATGCGATGGATGCGGGTGAGAGACGTGTATGATTAAATTTGCGTATTGCGTATTGGAGGAATGCGCGTGGAAGGGAGGGCGAGATGCCTGTTTATATTTGGCATTCATCCCGCCTGCTATCCGGTTGTTGTCTTATTAGTTCGTGTCCCTGAATTTTTTCACATCGAACACAGTATTATTTTTTACACTGTTTTGCACCATTTTCACCTAAATAAAATGTGAAATCGGTGAGGTTACTTTATTACGGATTCGTGCTCTCTTGCTCACACACCAGCAGCTCGCAGCTTAGACATGATTACGGCCCGTAAAATTCGTAAACTTGGTATGTGGGATGTATTTTTTAGTTTTCTGCTGTTTTTTTTCTTAACTTGATATATGCGGTAAAAATTATAAGCCAATGAGAGATGACTGGAGGCAATAATGGTTCAGCGCTTCATCATTGAATGTAGAACAGTATTCGTATTTTGTGGCCGGATGTGGAGATATTATTTATTTTGAAGGAAATTTCGATTTTCGCCACATTTTTATACGCTGAGGAATTTTGTGTGCATATTCGTAGTATTATTATTATTCATTTCCCCACAGAAAACGTGTCTCAGAGGTAACATCTTATGCTGTTACACTTCTGTTCATAGCATATTCGTGCGATTTTTTTCCCCCAACTGCGATATTGTGAGCTCAGCAGCATTGGTATGGGTGCAGCCGCTCGGGTCTATGTTTTATTATGTAGCATAACATCAGCCATTTCGCATTGTCGACGTTTACGCTGCACAGCGCAGAAGTGTACTCTTTATTTAGTCAGTGGTTTTGGACGAGATATCATCGCAGAAACTTCATTTGCTTACTTCTGTAGCATCAATATAGTCCCAACAATGAAATAAATTGTGAACACATGGTAAGTGAGCAAATTATAAGGGTAGAAATTGAACATTTCAGCCGTGGAACATCAGCCGCAGAAACGTCGACGAATCGAAGCGACCTGACACCAACACAGCTAACGTGATCACAGTGTGAAGAATAGCGTGCATGCGAGGAAAGAAAGTTGCGATAGTGTGTGTGTTGTGTGTGTATCATGTTGCTGAAGGTGTGGGTTCGTGGCGAAGTTGGAAGTAAAGCGGTTTGACGTACGCATATGGGACGCATAGAGATAGGAACTGTTACGTTTTTTCTCCGTTTGAGAGGATTTAGACGATTTGAAGCAGCGTTCACCATAGCTTGCTGTGAGTGGCAGCAGAAAACGCGATGGATCGCGTTTTTTCATAGGTAGGAGAATATGATCTGCACACATAGCAATTGCGAACGCGAGCTTAGGGCAGAGGATTTCAGAATTGTGTACGTGCGCTGGCTTATTCGACACGTTAGTTGGTAGTAGTGTGGTGTATTCGAAACGAAGCTCGTGTGGGTAATGTGCTTGCGAGAGAGAGAGTGCGGCCAAGTGTGTTTCACGGGAAAAGAAAATGGCCGCTGTCGCGTGTGCAGCATCAGTTCTGTAGTGCTCCTGCATAAATCGTTCAATTCCGTGCGGTAAAGAGTTTTTTCGAGTGTCCATCTGTGCTCTTCCGGTGTCCTTAAGGATTTAGCATAACTGAACGGTAACATATTGGCTCGAGCGAAGCTAACAACGGTGGTATAGACGAAATTGTAGAATCCCACCATCATCATATTCATTCGCCGTCATCGTACCCGTGCGTATTGGTGGTCGTCGTGGTCATTTAGACGTCGAGGTCGTCGTCATCGTGTGGTGCAAACCATCGTGTGCCAGAAACTGTCCCAATTGTTCGACGAAATCAGGCTGCCACTAGTAGGAAACTGTGGTGTTTTGCGAAAAAGGGAGGCAAAGGTTGTGTTGGAATGAATCCAGATCACGGGATTTACTGCATGGCCGCGATATTTCAAATCCACCGAGGCCTGTTGGTTTGGGGCCGTAGTTACGACGAAGTGCGGATGAAGTGAGGTAGACGATGGTACCAGATCCATCCAGATGGTGTAGCAATTGCTCACAACGTCGATTGGAAAATGTACCCATGTGCTCGATCCGAGAAATATGGGCGTTACACCTGAAATATATAGTGTTCACTTTCCTGGAATGGAAAATTCATTTTGTTCTGTTTTTGCTGCAAGTTCTGAAAATCAAATGCGTGTCTGTGCTCATGAGTTTTACATTAATCGATAGTATTAGCCCTATAATGAGCTCCATAAAGAAATCAAAAGCTTGTAAAGCTGGTGCTACGTATCTGTGTGATTTGTGAATGTGTGTGTGTGTGTGTGTGTGTGTGTGTGTGTGTGTGTGTGTGACTGCTTTTTTTTTGTTATTTCCTATTTCAAGGCTACTAAAGTCAAGCGACTTTAGTGATGCGATATCGAGATTGAGATATCATCGAGATTTTAAAATTGCGTGAATGTTCATGAAAATGCACCGTTTTTATCTCGATGCATTACGGAGTAAGGAACATTCGATAACAAATTCACTGGATTTCCAATCGCTTCTATTATACAATGCGAGCGATATTTCTAAAAAAGTGTGATACAATTCAATTATTGATCTCTGTGTACGTTAGGGATTGTGTTCTGGTTAGAGCAGAATTAAATCATTCTTAAAGAGGCTATACATAATTTCAGTTCCTACGTTTGTTTCCCCTGTTTTCTAGACGAACAAGGCTTGCTAGATGTATGTATGTATGTATTGGACGATCGAGCTAACGACATCAGCCCTTTTGAACTTCATGGTTTGGGTATATTAAACCATGTCTTTTTTGCTTTTAGTCTTGCCTTTAATAGGTGTTGTTCGCTGTAGTGAATGTGTACATGCTGAAAATGACGTATATGTGCCTATTTCTTGTGGGAATTACCAGCACTGATTTACTTTTTTATTGATTATTCTGCCCAAGGGTTGTGGGGAAGCCCTACGTTACACTATGTCTTATATGATTCTCCCTGGTTGATATTTCAACCAAAGAACCCGTGGCTCCGTCAACTATCCTCACGCCGCTCATGCAGGGTGTGTCACATTTTCCAAGCAATATTTTCTAATCATTGCTCTTCCCTAGCTTACTCATCGTGCAAGGCAAAGGGCCTCGTTCATGAAATCGGTTCTCTCCCTTGCTCTTCCTTGGCAGACTTCTCTTTCTGTAATCTGGCTCTTGTCCCGGGGTCTCGCATGATATGATGCTTTTATACATTTTCTTCGCCAACCAGTTAACCCCGACACTTGTTTTTGTAATTGTAATTGTTCCTATATAGCTGAAACAGCAAGAATCTATCCATTTTGCCTGTCTTACGACCCAACAAGTGATATTCGCTTTTTATACCGTAATGATGTTTGAATTTGGTGCTTACCTGTTTACTGGCGAAAATATACGCCTTCTTTGCGGTGCAGTTGTAGCTGATGCTTAGATTTGTCAAAAACCAGGACAAAGGGCTTAATAACAGCGGAAGACGGTAACAGAGAAACGAATTGAATTTGGTACAAGGGTATGCCAGCAAAAATGTTGTTGCGCGATAGGCATGTACTAATGCAATTTAACTGCCATACCGTAAGCATGGTGTAAAAGTAAAAATGTTTCTTTTGCTTTCAGTGATGTATAAATTTATGAAAAATCCCAGTAACATTTTGTTCCATTCAAATTCATAAATAAGGTTAATCGTCCTAACAATTTGGAATATAAGTGTAAATGTGTGTTTTTAGGTTATTTCTGGTATTACGGAGAGTTTAAATATAAATCGGCGAATGTGAGTTTTGTGTTAGGCTCCCTAACTAAGTTTAAGTGAATTTTTGGAAAAAAGTGATTGTGTGCGTGAATTTTTGGAAAAAAGTGATTCCGGTTCTATAATGACCGGAAATTTGCGCGAGTAAAGAAAATGCAAAATAAATTATATAAGTGTGTCACTTATCAAAAGAAGCGTTCTAATTCAGCTAATTCCCAATGCAGTGTAGTTTGGAATGGAGCGAAATGTTAACAACGCATACTAGTGTACTGTTCTACTAAAATATGGTATGTTGAGTGAGCAGAAAGCAAGGAAGCAGCAACCTCACCGTGTACAGTGCATCGTTGAATACAGCAAGCAAAGTAGCCAAAGGAAGAAAAAAAGTGGATAAAAATAAGGTGGTTCGGGCAGAAAACAGCATAAGCATTGTGTTTCCTTCACTCGCATTAGCGATTGTGTACGGGTGCACACGCACACACATACGCACCATCATCATACGCATCCTAAGGAAGAAAGGGGAAGGTGAAGGATCACAGCGTGCTGTATAGTGCTGTGAGCGAAGGGAAATCGTCGCTTTTTCACGTTTTCCTGATCCTTTCCCCTCAGTTTGCCGATAGGTCTTCAGGTTCTGTCTTGAAAGCAGAATCTCTAGCATTGTGTGTCTTGTGTGTTCGCGTGTGTGTATCACGGTAAAGCCTGTATAAAAGTGTGTATGTGCGTGTGTGTGGGTGTGTGCGGTTTTCTCTAGAAGTTAATGTGCATGTGCTGCGTCCGGTGCAGTAAATTTGCGAGCGAGATCGAAAAGATGCGCTGAAGATATTTTATCGGCATGAAATGGAAGCAGCCACCATTCGTTCAATGCAGCAGGTCGGGCCAACCGGACAGCGGACCGACTCTGGCCCTTCGCCTCAACCGACGCCGCCTGGAATGTCGTATCAGCAGCGCGTCCAAACTGCGACCGCTGCTCAAATTCATCGGTAAGAAAATTGACATATCGTATCTAGCCCGGAAAGGGATACTTTCCGCTTATGTTTTCATTACTTTGCGAGGACACAGTATACCTACAAGAAAGAAGCTGTTCAAAGCTTTCTAACGAAAGTCTTGAAACACATATGGCGCAGCTAAGATAAACCTAGGATGTTGACGTATATAATTTTTAATTCATGCATTTTTGATGTTACCAACTCCTGCTAAAAGGTTTAATTGATAGTAAAGTGTAATATCAATCATGTAAATAAATGAGCTATCAATATGGCAATCATGTTGGAATGGTTCTTCGATAGAAAGGCTCAGAGTGACAATCTGAGAGTAAAGGTGTGTAGTGATGTAACCTTTTTAGGATCACGGACTACTTGGTTTTGATACATTTGCTGCGGCCCCCATATGTTAAGGGCATATATTTTGTAGACTATGTTCAAAGCGTTTTGATAAATTATGTTTTAATCTTATTCTATACATACAGTTGAAAATTCAATCTTGATTGTGGGAAAAAATGCACAATATGGATTGTAACTAGATTTCTTCTTAAATAAATAATTATTTCGCGGATCACGTCTGTCAAAGCTAGGGGCCAAAGGTCAAAGATCACTTGACTAATGAATTCGCTAATCTAATGGATGGATGTGTTTTTTGTATTACATTTGTCCTACTTAACAATCTGCTTTTATTTTTTTCCTCCTATCGATCGATAAGTCTTTGATATCCCAACTCCATGAGTGGCTTATGAGTAGACTACCGATTACCGGTTGTAGTGCCAAATAAGGAGAAGAAGTCGAATCGACCTTCCTTTAAACATCGCTGGCTCCTGAAATATTTAATCCTGTAAGATTTCCATTCGGAATGATCTTCTCGGACTGGTACAAATACATAGGAAACATTTGTCCTTTTTCCAATGATCGGTTTTATTAACGCGATATAGAAAGGGAAAATTTCAATTTAGGAACCAAAATCGAGCAAACAATGAAGAAAATGAAAATCACCTACTGAATTTCCTTAAAACGGTTAAAATTTATAACAAAAAATTAAAAGAACTTTCTATACATTCCTAAGTTACAATTAGATAACAAAAATAAAAACAAAGAGGCTAATTTCAGCCAAACGGCCCAAAGCATGTGTAACAAAAATCGGTTTTAGCATTTGAATTCGAAAAACTTCAAGATAATGGTTTGAGGATTACAGTGGGAACACGATTGTTGATGGTTTTTTTTTAGATCACATGCACTGTAATCACTCAATAGCGGGCTGCCAGTTCAAGCAGCAGCAATATAAACAAAAAACTTCCCCTTGGATTCCTTTGTATTTAATATCGCATCAACTAAAATGTAGCAATTCAATAGTTGGCAGATAAACGAAGTTCGTTCTACCAGTAAGTTTAGACTAATTTTTTTTGCTGATCACGATGTTAGACTGGGTTGGGTGATCACGGATAGATATAAGCCAACCGCAATATTTCTTAGAATCTTGAAAACGTTTTTTTTCTACGCACGCAATGCTGCTACTGTTCATGTCGCTAAAAATAATATACAAAAATTAATTAATCTTTTCCGCCAATACCAGGGATGTGTTGACAAATTTAACAAGTACTGATTTAGTTAGATACTTTTTTGGCTCTACCCTTCCAGCATGTTTGGTAATAACTGCCAATGGGCTAAATCATAATGATATACTCAAAGAGCCTAATCAAAGGTTTAATTATTCATGCTTTACTCCCCAATACATGTTTTACGCCATTAAGCGAAAGGCCATGGGAGTGACAAAATGCTGACAAATTTTTCAAAATGTGAGCTTTGTCACTTTTTTGAGCTTTTGTCAAAATTTTGTAACCTGGAGCAGCCAGGAAAAAAAGTTGACAAAAGTTTACAAAAAGTGACAAAATTTGACGTCCGCGAAAAAGCGTAAACAAACCACTATGTGGCGCAGTTGTGACCCATTGCTACGATAATAGTGCTAAAATGCATGATTCTAATTGATTTATGTACCTATTTCGTGCTTCTTAAACAAAATATCGATGATATTCAGATGTTGGAGCTTTTTGTCGGTCTTGTGCATGTTTTTGGTGCGGCCACGAGAAAAGCTGTTTTTTGCAGTTGAAAAGAAATTTTGACAAAGTTGAAAAAAATTTCAACATTTTTTCAGCTCCGTGGCCACGCGCTAATTGAAAGTGACGGTAAGAGTCAGTAATACATAATCGACGAAATATTACAATCATTTATGATGTCATTTTTTGGAAACATTGAACATGAAAACCGTGATGTTTCTAATTCACAAATCAACAAATAGCTGGCACGTCAAAATGTAGGTATAGTTTATGATTTTAGTCGATTTATTATTATCCTTTTAAATCTTATGCCAGTTTATGGGACTCTAATTGTTAATCATATACTTTTCTGTATATTTGAACGTAGCATGTTGCAAATAATAATTTAATGAATGGAAATTCTTATTTACCTATTTCTCGAAATACTATAAGTGGGTCAAGTATAGTAAATTCATTCATTAAAGTTTTGCCAAAAAATGTTTCAAAATAATATATGACATTTGTTCATAACATCAGCCAATAAACGAATCAAATTAGCTTCCCTTAAGGCGGGTTCTATCCTCTCTAATATCAGCTTTGAAATTGCATATAGTATTTTGTTGATGTGCATTCTGCGTGTGCGATTGCGTAAATTAAATCTTCACTATAAATGAGTTAATTTCGGTAATAACTAATAACATTAATTTCGTCATTAATTTTGCCTTTGCAAGAGAAAATGAAAGATACAGCAAAAAAATCTAACGGGAAGAGTAGTACAGGCGGTCCCCGAGATACACGGTTATTGGGGACCGAAAACGGCTGCAAAATACCGCGTATCTCGAATTTCCGCGTAAGTCGAATCTCGTGATTTCCAGCCAAAATATCACTAATTTTCGTGCAATTTTGCAAGTAGGGGGTGGTTTTAGCCACCAAATTAATTATTTGATATGTTTCTAATGAATTGAACAGTTTTAAACCTTTTTAAATGGCATTTTACATTCGATCAACACGGAAATTATTTGGCATTTCACAATGGATGTGTCAAATCAGTACAATTTGCTCCAAGAACTGTCAAATTTTGAAAACCGCGTATCTCCGAATCCGCGTATAAGAGGTACCGTGTATCTCGGGGATCGCCTGTATAACATTACAGTGGAGCGCCGTTTATCCGGGCTTCTCGGGACTTGCCCTCGCCCGGATAAGCGAAAAGCACGGATAAAGAGTCAAATGATATATTTTATCATCAATTCCTTATTAATTTTTGGAAAATTATCTAATTTTTTGATAAAATAACCCCGTTTTTAATAACTACATGTTTTTCCAATGAGAATATTTGAAATTTACCTTGAATTATCATGTCTTTTGTTATGAGAATGTGCTCTTATAACCGCTTTTTCAAATACAGGTGTCCCCCGAGATACGACTGTATTTGGGACCGAAAAAATGGCCCAAAGCAAGGCGTTAGTCGAAATAGTCGTATGTCGAATATCTGTCAAAGTTAAGTTTAAAACCGAAGTTGAAGAGGCGAAATCTATGATATCGTTATTTTTATTTGAAATAATGTTTGATAATGTATTAATTTTACACCGAAAGTCGTTTACGCGATATAAATATCAAAGATCGGCTAGTTGTAGAATCTTTGGAAATGTGTTTGTAACGGTTTTCAGCACATAAATTAAAAAAAATACATCAATCGGCCTCAGCACCATTTTTCGATCGAAAAAATTCGATAGGCGCTCACGTAAAACTGACAGTATAACTATTTCTTTCATACTCCTGCATGAAGTCGATTCCCATCGAGTTCAGTACTTAGTGTAGGCAAACCATTTTTAAAATATTTAATAAATGATTTTTTATTACCCAAAATATTGAAAAAGAACCAGCACAATTACCAACTTGCTTTTACATAACGTTTTTCAAAACCATTAACCTTGATTTATGGCATTTTTCTGATATTCGAAAATTTCCGCAGCTCAATGAGTTGCGGATTTTTCGCCATACAAAGCGGAACGATCGAATTTTTGTAGCATAGTTCATTTTGCTCGTGAGTGTCATGGTATACCAGTTTTCAAAAAGACCAGTAAAATGAACACCTTGGCGGCGAAATGAGTGTCAAATGACACCAAAATGACAGCCGGATCGATCGAATTTTTTCGATCGAAAAATTGTGCTGAGGCCGAATTTCTTCTCACTGACAACTTTTCACTGTCAAAATCAAAATCGTCGTATCTGCGAATCGTCGTAACTTGAGGGGGTCGTAACTCGGGGGACGCCTGTATCCTCCTCATAACGCAATGTCACCTTTGTATTGAACTGTCATTTCTCAATAGCACGGATAAACGGAAAGCCGGATAAAAGGTACCCGGATAAACGGCGCTCCACTGTATATAAAAATCTCGTGTCACGGTGTTTGTTGCGAGCAACCTCCGAAACGGCTGGATTATTTTCAACGAAACTTTGCACACACCTTATGGTGGTATGAGAATAGGTTTTAAGACTCACATCATTTTCAGACGTTGCACTAAACTTACTTTATTAGCAATTTTCTAATCCCATGCCAAGAGCAGTATTGTTGTTGTTGTATACAGCGCTTTGACACTCGGTGTTAAGTGCAGTTTACACTGGAGTTATAACCCAGCAAGCAAATTCGAGTAGTTTGTCAGCTCGCACGAGGCCTCGCAATCGCGATAACTTTTTAGCTTATCTTAATTTGATTTGCTTTAGATTTTATTTATTTGACAGCTCTTATACTAATTTGCCACATCAAATGTCAAACTCAAAATAAATTCTCTTTACGTCAAATTTTAAAAACCATTTAAAATAGCGCAAAATTTCAATTTTTTGTTGAAATCAGATCAAATAACTAATTTAATGGCTAAAATCTACGCCTTCATGCAGAATGATACGGAAATTAGCTATATTTTGACCGAAAACATCGAATTTCGACATATGCTAATATAAGAGATACGCGATTGCCTCCAGTTCGCATTAATAGCATATATCATGGAGTGCCTGTATATGATATATTATATATATGTGTCCAATAAACTCCGTGGTAAACCAAAAACTTAGTAGCGCCCAAGCGGATGATTGCAGATTTTAATTACCTACTGTTATTACGACCGATAAGAAGAATCGAAGCTTTGGGATAAAATCATAGTAATCATTGTAATCGTTGTTTTATACTCCTTGGTTTGCAAATGCTTCTATTTTTAATTAAAACGAGACATTAATTTTATCCCGTGTGAAACCGGGTAAATCAGCTAGTAACATTATATTAAGGTATAAATATCCATTACCAAAACTCACCGTGTGAACGGGTTTAAGAAATCTATTGTGTTTTGGTTATTTGTTACACATAATTGGGTTTCAGATAGTTATCACACTTTTTAAAATAACGAGGGCAAGATGTAAAAAAATCCCGTTAAGTAAGGACTCACAGAACAATGGTTTTGGTAAATAAATAATTAAAAATAAAATGCTACGTATGATGGGTTCAAGAACGTAAGCTGGAACAATAATACAATGATGGTCCATTTAGTTCGTTCGAGTTGTAAAATGTGTACTTTTTCTCATCTAGATTGAAAAAAAAACTACAAAAATCTTATATTAAGATGAATTACGAGCAAAATAAGGTTTTTTTCAACTTAACTTTATGAATTCAGATTGTAAACGGTTTAATTTAGTTTTTGCTTAAATCAGTTAGAACGTTATGCTGTTCCACTACTTATGTATATACTGCATACGAATTATATTATTATTTAATACATGTATTTTATTAATGAATGGCCAAAGCGCAAACCTCCCAAATCTAAACCTCGATGTTTTCCTCACTTGTCAGCGTAAACCGTTCGCTATGGTCTTTGGAGTATTGGTAAGGTTATTTGACGCGACGATGGGGGTAGAGACAAGCGAGCAGCAAATCTCAACGTTGCGAGTCGTCCTATCCGTCGAGCACACGAGGCGCTGTTGCCAAGTTTGTGGCTTAGTGTGCTCGTGTTTCTTTTTTCATTTTGGTGTCAACATTGTTTTCCTTTTCGTCGTGTTATTGTGGAGCCAGCGGCACCACGCGCCACCCGCAAATAGGGTTGTATTGGTGAAAAAGTAGAGTCTCCCAAGTCTATTGCGTATGTGTGTGCGTTTGATTGCTTGCTTGCCTCCACTTGCAACAACGTCCGGACTCTCTTTTTCTATCGTGTGCTTCTTGTCCGTTGGGTTTTATTAATTTTATGAGTGTAGTGAAGACTGTATCAGACTGACTTCTGTAAGGACGCAAATTTATACATTACAGTATAAAAGTTCAATAAAATGGCTTTAATCTATGTTGTTTCCTTTTTAGTATCATCACAGTTGATCAAATAAAGGATATCTTAGCGATATTGAATCTTTATTGGGAAAAGTGGGGCAAAATAGCACTGTTAGGGATTTTGCTCTGTATCTCAGTCAGCAAACCATTTTACAATGATATTTTGACGGCATTCGGCGATTCAACATTTTATTCGTGAAAAACAATCCGAAGTAATCGCATAAAATTTAAAAATCAACATCAAAGGTTTTTAAAATGTATAGTGCGAAGAACAATGGTCTCACTATGGAGCAAATGATAAAACACATAAAAACAAGGGGACAAAATGGACCACAACATTGCACTTTAGGCTTTGGTTTTGTCGACCATTTTCGTTATTATTTTGATTAGTTTTTAGGCTGTAATAAAACAAAAACTTTTGAAATGGTTACATCAAAAATTGAATGAACTGAAAATGAAAAAAGTAGAAAAAACAGTTTTTAATTCTTGACAGTTTTTTTACAAGAAGATTGATAGTTGGCGGTTTAATTCATGTCAACATTCCATATAAAACTAAATGTCAAACTAGCCTCATGAATGATGATTATTGGCATGATTATTATAGCTTAAATAGGGAATCTGTACGTTGAATTCTTTACGGGAATTCGAATTATCTCATATATATATACATGACACTAATAAAATCACAATTTACATACATTTCAGACTATTGTGGTTGTATGTATAGAGTGGACAATAGGCATGAGCACCCTTTACAAACTGCAAACCACATTTGTTACAAAATTGTCTTGGTGGGCCACATGACAATCATTCTTGACACGATATAATGATAAACCTTGAACACATATAGTTTATACAAGCGATTGGCAATGCACGGCACGCGAGCCAGATGCGGCTCTTTGATTATGAGATGACGACTTTTAACCGTTCACATAATTAATAGCACTTGAACACATTTTTGTTGTTGGTTTATCTGTTTGGAGCTCTACAAACAATTATGTAAAATTTGTCTCTTTCTATCACAAAGTTTACCGACCGCTACCCTAGCGCATTAGTGCTTTAGGCAGGCTATTACCAACATAGTTTCATCAAGATAAAACGGGTCATACTCCATCGAGTGCAATAGTATTCCCTAGCATCCTTTACGTAGCCCGCCAAGAACCAATAAATGTATCTGGCACACCAATTATCAGAACACAACTGCTACATGCATATGGCCAGTTCCACTAGTGCCAACCGCTGGCTCCATATAAGGACCGAAGACTTTTAGGCAAATCAAGGATTTTAGTGATTTTTTCTAGAATTTTTTTACATATTGCTGGAAAGTGTTGCAAACATATATGACTGAAGTAATCATAAGTGCCTTTCATATGGAGAACACCATATCCAAACAGCAAAACTATATTATCTTCACTCGTTCGTCAATAATATTAATCTTTAACTCGTTCGTTTTTTTGCTTTTTACATCAATTATATATAAACGGATCTCATCAAATACCCTAAATTAAAAGAATATTTGGAAGATATAAACTTTATTTATGAAAGCTATACAACTTTAATCACCAATCAGAAGTGGCATTAATATGACTTGAGTTAGTTCTGTAAGCTGGAGCAACGTCAGCTGTTAGAGCCCGATGTTTGAATAATGCTATAGATTCTGCATTCTACGATTGTTAGAAGTGGCGCTTACAATTCTTAAATTTACGGCTGAATCATCGTTGTATTTGGTCAAAAACTTTTTTATGTACGTACCAGGGCGTGGAAACAATTGGATTTGTTAAAATACTGTAAACCTCTTCAATTTTCGACGTTTTTTACAGTATGGGCATATTACCTTTTATGGTGTCCACCTTTCCCATATCAGGTGTCGTCTTACCCGAACATTTCAAAACTGCACGAAAAAACTCATTTTTTTATTTAATGAGAAAAACCCTTAAAAATAGATAAAAACTTGAAAGTTTCAATACATTCTCTGATCATGAGTGTAAGATAATGTTTGCACGTTTTCATGGTCGCAATATTTATATATCTCTAGAATTGTAACATTTTCCTTATCGTGTCCATTTTTACCTACTTTCCCCTATCGTTTTAGACATTGAATCTAGTTGTATGCTAGTTTTAGATTTTTAACTCCATCTATAAAATAGACGATACTTACGGGCCGCATGTGACCGTGATGCTATTTTGACAAACGGGACAAAATGGGGCATATAATAACAAAACGTGAAACGTCAACACATTGGGGCAACCAATGGACTACATCAACAGTGCTTAAATAAAGGGTGCCTCGAGTAAATATGACTCGAGTAGTCGAAAACCTTATAAGAGCGTTACGTCTTTAAATAAGGATTTATAAATCATAGGCTTTATAAAACATGGAAGACTATCGGGGCGACTATGGGCTTCGAACGACGAGATCCGTTCGCCGCGGTTGTCAGAAGGCGCTCACTTGGCGCTCAGTTTTAAAATAACGTACCATTGAGAGACCGTAAGAAGCGCGCGAAAGAATGAGTTCTACCTGCCGGGGTCGAACGTTCCCGTTTGTATGGGGAGAAATCCGCGAGGTTTTGCGCTGCGGATTTGGAACGAATGTTGTTTTCAATGTAACGTTTTGCTTCAAATTTTGCTTTAAATAATTGAAGTGAATTGAACTTAGAGGTATGTAACATTTTGAAAATGTTTTGTGATCTTTTTCCAATAAAAAAAGTTTTCATCAGTTTTGAAAATGTATATAAAAAACATAAAATATATCGGAATATAAATATACATACAAATATCTATAATAAATATATATAAATATATATAAAATATAAATATCTATAATAAAAAAGTTATATAAATATATATATATATAATATATAATATATAATATATAATATATATAATATATATATAATATATATATATATATATATATATATATATATATATATATATATATATATATATATATATATATATATATATATATATATATATATATATATATATATATATATATATATATATATATATATATATATATATATATATATATATATATATATATATATATATATAGATATATATATATTAATTCATGAATATTCATGTAAAGGTCAAATTTAATGTTTTTCATATAAATTTGTTACACTGCTGAAAACTTTATAAAAAATTTCGAAAAACATTTGCTCCATGTAAATAACGTTTATAACTCTTTTAAATAAAATCAATCAGTATTTTTATACTTTTTTATAAAGCAAATCCAATCCTGTCGTCCCTCCTAAATTTGAAATAACTTAAATTCAAATTTAAAGAAAGTGAGTAAAGCTACCTTATGATTCATAACAAATCATCCAATAATGATGTAACGAATGAAATCCAATACCAACGGCCAAAAAAATCAAAATTCAAAACTTAACCATCCTTGGATCGTAGTTATAAACGCCTTTAAATGCTTGACAGTTGTATCTCATGATTCTCATTCTCTCATGAGCGTCGAACGGATTTCGTCGTTCGAAGCCGGTACTCGCCCCGTATATCCTGCTCAACAAAAGAAGAAGACGAAGAAGAAATAAAGGGTGCACATTTTACCATGCATGCTCATTATGACCCGTTTTCCGCTATGTCCATGGTTCAAACTAGCCTTTCGCTAAAACGTCAGAAAACTTTTTATGTACAATTATCAACAAATTTGTAAGATCCAGGCTACTAAGGTTACCTGAATTTCTAAAATTGCGTAAAATATGAAAACAATTACTCAAAATCATGAACCTATTGGTGGGTTTGTTTTATTCGAATTCAAAATGCACGGATAAGAAGTTGATGTTTAAACAAGGGTTCATAAACTTGCTTGATTTAGTAAAATGTATTAAACTATTTATTATACTATAAAAATGACGGTATGTCATTAAAATTATTGTGAAAATGAGTTTAGAGTAATACAAAAATACGTTCAAGTTTTTTTTGCGTTTTGGTATAAAACTACAATGATTACTTTGATGTTTATTGTACTGTATTGATGCAAGTAATGACAATAACTTAAATGTTTATTAACAATTTATTGACGTCAAGAAAAAAAATGCCAAACAAATTTATCATGTTTATTTTTTCCATCACTGCACCACCACCAGACTCGTGTTTGTTTATAGATGAGGCCGGGCGAATCAATGTGCAATGTATCTAACATTTCGTATCTAACATTAGTATATACCAAAGTGTATGTAAACCAGGTGGGGTATCATAGCCCGTTTTTATAACCAAACGTGAACGTCACTTTTTGACAGAACGAAGCAAAACTTTTGCTCGAATATAGGCTTTCTGCTACTTTACAAATTCACAAAACACTCAGAACTCTTTAACCACATCGAAGAAGTCGCCGTCAACTAATATTCTGCCTTCCAATTTGGCCATATCACCGGTTGAATCTCCGGTAAGAAGGTAGTTCGTCTTGATCGCATTGATTCTCAATCCAATTCTTGCGTGGAAGATCGTCAATGCATGTCATTATCTAGTACTACCACTACCTTGTTTCGTGTGACACCTTCCAAGGCGATGATAAAGAGCTTTGGCTCAGACCCCTGTGAGATTCGAATATTTTCGACACCAAGTTTGATAATCTCACCTTGCACTCAGGTTCAATGCAAAAATGGTTTGTTAGGCCGCGGAGCCATGGGGATTCTCAGCGCTCATTATCTCAAGCACTCATGAGTGCTTTTGAGAAATCCTCGTTCTCAGCGTTTGTCGAATCGGAACAAAATCAGTTTTGAGAATCTTTGAGAATCTTTGAGAAAGTTAACGAGGCAGCGATCGGCTATCTGAAATATGAGCAATTGTGCTATTTGTTTTCCGGTAATCACTTTGGAAAATGTATTCAATGTTTATAATTGAAAAAAATTTTAAAAAAATATGCGATCAAAAACATATTTCCTATTTAAAGCTACAACTAAAGCTTGATTGGCAATATCAGTTTCTCAGAGTGAGTAAAACTGACGACGGCCACGGGCTCGCGTCTGAGAACAAGTTTTGAGTGCTTGAGAAACTTAAATGAGTGCTTGAGAACGTTTTCTCAGCTTGAGAAAGCCGCGTGGCCCCGCGGCCTTAACCTTCCGATGAGAATGATCCAAGCTGCAGTCCAAGCGGTACGAAAGTGACAGCTCAGCAGAATCTCCCAAGGTGTATGGATATTAAGAGGTGAAATGCTTTAGAGCAAAATTACATTTCACAACTTGACATAACAAAACTTGATACTTGGTATTAAAATCGGGAAGGGCTGGAGGGGGGTATAGAAAATAGTAGGCCGCGGGGCCATGGGGATTCTCAAAACTCATTTTCTCAAGCACTCATGAGTGCTTTTGAGAAATCCTCGTTCTCAGCGTTTGTCGAATCGGAACAAAATCGGTTTTGAGAATCTTTGAGAATCTTTGAGAAAGTTGACGATGCAGCGATCGGCTAACAGAAATATGGAGAATTGTGCTATTTGTTTATCGGAAATCACTTTGGAAAATGTATTCAATGTTTATAATTGAAAACGTTAAATAATATGCGATTAAAAACTGTTTTTCTGTTTAAAGTTCTAAATAAAGCTTGAGTGTCTATATCAGTCTCTCAGGGTGAGAAAAAACTGACGACGGCCACGGGCTTGAGTCTGAGAACAAGTTTTGAGTG
Source organism: Anopheles gambiae (assembly GCF_943734735.2). NCBI lineage: Eukaryota > Metazoa > Arthropoda > Insecta > Diptera > Culicidae > Anopheles > Anopheles gambiae. Next base: position 66,652,051 of record NC_064601.1, on the reverse strand, counting down.
CTTGAGAAACTTAAATGAGTGCTTGAGAACGTTTTCTCAGCTTGAGAAAGCCCCGTGGCCCCGCGGCCAAATATGGAGAATTGTGCTATATGTTTATCGGAAATCACTTTGGAAAATGTATTCAATGTTTATAATTGAAAAAGTAAAAAAAAATGCGATCAAAAACATATTTTATATTTAAAGCTCCAAATGAAACTTCAGTGGTTTTATCAGTTTCTCAGAGTGAGAAAAATTGACGACGGCCACGAGCTCGCGTCTGAGAACAAGTCTTGAGTGCTTGAGAAACTTAAATGAGTGCTTGAGAATGTTTTCTCAGCTTGAGAAAGCCCCGTGGCCCCGCGGCCGTATGCGATTTGACAAAACAATACTCAATGATGGCGCCCGGCAAACGCGCTAACAATTCACCTCCTCAATAAATACACCTTGAAATCGCCGAAAATGTTGTTAACACATTTAATATCTCGCTTCCGAACAATTTAATATCTCGCTGAAAGAATCAATGATATCTCGAAAGATTAATGAATCTCAAGGGTTTAAAAAACTCTTGAGCTTGAGCTTTTTATTATTCTTCTTCCTTTATTATTCTATATGGTCATGCTAGCCTATAAAAGCTTTCAAAACTTCTTAACGATACCACCTAGCCGGATAGTTTGTTTTGCTACGGGGAGACGGTCCAAGCGAGGATTGAACTCACGACGAATATGTTTTAGGTAGGATTGGCCAAATTAAATATTTTGAAAATAATACATCCCTAACGATTCACTAAGCCCTGGAAACATATAAATTTAAATGGATTTATGAATCTTATAGATTCAAGAATCTTTGAAGATACATGAATATTTAGAGATTCACGGATCTTTGAAAATTCATATGAAGATTCAGATGAATGAATCTCAACGAAAGATTCACGAAACCCATCACAAATGTCGTGTATGGAATATATCAGGGAATATTTTGTCATATAAAACAGTCTTTGAGACTAAGTTGTGTTCATTTAGAAGATGAATTATAAGCACCGACAGACCGACGTGACACTGGCGTTACAAAAGTGTCCCACACGAAAGTACTGTCATTTACCAGTGAGGCGATCACTTCTGTCAAAGTAAGCTCTGTTCACTGCTGCTTCGATGTAAACAACTTTTCTAAATACAAATTGCGAAGGAAGTGTGAGAGGCAAGATTTTGTGAGAATTATTGGACAAAACACCCAGGAAAATCATTTTATTAGTTTCCAAATCAATGCAAAAGATGTGAGAAGTACATAAAACAATACGCATTGGAATTTGCGAAGAAAAACAAAAAATGGGATTTAGCAGTTTTTTCTCTGTGTCAGTGTAGTAAGCGAATCATTATAGAGATGGCGCTAGTGTTTAACGTATTTTCATTTGAAATAAGGAGACAACTTTTGAAGCTCATTTTGTTCGAAGTGTCACGTCGGTTTGTCGGTGTTATAAGCGCGTTTGCCGGGCGACATTATTAGGTACGCTCATACACGGCATATCTTTCTTCGCGAATCTTTCCCCTTGCACTAGAAAAAAGTGTCAAAAAACGTGTCACCACGAATCTTCGCTGGCTAAAATGATCGTAATTTAACAGAATAACTCGTATAACATAGGTTCGTGTTGTAAGAAATGCACAATATACAACCGTTTAAACACTTATGCGATGGGAGCGATCGAAAAAATATGTTAAAATACGAATAAAAGAAATATATTTCTCTCTGTCAAAAGATTGCAAGCAACAATTTTTATTAGTTTGTTAGATAGTTTGGATTGCTCGAATAAGATTTGCCACGGACTGCTGGATTTCTTCCCCTACCTCAGTGGAAAAGTTCGTTTGAGAGATATTTTCGAACCGAATATGCCGTGTGAGAACTCGACTATTTATCAATATTTCCTAAAAACTAATCTAAAATTAGCTTTTTATGAAATTTTTATCTGTTTAAAACAATGTATTATTTTGCCATGAGACAGGAGTGGTAGTCTTATGGGGTCAACTACAGTCAGACCTCATAGGTTGAACGTCAATTGTATGCCAAGGCTTGTATGTATAAGGCTTGTTTTCGGGGAACGGTTTCTGCTTGAAAACTCCTGTCAAACTCACCGTTTCCATTTTGCAACGGAAAATCGAGCAGATATTGACGAATCTTTTTCATGCAATTTTTACTACTCGCAAAACAAATTCGAGCAGTCTTCGAGCTGACATAAGGCCTTGCACTGCTTACAAATTCATAACCCTAGCACCCTCGCATTTTAGTAGCTTGTGAGGGCAAGCAGTTTTTCGCCCCATTAAAAAATTATTATTTTGTGAAACGTGTCGTCATTTTTCCTAAATCCATAGGATTTCATAACGAAACTCATTTTTCTGTTAACGTTCTAAATGACCACATAACCACGCAATTGATAGTTTTTCAACATAACTGTTATGAAATGTTATTGTTTTACTATAATTAGTTGCCTTTTGACCATATTTATGAATTTTTAAGTGTTTTTTTTACCATAGTGCCATTATAGGTACACAAAACAGGCATGTTCCTATAGTGGTTATAGTTATAAAATCAATAAAAACAGGTCGTTTTAGATTTTGTCGAGGAAATTTTTGACATGTCGTACTGTTTTCACTAAAATAGCAACAAAAATGAGTTTTATGTAGGTAATTTACCAAAAAAAGGCCAAAATTCGCTTATATGGCTGAATGAAAAAATTGACTTCAAATCAAGCACACACTTCCGGGTGTAAGTTGACGACAGGTTTGATGGCGTACTTTAGCCAATAGTTTCAACAATCAAATTTATACATTTTTTACGATCAAATCACGCAAGAAATCAATATTATGGCAGTAATCTTTGCAATTTATACGAAAACAGCTTCGAAACTAAGTTTCATTGATATTATGCACTGTTTTGGAGGTATCTTCGTTTACCACCACTATAGGAACACAACCATATCATACTAACTATAGGAACCATAACACCGTTATAGGTACAATAAAGTAGTCACAAAAATATGTATTTTTTCGTAAATTTGATGTGTTTCATGGTAAAAATGGTTGTAATTACAAAGATAAAACATATTCCAATAGCTATGTGTTAAAATATTCAGAAATTGACGTTCCTGACACTTTAAATCCACTAAAACACATCGGTACCACTACAAATTGCACCACTGTTGGTACATTCACCCTATACGTCTAGCTGAATATTTTACACAAATATGCGAATTATGGCCGAAATAGGCATGGGGCGGTAAAAGTAATGATAGGGTTTGATAAAGTGACAATCAGTACACACGTATTGCTAAAAAATAAGCATTTAAATAGTGCAATAGCTACCAAAAACACATAAAAAACTAGAAAAAAGTCGTTTTATGGGAGCGCGATAAGTATTCGTCCATCTAGCTTTTTAATCATTTACGCTATCCAAACACTACGTAGACGTGAATTAAATTTATTATTATCAATCTGCTAGTGACTTCCTACTACATTAATGCATTACCGTTGTTTCAATTGCACTTCAAGCGGTCAGACAGGCACTAACGGCAGAGGAGTTAAACGAATGGAGCATAATGTCACCAAATCGTATCTTAAAATCCTATGCTTAACCTATCCTACTCATTTTTGAAGGTTACAAAATGTGTGGGAGGCCTCGTTTCTTCATTTGATCAGCGTTTGGCCAGTTTTCTGACACTAAATGTGTAACAAACTACCATGTAAGCAGCCATCCGAACTATTTGACAGGCGATATATCTGACGGATAAAGCGTCACAGCAACCAGCTGATGTGCAATGTAACCAAAAAACGTGTAAAAATCGTAACTAAATCCATTTAAGAACTTAAATGTCAAGCATTTCGTTCATTTTCGATCAACAGTCAATCATTTCTTCCAATTTGGAAATGCTCCGCTTAAGAAGATAATATATTCGAGTGATTATCGAAAACGGATGTTGTGTCTTCCCTAATAGGGAGTTCACTAGGTGCTCTGTCAATAGGTGCTCTGTTAGCTGTTCGATGTCTTAAAGACCTGTCATGATGCACTGCAATGACCACTGCTTATCTTTTCATCTTGAAAAAGAAGCATTTTCATAGTTTCAATGAATATCCTTGTACAGGGGGAAGATTCAACAAATAATTTACTAGTTATTTACATCCATAATAATATAAAAATCTTTCAAATTTCATATTGAAACATGTAAACAAACGTCCATGCCAAAACACATACAGTGCGTACACATTAGTACACTTAATAGTTTTATACGTTTCAAACTTGTATATTTCGTGTTACAATTGATTGTGAAGCATAATAATTATTGACAGCTATTTTAAATGTTTTTCTCGCAATTTTATGAAGAAAAAGAGACAAACTACGTACACAAACTTGAAAATGTCTCGGATAGAATTCTATCTACTGTCGCTTTTAAGTGTTTGACAGTCTAGGCACTCACAGCGCAGGTGGGTATCGAACATCACAGACAGAATCAAGTGACATATTCAACTCGATTATTGTCTTGTTTGTTTGTCTGTGTGTGACAGTGAACCTCCATATGATTATATGGTTTAGTTCGAGTCGGATGTCGTGTTCGATTGGTGCTAGAGCGCCGCCTTACCTGTCAGATATTTCGCCTGTCAAATAGTTCATTTCGGTGTATATTTCACCTTGTCTGGTCGTGCAGTTTGATAATTTTGATTGCCAAATCGCATATGCACCTTATAGAATGTTCACCTTAGAGAGATCTTCATCTTGAAGAGACATAAAATGTTTGGAATATTACGGGACCGTCAAATACGAGTAACTCTCTTTTGGACAGCTTCTATTCTATTGGACCAAACACTAGAGAACGGACACCAAACTGTAGAACTAAACTCGAGGATGGAGTACAGGATTACCCGAGCTCGTAAAATATTTTTTAGTGTGTAATTTTGCACCGACATAAGTGATGGGTACGGAGAAACGTGCATTATAATAAAAAAAAACATGAAATACAAAAAATTAATACTAACAACAGGCGAAATAGATGAAAACATTCAAACAACAGCGATATTACTATTTTCCACAAACATTGGGTCTGATCGCGAACAAAAGTCGATAACGGAGTGGATAATTTAGTCGATCGGTTAGCAACATTCCAATATGATTCAGTTGCGTTTTCTCAATCAGAATCTTCGGTATCCGATCGGTATGGCAGTGTAGTGGAATGGAGTTTGCCGCCATTGCCGGGTTTGATTTCTTCTTTTGGCTTTAGATAAAACACACTTAAATGTTTTGCTGGGAGTGTCGGCCCCATTGCTGAGGGGCGTAGTAGGTTTACATTGAGGTGGCCAGATGACAACTGACGTCTTAGTCATTAAGGTCAGGATTATGGATTGCCGAAGGCTAGTGGCCGTGAGCGGTTTGGAAAATTTTATTCATTCCGCAAAACAACACCTCTAAATGTAAACAAAAGTGTGATTGACAGATAGGCAAAACCAATGGCTACTCGAATCGGAAAGAGTTATCCATGGGTGGAGAAAATCTTGACCAGTTCCTGGCCCGCGTTCATCAGACTTGAGAAAAGTTCATCCATTAGAAACAAATGCGCCTCCATGTCACCGCTTTTGTCGTACTCCGCCTTGCAGAGTTTCTTCAGGAGCGATAGCTTAGTAGACACCGTCGTTTTTTGATGATGTTTCAGGAGTGCATCCCAGGTATCTTTGACCGACTTGTAGTCACGGATCAAAGGGTGCTGGCAGTCATCCACAAGAAGAGCGATCGTAGACCGGGCTTTAGCGTCACCTTCCTTCCAGGATTCGGTCAATGGTTCAGGGGCGGTCGTTGACACGAACTTCCACATGTTTTCCCGGACTAGCAACATTTCGAATTTGAATTGCCGTGTTTCATATCCACCGCTACGAAGCTTATCGGTACAACAATTTCCGCCACCCTTTTATAATGGTACTTGCTTCTAAAATTGTTCGCCTGGGTCCATAACCTGTTGGAACCCAGTAAATGTGTGGACTGTTCTCTTCAAGTGGTGTAAGCAAACTAACATTTATTGAAGATATGTATACATGACTACTATGATTAAATTCAATTCTGTATGCTTGTATTTCTTCAAAAACATGACATTTATGCTGGAATCCAGTAAAATATTATATTACTGAATTGTTTCTGTAAAAAAAACTTTAAAAACTTTAGCTACCATTTTTTCTTGCATTATTGCATAATACTTATACCAATTCTTGCATTATTGCTACTCGCACTTTGATACTCGCACTCAGGTCCATGCACACCGATCTCCATTCGGCCTTTGATCGCGTTAACCATCTTGCTTTGTCACAGAAGCTGTTGAAATTTGTCGTCCGTTGTGATTTTGTTAAATGGATCGTCTCTTATCTTTGCCATCGTACCTTTATCGTCAAAATAGGAGATAGTATGTCGCAAGATTACTCCAATGTTGCTGGTGTCCCTCAAGGAAGCGTCCGTTACTGTTTAATATCTTTATCAACGACGTAGTTTAGGCAGTACCGGAATTTTTAATGTTATTATATGCTGACGATTTAAAATTGTACTCTGCCATCAGAAATAGTAGTGATTTTTTTATAACTGCAGTACGCTGTCTCCCTGTTCCAATCTTGGTGTTCTGCGATTATGTTATCTGTTAAAATCAGTAATTGCACTGTTATATCCTTTTCTTGCAGTAAGAACCCTTTAAAACACAACTACAAACTTATGAACGGCACATTTTCTCGTTCCGAGTTAGTATTAGATTTAGGTGTTATTTTAGACTCTAATCTTAGCCTAAATCAACATTTTGGCGCTTTTTTTACCAAATCAAACAGGACTTTAGGTTTGATACTTTGGTCCAGCGGTATGTTTCATGATCCTTTGTAACTAAACGCGTTGTATTGTTGTTTTGTTCGTCCGATCATTGAATATGCGTCTGTTGCGTGGACCCCGTTTCACATTACTAAAATCGATAAGATCGAAAAAATAAAAAATCAGTCTAATTGCCATTAGTAGGCTGCCATGGAAAATAAATCAATCTGAGTTTCCATCGTACTGGTCGCGCTGTTTATTGTTAGGGCTTGATATTTTGGAGAATCGTAGAAAAGTGGGGTTATTCATGTTTAAATTGTTGACTGGACCCATCGATGCTCCTTACTTGTTGTCCTCGCTAAATGTTTACGTTCCAAGTAGAGTTTTGAGACCCCGACGAATTTTAGTCATTGACCACCGCTCTCGTATCGTTGCTTAGTATGACTAAATTTTTAATTATTGTTATAGTGTTGTCGATCTGTTCTTTAATTTTCCCAAATGCTCTAAAAATTTGCCCTGCACAAGTATAGTTGTAGGTCAAGGCTTAAGTATTATATGTAGGCTACGGAAGCCAGATGTAATTAATGAAGTAAATAAATAAATAAATAAATAAATAAATAAATAAATAAATGAATAAATAAATAAATAAATAAATAAATAAATAAATAAATAAATAAATAAATAAATACATAAATACATAAATACATAAATACATAAATACATAAATACATAAATACATAAATAAATAAATAAATAAATAAATAAATTAATAAATAAATAAGTAAATAGATAAATAAATAAATAAATAAATAAATAAATAAATAAATAAATAAAAAAAAATAAATAAATAAATAAATAAATAAATAAATAAATAAATAAAACATGTGTTCAATAACTCCAAACACATACATCATGACGCGATGTTTAAAAAAAATCTAAGTTTAATTTCTACAGCGCTACAACCGAGCGGTCCATAACTGCATGCAATACTCAATAGCTGTTTTGTACCCTTCTCCTGAGCGTTTCAAATACAGGGGCCCCTTCCGTTTTAAGTTCGTAGGCTGAAATTTCAGCCTGTCAGCTGTTTGCATTGTGTAGCAGTTTTCGAGTAGCTATCTAAGTAGGAATAATATACAGGTGGGCTTATCCCAAGGTGTATGAATTTCGAAAGCTGTTTTTTTTATCGCTTCTGCTTCTGAATGAAAATTTATGTATTCAGAATGTAAAAGAGTATTTTATGTATTCGTCAAGCCTCCAGAGAGCTTGTTTAAGCAAAAGTTTTCACCCGTTCTGTTAAAAAGTGATGTTCAAATTTGGATATAAAAACATGCTATGAGACCAGCTAGACTACATCCACTTAGATTATGGATCCATCACCTGATTTCTTTAATGCACCTTGGGATAAATGTAAACACCACCTTGTTTTGCCATTATTTCGAGCAGATATTCGAATCTAATTCTAGCTTTGGGGCTAGAATAATCTAGACTGAAAATTGCACGCTAGTTTTATGCGTGATTTTGTATAGAGTGTATACATGATTTCAGCATCCAACTGTCAAACTCTATACAAAAATCTGACTAGAATCGTGAAGGGCCCCACAGTCAGAATTCAATAGTTGAACGTTTTTTAGTTGGTGTGCTTTTTAGTTGAACGCTCAATAGTTGGCTGACAATTAAAAAACATGCATTATTTGTATGAGAAACCCGGTTTTTGAAAAATTTAAAAATTCATCCATCACTAGTATGTATTCCTACATGTCACCAATGAACCCTTTTTGAGAAAAAAATGTATCGCAATATAGGTGTTACTGGTCTGTATTAGAGTTGGGCAAAACGCACAAAAAGCGGAACTGGGTCCGGACGATTCTAACAAATTTCGGACCCAGTTCCGAAGGGTAGGTTCAATCCGACAAGCCGGAACCGCCTGGAATCGTCGGAATCGTCGGAATCGTGCGGAGTCGTTGGAACCGTCCGGAATTGTCTGGATTCGACCGGAATTGACCGGAATCGCTGGAATCGCCCGGAATCGGCCGGAATCGCCTGGAATCATTCGGAATCGTCTGGAATCGTCAGAATTCCATTTCATTTCATGTCATTTATTCAGTGCATAGTCTAATACAAATACAGTGAACCCTCTCTTATTTGAGAGGCGATGGGACTGTCGAATAAGAGGGCTTTTCAAATTACAGAGGTGGAAAGTGAATGAAAGGTCCATCCAAACAAGAAAGAGACAGAACATTTAGTATGCAGCCTTAACTGTTGCTATAGGAAACTGCGAACAGGATTGCCAATTTGAGCATACATCATTCAATAACCATGGCAACTCCATACACAAATAAGAGGGACACAGATTTCAGAGGTTTTCCAAATTAGAGGAACAAAAATGGAAATCAAGGGACTGTGCTAAATGTTCAAATAAAGAGAGGTTTTTCAAATTGGAGGCAGGATTCCGGTCGATTCCGGGCGATTCCTGCCGACTCCGGTCGGTTCCGACTGTTCCGACGATTCCGGACGATTCGAACGACTCCGCACGATTCCAGACGATTTCAGACGGTTCCGGACGATTCCGGACGATCCCGGGCGATTCCGACGATTCCGGACGATTCCGACGTATCCGGACGATTCCGGTAGATTCTGGAAGATTCCGGACGATTCCGGACGATTCCGGTGGAACTAGCGATTCTTTCTCTCTGGAATCGGAATCCAGAGATAAGATAAATTTTGCACTTCATAAATTGAAATCATCTTTTTCACAGGGCCCTGATGGTATTGTTCCCTCTATTCCTGTTTAAGAAACTAAACATTGTGAAATCCATGGAGACAGACAATTAATCAAATAAATTAATTAAAAAAAAACAAATATGTGGAGCAGTATTAATAGATTAGCCGGTCTCGTAGTACAGTCGTCAACTCGTACGACTTAACAACATGCCCGTCATGGGTTCGATCCCCAAATAGACCGTGCCGCCATACGTAGGATTGACTATCCTGCTATGGGGGAAATCAATTAGTCACTGAAAGCCAAGCCCACAAGTGGGTACAGGCAGGCCTTGACCGACATCGGTTGTTGAGCCAAAGAAGAAGAAGAAGATTAATAGATTAACAAAAGGCCACAACTGTGTGCATACAAAAACACTTATAGACATAATGAGCATATCTAACCTTTCTAACATATGGACTTACGCTTTTCTAAGAAACAAACATCTGTAAATAACAAGCAATAACAACTCACAAAATATGCTAGTAACGGATGGTGACAAGGGGATGTCATATTACCCATACTATATTTAACATGTACACCAAAGATAAACAGAAACCCATACACGAAACACACCCATTTAATTCAATAATTCAATATACAGACGATTGTGTCATCCTCAGCGATTGAACAAATGAACAGGAATTACAAGCAAACCGCCAGAGAGCACTAAACGCTTTCACCAAAATAGTGGAATTGTTAAGACTAACCATAAATATATCAAAAACGAAATACAGGCGGTCCCCGAAATACACGGTTAATGGGGACCGAAAACGGCCGCAAAATACCGCGTATCTCGAATTTCCGCGTAAGTCGAATCTAATGATTTCCAGCTAAAATATCACAAATTTTCGTGTAATTTTGCAAGTAGGGGGCGGTTTTAGTCATTTTATGAATTATTTGATATGATCCTGACTGAATATAACAGTTTTAAACCTTTTTAAAAAGTTTTTAACATTGGATCGAAACGGAAATTATTTGGCAATTTACAATTGATGTGTCAAAACAGTACAATTTTCTCAAAGAACTGTCAAATTTAGAAAACCGTGTATCTCCGAATCCGCGTATAAGAGGTACCGTGTATCTCGGGGACCGCCTGTACATTTTCTTTGAAAAAAAAAAAAACAATTAAATTAAATATATTAATATGTTGTTAAAAAACCAACAATAAAGATATCCTAAAACAAAACAAAAACACTAGAATACATATACAAAAATAATAATGACAAACCAACCATTTTCACTGACGGAAGTTCGTCCATAAAAACAACAATTGCTATTAAAAAGCACTAAAAATGGTGGTAGAATTAAAAATTGAAAAACCAATCATATATACAGATAGTCTAACTTCTTGCACTGTTCTAAGCAAAATTTCCTAGGACACACAAATTGAGGATATATTTTATAATAGCTTAAACATGCAAACAGAACAGATACTCGAATTGGATGGATCCTTTCATACTTAGGAATAAAAGGGAACGACATTGTAGACGATTTAGCGAAAAAAGGATACCATATCAAACACGACAAAAAGAACAAAATCAGATACACGCAATCAATATATTCAAGAATGAAATGAAAAATGAGAATGAAAAAATCTTGTGCTTTCAAAATGAATTTAAAAAAGAAATATGGCCCAAACACATACAACTAAAAGGCAATGAAATAAATACTATAAATCAAATAATATCAGGACACGACTGCTCAGAATATTGGCTCAGCATTTTCAAAATAACAGAAAATGGATCATGTGAAATATGCCTGACACCAGAAACAGGAAGACACAAAATTTTCGATTCAATTTCATGAGTATTTTTACAAGATGCATAGAAATCTCTATGACACAAACAGAAACAGAGGGTAAACATAACAAATAACCAGAAAAAATAATACTGATTAAAAAAAAAGAAACAAATCGAACACAACACTAAAATTCTTTCTCCACAAATATATGAACAGAATTCGTAATCAAACAATATGATCAGTAAAAAAACAAGTAACAACATCACTACTCGCAAACATAAATGATTAAATTGAATTAAATTAAATCAAAAACCATAGAAAGAGAACTTGTAGGAAAAAGCGCCTAAAGAAAACAAACCGAATGCCGCCCAGTAGAAGGCAGACAAAATACAATACAATAAAATACAAAAAAAAAACCGGAGGAAATGTGCACTATTCCGATACTATGCGAAGAAAAGACTAAGCAACTAACGACATAACATAAACCAACCTGGACCTGAAAAGTGATATGATACAGTACAGTACCACTCTCATACTCAGATGATACGTCTTTGATTATACCTCCCAAAAGAGAGTATAGGACGATGTAATTCATCAACCTAAAAGAAGAAGAAGGAACGCGATTAGCATTGATCCCTTAAGATGTTAGTAAGGTCCAAACTTAAACTTGTTTGTAATGGAATGTAGTATGTGCAATATTAATGAATTCAGAACGTCCTCCTTCATTATTTGATTGTCCAATGCCTTAATACACTACATCACTTTATTGGAATATTGTTTTTTTTTCTATTTGTACATAACTAAACAAGAGCCATTCATATGCTAATGCAATGATAACGCCTATAAATTTTTGAAATCGCCTAATGCTAATTTCTATGTTACCATTTTTTCATGTTTTTTTAGGACGGCTGATGCGACGCAGGGTTATAGTAAGGGAGGAGGACCGTCATCTTCACAAACAGTGCCTCGATCCGCGGCTAGTCCATTATCTCCACCAAGGCCAGGCCCGGGAGCTGCTGGTGCCGCAAATTATCCATCGTTTGGTGGTGCTCCGGCGAGAGAATCACCTCTGCGATATGTGCAAAATAATTCGTATGTTCCTGCCTTTATTCGAGATGCGAGCCCATTCAGCCGTGTTCCACAGGTACAGCAAATCGTCACTGAGTACCGGCAAGCGGTTCCTTCATCGGTTACCGGCGGAACAAGCGTGGTGCCCAATAGCATAGTCGTCTCTCCTTCTATCAGCATTGTCAACAATATGGATGTGGGACCGTTACATTCGGCATCACATCACATTCAGCAGCAACAACAGCAGTCGCAACAATCACAACAGTCCCAACAGTCACAGCTGCTCCAACAACAACAATCGCAGAACCAACAGCAGCTTCATCATCAGTCTCCGCAGCCGCAACAGCAATCACTGCAGCAACAACAGTCGCAGTTGGAGGAACAGAAATCACTGCAGCAACAGTCGCAGTTGGAGCAACAGCAATCACAGCAGCAGCAACAATCGCAGCAACAGCAGTCGCAGAAACAGCAGTCTCAGCAACAACAGCAGCCACAGCAACAACAGCAGCCACAGCAACAACAGCAGCCACAGCAACAACAACAGCAACATTCGCAGCAATTTATGCAACCACTACAGCATCATTTGCAACATCAGCATCCAAAGCAGGAAGAGTCGCAGTCACTACGACCACAGGAACAGCAGCTCCGTCAGCCGCAACCGCAGCCGAAGCAGTCGCAGTCGCAGTCGCAGTCGCAGTCGCAGTCGCAGTCGCAGTCGCAGTCGCAGTCGCAGTCGCTGTCGCAGGAAGAGTCACAGTCGCAACCACAGCCAGAGCCACAGCCGCAACCAGAGCCACAACCGCAGTCTCAACCACAGTTACAGTCGCTGTCGCAGCCAGAGCCACAACCACAATCTCAACCACAGTTACAGTCGCTGCCGCAGCCAGAGCCACAGCCGCAGTCTCAATCACAGTTACAGACCCAAGCACAGGCACAGCCGCAGTCTCAACCACAGGCACAGCCACAGCCACAGGCACAGGCACAGACACAGCTACAGCCACAGGCACCAGGACAGGTACAGGCACCGGCACAGCCGCAGTCTCAACCACAAGCACAGGCGCAGACACAGACACAGGCACAGCCAGAGCCACAGAGCCAGGCACAGGCACAGCAACAGTCACAGCAGTCGAAGTCGGAAGCGCAGTCACATTCGCAGCCTCAGTTAGAGGTGCAATCCTTGTCGCAACCGCTGTTGCAATCGCTGTCGGAGAATCAGATGCAGACGCAGTCCCAGTCAGAAACTCAGACGCATACGCAGCCTATTTCGCAGCCGAAGCCGCATTCGCAGACGCAAATGCAACAGCCGTCGCAACTAAAACCGCAGTCTCGGTCGAAACCGGAGTCGCAGTCTAAGTCTCAGTTAGAGTCGCTAACGTATACGCTGCCGCAGATACAATCTTCACCAGAACAACAGTCGCAATCACAAAAACCACTCAAAGAGCAACAAGAACAACAACAAGAGCAACAAAAACAACAGCAGCAGGCGCAGCAGGAGCAACAACAACAACAGCAGCAACAGAAATCACAAGTGCAACAACAGCAACGGCAACAACCGCAACAACATCAGCCTCAGTCGCCACAACAACCACAGCAACCACAGGAGCAACAGCAATCACAAGAGACACAGCAATCACAGGAGCCACAACGGTCTCAACAGCCACAGGAGCCACAAGAGCCACATCAACCACAGGAACCACAAGAGCCTCATCAACCACAGGCGTCTCAACAACCACAGGAGCCACAACAGTCTCAACAGCCACAGGGTCCACAGCAGCAACAGCAGCCACAGCAGCCACAGCAGCCACAGCAGCCACAGCAGCCACAGCAGTCACAGCAGCCACAGCAGCCACAGCAGCCACAGCAGCCACAGCAGCCACAGCAGCCACAGCAGCCACAGCAGCCACAGCAGTCACAGCAGCCACAGCAACCACAGCAACCACAGCAACCACAGCAGCCACAGCAACCACAGCAACCACAGCAACCACAGCAGCTACAGCAGCTACAGCAGCTACAGCAGCCACAGCAGCCACAGCAGCCACAGCAGCCACAGCAGCCACAGCAGCCACAGCAGCCACAGCAGCCACAGCAGCCACAGCAGCCACAGCAGCCACAGCAGCCACAGCAGCCACAGCAAGCACAGCAGCCACAGCAGTCACAGCAGTCACATCAGCCACAGCAGCCACAGCAGCCACAGCAGCCACTGCAGCCACAGAAGCCACAGCAGTCACAGCAGCCACAGCAGCCACAGCAGTCACAGCAGCTACAACAGCCAGAATTGCCTGAACTGCCACAGCAGCAACAACAATCACAGCAACCACAACAGCAACAGCAGCCACAGCAGCAACAGCAGCAACAGCAGCAACAGCAGCAACAGCAGCAACAGCAGCAACAGCAGCAACAGCAGCAACAGCAGCAACAGCAGCAACAGCAGCAACAGCAGCAACAGCAGCAACAGCAGCAACAGCAACAACAGACACAACAGACACAACAGACAAAGCAGTCTCAGCAGCCTCAGCAGCAACATCAAAAACAGCAGCCACAGCAGCCACAGCAGCCACAGCCACAACAGCAACAGCCCCAGCAGATACAGCTACAGCAAGCACAACAGCCACTGCACCCAAAGCTTGCAAAGCAATCACAGCACCTACAACTGCCACATCAGCCACAACAGCAACATCAACCACAGGCGTCTCAACAACCACAGCAGCAGTCGCAACAGCAACAGCAGCTACATCAGCCACAGAAACAACTACAGACGCAGCTGCAGTTGCAGCAGTCACAGCAGTCACCTCAATCACAGCAGCTGACGCAGCAGCAGCAGTCACAGCGGTTACAGCAACCACAACGGCATCATATGCAACAACAACAACAACAACAACAACAGCAACAGCAACAGCAACAGCAACAGCAACAGCAACAGCAACAGCAACAGCAACAGCAACAGCAACAGCAACAGCAACAGCAACAGCAACAGCAACAGCAACAGCAACAGCAACAGCAACAGCAACAGCAACAGCAACAGCAACAGCAACAGCAACAGCAACAGCAACAGCAACAGCAACAGCAACAGCAACAGCAACAGCAACAGCAACAGCAACAGCAACAGCAACAGCAACAGCAACAGCAACAGCAACAGCAACAGCAACAGCAACAGCAACAGCAACAGCAACAGCAACAGCAACAGCAACAGCAACAGCAACAGCAACAGCAACAGCAACAGCAACAGCAACAGCAACAGCAACAGCAACAGCAACAGCAACAGCGGCAACATCAGCAATATCAGCAGCCACGGCCGCCTCAGCCGCAAACTATTCTAGGGCAACCATCTTCAGTTTCTTCACAACATGTTGGAGGAGGAACTCCCATAATGGTTACATCATTGCCACAGCAACAAATACCCCATCTCCCTCTATTAGTACAGCAGATTCCACAGCAGATGGCGCAACAAACATCAAGGCAACGTATTACTTTGCTCCATCCTTCACCAGATTATCTTCTGCAATCTTCGAGATCAGTAGTCCCAGCGGTAACCGACAGCAATGGACCACCGGCATTTAAAAAGATACGATTAAATGAGGTTGTCGGTTCACAGCATCCGCCGCCAGTTGTTGGCTCCGCTGTGCCACTGCCAATTGGTAGTACTAGCAATGCAACGACGCTGCTGAAGATAGATACTAGGGAATCGCCGGTTGTTATGGTAACTTCGGGAGCATACCATCCGCAAGTGGAAGCTATCTCGCCTACACTGCCCAGTGATCCCATGGAAGAGTTGCGTGCCACAAAGGACGAATTGTTACAACAAATTGCGAAGGTAGATAATGAGATTGACAAGGCGGAGAAGAAGATTGCGTCATTGAAGAAAAAGCAGGAATCACTCGAGGAAGCATCTGCTAAACCACCGATTGAAGAAAGCTCCTCAGAGGCGCAACCTAAGCACCGCAATCTAGCGCAAAAAATATATGCGGAAAATCGTAAACGTGCCTCCGCAGCTCATGCCGTCCTAAGTACGCTCTGTTCATACGGAGCTGACCCTCTTCCGTTGTATAATCAGCCGACGGATGCGGAAATGTGCCGGGAAATACAAGAACGTCATCGGTTGTTTAAGCAACGACTGTTGTTGCACTTCCGGAAGATCAAAACAGAACGTGCCGCAAAGCAGTGCGAGATAACCGAACGTTACGCCCTACTATCGCAGGAATGGACCAAGCGCGTCGATAAGCTAGAGGCGAGCGCCAAGCGTAAGGCAAAAGAGGCCAAGAATCGCGAGTTCTTTGAAAAGGTTTTTCCGGAGCTTCGAAAGCAGCGGGAAGATAAGGAACGATTTAATCGTGTAGGTTCTAGAATAAAATCTGAAGCCGATCTTGAAGAGATCATGGATGGTCTTCAAGAACAGGTAAGTTAACAAATGGATCTTATAGTATTAAATGGTAACCATGAACATGTTTATTCATACGATTCTTCCGATGTTTTTAGGCCATGGAGGATAAGAAAATGCGCTCATATGCTGTGATTCCACCTTTAATGTTAGACTCCAGACAAAGAAGGCTAGTGTTTAATAACGAAAATGGAGCGCTAATAGACATGGAAACGGAATTTAAGGTAAGAAAAACAAGCAAGATTAGTCGTTTTTTTAGTCGTGCGACAACAATGAGAGAAATTTATAGAGAAATGTTTTTTTTACGAATGAAATATCTGACAGGCAATGTCAAAGGGTTGTGGAGATACAACTTTGGCTTTCGATCATTACCCAAAAAGAGTTTCTTTCGAAGCAAATCCATTCACAAAATTTAAAGGCCGGGCTACATTGATCGTAATCCGTAGTGTAATTTCGATTTTCACTAGCGCATCTGGCGGCGGCTGGTGGAAGCTTTTTTTATTCATCGAGAGAATGGTCATGCTGAATCTTTTAATTAAGTAGTTTATTCATCGTTTTTTTGTCATGAAAATGGATGCAATGCGTGCAGGACATGTGCATCTACTTTTTACAAAACTTTTCTCGTCCGAATTAAGTACAAAACATGGAAAAATAACACATTTTCTGGAGCGGCTCCAAATTGTTTGGCAAAATGCTTCGGTCAGCCGCCGCCAGGTGCGCTAGTGAAAATCAAAATTACACTTGCGAGTACGATCAATCTAGCCCGGCCTTAAGAATTGATCATTTTTTTTTTACCAAAAATTAACAAATCAAGCTTTTAAAGGCCGGGCTACATTCATCGTACTCCTTAGTGTAATTTTTGTGATCGAGTACGCCACCTAGCAGCGGCGGGTGGGTGGAGCTAGAGGCTAGTATAATTTATCTGTAAAGGTCGGGGGACATTGGCCTTAAAGGCCGGGCTACATTGATCGTACTCCGTAGTGTAATTTTGATTTTCACTAGCGCATCTGGCGGCGGCTGGTGGAAGTTTTTTTATTCATCGAGGGAATGGTCATGCCGGATCGCCGGAAAACAAGTAGTTTTTCCATCGTTTTTTCTGATGAAAATGGATGCAATGCGTGTAGAATATGTGCATCTACCTTTTTAAAAATTTTCTGGTCCAATTTAAGTGAAAAACATGGAAAAATAACATATTTTCTGAAGCGGCTCCAAATTGTTTGGCAAAATGCTTCGGTCAGCCGCCGCCAGATGCGCTAGTGAAAATCGAAATTACACTTGCGAGTACGGTCAATGTAGCCCGGCCTTAGTATCCGAGACCGCGAGCGGTCGCGCATTTGTCTGCCAGTCCGTTATCCCGGCCTTAATGGCAGACGCCTCCACGGCATCTTGCTACCTCAATTTGGGCCTACCACGCCTCCTCTGTCCTTGTGGACGGCCTAAAAAGACTTTACGGGCAGGGTCGTTCGTTTCCATGCGTATAACATGGCCAGCCCACCGGAGCCTGGCTAGCTTTATATGTTGCACGACAGTGAGGTCGCCGTACATCTCGTATAGCTCGTCATTATAGCGGCTCCTCCATTGTCCTTCCACACATACGGGGCCAAGTATCCTTCTGAGCATCTTCCTCTCGAACGCGGCTAAGATCAGATCAGATTTGGACAGTGTGTATATCTAAGAGGCGTATGTGAGTACTGGTACTATATAGGTACTGTCGTCCGTCGCGACAGGTTCTTTGAGGTGAACTGATTTTTCAGGCTGTAGAATGAGCCGGTCTCGTAGTACAGTCGTCAACTCGTACGACTTAACAACATGCCCGCCATGGGTTCAATCCCCAAATAGACCGTGCCGCCATACGTAGGACTGACTATCCTGCTTTGGGGGGAAATCAATTAGTCACTGAAAGCCAAGCCCATAAGTGGTACAGGCAGGCCTTGACCGACAACGGTTGTTGAGCCAAAGAAGAAGAAGAAGAAGAAGAATGACCGGTTGGCAGCCAGCATCCTTGCGCGTAACTCAGCTTCCATGCTATTGTCGTTGTTGACCTTTGACCCAAGATAGGTGAATTGTGGGACGACTTCAAAAGTGCGTTCACCTATCTGCACGTCACGCCTATGTAGATTCTGATTATTTATTGGTAGGTCCGCTGATGTTGCCACCATCAGTTTAGACTTTGGCTCGTTTATCTGCAATCCGAGGTTCTCTGCCGCCTGCTCGATCTCTTGGTAGGCTTCTGCTACCTAGGAGAGCCGCAGACCAATGATGTCTATATCATCAGCGTATGCCAGGATCTGGGTTGACTTATAGAAGATGGTTCCCGTAGTCTCCACCCTCGAGTCACGGATGGCCCTCTCTAGCGCCAGGTTAAATAGGAGACAAGCAAGCCCGTCCCCCTGGCGCAGACCTTTGGTGGTAGCAAAAGGTCTTGAAAGCTTTCCATCCACCCTCACCTGGCAAGTGACGTTGGTCATAGTCATTCTAACTAGCCTTATCAGTTTGGCCGGGATTCCAAAAGAGCTCATACCGTCATACAGTTTTACCCTGGCTATGCTATCATATGCGGCTTTGGATGGTATGTGTCGTGTTTGTATTCAGCCATCTTCTCCAAGATCTGCCTCATGGTGAAGATCTGATCAGTGGTTGATTTTCCGTTTTGGAATCCTCTTTGATAGTTTCCGACTATCTCTTCGACGTGCGGGACAAGACGATCCTGAAGGATCAGGGAGAATATTTTATAGGCGGTATTCAACACCGTAATACCCCTGTAGTTGTTCCAGTCCAACCTGTCTCCCTTCTTGTATATGGGGTAGATGATGCCGAGATTCCAATCACAAGGCATCGATTCGCTATCCCACACCTCAGTAACGATTTGATGAATCTCGTTTTCTAGTCGTGCACCTCCATTCTTGACCAGTTCAGCTGCAATTCCGTCGGTTCAGGGTGCCTTGTTATTTTTCAGCCGACGGATAGCCTTTTGTGTTTCTTCTATGCTAGGTGGCAGTAGCATGACACTATCTGCTAGTGGCGTTTCTAGCTGTTTGTTAAACTGGTCGTTGAGTAATTCATCAAAGTACTGAGCCCACCGCGAGAGGACCTCTAGCTGGTTACTAACCAGATCTCCATCCTTGTTGCGACAGCAGGTAACCTTAGGTACCACGTTATTTCGGTGACCTGCTATCGCTTGGTAAAACTTTCGTGTCGGCCCGTACGCCTCTCTGGTTTGCTCGAGTTCCCGCATGTTTTGCTATTCCAAAGCATGCTTCTTGGAGCGGTGAACTCGTTTCTCTTCGCGTCTGAGCCGTGTGTATTTCTCTGCGCATGCCCGCGTTCTATGCCGTTGCTGCATTGCTCGGTATGCAGTATTCTTACGTTTGGTCATTTGTCTGCATTCATCGTCGAACCAGCCAGATTTGGTGTTGCCACGACGTGGTGGGAGTATATTTCTTGCACAGTTTATTATTTTTGTTTTTAGAGCGTTCCACCTCTCGCTCGTAGTTTCATAACTGTTTTCTGGTAGTAGAGACTCTTCTAAAGCGGCTTTGAATTCCTGTTGGACAGTAATGTCCCTTAGAGAGTCCGTGTTGAGCCGAGGCTGCGTGTTTTCTCTGCCCCCATTGGTGCGGGGGCGGGCGGTTCTACAACGTATCACTAAGCCAACCAAGTAGTTACTGTGCTCATGCAGACTGTGACAGCCAGTGTATTGGCGGTACATTGGCTCCTTACCGACTTTTGCGTTAAAGTCCCCCCGGATGATTATGAGGTCATGTCTAGGGCACGCATTTATGGTTCTAGCGAGGCGGCCGTAAAACACGTCCTTCTCCTCTTCCTCTTTCTCTTCGGTAGGGGCGTGAACGTTTATGAAGCTTATATTATAGAATTTGCCTCGCATGCGCAGGGTGCATAGCTTATCGTTTATTGCCTTGCAATCCATTATTGCGGGATTCAACCGGGGACCTACGGCGAAACCCGTTTCGAGCACGCGGTCTCTTCAACAAGGTGGAATAAAAATACCAGGTGGTGAAGAAGGGCAAAAGGGGGGGGGGGGGGGGGGGGGGAAGGGGTCGAGAAAGTTGAGGAACTTAAATCGGACGAGAAAAGTTTTGTAAAAGGTAGATACTTATATTCTTCATGCATTGCATCCATTTTCATGACAAAAAAAGATGAAAATAATACTTTATTTTGAGATCCGGCACGACCATTCCCTCGATGACCAAAAGAAGCTTCCATCAGTCGCCGCCAGATGCGCTAGTGAAAATCGAAATTACACTAGCGAGTACGGACAATGTACTCCGGCATTAACATTTGTATGGAAAAACGTGCCAACTTAAAAGCACTTATTCAATAGTTGGCAGGGGATCGAAGTTCAACCAGTGAGTTCAGACTGTATTTAATTTCGGAAGACGGAAGACCTAAGACAGAAATCCGAAACATATAGTTCGTTCAGCGGATGGCATCAGAATGAAGTTCCGGCATGGATTTTATTACAGGATTTCACACTTTATCTCAAGGACCTTTATCGCGGAACCCTTCCCGAATCTGTCTTAAGGCCGGGCTACATTGATCGTACTCGCAAGCGTAATTTTGATTTTCACTAGCGCATCTGGCGGCGGCTGGTGGAAGCTTTTTGCCAAACAATTTGGAGCCGTTCCAGAAAATGTGCCAATGTGCCAATGCCAAGACTGCAGTATGATGCTTGAAAACGTTGATGATATCTGAATTCATCAAATGCATTGCCGTACATTTCTCGAATACATTGTTCCACGCCGAGAACATGCTGTCCAACAAATTGATTCCACTTATAACCCTTGTGTACATCAGTGTTCTGGAAACGCCAAGTTATTCATTTCGTGTTTTAGCTGATTAAACAATTTAAACGAATGAATGATTGCATATTTCACAAATAAAATTATCGCATTAATTTTAATAGAGTAATTTCAAATGAATGTATGGAAATAATTAAGGGAAAACCAAAATACTTGTAGCACACTTACAATCAATCGTAAGTGTGGGCATTTATGTAAGTTACCTGGGCATTTTTTTATTTAATACCTAGTTTATCAGATATTTGGCATCTTCATCCATGGATACAGGATGTTCTATTCGACAACTATCTTGAAAGAATAGAATTTATTTGGGATTTTATTGAGTTCATTTTTTTTTAATTTTAAAAATAATTTAAGGAATTTAAAAAATACCTTAGCCATTCTCAAAACGCTTAGCATGACGATTACACATACAAAAATAAAAAAGAACTCAGAAATGTTCTCAGAACAGATATTGCAAATAGCGTTCTTTATGTAGATGTAAAATAATACAATTTTGTGTGCCCATCCCAGTGAAGGGACAAAACATATAAATAAAATATTGAAAATGTATAAAAATTTATAATATATGATTCTTTTATGTGTGTTTTTTAGGAGCGGTTAAGTTTGAATGTGTGGACATCTGGTGAAAAGGAAATTTTTCGAGAAAAGTTTTTGCAGCATTCGAAAAATTTCGGCACAATTGCTGCTAGTTTGGACAGGAAAAGTGCGCAGGTATGAATGACAGATGAATGAATTTTCATTCATGTAAAAAAACGAAAAAAAATGTTATAAAAAAATTTATGTAATATCTTTACTTTAGGATTGTGTGCGATATTACTACCTCAGTAAGAAGACGGAAAATTATAAGCAGTTGTTAAGGAAGTCCCGACAGCGAACAAGAAGCTCTAGAAACCCTCAAAAATCTAACCAGCAGCAAACACAATCAATTGTGGATGCAATGACTACTGGTGTTACAACAAGGTGAGCTTTTTTTGGTTACCTTTTTCGTAAGCACGGATGAGAACCTAAATGCTAAATGCTTTAATTTACTAATAATTTTTTTTTTACTCTTATTTTATAGACTACAACGTGAACAACAACAAAAGACTGTAGGCCGTGATCGTGCCGCGAATTCAACAAATAGTACGATAGGAAGTAATGCGACAGCCAATATTGTCAATGTCACGACAAATCCGTCATCTAACAGTGTTCCCGCAAGCAGTAATAATGGCAGTAGTGGCAATAATACCAACAACAGTAATAATAATAATATTACAAGTACTAACATGATGAGCGACGTCACTAGCACGGGTAATAACGGCAGCATTAATGGTAGTTGTATTACGAATTCTTCGTCCCTATCACCTAGTAGTTATGTGACTGCATCGATCAACGCTTCCTCCGTTACATCTGCATGTAGTGTGAATAGCAGCAACACCTCTTGCAGCAATGACAACAACACCATTGTAATTGACAATGCAACTGAATCGACTTATAACAGTAATAACAGTGCAGTACATGTTAACAGTAGCTTTGCTTCTGGTGGAGACGCTGTAGAGGTTGCTACGAAGATAAATGACATAGAATTAAATACATCCACGGGCCCAAATGTATCGAAACAGGTACGACAACAGGCCGTAGAGACAACGGTAACGAATGTATCTTCCGTGACCGATAGGGTGATGGATGATGATACAGGAGTGGATGTATTATCGACGGCATCCTCGAGTAGTGCGAAAGTGGTTAGTGGAGCTGGAGTTGCTACTTTTACACCATCTACGGGGCATGTAGAGCAAACAGCATCGCATCCATCGGATGAGAAAGCCACTCCTGTTGAAAATAGTGTCGGAGTTTCATGTATTATACCATCTACTACGACTGCATTATCTGGTAGCATTCCGATCAATGGCGTGAAAACTGAATTGTTCTCGTTGAACTCCACGGTTAGTCAACCATTGCCATCCACGGTTGAATTAACGCTTGGCTCTGTGGTTGCGAGTGTTGTAAGCAGCAAACTTGGAAGTGTCAAGGAGGATGCTCAACACTTTAAAGAAGAAATTAATACTAGGTAAGTAAATATAACACATTTGTTCCGCATAGTATCGCAGAAGCATATTTTATTTGTTGCATATGGAATGTAAATTTTCATCTTGTTAATTGAATGTTATCTTTTCTTTGAAAGCGATTCACGGAACAAGCGTATTGATGAAACTATCAACGAATCTAACAGTGCTGACATTCAAGAAGGTAATTATCTCTTTCATCTGTTGTTTAAATGCTTTGCTTAGCAGCAGTAATTATATTGACTTATTATCAATTAATATGACATTTTATCGGCTGGAGTGTAAAAAAATGCGGCAATTTATTAAACAACACAATCTTCGTACATATTGAGAATGAGCTATCGAAGTGTGATTTGATTTCACAACTGATGATAATTACATTTTATTACTTTTTGGATATTTTTTTATCATATAGCTAAGCATAAATGCAATTGTGATCTCAAATAGTAAATCTGAGCTAGAGGTAAAATATATATTTTTTTTAGTTTTCCTACTACGTGTTCATAACAGTATGTGATATTTTTGGTCCAAAATATTTGTGATATGTTACTAAAGATGTGAAAATGGCAGAATTATATTTAATGTTACTTTAATTAGTAAGTTTGAGTTTAGTTGCGTCTAAAAGCTCTCATTATGTTTGTCAATGTTGTTCTATTTGATGTGGTGAGTGATCTACATTCGCTAGCAAGTCAGACCGTTTTACTGGTTCAGCGCTAGCTTGTTCCGTTTGTAAAGCTTCATCCACAACATGTGCTCGCTTGGAAACATGTGCAGATGTGTTATGAGATGTAGCGTTTGTACTGTGATTATCATCTTCCTCCTCCGTATGGCACAGTTTTCTATGCTTATGCACAAAATAGTAACTAGGAAACTTGCTACCGCAAGTTTTGCATGGATAATACTGCACATTCATGTCAAGAGGTTTCACTTCTCTTCTGATCGTATTGTTGTTGCTGGTGGAATTTTGGTGTGTACGACGACGTGCATCATATGACCTAGGCTGGGCAGTTACAACTGTTTTAGTTTTTGTCACATCGGAGTATGGTGTCGCTCTGTTGTCTAAGCAAAGAGGTATTAAATGTCTTTTAGCATGCTTTTGATAACAATAATGGGATTTAAAAGAATGCTTGCAATATACGCAAGTGTAGTTTGAACTGCCTTCAGCATCGGTAACATGTTCGACGTTATAGGGTGTTACATCTCCTTGACTGTTTTCATCCTTTGGATCCTTTTCCTGTTGTCCTGCACATGGCGTGGCAGCAACTGTCTGCAGTTGCGTTTGTTGACTTTGAAATTTTTGGCAACTACCGGTCGATGACGATGACGTGCTTTCATACGCGAGCTTTCCAGTGTTACTGATGTTGCGCGCCATCTATGAATGAGTAGGGGAAACTATGTTAGCATTGATTTTGAAATCAACGGTTATTTTGTTTTGAACGGCATTTCAAATCGAATCAAAAGCTTTTTTTTGTAATTGAAATGAGTGCTAGTTTAGATAACAGATTAAATATAGCAAATCGATCTAGCTATCACTACATAAATTCAAAATAAATAAATTATTCGAATAATTAACAATCGACGAAAATTATCTGTAGGAAAAGCAACCGATTACTCTTACCTGTTGATGAAATGATGAGGCATATCGTAAAGAGCGAATACTTCGTTTTTTTACATTAGTTTCTGTTTCGGCTAAGTACGGTGCGTCCTCTGTATCAGCACAATCTGTATTGTGGTTATTTGTATTACAACCGTACATGACATTCAACACTCGGCGAAAACGCACAGGTCCATCACAACTAGCAATATCAATAATAACACTGTTTGTACTGTCATTAACAGTGTCTTGTTGGGATTTTTGCCGTTTAGTGAAACTAGTCTGAGGGTTACATTTATTCGCAAGGTTCTCATTATCCAATGAACCAGATAGTTCTGCATTATTATGATCTGTATGCTTAAGATCATTTGGTTTAGTTATATTTTCGTCACACATGAAATCAATGTTGTTAACATCAACTTCCAACGCAGAAGTATTTTGAGTTGTTAAGGACGTTCTGCTTTCTTCTTCAAAACGAGTTACACTTATGGGACTTTGTGAAGGAGAGTGAGTTTCATTATCTACCTCTTCTGGATATCTGGGCTGGATATCTATGTCCAGCACGCTAGTCCCAAGACTTCTAAATGGTGCACTCGGCAGAAGATTAATCTGGGATGCGGCAGGTGGTACTATAAAATTCAATCCGATGGTGGCCATTGGTTTGCTTGCAATTGGCCTAACTAATCTTGAAGCTCCGTTGGCTACTGAGAACGTAGGAGCAGCGGTTGGTTCAGTTTTTGCGATGAAAAAATTGCGCTGCAATGGTTCTAAAAGCATGGTGGAAGTAGATGGGTTGGTAGAACTAGCGGATGAAGAGAGATACGTTCGGCAAAGTTCCAAAGCCCGTGGCATATGTAGTAAATGAGTAGCTAGGAGTACACCAAAAATGTTATCCATCGAGAGGTCCAGGTACCCGGTGTACATATACGATAGTAACGGAGTAAATTGCTCGGGAGATACGTTTGGCAAATACAACAAACATGTGGTTGTATTAGTAGCAGGTAATGCACACAACTCAGATGGTACACCAATAGCTGCCCCATTAGAATGATGTTGCACTCTTCGTAACGAGGCAATTGTGCTGGTATGCTGTGATTCATGCCTTTGAAGAGCAGCGCGAAGATATCCACTGTGTGTAGCTAATACAGATGAATGTGCAGCGAAACGCGTGCTGCAAGGATGTGGTCCTACCTCCAGAACCACATCCGGTGCATTCGAGTTGACCCAAGTCTCCAACATGAGTGCGGAACTTGTCACAAAGGCTTGAAGATATTTCACGAAACACACAGATCACTTAACTTGATTTACTTTTTTTTTAAATTTTGTAACATAATTTTTCTATCAATATTGAATCACGAATACTGGCGTTGCCAGTTTGAACTTTACTGGATTTGTTTTCCGACCTTACCTCGTTGACGGTTGGCAATGAATTGAATTCGAACGAATGCTTCCTTGGTCATCTTTAGAATGCTCCCCATATTTAATTACGTACGATAGGAGTACCTAGGCACATGTTTTTCCTCTCACAGACTGTAGAGCATGAGATGATCGTAAAAAACGCATACGAGAGATTAATAAACTGTGAGAAAACGAGAAGGCAATAGCTTTATACAATATCGGAGAGAAATAGACATAAAGAGAGAGAAAGATATATAGAGAGAGATAGAGAGGCATGAGAGAGGCAGAGATAGACAGAGATAGAGATACAGAGAGAGATAGATAGAGAGAGTTAGAGTTGGAGAGCGCTAGATAGGAGAGAGTAGTATAAGAGTAATAAAGAAAACATTTGACGTTAAAAATCATGTCAGTTATGAATTGGTGCGTACAAATCATACGTAAATAGTGAAGAAACAATGAAAACACATGTTTTGCCAAAGAAATTGCTCATAGTTCGTCGAACGGTTGATAAAAAATAAGCATGCGTCGGTCAAATTTATTATAATACCTTACTTTTTATAATGATAGTAATGATTAAGTTTTTCTTAAACAGTTTTTTTTATGTTAAATGTTTTGAAGAATTTCTTCTTTTTATTGGGGTAATGTCCTGCGCGGACATGCCGGCCTATACAGGCTTTCGAGACTTATTAAGTATCACGTAGCCAGATAGTCAGTCCTTGCTTCGATGGGACGGTCCATGTGAGGATTAAACCCACGAAGGGCATGTTGTTGAATCATGCGAGATGACGATTGTACCACGGGACCAACCCTGTTACAACAGCAGTATTGATTTTTAATATCAAATTGATATTTAAAAAAAAGTTGATAAAAAAATGGGTTGAATTACTATCATCATCGTTGAGAAGAAAAGCCTTGCTTCTTGGATATCAATTGAGGCAATCGCAAATACCGCTGTTATCATTTGTAGTAAAGAACGCTAGATTGAATGTTTGGTGGTGTGGCTTGGGGTGCAGAAAAAATCGAATCAAGTTGAGAGTATTTGTTTAACAATTTCATCTATGATTTTTTCGCTGACTCGCTCTCCCCGCAATCATATAACTGTCAGAGAGCGCGGGGGAACACATTGCAACCGCAACCAGCCAGCCAGCCAGCCAGCCGGCCAAATTCCTCTTCGTTTGGTGATACCGCAAAAGATGCGTACTTAGATTCGACGAAGGTTGTGGAGAAATGTCGGAACAATCATGTTTTCTAATAGAGGAAAAAAACGCGGTTTTGAGTAAGGGTAAAAAACGAGTCCTCGCCGTAGGGAGAAAATGTATGGTGCTGTTCTGGTGGGTATTTCTATTTTGCGTTTCTGTTTGTATCGCACTTCGCCGTGTCGTGTGCTGCTAGTAGATTTCTATGGTACCGCTGGGAAATAAATGAAACCTGATTTATCTTTTCCCAGTACCGTTAACCGTTTGTGGTTTTCTAAATTAGTGGTCGCTTTCAAAGCATTCCGAATACATAGTAATTTGATTTGTGTAGTTTGAATACAAATCATAATTGTTGGGTTTTCAATCACTCAATCACAAAAATAAATCGAAACCGAAGATGCAATGTGTAAGTGATATGAAATGTCAGTATATAGTTGTTTATTGCATTATGCAGACATTTTTTTTGACATACATTAACCAGTAAGCAATTTGGACAACTATAACATGGGTGATAGTCAAAAATCATCTTCTTAGATTTTTTTAAATTGTATTATGTGCTATTGTAATTGCTGTATAAGTTAACTCGAGAATTAGAAAAAAATAATAGTAATATTATTGCTCATAGTTTAGTCTAATGTACTCTTTGCTTTGTAATATTTATTTATTTTTACGAAGATTTTGCTTATACTTCCTGTTCACGAATCGCGCAGCATACATAACAAACCCAACGTTGGTTAAGCTAAAGGGAATTTGTCCTCGTATTTTGTTCTATCGTTCTCCGTAGGTTGTTGCGCCTTTACAAAATGGTATTTTTGGTTAATGGTTTGCAAATAATAAAAACGAAGTGTATGCAAAATTGGCCATCCGTTTCCCTCCTTACGGGTAAAGAGTGCGCCTGCATGTAGTGGTTCGCAGAGTAGGGTACGTCGCTGAAAACGACGAAGCGAGTACGGTTGAAATTTTCCAAAATGACAGTAAATATTTGAAGGTGAATTCGTTTTCTGCGCTGCAACATTGTAATTGTACGTGAGTTTGTATATATTATAATTTAGCGTTTTATTATGATAGTAACAATCCAGTCTTGCGTGATGACTAAGTTATATTTTTTAAAGTAATGTAATATGTATGACGTGTCACACAAAATTAGGGAGTGTAGTTTTAATTATGCTTTAGTTTCATTTATCTAGTAAAATGTTAAATGTTTTTTTTATTTATACTTCTACTTCGTTTCTTATCATTGGTATAGATTTTACTTAAAGTTTGTCTAAAAAAGAAGTAACATATCTGCATGTTCTGCACGCCTTATTTTGGCATAAATTATGTTTAAATGCTTCTGCAGTTGTCGATTTTTATCTAGTTTTTTATATGTTTTAACGCTTTTGAATCCTTATACTAGCTCCAGTTTTGATTCAGTTTGTGAATGTTTTGGAAACCAATCGTCCCTATTATAATTTTCTTTGATAGTAACAGTTTTGATAGTTTTGGTAGTATTGGGTAAATTTATTTGGGTGGTTATTATGTGGTTTCGTTTCTTAACTTGCAACCGGAATGAAAGATGGAAAGCGGCGCGTTATGAAACCATACGATCCTACATAGCGCGTACCTAGTACATGCTGATCAACATTTTACACCATGTCGAATGAAACGTTTTATTGTTGTAAAGCTCAATCAGCTCTTAGTGACAGGGAAAAACGAGAAAATATGCGACAAAGATGGTTCAGCTCAGTAATTGTCCTCTACGCGTTTGTAAGTTTCGTTTACTTAAGTCGCTTTTTTATCATCAATTCCCTTTGGAGAATTGAAAAAGCGATAGCCACTCAACACAATCAGGAATGAAGAAAAGTGTAAAAAATGGGTATGTACGGTTACTGGAAAAGGGTGAAATATATCTTTGAGAATTTAAAGGCTCAGAGTAAAAGGGACAGAGGTGATGTGATATGAATAGTGTGAGATAGATAGATAGAGACAATTAAGGAGCACAGGGAAGGCACGGAATGGTGGCATACATATAAAGGACTTGAAAAACGTGGACGTGGAAAAGAAAGGAGCGGCGTCACCGAGAGTATCTACAAAGAACAATCCATTTTTTTATGACATTGTCCTTTCGCTCTCATTTTGCCTTTGTTCATGTTGGTATTTGTGAATATATTAAAAATTAATGCAATTATACTAATTTGTAGATTTTAGGTGAAGGATTTTTTCTTGTGGTTCGTAGCGATCTCGGTTAATTCGTTGGTACTTCGGAATCTCTCCTATCTGTGACCGAACTAGAACTAGTGTCGGTTTCCCTCAAATTTTTTATCCATTTTTTGGCTATGAACTGTTTTTTAAATGATTTTTTAATGATAGTTCTTCATGTTTTCTTTGTATCTTCAAGGATGTTTAATAAAATAAGAAAGCGCGTGATTCTAAAAAGTTTTAAGCGTGATTCTAAAAAGTTGAACATTTAGAAATAACATAAAGATTATTAGTAATTGGTGGTTTTGGTATTAGTAATTGGTGGAGTTGGCAATAGTGGACTGTGTGTTTTATAGTTTTTCTCATGTTTTACGATGGAGATGTTAAAATTCTTATTTGTAACGGCGACTAAACTGTTTTTTCTTCTTCTTAAATTTTGTAGCAAAGGTCGTAGCAAAAGTAAAACATCATAGCGTAAGGCCGGGGTACATTGTCCGTACTCGCTAGTGTAATTTCGATTTCACCTAGCGCATCTGGCGGCGTCTGATCGACGCTTTTTTGCACAACATATTTACAGGGTGGCCACTCAATCGGGAAAACCGGGGAAAATCGGGAATTAGCCGGGAATTTTATTTTTCCGGGAAAACCGGGAAAATCTCAAAAAAACAAAAAAAACCGAGAAATTGTCACAAATTTTTGCGATCATTGTTTACCATCGTACCAAGTGCATTTAAAATTAACGGGATACTTTGTATATTGTTCCCAATTTATCACAGGCCAGCAACATCACACCAATGTGTATCGACAACATTTTCCGTTTCTCACATATGGTATGCAATATATGTACTTCTCATTCGCACTGGTGCAATACCTACACAGCAAATTTTCTAAGTTTGCTTCAGTAATATTTTTTAGTGAAAGCTATTCAGTAATAGATAGTTTTGCTGAATTTCAGCATTAATGTCATATTTTTACTGATTTTCAGTCAAACAATTTACTTAATGCATTTCAGTAATACAAATTTTACTGAAAATAAGCAAAATAAGTGTCAAATTTGTCCTTTCACTGGATATCAGTAAAACAAATTACTGAAAACGCAGCAATTCAGTCTATCAAACCGACCTGTCAGTCAGTCAGCCTCAAAACAAAACATGCGATGCCCGCTTGGTCGTGATGAACAAAAAGATGATTTGGTAGGCGCTTACAGGCACTGCGATAAAATTTCAGGTGAGATTTCGGCTTGCGGGATTAATTTGAATGAATTTGCAGCCGTGTTGGTGTGTCAAATCTGT
Organism: Anopheles gambiae; assembly: GCF_943734735.2. Lineage (NCBI taxonomy): Eukaryota > Metazoa > Arthropoda > Insecta > Diptera > Culicidae > Anopheles > Anopheles gambiae. The sequence goes on along the minus strand of NC_064601.1, from coordinate 66,620,795 downwards.
GCTGCACTTGCTGAAATTTCGTGATAAGGGTGAGTGCGAACCGTAGCATCAACCTTGGGTCGAAAAAATACAGTTTAAATCTGTATCAAACTCTATGAAACATGAATGAACATGAGCTGAACGGACTGCCACCCCATGTATCAATAAAAACCTTAATTTGAATGTTTTTTCGCTACTTTTTAATCGCTATCAACTACTGAACAATCAGTAATATCAAAATGGCTTTACTGTGATTTCAGTAAACGAGCCGCCACTTTAGTCAGCATTCAAAATTACTGCACGGTTCAGTAAAAATACTTTCACTGAAACGATTACTGAACTTACAGCTGAAAAAAATCCAGTCAAAAATTACTTAACTGCGGTAAAAAAAATGTGTGTACGTTCACCGATATCGGTTATTGTGCATTTCGGGTATGGTGTGCCTCTTCGTTCTACCTTGCACTCGTCTTTTGTTATTGATTTCTCGTGAAGTTGCGGTCGTGTCGAATTAAGGTTACCCACTCACACATCGCCTGTACATTGTCATTTTGCATTTTGGTTTTGGGGCCTCTTCATCCCGGTTGAATGGGTTCCCACACTGATACGCGCAGGTTGAGCTGGCGTCGCTTCTGCAGTCCGACCGTTGCTCCTTTGTTTTCACGAGATTTGCACTAACCCATCCATTCTTCATTAGAGCTATGGATCGGCATTGCTGCCTTCCTCACCGTATCCGAGAATCGAAGAATAACCGTTCTGATATGATAGCCCAGCCATTATTGTGGATTCTTTCGTATGGAATGGAATGGGTAAAAAATGAAACCATGAGCTTGTGTGTTCTACGCAAGCGAAAATAGATAAAAGCCTATTCAAAAAGGGTACCGTAGAACCCACTTCTTATCACATAAAGTACACTTCCCGTAAAACATAATCAAGAAAGTGACCCACAATTAAGAAAACCCCTGAAATCTCATATATGTAGTCGTGAGGTGCATCATCAGCGTCGTGCGAGTAACAGCATAATGCATGACTGTTGTTTCACCAGAATTATGTTCTTCACGGTTTTTTATGCTTTCTCCAGTGGCTGGTTTGTCTATTACTTCCGCTTACCCTTGTTTAAGGTTGTATGATGATATCTGTTAATCAACAATTGATAGCATATGCAAAATATCTTTGTCACGGGGTAAAGTCTTTACCCGTTAGTGCCATGATACTAAACCACCAAAAAGCAGTATTTTAAAGCTTTTACTTCGTTTTTTCTTCAGTTGTTTGCTCATATAAAACTTCCAAAAATATAAAGAATGCATATTTAAATAGCTTAAGATAACCGGCACACGATGCATAGTGAACCGGAAAACCCCAAAAAATCCGGGAAAAACCGAGAATTTAAAATCCTGATTCGAGTAGCCACCCTGTATTTATCTATCAATTATCAAGCTTTTCCATTCCAGTTTAAGTAAAAAAAAACTTGAAAAATAATATATTTTCCGTCTAACATAACATGACACCAAATTGTTTTGCAAAATGCCTCGAGCCGCCACCAGATGCGCTAGTAAAAATCGACATAACACTAGCGAGTACGGACAGTGTAGCCACAGCCTTTAGAATTTACCACTTCATCGTATCTGAAATCCATATTACGGCAGCAACACTTTTTTGCTCTAATGTATTCAAAAAAATTAGCTACTATCTTTACTAAACCATATTATGAAAACATTAATGCATAATCAATTTCATAGATTCATTATTTTGAAATCAACATTTGACATGAGTGAAGGAAGAGTTTGGGCCACTCCATAGGCCATCTGCAGCGCATTTAAAAGGTTTATCCTTTTGGTCGTACATTTTGGTTTTACTTGCCTTTACTTAAATTATCGAGTTTTCGTAAATAATGTAAGCAATCAAAATTGCAATGTCTTTTGGCGGGCAATATTGGGTTTGTTTGCCAATACAATACGCAGCTCAAAAGCAGACATTGAGTCGCGTAAATTCCGTTGTCCCTTCGGAATTTCAGTGCAAATTGATTAATTATTCATCCGGGCGACGCGAGTGTATTGTGCCCTGTTAGAGTAAAACAAAGCGGATACGTTTAATCACACAGAACACCATTGCCGTTTGTTATGAACATGATCATGTACGAAAGTATGAGTGTGTAACCAAATTTGATTGGCGGTGGTGTAAAAAAGGCGCTGCAACGAGCATGGGCGAGGAAAGAGTAACGTTGCAAAGTGGTGAAAATCGTCGAACAAATCAAACGAACCAATTTCTATTTGCTGTGTTCAGATGTGCCTTCTTCCACTTTCAATTGGAACTCAACTCACCCGAAGTACTGTAGATGTAAACTGTTGTTGTAAAATAAATGTTTAGCTAGGTTGGGTTGCAGGTTTTGCTTCATCCATGATTGTCATTCACTGGGGAAGGATTATAAGGAAGGGACACTCAAGTGGGTTTTCCGCGCTAATCGATATGATGTTTGCTCTCGGTACGCATGAACTAGCATACGGTTTGCAAATGTTTCTAGCCTGGTTCGGGTGTCAGTAGTGTCAAAGTTTATTGAAACGCTTCCAAAATGTAATGATTATTTTGTTCGATCATGAAAATGAAGATTTAATATAGATGGACTTTGTATGTATATCTGGGCAAAACGAAGAAATGTAAAGGTCGTCTAAAATGTCGTTATATTTGCCTTTTTGTCCAATTTGACAAGCCTGACATGTGGGCTCTGGAGAACAAGCCGTTCGAAGCGCTATATCTGTGGAGGGTAGTGTCGGGCATTCCGTTTAATTTCGCGGTATCTGTCAATTCTGCATATGTTCGCATCGATCCGTGATTCGGATTGTTTATCTTAGCGATATTTTGATTCAATTACTCGTAGAAAATATTAACATGTGTTGCCAGCTGGGTAATGAACGGCAGGGTAATGAATGTACCCGCAAGGACGGGGAAAAGGTATCATTTTGGAAAGTGCTCTCTTGCTGTTTTAAACCCTTTGTATCGTGGGATTTTGATTTTACTGGCAACCTCGTCATTAGTAGAAAGATGAATATGCTCTACAATCGTGTTGTGGTTGTGTTTATTTTTGTAAATTGAAGTCAACTGTTTAGTTTTAAACCCAGCAATTTTTAAACAGCATATGCTACAAAAGTAACGTTATTTAATGGAACACAAATAATTCAATTACGGGCGGTCAATACGGTCATATCATTTGCATTCAATCAACAATTCAGCACAATAACAATCACGTCCAAACTTAATTTCGTTATTGTTATTATGTTAGAATACATTATTGTATTCTTCTAATCGTCCAAAAAAAAAAGCTTCAAATTGTAAATTGATCTAACGATTCTAACGGGTTGTTTATCGGAAAGAAAGTAAAGGCAAAAAGTGCATGAAGCTTATCAGCTAAACTTTACATTTGTATGTAACGATATGCACTGGCGCGCGTACCTCTGCCATCCGCCAATCGATATATTTGTGTAACTCATCGTTCTTGTTATGTCGTGTTTACTACAACTAGAACAAACTTCAATTACATAGAAGTGTAGCGAACTAGTAAATAGAACCGTGTGGTACTAGCAGCCATACGTAGCCCCCTTGTTGGGTACTAGCACGTTTGTATGCAATATTGATCGTTTCGATAATGATGGTAATGATTGTAATTATATTTAAATAATAAATTATAATTGACATCTATAATACAAACATGTGGAAACATCGCTAAAGCGGTCTTTAGTTGGGAATCAAGCGCAGTGGATTGAAGGAAGAAGAATCATTATATACGAAAATGAATCTGATTGCTGCATCAGAATTAGTCGATGGCTTGAATATGATTATCGATTGATTTAACGGATTGGGTATTTTGGAAGAACATGTTGAATAATTTATTATTTATTATTTTTTTGTTGAGTATTACAGCTTGGCCGATGTACGCTTCCAATTAGTTACAATTAATTTGGACTTGTTAAACCAATGAAATTAGATTTGTTAACATGTCATTTAATAATTAATATGCAATATTACAAATATCGTTTTGAATGATTAAGCATACTGTGTGCGTTTTACTTCGGAAACTCTTTCCTGATTCGTGTCTCACAATCTAAATAATCGTGTTTTTGCATGTTTTACATAGAATAAATCGAATAATTATGAATTACAGATAGTCCCCGAGAGACGCGGGTCGCTTTTATACCTGAATTCGCAGATACGCGGTTTTTTAAACTTGACATCTTTTTGAGCAAATTGTACTGATTTGATACATCAATTGCCAAATGCAAAACATGCCACTCAAAGCAAACTGTTCGTGATCGGTCCTACGTTGTGATATTTTATGTTAAAGCGCAGTGAAAATTGCTCAGGGTTTAAAGGTGACCGTTTGGCGTACGCGTCATTATATTCCGAATCCTTTAACGACAATGGTTGACAATTTTGTTCTTAGCCTAACGGACCTAACACTAATACATCGCCAATTCAAACGCAACGCTAACGCTTCACCCAGTGAAAATACGCACACAAACGCGTAAACACAAACTTATACAAAAATTAGCTGTAATTTGGCTATACTTCGACTTACGTGGATACGCGGTTTCTTCTTGTTCCGCATTAATAGCGTATCTCGGGGACAACCTGTTTAAAGAAAATAGATTTAACGAAAGATATATGGTGCATGAAATGTTACCGCAAGAATATAAAACCACGATTGGTTTTATTTTTAGCTTTTGTTCTTTGGTCTAAGTTTATCGAATAAGTGGCCTAGAACAAGTATGAGCAAGTATGAAAACAAGTGTGTAACTTTGAAACTTCATTCCTTTCGCCAAATGGGAATCATTCGCGCGTACTAATTAAATTGAATTAATTAAATGAATGAGTGAGTGGTTAAAAGAGCGAAAAAGCAAGTAAGCAATCAGTGCAGTCAGTTCGTTAGAGAGTATTTGAACGATAGCTCTTCTTTCAGTGCCTTTATCAGTTCAGCTTGATTAGTGGACGACAGCCTCGGGGTATTGGGTAGCTTGGTTGCGGTCCGTTGAAAGGTAGCGTGCTCGAAGTTAGTCTTCAAATTCGACAAGACTCACTACCCTTGGGGTATTCCATGTACAAACGGTTGATTTAGTGCTCGCGAGATGAAATTATGATTGCTAAATTTCGCACGAAGCATAAAATAATTTGTTCAAGTGGGTATGTACCCAACGATTTGTTTATCGTCCCAAAAGTAATCGAGAAATGAAGATGTAGCATTTATAGTCGTGATGAGAAGAACACTGCTGGGGAAGATGAGACGAGCATCACGAGAATGTAGATGGGGATCGAGTGGCTGATGATGGAATTTGGAGTTAGAGTTGGTTGAGAAATTTTGAAAGAGATTTTTTGCTTGTTCTGCTTATTTGCAGGTGCTTAGTCTACGAATGAGTACGTCCGTACAGGATTGTTTGACAGAAGCATTGGAGGCTACTTTCGTGATATTTGCTTACTTAACTTGTTAGTAAATTAAATGATTTGTACATGATGTAACATCGTGTTTCTTGGTATATCGGTTGCTATTATGTTTTCTTATGTTCCCTATTATTTCATTCAGAAGGAAGGTTACCAACTTCATATTCTGCATGGAAATGAACCGAACAATTAACGCCATCGTAACATTTGCTTAGAATAGCGGGGTTATTTGTATGAAGAAATATATGTATATAGATATTATAGTTTTAATATTTTAGGTAAATTTATTTTGTATTATTTTGAAGTTTGTAATTCTACAACCAATATATTAGATATAGCGGATGGCGGATTCAGAGTAGTGAACGCAGCTAACTTGGGGGAGAAGGAGAGTACTTGGGTCCCTCGGGGTTCCATTGTCCACGGGGGGCTTTCGGCGGCGGCCGCTCAGTCCGTCTATACAAATCCTTCTATACTGGATATAACCCGGATAGTGCGTTTAAGTCCCTAACGCATGATAGTGCAGCAAGATATGTTTAATATTATCACTTTCTTATTTTAATAATATCTTGGACAAATAATCATTTATTTGCTCCTACAAATAACTACAAATGAAGTTGAGGTGTATGTTATTTTTTTGGTTTGCAAATGTGCCTGAGGAGCTTTAACCCTTTCAGTGTTTTGTCCGAGTGCGACTCGGGCTGTGCTTTTGTTCTCCGTTACGTTTGATTCGTCGCGGGGGGGGGGGGGGGGGTGGAGGGTGGGGGGAGGGAGGGAGATAAAACAATGATACAGGGTTTCCCAGGATTTATTGGTCGGTTTCCATATTTTTTTGGGCCCGTCGCACGAATTATACAACGTTTCCCATAGATTTTTGGTTCGTTCCCATAATTTATTGGTATCGTCCGCTTAGATATCAATAAAATTGAACCAACAAATGGTTCAATTGTAACTGGGAACGCCCAATAAATTGTGGGAATACACAAAAAAGGGAAGCAACCAAACTATTTTTGGAACTGACCAATCAATCGTGGAAACCCTTTGCAGAACGGGTTAAAATTAGTATCTTTTACTATCTTTTGACCATTAATCATTATGGCTTTGTGCATTTTCTAAAAATCGTGGGACTGTCAAAGGTTTCATACAATATGGAACTGATCAATTTGTTGAAGTTGCATATGAATTTAACGTGTCGGCCATACGATGACCGTAATGTGAATTTGCGCATATTTTATTTTTCTAGAAAATTATACTAAATATTACTTATTCAAATTTTTACTTACAGATAAAACAAATGTTACGGGTACATTACATACGTGTTTCATCTGCAAAGCAGAGTTGTGCTCGCGTACACGACCTCTTGAGCGAAGCCGTGCCACGCAGTATGGAATATCGGAAGCGGATATCCCTGTTGGAGCTAGAATTTGCAACAGCTGCCAGTGCAAATCGGTTAAATCGCGTTACACTCACTGTCCTCTTCCAACCTGTCCCAATCCTAAAGATCGCGTGAAGCGCTTCCGAAATCTTCCACCTCGGTTGTTCGAACTGGCACCAGAAATACGCGATCCGATCGTGCAAGAGCTTCAAATACCACCCAATGTTAGCAAATGCTGTTCGGCGTGTTTGACACGGATTCGTCGTAAGATGGGTCCTCATCTGCTAGGCAGCAACAGTCTAACCGAAGAGGAGGTTGGCCGACTGAAAAAATTACTGCAAGAGCATGGTCCCAAGTGGAACCAGTTTGCAGAATCCTTCGGAAAACCAGTTCTAGCCCTTAAAAGTTGCTATTTTCACTATCAGAAAAAGTATGGACTGGATGTTGCTTTAAATGAGTACTATAAACTGCATCCCAGTGAGGATCGTCGGTCGACCTTAACTGATGGCGATGAGTCAGATCTCAGTGCCGGGTCAACTTCCTCAGATGAACGGGATGGTAGCAGCGACACTACTGCGTCGGCAGAAAGCCCAACTGCTGGAAATGGAGGAGTAAATAGTGGTACAATCGGAAACGTGACAGTGATGCCTACGAAAAACAACAGTAGCAGCATTACTACTGATGTAATTTCTATTGTAGAAGGTGTGCCTACAACAGCTAAATTGGAAGAAAGCGGGCGAATCATACTCGATAGTGGTAATGTCCCATCTGGCGTTATTGGTGATAGTGACAGCGTTAGTGGCAGTGAAGTGGCAATCTCATTAGCACCACCACCAAAGACCCCAGCGACAATAACCGGATCTTCTTCGTCAACATCTTCGGGTGGTAGTGGTGTCGCGTATGAGGATGACCGTTTACTTCCCCCAGGTCAACCTCAGCCAAGGAAAGCATTACGCCACACGGAGGAATATGATAGTTCAGCGACCGAAACCGCTGATGAAGAGAATGAATCATCTCCAGCGAATAGGCAGAGTCCTAAAGTATCTCTTTCTCATCCTCCGATACCACATCCGCACTACCCGCCACCATTGCATCACAGCTCTGGAATTGCAATGTTGCACAACTCTATTAGCAACGCTCAGCAACAAACGAATGGTCCTCGTTCTAATGTCATTGGAGGATGTGTAAGCGATATAAACTCACCACAGAATGTAAGGGACGTGATGTTAAATGTCATTGAAAGATCGTTAAAGAATAACTCACTAGCTGCAACCAGCAAACCACCTCCGCCGGGATTACGTGACCTACAATTTGGATCTAGTGTTACACCATCCTCTTCTGTGCCCTCTGGACAGCAAATTCAACCAGTAACGGGATCTGTACCAGCGCTGGCTTCTTCAGGGGCCTCCTCTACATCGTCATCGATGGGAAGAGATTTTCGTGATGGGACGAAAGTAGTGTTAACCTCAACAGGCGGTGTTCCGCAAGTAATTACAGGAGTTGGTTCTACCGTGACATCGACGTCCTCCGGTCAGCAAACTAATCCACTTTCGATGCCAGTCTCCACATTAGGAATTACTGTGGTGAACTCTCATGGACAAATAATTTCTTCGCCAGCAGGCCAGCAGCCGCATTCAGCTATACCACCTCCACTGATTGGTGGTCATGTGCAATTAAGTCATCATCATGCATTGAGTAGTCAAATTCCGGCAACTATCACTCCAATTCCACACTCTATCCACCTTGGAGCATCGCCAACTTTGAGTTCATCTGTAGTTCGTCCACCAAACGATGAACCACAAACGTTGGATCTTAGCATCAAAAAAACACCCCGCACAGAGACGATGGCTGTATCGGCTGCTCCCACAAAACTAACGGAAACTAGCAACAATGTTAGTAGTGGTGGAGGAAACTTTCCACCACCGCCTGCGCACAGCCACAATAATAGTAATCATTTGAGCGGCACTGCTGGTGGAAATAGCGGGGCTGGCGGAAGCAGTGGAAATAACAATAATATTAACAATAAATTTCATCTTGGTCATGTATTATCATCAAGCACGCATGGACCGTCAGTTACTGTCTATAGAACGGATGGTACATTTTCGGGGCCTAACATTCCTCCATCGTCAACATCTGCTGTGGGAGGTGGTACCTATGTGAGCTATCACCCGTCCGGGACGGGCGTATCTGATGCTATGGGCCGTACGTTAACAAAATCCCCTTCGGGAACTGGGGCAGCATACCTTACCATACCGCTGGGCACAGGGCCAGGACAGAACAGTGGAGGGTTGTCGATGCAAGGTTCGACGGGATCTACACGTCAGTCAACATTGTCTTCGCTCACACCTCCACCCCCTTTGTCAGGAAGCGGAAATACAAAGGGGAAGAACACTCCCAAACTGAGTCCTAAATTATCTAGTAGTGGTTCTGTCAGCGGTGGTCCTAAAGGAGGTTCCATTACCCATGGCACACCGGTGAATGCCACTCAGCAGCAGCAGCAAAATCAGTTAATCATCCAGGGTCAGCCAACATCTACGGCAAATTTAAGCCCACGGTACGAACCGCATCTTCTGCGTCAAACACCGCCATCATCGGCTGCTTCCAGTGGTCGCCCAGGAACTTCTTCATCTCCGGTCATAATGAGTGACAAGTTTATAGGTTCCATAACTCAAGGAACTCCTGTGCATGGGGGCTGTGCGGGACTCCTGTCTGATAAACGTTCCAGCTCTTCAGCTTACGACTACAAGCGTCAGAGCCCTGCGCAAACAATAGTAGTTCCTGGCGGGGGCCATGTATTACCAATTCAGTTTAGTCCCTATGGAACTGGAGTTCGGGGCGTCAGTGGTGGAAATGGTAACGGAGCTTCAGGCGTTACAGCGTACTCGTCACTTGAGCCAACTTCACAACAGTTGAGTTCAAGACAAATCATAATGAACGACTACATAACTTCACAACAGATGCAAGGCCGAACTAGTGCCGCAGGTGGTAATGGAGCAGTCGGCTCAACTGGTGTTGTACCTTTGGTCGTCAATGCTGCTGCCAACAGTCGCTCTGGGAAGGAATCTCCTTTACCACGAAGCGTTGGCGTTAGTGTTCCTGGAGGTCCTACGCCATTGTCTATTCCACCGGGTTCAATATATGGTATCGTAGGAAGCAATGTAGTTGGGACGTCACCTTTGGGCATTGTTAGTAGCCGACAGGCTCAGAATGATTATCTAAGCCGAACTTCACCAGCTGCTGATCATGTTAACAGGTACGATGAAAATTTCATGGCGATTAAAGAATAGAGTTTAATTGATGAACGATTTTATCAGGGACTATAAAATTAATAATAATTTAATATGGTTTGGGGATATATGCGTAGTTTGATAAAAAAATATTTATGTTGATATTATTGTAAACTTTAATTTTTACTTTATTTAATCATTTTATTGTTTTTTTTGACTGCAGAATTTCACCGGTGTACAGTAATACGTCTAGTCCACATCGCACTCCGCCACCACCACAGCGACAAGGTGTTATACAGCGTCACAATACTAATAACAGCAGTGGTAGTGCATCTGGAGGTAACAGTACTGGAAATGCCGGTACTGTGGCTATGGTTGTAGGTGGAAGCGGCGTTTCTTCTAAGCCACCTAGTCCAGCACCGCGATATCATTTACAGCCTCCACCTCCTCCTCATCATTATCTTCAAGGTATTGTATAAGAATAGAGAGATTGCACAATATTGACACATTGCAATCAACATGTGTTAATAATTGTATTTTCGCTTTGGTTTGCAGATGCGTTTACCTCGTTCGTTGATTTAGCGGTTCAACAACCACCGATGACAGTTCCGCACAAGGACGACGCAAAACGAGGGGTGCCCGATCAGCAGCAACAACCACCTGCGACGATATCGACAGGATTATCAGTAGTTGGGCCACCGTCTTCGAGTGTACACCATGATATGCGCTATCAGCACCCTACAATGATTCCATTCCACCATCAGCAACATCAGCTGCATCAACAAACAAAACAACTTGCGCAATCGCAAGCACAACAGCTGCATCAACAACAAAATATACATCATACGCAAGAACAGTCGAAAACACTGCTTCAAGATTCGATTAAGCTACAGACACAGGAACTATCTAAAACACAATCACAATCCCAGCCGCCAGTACCGCTACAGTCTCAATCCCATAATCAGCAACAATTATCTCACCAAGCGCATCAACAACACCAACCGGCTCAATCGCCTCAGCCACCTCATTTGCTACAATCAAAACAACAATCGCAATCCCAGTCGATCCACGCGCAGCCGCTGCAAAATCCTCAATTACATCATCAGGAGCATCAGGATCATGACCATGAACATCAAAAGCAACAGCAAAAGCAACAACAACTCCAGCAGTTGCATCAACAGCAAGTAGTGGCTGCTGCTGTTGCTCAGCATCATCAACACCTGAGACAGCAGCAGGTATATATAAATTTGTTAATAGTTTGAGATTTTTGTACTTATTGTGGAAGGATCTCGGTTTAATTGTTCCGTTATATTCGGTATGGTGTATTGAGGGGTAATCTTAAAGTACGCTTGTCAGTTTTGTTAGCTAAATTCACGTTATGTATGATTTTGTTCGTTTAAAGATGTTTTTGAAGCGCATTTCGGTTAGTACGTTGTGAAAAACACTCCTTAAAAGGTGTAGTGTGCACAAGATGTGAAGAGTCCATTGATTCATAAGATGATTTTGTGGATAAAACGGGTATTTTAAGACATTCTAGATATAATACTATGAGATATCAGATAATTCTTTAACTCATTAACCCATATAACATATTTTGTATGTTTTTTATCAATCAATCCAGGCTGATATGCAGCGCCGTCATCAGCAATCTCCGTTGCATCCATCGTTACAGCAGTTGGGACCTATAGCGGCGTATCAACGGGATCCTCATCATCCTGATCAACGAGATCGTCGTGAGGATCTTAATTTCCGCGACCGTGTTGAACTAGAACGCAATCTATTGGTGGAAAGGGCGGAACGTGAACGAGATAGGGAACGTGAACTTCGGGACCGTGAGAGAGAACGCGAGCGAACCCGTGAAAGAGAACGAGAGCGCGATCGCGATCGTGAACGTGATCGCGATCGTGATCGTGATCGAGATCGTGACCGTGATCGTGATCGTGATCGTGATCGTGAACGTGAACGAGAACAGGAAAGGGAACGCGAGCGGGAACGAGAACGTGAACGGGAGCGTGATCGCGAACATCGAGAGCGTCGCGAGTTAGAACGTGAACAACAGGCACGGGAGCATTTGCATCGTGATCGCGAACGACTCGATCGGCATCATGAGGCAGAAGAACGCCGAAGAAAGCAACAATATGATGGATACTTGCCAGATAGGCGAGAAAGGTAATTTTAAAATATCAAATAATGATCTCACAACGTACTGATTAAAGTATAAAACATCATAATATACCTTATACTTTTGGTATATTTGAAATACCAAATTCTATTTGAAATTTCAATTCTATTTTATTATATTTAAAAAAAGGAAAAATTTATCTGTTTTCCAACTATTTTCATCGGTTTCTGCAATAAACTATTACAGTTATCATAAATAGTGTACAATAAATTATTATTTATTGTTCAGTAGGGACGGCCCGGCCGTATTGCTATACAATAAATTATATTCGGATAAAAAAGTAAAGATATAATTAAAAAAAAAAAAACAAAATAAACTAACACTTTCGATCGCAAAATGGACCATTACTGTAAATTATTTTTTTTAATACTTTTCAGAGCGATTGAATTAATGAGCGGTCGAAATACCTCAGATGGGTCACTTACAGCAGCAAATTTGATTGATGCTATCATAACACATCAGATAAGCCAAACAGCAGTCGATCCACCTCCTATGCCGTCGGTTCGAGATCCTCATAGGGCACCATATGTAAGTGTCGAAGGCAACACAATTTGTATCTTACTTAGACATAGAGATCTTACATAGAGTTACAGATAGCGATGTTTTTGTCTTATTAATATCAATATCATAAGAAACAACACGAATAGTTCCGTAGCTGCGATGATGAATTGCTTTTATGCTGTTTTATTTTTCAGTTTGCGTCGCGCGATCAGCGTTCTATTGCAATGCAGCAGGTGATACACGAAAACAACGGAAGCAAATCTCATTCTCCCAACGTAATAAATGTTGACTTGGATTCTGATAACGTACATTCTCATCACAGACGTGACAGTGGAGGAATAAGCGGTAACAGTCTTAGTGGTGTAAAAAATATCACTCTTGGCGAGTTAACCGAATCGATCATAGCTAAGGACTATTCGCCCAACCCCAATCCATATCTTCCGCTACGACCACCAATGATACCGTATGGTGCATCAACGACCGGAAATCCCGGAGCGGAAGCGATTCTGGCAGCTGATCAATGGAAACATCGGCGTCCAACGTCTCTAACAACATCCAGTAAGGAAGAACAAATGCAACGTGCACACGAAACTCAAAAGGGTCCCGGTCGAGCTACTCCTGAAGATCGGCATATTATTCGACTTGCGCAATCACCTGGCCCAAGAAGTAAGTTTCATGAATCCGCCTCGCCCGATGGGCCACAATTCTTTCACCCGGGCCCTCATTTGGGACGCGTCGCTGGTGGCACCGGAGTGCCTCATGCCGGAGCAGGAGGCAGGGATAATTTCGTTCTAGACTTTTACGTAAAAAATCGTATTGTCGAAGCAATGCGAACTGAAGATGAAAAGCGTGCTTCTACCGATCCTTCGATGGTGGTAGTTGTTGATGGAGTCGGTGGGGGTAGTCGGAATATTGAACGCCAGCAACAATCCTCTCCACGCAGTTTCCAAAATCTCTCACCTCATCATCATCAGCCACCCTCGTCTCACCATCATGTGAAGGAAATTACTTTGGTTGATCGAAGTGGTACACCGGCCTCTGGAGCAAGCGATGGACAACCGCATTCTTTGAATGAAGATCACAAACAAAATCATCCGTATCCACAGCATTCTACGCCTTCTTCCGTATTAGCAGCATCGGGTTCTACCACATCAAGTCCAGCCGTGGTTCATAGCACATACCATCCGCTAACGACGCAGCCGTTAACGTCGTTTACTACCCCACCAACTTACGCCTATCCGTTTAGTGCCCTTACTGTCGCCAGTGGGGCGCCGCCAACTACTTCCACCGGGCATCCTTCATCGCCATCTACATCTTCCACGACCTCTATAGTGAACTTGATGGGGACTGGAAGTGGTGGAAGTAATAATGTTGCTGGTTTGAAATCTATGCATTCAGGAATGATTATCACTGGAAGTGGTGCTGGAGTAACCGGCGGTCTTGGCGGAAACAATTCTATTGGAGCAAACAACGGAGGAGGCAACGGATCTGGTGGTGTGTTGACAGATGATCGTCATATTACCTCTGCTATCGAACCGAAACCACTGCTATCTGCTCAATATGAAGCGCTGAGTGATGAAGATTAAGGCGAAACCCCTTGGCTCTAAAGCTTAACACACGAATTGTGTTAATGTTTTGTTTATTTTTCATTGCACGCTCATTCTTTTTTTTCAACTTATTTTTTATCTTCCTTGCTACGAATTCTGGCCAAAACATCGTGCACTCATGTTAAAGATTGGGTTTTGCGTGTCAGCTTCATATTTTACCATAAAACAAAAGAAACTAATAGTAATCAGTTTTTGCAAATCATAGTGCAAAGATGCCCAAATCTATCATGAACAATAATCATATGCTTCACTCATTATAGGCTTTAATAGAATTTTCCGATTAGAAATATGGTATTTTCAAAAAAAATAATGATAATAATAAAAATGGAGCTTGATAGTGCCGCGGAATACGTATAAAGTAACACGCAGTATGTCGTGGTTTCGCCATTTGTCTATGCTGGCTTGTTCCAACAAGATCATGGTAGTGAGCAGGTTCCAACAAGAACATGAAAGTGGTACTAAGCAAACGTTTGACTATGATGAGTAATATGAAGAAATAGACATTAGAATGAAATATGGACAGGAATAACATGGTTCTAATGGCAAGTTTCGATCAATGTCAAGCAAGCATATGATGAAATTGGAAACGATACGGAAGTGCAAGATCTTCCTCAATATGGCAAAATTATCAAATAAACACTCAATACAAGCATTCTTATTCGCCATACTCAAAGCGCCATTACACAATCGACAAAAGTAATAATAACAGAAAAAAGTAATTTCAAACCGATGCTCTTAAACAGTACATTATGGAAAATTTGAACGATGGTGGGACAGGAATACAGGTAGAATAAGTAATACTTCACAGTCTGGTAGAGAGGATAGACATTGACAAAAAGAGAGCTACTACACATTATTTGCCACGGCTACTTAACTTTCACGATTCGAAATTTCCATTTTCTTTAGATTTGGTTGCTACCAACTGAGCGTGTACTGAATTGAAATGTTCAGTAACGGATATTTCAAAGTTATGTATTTTTTATCCAGAAATCAGTTTATATAACTAAAACAGTTTTATTAAAGATCATCACAATTGTCAATCAATTGTAAGTGTGACAGATCGAGAAATAGAATGTCTCAACAAACTTATCTTATCATTTTGCTTCAGTTAGACAATTTCGTACGTTTCGTTACACATCTACCACCGTTATACATTATGCTTCTATATTTACACCGTTATACATTATGCTTCTGAGCTGCAAAATAGAACGAGCGTTTTGACAAACAAACAAACACACGCATAAGTACTCATAAACATACATAAATACATACAATACTTTAATACACACATACACAGACAGATACAAAAACACACATAAGCACACAGTCAAACAGATACATAAAAAATCCTTTCATCATAAAAAAGAATCAGATTGCCCTTTCGAGTCAAAAGTTGCAATTTACGAAAATGTTATGCTGTTCGTTAGTAAGCAACACATCGACCGAGTATGGATGTGTTGTTTTCGTTGCGATAAGTCCAATCCGATTACTTTTGATCGATAAGATCGAGATCAGAGATTTGCATTACGATCATTATCAATCGTTGAACTCTTGTCACTCTGCAGCATCCAAAGGGTGTAGAAAAATGAAATTATGAAAAAGCTGAGCTGTGCGTCGATTGCAAATATGATGGTTTTATCATTCGTTTGAATTGTGTTCCTTGATCAACATCTATTATATACGCTTCGCCGATGCTAAACTGCCGATCGATTACT
Source organism: Anopheles gambiae (assembly GCF_943734735.2). NCBI lineage: Eukaryota > Metazoa > Arthropoda > Insecta > Diptera > Culicidae > Anopheles > Anopheles gambiae. Next base: position 66,604,788 of record NC_064601.1, on the reverse strand, counting down.
GTCTGTTTTGTGTGTATGTATGCCATTTTGCGGTTGTATCACATAGGTGAATGATGTGAAACTGTATTTCGCGTACAATCGTATGGTAAATATACAATGAAACAAAAATTACAGAGCAAACGTTCTTTATTCTTTGGAATGATCATTTGGTTGGATCAGCTTGTGACGAATGTAAAAGACATCGAGGAAAATTGATGAATAATCCCGGGGAAATTATATGAATAGAAGAGGAAGAAGGGATCCTGGAATATAAAAATCGTAGCAACTAATTGCTCTTACAAAGGATATTACTCATTCTGAGATAGGACACATTATGTACAGTAAAAATAAAATGAAAAATAAGTGACCAGCAAGATACTTTACACCCAAAATCAGTGGGGTGGTGCGATTTATTCTTCAATCGATTATTTTTTTAATTTCCTTAGTTTATGCATTACATGATACGATTTGTTCATTTTATTTTCTTAAAAGTAATTTAGCGATTATGCAAAAAAAAAACAATTAGAATATGCATTAAATAACGGAAGGGTCGCTGAGAAGTATATTACAAACATAAATGTAAGGAATCGAGAAAATCTGAGTGAACGAAAAAAAAAGAATGGCAAACATGTAAAAGGAAATATAATAGGTACTATGAAAATACTACAAGAATACGAAAAAAGTGTAGAGCAGTCGTAACTTGTAGATGCAGAATATATAAGACGAACTGAAGTAAAGAGAAAAAGAAAAAAAAAAACAAAAGAATCGATATGATATGAATATAAGAACGAGTAGATAGTGAGATAACACGTAACTAAAAGTAAACAAGCAAAGAAGTAAAGAAAATAAAGTGAAAATGTAAATTAAACTCACGAATGATTGAATTATTTGTTACTATTTTTGTCCGATAATTCTTGTAAAAGTTGTTTTACGTCTTGTTTTCGCAGTTTTGTATATATTTTTGTTACGATACTCAAACTAGTGATGGATTGAAACTAGTGTGGAGTCGGCCTTCGAAATCAAGGCCTGTACACGAAGTGCACGCGCAAAGTGAAAGACAAAAAACACAACGAAATGAAATGCGTGATCACAAGTACTTTGCACCGGACGGCTCCTGTTAACTCCGACCTGACTCCGGTTCCGGTGGACTTCGATTGACTCCGGACGACTACGAACGACTCCGAACGACTCCGGACAAGTGTTGGGTAAGCTTCATAAAATAGAATGAATGTTTTAAATGATTCAATGAATATGAATCTCGGTTGCAAAGATTCATGAATTTATGTCTCGAAAAAATCACGAAGCTTTAGGAATTCATGAAACTCAAGGGATTAATACATCTCCAAAGATTCATAGAGCTTGAGCTGCTCATTCTTCTTCTTCTTGGCGTAGCATCCTTCGTGGTCAGCCACGTCTATACAGGCTTTCGGGACTTCTTGGCAAGTACCACGCAGCCGGATAGTTTATTATGCTACGGGGAGACGAACCATGCGAGGCTTTAATCCACGACGGGCATGTTGTTAGGTGGGTCACCCAAATACAATATTATGAAAATCATACATCTGTAAAGATTCATGCATCCCTAAAGATATATGAATTTTAATGATTTTTTGAATCTTTTAGATTCACGATCTTTGAAGATTTGTTGATCTTTCGAGATTCATGATTCATTGGAGATTCAGTAATCTTTCGTGATTCATGAATGCTTGAATATTCATGAATCTTTCGAGAATCATGAATCCTTGGAGATGACAGTCATGAATCTTTGAAGAGTCGATTCGAGATTCGAATCACTCATCACTGCAGATTCATATGAATTAATTTCAACGAAAGATTCATGAAACCCAGTACTACTCCAGACATTATTACAAGAATCGCTTCAATTTTCAACATTATTTACATAATAAAAGGATTTATACCATTGACAGATTTAAGCATTCAAGCACAGTGCGTACTTTGAACCATTGCGGTAGTGCTAGCACTGTGTTAACTCTTCCGCATAGTGCACAATCTTCGCACAGTGCGCTCTCTTAGCGCGTGGCCACGGAGGTGACAAAATGTAGAAAAAAATTCCAACTTTTGTCAAAATTGCTAGTCAACTGCAAAAAAGAGCTTTCCTCGTGGCCGCACCAAAAATATACACAAAAACGACAAAAAGCTCAAACATCCGAATATCATCGATATTTTGTTTACGAAGTAATAAATAGGTACATAAATCAATTAAAAACATGCATTTTAGCATTATTATCAAAGCAATGGGTCACAACTGCGCCAAATAGCTGTTTGTTTAAGCATTTTTGCGAAAGTCAAATTTTGTCACTTTTTGTCAACTTTTGACAACTTAATTTCCTGGCTGCTCCAGGTTACTAAATTTTGACAAAAGCTCAAAAAAGTGACAAAAGCCCACTCTTTGAAAAAAAAAATCAGCATTTTGTCACTCCCATGGCCTCCCAAGGCTTCTCAGCACAGTGCACACTTTTCGCACGTTTCAAAACGCGATCCGGTGGTTTGGCGGGTTGCTCAGTGGTGGCAGTCATGTATGGTGGCAGTCAATGTGTTAAAGCACTGTGCTATGCTGTGCGCATAGCATGGTGTGCGTTGCGCACTGTCCGTATAGTAGCACTTTACCCCACATTAGTAGTGACGGGTAATTCGCAGTGGAGTCGTGGATCAACTCCGACTCCGGTGTTCGAAATATAAATCCGACTGAGGATCAAAACCGGATTCGACTCCGCGCTGATCGAGTCTGGATGATTCCGAATGATTCCGGATTAGTGATGGGTAAATTAAACAAAAATCCGGTAACGCTTCCGAATGACTCCGCCAAAATTGGAAGCGGTTCCGGAAGGTAGGTGCAAAACTCCGAGCTCGGAGCCGTCTGGAGCCGCCCGGAGCCGTCCGGAGCCGATCGGAACCGTCGGAATCGATGGAGCCGCTAGTCGGCAGCCAGAACCGTCGGAACCGTTGGAGTCGTCGGAGCCATCTGGGGCCGTGACTTTCGGGAGGCACCATTATCACATATTTTTCATAATAAATATTTGCGCACGATGTCAAGGAGCAATAGAACTATGATGGGAGTTTGATAAAATAAAATATATATACGGAGCAAATAATTTTTTTGACTTATTTTTCAAAAAAAAAAAAAATACAATAAAACTTCAGAGCAATATATGAAGAAGACTCTTTTTTTACTCGTGAGCTGCTTTTTAAAACGGAACTATCGCTGATATCGGGAAATTAAAGCGCTCCAGAATACTTCCGACTATTACAACGACTCCGAAGGCTCCAACTGGCCCCGTCGGCTTCGACGGCACCGACGGTCCCAACTGCTCCAACCGGCTCCGTCGGCTCCAACTGCTACGACGGCTCCGACCAGTTCCAGCTGCCGACTAACGGCTCCGGACGACTCCAACGGCTTCGGACGGCTCCGACGGCTCTAACGGCTCGAACGGCTCCGACGGCTCCGGACGGCTCCGACGGCTCCGACGGCTTCAGCTGCCGACTAGCGGCTCCGGACGGCTCCGACGGCTCCGGGCGTAATCGACGGTATAAATTATTCGGAATCGGAGTCAGAGTAGCAATGCTCGGAAGCGATTCCGAGCCGTGGGTGCGATTCCGGTGACCCATCACTAGTCCGGATGAGTCTGATCGAGTCCGCATGAGTTCGATGGAGCTGGAATGAGTCTAGTCGAGTAGTGGATCAGTCCGGATGATGATGATGATGTGTCCCACCTCATAGCCCTTCACAGGATTGAGATAGACGATTTATCTAGCGATAATTAAATGTTACAAACAAAGTATGTATAGATGTCACATGTAGGGGAAAGCGGGGCAAAATGGGCACCCTCTATTTAAGTATTATTTGACTACAAAGATAATTTCCAAGGCTCAAAATGTATTACAATGTTCTATGAACAGCATGTAAGTTTCATAACCCTTACATAACAAATAACCAAGAAAAATGCAAAACAAGGTTAAGTAGCATATTGATGTAATTTTTGCCACTTCGAAAATAAGGTTGAACCAGTGTCACAGAGATTCGTTGAAGTTTTACATGATACAGTTTTAAAGATATGATATTTCTATACACTTTTTCTGAAGAAAGCAAGGCGATTGAATGCGTATTTTTAGTAATATAACACAAAATACTAAAATGCTTCACGTGGGGCAAAATGGGCAGTTACGCTTGGGGCAAAACGGGCAGATGCTTTTGACATACGGCGCTTGGTGAGGCTATGGTGTTGTATTTGTCGCCTCAATAATGATAACAGCCACAGCTTCAAAAGATTCGATTTTGTAGAATTAAACGTGTAAAAACTGTTTTAATTTTGATAACATAGTTTTGGACGATTTTTAAATGCTTTCCTGACCAGCAAAACAAAAGATAGAACGAAAATACATTTCACGAAACGTGCGCAAAAGCATAGACCATTACCTAAGCGCAGATGTTGTAGCCTATATTGCCCCAGTGTTTTGACGTTTCACAGTTTCAACATCAACTTTTATTTTACACTATTTCATGATTTTAAGTAGTTTTTATTCTATGTGGCAATTTTAATCCACAGATAAAGGGTGGAGGCATACAATAAGGAAACAAAAGTTGTGTTTTGTGGCATATTCAAAGGAATATTCAGTAAACTGCTAAACATGCCCACTTTGCCCCGCTTTCCCTAGTAATAGGTCAAGTAGCACTTTTTACTGTGTTGTGCGGTGCTACCACCTCAACATCCCATCCCTACCAATCCATGTATACCTTATTTTTTTCTCATTCTACAAAGAACAAGAAAGTGAAAAAAATCCCGTTGGAAAAAAGGTTTTAGCGCACGTGACGAAAGAGTCCAAAAGGACCAAAGTCACTATAAATCTCTTGACAGACTGACGGACTGGATGGGTTTTATGCGTAGAACTTGGCCGGGCTATCGCTTGATAGGCTGAACGACTATGAAAGGCTGCACGTCGTTGTATCCTGTTACTGTATCGTCTTTTCACACATACGTAGCCAAAGATCCTTCTGAGCATCTTCCTCTCGAACGTGGCCAAGAAGGGTTTCGTTAGATGTTGACTGTTGTCATGACTCGGAGGCGTTTGTGAGTACGATATATGTACGACGTGGATTATTGTATCTACCTGATAAGTAACGCTGGTCATACTCATTCTATCGGTTATCATTTTACCAGGGATTAAATTTGTTTTATAAATAGCTAGTAATGAAACCTACATATAATTAATAACACAGTCTAATGAATGCATATTGAGTCTTTGAGTTTACGTTACCTGTGTTTAAATTGAGGGTATCCATTTTGCGCCGCATGCCTCCTTTATCCGAAGCTCTCATAGCTTTATGTGCAATATTTCTCTCCCTTGTTGGCTTGCTCACGATCGAGCACGTCGGTGTGACATGGCCCGATCAACAATCATTCTTCAGGATGCTCGGCCTCCCATTCATGTAGACACCCGGTGTCGGACAGGTCTCGCTTCACCTGATAATGTGCAATGTGATTATGTGCAATGTATAGTTCCTCAATATGACTGCATATGCTCAATGTAGCTCCACACTCACAATGTAGCTTTACAAACTTTATCGAGTTCCTTATACGCAATCCGATGTATCTATAGAAGTTCCCCTAAGATGTACCTTAAGGTTGTTTAAAATTTAATTAACAGTGAGTACAGTAATGTGTAAAAAAAATTCCGTGCACAACAATAGTTTCGACTAAACTGATAGTCTCAGATCATTTATGCTGTATGTTGCTGCAGTCGAAGGGTGAGCAAGCGGCCAAAGAAATAAATTCCTATACAAACACGAGCGACAATCTCCTGTCTGTGATCTTTGATTGGCAACCACAAACATTCTCAATGGCACAGCATCAGCTTCGTGCCTAGGACTGCAGCGTGCGTCGTACGATTCGTGAAACGTACACAACAACATCATTGGTAGCTCAGCAGTGTGTCCGTCCGCGTGGGGTCCGCCTGCCTCGCGCATCAGTTGACATTTGACTTTGAAACGATACGGGCCGAATCGCGGATGAGCGCAGTACAATTTTTGACGCGGTTTTGAATTTGTGGGGTGCATTAGCGCTACTTTGATGAGATTTTATTTGACACTGGCTTAGTGCTGCATTGAGTGATTTCATTTTGAAGCCGTTCCAAAAGGTATTAATTTATCAGCAGTGATTATTAACTACCATACGTGATAACAATCTAAAGGATCGTTGGTGTTTAGGCGCAATCAAAGCACAGGAACAATTGAAAATCGTACGTGAAAGGGCAATAATTTAAACAAAAAAAGAGAAACCCGTGCCAAATGCCGATGATGGGTGTGAATTTATGTTGCTGTTTATGACAAAGCTTCATGCTTTTTGTCTAACATAGTAGAGAGTATACTACACATTGGGGTGAAACAACTGTACAAACAGTGATTCACAGTAACATCCTGTGCCCCATCGCGCACATGTGGCCTAAGTGAATAATTTGCCTTTGATTGGTGAAGAATGCAATAGTCGTTTTTATGCATTTGATACGATCTTATCCAAAGTATTAGAGCATCGTATGCTCATGACGATTTATTTTTTGCGTCTTGCTGAAAGTTAACGATCTCTTTTATCTTTTGCGGATTGTTAAAAACAGCGTCCGAGAAGCGTTTTTCAACATTTTTGATTCTTATTCTGAAATTGTTTGATGTGATGTAATGTTTGCTAGAGACTTAGGTAGGTCAAATTAGCATACATCGGCAACGGGGCAGAACGCATTTTCACTTATTTTCATGTTTATTAGTGTGTGCCAAATACTGAGCGCAGATTCAATGATTTCCTTTGCCGGTAGAATGTCTCGAACCAAGTTGCACAATTCGTAAGCAAACGTGAAATGTATTATTTGTTTAGCACCAGAAAAGTATTCGAGTTCATAAAGCAAGCGTGTGATAAGCAAGGCTTATGTGTGTGTGCGTTTAGCGGCGGACGTGAAGGTCGTTATGATTAGCATAAAATGTGTTAGCAACCGGCGATCCCACTCAAACTGTTGACGAAGATCGAAGATCAATGGACTTTTTGGTTGTTTTGTGTGCATCTTCGTAAGTTTCTTCTCCACACTGAACCGAGCGGCTCGAGGTCAGTGTCATCTAAATGAAAAAAGCAATACAAAATACAAACGATATGGTTGAGGCCAAATGAAAATAAAAAAATAAAAACAAAAAACCGGAAAAGCAAGTTCCCGGCAGACCAAAAGTATGTGAAATTGGTGGCTCATCAAAATTCATTGGTCTTTTGAATGTCGGGAAAGTGATGCAATGGATCTGCAGCACAGGCGATCAAATCAGTGTTTGTATTCGTTGTATTTGTTGTGCAAAAAAAGTGTATTGTGCCAATCTTTTGAATAAAACAAAAAAAGCTAGGTCTTTTGTTGAATTGCCGAAAATTTCATTTTGTTGCATTCTGTCGTTGATCATTGAACATTACAAACCCAGAATATCTCGTTTCGCAACTGATGATAGTTATATTGTACCGCGTAAGTAGGGCAAAACTTTGAAGAATCAGTAAATTTAGTGTAATAAAAAGGTGATTTTTTAATATTTTTACGTAATTACATAGTATTATTACAACCGTTTCTACATGTAGAATAAAGTGACGCTTTGTGAAAGTTGTGTAGAATGATTTGATCATACAATGTTGTGTATCGTTATTCGACCTATAGGATTTACGATTAAATCTCGATTTCGTTCGATGTGAAAATAGTAAGTGTAGCTGTACGGATGCATCAACTCACAATGGGGCGGTTTGTGGTCCTATGCTGGTGGTTCTTGCTGCTGACCAACACGATACACCGAACGCAAGTTGCGTGCAGTTCTGTTCTAGTGGCCGACTTCCGGATGACGCGAATGGTTGAACTAAGCAGTCGACCTCCGTACTGCAAGATCCACTCTGACCGGTAAGCATGAATGGGGTGTAGCTTCCCTAGCCGCAGGTTAGTGACCGTTGCCGCACAGAGCAAACACATCCTGATGTATTGTTCCTGAGCAGAGAATGTTGAAAGCGAAACTTAAATCATCAACAAAAACCGGTCCATGACCCGGCCCGACCGAATGTACCCGCACGGAAGTTCAAGGCCGTGCTGTGTTGCTGCTCCAGCTCAGATTCTGTAGAGACGGCTGATTTTAAGTTACTTGAACAAGTTTGTGTTTGTTTAATTTTTTAGTGGAGACATTCAGCGCATGCTTTTAGCATCGGACACGAAGAAGGTACGGCAAGTGCCGCGAGAATCGGTAATAGCCCTGGAAGAGGTATGTGGCGAAGCTAGTAACATTTCCGGAGAGCTGCAAGGAGGGCTGGGATTTATTTACCCTGGCACTAAATGGTGTGGACCAGGTGAGTATCCGCAAGCTATTCATGCAAGTTTTGCGTAATTGATAAATATCAAGCTGTAGGACTTGGAGTAAGTTATAGGACATTGAGATAAAGCTAAAATATAGACTTGTGTACCGCATTAGCAAAACAAAAAAGGGTCAGTTGTCGATCGGTTGTAGCATTGCCGTTTCCTGAATCTTAACTTCCTACTAGCTGGTTAAAAAAAACATTTCAAGAACAAGCTATAAAGACAAATTTAGGGAGGAAACGTTGAAGAGCAAGTAATGAAATAAAACACTAATAGAAGGCTACGAGGCTATTATTTCTGTTTCGTAAGCTGAAGTTCCAAATGAAGACAAAACATAAAGTAGAATAGCAATACGGATTTTATGAACCGATGTGTCTGAACAAAAAAAAAAGGTATGGTAGAATATACTTAAAGCTCACTAAGAATTCAGACTGATTTATGTTTCGTCCATTTATGACAAGCGGAAGTGTAAAAGCTGTAAAGCACAGGGGCTCTCGATTACTTCATTACGCATTTTATCGTTTCGGGCTATTTGGTCAACTGCCCAAACCCTTCGTCAAATGTTGTAGCTTCTTACTCGGTGTTAGGTTTTTGGATGTTTGCCAGTTTGTTTCCTTTTTCACTAGGGTAAATATTGACTAATTAATTAAGTAATTAATTAATTAATTAATTCTTTTCGCTAATATTAAAAAAATGTTGGAAATTTAGCTTAAAAAACTTATTTATACATATACAGTTACAGTACAGCTATTTGAACTACCTTAAACATGTAAGGGAAAGTGCGGCAATGGTTATGTGGGGCGAAATGGTCACCTGTATTATTGGAAATATACCACTTGAACATTTTATAGCAAAAGATTTCTAAATAAACTAATAATTCAGGAAAATTATTGTTCAAAACGATGTTATTTTTACCGTCTCGAAAATAAGCTTTACGCTTTAATAAGCTTTAAGAATTTAGCCAGGGGCGGTCCCGTGGTGCAGTCGTCAACTCGAACGACTCAATAACATGCCCGTCATGGGTCCAAGCCCAAAATGGACCGTACCCCCGTAGTAAGGATTGACTATCCGGATTCGTGGTAATGAATTAAGTCTCGAAAACCTGTATAGGCCGGCATGTCCGCGTATGACATTACGCCAAATAGAAGAAGACTTTAACCAATAATTAGAGAGAAACAGAATGTGTATCTTGGCACATGACATTTATCTATGATTCACATGGAAAAAGTAACCGTTTTAATTTAATATAAAGTTGTTTTTTTTTTTAAATAAAAGTTTTGTAAAATGTTTCGCTTGGGGCAAAATGTGTGGTATGTTTTAACAGGAGCAAAATGATGAGGCTGAGATGTAAGCAAAGATCACTACATAAATCATGGCTTTATTTATGTAAGGCTAATATATCGCAAACTATATCGGCAAGAAAAATAACTGACAAATATGAACTTACTCCAGCAATTATTCAACAAATCACCTTAACGCAAAACTTACATCACAATTATAGATGGCAGAGCATAAACGAAAGCCAAAAGTGCAATGTTGTGACGCATTTTGCCAATTTTGTTTTGATGTGTTTTGACATTTTGTGTATGACCATTTTGCCCCATAGCGTAACCATTTTACCCCGCACAATACATTTTCACGTCTTTTGATGTTGATTTTTAAATTTCATTAAAATTCCATTTGTTGTTATTATTTTTACTCATATTTTTGATTCATGAATATGACGTCTAAGCATCGATTGCCGTCAAAATATCAGTGTACAGTGATATACCCAATGAGATGCAGTGTAAAATCCTTAACAGTGCCATTTTGCCCCGCTTTCCCTAACAAGGCAAATTCGTGTTTTCCCTGATCTCTGAGTGTAATACTTGTACTTAGACAATTTTTTTCCATTTTCTCAGATAAAAGATTTATACTGCAAACTATGATCATTCAAAACATCTAAATCAGGGGTAGAATAAGAATAATGCATCTGAATGACACTTTTTCCTTAGCAAAATGTGAAGTAATCCAGAGAAGTATTGTATTGTTATGTTATGGGCGTTAGGTATGCGTTGAAAAAATTGTAACAGGACAATGTTGGCGTTCATAACGTTTTCAACAGCCTCAATATTCATGTCTATATCATGACGTGCTTTAACAAAATCCTACTCTACCCGAAAAAGCCCCGTTTTAACCCGATTTGAACCCGATTTGGTACATCCCTGGTCAAATGGTAGCTAAACACGAAAAGTGATCGAAAGATAACTTTACAGGTACCATCGCAACAAACTATTCCGATGTGGGACGATATGCTGCCGAAGATCAGTGCTGCCGAGAACATGACTTGTGCCCTAATGTGTTACTCCCGGGCGAGTGCCGCCGTGGGTTATGCAACCGTGGCGCCTTCACTCGTTCTCATTGCGACTGTGACGCACGTTTCAGAAGATGTTTGCAGAACTTAAACACGGGTAAGTAACAGTGATAGTGTGTTCCAGTGTCAAAATACTGGACGAGGAATAAGTCCATGATAGTTTATTTTTTCCTATTGTCTTACGTATTTAAACTTTAAAGAGTTAATAGAATATATCCCCAAAATTCGATTTTAGTTGTGTTATAGCCTGTCGTGAATTTTCCATGCTCGTTTTCGGTATTATCTTTCCCCTAATAAAAATCACTCTAACTAAAGAACTACATGCCCACCGTGTGTTCAGGCCCCGTTTGGACCGACACCCTATCCTGCTGACTATGACTATGCTTGATTATTCTGATATGTATTGACCGACAAATCGCTGACAGCCAGGTCTAAATCGACAACGATTGTAGCTTCAAATAATAATGAAAAGCATAATCAGGATCATGTTGTTTCCTTGATCTTGAATTTCATAACAGTTAGCTACTCGGCGAGGATATGATTGCACAAACAACGTAGATGGGAAAGATAAAAGTCACTAGCAGTTTAATATATGATTTTCTAAAAAAATGCAAAATTCCTTTAAAGAATCTAATAATTTATCTTATTGTTATAAAATGCACTATACAAGTAAATAAGTAATTTAATGCTGGTCTGTTTCGCAGAGACGGCCAACACACTTGGTGCTATATTCTTCAATGTCGTACAGGTGACATGCTTTGGCGAAAGAAGACCGTGCTCAGTTTGGCAAAGGTAAGTTAACGACCAGCCATTTATTCATTCGTTGTTTCGACTACAACAACGGCAGCGGCTACACAAACGCATCCGCGATCTGTCGCTTTATTCGCCACAAACTCGCTGTATGATTGATACGATAGGGTGAAGGCACGGGAAGATAGCAAACGTCACCGAGATCAGTCTATCCATTTTATAACCTCCGAAAGTCGCTGGCCCCATCAAGCTTGACCTGCACGGCGAGCAGGTGTCGCAATACTCTTCCGAAGCAACAACAATCTTTTACTCGCCGCTTGCCCGCCCGTCCTGGCAACGCTGATGATGATTAGGAAAGAGCCACGAACTGGCGCAGTTTTGGTGCGTATAGCACAGCCAAAGGTGTTTCGAACCGCATTTCGATATGGTTGACACAGCTTTCGACGTCTCGTTTGGTGGGTAGGGGTTGGGAGGAGGGGGTTCGTGGGGAATGAAACGGCCCTGCTTCAAATCATTCGTGTTGAAGATAATGCTTTCCAAGCTGGTGAGCTTCTGCTCTTTAGTGCGTAGCCTAGACGCTTTATTTTTTCGGGCATTGCTTAAAATGGTCGGTAGTTTGGGTTGGGATCGCAATGGATGGATCGTGTGAAATCAATCCGCTGGACGCAGTGAAGGCGCAATAGGGCGGTCTTCGCTGGTTCGCTGGCAATAAGAGCAAAAAGATGAGCTAACAAGCGCTGGGTGCATGAGCGAGACTAGGTCGAAAACATGTGTGGCGGTGACGACTGGTGGTGGTGCTTTGCTGACCTTGACTCTGAGCGTGTGAATGAAGAAAAATGGTTTGTAAGTATCAACATTCGAAATTCAGGGTGAACCGTAATTGATCCCGAGGGTGACTGAACGCGGTACGGAAGATGTATATTGTTTGCAAACCGGCTTGGCCTGAGCCACCACATACGCTCTTGCGCTAAAACCAATCGGATATCGTTATTTTGACCGAAGCTTTTATCATACTTTCAGTGGCAGCCACTCGGGATACGATTGTCCCGTACAGTTCTATCGCTCTGGCACGTACAACCTACCGTTTGGTGGTGCGTATAATAAACAAGCAAATTCGCTACGAAACTCGCGGTCGTTTGACCTGGGCAGCCCGAATGACGTTACCGGTGGAAATCAATTGAAAATCAGCTCGCTGGGCTTAATATCGCAGAATTTGTTTAAGGACCTGTTTGTGAGGCCGCTAAACGGCTATACACGCTACTGGATAACGGCAAAGTCGATCGTATACGGATGAACGTTACTGTTTCCAGGAATGCTTGAATGATCCGGGTCCGATAGAGATTGAGACTGTCTGTATAAGGTTTACAGTACATTGCTAAAACCCATGAGGTTCAAAACCTCTCAAAACACCAGCAACAACAATACATTGCTAGACTTGTTATTTGAGCAATAGGAATCGAAATCAGGAATCGATTTACGCTCGCACAGATGTTCCATTCAATTACCAGTATTTCATGGCCAACTGTATAGTTACCTTAGTTTTCCTCAGGGCTAGATCAGTATTTGTTAGTGAGTGTTTGCTACCTAATTGTAAGTGTAACTCATTTTGGAACAAAGTACCTCAAACGCCTCAAACACCTCAAACGCTCCACACAATGATGGTCTGCTGTGAGTACAGGTCAGAGAAAATTTTGAATGAATGTAGCCATGAAAATAGCGGGTGAAAGAGTGGTCCGAAATTTAATGGCCGCAAAGAAAAACGAAAGCTGAAGCGACGGAAGCTGACCACGTCAAGGCACAGCGGAAACAAAGCCATGCGGCCTCAAAATGTGAACAGCTCATGGACAATGGTGAGTGAGAGGATGTTTGAACTTATTTTGGGAGGTACATGGAAAGGAGATGGTGTAATGGTTAGATTTACTTGGTAATGTAAACTATTCTTAAGCGAGTTGTAAGGTGGTGGTGGTGGTGCTGCTGGTGAAGATGTTGTTTCATACGGTGGTGGACAGTAACAATGTGTTTCCCTTAGACCGTTTCATGTTGTATGGCAGAACTTGTTTTCACTTCTTAAATGTTATTGAATAATCGTTGTTTCATATTTATTTCTATTATACCTTTACCACTAGAGTGGGCTTCAACCAGACGGAAGCGGACGAGCTATGCTCAAGGTGGAAGTATCGGCCGAGCGAAAAATACATCCCAATCATGCAGCAAAAGTCGAATAAATAACTAGCTTCATAGTAAATGCGCGCTGATGGCGTAATCAAGGGTTCTCTGAAGATAGTCAATTGAGGAGCACTACTGTACATGTACAAGTACATCCGTTACAAAGCATCCAGCTGTACACACGATTGATCAATAGGGAGTGAACATAGGAAAGCTTCTTAGATTGTAATAGTCATGTTGGCCGCAACATTGATGTGACTAGTAAAATTAGTTAAAGTTGGTCGTTATGCTTATAAGATTTGCTCAAGTAAAAGAAACACTCCGTAACGATAGTGATTGTCGTTTTCTCTCGCCTTACGATGATTGTCTCATGCAGATCAACTATTAAATGCATTAATTAATTATTTGTGATGAGTAATATTTCATCTCTATTTCGTAAAAGGCTTTCGTCTAAAAAGTAAACATATAGACATTCCATCACATTAGTTGCTTTCGAAATAAAAAATACAGCAGCAAAAAATAAGTTGAGGTTTTATTAATGCACTCCTACATTAACTTGCGACTTCAAAATGAGCTACATATTTGTTTTCTTCTAGCGTCCGTTGCGCTCAAAGTGTCAAAGAAAGGGCTAATAAATAGACCATACTTTTTAAAGTCAAAAGTCAACAAGTTTTTAGTTCTCAGCTCTCAAATTATTGTTATCCGATGATTAGTTTTAAGAACATGTGTAAAAATTTAAAACTGTTCATATGAACACTCACCGTCACAACACACACTTCTTCTGACAGTGAACGAAACAAACCGAGTATAGCTTAGAAACGTAAATATTCTTTATTTAATAAAAGTTAACACCACATAACAGCTGCAAAGCATGCGAATCGTACAGCCTCAACAGTTTGGCTAAATACACTATGAAATGGAAACATTGGGGGTAATATTACGTTCGAAAAGTATATTGAACCAGTTGAGATCGTATCGGTACTCCACCTCTGGGAAAATTAACTGATTGGAGCCGATGTAGGGAATGTCAAACCATTGCCATCGTTTGGAATACGAATTGTCCACCATGTATGCGAGGCAACGATCGGCGGTGAATAGTCCATCATTTCTGCAACGAAGGTCAATGAGTGCAGGTCAGCCCGGATGAATACTCTGCCGCAGCACAGCTGTTGAAATAAGATGAACGATTCTTTTGCCTACCTTTTTACGGTGCACTCCATCACAGGGTACTCGTAGTCGAAGCAACTGGACTGAAACTTGGTGTAGATCCACGCTACGGCGTAGGAGAAAAAGGTGGAAATGTTTTGCAGACATCTTAGAAACTCAACATCACAGTTACACCGCAATCTGGTTGGTGATAAACAATTGATGGGTAACGTGACACATCACACCGTATGAGCTCGGTAATGGTGAATTAGTAATAATAATCGTTAAAAATTGAAGGGAGAAAGCTCCTCATACCTGGTAAATATTTGCGCTTTGTAGGGTAAATCCTCGTACCGGTGATAATCCCTGGAGTGTACAATAGTGTCCGGACATTCGTCGTGATGTTTGCAGCACTGATCGATGCTAGAAAAGTATGCGTTTTGCACCGTGCTTCCGTCGGCAGACCAATTGCCGGGACCGCAGTAGTAGGTGAAAAATTTAAGTCCTCCGTGCAGGGGCTGCAGAGCAGAGCCGTAATCAGCCTGCAGCTGGTGATGATCGTAGGAGTCCTGCACGTTTTCTAACTCAAGCTGCTGTTGAATGGCGTCAATTAACTGTTGGTCGTAATAGACAAAGGTTGGATTACTCCACGGTATGGCACCGGTGCTGTTGACCAGAATGTAGTCCTGCAGAAGTAGTGCTAGCGTAGGGATGTAGCCACTTTCGTCCAGTGCACGGTAGAATGCGCGTGCCGTTTCTCGGTGATCGTTCCGCGCAGTTGCTAGCATGTTCGAAAAAGACTCACAAACGATGACAAAAATGGTACTGATAAGTATAACGTACGAGCGCACCATTTCATTGCCAAGCACTGACTGAACCTTTTCCCACGTGTGGGAGGAATCATAGGTGGGCGCTTTTTATTATAACCTCATAAACGGCGCGCTAAACCATTCATCTCAGTCAGGTTAACGCGTTAAGCAGATGCATATGCGCGAAAAGAAGACGGAGCGTAGCTGCTGGAAAGGGTGCTAAGTTAAATACAGTTACGAGTAAATGCGACAAACTGTGGGGATGAAAAGCCTTCAGAGTTAGTCGAAAACTCAGCTAAGAGGTGGTGTGTACAGCCCTCGATCTGTCGGTGCCAACGGAAGGTCGGCTGTTGTCACACTTATCGTTGTTTATGAATTAATAACTTTATCTTCGACTACTGCCGGCGTTTCGGTCGTTGATAATCTCGCGGCGCTTTCCAGCTAGTGACTGCCAGTGCCAGTGGAGCAGTGGCACAAGTGAGGTGTAATTTAGTCCCGTCCCACGTTACTGTCTACAGTTGGGATGTGGTATCGTAGGGTTTAGCATTAGGAGGAACATAGTGAAACCATTGATGGATTATTCATTACCATCGGTGCAAGATGCAGAATAGTGTTTTTTTCTTCCTCTATTTGTGCAGTGTTTGTTTGGGCACGGTAGGCTAGGCAAGGCTACTCGAGTGCTGTGCTTGTTTAGATAGCTAATAACGAAAAAGCCTCCTGTTACCTTCAGGAAGATGAGGTTGCACGATGGCGATTGATGGCCCAACATGGAAGGGTTCACGATCGGTCGACAGATCCATGAAAGTGATGCGCTAAGGTGGGACGTCAAAGTGTTTCGTGTTTAACATTTATGTATTGTTTATCTGACGTGCTTTCGATAAACTTGACCTTGTCTAAAAGTATAAACCTTCTCTGAACAAAATTGAATGGAAACAAATAGCAAGTTACAAATTTGTCCCATTTCTTGTTATTAATCTGCGACAAGCGATTTGCAGAGAGAAAGAGAGCGAGAGTGAGAGAGAGAGAAAGAGAGCGAGAGAGAGAGAGAGAGAAAGAGAAAGAGAGAGAGAGAGAGAGAGAGAGAGAGAGAGAGAGAGAAACTGCAAAAAATAATTTTTGAAACTATCATTCATGATGTTGATCGAATTCGGTGGACACCAACAATGCTTATATTAAATTTAAATCTAAAATCTACAATGTTTAATTCCACCAATCTTGTTTGCTGGGATGAGACCTAGAATGGAAAAACCATGTTTTTGTCAAGCAAATTTTTTAGATACCCTAGAATTAAACTAAGATAAATCAATTTTTTTCTATTACTTAATAAGCAGTTTAGAAGCTAACAATTATTTAAGTCCGACATAGTTCAAAATATACATATTTTACTATCAATTTTGCAAAATATTTCACATGCTCCATTTAACAAACTAAAGAATTTTACCCTAAACCATTATTTTGTTAGGTATGTTATTATGCATTATCGAAAACAAATGGATTTCTCTCAAATTATCTCCAGTTTCTCGAACAAAATCCGAAATAAAGATGTAGCCCTAATTATAATATTTTGTAATATATTAAAAGATGTGCCTTTTATTTGTATTGAAACAATTCACAAAACATGGACAGTGTGTTAAACCACGTATCAGAAAATTTTCTGCACACTTCTGGGTAAACATTCACCATTACTTCTTTCCTGAATCTTTTAAAGGATTCTTCTTCTTCTTCTTCTTTTTGGCTCAACAAATAGAAATATGAAGTTTCTCGAACAAAATCCGAAATAAAGATGTAGCCCTAATTATAATATTTTGTTATATATTAAAAGATGTGCCTTTTATGTATTTTTATTGAAACAATTCACAAAACATGGACAGTGTGTTAAACCACGTATCAGAAAATTTTCTGCACACTTTGAGGACAATCTACAGCTTTGCTCAGGCAAATAATCAGGCTGAAATCTATGCATAAATGTAAGAATAGAAATAAACTTGATGCGGTCCACCGAAAGTCGGACAGTCTCGATTTCTTAGCAAAATGACCACGTAGCATGCCAACATTGACCAACCACATTCAAATCGTTTAATATCAATTATTAGAGTTCAATCGACTATTTTGAGTATTCAAAGGCGTATTACATAACCTATACCAAGCGCTCTATGGTCCAAATCAGACAAATTAATGTAGCCTAGTAATTTTCAAGAGGGTGTTATTGTTATTCATTTAAGCTATTATATCCTTTGATACAGGGGGCCGGTCTGGTGGTACAGTCGTCAACACGAACGACTTAACAACATGCCCGTCATGGGTTCAAGCCCCGAATAGACCGTGTCCCCATACGGTAGGACTGACTATCCTGCTATGGAAACAATAAGTCACTGAAAGCCAAGCCCACTTCACTTAGTGGGTACAGGCAGGCCTTGACCGCCAGCGGTTGTTGAGCCAAAAAGAAGAAGAAGAAGAATCCTTTAAAAGATTCAGGAAAGAAGTAATGGTGAATGTTTACCCATAGAAAACCTGGTTGTCTCAATGCTAGTGATCATTATTCAGCTAAAGTAGATTACTACTTTGAATTGTTTGAAGATTGCTTCAAGGGGGCCACATATGGTCTGTTGAATTTTAACAATAAATGAACAAATGAACAAATGTTCGAACATGCTCCTTAACCAGGCCCGAAGAAAAATGTACATGTTAGTAACGTAAATGTTATCCAAATATTTAGCAAGATAATGATAAAGACTTTATGTCGTAAGCGCTCATGAATCCCCATAACATTCGAGATGCCCTATCAAGTTCAATAGTTGTCACCCACTTTTAATTCTGTTTAATCACCTGTTTAATTCTGTCGAATTAAAATACAGTGTTGGCCACCTAATGTCGGACACCTCATATTTTCACCTAT
The DNA here is from genome assembly GCF_943734735.2 of Anopheles gambiae. Classification (NCBI taxonomy): domain Eukaryota; kingdom Metazoa; phylum Arthropoda; class Insecta; order Diptera; family Culicidae; genus Anopheles; species Anopheles gambiae. The sequence continues at coordinate 66,586,322 of NC_064601.1, read as the reverse complement.
TATCTGACTTTGCGGTACCCAGGATAGTTAGACCGGATAAACCAATGGTCTCCAACCTGTGGTCCGTGGCGTTAACAGAATATCTCTAAGATACAGTCTCTTCTAGATGAATTGTTTTTTAAGGATGAACATTTTGACGATCCCGTCATATTCCATACATTTTGTGTCTCTTCAAGATGAATGTCTCCCTAAGGTAAATTTTCTTCAAGCTGCATATGCGATTTGATAGCCGAAATTCTCTAAGATGAATGTTTGGATGATAGTTCACAAAAATATTGGTCAAAGGATGCCATGTTTTTCGCGTGGGGTACTTCATAGCAACACCATCATTAATTTTCCTCAACATGAATATCTCTCTAAGCTGAGGTGAATCTTCAAGGAACCGTTAGAGAGATTTCTCTGTATTTTTGAAAAAGAAAAATGTACTTATAGTATAGTATAGTATAGTATAGTATAGTATAGTATAGTATAGTATAGTATAGTATTGTATAGTAAATACATATTGTGCATTTTTCCACCCACAATCAAGTTTAAATCTTATTCTACACATACCTGTTGAAAATTTAAGCATATTTTTAATCAAAAACTTTGAACTAAGTTTAAAAAATGTATGCCCTCAATAGATGTGGGCCGCGGCAAATGTATTTTCAAAGCCAAGTGGTCCGCGATCCTAAAAAGGTTGGAGAACACTTCCATAGACCACTTATCGGAAAACTTTTTTTCATCCATCGATGAGGACACTCTTTAGATATGTCCTTATAAAAATTCAGATCAATATATTTTAAATAAATCTCCGAACACTATGTATGAATGTGATAAAAGGTGTGAAATATCACAAGCAGTCACGGGGAAACATACACTTAATTTATATTGCTCTCTTAATTCGTGTAGCTAGTACTTAGTAGCTTCTCATCTTCGATATTAAATTCGATTCTGACATTTTCGATTCAAGGATAGTGAGTCTATAACACAAAGACTAAGAAAATTATCGTAAGCTGGGATGTCATATTTATGGGCGAGTGTGCAACGTTTTAGCGCGTGGCCACGGAGCTGAAAAAATGTTGAAAATTTTTTCAACTTTGTCAAAATTGCTTTTCAACTGCAAAAAAGAGCTTTGGGTTCTTTGGGTTCTTTCGTTTTTTTTTGCAAACAACAAGTCCGTGAATTGATGCACTTTTAGAAAATCAGCAGAACTACAGATTATCAGTTGGTTTGATCGCATAAAAAGCAAGCCAATATTGACAATCTATCATTTGTTCTATTCTATTTCTTGTTTTTCGAACAGTTTAAAATCGTCTATTTATAGTTTTTTCTCTAAATTTGTGAATGTTTAAATGTTTTTCTGTTCATTATTTCAAAACGATCATGAATATTTGCATTCATTTCCATGATTTTTTTAAATGTTGATGTATAAAAAGAACCATAGCGTTTGTTTCCAATTTAAACATATAAACTTAGACTTGGGTTTGCAGCTGAGATAATTTCGTTTATTTGTATGCTCGTGATTCGAAACCTATCTGGTTTTTGGATGAAAGATGAAAATTCTAGGAAGGGCCGATCGGCCACCGAAAGCGCGCACGTGCCGTAGCGCAGGCAATTGTCTTTTGTTTCAATCTTCATCTCACTTGTGAGCAGTGCTGCAAAATGTCACTATCAATGTCATAAAAAAATCTGACTGAAACAAAATCCATATCAGCGTCACGTACTCAATTGTGATAATCAGAGGTGATACTCAGAACGATTGGTATGACTAATACATGCTCATGACATGTTTGCGACCATATCACGACTTTTTTTTGCTGTGATCAATTTTGCAAAATGTCACTGACATAGTCATGCAAAATTCTGGCTGAAACAAAATCATCTCAGCGTCACGAGCTCTACTGCGAAGATCAGAGACGAGCCTCAAACAGTTGGTGCGACCATCGCATGCTTGGTGACATTGTGTGCAACCAACTCGTGTTCAATCACTTGGTCGCGACATTTCAGTCGGTGATCATCGCGATGGTCACGGGAGATATGCATTACGTGCGAGTGGTTCCAAGAAACAAAAAGAGCATGTTTTCTCGCTCTGTTTGACCCGACAGATAATCAAAACAGATAGAGGGAGAAAGCATGCTCATTTTGTTGCTAGAGCCCACGCGCCAAGTATATTCCAAGAATGTCGCGATTATCGCCGACAACAATGTCGTGCCCAAGTGAGTGATCAAAAGTTGGGTGCTAAACTAAATTTCACCAAGCATGTGATTGATTCTCCCCTACCCGCAAATTTCCGTTAAATGCCTTCTACATTATTCGGTTGTTAAAGACCAACTCATTGAAAGGTGTTAATATATCAAACTCATTTCGATAACTCTAATAAAAGGAAAAATGAGATACATATTTCTCCCATCCTGATAATGAACGGTGAACATAGTGTAATTATTATGTTTTTTAAAAAGGTATTATTTTAATTTCGCTTCACATAAATTTTGTTTAAAGTAATTATAGTAAGAAAAAATTAATTTAAAAAGAAATAAACGCAGAAAAAAGATCATAAAAATCAGGATTTGAACACACGCTTTCTCGGTTCGGAACCAAAAGCGTTGTCACTGCTCTATTTGGCAGCTACATTAGTACAGGTGCAAATTCAGTATATAAACAAGCTAAGATGGCGGCAAGCTATCTGTTCTCCTTGAATCAAAAAGTTGAAAGATTTCGAAGAGAACCCGTTACAGCCGTGAAAGTTTCGGTTGAAATCTTTATTCGCCTTCTAAGGCGACTAAGGCACTGGTCTAATCTTGTTGCGCGCAACATTGTTGCTGGCAAAATGTATGGATTTTGACAGCTAGCGCAACTTTGTTGCCGGCCAAAATCAAACCAATTTGATTTTTGTCTGGCAACATTTTCTATTTACCTTTGCCATGGTAATCGGGTGTATGAAATGACACAGCAGCAGTGTGCGTTTTGTTGACATCCGCTAAATTTGGATTTTAAGCATTTATAACACATTTTTTGGTTTATATTTTGTTTTTTCAACACTTCATTCAACAAGTGAATGATAAAAAATAAACTCTGAGCTGTTAATTGGAAATTTTTTTACGCTAAACAATGTCAAAGCGAAATGTTGCCAGTAACATTCATAGACCACCTCAGCGATATGTTGCCGAGCAACAATGTTGCGCGCAACAAGATTAGACCGCTGCCTAAGGCCTTAAATGCCTTCTGAATGCCTTCAAAGCCGTTTAATGCTGGTAGGGTCGAACTGTTTCAGTATAGTCACTGATCATCTCAATTGTGTACGTGATCTGATTTGAGCTTCGTTTCAGTCATGAGTGTTGATGATTGAAACAGTGGCATTTGGCAGCACTGTTCACAGCCAGAAAAAAAAATCATGATTATGCTTGCGTCGGCATTAAGCTAAGCTTGTCAGTCAGAGTATCGCGTTGAACTCAAGAATTCACATGTCGTGTTCAGCATGTCATGACGCACTTTTATTGACTATCAGCAATGAGCATCAAGCTACCACGGATATGTTCATTATTTTCGTTGGTGAAAATCTCGTGATACTCATGAGATTCACGAGTTCACTCTCATTCCTTTGTGTGGTTACGAGTCAATGTGCACAGTGAAGCCTGCTCACAAGCAGTGCTGCAAAATGTCATGAGTTTTTTTTTTCTTTGGCTCAACAACCGTTGTCTGTCAAGGCCTGCCTGTACCACTTGTGGGCTTGGCTTTCAGTGACTAATTGATACCCCCCCCATAGCAGGATAGTCAGTCCTACGTATGGCGGCACGGTCCATTTGGGGATTGAACCCATGACGGGCATGTTGTTAAGTCGTACGAGTTGACGACTGTACTACGAGACCGGCTGTTAAGACCATGGCCAAGAGCCATGGCACTACCTTTGGAAAATAACGAATCCTTTATCACGATGTTAGTGGAACAAACCAAAAGGATGATGGAGCTGCTAGAGCTTTACAGCAGCATCGAATCACTAGCGTCTAACATAAAGGAATTCGTGTACGATTCGTAAAACGGGTTAGATTTTGATCGGTGGTATCCAAGATCTATTAAGGAGAACAGGTCGATGCAAAGCCCGTTGCTAGGTTGCCATTTTCAGGTCGCTTTTGACAGTTTCATGAAAAAGTGTTTACAAACAAACGGCTAATAGTTAACGCGGAAAAGTGGACGAATTTACTATTAGGAAGATTATATTGGTTAAATTTCTTGTGGTCAATCACTTCTGGAGAATTAAGGAGGCGTAATTGCAGTCTACTCTGTGTTCAGAAACGTTGATAATCTTTTTGATTGTTTTCCATTCCGTGACCACAAACCACTACCGTTTTCAACGGTCCTGCTGGGAAAACGAAAAGTTTAACATGTTCCAACTGGGTAAAAGAAGTCCTATTTACTTTCAATGAAACACTGAGAGTATAATGAAACATCCAATCGACACACACTGATACAATATGCATACCGTCTTTTACTTATAACCCGGCGACGAATGATAAATGAGATCCATGGATTCAATCAGCCATGTAATATTCTAATTAGATTCTATTTTTTATAATATTCTAAAAGGAAATGAGTGCAAAATGCTGAACAAAACTTCCATTCGCTCCATAGCAACGTCCATCGCTAAACATAAACAATGTTCACTTTAACTGTCAAAATTTTCCCATGGCTTTCTGTCATTTTACTCTACGCTTCGACCTGTTCTCTTTCAAGGACCTTGGGTGGTATCAGTAATATGAAGATTTATTTACGAAGTACTTGCATTGATTAAAACATTTTCCGACCCGTATTCGCGTTACCAAAAATAGGAGCACAGCCTGCCGAAAACAGGAACAAATTGCCGAAAATAGGAGCAAAAACAGTGGGTGGGATCGCCAATGGAAGTCGTCAAAATAAACGACGGTTAAAAAAGACGACATCTGCTCGATTGCAATGTTTCATCGTCAAATTAATAATCGTAGTTGGCTAACCGCAGGACTCCACACAGCATAACACGGAGCGCAACATAACAACTGCTAAACGCTTCAGAAAACGCTTCTTTGATGGTAACAAGTTTTGAATATCCTTAGTAGGCCGCTCATTGCTCGTAGAAAAGCCACCAACCTACTGCGATGACCGACAGGTAATTAAACGCTTTGCCTCCTTTCCCAAGCGTTTTCTCAAGCGTTTGGCAGCTGTCAGTTGTTATGTTGCGCTCCGTGTTATGCTGTGTGGAGTCCTGGCGTTATGCTGTGTGGAGTCCTGCGGTAAGAGTCGTTTGTTTTCCAGTTAAATTGAGGTGTTTCTAGTGTGCATTTGTGTATTTATGAATGTGTTTTCCAAACGAACAACATATTCTATATTCCATATTCCAAACGAACAACATGCACGTCATAAACCCATGTTCTCACTTTCCTCTGAATCTTTATCCGGTTGCTATGGATCGCAATCCATGAGAATGGATCGCAATCAACTACGTCTGAATCGTTTTCAACTACGTCTGAATCGTTTTCAGCGACGTTTGGATCGCTCTCAGCTACCATTGGATTTTGCGGTAGCTCTCGCAAATTTCGTTTTGGCGCACCGTTTATTCGGTGACCGCTCGTCGTACCTTAAACCTCGTCGTACGAAACTTAAGCTTGAGGTGGAGAAAGAAGCATCCAATGAAGTCGGTGATTCGAGAATTATGGCTAAATATGAAATTTACACGCTATGACCCTGCGCGGTCGCTTAGTCTTGATTCGCCGGGAACATCGACGGGAACTTCTACCAGCGATCTGGAGCTATTCTGATCGACCCGAAAGGCTGAGTAGGTACAATAAAGCATAAGCGACTCCGAGGTTGGATCGAGCCAAAGTAGGTTCAAGGCCCGACCTGAACTCACTGCACCAGTAGGTCGATGTCACTTATGCTTCATTGCACCAACTGTCCCGTAGTCGACCTTGATTTCGATTCCGACCTTACGCTGCATCCTTGGGTATGAAATATATGAATATGAAATTAAATATAAAAAAAATATTGAGAATATTGATCAAATGAGACGGCGGCGCACTGCCTTCGGCTATGTTTCAAGAGGAGGAGGACAGTTGGCTTCAAAGAAGATATAAACTTACCGCAACGTAGAGTAGCAAACACTATCCCAAGCGCCACAGATTGGGCTTAAACGACTGGAAAATCAAATATCCATAGACAAAAAATGAAAGCTTCGTAGCTTCACTTGGTTTACTCAATAGATGGCGTTTTACAACTGATCATTATATTGCTATCCTTTTCTTGCAATGTGTCGACAAGCTTCATCTAATCATGACATACTATAAATAACCTTCTAACTTTCTGAGAAAAAACCTATATGAATGGTCGTGTGGTCAGATCAAGGTGGATTAAAAATATCAGGTGGTGGATTAGGGCCTTTGGGGGGTCGCCATAGTTGAGGGACTTTACGTCATTTTAAAACCGTTAATCATTGGTTTCCGCACACAAAGCTTAGATAATAGAACAGATTTCTTTGTTATTATGTGCATTTTTGTGTGTCTATTGATTTTGTCGAAAAAATGAGATAAATTAACAAAAGATTTGATGATTTGTTAATGCACGAAATTTAAAATCATGTGAGTAAGAGTTCTAATCTCACGTAAATTGTCCATGCGGCTCGTAGATAATGAGGAATTAATGTAAAAATTGAAAAAAATTATGATTTTTTAGTTTGTATCATCAATAATGTCGAAAACACAATTAATTATAGAATACATTCACGGAATAACACAAAATAACACACTTTAATCCATGTTTTAATCTTAAATAAGAACTCGCAAAGTCAAAAATGTATTTTTTGTAGAAATTAGAAATTCGAATTTGTATATACCTCACACATACACCTTGACATCCTTACACATACACCTTTTCTATATGTACATCTTGTTTGTGCGATCACACCTAGGTTTAAGTATCTCAGGCAATACTGTCAAATAGAGATGTCATTCGTGATTGAGCGCTAAAACAGAAAACACGCAATTCTTCAGCCTTCAGTTAATTCTTCCGAAATTAAGAAAGATTACAATTCAGAAGTGGGATAAACCGTTTGTGCCGAAAAATGCTTACAAAAGAGGAACTTCTTTGTGCTTTGGAAGTTGCTAACATCGAAGTGCCTCCGAAAGCAACTTTACCACAACTACGCATGTTGTACGAGCAAAGTGTACCGAAAAACAAAATGGAGGAACAATCAACCCAGAATTTCATTCCTCAAAGAGTGTGTGCAGATGAAGACGAAGTGACGAACAATGGAAACCACGTTGCAGCAGCCGCCATCTTGATGAAAGACAAAGCTGCTCCGACATCTTCGACGCAAGGTGCTTCATTCGACGCAACTTCTCATCAATTGGAATTAATGGCGCTACGAGCAAAAATTATGGAAATGGAACAGCGGCAGACGTTTACGGATGGTCGATTGGTTCATCCCGAGGAGTTGAAACATTTGATACCGGAATTTTCTGACGGCCTCGGTATCAATAAGTGGATCAATACGATTCGCTACAATAGCGAATTATATGGATGGCAGGATCGCACGATGCTTTTATATGCAGGCAGTCGGTTGACTGGAGCAGCAAGCGAATGGTACAATGGCTTCCGTAACACTTTGAAGACATTCGACGAATTCGCTGACACAATTAAAAAGGCTTTTCCTGATCGCTGTAACGAAGCCGTTATTCATAGCCAATTAGCATCGGTCTACAAGAAAATTTCTGAGTCGTACACAAGCTATGTATACCGAGTAAATGCGCTGGGAATGTCAGGCCACGTGAGTGAGGAGGCTATCATAACTTATGTCATCAGAGGACTTTCTCGTGACCCTCTCTATGATAGCCTTGTGACCAAGGATTACCGCGATATTTACGACCTGATTGATAACATTAAGCGATATGAATCCCATCTTCTGTTGCGCAAAAACCCAGAACGCCGCAGCCCATCTCACATCAACACCATTTCCCCGAGACCGATTCCACCAAGACAAACGACGACAGAACCTCTTCGATGTTATAACTGCTCGAATCATGGACATCATTCATCGCAATGCACACAACCTCGCCGAGCTCCGGGTTCCTGTTTCCGATGTGGTAGCACATCACATGTCATTCGCAACTGTCCTGTCCCAGATAGACGTCAACTAACGGTTGCTGCGGTACAGGGCAACGACAATGAAACAGCGCATCTAGATTCTGGGGAAAATGGAAACTTCGTTCAACTTGAGGCCTATCAGGAGGTAAGTGTAGCTTTTAAGAGAAACAATGTTTGGAGCCCAGGGTTAATTATAACATCTCTTTTTGATTCCGGTAGCTCTAAAAGCTTCATAAATGAAGCCATTGTTCCGGTTACAAAACTAAGCGCTCCCCAACCAAGTGGATTTCGAGGAATAGGAAATGTGAATTTACAAACTCTTGGAACAGTACAGCTAAAACTTAGTTTTCGTAATCAAACATTCATTCACAATTTCTATATTTTACCAAAAAGCTACATGTCCCTATCCATGATAGTAGGGAGAGATTTGTTATCAGAATTTAACATCACACTCGCTCAATTCCGTAAACATTACAGCAAACTTATGCTGATGAATTTAAATAAAGATAAAATTCTGAACTTAAAAAAACCGGGTTTTTACCATAAGCTCCAAACGTTGGGTCTTTTACGTAGTTCGATCCAGGCTCCCTTACCAGAGGTATGCAAAGATTCGAAATTGTCCGATCCCAATATTTCTTCAAAATTCATTTCGATATCAGACAAATCTGAACATAAACAACAATATGACACAACTTTTTCTGAAATGTGTTCTATAAATATTAGCGATGAGGCTAGCACTATAAATGTTGGAGAACATCTTTCTAAAGAACAAGGCATTGCTTTAAGATCAATAGTGTCCAATAATTACATTAATTTTCCGGATAAACATATAATACCATCTGCTCATAAAATGCGAATTAGCTTAACTCATGATACTCCTATTTTCACAAAGCCTAGACGACTTTCTTTCGATGAAAGGAATAAAGTAAAAGTCATTGTGAAGGATTTATTAGAGAAAAATATAATAAGACCCAGTAACTCTCCTTATGCTTCCGCACTGGTACTCGTTAGGAAGAAAAATGGCGAAATTCGTAAGTGTGTCGACTACCGACCTCTTAATAAAGTAACAATCCGCGACAACTACCCGCTTCCACTCATAGAGACGTGCCTAGAACACTTGGGCAATAAAAAATTCTTTACGTTACTAGACCTAAAGAGTGGTTTTCATCAAGTGGCAATGGACGAGGATTCAATTAAATTCACAGCGTTTGTTACTCCAGACGGCCAGTACGAGTACACGCGTATGCCCTTCGGATTAAAAAACGCGCCAGCTGAATTTCAGCGTTTCATTAATACAATTTTGCGGAAATTCATCGAGAATGAAAAGCTGGTTGTATACATTGACGACATTCTCATAGCTTCTCAAGACTTTAAAGAACATCTTGAAATAGTTAGTGAAGTTTTGCATACTCTACGAAATAATGGGTTGGAGCTACGGCTTGATAAATGTAAGTTTGCTTACGATGAATTGGATTACTTAGGATACAAGGCCAATCATTCAGGTATATGTCCTAGCGATAATCATGTAAAAATTATCAAAAACTATCCTGTTCCTCAGAACACAAAACAGGTACAACAATGTTTAGGTCTTTTTTCGTTTTTCCGGAGGTTTGTTCCACATTTCTCTAGTATTGCAAAACCACTTACTAATCTTTTGAAAAACAATGTTCCATTTATTTTTGATGATGAGTGTAAAAAAGCATTTGAAACACTCCGAGATAAATTGATAGTAGCTCCGGTGCTTGCCATATACGACCCTAAACGCGAAACTGAACTTCACTGTGACGCAAGTTCGATAGCTTTTGGTTCTGTGCTTTTGCAAAAACAGGATGATGGTAGATATCACCCTATTTCGTATTTTTCCAAAACCACTTCGGCTGATGAAGCTAAATTGCACAGCTACGAGCTTGAAACATTGGCCGTTATATATGCGCTCAAACGTTTCCATACCTATGTACACGGCATTCCAATAAAGATAGTGACTGATTGTAATTCTCTGGTAGAAACGCTTAAAAATAGAAATTCGTCCGCAAAGATAGCACGTTGGTCACTGTTCCTGGAGAATTATAATTACATTATTCAACATCGCCCTGGATTAGCAATGAGTCATGTAGACGCATTAAGCCGACTGGAACATTTGGCTGCCTTCGATGATGTTGATATTGACTTCCAAATACGTGTAGCTCAGGCTAGGGATCCGCTTATCCAAACTCTGAAAAAAGAGTTAGAGACGACGGATGTCGAAGGTTACCAATTACAAGACGGTATTGTATTCAAACGATCACCTTCTAATAGGCTAAAATTATACGTGCCAACAGAAATGGTTAATAATCTGATACGATCAATACACGAACAAATAGGTCATTTGGGAGCCGAAAAATGTTGCAACCAAATAGATCAGAATTATTGGTTTCCTAACAGAAAAACACGGATAATAAACTTTATAAATAACTGCTTGAAGTGCATTATTCACTCTGCTCCATCTAGAGTAAATAATCGGAACCTTCATAGCATCCAAAAAGAACCTTACCCATTTGATACCTTGCACATTGACCATTTTGGACCGCTACCTACATCATCTTTAAAGAAAAAATACTTATTGGTAGTAATAGACGCATTTACGAAATTCGTTAAATTGTATCCAACAACTTCCACTAGTACAAAAGAGGTGTGCAATGCTCTAAAACAATATTTCTCTTACTACAGTCGACCTAAAAGAATAATTAGCGATCGAGGTACATGCTTTACTTCAGCCGCATTTTCCAATTTCCTTTCTTCTCGCGGAATTAGCCATGTGTTGAATGCCACAGGATCACCACAAGCTAATGGTCAAGTGGAAAGGGTCAATCGCATTATTCGTCCCATATTGAGCAAATTATCAAATCAGACCGACCATGTAGATTGGGTGACCCATTTGCTATCTACAGAATACGCTCTTAATAATACCATTCATTCGTCCACTCGTTTTTCCCCTTCTATGCTATTGTTTGGTGTTAACCAACGAGGCCCTTCAGTAGATATATTGACCGAATATTTAGAAGACAAAAACAAAGCATTTTCAGATTTAGAAACTATACGTGCAGAAGCATCATTCAATATTTTAAAATCACAACAAAATAATGAGAAACAACATGCTAAACACCATCGCCCTGCTCCCGTATTCAATGAAGGAGAGTTTGTTGTAATTAAAAATGTAGATAACACACCAAATTCAAACAAAAAACTCATTGCCAGATATAAAGGTCCATACGTTATCCACAAACGTTTACCTAATGACAGATATGTTATACGTGATATCGATGGAATACAAATGACGCAAATACCATATGATGGAGTGTTGGAGTCGGACAAGTTGAGAAGATGGATAGTGCCTCTGGGGGGAGCTTGATCGGAATATGTTCATAAAGCTACACTTAAGATTAAGGGTAGGGCTATACATATGCAGGAAAAATTGAGGTCAATTTCTCGTCAGGATGGCCGAGCTGTAGAAATTAGAAATTCGAATTTGTATATACCTCACACATACACCTTGACATCCTTACACATACACCTTTTCTATATGTACATCTTGTTTGTGCGATCACACCTAGGTTTAAGTATCTCAGGCAATACTGTCAAATAGAGATGTCATTCGTGATTGAGCGCTAAAACAGAAAACACGCAATTCTTCAGCCTTCAGTTAATTCTTCCGAAATTAAGAAAGATTACATTTTAAAGAATATTTAATAAAAAAAGGGGGTAGATAAGTTTTATGAACAAATTTAATATAAATGTAAAGAAAGTTTGAATCCTGGGGACCTTACGTCAAGTGACGAATTGTCAAAATGCACTAGAGTCCAAGGTGTATGGATATTAGGAGGTGAAGTGCTTCAGAGCAAATTGACATTTCACGACTTGACATAACAATACTGGAGGCTCCGGTATTAAAATCAAAGTGGGTAGAAAGGAGGTGTCGTCATGTAGAACAATTGGGCATCGAGGCTTTAGAAAAAAGCACAAAACCAGGATCGACGGCAGTTGTCAAATGCGACGAATGTTGTTGGTATTTGGATATGATAAATGAATTGTTTTCGTTCAATAAACATTTGTTTAGCACTAAAAATGTGTATTTTGCATCCACACTCCATAAATTGGCATTTTACACATTATAATGCAGCTGCTGCTTGTAATCAAATATCGACGGCTGTTGTCAAACAGAATCTCAAAATGGCAACATGCCAAACGCTAAGACGACACCTCCTCTATATTCCACCTTGATTAAAATCGGGGAGGGCTGGAGGGGGGTATAGAAAATTGTATGCGATTTGACATAACAATACTCAATGATGGCGCCCGGAAAACGCGCTAACAATTCACCTCCTTAATAAACACACCTTGCTAGAGTCCACCACCTGATATTTTTAAATCCACCTTGGGTCAGATACATGGGTATCAACGCCAGCGACCATAACTCAACCCAAGCGCCACAGATTAAGCTTAAACGACTAGAAAATTGAATATCCATAGAAAAAAAATGAAAGCTCCACAACTTCATTGGTTTGATCAATAGATGGCGTATTACAACTCATCATTATATTGCTATCCTTTTCTTGCAATGTGTTTCGACAAGTTTCATCTTATCAAGACCTATATAGCCTTCTAACTTTCTGAGCAAAAATCTATATGAATGGTTGTGTGGTCAGATACGTGGGTATCAACACACACGACTAGGCATGGGCAAAACGATTCTTTTCACCGAACGCGAACGAACTAGTTCGCTCACCAAAAAGAACCGAACGCGAACGACGATTCTTTCGTTCTTTGTTTCATGAGGTTTTTATTCACAAAGAACGGTCGTTATCTTTTTCATTTACCCACCATAGACGCATACTGTAGCCAAAGAAGTACTCATTCTGCGGTTGAAACCAATAATTTAAAAACATTAAACACTCGGCTGTCTGGTCAACACAATCCATCGCAAAACCGACTAAAAACTAGCATGTAAAAAACTAATACGAGCAAAAATGTCTCCTGCATATATTGTACCCCATGCCTTATACACACTGAAGGATTCTAAAAAACAAAATTATTTAAATATGGATCAACATGATGAACAATGACTAATCCGTTTGAACGGGCTCGATCTATTGAATTGTATAGGTATAATTTCCATACCAACAGAACACAGATCGAACACCAGTTCGAACGCGTTCGATGAATTCAGTTGTGTAGGTACGATTTATACACCAACAGAACACAGATCGAACACCAGTTCGAACGCGTTCGATTGAATTCAATTGTGTAGGTACGATTTATACACCAACAGAACACAGATCGAACACCAGTTCGAACGCGTTCGATGAATTCAGTTGTGTAGGTACGATTTATACACCAACAGAACACAGATCGAACACTAACGGATCAGATCGAAAGCGTTCGATGAATTCAGTTGTGTAGGTACGATTTACACACCAACAGAACACAGATCGAACACCCGTTCGAACGCGTTCGATGAATTCAGTCGTATAGATACGATTTCCACACCAACAGCACACGTATCGAACACTGCTGGACAAATTCGACGGCGTTCGAGGAATTGAGTTGTATGGGTACGATTTCAACACCAACAGGGTACATTTTGATCTCTGACGACCCGTTCGCACGGTGCGAAGAATGAGCGAGAAAGCAATATGATTTTGCACGTTTTATTGCCACATTTATATGTGCCGTCGAACACTGAACGGTGTAGTCAGTTTCTTCCAAAAGTCCTGGTCGTTCTTTTTGTTAAGAACTTCGTTTGTTCGTGCACTTTACCGAACTGTTCGAACGGTGCGATTCTCGTTCATTTTACACATGCCTACACACGACCATTACTCAAATCTTAGGCGGCGCTCTGGGACCAATCGAACGAGACAAACAAACACGACTCTGTTCGATAGGTGCTCTGTCAGCTGTTCGATGTCTTATAGACCTGTCATGATGCACTGCAATACGCCTTTCTTTTCGTCTCGAAAATGAAGCATTTTCATAGTTTAAATGAATATCCACCTACAGGGGGAAGATTAAACTCATAATTTACTAGTTATTCACATCTATAATAACATAGAAATCATTCAAATTTAATATTGAAAAATGTAAACAAACGTCCATGCCAAAACACATACAGTGCATACACATGAATTATGTACACACAATAGTTTAATACGTTTCAATCCTTTATATTTGATGTTATAATTGATTGAAAAGTTTAACAATAATTATCGATAGCTATTTTAAATATTTTGCACGCAATTTTAAGAAGAAAAAGAGACAAACTACGTAAACAAACTTAAAAATGCCCCGAATTGAATTCTATCTACTGTAGCTGTGAAGCGTTTGACAGCCAAGGTACTCACAGCACAGGTGGGTATCGAACATCACAGACAGAATCAACTGACACGTGTTCGACTCGACGTTTGTCTTGTTTGTTTGTTTGTGTCTGACAGTGCACCTCCATATGATTATATGGGTTTGTTCGTGTCGGATGTCGTGTTCGATTGCAGCTAGAGCGCCGCCTTACTTGCTTCAGTGCTAGAGGTTTCCGTTGGAGTTTAGTATTTAAACAATCGTATCGCCGTTCTAGTTCTAGCGATGCATAACTTCAATGCGAAACCATACAACAGTACAGAGAAAATGAGAAAGCTCTCCTCCAAGCGATGAAGCTCAACTGGTTGAGGTATCCCACCAACAGAGAGCGCCACCAGCTTTTTCGCTATTTTTAGAATCCATGAGTCGTTTGCCGTCTGCTTAACGAAGTCTTTCTACATTCCGTTTAGGTAGAGAGCTTGAGTCGTTTAGAAGCCGTTTAGTGGTCGTTTAGTGGATTTGTGGCACTTGGGAAATCTCACTTGCTTCAGTGCTGGTGGTTTCTATTGGAGTTTAAAACTTAAACAATTGTATCGCCGTTTTATTTCTAGCGATGTATATCTTCAATGCGAAACCGTACAATACTACAAGGAGAAGGACTAAGCTCTCAAAGCGAGGAAAGCGGGCTAGTTTGGGTATCCCACCAACAGATGTATGTCGCCACCAGTTTTTTTTGCTATTTTTAGAAAACATCAGTCGTTCACCGTCTGCTAAACGAAGTCTTTCTATATTCCGTTTAGGTAGAGAGCTTGAGTCGTTTATAACCCGTTTAGTGGTCGTTTGGTGGATTTGTGGCACTTGGGACCCAAAAAAAACTCGAATTGTTAGGCGGGACACTGGAATAAATAAAAAAATAAACAAATAAACAAACCAGTGAAGCTATGGAGCTTTTGTTTTTTTTCTATGGATGTTTGATTTTCCAGTTCCCAAGTGCCACAAATCCACTAAACGACCACTAAACGGCTTCTAAACGACTCAAGCACTCTACCTAAACGGAATATACAGTTGAGCTTCATCGCTTGGAGGAGAGCTTTATGCATCGCTAGAACTAGAACGGCGATACGATTGTTTAAATACTAAACTCCAACGGAAACCACCAGCACTGAAGCAAGTGAGATTTGAGTAATGGTCGTTGGTGTTGATACCCACGTATCTGACCACACGACCATTTATATAGATTTTTGCTCGGAAAGTTAGAAGGCTATATAGGTTATGATAAGATGAAACTTGCCGAAACACATTGCAAGAAAAGGATAGCAATATAATGATGAGTTGTAATACACCATCTATTGATCAAACCAATGAAGCTGTGGAGCTTTCATTTTTTTCTATGGATATTCAATTTTCCAGTCGTTTAAGCTTAATCTGTGGCGCTTGGGTTGTTTAAGCTTAATGTGTGGCGCTTGGGTTAGACCTGTTTTGCTGTGAAAATGTAGGTTTAACGTTGTTATGTAGGTTTTAGTAACAAGTTTTTTTAACGTTTTGTTTACCATTTTGAAAAGCTAAACCATTTACTTAAATGGTAAAATTGCGAGTAGAACCAATCTTTAAAGTGTTTTAGAAAAAAAACATTAGTTTCCAATTTCCATCAATATATTGCATCGATAACGGATTACACATGTAAAATATATAAGCCTACAATGTCGCTTGCTACCCGAATGCGTCGTTAAGTTAAAAATACTCAACCAGTAAGATTTTATTTTAGGACTAAAATTGGGAGTGACGAATCAAAACGATTTATTTTACATTTAACAAAACGTGTTTTTGAGAAACGAGATATTTTGAAATGAAATGTGACATTTAAACTTATCGTTTCTCGTTGTCATTTTGCTTGACGTCAAAGGATATGTCAAAACCGTTTCACGACGCTGCCATGTTTGCATATTTTCGTCCGATAAAAGTTTTCCTTTTGTTTACATCGATGTGTTGATACAAATTGTCGATTAAATGCTTCGTGTTTGGTAGTGGATAAAACAGTGTTGCATATACATTTTACTGTACAGGTGGCCACTGTTATGGAATACGTTGCGGTAAAGCCATTTACAGAACGTTAGCAAACGCTTGATGTGTGTGTGTGTTTGGCAAGTCAAAGGGGTCGCTGGATAGGAAAACAACACTTTTGTTAAGAGCTATAGGAAGGAAGGGCAATTGCCCGTAGTTTGTTTTTGTAGCAAAAATTACCTCTAAGAGCAATGGAGCAATTAACGACACGGAACATCGAACTGGATAAAATTTGTCGCATTTGTTTAGTGGTGAAGAAGGAAATGCGGCCGCTATTCGGAGAGATGATTGCTGAAATGTTGATGGAAATCGCCAAGATACAGGTTAGTGTTAGAGGAAACAATGTTAAGCAGTTACAAAGATGTGTGTAGCGAATTGTTCTGTTGCTGTCATTTTAGATTGAACAAATGGATGGGTGGCCGGACAAAATTTGTGTCCAGTGCATACACCAAGTAAGCCGCTGCCATGCGTTTAAGACTCGTGTGGAAAAGTCAGATGTAACATTGAGACAATATATCAAAGGTATCACGGTAACCGAGGATCAAGATCACAAAGAATGTATACAAAAAGAGATACAAAATATAACCCTAAGTCCACCCAAGCTCCAACAAATGGCTCCGACGATGATCGCTCCGCAGTTGCACGAGTTACACATCCAGCGAACGGATATGCAAGCAATTCAGACTGAAGCTCCACTGGCCGCTCCTGCAATGATATTGACTAGTGCTCAGCTTATTAATGCTGGTGCACAAATTATAAATACAGGCCATATAATCACAACGGCTACTGGTCAGCAGATCATTCAGACCACACCACAATTTCAAGCTGCCTCAATCGGTCAGTTTATACAAGGTCCAAATAATACCGTACAAATGATTACTCAGAACGGGCATCCAGCACACGTACTGCAAATTCAGCGTACTGCAGATGATCGCTGCGAGATAATAGTGCAACCAGAAATGACAGAGGCACAATACCTGGAAAATGGTAAGAGTACGACAAATGGTTGGAATAGCTATTATATTTTATTAATATGAGCCTTTTTGTCAACAGTTTCATCAGTTCCCTTGATGGTCACGGCACCAGCAGCAACTACAGCCATACCTACCGACGCAATCCATGCACATCAGCTACATCACCATCATCACATGGCAGTGGAGCAAACGGAGCCCACAGAACTTGAGGAAAGTGAAACAGAAACACAAATACATGAGAAGCTGGAAGAGGATGTTGACTATTTGTTACCGGATGATGAAACAGTCGAGACAGATGAAATTATTGAAGAGACTGGGGGCGTAGAAGAAGGAGAGATGGAATATTATGCCGAAACAGAATGTGAGGATTCGGACGATGAAGAAAAACTGATAGGTAAGCACGCTAATCTGCCAAACGAATTTAGATGTGAGCCTAATGCGTTAGAACATAAACTAAAGCATACTGAACAAATGTTTCCACAGCGGAGTTTCTAACCTATCAGACATCTTGCCCTAGTCCTGGCCGGTATGTCTGCAATCTTTGTCACAAAGAGTTTAATCAACCGAAATGGTTGCATCTTCACATGTCATCGCATACCAACTGGATAAAGGTAAAGAGTAAATGTATGAATGGTTGATATAATTTTTTATCATGTTTTTTTCGTTTTTCAGGCGAACTGTAAAAAACAACCAGAATGTGAAATTTGCCATAAAAGTTTTCGGGGCCCGGGAATGTTGCGAATGCATATGAAAACACATGAGGTAAGCATCATAGCAAAGATCATAATAAATAAGGAGTATATTGAATATTCACATTATACTGAATTCTTTCAACCTTTTCTGGTTTAATTTTATCTTGAAGAAGGTAAACAAAATACCCACATGCAGTATTTGCAACAAAGAGTTTAAATCGAAATCGATATTGTATCGCCATCGACAGACGCATTTTGAGGTATGTCACGAAATATCGTTCCGAATTTTACCAACTTACTTAATATAATCATCTTTTTTACAACATGACTGTAACTTCAGAAAAATTTTGAATGTTCTATGTGCGAGAAGAAGTTTAGCTCAAAATACCAACTAAACATCCACGAGCAACGCCACAAAAAACAGAAAAGTCACAAATGTCCCCACTGTGACAAGTCATTCTTCAACGAGACGGAACTGAAGGTAATGCTAGAAATAAATATCTATACCAGAAGAGATTCACCAGCGCTAACACAATAAATATTTTCATTCCCATTTGTAGAACCACATTCAGCACCATTTGGGAACAAAGATGAAACAGAACAACAAAATAGCCATTAGTAGGAGTTAATCAGAAGCAATCTTCTATCGGCAGCAGTTAAGGAATATTAGATAAAAGCTAAATAAGTAAAATTCAAAGTAGAAAACATTTACCACAACAACATATGAAACAAACGGAAAACCAACACACTTTTGAGAACATGATAGCACATCAAGAGCTTATCGAACAGGTTTCGAGATCTTAGCTAAATACCCCTTACACAGGGTATGAGTCTCACAGGATGTGCAGAAGATTAACATTTTCTAACGTTTGTCTTATCGTGGGTTTTCTGTAGTTTCCTTATCTAACTGGTGCAATTGCTACGGTTCCAGCGAACATCACAAAGGGGCCACACTGCAAATTTAGTTATAATTTATCTAAATAAAGCGTCCTCATTAATAGCCAAACATTTTAAGCTACTGAACGAATCGCTTACTTATTGAATTCAATGAATTATACTGCGTGTCTACAAACAATTTGCGTTTAGTTAACGAATGCATATTTAAGAGCAGTGAAATAAAGCGGTATGGAGAGATCGATAAAAATTCGTGTTTATGTTTTCGACTTTCTCGTACAATGTTGCATACATTAGATCACTGTGATATTTTTATTTTCTCTTATACATTAATGCTGTCCTTAAACTACAGGAAACGAAGTATGCTATCTATTTATGACGTGTAATTGGCATGTTTTTCTATAGGATTTTATTTTAAGTATGTTATTATGATTTTTATGCTTTGTACTTACCGCTTTCCCACATAAAAGCGCACTTTTCATTCCAGCTGCCATCTAATTCACATCTCACATTCAACTAAACAAGGAAGCAAACTAAAAAGAGTTCAACTAGTGTATTGCAATAGCGTATCTTTTTTATCAATAAATATTTCTTCTTTCTCACTATGACTATACTTTTTTAATGCTAACATACTGCTTCCCGATTTGATAAAACATATCAGTTAGTTCTACAGTAATGGTTATGTTAAAATTGATTAAATATTAATTTCATTTAATGCCGTACAACCTAAATTTTGATGTTCAAAACTTTTGATGTTTGTACATAAAACATAGCAAAATAAAGAGATCTTATGATTTTGCAGGCATAGCCATAATGATTTGTATTTAATGCTTAAAGAATGCTATTATTTCCATGCCAGGTCTCAAGTTACCAATCTTATGAAATGAACATCAAACTTAAGGCCATTGATCAATGTATTTTTTGATTTTTTTTCGATCTCTCAATCCAGTTGAGCTCCAAATCATAACCTATCGAACGTGAAGAATGGGATAATAGTAATGTTAATCTAGGAAAACTAATAGAAAACCCATTTTTTAACTTGCTCTTATCATGTAAATTCCGGAGAATGTTAAGCTCGTTTATTTAGATTTGTAGAAGAGACTTGGTTTCTGTACGCAAAATTGAATGTAAATAGTTATGTTATATAAATAAACTAGACTTTGTGTACGGTCATTAAGCGCAACAACCGTAGTTGGTCTTTACCCAACTTTATCACTAATTCCGAATTCGCTTCGGCCCTCTTCGGCGGTGCGTTGAATTTTAAACAATAAATGACAAATAACTAATGGGTTCCGCTATCAGAGACTTATTGATTACCCATATCAGAATCTTACATGTCCTTCATCCTATGCCATAAGTATGTGAGTCATAGCCTTAAAACCGCGACGAGCTGTTGTTGCTGTTGATCTCAAGGAAATGAATTTAATTCATTATTCCAATATGTTTTACAGTTTAAATAGTTGGGGAATTGAATATCATTTGTTTTTTATGTACAATAAGCCACATTCTGATAAATATTCAATGAAATATAGCAAAAAAAAACAAATTTCGCCGTTCAATTTCACGCGAGGTCTAAAGTAACCTTAAAACGGACACCGTGCGGCAGTTTGTTTTGGACCAACATGATGCAAAAAGATGCGTTGATGTTGATTTTTTCAAATGCTGGCTTTTTCATGCGTTTGCATTTAACTCAACTGTCAGTCAGCTATCGAGCGTTCCTAAAACTAAACTATACACTACACTACTACTACAAATAAAAACCGTTCAACTATTGAATTCTGACTGTACAGTTCACGCTCAGTAATCCGCACTTGATCGACGTTTTGATGTTATGATTTTTTTAAATTTATTTGTTTTTGTCTCGGCTTATGACTTAATTATTACATAACATACATTTTCATGTTGTACAAAGAAAGCTTTTTATTTAAAAAATAGAAAGATATTAATCTTTTGAATCACATATCACTACTTTTGACCGAACGCCATGCATGATTTTGTTTGTCAAAAGTGCGGATTATCGAGGTGCATATTTGGAGGTGCATTTCCGCGGATTATCGAACGTATAATTGGGCCTTTGGGTCTATGGAGAACATAACGTTGACTAGGGTTTAAAGAGTCATACATTTTGTAGACTTAGTTCAAAATTTTTTTTAATCAAAAATATATTTAAATCTTTTTCTAGTCATGCCTGTAATCTGAATGTGAAAATGTAATCTTGATTGTGGGAAAAAATGTAGGATATGTATATATGTATAGTCAGAATGTTATAGTTGAACGCTCGATATTGGCTGACAGTTGAATTAAAAAGGAAGTGTTTGAAAAAAATGTTATAGAGAAAATTTTAATTTTTTTGAAAAAGAAAAAAAAAATTGAAAAAGGGATTCAGCTCCAGCCCACAATGCTTAAATCGTTGAGGAATGGCGTAAGAAGTATTTGCCTTATTTCATTGTTGGATCCCAGTTACAACAAGGACAATGGAAGACGAACAGGCAATGGTAGCTGATAGCAAAATAGAGAGTATAAAAGCAGCTCAATAGCTCATCACACAGTCACTCTTAAGTTGACTTCCGAATAAATCACTTGCAATAATTATTCCGGCTCACCATATTACTAGTGGCGGATTAAGGGTATCGGGGGCCCTAGGCGGAAAGACGAGTTGAGGCCCTCTGTAAATGGTAAATAGTGATGAGTCAAGTAGCACTGTGCCACCACGCACACACAGCACAGTAAAATGTGCGAGCCCAATTGCACATTTTATAAAATTGTGGTGCCACACTTCGCACGATTTTTGTGCTCCGCACAGTTTGTGTGCTCCGCACAGTTTGTGTGCTCCGCACAGTTTGTGTGCTCCGCACATTTTGTGTGCTCCGCACAGTTATTGTGTGCTCCGCACAGTTATTGTATGCAACTGTGCGGAGCACACAAACTGTGCGGAGCACAGACACTGTGCAAGTGAATAAATCGAGGTTTTCAATGTTATTTTATGCAATCTAAAGTGTTAATATGTTAATATATATACTTAAAACATCATTTATTTGTAAAGTAAGATTAAATCTAATAAGTTTCATCAAAATGAAACTTTAATGACTTTCATTAGACATTTAGCGGTAGCGGCACTAAACTTGCTGTTGCGAGATCGTCGGGGGCCCCTTCGATCATCAGTCACAGGGTCTAAAATTTTTGCTGGGGGGGGGGGGGGGGGGGGAGTGGCCCCAACGGCCATCCTTCCGGGGATTTTCGACAGACCGACATACACCCTCTGTTATTTTCAAATTGGGACAGGTTTTGTAAATCTTAGTCCAAGATCCTCCAAAAGTCCCTTCAACCATATAGCTTCAGCAGTAGCAGCACTTAAAGCGACGTATTCAGCTTCACTGGATGATGTGGCTACAGTTGTTTGTTTTTTGCTTGACCATGAAACTGTATTTCCATAAACCTTGAATATGTAACCACTAACTGATTTTCGATCAATAGTATCGACTGCCCAGTCTGCATCTGCAAATCCGACGAGTTGTTCGACTTGTTCGTTCCTTTTCAAAGTCAGTACCAAATTCTTTGTACCTTGAAGATACCGTACAATTCGCTTCAGCGCAATCCAGTGTTCGTGTCCAGAATTCTGTTGAAGCTAACCCATATATGCAACAGGGTAACAGCTATCCGGACGGGTGGACATCATAACGTACATGAGACTTCCCAGAAGCTCACGATAAGGTTCTGTTATACCGGCATTTTCTGTTCCAAGTTTCAGACCTTTCTCCATAGGTGTTCTTGAAGAATTACAATCTGCCATTCCAAATTTTTCAAGAAGTCGATCGATATTGGCAACCCGTGACAGCTGCATAATTCCTACATTTTTATCGTAGTCAATCTTGATTCCCAAAAAATATTTCAAAGTTCCACAATCCTTCATCTCGAATATTTCCAATAATTTCAATTTCAGCTCCATGCACAATGGGCAGTTTAGAACAAATTGCGGGATAAAATTATTTTTGCAGAAATTGTTAGTTTTTATCGTTTGTAGTAAAGTATTATGATAGTAAATAACATTTTATTTGTAGTTCGCATCCATACCACCAGGTGGCGCTACATAAAATAGTGTTTTAAGGGATCTTTGCTTAGTTTTATTAATTTTGTGTGTTTTTTTCTTGTATTATTTGTTGCTAATAGTATAAACCATTTTAAAATATACTGTAATGTTCCATAATGAAGATTAAATAAATAATAATAATAATAATATATAAACAAAACATAATAATTTTGAATAAGATAATTTTTTCTGCTTTGTATAGGACAATTGTAGCTAATTCTCGTCACTTTTACTCACAGGTAGTACAAATATTAAAAATTTACATACACAACTTAGGTGGATGCTATTACAAGCTCCTGACGTCTAGTTCACTTTTCTAAAGACATGAATAAAGGCATTTAAATAATTAGATAGAGCAGGTGCATTGAAATAAAGTACTTCCCATATTCGTAATGAAAAGCAGCACATGTTGTTTGTCTTTGAATATTCATCCAATACCTTTCCAAGTACTATACTGCCTTTAGAAGGGGTAATAAACTAAAAATTCCTTCTTGGTTTTACAACTATCTGAAAAAATCAAAATTGCACGATAGCTACAAACTAAGTATTTACTTCATTTGTAAAGTTAAACCCTGTCTTTGTTTTAGTGCGTGTAGCTACTGATATTGAACTGGTTAACGAATCAGAGGAATACAGCTCATTATACAAATTGTCCTTCTGGATGCATTTTCTTTCTTGCAAAATATGCTTTGTAGCATACTCCCCTCTATCCTTATATTTAGTTTGTCATGAGTTTTGGGAGTTTCTTCTCCCAAAACGCCAATAGATGCTACTGCATTCATAACGTTTTCCTGTTATGCGTATAATTTAAGAATTATTTTCCTTATATCCTTCTATAATCTGCAGTAGGACCAAAAGGTATTTGGTTCTGATTTGCTTCATTATATTTAATAATAAAGTTAGGTTAGATTAGAAATTTACATATTAGATAAGTACATGAGCTGAAACTAAGATACACAGCTTCGTAATTGAAATGAAAGTTAATCAAAAGCACGTAGAATATATTTTTGTAGAATACACGAAATACGCTACACTAGGCACTTATGGAGCCGCCTAGTTAAGCATGTGTCTGTTTTTAGAAAAAGTTGATGTGAAAAAACTTCAATAAAATTCGCGTTCGCAAACTTTCGCAGAATATTTCTTCACAGATTGATAGTATATATATTACACTATGATGTGACATATATGAGACAATGCCACTCTACGCCACTTTTATAATGGCATCAAGTCAAAAGTTAAAATGATGAAAATTTTCAGGAGGTTTCTTCAGTTATTATCGTATATTTTTGCATAAAATTAACTTAGCTCAAAAATGTGTTTTCATGTGTTTATAAAGCTGACTAAATATCCTTTATAAAATGTCTAAACTTATCAAAATCGGTTCATATTTGAAAAAGTTACAAAGGTTCAAAGTTTTCCAAAAAAGTGAAAATTTTTCTGCGTTTTTTTTTAACAAATCTCGACTTTGAGAGGTTTTTCTAGAGAACCAGAACAGATACAGAGCTCATATTTGGTATT
Organism: Anopheles gambiae; assembly: GCF_943734735.2. Taxonomy (NCBI): domain Eukaryota; kingdom Metazoa; phylum Arthropoda; class Insecta; order Diptera; family Culicidae; genus Anopheles; species Anopheles gambiae. Next base: position 66,561,684 of record NC_064601.1, on the reverse strand, counting down.
TTTCTTAGTTTAACCCTTAGTATTAAAACCTATTATTTGGAATTGCGCTATTACAAAGTTGATTTTTTGAATTTCATCCCGGCAAATGCCCATTGTGCCATGATGGTATTTTTGTTTGGGCCTGCTATTATCAAATCAGCGACATGTAGTACAATATACATGAAATCGTTACCTTCTTTGTTGAGCCAAGTGTAAAGGCAGCAGTCATGCTTGGAACGAACAAATTTTTCATTCCAGCAACGAGGAGGATAGCTTTAGCCCATATAAAGATTTTTTTTCAAACGGCACACCATACCCGGAGCAGCTTCTACGCCATGTGGAGCTTCCATATAAATCAGCCGTATCGGCGAACTCGTTCGTTCCTAGGAACTTTCGCCGCGACGCTTATTTTCACTCATTTCATAGCCCTCTACCTCTAGATAAAAAATTAGAAAACCGTATAGATTTTGTACTGGCCAACCTAGTGGTACAACCCTGTCCACTCATGAGCGACGAATGTTTCTCGTCGAACGAGTTCGCCGGTACTGCTGAATTTCTTCTTGAAGCTCGCCGTGAAGGAATGCTGTCTTGACATCCATTTGATGAAAATAAGATCCTTTTTGGATCTTCATTCATTTCTTCCTTCAGTACTGGCCGTTGCTGCTCGAATTGTTGTTAGTTTTGCCACCTGGGCATATGTTTAGTGATAATCCATTGCAGGCTTCTGCAGAAAACCCTTCACTACTAGTCGGGCTTTATACTTCACTGGATTACCATTCTCATCCTCCTTTACACGAAATACCCACTTGGATTTCAATGGTCTACACAATGTCGGTCGCTTCACTAATGCCTAAACATCGTTTGTTTTCAACGACAACAATTCTTCCTCGATATCTTCCATCCATAATGTACGTTCTTCCCGATCCACGATTTCGCTGTATGTACATGGTGGTTAAGTTGACAACTGTCTATTTCTACCAGCTGTTGCACTAAAACCAGTGAAAAAATCACGACATTTTCTCGGCAGCCTTCGTTCTCGTTCATTATGTCGTGTTGCTATTGATTTTTCGCTTGCGCCAGTTTAGCGAGATTCATCATCACATACTGCATCGCGATATTCCTCGTTATTTTCATAAAAATCATCATGCGGTGTGGTTTCGTTTTCATCATTACATGCGACATCTTGAAGTGCTTGCGTGATATTGGCGGCATCGTCGTGTTCGTCCATGTTGGTGTTGATTTCTTCTACGTTAACAGCATCATTATTATTCTCTTACCTTCCCCTCTTGTTGAAAACGGATAGACATAATTTGTTTATCGTGATTTTCAACATTCTTCATTTAACAAAACGGTAAGCACTTCTCGTCGAACTTAACGTCTCGCGCAATGATAATCTTCTCAGATATTTGATCCCAAATACGATAACCGTTCGGAGCATACCCGACCATTATTCCCTCAAGACTCTTATTCTGCAGCTTCTTTCTTTTCTGGTCCGGGATCCACGTAAAAACCTTAATTCGCAATTTCAAAAATTCGCAGCTTTCTAAAATCTTTACCTTTACCTTCAACTAACATTCAACAGGTGTCATATAGCCCTATAATGCGCTTGTTGGGCTGCGGTTTATCAAATATGTAGCCGTAAACACCGCCTCTGACCACATTCGCTTTGGCATGTTAGAATCAATAAGCATGGTTCTGACCTTCCCAACAAACGTTCTGTTAAAACGTTCTGCAACGCCATTCTGATGTGGAGAGTAGACTACCGTACACTGCAATTGAATTCCTCTTTGCTTGTAATATGTCAGCTGTTCACTGGAACAATATTCACGGCCCTGATCTACGGTTATTTGGCTTATTTTTCTCTCAAAGAGAGCTGTTGCTATTGCTTCACACTCTTTGAATAGCTCAAATACCTCAGACTTTCTTGAAATTGGATATACTACCACAAAATGCGTGAAATTATCTATGAACAAAATATTTGGATCCGTTCCATGCAACAGAATCAATAGGACCACAAACATCTGAATGTATCCTATCTAGTGGACGTGTGGCTCGTACTCGGTACCATCAAACGGTTCGCTACAAAGTTTCCCGAGAACGCACGTGTCGCAAAAACCAATCTGCTTTGCCGTTGGATCTAAACCAGCTACCATATTATGCCGCACTAAAGTGTCCATATAGTGTTGACTTGCATGTCCAAGACAACGGTGCCTTAGTGCACTCACCTCAGATGTACACATACTTGCAGATGGTCCGGTCGTCTCCAGCTCTAGTTGCAACTCGTAAAAGTTTCGTAAAAGTCGCATATGAGCCACAGCAATCAACTCCGGTAGGTAAATTACGTTCTTGATTTCCACCGTTACGCCTTCTTTGGTTTTTCTAGTAACGCTACCTTCGTATTCACCTACCAAAGTTACACCGTCTTTGGCAACGTCCACCACGAACGGTTCGTTAAGTTTCCTTATATTTTTCGAATATTTTCTGTTGTTGATCAAGTGGTCACTGCATTCAGAATCAACGATGAAAGAGTCTACTGCGAGCTCTTTTTCTCCGATTTGAAGCTGCTATTTCACCATAAAACTCACAGGGGTCACAAAGGGGTCTTCAAGAGCTTTCCACATTTTCTTGGCTGTTTCCTTTTCTTCGACTATGGCTAGGCAATCATATCCAACAAATCCAACCAGCAAGGATTTTGCCTTTCGGTCCATTCGTAAAAACTTGTTCCGCGGTTCTCCGACCGCCTCAGGCACGTCTTCTTCGAGCGCCTCCCAAACTTCTGAAGCTTCCAAGAAATACTCGAAAATACCATTTTCCATAATTCGTTCCATTCAGCTGGGGAATGCCAGCACCTTCCTTTACAGAGGAGCCCATAACCTAAAGGAACTCGGTTCTTTGAAACGCTTAAGAAGTTTTGTTAACAAGTTTTTATATGACCGTTCTCTTCAACAGATGATTTGCGACTAACTTACGATGAATCGATGATCGTTCCTAAATCTATTCAAGACTACTTCGATAAATTGTTACTTCGATTACACGCCGCTACTTCGTTTACATTGAAAATCAGTCAAATCCAATTGCGGGCCACAATTAATGTTGCGGCGCGCTGGACTTTGCCAACCGTTGCTCTACGTCAAGCATCGACCTGGCAATAAGCGATCGCGGTTTAGTTTTAAAATTACAGGCTGGAGAATAGCGCCGGCGAGTCAAGACGGTTGTCCAGCAGTCCCACAACAAACAACCGCTGGGCCTTGCAATTGCGTTGGTTCAGCATCTCGAGACCTATTAGCGCACAGCGACTACAACTCCAGAAGCGCAAAGTGAACAGCGTGAACTTGCGCTGTCTCGATTCTAAACGGTTCTGGGGGCGTGCAGTTGATGGCCACCAATACCGAAGCGTATTCCATCCTTGGCCGCACCAAAGCACAGTACAGCATCTTGATGCAGACCGGGCCAGTGATGTCACGTATAGTATGTTTTAGTAGGAGGACATTGCAATTATAAATATCTAAAACCACCAATTGCTATCATACTGGCGTATTATAGTCGCCAATTCGCCAGACCTAACAACATGCCCGGCATGGCTTCAATCCTCAAAGAAACCGTGCTCTCACCGCAGGACTCCACACGGCATGACACGGAGCGCAACATAACGGCTGGTATTATTGAATCCGTTCGTAGCGGCGGCGTACGTCCCGACACTCATTTTCCTAATGTACTAGATGGTTGCTACAGTTATTCACCGCGGCGTGGTAGGAGCGGGTTCAAGAAATGTGTTGCCGTCCCTAGAATTTCATGTGAGCGCCGTACGTTCCCGCTACGAACGGATTCAATAATACCAGCCAACAACTGACAGCTGGTAAACGCTTCCCAAAACGCTAAGGAAAGGAGGTAAAGCGTTTCATTAACTGTCGGTCATCGCAGTAGGTTGGTAGCTTTTCAATGAGAAATTTGCGGCCTACTAAGGATATTCAAAACATGGTACCGGTAATAAAGCGTTTTCTCAAGCGTTTGGCAGCTGTCAGTTGTTACACCTGTTCTCACTTTCCTCTGAATCGTTATCCGGTTGCTATGGATCGCAATCCATGAGAATGGATCGCAATCAACTACGTCTGAATCGTTGTCAGCTACGTTTGGATTGTTTTCAGCTACGTTTGGATCGCTCTCAGCTATCTTTGGATTTTACGGTAGCTCGCGCAAATTTCGTTGCGGCGCAAAGTTTATTTAGTGACCCCTTGGCGTACTGAACGATTCACATCATAACAGACAATATGAAAAGCAACAATTTAATATTGTTCTATGTTTGAACCCAATTGAGAACTTGTGTTGAAAACCCATTTTAAGGCAATGAATAACAATTGACAGATTTGTCGGCTTCTACGCATCAGAATAGATTCGCAACCAGACCGTCCCTCCATGGCATAGAAGGAATATCCGGCTAAATCTCGAAAGCTGGAACATGACTGAAAGACCACGAAGGTCGTTACGCCAAAAAGAAGAAGATTGTGCAGATTTGTTAGGAAAACTTGGTCAAAGAAAAAAAAAAAATTTATGAATGGTAATGTATGTAAGTTTCACATAAAAAATATGATTAGATTTTACATTTGAATGGATTAATTTTTTAATGCTTTCCTTGGGATGCAAATGTGTCCCGCGGGCACTGAATAAACGGTTGCGCTACAATGAAATTTGCGCGAACTACCCCAAAATCCAAAGGTAGCTGAGAGCGATCCAAATGTAGCTGAAAACGATCCAAACGTAGCTGACAACGATTCAGACGTAGTTGATTGCGATCCATTCTCATGGATTGCGATCCATAGCAACCGGATAAAGATTCAGAGGAAAGTGAGAACAGGTGTATGTTATGCTCCGTGTTATGCTGTGTGGAGTCCTGCGGTCATACGTAGAACTGAATAACCTGCTATGATTAATCTAAAAATCAAAGAAAGCCAAGCTCGCTTGTGATTCAGACAGTAGGCCTTGACCGACAACGGGGTTTGTGCCAAAGAAGAAGAAAAAGAAGTGTGACGTAATTCGTGCCATCTTACTAAAAATAGCAAAATTATATGAGATTCGAGAACTCTTTGGAATAAGGAATACAAATTCATTGTTACAATGTATGTTGTACCAATTTTTAAACGAGTTACGCATAAAAAACCATCACGATACAAGCAACAAATGAGACTCATCAAAATTAATTGGATGGGATTTGTTATCCCGTTATTACAAACACCACAACCGTATGTTCAAATATACACTTTAATCGTAGGTAAACACACATAAAAAATGCTCTTGTTGAATCGAGATTTTAACCCAGTATGGGAAAACATTAGTTATGGCTACTTGTAGTTAACAACTATGACAAACACTCTCTTCTTTAAACTGAAATTGTTTGTACAATAAGTATCTTGGTAAAAATCCTATTCCCATCGGACCCTCAATCACATGCGTTTGTCACGCATTGCAAAAACAGTCGGGAGCAGCTATATAGTTTAAAAAAACATAAAACTTTATAATATTCTTAGGCGGTCCCGTGGTACAGTCGTCAATTCGTACGACTCAATAACATGCCCATGGGTGCATGGGTTTAAGCCTAGAATGGACCGTCCCCCCGTAGTAAGGATTGACTATCTAGCTGCGTGGTAATTCATTTAGTCTCGAAAGCCTGTATAGGCCGGCATGTCCGCGTTAGGACGTTACGCCAAATAGAAGAAGAATATTCTTGGGACGTCGTGGACTAGAGGTGTTAAAAATGGATATTTTTGAAGATCGGCTTAGTTCCGGTTCGTTCATAAAGGTGATCCAGATCATTTGATCGGATCAATCTTACAATCGTTCGTTCTCTGCTAATCCTGTTAGTTAATGTCAAATCTGTTGTATAAGACAAAGAGAACATCTTTTACAGGGATTTTCTTAGGTTTTTGTGGTTGATTCACAAACTTTATTGAATGCTTCCCAGTGGCGTATTTAACGGTAAGTAAGCAAGCAATCAAAGACGGATGCCGAGTACCCCCCCCTAACCCCCCCCCCCCCCCCGTAATCATGTACAAAGGGGCCTCAACAATTCTTACTGCTTAGGGCCCCCGACACTGTAAACCCGCTGCTGATGCTTCCCATAGTTTGTTGGCTCGTTCCCACGATTAATTAGGCGTTACCCTTATTTTTCGGTTGAATTGTTTGATGTCCAATAGAACGATACCAAAACTATGCGGAAATAATACAAAAATATATGGGAAATGGGGAAAAATCGAGAGCAAAATCCAAACAATTACGGGAACCAACCAATAAATCGTGAAAACGCTGTATCCACTGCTGTTCGTCCTTCAAAGGCTGGCTAAGGCGAAGCACGAGTCGTAGAGATGCAGTACATGTTAACGAGCGAGCGAATAAGAGAGCCAGCTATATTTTCATCATCATTGTCGAGTGGACAATACAATCGCAAAAGCTGCTTTAGCACACGATTAGCGCAAAAGAGTGAAGGTGTCTAGTTTCATATGAAATTGACACCTTGCACGGAGATATCTTCATACGATTGCTCATTGCTAACAAAAATATGCTATTTGTGTACATATTCGTGGTCGAATACAAAGTGTGAATCGGATCAGAGCGGTGTGGCCAGTCATACTTTATCGTTTTGGTATAAAGAATCATATACAGTGCAAACCCTCATAACGAGTATCTCTTATAATAAGTTTTTCGCATAACGAGCAAATCTAAATGCTCTATAAATACCCCTCTTAACGCGTAACATCTCGCATAACGAGCAATTTCATTTTTGTTCCCGATAAGAAATCGTGACCATTTCGAGAGTTTCAATCAGAACAAATAGCGAAGCTGAGAGTTTTTCTGCGCTTATCGACAGGTTAACTTATACGTGTAAAGGCTGTTTTGCAGACGAAGTGAACGTGAATATTTTTTACATTAAAATCTGGCGAATTCAGTTGCTCTGACGGCGATAAATTAAAGCTTACATCAAAACAAATAATACAGAAATTCAAACAAGACCCTTTAGGACCATTTTACCCATACGTACGACTCTGGATGATTATTTAAATTCGTTTCCCTTTAAATGAATTTTTCATCATTTAAAAATTTATTAATGAACTTATGCAATATAATAGCAGATAAATATTATATAGTTATTATTTTATGATGAATTGAATGAACGAATGTTAAATACTAATGTAAAATTTTATAGTAATATATTATTATAAATATATTTAAATCGTTTTATTCAGTTTATATTGATTGGTTTATCGAAATAATTTAAGAAACCCATCATTGAACCACATAGGATTTGAGTCGTTGACATTTTTTACGGTGAAATATTTTTCCGAAAAGACAGAACATTAGGAGAATGAGACGGTAAATTTCATTTTTTTCGCCCGAAACCAAGAGCTGTGTAGGAACGAGGTCCCGTATTGTAGAACGGTTTGACAAGTAGCCAAAAGTTCGTTACAAGCAGTTTGACATCTAAGAGCCCTTTTCGATTTGAATTTTATTTGTGATTTAATAGATAAATCGGTCTGGTTATTGCAAGAAAAATGTTAATTGGTTCATAAATTTCACAGGAAGAGTATGTATGCCTGTAGTAACAGTAAATGTTTGAGGGAATGATGAATTTTCAAGGCCTTTCTGTTGTCAAACGGCGTCCAAGATGGCCAATCCGATTTTGGCTAATATTTGACTACGTTGCTACACAGTCCTTTCCCGAAACGATAAACTTAAACCGCTTCAACAATATTACATGCTTTGCGCTCCACTCAGAATTTTACGCTTTATTCACGGTGGAAAATACTGGGTTTTGGCAGGGGTTCTCATAGTTGTGGGACACTTCCTTGACTCTTTCCTATGGAAAGTGAACTTCATATGTAGGAAATTGGACTCTATGGAACCCTTTTGGACAGGCTCCTTGGAAATTCATATTGAATTTGTCGAACAAGGGTGCTATAGAGTCCAATTCAAATTACATTAAGTTCATTTCACGTAACAAAGAGTTAATACAGGGTTTCACACTTTATCTCAAGACCGCGGGACCCCTTCCCGAATCTGTCTTAGTCAAAGCCAAGACTGCGGTATGATGATTGAAAACGTTGATGATACCTGAATTCATCGGATGCAATGCTGAATCTGCGGCACATTTCTCGAAACACACTGGTCCGCGTCGAGGACATGCGGTCGAATATTTTTTTACACGGATAACCTTTGTGTACATCAGTCTATTAGAAACACTCAATTATCCTTTTCATTTTTTTACCAGAAAAGATGATTTCCAGGGTTTCACACTTTATCTCAAGACCGTGGGACCCCTTCCCGAATCTGTCTTAGCCAAAGCCAAGATTGCGGTATGATGCTTGAAATGATGTAAAGTGGTATGATGTAAAGTGTCCCACAGCTATGAGAACTCCTGGGAAACCCTGTAATGGTCAGCGGGGAATGATAAGGAAACGCATTTAATTCATCATTTGAGCTTGTTTTATAGTCTTAATTGTTGGGGAATTCAATTTCCTTTGTTTTGGTGTACGATGAGTAATATTCCGATTAATATTCTATAAAATATAGCGAAAAATCAAAATTTCACGAACACGTAAGGTCTAAAGCGGACTTAAAGGCTTACCCGAGTACAGACGGCGCCCATGGGCCTGTCCACGCCCGAATGCAGAGCCGATTGCATACGCTTCTATCTTCACCATTAACGTAAGAGGAATAGGCTTACACCATGAACGTACCCGAAAACCTAAAGTCTACGTTGACGGGGCCCCTAGACCGCCGGAGTCCCTGGCGGCCGCCCAGTTCGCCCACAGTTAGACTCGCCACTTTATATTCGCATGTTCTGTTTAGATCCTATATTGTTGTCCGATCATTTCTCCCCGACTCACGATCAGCTTCGCCTTGCCGGTGTTTGTTGTTACACTCTCAACGTCTTTAATTTGTTTTTCTTTATTTTTATAGAGACTTTTAGCCGATTGGCCTCATTGCCGATTGGTGTTCGTCTTTTTAATGCTACCTCAGTCGGCTCTGACGGTATCTCACTGCTCTTGGCCACCGTTCTCAACACTCACAATCCTACAGTACGGATTCAGTGATAATTTTGGTATGGGTTGCAGATAAATAACCATACGAACCGGGTCGGAACAGGATTGGGACCAGTTCCTAGAACGGTTTGGATCAATTCAATCAAGTTTCAGGAATGACATGGGTTTGAGATATCAACTCCAAGGTATGTGATCTGAATCAGTTTCGCTTTATGTGTCAGTCTAATTTAAGAGGAGCCCTGGTTATTGCATTGTCTTTATAAAAAACTTGTGCGCATCCTGACGATATTAAATATTTCCATAATTGTATTGCGTGGCCCAGTAACCAGGCCAAATTAACTAGTTATTTTATGTTGTGTCAATGGTCAATGGTTTATTTCATGAAATCGAGAACAATGAACTTAGAAGTTTTTGTTGTTAAACGATTTCCATAGTAACCAAACAATAAATTGACGCATGCTTGTTGCAGCAACGTGGACAAGCACATTTGTCTGCAGTGAAGGTATATTGAGCCAAAGTTTAGTGTAAAAGACGCGGTTCCTGAAAAAGGATAATATTAAAATAAACATTTAATAACAGTTTTGTTTCATTCTGTGGGATCATACATCTCATGTGCTAAAGCTTGAACTGGGAAACCTATTCCATTAATTTGTGGCATTGCATTTGCACAAAAATAACGAAAGAAGTTTAGAAAGTTTATAGAGTAAATAGTGATGGAAAACTCGCGACCATTTATGGATTTTCCTGGAGCTGGAAATGTGGATAGCAGTGGTCTCACATTGATTAATCAGCGGTCAAAGGGTGCAGGCCGGTTAGTACGCAAAACTAGTGCAGAGATAGTTAGTGAAGCGAAAAGCATGCTTGCTGGAGGTGAGCGATGATTAAACAATACTGTATTGCTCTGGATATAATAAGGATGATGATTCTTCATGATGTAGGTATTGGAGGCACCAGGTTGGTTTCAGCCCGCCGACCAATAACGCCACGCGAACCTAGAAGGCAACTGTATGGCCGTCTGGCTCCTCCGGGGCGACCTCCAAGTGCAATAAATTTAAAGTATTTACAACAGGGAGCCAATACGCTACCATCGTTAGAGCCCATCCAGTTAAACAGCACTGCAGGAACTGCAGCGTCTAGTTCCTTACGGTCTGATTCTATCGATGTGAAAGGCAGCATAAGCATTGGAAGTGAACCGGCTGGGCACAGTTCATCTACAGTCATAGGTAGAGAAAAGTTGCCAGCACTTGCCAATATTCCGCAAAAATTATCTGGATCGTTTGAAAATAGTAAGTATTGGAATTGGATAGAACTTCGGTTCAGCTTATTATAATATATAGTTTGGCCGCTCAATGGTTTGTCGTATTAAACAGTACATCAGTGTTGCATAATTGTAAGCAATACATTGTATTACATTATCTTATGACAAACGCGACATACATTACGGCGTGGGGCATTTCAAATAATCATTCCTTATGCGTTGTTTTTTTTTAGAATAAATCCATTTTGCGATTATTGTGAAATACTACGTATTGAATTAAAGTAATGATATAATAATACTCTGCTTTTATTTCAGTCTAAATTCACTGGTTGAACTTCGATCGCAACTGTTGATTTTTTTGGTATTTAGTAATATAATATTTTCCATACAAAAAAAACCGTATCCTTGTAGCAAAGACTGACTATCCGGATGCGTGGTACCTAACAAGTTTTGAAAGCCTGAATAGGCCTGGTAACGATAGGATTTAAGGTATAACCCTATGCCAAATAGAAAAATCAGAAATTTTAGTTTAATCTTAATATCTATCATTCTTTCTTGCAAGTCATTTTATGCTAGAGTGTGTATATTTGTGGTTCTACATTAGCTCTTTCGAGTCGTCAACCGTCAACTCCATACAATATTAACAGGAGTTTGATGGGTTTGCTCAAGGTCTTTGAAAGAGAACAGGTCGATGCGCTTAGAGTAAATTGACAGAAAGCCATGGGAAAATTTTGACAGTTAAGTTGAACATGGTTTATGTTTAGCGATGGAGTGAATGAGAATTTCGTTCAGCATTTTGCACTCATTTTCTATTACTAATGAGAGCAATTATAATGTTACATGGCTGATACAATCCAAGGATCTCATTTATCATTCGTCACCGGGTTATAAGCAAAGGAAGTTATGTGTATTGTACATGTGTGTGCCGATTCGATATTTCATTTTACTCTCAGTGTTGAGTTGAAAGTTAAGAGGACTTTTCACATCCAGCTGGATCATTGACTGTGCTTTATATGACCAAAATCAGTTCCTTCTGCAGGCCTCGCTGCAAACGGTAGTGATTCGTGGCTACGGAATGGCAAATAATGAAAAATAATTTAAATGTTTCTGAATATACAGTAGACTCTATTAACTTCTCCTTTTTCTCCATGAATGGTTGGAACACTCTAAATATAAATTTGTCTTCTTTTTCGCTTTAGCTATTACCCGTTTGTTTGTAAATACTTTTTCATGAAACTGTCAAAAGCGAGCTGAAAATGGCAACCTAAAGAGAAAGGCGGTATGATTTTGTAAATAAATTTTAATTCTTTTGCCCCTTATATCTCGTTTTTATTCCATTATTAATCAGTAATCTATTCTAACCGTTACTCATGAAAAAATATAGCCTAATATGCTGCAATTGTGACGTAAATGTGACTACAGATGAGGAATTTTTTTGCAAAACATTTCTATTTATGCCGTACAATCTAGAACTTGTCTATCATAGAACTATGAGCAAAAGAATGTTTTTTACTATTTTTTTTATTAAAGTTGAATTTACTTATCTTGAGGCTTCCTTACATAGATAAATTGCCTAACAAGCATTTTTCTATCTATTTTTTCAAACTGTATTGATCGGAGCTACGCTCTAGCTTTAAAGACTTGCAATACAGGTGATAGCGCTCCTCAGAAGACAAAAAAAAAATTAGTAATAAAAATATCAATGGACTTGATCTGACTGAATTGATTCCATTTTTATCCAGTTCATACAACCATATATTACAGCGATCGGCAAGCTTTTGAGGTAAAGGGCCAAATTGTGTAAATGATCAAGAGCCGCGGGCCAGTTAATTTAGCACTCAAATTATTACATCATAAAAGATTTCAAACCGAATAATTGGATCATGATATCAAGCAATACGATTCATGATATTGTTGATTTTATGTAATAATGTCATCCAAGCAAGGTTAAAGATTGGTAATTCCTATTATTAAAACTAATTGTAAAAGTAGTACGGTAGTGAGATCTCTGCACATGCACATGCTAGTCACAACATTATTTTTCTAGATAAAACATTTATTACTGTGGTGGTAGTTTTGAACAAGAAAAATGATCGTGTTCGTGGAGCATTTCTTGATATACCAACATTTAACCAACTTCGTTATGTACAGTCAAGCGATATCAAAATGTATCACCTGAGGCTGATTTGGGGAGCTATATCGACCATAGAATAAATGGCCAATGCTTTTCATGAGCAAAAAAATTTTAAAGCATTGCGAAAAAATACTGTTGGGAAAAGAAAGTTATTGCTTCTAACAGGACTCAGCTACAACCCATAAGGTTTCAACGAAGTTGTGCGTGCGGCTTGCAATGACTTTGAAAAGCGTTTACGTGGGGTTATCAAATACAAGGAAAAAGATTTTAACTCATCTAAAATAAACGTAATTTTACTACTTAAAGATGGTTTAAACATCGATTCTGCAGATAAATAGAAACTATTGGTTTGATTTTTAAGAATTACAAAAGTGTATCAAATTTTGCTGGTGAAAGACGCATGTAAAGTTATTATTAAAAAAAATCATTGAATCAATACTTTATTGCATTTTGAACGAGCCTTTCCAAAAAGTGTGCCGTAGAGTTCACTTATCGATACATACAGTACAATTCCCGTAAAAAAGAGTCAATAAAGTGTCCCAAAATTATCTTGAAAGTGTCCCAACTTCTGAAAACCACAATAATGATTAGTCCATCAATCCATATTATGTTAATCAAGGGTGACAAGTACGACGGAATGATTTGTCATGCTAAAAGTTGTTCAGTAACTTTTGTATCATCTTCATCATCATCTCTCTCATTTGTTTCCAAGCTTATACAAATAAAGTGTTGTATTGTTTAAAACTTATTCTCTTTATTTTAAACGCCACACGTGAAATTCACTTTTTAACAATTAAATAAGCGTAGCACGCACGTCTGACCCTTATCGCGGTCCGTAGGAGAGAGCCCCAGTTCGTGTATCGATTTCTTGCATCATGCAGAAGACCGATCACCGATTATCTCTCCCGATCGGCACTCATCCTGTCGGCTTCCCGGGGTAGGCAACCTCTTTTGTCGCACACAGCATAAAGTTTATGTAATGTTTGCAATTTAAGTGATGGCAGCTCAGAATTATAACTACCCGATTTCGATGCCGTGTTCAGAATCGATTTTGGAGCTGATTCCGATTCTCGAATCGATTTTGATTTTGGAGACAATTTCAATTCTGGAATCGATTCTAATTCCGGAGGTGATGCCATACCCGAACCCGATTCTGGAGGCGATTCCGTAACCGATTTTGGAGCCAATTTCGGAGCTGATTCCAAATCTGACTACGCTTCCGGCTCCGGAATCATACTCAGTTCTGGAATTGAGATCCGAAGTTGCAGAAAAAGTTCTATTTGAAACTACAGTGGAGCGCCGTTTATCCGGGCTTCTCGGGACTCGATCTCGCCCGGATAAGCGAATAATACGGATAATGAGTCAAATGATAAATTTTATCACCAATTCCTGATGAGGTTCTGGAAAATTTTCTAATTTTTTGATAAAAATAACCCAGTTTTAATGTACTTTATGTTTTTCCAATGAGAATATTTAAAATTTGACAATGACAATGTGCTCTGATAACCGCTTTTCTAATATCCTCCTGCGCACGAAATGTCACCTTTGTATTGAGCTGTCATTTCTCAACAGCACGGATAAACAGAAAGACGGATAAAAGGTACCCGAATAAACGGCGCTCCACTGTATTCAACAACTTAGAACCTTTGTGATTATCGATACAATCGTAGCTACATACGCCAATACCCATACGTTTGCTTTCATGGAGATGCCGCAACCGATTCCGTTTGGGCAGTCGATTCTGATTTCGAAGCCGATTCCGATTTCGAAACCGATTCCAATTCCGGAGCCGATTCTGATTTCGAAGCCGATTTCTGAATTGATTTTAGAAACTGATTCCGGACCTGCGATTCGGAATTGATACCAGAAAAAAATCTGACCTAGCAGTAACCAATTCCGACCAAAACTTCATTTGGCCCATAACGCCATAATGGCTTTGTACACCGATGCTGTATGTTAACACGTTCAGCTCTAGTAAACTTTCCGTATGCCAGTGGTGGTCCCCAGGGATCGTCGTTAGTCTTTTGGTGGGGGCTAATGTTACTATCCAGCTAAAGATTTATGGTATTTGGTGGCTCCGAACAGTCAGGCGAGCTTGGAGAGTGTTCAAAAGTAGCTTAACATAATTTACTAAGGTTCGAAAACGGTGGTACTACAATTTTATTTATTTTTTATTTTTTTATTAATTTTTTTTATAGAGACGTACGTGGTGTACGTTAGGGCGTGTTACAATGTTTATGACAAATGGGATCCTGCTTCACATTCCTAATCGTTAATATTTTGTAATTTAATTGTAGTTCACGATTATGAAAATCAAGAAAGCAAATCATCGGACCAATCGAATAAGTCGTCACAGCCTGTCCCTACACATGGTTCAGCGAATAGTATTGTAAAAAACCATCCCTTGAAAAGACGCCAGGTTCAATCGTTTGAAGAAAAACTACAAGCTCCTAATGCAATTGCAACGGATGATAAGGTATAGCTGAATTAATTTGTTCTTATTGACAATCAAGCAATTGAATGAAGCAATGGTTAGCAATAATCAATATCTATTCTTAACATTACCATTAGAGTTTACTAGAAGATCAGTCAAAACTGCTAAGAAGAAGTAATGATTTGCTAGTGCAGTCTTCGACCGAGTCTCTGTTGGAGATGCTGAAAGCGTATTCTGGATTGAAGGACTGCGATGAAAGTACAACCGCTTACATCAGTGCGGTAAGCAATCGATGAAAGTGTTAATTTTTCTCAAGGGTAACATAACATAATACTATTATTTTATCAGATTCTTCATGAGCTATATGTAAGAGTAAAGAACTCTAAAGGCAGTTGGCGTGGTACAGTTTTGGGTGCATTGTACGGACTAGTGGAGGCCTCTTCGTCCAAGATATTACTATTGGTGGCCAGCACAGTTTTGGCTGTAAGTGCTATAAACGAACAAATGCAATAGCGGCTGTCTCGAGTTGTTTTTATTTATTTATTTATTTTTATTAATTTTTTGTTTGCAGATGAATGTTACGGGAAGCAATCTGACCGGTGCCTGTAAGCTTGTGTTCAAGA
Organism: Anopheles gambiae; assembly: GCF_943734735.2. Taxonomy (NCBI): domain Eukaryota; kingdom Metazoa; phylum Arthropoda; class Insecta; order Diptera; family Culicidae; genus Anopheles; species Anopheles gambiae. The sequence continues at coordinate 66,546,224 of NC_064601.1, read as the reverse complement.
TCGCCCGTAATGAGAATAACGACAATTTGTTTATGGATAGTGATGTGCCCGGTATGTATGCACTCTAAACGAAACTGTGAATTAGTAGTTATAAAGGATAGATTGTACGAAATTAAATCGATTTTTTTTTGTTTCGCAGAACTTCTAGTTGATGGGCTTGGACGCGCATCACCTATAGAAGATTCAGAAGCTTGCATATACGGTTACGGGGCAGTACGGTTCCTTACTGGCTCGTCGAACGGTGCAAACAATACCACAGCTAACGGTTCAGATGTAGGCAACAACGTACGTTCACTTGCTGTTCGTTTGGCTAAACATGGTCTCTGCCAGCTGATGGTGTTGCATCTAAAAATGATCAATGAAATCGCATCTACTACACAATTAGCAGGATCTCCACTGCACGCGTTGTTTCAGCTTTCGGGGGCTTTGCGCACATTGGCTGGTAATTATTGTGTAGCTGTTCCCAGCGCATGTCACTTATCCAACCGTCATCATCAAAGGCCCGATAAGAAAGATGAGGATGAGGATATTGCGCAGATCGAACAAGCTGTGCCTTTGCTGGTACGTGCGGCTGAAATGTGTATCAAAGAGCCGGAAGTGCAAGCTAATATAATTCGAACGCTGAGCGTTCTTTCGGAACGGGCGGAATGTTGCGAACGTTTAGCAGTAGCTGCCTCACGGTTAGGAATTTTGCTTGGATCCGTAATGCAGACTAGTCAAACGGTGGAGAAAGGATTGGCTACATGTAATCGGTTGGGCTACATTCTTGGCAACGTAATGGCGCGCTGGGATACAGCGCGTAACCAATTCTACTGTTGTGATGTGTCGTGCGATGCTTTGTTGGCAACGTTAGAGTACTACGCAAATAAAAGCTTTACATTGAAGAATCAGATGGGAGACTCTGTAGCACAGGTGTTGACCAAATTGATACGAATTCTGGCAAACATGTGTGTGAATGGAGACGTAGGATACGGGATGAGCAGGAGGTCACCGTTGGGTGAAATTCTTTTGAATATTTTGCTCAAAGTGAAGGACCCTAAGGCAAGTTGATGAGCATTGTTTTGGCGACCAACGTATTTGTGTTAAGTATGAAACGATGTGTTTTTTTCGATTTTTTTTTTAATTTTTTGCAGTCTACAGAATTGGAGGAGCTCTTGTTTGCCACGCTGGGCGCTTTGCATAATCTTTCGTACTACTATGAACCGAGCGACACAGACGGGGCTTCGTACCAAATGCATGCTGGAAGCATTGCAGAGCGGATGAAAGACATTTGTGGTACGTTGTGCTCCATTCTGGGAAGTGATCATAACCCTGCCCGATCGGAAGTGGCGCGTGTACTAGGCAACATGACCCGCAACACGGCAACACGTCAAACGTTCAGCGAAGAGAATGGGATGAAGATCCTGAAACAGTGTTTGACATCAAAAAACGACGAACTCATGGTTACGTCCTGCGGTGTTCTGGTGAACATGCTCGGTGATTGGTCCAGCAGAGTTCCATTCCACGAGATTGATGGTCCCACCATACTGAGGCGTTTGCTACATAGAGGCGTTAATAATCGGGACTGGATTATGGCAGGAATTGCGTGCCAGGCTATATGGAACTATTTGATAGATACGTCTGATATCATGAAATCATTGGGACAGGTGGAGATTGACTTAATTTGTGGAGCATTAGCAGACGGACTAGGTGAGCAAAGCACATGCGACCAGTAAAATGAATAGCTTGTGTAATTCCCGTATTTATTTTTTATTTATTACAGATGAAGACAATTTATTCGGTGGCAAGGAGCCTGACATCTTTTGGGAAGACTTTGCTCCGGTAGCAACAGATTTATGGGAGCGATTACAAATGTGCTTGTCAAACGGGAATTCTCCTTGTGAGTCTTCAGATGAATATGTGTGAAGAAGATGTGAACTGGGCTTATCTACCATAGCGATCAAAAGATATAACCTAGATAACATTATAGGTGAACCAAAATGTGTTATGTGTTATACAGCCTGCACCCGATTGCTGAATGTTGACGTTAGGGTCATGTTTCATAGTTTTAAACACAGAGCCGGGAAGAATTATAAGGTTGGTTTGGTGAATGACGGTACCACAATACCGAAACTAATAAACAAATCAAAAACCAAATCCCACATCCCACACAGTCGAAAATATCAATTTTAACGAGACACAATTAATGGATGACGCCGCACTGCGAATACACAGCGTGGTATTGTCCATAAAGGTAGCATCCGGTGATTTTCAAGGTACGCCCCCCAGATTTAGTAAAAGGTAGATACACATGTACAAAACTTTTCTGATCCGATTTCAGTAAAAAACATGGAAAAATAATTGAAACAAATAAAAATAATTTTCAAAAGCGGCTTCAAATCGTTTGGCATATATCGACTTTAAGCCGGGTTCGATAGCATTTCGCATGTTATTCTGCTTTCAAAGCTTAAAAAACTGGGTTTCGCTGATAACCATATTACCTGGCTTCACTCCTACTTAACCAGTCGCTCATATCACATAAGTATCGGACCTCATCGCTCTCACACTTTTACCAGTTCGTCCGGAGTCCCTCAAGGAAGTAATCTGGGCCCATTACTTTTTCTCATTTTTATCAACGATATATAGTTTGTGTACCGACGGGCTTACACCTCGTGTACGCCGACGATGTGAACATATTTCTTCCAGTGCAAAATGCCAGTGACTGTCAACGCCTCCAGATAGTCCTTGATGATATCGATAGTTGGTGCATCAGTATGTGTGGATAAATGTCAGTGCATTTTGTTGATATTAAATTAACTGTGATCAAGTGATCAAGTGATTGAACACGAGTTGGTTGCACACAATGTCACCAAGCATGCGATGGTCGCACCAACTGTTTGAGCCTCGCCTCTGATCTTCGCAGTAGAGCTCGTGACTGAGATGATTTTGTTTCAGCCAGAATTTTGCATGACTATGTCAGTGACATTTTGCAAAATTGATCACAGCAAAAAAAAGTCGTGATATAGTGACTGACCAAGCGATGGTCGCAAACATGTCATGAGCATGTATTAGTCACACCAATCGTTCTGAGTATCACCTCTGATTATCACAATTGAGTACGTGACGCTGATATGGATTTTGTTTCAGTCAGATTTTTTTATGACATTGATAGTGACATTTTGCAGCACTGCTCGCATCTTATTCGAACGTCATGTATTCGCGACCTGGGAGTGTTACTAGACGACAAACTATCATTTCGTCCCCATATCGACAGCGTTATTGCGAAGGGAAACCAGCTGCTTAATCTTATAACGTACACCTGCCGTGAATTTATCGATCCCGTGTGCATCAAATCGGTTTACTGTTCCGTTGTACGATCTTGTCTTGAGTACTGCTCTCTGGTTTGGTGCCCGCCTACTGTTGGTGATATAAATCGATTTGAAGCCTTGCAAAGGAAAATCACTAGGTACGCGATCCGGTTCCTTCCTTGGCAATCTCACCATACTAGGCCATCCTATCATCAGCGATGTCTGCTTCTCGGACTCGGAACACTTAGCAAACGGCGTCGAAATGCGCACGTCGGCGTTTAAGGAAAAATTGCGGTTGCGTGATGTGTAACGTATATGTCTGACGTATGTGTATTATTATTTATAATATAAACGATTAGACCAATAGGTCCGTCTGTTTAAAAAACAAATATAAACAATATAAAATGCTTCGATCAGCCGCCGCCAGATGCGCTAGTCAAAATTGAAATTACACGGTCGAGTACGAACAATGTACCCCGGCCTTTAACGTGGTGGTGTAGGGCATTTCGGGATTGAAGCCTTCTCTTGATAATCTCTGCCTTCTCTTGATAATTCGTTGTAGGCTGAGTGTGTGAGTATGTTTTTCATTTACGCCTTAAAAACCTCGTTTTGTGTTTCTCAATATCGTCTGTGACCCGTCAAGACCCGTCTAAAATGAATGCTATTACAAAGTTGTCACTTCAGAAGCACGTCAAACAACGTCATTCGTTCCTGGAACTCATGGACTGTTACAGTCGATTCGTTATCCAATTGAAGCAACTAATCAATAGTAAGGTAATCGCATACCTCTCGTTCACTGACACTAACAAGGATGACCTCCTGCAAAGTAAAGACCTGGTGTATGACCGAATTCCTGTCTCGGATGATCTCATAATAGCGCATACCAAACGAGCATTACGGCCTTAGTGCCGTATACTTTGATGATTCAACCATTCCTTCAGTAATCAGTCACACACACATACATACACACATAAAGGCCGGGGGACACTGTCCGTACTCGCTAGTGTAATTTCGATTTTCACTAGCGCATCTGGCGGCGGCTGACCCAAGCATTTTGCTAAACAATTTGGAACCGCTTCAGAAAATATGTTATTTTTCCATGGTTTTTACTTAAACTGGACTGGAAAAGGTTTAAAATTGATAGACAAATATGTTGTGCAAGTATTTCAGCCATTTTCGTCTAAAACAATGGTAGAAAAACTACTTAAATTTGAGATTTCAGACATCCAATCCCAGGATGACCAAAACAAGCTTCCACCAGCCGCCGCCAGATGCGCTAGTGAAAATCGAAATTACACTAGCGAGTGCGGACAGTGTCCCCCGGCCTTAAAGGTTTTTGAAAAAGTGGTTTACTCCAAGCTCTTAGCATCAGCATATCAATACATCAGCCAACAGCAACTCGGATTCGTTCCTAAACTTTCGACAGTGACCAACCTGGTCGATTTTACATCTCATTGTTTGAGAAATATGGATAAAAGATTCCAGACTGACCTAATATATACCGGTATCTAGGCAACAGTCGATAGCATTAATCAAACCATTTTACTAGAAAAGTTGTCAAAATTGGGATTCGTAACTAAAATATTAGTATGTTGGCTGAAGTCATACTTTGTTGACCGAACGTACGCTGCGATCATCGAGTAATGTATTTCCCAACTGTTTGTTGGATTGTCTGATGTTCCACAGGGAAACAATCTTGACACCCTAATTTTCATTTTATTCGTTAACTTGCTGATTTACCCGGTTTCACACGGGAGAATATGATTGTATCGTTTTAATTGAAAATAGAAGAATATGCAATCCGAGGAGTACAAACACTATTCCAACGATTATATCCCAAAGCTTCGTTTCTTCTTATCTGGCGGAATAACCGTAGGTAGTTAAGATCTGCCATAGCAGTAATTCATTTGGATACCAGTGAGTTTATTGGTTTAACCATACTTACTTACTTATTCGGTGCTACAACCGCTTTGCGGTCTTGGCCTGCCTCAGGAGAGTCCGAAACCGCTCACGGTCTCGCGCCTTCGTCTGCCAGTCCATTATCCCGGCCTTAATGGCGGACGCTTCCACGCTATCTTGCCACCTTAGTTTGGGCTCACCTCGCCTCTTCTGTCCTTGTGGACGGCCTATACCAGGATAAACAGTTTTGAGTATCAGGGACTTGATCCATGCTAAAGTTGGGCACATGACGGGCATTCTTTTGGCAATATAATTCAATTAATTATGAACTACATCAATTCAACAATGTTCTGTTTTAGCAGTTTTACTTACTCATTTTTCCAGTTTCATCTTGTTTTGTTCAAGTGACAGTAAACGTACAGAAGTCATTGTTTATATAAAATTTCCACAGCACGTAATTCCGTCGTCTTCTTTTTCTTCTTTGGCAGAACAACCGCTAATCATTGCTACGTATTGAGGGCTCGGTCCATACCAGGCTTAAATACAGGACGGGCATGTAGGTAGGTCTTGCATGATGACAACATTATCACGGAACCGGTCATTCCTCGCGATTACCATGTGATTGATGGTGTACAAACATTTAATTTGACTTTTAATTTGACTGCTCCATGGACTTTTTGTGATAAAAATACTCGTTTCTATATGGTATTCGCATATGTTTAACCCTTGTAAGGATACTATAGCATTTTTCGATATGAAATCGTTATACGCGTTAGAGCGTTAGAGATAACTCAGACCAAATTACTTATATAGTAATTAATTTACTCTCCTATTTTCCCCTATGGTTTATCCGTATTCTTTTAAAACTTTTCACAGAAAAGTGTCATGTCATCTTCATTTTTTGTGCTCGGAAAACATCGTTCTACAACTATAAATTTTGTGGTTCTTCAATCGAATATACCGACCACAGAAACGAGTTCACCGCTCCAAGAAGCATGCTTTGGAAGAGCAAAACATGCGGGAACTCGAGCAAACCAGAGAGGCGTACGGACCGACACGAAAGTTTTACCAAGCGATAGCAGGTCACCGAAATAACGTGGTACCTAAGGTTACCTGCTGTCCCAACAAGGATGGAGATCTGGTTAGTAACCAGCCAGAGGTCCTCTCGCGGTGGGCTCAGTACTTTGATGAATTACTCAACGACCAGTTAAACGAACAGCTAGAAGCGCCACTAGCAGATAGTGTCATGCTACTGCCACCTAGCATAGAAGAAACACGAAAGGCTATCCGTCGGCTGAAAAATAACAAGGCGCGCGGAACCGACGGAATTGCAGCTGAACTGGTCAAGAATGGAGGTGCACGACTAGAAAACGAGATTCATCAAATCGTTACTGAGGTGTGGGATAGCGAATCGATGCCTTGTGATTGGAATCTCGGCATCATCTACCCCGTATACAAGAAGGGAGACAGGTTGGACTGTAACAACTACAGGGGTATTAGGGTGTTGAATACCGCCTATAAAATATTCTCCCTGACCCTTCAAGATCGCCTTGTCCTGCACGTCGAAGAGATAGTAGGGAACTATCAAAGAGGATTCCGAAACGGAAAATCAACCACTGATCAGATCTTCACCATGCGGCAGATCTTGGAGAAGATGGCTGAATACAGAAACGACACATACCATCTCTTCATAGACTTCAATGCCGCATACGATAGCATAGCCAGGGTAAAACTGTACGACGCTATGAGCTCATTTGGAATCCCGGCCAAACTGATAAGGCTAGTTAGAATGACTATGACCAACGTCACATGCCAGGTGAGGGTGGATGGAAAACTCTCAGGACCTTTTGCTACCACCAAAGGTCTGCGCTAAGGAGACGGGCTTGCTTGTCTCCTATTCAACCTGGCGCTATAGAGGGCCATCCGTGACTCGAGGGTGGAGACTACGGGAACCATCTTTTATAAGTCAACCCAGATCCTGGCATACGCTGATGATATAGACATCATTGGTCTGCGGCTCTCCTATGTAGCAGAAGCCTACCAAGGGATTGAGCAGACGGCAGAGAACCTCGGATTGCAGATAAACGAGGCAAAGACCAAACTGATGGTGGCAACATCAGTGGACCTACCAATAAATAATCAGAATCTACGTAGGCGTGATGTACAGATAGGTGAACGCACTTTTGAAGTCGTCCCAGAATTCACCTATCTGGGGTCAAAGGTCAGCAACGACAACAGTATGGAAGCTGAGTTGCGCGCAAGGATGCTGGATGCCAACCGGTCATTCTACAGCCTGAAAAAGCAGTTCACCTCAAAGAACCTGTCGCGACGGACGAAGCTGGGACTATATAGTACCTATATAGTACCAGTACTCACATACGCCTCTGAGACATGGACACTGTCCAAATCTGACGAAGCCCTCTTAGCCGCGTTCGAGAGGAAGATGCTCAGAAGGATAATTGGCCCCGTATGTGTGGAAGGACAATGGAGGAGCCGCTATAATGACGAGCTATACGAGATGTACGGCGACCTCACTGTCGTACAGCGTATAAAGCTCGCCAGGCTCCGGTGGGCTGGACATGTTGTACGCATGGAAACGGACGACCCAGCCCGTAAAGTCTTCTTAGGTCGTCCACAAGGACAGAGGAGGCGTGGTAGGCCCAAATTGAGGTGGCAAGATGGCGTGGAGGCGTCCGCCATTAAGGCCGGGATAACGGACTGGCAGACGAAGGCGCGAGACCGTGAGCGGTTTCGGACACTCCTGAGGCAAGCCAAGACCGCAAAGCGGTTGTAGCGCCGCATAAGTAAGTTCGAAGCTCTTACTTCTCGGTCTCCAGTCAGTCTCTGCTCGACGCCGCATAGTGCAACAATAATTTATGGCTGCACTAGTCACGAACAACATCGATTGCGCATCTCTACTCGAGCATCTGAACTTATATGCGCCCACCACCTCATTGCGTTATCGGCCGTTGCTTACGGTGGCTCGACGGCGAACTGACTAACGTTACAATGATCCACTTAGTTCGATGAGTTGTGCATTTAATGATGTGAATCACTTGTTTGATTTTGGCAGTACTTCGCAGTTGTTTAAACATCTTTAATATCTGGGAACTTTGTTATTCATTCAATGTAACAAATAAATAATGAAATAAATATATCAGATGATTGTGACTAAGACGCTTAAAAGGATTATGGGTCGACCACGCTGGATATCTGGAGCAGATTATTTTCGAAGGATTGCAACTGTCGGCAACAGTGCTCACAATAGCATCGAGAGGCATAAGCTGCCATCCGATCACTATGTGGTCAGATGAAGCATTGAAGCACCTAAAAGAGGTCTCTTTCGCCACGAGGTCCAAAACCCTATAATTCTAATATAGGGTAATAATATTTTATGGCATGAGTTTCTGTTTTGAGTTAGGTACGGACAGGCAGTGGAAAAATACCAATGGAAACTTTCGAGGCAAGAATCACAATGCAAGAACAAATATCATCCTAGAAAGCAAAACAAAAGGATGCAACACCAGCGAGGTAAGATTGATGGAAACTGGACAAATAATACGTATGTTTACATATGTTTACATATGTTTACAATTAAAAAGAGCCCAACTTTGAAAGAAAAAAATATTTACATTCCTTATTGTGAACTATTTTTTTATTATCAAATTTATTATTTTGATATGATTATTCCACCGTACGTTTGTTGGTGATAAATAATGTTTAAATTATGTTGCTACACATAATTTTAAATTTAAACCATACACATGCCACTTTTAATGCTATACTTGTTTCATCTGTAGTCGTCTAGTGTGGCGTTTTTCCAGAATTGTCATCGGCTTCTTTAAATTGAATTAGTATTACTAAGTAAGTGGCAATCGCTCCGCAGTACTAAAATAAATAATAAATTAAAAAATTATCGGAAAAAACACAGATATTTTTTCATCCCTGAAATGTTAAACAATACAAATGAAACAAACCGATGTGATAATTCGTCTGTCAATTGTACATAGTCCACAAGCGGTGAAGGAAAAGTTGCTAGCGATCAACTGCTGCCAAAACATGTTGATCTAAACGTATATTAAATTAAGATTAATTAATTTTAAAACGATCTAATGTTATAAATTACGCTAAGACATACACTCTCTATCATTTCAACATCTTTGCAGGTCCTCCTTAAGCTGTTTATAATGGTTATAGTACGATTTGACTGAAAGAATTTAGGTTGATTAGGAGTATGCGTGTTACTTTTGCTACACTTTAGGGTGAATTTACCTCAACATTAGTTATGTGACAGGGTTCAATGGTTAGTAAAAATCTAAAAATATGAATGAATAACCACAATGCCTGAATCCACGCAAATACTGCATCCTGAAATAAATAAACAGAGCAACATATTTAACCAAGCTACGGTAACAAGCGTTATAGTTGACGTGCACCTTGTCACCAACCAACTCAACCATTAAAAAGTAGGACGTGGCGACGAGATGTAGTAAGCACGACCCTAGCACCGCCAGCAAAGCAATTCCAAATGTCCTGAAATGGTTGTACACAAAACACGAAAATTTAAGATAATATGTAGATGTGAATTTTCCTGCATTGCTTCGGTTCACTTGCTTCGAAACCAACACTATACAATATGAAAGAGAAGCATGTATTACGGCAAGATCTTCAATTATTTTTCTCGATGATAAGGTTCGCTTCCTATCAAATCCTGAAAATGATTGGTGAAAGTTGAGCTACTTCGTATCGATGGCCATTTAGAGGTTGAGTTAAACAATACCCTACCATGCGCCACGTTTGCTACACACTTTCGGAAGTCAACATCGATAGGATCATTTTTATCGGAATCTAAATTGATGGATGAGATTTCGATGCGCGGTGTTCTGCCAACTGAAAAGATAACCAAGGGATGAGAAGTACGATCTATTGATGATGAATCTGTATGAGCGAGGGTCCTACATTCGGGAAACATTTCGTACAGCGCCACATTCAAGTGGCGAAATCGATTACCAATGCCCAGTGCAGCTTGTGCGAACAGGACATGAAACATCATCAGTATGTAGTACAAGCAGTAAAATGGAAAGTAGCCTAGTACGTTGGCACCTAAAAAAAGACAATAGTGCAATAGTGAACAAAGATTCCAATAGAGGAAACACCATGAAGAAACTTACTGGAATTGCTGTTTTCTTTCTTTATCTTATCGGCAATGCGATACCATACCCATATGTCCAGAGCTGGCAAAGCAAAAACAGGAGCAAATCAATGCAAATAAAACTCAACTCTTGGCGAGTTTGTTGTAAGTCTAGTTCAGAGGAGGAGTAGAATCTTACAGAGTGCTCCAGTAATGATGAAACATACTAATCCTAGCATGAGGATTCCTTTGCGTCGTTGCCTCCGACTTCGGGTACTTTCCTTGACGTACAATGACAGTATTTCATCGGCCTCGTACATATTATGATTTAAAGGAGTGTAGAATGATTGAAAAAAATATTACAAATACATGGTAAAGTGCTGTACAGCTGTGGGAAAATTTAGAAAACACTTAAGCGGATCTCACTTCGGTTAACCGTCGATTAAGCTCACGCACAAAATGCAGTCCCCCTATTCCACTGAGTGTGCCACAAATGCAGGCAGACACTACAACCGACACGTCTAGAATGGTCACCACCTTTGAAGTAGCTGTTTTCATTCTGAAAACGAAGCTTTTTAACATTGTTAACGGGCTGTTCCTATGGTCGGGGATGTACGACATGTAAAGGCACATCGTATGTCTTACCGTATAGGTTTTTTGGAAGTTACATCGAAAAATATTCCTTTGTAGGTGAGGCCAGCTGGTAGAATTGTTTGATAGTTGATAACACAAAATGATAGAAGTGGTAGGGAAAGGCTTATTTTATAGGCGCAAACAAATGGGTACAACATATATAAACGTTGTACGTACCTAAGCAAAACACAAGACCTACACTATAAACTATGAGAAACACGCTGCGCTTGTAATCCACTATTTGGCCAATAGGAGTGCGCTTCACTACATAAGGTGCAAGACCAAATATTCTGCTTACGTAAAACACTACTTTAGTAGACTCTGATATTTCCATGACCGGGCTGTATCGTAGTATGCTTTAGACTGTAGCGCATAAAAATGCCAAACAAGGAAATTGTAACTGCACTATGATGCGTCCCTCGTGAAGCAGAACCCTTTTATAGCCTTGGATCGAGCGAAGTGCAACCACCAGGCTTGTACTTGTTGTTGTTTATTAGTTTTTTTCCGAGCTGCGTTTTACACGACTGCTATTAGCACTCACTAGTTCAGGTTTTAAATCATACTGTTTACATTGGATTAGTGCAGGCGTTGGTCGTTATCCGTTATCCATTATCAGGTGACCTGCTATCGGCTCTGGGAAGAACTGGGGAAAGGCTTTTAAATAATTGTTTCTTGACAGTCCTGTAGCAGGTAGGTGGGAAAAGGTTAATATGAGTAACAGCAGGTTACCTGTATGTTGGGTTTTGTTTATTTCCGGAGCTAGGTACGGACTAACAAAATCAACACTTGATTGTATAAGTGTGGGTATGTTCCATGTTGTATTAATGTTGTGTACAGGTTCTTTCACCGAAAGAAATACGGCTTCGTGCAACAACAAAAGGCTCATGCTACTTTGGTAAAACTTTATTAAAGCCTGAATAATAACTCAGAAGCAGTTCGGTTCTGTTTTCTAGAGACGCGCCGGCGCCCACAAGTCCGAATCGGATCGATTCTCATCTGGACCGTAGCGAAGAATATTCGGCTAAAATCTAGAAAGGCTGCATAGGCCGACCTGACCAGTCAAACTTAAACTTCATTTCTATAACCACCTACCCGGGTATGTTTTGCTTATTCTTTTTATGATCACTTTTTATTGGTTTATCGAATCGATAAAAAAAAAATAGAATGCCTATAGAAACATGTTTTAAAATCTTCTTCTTCTTCTTCTTCTTTGGCTCAACAACCGCTGTCGGTCAACGCCTGCCTTGTACCACTACTTGTGGGGTTGGCTTTTAGTGACTTATGGATAACCCCCCATAGCAGGATAGTCAGTCCTACGTATGGCGGCACGGTCCATTTGGGGCTTGAACCCATGATGGGCATGTTGTTAAGTCGTACTAGTTGACGACTGTACTATGAGACCGGCTCGATGTTTTAAAATAGTGGTGAAAATGTAGATTTTTTTAAATGTTCTTTAAAAAACGAAATCAACTTTAACCCCTTACTTCTATAACCACCTACCCGGGTATACATACAATAAAAGATTTTGGTTTCGGTTAGTCGTTAATTTTGTAATGATATGTTTATGCAAAGCATGTAGTTATATTTATAGAATCTATTCCAAAAGTTTTCTAGCTCCTAATATTCTTCTAGAGTCACATAGATTAAAATGATTGCCCAGACAATACAATGCTAGCAATATGTGCATTCTTTCTCGCTCTAAGTGAGATCGATCTTCTTGTCTCGTTGTGTGTGACAAATTCTGCCGATCCAAAACGAATGTTTTTTTTTTTCGTTCAGTTTATGACACCGACAGTTATCTTGCATCTTTTTCAGAACACATTTCAGTCAGATCTGTATGCGTGCCGAAGACCTAACCGTTCACTTTTTCCCATGCGGCGATCAACCGCACACTATAATGAACTGAGTGTGCGGCATAGGTCTCGCACAATTGTCCCATGCCTAGTTTCGAGTCATATAATGGAATAGTTCAAGCGGTTAAGGGAATATTTCAACCGGGTAATATAGTCGTGCAAGCATTCTGTGGAGGTATGCTATCATATAATGGAATGTTGCAACTGAATATGTGAATTTTGCAAGCATATTGTGGAGCTATCATCAGACTATGGGCGCCGCTGTAAATGTACCAAAACATTTTTGTTTATTTTATTAATTTATCATGTTGCCTTTGTGACTCTGAATGTCACCTGAAAAAAAATCGGTTTTTTAGAAAACAGCAGTCGTATCACTTCGAAGCTGTTTAAATCGGCGGCACCCACAATTTGATGACAGCTCCAAAGTATGCTGTCAAAATTCGCCTGTTCGGTTGCAAAACTCTATCATATGATTGCAAACCTCCACAGAATGCTTGCACGATTCCACTACCGGTTTAAAACATTCTCTTAACCGATTGAACTGTTCCATTATATGCCTCGAACCCCCAGAAGGAAACGACATGTATTAGAGATCAATTTCAACGAATGGGTTGTAAACCAATTTCACTAAATGTTTCTCTCGGATTAAAGATAACACACGGAATAGTGTTATCTTAGAAAAAACTTTGTGCACATCCTGAAGGTATTAAACATCCCCATAATTATATTGCGTAGCTCTGTAACCGTCGGCCCGGTTAACTAGTTTTATGAAAAAAATTGTTGAAACTCTAAATTTTCTATCAAACGTTATATTTGTCCACTCAATTTCCCTCTATGGAAAAGATGGTAAGAACACAGATGATACTTATAGAAAACGTTTCAAATCATTAGATATCATATTAAAACGATATCATATAACTCAGTGAGGACCGCGGCGCTAGAAGGACAAGTCGTCCTCTCCTCGCATTGCGTGTGTGCGTTATTTATAATGTATCCGTGTATCTACCAAACCAAAAAAATGTTAAATACATATTCAATATTTATTTCATACTTCATTTTGTGCGGACTTCTTCTTCTTCTTTGGCTCAACAACCGATGTCAGTCAAGGCCTGCCTGTACCCACTTGTGGGCTTTGGCTTTCAGTGACTAATTGATTCCCCTCCCCCCATAGCAGGATAGTCAGTCCTACGTATGGCGGCGCGGTCTATTTGGGGATTGAATCCATGACGGGCATGTTGTTAAGTCGTACGAGTTGACGACTGTACTACGAGACCGGCTGCGGACATTTGTGCGGACATAACTCTTAATAATGTTGAATTGTTAAAATATAACAAAGATCAGATAAATAAAGCAAATAGACACTTATACTGTACACCAATGCAGTTACAATTAACAATAATTTGATATAAAACATATAAAGAAGATAGAATGGACATGTTAAAAGCAAAAGAACGTGTTTTTGTAAAATTGAAATATTTTCATGTTCGCTACGATAATACGGTTCTAACAAACATATGAAGTTAATAGAATTTAATTTAATGAACTTAATTATTTACCAGTTTAATTAAAACACACAGTTATGTTATGATACTGAATATAACGAATTTCACATTACAAAAAAATATATATTCAAATAAGACAAACATGGAATGCTGCCAACATAACATTAGAACATGAAGAATGCGCATGTCCGTCATCTGTCGAAACCTAACATCATTATTTTTACCTTTCTTCATTGCACTTTCACAATCAAATCAACTGGGGTGTGTTTAGTATCTACTGCACATATTAATGAAAGCTGCATTATCTTTGTTATTCAGTCATTTTTCGTCCTGTGAGAACTGGGTGCATATCCCTATCGATAAACGACGGTAGTCGAATCGTAGACTATTAGCTGTGCGCTTCCTAGCTTTGAATATCTGAATGCTATTGAATTTCTTATCAGTGTAAGAAAGTGAAAGTGATTATTTAGTGGCAATCTCGTTAGAACTTGGTGCATGTATATTGCTGGTGTAAATTACGAAAGTTCCGCCCAGTAAAATAATGTGCGGTGCAATATAAACAGCTTTGAAGTATTTTCGCCGAAACCGTATTAAAAGGTAGGGAAGAAAACTGTTTGACACACGCCCTTCGTAGAAAAATAATGAGTCGATGGAAATCGCTGCAAAATCCATATCGAAAAAACAATTCATTTGTACTTCGGAGGGATTTTATATTTATTACAACATTTAAGATTTGTAGATATATTATTATATATTTTACAAATAGCGCTGTAAACTTGAGCTTTGATGAATTGACGTAGTTGGATTTTAAGGATATTGAAAAACGTTCCAAAGAGAGAGAGTCAAACTTGTTAAGCGCCGGCTTCGAAAATCATCACAAATCTCCTAAGAAGGTGACAAAAACGTCATAAAGTTCACTATATACTTTAAATCTTTTATTCATTCACTGGTTCATTGATGATAGACTATCAATCTTTGCCACTCCGTTTGCAAACTTTCAGAAATATTATTTATGATTTTTTTATGTAATTGAAAAACATTGCCGTTGTATTAAGATTTGCGGAACAAAATGAAAGTCTGATCGATGAACACCCAGTCCAGGGAACACGCCTATCCCTGGTCACTGATACCTCACCATGAAACCCGACGATTGATTGCAAAGGATGAATCACGTTACAACCCATGAAGACGAGTATTGATTTTACGATGCTTGTCGATAGATTCGACGAGTTCATGGATGTGTGTTTGTGTCTAGGCCGCGTCATGTTGTCTAGGCCGCATAGCATTGCCAATGTCGGCAGATAGAATAGTTGCTGCTTGATGGTTGTCCATCGCTACTACACACTTTTTAATAAAATATGTGTTTTGGTTAATAGTAATAAGATACACATGTTTACCTTTTGACAACATTTGCGAGTGGTTGATCGATTGAGAGCAAGCAAATTTCAATTTATTAGTTTTACTTATTCAGCATGGTAGAAAGTTCTTGTTTAATTAAAACTGATCGATCCATCAGACTCGGGATTTCTGCTAATAATGATAATTTTATTGCCCTTTGAATGTTTGCGTATTGCCGCTCCACTTGAGCGACCAGGATGTGACCAGGACAGTATTGTCAATATACTTATATTGATATTGGCTGTACGATTCAATTTGCGATGGAGGTCTGTTGAATGAACGAACGATCTAACTGCCCTTAGGAAGCGTAGAGGTTATCATCGTTCGTCTCCGCCACCGTTAACATGTTCGTCATGACATGATTAGTCAGTCATATTTAAATCATTGGTGGGTCTTTATAGATGGCCATATCGCAGATAGGGTGTTCCTTTTATTTGTTTATGTAAATCAAGCCCTGTACTAGCAGCCAGCTGCGTAAATATTTACGTCATTCACAATTAAATTCTAATTCTAGCAAAACTAATTCTAAACCATACGCTTCAAGTGCATCAATTTACAAAACTTGCAGGTTAAACATGATACATCGAAAGCAAATTGCGGCAGTACTTCTTGCTACGGTGTTACTGTTAGTCAATAGCATACTTGGTGAAAATGTTACCTCTATCATACCACCGACAATGCAAAGTACGTCTGATACAGCCCACACAACCACCGGTCTAGCACATACGACACAACAGCATCAACATTACCAGTATGCAACATCGACTGTGCAGCTAAACGCACTTCCTACCGAGCAGACGGGCTCGGTTACCGTTGGCCAGCCGGGTGGAACCGTCGCAGGATTGTATGTTAGTACCACCATTGATCCTATATCCACACAGCAATCGACCGTTTCTCCGCTGTATATATCGAACATGTCTGCTTCCTTTGCACCGGCAACTCAAATATCCTTACGGCAAGATTTAGTCGATAGCTTGCCGGTCGACGTTTTGCAGATCGAGGAAAAGCAGCTTGGGCCGGGAGGACCAAATCAGGCGGAAAGCGTGGGCATTCAGCGAGCGCTGTGTTGGCTGAGGGAGAAACGGTTGCCCGACTACAGTTGGGGCAACGACACGCACATGGTAATTCTGGCCAAAGAGTTGTCCGGAGCCCGCGACCCAACGGATAATGATAATCCTATACAGGCGGTATCAGACTTGGAGAACCTGTTGTCCATCAAGCAGATGGATATTGAGGTGTTGACGATGCTCGACCGGCATCATGCTACAGCGAAGCTACCGCATACCGATCACATTGCCAAGTACATCTTGGCCATGGGAGGTCTCTGCAAGGATGCACGTCATTTTTACGGTCACGATTTGGTAGCCGCGCTGGAGCATCATGAGCACGATCAGGGACAAGAGTATGAGTTTGCGTTGACAGCACTAGCCATATGCAGTTCTGCCACACATGTGCGAAAGCGTCAAATTCGACGACTGTTGGACATAGCTAGCGGAGAGGTGAACGATGTTGGTAAGTAAAATAACGTCGGTTCAATCCTTGTCCTTAGTTCTGCTTTAGTTTGTGGTTTATGATCCTAGCTAGATGTTTAAATTGCATTGTTTTTTTTTTTTTTGTAGATACGATTGCCATGGTGTTGTTGGCACTCCGTTGCATAGTAACCGATCATCGTCACCGACATTTGCAGCATTTTGTTCGTCGTCCTGCTCGGGGTTTGGCTAGCTTGCAGGGGCCGCAGGGTAGCTTTGGTTCCCTGCGGAGCACGGCACTAGCCATGCAGGCGCTGCAAGATTTGGAGCCCGATCCCGCCGGCAAATGGAATCGAACTGCCGCATCGGAGTGGTTACTGGCTAAGCAACGTACCGACGGAGGCTGGACGGAGGAACCGCTGCAAGATGGACAGGTTAGCAAACGATCCGCATGATCGTGAGCTGAGTGGCTCTTTTCCCATTCATAAGTTTCACCGAACGTTCACACATATATTCATTCATCCATTCATGGCTCTTCACGGGGAACTATGAACATTTTTATAGACTTTTGCTCTTTTAGCCTTCAAATTTTACCAGCCACTGCTCGAGTAAATAGCGGCCATAATTATTTAAACCTTCGTTTATTTAACCGATTGTTGTTTGATAGGATCCTAGCATTGGCATCGGATTAACAGCTGATATCGTACTTGCGCTTGGTTGGCGGGGATTGGGAGCCGTTCGAGCGCTGCAATGCGATCACGTAATGCGCGAATCCAACGAACCATCGGAAAATGGCGAGCCGAAGCTAGCTGCCCCGGTTGGGCTCGGTATTTCGCCCGTAGAAGAGCTGGAACCAAGAAACGTTTCATATACGTACACCCTGTGGGTGGGTACAAACGAAACTGAGGAGTATTTCCTCGATTTGACGTCACCGAAAAATACAACATTCTTCCGGGCCATGAAGCAAGCGGCAGAAATAGATCCTAGGTATGGCGATAGCTGATTATGGTGCGGTTATACCGTTCGTTTATGACTGTACAAGAAACATAAGCAAAAAAAGATCCTGGGTGTTGTGTGTATGCTAACTGATCTCTTTATGCTGCATGGTTTTCAGGTTTTCGTTTGAAGCACGTGAATGGCCCAACGGACACTACGTTCACACGTTGGCTGGAATGAAGGAGGAACCGAAAAGGTAGATATGTTTTAGTCTAAGAGTGGTAAACGGCTAACACATGTGACCGTTTCCTTTACAGCTATCACTTTTGGCTGCTATATCGCTTGCCCGAAAGGCCAGACACAAAAAATCCGCCTGGTAATCAGCTAATAGCTCCGCTAGGTAAGAGAGTTTTGATTTTACCTATTCTCTTGTGCCTACAGTAACTGTGGATAACTCAACATCTGTGGTGCGAGAAAATGTGCAATTAATACTGTATAAACTACTTACAGGGGTGGATGAGCTGTTAGTGGAAGATGGAGAACACTATCTCTACTGGTACAAAAAGCTTTAAGCTTTGATTTTCTTCGATTCTACAAATCTGATAAGAATAGTAAGCAATAAGAAACAACAAGTAACTTCAGCGCCACCAATAGTATTGATCAACAGTAGCAGCGATTAAAACAGCAATAAAGTATGTAACAAATGCAAATAAAGCGGTTGCAGCTTTCTGTATGAGACTGGAAATGAGCAAAGCTGCAGCATCTCTAAATGTAGGTTAGATGATCAAAAGTACACAACATCACGAATTTTGCGATGAGCAATGTTTCGAACTTTCCAGCACAACATACGATCTAGTTACACAGTTAGGTTGAATATGAGTGGTCAAATGCTCAAACCGGTCCGATCACGCGTTAGATGATACATACAGATGATACTGACGCTTCAAGGAAAAACATCGTTTGCTCAACAGTCAGGTTAAGATGCTGACGAAGAGTGCTCCGTGTAATGAAACATAATTACGATTTACGTAGTAATACCATAGAAAGTATATGTACCAGAAGAAATACGGGACGGAGGAAGGAAGATCATGTGAATCGACAGTCTTCTCTCCGCTTGCTGGCAAGGGACGGATGAGGGAAAATTAAATAATATGTGGACCATCCGTAAATGAGCATAAAGGAAGAATGTAATGAAGCTATGAACAAACACGATATATTGAGCCACCTTACAATCCATAGGCGGTATGAACATGATATAACCGTATACAAACAATTATACAAAATATACATAAATATCTATATACAAAACCGTAAATGAATATATATATATATATACACATATACATATACAGCCGTAAAATATACATATAAATACAATGCAAATGCCGAAGCATGGTAGGAACGCTAAAACAATGGTAAAAACAC
The DNA here is from genome assembly GCF_943734735.2 of Anopheles gambiae. Taxonomy (NCBI): domain Eukaryota; kingdom Metazoa; phylum Arthropoda; class Insecta; order Diptera; family Culicidae; genus Anopheles; species Anopheles gambiae. Next base: position 66,526,691 of record NC_064601.1, on the reverse strand, counting down.
AACTAACCAGTAAGCCATCGCTTGTATGGTCAGTCAGCAAAAAGGTGGGCGCCTTTGCAATTGTGCAGGAGTTTTTTTTTTTTTTTTAATTTGGCCTATAACGGATCTAGCGAAGTGAATTATTGCTCAAGCAGCACCAGCAAATGATGCACTCCAAATTGACAATAATTAAAGCATAAAGAAACAAAACAGAAAACAACGGTTCGCTAAACGGTATAAGGAACGGTTCTAATCGAGCAAATAATACGTTAAGATCACGAACAGACACCAGCAATGTAGGACTGTAAGAAGTTTTGTAGCCTCAGTAATAGTGATCTGGCAAAAGGGAACAACAACATGGGTTGAGATGAAGGGAAACGATTTTAGTGCATTAAAACAAACACGAGAAACAGCAAGTACAGCAAAGCCAAGTAGTAGATTGTCTCGTTACAATGATGCTAAGTCGGTAAGCTTAGTTGGCGGAATTAGAATCTGGTATGGTAAATGTGGTGCGACTGGGATTCTTCTATTCATGATCTCGTTTGGATCTGCTAGCCCTGTCGCTTTATTACATTATAACATCTATAATGTTAAACATCGTAGCTGTATGTTTGTGTTAAAGACAATATACAATATGACCTCACTGGGAGGGATAAAGATTGAGTACCAACTAGTGGATGTGCAACTCGATGGTTGAGTTGTTTGGCAGACCGCCAATGTGATGAATGAATACGAAACTGAAAAATTTTGTCCTCCAAACTTGTTTGAACCAAACGCAAATTCATCGCAATGGCTTTGATTAAAAGCTGACCATGACTACCATTCCGAGTTTTCTTTCTGTCAAAGCTACCTCGTTGGTTGGATGACAATTCCACTATTGAGGTGCCAGCTAGTGAACAATCCAACTAAAAAAGTCCCAACTAGTGAGGTTATACTGTAATTTACATTATGCTACGCGGCTCAAATGAAGTTAATGATGGCAGTGATCTGATATTGCAAATAGGAAACTTTACCTATTATAATATTAGTTGCTCCATAAATGCATAAACTGTTATTGAGTTAGACAGTTAGACACTAACTATTTTTCGACATTCTTAAGTGTAAGCTAATTTGAATAGCTGATATGTTTCCTATCTTAATAAAAAGACAACAGCAAGCCAACAAAAACGCAACACGTAGGGTCCATCACGATACTAAACAACAATTCCACATCGCAACGGAACGGAGACGTCTTAGGAGACCGCGCTGAAAGTAACTTCATATAGAATTATTAGCAAAGCGCTAATCTAGCATCACATAGCATGATAGCAAATAAGCAACGCAATAAATAATAATAAAAAGCTATTATTGTATTGTCTACTTTAATTGTGATTAATTTCCTTGATGTAATACTTTATCTGTATTGTAGTCACAGTACACTAAACCTCTCCTTATGTTCTTCTATTTGGCGTAACTAACTAAGCGATCATGCCCCGTCCTACACAGTCTTATGATCAAGACTTAATTAAGTACCAAGCAGTCCGAACAGCCAGGAGGATAGTAAAATTTTATTATCGAGCACAATGGATGAACGTGCTACAATCGAAAATATATCACTGGTATAAAACAATTCTCTTAATTTGCCTTTGTTCATTTTTTATTGATAATATTTGTTTGTTTGTATTTGTATTTTGTACTTGTAGTCCGGTGTGAAATAGTTACATAAGCCTTAATGATACTAATATAATTTCATATGTGTTATACAAATCTTAAACGCTCTTTAAATTTCCATGTTGTCGATTTCGATGTTACGAGCATTACATTTTCATAGCCAAAAGTAAGCGACTTCAATTAAAAAGTAAAAAAAGTAATATAATAATAATGCCGATTGAATAGGCTATTTTTACATTTCCAGAATATCCGCACCGATGAAGAGTAAAAACGCGCGAAACGCAAACTCCACGCTAGAGTTCTTGTTGTGTCCGCAAAAATGAGACATGGAGACGGTGGTGTACGGCACAAACAGAATATGTGTTTTATTCCTATCTTTGGTATAGGTGCAATAAACACGGGTAATAAATAATATACACAACACACGCAATGCGGGGAGAGGACGACTGGTCCTTCTCGCGCCGCGATCCTTGCTGAGGACGTCACAGGATTACAGCCCTGCTGTCAACAGTGAGCGCTCAGGATGAGGCAGCTTTCTGTCCACAACAGTTCTTAATTTGGGAATACACATTCAAATGTATTGATAAGCGAACATAAACTTTTCCTCACACCAAATTGTCGAGAATTTAACGAAAAATCCGGTACCCTGAGAAATATATAGATAGCGCTTGGCATTTTGGCCCCACGCTTCACGTGAAATGCCCTTCATTGACGTCGATGAAATTGGAGAAAGCCTTGGGGATATCTTCAAACAAAACAACACCCAATTAACCGATTCAAAAACCAGCGCATTTTGCTCTGCGGAAAATCTTGGTCAATTTATCATTATCATCATCGAGTCGGGTAACAGTAGGTTCAATAGTCGACCTGAACTCGCTACACCAACGAATCGGAATCGCTTATGCTTTCTTGCACTTACCGGAATCATTGCACCTACTGAACCTACTTTCGGGTCGACCTTTACGACTCCGGATCGCTTATGGATGGCTCCGATCCGGTAGGTTTGGGTCGACCCGCTCATCACTAATGTACATCATGAAAGAAAATAACACCAATTATTTTTACCAAGATATCATACAGAAGTAGACTACCATGCTTTCACTACCCTCCAACCAAAGGGTAAATGTGTATTATTTTCATCTGTTTTAATCAGGTATAATTTTTAAACATATGTATTTTATTACAACCCAGAAAAAGTTAATAGAGCTAGATAGTGTTTGTTGTATGTATCCTTTAATTAGAAATGTTATGTTGTTTTGAACCTGTAATGGTCCCCTCCATACCTACTGTTGCTCAACAATTGTGTTCTTTCCAAAACATGATACACTTCAACGTTTTTTTGCTCCGATGTTCAATACAACATGCCAAGCATTCGTAACACCCTGCAGGTTTTCGATGCTCTGCTTGATGTTCCAAATGAATGGCAATTATGTATCGGCTTTTTATTTGTAGTACTGTTGGTAATAGTATAAATTTAACGGATTTTCTGAGGAGCTTTACTTTAATGAACATTTTTTGCGTAATATTTAGTCGATAGAATACTACCCTTCTAGTACCTAGAATATCTAAAAAGCGGAAGAACGATGGTAAAATCCTCCGTATTTCTATCAATTCTGTGCACTTTTAGGTGAAAGTTTACAAACCTGATTTTAAAAAATGTATCGCGTTTACCTCGCTGTGGCAAAGATACTGGTAGATGAATCTGCCGCTATCAGTGATCTGAACGAATCTGCTCTCCCGGTGCGTTGCAACGCAATAATCCAAACAATTACTCAGCCTTGTTTTGGTATTCAACGTTGCGCATCTGCTCGCGCTGTTCTCTAAATTCTCGATTCTGATGCTCCCGGTGTTCGCGCTGGTCGCGATGGTGATCGCGGTGGTGTTCACGTTGTTCCCGTCCCTCTCCACGGTTCTGATTGCCGCGGTTACCACGATTGCGGTTGTCCTGGCGACGATTGTTGTTCCAGTTTTGATTTTGATTCTGATTGCGATAATTCTGGCGATCGCGATTGTACCCTTGGTTACCGCCACGCTGAAAGAAGTTTCCTTGCTTCATTTCGAAGATTCGTTCGTTTGCGTCCACCAGATTGGTCACTTTGTCGGCCAGCTGCATCGAAAGGGCTTGTAGACGAGATGGTTCAGAACGATGCATGACGATCGTTTCGGTAGGATCATCCAGTGATGCCATTAGTTCTTCATTGATTATCATTTTGCTGATTAACGAGTGGACCTTGCTTTTCGGTAGCTTGAACATGTCGGCCAAGTGTGGTACGCTAATCGATGCAAAGACATTCGAGTATGTGAACAAATATGTGCGGAGCGATTCTTCTTTAATGAATTTAATCATCATTTCACGCACACGATTAGCTTCGTAGAAAAGATCCCACACTTTAACATTCATCTTTTTGTTGACAATGAAGTTGGCACAAGCATTCCAATCGCCGTGCCGCATTGCCTTTGCAGCAGCAACCACATGCTCGCGCATCGACTCCGGTGGTCCAACCAGAGACTGTCGCTCGGATGATCTCAATTGCTGGTAGAATGTCTTACTGATCATTCGACGACGCGCATCGAACTCATGAGCCGCCATGTATGGAATCTCGAGCAGCATAGCAGACACCAGATAGACACACTCGAGCAGCTCCAGGTTAATGTGCATGTGGAACGGCATTTGACGTTGCTTCTCGATTTTCTCTTGTTCAAGCGAGCGTTCGTGTTGACGTTGCGGTACTAGTCCTTGAGCGAGTAATTCTTTCGGCTTACCCGTCATCATCAAATCTACCAGACACAGGTGAGCATCCTTGATATTGCCGTGGCGGAAGGCACACAAGCCTAAATTGGCCATCATACGATTGTACAGAATCTGGGTTGCGGGATCGGAATGATGGATTGTTTCCTGCAGGTGCGACATCAGCACTAAATCACGCGCCTGGAACCAGTTATCATGCAATGCATGATGGAATATGTGCGATAGGATTGCACGTGTGCGTAACCGATCCGTTTGATCCTTGGCATAGATGTAACGACAAAGCTTATCCATCTCTTCAACCGACGTTATGGTGTTGGCTGGCAGTTGACCCTTTCGTTTTTTCAACACGTCCGGGTCGAATTTGTAGTACAGATGATCAATCTTGCGTAGATAGATGCGGCAGATTTCCATTTCATTACCGAGTCGCTCAACGTAAGTGACAACTTGTTCTATTATGTTCGTGACTGGGACCTCATCCTTCAGCCGGTCAACGTACTCATTGCTGTGCGGATCGCATTCTTTCAACAGTTTTGTGAACTCGTCATCCAACCGTTCCACTGCAGTCAGCATGCAGCCGCGTATCTTGAACGGTGCAGTATCGTACTCTTCGTATTCATCCAAGATCGACTCGGATAGATGCACATCCTCGTGAGCCAGAAGCAGTTTCAGCAGTTCTTGAATTTCTTCCAATAGTTTACTCCAGTGTTCCAGTTTCATCGCTCCAGATACTTTTGGATTGTAGTCGAATATGGCAGAAACAATGTTGAAACGAATTTTCACCGCCACCGCCGGGCCAAGATTGTTGGTCTCGGCCACTGTACGCAACTCACGAAGAAACTCAATCTGCATTTTTCGATCAGTACGTTTTTTACCTCGGGCAGCCATCACTTCGTTCAGCTTGTTTACGACCAGCTTCGTGTCGATTTCTGCATCCTTGGCGAACATTTTTGGCTGCTCGGAAGCACCGGACCTTGTTCCGTTGACCACCTTCCAGCCTTCTTCCTCCTCCTCGTTCTCGTCAAACATTTCATCTTGCTTGGGTTTCTTCTTCTTGCTCAAAGCTTCGCCTGTTTTCTTCTTCTTCTCTTTCTTAAACGCATCGTCACCAGATACACCGGAAGGTGCTGAAGCAATTTCTTCCGTACCCTTCTCTGGCTTCTTCAAGAACCGGTCGCGAATGCTGGTGTATTTAGCATCCTCGTCGGAAGAGGTGCTGTCCGAGTCGGAATCGCTGCCCCAGTCCGACGAATCGGAATCCGCCACAGGCTTAACAGGTTTGGCCTTCTCTGGTTCCTTTTTGAAGGATACCGCTTTCGGTTCGACTTGTACCACAACCTTCTCCTCTTCCTCATCGGACCCCTTTTCGTCTTCGCGTTCATCATCCTCTTCCTCTTCGGCAAAATCTTCTGGAGCGGCGCGGAAACGCTTCATATCCGATTCGAAATCTTTGATGTATTTCCTGAATTTTTGTCGCAGAGTTCCTAGCGCTTTGTTATTATTCTTCGAGAGATTTTTCCGACTCTCCTTGTCGTCCCAGCTCTCATTAACAAAGTCCTCCAGCTCAGCAAGCGCACGAACGACAATACGAGGCGTTACGCCATTCTCTTCCTTCATAACTACCGGCAACGCCTTCGTATACGCTCGCATAAATTCCTCAAAGCTCGTCAATACACTCGACATATCCTTGATCTTCTTATGGTTCCGGATACTCTTGATGATATTGGAGAGGTCTTCATAGCGCTTCTCCTTCTTCGATCTTACGACGCGCTTGACGTCCTCCTCCTCATCACTGAACTGTATAGTTTAAAACAAGATCACGTTGTAATAATGCAGTACTATCATTGCATTGCAATTAATAACTTACTGTGAACTGAGCCACTTGCTGACGAATTACTGGCTCGCTATCAGAAGAGCTGTCGGAATCAGAGTCCGAACCACCGGCGAAGAAACGAGACATCGTAACACCAGTTAAATTTTGCCTGAGGAAAATAGAGATGGTATACAGTTGAAACGCCGTTGCTAAACAAGATGCCGAAATGTCGAAATAAAATATAAATATATTTTTCACACAAAAAAATCGGAAATCATGTACGGTTGAACAAATGAATTGAACTGCAAGTGCCGATAAGGCAGATTTTATAGGTTAGGAAATATCTTTCATGGAATGTTCACAGCAGCTGCCACGCACTACACATAAAAAGCCAAATAAATGGTTATATTCTGCTTGAGCGAAAAAACACATTTGATCAAAAGATATGTAACACGTAAAAATGAAGAGAGCTTTTCAAAATTCTATGGAAGACTCACTTTTTACACAATTAATATAGCTTTTGTGTTACACGCACGCGTCTAGCTCGAAGGACTGAACCATTAACTGTCAGAGTTCCGAAAAAACATCGCATTTCGGTAATGCGCTTTTACACCAGACGAACTGGACAGTTCGCGCGTTCGATCTCTTACCCCCTGTTTACACATGGCAATCGCCAGTAGTGAACCCATCGAACTCCTGTCAAAATTTTATGGAGTTGAGGATGGGTTCGATGGATGGGTTTTCCGTCACTTGCGGGTATCCAGGAGCTTAGTTTTGAAAGGTATGAACGGTTACCGGTTACCGTTCAAATAGACATAGAGCGAAAACGTCGCGCGCGACAAAAAATAGCTAAATATTTAACTCCGCGTAGATCAAAGTAGCTCATTTGGCACAGTCAACCTTCATGCTTTGAAAAAAGAGTTCAAATGTGTTCAAATATATTTTTACTTTTGGCATTAATCTGGCTCGTAACAAAACTTAATAACTCGATTATTTCGGATGAAGCAGAAATGTCGCGCGAGACGAGTAGCTCTGTTTGCAAAATTGAGCTACTTTTTGCCGCGCGAGAAGTTTCGCGCGACGTTTTCGCTCTGTGTCTATTTGATCGGTTACTGCAGAGAAATCATGTGAGCGGTTGGCTGCATGCTTTCATCTAACAATATGAAATTAGTTTTCTGTTAACCTTACAATACACAAGAACTTTCAACTATATTTACCATCGAGCAATAATTGTAAGTAAATATTTATTTTGAACAGGGATTGATACAATTGTAATAATATGTCGTGTATAATATAAAAAATAATATTTTTTAGCGGGTCTCGTGGTACAGTCGTCAACTCGCACGACTTAACAACATGCCCGTCATGGGTTCAATCCCCAAATGGACTGTGCCGCCATACGTAGGACTGATTATCCTGCCATGGGGGCAAATCAATAAGTCACTGAAAGCCAAGCCCACAAGTGGTACAGACAGGCCTTGACCAACAACGGTTGTTGAGCGAAAGAAGAAGAAGAAGAAGAATATTTGATATCGATTTAATCATGATTTTGGGGTTGTTTGTTTGAGTCCTCCGGAAAGAAACACTGTCGAATTTAAATTTACAAAATTAAAAGAGTATTGTGTTCATTTACTAATTCATGCACTTCAGTACGTATGTTCGAGTAGTCGTTTTCCTGTAATGAAATACAAAACGAATGTATTATTTTTGGTTGACATTAAATTATTTCATTTAAACTGGTATGCATTATATACCTGCTGTATGTTTTTCACTGTTTCTTGAAGCACTTTATTGTCCTTCATTAAATCTATCAGCTTATCTTCAAGATGAGAAATTTGTCGATATGTATCGTTACTTTTCAGATTAATCTTTATCTCATGATTTCTATTGCGAGCTTCATCGACCACATTTTCTGTAACACGTTTTTTATCTTCCATCTCTTGCAGAATGGTGGTAAGCTCATTCATTTTTGCAATTGCCTCGGATCGAGGTATTTCCAAGTTAGCATACTTTTGAATACTTTGCAGAGCTTCTGTTTCTTCCTGGCGTAGAGAATTCATTTGCTGCACTGTACGTTTTTCCAATATTTGGAGTTGCTTGAGTTGTATGCCAAGTTTTTTGTATTCCTTCATCAGTCCCGAGTGAGAATTAAGATCATTCTTAGATGTAAATCCGTTTCCTTCTAGTTTCGCATCATACATCCCGTTCATGTTGATTCCTTGCATTGTAATTTGCTCAATAGCATACGTGATTTGATTTTTCAGCGTATCTATACCTGTAACATGTTTGCAAAGAAGAGATTGCGTTATTATAAGACACTTTGAGTAAATTAATTGAATGCACTTACATTGCTGTTCCTGATTCATGTTGCTTTTAAAACTGTCCATAAATGCTGACATTACATCATCTCGTTTTTTAAGTTCCTTGTACTTTACATGGCGCTCGGAGTTTCCTTCTTCAAGATCTTGGTCGATCTGCTGTAATGTTTCTTTTTTTTCTATCAATTGATCTTCAACGATCTTTAGTTGCTTGCCAATACTAGCTAGCGCCTGGTTGTTGGATCGTACATCGTTGATTAGTTTTTCGCGCTCCTGAGCTGGCGAGAGGCGATTGTTTTCCTCTTCTCGTAAAGCATTTCGTTTGTTTAGCAATTCTTTCAACTTTGATTTTAGACGATGTGCTTCAGAACGAGATTGTGAGTTCATAATCATTGTGTTAAGTCTGTCCTTTTGTTTTTCCATCTCGCTTATCTGGCTATGGTAAATGGCATTCTGTTTGCGAAGATTTTCCGACAAAGCTTTGTATTCCCGATATTTGTGCTGATCCTCTTCTGGTAGCGAATTGATCATTTCAATCACCTTATTTTTCTCCTGTTCTGTATTTCGTTCCAGTGCCTTGTTTTCGATGTCTTTTTGTTGTCGCTGCTTGAAAATGACCTCCAACTGTTCTTGAATGTGCTCGTTGCGTTCTCGTAATGCTACCGTTTCGTTTAATAGATGTTGCCGTGTCATACCCGATGTACAGTTGTCCAAAGCTAAATTCATCGACGTTAGGGTGGATTGTAGGTTTGTCAATTCTTTTGCAGCTTCTTTTACACGTTTCTCGTACAGCTTTCTAGCTGATCGTTCACGATCGAGAAACTTTTTTTCCTTCAAAATCTTTGTTGTTTCTTGATTGATTTCTTGAATTTTGCTTTGTAATAATGCTTGCCAGTAGCGTTTGTCTTTAATTTGACGATTACTACTAACAGCAGTTCCAAGACGTCCGTAAGACGTCGAAAGACCACTGATGCCATGCTGTGTAATTGGACGGTCTGCCATTCGCTACAAGTTGAGTTGTTTAAAGACCTTAATTAGATACACTGAAATTTCAATCAGACCCTCTTCCCACTCGTTTTAATATTTCCTGGGCTATTTATTAAATTTTATAACAAAAAAAACTCAATACCCTATGCTTACATTTCCAGCATTTCCTAAAGCTGTTCCAATGCGTTGGGATGTCGACGAAATCATAGAAATTCCATTATTTGCCAACAGCCTACTTGCAGTTCCAGAGCGCAATGCAGAAGGTGGTCTGATGGATGTAAAAATAAGCAGGTAACGTTATTATTATTGTTGTGTCAAATCGTATCTAAAGGAAAAAGATCATACATATTTAGGATACAGACTTCTTTGTCTGGTTTTTTCAAGTAATAGTCTTCCTACCGGTCTCGTGGTACAGTCGTCAACTCGTACGACTTATATATACTGTATATATATATTTATATATGTGCATATATAGATAACTATATATACGATTATAAAAAAATACCGGCTTTGGTATTTCGGGGTATTAGTCGGTATGTACAGTTTTCCATCACGCAATAACTCCAACGTTGATTTCATCCAAATCTACCGAATAGTTGAGAGTATCTCTTTTGTGATACTCCAGCAACTACACCGCAACTCCTTCTTTTGGACTAATTGCAAAATTTGATTCATATATTTTTCTTCTTCTTATTTGGTGCAATAACTCTTCTTTATTGAAGGCCTGCTTACATCATTCACGGGCGAGGCGTAGTGATTGATTGAAGTAGAAATGTTGTTGATGTAAAATGTATTGTTTTTGTACAAAAATATTAGCATTTGATTTTGTTCGCAACATTTATAAAGATATGTATCAAATATTGTTGCTTAAATACAGGTATTAAAAAAGTCGCGGAAGAAAAATTATTATGCACCTCAATTTTCATTTGTTTTTCAATATTTTTACATTACCATCCCTAACAGCCGGGGGACATTGTCCGCACTCACCAGTGTAATCTCGATTTCACTAGCGCATCTGGCGATGGCTGACCGAAGCATTTTGCAAAACAATTTGGAGCCGCTTCAGAAAATATTTTATTTTTATATGTTTTGTACTTAATTCGGACGAGAAAAGTTTTGTAAAAGGTAAATACACATGTCATGCATGCATTGCATCCATTTTCATGATAAAAAAACGATGGAAAAACTACTTAATTTTGAGATCCAGCATGACCATTCCCTCGATAACCGAAAAAAGCTTCTACTAGCCACCGCACGATGCGCTAGTGAAAATCGAAATTACACTAGCGAGTACAGACTAGTAATGGATCATCGGAATCGCAACCACGACTCGGAATCGCTTCCGAGCATTGCTACTCAGGCTCATCGAAGCCGACAAATTCAAACCGTCGATTCTGCCCTTAGCCGTCGGAGCCGTCGGAGCCGTCCAGAGCCGGTCGAAGCAGTCGGAACAGTTGGAGCCATCGGAGCCGGTTGGAGCCGTCAGAGTCATTGTAACAGACTGAAATCTGAACGACTCCAACTCCTCCAACCGGCTTTGTCGGCTACGACAGTTCCGACGGCTCCAACGACTCCGAGTTCAGAATTTCGCACCTGCCTTCCGGAACCGCTTCTTATTTTGGCGGTGTCGTTCGGAAGCGATTCCGGATTTTTCTTGAATTTACCCATCACTAGTACAGACAGTGTCCCCCGGTCTTAACAGTTATGTTGTTGCTTGGTTTACTCAATCCTTCATGTCTGGTTTCTTTTGATTATTGCTATTACCAATTGTTATTTATTTATAAGCAATTTTATAGTTCTAAACTCATAGTTAGAAAAGTTCCTCTTTACTCACAAAATTTGTCGTAACGTCTTATGCGAACATGCCGACCTATACAGGTTTTCGAGACTTTTTCCGTATCAAGCAGCCGGATAGTCAGTTTTACGAGTTAACGACTGTACCACAGGATGAGTTAGAAAAATACATCGTTTAATACAAAAACTTTCAGTTAAATGTTTAAAGTGTAAAGGAAATATGCACAATAATGTAATATAAAGAGAATATGCAATTTCATGAAACATGTTAAGAAAGCCTATATAACCTGGTATAATCGTTTCAATCGTAATGTCTACTCTTTGATCTTAGCCTTTAGGCCAATCGTAACGCCTTAGGAGATGGAAAAAATTTAATCCTGGCAAGTATCATCAGGGGCATGATTGCCACAGAAGACATTATACATCGATTGATTAATTAAAATTAGTCGTACTCATGTTATTATCTTTGCTACTGAGAATAACTCACACATCATTGAAGGCCTTGCGTACATCGAAAGGTTACGTGGAAGCTATTCTAGCAGTTGGTGAACTGCACAATACTACTCACTGATGTTTGATGTTTGTTAGATAATGATTGTATTGTTTGCTCCAGACAATATTCGTTGACGACTCTGGATCCGACCTCGCACCCACGGCACTGGAGCCAGAACTGCACCCACGGCTCCGGAGTCGGTTAAAACACAGAGCACTAAAAAAAAATTTTTCAAAGAAGTTTCAAACGGGATAATGTGTTCAAAAATGCGGTACTTAAGTGAAGGGGCGATCCTGTGTTACAGTTGTCAACTCGTACGACTTAACAACATGTCCGTCCCAGGCCAAGCCTACAAATGACCGATTCCCGGTAGGAAGGATAAGTGGCGGATCTAACGGTAGGCGGACTAGGCAGTAGCCTGGGGCTCTGCCATATAAGGGGGCCCGTAGATCGCTAGTGTATAGTATGCCGTATAGACAGAGTACTAGCGACTAAGGCCCCCGGATGGATGGACGTTGGGCCCCGAGGCTGGCGAATCATCAACGCTCCGAAACGCCCATCAATAAACTTGAATGTCTAATTAGACCTAGTTCAATGAAAATTGTTATACAGGTGTCCCCCGAGATACGACTGTATTTGGGACCGAAAAAATGTCCCAAAGCAAGGCGTAAGTCGAAAAAGTCGTATGTCGAATATCTATGAATATAAAGTTTATAACCGAAGTTTAAGAGTTGGAATTTATGATATCGTGTATTTTATTTAAAATAATGTTCGATAATGTAATAATTACATTTTAAAAACCGTACACAATATAGATATTCAAGATCGGGTAGTTTTGGAATCGGGTTTGAAGTTTGGAAATGTGTGTATAACGGTTATCAGCCCAAATATTCAAAAAAAAATACAGTAGAACGTCGATTATCCGGGCAGCTCGGGACCGGACGGTTGCCGGTTAATCGATTTGCACGGATAATGGTCCAAGAAATGTCATTTTCATACAAAAATTATTTTATTACTAGTTTTTTATTAGTTTTATGATTAATCCAACTTGAATAAATCGATTAATCGTTAGTAAAATATTATTTTAATCCATAACTATAGGTTAAACACCTGTTCATGAACAAAAATGAATTTCGAAAATATCACTAGACACTTTAGAGCCGCACAAAAATCTGGTTGCTCACTTGACTATCGCTGCAAATGTTCGCTGTACGTTTGAACAGCTGTCACAATTATGCGCACGGTTAAGCCGCCCGCCGGTTAATCAGCCCCCGGATAATCGACGTTCTACTGTACATCGATTTCTTGTCAATGACAACTTTTAACTGTCAAAATCAAAATCGTCGTATCTGCGAATCGTCGTAACTCGAGGGGGTCGTAACTCGGGGGACGCCTCTATATGAACCCTGGTATTTGACAGTTGTGTCATAACGCCTGACAGGTTGACCCTACCTTTCGTTTGTTGTAAAATGTTATTCCTTCTTTGCACCTTATTGAATTCGTTTGTTACTTTTTGCATCAACTCCTAAAACAAACCTCATGTGAACTTTTCTGCCTAATAAAGAGAATTAAATACATAACAAAAATGTTACGGGAACATTTGTTGCCAAATCGTATTGCCAATCGCCAACTGTCAAACTCAAGATGCTGGAACATTTTTGTTACAAGAGAAACAAATCGATTTGTTTCACGTTTATTTATTGCAGGGAAATTTTCAGATGCGTTTGCATCATGCATTAAATGCATTTCCTTGTGATTCCCCGCTTTGTTTATGGTAAAAATTAATGCTCAGCGGGGAATCGCAAGGAAATGCACTCAATTCATTATTTTAATATGTATTGCATTATAAATAGCTGGGTAATTGATATCCTTTCATTTGCATAAGCCATATTGTAATTTAATTTTAAATTTAATGAAATCTAGCAGAAAAAATACAAAATTTTACGCTCAATTTAACTGGAGCTGTTATCCGTGCATTATCTGCTGACGCGTAAACGACGGGATGGCGTTTACGCGTCAGAATTCACTACTCTCCTGAAGATCCCATCCCAGTAGGGTATGTGGACCATTTATGGACGAGTTTGTGCAGCGTTTGGACCAAAACAAGAACTGTGAAAAAAATATTGAATAACGTTGTAGCCGTTCTCCAAAACCTCTTCCATCTACCATTTTTTGTTCTATGTGTTCTAAATGTTGTGCTAGCTATGTACCAATTGTTGTGCTAATCCAAAAAATGTACTAAGATTGTTTGATTTGAAAATTTTGTTTGAAGATTGATTTTCAACACTAAGGTGAATATTTTTAAGGAATCTACAATTTCAAAATTTGATAACCATATGTTAAAAATCAATAAAATTTAATATTTTAAAGATAGGGTTTAGAATGTCAAGAATGTCGATTTTACATGCAAAATTACACAACTGTTTTTTTTTGCTATCTGACAGCAAAACTTGTAGGCATGAGAATAGCACATCAATTAGTACATGCCATGTTGGCAATTGTTATGCTATTTTTCAACTCGATAATATAATTATTTAACATTGTTAGACGCTCAAAAACTGTGATGTTTCAGTGTTAACGAATAATAATAAAATTTTCAACATCATTTCGCATAGGTTCTGTTCAAAGAGGCGAAAGAACTCCGTTGGAGCCAAAGCCTCTATAAACTATTCAAACAACAACATAGGTTCTGTTCTCTAGTTTACGTATAAATTGATATTGAATGTTGGGCGGGTTTTTCGCTCATCGTTAAGCAGTAGTGGAGTTTTGGACAGTGATAATAAATATAGTGATTATTTGTTTAGTTGACCTCGAAAAATTTTAAAACTTGTGAGAAAATAAGGAAATATGATAAATTACATGAATACATTGAAGTTACCACGTTGTAAATATCTTATTAGTATTTGTATAGGTTATTAGATATAGCGTTAAGTAGTATTGCGTTGATAGTGTTAGATCTAATTAGAAGTATGCGTGAAACACATATGTAATGGATATTTTTGGTAGAATAAACGCAGTCTGTAAGCAACCTTCGAAAAGAAGCGACTCGACTCGATAACTGGCGCCCGAATTAAAAGAAAAAAATTAGTAAACGTATAAGCTCCTAGTACTGGAGTGAAGCTACCTATAGCTGTCTTTGTTACGACATCAGAGAATACGACATCCAGCCTTAGAGCTATTGCCTTCCAACTGGTGATTTGCGGTGTTGTAGCGCGAATAGGTGCATTAATTTATTCATCGTGAAAGACCGTTCGATCATTTTTTTGTAATCTACGTCTACCTAGTTAGAATCTAGTTAGAAAAAAGATGGAACAACGCCAAGAAGAAATGAAATTCTTCATACAAATGGGACAGGTCCCTGACATCCTTAAAATGTTGCCGGAATTTGACGGTAACCCGAAACATCTCAACACCTGGGTTGAGGATGTCGAAGGAATATACAACTACTATTCCGCATTTGCAAATTGCCCGACGCATTTTGGAATAATAGAACGTACAGTGCGTAGAAAAATAATTGGTGCGGCATCGGACGCTTTACATGCCAGTAATGTAGGATTTGATTGGTCAGCAATCAAAGAAGTGTTGGTGAAGAAGTTCAGTGATCGTCGTGATTTGATGAGTTTAGATTACGAACTTACTACAATTAAGCGTAAGAACTATGAAAATATCGAATTATACTTCGGTAGAGTGAACGAACTTCTTACATTTATTACAAACCACATTCAAAATAATGTTAAGTATAATTCTCCTAACCATGCGTTTTTAGATTATTTTAAAGATAAAGCCGTAGATAGTTTTATAAGGGGATTAAATAGTGACTTAGGAATATTAGTTAAAACAGCTGCGCCAGACAGCTTGAATAAGGCATATGAACTTTGTGTAGAGCTCGAAAAATTACGAAAAGGTACATCGGCACAAGGTTTCCTACCAACACAAAAGTTCCCTCCGAAACAAAAACCGCACGCACCAATACCGAGCGAAACGCACACGCGTCAAGAGCCGATGGAAGTAGATCGTACCATGCGTACACACTTGCATTATCAAAACCGGCCGGCTCAAGCTTACGCTCACCAAGAGAATGATAGCACGGCAGCTCAGTGTAGCCCAACTTTTTTTGGGACAGGCTCCAATACCAACAGCCTGCCAAGGTAAAAAACAGTGGGTTAGTGTTGCCGTTTATTAAAGTGCCTACAGAACATGGTTTTATTAAACTCCTAGTCGATAGTGGTGCAAATATAAACATTATTTCGGAGAAGTGGGCAAATGTGATAGGGAGTGAAACAGTTAGAAGTGAAACAAAACAGTTTAAAAGTGTTGCCGGGATAGGAAGTGCTTCGCAAATAGTTTTTCTTGATATTTTCTCTCCAGTGCTAGAAACAAAATATAAATTTGTGGTGTACAACTTTCACGACTTTTTTGATGGCATAATTGGGACTGAAATAGTATTTGCACACAATATCAATTTAATTACACGTGCCCGAGAGATCGAACTCACAAAGCCGGACAATAACAAGTATAAAATACCACTGCATTTCCGAAAAAAAATGTGTCGTGAGTATAGTAGTGTGACAATCGATCAGATACTTGACGTAGAATCTAACACTCACATCGCACACCTAACAGAAGAAGAGTTTGAATTGTTCAGAAGAAATCCTAGGAAAATTTCAAAATATCTTCAAAGAATATTCAAGCACAAGAATGTATAAGATACGTTTCACGCAAAATATTTTGAAGGGTATTACGAACACAGAAGAACAAGAAAACATTATACAAGATGAACACGAAAGGGCCCATCGAGGCATAGAGGAGAACAAACGTAAAATTTTGAGGAAATTTTATTTTCCCAAAATTATACAAAAAATTAGAAATTTCATTCAAGTTTGCGATGCGTGCAATACATGCAAATATGATAGGCGCCCATTGAAAGTACAATTGCAGGAAACACCTATACCAAACCATCCTTTTGAGATTTTGCACTTGGACATATACCAGATAGACGGGGAAAGCATTCTTTCAAGTGTTGATAAATTTTCGAAATTTGGAAGAATGATCCCCATTAAATCAAAACAAACGATTCATATAAGAAAAGCTTTCGAACAAACAATTACATCATATATAATTCCATCTATTGTAGTAACGGATAACGAGAAATCTTTTCTATCAGCAGAAATTCGAGGGATAATGCTAGACCTTAATATAACCACCACACCAAGCAATAAATCTGAGGTTAATGGTCAAGTAGAACGCTTCCATTCTACGATTACCGAAATGTATCGCATACAAAAACGTCTGCAACCTAACTACTCAACTAAAAGGCGTATGGCGATAGTAGTAGGAAAATACAACGACACTATACATAGTGTAACTAAGAAAACTCCAAAGGAAATCCTTTTAGGTATTTCTCAAAATCCAGCATCCGTTGAAGAAATTGACGAAGTTAGAAATAGGATTTATGATGAGGTAATTTTACAATTGAAACAAGCTCAAAGCAAGCAGCTAAAAACTCATAATAAACTAAGGCAAGTACCTCCGCAGTTAGAAGTAGGGCAAGAAATCTTTGTAAAAGATAAAGTCTTCAAGGGGAAAGAAAAGCCCATATTTAAGAGGAATTTCGTGCAAGATGACAAACGTGTCACTGTTCAAAATGAAAATAACTTTAAAATACACAAAACAAATGTCAAAAATTTAATCATCTCCAAATAACTATATACCGATTTTTTTGGTTTTAAAGTTGATTCAGGAGAATCAACACTAGAAGGATGGGGCAGTTACCACGTTGTAAATATCTTATTAGTATTTGTATAGGTTATTAGATATAGCGTTAAGTAGTATTGCGTTGATAGTGTTAGATCTAATTAGAAGTATGCGTGAAACACATATGTAATGGATATTTTTGGTAGAATAAACGCAGTCTGTAAGCAACCTTCGAAGAGAAGCGACTCGACTCGATAACTTTGATATAAAACCGCAATTAACCAGATTCCTTTTTAAATTTTGATCTTTTTGTCGATAGCACAATAATTGATGCTAACACAACGTTTGGTACACCTACCCTATACTTGTTGCGGCACAAACGATCAGCTTCTTAGTGCACTATCGGCTTCTAACGATTCGTTCCATTTGCTAGACTAAAATGTATCTTTTTTTCGCCTTCGTTACATCTCCTTTCTTCTTCCTTGATTATGCCCAGTTAATTTGTATATCATTCATTATATCACTTACCCTCTCAAATATAACTGTTAACCTCTAGGGGTAGACAGTGTTTATAAATAGTATTATGATAATAATAATAATAATAATAATAATAATGATAATAATAATAATAATAATAATAATAATAATCATAATAATAATAATTTTTAATTATTATAATTATCGGTAGTATTATTATTATTATTATTTTTATTATAACATAAGAAAGAGTTATAAAATACGTCGAAGTTCTTAGCACTCACTTCAAAGCAGTTCCGGGTCTTATGATGGCAACAGGGTTAGGCGTTGCTGAGGTGGTTGTGTTATTTGAAGCAAATAGATTGTTAGTTGGACCTAAACCTCTTCGGGATGCAGGACGGTCTGAATAGGATCGTGCCGATGAGTTATTGTTAACATCTTCCATGTTTTTCTAATGCGTTTCGAAAACTAATATTCTAGATATATCTATATCCCACAGTTAACGGAGTTAGACTGCTTTCTTCAATATGTTTATTTGTTTGCCAGTAGTTTGTTACCTTGGTTACGTACAGTATTGAGCAAAGTCGGTACAAGTGGGTCCACCTGTATATTGGACTTATCCCGAACGAATTGACAACTACACCGTAGAAAAGCTATAGAAATGGTTTGCCACATTGTGGGACGGTCGCTTGATGGTGTGGGTGAGTATATTATTAAATGCAGTCAGAAATCAATACTTCAACGCTTTTTAGTTTGCGTGATTTTTAGTTGGACGCTCGATAGTTGGCTGACAGTTCAATTAAAAAGCATGCGTTTGTACCGGTTTTTGAAAATTTCACAAAAATCTCCTGGCTTGCCGAGAAAAAAATCATAAATTTTTGGTATGGTTTTCCATGTTTTTGCCAACTAAAAAGCACATATTCAATAGTTGGCAGGGAATCAAAGTTCAACCAGTGAGTTTAGACTATACAGTCTTTCCTGAGTTACGTGAATAATGCGTTCGGGAGACATTCGCGTAACTCGGATTTTCGCGTAAGTCGAGTATCATGTTTTACAGCCAAAATATACTCGATTAACCTTAATTTTAGATTGAATTTAGTTCATTCATATAATTTATTACTTATTTGATGCAAATGGTGTAGAAAAATGAGTTTTATCTGTTTTTTAGTGATTTAAAACTTTTGAAAAAAATGCAAGTTATTTTTCATTTGACAATTGATGGAGAAATTTGCACTGATTTGACTCTGAACTGTCAAAAATAAAAATTCACGTAAGGTAATGGTCAGAACTTCGCAGCATGCAATTTTGCCGCATGCGGCAAGAAAAGAGTTTTCTCAATTTTCTAGCTTTTCAAGGTATTATAATGATATTTTGTTGTTTCTTTATAAAGATAATCATTCATTGATATGATTTTAGGCATTTGACATCTGAAATAAAATCGCATGCGGCGATGCGGCAAAATCAAATGATTTTGATTTTGCCGCATCGCCGCATGCGGCTGATTCGCAAGTGCTGTCATTAACGTCAAATCCCATACAAAAGCTTGCGGCAAAATCGCATGCGGCGAAGTTCTGACCGCTGCCTAACTCGAGTGTCGCGTACATCCGGGAAAGACTGTACATCAATTTAACATAAATTAAAATGAAGCATTCATGTTATTCTCATCAAACTCACTTTTTGTTTGTTTATAATAACAAGCGTTATGCCGAAAATACACTGACCGGAATATCGCGGCCGCGCAAAGCAACAATTTTTGAACAAACATAAAACCACAGCAATCGCTATTAAAAATAAAACTCATTGATAATTCATGCGTATAAGTAAATTATAATATTATTATTAAGCTATCATTTTAACAGCAATCAAAGTTGTAACAACTTCAAGAATTACAATTGTTATTCATAAAAATAAAATATTCATAATAAATAAAAAGACAATGTTATTCATAAAAAGGGTTAATAGTAAAAAATGGTTATTTATTTATTTACCCAGCTATTGATAAAGCAAGATAATGAAATACATACAAGTATTTATTAACTTCATTAACTTTACTTTAAAAAAGAGCCCTCGCACCTAAAGTAATTTTTATTCAAAATGGTCGGAAACATAGATTGAATATGTAATAATTATATTTCATACATTAAATTTATTTATAAATATTGTTGATATTTTATATTTTCTACTCATAGGAAATGTTACTCCAATTGCAAGCTTTTGGGGTGTTTATGAACTTCCTCCTTTCACCGCAGGACTCCACACAGCATAACACGGAGAGCAACATAACAACTGACAGCTGCCAAACGCTTCAGAAAACGCTTGGGAAAGGAGGCAAAGCGTTTAAATACCTGTCGGTCATCGCAGTAAGTTGGTAGTTTTTCTACGAGCAATGAGCGGCCTACTAAGGATATTCAAAACTTCCATCAAAGAAGCGTTTTGTAACGCCAGGACTCCACAGAGCATAACACGGAGCGCAACATAACAACTGACAGCTGCCAAACGCTTGAGAAAACGCTTGGGAAAGGAGGTTAAGCGTTTCATTAACTATCGGTCATCGCAGTAGGTTGGTAGCTTTTCAACGAAAAATGAGCGGCCTACTAAGGATATTCAAAACATGGTACCGGCAATAAAGCGTTTTATGAAGCGTTTAGCAGCTGTCAGTTGTTATGTTGCGCTCCGTGTTATGTTGTGTGGAGTCCTGGCGTAAAGCGTTTGGAAGCTGTCAGTTGTTATGTTGCGCTCCGTGTTATGCTGTCTGGAGTCCTGCCGTCAGACTATTTTTTATAAACCATAGTGCAACAATGAAAAATATTAAAACGCGTAAAAAGAACAAAAATATAATCGAATCGAAAATTCGTTGCAATTTGAATGGTACGTGTACCTTGTTTGGTGTCGCTTCGCAAGCTGGCCCTTCCTTCTATTTCTTCTTGAATGTCAAATCGCTCTACATTATTCGACCTTCTATCTTTAAGGGACCTTGGTATACACGCACACTGTCGCACACACTAAGTAGGCAAGGGTTAGGGTGTGCTGAGCGTCGGGAGAGTGTGCACGAAGGCCGATCGAGCAGGGGCGCTAGGTGCGGCTGGCGCGCGGCCTACGTTTTAAAGTTTGTATTTTGTGTGTATTTATTATAATGTATAATTTTTGAACGTTCGTGTTGAACCAGCATATATTTGCGAAATGAATGCGAAAGAGGATGATGGAACCCAAATAACCAAATCGTCCTTAACCCACTGTAAAGCCACTTCAAACCCACGTGGGTTTGTGGTGGTCGATTCAGTCGTTAACCCACCAAATTTTAGAACAATCGGAGCTGCCAGTTCCGATCCGATGTATTTATCTTGCCCACCCTTAACCCACCTATTCCAAAAATGCTTTGAGGAAAAGTTTGGTCAAGGGTTGGCTAAGGTCAATATGCTGAACAGGATTTTAACTCTTCGATTGATTACATTCATTCACTTACATCACTGCACTTAAACTTCAGCAATATTATTAGTCTATAAACTATGCACTGACCAGCGAAATGGAGAGATCATTCGCAAGTAAACAAACACACATATACACATATTAAACATATGAGGCGAAAGAACTCCGCAGGAGCCAAAGCCTCTCTAAACCATACTAACAACAACAACACATATTAAACAGCGTTGTTTTACATGTTACAACAGCGAATGTTTTACAACAAACCAACTTAAACACACACGTTTAATTGTTTCCTTTGCACAATTAAATCACATTTTAACACAGGTGAAACATGTTGAGCAAATAAATTGCCCGAGCATAATAACTGACTTTAACAAAATTGAAGTGGCTGCTTCTGTAGCCGTGTGGCTTAACCCACCAAACTGATAGTTTTTTAGCTTTGTTTGATGGAACTGGATTTTTAGTACAAGAAATTGGTGGCGTTTTCAGTATCTTGGTTATATGGGAAGTGTGGTGTTTGGCAGCCCTGCACTTTAATCAGTGAGGCGGCGCTCTAGCAGCAATCGAACACGACATCCGACACGAACAAACCCATATAATCATATGGAGGTGCACTGTCAGACACAAACAAACAAACAAGACAAACGTCGAGTCGAACATGTCAGTTGATTCTGTCTGTGATGTTCGATACCCACCTGTGCTGAGAGTACCTTGGTTGTCAAACGCTTCACAGCTACAGTAGATAGAATTCAATTCGGGACATTTTTAAGTTTGTTTACGTAGTTTGTCTCTTTTTCTTCTTAAAATTGCGTGCAAAATATTTAAAATAGCTATCAATAATTATTGTTCAACTTTTCAATCAATTATAACATCAAATATAAAGGATTGGAACGTATTAAACTATTGTGTGTACATAATCCATGTGTATGCACTGTAGGTGTTTTGGCATGGACGTTTGTTTACATTTTTCAATATTAAATTTGAATGATTTCTATGTTATTATGGATGTGAATAACTAGTAAATTATGAGTTGAATCTTCCCCCTGTAGGTGGATATTCATTTAAACTATGAAAATGCTTCATTTTCGAGACGAAAAGAAAGGCGTATTGCAGTGCATCATGACAGGTCTATAAGACATCGAACTGCTGACAGAGCACCTATCGAACAGAGTCGTGTTTGTTTGTCTCGTTCGATTGGTCCCAGAGCGCCGCCTGACGTGCAGGTTCAGACAGCTCCGACAACGTCAATCTGTCAAAGCGACAAACCGCATGAAGGTGAAATAAACGGGCATTAGACAGAAGACAACCAAACGGTGTGGTCATCATTTCTATATCACAAGCTATTTCGGCGTTTGATACAAAATGGTGGAATCTGCAGAAATTCGCTTTGTGGATGTCGTAAAGCCCTTTACAGGCGATGGTGATATCGTCGGTTGGCTGGATCGCTTTGATAGGGCTGCAGAATTGCGCAAAGTGAAAAATGTTGCAGAACTGTTGCCGCTGTTTTTAGATGGCGGAGCAGCCCTGGTGTACGATCGCTTGAGCGATGAGAAGAAGAAAGATTCAGAGGCAATAAAGGTGGCGCTCAGAAAAGCCTTTGGTCCGGATCCGGCTGAATCTTACGCATCGTTCATTGGCGCACAGTGGGCTGGCGAACCACCCGAACAGTATCATCAAAAGTTATGCCGTTTAATGAAAGACGCAGGCATCAAAGGCGACGAGGTGTTACGTGCACAATACTGCCACGGGTTGCCCTTGTCGGTCAGAAGCGCGCTGCATGCGATGACAGAAAATTTGACCGACACCGAGAAGCTTCTAGATGCGACGCGATCTCTTCTCCGCGAGTACGGGAAGCGGCAAGCAGATGAAAGAGTGCGCGTGAACGACAACATGGCGGCAGCAGCTATTGTTAACCGGCGGTATACAGGGCAACAACAAGGAGAAACAATGCAGGTATGCCCGCGATGCGGGGGACAGCATTCGGCAAAAAAGTGTAAAACTCCAAAGCAACCACCTCTATGCTGGACGTGTGGGCAGGTAGGGCATTTTCGGCGTAATTGCCCTGCGGGAAACGGACAAGGGAGTTCTACGGCGCCAGCGGATCTCCCACGACATGCTTAGAGGCGCTGCCTATTGTTCGAGTTGTCGTAAACGGTGTACAGGCGCGGGCCCTTATCGACACTGGCTGTGGAAAATCGATCATCTCGCCCCGGTTCTCCACATCTACGGCGTTTGGACCGCTCGCAACGATAGTAACAATTAATGGAGACAGGGTTTCTTGCCAAGGTTATGAACGTGTACTGGTCGAATGTTCTGGAATGTCAGCCCGCATCGAGTGTCTTGTTTTGGACAAGCTGGTCGATGGCGTTGATGTAGTGCTTGGAATGGACGCGATAGAATTGTTCGGTGGCGTAATGATTACGAGCACCGAAATTTTTCTGGGAACCACTACTGCGATCCGGAGACAAAGTTGTGCGCTAACCTCGAAGCCATCGTGTGGTGCAGCATGTGGAGCGGTGCCAACAGCAGTGACAATAGACGATAGAGATTTTGAGGCGAGCTTTGACGGGAAGGAGTGGACTGCACGGTGGAAATGGAAAAAAGACCCTGCGGTGCTGAGAAACACTACCGCTAGTTACGGCAGCGTTGATGATCCTGTAAAGAAAGATCGGTTCGATGAAGAGGTTCAAACATGGATTGAGAATGGTTGGCTGCGACCATGGAAGTCACAGGTATACGGTAGGCTGCCACTCATGGCGGTAGAACAACCGAATAAGAACAAGATTAGACCGGTTCTTGACTATCGTGAGCTTAACAGCTTTGTTCAATCGAACCCTGGATTGGATGCTCCTGCTTGCGATGAAACGATTCGAAGGTGGCGGAGAATGAAGGGACCCTTAAAGTTGGTGGACCTGCGATCTGCCTATCTTCAGGTACGGATCGATCCTAGCCTCTGGGACTTTCAACAGGTATGTTTCAAAAACCGATCTTATTGCTTAACACGCTTGGGCTTTGGGTTGAGTAGCGCACCAAAAATCATGAGTAAAATAGTTGAATACGTACTATCTCAAAATGATAAAATCAGACGAGGTACTGGTAGCTACATTGACGATATTATTGTGGATGAAAGTGTGGTCTCAGCAGGCGAAGTTGTCAACCACCTGAAGCGATATGGGCTAGAAGCGAAGCCACCAGTACATTTGCATGGAGGGCGAGTTCTTGGGCTAGAACTTAGCGAGAACGAAAGGCAAGTGTTGTTTCGTCGAGGGAATGATCTGCCGACTTTCCCTGATCACGAGTTGACGAGGAGGGAATTTTTCTCTGTGTGTGGACGCCTGGTGGGACACTACCCAGTGGCTAATTGGTTGCGCGTCGCGTGCAGCTACTCGAAAAGGCATTGTCAGGGGCAGCGATGGGATGATGGTGTTGGAGAAAAGGCAATGATGATCCTCCGGGAAATATTAGAAAGAGTGCAACGCGATGATCCGGTTAGAGGTTGTTGGATGGTGCCACCAGATGCTGCGGAAGGCATTGTTTGGTGTGACGCTAGCTCTGTAGCATACGGTGTAGTCTTGGAAATTGGTGGTGAGATAGTAGAAGACGCAGCGTGGTTGCGAAAAGAAGCAGATGCTGGCCATATTAACATTGCGGAGCTAGACGCGGTGATGAGAGGAATCAACCTTGCACTGAAATGGGGCTTGAGTAAGCTGAAAGTGATGTGTGATTCGGCTACTGTGGTTAGCTGGCTTCGATCGGCCTGTGATTTGGGACCAAGAGCCAAGGTTTCTGGTGCTTCAGAGATGTTGATCAGAAGACGTTTGGGCACAATACGAGAACTCATGAACGAATATGCACTGGAGTTGAACGTGATTTTTGTTCAGTCTGAAAAGAACAAAGCAGATGCCTTGACGCGAGTGAAAAAATCATGGCTCACTAAACCGATCACACGTGAGTTACACGTGGCGTGCGCAGCAAACGTGAAGAGGTTGCATGAACAGCATCATTTTGGCGTAGATCGTTCACTCTATCTGGCAAGACTGGTAGATCCAACAATAAATAGAAATGAAATATCGCAGTGCGTACGCGAATGCATACAGTGTCAATCTATCGACCCAGCACCGACCACACACGAGCAAGGTGATCTCGAAGTAAAAAGAATATGGCAACGATTAGCTGTAGACGTAACTCACTTTGAATCAAGTAAATATCTTACAATAGTAGATTGTGGACCAGGACGATTTGCGATATGGCGCGAGATAAAAACAGAGAGTGGCTCAGAAATAAGTCAGGTGTTGGAAGGAGTATTTCGTGAAAGAGGACCTCCTGATGAATTGCTAATGGATAACGGATTGGCATTCCGCTCTAGCTATGTCGAACTGCTGTGTAGGAACTGGAATGTAGTGAGGCGATATAGAGCAGCTTATCGCCCATCCGGTAATGGTATTGTCGAACGTAACCATCGAACAATTAAAAGAATAGCTGCCAGAAGTGCCACGTCACCTCTCCAGGCCGTGTTTTGGTACAATCTGGCGTCGGATTGTAGTCGAGAGGAATCTCCAGCAGATGCCATCTTCCGTTACAAATGGAGACATCCTTCGGCAAAACCTCGAGAGCCTTCAGAAAAAGGCATCGAGGAATGCCCCTTCAAGCCAGGAGATTCAGTATTCGTTAAGCCACCCCAAGTAACCTGTACAACCAAATGGAAGCCTGGTACAGTGACTGGTGTCATATCAAGAAACACTGTAGAGGTGGAAGGCACGCCGAGACATGTGCTTGACATTCGAAGAGCTCCGAGTACATACGGGGGAAGAGATTTTTTGACAACCTCACACATTGCTTTACCATCATCTGCAGCTGAGGACGAGATAGATCTCTTTCTTGATGCGAGGTCAAACCCGAATGATTCTATAGACGCTTATGTCGAAGTTGATGAGGAGCAAGAGGAAACAAGCGTTGAGCAATATGCTGAAATTCCTGCCCAGTTTGATGAGCAACCCATAGAAATGAATGAAGGTCGACCGGCGCGGAACCGACGGCCGCCACAGGCACTGGCAGATTTTGTTGTAGACATTAAGTGATGAGAACATCATGGGGGCGTGTGGTGTTTGGCAGCCCTGCACTTTAATCAGTGACGTGCAGGTTCAGACAGCTCCGACAACGTCAATCTGTCAAAGCGACAAACCGCATGAAGGTGAAATAAACGGGCATTAGACAGAAGACAACCAAACGGTGTGGTCATCATTTCTATATCACAGGAAGAACTAAAGTTACGCCATCAATACCTTAGGGGGCGTCCATAAATTACGTAACGCTCAAAGGGGGGGGGGGGGGGGTTAACTGTAGCGTTACGGTTTGTTATATAGGGGAGAGGGGGGGTTCACATTCTGTTACGTAACGTAATACAATCCTATCACTGGTCACTGACAAATGATCGCCCACCTGGGTAAGTTTTGCACTTTTATTTCTTTATATCTTTTGATAGGGAATACGAACTTGACATTTATAAAATACCAAAACAGAGGTTTGGCAGAAAATTGCCATGAAAAAATCCACCGTGTAATACAGGTTTAAGAGCCGTGTGTCTCAGGTAAAGACTGTAGTTTTCAATCTTACAATTGAAGCCAATCTGGCAAGATGTCTAAAAATGCTCAACATACATATTATGCGTTTCTTTAATTATAAATTTTTTATCTAACTTTCCTTTCATTAATTAAACATTAATTTTAATTAAACATTAATTAAAACAACTCTGCATACTTTCTAAAAGCAATCAAATAAAAAAATATAAACCCATATTTTTTTGTATTTGTTGATGCAAAACCAAATTAAGGGGGGGGGGGGGGTTTCGATCATGCGTTACGTAATTTTGGAAGGGGGGTCTCCTCCAACGTTACGTTTTGTTACGATAGGGGGGGAGGGGGTCGAAAAATCCCAATTTCAGCGTTACGTAATTTATGGACGGCCCCTTAGTTGAAATCAAGTAGCCATTGGTCACAGCAAGCGTGGTTACACTGAATTTCGAATCAATGTAGTCTAGTTGACTCTTAGAACGGTTTACATCATCTTTCAATCACTCCCACAAAGCCATGTTGGAAAATACGGGAATGCTTGAGCTTGCAGTCTTAGTCTGAACTAGATTTAAAATTTTTTTAACTTTAAATCGGATTACTCACAAGTTGACTTCACCGCGTGAAGTTAACTATACATTCTAATTGCTCTTTCACTATCGGCTTTCACTGGTATATATTTACTTACTTGCTTACTTACCCGGCGCTATAACCGCTTTGCGATTTTGGCCTGCCTCAGGCCCAAGCGCTTCAAAACGCTCGAAAGTAATAAGGAAAACAGAATATGAAGTAGCCTTCTACTTCTCGTTCTAGTTTGGTTGCTTAAAATCAGAAAAATGTAGAACATGTGAGTTCCAGGAAAGAGCAAAAAATGAGTTCTCGAGTGTACACACTCACACGCGACGACTCACGCTTACGTTCTCTGTTCTACGCCTCCCCCCCCCCCCTCACTCACCCGACATATCTATTTTTAGAACATCACTCACTTCCATCGACCGCGGTCGATGTGACGACGCGATGTGTGTCGTCGCGTGTGTGTTGTCGATTTGGTCAGAAAAACTTTTTCTTTCACACCAAATCTCTGACTTGGACCGTCGGCGTTCCGATTGGACCATCGCGACTTTGATCAGTGTGCGCGGTTTAAACGACCTTTTGTATTGTGTTGTACGTAGCGTGCGCGGTTGTACGTAGCGCAAAATTTTCAGAGTGCGCGGAGAGTGAATGTGGTTTTTTGGGGGTGGGGGAATGATAGAGACAAATTTCGCTGCACATTAACACATACATTCTCACTGCACGGGTTGAACTGCGAATACTCAGTTCTGAGAGAATATACTCGAGCGCTCGCGCATGAGTGCAAGCAAGCGCGGTATAGAGGATAGAGGGAGACAAACGATTATTTTGCTCCAAGCTTTCTACTTTTGTCCCGTTGGGGGAGTGTCCGAAACCGCTCACGGTCTCGCGCCTTCGTCTGCCAGTCCGTTATCCCGGCCTTAATCCCGGACGCCTCCACGCCATCTTGCCACCTCAGTTTGGGCCTACCACGCCTCCTCTGTCCTTGAGGACGGCCTAACTTTTTACGGGCCTGGGTCCGTTTCCACGCCTACAACATGGCCAGCCCACCGGAGCCTGGCGAGCTTGATACGCTTGATACGCACGACAGAGGGGTCGCCGTACATCTCATCGTACATCGTACATAGCAGCTCGTCATTATAGCGGCTCCTCCATTGTCCTTCTGCACATACGGGGCCAATTATCCTTCTGAGCGGCTATCCTCTCGAACGCGGCTTAGACGGTTTCGTCAGATTTGGACAGTGTTCATGTCTCAGAGGCGTATATGAGTACCGGAACTATATAGGTACTATATAGTGCCAGCTTCGTCCGTCACGACAGGTTCTTTGAGGTGAACTGATTTTTCAGGTTGTAGAATGAGCGGTTGGCAGCCAGCATACTTGCGCGCAACTCTGCTTCCATGCTATTGTCGTTGCTGATTTTTGACCCAAGATAGGTGATTTCTGGGACGACTTCAAAAGTGCGTTCACCCATGTGGACGTCACGCCTACGTAGGTTCTGATTATTTATTGGAAGGCCCGCTGATGTTGCCACCATCAGTTTGGTTTTGCCTCGTTTATCTGCAATCCGAGGTTCTCTGCCGCCTGCTCGATCCCTTGGTAGGCTTCTGCTACATAGGAGAGCCGCAGACCAATGTTGTCTATATCATCAGCGTATGCCAGGATCTGGGTTGACTTATAGAAGATGGTTCCCGTAGTCTCCACCCTTGAGTCGTGGATAGCCCTCTCTAGCGCCAAGTCAAATAGGAGACAGGCAAGCCCGTCCTCCTGGCACAGACCCTTTTTTTTTTTTTTTTTTTTTTTTTTTTTTTTTTTTGTTAACGAAGAGTGAGCATATTCCATCCCCCTCTCCGACTCACCCAACTCGGCCGGTACGCTTGTGGTGCGTATTACTTCTTGCGGAGTCGTGTAACCTGGCACAGACCCTGATGGTAGCAAAAGGTCCTGATAGTTTTCCATCCACCCTCACCTGGCAAATGACGTTGGTCATAGTCATTCTAACTAGCCTTATCGGTTTGGCCGGGATTCCAAAAGAGCTCATAGCGTCGTACAGTTTTACCCTGGCTATGCTGTCATATGCAGCTTTAAAGTCAATGAAGAGATGGTATGTTTCGTTTCTGTATTCAACCATCTTCTCCAAGATCTGCCGCATGGTGAAGATCCGATCAGTGGTAAATTTTCCGTTTCGGAATCCTTTTTGATAGTTTCCGACTATCTCTTCGACGTGCGGGACAAGGCGATGCAGTCCAACCTATCTCCCTTACTGTATATGGGGTAGATGATGCCGAGATTCCCATCACAAGGCATCGATTCGTTATCCCACACCTCAGTAACAATTTGATGAATCTCGTTTTCTAGTCGTGCACCTCCAGTTCAGTTGCAATTCCGTCGCAATTCCGTTGCAATTCCGACCAGTTCAGCTGCAATTCCGTCAGTTCCGGATGTTATTTGTTATTTTTGTTATTTTGATATTTTGTTATTTTGTTATGTTATTTTTCAGCCGACGGATAGCCTTTCGTGTTTCTTCTATGCTAGGTGGCAGTAGCATGACACTAGCTGGTATCGCGAAAGAATTGGTTTAAAATTAACAGTCGTTAAAAATTAACCAGAGTCGTTAAAAATTGCTAGAATTTGGCATCGCGAACGCATTGAGTTCATTTGTTAATTTTAACGACTGGTCCTATGCCGTCGTTAAACAAACGACTGTCAAGAGCGTATGCGATACAAATTAACAGTCGTTTAATTATACTGCTCGAATTTTTTCCCCGTGTTTGCCTATATGCGATATCGAGCAGTCGTTAACTGTTTTGACGGTCGTTTATTTTAACAGGAATGAACAACAAATGAACTCGGTTAAACCAAAATGAACTTTAAACGACTGTTAAAAAGAGTTCATTTATTCGCGATGCCGGCTACTATCTGCTTGTGGCGCTTCTAGCTGTTCGTTAAGCGGGTCGTTGAGTAATTCATCAAAGTATTGAGCCCACCGCGAGATTACATCTGGCTGGTTACTAACCAGATCACCATCTTTGTTGCGACAGCAGGTTACCTTAGGTTACCACGTTGTTTCGGTGACCTGGTATCGGTTGGTAAAACTTTCGTGTCGGCCCGTACGCCTCTCAGGTTTGCTCGAGTTCCCGCATGTTTTGCTCTTCCAATGTTCTTCTATGCCGTTGCTGCATTGCTCGGTATGCAGTATTCTTACGTTCGGTCACTTGTCTGCATTCATCGTCGAACTAGGCAGATTTGGAGTCCGTGTTTTCTCCGCCCCCATTGGTACGGGGGCGGGCAATTCTACAACGTACACTGGTGGACATAAAAATAGGAACTTTTTTCTGTGACCGAAAGACATAGTTCTTGTCAGAAATATTTGGTAGCCCTGAAAAGGACTGTTTAAGTGGTTGTTGGGAGGTGGTGTTGCGGTGTTCCACAGAGCGAAAACACATTCTAACGGTCAATGTGTTGACCGTTATTCGCTATCACTTCCTGACAGCGTTTGGCCATATCGCCGATGAGGTTACGGCATTCGCTTCTGGGTATGCGTTTCCACATAACCTCGCAGCGTGTCCATAGATCATCGGCTGAACGTGCAGGCTGGTTCTTAAGCTGATGCTTGAGAGTTGACCACAGATTTTCAATCGGGTTTAGGTCAGGACTCAACGCAGGCCACGGTAGAACTTGCACATCCTGGTTTGCCAAAAAACATTTAACTGTTCGCGATGTGTGCTTAGATTCGTTATCATGCTGAAAGATGTAATGCTCTTCGTCTCCGAATTTTGTTCGGGCGTATGGCAACATCTTACGACTAAGTATTTTTCTATACCCTTCCGAGTTCAGTGTCCTGTTGATACGGAACAAAGGACCCGGGCCGTGCCAGGAAAAGCAACCCCACACCATTACGTGGCCGCCTCCGTGACTAAGGGTTTTTATCGTATTTTTCGGATGATACGCCTGATTAGGAAGGCGCCAGACGTATTTAATGCCGTCCGAACCATCCAGATTGATTCTGGACTCATCCGAAAAAATGATTTTGCTCCACCAAGAGATGGATGCAGCTAAATGTTCTTCGGCAAACCGAATGCGCGCTTCTACGTGGGGCGGCAGCAGCTTACAAACCTTCCGCGGTCTCCGGTCACAGAACCCAGCGGCGTAAAAAACGGCGAGACACCGTTTGCGCCGAAAAGCTCCTGCTTGATACGAGCGCAAGTTTTGAAAGGATCCGCCCTGATCATCTCAACAATCTGCGCGTCAACGTCGGCCGTTGTTTTTCGCGGACGACCTGTCGATTTACCCGTAGCCTCGCTACGAATGGCGTTGTCCACAAACGTCCGCGAACGGCCGAACGCCTTGCAGATTGTCTTGATCGGCACGTTCTCACGATATAGCCCCTGAATGTGTTTTCGCTCCTCTGGTGTGCAGTGCTTTCCGCGACCCATGATGATTTTGTGGAATTTTTAAATAGCAACCTTTCACCTTGACCACTGATGGAAGAATGAAGCGCAACACGGTTTGGCTCTCCTTTTATATTGCCACAAAACGCTGCCGGCACTCAAAACTCAGATAAGTAGCGCACCAAAAATGAGAGTATAAAAGGCAAAAATCTTCTATTGCAAATTCAGTACGCCTCGAACTGTTGGCGATGACACACCTAGTGCACGCAAAAAAAACACACAATTTTTTTTTCCTATTTTTATGTCCAGCGGTGTATCACTAAGCCAACCAAGTAGTGATCGGAATCGATATTGGCTCCTCGATATGTTCTGACATTTAACAGACTTGACTATCGTCGTCGGCTTACTAACACGAGGTCGATCTGGTTGAGGGTTACTCCATCCGGGTAGGCCCATGTAACCTTGGGGATTTTCTTGCGAGCAAATTTGGTACTTCCAACAACCAAATTGTTCCCTGCGGCAAACAGGACCAATCTACCATCATCGTTACTGTGCTCATGCAGACTGTGACAGCCAGTGTATTGGCGGTACATTGGCTCCCTAAAGACCTTTGCATTGAAGTCCCCCAGTATGATTATGAGGTCATGCCTGGGGCACGCATCTATATTTCTGGGGCATTGCGTAGGGTCGGAATCGTTGGTTCCGTTTCGTTGATTCCTTTGGCTTTCCGTAGTCTGGTATTACATGGGACTAAGTAACTGGCCCCGCGCCCACGTGACTGTTTTGTTTAGCCTCGGGCGGAATAGAAAATTATTTCGGGCCAAATGAAGTAGCACGTCAGAATAAAAGAAAACTTCTTAAGTGAGATGAATTATGCAGCTCACATCGCAAAGTGATTTGGAAACCCTGTACTTTTGTAATAAAGACAGCATTTCGGCTGCTAATCGACAATAAGACAAATGAAGCCAAAATTGTCGCGGAACACTTTTTGGTCGTCTAGAAGTGTTGCAAAACACAGACAAGAAAGTTACTCGTTTTATTTTTATTTTACAATTAGATATATATATATATATATATATATATATATATATATATATATATATATATATATATATATATATATATATATATATATATATATATATATATATATATATATATATATTTCCTCAATCATTTTACACAATGCTCTTGGTTTTGAAATTGTTGTCGCGTGATGTTGTGATGGATGACCGCTGACGATGTTTTGAAGTCTGTCTGAAGCCGATTAAGCTTTTCTACCGGTTTATAGTTTCATAGTAATTGCTTAAAATATTCTTGCAGGCTGATTGCCTGATAGGGTGGACATATTTTCACTTCGGCGATTGAGTATTACTGAAGAAACAGTAAACATAGCAGAAAACATAATGCTGTGACGCTCACAAAATACAAACAATATTTCCTTCTAGTCGTCCCGCGTATCATTTTTTGCTTCTGCGGATTGCCATGTTAGCCTAGATTCATAAAATTTAATAACAATTTGGGGACATTTTACGTTGGCTTGCTCAGCGGGTACTAAGTCAGCATTGGCAGCATTTTTCCATTTCATCAAAAACATCAATTTTCCATGTTCATCAGTTGCACCTAAAATAAAAGTATAGAGAAGAGAATTAAATAAGACAACAATCGTGTGAATTAATTTGCAGATAAAATTAAGGGGACACGGAAGTTTACTATATACAATTTTATTGGTACAGAACGCCGCACCAAGAAATTTATTTTCTTCACGAATGCTTTTCTAAATCTTCGAATCGAGGTTGTAGCTTGTAGGGCCAAAACATAACATTACGAAGTAAGTTAATTTGACTGAAGGCTAAATACACCCTTTTCGAGCCCAAATAAACAATGTTAAGGTGCTATTGAACATTGTTCAACTATAAGTAAACATTTAACGTCCAACTGAAATACTGCTGATTTTCAGAACTTCGTTCAATCGTAACTAAACAAGTGATACCCCTAAATTTATCCGTTTTCTTTATGAAGATTAGACTTTTGTTAGTAACTTCATTTGCAAAAATAGTCAATAATTTATCCCGATACCATCAGGACTAATAACTGACTTTTAAATTAGTACAACATAAAATGAATGATAAAATGAAGTTAAACAAACGACTTCTTCTTCTATTTGGCGTAACGTCCTACGCGGACATGCCGGCCTGCATAGGCTTTCGAGACTTAATTCATTACCACGTAGCCGGATAGTCAATCTCTACTACGGGGGGACGGTCCATTTTGGGCTTGGACCCATGACGGGCGTGTTATTGAGTCGTTCGAGTTGACGACTGTATCACGGGACCGCCGTGATAAAAAAAAAAACTAATTGCAACGAAATAATCATCGAAGAAACGATCCCGGATAGTATAAACGTACGTTAATATTAGGGAAAGCAAATGTTTAGTTGCGATTGAACAATGTTCAGAAATCACTATGTAAATGTTTACTCATAGGTGAACAATGTTCAAAGGCAGCTTAACATTTTTTATTTGGGCTCGAAAACGGTGTAAGATTTTTTGGCGAAAATATCAGATCCCGTAATGTAATAATAAGGTCGCAAAGTATCATGTTACATATATCTTCAAAATCTAAAAAAACCTAGAACTTGAAACGGAAAGGGCCCCAAAGATAGTAAGCTATCTTGGTGAATGTGAAGAAGCATATTTAGACACAATGATAAGTAGATTTTTTTATTAAGACTATTAACAACTAGACCGGTAAATGATTATGTTGGTAAAACGATTGAACTAGGCATAGTTTCTCTTAAATAATTTAGCAAGCGTAAAGGCCGGGCTCCATTGATCGTAATCCGTAGCGTAATTTCGATTTTCACCAGCGCATCTGGCGGCGGCTGACTGAAGCATTTTGCCAAGCAATTTGGAGCCGCTTCAGAAAATACGTTATTTTTTCATGTTTTTAACCTAATTTGGACAAGAATAGTTTTGTAAAAGGTAGATTAATATGTTGTGCAAGTATTTCAGCAGTTTTCGCATAAAAAACGGTGAAAAAACTAATTAATTTTGAGATTCAACACGAACATTCCCCCGACGACCAAAAAAAGCTTCCACCAGCCGCTGCCAGATGCGCTAGTGAAAATCGAAATTACACTTGCGAGTACGATCAATGTAGCCCGGCCTTAAGAGAAGATGGTAACGGGGTAGAAAAAAATAACGCTTTCATGCCTCTTTGATATGATATTTAAAAAAAAACCAGCATGTACACGTCATGCCTATCCCTGAAAGTTGATACTCCACTCCCTTCAGCTGCTTCTTTACCCAGTTATCATCGTTTAATGAACTTCTTCTTCTTCTTTGGCACACAACCGCTGTCGGTCAAGGCCTGCCTGTACTCACTAGTGAAGTGAGCTTAGCTTTCAGTGACTTATTGTTACCATAGCAGGATAGTCAGTCCTACGTATGGGGGCACGGTCTATTGGGGGATTGAACCCATGACGGGCATGTTGTTACGTCGTGCGAGTTGACGACTGTACTATCAGACTGGCTCAAATGGTTTGTAGAACAAAAAATGATGGAAAATACTGGTGAAAACCAGACGTTAGAGTAAAACATTTGCCTATAACATGTTGATCTTTTGGAATTTTCATTTTGGTTGCCAAATCAACCAGATACTAGGGTAACTGTTCCAGTATTTGGCAGGCTAGTGCAACAGTTTCACAACAAAAAAACAATTTTTTATTAGTTTCTATGAAAATGAAGTTATTTTGGTTGAACGTGAAAACGTTGACGATACCGGGATCTGCGGATTTGTATCGCAAGACTGCGGCACACTTTGTAGGGTACATTATCGCTTCCCAGGGACATATGGTCTTACAGCAGTGATTTTTTAATTTAAATTTTGTGCGCCCACTGTTTAGGTTTTGGGTATCGTCCCGGCATCGTCAACGTGTTCACGTATCGTACACGCATTCTTGCGATTGACTCCCGCCGATTCATGAATGTGTCCCGCGGTCTTGAGTTCTGTCGGAAAACCATGTAAAACATGAAAAGGTATGCAAACTCGTACGATTTACGATCTACCGTCCCCGTGCCCCCGTAGCAAGGATTGACTATTTGGTTGAAAGAAACTATTAACTGCATAGGCCGGGCATAGGTCGCTATGCCAAAAAGAAGAATGTACAGCACATTTCAATTCTCTCAGCCAATATGTTAGGCATTGCATTGATGAATTGGTGCATTTATTATGATAGATAGTCATAAGAAAGAGTGCTAGATAATATGCATCAAAAGAAACTTAAATTTCGCGTATGATTTCTGAGATTTTTCAAGAAAAAATATTAAAAACTTACCAATAATCTCTTCTGGGATCAATCCGCGGTCAAAGCCTACTTTCTTATCGCTCGTAGCTTTTCGTTTAGCTGGGACAGCTTTAGGTTCTTCAGATGAATCCTTGAGCTTACTTTTCCTTCCAGAACTTTCTTCTTTGGCTGTTGATACATGAAAAGAGGATAGCTGAATGGTTTTAACGATGCAATGTATAATACTTCTTAACATTCAGTGGCTTGCCTTCTTTTTTTTTTCGTGATTCTTTAAAGGCCTGTATCAGATCATCGCAGTCAAGATTTTCCTCCGGTTCCCAGGTGTTTTCTTCTGACGAATAACCTTTCCATTTCAGAAAATATTCAACCTGTTAAAGAATTCAGTATCAATATATGATATGACTTTTCACTGTAGTACGTACTTTGCCGTTGACCACTCTGCTGTCCAAAATTTTCTCGACGGAAAATTCATTTACTTCTTCAACCGGCTCCTCCGGTTTCAGCTTTTTGTTACTCATTCTAGTTCCAAATTTAGGGACACGGCAACTGCACACTGAACACAATAATAATTATCGAACCCTGTACGTATAGTTTAGTGTAAAAGGAAAGAGCTTGTTAATAATTATTATAGAAAGCTAGTTTAATGCACGGTTAGCTGCAAAGCAAAGCGTGCGGTGAATGACCTGTAGTTTATCTATAGTTGTCTAAAGAACGTAATTGTGAGGAGCACCCAGGGATGTGCACAACATACAATATGATATAAGGTTTATTAGTAAATTTATTGCCTTTGGAAGAGGTTTAATGAAATCTAACAACAATGCTGAAAAATGAGGATGAGCATAAATGCAGCTCAACTTTGCGCCCAAACAAACTTGTGACATATGTCATTAATAGACGCGGCCTTATGCAAGGTAAAATATAGAAAAGGTATCTTCTCAGCATTTGGCAGGTTGCCATTTCGAGATTCAATTTGACAACAGTCGTCCAAGGTGGATTAAAAATATCAGGTGGTGGAATCTCAAGGTGGATTGTAATATCAGGTGGTGCATAGGGGCCTTTGGGGGGTCGCCCAAGGAGGATTAAAAATACCAGGTGGTGGATTAGGGGGGTCGCCATAGTTGAGGGACTTTACGTCATTTTAGAACCGTTAACCATTGGTTTCCGCACGCAAAGCTTAGCAAATAGAACAGATTTCTTTGTTATTACAGGGTGTTCTAGATAAAGTTGACAGTTTCTGAGGGAATAGGAAAGGAATTTTTATCAAATTTATGTTAAATATTTAAAAAATATTTTTCTACAAAGTTTAGCTTACCATGTTTGCCGCATTTTTTATTCGAAGAGCCCTCCCTGCGCGTCGATGGCCGCCTGCACCCGGAACCGCGCGCAAGCCCGGACAACCATGTCTCTGGAGATGGCCGCAAACACGGCCTTTATTCTGGCCACCAGCTCCGCTTTGGTATTGCAGGACGCCCTGTTGGTGTCCCGCTCAACTGTGCCCCACACAAAGTAATCCATAGGATTAAGGTCAGGGGAGCTGGGTGGCCAAACGTCGGTGCTGGTGTATTGGTCGAAATTGGCAGTGAGCCATTGGCGTGTTTTAACGGCAGTATGGCATGGTGCTGAATCCTGCTGCCAAACCATTGGCCACCGCCCATTGGCCACCGTATTGTTTTTACGGTGTTCAGCGAACTCATCGCCGCCTTCCGAATTTCGGCATTCGTATAGCCGGCACGAACCATCATAACACACGTTACGCGCTTGTACAATTCGGACGGGTTCCACATATATACGGAGCAAGACATTTTTTACACTTGTTCGCACAACTTTTAGCAATTGAATGACATATCAATCATTTCGATACGCCAACTCAACCTTGAGTTATAAACCCAAAGGCAAGGTGTCAAATTTAGCCCGGACACCCTGTATGTGCATTTTTGTGTGTCTAGTGATTTTATCGAAAAAATGAGATATATTAACAAAAGATTTGATGATTTGTTTATGCATGAAATTTAAGATCATGTGAGTATCCCAAGTGCCACAAATCCACTAAACGACCACTTAACGGCTTCTAAACGACTCAAGTTCGCTACCTAAACGGAATATAGAAAGACTTCGTTTAGCAGACGGCAAACGACTCATGCATTCTAAAAATAGCAAAAAAGCTGGTGGCGCTCTCTGTTGGTGGGATACCCCAACCAGTTGAGCCTTCATCGCTTGGAGGAGAGCTTTCTCATTTCCTCTGTACTGTTGTATGGTTTCGCATTGAAGTTATGCATCGCTAGAACTAGAACGGCGATACGATTGTTTAAATACTAAACTCCAACGGAAACCACCAGTACTGAAGCAAGTGAGATTTGAGTACAGGCGGTCCCCGAGATACACGGTTAATGGGGACCGTAAACGGCCGCAAAATACCGCGTATCTCGAATTTCCGCGTAAGTCGAATCTCGTGATTTCCAGCTAAAATATCACTAATTTTCGTGTAATTTTGCAAGTAGGAGGCGGTTTTAGTCACTTTATGAATTATTTGATATGATTCTGACTGAATATAACTGTTTTAAACCTTTTGAAATAGTTTTTAACATTCGATCAAAACGGAAATTATTTGGCAATTTGAAATTGATGTGTCAAATCAAATACAATTTGCTCAAAGAATTGTCAAATTTAGAAAACCGCGTATCTCCGAATCCGCGTATAAGAGGTACCGTGTATCTCGGGGACCGCCTGTAATGGTCGTTGGTGTTGATACCCACGTATCTGACCACACGACCATTCATATAGATTTTTGCTCGGAAAGTCAGAAGGCTATATCCCAAGCGCCACAGATTAAGCTTAAACGACTAGAAAATTGAATATCCATAGAAAAAAAAATGAAAGCTACAGCTACAGCTACAGCTTCATTGGTTTGATCAATAGATGGCGTATTACAACTCATCATTATATTGTTATCCTTTTCTTGCAATGTGTTTCGACAAGTTTCATCTTATCATGATCTATATAGCCTTCTAACTTTCTGAGCAAAAATCTATACGAATGGTCGTGTGGTCAGATACGTGGGTATCAACACCCAACGACCATTATTAAAATCTCACTTGCTTCAGTGCTGGTGGTTTCCGTTGGAGTTTAGTATTTAAACAATCGTATCGCCGTTCTAGTTCTAGCGATGCATAACTTCAATGCGAAACCATACAACAGTACAGAGGAAAAGAGAAAGCTCTCCTCCTAGCGATGAAGCTCCACTGGTTGGGGTATCCCACCAACAGATAGCGCCATCAGCTTTTTTGCTATTTTTAGAATGCATGAGTCGTTTGCCGTCTGCTAAACGAAGTCTTTCTATATTCCGTTTAGGTAGAGAGCTTGAGTCGTTTAGAAGGCGTTTAGTGGTCGTTTAGTGGATTTGTGGCACTTGGGATAGGTCATGATAAGATGAAACTTGTCGAAACACATTGCAAGAAAAGGATAGCAATATAATGATGAGTTGTAATACGCCATCTATTGATCAAACCAACGAAGCTGTGGAGCTTTCATTTTTTTCTATGGATGTTCAATTTTCCAGTCGTTTAAGCTTAATCTGTGGCGCTTGGGATGAGTTCTAATCTCACACAAATTGTCCATACGGCTCGTAAAGAATGAGGAATCAATGTGAAAATTGAAAAAAATAATGATATCTTAATTTTTATCATCAAAATAACACATTTTAATCCATGTTCTTATGTTATATAAGAACTCGTAAAGTCCAAAATATATTTTTAAATAATATTTAATCGAAAAAATGGGGTAGATATATTATATAAACAAATTTAATCCTTTTGAATAGTTTTTGAATGAATAGTTTGAATCCTTGGGACCTTACGTCAAGTGACGAATTGTCAAAATGCACTAGAGTCCACCACCTGATATTTTTAAATCCACCTAGGGGGTCGCCATAGTTGAGGGACTTTGCGTCACTTTAAAACCGTCAACTAATGATTTCCGCACACAAAGCATAGCACATAGAAAATATTTCTTTGTTACTACGTGCATTTTTGTGTGTCTATGGATGTTATTGAAAGAGT
The DNA here is from genome assembly GCF_943734735.2 of Anopheles gambiae. Lineage (NCBI taxonomy): Eukaryota > Metazoa > Arthropoda > Insecta > Diptera > Culicidae > Anopheles > Anopheles gambiae. The sequence goes on along the minus strand of NC_064601.1, from coordinate 66,486,423 downwards.
GAGATACAGTGGAGCGCCGTTTATTCGGGCTTCTCGGGACTTCGCCCGGATAAGCGAATAACACGGATAATGAGTCAAATGATATAGTTTATCACCAATTCCTGGTTATTTTTTTGAAATTTTTCTTATTTTTTGATAAAAACAACCCAGTTTTTATTAACTTTATGTTTTATGAAAGAGAATTTTTAAAATTTGCTATGAATTATAGTGTTTTTTGTTATGGCAATGTGCTCTTATAACCGCTATTTCAAATATCCTCCTCATAACCCAATGTCACTTTTGTATTGAACTGTCATTTCTCAACAGCACGGATAAACGGAAAGCCGGATAAAAGATACCCGGATAAACGGCGCTCCACTGTATATTAACAAAAGATTTGATGATTTGTTTAGGCATGAAGTGTAAAATCATGTGAGTAAGGCCGAAAATACACGGACCGGAATTTCGCGGCCGCGGAATTCCGCTTGCTGAAAAATGTATGGATATGACAGTTCGGGAAAGTTGCTGATGACACTTTGTACATGGGTTTGACAGCAGGCGGAATTCCGCGGCCGCGAAATTCCGGTCCGTGTATTTTCGGCCTAAGAATTCTTATCGCACACAAATCATACATGCGGCTCGTAAATAAGGAGGAATAAATGTTAAACTTGAAAAACTAAATGACTTCTTAGTTTTTATCCTAAAAAATCTTGAAAACACAAAGAATTATAGAACAAATTCACGGAATAACATGAAATAAATCTTAAATCTACACTTAAATCTATGTTTTAATGTTTAATATGAACTCTCAAAGCCTAAAATATATTTTAAAAGAATATTTAATAGAAAAAATAGGGCAGATAAATTATATGAACAAATTAAATAAATCTTAACAAAGTTTGAATATTGGGGACCTTACGTCAAGTGACGAATTGTCAAAATGCTCTAGATTCCACCACCTGATATTTTTAATCCACCTTGGTAATGTTATATATCAAGTCTGATTTCTTGCTTGATTGCTGCCAGAGCGCTGCCCTAACCGATGTTTGTATTAGTGTAGGGAAATGTCATGACTGGACTTCGAACTAATTTGTGAATACAGATTTGTTTATTTACATTGTATGAACGTACATCTGAGCAGAATAGTTTTACTTTTGTATGATTCAAAATTACTCCAAGGACAGCTTCTACATTCTCATATTTAAGCTGTGCTTCAGTACTTTAAAAAGCTACGATGTTGCGGACTCATTTAAAACGTGGAACGGAAAAATGGTTGCACTTGACAAACCTTCGGTGCAGATCCAAGTCTGCTGCCGGAAAACAATGCTGGAAATGTAGCAGTTCAGATATTAACAATACGTTTTTTTGTGCTTCGTGCGGTGTGTTACGCGAGTCGGCTGAAAAAGAAGTAACTAACTTTTTAAAGACAATCCTGATGAACCAAATAGTGTGGATTTATTATTAATCTGATTTATGCACAATTTTAGGACTACTTCGAACTATTGAAACTGAAGAAAGAGTTCAACATAGACACTTTGAAACTCGTACAGAACTATCGCCATATCCAAAGTATGATACATCCAGACAAGTTTGCTCAGAAATCAGAGCATGAAAAGGCAATCGCATTAGAATGGAGCTCTTTAGTTAACAAAGCGTACAAAACACTTTCCAAGTCCATTGAGAGGGGCAAATATTTACTAACGCTTAATGGAGTAACTATATCTGAAGACAATACATCACTTGATAAAGAATTTCTCTTAGCAATGATGGATTTAAATGAATCAGTGGAGGATGCAGAAACTGCCGATGAACTAAAAAATATAGCTTCAAATGTATCTGTAAATATTGAACATCTGAATTTAAAGCTAGTCCAACACTTTAAAGCCAATGATTTGGATGGCGCTAAGGAAGCTATCATACGTTTAAAATATATGAACAACATTGAAAGGACCGTAAAAGAAAAGCTTTTACATCTTAATCTAAAGTAGTGAACATCTATTATAATATGCAACGTGTAACTACGATACACGTCATGCTCAATTGTGTGTTGGATGGAATAAACCACTTTAATATTTGTTGCAATTTATGGGTTTTCTGTTGCTCTGAAAAATTTGTAATATTCTGTTATGTAAATTCTGCGGCGCTATTTCATTCGCTTATAGAATAGTCCATGCAGCAAAAATGACGTTCAATTGGAATTACCCATGCAGCAATATTTTGATGCTTTTTGACAGCTTCAGTTATTCCAGTGGGGAAAACATCGAAAATAATCGCAGCAATCACCACGCGCTTACAGGAAATTTACAGAGAAAACGTATCTAATTATTCTGCAAGTTTACGAAAGCAAAAGGACCGTGTGAGGAATACAAAAATGGTGCAGACATCTTCAGGATTCGTTGGATTCTTCAAAAACATATATAACGATGAATACAAATGGTAAGCATTTATGCAAGTGTGCATTTGACACTCTTTAACATTAGTCTATTATCATTTTTTACTTCACAGGGCTCTGGTTAAAAGTGCATCACTGTTCATCGTGGGTGTGCGGTTTGCACAGGAATGTGTTGGTTTGGAATTGATGCCATCGGTGGCTCATTGAATAGTGACAACCCCCTAATTAATGTAACAAACGAATAAATCCGCGTTTTAAAATGTATACATTCGCGTACTGTTCATTGGTTGTTGTCTGTTTTGGTTCGATAAGTGCCGATGTAAATAGCGATTCAGGATACAACTTCTTAGTTATAGTTACTGATGACCAAGACATCATGCTGAATGGCATGGTAGGTATCTTCGGTTACAATCTAAAGGATGAATAAAAGCAATGTGAGCGTTTAATTTTCAGACCCCAATGGCCAAAACTCTTGAACACATCGCAAATGAAGGAATGACCTTTGTCAATGCAGTAAGCAACAGCCTTTTCCTTACTGTGGTGTGGGTATGAGATGCACTGTACTTTCTATGCGTTTATTGCAGTTTACAACATCTCCGATTTGTTGCCCATCACGAAGTTCAATTCTGACGGGAAAATATGCTCACAACCACCAAACAAAGAACAACTCTCGTTCCGGCGGCTGTTATGGACGTGTTTGGCGTGAAACGATTGAACCGGCGGCTCTCCCCGTTTGGTTATCTCAGGCTGGATATGACACATTTTTCGCTGGGAAGTATTTAAACGAGTATTTTTCAGCAAGTATTCCCCCGGGATGGTCTCAGTGGTTTGGTTTACATGGGAATTCGCGATACTACAACTTTACCGTCACTGAAAATGGTAAAGTGGCCACTTATACCAATGAATATTTTACTGATTACTTGGTAAGGGGTATTATAGGAGTGTTAATACGTACACTCATCTCGGTAATGATACTAATTTTCTCTAAACTAATACATTTTAATTGTAGGATACTAAAACGGTAAACTTCCTGAAGAACTTAAGAGCAGATCGGCATTTTTTTGCGATGGTAACACCTCCTGCTCCACATGCCCCATTCACACCTGCAGACAGGCACAAAGATCTTTTCCCCAATGTCAAAGCAATACAAACGCCGAATTTCAACATATCTTCCAGTCCATTACGTAATGTCGATGGTTCAGGTACCCGACAGTTCGTATTAAAAATTCTCATTCGTTTATTTTAACCTCTCTTGAATTAGAAAAACATTGGCTATTAACTATGGAACCTTCCACATTGCCATTAAAGTTCCTGGATGAGATGGACACGATTCACCGTAAGAGATGGCAAACACTGATGGCAGTTGATAATATGGTGGAGAACATTGTGAACATTTTACGTGAAAAGAAATTATTGGAAAAAACATTTATATTTTACACCTCCGACAATGGTTTTCATTTAGGTATAGTTTTTCTTGTGATCGATTGCGAATGAATTTTAGTATTATAAATATTAATATTGCAGGGCAATTCTCCCAAGCCTATGATAAACGGCAACCCTATGAGACGGATATTAGGGTACCTTTATTCGTAAGAGGACCTACAATCAAACCGAAAGCAGTCCAAGAGTCAGCCGTTGCATTGCTAGACATCGTGCCCACGATCCTGCAGCTTGCCAATCTAGAACTGCCTTCCTTCTTAGATGGCCAACCATTGCCACTGCACAGTGATGCAGATGTGTTAATTGAAAGACAACTACTGGTAGAATACTGGGGAGAAGGATCCTTGGAAACGTATAACCCCGAATGCCCATGGGCAGCGCAAGACAGACTACAGTTGTGTACTGTTGATGCTGCGTGCCATTGCCAAGACGCCTGGAATAATACTTACAATTGCGTTCGTCATCTGGCTACTGATTTGAATTTCATTTACTGCGAATTCAAGGATAATCAGGTAATATTGCATAACGCGTATCTTTTCCATTGATGTGAATATTAATACAATGGAACATCATTTAATTTTGTTCTTTCAGAATTTCGTTGAAGCTTATGATATTGCCAATGACCTGTATCAAATGAAGAACATCGGCTTCGAAATACTTCCCTCAATTAGAGCAAAGTACAGCCTAGCAATACAGAATCTCACTGCCTGTGTGGGTCATACATGTCATATTATTTACTGATTTAGTCTCCTGCAATTGAATGTTGGCTAGGAACTATTATTAAATATTGCAGTCAACTGACCGCGACCATAAATAGTCGGCACATATCAGCGCATAAATGTTTTCTTTTTCTTAAAATCTCCAAATAGCCTCGGTTGGTTAGTTTGGACAATCAAAACATTATATAGCAATTAAATGTGATGTGTATGGCAAACAAAAATAAAGCTAAAATAATCAATTTTGTCTATCAAATGTCTAATGAAAAATAATTTGCATTTTTTTGTCAACAGTTTTAAATCAATTAAAAAAAGAAGTAATCGATTTGTGTAGACCAATTGCATCAAATACGTGATAAATTACATAAATGAACTAAATTCAATCCAAAATCATTATAAATCAAGTATAGTTTGGCTGGAAAACGTGATATTCGACATACGCTAAATTCCGAGTTACCGGATGTCTCCGGAACGCATTATTCGCGTAACTCGGTGTTACGTTTTCGGGTGGTTCGTAATATAAAACGTTAAAACAACACGCGTTTTTAACGTTAACAGCTAACAGGATACTTTTTATTCCGCTTACTTCCTAATCGCGTTCCTACTTGCTTGACCGCTTATCCGAGAGTGTCCTCACGATCCCTGGCTAAACCCGAACACACTCACGTTCCGAGGCGCGCAGCTCCTGAGTGCCTAAGGGCGTTTTCTACTCGTCACAACATCTCCCCCTTTTAGTTCATACGATAAGGTGCAAACCTTCGTGGTACCGTTCTATTTCTAGAAGAGCGACGAGGTGCAAGTGGCTGTTGGGCTTCGCGATGACAAGGGGTATGCTGCGTCGACCTTGATGATGCTATTGTTGGCTGTGACGCGCTTTCTGGCTGTTACATGCATGTCGTAGAAGTCTGAGGTATAGACATACATGCAACGGGTGTCTCTGTCTCGCTAGGATTGATCGTGGTTTGCGGCGGTAACGGTAAATTCCACGATTCCAACAAAACACTTAGAGGAATGCTAGCTAATGACCTGTTTTCAGTGCTTTCATAAAATCGTTGTCTTATCTGGTTCATATGACACCTCCTAGTACGCCGATCATTTGTTTGCACCAGATACATTACGTGGCCAATCCTTCTAACTATAACCGCAGGTATCCATTTCCAATTGTTTCGGCTATACTCTTTGATAAATACTAGATCGCTTTGTTTGAATAATCTCGTGCTGTTGTATGTGGCTTGGTTCTCTAATCTTGGTGGCGGCCGCAGTAACTCAAAACAGGTTCTAATATGTCTTCCAAACATGAGCTCTGCGGGTGATTTGTTCTGCTCTACCTGAGGATTTGGAGTTGTTCTATACGTTTGCAGGAATATGTCGATTGCCTCTTGTAACGCCATGCCACCAATTCTTATCTTCCGCAATGCCCTTTTAAACGAATCCACAAAACGCTCGGCCTGGCCGTTGGACTGAGGGTGGAACGGCGCTGTTCTCATATGATGCACACCATTTTTCAAACAAAAATCACTGAATGCTTCGCTGGTAAATTGCGTACCATTATCTGTTACTAAAGTCACCGGCATGCCAAACCGGGCGAATAATCCTCTCAACATAGTTATCGTAGCTGTTGATGTACTACTTGGTGTCTTAAATATTTCCGGCCACTTAGAGTGTGCATCAACTACAATCAGAAAATATTCCCCATCAATGGGTCCTGCATAATCTACGTGTATGCGCTCCCATGGAGTGTTAGTTTTACCCCAAGCCTGTGGAGATTCATGTGGTGGTGATTTTGCGGCAGTTGCACACGATGAACATGTTCTGACATACTCCATTATATCTCTATCCAAGAATGGCCAATATATATAACTTCGTGCAACTGACTTCATTCTTTGCATACCTGGATGACCCTGGTGCAATTGCTTCAAACAACGCTCTCGCAATCTTTGTGGTATCACCACTCTCTCCCCGAAAAGAATACAACCATCAATAAGCGTTAAAGCATCCTTTCTGCTATTAAGACATGCTAGCTCATTACCGTAAGACACGCTTGTTGGCCAACCATCTTGTATATAATGTCGCACTTTACGTAGCATCGCGTCTGCCGATGTATGCCTTTCTATTTCCCTGAAGCTTATAGGAAAATTACTCATGGCCTCTATCGCCATAGCCTTTACATCTCTTTCCATCTCTATACTGGCGATAACATAATCATCCTCTGGTTGCGAACGGTTTTTTATCAATCTGGATAATATATCCGCGTTGCCAAACTGCTCAGTTCTAACGTATTCGATCTCAAAATCGTATAATTGCAGAGTTAATGCAAATCTTTGCAATCTATTTGCTGTATAAATCGGTATGCCTTTCTTAGAGCCAAAAATTTGCAATAGCGGTCGATGATCCGTCTGCAGTAAAAAATGCCGTCCATATAACATTCTGTGGAATTTTGTTACTGCATAAACTATTGCCAACCCTTCACGGTCAATTTGGCTATATCGTTTCTCTGCCTCTGTTAACGCTCTCGAAGCGTGCTGAACCACTTTCATACTACCATCCGCATACCTATGGCTCAATGTAGCTCCTAACCCAACAGAGGATGCATCAGCTGATACCACTATCTTTTCATTAGGGTTATAGTGCGCGAGGAGCAAATTTGATGAAAGTATCTTCTTAAACTGATCAAACGCTTCTTTACATTTATGATCCCACTGGAAACGCTCTCCGTGCTTTAATAATTCATCCAAGCGAAATCGGAGCTGTCGCATATTCGGCACGAATTTTCCATAATAATTTATGGCTCCCAGAAACGATCTAATCTCAGTGAGGTTTGTAGGCTCCGGTAAATTTCTTATCGCTGCAATCTTATTTGGATCTGGTCTTAAACCTTGACTATCAATTACGTGCCCCAGGTATCTTATTTCATTCGTTTTAAATTCGCATTTTTCGTTTCTGATGGTAAATCCATATTCCTCGATTCGCTTTAACACATCCTTTAAATGCCTATCATGTTCTGCTTCGGTTGCGCCTCCGATGATTAAATCATCCATATACCCACACACTCTCTTAGTTCCAGCTAGCATTGTGTCGATCAGTTGCTGAAAAGCTGCTTGAGCAACCTTTATGCCTGGTGGGAGGCGATTATAGTAGTATAGGCCACGATGCGTATTGATTGTAAGAATATGTCGGTAATCTTCGTCTATCTGAACTTGAAGGAATGCATCAGATAAATCTATCTTGCTAAATATGTGGCATCCTGATAGCTTTGCGAATATGTCATCGGGCAATGGAAGCGGGTATTCATGAGCACATAAAGATGAATTCAACCCTGTTGAATAATCGCCACATATTCTAATTTGCCCATTTGCTTTCCTTACTACTACTATGGGAGCCGCCCATTCAGAAAAGTTTGTAGGTGTTATAACTCCAAGTTTTTCTAATCTATTCAACTCATCATCTACGGCACTCTCCATGGCATGAGCTACAGGCCGCTTGGGACGGAAAATAGGTGCAACACCTTCTCTTAACTTCAGCTTTATATTTGCCTTAGTACATAATCCCAATGTGTTGCGAAAAACTGTCGGAAATTGCTCTTTAATTTGCTCTATCTTCATTACACTTTCCGCTGGTCTCTCTTGATTTTCCGAAATATAACAGCAAAATCTATCCATCGGTACAGACCACAGATTAAAACGATCGATTAAATCTGTACCAAGCAATCGTAAATTCGCATCAGCCACTCGTATTGTTGCTACTAGACTTTTTTCTTTAATCCCAACTTGTGCTCTAAATTCTCCGTTTAGCTGCAACCTAGCACCAGATGCTGTTTTGGCTCTTATTGTCACTGGCCTTAAACATGGACTCCCAATTCTTTTCCATAACTGACGATCTATAACCGTAATATCCGAAGCTGTATCTAATTGTAACCTCACATCCATACCAAACAGTTTTACAGGCACGAACTTCCGCCGACCACATACGCTCATAGCATTTACTCGAACCACACGTAGATCTGCACTATCATTCCTTCGACGGAATCCAAACGGTTTTCTTCGGTGAAAGCAATTTTTCCCTATGTGCCCTTGTTTACCACACTCGTTGCACACAATACGCTTTCTAGTACAATCACGTTGTAAATGCTGTCCTCCGCATGACCAGCATGATCGGTAAAACTTTAACTGTTGCTTGCTTCGTTGCCTGTGCTGGAACCCCTGTTGCTGTTTAACATCTTTTTTTACGGCATAAACATTACCCTCGTGAACTTTTTCTATCATAGCACTGTCCTCTTTTAAATTGATAATACGCTGACAATCGGCGGTCAAGCTTTCTAGCGTTATATCTGTACGATCTTCGATACGCGATAGCAAACGTGTCCTTATTTCCACATCTTCTTCATTTTAATTGTTCCTCACTTATCTTGCCGATTTCAAAATCTACACACACACGGTTTACACGACACGCATACGACAAATAATCCTCCCCACGAGCCTTTGTTGTATTGAGGCACTTATACCTTCTGCTTAATAGAGATTCCCTATTACCAAACAGAGCCGTTAGCTTATTTATCGTTTCTTGGAAACTGAAATCTCGCGTATACCTCGGCAATATAAAATTAGCGTAACGATTATACTCCGCAGCACCTAACTTTCTGACTAACAAACGCACTTTCGCTTCATCTTCCAACCTCGATGCATCTTTTGCGAAAAAATCTTCATATCGTGCATACCAAGCCGCAAAAGTAATTTTAGCTTCCTCGTCATACTGAAATTCTCTTACATGGGAACTTAACGAATCCAGTATTTGCTCCGGATTAAGCACTGGAACGGACACAGATTGACGCTCTGGCTGGTGTTGTTTCTGCATCATCAACTGGTTCATTTGTATCTGCAATTGTAAAATCATCTGCATTAGATCGGGTGACGAAGCATTTTGTGGTTGGGAAGAAAGCGTTTGTCCCGTATTATGCGATGGCGATATCGTCGCATTCTGCCCGGGAGCAGCACTCAGCGATGGCGGCACCCCCGCGTTTTGTGCCGGCGCTGTTACAAGCGATGGCGGATTCTGCACTGACGCCACTTGACCGCGCGCTTGCTGGTCCAATGACCCCAACACGAACGCACTGGACGATCCGCTTGCAGGCTGGTGTACGGCTGCTGCGCTCTGCTGCCAAAACATTTGCGAAAGCCGTCGTTGCTCCTCTTCCGATGATTCGCTGCCACTTGGATTCATTCTCCTGCGCTTGCGTTTAGACGGAATTTTGTCCACTTTTCTTCACTCAATACTTCTTTCACTGATAGTTCTTTTTTTTTCTCGTACAATTCACTCGCTGCTATATTTGTCTTAAACACCAATTTTATCACGGAATAATGTTAATGTTCACATACACACACAATTTTCTTTTAACATCGCTTTTTTATCACTCGTCGCCACTGTTACGTTTTCGGGTGGTTCGTAATATAAAACGTTAAAACAACACGCGTTTTTAACGTTAACAGCTAACAGGATACTTTTTATTCCGCTTACTTCCTAATCGCGTTCCTACTTGCTTGACCGCTTATCCGAGAGTGTCCTCACGATCCCTGGCTAAACCCGAACACACTCACGTTCCGAGGCGCGCAGCTCCTGAGTGCCTAAGGGCGTTTTCTACTCGTCACAACACTCGGGGAAAGACTTTAGTCTACCATGGGAGATTTCGGAGAGCTAGTAAAAAATTAGCATGGAATCAAAGAATATACAGTGGAGCGCCGTTTGTCCGGGCTCATCTTGAGGACTTGACCTCGGCCGGATATGCGAATAACACGGATAATTAGTCAAAGAATATATTTAAGCACATATTCTTGATTTTCGTTTGAAATTTATCTTATGTTTTGATACAAACTAGCAATTTTTTTTATTAACTTTATGTTTTTCCAAAGAGTATATTTGAAATTTGCCATGAATTATAGTGTTTTTTGTTATGACAATGTGCTCTGATAACCGTTTTTTTTTCAAATATTCTCCTCACAAAGCAAATTTGCTTAATTATGACTTAAGTCATCTTTGTATTGAACTGTCATTTCTCAACAGCGCGGATAAAAGGTACCCGGATAAACGGCGCTGCACTGTAACTATATTATACAGGCGGTCCCCGAGATACACGGTTAATGGGGACCGAAAACGGCCGCAAAATACCGCGTATCTCGAATTTCCGCGTAAGTCGAATCTCGTGATTTCCAGCTAAAATATCACAAATTTTCGTGTAATTTTGCAAGTAGGGGGCGGTTTTAGTCACTTTATGAATTATTTGATATGATTCTGACTGAATATAACTGTTTTAAACCTTTTGAAATAGTTTTGAACATTCGATCAAAACGGAAATTATTTGGCAATTTGCAATTGATGTGTCAAATCAGTACAATTTGCTCAAAGAATTGTCAATTTTAGAAAACCGCGTATCTCCGAATCCGCGTATAAGAAGTACCGTGTATCTCGGGGACCGCCTGTACACTAATTTTTGAGAAAAAAAACCCAGTTCAGCAGGTTTCAAACGGATTAACAGTAAAAGCATATGGGTGCAGACGCAGGTATTGCAGGATACTTCAGTCATATTTCGACATAGAGGAAAACATACAATAGCTGTAAACTTGATGATTGAAGTAAAATAACATACTGATAATCTCAACGGTTGAACTTTGGTTGGATGGTTGAATTTTCAGCAAACCCCCAGAGTCAGTGTTGCAGGATAAGAGCAAAGAAAATGTATGTTAATAGGCATTATCATCTTCTTCTTTGGCTCAACAACCGTTGTCGGTCAAGGCCTGCCTGTACCATTTGTGAGCTTGGCTTTCAGTGACTAATTGATTTTCCACCATAGCAGGATAGTCACGGTCCATTTGGGGATTGACGAGCATGTTGTTAAGTCGTACGAGTTGACGACTATACTACGAGACAAGGCATTATAGCGTCTAAGTATTTCTTCATGTTTCGACAATTAGAGCACCAGCATATTTATCTATGTAAATTTGGTTTTTATTGGCCTCACAATTTTACAACAAAATATGTACAGTGTTGATCGACGTTATTAACGGGGTTCAATTAGTTATGATAGTGCAGTACAGATTTTCGTTCACTTCATATTCAATGAATGTCACTATTCAAGGAATGCTTGTTTAGTCTCACTCACTTATTTACTACCTACTTTGCACGTAATATTTGGCACGATTTTTACCTCCTCAATGAACCTAATATTGTAGACCCGTTCATTCTTAATGTAGCGCATGAGATGTTATCGGAATGGTTGGTCTTTTGGATAAATTCGCAAACTTCTGTAGCGTTATTTTGCAAGGAAAAAATGAATATGAAGCATATCAAACATCATTTGGATGATTTGGATTATTAAAACTTTCATTATGTCTCTATTCACACGTGATATACATTCACTTGCCGTTTTATCGATCTGATTGCGTTCGCCATTGGAGTTGCGAAAACAAGCTTTTGGTAATTATGAATTAAATAAATTAAAAGCAGGCAAAGCGATCTTGGTTTTCTAGCAATATCAAACCTTAATCACATCATTAGGATACTGGTTCGACGGAGGCGTCTCACCATTACCGGACCCGTCACGTCACATAAACACATCGTTGGTCAGGGTCGGCTTTCTCGGTGTGGTAGGCAAGCCATGCAAAAATTTTGATTCGTCCTCAAACGTTACCATTTTCTCTCGTGGCTTTGGTGCGGCTAGCATGGTAGAGCTAGCTGCGTGTTGCGTAGAGAGGTTGCGTTTAGCTGGAGGAAGCGCTAGATCACCTACACCCGACAGATTGAATTCACTTACGCTTCGTGGTACGAAATATTCCATGTGATTCTCCATAATACCAGCAGAGCGTCGTGCCGGAGTGTTGCGATGAAATGCGCTAGAACGGCGCGGAAGAGAGTTGTATTCGTTGGGAATGAGATCATTTGGTCGTTGTCAAGATTTTATCGGTGTCATAGCTACTGAGACGAGAGCAACATCCTCCGTGGATGTAGGAAGTGATTCGGGGATAGTAAACTTCTTCAACCAAATAATGAGCTCCGTTTGAATGAGACTGAAGCACATCGCCACGACAGCCATGCCAATAATGATGTATGCTGATGCTGCGTATTGTGCAACAGTGCCTTTTGGCATGAGATCGCCAAATCCGATAGTACCAAGGGAGGTGAAACAAAAGTAAAGACTCTCTAAAACTCCCCAAGGCTGCAGTTTATGAAACAGTACCGCCCCGAGGGTAATATAACAAATCAATATCATAATGCAGATCGATATTGGTACAACGGACTGGGAGTGCATTTTACTGTTTGTAGCCATCCCCCCACGCAAACCATGAGCGTTGAGGGCGTATGCGCAGGGATCATGAATGGTAGAGCCACCGTGGTTCCAGGATTGATGGTAGCTCTGTTGTTGCGACCGTTTCTGCAGCTCGGCTACGGTTGCTTTGCTGCTCATGGGAACGCTGACACTGCCAATGCTTGAATTGCTGCTGTTGCTATTGTTGGTACTCCCAGAAGGAGAACGATTGGGTCGTAGCCGACGAAAGAGACATCGCATACCGCTCGATAAGCCTTCCCCAATGGCTGAAAGGTATAGTAGTATGATGGGTATACCAAAAAGTGCATAGATCAATGCCGCTACACGTCCCCATTGAGTTCGTGGAGAAATGCCGCTAAAACCTGTAAGAAAAAATAATAATAAAAGGAGTATTAAGAGAAGAGTTATGATGAATGCAAAACTCTACTCGAACCGCTGGTTTCGATCTGTGCACTTCATCTGCTACGGAAATCTTTATAATTAGCAGACCAAACCAAAGGACAGATAATGTGCATCAAAATACATACAAATATACGTACCTATTGTGGTTATCAATGTTAACGAGTAAAGGAAAGCGGAAGCGAAAGTCCATTTGTAAGGTCGTGTATTTTGCTGTACATTGGTCACCTGCTGGGTACGAGATGCTCGTACCGCACGTATTATTGTATCCTAAAAATGGAAATTGGATCAAAGTATTGAAAACGAATCTTATTCAATCAGTTACATCATTTTATTGAATGTTAAAGCGTCCAAAACAACAGAACTACGTCAAAATTGAAGTCTTTTCAAAATAAAACAATTTCGTGGATGTACTACGTGAATTTTTATGCATGTGAAAGGTGTCGATATTTCATTATCTAGCTTTTTTCCCTTTTTATGGGAACATATTTTTAACTGGAGTGCTTTTTAAATCGCTGACTTAAAGTTCGCTGACTGGAGTGATTCTCAGAAAGAAAACTTAAACATAAAAAAAACATCAAAATATCCGGAATCTCAAGAAGAGAAATTTGTCGCAAATGTGCATTTTTCACACAAATTTATGGCCTACGTTTGATTAATTAATTGCCATCTATTAATTAAATACATTCTATTAATTTACGACATCACACGAATTACTATACTTTTATCAACATTAATGAAAAAAAGAAAATGTTTTGTTTGTTCATTCAAGTCAAAACGAATGGAAGCAATCAATCCATAGAAACGTTACTCCAGTTAGCGACCGTCGTTCATTAACTGGAGCTTGTTTACCTCTCAGTTAGCGGTCAACTACGTATATATATTATAGATCAAACAAATTGTGGACAGCTGTAACGACTGATATGCTTGTCGTGGCAGTTGCGCCACCACTAGTCGGGCCGCTTAGTATGTGTCGTGCACTCAGGACGAGAGTGTATTGTGAGCAGCCGGTCGGGCAGCCGGCAGGCACGCTACAGTTAGCACGAGGCAAATGTTTCAGCATGTTGAATTATTGTTTATATTTATATTAATGTTACCTGAAAATGTAAGACTTCCTGGGCAGCCAAACGAGTCCAATTTTCTTTATAAAGTATGTTTAAATCCTCAGTAATCGACCATAACCGATCCACAGTTCTGCAGGGTAAAAATAACCGAATATTGGAGCATTTTTTTGCGGAGCTGGCAATATTTGTAGTGCTATGGACATTCCCTACTTACTTAAGGCGCATTTCTGCACTAACTAACTCGTGTCTAGGATATGGTTTGGATGCAGCAACAGAAGTCTCAATAATATCGCCATCTTCCCCATCTCCTTCAAGTGTGACGAAAAGTACAGATCCAAGCGCAGTGTACGCTAAAACCAGCACGAAAACACCTGTAAAAAAATAGCAAGAAAACGACAAACCAATTATATTCGAGATATTGCCTCACCTTGGTCATGCGAATACAATACCTAGCGCGGAAGCGCATTGAGATTTCGGGGCTTGCTGACATCCGCAGAGAGATACCGATTCATTTTTATCTATCTTGGATGATGTGGTAGAAAAACAAAGCGACGGACTTTGTGGTCGCGATGTGCTACCACCGCCAATAAAATTCGAAACTTGAAGCGGCGGTTTAGTGTTCATAATTGGAAAATATTGATTTATTGAGTTTAAAAATGTTTTGATCCTCAAACTTGAGTGTTTGTACGCATTTAAAAGCGTAGCTTATCGGCAGTTGCTTTGCTTTTTCTCAGTTTCTGGACGTGTCCTGAAATGTAAGAAAAAATTTAATCATTCATCGCAATTTGGAGGATTGTATTTATTTTATGAATCAAAAAGGTTAAAGAATTTTTGAAATAAAAAAAATCAGAAAATAATTTAACTAATAATTTAAAAATTTAACTTTTTAACAGAAAATGATTTTAATAATATAACGATTATGAAAAATTAAGTTGAGATTGTTCCTACAAAACACCATTCATTTAGTTTGACAGATAAAATCGGATGCGGCGTCCGATGAAATAAAAAAATTTTGATTCCGTCGTACGACGAAATCGCACGTCCGACGTCATCTGTCCAATCACATATAAAATTTTGATAGGCCTTCCGATAAAATCGCATCCGATGGAGCACAGACACGGGCCTAACTCGGCGGACGCCTGTATATCGATTTGACGTTTGATCTGTCAAATTTCGAAAACCGCGTACAGGCGGTCCCCGAGATACACGGTTAATGGGGACCGAAAACGGCCGCAAAATACCGCGTATCTCGAATTTCCGCGTAAGTCGAATCTCGTGATTTCCAGCTGAAATATCACTAATTTTCGTGTAATTTTGCAAGTAAGGGGTGGTTTTAGTCACTTTATGAATTATTTGATATGATTCTGACTGAATATAACTGTTTTAAACCTTTTGAAATAGTTTTGAACATTCGATCAAAACGGAAATTATTTGGCAATTTGCAATTGATGTGTCAAATCAGTACAATTTGCTCAAAGAATTGTCAAATTTAGAAAACCGCGTATCTCCGAATCCGCGTATAAGAGGTACCGTGTATCTCGGGGACCGCCTGTATTCCAAATCCGCGTAAGAGCGTTTCTACATACACCGAGACTGTAGGTGAGAGATGGCTGTGAGAGAATTGACAATCGGTTTCTCACGCCAGTGTGTGTAGAAGCTCCGGATAATAATATAATGTTTCTACGATTATTAGACGGCAAAAATGCAAACTACAATTGATCGTTTGCCATAAACTGCCAATTGAATTTTTCTCAGCTCCATCGTTCTTTGCATGCCGTGGAGAATTCTCTCACCGAAAATGATGTCAGGCGCTGTCAAAGCATGCTGTCAGTTATTTTCTCAGCTGCATTCTCGGTGTATGTAGAAACGCTCTAAGTCGAGAACCGCGTGACTCGGGAACAGACTGTAAATGAAATGAAATGAAATTATACAACGAATAGCTGATCGGGACCCGAAACTCTAAGCATATTTTCTTTAGCTTATAACATATATCTGTAAATCATTTTGTAACTTTATAGGCTTATTTCAGCTTTAATAGGGAGTGTTTGCACCTCAAATTTGAGTTTCAACAAACTTCTACAATGTTCAAATACAGCAAATTTTTGGATGAATAATCCGTTTTTGATTCTTACTTTTGAATATATAAATATTCTAGTTTTGATAAATGGCATTTTGGGAAATTTTGATCGAAAATTATCCCCCCCTCAACAAAGTCGAAATTCGCCCCTTGGGAGGAATTCTCCCTCGGTTGAAACCGCTGCTATTAACGATATGCTATGTACCTTGCGCATGCTAGGCAAATTCCTTAACATAAGTGTTGTGTTTAGCTTTTCACTTAGGTACTTTTATTATAACACTAATATAAACAGTACACATAATAAATATAAATATAAATTCATATTATTATTATAAATATAAATAAATAATAATAATATGAACAAGCACAATACACATTAAAGCAAACCGTGCCCTGCCGGGAGCCCTGCTCGACTGGCTGCTCGCAAGAAACACGGTTGTTCGAGCGCACGACACACACTAAGTGGCCCGCGCTTAGTGTACGTACGACAGTGTGCGGGACACAGATTCGTCCCCCGGATATTAATCGGACCAATAATTTGTTTGTTTGTTTATATTTATAGAGACTTTGAACCAATTGGCCTCACTCGTCTCTTTCAATCGATGAATTATTTCTAGGCTTAAAATTCTAACATTCTTCTTTGCAAGTCATTTGTGGCTTGCAGATACCTTATACCGGGTAATCTCGGTTTACTTAAAGCTATCAATTGATTTTATTGTTTGCTATAAATGTGGTTTTGGTTTTGGTTAGAGTTTTTTTTATTAAGGCTTGTAATACGAAAGAATTATAATAGTTTACGCTGGCAATCGCTGTTTGGTGAGAGGATGGTGTCGATGTTGTGGTCCAATTTGTAGGTGATGCTTTTCGCAAGTATATCCATGGCATTCGGTTAAGATGTGACGGACGGTGATGTCGACGCCACAGAAACTGCATAGTGGTGGGCTGGTGTGGGTGTGTCCAATCCGAAGTCGTGATAGAATTCTCTGGGCTTGGTGAAATGGATGGTCTCTCCATGGCAATGATGTGGTCTTGATTTTTTTTTCTTTATTTTTATAGAGACTTTGAGCCAATTGTACTCATTTGCCTCTTTCAATCGGTTATGTGGTCTTGATGGTTCTCAGGAAAGAGCAGTCGCTGTTAACCCAATAACCATTCCAGATATTGGCGATGATGGTTTTGCTAAGGCAAATATACCCAAGTGACATTTGCTCGAAATTGTTTTCCCATATCTGCTCGATTAGTACTCGATACGCTTAAAATTGTGAATTTGTGTGTGATCAAGTGTGTTCCAAGCGCCAAGACTTGGTGTGTTGGTAAATTAGACTTGCTTCTATCGATTGACGATGCCATCGAGCTCATTTTACACACATAGCTTAGATTTTTGATGAAAAACAAAAGCTAATTTTGTGTGACGTTATTTTATAAAAAATCAATATTATTTAAGTATAAAATGGCTACCTGACCAATTATAACGATAGGAAACATCATTTTCGAGCGAATCTAGAAGAAAACAACGAAAAAGCCGCATCACAGTTGATTTTAAAGGCCTTTTTCTAAATTCCCTTAAACTGGTGCAGTTTAAGGGAAGTTTAAGGCTCCAGTTTAAGGGAATTTGCTCGAATTCCCGATTATTCGTGCTCGAAAATGTCACTTGGGTAGTCACGGCGGGGAAGAGTGTTATGGTAGCAGGCCGGATTATTACGTCATGCGTTGGCTAGTCGGTCTGCTATTTCGTATCCCTGAATACCTGTGTGATCAGGAATCCAGCAGAATGTGACTTGGTGTGAATTCGGTATATTGTAGAGTTTTTGGATGTTCGAGTCACGGGTGGTTTCAGATTCAAGTGCTTGAAGGACACTTGCACTGTCTGTGAAGATCACGTTGCGTCTGCGTAGACCTTCGTTGGCTGCAATAAGCAGGGCTATTGCTTCTTCATTGAAGATTGAGGTATGGTCTCGTAGCCGGATGGTGCCATTATCGATGCTAGAGTAGATTCCATAGCTGGTGAAACCGTTTTGTACAGATCCGCCAGTGTAGATCAGATGGTGGTTAAGGTATTTTTGCTGAACAAGTCCAGCAAAATGACGGTTTGCAATGAGTCTATTGCAACCAGCCCGAAGGTGATTTTTGATGGTCCAGTCTATTTGTTGTGGGCGGCAGTACCAGGGGCAACTACCGATTTGGATGATTTTGGTGACTGAGGGTGGTGAAATCGGCGTTTGTCCTTTGCATAATGGCATCGGTTTTGATGTTGTTCTACTTTAGGGGTCTCCAATCTTTTCAGTTCGCGGGCCACATTGCTTCTCATATAATGGTGTTGAGGGCCATCTTTCCGTTGCCTGTTACTAATGCGAACGTTTAAATTTCGTCTTTATAGGAAAATACTAACATGATATACAAAATTTATATAGCTTTCTAATATTTAAGCCTGGTCTACGTCTCTGAATAGCAACAATTACATTTTCTTTAAAAATAGTCACAATAATTAACTATTTCTTTTAACTTTAACAAAGCCGCCAAGGGCCGCATAATAGGCTCCCGAGGGCCTCATGCGGCCCGCAGGACGTAATTTGGAGACCCTTGTTCAACATCATTCGTCCTGCAGCTGCTACTATCTTGTTGGTTATGATGTGGTTGAAAGGTTGATGTCCGCTTTCATACATAAGTGATGCGATGGGGCTCGTAACGAAATCCACCAGAGCGGGATGGCAGTATGGTAAAGTGGTGCAATTTGTTTTTGGAAATTTCCCCGTTGCCGGGAGACTATTTCAATGTCGTAGAGTAGTTATGGTACAAGCCAGCTATTGATGATTTGAAGTAGTGTTTAGCGAGAGGCTTTGGTATTACTGAGGTATTGTATTTAATGGGTTTTAGAATATGATGTATGCTATTGCAGATGTGACTTATTTTGGATTTGAAGTGTGAAATTGTGTTGCACAGGTTCAACGTGACCATTTCTGAACTATATTGACTCCTTCTTGTAAAGTTGTGCGTGATTCGGTTCCATTGTTGGATGCTGAGACAAGAACTATATCATCAGCATACATGAAACATTAAATGTTACTGGGCATGGGCGGCAGAGGAATTCTACACTAATCAGAAAAAGAGTGGGAGAGAGAATGGCACCCTGGGGAACACCATTCTCTTGGACATGAAAATCAGAAGATGTCGTCGCAATTAAAATTTTAAAAGTGTGATTTGATAGGAAGATTTAAAGATACGCTGTAATGCGTCCTCCAAAACCCCACATATTGATCCGTTCAAGAATTGTATGTCGCCAGGTTCTGTCGAAAGCTTTTGATAAATCTAATATTGCACAGTAAATGTGGTGGTCTTTGGAGTAGTGGGTTTCTAAAAGTTCATTAAGTTCGGCAAAATATATCTCAGTACCTTTCTCTCCTCGTGTTGCGTGTTGATTGGTGCTAAGGAGGTTACGGTCTTCTAATTCTTGCATCTTCTATTTACCATTCTCTGTATGATTTTGCCAATGCAATTCAGTAGAGAAATGGGGCGGTAACTAGATATTGTATGTGGCGGTTTATTGGGTTTTGAAATGGGAATTGTAAAACAGGGTTTCCAGTCATCCGGTATGTTCCCGGAACACCAAATATTATTGTAAATCTTAAGGAGGACTGTTTTGGACCGGTAAGGGAGATTTTGAAGCATTCCCTACTAGCAAAGAGAATGTAAAAGTGTGCGTCTTTCAGGCGAGGGGCATGTAGAAGCAGGGGGAGACGGTTGGAAATACGCGGAATTGTTCGGAGGCGTGAGCGTGTTTTGCTTTCTACACAGTTTTCGCACTCACACAATCACACATGTGTGAATGTGTGCGTTCACTTTCAGCCAGCGCGCTCAGTTTGGTTTTCTCGCAGCGGCTTGCTGGTGTCGGTGTCTCACTCGCACTAGTGCAGCGAGTATTCCTCGTGCGTTCCCTTTCTTGCTACCACACAAAATCGTCAGTACAGTTCAAGCCTTCGCAGTGTGAGGCCGCGCGCGTTTTAGCCTAAGTCCCGGGCGCTCGATGTAATTTGAAGTGAAGTGTTGAAGTGTTATTTATTTCAATTCACATTATTACGGCCTCGGTAGTATTAAGAATGCGCGGGAGGGGGCACCCTTTGTAAGAGGGATACTGGTCAAGGCTGCATTTGTTATTGTCTCTGTAAAGCAGGTAAGGGAGGGAGGATCATCTAAGGTTGATGTGTATGTTATTTTAGTAACAAATAAATTTATTTCCATTAAATTTTCGACAACGGCGATTCGAACTTAATGCGCACGCTTAAAAATTTGTCCGGTCTCTCTCGTGTTTGATTTCTAATTGCTTGCTGCTAATTGCGCCAAACTCGAACCCCTTTGTGGATTTGTGTGTGATCAAGTGTGTTAAAAGCGCCAAGATTTGGTGTGATCGTAAATTAGACGTTCCTCTATCGATGGACGATGCCGTCGAGCTCATTTTTCATTCATAGCTAAGGTTTTTTGATGAAAAACAAAAGCTAATTTTATGTGACGTTATTCTATAAAAATGGGTATTATTTAAGTATAAAATGGGTACATGACCAACTATAACGATAGGAAATATCGTTTCCGAGCGAATCTAGAAGAAAGTAACGAAAAAGTCGCATCACATTTGATTTTAAAGGACTTTTTCTAAATTCCCTTAAACTGGTGCAGTTTAAGGGAAGTTTAAGGCTCCAGTTTAAGGGAATTTGCTCGAATTCCCGATTATTCGTGCTATAAAATGTCAGTTGGGTAATCTCCTGATCGTATACTAGCGCCAATCTGCGTTTGGTGGTGGAAGCTCTCCGGTTAATCCGTTCGCTTCAACTCGCTGACAGGTGTTTGTTTATATCGTACCGTGTGCCGAAACGTGTCAACAGTGTATGTAATTTATATTTTGTATTTTTCCCAATCAACCTCCTCACATTTCCATCTGAGCAACGATAATGGTAGTACATTGGTTCAGTTCACTGCAGCGTACAATCAGACAGGCGCAGATCACATCCACAAGATCACGTGGGCGTACCAGGATCGAGAAACTTTCAACCAAATCGACCACATGTTAGTAACCGGCGACGATAGTCGAGTCTGTTAAACGTCAGAACTTGCAGAGGATATACACGGTACCTCTTATACGCGGATTCGGAGATACGCGCTTTTCTAAATTTGACAGTTCTTTGAGAAAATAGTATTGCTTTAACACATCAATTGTCCAATGCAAAATAATTTCCCTTTTGATTGAATTTTAAAAAGGTGGTTTAATTTTTTAATGGTTAAATACTGTCAGAATCATATCAAATAATTAATTGAGTGGCTAAAACCACCTTCTACCAGCAAAATTAAACGAAAATTATATTCGTGATATTTGGGCTGGAAAACACGAGATTCGACTTACGTGGAAATTTGAGAAACGCGTTTTTTTGCGGCCGTTTTCGGTCTCCATTAACCTTTAAGTTGGCAACCGGATACCCGGGTACAGTGGAGCGCCGATTATCCGGGCTCTTCGGGACTCGCCCTCGCACGGATAGTCGAATAGCATGGTTAATGAGTCAAAGTATTTAGTTTATCACGAAATCCTGGTTTGTTTTTGAAATTAATATTATGTTTTAGTAAAACCTAGCCAGTTTTATAAACTTCATGTTTTTCCGAAGATAATATTTGAAATGTGCTATGAATTATAGCGTATTTTGGTATGACAAAATGCTCTGGTAACCGCTATTTCAAATATCCTCCTCAGCACGCAATGTCATCTAGGTATTGAACTGTCATTTTTCAACAGCACGGATAGACGGATAACCGGGTAAAAGGTACCCGGATAAACGGCCCTCCACTGTATTTTTTTCAACTTTAAACTTCAATAACTTTGGATTCATTGCTTTTATTGACCTGAAATTTTTCGTAGCCTCCCAACTTTTAATTTATGATTTTTTGGTGCATAAGTTGTAATTTTAAACAGGCTGTAAGTATTTTATTTTGATTTTTTTTAACTTTACCACGTAAGTTGGCAACCAGCATACCCGGGTATTCCATACATTTTGTATGGAGAATGACGTTTCTCTTCTTCATCTTTTCGTATTGTGCTTAATTTCGAGTCAAATTCAACCGATTCCAAATTTCAATTTGACCGTTATTTTTATAATAAAATGAAAAAAACTTAATGAATAAATGAAATAGAAGAGAATATATGGTCGGCATTACTTGCTTACAGCATTAAAATATAGAAAGCATTGTTTACCTATGAAAATCGTTAATTTTTGCGTCAAAACGTGTGGAATACCCGGGTTTGCCGGTTGCCAACTTACGTGTGTAAATCTGGTTGCCAACTCTACGGTTAACCGTGTATCTCGGGGACCGCCTGACTTTGCGGCGCCATGGACAGTTCCCTAGACCACTTAACGGATTTTTTTCACACGTCTCTGATGACATTCTTTAACAATGTACAAGCAAAAAATCAGATCGATATCTTTTAAAATCTCGGAACACCATTCATAAATGTGATAAAAAGTATGAAATTTATGCGGTGCACTGAAAGTTGGACAGTCTTCATTTCATAGTGAAATGATCACGTCTTGCCAATATTGACCAATATGGTTCTTAAATCATTTGATATCAGTTGTTAGAGGTCCATCAACTAGTTTGAGTGGTCATCTGCGTTTTAGATTACATAGGTCATGCGCTCTACGGTCCGGATTAACCAATTTAAATATCAGAGTTATTTTAAAGAGAGTATTATTGTTTTTTTTCATAATTTTAAAGTTATTAGATCTTGTAGAAGTATCAGAAATTGAGTTATAAAGACAATTTTATCAGCTTTTTGCAACAATAAAGCAAAAAACAATAGTTTTGATGCATAAAATGTCGCGCAGGCTGTTAAAATCTAGAAGGATATTCATGCCCAAAACCGTTGAACTTGTTAGGGTATCTAGAAAGTTATGGGGATGCATGGGCGCTTATGGCACTAAGCCTTATTCATTACCTTGCTAAAAAGTTATACAATTTTTGTTATTAACATGTTCAAACATGTTCAGTAACCAGGCCAGGAACAAAAATGGTCAATTTGAAGCAGTAACTATTCTATCTAAATAGTGAACAACGGCATTGTGGCAATTTAGTCTTCAATGGCAGGCTAGGTAGTGTTTTTTTACTATTTCATTCATTCCTGATAGTAAGTAACTCTAAAATTATGAAAAAATTAACATTATCTAAAAAACTACTATACTGTTTCTTTAGGAACTTTGCAGAAACGGTATTTGGCTGATTAAGACCATAGAGCGTGCGCTATGAAATGAAGACTGTCCGACTTTCGATGGACCGCATAAATTTCATACCTTTTATCACATTTCTGAATGGTGTTCCAATATTTTAAAAGATGCATGTGCATAGCTAAAGAGTGTCTTCAAAGACGTATGAAGAAAGTTTTCCGATTAGCGGTCTATGGAAATGCCCAGGGTGCCGCAAATTCAGATAATAGGTGAAAATATGAATTGTCCGACTTTTGGTGGCCGCCACTGTATATGAAGATTGGGTGTTAAGGGAATCTTTACAAATTTAGGTAAAAGTAAGGCTCAGCCCTCTACGTTACGCTAGCGTTACGCGTAACGCCTGTTTATCACAAACCCAAGCAACATTTTTGAACGCCTGTTTTAACCGCCGTGGATGAGCAAATTAATAGATTACCATGTCTTAATATTTCTTATTTTTACATGATAATACATGATTTACAAGAAAAGCAACAATTTTTGAACAAAACATAAAAAGAACAGCAATTGCTAATAAACATAACACTCATTGATAATTCATGAGTATATATAAATTATATTATTACTATTAGGCTATCATTTTTAACAGCAATCAGAGTTGTAACAACATCACATATTATAATTATAACAATCTTACACATAAAAAATGGTTACTTATAAAAATGATTATTTATTTATTTTCCCAGCTATTGATAAAGCAGGATAATGAAATACATAAAAGTATTTACAGTAGAACGTCGATTATCCCGGGGCGGATTAACCGGCGGGCGGCTTAACCGTGCGCATAAATGTGACAGCTGTTCAAACGTACAGCGAACATTTGCAGCGATAGTCAAGTGGGCAACCAGATTTTTGTGCAGCTCTGAGGTGTCTCAAGGTATTTTCGAAATTCATTTTTGTTCATGAACAGTTGTTAAACCTATAGTTATTGATTAAAATAATCGGCCTCAGCACCATTTTTCGATCGAAAAAATTCGATAGGCGATAGGGCTCGATCACCCAAAATATTGAAAAAGAACCAGAACAATTACCAACTTGCTTGTACATAACGTTTTTCAAAACCATTAACCTTAATTTATGGCATTTTTCTGATATTCGAAAATTTCCGCAGCTCAATGAGTTGCGGATTTTTCGCCATACAAAGCGGAACGATCGAATTTTTGTAGCATAGTTCATTTTGCTCGTGAGTGTCATGGTATACCAGTTTTCAAAAAGACCAGTAAAATGAACACCTTGGCGGCGAAATGAGTGTCAAATGACACCAAATTGACAGCCGGATCGATCGAATTTTTTCGATCGAAAAATTGTGCTGAGGCCGAATATTTTACTAACGATTAATCGATTTATTCAAGTTGGATTAATCATAAAACTAATAAAAAACTAGTAATAAAATAATTTTTATATGAAAATGACATTTCTTGGACCATTATCCGTGCAAATCGATTAACCGGCAACCGTCCGGTCCCGAGCTGTCCGGATAATCGACGTTCTACTGTACTACCTTCATTAACCTCAATTTAAAAAAGAGCCCTCGCACCTAAAGTAAAGTTTATTCAAAATAGCCGGAAACATAGATTGAATAGGTAATAATTATATTTCATATACATTATTAATTTATTAATATTTTTAATATTTTATACTTTCTAATCATAGAAAATGTTACTAAAATTGAAAGCTTTTGGGGTGTTTATGAACTTCCTTCTTTCAGATTATTTTTCATAAATCATAATGCAGCAATGAAAAATATTAAACCTCTTATTTACTTGTTATTTAAAAATCAAATCTCGTAGAAATCGATTCATCTTAAAGCAATTAACTTGTTTTTCATCGCAGTTTAAAATATTTTCTATTCAAATAATGCACATTGGTCGGTCGCGTGGATGTAATGTATGTAAAGGCCAGTGAGACTTAAAAAAAGTATTTCGAACAGATTAGTCGGAGGATTTTGATTATCTATGATTATCCATGATATGGCTACGATGTTACTAAAAAAGGAGGATTGAATGTAAATTCAAAGGAGATTTGAACTGAAGGTGGACATGTTATAAAACCTAACTACACGATAATCAAGTGTTTCTAGTATAAGAAAAAATAAGTCTTAACAGTAGAACAAATAAACATCAGTTCTACGACTTTTAACTTCAAGTGGTTGTTATTCACTGGAACAGAAAGATGTTTCTTCTGAAGTCGGGGGTCCACTCAGACTCTGGGCTTAGCAGTTTTGCAGAACTTATTCCAACTCCAGATCGTTCCAAGACAACACTCCCCCCCCCCTCCACTCCTGCTTAATTTCTTTATTTTTAAATATTTTCCGAACGAGCTTCACGAGCTAGAGTCAACGACTCTGAACGAGTATCTGTATTCACCTTTGACCATCACCACCCCTCTGCTCGAGAAAGTCGGACTCACTCCGATTCTGTCCGGAATCGGATCAAATCGACTCCGGAAAAATTGGGAATTATCCCAATACTAATGCTTGAGCACTTGTATCACCAAACATGCCCGTCATGGGCTCAAACCTAAAAAGGACCGTCGCTCCGTCCTAACTAAACGCCCGTACATGGGCTCAAGATCCTTATGGACTGCGAACTCACCGAATTTATGTGTGTTTTACCAAAGCAATATGGTCACTGAAACTAAACTAGTAATTGATAGCCACGTGACCAATTTGATCCGAATACAGATGTTGAATACAATAAAAAATACGTAATACGTATACGTAATACTTAAAAATGCGTACAATAAATAATGCAGTGCCTGCACTGACAAAGACTGCAATGTACAATGGGTATGAAGTATTCAGCTGCCAATTCTCAATACCCATATAACCAAACTATCGCAAAATCATCCGTTTATCAACAGGGCAGAAAAAGTGTGAGTAATTCATAATTAGATATGGGAAGAGCGATGGTTCATTTATAAATGCTTTTGGTAATCGAATCAAGGAATAACAATTCAGTCTATTCCCGAGTTCTGCGGTTCTCGACTTACGCGGGTTTGGAGATATGCATTTTTTTCTCTCTAAATTTACAGTTTATGTGTCAGATCAGTTCAAATAGGTTAAAAATTGTCAAATGCAAAATAAATTGCTGTTTTTGATAAAAAAATGAATTCACTTTGTATCCAGAAATATCGTTATTTTCTTATTATACTCCCTCATATTTCTTACAAATTATTACGTGTGTAAAAGTGCACATTTAAACCAGAAATAATTATTTCTTAAATGTATTTAGGCGAATGATTATAGCATTCGAATTAAGCGGATGGCTCGGAAACAGACTGCCGATTAAAATATTTTGCTTAGTTTTTATTCTCAATTATGATTGTATGAAGGAATGCAAGGCTAGAATGCAACATACCAACACTACTGCTAATCCGTATGGTTGTGGTAAATCCTTCCTCGTGTGGATGTTCTTTTACTCTTTCGTTGGAATATATTTTATCTCGGTGATGTCGAGGCGAATTTCGTTAATAAAAGACCAAAAACTGCACATACTTTCCGTTTTTTTAGTAAGAAAAACGAGCATCATAATTTGATTTAGGTCTTGGAAGCTTGGGCTTTTGATTTGAACAATATAACTTTGCCAGGAGATCGAAGGCAATGAGAAGATGAAACTTCACCCTTGTAGAAAAATAAAAAAAAGTAAAAAAATGAGCACCATCAGCGAGCGAATTTGTTGTGAGAGGAATTCTTCTTTCTTCACTATGCTGCTTCTCAAATGTAGCCCTGGTTTTATCTTATTTATGAGACAATCTTTATCCACCCGCACTGAAACTTCATCGATTTTTCTTATATCGTGCACTAAGGCTAGTAATAAAACGCAAATTATTTCCTTTTTCTATCATTCACATTTCTTCTGCCACTTATCCGTTCTTGTGCCACACCTTACTCAATATTCTCATGCACGCGCTCATTCACAGCATATGGGATTGAGAAGTTGTCTGATGAAAAGGTATAGTAGTTTTCTACTCGTTGGATTGGATGCTCTTCTCTTGCTGTTTTGCATATTATATCCACGTATTTGTTCCCTTTAAGCACCGTAAACCAGATATTATGGCATTTCCACTAGAAAATTGTCACATGAGCTTCCACCCACAAAGGGTTTATTCGGCATGCAATACGGATACATGGAAACCGCATACTATTCTATTTTTTGCACAAACGCGGCCATTTCCACAAATAAATTTCGTACAGTGTGGAGTCGAAAAGACATCGCATTCTTTTGGTTCTCAGTGTACCACAGCGCTCACAGTAAAGTTTGTTGAGCTTAGAAAAAGAAAACGGGATTACAGGAACATTGCCACATAGGAAAGTAACTCCGACGAAGCACAACACATATGCATAGCTTATGATACTAGATGAGATGCAATATACCAGTGTACAACTATTCGCGTATCACTAGGCTAGTGATGCCTTTTTCAGCGGCTAAAGACAGAAACATTTTTTTAACAACTGTTTTATCACGAACGGTAATATTTCACATTCATGCAAACTACTGACTGTGGCATATGCACATAGCATCAGGATGCTGCAATGTGCACCTGGTTTGTTGGAGGCATATCAAATGTTATTTTCCGCAGATAAATGCAGCGTTGTTGTTCACACACACCCGAGTCTCGCGTATAACTAATTTTACCACATAGAAGAGATTAAAGACACCAAACATGAGTTTCTTGAAATCCTCTCAACAGTGGAGAGCACGTCAGTGATACGTTCTCGCTGATTATGTTTAAAGATGAGCAAATATTTCAATACTCACACAAACACACACCACGTATCCCAGGGAAAATAGCCAGGTTCCATTGAGAAAACTAGGGTACACAAATGGAAACTGGCACTAACTCGAAATGCGCATGTCTCTGCAAGTGAACTGTTAGCAGAGAAGGATTTTTGGTCTTTACCAGATTTGCTGCTCATTTACAGGTGCTCCTTATTTGTGTACTCTTGTAAGAATGTTCTTCATGATACGGATGATCATTGGGAAAGTTCAATGGGGCATCAGTTTTGGATTGTTTTGGGGTTCTTTTTGATTGTGACTAATAATATTAATATTAATATCAATATTAATTTTTAATATTAATAACCTACCTATAATGCTAATGATATTTCCTACCAACTTTAAACCACATTTGGCAAGCCTTAAAAAAACTTATAAATAGTATCCCTGACAGTTAGGTAGTTCTGAATTGATAATATTGGCTTTAAAATTAACTCTGGCAGATTTCTGAAAGGATTGAAGTGTCAACTTATTTTTTCACAGAAAAAAGTCAGTCCATTCTTAAATCTCACATTGTAAAACGCCTAGCTGTATAGAATAGTGATGTGCTGTATGGAGCGCACCGTCGACTCCGGACGACTCCGGTCGATTCCGGACGACTCCGATCCGACTCCGACCATTGTTAGTCCGATTCCGACTCCGGCAAAATGGAACCACTAAATCCGCCCGGAGACGGAGTCGTTCGGAGTCGTCCGGAATCGACCGGAGTCGTCCGGAGTCGACGACTCCGAACGACTCCGAACGACTCCGAACGACTCCGAACGACTCCGAACGACTCCGACTCCGGACGACTCCGGACGACTTCGAACGACTCCGAACGACTCCGGACGACTCCGAACGACTCCGAACGACTCCGGACGACTCCGACTCCGGGCGACTCCGGGCGACTCCGGGCGACTCCGGGCGACTCCGGACGATTCCGAACGACTCCGGATATTGAAGCGCGGACCTACCTTCCGGAGTCGATTCCGAATTTATCGGAATCGGATCGGAGTCGACTCCGGATTTTTGCCAACTTTACCCATCACTAGTATAGAATATGTGACTTACAGTAAATAAATTTATCAGTAGCACGAATAACATCTTACCCTTTTTTCTCAGGTTGTTATTAAATCTGGAAATTGATATATACAGCTCTATAGTATTGGCATTGTATGTCAGGGTTAAGAATTTAAAGAAAAAAAACCCAATAAAATCCTATACCACTCCATTTAAAAGTGTTAGAATACAGCTGCTCTAACAAATGATGGTACACCCAGCTGTTTTCCAATCATTAACCAATATCTTGAGCAATTTTCAAATTACACTTAAAAATGTTGATGTTATTCTGTCATTGATTTTTATGAGCATCGAACTGGATTTTAAAGAGCAGAATTATCAAAATTTTCAGTCATGTTTTGAACAAATTGTTAACAAAATACCTTAACTCGAAGGCAAACTTTAACTTTGTCAAAACTGCTTGTCGATTGCAAAAACTAGCTTTCTTGTGGCCGCATCACAAATCTACACATGAACTGCAAAAAGCTGAATCATTTGAATATCGTAGAAATTTTGTTGGAGAAGTACTAAATAGGTACTTAAATCAAATAGAAATATGCATTTTAGAAATATTACCATAGGGATAGGTCACAACTACGCCAAATAGCTGTGAGATTGTTCTCAAACGTCAAATTTTGTCACTTTTTGTTTACCTTTGTTAACTTTATTTCCTGCCTACTCCAGTTTACGAAATTTTGAAAAAAGCTCAAAAAAGTGACAAAAGCTCAAAAAAGTGACAAAAGCTCATATTTTGCCAAATTTGTCAGTATTCTGTCACCTCCGTGGCGCAGCACCTATGATGAAATGGACAAAACTACCACCTTTGAGGTCATAATTAAGTTTTGTTTCGCAGCGAAGGCCACTGACACATGTAAATAATGAAAACAATCCGTTGAAAACAGAAAGTCAGATTAAAAATAAATAACATAGAAATAGAAAACGTAACGGCATACAAATATCTGGGAATAACAATAGACAAACAACTTAACTTCAAAAAACATATTGAAGATATAAAAAATAAGGCAAGAGACAGATTATATGTCTTCAAAGTGCTGTGTGGAAAAAATCGAGGATTAGGAACAGATAAAGCTAGGAATATATATAGAGCTACAATTCGCAGTATACTCGAGAACGCATCGTCGATTACAAAAAATGCAAAAAACAACACCAGAAAAAAAATAAGTACTATAGCCAATACGGCACTAAGGAAAATATCAGGATGTACCAAAACAACCCCGATTAATTCGCTGCATGCCATAAATGCAGAAATCCCACTAGAGATAAGGTGTAAATATATAGCAAACAAAGAAATGACCAAAGCCTACACAGTTAGCCCCATAATAAGAGAACAACTGTTGAATGCAGTACGAAACAATACAAACAAGAAAACATTAACAGCACAACAACAATTATTTAAAGAGAACAGAAGTACCATACAAAACATAGCCATAAGTAAAATAAACGACATAGAACATAACGTAAGCATAAATACCAGCATAAAAAACAAGATAGAAGAGAAGAAAAATAGGAATAACCAAGTAACAAAACAAATAGTATTAGAGAACATAAATGAACAAATGAAAAAAAGAAACAACATATTTACAGATGGGAGTAAACAACAAGAAAAAAACGGAATAGGAATATACATACAGAAAGGACAAGAAAACTGGTATCATAGCATTAAAGCAAATAACGATGCTTGCATAGCAAGCATAGAACTGACAGCAATTGAAATAGCTATGAAAATGGCAGAAGAACTAAAGATGGAGAGACCAACAATATACACGGATAGTTTAACAAGCTGTGATATCCTGAAAAAAGCCAAAGATGAGGAAGAAATTGAAGAAACGATATACAATATAATAGAAATAGGAAATAGATTAAAGGCAAAAATATGGTGGATACCCGCACATGTAGGAATACATGGAAACGAATGTGCGGATAGATTAGCCAAAGAAGGAACAATCTCAAATATAACAACAGAAAACAAAATAAGATTGGTAGATGCGTACGAAAGATACAAAATAGAAATGATAAAGACAACAAAAAGCTGGTACGAGGAACAATGTCAAACCAAAGGAGAAAAATTCCAGGCATTTCAAAAAAAATTTGAAATGATACCATGGGAAAAAGATATTGACATAAACCCGGAAGAAGTGAGAACAATAAACAAATTGTTAACAGGACACGACCTGTCACCATTTTGGCTGGCCAAAATGAATCTAGTAGAATCAGGATTGTGCCAAATATGCCAAACACAAAATACAGGGCGGCATATGGTTTTTAACTGCAAAAAATACGAAACAAATAGAGGAGACATAACATTTGATAGATTAAAAGAAAGATGGAAACAAAAATCAGGATATGAAATTAAAAAAATTACCAAATTCATGAAGGAAAATCAAATAGAAATTTAAAAAATACAAAAAAAAAATAGCATAGAAAGACAAAAATGAAGTCAAGGAAAAAAAAAACAAAATAACAAAAAAAAAAAAACAACCAAATGACAACTGTCAGGTTAAAATATAGAGTGGGTAAAACCTTGAATACATTTGAAACGTCAAATGTAGGGGAATACATCCTCACTCACCGAAGAAGAAGAAGAAGAAGAATCCGTTGACCAATTTGGGTTCTGTAATAGTCGAAAGGAACTAATGATAAGTTGTCCTAAATCGTACATCTGGGACGTATTTTGATGTTCGAGCATATTTTTGGTCAACATCAACTTGTAGACAAGATGTGCAATGGAATAAAACATTTATATTTGTCAATATTTGTATGGTATGTCATATGCTGATCTACAGTAGTGTTGGATAAATCTGATTTAGATTCATAAATCTGAATAAAATTAAGGAAAGATTAAATTAATTTGAAGCTCGGTTGGAAAAATTCATGAATCTCACAGATTCATGTATCTCGAGAGATTAATGAATATCAAAAGGTTCATGAATCTCAAACGATTCATGATTCTCCAAAGAATTATATGTCTCGAAAGGTTCATACAGCTTGAGCTTCTGCTTAGTGTTATACTTCTTCTTAGCGTAATAACCTACGTGATCATGTCAGCTTATACAGGTATTCAAGACTTCTTGGTACCACGCAGCCGGATAGTCTTTTTTGTTACGGGGAGACGTTCCATAGATTCATGAATTCTTCGAGATTAATGAATCTTTAGAGATTGTTAATATAGAGGTTGTTCCATAGCTCGATATTGATCCATCATTTTCATAGGTGGTTTTGACTTACTTACTTACTTATCCGGCGCTACAACCGCTTTGCGGTCTTGGCCTGCCTCAGGAGTGTCGCGCCTTCGTCTGCCAGTCCGTTATCTCGGCCTTAATGGCGGGCGCCTCCACTCTTGCCACCTCAATTTGGGCCTACCACGCCTAGCCGTACAGCTCGTATAGCTCGTCATTATAGCGGCTCCTCCATTGTCCTTCCACACATACGGGGCCAAGTATCCTTCTGAGCATCTTCCTCTCGAACGCGGCTAAGAGGGTTTCGTCAGATTTGGACAGTGCCCATGTCTCAGAGGCGTATGTGAGTACCGGAACTATATAGGTACTATATAGTCCCAGCTTCAACCGTCGCGACAGATTCTTTGAGGTGAACTGATTTTTCAGGCTGTAAAATGACCGATTGGCAGCCTTGCGTGCAACTCAGCTTTCATACTATTGTCGTTGCTGACCTTTGACCCAAGATAGGTGAATTGTGGGACGACTTCAAAAGTGCGTTCACCTATCTGCACGTCACGCATACGTAGATTCTGATTATTTATTGGAAGGCCCGCTGATGTTGCCACCATCAGTTTGGTTTTGCCTCGTTTATCTGCAATCCGAGGCTCTCTGCCGCCTGCTCGATCCCTTGGTAGACTTCTGCTACATAGGAGAGCCGCAGACCAATGATGTCTGTATCATCAGCGTATGCCAGGATCTTGGTTGACTTATAGAAGATGGTCCCCGTAGTCTCCACCCTCGAGTCACGGATGGCCCTCTCTAGCGCCATGTTGAATAGGAGACAAGCAAGCCCGTCCCCCTGGCGCAGGCCTTTGGTGGTAGCAAAAGGTCCAGAGAGTTTTCTTTCCACCCTCACCTGGCAAGTGACGTTGGTCATAGTCGTTCTATCTAGCCTTATAAGTTTGGCCGTTATTCCAAAAGAGCTCATAGCGTCGTACAGTTTTACCCTGGCTATGCTATCATATGCGGCTTTGAAGTTAATGAAGAGATTGTATGTGTTGTGTCTGTATTCAGCCATCTTCTCCAAGATCTGCCGCATGGTGAAGATCTGATCAGTGGTTGATTTTCCGTTTCGGAATCCTCTTTGATAGTTTCCGACTATGTCTTCGACATGCGGGACAAGGTCACCGCTGATCAACCACTCAACCACTAGCTGTTGATTAACCTGGTCGTTGAGTAATTCATCAAAGTACTCAGCCCACCGCGAGAGGACCTCTGGCTGGTTACTGACCAGATCTCCATCCTTGTTGTGTCAGCAGGTTACCTTAGGTAAAACGTTGTTTCAGTGACCTGCTATCGCTTGTATTGTATTGTTGTATTGTTCGGTTTGACGTTACGTTCGGTCACTTGTCTGCATTCATCGTCGTACCAGCCAGATTTGGTGTTGCCACGATGTGGTAGGAGTATATTTCTTGCACAGTTTATTATTTTTGTTTTTAGAGTGTTTCACCTCTCGCTCGTAGTTTCATATCTGTTTTCTGGTAGTAGAGACTCGTCTAAAGTGGCTTTGAATTCTTGTTGGACAGTAATGTCCCATAGGGAGTCCTTGTATGTTTATGCTTATGTTTATGTTTATTTGTCTATCGATGGACAGCAATGCCCTCTCGAACCATTCTAGCAATGTTTTACAATTAGTGTTTTACAATTTTTTGGCACGATTGGTAGATGAGTGCGGTTGTGTTGTGTAGTGTGTCTTACAAAATTGTGATTTTCTTATGTTAATTTGAAGAAATTGTTTGATGGTTTCATCATAAATTGTTTGTTATGTTATGTGCTAGTGCAACTCGTTGTAGTATATACTTTATAAGCTGTATTTAGATCGTAAATTGAAGATAAAGTTTAATAAAATTTCAGCGTCGATCCTAACGAAGTGTGCTATGGTAGTAGTGAACGAAATTATCGGATGGTATGTTGTTTTTTGTTCAGTAGTGTGTGTAATATAGATGTACAGTGCCTCTATACCATTGAAGCAGCGTAAACCAAATATTACTGGTGACAATGGAATGTGGAATATGTGCCAAATGCTCAAAAGACGTTTTGCCGGGTGATAGTCCCGTATTTTGCAAGGGTGAATGCAACTGTATATTTCATCGACGTTGCACTACCCTGAAAGTTTCAACTTTCAAGGTGCTGAGTGATAACCCTAATTTGTTTTTTAGATGTGATGCGTGTAACACCATCGACATGAGCAATACAGGCATAATAGTTAATAGGAACAGTATTGATGATAATATTAGTAACTTGATTAGAAAGTGTATGCAAGAATTGGAAGCTAATGTTAGTGAGAGGCTAAATAAAGGATTGGACGAAATTAGGGCACATTTACACAATGCAGACAAGTCGCTTGTATGCAATTGCCATACAAGTTCGCGTGAGATAGAACACATTGACGAGCCTTACGGGGGTCCTGAAAATGACGTGCCTTAATTAATGCATAACAACCATTCTTGCAATCTGGTTGAGGACAAGAAGAATGTAACCGAAGATGAAATGACTTGGTCTAAAGTGGTCAGAAAAAATAAGACAATGATGCCAAAACATAATGATCATGCCTTAGAAAATAAAATTGACTCAGGTGAACACCGTGAACACAATGCACTCAACAATATATGTGATATCGATACTGTAGAATTAAATAAAAGAATAAAAAACCAATTTGTAATCATTCCTCATAAAATTCAATCATGCAATGTAACCAGAGCATATTTGCGAGCCAAATTGGACCCTGTTAAGTACAACCTCTCAGATTTCCGAAATGGTACTGGGGGTCAAATTATGGTACAATGTCCACTAAATACTAACAAAGAAAAATTACGTAAAGACATTGAAGCAGATCTCGGAGCGGAATATTCAACATCTAATCCTTTGATTAGAATGAAAGTAATGGGCATGACTGAAAATTACTCTGATGAAGAAATTATCAACTTTTTAAAAAAGCAGAATTCTATTATACCATGGTTACAAATCAAAATTGCTGGCAGGTACGAAAATAAAAATTTGAAGTATGAAAAGTTTAATGTTTTTATTGATGTAGATGAAAAATCATTCACTATGCTAAATACCCTAAAAACTATACGTATTGGGTTTGCTGATTGTCGTCTGGTCCGTTCTATAAGAATATTACGGTGCTTCAAATGCTCACAATATGGACACACCAAAACATTTTGCAAAAATGAAGAAACATGTTCAAAATGTGGTGAAAACCACCTAACCGCAACGTGCAAATCATTATGCTTCAGGTGTATAAATTGTGAAAATGAAAATCTAAAAAATAATGCCATGCTAGATACAAACCATGCAGCCAATAGTAAATGGTGTCCAATATATAAAAAAGAATTAGAAAAAAATGTCCAAACTTGTACAATAGCAATCAAAGAATAGCAACCCAAAAAATGGGGAAATAATTTACTTAAACGTCGCAGGTCTTTCTACACATTATATTCTGCTAAGAAAAACTGTGGAAACTATTAAACCCTTATTAGTTTTCATTTCTGAAACTCACATCACAGAAAGTGAAGCATTTGAACAATATTATATTCCTGGATATAGATGTTCCTTTTGTTTATCTCATTCAAGACATACAGGAGGTGTGGCGCTGTATATCAGAGATTCTATTCTTTTTAAACAAATTCTAAGCGAATCAATTGATGGAAATTGGTTTTTGGGTGTCAGTATTTTGCGAGGAATGTCTCCAGCTTTATATGGTGTTATATATCATTCACCAAGTTCTAATGAAACTAAATTTATTGAGCAAATAGAAATATGGATGGATAGCTTCATTGATTGGACTAAACAATGTATAATTGTAGGAGATTTTAACATAAATTGGTTGGATCA
The DNA here is from genome assembly GCF_943734735.2 of Anopheles gambiae. Lineage (NCBI taxonomy): Eukaryota > Metazoa > Arthropoda > Insecta > Diptera > Culicidae > Anopheles > Anopheles gambiae. The sequence continues at coordinate 66,449,900 of NC_064601.1, read as the reverse complement.
AGAAAAATCCAGAAATTTAAAAAATTTAATGTGTTCAGTAAATATGCATCAAAAAGTAAAAGAGCCAACTCGAATCACCAATCGCTCGAGAACTTTAATTGATCACGTTTATAGTAACATTGATTCAATTATCGTAAAACTGAACCATCTTTAAAAATCTCCGATCATGAAACAATTAGCATAAAAATAAATGAAAAAAAATAAAAATATGTACAAAAAGTCAATTATTAGCTGGAAGAACTATTCACCGCAAAGGATTTGTTATTTAGTTTCAGCAGCACTGGAACAATCGAATTTTGTAGGGATTGAAGAAAGTGCTTGTGGATTACAAAACATAATGGAATTAGCGATTGATAAACTAACCCAAGAAACAATGATTAAGTCTACGAAAACAAATAGATGGTATTCGCGTGAACTTAAATCACTAAAACAAAAACGAGATAGGTTGTACAAAAAATTCATTACTACTAATTGTGAAATATGGTGGCATCGTTATGCATGTATAAGAAATGAATATGTCAAAAAACTAAATACAACTCGTCAGAATTATAATTATGCAGAAATCAACAAAAACAAGGCAAATAGTAAACAGTTGTGGAAATTCTTGAAATCTTTGATAGAGCCTGAGAAAAAATCCACATCAGTAGTAAAGTTTGACGGTATAATTGAAATAAATGAGTCTGCTATAGCAACAAAATTTAACGAATATTTCATTACCAGCATAAAAACAATTAATGAAAACATACAAATGGTTCCTAAGCCAAATCAACTAATACAGACCGAAGATCCGAGACATTTGTTCAACTTCAAAACAATATCAGCTAGTATGGTGGCCTACAGCTGCTCGTCCCCTAGCTCGTTTAGAGTTGATCCAGCGCAAATTCACGCGGTTCGCTTTGCGCTCCTGGAGTGTCCAACTTGACTATGAGGGACGCTGTGCGTTGCTTGGCATCGAGACGCTGAAGCAGCGGAACTGCAACGCTCAGAGGCTGTTTGTCGCGGGACTTCTTGACAATCGGATCGACTCGCCCGCGCTTCTTTCGAGGCTCAACATGTATGTCCCGCCGAGATCGCTCCGAGCTAGATCGCTACTTGACGTGGAGGAACGCCGCACTCGCTTCGGCTCCTCTGATCCGTTTATTCGTATGTGCCGTGAGTTTAATGTCATTTGTGATCGTCATCAACCTGACATGTCGCGCACCGCATTGTTGAATAGTATTCGTGTCGTGCGACCTTTTACATGTTAATTATGTTACTTAAGACTAAGCGTGACAAATGAATGACCGTAATGTGACTATGTTATAATGAATTAATGTAAATGAATTCGCTTCAAGTGGGCCACTTGCGGTCCGTTGAATTTTAATAAATAAATAACAAATAACAAATAACAAATCCCTGAAAGATTAAAAAAAAATTTGTTTCAATCTAAAAAATACAGCGGCTATAGGGAATATAAATTCAAGAGTGATTAAAGATAGTTTTGATATCATTGGAGCACAGCTTTTATCAATAATTAACGAATCTTTGGTGACTGGTATATTTCCAAAAGTGTGGAAGATGTCCAAAATCATTCCTATCCCAAAAATTCCTGGTACTATTAAGGCAGAAGAATTTCGGCCGATTAATATCTTGCATATATTTGAAAAAATATTAGAATTGGTAGTAAAAGAGCAGCTAATGAATCATCTTACCACTCATGGCTTATTGATACCAGAACAATCTGGATACAGAGAAGGACATTCCTGTGAAACTGCACTTAATCTTGTGTTGTCTAAATGGAAAGGTTTTATAGAACAAAAATATGAGGTACTTGCAGTGTTTTTGGATCTCAAACGTGCGTTTGAAACTATAGCGAGACCTTTATTATTGGACACCCTGCAATCTATTGGTATTCAAGGAGTTCCTCTAAAATGGTTTACAGATTATCTCGAAGGAAGAACGCAAATTACCTCTTTTTTAAATAGTTCTTCAGATCCACTAGAAAACACCCTGGGAGTTCCACAAGGAAGTGTTTTAGGGCCAATCTTGTTTATAATGTATATTAACGACATAAAGAAAATACTGCATTTTTGTGAGGTAAACCTGTTTGCCGATGATACAGTATTATTCATCGCAAAGCCTAATTTAAAACAAGCAGAGACTCTATTAAATCTAGAACTAAATGTTTTAGATGGCTGGCTAAAATATAAAAAACTGGCTCTAAACATTAATAAAACAAAATACATGATCATACTTACTTACTTACGTGTATTTCAATAAATCAAGAAAAAATAGCCAATACTTCTGAACTAAAATATTTAGGGATTATAATTGACAATAAACTCACGTTTGGGCCCCACATAGATAATGTCATAGCAAAAGTAGCAAAAAAAATGGGGTCATTATCAGGCTTAGCAAAGATTTAAACTTTTTTGGTAAACTGCAACTTTACAAGTCGCTTATTTCACCACATTTAGATTTTTGTGCTTCTATTCTTTTTCTTGGCAATAAAACACAGATACAAAGATTACAACGTATCCAAAACAAAATTATGAGAGTGATTTTGGGTCTTGGTTCAAGAACTTCTTCTAAAGTTATGCTTGACATCCTGCAATGGATGTCAGTAAAACAAAGAATAATATATCAAACAATGATTTTCATACACAAAATATTGAATGGAATGTTACCAAGATATCTCGGGGAACAAATAGTTCTAGGGACGGATGTTCATCGTTACCCTACTCGTAGATCAAATGAACCGAGAACACCAAGCTACCTTTCATTAAGAGCTCAGAACTCCTTATACTATAAGGGAATTCGAATGTATAATTCGATGCCAAGAGAAGTTGTTAACGCCACAAGCCTGGGTAATTTCAAAAAGGAATGTGCACTGTATGTGAAGCAGGTTATTTAGTAATGTGGTCGTGAAGTGTTTTAGTATAGTAGTATAGTGTAATGTAGAATGTATACTTCTAGAAGTGCTTGCTAGTTTGTATTATGTAAAAGTATTTAACCGCATTTATCTACTTGATGATGATGGTGTATTTTTTAATTTGTTTTTGTTTAACAGCTTTTATGAAAAAAAATAAGATAATTTAAAATAAAATTTAAAAAATAATGAGAGTCTTCAAAGATTCGAGACACGCGCGCGTATAGTGGACTTTGGGGTTTAGACCCACTGATTGTAAGATGATAGGACTTAGCGGCACCTTATCGGATTCATTAGTGGGTCGAAAACACTCAATCATCCACTCGAGTGTTATGTAGAAATTTTTATTTTCATTTTTTATACCTAAATATCTTTAAGATAATTTCGTCCTTCTCGAACCTTTGAAGGGGAAAGTGGAGGGACCATCATCATCATCAATGAATTACAATAACATAGAACATAAAAATGTGCACTATGGAACCAAATTTAACACAGAAACACGATCATTAAGCTCAGTTGGCGAAATCCTCGGCTCAAAAGCGTCGATGACTGCGTTGAAAGCACGGCACATGAGTAGGAACGGATCAGAGGAGCCAAATTGCGTTCTACGGTCGTCGAGGACCAGCATTGCCCGAGTCTGGAGCGGCCTGGCCGGAACGTACAGGTTGATGGCAGCCAGTAGTGACGGAGAGTCAATACGGCCGTCGAGAAGTCCCGTGATGAACGACAACCTGACTTTTCGTATTCGCTCACTTAGGGTAGGTAACCCGAGTAGTAAACACCTAGTCCGGTAATCGAGCCTTTGGTTCCATGAGCGAAGTGCAAATCGTGTAATTTTGCGCTGGATTGATTCCAATCGAGCTAACGGACGCGCTGCAGTTGGCCACCATACGATATTTGCATATTCCATCAACGACCGGATAAGTGAGCAATAGAGCGCCTTGGTGCAAGGTATATCGTTACGCTCGCGAGTCATATTGATAACTAGCCCTAGCATTCTATTGCTGCGGGTTACTACGTGATCCAGCTGATCCTTAAATGATAGTTTTGTATCGAGCAAAACGCCTAGATCTTTAACACATTGTTTTCGCGCCAATGACTGTCCATCAAGCATATTCATATAATGATGGGCGGCGAGAACGACTGAAAGTAATGGCTTCGCATTTATCTGTGCATAGGGTTAAAGCATTACGGTTGCACCAACACTGGAACTCATGCAAGGAAGTTTGCAGTCGGGCGTGGTCTTCTGGTTCACGAATAACACGAAAAATTTTCGCGTAATCTGCGTACAGTAGATGATTATCAGCCGGAAGGATCAACGTCGCGTCGTTGATGAAAAGAAGGAACAGCAAAAGACCCAGGTTGCTGCCCTGCGGGACTCCAGAAGATGCATGCACTGGACTTGACATGTACGGGCCTAACTAACATGTGTTGAGCCGAGGCTGCGTGTTTTCTCCGCCCCCATTAGCACGGGGCACGTACCACTAAGCCAACCATGTAGTGATCGGAATCGATATTGGCTCCTCGATATGTTCTGACATTTAACTGCGGCGAACTGGACCAATCTACTACCCTTATCGTTACTGTGTTCATGCAGACTGTGACAGCCAGTGTGACAGCACGGGGGCGTGAACGTTTATGAGGCTTATATAATAGAATTTGCCTCGCATGCGCAGGGTGCATAGCCTATCGTTTATAGCTTTGAAATCCATGATTGCGGATTTCAACCGGGGACCTGTGCTTACCACGCTTGTTGAGCACACCGTTCCCTAGCCACCGAATCTCTTGTAGAGCTACGAGGTCCATGCTCAGTGTGGCTAGGGCATCATCAAGTTTTTTTAAGGATCCGGCTTTGCTTAGAGTGCGTACGTTTCATGAGTCCATTTTAAGAGTAGTCCTGTGGCTATTACGTAGGGTTGGTATCGTTGGTTCCGTTTCAATGATTCCTTTGGCTTTCCGTAGTCTGGCCACCATCCGGCCAAGGGGTTGGGTCAAGCCCGTGTACCCAAGCTTGGATATGTGGTGGCACACGTTACCACTCTGCACGACGAGGACGTGTCGGAATAGGAGTTGGATGGGAGAGCCTGTATTATCCCTCGAGGGGCTTCAGATCCTATCCCATTGCAGAGTAATGAGATAGGATCCGAGCGGTACACCTGCAATATATGTTATACATAATAAAAGAACACAAGCAAAACTTTTACAAACGATCCAAAAACAAAATGGTTGATTGAAGTGGAATTCTTATATACCCCCCAATATACGTTGCGTAGCCCTGTTATCGGGCCATTTTATCTAGTAATTCAAATGCCTGCTATTTAAATTACCTTTTTTCTTTATTATCTCTTCGAAAATAATACTATAAGGAGAAGTTATACGGCCTATACTTTGTACAAACTGATATTTACAAAATATGATATTCTAAAGTCATGGGTTCAAGCCCCGAATAGACCGTGCCCCCATACGTAGGACTGACTATCCTGCTATGGTAACAATATGTCACTGAAAGCCAAGCTAACTTCATTAGTGGGTACTGGCAGGCCTTGACCGACAGCGGTTGTTGTGCCACAGAAGAAGAAGATATTCTAAAGTTGCGACAAGTGTATCTCGATTTATGGACAAAAGCTTTATTATAAGTGTTTCTACATTGTGTAGTAACTAGGGAAAACATGAACGCACTAAACTCTATTATTTTTACCACGTTGAAGGCAAATATTTTATTTATTTTAAGTTTTCTTGTTATAGTTTTTCCCATAACTTTGCTAGAAAATGAAATAATTATAGATAAAAAGGGTATTATTTTAATCATCAGGCATCTCGCTTAGTAACACAGCGGCATATGGCAGGTAAGCAGTACAAATGCAGCTACCTGATACGCACACATGTTTAACGAACACAACTATTTGGTTCGGTTCGGTAAACGTCGGGTGGACGCCAGAACGCAAAGGCGCAGACTTTTTCATGATTTTGTATGACCTCGGCTGCTTTGGACCACGCGTGTGGATGCTCGCTATGAATCACAATACAATCATTTATAAAACAATTTGTAAATAGCAATTGTACATAACCAACTGATTGGTTGGATTCTGACCGTTCATTAACCATAGTGGTACTGATAACTGATTGTAGCTCGGGTTATCAACAACAGTCTATGTGCTCATGTGCATACTTACTTTAGTTGAACGAAAGCATTTGAAAAACATGGTACATGTACGGCTGCTTGTAATGATGCATATATTGATCATTTATAGCACATTTGGTGCAGTAAGAAGGCCCATTAACATACGGGTATTGGAAGGAAATAGTTGTGACACTCCTCAAGTTATCGGTGGAAAGTGCATGAATATATCTTTATGTGATCCAGCTTTTGTGCACTCCATAGCCTATCAAGAGCATACCCCGGTGTGTCAACAAAATGCCTTCTACAGAGTGATTTGCTGTCAACCGTTTCTTGATTTTTGCGAAAATAGTAAACAATTTCAAATCATGCACGGCATTGAAGCAGAACCTGGAATGTTTCCCCACCTTGCTAGATTAGGGTTGAAAAGTGAAGAGGATGGGATTGCTTGGACATGCAGTGCGAATATTATTTCCGAACGATTTCTCCTTACCGCTGCGCATTGCAATCCGGTGAACATTGCGGGACTCGGTTGTGCTGAATCGATGCAATGCGATCAACAAAATACTGTAAAGGTATAAACTTGTAGTTTATTTTACGAAGTAGAAAATGTGGCCAATTATTTTTTTTTTCTTCAGAGCTTCATCTCGAACCCAAAATATAAAACATCTTTTAAATATCATGATATTGCTTTGGTGGAACTAGAACAAAATATAAGGTTTAACAAACGTGTGCTTCCAATTTGTCCATACATCAGTAAGACTGATTTGCATGAGAGCGAAGATCTTGTTATTGCTGGATGGGGTGCTACAGAAAGTAAGTAAATAAATATATAAATAAATAAATAAATAAATGAATAACATTAATTTGATAGCATGGTGATGGGAGTTTCAGGGATTATGATGATTTTGGCACTCTTTCTTGACACTTTAAGAAAGTCGAAAAGATAATTCTGTATCCAAAAAGGATACGGTAGAGTTCACTTCCCATCACATAATGATCACTTCTCGTAGAAAAAACCCAACAAGTGTCAAAAAATTACCAGAACTGCTGAAAACTCCAGTAATACAATGGAAAGAGTTTGTTTCATTGTTTTCATAATAGAATGGCAGCCACATCAACGCTGACACCTTATATGTTTAACCATTTTCCGACTTAGCGACCTTTTTAAACAGTTCCTAAGACAATTTATTGGAACACTGTCTTCACACAGAGTTGAGGATACTATTTACCTATCCTACTGCATAACATCCATTATCTTGAAAAATCTTACAAAACCAGGTATAAATGAAAGAAAAAACCTAACATATACGAGATCCACTGAAAGAAGTTTAGCCTTTATTTTTAACAAAATGACCGGTTAACCTGCCAATGCTGGCCAATATGGTGCTGGCATTGAATTATTAAAGTTACCAGTCAATGATGTTAAATCATCGGCATTAATTGACAATTCATGTGCACGGGTAGGATTTTTTTACACATGATTTTCAACACGACTAAAGCTGGATTGAGTTTGACAGTTCTTTGTTATGTGTTGAAAATCATGTGTTGAAACTGAAATTTCATTTTGAAGCAAATAAACCATTTCGCAACTGTTGAAAAACATCTTGGATGTGGTGAATAACAATGTTTACATTTGAAACTGACTTTGAAATCCCTGTAAGTCTCTAATTCTAGAACTCTAATTATAACAATTCATGAAATGGCTAAATTCGTTTCGGTATCTACCTGATGTTTTGCACTAGCATTGCCAGAGCATATCCACATCGATTTGTGATATTCCAATATGTAGTTTGAGTAGCTAAGTTAAGGAAAAACAGGGGATTTTTCATGTTGATAAATTCTTTATTAGTATCATTATTACTATTACTGTGCTTAAAATTGGAGGTGTATAATTAATCCTTCATGGCAGATTTTTCATTAATAATTGACTTTTACGAGATTCTTGCATAGTGAAATAATCTATTTCTTGACAAAACGACCTAAATGAATATTCTGGATTGCTGATGACATCCTAGACTTAAGTAATATCTCGCAACTGGATATTTGTACGCTTTCATGGCAAGCCCGCCCCTTAAGTGAAATGTTGAAGCATGTTTAATGAGGTTGTACATTTTAGGTCACTTTCAATCACCTCGATTAATGTTTGCTACTGTACGGACCGTGCTGCAGAATGACTGCAAAGATCATTATGCATCATTATTGAAGGCATCCCCGAACAAAAAACTCCATCAAGGAATAACCGATGAAATGTACTGTGCGCAGGGAGCTTTGGTAGATAATGTTACTGAATACATCGATGCGTGCAGTGGAGATTCAGGTGGACCATTGCAAACAAAACAGAATAACAATCTATATTTGATTGGAGTGATATCGACGGGATTCGGCTGCGGATCATCTTCACCAGGGTTATACACACGTGTTGCATCCTATTTTGGTTGGATCAAGGAAACGGTTAGTGCTACTAGGGATAACTAAAGTGTGAATCAGCATCTCAACATCTTCTGCAACTCAATAATCAAATAAAGCTTATAATAAAATTTGTCATAATGGTACATATACGGCTACACATTTATTTAGTTTTTTCGCAGGAATCGGAATGTATAAATTATTCGTAACTTCATAGTCATAACATTACACATGGGGCAGGTTTTTCAACTGTGTCTTCTTTTAGCATTATTATACCAACGTACATTATGTCTTTGATAGCTTGAATAATATTTAATGCATCGAGAGTTGATGAGAATCGATCTCATGTTTCTAGCTTTCAGGCTCTTCCATTGGTACCGGTACTGCTTTCGCACAACGAAAACATCCTCTAACACACTTTTTAAGTGACCTTATTTTATAGATGACTTGTTCCTAATGGCAAACAGAAAAATATATGTGTTTTTTTAATGCTTATGCTATTTTTAATGCTTTCATGCTATCTGTTGAACAATTACCTGCATCAGATTAAAACACATCGCAATCAGAGCCATTCCGAGCAATAGATAGACCGCACAAAGAATGAAACTTATTTCCATTTTGGTATCTCCTTTGGTTTGTAGCTGTGGGATAAAATGACATGTTGTAGTAATAAACACCTTTAGAAACCTCTGACCAGTGCATTTTTTTCATATTCGTACGCAGTTTTGGCATAGTCTCTTAGTTAATATATCTAGTATATCTGGTATATATCTAGTAAATAAATTAATTAATGATTAAATAATTAATTAAATAAATAAATAAATAAATAAATAAATGAATAAATAAATAAATAAATAAATAAATAAATAAAAAAATAAAAAAATAAAAAAATAAATAAATAAATAAATAAATAAACAAATAACGAAATAAATAAATGTATTATTCATTTAATAAAATAACTGATACATAAATTGAGCCGGTCTCGTAGTACAGTCGTCAATTCGTACGACTTAACAACATGCCCGTCATGGGTTCAATCCCCAAATAGACCGCGCCGCCATACGTAGGACTGACTATCCTGTTATGGGGGGGGGGGGGGGGAATCAATTAGTCACTGAAAGCCAAAGCCCACAAGTGGGTACAGGCAGGCCTTGACCGACATCGGTTGTTGAGCAAAAAAAAAAAATACATAAATAAATACAAAAAAATAAATGTATAAAAAAAGAAAAATTAAATTTCTTACGCAACTATGTTTCAACCCCTTTATATTCCCATTGACGATGTCGTACTACCTTATCTTTTGGTATGTAAACGATTCGTTTAATTGTATCAAAAGATCGATCTGATAACTCATAAAATTTCAACATAACCAATCATCAAGAACAAATACTTTTTCCTCAAATTGAGAGCTTTAAGTCTTTTTTATTTATTCTAAGGAAGCATATCTTATCAATAAATTTAAACGCATTCAATCAAAGCGTTTCACCGACTACATTTGGTATTCTCCAACTAGGATATAGGTAAGTAAGGATCAGAGAGAGATTGACTGTCAAACTGAGTGGATGTGCCTTCCTCGTGCTCCTGATTTTATACGCTGTTTTACCGTGTTATTTCTGGAATTTCAACATTTGCAACAGTGGTGCTGCTGAGTTGTTCGTACTGGCTAGTGCGTGCCTTCGATTAATATAAAGCTGCTTCTGTTTATTCAACATTTTTGCCGAGAAAGTGTTTGGCTTCGTTTCTGCTCCTGTCACTCATCAGATTGTGCTGAGTCATCGTTATGCAGTGCTCAACCTGCAATGCACCCACCGATAGTGCTAATTCGGTGTCCTGTGCCGGTGTTTGTGGTTCCAAGCATCACACCCATTGCACGGGGTTGTCCCGTGATTCTACTCGTGAGCTTGGGCGTAATAATCAATTGTTGTGGTTGTGCAAAACATGTCACGAGTTTCGCATTGGCACAAATTCACTTCTCACAAGTGAGATAGCAGCCCTACTCGAATTGGTGAAAGCAGATATTCTCACCACAATTGACTCATCTCTCTCTTCTCTTAGATCGGCTATCAAGAGCGATTTGCTTCCTGAGATCCTCGCTCTCGTTGATAAGCGAGCGCTAACACCCATATTAGCTAAGCCGTCTGTTAGCAACGCATCGCGATCGCACACATCCACTAATGTATCGTCGCTCAATGCCACAAATACATCCAGAACGACTAAAACAGCTTCCGCTCGCCGTACATTTACTAACTCAACGGAGCTCACTGATGATATCCAAGCTGCGAACGATACCAACACTGTGGATGATTCTGACAACTGTAACCACTACAATCATCGTACTAAGCCGACTAGTGATGTTAGTGCTGGAAACTATCGAACAAATACACAAGCATCTTCTGATCCTGTTTTGAACCAAAACACCACCAACACGGGCATAGCCGAGAAAGTATGGTTATACTTCACGAACATCAAATCGCATGTCTCGGCTGATGATATGCGTGTGTGGCTTAAAGCTGTGCTACCAACGGACGATATTAATGTTTACCGTCTCACGAAAAAGGGTGTGAACCTGGACTCGATGTCCTTCATATCGTTCAAAGTGAGTGTTCCTAAATCTCTTAAGGAGCTTGCGCTGCAGTCTACTATTTGGCCAGTTTCACTTACTGTTCAGGAGTTTGTTGCTCGTGGCCTACCAAAGCAACGTGTACATGAAAGGGCTCGATTTGACCCTTCTGAGCTTATTTCGCATCGTACAAATAGTGAAAATTGCTCTTCAGCTGTGCCAAAAACTACCGCTCATCCGGATCATTTTTTGGAACATCGATCGCCACCCCCACAGCGCGTGATTCTATCACCATCCCAGATGACCGAGATCCTAGAGGCTATTCAACTGGAGTTTCCTCCCACACCGCCTCAGTTATCACCGGGGGTGGGGCTTCAATCACAATCCAATCTCAGCAACACGAACCGCTCACCACAGATCAGCCCGTTTGCCAAACGGATAGCTCACAATTAATAGACCCATTTGTGATATATTACCAAAATGTTCGAGGCCTTCGCACCAAATACAATGAATTGCGCCTTTCTGCGAATGAATCAGGGTTTGAAATGCTTGCCCTTACTGAAACCTGGTTAAATGAATCGATTCCATCCAACATGGTCCTTGATAGTGATGCCTACAACATATACCGCTGTGATCGAAGCAGGTTAAACAACGAACGTTCGCGTGGGGGTGGTGTGCTACTTGCATGTTCCGTTCGATATCCTTCTGTGGCACTTAACATTAATCAACCCACGCTTGAAGCTTTATGTATACGTGTTTCTTTTTCTAAGTTTCGTCTTTATGTGGGGATTGTTTATGTGCCACCGTATTTGAGCAGCGACCGCAACTATTTGGAATCCCTTTCTGCTTTCATCAGTGATGCATATATGCAAATGAAACCGAATGATCATCTTATCCTTCTGGGTGACTTCAATCAACCTGCGTTAGAGTGGTCGCTTTCTACCGCTGTAAGGCCAGATTCATCTTCAGCTATAAGACATTATGTGCCACTTATTTCTTCGAATACATCCAGTTCCTGCTTTTTGGATATGTTAAACCTGCATGAACTCTATCAGCTGAACGGGGTGCATAACCATTTAAATCATTATTTGGACCTGGTGCTCTCCAACTCTGCTGCAGCTGCTTGTTGTTCTGTGTATCCTGCTTCGTCACTGCTCCTGCCCCAGGATGCCCATCATCCTGCTCTAGAAATTGCGTTACCGTCTTCTTTATTTAGGGCTAGTAGGGTTATGAATGTATTACCTTCTGCTCCTAATTCATTGAGAGTTCGTTATAATTTTCGGCTCACAGACTATCGTAAACTTAATTCAATTCTATCTCGTTCCGACTGGTCTTTTTTTTATCAATGTACATCGGTCGACGAGGCTGTCCAATCGTTTAATGCTTTGTTAACCTCTGCACTCCTTTCATGTACACCTATTTTTCGTTCCCCTCCTAATCCTCCCTGGTCCAATCGTACTCTTCGCAACCTGAAAAAGGATAGAATGAAATATCTTAGGAGGTATCGTCTGAACCGATCTGCTTTCAACTTTCGTTTATTTAAGTACGCTGCCTCTGCGCATCGACTATACAACAGGGCTTGTTTTGAGGCCTATTCGAGTAGACTGCAATCGCGTTTCCGTTCTGATCCAGCATCCTTCTGGCAATTTGTTAGGATTCGAAGAGGGTGCAATACGTTACCTAATGAAATGGTACTTGATTCTCGAACTGCCTCTACGCCTGTTGAGATCTGTGAGCTATTCTCTGCACATTTTTCCCAAATGTTTGAGCCACCGGTTAGTGACCCTAACCTTATTGAGGGTGGGCTACTCTACACGCCAGAGAACTTAATTAATCTCTCCGATATTTCGGTTAGCTCTGAAACAGTTGTACAGGTGTTATTTGGGTTGAAACGTTCTTTTACTCCTGGTCCAGATGGCATTCCTGCCTCTGTTTTAATAAACTGTAAGGACGTGCTTGCTCCACACCTTGCTAAAATTTTCAACCTTTCACTTTCTCTTGGGGTTTTTCCTGCTCTTTGGAAATCCTGTTGGCTTTTTCCGGTACACAAAAAGGGATGCCGTAGCATTGTTTCTAATTATCGTGGGATAACCCAAACTTGCGCCACAGCCAAAACTTTTGAGCTATGTATCCTTCCAACCATACTTCATAGTTGTAGTTCAGCTATTAGCCCTAAACAGCATGGGTTTATGCCTGGTAGGTCTACTTCAACTAATCTCATGTCTTTTATTTCCAATATTTTTAGATCTTTTGAGGCCGGTACCCAACTTGATGCAATATACACCGACTTTCATGCTGCTTTTGATAGTTTGCCTCACTCTTTATTATTAGCTAAATTGTCTAAACTTGGTTTTGGTGATGGCATTATTAGCTGGCTGTCCTCATATTTAAGTAATCGATCATGCAGGGTTAATGTTTCAGGCTTGTTTTATTGGTGGCTTATTACTTTCTGCTACTGATGCTCCTGATTTACTCTCGTCCATCTCGCTGTATGTTCCCTCTCGTTCTCTTCGTCCACGTGATCCTCTGTCAATTGAAACACGTCATACTCTTTATACTTTCAATGACCCTCTTCTGTCCTGTTTCAGGTTGTTTAACCACTTTTACTATCTCTTTGATTTCGACTGCTCTCTTAACTCTTTCCGTAACCGTATTTTTTCTTCCAATTCCCTTTAATTATTCTCCTTAGTTTTCTATTACTCTCTTTTTTTTTGTTTTTGTTAAGTTTATGATAGTCTCTACGCTCTACTCTTGTTTTTTTTCTTTTCTTTTTTGCTAGGTCAAGACTAGGTTAGTTAGGCTTAGTTTTTCATGAATTATTTTGTTTATTTGTTAGTATTAAATTAGTTTTAAGTCTATTATATTTAGCCTTGATGGCGGATATTGTATGAAATAAATGAAATGAAATGAAATGATAAAATAGACTCGAACTAGTCTATACATGACATGGCCGTAAATAAGGGAATTGACAACAGTTGAAAGATCTTTTAGCAAGTGTTAGTGGATTATCCACTGAGAACAGATTGAGAATAGATTATCTACTGATCGAGCTGGAAAATTGACGTATTTGCAAGGACATAACTTTCCCAAATGTTTGTATAGATTCAAAAATGTTAACAAATTCTGAAGTTAAATACTACATTCATACAAAAGATACGTTTATACTGATTTACTTTACAACGGCCAAGCCGTATTGCTAATATAAAACAAAGATGCTTTTTGCAACTTTTGCAGATGCTTTTGCAGATGTACTGACGCTATCCTCGAATGGTGATACAAGTGAGTGATGGGTCGTACCAAAGTGGGTTTATTATACAGGTGGGCTTATCCCGAACAATTTGACAGCCGTGCTGTAGAAAAATGAAAACGAAATGACAGGAGGGGATTCGATCATTTGTTGATGTATGCGTGTGAATTCGAATGGCTGTTTTGGTTGATGTGTCGTAGTATGGGTGAAAAACTACGTATCACAATCGAATCCCCTCCTGTCATTCGTTCGTCCAATATGGCCTTCCCGCCAAACCTATAAGCCCACCTAGTCCCTATACCCACTTTGGGTCGTACTATTCATTTCACGACCCGACGTACATCAGTAGGTGCGAGAAAACATAAGCGACCCGCGGAATTGTTGCTCCAACTGAACCTACTTGTACCTTTTTGGTCGACCCGTACGACACCTGGATGGATGGCTCCAACCCGGTAGGTTTAGGTCGACCTGCCCATCACTAATGCTTAAGCACTATCGGTTGGAAATAGTAGCACTGCTGTCTTCTATATTCTTCATTTATCCGTAGAGGTGGCAACCAGATTTACACACGTAAGTTGGCAACCGGCATACCCGGGTATTCCACACGTTTTGATGCAAAAAATTAACGATTTTCATAGGTAAACAATGCTTTCTATGGGGCCCTTCACGATTCTAGTCAGTTTTTTGTATGGAGTTTGACAGTTGGAGGCTGAAATCATGTAAACACTCCATACAAAACCACACAAAAAACTAGCCTGCAATTTTCAGTCTAGATTATTCTAGCCTCAAAGCTAGAATTAGATTCGAGTACCTGCTCGAAAACACGGTGTTGTTTACATTTATCCCAAGGTGCATTAAAGAGTTCTGGTGATGGAATCTAGAATCAAAATGTATGTAGTCCAGGTGGTCTCATAGTTTGTTTTTTAAAACCAAATTTGAATATCACTTTTTGACAGGGTGAGCGAAAACTTTTGTTCAAACAAGCTTTCTGGAGGCTTGACAAATACACAAAACACTCTTAAAATCTTCATTCAGAAGTAGAAGCGATAAAAATCAGCCTTCTAAATTCATACACCGTGGGATAAGCCCACCTGTATATTATACTCACTTAGATAGCTGCTTTAAAACTGCTATACAATGCAAACAGTTGACAGGCTGAAATTTCAGCGTACGCACTTACAACGGAAAGGGTCCCTATATTTTAATGCTGCAAGCAAGTAAAGCCGACCATATATTCTCTTCTATTTCATTTATTCATTAAGTTTTTTCATTTTATTGTAAAAATAACGGTCAAATTGAAATTTGGAATCGGTTGAATTTGACTCGAAATTAAGCACAATACGAAAAGAGGAAGAAGAGAAACGTCATTCTTCATACAAAATGTATGGAATACCCAGGTATGCTGGGTGCCAAGTTACGTGGTAAAGTTAAAAAAAATCAAAATAAAATACTTACAGGCTGTTTAAAATTACAACTTATGCACCAAAAAATCATAAATTAAAAGTTGGGAGGCTACGGAAAATTTCAGGTCAATAAAAGCAATGAATCAAAAGTGATTTCAGTTTAAAGTTTAAAAAAATACCCGGGTATCCGGTTGTCAACTTAAAGGTTAAGGTATGTTCTACTGGAATCATTCCAGTGGAATCAAACTGGAATCAAACTATGTGCATCCATGCTTGTTAACATGTCCACTTCAAATTCCAAAATCACTTCAAATTCCGTTTTAATACCGTTATTGGCTTGCTCACGATAGAGTACGTCGATGTAATATGGCCAGGTCAACAACAATTCGCCAGGATACTCAGTCCCTGGCTGCAGCCTCCCATCCAAGTAGACACCCGATCTCCAATATGTCTCGCTTCTCCTGATCCAGCCATCGAGTTCGTTGTGCTCCTTTGCGCCTTATGCCGAACTGAGGATCGCTATCGAACACCTTCTTGGTGGGGCATGAGTCCGGCATCCTCATAACATGTCCCAGCCATCATATCCTGCCAGCCAGTTGTCGCCGTCAACTAATACACTGCTTCCCAGATGAACTGAGTCTCTGGCAAGCAGGTACTCCGTCTTCGTCGCATGGATTTTCAATCCAATTATTGCTACTATGCGTTTAAGTTGCGTGTACACCTCATAAACCTTTGCTATTGTCCTGCCGATGATGTCGATTTCATACGTGAAGCCAAGAAATTGGATAGATTGGTAGAGGATCGTGCCACGGATGTCGTTGTCTAGCCCCGCTCTTCGAATGACACCTTCCAGGACGATTTTGAAGAGCAAACAGGAGAATCCGTCGAATTACCTCAGACCCCTGGTAGATTCAAATGATTCCGACATCAAGTTCGACACTTTCATCTTGCACTGTATCCCGTTCATTGTGGCCTCTAATAGCCGGATCAACTTCCCAGGAAAATGGTACCGCTGCATGATGTTCCGTAGTTCATACCGGTCTATGGCGTCGGTGGCCGCCTTGAGGTGGATGAACAGGTGGTCCGTAGGGGTCTGCCGCTCTCGGCACTTCTGGAGGATCTGCCGTAGAGTGAAAATTTTGACGGTGGTAGATTTGCCTCCAACAAACCCTGCTTTGTAGCTGCCGATAAAATTTGTAGCAAGGGGTGAAAGTCTGCAGAAAAAGATCTGGGACAGGATCTTGTAGGCGGCATTAAGGACCGTGATGGCTCCAAAATTCGAGCAAATCAGCCTGTCGTTTTTTTGTATACTGGGTGATTTTTTTCTTAGTTTTTATAGAGACCTTGAGCCAATTGGCCTCATTGGCCTCTTCCAATTAATTGATTAATTCTATACTTAAAATCTATCATTCTTCTTTGCAAGCCATTTGTGGCTTGCAGTTACCTTATACCGGGTAGTCTCGGTTTACTTAAAGCTTTCCGTTGATTTAATTTTTTGTTACAAATGTGGTTTTGGTTAAAGTTGTTTATAAAGGTTAGTGATAGTGGTTAGTTTACGCTGGCAATCGCTGTCTGGTGAGAGGATGGTGTCGATGCTGTGGTCCAACTTGCAGGTGATGCGTTCTGCAGTATAACCATGGCATTCTGTTAAGATATGACGGACGGTGATGTAGACGCCATAGAAACTGCATAGTGGTGGGCTTGATTTTTGTAATAAAAAGGTGTGGGTGAGCCGGGTGTGTCCTATCCGAAGTCGTGATATGATTCCCTGGTCTTGGTGCGATGGATGGTCTTTCCATGGTGGTGTTGTGGTCTAAATGGTTCTCAGGAAAGAGCGACCGCTGCTAACCCAATAATCATTCTAGCTATTGGCGAAGATGGTTTTGCTAAGGTGAATGAAATTACGCCGTGGAAGAGTGTTATGGCAGCAGGGCAGGTTATTACGTCCTGCGTTGGCTAGTCGGTCTGCTCTTCCGTTTCCCTGGATACCTGTGTGACCAGGAATCCAATATACTGGGTGAATAACACTCAGCTTCCATTCCTTCGGTAGTTCCTCCTGCTCCCAGTCTTTCACGATCAGCTGATGCATTTAGACGGTAAGCCTCTCCGACTCTATATTCAAGAGCTCGGCCACCAGTCCATCACTGCCATCAGACTTATTGCTCTTAAGCTGCAATCTCATCCAGAGATGGCGGGGGCACCTCGTAGTCTGCGGCGATGCTGTCGCTGGTGTTACTGCTGTGCTCTTGCTGTGGTGGTTGCCTTGTACTGCCACTTGCGCCAGCCACTCCTGCCTCTGCTCCATTCAGGTGTCCTTCGAAGTAGCACTTCCACCTTTCGATCTCCGTCAGGAGATTTCCTTCCGCATCCCGGCACATTGTGTAGCCATGTCATTGATACCAATTACTTCCAATATACAAAAACTGTCATTAGCTGTTGCGCCATTGAAAATTTACCCAGGAAAATATTGTTTTTACCATGTAAATACCCGTAGATTTTTCCCGAAAGCCAGAAATATCAGAATTTTCTGCACGAATCTTATAAAATAACTGATAAAGTGTATTAAAGTACTAAATTAAATTAACAACTCCGAGTGATCTAAAGCATTTTGCAAAAAAAAAGTGAAATTCGACTTACGCGAATATTTGAGATACGGGGATTCCTCGGTAACGCACAAACCGCGTAACTCGGGAACAGACTGTAGTTCGCCGGGCATTAGGCCATAGGCAAACACACATTTAATGGCAGTTCCAAGGTCGAATTTCTATAGTTTACTCGTTACCCCTTTACTCGTACTCGTCCATGGTTTAAGACGATAAATAACCAGGAATTTAAATAAGGTTTTCTCGCCAACTGGCGTCGAACGTGGGTGAAGTAAACGCTTACAAAAACATCACCACGTTATCTTTGAAGTAATTTTCAATTGTGAAGGCAACTATAATATTATTGTGGATGGAGCTGGTTCTTCTTCTTCTATTTGGTGTAACGTCCGACGCGGAAATGCCGGCCTGTACAGGCTTTGAAGACTAAATTCATTATCACACAGCCGGATAGTCAATCCTTGCTACGGGGAGACGGTCCATTCTAGGTTATCGAGTCGTACGAGTTGATGACTGTACCACGGGACCGGGGGGGCGTATTATGTTATGTGCATTTAATTTATTGTTGTACAATGTGTTTGTATTCGTATCTATGTTTATTGAGTCATCTGGAAATCTCAAGCCTATATTACAATACAGGTAGTTCCCGAGATACACGGTACCTCTTATACGCGGATTCGAAGATACGCGGTTTTCTAAATTTGACAGTTCCTTGAACAAATTGTACATCAATTGTAAAATGCTAAATAATTTTCTTATTGATCGAATATTAAAAAACATTTTCATAGGTTTGAAACTGTTAAATTCAGTCAGAATTATATAAAATAATTAATTTGATGTCTAAAACCACCCCCTACTTGCAAAATTATACGAAGATTAGTGATATTTGGGCTGGAAAACACGAGATTCGACTTAAGCGGATATTCGAGATACGCGGTATTTTGCGGCCGTTTTCGGTCCTCATTAACCGTGTATGTCCCTGAGATACGCCTATATGCGTGTTTCTAAATTTGGTGCCCTTTCCGTTGTAAGTTCGTAGGCTGAAATTTCAGCCTGTCAACTGTTCGCATTGTATAGCAGTTTTAAAGCAGCTATCTAAGTGAGTATAATATACAGGTGGGCTTATCCCACGGTGTATGAATTTAGAAGGCTGATTTTTATCGCTTCTACTTCTGAATGAAGATTTTAAGAGTGTTTTGTGTATTTGTCAAACCTCCAGAAAGCTTGTTTGAACAAAAGTTTTCGCTCACCCTGTCAAAAAGTGATATTCAAATTTGGTTTTAAAAAACAAACTATGAGACCACCTGGACTACATCAAAGTGGATTAAAAATATCAGGTGGTGGATTAGGGCCTTTGGGGGGTCGCCATAGTTGAGGGACTTTACGTCATTTTTGAACCGTTAACCATTGGTTTCCGCACACAAAGCTTAGCAAATAGAACAGATTTCTTTGTTATTATGTGCATTTTTGTGTGTCTATTGATTTTATCGAAAAAATGAGATATATCAACTGTAAACATTGAATTTAGCTCGCTAGTTATATAAACCTCGCTACACACGTCACACTTTAATAACCTTAGTTTGTGTGTCACTTTTGACACTGGTGAAAACGTCAGACGGGCAGATAGACGATGTTTAGAAGTCAGCAAGATAGGACTTGTGCGGTATGCTGTAGCTTTGTGCAGAAAATAAAATATAATGTCTTACAACCTCAGAAGTGGGATATCTAACGAGAAAACAATGGAGCCATCTATTTCGAAGGATAAAATGATGGGTGTTCTTAAAGAAGTTGGCGAAACCGTGCCTGAATCAGCTTCCATCACCCAAGTCAGGCGGCTATTTGATGCAACACACACCGAAAGCAAAATGGCGACTATCCAGACCACGCCATCTTCTCTGGAATTTGAAACATGTGCCGAAGCAGCGTCAGGCAATACAGAAGCTTCGGCGAGTACAATTGAGAAATTGACTGCAAAATTAAAACAATTGAAGCTGGAAAAAGAAGTTTCGCTTCTTAAACAAGAAATGGCCAACATGAAGCAAATACAACAACCACTGCCGTTGGACACAATCAAATGCATCGAAGGGCTAGTTGATAGTTTTAGTGGCGAAAAGAATGAGAATGCCGAATGTTGGATTAAGCAACTTGAACAAACTTTTCAATTGTTCAATGTTAATGAACTAGAAAAAAATATTATCACGCGCCGACTTTTGAATGGTACCGCTGCAATGCTGACAAAATATATAGTGTTTACAAGCTACGACGAGTTAAAACAACAAATTCTGGAAAATTTCTCAACTAAACCTTCACCGGAGAGTGTATATCATCAGCTTCGCCGTAGACAGCTTCTTCCTCAAGAAAGCACCATAAGATATGTGCTAGAAATGGAAAATATTGCTAAAAACGAAACAATATCAGAACAAGAACTAGTTTCAATAATAATCGATGGAATTGGAGATCCTGTGAATGCTGCTGCGATTCGTTTTTCTGCAAACTCTTTGACCGAACTTAAGACAGCCCTGCAAAAATACGAATCGATACGTTTACAACCGGTGTCAGTTTCATTCAAACCAAGGATAATGACCAGACCTGACAATGTTGGAGGTATAAAATGCTACAATTGTTCGAACTACGGGCATCATCAACGGGACTGCCAGCAACCACGACGGCGAAATGGGTCTTGCTTCCTATGTGGAAATATGGGACACGTTGCTCGAGATTGCACTCATCGTACTCAATCGACGTCGGCTGCCATCTACCATAGTGAAGCAAATCAAAACAATGTTATCCACGAACCGAACTATAATGAAAGCGCAGTTCAGATAGAAGCTATTCAGGAGGTAAGTGTTGCTTTCAAAGTCTCTAATGAGTTCAAGATTTTGCCCTCACGTGTACTTTCTTTGTTTGATACGGGTAGCCCTAGGAGTTTTGTCAGCGAAGAGCTTGTCCCGACTCTTGCCCAAAATCCGTGTTTTTCTGGATTCCGCGGATTAGGAAATCAACCTTTGACATCGCTAGGGTATGCAGAAGGAAGAATTCGTTTTCGTGACACTTATGTTAACCATTCATTTATCATCATTCCAAAGAAACAAATGGCATGGTCTATTATCATTGGACGGGATTTGTTAAAAAAATTTAATATTCATTTGCATTACATACGTTACCGTTGTTCCAAACAAAGTTTAATGAATTACAAAACCATAAATAAAAACGAACTTCAACCACACATGAGAGCGCGTCTTGAACATTTAGAGATTTTACGGGGTTTTTGTAAGAATGGGGAGGATATTCATTC
Source organism: Anopheles gambiae (assembly GCF_943734735.2). Taxonomy (NCBI): domain Eukaryota; kingdom Metazoa; phylum Arthropoda; class Insecta; order Diptera; family Culicidae; genus Anopheles; species Anopheles gambiae. Next base: position 66,428,360 of record NC_064601.1, on the reverse strand, counting down.
GCAGTCCATTGGTTCGGTTGATGATAATAATAATGCTGTCTCTGAAAATATAACCACGACATTTAGCGAGTTATGTGCGATCGACATTAGTTCCGAGGAGGCAAAAATAGATGTAGGCTCCAATTTAAACCACGAACAGTCACAGGAAATAATTTCTGGGGTATTTAATCATTATTTGCGAGTGTCAACAGAGTCAATTACGGAGCCCGTTCATTCAATGACAATTAGTGTCACAAATAGTACTCCCGTCTATTGTAAACCAAGGCGATTATCTTATGCTGAACGAAATCAAATTCGAGACATAGTTCAAGATCTTTTACAAAAACAGATAATCCGCCCTAGCAGTTCCCCATATGCCTCTGCGTTAGTATTAGTTCGCAAAAAGAACGGTGAGACTCGTATGTGTGTCGATTACCGACCTCTAAACAAAATCACGATACGGGATAACTACCCTTTACCATTAATCGACACGTGTCTTGAACATCTCAGCAATAAGAAGGTTTTTACTCTCTTGGATTTAAAGAGCGGATTCCATCAAGTTAGAATGCATGAGGACTCCATTAAATATACGTCTTTTGTTACACCAGATGGACAATATGAGTATGTGAGAATGCCGTTTGGATTGAAAAATGATCCTTCACAATTCCAACGGTTTATTAATTCAGTTTTGCGAGAGTATATAGATGAAAGGAAACTTGTAGTTTATTTGGACGACATAATTATTGCGTCAAAAAATATAGACGAACACGTAGCAACACTTAATAGCGTTTTGCGAACGATAAAGATAAACGGGCTTGAACTGCGTTTGGATAAATGCAAATTTGGTCATAGTGATCTGGAATATTTAGGGTACCATGTGAATTCTAAGGGAATACATCCAAGTGACTATCATTTAAAAGCAATCCAGAACTATCCATTGCCCGCAACAGCTAAAGAAGTGCAACGCTGTTTGGGTCTTTTTTCATATTTTAGACGCTTTGTACCATCCTTTTCTAATATTGCTAAACCTTTGAGTAACTTGTTGAAGGAGAACACAAAATTCGTTTTCGATGAAACTTGTTTAGACGCTTTTAATAAATTAAAAATAAAATTGTTAAATGCTCCGGTCCTAGCGATATATGATCCCAACAGAGAGACTGAATTGCATTGTGATGCGAGTTCAATAGGATTTGGGTCGATTCTCCTACAGAAGCAAGATGATGGAAAATTCCACCCGGTGGCTTATTTCTCCAAAACTGCTTCTGCAAGTGAAGCAAACCTGCATAGTTACGAACTGGAGACTCTTTCGGTAATTTATGCCCTTAAGTGTTTCCATTCCTACGTGCACGGTATCCATATCAAAATAGTCACGGATTGCAATTCACTAGTAGAGACCCTAAAGAATCGCAATTGTTCGGCAAAAATTGCCAGATGGTCTCTATTTTTGGAGGACTACGATTATTCAATGCAATATCGCCCCGGCAATGTAATGAGTCATGCTGATGCCCTCAGCCGTAGCAATGTAGCTGCAGCAGTCGATGACATTGACATCAACTTCCAGTTACAAATTGCTCAGTCACAGGATCCCGAAATACAAACACTAAAAACTAGGCTTGAAAATAATACAGTACAAGGATATTTATTAATGAATGGGACTGTGTACCGTCAACCTTCCCAAGGAAAATTGCAACTGCTTGTTCCTAAAGGCATGATAACCAACTTAATTCGTAACATTCACGAAAAAATTGGCCATCTTGGTGTTGATAAATGTTGTGCCCAACTGAGTAAGTTCTATTGGTTTGCTGGAATGAAAAACTATGTGCAGAATTACATAAAAAATGCATAATTTACTCCGCACCACCACGGAAAGATCAGCGTAATTTACACAATATATACAAAGCTCCAATTCCTTTTGATACAGTTCATATAGATCATCTAGGACCACTACCTTCCCTGCAATCAAAGAAAAAGTTTCTACTTGTAGTCATCGATTCATTTACAAAATTCACAAAACTATACTCAGCCACGTCCACAAGTAGTAAAGAAGTATGTAGGGTAAATGTACCAATAGTGGTGCAATTTGTAGTGGTACTGATGTGTTTTAATGGCTTTAAAGTGACAGGAAGGACAATTTCTAAAAATTTTAACACATATGTTTTAGAATATGTTTTATCTTCGCAATCACCACCATTTTTACCCTGAAATACATCAAATTTACGAAAAAATACATATTTTTGTGACTGCTTCGTTGTACCTATAATGGTGGTATGGTTCCTATAGTCGTCGTATTGTGTTCCTATAGTGGTGGTAAACAAAGATGCATAAAAAACGGTGTATAATATCAATGAAACTTAGTTTCGAAGCTGTTTTCGTATGAATAGCAAGGATTACTGCCATAATATTGGTTTCTTGCGTAATTTGATCGTAACAAAATGTATAAATTTGATTAATGAAACTATTCACTAAAGTACTGCATCACACCTGTTGTCAACCTACACCCGGAAGAGTGTGCTTGATTTGAATTCAATTTTTCATTCAGCCATATAAGCGAATTTTGGCCTGTTTTTGGTAAATTACCTACATAAAACTCATTTCTGTTGCTTATTTTAGTGAAAACAGTACGACATGTCAAAAATTTCCTCAAAAAAAACTAAAACGACCTGTTTTTATTGATTTTGTAACTATAACCACTATAGGAACATGCCTGTTTTGTGTACCTATAATGGCACTATAGTAAAAAACACTTAAAAATGCATAAATATGGTCAAAAGGCAAATAATTTTAGTAAAATAATAACATTACATAACAGTTATGTTGAAAAACTAGTAATTGCGTGGTTATGTGGTCGTTTAGAACGTTAACAGAAAAATGAGTTTCGTTATGAAATCCTAAGGATTTTGGAAAAATGTTGACACATTTCACAAAATAATGGATATTTTGGTCACTATGTAACGGAATGGCCCCATTTAACTTTTAAAGCCTTTGTAAAAGGCTAAAGAACATTTCACACTAACGTAAATAACTTAATTACTTTTAACTTGCCATATGAACCGCATTTTAGAGCAATAGCACCACTATTGGTACTACCACCACTATAGGTACATTTACCCTAATGCATTAAAACAATATTTTGCCTATTACAGTCGGCCAAAACGACTAGTGAGTGATCGTGCCACGTGTTTTACGTCGAATGAATTTAAAAAATTTCTCGAAAATAATAATATTTCTCACATTCTTACTGCTGTTTCTTCTCCTCAAGCAAATGGTCAAGTGGAAAGAGTAAATAGAGTAATAAGACCAATTTTAAGCAAAATTTCTGATCCTTTAGATCATGCCGATTGGAGCTCAAAATTACAAATGGTAGAATATTCATTGAATAACACTGTGCACTCGTCAACAAAAAATGTTCCATCCATTCTTTTGTTTGGTGTTGAACAGCGCGGCACCGTCATTGATGAGTTGACAGAATATCTTGATGGAAGTATTGAATACCCTAGAAATTTTGAAAAAATACGTTCTGAGGCCTCAGAAAACATAATCAAGTCACAACAAGTAAACATGAACCAGTTTTGTAAGAAACATCGCCCTGCTCTAGAGTTTGAAGAAGGAGTCTTAGTAGCCATCCGTAACATAGATAATACTCCCAATACAAATAAAAAACTTGTAGCTAAATTTAAAGGACCATATGTCATACATAAACGATTGCCACATGATCGCTACGTAATCCGTGATGTCGATGGTTTTAAACAAAGTCAGATACCATATGATAGCATTTTAGAGTCAGACAAGTTGAGGTCGTGGATTGCGGTGAATTGTGACCCTTTAACTGAAACCCCCAGCAACACTATAGAAACAAATTGAGGACAATTTACTGTCAGGAACGGCCGAGCTGTAAACATTGAATTTAGCTCGCTAGTTATATAAACCTCGCTACACACGTCACACTTTAATAACCTTAGTTTGTGTGTCACTTTTGACACTGGTGAAAACGTCAGACGGGCAGATAGACGATGTTTAGAAGTCAGCAAGATAGGACTTGTGCGGTATGCTGTAGCTTTGTGCAGAAAATAAAATATAATGTCTTACACAACAAAAGATTTGATGATTTGTTTATGCACGAAATTTAAAATCATGTGAGTATGAGTTCTAATCTCACGTAAATTGTCCATGCGGCTCGTCGATAATAAGGAATCAATGTGAAAATTGAAAAAAATAATGATTTTCTTAATTTTTATCTCCAAAAATGTCGAAAACACAATGAATTATAGAATAAATTCACGGAACAAAACAAAATAATACACTTTAATCTATGTTCTAATATTTAATAAGAACTCGCAAAGTCCAAAATATATTTTTAAAGAATATTTAATCGAAAAACTTGGGTAGATAAATTATATGAACAAATTTAATAAATGTAAACAAAGTTTGAATCCTGGGGACCTTACGTCAAGTGACGAATTGTCAAAATGCACTAGAGTCCACCACCTGATATTTTTAAATCCACCTTGGACTACATACATTTTGATTCTAGATTCCATTACCAGAACTCTTTAATGTACCTTGGGATAAATGTAAACAACACCGTGTTTTCGAGCAGGTACTCGAATCTAATTCTAGCTTTGAGGCTAGAATAATCTAGACTGAAAATTGCAGGCTAGTTTTTTGTGTGGTTTTGTATGGAGTGTTTACATGATTTCAGCCTCCAACTGTCAAACTCCATACAAAAAACTGACTAGAATCGTGAAGGGCCCCTTTGACAGTTTGTCGAGCAAACTCAAGGTGTGTTTATTAAGGAGGTGAATTATTAGCGCGTTTGCCGGGCGCCATCATTGAGTATTGTTATGTCAAATCGCATACAATTTTCTATACCCCCCTCCAGCCCTTCCTGATTTTAATACCGGAGCCCCCAGTATTGTTATGTCAAGTCGTGAAATGTCAATTTGCTCTGAAGCACTTCACCTCCTAATATCCATACACCTTGAGCAAACTGTACTGATTTGACACATCAATTGTCAAAATCCAGATAATTTCCCTCTTGATCGAATGTTAATGACCATTTGAAAAGGTTTAAAACTGATTTGAGTCTCTTTACATTTTAAGTTCGTTGGCTGAAATGTCAACCGGTTACAGGCGTCCCCCGAGTTACGACCCCCTCGAGTTACGACGATTCGCAGTTACGACAATTTTGATTTTGACAGTTTAAAGTTGCCATTGAAATGAAATTGATATATTTTTTGAATTTCTGTGCTGATAACCGTTACAAACACATTTCCACAGATTTCACAACTCCCCAGTCTTGAATATCTATATCGTATAAATTTTACCCCAAAAGCCGTTTACAAATTATCGTACATTATTTGAAATAAAATACTAGATTTCATTGATTCCTACTCTACAATTTTGGTTATAAACTTTATGTTCACTGATATTCGACGTACGACTATTTCGACTTACACCTTGCTTTGGGACATTTTTTCGGTCCCAAATACAGTCGTAACTCGGGGGACACCTGTATTTGTTTGCTTTGTATAGCAGTTTTCCATTTTTGTTTCGATACAACATCGTCCTACCTGATTTATGAACGCACCTTGGGAATAATGAAAAACACATGTTGTTTTGAAAATCTGACTAGAATCGTGAAGGATCCCATGTTCAGTCAGAGTCATATCAAATAATTAATTGAGTGACTAAAACCATCTCTTCTTGAAAAAATACACGAAAATTAATAATATTTTGGCATGAGACTCGATTTACGCGGAAATTCATACGCGGTATTTTCCATCCATTTTCGGTCCACATTAACCGTGTGTCTCAGGGGCCGCCTGTACTTAGAAAATTGGTCTAATTTCTATTTTGCCCAAAAGCGAAGAGAGCCTAGTAAATAGGTGTAAAGTAAAATTATCTTTATTTTTTCTGAGTTTGTATAGGGTACATTATTATAACCTAATGTATTATACCACCATTTGTCGGATATTTTACGTTCAAATATTTAATTTCGCTGTAACGTTTGCAAAAAATTGAGTTTATTCGGATGGCTATAGGTCACGATTCGGGCTATATGGCCGGTCTCGTGGTACAGTCGTCAATTCGTATGCCTTAACGACATGCCCGTATGGGTTCAAGTCCTGGATAAACCATGATCTCATACGTAGAACTGACTATCCTGTTATGAGGTAATACATAAGTCACTGAAAGCCAAGCCCATTAGTGGTACCAACCCCAGGCAGGCCTTGACCAACAGCGGTTGTTGAGCCAAAGAAGGAGAAGAAAAAGAATAAAATAGAAAAAAACTAAGACAGATAATTGCTGTTAATAAAGTTCCCTTGAAAGGTAATTATATAAACTTACATGCCAGAATAAATCAACGACCTGGCAAGCTACCTTCCGTCAGTTACTCAGATTGTTCACCATGGCGGAAGAGACATGCGTGTAGGCATGTTTATAAGTTTTACCTTCGATTTTTAACAATTCCACTTCAGTTTTCGTGACAAAATTGTTGGAATAGATATTTTGTACCATTTTGGTCCAGAAATTCTTGATGGGACTGACTAGGGTGACACATCGATATTCAGTCGCTCCATTTCCTCAAGTGATCGATACGATTTGTTTCGTCATTCAGTCACTTTCCCCAATTTGATCGATGCGATGATCAAAAATGATATGAAATGGTAGTTTCCTTGGATATTTCATCAAATATTCAAATGCTTCACTGTGCGTGGTTTGTAACACTCTTGAGGTAGGCCAAGACCGCAAAGCGGTTGTAAAGCCGGATAAGTAAGTAAGTAAGATCGTGCAACCAGACACTCCTCCAAATGGCGTCGTCCTATTAAACAAGAAGCCAAAATCGATGATATTCAATGATATACGAAGTCAAGTCCATAAAAAAACAATCTGTTGCATGGCGAATATTTTCACACCACGTTTGGCCACCATTTTGGCAATTTATCGAACGTCAAGTTTACAAGTTAACAAGTTTACAGTTGTGTACATCAGGGGCGCATTAAGCACTACACTAGTAAGGGCTATGAGTTCTTGAAGGGCCACGGAAAAATGGATCCATTCCCTGAAAAATGGATCTACAGGATGTCTGTTTTGGTCGTGGATATGGTACATTTCGTTGATTGCACACGGTTCTACACGAAGTTGATTCATTTTTTGGCCATCATGGTTAGAGTTCGACTGATAGAGCTGTCAAATTTTGTCTGCTAGCAATTTATGTACATTTTTAAATTTTTTAATGAAAATGTTGATGGCCGTGCAGTAACTTTCTAGACTTTTTCGAACTTGAAGTGATAATTTTGTCCCACTTTCTGGACTCTTTTACACTTCAATACTTTTAGTGATTAATTTCTTCCAATTTGAATCTTATATGACGGTAATGAAAGTACCCTTAATGGAACTTCAACTTTCCAGTACAGAGCCCAGAACATGTACCAACATTATCAGAACCCCTGAAAATCCCTGTACAACTATCATCCAAATTGTCTCACAAAACTTGTCTATCAAATATTTATCGGGCATAACCACTACAACCACTTCGCCGTTCTGACTATTACAGATACGCCGGATACTCCCTGACTAATTAATATTACTCGATTACTCCTACGGGCTGGAAACCTGGAAATCAGTACTTTGTTGACAAAATTCATGGGAAATGTCGTAGTTGCTTTTCGAAATACCAACGTTGATTATGAAAATGGTATAAACCTGAAGGATAGAAAAAAATTGTTTTATTTCACTTACCGATGCACCGGGAACGATATCGCCGAATCCTATACTGCTCAAAGAGATGAAACAAAAATAACTTCCGTCGAGAATGTCCCAGTTTTCCCAGTCAGCAAAAAGGCGAGCTCCGAAAAATATATATCTGTGTATCGTTCAAACCGTATGTGGTCATCATATTGAATACCGAATATGGGGAATTAGAAGTGGCCTACTCAATGAAGTTCGATTACTTACCCTATCATTATCATAATACAGATAGTTATTGGAACGGTGACGGTATTCGTCTCGGCAGTGATTTCCTCCTCAATTTCTTCGTCTACGTTAGAAGTGGTGATGGTATTAGTGTCAAATCCATTGTCACCAATTTCCGACTATGTTAATGAAACGTAGGCAAAAAAGTAAAGTAAAAATTGTATTAAATTATTATTAATATCTTTATTACCTAATAATATACGTCAACGTATTTAATTAATTGTGATAAGGGATTTCTTGAAATTTAGATGGTATATGCTTTACTCACCGAGTAGTCTCGTTCTTCCGTACGTGCTCTTCGTCTTGCTCGCATTGCTCTCCTTCTAGCAACTCCTGGACATACTCGACATAGGCAAAACTTTGCATATATCCACTTAAAAGATTTAGCCAAAATATCACCTGGAGCAAACAAGAAGTAACAAAAACCGGAAACAGAATGGCAAAGATAAGAATCGTTACTTGTTTTTTTTCAAATTATTGTCATATCTTACCAATGTTGGAAAGGTAGAGCAAAAATAACGGCATACCGATTATTGTATAAAATATTGTCGCTATTTTCCCCCACTCGGTGCGAGGGACTATATTTCCATATCCTGAAACAGGAAGAGATATGACATGATGTGCATTTTCTATGCAGTTTCCTTCATAATTTAAATAAATACTGTTTTTACACAAATATTTCATGAATGGTTTAATATGATTTAATTTCGTTTACAATAAATGGACTACATACATATTGTATACCATGTTATTACATTATATATCTACAATATATCATCGTCGACTAAAGATATTATGGTAACAAATATGTAATTTTGAATTATTTTAACGATATTTAAAATTTTTGGGCCGGTCTAGTGGTACAGTCGTAAGCTCGTACGACGTAACAACATGCCCGTCATGGGTTCAAGTCTCGAATAGACTGTATCGCCATACGTAGGACCCACTATCCTGCTATGGTAACAATAAGTCGTTGAAAGCCAAGCTCACTGCACTAGTGGGTATAGGCAGGCCTTGACCGACAGCGGTTGTTATGCCAAAGAAGAAAGAAATATTAATAATTTAGATTTTTAATTTCGTGTGAAAGCCAATTTATTATCTGTTGATAGATGTCCAAATCAGCCATGACATCAACAACTCAATACAATAAACGTAAAACATTTTGCATTCTTAACTGTTGAAGGAGTTGTTGAAGGAGTTGTGCTTCATAAAATTTTCTGTACGCTAATAAAATACACAAACTGTATTATAGCGTGATCTTGCAGAAAATCGAAATCAAATTTGCAAAGTGAAAAGTACAAAGTAAAGTGGACCCTGTCATAACGAATGTCATTTCGAATGAGTGTTTAACATAACGAGCTAATCGGAATGTTAATACAAATGCCCCTTTTACGAGCAAAATATTCCATAACGAGTAACGAAATTTTTTAAATACATTTTTTATCTACGAAAACTGTTGGCAAACTATTTTTTATTTTAACTACGTGTTCATAAAGGTGAGAGTTTTGATGTTTATAACTAATTCATTTGTTGCAACTACCTGTTAGAATTTTCGAAAGAAATATTTTAGCCCTGGAACCGATAGTTTTTATTTTCATACAAATTCTATGGAAATTAACTACAACAAATAATTAGTTTTTCGTATAACAAAAAAAAAAAATAAACTCATTATGCAAAGGTAAACTTTATTTTTAGGCACCCATTATACATGGATTTACTGTATATGACATTATTTGCTTTAGATGTCTAAAATGAATTAGAACATTCCAAAAATAAAGCTTTTTTTAAATTACACACAGGTGGTATTTAAGCACGAAGCTACTGAAAAAATGGAATAAACTTTAGTATGTACTATTTACCTATTGTAGTAATAACTGTTAATGAGTAAAGAAATGCTCCAGAAAAACTCCAGGGAGTTTCGCTCTCCAAGGTGATGTCGCTGCCTTGCCAGCCACGACGAGCCCAGAGCACTATTTTTTCTTGATAGGCTCGTATTTCATTTCCTACTCTAAAACGAAATAGGAATACACCTTTATGTCAGTGGTACTGTCTAGTAGATTAATATTTGAATGCGTACATGCTATGGGTATTAATGCAACCATAACGCCATACATTGCACATGTTTCTTGAATTTACGTATTTTGTGTTATTTTACAATTTAGAATAGAATGTGAGCCCCTTTGAGGACATTGACTCTTTTACAGGTGACGCTGTCTATCATCAACAAACACGCTTTACCCATGCGAAGAGCGCGCTTTACCTTCATTGGCTAACGTGCGTGAGATGCGAGTGTCCGAAAAGGAAGATAGAAAAGAAATCGAAGGCAATGAAATAAAAAAATGTCACATTACTCACTTTTCCTCGAAGACACTTTTGTTGAACACATTCACTTCACAGCAGGATATTTGCCACAATTTCATAGCAGTTTCGTTCCTTTTAAACGGTATTTGAGCAAACCTCTCCAGTGCTTCGTTGCCTTCTATCGCGATGAACATGAACGCACCTGTAATTGAAATGTACATAATAGATGAACCAGTGTGCAAGCTTCCTCATACGAAAATTTTAAGATTTTTCTTTAAAATACTGGATTTGCTTAAATGGAGTGTAATGAAACTGCGAAAAAATGAAGTGTAATGAAGTTTTATGAAAAAAAAAAAAAAAATATATATATATATATATATATATATATATATATATATATATATATATATATATATATATATATATATATATATATATATATATACATAAATATAAATATATCTATTTAATATAGTTATAGATATAGTTATAGTTATAGTTATAGTTATAGTTATAGTTATAGTTATAGTTATAGTTATAGTTATAGTTATAGTTATAGTTATAGTTATAGTTATAGTTATAAGCCTGGAAAACCTAGTGATTCTCAGGTAACTAAAATACACCAGTACAAATTAGTTACTTTGGATATTTCCGACAGCATCGTATGCTTCTAAGTCAGTGGCTGTGAACCTTTTTTCCCTTTTTCCCCTCTCGCAATTTAGGGGCTCCTGGGTGATTTCCCCATTTCCCCCAACCTTCCTAAATCGATCAACACCTTGACGACTGCGTTGGAGAGCTGAGCGGATGATGAATTAACGCTGAATCTCGTCAAAACCAAGCTCATCGACGAAGTAACTTTTTTTATAGAGACTTTGATCCAATTGGCCTCATTCGCACTCGACGAAGTAACGAAGCTGCTATTTATTATTATTATTATTATTATTTTTATTATTATTCTTATTATTATTATTATAATTATTATTATTATTATTATTATTATTATTATTATTATTATTATTGTTATTATCATTATTATTATTATTATTATTATTATTATTATTATTATTATTATTATTATTATTATTATTATTATTATTATTATTATTATTATTATTATTATTGTTATTATTATTATTATTATCATGATTATTATTATTATTATTGTTATTATTATTATTATTATTACAAAATTTTTTCGTTTATCCGTGATTAGCTAGACCCTTGGAAGACTTTGTTTGTATGAGTTGAGACTCGTATTGAAATCAAAATACCTCGAAAACGTATTAAATTGTCGTATCATGGCCGGTAAAGGAGCGTAGGAACCATATAGCGTGTTGTGTCGGCGATAAGATTTGAGGTATGTATACAGTCAGTCCAAAAAGTATTCGTCTAGCTGAATATTTTACAGAAGGCGAATTATGGCCGCAATACGTATGGGGCGATAAAAGTAATGATGAGCTTTGATAAAGGGACCATCAATACACACGTTTAGCTAAAAATAAGCATTCAAATAGTGCAATAGCTACCAAAATACATAAAAAACTTAAAAAAGTCATTTGATGGGCGCGCAAAAAGTATTCGTCCATATAGATTTTTAATTATTTACGCTGGACAACCTCTACGTAGACGTAAATTAAATTTATTATTATCAACCTGCTGGTGACTTCCTTCTAAATTAATGCATTTCTGTTGTTTCAATTGGACTTCAAGTGGTCAGAGAGGCTAAAGGCGGGGGAGTTAAATGATTGGGGCATGATGGCGAAAATCGTATATTTAACTTATGCATAACCTATCCTACCAATTTTTGAAGGTTAAAAAATGTGTGGGAGGCCTCGTTTCTTCATTTTATCAGAGTTTGGCCATTTTTATGACACAAATTGTGAGACAAACTGCCATGTAAGCAGCCATCCTTACCATCCACATACCATCTCTTCATTGACTTCAAAGCCGCATATGATAGCATAGCCAGGGTAAAACTGTACGACGCTATGAGATCATTTGGAATCCCGGCCAAACTGATAAGGCTAGTTAGAATGGCTATGGCCAACGTCACTTACCAGGTGAGGGTAGATGGAAAACTCTCAGGACCTTTTGCTACCACCAAAGGTTTGCGCCAGGGGGACGGGCTTGCTTGTCTCCTATTCAACATGGCGCTAGAGAGGGCCATCCACGACTCGAGTGTGGAGAGTACGGGAACCATCTTCTATAAGTCATCCCAGATCCTGGCATACGCTGATGATATAGACATCATTGGTCTGCGGCTCTCCTATGTAGCAGAAGCCTACCAAGGGATCGAGCAGGCGGCAGAGAACCTCGGATTGCAGATAAACGAGGCAAAGACCAAACTGATGGTGGCAACATCAGCGGCCCTACCAATAAATAATCAGAATCTACGTAGGCGTAACATACAGGTAGGTGAACGCACTTTTGAAGTCGTCCCACAATTCACCTATCTTGGGTGAAAGGTCAGCAACGACAATAGCATGGAAGCTAAGTTGCGCGCAAGTACACTGGCTGCCACCCGGTCATTCTACAGCCTGAAAATCACTTCATCTCAAAGAACCTGTCGATGGACGAAGCTGGCACTACCTATATAGTTCCGGTACTCAAATACGCCTTTGAGACATGGACACTGTCCAAATCTGACGAAACCCCCTTAGCCGCGTTCGAGAGGAAGATACTCAGAAGGATACTTGGCCCCGTATGTGTGGAAGGACAATGGAGGAGCCGCTATAATGACAAGCTATACGAGATGTACGGCTACCTCACTGTCGTACAGCGTATCAAGATCGCCAGACTCCGGTGGGCTGGCCATGTTGTACGCATGGGAACGGACGACCCAACCCGAAAAGTCTTTTTAGGCCGTCCACAAGGACAGAGGAGGCGTGGTAGGCCCAAATTGAGGTGGCAAGATGGCGTCGAGGCGTCCGCCATTAAGGCCGGTGTAGCATATCTGCTAAAAAGAACTTATTATAACTATAATGAACACTATCAACTATAGACTCATTGTAACACACCTCGGGAAGCCAAATCACACTATTGCAACCCATTCATTATATTACATCAGCAAATCAATCCACAACATAGCAACATACCTAAACCATGCCGTCCATAGAAAAACCCATTGAGACACATTTATCAAAAACAACCAAAACTCCCAACATAAGCAATTCAAGCGTTACTGCAGCAAAGTGGACAAACAGACAACGCATAGCAAACTTATTGCTAAAAGCGCAGTGTAGGCAAAGATCGACGGACGCACTCGTTCTTTGGCTAGAACAGTTGAAACTTTCCAGAACCTTTGTTATAACACTAAAAGTGCAACATAGGCACATAATGACAGACACCTCACTCCGATACAATGTATAAATTGCACCTCATATCAATAACCTTTAATTAGGACAAAAAACACATTCCTAAACCAAATATACGAAACTTATTGAGTATAAATAAAACAAATTTCGACCGTGGCAGGTCAGATTCGATCGGACTGTCAAGATAGGACGTTACGCTGCTTAAAAACTTCGCCTTCCAACTTATTTCAAGAGATTAGTTATGTCCCCCTTCCCAAGGTAAGGCTTCTAAACTCCAACGTTTCCAATAAGGGAAAGCTCCTAGAGGTTTTTATGATCGCCTGGACGATCAAGTGTCGAAAAGTCGAGACGAAGGCACGAGACCGCGAGCGGTTTCGGACACTCCTGAGGCAGGCCAAGACCGCAAAGCGGTTGTAGCGCCTGATAAACGTTAATTTGCCGTTCGAGTCGATGAAAATTTCGTCGATTTTTTTGTTCTTGTTCCAGCGTGCTTGACAGTTGGTCGAAGCAACCGGTGGTCAGAGTGAATGTAAACAAACGGATTCAACACTTCTTTAAAATATTTTTTTCTATAATTTTGTTGGAAATGGGGTAAATATGAGTGATGAAAGTGTTGATAAATTAATGTTAAACCTAATTACAAATACAGACAGCGGCTTAAATTATTAGTGTGGATAAATTTACGCGTTCCCGATAGATTAAACTATCGGCAGAAATTTTCTCGAAAGTACCTGTCTGTTCGAACAATAAGGTACCGATTTTTACTTCGTCGACTCGAAGTTGCTGACGGGTTACTCGAAGGGAAACGTCGCTAGCAAAACGATAGCAAAATGAACATAATGAACGTGCCAGTAAAATTTCTCGAATGCCGAACGCAATATAATAGGCCTGTATATCTCGCTGAAAAAGTCTATTATATGCCTGAACAAAACTACAACTCGCTGAACATGTCTATATAATCCTCAAAAACCCTGTAAAACACGACCTTCCCCCGGCCTTTAGATTTTTTTTGACAGAATTTTGTAAATGAATTTTAGTTTAATTTACGAATTATAGTACGGGGGAGGTGCACTACGAACGAAGTGCATCTCCGGTTAAATCACGTGCCAGTACGGTTGAATCGCGTTCCACTACTCTCGAATCATATGCCACTACGATCGAATCGCGTGCCGCTACCATTGGATTTCTGAAAGGTAGGGCACAACAGACTGCGTTTGTATTTACGTTTGCGTTTGAAAGCTGCTCCTTTCTGTGCCGATGACAATTCGTTTGTAAAATAAACAAAAAAACGTAAACGTTTGAACGAATTCTGAAGTTATTAAATAATCCCACAATTTTGTATATTGCATAGCCGTGTTGTTTACAATACATGTTTAACTGGATAGTCCGATCAAATGCAATCGGATCAGTTCAAATAAAAATTGAGCCTTGTGTGCCACTATCCGACTACAGCTTATAATGAATAAGATGTAAGTTTCGCTAGTTTAATTTACATTTTGAAGTATGTTAATTTGCTAACAATAACAAAAAGTTTAATAATATTTAAAACACTTGTTACACAAAACATTCTACAAAATATCTTAGAAACCATGGAAAACGTAAAATTGAACATTTTTAAAATCTTGTTTCGACGAAACGATTTCTGCTTGAAAACTCCTGTCAAAATCACCGTCTCCCGTTAAACATTGCGAGGGTTGCTAGTAGTATCTAGTAGCAAAAGAGCACGTATTCAATTTTTGTGGATTTTTCAACAAGAATTTAAACCCTTTATTATGCTATAATTTACGCTATTTGAACTTTTTGTTGGGTGTTGGGTAATTATAACTGCTAAAACTATAGGCGAAAAACCTGTTTGCCCTCACAATCTGCTTAAATGTGAGGGCGCAGAGGCTATGAATTTACAGTCAACTCTCTCTTATTTGAGAGGCAATGGGACTGTCGAAAAAGATGGGTTTTCAAATTACAGAGGTTGAAAGTGAATGAAAGGTGCATACAAACTAGAAAGAGACAGAACATTTAGTATGCAGCCTTAACTGTTGCTATAGGAAACTGCAAATAGAATCGCCATTTTGAGCATACATCTTTCAATAACCATGGCAACACCATACACAAATAACATGAATACAGATTTCAGAGGTTTCCAAATAAGAGGGACAAAAATGTACTGGAAATTAAGGGACTGTGAAAAATGTTCAAATAAGAGAGGTTTCTCAAATTGGAGATGTGTCAAATAACAGAGGGTTCACTGTATATGGAGTACGAGGCTTCTTGTGAGCTCGCAGACTGTTCGAATTTGTTAACGGGCTCTCATGGCAACGTAAAATCGAGCAGAGTTCAGAGATTCTTTTTCGTGCAATTTTGGCCATCCGCTGGTGGCTGGATGGCACGAATCTTTGCTTGTAATCTTTTGATAGGTGCAAAGGAAACTGTATATTTTGTTGTTTAAACTTATTTTTGGAATCTGTGGTTTGTTCAAAGGTTTTTAGTGATTTCTAAACGGTAAAAACAAGTGTTAATGTGTAAACGTTCATAAAATCGCCATTTCCGAATCTACTGACTAATCATGTCATGGAAACACAAAACTGTTCGCGATTTTGACAGTGGAAGGGGAAAGGTTCGTTCCGTGGAGAGTTACTTTATCAGAGCTAGATTAGAAATATTCAATTTATCGCAAATAATGGGCTCCAGAGACATTCGCGTAACTCGGTTTTCAGCATAAGTCATAAATTACGTTTTTCTGCCAAAATATGGTTGACAAATAGTTATTTTTGATTTCATTTAATTCTCTACATTAATTAATTAGATGTTTAATAAAATTGTAGTTTTAATTTTTCAATTATATAACTGTGCGTATTATTCAGTATATCTGAGTTTTCTGCGTGGTCAATCTTTTAGCACTTTTGTACCGCTATAAATTTTCTGCGACCTCATTGTTCTTAAAAACGTCTCAACAAAAAAAAAACCAAATCAAGGGCTACCGTGATTGTCGCAGGCTTGTGATTTGTTCACAGAAAGGCAACGCTTGCGTTTCGCGACATTACGATCGAAGTAAGCCATACTTTCGTGCTATAACATAGACAGTTTGACAGATGGAAAGTGTCGCCAAAAATTGTCGCGAAGATTTGTTGGGTGGTCTAGAAGCAGTGTAAAAGCGGTGTTACACTGCTTCTAGACGACCAACTTTTGTACCGCGACCAATTTTCAGCGAACTCTTTGTTCTAAATGAACTTCTCAATTTTAGAGCACAATCAGAGGCAACCATGATTGTCGCGGGTTTGTGAGTTTTTCACAGAAAATCAGCGCTCCCGTTTCGTGACGAAACGATCTAAGTTAGCTATACTTTCGTCCTAAAACATAGACGGTTTGTCAGATGGAAACTGTCGCCAAAAATTGTCCCGGAAGATTTTTTATCGCAAAATACAGTGCAAATTGCATAAGAGAATTAAATGTAATCAAGACGACTTTGGGTCGTCTAGAAGCAGTGTAAGAGAGGCTTCATTGAACTGCTGATTACCTGCAAATTGGACCCCTGCCTAGAAATTATTTTTTTACCAGACACCGATTGCCAGCGAAAACTTATAAAATAATATTCTATAAAACTTATTAAGTATCTTTAGAAAGAATTATTACCAAAACCACATGTAAACTAGCTAAACCTTTTCAATAAAATAAACGTTTAGATTTATATAAACCGAGACCACCTGGAATAACTTTGTGTAAAGTAAATGGAAGCCAAGGTCCATTAATTGGACCTTAGCCTAGCTCCCTAGCCTTTGGACTCCCTAGCTGTCAAATAAAAATTTGTCAAAGTTACTTAGCAACTCATACAAAGTCCTTAGCAACCCTAACTCCCTATTTTCCAATCTCCATAGAAATCTTTGAATGTTACATTTCACATTATAATTACATTATAATTAATACATTGATTTAGCATAAATGCATTTTTGGCATTTGACAATTGCTGGACGTATTTGTACTTATTTAGCAGATAAACTGTAAAAATTAAAAATTCACATTATTCAAATTCGCGTAGCTCGAGTGTCGTGTAACTCGGGAAACGACTGAAATACATAATCAAAATATTTGTCCTTAGAATGAATATGTCATATAGCACAACATAATCCAATATGCTACGGATCGGATGAAATTAAACAAACATTTTTATTGCGTAAACTGTATCAGCCTGTACAATATTTGATCAAATCTATAACTCTCATGAGACGGCTATGGTTTGTTGCATGAAGTTCTGTATCAAATATCCTTTATGCAATAGATTTAAAGTTCCTATTGCTTCTTATTCGGTTCTTTACTGCTGCCAATTGATAGACTAACGGCAGAGGAAATTTAACATTTACAAATAAGTGAAGCGTCAAAGAAAAGACATGTTCCAATTAATTCCAATGTACATTTACGTCTTAAAGACATTGACCCAGTACGTTTATCCTTTTGTACCATTCGATACTTTTTTTACTTTTATTATGAAACTCTTTAAACAACTTTTCCATACTATCAACAATGCACAATGGGCAGTTTAGAACAAATTGCGGGATAAAATTATTTTTGCAGAAATTGTTAGTTTTCATCGTTTGTAGTAAAGTATTATGATATTAAATAACATTTTATATGTAGTTCGCATCCATACCACCAAGTGGCGCTACATAAAATAGTGTTTTAAGGGATCTTTGCTTAGTTTTATTAATGTTGTTTGTTTTTTTTTCTTTTATTATTTATTGCTAATAGTATAAACCATTTTAAAATATACTGTAATGTTCCATAAAATATGAACAAAACATAAACATTTTGAATAAGATAATATTTTCTGCTTTGTATAGGACAATTGTAGCTAATTCTCATCACTTTTACTCACAGGTAGTACAAATATTAAAAATTTACAAACACAACTTAGGTGGATGCTATTACAAGCTCCTAACGTCTAGTTCACGTTTCTAAAGACATGAATAAAGGCATTTAAATAATTAGATAGAGCAGGTACATTGAAATAAAGTAGTTCCCAAATTCGTAATGAAAAGCAGCACAAATTGTTTATCTTTGAAGGTTAAAATTTTAAATCTGTTGTTTAAAAAAAAAATAGGATTTACACTTTTTCCTGGGCATTGATATCACACAATATTCATCCAATACTTTTCCAAGTTCTGAACTGCCTTCAGAAGGGATAATAAAAAAAATCTGATGTTCTTGGTTTTACAACTATCTGAAAAAATCAGAATTCAACGATAACTACAAACAAAGTATTTACTTCATTTGTAAAGTTAAACCCTGTCTTTGTTTTAGTGCGTGCAGCTACTGATATTGAACTGGTTAACGAATCAGAGGAATACAGCTCATTATATAAAATGTCCTTCTGGATGCATTTTCTTTCTAGCAAAATATTCTTTGGAGCATACTCCCCTCTATCCTTATATTTAGTTTGTCATAACTTTTGGGAGTTTCTTCTCCCAAAACGCCAATAGATGCTGATGCATTCATAACGTTTTCCTGTTATGCGTATATTTTTTTAAATTATTTTTTTACATCCGTCTATAATCTGGAGTAGGACCAAAAATTATTTGGTTCTGATTTGCTTCATTATATTTAATAATAAAGTTAGGTTAGTATAGAAATTTACATATTAGATAAGTACATGAGCTGAAACTAAGATAAACAGCTTCGTAATGGAAATGAAAGTTGATCAAAAGCACGTAGAATATATTTTTGTAGAATACACGAAATACGCTACACTAGGCACCTATGGAGCCGCCTAGTTACGAATGTGTCTGTTTTGAAAAAAAGTTGAAAAAACCTCAATAAAATTCGCGTTCGCAAACTTTCGCAGAATATTTCTTCACAGATTGATAGTATATATATTACACTATTATGTGACATATATGAGACAACGCCACTCTACACCACTTTCATAATGGCATCAAGTGAAAAATTAAAATGATGTAAATTTTCAGGAAGTTTCTTCAGTTATTATCGTATATTTTTGCATAAAATTAACTTAACTAAAAATCTTTCATGTGTTTATAAAGCTGACTAAATATCGTTTATAAAATGTCTAAACTTATCAAAATCGATTCATATTTGAAAAAGTTACAAAGGTTCAAAGTTTTCCAAAAAAGTGAAGATTTTTTTGCGTTTTTTTAACAAGTCTTGACTTTGAGAGGTCTTTTCTAGAGAACCAGAAAAGATAAAGAGCTCATATTTGGTATTTTTCTTAGTTCAACCCTTAGTATTAAAACCTATTATTTGAAATTGCGCTATTACAAAGTTGATTTTTTGAATTTCATCCCGGCAAATGCCCATTGTGCAATGGAAGGGTAAAAATTTACAACGTAGCGAAACATTGAAAGATAAATAATAGTTACACGTATCCTTTTTTGATGAAACTCTCTAGTTATATATTTAATTTAAAAAAGAAAATATATTTGTAAATATTTTATAATCATCAAATATGTCAAAATGCTAATAAAAGTTACAATACAACGTTATTTATAACTACATTAATGGTAACAATGGTACTAATAGCAATAGTAATCATGATAAATATCGACACAGTAATAAAATAGTAGTAGTGGATGATGGTAAATAACGATACGTAAAGAGAATATATCCAGTCAGAAATGTTGCTTACCTGCTATCATGTATAATACAACGAGGAATATAATTCCTACATTGCTAAACATGAATGCCGTAAAATTGCGGCAATGATCTTTAGCCCGCTCCGCAAATGGTGGCTTTTGGCGGCGTCTTATTGAACGTTTTCGTTCCATTGAAGGAGGTTTTCCTTATTTTTGTGCAGTGTTGTTTTGAATCAAATGCTACCACGGTGTTGCCAAGTATAATACCTGGATCAAGATCAACCAGATATTGTGGCACCAGCTGAGATTGCTGGAATATTGATACTGCCTGCCTTTTATCACCAAGGTAAGACTAGTTAGAACCATCACTTAATTGTATTCAATAGTGGCTATGAGATTATCGTAGATTCATCACTGTTTATAACATTCTTATTTACAACTCCGAGAATTGTTGCATACTAGAACACGAAGTAAATATGGATTAAAAAGTGTTTGACACTTAATGAAATTCATGGGTTGTGTACATTTTGTAGAAAAAAGTGAAATAAGAGCATTTCGTTTGCTTCAATTGCTTATCTTTATTATTAATATTTTTGACAACACTGTAACACATTTATTATGTAGACTGCAACTAGCAGTTAACACTTTTTATTAAAATATTTTCATGTTTATTTTTTTATATTTATTATTTTTATATTAATTTTTATATTTTAAATCACTGAGTAGCATGGTTGTAGCGGAAAAAGGGCTTGAGATAGATTGTGCACTGCGAACACATTCCCAACTAATCCGTCGTATCCCCCTTGACTAATGTGTTTTTATTTATTATAAAATGTTTTAGCTTTATGGATTGTCTTGTTTTTATATTTTGTACGATAACAGTGCGTTACACATGTTTACTCGATTGCCGTTTATCATTCACTGCATTTGCCGCGCTAGAATTCGTTGAACTATTACTTTTACTATATTTGGTGTCTAGCAACACTTTAATATCATATTCATATCATATTTTAATATCATATACATTTCCAAAAAACAAATTAGTTTAAAAAAATAATATGCTATGGACTGCGAATCAATGTATGGCAAATTGTGCTAACACTACCGTAACAACGTAAGATGTCTCGAAGTTGCTCACGTAGATACTAACTGAAAACTAAGAATACGAATATACATTTTACGCTCATCGTGATGTGTTACTTAATGCACAAAACGTGATCTTTACAGTGTGAATTTTCCGTTCCGACTGAATTTTAAGAGCAAATCTGAGCTTGCTGTACGCTCTCCAAAGCAGTAACAAGCAAGATGAAATGCATTACCACCACACACGAGAAGATGTAGGATTTATTCTACAGATATACCTTTCCTCAAATATATACCACAACATTGGTTAGAAACTGATCTGCAGTTGTGTGCAAACAGACGAATATTGGTTATTGTATTGGTGGTAGTGTGACTTTTTTTGTCATCGATGAGTTCAGAAAGATGTGAAAATATATTTTCACGTGTTTCATTGGAGTGAACGATCAAGTATAACACTCAACCTCAGACGTACGTTGCGCAAACGGCGAACGGTTTGAAATCGTATCGGAAGTGGTATTATTCGTCAATAAGATTCATTTTTTCATAACACATCTGCGGTTTTTCTAGTATACATTATCATTCAGTTTATATGAATCAGTTTGGCACAAGGTTTTTTTTTGCATGAAAACCGTGTCTGACACAGTTTTTAGTCACAGAATTCTGGTGGCGTGGCGGTATCATGCAATAGTGTCCAAAAATAAACATGACACGTTCGATCATGATCTCCCGTTCAGAGTGGTGTCTTTTTTGCTGCCTGATAAATGTCTCATACCTGAAACCATGGTTCGTTCTTCGCAGTTCACATGCACAAAAACGAACTTGTCATGTTCAATTATCTTCAAGCGGACAGCCGCTCGGCGTTCTCAAAACGTGAAAACTTTACCGTTTATTCAGAGTTTGCAGGTAGATTGAATGATTGTGGTGTTGCGCTAAGTAAATTTACGTTTTCGCAGTAGTTATATAGTATAAGAGTGGTCGTGATCCTTGATTTCGATATTGAACGTGCATGGTGGTAGACACTGTTAAACCACGACGTCCATGAGTTGCGTTATATGTTTACGTTTGACGCTGTCTGGTATGAAAATAGAACATATTTTTCTCTCTTCTTGATCTTCTTTCTTTCTGCAAAGACAAGAATAATTCTAGCTGTGCGATCGCAATGTTACGACGGCGACAACAGTGTT
This sequence comes from Anopheles gambiae, assembly GCF_943734735.2. Lineage (NCBI taxonomy): Eukaryota > Metazoa > Arthropoda > Insecta > Diptera > Culicidae > Anopheles > Anopheles gambiae. The sequence goes on along the minus strand of NC_064601.1, from coordinate 66,405,941 downwards.
AAATGAATGTGTGTATGTGGAGTAAATCGGTAAATACTTAACTTAAGAAAATTTTGTTGGAATAATCTCTATAAATGAAACGCAAAGTAAAACCATATATCAATAATGTCAAATATAAAGAAACATGAAATACGGTAATTATTTAATTGATTGAAATTACTTCAGCTATTAACTAAACAACCTTTGCTGGCATTTACATGATTATATAGAGTCATCAATTTCATAACCAGTGATGATGAGAGAAATATATAATATTAGTTCGTAATATTAATATTAGTATAGTGTATAGTGAAATACATATTGAGTAACAACATATATTAAGAGTAGAAAAGTATTGCATGAATTGAACCAGTCTTTCACTAGGTTATGTACAAAGAAAGTTACATCAATACTCCTGCGCCTACAAATAGTTGGTTGATATTACTTCGTACAGCGTAACCTAAGACGCTTGTTCATGTTTCATATTATTATTGATACAAATCATTTTTGATCAGCTTTCAGTTTTTGCGTAAAAACACTAGACATGGAAGAAGAAAAAAATTACAGTAACACTGCATGTATACATGCGGTTAAACCATTGTATAGTTCTCAGATTGCTACAAAAAAGGAATTTTCCATATATCTTGGGGCCAAAATAGGCAAAGCAATTTTTTACTCAACGTTCTGCATATTTTGAAGTTTTCTTTGTAATAAATGAAGAAATTATCTTTTCTTCATTTCTTATTTACCAACCTGTGTCTTTTAAGCGACTTACAACATGCCCGTCCGTACGACTTAACAACATGCCCATCATTGGTTCAAGCCTCAAATATACCGTGCCGCCATACGTAGGACTGACTGCTATGGGGGGTAATCGAAAAGTCACTGAAAGCCAACCCCACAAGTGGTATAGGTTGCCCTTGACCGACAACGGTTGTTGAGCCCCAAAGAAGAAGAAAAAAGAAATCTTGTACTTTTGATGATGAGGTAGTGGCCATATCATCCGTAAATTATTCTCCTAATATCTGTCTAGATCTGGTGTCCCCATAAATGCATAAACCATGTATTGAACTGCGGTATTATAGCTAATACTGTGTACAAATAACTGTCTCTCTACTATTTTTGGCTAAAAAATGTAACATTTGACGAACGGGAAAATCCAAGTTACGTGAATGTCTTCGGAATGCATTATTCGTGTAACTCAAGAAAAGTCTATATTTTAGTTAACATATTTTGTGAAGAAAGCAAAATGTACAATATGAATGAGGGATAGTGAAGAAATTCTAGGCTAGGCTTCAATATAATTAACTTCTGTGACAGTGGTCTATTGAATGGACGCGTGACCGTTTGGAATGTCGATAAGTTATGATTCCTCTCAGGATTGCTCCTGCAGAGAAAGGTCTGACTGTTCGGTTGTATGATACAAAAAAAGCCTAGTAAACTTAACAAACCGGCCTATTTAAGTAGACCATAATGCCGTGAACAAGAAGAACCTTTAGTAATAGGATCTTTTCATATCCTACATACATACATACATACATACATATACTTGATCGTTTGTCGAAAAGGAAGGTACAGGGAACACATTTTCCACGTACAGTATGTTTTTACTATTGTATTTTTTGTCTGTTCCCGTAAATAAAAATAACGAAAGTATCAGATGGATGGTTGCCAAATGTATCTTTGTTTTAGAGATGTCCTTTGAAAAAAACAGAAAATAAGTCCATTGCTCTGGGGTGATCAGAGTATTTTTGTACGGTTTTTAGAGAAGCGTTGCATTGCCTTTTGCTATGATTTACCTGGTCTTTTCCGTAAATAACAATTCGTCATTGTGAGATTGTTGGATGTTGTCGTCTGAGCTAGACTGAGGAAAATTTATGACACCTCAAATGTATTAAGGAGGGGTTTCTTACAGAATGCGTTTGCGGTATACGTTTGCTTCAAAGCTGTATACGCTAGACACACATCGTTGGCGATGTCGATGATGCCATGAAATTTGATATTTTGAATGACAGTTTATTCATAATGCAAAACAGATGTGTGTTATGAGAAGTGTGATGAATAGACATACTGTAAGTAGACGAGTTATGATGATGTTGGCATTTTCATGGTTTTGATTTGATTTTTTTATGTACAGTTTGTTTCCGATGTATGCGGATCTCGACTTACGCGGATTTAAAGATACGCAGTTTTTTTAAATTTGACAGTTTGTTTATCAAATCAGTACAATTTGTTCAAACAATTGTCAAATAAAAAAACTCCCTTTTCCAAATCTTTAAACTACTTTAAAGTTTCCTAATTTTCTGCACGAAACATGTTGAATAAATGGTTAAGTGAAGTGAATAAATGGTTAAGTGAAACGTGATATTGGACTTACGCCGATATTCGAGTTACGCGAATTGCTAGGGAACGCATAAACCGCGTATCTCGGGAATATGCTGTACTCGTTATGTAACGAGAAACGATATATTTTAAAGACTATTTTTCAAAAATTTCGTATTCTCAAAAATCAACACAGAAAAAAGCAATCCGTTGTAGCAGAATGTACAAACACAAGCCGTGTTTTATTTTATAAAATTCATTAATTACTTGTTACAATGTTACAATAGATCAATGTCTCCCATAAAAGAGTGCTGTTGCCATAAATGAGCAAGATATATATTGCAATAACGATAAAATATTTCTATCAGAGGCATATAACTGTTTGTATAACTGTATTACCATATGAATAGATTTTAAACATCGAAAATGGTGGTAAAATCTATTGAAATAATATCCTACGTATGGCAGTCACGGGACTTAAACCCATGATGGGCATGTTGTTAAGTTGAGTAAATTGACTACCTTACTGTGCCCAGCTTATTGAGGCGTTGATGGATTAAATTATAACGATTGTAATTCAGTATAAGAACAAGACTAAACAAAATGAGTGATCAAGTAACCTCATTATTTTATTTAAACTGGGGAACAATTACAAAAATGCATACATCATAAAGATGCATAGGGCTTTGAGGCAAAATAAGCACGAAATTTATTTCAAATTAAAAAAAAACTTGGAAACCGCCTAAAACATAACATCCTCAATCCACATCAGTGGAAGAACATTCCAATTTGAAAAACCTTGACAAAATATAGTAAAAATGACTAAAAATGGAAGAATTAATAGGAAATTTAAGCAAAAAAATTATCAACAATGTTGCGAAAGCTCAATTATTATAATTATTCAATCAATTGAACAATATTTAATATGTTATTAATAAATTTATTATTTTTATTAATAATTAATTAATTAATTATATATTATATATTATTTAATTATATATTTTAAAAAAGTTTATATTTTTTGTACATAGCTCTCACCTTCTCTATCTTGTTATGGATAAAGTTTTACAAATTTAGGTTAAGGTTAAAACTACATGTGCTTTTTTGCACTTTTCTCATATAAGTAGATTTATTATCACAAAACAACATATTGTTATATTATGTAAAGAAAATGAAAAACTTAAGGAATAAAACCAATTTCAAAAGTTCGCGGTAAAAATAATCCTGTCATGTAAGGCCAATAAAGCGCTGATAAGTTCCAATATCGGTCGCAACGTAATAAAAAGAGACATAGCTCATGCAGGCAACAATAGGAAGAAATTATTCAAAAAAATATGTCACATGTATAGCAAAATAGAATATAAGAAAGATTTAGAATTTTAATAAAGCCTGAAAGATCATGTGCGCGTTTCGAATTCCCTCCCTTTATTGTAAAAAAGTTCCTTTCGCCTGCTCTTAGGCATACGGTTCATGATAATTGCTATTCAACACCAACAAGGTATTTTGTTTGGTAATTGAGGCTATTCTATGGTACAGTCGTCAACTCACAAGACTTAACAACATGCCCGTCGTGGGTTTAAATCTAGAATGGCCCGTCCTCCCGTAGCAAGCACCAGCTATCCCATTGCTTGGTACTGATTATGTATCGAAAGCTTGTATAGGCCAACATGTCCACGTATAACGTCACACCAAGTAGAGAAAGAAGAAGGTAATTTTTTAAGTTTCAAATTAACAATTAATGTTTTGTATAAGTAGTGTATAGTATATGACATCAAGATATATCATGCGATGGCCTAGACATATTCATTTATAGAATATTAGGATTTTAAATATTGATTTCTAGTTTTTAGCACCATTAAAGACTGTTCCTTCAATAAAATACAAACTAAAAGAAAAACATATTAAACATATTAACAGATGTTTAAAATTATACCTTCAATACAATAAATTTTAAAGAACTTTTGCTAATGTGGATTACATCGTTCGTCAGCTACAAATTTGCTAGGTTAAAAAAAGATGAGCTGGATAAGATAAAGATACTGGTGAAAAATATAAAAAAGTAAAAAAGATAAACATTTTCAAATTAGAACACATAAAAAAAAAACATTAGGTTTAAAGAGTAGCAGGTAACAGGTTATTTAAATTTAAAGGTTTTTTAAATGCTAGCAGCTCTGTGTTGATTTCGACATAAATTTTGTATCGTACGTTAAAGGACACCAGAAAACTTTCACACGAAGTGCACCACTAATGCATGAAGACCATCTAAAAATATCAAACCTAGCACACATGTAGCATTTCTGAATTCAGCAGTACTAGCAGATTTCTAATGTGAAAAACAGGCAATGAGTAGCGATAGTTCAGGACCATATGTTCGTCAAAATGAAATTTGGTAGAGAAGAAATGCTATTTGGCGTACGCGTTACCCTTCGTTCCATCGTTCTATCACGCTTATGATGATGATGTTAGAAAATTTAACTTGTTTCCGATCGCTATCGATTGGAAGGGAAAAGCAATACTTCTCGAATTTTAGGAACCAATTTGAATGGTTGATAAAGCTAGGGAGCGTAGCTAAATCTTAACGTACTGTTGACAGGTTAAAACATGCGTAAATGTGATCGTCTATGGCATCGAAGGATTAAACATGATGGGCGTGAAAGTTACATACGTTCAGTCGAATCATATGTTCTAAAATGAAAAAGAAAATATACTTAAAATGGGAAAATATATATGCTTCGAAATTTCATATATGTGAGCGTTGTGTATTATTTTTAATGCAAAGATTAAAACACAATAAATTTATATTTTACTTATTTTTATTACCCGGATTTTTGGTTTGAAATGTGATACAAATAAACATTTACTTTTTGCTTTGTTTTTGTTTTCAATTGTCAAATTACTTCATCATAAACATGCTTACTTATCCACATACTTATAAAACTAGCAGCATTAATATCTGTTACATTGTATTGTTTTGTAGTTACATTGTATTGTATTGTGTTGTATTGTATTTGTAATACAATGTAATACAATGTATTGCATTTGTAAACAGAACGATAGCCTGCGTTGTAATAGGATTGTCTCAGCATTGATATCCTCCCATATTAACCGTCTCTCTTCCTCTCGTTCCTCTTAGTATTCTTACGTATGTGTCTTTTATATAATATAGTTTTCCTTTCTCTTTCCAACTTTCTTTCCTTTGCGTTGTGTGTGCTCTATCTGTTCAGTTGTGACCTGGTAAATAAGATTTTTTGTTTTCTTTCTGTATTTTTTTTAAATTTATTTACATTGTTAAGCTTTGTTTTGCCTGACACTTGTTAATTTAGATTAGGAGTAGCTTTAGGTTTAAAGTTAGTATCTAAGTATAAGTTATCAATTGTACTTTCCTTGAGATAAACAATTTTCTGTTAATAAATAGATACATAATAAACTTACCTAAAAAATTAAATAAATTATAATAATAATTATTATTATAAACTTACCTTTGCAAAATATTTATTATCACGTTGTACTGCTTATTTGAGATAAATGTAAATAAAAAGCTACATTTATCTTGACATAGAATGTTATGAATTGACAATACTTGGTAAGTAATATGGGTTTTTAAGTAAAATCGCCTAGAACGGTAGTATGTTCTTTCTGAATAAAAAAAGAAACGTTTGGAGAGAACAAAACAAACAAAAAGAGATTATTTTGACATATTGGATAACATTTTTAAGAACATTATTTTATTGCTCAACTAGATGTGAAAAAAAGTACGACTAAGATTAAATTATTTCACATAATTAAGCTGTGTCATAAAAAACACATACTATGATGAGGATGAAATTTTATATCGATAAAACAATTTAATTTAATCTTAAGGAAGAAGAATTGGATTTAATCATCCAATTCTTCTTCCTTAAGTATTCCTAGTCTTCGTGCGACGCTTTTGACATTTGAGATCACTTCTTCTTGTACTAGATTGAAACTCATGGCCAAAAGTGCAATGCCAAAGAGAAGATAGAGAGAACAGAGTGCTATTGAAATTTCTGAATCATTTTTAACCCCTTGAGCTGGAACAAAATCACCAAAACCTGAAAAGAGTTGAGTAAAAGTAAAGTTCATATAGATATTCTTAGCAGAACGAAAATTTAAAATACGAAACTAAGATACAATTTCACAAGCATTTGTCTTTAGGTTATGTATAGCACCGGACGAATAAAAAAAGTTTCGTGCCATTTTCCCAACAATCTAAATTACACGATCAACAGGCTAGAATAAGATTTAAACATATTTTTGATTAACAAAATCTTTTAACTAAGTGTATAAAATGAATGCCCTCAAAAGAAGTGGGTTGTGGCAAATTTGAAAGTCTACCTGGTCCGCGATCCTAAATAGGTAGGAGAGCACTGATGTATAGTATAGAAAGTGTAGAATATAGATACAAAAAGTAGAATAAAGCATAGGATAGTTGTATAGAAATAATCGCCCGTAAACACATTAACATTAATGATAATTGAAAAAGTTGTAGTAAAATGTATCTATGCCTTGTATTTAACAATAATTAAACATTATTTGTATTTGATTTCAGCTATCCGCTTGACAATTTAATATTGTTATTTTGCTGTAAAACTACTTACCTATAGTAGTAAGGGTTATGAAACAAAAGTATGCAGAATCAAGGAAGCTCCACTCTTCCCATTCAGAAAACATAAATGCGCCGGCAATGATATAACTAACGACTAGAAAAACGCACAACCAAATTGGCACTGGCCGCACAATGGAGGATGGTGGAAGCTCGCCGCTGTGGAGATCCCATTCGTCATCATAGAGCGAATTATCATCGATCACATTTTGTAGATGGCGGGCTTGGCGATGAACTGCGAATCCCATCGGTGACATTATACGTGGCGATGGTGCTGGCACTACAGCAATTATAGTTAAAACGGTAAGCGAAAAAGGTATCGTTTTAATTGCAAGCATGTAATTAACGGTAAATTATGATCCACGCGTACTGTCAGAATGGAGAGTTTTTTTTTCGTTTGAATATCAATCCTTTTATGTTTTTAGCAGCGTCTCTTCGTGAGACTGCCTTTAAATTTTGCGATGGCTCGCGCTCAACAGCTGGCATTGGATGTAAAATGTAAAAGAAGTCAGCAGCCAATCGAGATGGACTGCTCTCGCCTCACTCTGATGTTTGAGTATTTATTCCATATAGATGTCACAAATTTTTACAACATAAGCTGGTATCGCGAAAGAATTGGTTTAAAATTAACAGTCGTTAAAAATTAACCAGAGTCGTTAAAAATTGCTAGAATTTGGCATCGCGAACGCATTGAGTTCATTTGTTAATTTTAACGACTGGTCCTATGCTGTCGTTAAACAAACGACTGTCAAGAGCGTATGCGATACAAATTAACAGTCGTTTAATTATACTGCTCGAATTTTTTACCCGTGTTTGCCTATATGCGATATCGAGCAGTCGTTAACTGTTTTGACGGTCGTTTATTTTAACAGGAATGAACAACAAATGAACTCGGTTAAACCAAAATGAACTTTAAACGACTGTTAAAATGTGTTAATTTATTCGCGATGCCGGCTATAGTCTGCTTGATTCATTTCTTCAAGTCACACAGATAACTTTTGTGCTTGAAAAAAATTATTATTTTAAGACAGAAAGTTATGTAAAATTATTGTACTATCTCATTCAGGGTTCTGATGCTGATGGGACATTATGATGTCACGAAACATGTGGAGTGTGTTTGTTCATCATTCATTCTTTTTAAAGTTCTGCGCTCTGATTTAACCCTCTGATGTGTACTAAAGTGAGTTAGTCAATCGTGTTCTTGCGTTTAGAATCGACTTGGTGGTCGTCACGTTTGGTGGTCCCAGAAAATTTGCCAGAAATATAGCACGCTTGCTTATGTATGTATTCACTTACCGGGACGTGGCTCACGACGTCGTTGTGGGGCTGATTTGCGCACGGATTGCATATTTTCTGCTATCTCGTTGTCCTCCGTATAGTAGGGCATCCGATCGGGCATCAAACGGTCACCATAGCGACCTGTTTGGCGTGGCATCGATTGACTGCGTGGATTAGGTCTCGTCGATCTGCCGTCCTGGTCATCCACATCGTCAAGCGCATATTTGTTACACAGTATTGGCGTTTTACATGGTGAATCATCATCCATGTCTATCATTTGTGAACCCTGCCGAAACATACGGCGATCAAGGGATTGCGCTCGCATTCCTGGTTAAAAATATTGAAATTGAAAATTGTATTTATACAGTAGTAGATACAGTTTACATGCTAAATTAATTAATGATTTAACTGATTTGTTTTTTAAATATATACAGGGTGTTCGAGATAAATTTGACACCTTGCCTTTGGGTTTATATCTCAGGGTTGAGTTGGCGTATCGAAATGATTGATGTGTCATTCGATTGCTAAAAGTTGTGCGAACAAGTGTAAAAAATGTCTAGCTCCGTAAATATGTGGAACCCGTCCGAATTGTACAAGCGCGTAACGTGTGTTATGATGGTTCGTGCCGGCCATACGAATGCCGAAATTCGGAAGGCGGCGATGTGTTCGCTGAACAACGTAAAACAATACGGTGGCCAATGGGCGGCCGTACGTTTGGCAGCAGGATTCAGCATCATGCCATACGGCCGTTAAAACACGCCAATGGCTCACTGCCAATTTCGACCAATACACCAGCACCGACGTTTGGCCACCCAGCTCCCCTGACCTTAATCCTATGGATTACTTTGTGTGGGGCACAGTTGAGCGGGACACCAACAGGGCGTCCTGCAATACCAAAGCGGAGCTGGTGGCCAGAATAAAGGCCGTGTTTGCGGCCATCCCCAGAGACATGGTTGTCCGGGCTTGCGCGCGGTTCCGGAAGCGGGTGCAGGCGGCCATCGACGCGGAGGGGGGGTACTTCGTATAAAAAATGCGGCAAACATGGTAAGCTAAACTTTGTAGAAACATTTTTTTTTTAAATATTTAACATAAATTTGATAAAAATTCTTTTCCTATTCCCTCAGAAACTGTCAAATTTATCTCGAACACCCTGCATATATTTATATTATTATAGCCGGTCTCGTAGTACAGTCGTCAACTCGTACGACTGAACAACATGCCCGTCATGGGTTCAATCCCCAAATAGACCGCACTGCCATACGTAGGATTGACTATCCATACGTAGGATTGGGGGGATATCAATTAGTCACTGAAAGCCAAGCCCATAAGTGGTACAGGCAGGCGTTAACCGACAACGGTTGTTGAGCCAAAGAAGAAGAAGAAGATTTATAGTATTATATATTTAATCCATGGGAATTATATTTAATATTTATATATTATATTTATATTATATATTGTATAAAGATATATATAAAAAAAATTTATATATATGTATATTATATATATATATATATATATATATATATATATATATATATATATATATATATATATATATATATATATATATATATATATATATATATATATATATATATATATATATATATATATAGATATATATATATATATGTATATATATATATATGTATATATACTTTATATATACGGATAAATATATAAATATATATATATATAGAATATGTTTATTTGTGTACTTTTCATATTTAAAATGTTCGTGGAAGAAATATAGACGAAATTTTGGAAAACATGTTCAGCAATAATAACCTCTGCCAAGATGGTAATTATAACATTGTCATAGACAAGATGATTGCAAATAATATAAGAGAAACAAACCTTGTGGTTTTCTGTATTGCCCATCAAACTGACGAGGTTTTTGTAACGATCTTTGCGATTGATCGAGTCCCATGGATTCGACACGGGAATGTCCCGGGGGTGGACGCTTTATTTGTTGTGAACTTGCGAGATACTCATCATTCATAAAAGCATCGGGATTGGGAGCACCTCTGATTTGGTGACGTATACCTCCAGGACCGGTGGGATTTTGAGTGTCATACTTCGTTTGTTGTCGCATGCTTCGATCATTATCGGGATAGTATGCATCATCCATGGCAGCATTATACCTGTTACGATGAAGTAAATAACATTTATTTCAGTTCATGTTGCATTGTATGTTTGTTTTATATGTTTTTTTTATTATTAATAATTTATGTTTTACATCATCTGATTTTACTACTAATACGATCCGATAACCTTTATATAATAGGTGGTTTCTAATTAACAGCACGATACTTAGTGTAGTGTAGGGAAGATAGCTTGTATTGAAAGCAATCCACTCTCCATTGAGCCATCCCTATATTATTTTTTTAGGTTAGTAAAAAATATCTCATCCGGTTTTTTTTTAATTTAGGAGTAAGGGTCCATTGCATAAAGGCCGTATTGCTTAAATATCTCATCTTGTGATGTTGCATAATAAATAGCGCGATGCCACTAACTTGAAAGATATGTAAAATAAATCTCTTTGCCTGATTTTGTTATTATGACAACAAACCTTTTCAAATTGTAAAAGTTATGTTTTCTTAACTCTTTTGTTGATAACTAGTAGCTTAATTCTATGTATAATACCTGCAATCCGTATCCGAATATGAATGAGATAAGCCTGGTTCATAGTATGGATCAAATCCTGAATCAGCTGAACGTTGAGAATTTCGCACCGAGCGTCTTAAATTTGTTCCAGCTGCTTGAACAGATCTCATAGAACTTCTCCTGAAGATAAGAATTAATAATAATTCTCAAAGTCGGGATAGTTGAATTCTTGTTTATTATTTGTAAACATATTGAGCACAATGTGCGTTTGAGTAGCTGTCATATTTAGTGTTAGAAGTTTTAAAAACTCACGCATGCACACACACAGCATATACGCCAATATCTATACAGTGGAGCGCCGTTTATCCGGGCTTCTCGGGACTTGACCTCGACCAGATAAGCGAATAACACGGATAATGAGTTAAATAATATATTTTATCACCAATTTCTGATTAGTTTTTAAAAAAAATCCTATATGTTGATAAAAATAACCCAGTTTATATTAACTTCATGTTTTTCCCATGAGAATGTTTGAAATTTGCCATGAATTATAGTGTTTTTTGTTATGATAATGTGCTCTTTAGCCGCTACTTTAAATATCTTCCTCAAAGCGCAATGTCATCTTTGTATTGAACTGTCATTTCTCAACAGCACGGATAAACGGAAAGCCGGATAATAGGTACCCGGATAAACGGCGCTCCACTGTATATATAAAAATCTCGTGTCACGGTGTTTGTTGCGAGCAACCTCCGAAACGGCTTGATCATTTTCAACGAAACTTTGCACACACCTTATGGTGGTATGAGAATAGGTTTTAAGACTTAAAAATCGTTCAGATGTTACACTAAACATAATTTAAAAATGATTTTCTAACTCCCATACAAAGAGCAGGATTGTTGTTGTGTTGTATACAGCACTTTGACACTTGGTGTGAGGGGTCTGGCGGTTTACACTCGATGATCGGATCCTGAGAGGATACGGGCACGATACAACTATCCCGAGTAACTATCGAGTAACAAAGCAATAATGGAATATTTTAGTTTTTTTTTATGAATAACTCAGTTTGTCGGGCCAGCTAGTATTATATACTAATTAGCTTAGATTAGATATTCCCAAATATCTAAACTATATCATATTTGCTTAGTACTTGGGATATTTGAGACAGCATCGTAAAATTACACAAGTTTAACAAATTACGCTGAGTTCAAAAAGCTGTGTACAACAATAATTGCAATCTTGCTCTTTGTATGTGACTTAGAAAATGGAAATTAAATAAAGTGAAGTGTAACATCGGAAAAGGTTGTGTTTCTTAAAACCTATTCTGATGCTACCATAAGGTGTATACAAAATTTCGTTAAAAGTCCAGCCGTTTCGAAAGTTGCTGGCAACAAACGAATCACACATATATGTAAGTATTATTATTATAATTATTTTATTGTGTCTGTAAACAAATTTATAAAACAAAATTCCACGTCACGTGTACGATACATGCGGTTCTATAAGTGTAGAAGATGAGTGTTGCGTTCTAGTCATAATATATGTAACATAATGAAGAAGACGTATAATATATGTCATATAATACATATTATGTATGCTAAAATAAATATTTATTGTAATATTCTTCACATAAAACATCTTTGACATAGTATTTTTTCTTCTCGACCCTGTTCGGGAGATGAGATCATCGTCATCGTCATTTTATTGAAAATAATTAAAACATCACAGTATAATAAAAAAAATATTTCACATTTTCTCACCCTTGCCTGACGGTTCCACGGCTGCTACGACTTCTTCTTGAATTGGACCTTTTAGGTTCTCTCGTACAGACATAACAACATACTCGCCAATATAAAAATCTGTAACAATAATAATATCAATCGTTTTTCTTCATTCTATTCTTCTTATTTTGAAATCTGTGAAAGATCACTTCACAAAAAATAGTTTAAAAATACTTTAATAATTAGCGTGCGCCTAGCCACACCGCCAAATAGAATAAAAATCTATGACATGCAATTGTTTTCGATGATGATATTCGCTGAGATGTACATATTAATAAAGTCTCATGGCGAACTTTTACACTCCATGTGTGGAAACATGAACAATTTGATATTTTATCGAATGTGGTGACAATGCACCATACAAAATGGCAGTTGAACACATATATTTCTGCGTGAAATATTGCAGCTATGTAGATTTTGCTACTTTTTTACTTTTGACGACTCGTCGGAATTTGGTCTGGATGGATAGACAATAGGCCCAAATGTGCTTTAACACAAATTCATATTTTTAAATTTTGCTATTTTTTTTATCCAGTTGGTTCCTATGAAATCCATGTTTTTATAAGGAACATATATTAAATCTGTCAAAAATTGTAGTTTTGTAAGTCAACAATATGGTATTATAACTGGGTTGTCTATCATTTCAGAGGGGCACTGATAAACGGACAATCGGATAAAAGGTACCCGTAGCACGGGCGTTATTTGAATGTTGCGCTGTTTCCAGTGGGCAAATTTCCAAACAAACCTACGGTTTCCTTTCGTTTTACAATGGCAAAAACTATAATTTTGCGCTAAGTAAATTGTGATGTAGTAAAAATAATAAATATATTAGAGAAAACATTTGTTTTAATATGGAAACTTGCTGAAATAAAACTTGCTGAATAAAATTCAACATAAATCTATTTTAAAATAATCACGAAGGAATGTGCTTACCTAAAAGAACTAGCCATAATATCGCCGATGTTAGAGAGACACAGTAACATGAGTGGAATGCCCAAAATGGCATAAAAAATGGTTGATATTTTTCCCATGTATGTTTTGGGTGCTATATGACCATAACCTATGATAAATAAAAATGAAATATTAATAACTTGTTTCTCTGTAAGATTTTTGTAGAGTGTAGTGAATAAGCATATTTTATTTATTCTTTAATTTGAATGTATGGTTCACTGGTTCAAACTCGATCCAAGACGACATTCCTGCTCCATATCGCAGTATTTCGATAAATCACCGGGTTTGAACTTGGAAGATTCTTTTTGATGGGAAGGGGAGGAGGAGTGACTGATGGCAAACAAAAAAATATGTAAGCATCATTTCGTCGAACTATGTTTTATAAGAAGCATCATTTTGCTTTTTCCGTTATGCACAGTCGGATCTCACTGGTTGAACTTCGATTCCCTGCCAACTATGGAATATGTGCTTTTTAGTTGGCACGTTTATCCATACAAAAAAAATCTAAAAATTTTCTCGGCAAGCCAAGAGATTTCTGTGGATTTTTCAAAAAAAAAAAAAACGGTTTCTTTAATGCCAACTATAAAGCGTTGAACAATTGAATTCAGCCTGTACTGGATTTAAATGGGAGTTTTTTTTTCCAGATTTTTCAATGAAATTTTCAGTTAAAGATATAGATTCCAAGAATTGTTGGAAGAATAATCGATTTTTGTTTTTTTTTTCTAGATAATAACAATTGAACAAAGATTCATTAAATTCTTTTAAAAACAGTAAAAACTAACTGGTTTTGGGTATGCCTTGCGCTTGAGCTTGAGTATTCCACCTTTCCAACTATTATAAAATTATTAAAAATATTCTAGAATTCTGAACCTGAAGGATATGGTGGTTGAGGAGCTTTCTGTCTATGTGTTTTTTTTTTATAGATTCTGACCAATTAATGCCTAAAAAGACATATGCATGTCTGTTTTACCATTTTGGTATAATCATATAAAGACCTTTTCCCAGTGGTGCTATATGGAACTATTTCTAATGTCAATTGGTGATGAGTTGATTTCATCGGATACCTTAAATAAGGGCATTCGGACGATATAAGCCATCTAACAACTAGAGAAAGTATTTAAATAAGCGAGATATGAAGCACCGGTCAAAATAGCAGTCATGCGTTATGCTATTGCACGCTCCATGCTATTTCGACAAACAAAAAGAAGGAGCATTGATTAGACATTGTTTAGCAATAGTTAAGATTACAAAGGATACATGGGATATTTATAATCTCATTATATGGGATTATATGGGATTACAACGTGTTATGAGTTTATAGTAAGCCGGTATTTTGTGTAACGAAGAACCTTAGGGGAAGGTAGGTAAAGACGGACACTGCGGGTAAGATGGACACTTCTCATAAATGCATCAAAATGGTAATTTTCGAAGAAATCAACAATGCAGCATCTTAACTTAAAGTTAAACAACACATTTGAGAACATTTTTGGCATAATATATGCAAAATTGGTTAAATCCACGAACAAAATAAATTTTCAATCATGAGCATCCTTGTGGATCTAATTTGACTACTACGGATCTTAAGCTCTACAACTTGTATTGTTTATATTTTCGGAAGTTTTACTTCATGAATGAGTTGTCGTGATCATTAATGAAAAAACTGGCGAAAGAACGAGAATGAAAGCAATACAAAATATTGTTTTCTGGTGGTTTAAACATCCTGACATCAAAGCGGGAAAGACGGACACTTTGGTGTAGGGAAAGATGGACACCAAATTTATTGATTTATTTTACTTCTTATATCAATTGGTTATGAATAAATTTCATCAAATACCTTAAATAAGGCTATTCCGAATCTATAAACCAACCAGCAACTACAGAAAGTATTGAAATAAGCGAGAAATGAAACACCGGGCAAAACAGTAGCCATTCGTTATGCTATTACTCGCTCGACGCTGATGAGGCGCTTCACGAAATCCAATATCTTGTCACGACTTGGACAACTTTAAACAATAAAAAGAAGAGGCATTGATACGACTTTGTTCAGGAATAGATGAGAAATTCTATGGGATTACAAATATCAAATGTTGAATTGTGACATGGTGGAACATGGATTGAACTATTAACAAGCCCCTCAAAAAAGACTGGGGTTGTGGACTTTTCCTAAAAGGAAGTTCTAGACTGTTGTTCTGTAAGCTGGAGCAACATCAGCTGTAAGTGTGCAATATTTCAATAATGCTTTAGATGCTGCATTCTACGATGTTTTAAAAGCGGCGCTTACAATTCCTAAAACCATGGCTGAATGAATCGTCGTTGCAATAGGCCAAGAATTGGTTTATAAACGTACCAGGACGTGGAAAGCGATAGAATTTATTAAAATAATGTAAAACTCTTCAATTTCCACCGTTTTTACAGGTGTCCATCTTACCCTTCATGGTGTCCATCTTTCCCATATCAGGTGTCCCGAACATTTCAAAACCGCACGAAAAAAAAACATGTTTTTCATTCATGAAAAAAACGCAATAATCGATGGAAACTTAAAAGTTTCAACACATTTTCTAATAAAACATGAGTGTAGGATAATGTATGCACATTTTCATGGTCGTTGCATTTATATATCACTAGATTTTTACCATTTCCCTTAAGGTGTCCGTCTTTACCTACCTTCCCCTAATTATAGAAACCTATGTCGGTCGTAGCAGTAACCGCAGGACTCCACACAGCATAACACGGAGCGCAACATAACAATTGACAGCTACCAAACGCTTCACAAAACGCTTGGAAAAAGGGGTAAAGCGTTTCATTAACTGTCGGTCTTCGCAGTAGGCCGGTAGTTTTTCTACGAGCAATGAGCGGCCTACTAAGGATATTCAAAATATGATACCAGCAATAAAGCGTTTTCTGAAGCGTTTGGCAGCTGTCAGTTGTTATGTTGCGCTCCGTGTTATGCTGTGTGGCAAAAAATGCATTTTATGTGTGTTTGTTTGTGTTATATAGATTACAAAAGTTTAACTCTCCCTCTCTCGTATGAAACAAAACGTAACGTTTGACGACCTGACTAGTAATAATTCAACCAATTCTGTTTTTAAAACTATCGACATGAAATAGAAAGTCTAAATGCTGGTACGATTTATTAAAGCTCCTACTCATATATGTAATCCGTTCGTAATATGCGTAGTGTGATCTGGATCGCAATGAGGAGAATGACCAGAGTGAATAATTATTTCAGGCACATTGATGTAGATTTTCACTAGGAAAGTTCAAGCATCATTCTCGTCTCGTCATCGTCTTTTTTTTTGCCACAAATGGGCATTTGTGATAGTTAGTTTTTAACTATCCGATATGATACTGGGATCCGTGTGGAAATCCCAGTAGCAAAAATTTAGCTTAGACGGATCTCTCTTCGCGCCAAGATGCCGAAGGTCTAAATTAGTAAAGCATGTCTGAAGTGTTTCATGTTCGTATGAAACCACAGGAGTCCGAACACCAAATTCTTCTATTCGTAACGATCCACGCGGTCATGCTGGTCTATACAGGATTTCGATACTTATTTAGTACCACGCAGCCGAATGGTCAGTCCTTGCTTGTCCCATGACGAACATGTTTTAAGTCAAGCGAGTTGAAGACTGTACCACGGAAACCCCAAGCAACCCATATAAATTGAGGATACATCTATCACATCGCAACATACAGGGGAAAGCGGAACAAAATGGAATTGTAATCAGTTTAATGAATATTCCTTTGAATTATCTACAAAACACAATTATTCGGGGCTTTCACAATTCTAGTTAGTTTTTTGTATGGAGTTTGACAGTTGGAGGCTGAAATCATGTAAACACTCCATACAAAACCACACAAAAAACTAGCCTGCGATTTGCAGTCTAGATTATTCTAGCCTCAAAGCTAGAATTAGATTCGAGTACCTGCTCGAAAACACGGTTTTGTTTACATTTATCCCAAGGTGCATTAAAGAAATCAGGTGATCGAATCTGGAATCAAAGTGTATGTAGTCCAGGTGGTCTCATAGCACCTTTTCGAAACCAAATTTGAATATCACTTTTTGACAGAACGAGTGAAAAATTTTGCTCCAACGAGCTTTCTGGAGGCTTGACGAATACTCAAAACACTCTTAAAATCTTTATTAAGAAGCAGAAGCGATAAAAATCAGTCTTCTAAATTCATACACCTTGGGATAAGCCCACATGTATATTATACTCACTTAGATAGCTGCTTGAAAACTGCTACCCAATGCAAACAGCTGACAGGCTGAAATTTCGAAAGGGCCCCAATAACGGAAACATACTAGTGATGGGCAAAATTGGTCTGCCGCCGGATTTGGATCCGGATCCCACTGCTTTCTGATTCGAGTCCGGATCAACTCCGGAGTAAGTGGATGGGAGGGCTGTTTGGGATGGAATAATGTTCAGCCTTTTTTATGTTGTTGGGTAAGTTTCACCATACTATACAGTGCCACTATACTCTATATATCTACGTAGCTATAAGCTAAAAGTTTTCTGTGAACTTTCCGATTTGCTTCAGATAGTCATGATTTATTGTTAGCTGCAAAAAAAAAAATTTGGATTCAATAAATTTATTTGAACTACCCAGTCAGACCGCCTTCTGTTAATTTACCCATTCGAGCAGTTTTGTGTCTGTCATAACAGTAATTTAAGAGCAATTTAGCGGTACGAAGTGTTGTCGTTTGTTGCAGTAAAAAGATATAAATAATAACATAACAAGTATTGTCTTAATGATCCTTTAGTGGAAGAAGACTTCGGCGGTGTGTTCAAAACTGTTAAATGTAAAAAACAGCCGAGAAATTGCGTTTATTAGTGCTATTTGTGCATCATCTTCACCGAATGAAGAGGCTGTTCAAGTCAAGTTTTGCTAAAAAAAATACATCGAAATCGTGTGTATGAGTTAAGGAAAAAGATTGAATATAACCATTAATCAGTAATAAAATAAATTTCGTGTTATTTATTGACAATTTGGTCGAAAAAAATAAAAAAAAATAGAGGAAGGAATAGGATCTGCCAAAACTGCTCGAATGGGTAAATTGACGACTGCTTATTTACCATTAAATTACTCTTAAATTACCGGTAATTTAGCGGTAAGATAGGGGTCAATTAAGTCCGATTTGTCTGACTGCGGAACGAATTATGTATTTGATAAATAGTTAAATAATGCCAACTTATTTTGGAAACGGGTAAAACAGGAAACTGGCAGGAAACTGTTAGTAAATCATTGAAAGAATCCAAACGTATTAAGAAAACAAACCATAAATCAGGAGGTTTATCAAATGAAAAATCTGGAAACAGCCAGAAAACCAGGGAAACCCCAGTAAACTGTTTTTTTGTCAGTACGCACATAGACATCGTATTTTTGCTTATATGTGTGGCTATGAACACGTCAATGTTAACTATGAGCTAGGGTTGTTTGTAAGCTTAGTTTTATAGTGTAACTATTTTGCTCTACGAATTAAGCACGGTAGTGAAACGGATTCAAAAGGAAGCATTTGGATTCGATCGGAGTAATCCGGATACAATCGGACCCAATTGAATCTGTATTCGTTTGGATCAGCCGGATTCAAAGACATATATATTTCGGAGTCCGATGCAGTTTAAAAATTTCTGAGTCGGAGTGGTTTCACGAATCCAATCGGGAGCTCCCATTACTAAAACATACGAAAAAATCATACTGATTTCGATTATCACCGACTGAGAATATCGCGACCAAGAGTTGGACATTGCACACAATGTCACCAGCATGTGACGGTCGCAACAATTGTTTGAATCTCATTTCGGATCATCACTGAGCTCGTGACGCTGACATTTTTTGTTTCAGCCGGAATTTGTCATAACTATGTTAATAACATTTTGCAGATTTGATCACAGTAAAAAAAATCATGACATTGTGACTAACCAAGTGCTAGTCACAAAAATGTCATTATTACAATTGCGCACGTGACGCTGGCATAGATTTTGTTTTAGTCAGATTTTTTATGACATTGACAATGACATTTTGCAGGCCATTTCTGGTCACAACAACAGCACTTCGGTAATGGCCAAAGCTTTTGCACACGTTTGTGAAATGTATGCTCTTTCTATCTTTTGTTTTGCAATTCAGGAAAACTATTTAATTTTCCGATAAAAAAATTATTTAAACTAAAACACTTTCTTTCTGTCAGCAGTATTGTGTGAAAAAAAACCATAGCCTCACCTAGCGCTATGTGTCAAAAACACCGGTTCAAATTGCCCCATGTGTAGCATTTTTTTTTGTTATATTGGTCTTCAGCTTGGTCCTCAGAAATATATAAAACTTTCTTGGTGTCAATAGAATGAATAGTTAATAGAATGAATGAATGAGTGAATCTTTGCCATAAAATAATGCTTAAATAAAAGGTGCTTACCCGTATAGCCTTCAAATACCCAGAATCAGTACATTCATTCGCTTGCCTAATCGGGAGCTTGGCATGTTGATTGCTTTGTTTGCTATATTGAAGTAGTGGTGATGGAAAAAAATCTTTTGACTATAAGAACAGGGAACCAATATCGCGAACATTGCACCATTTTTCTAACACTTTATCACGTTAATATTCCTAACATAATCTTGTACATACTTAACGAGACAAACGAATGCATAAACATTGATATATGGAATGCGTTATATCGTTACGTACACATCATAAAAAAAAATTATTCATCCGTTTTCTGTTTCGAGTCAACAAGCTGAAAATTCAGCATGTCAGTGGAACAATATACATCATCCGGTTTGTACCCATTTGACAATTAAGTTCCACCATATCAGGTTTCACCATTTGTTTACAAACAAAGATGCTTGTTATTTGTTTATTTGTAAATGTTAAGTGATTGGCCATCATTGGCCTTATCACTGATCTTATAAACTAAACTTATAATTACATAAAGCATCACGGTACAATGTAACATCAGCACAAAATAAATAACACAGAGTATCACAGCAAGAAAAACAGGTTAACTTAGGGAATTCCAGTCAAAAGAGTCATAAATGTTTTCTTTTCTTGATTCTATTTGAAAAGAATTATAGTACTTTTATTAAACCTAAAACAGTCGATCAAACCAATTTTAAACCTTTCTCGATATATTTATCCTTCACGATAACACGATATTTATTCTGCAGCAAAATAAAAAAAATACAATCCTTTATGAGTTACATAACCTGAACTCGCGACGATACGGCATTTGTTAACATATTTCTCAACCTTAAATACAACCATTGCCGCTAAATTTTGACACTAACGCACCTATTTTTGTCTGTAAGTCATACATTTTTGACTCTTGTAGGAATCATGATAATTCTTTAAAGTATTTAAGCAGATTTTTGACAATTGTAATTTTAAATCACATAAACCATACAAAAAACCATGTAATACGATTGTTGTTTTTAAGGAAAAAAATAATGCAATTTTATGAATTCTTAGGCTATTGTTTATGCCTGAACACACATGCCAATTTTTTCACTCCATTATTGGATTCCATTATTCACTCAAATTCCAAAATTGGCACAAAAATTGTTTTATTTTAAATTCTATATATGAAGTTATTCACTACCTAACATAATTAAATTTCAAAACACACATTTTCAGAAATTACGTGACATTTTTTAAATAAAGCGATTGACTCAAAGGCGAAAATTGATGAATTTAGATTGAATTGAATTGATTGAATTTAGAGACAAAATTGATGTGCATTGTCAAAAATTGATGCCTTCGAGGCAAAAATCGTGACACGTTGTCAAAAATGTATGACTTACAGACAAAAATATGTAAGTTAAAGCCAAAATTTAGCGGCAATGGCTATATTTAAGGTTGAGAAATATGTTAACAAATGCCGTATCGTCGCGAGTTTAGGTTATGTAACTCATAAAGGATTGTATTTTTTTGTTTTTTATTTTGCTGCAGGATAAATATCGTGTTATCGTGAAGGATAAATATATCGAGAAAGGTTTAAAATTGGTTTGATCGACTGTTTTAGGTTTAATAAAAGTACTATAATTCTTTTCAAATAGAATCAAGAAAAGAAAACATTTATAAAAAGCATCTTTGTTTGTAAACAAATGGTGAAACCTGATATGGCGGAACTTAATTGTCAAATGGGTACAAACCGGATGATGTATATTGTTCCACTGACATGCTGAATTTTCAGCTTGTTGACTCGAAACAGAAAACGGATGAATAATTTTTTTTTTATGATGTGTACGTAACGATATAACGCATTCCATATATCAATGTTTATGCATTCGTTTGTCTCGTTAAGTATGTACAAGATTATGTTAGGAATATTAACGTGATAAAGTGTTAGAAAAATGGTGCAATGTTCGCGATATTGGTTCCCTGTTCTTATAGTCAAAAGATTTTTTTCCATCACCACTACTTCAATATAGCAAACAAAGCAATCAACATGCCAAGCTCCCGATTAGGCAAGCGAATGAATGTACTGATTCTGGGTATTTGAAGGCTATACGGGTAAGCACCTTTTATTTAAGCATTATTTTATGGCAAAGATTCACTCATTCATTCATTCTATTAACTATTCATTCTATTGACACCAAGAAAGTTTTATATATTTCTGAGGACCAAGCTGAAGACCAATATAACAAAAAAAAATGCTACACATGGGGCAATTTGAACCGGTGTTTTTGACACATAGTGCTAGGTGAGGCTATGGTTTTTTTTTTCACACAATAATGCTGACAGAAAGAAAGTGTTTTAGTTTAAATAATTTTTTTATTGGAAAATTAAATAGTTTTCCTGAATAGCAAAACAAAAGATAGAAAGAGCATACATTTCACAAACGTGTGCAAAAGCTTTGGCCATTGCCGAAGTGCTGTTGTTGTGACCATAATTGGCCTGCAAAATGTCATTGTCAATGTCATAAAAAATCTGACTAAAACAAAATCTATGCCAGCGTCACGTGCGCAATTGTAATAATGACATTTTTGTGACTAACACTTGGTTAGTCACAATGTCATGATTTTTTTTACTGTGATCAAATCTGCAAAATGTTATTGACATAGTTATGACAAATTCCGGCTGAAACAAAAAATGTCAGCGTCACGAGCTCAGTGATGATCCGAAATGAGATTCAAACAATTGTTGCGACCGTCACATGCTGGTGACATTGTGTGCAATGTCCAACTCTTGGTCGCGATATTCTCAGTCGGTGATAATCGAAATCAGTATGATTTTTTCGTATGTTTTAGTAATGGGAGCTCCCGATTGGATTCGTGAAACCACTCCGACTCAGAAATTTTTAAACTGCATCGGACTCCGAAATATATATGTCTTTGAATCCGGCTGATCCAAACGAATACAGATTCAATTGGGTCCGATTGTATCCGGATTACTCCGATCGAATCCAAATGCTTCCTTTTGAATCCGTTTCACTACCGTGCTTAATTCGTAGAGCAAAATAGTTACACTATAAAACTAAGCTTACAAACAACCCTAGCTCATAGTTAACATTGACGTGTTTCAAGCCACACATATAAGCAAAAATACGATGTCTATGTGCGTACTGACAAAAAAACAGTTTACTGGGGTTTCCCTGGTTTTCTGGCTGTATCCAGATTTTTCATTTGATAAACCTCCTGATTTATGGTTTGTTTTCCTAATACGTTTGGATTCAAGAGTCAAGAGTCAAAGATGTATGACTTACAGACAAAAATAGGTGCGTTAGAGTAAAAAATTGATGCGCACTGTCAAAAATGTATGCCTTAGAGGTATAAATTGATGCGCATCATTAAAAATTGATACCTTATTAGAGCCAAAATAGGTGACAACGACTGTAACCTAGGCTGAAAATGTGAGGCTATTTTTGCGTGTGGTTTTGTATGGAGTGTTAACATGATTTCAGTAGCCAAGTCTCAAACTCCATATAAAACAGCAGAATACCATCGTAAAACTCCCCATTATTACATAGTTGTTTTACATCTTTATTTATAAAGACTTGGTTTTATAACTAGACGACTGGAGGCTTCACCCGCCTAATGAGACTAATGTATGTCCGCGGAAAATGCCGGAAGAAAACATCCAAAACTGACATACTACTGAGAATGTATACAAATTCAATTAACAATAATAAATTTCACATTTTAATATTTCATATCATATCAAATGCATTGGAATAACAGTAAAAGGTACAAAGGGTACCACATGTTATGCTCGCTGAAATATAGAATATCTTACTTATAACATGCGTCAAGTTAAAACAGCATAGTTTTGCTATATGGATATCGTGGTCTCCAAAGCGAGAGTACTCATGATTGTCTATCTAATATATATTCGCAACATTTTTTGCAATATGAGCTGCTGCCAAATACTAGATTTGACTTAAAGTGTCACCTTGTTTGTGACGCAATAACCGTAAACAAACTGTTAAAGCAGTTAGTTTACTAGAACAGGATCCGAAAACATTCAATGTCAAGATTACCGAGCTGCTTCGAATAAATATAATTAAACTGATAAATCATAGAAGTGCGACCTAGCGGGCTCTTCGGTAGAGTAGCCGACTTCTACAACGGCCGGCAGAATATATTCATAACCGGGCAATCCTCCCGCAGGAAACACTGAATATTCGTCAGTGTGGTACATATAAGTCTCGGAAGCCCAAACAAGCATCAGCGTGCACCGCACACACGACTCCGCATGAAGTAATACGCACCACAGCGTACCGGCAGGGTTGGGTAAGTCGGGGAGCGGGATGGAATACGCTCACTCCTCGATAACAAAAAAAGCCTAAACAAGCATGACGCATGAATGGCATAGTTCGCATCACGAAAAAAAGAAGAACATAAATCATATCAAATTTCTTAGAAAAATCGGATCCATAACAAATGGCGGTTTTTTTTTTCAAACAAACAAACATCGATTTTTGTTTCAAAAGGCTTGAGATAAGAAAAATGGTTCAAATATATACACGTTTATTTCTATACACACAAAATGTTCGATTTTTTAAAAATGTGTGGAAGAGATGAAATAACATACATGGTAAATAGTCTTGAAAATGTTTCGCGAAGGCGATCAGGTAGTCTCAGAAAGGGTATCAGCGGAAACAGTTTTTTTTAAGCAACAGTTAAAACTCGAAGGTCTAAGACATGCATGGCTCTGTTGTGGGTGTGAAATCGTATTTGGCTGAATTGACCTTAACCTAGATGCGGACGTCTCTTGATGGTTGTAAGCACAATGGTCAGCTTTGCCCCATTCATGAACTCTGAACGCTCAAAATGGGTTGTTTGGGAATGAGCATATTTTTTGCAACCGTGGTGTTTTTAAGACATAAAAAATGTATTATTATTATTTTGGTGTGGTCAGGAGATCAGGAATATTGCGAGCGAATATTTGAAATGTAAATGATACTCGAATTTAAATGTTGATAGAAGCTCATGCTTATGTTAAATTTCATGCCAATTGAATTGCTTGATCAAAATAATAAAGAAAAATGAAATATTTCGAGTATATCTGAAAATAGTTTGTACATTTTATGTGAATGTTTTGCATGTAAAATTCATAAAATAAGTCTAATTAGGTAGATCTATAAAACCTCTTAAACCTATGCTCTAATAAAAAGATATTGCAATGTATGCACATTTTATATGGTTTTATGCAATATCCGCTTTCAAAAGCTGTGCTTTGTATGCTGGGAATTTTACAGGGAAACAAAGTTAACCAGAGACAAATGCTTGTAAACGCACCTGCTGCAAAAGATGACGGCCGTTGATTAGCTGCTGGTAGTTTGCTTTAGCTTTTTGTGTTTGGCATTCACGCTATAGTGTGACAGTTTCCTTTCTCTTGCAAGCGACCAGCGTGACAGTGATGCGTTTCATGAAATCTTTTGTTTTGTCTCCCAAACCCAGTTGAGACGTTTGTGTTACACACATTTACGTGAACTTGGACCGAAAGAGTCCGTAAAGCTGATGAGTTCCCGGCCTACTGTTCGAATCGCAGACAATGAAGCGTTTATACTGATGCTAGGAGAAATAACCTTACAATGTTTCGTAGTATTTGTTTGGTGCGTTGGTGTGTGCTCATAGTTTGAGTATAAGAATTGCAAACTTTTAAAGTGTATAGTTTAGTAGACCGAACGCAACGATTGGCATCGGATCACTTTCGGGATATTTCAGCCACAACGACAAGTTAAAAAGGCAGCATTAGTTGTACAACAGAGGCGAAAGAAATCCGTTGGAGCCAAAGCCTCTATAAACTATTCAAACAATTGGTTGTACACTGTGCTCTGTGATTCGTATTTAAGTGTACACCAAAAATTGTATTTATTACGGTTCGTTTAAAATGTGGGGTATTTTATTTCATTATGAAAGCAGATCACGTAGTTTGTGTGTGACAAATTAGTGTATAACAATAAGACTCGTGCAACAATTGAGCAAAAAATAAAAATAAAAATGATTTAAATTAAGAAAGTGAATTAAGAAGATTTTTTTGCTTATTTAAATATGTGCTGTTTTAATTTTTTAACTATTTCAACTAGAACGTAACATACATAGACTAACAGATCGTCATACTGGATTGAAACTATCGACGACACGCTCATGTTTTGTTCTAAAGAAGTGAAAAAGGTTTAAGAAGTGAGTTAATGATTTTACATAAAAAAGTGTCGTATGGTGAATATCGTTTAAAAACTGACATTGAACAATATAATTGTACAGAAAAAGTGAAGTATTCAAAAGGCAATATTTTACATATTTTACCGTGGATATGAGAATATATAAAACAGTTTTATAACAGAAATATTATTAATTAGACAAAGCAGGGTAATTTGCCTATTGTTGCACACCACTCAATTATTGCACAATGAGTATAAATGGTTGTTTATCCAAATATTTAAAAAGTATTAAGGAAAGCTATCTCTTTTTCCTTAAATATTGATCATTTCTGTCGCATATTCTATTTAGTATTTTTTTAGATTTTTTAAACAAAAATGAAAATATTTTGACTGAATGGGTGTCTTATTTAAACCGTTAAGGGATAATACGTTTTATTTCGCCCTGTGAACCACTTAATTGGAACAACGAGTGTGCTTCGATACCACCTCCTTTTTTCACCTTGCTATCATGTTGACAGTCCTTTCTTTACCATAAGCTTGCGGCAGCAGGTGCAAGTGCATTACTTATTTTGCGGAATTCTGGCTTGAACCACGTGGTAATACATTAATATTGTCTTATACATTATTCGGTAGAAAAATAACCATTTTAGGGCTCATTTTTCTAGTTCAGTGTATTAGAAAGTGTTCAATAATTGAATATAAAGTGTGCAACAATTGTTTTTTCGAATACGTTTAAAATCATTATTTCTTGCCATTATTCATAAATTTAATCCCTAAAATAAAAAATACATACTAGTTTTTAAACAATAATTATGTATAATAGACACATATAACCTGATTATTGTGACTTTAATCATCACAAACATATGACATATTTACCACAATTGGCAAATTACCTTTTAGCACGTGTCTACTAATATACTGCAAGTATGCTACAATGTAAGTATTGTAAATTGTGTACGTTATTCGTTCATTGGTAAATAGACTCTTTATCCCTGAACATTTTTGTCAAACATCGATATTGTTTTCTGAGATTTAGCATTATTTGAACTATTTGTGGATGAGAAGATGAATCTGTTATATTTTATTAAAGCATTACTTCGGCTACTGACGATATTTGCGGTAATCCTTACGGTGACCGCCCAGGAGCGATGGTCATGGTCAGGAGGGGGAAATAACGACAATAGCAATAATGCCAAAAACGATGCTGATCGATACAACGTGCGTAGCGATGTGTTGGAATTCCAAGGCACTGGGTCACAAGCAGCAGCATCAAATGAAAAACGGAATACTTTGGCAGTTAGGTAAATTTCAATCTTTAAAGGAAAGCAGAATAATTATAAACAGCAAATTTCTATCGAAAGATGAACTATTGTCCGCCGTTTTATCTTAAACTTGATTCTATTCCAGAAAAGGCCGATACGAGGTAAAAGAAATAACTACGAAAAGGCCATCATTCTCAAGGCCACAAAATGATGAGTTTTCTGGCGAATTTGGAGATGGAAATCAATCTAATGATTTTGGGTACTAAAACATAATTTAAGATATACAGGGGCCGACAAAATAAAGTGCTCACTCCTTAAATTCTAACATTTGTTAGGTTTTAAAATGAAACTTACTTGCCGTATTATTATTTGAAACATTAGTCATTATGTGTTTTAAACGAACAATGCCAAATTAAGGCGAATATGAAAAGTTAGCTTCAATCACCTTTTAAAAATGGGCTTTTAATTTTGCCGGTCACTATATATAATAACAAACAATTGTATATTTCAACATTTTTTTCTCTATTTCTCTATTTATGTCTGTATTTTCCAAATTTCCAGATTCAATCAAAAGTTCGGTGGGGGAGGACTTATTAACGGACAATTTGGGCCGAACCCGTACGGAATTAACCTTGGCCAACAGGGTGGTGTAGGAGGATTCCCGTTCCAGGGTGGTAATGCATTAGGAGGTGCAGGATTTTACCCGGGTCAACCACACTTAGGCGGAGGGTATGGCGGTTTGGGACACGGTTCCAGTGGTAATGGAATTCTCGTGGGCCCTGGAGGCCCGACCGGCATTATAGGCCGTCCGTATCACCGGTTTCCGTACGGCGGTGCCGGATACTATCCTGGAGGGAACGGATATCCCTATGGAGGAGGATTCGGAAATCCGACGTTCAATGGACATCCGGGTGGATTCTTCTCGCCCGGTGGCTATCCCTCGGGAGGCTATTTTCCTCAGCCATTCGGTGTTGGTGGAATAGGGCCGAGACCGTTCGGTTCATTCCCAGGTGGATCTCAATTCGGTCCACAGTTTGACCAAACCCGCCAAGCCAGTAAGAAGGTGGAAAAGAAATCAGTCTAACAGAACAACTTGAAGCATCACTTCAGCTCCACTGAGATTGTAAGATAAAAGTTGACTGATGCAGCTCGTTACAACACTCTTTCAGTGTTTGTAGTTTTTGGTTGTCACCATGCTAAAATAGCTTTGTTACTTACCGATTGTTGTTATGACGATAATAGAATAAAAAAGAGCTCCAAAAAATGTCCATTGAATTTGATCCACATCTTCGTTTCCATCCCAACCGTCCTTTTTCATGGCTGTGAGTATTTCTTTTTCGAAAGACTGTTATAGGGTAGGAGAGCAAATACAGCTTTTGTTAAAGTGTCTGTGGGTAAGTATATACACTAATGTTTAACTTCGATGGATAGCATGATAGTATAGTATAAAAATAGTACAAAAATCTTTCAAGTTGGTATCAGAACAATAAACAAAAATTATCAGAGTGGTAATTTTAAAATATTTCAATTGTAACATACCTGTAGATGCATAATAGCAGCGGATGTCCAATTTTGTTGATGCAAAACTGGTCTATCATTAGTCATTTTCCAAATAGCATCAGTGAGATTGACACGAATAGAACTGATTCCTTTTTTGACCTTAAAACAGTAAAGGAAAATACGTATGTATGTGTACTTTTATTGAATGGTCTGTAGCTGACTAATGGAAGATAATGCAGTCGAAACGATACTTTCAAATCAGGGGAAATAATGTCTATAAATATATTGAGTCTTAAAAGAATTCATCAAGCTGAATATTTTACAGCAACTAGCGAATCATGACCGCAATGGGCAAGTGACGATCAAAGTATTGATGAGGTTTGATAGAAGGACCACGTGTGTTCCTACAAATTAAGCATTCAAATAGTGCAATACTAGCAAAAATACAAAAAAAGTCTTTTGGTGGACGCTTCAAAACTATTCGTTTACCCGGTTCTTCGCGTAATATGCGTAGAAAATAAAAGGTATGCTAAAGGTTTCACTAGCAGAAAGCATTGGATTAGAGCCACCCCAAAATCAACGAAACTCGAAAAGCTATCTGTGCACTGAAAAATAGCAAGGCACTGGAAATGGAATCGCAGCTGAACTGGTCAAGAATGGAGATGCACGATTAGAATAGAAGATTCACCAAACTGTTGCTGAGATATGGGATAGCGAATAGATGCCTTGTGATTAGGATCTTTTTAGTAGAGTACGGGTCTTCTTTTTACTAGAGTACGCCACGAGTTTGCTGGGCTGTTCGGCGAACTGAGCATCCTGACGGTGGCGAAGGCTGACAGGATACGATGGCTGGGACATGTTACTTCATTTCATTTCATTTATGTCTAGGGATGTACCAAATCGGGTATTTTTAATTTCGGGAAAAAAAAAATCCACGATATCCAAAGGAAATTTAAAGTGAGAGTGCCAAGCATGGATGCACGAAGTTTAAGTGATTTCAGTAGAACATATCTTAAACATTGAAAACATCAAAGTTACAACTCCTAACAGAAAACGATTAAGCACTTGTATTAGTGATGGGTGGGTCAACTCAAACTTACAGGGCCGCCCAGTCAGACAGCCTTCTGTTAATTTACCCATTCGAGCAGTTTTGTGTCTGTCATAACAGTAATTTAAGAGCAATTTAGCGGTACGAAGTGTTGTCGTTTGTTGCAGTAAAAAGATATAAATAATAACATAACAAGTATTGTCTTAATGATCTTTTAGTGGAAGAAGACATCGGCGGTGTGTTTAAAACTGTAAAATGCAAAAAACAGCCGAGAAATTGCATTTATTAGTGCTATTTGTGCACATCCTTCTCCGGGTGAAGCGGCTGTTCAAGTCGAGTTTGCTTAAAAAAATACATTGTAATCGTTTGTATAAGTTAAGGACAATGATTGAATAAAAGCATTTAACCGTAGAGTTGGCAACCAGATTTACACACGTAAGTTGGCAACCGGCATACCCGGGTATTCCACACGTTTTGATACAAAAAATTAACGATTTTCATAGGTAAACAATAGCTGGTATCGCGAAAGAATTGGTTTAAAATTAACAGTCGTTAAAAATTAACCAGAGTCGTTAAAAATTGCTAGAATTTGGCATCGCGAACGCATTGAGTTCATTTGTCAATTTTAACGACTGGTCCTATGCCGCCGTTAAACAAACGACTGTCAAGAGCGTATGCGATACAAATTAACAGTCGTTTAATTATACTGCTCGAATTTTTTCCCCGTGTTTGCCTATATGCGATATCGAGCAGTCGTTAACTGTTTTGACGGTCGTTTATTTTAACAGGAAAGAACAACAAATGAACTCGGTTAAACCAAAATGAACTTTAAACGACTGTTAAAATGTGTTCATTTATTCGTGATGCCGGCTAATGCTTTCTATATTTTAATGCTGTAAGCAAGTAATGCCGACCATATATTCTCTTCTATTTCATTTATTCATTTAGTTTATTCATTTTATTATAAAAATAACGGTCAAATTGAAATTTGGAATCGCTTGAATTTGACTCGAAAATAAGTACAATACGAAAAGAGGAAGAAGAGAAACGTCATTCTCCATACAAAATGTATGGAATACCCGGGTATGCTGGTTGCCAACTTACGTGGTAAAGTCAAACAAAATCAAAATAAAATACTTATAAGGCTGTTACAACTTATGCACCAAAAAATCAGAAATTAAAAGTTGCGAGGCTACCGAAAATTTCAGGTCAATAAAAGCAATGAATCAAAAGTTATTGCAGTTTAAAGTTAAAAAAAATACCCGGGTATCCGGTTGCCAACTTAAAGGTTAACTGTAATATAATACATTTCGTGTTATTTATTAACAATTTGGCCGACAAAAATAAAAATAAAATAGAGGAAGGAATAGGATCTGTCAAAACTGCTCGAATGGGTAAATTAACGACTGCTAATTTACCATTAAATTACTCTTAAATTACCGGTAATTTAGCGGTAAGATAGGGGTAAATTAAGTCCGATTTGTCTGACTGGGCGGACCCATCCATAAGCGACCTGTCGTAGGAGTCGTACGAGTCGACTCGAAAGATACATTAGGTAGGTTCAGTCGGTGCAACGATTCCCGTAAGTGCAAGACACCATTAACGATTTCAACCCAACGATGCACTAACGATTTCGGATCGGGTCGGGCAAAGGTAGGATCAGTCGTGGGTTCAGCGAGTCCGGGTTGACCCGAATTGTCAGTAGTTGTGAGAAGTAGG
This sequence comes from Anopheles gambiae, assembly GCF_943734735.2. Lineage (NCBI taxonomy): Eukaryota > Metazoa > Arthropoda > Insecta > Diptera > Culicidae > Anopheles > Anopheles gambiae. The sequence goes on along the minus strand of NC_064601.1, from coordinate 66,374,274 downwards.
TTTAATACCCTACCCGAAATCGCAGCCCATGAGAATAATTATTTTAAGAGTGTGTATCAATAATTAATTCGCTTGCAAACAAATAAAAACCCAATACAGAAGCTCTTCGCGATTCTAGTCAGCTTTTTATATGGATTTTGACAGTTGGAGGCATGTAAACACTCCATACAAAACCACACACAAAACTAGCCTGCGATTTTCAGTCTAGGTTATTCTAGCCTCAAAGCTAGAATTAGATTCGAGTACCTGCTCGAAAAAATGGCAATACAAGGTGATGTTTACATTTACCCCAAGGTGCATTAAAGAGATCAGGTGGTGGAATATAGAATCACAGTGTATGTGGTCCAGGTGGTCTCATAGCATGTTTTTTGATAACCAAATCTGAACATCACTTTTAACAGAACGGGTGAAAACTTTTGCTCAAACAAGCTTTCTGGAGGCTTGACGAATACACGAAACACTCTTAAAATCTTCATTCAGAAGCAGAAGCGATAAAAATCAGCCTTCAAATTCATACACATTGGGATAAGCCCACCTGTATATTATACTCCCTTAAATAGCTGCTCGAAAACTGCTATACAATGCAAACAGCTGACAGGCTGAAATTTCAGCCTACGAACTTACAACAGAAAGGGCCCCACAGTTAGTCAAAACCGAACCAGAAAACGCCCAAAAATTTTAATTCAAAAATCCTTGCTGTCAGACCATATGTCCCTAAAAGGTGACAATGTGTCCGAAAAAGAGTGCCGCAGTCTTGCGATCCCGGATCCCGGTATCGTCAACGTTTTCACGTATCGTTCTTGCGATTTACTCCTACCGATACATCAAAATGTCCCGCCGTCTTGAGTTCTATCAGAAAGCCCTGTATGAGATCCTATACAGATTTTCGAGACTTAATTCATTACCACGCAGTCGAATAGTCAATCCTTGCTACGGGGGGACGGTCCAGTCTAGGCTTTAACCCGTGACGGGCATGTTATTGAGTCGTTCGAGTTGACGACTGTATCACGGAAGCGCCTCTACCTTCTATTAGATTTACAGTGGAGCGCTGTTTATCCGGGCTTCTCTAGACTTGACATCGCCCGGATAAGCGAATAAAACGGATAATGAGTCACATGATATATTTTATCCCCAATTCCTGATTAATTTTTGGAAAATTATCTTATTTTTTGATAAAAATAACCCAGTTTTTTTTAACTTCATGCTTTTTCCACAAGAATATTTGAAATTTGAATTATCGGGTCTTTTGTTATGACAATGTGCTCTTTTAACAGCTTTTTCAAATATCCTCCTCATAACGGAATGTCACCATTGTATTGAACTGTCATTTCTCAATAGCACGGATAAACGGACAGCCGGATAAAAGGTACCCGGATAAACGGCGCTCCACTGTAATTTGGAGGATGCCAAATTTATCAGGTAAAACGCTTTAATTAACCACGTTTCAGCTTATTGTTTAAAAATAGTTCTCTATTCGAAGAAATAATATTTGCTCTATAGAAGATGTTGAACACTTTGTTAAATATCAAATCGTCCTTTTGAATGTTTTGATCGAACAAATCGTTTGCACAACATCTTAAATGAATAAATAGGTGTTGTATCATAGTCTCGTTAGCAATAGAACACCATTTATTAAATATGTAGGCAAAACAACCTTGTAGTAGCCCAAACTGTATATAAGAATATAGAATTGTCTATTTTATGTAAACTTTGCAGAAATATTTCCAATATAAGTGATAAACAGCATTAAAAATTCAATTCAATCGAAAATACCCAATATTTACACGAGTGAAAACAAAAAAGTTAAAAACCCGATAAAAACCCAAAAAATAAATACAGGGTAAAAAGGTATTTTCACCACGGTACAACACTGTCTGGGGCTAACACTGACATCAATGCCGTTACACTGAGTGGCATGGTACAAAGCTACACAACTATGAAAAGTTGTATTCGAACTTATTGAACACCGTGTAGAATATCTCTAGGTCTATGTATCCTCTAGGTCTATGTCTATGTATGTAAGTTATTTTTTTCAAGAATGGACTGGACGTCAATAACAACACAGAAAAGTTTTTGTACAAATATGCACTGCGCCGTCATTCTCCTATGCTGTCTTGGAATTATATATGATATCGGGTGACCCTTGTTTTTTATTTTTTGGTTTTATTTATGTTGTGTAACATAGAAAAATAAAAAAAATAAAATTGTTTCATTTTTAACTACCGTTTTCATGTGTACAACCCAACGTGGACTTCCCGTGTATAAGATAAAGAATTTTTTACACTTTATTTTTACAAGGTTCAAAAACAACAAATATTATCGTTTTGGATCAGATCAAATCTTCTTTTTTATTGGAAGTTTTACTTTCGTTCTTTTGATATTTTCTAAGCTTTATTTTTTAACCTCAGCTTAAGCTGTTCCTTTTTATGAATTTGAATCTTCAATTTAAAGAACCAATGAGACGAATTGTATCCTCCGATTGCAAATCCTTATTTTTGACCCTTATTTTTCCTTATGCTTTTCAGTGGCAACACTTTTTTCCCGTTTTAGTGTTATGTTTGTGGATACCCATGCACATCACTATCTGTTAGTAGGTAATATTTGTTGTTAGTATGTATTATGTATGCTAAAATACGGTAATTCGTAAAAGTAAATAACAGTTAAAAATTTAAAACGTCTGCATGGTTTCGAGACACGCGTGCGTTACATGGACTTTGAGTATAAGCCGAAGATTAACTGGTAGTCGGTTACATAGGATTAATGCACGATTTCGCCATAATGGTTCATTCCTTTGATTTTCACGCCTTTGATGCCTCTGTATCCGTTCGAAGTACAATTGAAATTAAAGAAATGCAATACTTTTGGATTAACTTACAAGCAGATTGACAACAATCAATTTATTCTATGTCTACGTAGTGTTTGACCCTCATAGATGAATAAAAAACCGGATAGACAAATACATTTTATGCGTCTACCAAATTACCAAATGAATTTTAGTTTAGTTTTAGTGTTTGTGTTGGTACTCCACTTTTTGAATGCTTAAGTTGTAGCAACACTTATGAATTGATGGTTCTTCTATCAAACTTCGTCATTACTTTTACCCACGCACATTTATTGCGACCATAATGTGTATCTAGACAAAACGAAACTAGACGAATGCTTTTTGCACTCACTGTCTATCAAGTACTTCCTGTATGTGTATTTGAGCCCTGCGATGTATTTAATGAAGAAAATTAGTACAGACGAATTATGTCGATGTTTTCATATATTAGTGTCAAAGCGAGGAGTGTTTAACGGAATACAATAGTATTCTAGACATAATTGGGGTTTACTCACGTTGCGTTCATTTTCTGCCTCTAAATGTTCGAAAGTAAATGCTCCCAGAAAACAGTATGCAACAACTGTGGCCACTAGCGTTACATGCGAAAAGATGCAGGTAAACACCTTCCACATGCAACAAACAAAAGACATGCATTTGCTGCGCGGTTTTTTTTCTGGTTCACCATAGGAAATCGACATTTGCGGCTGCAATTGTTGCATTGGTGGAGGTGCGGTACGCCTAGATGACATTTCTTAACAGTTTTGTGCTTGCTGGATATACGAGCTTCCTTTCATTCAACTAGTTTCCGAAGGAATAAAAGACAAAAAAAATCGCAAGTATCATATCATAACAGACACTTGTTGCATTATCTATTTCAATCGCAATGGACATAATAAAGTAAAGTTATTCTAGTGTACTATTATTAATAATTATGCTTTATCTGTAAAATAAAAATAAGAGTTTTATTCTATACGGACTTCGTAGAGTAATATCTACTCGCTTTGTAGTACATGCTTATATGTAATTAAGGCTGAATATTAAATATGAATCATAAATTAAATAATCATCTATTTGCTACAATAATTTCGGTACAATAATATACAGAACATTGATGTCGTTTTTACAGAAGAAAACTGATAACCATACATTCACTCCACTAAATGTGCGGTATGAAGTTTGCTCATTCGATTCACAAAATTAATACTCAGATTTCCACAGTCGTTCATGTTAGACCATACGCGGAAAAACTATTGAGGCATGTTTCTAATACATAGATAGAATGTACACCCGTTAGCACTTGTTCTCTTTCGTCTGAGCTACTCTCACCACAAACTCGTTTCCAATCTGATCTGATTCATACAGAAAGATATTTGATATAATAGTTCACTTAATGCTCCATGAAATGTTATTTCTAAAAAAACACACACTACACAACCACAGCTGCATTTGTTTACTAAATATGTAGCGTGAAATTTCACTGCAGAATCGAGACCAGTCCCTCTAATAGCAACCAGTATACTGAACACACAAATTATTCAGCTCGTGTTATGAAATTATTCCCAGCTGACGCGAACGATCGTAACAGCACATTCGGTCACATATTCTCTTAAGCACCGATACAAGCGTGTTCGGCTAGCAACGAGTTTTCTCAGTATCGAAGATTTTCAATTTTCTCTGCCTCAACCAGTCGGGCCGAATATAGGAAGTTCTATTTTTTACAGCAGTTGTAGTGAGATTTTCTGATCCAAACGAAAGACGTAGCGGATAAGTTGTAGTATTGGTAGCAGACACGCTCCTAGGTTTCAGTAACCTGCAACTCTCACAAGCAGTCGAGACTCTTCCTCTATCCTCTTCCTCTATACGTTTCAATGGATGTGAATACGTCCATCAAATGTGGAGAGGCAGCGTGCTTTCAAATGTGAGTACAATTAATTGATTAACTTAAGCACAGTAGTTTGCATTACTTTATCCAGTAGTTCAATTTACTTTTTTTTAAATGCCAAAATTTTATTCTGTATGAGAATTTTATGATTTTAGATTGTTTTGAGTGTGATTTGAGCTATGTTTAAAAGTATGTATGATATGCTGGTGTATTTTGCAATTTTGTTCATTTCTTCTGATGACACTTTGCACGACGTCGGCCTTCGAATAAGGTGCGCCGAATTATTGCTGCACGCAATCGAATAATCTGTTTTTGGACATTTAGGACTGTTCGGACATTTTAGGAATGGTACGTCTATTGAATTGAACCAAATAAACCACGGGGTCGTTCACTTTGGGAATTTGAGGAAAGTTTTGTGATTGAGCTGAAGGACCGGGAAAATTTAGTGTCCATCTCTTGCATGTTCATTTCCATGTTGTTAGTTAAAAATGAAGTTCAGTTACTGTTTTAAACACTATTCGGTTTTTGATTACAAATTTTTAATGCTGAAGCACAACAAACAAGATAAGTTTGATTCAAGAAATAGCATAATTTAGTTAAACTACTGAGAAAAAATTATTTGGTAATTTGAATTATTCAAGGCAATTATATACATTTAACAAAAGTAACATCAATATAAAAACTTGTATAATTGCTTTTGCGTCTTGAAATCCGAAGAGATTGCATAAGCATATTGCATAGCATATCTAATTAAAGTTATTTTTGGTAAATAAATATATTTTTCGTGGTTAATAGCAGCGACCACTTAAATTTGTCACGGTGATTGTGTTCACTTTGATCGAATTATTTGTTTGTTTTTTTTTAAGCAGATTTCTATTTTTGTTGTGGTTTGGCAATGTACATTTAAAATCACATAATTTCTCGCTCGTCGTACTCGTTATGGCCAAACGATGGTCTTCTTATCAGTACGCAACACTTTAAATCTTATTTTTCTCAGTTCCATTTTAATATATGTCTCTTTTTACCTTTTTTAGTTTTTAATCTTATATGTACGATGTGGTAGCTTAGGTTATTTGATAGTGTCAAACCACAAAGGAAGACCCTTATACTTAAACAATTGACTTGATTGACGAATAAAGCAGTAATAAACTTTAATTTTTAATGAGATGTAACAAAAGGCTGTGCCAATCGTTAACAGCTTAAAACAGTACATTTGTTATGATCCAAGAGGCACTCTATATTATTATTAGCGTCAAAAGCACATGCCAATCACCACTTGAAAATGAAATTAATTTTATTTGAAGGAATATTGTAACTTATTGATTGGTATCTAAAATTATTTCAATGAATAGCGTAACTTTACATTTGCATTATACACAACATATTATCTCAAATATATGTCAACACAAATAATTTTCCTCAAGTCTCAATGATGAAATAATTACCATTTGAACGTCATGAAACAAGTAATTTTCCTCTTATGCTAATCAAATTAAGTAATTGAATGAGACACACCGTTTCAACGCTTCAATATATCATATTCTTTCTACATTGATTAGTTCAGTTTGGAACTGGTAATAGGCAGCATGAGTTTTCGTAATCATAAATTGGTGGAATATTGTGCGTTACCGTATTTATTTGCAGAACTATCCATTTCAGGAACAAATTATAGATTCAAGCAAACAGTAGCTCGCAGAGCAGTCACGTGTGTCTTTGGTGCCGCAGTAATGTTATCTGGAGTGTCACCAATATTAGCTTTGTTCTTTAACATAAATGCTTTAGACCTCACCAAATGGATATCTTTGCTGGAGCTGTTGCTCGAGTGGGGCTGTGCAATCTTAGTATTTTTTGTATTCTTCAGACACCGAGTACAAACCACGTGTTATTTTAACAAAACAATCAGCATTAGTGAAACAATCGTATTCGGTTATGAATCTCATACCTACCTCTCACGAATTGCTAACCGATGGCTAATCAAACTCTCAGTCATTGTAATATTTCATCTGTTGCTAACTTTTACAATAACCGATGCAATCCCTGACCAATGGTTGACCGAACCGTTGCTTTCGTGGAGCTACAGATTTTCGTTATTTTGGTCCTCATATATTTTGTCGACGTTTGTTCGATCTTTAGAACTTTTGATGCTGTTTGTTTGTCATTTTACACATGAATTGTTTAGACGTTTTAACAACGAAATAATAAAAACAAACCTTAACTGTAACTATTATAACGTTGTTCGATTGAGTCAAAGCGATGCTGAATTCAATTGCTTGGTAGTTGGACAAATTAACCGTTTAAATACGATCATCTCTACTGTGTTAGTATACTATTTTTTTGGAACTGTTTCTGACGTGCGTATTATTAAATTCCTTGGAAGTGATTCAATCGCTAAAAATGAGGTTTGAATTCTCAATACTTTTCATTGACAGAGTTATGAGCTTTTCGTTGGATTAATGGAAATGTATAATGCGATTCGCCTCGACCATGTTCTGAATAATGCAGTAGTGTTTCGTAGCAGTTTGAAGCTGATTCTTCGTTACATCGATTTTCATTCTCTGATTTACGGATTCAACAAGTTTCATCAAAGGGTAAAATGTATTGAATAGTATGCGTGTTCAGTGGTGGATCATTCAGAGAGCGAACTAAGCGGCCGGTTGAATCCCCGAGGTCAACGCACATCTTGTAACTCAAACAGATTTTATACGTTTCAAGAAATTCTGAAGTAGAAATATTATTGAGCATGTTTAGGAATGTGTGTTACAGGTGCCCATATTCCGTGTATGTGAAAAATTTCAACTGCGTTTCTCGTAATTGCGTTTTTATCGGATTGTGCGTATAATTGAAAGTTTCTTTTTTGTACGTATTGGTGCGATTAGGATAGCGGGAAAGATCTATGGATTGACACAACAACCAACACGTCATGAGTACCGGTTTTGCGTAAGCACACAAAAGTTTCGCGTTATCATTTTAATATATTAGTTTTAAATAAAAATATATTTAAAAAAACACAACGTAGGGATTTTGCGCGATCAAAGCTTTATGCTTGATATTTATTATTACATAAAAAACTTGTAAAATATATTTTTCTTTTTGAATTTGCTATTTTTCTATTTGCAATTCTGTTTAAAATAGTTCCGTATGTTTTTGGAATGCCAAATAAAGCAAACACCTCAACATTCAATTATTTAATGATAGGAAAATTTCTTAATGTAGGCATTTTTTATATAATAGCTTTCAGTACTAAGGATAAAGAAACAATAGGGCCTTCTTGGCAAATGATCCGCCACTGTGTATGCTTGAAAGATACAAGAGAATACTGAGCCATTTTATCTATTGTTGATTACTTTTAGCAACTTCACTCCATTTTCACCTTCTGTCAAAAAACTCCATCTTCAAGTCGTGTAGGAAATAGCTTTCGCAGAGTGGTAACGTATCGCAAGTGAATATGAAAATGTTTTGAATATAGCTCTCTAACCCTTGTTTTTTCTAACTTTTTATGAATAGCATGACGTAGTGTTAATCCATATGATGAACAAAGTCTCGTCAATCGATATTTCTAAAGGAATATCGCTAAATAATTCTCTTCTATTCCAGGTAGGGATTTAAAATACTACTAACCTCCTTTAAATTATGTGACATGTAACCAAGTTGTTCAGAACAAATTGATATTTCTATGCTCCGCCTAAATACCAGAGGCTCTGGTATTAAATTCGTGAAGGGTGGACCAGGGAGGGGGAGGGGTCTGCTTATTCATAATTTTATGCGTGTTGACATAACAATTCCGAAAGAAGTCACCCAGCAAAAGCGATACAAAATCACTTTCTACAATACTCTACTAATTCATGCACTTTGCACGTAACGATTTCTCACATAACTTGATTTTACGTTTTACGTAATTGTTTTGTTGTATTGTTATAAAACTGATATTGGATGTTTCTATTTTTATTTTCCAGATAACTGGTTCCACTATAAGTTTTCTTGTATTACTTATGCAAATTAAATTATCCGAATAATTGTGAAAGTTTGATTTTTTGTGTGGGTGGCTTGGGGTAATTTTAAACAATGTTTAGAAAAATATAATTGGATATTAAAAATATAATTCTAGCAATATGTTAGTGACAATGCATTCAATACAGTTTATTAGTATGGATTTTATTATCAAAAATGATTTTGAATTTAGTCGTAGGGAACTACCATATTTAAGCGATGTGGCCTATGCTCGTCCGTTGAAGAATACAAAATTGATAATAATGAATCAATCTTCAGAAAGGGATGAACGGCATCTCTTTTTCTAAACGTTGACTTCAAAGTAAAAAAGTAACTGATTAAAAGCTTGCGCTCCGAATTTGATGCTGATGCCAGGGTTCCGATTTCGGAGACTATTTTTTACTCTCCGGATTCGATTCCAGATAAATTCTGAAATTCAAAATCGATTCCGACCAAAACATCATTTATCCAATCGCAGGTTACTAGTAAAGTAATTACATGCTATCATAGAACTAGAACTGTTATGAAGAAATAAGTCAACAAAAGTAAAACTAAATTAGCTATTTAGTATATTGTACCAGAGTACTCTACCAGAGTAGAGTAGTTTTATTATCATACATAACAATCTTGTATATAGTATTCTAACATAAAAAGGTAGCTAAGTAACCTTCTATACGCGGACGATTCAAAGCTGTTCCCGCCGATCCGCGACCGGCAAGATCAACTCCGCCTTCAAGCCCTCCTGGAGCTCTTTGAATGGTCTTGAATTGTGCGTCGAGAAGTGTGTTGTCATTACGTTTGCAAGAAGCTGTGTCAGGGATCTTGGAGTGCTCCTTGATGAAAAGTTGAGCTTTCACGACCAGCTAGAGAACGTAGTCACTAAGGGAAACCAATTGATCGGCTTACTAATACAAATTACACGTGACATCACTGACCCAGTCTGCATCAAGACGCTGTACTGCGGTTTGGTGCGATCAGTGCTGGAATACGCTTCGGTAGTATGGTGGCCATCAGCTCCACGCCCGCTGGCCCATTTGGAGTCAATCCAGCGTAATTCCCCACACGGTTTGCCTTGCGCTTCAGGAGTGTTTAGGTTGATTATGCCGGTCTTTGTGCGCTCTTAGTCCACGAATTTCTGAATCAGCGACACTGCAACGCCCAGAGACTGTTGCGGGACTCCTGGACAAACGGGTCGACTCACTGGCGCTTCTATCTAGGCTCAACATTTATGTCTCGCCGAAGTCGCTCCGAGCTAGATCTCTACTTGACGTGGAGGAGCGTCGCACGCGCTTTGGCTCCTCTGATCCGTTTCTTCCTATGTGCCGTGAGTTCAACGTTATCCGTGATCGTCATCAACCAGACATATCGCGTGCCGAGCTACTAAACAATATCCGTGACGTGCGTCCTTCTACGTCCTAATTTTATTGACCTATGACTAAACGCATACATGTATTTTGCGAAAATGTCAAATATTATGTATAGTGTTAATGCTTTGAGAGGGTCATGCGGTCCGTTGAATTAAATAAAACAAATAACAAATAACAAATAAATGCTTTTCCCTGCATAAGAAAAATAATTTATTACTGTGAAGTTACATATACAGTCAGTCCAAAAAGTATTCGTCTAGCTGAATATTTTACAGAAAAAGGCGAATTATGGCCGCAATAGGCATGGGGTGGTAAAAGTAATGATGAGGTTTGCTAAAGGGACCATCAATACACACGTTTTGCTAAAAAATAAGCATTTAAATAGTGCAATAGCAACCAAAATACATAAAAAACTAAAAACAGTCGTTTGATGGGCGCTCAAAAAGTATTCGTCCATCTAGCTTTTTAATTATTTACGCTGGACAAACACAACTTAGACGTGAATTAAATTTATTATTATCAATTTCCTGGTGACTTCCTTCTAAAATAATGCATTTCTGTTGTTTCAATTGCACTTCAAGCGGTCAGAGAGGCACTAAAGGCGGGGGAGTTAAATGATTGGAGCATGATGGCGAAAATCGTATCTTTAACTTATGCGAGTTAACCATCCTATGTGTATGTGACACACCACTATGTTTACCAATAGCTATAGCCAAGCACCATATTCATATAAGATAAGCCGTACACTCATACATACAAGATAAGGTTAGGATTAGAGTTGATAGGAATCAAACTAGGAGAAATAAAGACAGTTAGAATCTGGAACTCAAAGCGTTCGCATCATTTGATCCGAAAATATATTAACTGGCGCCCGAATAGGTTGTATGTGTGTGAGGGAAGAGTATAAGTGCATATAAAGTATAAAAAAGTCCTACACGTGAAGCTAAACACTTCCATCGAGTGGTTGAAGGAGCCACTAATTATTTGCACCAAGCGAGAACTGGGACACTGTGGATTTCGCCCGATTGATTGCTGAGGCCCCTAGTACCCGAACGGAAAAAAGGACCATCCTCTGCAAGCTGCCCAGTTTTCCCCCGAAGACATCATACTGTGACAATTTTTTTTGGTAAGTAGGAAGTAAAAATGACTACGGAGACAAATGTGCCGAACATTTATGAGCTTGGAAAAGTTCCCGATTTTGTAAAAGATCTTCGAGAATTCGACGGTCGACATACAGAGCTAATGAACTAGATAGCAGATGTGGAAGAAATTTTAACTCTGTGTGTGAGTTGCAAAATATCGCAGCTGCTAGGTACTTTAGTTCAAAGAACAATAAGAAGAAAAATTGTTGGTGAGGCAGCTGAAGTATTAAATACGAATAATATTTCCACAGATTGGAAAGAAATTAAAGAAGTACTTCTCTTACATTACGGTGATAAAAGAGATTTGTTCACGTTAGATTTCGAATTATCTACCATGCGGAAAAGTAACGGTGAAAGTTTAACCGCATACTATGGGAGAGTAAAAGAGACGTTAGCACTTATAATTGCACATGTACAAACTAATGAAAAGTATCGAGAACATGCACCAATACATACGCAATTTTTCAACGAAAAAGCACTGCATTCGTTTATACGGGGATTAGATAAGCCATTGTCTTTCATCCTAAAAACATCTGCTCCAGCAAATTTAAGCAAAGCTTATCAGTTGTGTCAGGAATATTACAGCACAGATTTACGTTTCGCTAGAATGTTTGAACCACGCGGCCAAGCCGATTTCAACCAAAAACCGGTTCCGAAGCCTCGTGGTAGTTTCAATCCAATGCCCTATCCAAGAGCTAGCACAAGCTTCGTGCCATCCACAGCATCCCACAGCGTACCGAATACAACACACACGATAAAAAGTAATCGTTATCAGACACCAACACCGATGGAAGTGGATGGTAGTATCACATACGATAACGGTTCACACTCTAGACGCTTCACACAACAAACATATCCCAGAGTACCATCTACACAAGTGAAGGATTTTAAGCGTCAGGCGAATACTGTACATGACGACACGGACAGAAAAATAAATAATACAGGCTTAGAAAGTGATTACCAACACCAACAAAGTGAATACGAAGCGGGTCATGATCACAATTTGGACGGCTCTTTATATCAGAACCATTTTTTAGAGTGGGATCCCAAATGGTAAAACCTATTTTACCATTTGTTAAATTAAAAACTAATATTGGAGAATTTCCTTTCCTAATTGATACAGGAGCCAATGTAAGCCTTATAGATCCAAAATTGGCGAATTCTTGTAAAATAGGAAAACCATATGATTTATGTGACAGAAATATTGCAAGTGCTAGTGGGAAATTTATTACATCATCAGCGATAGATATTAACTTTTTTAGTCCGAAAATTGATCAAATTTGCACATTTCTTTTGCATTCTTTTCATTCTTTCTTTTTTGGAATAATTGGTACAGATATTCTTAAATGTTTACATGCTGTAATAGATTTAGAAACTGACAATTTAATACTAAAAAAAAATTCTCAGGTCTTACATATTCCACTTTTTTCTTACTCATCTTCTAAAACTACATTAAATCCAATATTTAGATTAGAACATTTAAATTGTAACGAACAAGCGAAGCTTAAAAAGATACTGGATGCAAACAATTCAGTATTCCACGAGCCGAAACTACAACTAACATGCTCAACAAGAGTAGAATGTGCTATCAATACTAACGATGATGTACCAATACATCAAAAAGTATATCCATACCCAGCGGCCTATACACAAGAGGTCAATAATCAAATCAAAACCCTTTTAGATAACGGTATTATAAGACCGTCTCACTCCGCGTGGACAGCTCCTGTGTGGATAGTCCCGAAAAAAATAGATGCATCGGGAGAAAAAAAATTTCGTATGGTTGTTGACTACCGAAAGCTTAACCAGAAAACAATTGCCGATCGATATCCGATGCCAGAAATAAATTACGTAATTGATCAGCTTAAGGGGCATCAATACTTCACCACATTGGACCTGGCATCAGGATTTTACCAAATTCGCATGAGACCATGTGATATTGAAAAAACAGCATTTTCAATTAATAATGGTAAGTACGAGTTCTTACGAATGCCTTTTGGGCTGAAAAACGGCCCAGCAATTTTTCAGAGAGTGATCGATGATGTACTTCGTAGTGAAATTGGCAAAACATGCTATGTGTATATGGACGATGTAATTGTATTTGGTAAAAGTTTTGAAGAACATTTAAACAATTTAAACAATATTTTACAATTATTAAGCAACGCTAATTTAAAAGTACAGATCGATAAATCAGAATTTCTACACGATAAAATCGAATTTTTAGGTTATATTATAACTTCGGAAGGCATTAAACCGAATTATAAAAAAATAGAAGCAATAAGCAGATACCCAGAACCTTCCAACATAAAAGAATTGCGTGGGTTTTTAGGAATGATGGGATATTATAGGAGATTTATCAAAGATTTTGCTAGAATAGCTAAACCGCTAACAAATTTATTGAGAGGTGACGAAAATAAGGCTTCAAAAAAGAAAATAGATTTATCTATTGCTGAAAAAGCATGTTTTCAAAAACTCAAAAGCATTATATCGTCAGAAGATATTCTTATCTATCCGGATTACAGTAAACCTTTCTTACTTACAACTGACGCTTCTGACATAGCAATAGGTGCCGTATTATCACAAGGTCAGATTGGCAAAGATAGACCAATTCATTTTGCCTCCAGATCATTGTCAAAGACAGAGGAAAAATATTCTGTTCCCGAAAAGGAAATGTTGGCAATATTTTGGGCTCTCAAAATATTCCGTAACTATCTGTATGGTACTAAGTTTACAGTTTTGACAGATCACCAACCATTAACATTTGCCTTATCCGCAAAAAATACTAATGCCAAATTGAAACGTTGGAAATCGTACCTAGAGGAGCATGATTTCGAAATCGCTTACAAGCCAGGAAACACTAATGTTGTGGCGGATGCTTTGAGCAGAAATGTATGTTCTTTGACTGGTACTCAACACTCGGCTGAAACATCGGATGATTTTTTTATAATCAGTACAGAAACACCGCTAAATGCTTTCAAACATCAGGTGATAATTAAAAACGGTTGTGATAATGTGCAACGAAGACAGATATTTTCATCGCATAACCGAATAACAATATCATTGAACGACACTAATGAAATTTCTTTATTACAGGTTCTTAAGAAGTACTTCGACCCATCAAAAATAAATGGGTTATTTACATCGGAAGCGATAATGGGAAAAATTCAAGAAGTATATAGGAAGTATTTTGGTAATACAAATTTATTGAAAATTAGATACACTCAAAAATTAGTTCGAGACATAGAGGACGAAGAAGAACAATGGCAAATTGCTAAAACAGAGCATGTTCGAGCTCATAGATGTGCAGAAGAAAATACACAGCAAATTCTTCGAAATTTTTATTTTCCCAAAATAAGAGCAAAATCAAAACAAATAGCAAAAGAATGCCAAACTTGCCATGAAAATAAGTACAATCGAAAACCAATTGACTATCCTATTCAAAAAACTCCAATACCATCAAACCCGTTTGAAATAGCTCATATTGATATACTGTTTCTTGAAAATAATTATTTTTTAACTTACATAGATAAATTCTCCAAATTTGCCCAAATTAAATTAATTGAATCAAGAGCAACTATCGACATTTTACCAGCAGTTAAGGAATTAACAACAAAATTCTTTCCACCCAAAACCTTGGTGATGGACGGAGAAAAGTCTTTTTGCTCTAGAGAATTGGAATTATTTTATAAAGCATACAACATAGAAACATATGTAACGGCTACGGGAAGAAGTGAAATGAATGGTATCATCGAAAGATTTCATTCAACGTTATTAGAAATCTATAGAATAACAAAAAAAGAAAATCCAACATTTTGTACACCAGATCTTGTCGAACTTTCCGTACAAAAATATAACAGTTCAATCCATTCAGTAACCAAACATACTCCTATTGAGGTTATCTTGCCTTCAGTAAGATCGTCTGAGATAATTAATAATGTACACAAAAATCTGATCCAGAAACAATCTCAAGACCTAATTTTTCACAACAAAAATAAAAAATCAGTCCCAATAGACATAAATAATGACACTTACGAAAAAACTAGAGCAAGACTTAAACATAAACCAAGGTACAAAAAGAAAAATATTATGAACATAAACAATAGTACAGTTCTCTTAGAAGGTAATAGAAAAGTTCATAAAAATGACCTTAAAATTAGATAAAAAATTAAAAGAACTAAACCAAAAAAATGATTTATCAACGTTATTTGTAAATTTAAATTGAATTCTTAACATAATTGATTGATTAATCAACTTAATTTAAATTGATACTCATACTTAATTGCTACTACTTTTTTCTCTCTTTTCATTATTCTATTTCTTATATGTTAAATTTATGTATGTGTTGTCTATGTGTTTTGTCAAAAAAAAAAAAGTTTTTGTTTGGCACTATTTAATAATGTTAGTATGTATATATATCTTTTTATATCTACATATACATTGTGGTTAGTTAAAGATTAGTTTTGATTCTTTTGATAGGAAGCAAAGGATTCATAACGAGAGCCACAAGAACACCTGAACTGTTCCTCTTTTCATTCTTTTTTAAGATAAAATAGATAATAGAATAGAGTAGGTAAAATTTAAAATAATTTAAATATGCCAAGTTTTACTTAAGACAACATAAATGCATTTGTTAAACAAAGAATAGATACAAACATGCTAGATTATTTCCACTTATGCTAAAAAAAAGAGGAATGATAATAATAACGTAGATAATCAACGGCAAAATATGGCTTGTGCAATTCTTCTACATCTTAAACAAATTGATTTGTAGACAGTCTACATGTGTACATGCGTGTGTGTATTTATATATTAATGCTTAAGTATATTTATATATCTATACACATCGGAATATGTGGACATGTGGGTTCTACACATGTATATTTGTGTAAATAGTGGTATTGCATACTGAGAATGGTTATACTAGAAAGTGAGGAAAAAATGGGCTGTACAATTTTAAGTGATGAGGAGCTACAATCTGTTCAGATTTCGAGATTCGTTGTGTTCTCCAATTTGTCGCAAAGGAATTCAAAGGTCCGTTACGATCTTTTGATGCGAAAGAGGCCAACGACAAAGATCTGTCAGGAAAAAGGAACTAAGTC
Source organism: Anopheles gambiae (assembly GCF_943734735.2). Lineage (NCBI taxonomy): Eukaryota > Metazoa > Arthropoda > Insecta > Diptera > Culicidae > Anopheles > Anopheles gambiae. The sequence continues at coordinate 66,357,976 of NC_064601.1, read as the reverse complement.
TTATAATCACTTGCGATCGGTAAAGGTCCTTGTGAAAAGTCCATTATGGATTATACGAACATGAACAACATGAACAACATACCATCCAGTGACAGAAATGTCAGGTGTTTCGAATGAAACAAAGGATACAAAAATATCCAAGCATGAATGTTGTTCTAATACTATTAAATGTTCCGCAAGCAGTATCACTAAAAGACGAGGACGTCTTTTCTTGTTGGCCCGGGAGTAGTTAACCATCCTATGTGTATGTGACACACCACTATGTTTACCAATAGCTATAGCCAAGCACCATATTCATATAAGATAAGCCGTACACTCATACATACAAGATAAGGTTAGGATTGGAGTTGATAGGAATCAAACTAGGAGAAATAAAGACAGTTAGAATCTGGAACTCAAAGCGTTCGCATCATTTGATCCGAAAATATATTAACTTGCGTAACCAATCCTACCAATTTTTAAAGTTTACAAAATGTGTGGAAGGGCTCGTTCCTTCATTTGATCAGAGTTTGGCCATTTTTCTGACACTAATTGTGTGACAAACTGCCATGTAAGCAGCCATCCTTGACGGTTGTGAGGTTTCGTTAGATTGAAAGAAGCGGTTTAATGTCCAAAAAATCAAACTTTACCATGGAATCAGTGCATTTTGTGATGGCCAATAAGAAAAGGAAAAGATATGGGTCACATTTGTTTGATGGGTCATGCTGCATTTCATCGTAGCTGGTCATGTAATAGCTTGAATGAGTGAGTTGTTACTAACATGTTTTGTTTGAATAATACCATACACAGAAAGTGGCCAAATCTGTTAAGTTGCATCAAATAATTCAGGAATTTGTAGCAAATTAGACTCTACTAACATATTAAAACATGTTAAAATCGCCAAGGTCAAACGGGCGACGTCTACCATAGCAAAACAGTCTACTAAGATCCAACATCAAAATCTCGGGTAACGGTAGCATCATGGAGTCATGATACTAGGGCTCAGTGAGGTAAGGTGAGCTAGAAAAATGATTCAAAATGATAGGAGACGAGATGGAGAAACATATTAATGCAGTTCTTAAGTACTTTGAGTCCCAGTTCTGAGAAATTTTACTTAAAATGTATCACATGTTTCAAGAACAGTCGAGCTGGAGAACAAACAGGGCATTGTCATTTGTCCAAAATGCCAAACCAGCTGAAACCAAACTGATGAAAATGATTTAGTAGACTCTTAATATGATATCAGTTGCCATTTTTCAATGGAACTTGGCCACGTAGTCCGGAAATGCAATATTTCTATCAGAGGATAATTGTACCAAGTCTTGTAGGATGAGTGGATAAAAAATACGCCTTTTTAAAGGTTCAAATGAGTTCTTGAATTGTGCAAGTAGTCACCAATAGTCATAAATGCAATAAGAAACAAGATCAGGAAATTTTTTGATTCCATAACCTTTGTTTTCATACGCATTTTATGCCAAAAGTCTGATAGACGAATACTTTTTGCGCGCCCATCATACGACTTTTTTTAGTTTTTTAAATAATTTAGTTATTATTGCACTATTTTAATGCTTATTTTTTAGCAAAACGTGTGTATTGATAGTCCCTTTATCAAACCCCATGATTACTTTTACCTCCCCATGCCTATTGCGGCCATAGTTCCCCTTTTTCTGCTAAATATTCAGCTAGACGAATACTTTTTGGACTGACTGTACATTTATTATTACACATATATACATTAGATTTTATGCATTAAACTTTTGAGTAATTACATATTTCTTTAGAAATAATATAAAAAATCGACTGATTTGTATGTCAATGTGTTACATTTAAAAATTAACAGCTATTTCATTATAGTGTCGGATCCCTCAAATTTTCACCATTTATCTGGCCTTGAAAAGTAAGTTAGAATAAGTTATTCAATAGAATGTTGTTATTTCATGTGCGTATTAAACAACCTAATTTAACAAAATTAGTTCTGAAAGTTAATACAATGGCTATATTGCCGGAATTTTTTTCCGATACCGGCCTTGTTTTTGCAACAGCATAGCCCAAGAGTTTCCTCATCGTTATTTGAAGGCACCATTACGTTCCACGGTTTAAAGAAACATCAAAGTTAACACAAACCTAGTGTAATGCATAACAAAAAATAGGTGTCTAAGTTAGGGTGGCCGTGACTCTGAGTGATTCATGATTGTCTTTAAGATTGGGCCGAAAATGAAGAAAGCACGCATTTGAGATCGGTTTGAAGTATCTTATGTATCTTAACTTGAAGAGAAACTGGGAGTTTGCGGACACTCCAGAATCCGTAGACATCCGGTAGATTCTACCGGGCATTAAGTTGTCCCTAATAAAATAAAGAAAATAAATAACTAAATTAATAAATTTATAAATAAATAACTGAATCGATTTCTTCCAACATGATTCTTCATAATGATTCTTACAACATATACCGTAGCGATCGTAGCTGGTTAAACAATGAACTTTTGCGTGGGGGTGGTGTACTACTTGCATGTTCCAGTCGATATCCTTTTGTGGCACTTAGCATTAATGACCAAACTCTTGAAGCTTTATGTAACCGTATTTCTTTTTCTAAGTTTCGTCTTTATGTAGGGATTGTTTATTTACCACCGTATCGTTGAGCAGCGACCGCAACTATTCTAAATAAATATTCTAAATCTAAATATTCCCTCTCTGCTTTCATCAGCGTTGCATACATGCAAATGAAACCAAAGAATCATCTTATCCTTCTTGGTGACTTCAATCAACCTGCGTTAGAGTGGTCACCTGCAGCCGCAGTAAGGTCAGATTCATCTTTACCTATAAGACATTATGTGCCACATATCTCTCCGCATTCATCCAGTTCCTGCTTTTTGGATATGATAAATTTGCATGAACTCTATCAGCTTAACGGGGTGCCTATTACCATTTAAATGATTATCTTGACCTGGTACTCTCCAATTCTGCTGCTGCTGCTTCCTGTTCTGTATATCCTGCTTCGTCACTGCTCCTGCCCCAGGTTGCTAATCATGGTGCTCTAGAAATTGCGTTACCTTCTTCTTTATTTAGGGCTATTAGGGTTAGGAATGTATGGCCTTCTGCTCCTCATTCATTAAGTGTTCGTTATAATGTTTGTCTCACAGACTATCGTAAACTTAATTCCATTGTTTCTCGTTCCGACTGGTCTTTTTTATCAATGTACATCGGTCGACGAGGCCGTCCAATCGTTTAATGCTTTGTTAACCTCTGCACTCCTCTCTTATACACCTATGTTTTGATCGCCTCCTAAACCTCCCTGGTCCTATCGTACTTTTCGCACCCTGAAAAATTATAGAATGAAATATCTTAGCAGGTATCGTTGGGCCGATCTGCATACTACTTTCGTTTATTGTTACGCTGCCTCTGCGCATCGATTATACAACAGGGCTCGTTTTAGGCATATATGAGTAGCCTGCAATTGCGTTTTCGTTCTGATCCAGCATCCTTTTGGCGATTTGTTAGTTCACGAAGAAGGTGCAATGCGTTACTTAATGAAATTGTACTTGATTCTCAAACTACCTCTACTCCTGTAGAGCTTTGTGATCTCTTCTCTGCTCATTTTTCCCAAATATTTGAGCCACCTGTAAGTGACCCTGACCTTCTTGAGGGTGCGCTACTTTACACGCCAGCGAACTTAATTAATCTTTCTGATATTTTGGTTAGCTCTGAAACAGTCGTACAGGTGTTATCTCTCGGGGTCTTCCTGTTGTTTGGAAATCCTGTTGGCTTTTTCCAGTGCACAAAAAGGGATGCCGTAGCATTGTTTCAAACTATCGTGGGATAACCCAAACTTGCGCCACAGCTAAAACTTTTGAACTTTTGAAAGATACATTCCAACCATATTTCATTGTTGTAGTTCCGCTATTAGCCCTAAACAGCATTGGTTTATGCCTGGTGGTCTACTTCAACTAATCTCATGTCTATTGTTTCCAATATTTTTAGATCTTTTGAGGCCGGTACCTAACTTGATGCAATATACACTGACTTTCACGCTGCATTTGATAGTTTAACTCACTCTTTATTTTTAGCTATATTGTCTAAACTTGATTTTCTGATGGCATTATTTGCTGGTTGTCCTCATACTTAAGTAATCGATCTTGCAGAGTTAAAACCGGGTCGTACTTATCTGAAGAGGTTTTTTGTACGTCAGGTGTCCGTCAGGGTTGTGTGCTAAGCCCTCTTTTGTTTTCTTTATTCATCAAGAATGTTTGCAATGTGTTACCTCCTGATGGTCATCTCCTTTATGCAGATGATATCAAAATCTTTTTACCTTTGTCTTCTTCTTCTAATTGTTTGAGACTTCAGCACTACCTCAATGGTTTTGTTTATTGTGTGGTAGGTTCGTCGCGCACTGTTGTTTATCAGAACCGTGTGCGGTAAGCTGATGCGCGGAATGCAGAAGAAGAGTGCAGAAAGAAGCGGGGTATCGAACGAGAACGTACCGTAGGTTAGTTCAATTGCGATTGTGTCGTATCGTTCGCTTGCTACGTTAGGATGGTCAAGTTACACTTATGCAACGGACGAGTAAAACAACGGAACTTTACTTTACGCAACGGGTCGGATTCCAGGCGGTGTTAAAGCACTGCGGGAGTATTAACCGATTAATGTGCAAACTTGCACTTATGTTGTAGAAGGGGTTTAGCTGATCGGTCAACCGACTGAACAGCTGATAACCAAACGTTACCAAATTGAGCAGAGCCTTCGGCGGAATCTGCAAATGGGTGAGATACACCAGAACACGAGTGATCTACATGTCTGTAAATTGTGAACTGAAGTCGCCATCAGTTTAAGCTTTATTTATAACCAATTATTTTCTATGATGACACACTTTGTCATCCATATATTGTTATATATTTATATTTTAAACTGACCTACTTTCTTCTGATCGTCTGTCGAGTTTCCTGTTATGTTTTTGTGGATAAAGACGATCGAACGTTATTGTTTATTAATGGGTGTTCTTTTTGGGTTACCCTGCGCAATTGGTTTTGCAATTGCGTTATGATTTGTGAAACGTTGCGATGCGCTTCCTGCTTGACGGTTTTATATTTCGTAAGTGTTTATGTTTTTATTGTGGCTGGTTTTCTGCTGGAGTTGTCCTACTGGGTGGTTATAAGTTTCGCAATGTTCTCGATATGATATCTAATTACGATATTGATCGGATTGTTATGATTACTTTGTTTAAGTTGGATGTGACCTACTGTTAGCAGTAAATCTGCTACAATTGGTGTTCATCTAATTTACTTCGCCTTTGTCCTGAAAAGTGTTCTGTTATTTCTTTCTCTCACGCTCTTTCTCCTATTTTATTTAACTATACTCTCTCTAACTCGTCCCTCTCTCGTGTTATGTCCATCCGTGACATTGGTATTATACTTGACCCGTCGCCTTAACTTTAAACTGCAGCTTGATGAGGTTCTACTAAAAGCTTATCGAACCCTTGGGTTTATTTTACGTTATACCTCTATCTTTAGAGATCAAAGCTGCCTTAGAAACCTTTACTGTGCTCTGGTAAGGCCTCTTCTTGAATATGCTAGCATCATTTAGAATCCTCTCACTATCGATGGCTGTTCAAGAATGTAAAGCATTCATCGCCTCTTTACCAGGTTTACTTTTCGTCGTTTGTTCGGTGCTGCCTCACTACCCTATGAAATGCGATTGCAGTTTTTAAATCTTTACTCTTTAAGCTTCCGTCGCCAAGTGTTTCAAGCTTGTTTTATTAGTGGCTTATTACTTTCTACTTTTGGTGCTCCCGATTTACTCTCGTCCATCGTGCTGTATGTTCCCTCTCGTTCTCTTCGTTCCCATGATCCTCTGTGAATTGAAACACGTCACACTCTTTATGCTTTCAAGGATCCTCTTCTATCTTGTTTCAGGTTGTTTAACCACTTGTACTATCTCTTTGATTTCGACTGCTCTCTTAACTCTTTCCGTAACCGTATTTTTTCTTCTAATTCTCTTTGATTCTTCTTCTTTGTTTTCATTTACTCTCTTTTGTCCCTAAGATTATCCAATTTTTTTTTATTTTTTTTTTGCTAGCTCAGTACTAGTTTAGTTAAGGTTAGTATTTTATGATTGATTTTGTTTGTTTGTTAGCTATTAATTAATTTTTATGTCTGCATTATTTATCCTTGATTGCGGATATTGAATTTAATAAATGAAATGAAATGAAATGAAATGAATTATTGAATAAAGGAATAACTAAATATAAAATCTATAAATAAATTAATTTATTAATATATTAATCAATAAATATTTTTTTAAATTATTTATTAATGAATAAATAAATGAGTATATAAATAAATTAATAAGTTAATAAATAAACAAATATTATTTAATAAATAAATAAAACAGTTATCGCAAAGTACGACTCGCGAACAGTAGTTGGACTGATTTGTATGTCAATGTGTTACATTTAAAAATTAACAGCTATTTCATTATAGTGTCGGATCCCTCAAATTTTCACCATTTATCTGGCCTTGAAAAGTAAGTTAGAATAAGTTATTCAATAGAATGTTGTTATTTCATGTGCGTATTAAACAACCTAATTTAACAAAATTAGTTCTGAAAGTTAATACAATGGCTATATTGCCGGAATTTTTTTCCGATACCGGCCTTGTTTTTGCAACAGCATAGCCCAAGAGTTTCCTCATCGTTATTTGAAGGCACCATTACGTTCCACGGTTTAAAGAAACATCAAAGTTAACACAAACCTAGTGTAATGCATAACAAAAAATAGGTGTCTAAGTTAGGGTGGCCGTGACTCTGAGTGATTCATGATTGTCTTTAAGATTGGGCCGAAAATGAAGAAAGCACGCATTTGAGATCGGTTTGAAGTATCTTATGTATCTTAACTTGAAGAGAAACTGGGAGTTTGCGGACACTCCAGAATCCGTAGACATCCGGTAGATTCTACCGGGCATTAAGTTGTCCCTAATAAAATAAAGAAAATAAATAACTAAATTAATAAATTTATAAATAAATAACTGAATCGATTTCTTCCAACATGATTCTTCATAATGATTCTTACAACATATACCGTAGCGATCGTAGCTGGTTAAACAATGAACTTTTGCGTGGGGGTGGTGTACTACTTGCATGTTCCAGTCGATATCCTTTTGTGGCACTTAGCATTAATGACCAAACTCTTGAAGCTTTATGTAACCGTATTTCTTTTTCTAAGTTTCGTCTTTATGTAGGGATTGTTTATTTACCACCGTATCGTTGAGCAGCGACCGCAACTATTCTAAATAAATATTCTAAATCTAAATATTCCCTCTCTGCTTTCATCAGCGTTGCATACATGCAAATGAAACCAAAGAATCATCTTATCCTTCTTGGTGACTTCAATCAACCTGCGTTAGAGTGGTCACCTGCAGCCGCAGTAAGGTCAGATTCATCTTTACCTATAAGACATTATGTGCCACATATCTCTCCGCATTCATCCAGTTCCTGCTTTTTGGATATGATAAATTTGCATGAACTCTATCAGCTTAACGGGGTGCCTATTACCATTTAAATGATTATCTTGACCTGGTACTCTCCAATTCTGCTGCTGCTGCTTCCTGTTCTGTATATCCTGCTTCGTCACTGCTCCTGCCCCAGGTTGCTAATCATGGTGCTCTAGAAATTGCGTTACCTTCTTCTTTATTTAGGGCTATTAGGGTTAGGAATGTATGGCCTTCTGCTCCTCATTCATTAAGTGTTCGTTATAATGTTTGTCTCACAGACTATCGTAAACTTAATTCCATTGTTTCTCGTTCCGACTGGTCTTTTTTATCAATGTACATCGGTCGACGAGGCCGTCCAATCGTTTAATGCTTTGTTAACCTCTGCACTCCTCTCTTATACACCTATGTTTTGATCGCCTCCTAAACCTCCCTGGTCCTATCGTACTTTTCGCACCCTGAAAAATTATAGAATGAAATATCTTAGCAGGTATCGTTGGGCCGATCTGCATACTACTTTCGTTTATTGTTACGCTGCCTCTGCGCATCGATTATACAACAGGGCTCGTTTTAGGCATATATGAGTAGCCTGCAATTGCGTTTTCGTTCTGATCCAGCATCCTTTTGGCGATTTGTTAGTTCACGAAGAAGGTGCAATGCGTTACTTAATGAAATTGTACTTGATTCTCAAACTACCTCTACTCCTGTAGAGCTTTGTGATCTCTTCTCTGCTCATTTTTCCCAAATATTTGAGCCACCTGTAAGTGACCCTGACCTTCTTGAGGGTGCGCTACTTTACACGCCAGCGAACTTAATTAATCTTTCTGATATTTTGGTTAGCTCTGAAACAGTCGTACAGGTGTTATCTCTCGGGGTCTTCCTGTTGTTTGGAAATCCTGTTGGCTTTTTCCAGTGCACAAAAAGGGATGCCGTAGCATTGTTTCAAACTATCGTGGGATAACCCAAACTTGCGCCACAGCTAAAACTTTTGAACTTTTGAAAGATACATTCCAACCATATTTCATTGTTGTAGTTCCGCTATTAGCCCTAAACAGCATTGGTTTATGCCTGGTGGTCTACTTCAACTAATCTCATGTCTATTGTTTCCAATATTTTTAGATCTTTTGAGGCCGGTACCTAACTTGATGCAATATACACTGACTTTCACGCTGCATTTGATAGTTTAACTCACTCTTTATTTTTAGCTATATTGTCTAAACTTGATTTTCTGATGGCATTATTTGCTGGTTGTCCTCATACTTAAGTAATCGATCTTGCAGAGTTAAAACCGGGTCGTACTTATCTGAAGAGGTTTTTTGTACGTCAGGTGTCCGTCAGGGTTGTGTGCTAAGCCCTCTTTTGTTTTCTTTATTCATCAAGAATGTTTGCAATGTGTTACCTCCTGATGGTCATCTCCTTTATGCAGATGATATCAAAATCTTTTTACCTTTGTCTTCTTCTTCTAATTGTTTGAGACTTCAGCACTACCTCAATGGTTTTGTTTATTGTGTGGTAGGTTCGTCGCGCACTGTTGTTTATCAGAACCGTGTGCGGTAAGCTGATGCGCGGAATGCAGAAGAAGAGTGCAGAAAGAAGCGGGGTATCGAACGAGAACGTACCGTAGGTTAGTTCAATTGCGATTGTGTCGTATCGTTCGCTTGCTACGTTAGGATGGTCAAGTTACACTTATGCAACGGACGAGTAAAACAACGGAACTTTACTTTACGCAACGGGTCGGATTCCAGGCGGTGTTAAAGCACTGCGGGAGTATTAACCGATTAATGTGCAAACTTGCACTTATGTTGTAGAAGGGGTTTAGCTGATCGGTCAACCGACTGAACAGCTGATAACCAAACGTTACCAAATTGAGCAGAGCCTTCGGCGGAATCTGCAAATGGGTGAGATACACCAGAACACGAGTGATCTACATGTCTGTAAATTGTGAACTGAAGTCGCCATCAGTTTAAGCTTTATTTATAACCAATTATTTTCTATGATGACACACTTTGTCATCCATATATTGTTATATATTTATATTTTAAACTGACCTACTTTCTTCTGATCGTCTGTCGAGTTTCCTGTTATGTTTTTGTGGATAAAGACGATCGAACGTTATTGTTTATTAATGGGTGTTCTTTTTGGGTTACCCTGCGCAATTGGTTTTGCAATTGCGTTATGATTTGTGAAACGTTGCGATGCGCTTCCTGCTTGACGGTTTTATATTTCGTAAGTGTTTATGTTTTTATTGTGGCTGGTTTTCTGCTGGAGTTGTCCTACTGGGTGGTTATAAGTTTCGCAATGTTCTCGATATGATATCTAATTACGATATTGATCGGATTGTTATGATTACTTTGTTTAAGTTGGATGTGACCTACTGTTAGCAGTAAATCTGCTACAATTGGTGTTCATCTAATTTACTTCGCCTTTGTCCTGAAAAGTGTTCTGTTATTTCTTTCTCTCACGCTCTTTCTCCTATTTTATTTAACTATACTCTCTCTAACTCGTCCCTCTCTCGTGTTATGTCCATCCGTGACATTGGTATTATACTTGACCCGTCGCCTTAACTTTAAACTGCAGCTTGATGAGGTTCTACTAAAAGCTTATCGAACCCTTGGGTTTATTTTACGTTATACCTCTATCTTTAGAGATCAAAGCTGCCTTAGAAACCTTTACTGTGCTCTGGTAAGGCCTCTTCTTGAATATGCTAGCATCATTTAGAATCCTCTCACTATCGATGGCTGTTCAAGAATGTAAAGCATTCATCGCCTCTTTACCAGGTTTACTTTTCGTCGTTTGTTCGGTGCTGCCTCACTACCCTATGAAATGCGATTGCAGTTTTTAAATCTTTACTCTTTAAGCTTCCGTCGCCAAGTGTTTCAAGCTTGTTTTATTAGTGGCTTATTACTTTCTACTTTTGGTGCTCCCGATTTACTCTCGTCCATCGTGCTGTATGTTCCCTCTCGTTCTCTTCGTTCCCATGATCCTCTGTGAATTGAAACACGTCACACTCTTTATGCTTTCAAGGATCCTCTTCTATCTTGTTTCAGGTTGTTTAACCACTTGTACTATCTCTTTGATTTCGACTGCTCTCTTAACTCTTTCCGTAACCGTATTTTTTCTTCTAATTCTCTTTGATTCTTCTTCTTTGTTTTCATTTACTCTCTTTTGTCCCTAAGATTATCCAATTTTTTTTTATTTTTTTTTTGCTAGCTCAGTACTAGTTTAGTTAAGGTTAGTATTTTATGATTGATTTTGTTTGTTTGTTAGCTATTAATTAATTTTTATGTCTGCATTATTTATCCTTGATTGCGGATATTGAATTTAATAAATGAAATGAAATGAAATGAAATGAATTATTGAATAAAGGAATAACTAAATATAAAATCTATAAATAAATTAATTTATTAATATATTAATCAATAAATATTTTTTTAAATTATTTATTAATGAATAAATAAATGAGTATATAAATAAATTAATAAGTTAATAAATAAACAAATATTATTTAATAAATAAATAAAACAGTTATCGCAAAGTACGACTCGCGAACAGTAGTTGGCCTGTTTTCCCTGTTAGAATAATCCAAAATTATTGGTAACTACAAAAATTTTACTCTTTACAAGCTGTTGTATACACCTGCAATATACCAATCAACCTCGACAATACGAAATAATGTAATAAGAAATAAACAATATGTGGTGTTCAAAAATCGAACCACCTTTGAATATACCACAAATTAACGAACATGTCTGTACAATCCATTACATTACTTGAATTAAAACGATCAAATAAGAACATGTGGAAGCAATTATCTGAAAAGAAAAATAATAAACTATTGCGCGCTCATAATGACCATGCATTAAAACAAACTTACCGTCATAACTAGACTTCGATCCAGATCAAAGTAACCATATAAGTTAGTGCTATCCAGAACATTACGCACAATCAAAGAAAATATTGTCACCTACATAAAAAAAAGAAATTTTGATTTCAGCCGTAAAAAATTACATGGTACTTACACTTTTGTGAATTTCGTCATAGAAATTTTTGTGCAAATTATTTCGTTCATAGCTTTCAGCTACTGCAGACACACAACGAATAATTTCTACTGAATCTTCGATCTGCGAACATGCAATGCAATATTTTAACAAACGTAATTAAATAAAATCATAAATCGTTAAGGATTACGATAAGCGAGGCATGTGTCAATGGAGCATACTTTGCTATTTACGTTGGCGATCATATCAACCAGGAAAACGATCTGTCCTGCACTTGCGATAGCCGATAACATTGGAAAAAGCGTGTCATTTAAATTTGCTGAAACACTAGTTGTACGCGACATTTGTCGATAACATAAGAAAAGCTGTCACAAGAAGACACAAAGTTATGATATTAAAAATTACCATATTTGAAATTTTCATGATTTTTTCCCTATAATTTTATTAAAATGGAAAGTTATTTTGACTGTACACTTGGAATAAATAATCTTTATAACCATTCCGCGTAAGGTGCATGTGGTGATTGTAGTGAAACTTAATGGACAATATATCTCTCAAAATAGATAAAAAAGATATTCTCTTTCCCAGCTATTGGAAATATATTGTGTATTTCTGTATTTCTGTTGAATTGCCTTATTTCACGTCTATAACCGCAATGAAATTTGACCGAAATGAACAATTTGACTGGTGAAATATCTGTCAGATAACAGCAACCAGCTGATGTGCAATATAAACAAATAACGTATATAAAATCGCAACTAAATCCATTAAAAACTTCGATATTAAGTATTTCGTTAATTTTTAGTCAACAGTTGCTTTACAGTTGCTTACTAACCGCGCTTTACTGTTGGGCTTCTTGGACCATTTCGCTTGAAAAATAGCGACTGTTGCAGCATGTACAAACTATGAAACAGAAGAGCAAGCCCTCTAACCAGGCTACATTGATCAGCTTATTTTTTCTCTCTTCTTTCATTGAACATGTTTGCACACTTTCTCTTTCGCTCTACTTACAGGGTTTCCCACGATTTATTAGTTGGTTCCCATAATTTTTGGGTTGATTCCCATAATTGTTTGGTTGGTTTCCATGTTTCTTGGTGTGTTCCCATGATTTGTTGGCCGTTTCCCATTTTTTTTGTTCAATAGTATCCAATCGTTCGATACCAATAAATTTTGGGAACCAACCAAAAATATATGGGATACGATGAACAAATTGTGAAACGAGCCCAACAAATTATGGGAGCTGACCAATAAATCGTGGAAAACCCTGTATGCTATTGCACTTTTGTTTTTTTATTCATTATTCTTCACCGTTTTCCTTTTTTTAGCAATTAGCCAGATCAATCAAACAAATAGTTATCTATCTAATTTTTGGAGTGCAATAATGATCAAATAAGAGCAGAATAAATTAACATTATTCAATTCATGCCGGCTCTAAACATTATTTATTTATATTAGAATTTTATAATTAGATTTTCAACAGAACAATAAAAGCAACAAGCCAGGGACGCATAATAATATTTTTGAAAGACATTTACGGAGTCTGTCACCAGAAGTGAAACATGAATTGATCTCTAAGGGGCAGCAAATTAAAACGGGATAAAAAAGAGTTATTGTGTTATTTGTTGCGAGGTTTTTTAGTATTTGCCTGTATACTGGTATAAAGAAAGAGATATGTTTCAGAATTTTAAAGGTGACTATGAGAGAACATGATAGTAAATGTGGGAAATAAAACCATGCTCCCTTACATCAGGATTAGTGATGCGAAAAATGTAGTTTTCATCGGAATCGATTCTGCGCTATGCGCGATTCATACTTCACAAGGCCCGAATAAAAATGACAGTGCCCAATTGAGGGTTTACGTCGCCCGAAAAAGTATTTACGGCGACCGATAACGCTTTGACGACAACCGATTAGCTAGGTAAACCCTGTACTGAACCTTCTAAACCTGCTGAACTCGTATGAGCCTACCGACCCGGAGCGGATGACATGTGGATGGCTTCGACTAGGTAGGTTCGGGTCAACCCGACCATCACTAGACGGTACTGTATATGGTACTGTATATTACGTGTGAAAAACGTGTTATGCACGACAATGTCATTAAATTAAGATTTAATGAAAACCATTAGGAGTTGTTCTGTCTTATTACAAGCTAGTACAAGTAAGTATACAAGTAAGTAAGTACAAGTTATATTTACGTTAGACTACTCTTGTAGAATAATCCTTATTCAACTCAAACAATTTACAATTTTATTATGTTTTATGTGTAGTTGTCATTTTGAATTACATATTTTAGATTGAGATTTTTAGAAACACGATTGTAATAATCTATCATAGTTACACAAAATTTGAGTTTTATCAAATTTATTCAACTACAATCCTGTAAGTTTTTATCCTGGAGTTAAAGTTTAGCCTGGGGTTCATTAGGATTAGCACTAAATAGTTATACGGTTTGATGATATAATTCAAGTAATATGTACCATTTTTTACAAATAAAAACAACAAAATAAAATAATAAGTTTGTTAGGAGTGATCGGTGGTCCAATGATCGATTCGTTCTAGCCCAGTACAAGAACAAGTATTTAACACATACCTGCATCGTGAAAAGTATAAAGTGCATTCCTATAATCAACAACAAATTTGATGAATAGAACTGGACAATTTCTAGCATAAATTGGCACAATTCGTCGTATTTTGCGATGCACTTGCGTAAATAGCCCCGGATGTCCATGGTGTACGGAGACCATTCGTCTGATGCTTGCAAATGTTGTATGAGTGTACTCTTTCTAAGTCTTTTTAAACCATTGTCCGCACAACTGCACCGAACCCAAGAATCGAGAGACCAATTTAGGATAGTTAATGTGCGGGCGATAAATGAAAAAATAATACCCATCTCAATTGAGACCAGCACACACACGACAGCTGGAAGCATTGCAGCCATCGATGAAATTAATTTGCGAATCCAATAATTGTCCACATTACCGCCTTCTTCCGTGTGCTTTAACGGCCTGAGATTCAACCACAGCACACCCAAAGCCATCACTTCAAACAACTGCTTCATAACTAACCGACCGTACTGGTCCCAGAAACAGTATTGCCGCTGGGCGTGAAGGGAATGTTGATGACTGTCGTAGATGCATCTAAAATTGCGATTCAGATCTGCAATCATGGCTCTACTATTCCAGCGGTACAGATAGATGTTGACGGTCACCAGCAAAGGCAATACAAATGCTACGATCACTTCCATGCTGAAGGCTCGCTTTGATTTAGCACAGTTTTGACTGCGGCAATCGCTCGATGCAATTATGCCATTTGTCAATGACGTTTCGTCAGACCAATGCCAATAAGTGCCAAAACCAACGCACGACGACAATAGCAAAACCATCATCGTAAACAGTCCTCGAAAGGCGCCGGGGTGTGCAGTTGCGAAATTGGAAATCCGCCCTGATACGCTACCAGGGAACGTTAAAGTTTGCTGGACAACAATAACTGCTGGTAGTCCAAATAGAACACGTAGTACTGACGGCACCATGAAGGCATTCGCCAACCACCACTTGCGAGCCCACTCCATCTGCACTACCAAACGAATCGTACTGGAATGGTGTTTGTGTTAATGGCAGGCTTGTTGCTTAAACCCGGTATGAATGGTTGTCCTTACTGACCCTTTTTGATAGTGCTCAAGTCAGAAAGCAATGTAGTTGGATGTGAGGTTTGAGCTTTTAATTCATAATTGACCCGTCAATCAGGACTACGCGTAGAATTCCTTTCATTAGTGTTTGCTGGTTGCAATTATTAAATCAAGGACACGTTTACGGAATGCTAGAGCAGTAAGAATATATAAGTAATTAGTTACGCTGTTCAATCATTTGGCGTGATGTTGGCTCCTTTAGGTCTCAATATAAAAAAAAAATATTCATCGTTTTGTAGCAATATAAGTACGGAGTTTAATCGATTATGCAGAGTTATTAAAAAACAAATCATGGCTTTAGAATAATCCAAACAACGCCATTTTTTCAAACAAAAATTGATACTTTTATAATAAACACGCAGGTTCGACAACCGAAACATTCGTTTTTCAAACCCCCACAGGGCACAGAATAATGAAAACATAAAACCTTTCCCAGTAAGGTTATCCGGTACATCTTGACTTGCATGGTTTTAGCAATTAGGAAATTATATTATATTATAAATTTAAAATAAAACTGTTTAAACGCAGGCTAGCTAGAAAACATCCAACGGGTAAATCTGACAACACAGTATTGATAAACAGACCAAACCCAAAATCAACTGAAGATGCAGTGGTACATTCGAAACATGCACAAGAAGAATCATAAATGGTAAGTACCTTTCAATAAAAAAAAAACTTGCGACTGCAATCAATACAACCAATTCAACCTTATACGAGATAAGTAATTATTAAAAGGAGATCAGGCATTTCGATCAATATCACTTGAAATTAAACGGATACATCAGAGTCAAAAAGAAAAAGCGGAACAATATACTTCCTACTATGGAACGCTAAGACAATAGTATATAAACTCTAATTGTACATACGACTAAAAACACGCGCATATCAAAACTCAACGAGGACGGTCACATGTGTGTGTGTTGTTCTAGCGAGTTACCATTTAGCTGGTTCGAAAAGCTGACAAATATCCTTGAACCATCGCTCGATCACATTAAAGGTTGTTTTTGTTGTACCTCACAACAACACAACCATACATGGATTTCTTTGTGATAAAGCGAATAAATCCTAGGTATCTCAGATCCGATTGGAACGAGAATATCCATCGTCTTCGGTGAAAATGATTTTAGATATCCATCGATATACAGAAGTGATACTAGAACATATACATATTTCAATATCGAGAGTTTCATAAATAGTATTTTAACCTGTCCAATACCTTCAGTAATTAAGCGATTCATTGATTGGATTTCTGGTATTTAGTATCAATATCCATAGTTTTTAAGGTCCATCAGTGTTCCTATAGCATGAATAAAAAAAAGGGTTTATCGTCTAGAACGAAAGTTGGCAAACTGTCCCTTCAAAGCCGGAAAAAGGACAGTGTTGTGATTAAAAGCACTCATATTCTTGTACAGATACACGAGAATATTAAACATTTTCTGTCTTTTGTTGCTAATAGTCAGTATTGGTTTGTTGATTATTTTTAGTTAATTCATTATTTTTTAATTGTTTAATTGTTTAATTCTCGTTCAATGGATAACAGCGATCCGTGTGAATGTTCTTAAGTCTAATCTTAACAGGTTGGTTGATAAGTCCCCGGTCTAACAAAGAAAAACACATTTTTTTGTCAAAATTCGTTTTTATTATTCAACATAGTTCCCTTCAAGAGCGATACAACGATTATAACGACCTTCCAATTTTTTGATACCATTTTGGTAGTACTCCTTCGGTTTTGCCTCAAAATAGGCCTCAGTTTCGGGGACCACGACTTCATTGCAGCCAAATTTTTTCCCTGCGAGCATCCTTTTGAGGTCTGAGAACAAGAAAAAGTCGCCGGGGGCCAGATCTGGAGAATACGGTGGGTGGGGAAGCAATTCGAAGCCCAATTCATGAATTTTTGCCATCGTTCTCAATGACTTGTGGCACGGTGCGTTGTCTTGGTGGAACAACAAAATAACAAAAGTTGCTTGACAAAAGACGCTCTGGCTCACAAACTAATTGACATACAGACGTCAAATTTTGACACGAATCATTTGAAGGTTGGCACTATATAAAAATAATATGCATTTAATTCTAGCGGCGCCATCTATGTGTCAGACCGGGGACTTATCAGCCAACCTGTTAGTTTAAAATAAGTAGAAAGATCAACTCAATAACTCGTTTCGAAGGCGGTTTTTAAAGCATCACACTGAGATTTCAAAATCAAACAAATGACGAACTTCGTTAAACACCCTAATCATGGAGTTGAAGGGGTCTCTAGATCCATATCCAGTTTGACTACGGTTCAGGGCAAGTAACGGATGAGAATGAAGCTGAACAGCAGACGCGTAAAAGTTTAACTGCTGGCAGGGATGGACAGTCGATGGTACTTTGCAGTAAACCAGCCACAAACAGTTGTTGCGCGGTACGGCGTCTGATGTGGAGCTGTTGCAGTCCGAAGAGCAGAAGTCGCGTTTCATAAGGTGGTAACTGACTGCCAGGTGGCCAAGGTAACAAGTGTGTTGCGTATCGGTATAAGCGACACTGTATCGATTCCATTTTCTCATAAAGTCTTTGAGGGCTTCCAGACAACACAGGCGTATTCGAGTACCGGACGGATAATACCGTAGTTTAACGCTTTGATGCAGATTGGGTCTTTGAATCGATTTTGAGTTTTAGATAGTAGTTTTCTCAGTAAAAGATATTTCTGTACTAATAATTTTGCAAGAGGAACTCCAACATATGTTTTTCTACAACAGACACACACCGAAATAGATCACACCACCGAAAATAGAGTAACTCGGACATTCAAATTATGTTTTCCTTAACCAACCATTCCACTAATGCAGGGGTCTCTAAGCTTTTCAGTTCGCGAGGCCGCATTACTTTGCATATAAAGGTGTTGAGTGCCAATTTTCCGTTGACTTTAGCTAATAAGAACGTTTACATCTGGTTTTTATAAGAAAATACTAACAGATTATAGAAAACTTTTTAAGCTTTCTTTTATTGAAGCTTGGTTAAGGAATAATAACAATTACATTTTCTATTTAAAAAATCATAATAATTAACTATTATTATTATTGTTATGGCCGAGCTTTAACTGGGAAAACAGTCTAAGGAAACTCGCTGTAGTGTACAAGGTCCAAAATAGAAGTAAGAAAACAAAAACTCACTGAACAATTAGTTACTTCGCTAGGAATTCATTTCGGATTTCACCAGATATGATAATAAACTCGAAAATTTGTCAAATTAAAAAAAATAACAGAAACAGATTAAGGAATATTTAGTACGATCCATAGACGTAGACGATAAATAACATTACAGAATAGCAACATAGTTTTTACCGTATATGTAAACATAGTAAAAACATAGTTTTTGCCGTATATGTAAAATCTTACACAGCCTTAACAAAAATAAAATCCTTTATTTAAAACGAATCAGCAACAAACTGTTATTTTTCACACATTCGACAATATTAGAACAAATAATGATCTAACGCTCAAACCATTGTCCTACGGATTACTTATTGGGTCGATAAGCCAAAAGATTCGACTCGTCCATCTTATCACGCGTAGCTTTGTATGCCTCTCGTTCTTGATCCGGGTACTTGGTGGGCAAGTTTGGAGAATGAAGATTAGCCTTAGCGGGATAACGTATTCCAGCTATTTCAACCTCATAATCGCCACTCAGTATGTAATCATTTGTTACCGGAAGTGCCCGTCCACTTGAATGCAAATTTTTTACGAATCCAAGACAAATCTGCGAAGCCAGAAGAAAATAAAAGATTAGCTAATCTGTATTGGGATATTTTTCCCGTAGGTACCTGTTTTTTGAAAGTAAATCCGTATGCGGTAGTAGTTGTTTGCCCACAGTATATCCCATCACGATATATCGGCTCACCGCCCCAACTCCACAAGTCTAGGTCAGGATCGTGATCGTTGATCAGCAACTGTATGTACATACGTTCCACTCCTTTATCTCTTTGCTGAAGCAAAGCATCTCTTCCGATAAAATCTACCCCTTTCTGTAAAGAAAGAATGACAAATAAGTTGAAGAGTGTTTCTTCCCATTATTCCACAGTGGGCCAACTTGCTAACAGTACTCACATTAAACTTTACGCGCCACATTCGTCCGCACTCTAAAGGAGTTGTAAACGTGTCCAAATCCTGACCCCAAAATGCAAAAAACTTTTCTACTCGAAGTGTTCTCATAGCATAATAGCCGCAGTGTCGTATTCCATATTTTTGGCCAGCCTCCATGAGCTTCGTGTATACGTGTAATGCGAATTCGTTTGGTATGTAAAGGACATAGCCGAGTTCTCCAGTGTGAGTAAGATTCAATGCTCGAATTCCATTTGCAAGACCGACGTCCAGTTCCTACGTGTGTTAAGAATTATACTTAGTAATATTGACATCCTTTTTATAACAGTTATTGCCAAACACTAATACTAAAGCACTGACCTTACAAGTGAAAAATGGAAAACTTTTTGGAGACAAATCAGTATCCGTAAGCTCGGAAAGCATAATCCGAGTAAAAGGTCCCATAATGCAGATTGCAGTGTACATAGACGTCACATCTGATACGCTTACACGACCTCCCGGTGGTAAATGTCGATCAATCCATGCTTTACAACGAGCCTGCTGTACAGTCGGTGCAATCATCATGTAACTATTACAGAACAAATATGAAATGCAATGAAACTATTGGTTCAAATAGGCGACAACAGGCGATCAACAACATGGCATTTACAAAATACATAAATCAATATCTAAAACATGATCCTGACTTTTGAGGAAAAGGTACTTACTGATTTTCTGATAACCGCGCTAATGAGCAATCATTCTCATATCCACCATGGCGGTTGTGCATGCCGGTGTGAATAATTGATCCTACTGGTTGATCTACATCATTGGAGCAAAGATACTGTAGCAGATCGACTACTTCATTTCCTTTGGACCACAAATCGATCTTTGTAAATGTACTGTAATCGCTCATTCCTATTCTTTCGCGACAATTTTCATACTCGCTTTGTACATGGTCAAACCAATGTGGTTTACCAAATCCGTTGGTTGTGGCAATGCGAAATTTAGGACTACCCTTCTCATTAGTGGCATTTTTCTTATCAAACCACGCAGGTCGTTCGTAACCCATCACCTGACTGAAGACTGCTCCT
Source organism: Anopheles gambiae (assembly GCF_943734735.2). Classification (NCBI taxonomy): domain Eukaryota; kingdom Metazoa; phylum Arthropoda; class Insecta; order Diptera; family Culicidae; genus Anopheles; species Anopheles gambiae. The sequence continues at coordinate 66,337,687 of NC_064601.1, read as the reverse complement.
GCTTCCTTTAACGCGGGAAAGATTGGAGACATTCGCAAATTTCTGCCTGTTCGAAATTCATGAAACGGATAGTTAAGATCGTAATGCAGTCCAGGCACCTCTCGAACACGGTCACGAAGAAATTTTCGATTATTGTGCAGACCCAAGAAACGGGATATATCTAACTCGTGTAAGTCCACCGTAGAATAACCTAGAATGATTTAAACATGTTACATTGAGTTATTTTGACAGTATACCAGTAAATTAATTAGTTTTTTTGTAGTAATCATCAGTTGGACTACCAACGACCAACGTCTATATGGTCGCACTTATTTTTTACTTAGAAATGAGTTTCAGAAGGAAGAAATGAAAAAACAACGCACTCGTTACAAAAAATTATATTGAAGCGATTTGGAAATACGAGTGTTTTGTGGTATGGGGCAAGAGTCACTCGAATGCAGGTAAGACCTGCAACCTACCTGAATAAAAAAATTTATTGAATAAAAAATTTAAGAAGGATACCTAGAAAAAATTGTTTCTCAAAAATTTAAAATTTTTAACGTTTGTGACCCTAATACATGTGTCTACGTGTCTGATGTCACGTAAAAGTCCGATCCGTGAGACTGTAAAGCAATATTTTTTCTACGAGTTAGTTTTTTCGGAACGAAATCCACTTATAATTCGTTCCGAAAAAACCATGCCGCTGCATTCATCAAAAATGTTTGCGTTTTTAACGGCTCAGATTCTAACCTTGCCCCAAAAGGAATGGCTTTTGGGAGCAAATTGTTATATTTTTTTTAATTGAATTTTTAAATTTTATTTTTAAAATTTCACTTCTTCTCAGTTTTGCGGTGTGATTCCCATGTTCTCGATTTTACATATGCATGTTTTTTGACAGCTTATTTGATTTGTTTTAAATATGTTTGCTCAATTATACTGCATAGCATAGCATAGATGATAAAAATGAGAACAAATCGATTATTTAAAAGATTTTTGGTTTACTGGGATAGCCTACACTTTAAAATACTCGAAAATATAAATACCTTAGAATCTTAAAGGATGGTAATTGAATTAAATTGTACATTATTGTGCACAGCACCACAGCCTCATACCAGTTCTCCTTTCAATAGAAACAAACCATTTTGCTCCGAAAAAAACGTTTAACAAATATGGATAACAAGTTAGGAATGTTATCAAGATCCGTTCCAGGATTGGTACAGGTTCTGAATCACTTACAAAAGCGATATGCGATACGAGCTCCAGGACCGGTATATGACCAGTTTCAGTGCCGGTATGGTTTCAGGATCAGCTCCAAAATTGAAATGGAACCAAAATCAGTTGTAGGACCAATAGAGTGTCAGGATCACTTCCAAGCCCTGTGTAGCTTTAAAACCAACTCTAAGTGCTGGAATCAGATTCAGTTCCAGATCGGGATGTGTAAACGTTCCTGGAACTAATTCGTCTTAATGTGTCTCTTTCACAAGCGGATAAAAATTAGGCCGTTTTTCTTGTCTTATTATCTTCAACGTAATTTTGCCTCATTCAAATAACTGCCAAGGTTCTTCGCAGGCTGGATTGAAAGACATCCCGGGCCTCATGTGGCCCGTGGGCCGTTTGTTTGACATGTCTGCTGTACACTATCATTATTAAAATCCTGTAATGTTTTAAGATTATAATGTATATTATACCATGAGCAACAACAACAGACACCGATATACAGCATTTGCGGCCATTACAGTGGTTTTCGACCTTTTTGCAGCTTTTCCCTCCCTGTAGGGTCCATGTAGGATTTTATTCCCCACTCACAAATACATTTGCATTGTCTTGTGGCTTGGTGGACATACCTTGTGTTATTATATCTGCTATCGCTCGTCCTACTCCGCCAGCTGCAGACATTCCCACAGTTTTCATTCCAGCAGCTACCAAATAATTTTGAATCTGAAAAAGTTCAACAATTGAATATGTCTATGCTTCACAACTAGAAGATGCTTCACAACCTCTGGAGCTTCACCAATGATCCATTTACAGTCTGGCGAAAATGCTTCTGGGCAGTTGGAAAGCCTCTCCAGAGGAATATCTTGAAGTGTAGGGCAGCGACGAAGAAGTTCTTCTAGGAGGGGATGAAAATGATCCCAATCTGGATGAAGTTTTCGTTCAGCCGTCGAAACAGGTATTTCGCCATCCTCGTAGGCGGGTTTCGCGGTCGCTTCGAACCCACCAGCCAAAAGGCATCCATCATTTTCTCGGAAGTAAATGTGCCCATCCAGGTCCCGTACGACAGGAATCTTCCCCTCAAGCCCAGCGATTGGTTTGGTATGAAGATAGTAATGTTCTGCTGCATGAAGTGGCACTTTAACATATGGCTCTGACATCTGCCCCACTTGCCGGGCCCAAAATCCTGCACAGTTTACAAAATATACACATTCCACAGTGCCTTTGCTCGTTTCAACCGCTTTAACTCGTCCGTCCTTTTGTATGACTTTAGTTACGGAACAGTTTTCAGCTACTGTTAGACCCTTTTCGAGAGATTCATGCACCAAGCTGTGACAAAAGGCGTTCGGGTTTCCAACTCCGTCGTTTGGAATCCACAACCCCCCCACTATATCACTTATATCAATTAAAGGACAAAGCTCTTTGCATTTTTCGGCTGATACGATTTCACATTCTACATTCCAGGCTCTGAAATACAAAAAAGGGTTCAGATTTTTTTAGTTTTTCGATTGTTTGTTAGTGCTACCTACACGCTTTGTGATTTCATGCGACGGAACATGGTCATGCGATCACGAGTACGAGCCAAGTTTAAAGATCCGGTTTGTTTCCATCCTGTTGGGAGGCCTTTAGCATGTAAATCCCGAATTAATTCTAACGAAGTTTGTGCAAGGAGCACTTGTGAATGGGTTGGTTTCAACTCTCCCAGCAAGCCGCTGAAATGCCACGGATTGCCTTCGCCAATTCGTCCTCTTTCAATCAATACCGTGTGCTGGCCCCATCCTCTTTGTGCTAGTTGATGTGCCACCGCAGCTCCCATAATCCCTCCGCCACAGATAACCACTCTAGAATCTTTTGGCGGGGTGTTACTGGATACCGATGGAAGACCATTTTCCCAAATGTCCGTTCTAGCAGTCGTAGAATATGGGCAATTCACAGTTCTGGAAGATCCGGTTAAAGTTAAATTAGGAATCTTTTCCCCATAGCCTGCATCGTATATGAGTTTCAAGCGATTAAAGCCACGGGAAAGGTGACTGCCTGTTATTGTCGATGATAACATTGATCATTTGTTTAAACTGATTCGTAATTTTTCTGAAAAAATCTAGAGCACAGTAAATAAATATTTAGCCCGACTAGCAGAAAAAAAAAATTACGGATAATCATATGATTTTTGACATAAGTTGTCATTGTAATCAGTGTGGCCAGATTAAATTGGCGGTTTTCGGCAATGTGGGTATCAAGGTGGATTAACCGTCTTGTGTATGACCAAAAAACTCTACGTAACCGTACAACCGCCTACACGAGTAGGCCATACATTTTGTATGAAAGAATGATGTTCTTCGTGATTAAAAGCGTATATCTTTTGAATTACTTGTTAAGGTCGGGGGACACTGTCCGTACTCGCTAGTGTAATTTCGATTTTTACTAGCCCATCTGGCGGCGGCTGGTGGAAGTTTTTTTTGGTCATGTAGTTTTCAGTAGTTTTTCCATAGTTTTTTTTGTCATGAAAATGGATGTAATGCGTGCAGGACATGTGCATCTACCTTTTACAAAACTTTTCTTGTTGGAATTAAGTACTAAAGATGGAAAAATAACATATTTTCTGAAGCGGCTCCAAATTGTTTGGCAAAATGCTTCGGTCAGCGGCCGCCAGATGCGCTAGTGAAAATCTAAATTACACTAGCGAGTACGGACAGTGTCCCCCGACCTTTAGATTTGAATAAAAACTGTCTTATAGGTTCATAATAATGATTTATAACATATCGTAGTAAAATAAGTATTTTAAAAATCATATCATTTTTTTCAATCAAAAATGTGCTGTTACTCCAACACCCCAACTGGCCAGGTCGCAAGTTTTGAGTGGATGCTTGTTCTAAGTTTTACTTACGTTTCTTTCAAAAGTTATATACATTTTTCAGTTGTTTTGCTTGTTGTTCAAAAATATATGCATTGATGATCTATAAATGCTGGGCTACATTGATCGTACTCCGTAGTGTAAGTTCGATTTTACCTAGCGCATCTGGCGGAGGCTGGAGGAAGCTTATTTTGGTCGTCAAGAGAATGGTCGTGCCAGATCTCAAATTTAAGTAGTTTTTTCATCGTTTTTTTTATGCGAAAATGCCTGATATACTTGCACAACATATTTATCTATCAATTGCATAGCTTTTTCAGTCCAGTTAAAGTAAAAAACATGGAAAAATAACGTATTTTCTGAAGCGGCTCCAAATTGTTTGGCAAAATGCTTCGGTCAGCGGCCGCCAGATGCGCTAGTGAAAATAGAAATTACACTTGCGAGTACGATCAATGTAGCCCGGCCTTAACATATGCTTATTATATATTTTTTATACCGGCTCCGACCGGCTCCAGACAATTTCGGAGCCGGCTCTGCAACCAGCTCCGCTCCAATTCAAAGGAGCCGGCTCCACACCCACGGCTCTGAACCCGGCTCGGCACCAACGACTCCGCATCCACGGCTCCGGTTTTGACAGATTGCACCAAAAAATCCTTTTCAATAAAGTTTCAATCGGGAAGATCGGTAAACAACTCAGTAGATAATGTTCAAAGAAATTAATCAACAAGAAAATCGATGATTTTTCAATTATGTTCAACAATCACACAATCAGATCGGGTTAGCTTCTAAATTTGCGAGAAGATAGATTCGTTTTTTTACGCTATCATACAACGCCGTCTCTATTGAAACGTTAGTCCAGAGCCGATGGTCCGGAGCCATTGATTCTCCGCCGGCTGTTCGTGCGGATCCGGCTCCAGAGCCGTGGGTAAGGAGCTGGCTTCGGAGCCATTGTTGCGCTCCGAAACGCACATCACTACTTGGCAGTAACACTATAACAAAAGTGTTGTGTAACACACAAGGGGTTGCCTACCTCTGGAAGCCGACAGGATGAGTGACGATCAGGAGAGATAATCGGTGATCGGTCTTCTGCATGATGCAAGAGATCGATACACGAACGAGGGCTCTCTCTTACGGACCGAGATAAGGGTCAGACGTGCGTGCTGCGCTTATTTTAATTGTTAAGTGCTAATTTTATCTGTGGCGTTTAGAATAAAGAGACTAAAGTTTAAACAACACAACAAAAAGTTTAAATGTGTGTGTAAACATTCAGCCAGCGAATTCTATTTCTTTTGCTTGTAGTGGTTGGTATCATTTGAAACAAGATGATTTCAGTGTTATTTTCAATAAATTGTTAATAAATCCATAAGCGACCACTCAAATACATGCGGTAAGGCCGGTTGGGGTGTTGACGTTACAGCACATTTTTGATTGAAAAAAATATTGATAGGATTTTTTTTTTAATTCTTATTTTCCTACGATATGACATAAAATATGATTATGAACCTATGAGACAGTTTTCATTCAAATTAAACAAGATTTTCAAAAGATATACGCTTTTACCCACGAAAAACATCATTCTTCCATACAAAATGTATGGCCTACCCGGGTTGTACATGTGAAGCGTATTTTAACTTAAATTATTTTTAAAAAACCTCTAGCCATTTTTTATTATTTTAAATTTTTTGCACATGGTTAGAAAACATCTTTCAAGAGATAGCGCTATCGAAACCTTTTTATGGCATTTGTCCTAGACAAAAACCATGAGTGGAATACTCCATAAAATTTACCATAATTATCGTGTTTTTCGTGGTTAAAAAAAAATTTTCGTCGTATGTTGTCTTAAATGCGGCGATAACCCGACGTGGGGTGAACGTTCACACGACATACACACGACGTCTAAACCATTTGAAATTATCGGTTGGGTCATTTGGGTCTTGAAAAATTCAAGATACTGTTAAAATATCGTTCAAGAAGTATCAATGGCTTTAATTTCCGGCTTTAGATAGCTTTGGTCCAGCTGGTGAGATCTGTAGCTCAAAACCTCGCGGATTTTCACCATTCAAATGGAAACGATCGTCACTATGTAGCACAGTTTATTCTTCTTGGCCACCATATTTGGGATTGGAATCTCTTCGACGTATATGCAATTTGCATTGCACCATAGTCGTTGTAAAATCTACTATAAATAACGCCATCTAGTGAAGATTAAAGACTCAAGATTTTATAGTAGCGCCATCTACCCAGTTTTTCATGCGATCCATGGTGGAAATGAAAGTTTGTCTCGGCTAACTGGGCAACTAATATTTGTGGTAAAAGTGAGGCTCAGCCCTCCACGTTACATTGGAGAAGCGTTACATTCCTTAAATATTCCCAAGCAGCATTTTAGGTACAAGTAAGGTTCAGCCCTCTACGTTACATTTGAGAAGCGTTACATTACTTAAAATAGTACCAAGCAGCATTTTTATTACAGTTGTGCTATCCATGCGACCGACCAGTGTAAATTATTTAAATACAAAATATTTTGAATTGCAATGAAAAAACAAAATCGTTTAAGATGAATTGATATTAGCGAGATGAAATTTATAAATTCCAAGGAAATAACTGGTTTAATATGTTTCATAGTTGCACTATGGTTTATGAAGAATAGTCTGAAAGTAAAAAGTTCGTAAACACACTTAAGGCCTTCAATTTGAGTAGTATTTCTAATAACTAAAAACTTTAAAAGATAAACTTTTTTTTATAAATAAATGAAATATACGAAATATATTCGTTACCTGTTCAAAATACAGTAGAACGTCGATTATCCGGGCAGCTCGGGACCGGACGGTTGCCGGTTAAACGATTTGCACGGATAATGGTCCAAGAAATGTCAAATTCATATAAAAATTATAAAATCCACTAACTTTATTATTAATTCACCTTGAATCAATCGATAAATCGTTAGTAGAATATTATTTTCATCAATAACTATAGGTTTAACAACTTTTCATGACCAAAAATGAATTTCGAAAATACCACTAGACACTACAGAGCTACACAAAAATCTGGTTGCCCACTTGACTATCGCTGCAAATGTTCGCTGTACGTTTAAACAGCTGTCACATTTATGCGCACGGTTAAGCCGCCCGCCGGTTAATCCGCCCCCGGATAATCGACGTTCTACTGTATGTTTTTTGGCCATATCGAATAAAAATTACTTTAGGTGCAGGTGGTCCTTTTTTAAAGCGATTATGAGGTAAATAACTACTTTTATACATTTCGTAATCTTGTTTTACCAATAGCTGGGTAAATAAATAAATAACATTTTTTAATATTAACCCTTTTTGCGTTTAAATTTTTTATAATTGTAATTATTCAAAATGTTACAACTCGGATTGCTTTTAAAATTTAAAATATATAATATATATTATAAATATTATATTATATAAATATATGAAATAATAATATTCTTACTTTTTTATTTTCAGGAGTTATCGATTTTCAGGAATAGCGATTGCTGTTCTTTTTTATATTTGTTCAAAAATTGTTGCTTTTCTTATTATCATGTAAAAATAAGCAATATTAAGACATGGTAATCTATTAATTTGCTCATCCACGGCGGTTAAAACAGGCGTCCAAAAATGTTGCTTGGGTTTGTGATAAACAGGCGTTACGCGTAGCGCTAGCGAAATGTAGAGGGCAGAGCCTTACTTTTACGGTGCCATCTAGAGACAATCAGAGAATGGCTCACATTTAACAGTGGCGCCATCTATTTATCTAAAATTAGGAACTGTCAAAAGGGTGTTTGTCCCAGATAAGAGAGCGCTCCATACCAATGCACAATGGGCAGTTTAGAACAATTTTTTTGATAAAATTATTTTTGCAGACATTGTTAGTTTTTATCTTTTGTAGTAAAGTGTTATGATAATAAATAACATTTTATATGTAGTTTGCATCCATAACACCAGGTGGCGCTACATAAAATAGTTTTTTAAGGGATCTTTGCTTTGTTTTTTTTTTAAATTTTGTGTGTTTTTTTTCTTGTATTTGTTGTTTCTGGGCCGGTCTGGTGGTACAGTCGTCACTCGTACGACGTAACAACATGCCCGTCATGGGTTCAAGTCCCGAATAGACCGTGCCCCCATACGTGGGACTGACTATCCTGCTATGGTAACAAAAAGTTACTGAAAGCCAAGCTCACTTCACTAGTGGGTGGTACAGGCAGGCCTTGACCGACAGCGGTTGTTGTGCCAAAGAAGAAGAAGAAGATTTGTTGTTTCTAATAGTATAAACCATTTTAAAATATACTGTGATGTTCCATAATATATGAACAAAACATAATAATTTTGAATAAGATAATATTTTCTGCTTTGTGTAGGACAATTGTAGCTCATTCTCATCACTTTTACTCACAGGTAGTACAAATATTAAAAATGTACATACACAACCTAGGTGGATGCTATTACAAGCTCCTAACGTCTAGTTCACATTTCTTAAGACATGAATAAAGGAATTTAAATAATTAGATAGAGCAGGTACATTGAAATAAAGTAGTTCCCAAATTCGTAATGAAAAGCTGCACTTATTTTGTGTCTTTGAAGGTTAAAATTTTAAATCTGTTGTTTAAAAAAATAGGAATTACACATTTTCCTGGGCATTGATATCACACAATATTCATCCAATACTTTTCCAAGTCCTGAACTGCCTTCAGAAAGGATAATAAAAATAAAAATCTTATGTTCTTGGTTTTACAACTATCTGAAAAATCAGAATTCAACTATAGCTACAAACAAAGTATTTACTTCATTTGTAAAGTTAAACCCTGTCTTTGTTTTAGTGTGTGTAGCTACTGATATTGAACTGGTTAACGAATCAGAGTAATACAGCTCATTATACAAAATGTGCTTCTGGATGCATTTTCTTTGTTGCAAAATATTCTTTGTAGCTAACATTTTGCTAAATAACATTTTGCTGTTATGCGTATAATTTTAGAATTATTTTCCTTACATCCGTCTATAATCTGGAGCAGCACCAAAAGGTATTTGGTTCTGATTTGCTTCATTATATTTAATAATAAAGTCAGCAATACGGCCGAAGCCGTTTTTTCTAAATAATAAATTTAATAATTAAGTTAGGTTAGTTACGCAACTAGTTACGCATATGTCTGTTTTTAGAAAAAGTTGATGTGAAAAAACTTCAATAAAATTCGCGTTCACAAACTTTCGCAGAATATTTCTTCACAGATTGATGGTATATATATTACACTATTATGTGACATTAGGCCGTCCACAAGGACAGAGGAGGCGTGGTAGGCCCAAATTGAGGTGGCAAGATGGCGTGGAGGCGTCCGCCATTAAGGCCGGGATAACGGACTGGCAGACGAAGGCGCGAGACCGTGAGCGGTTTCGGACACTCCTGAGGCAGGCCAAGACCGCAAAGCGGTTGTAGCGCCGGATAAGTAAGTAAGTATTATGTGACATATATGAGACAACGCCACTCTACGCCACTTCCATAATGGCATCAAGTCAAAAATTAAAATGATGAAAATTTTCGGGAAGTTTTCTCAGTTATTATTGTATTTTTTTGCAAAAAATTAACTTCACTCAAAATCTTTAATATATTTATAAAGCTGACTAAATATCCTTTTTAAAATGTCTAAATTTATCAAAATCGGTTCATATTTGAAAAAGTTACAAATTTTCAAAATTTTCCAAAAAAGTGACAATTTTTCTGCGTTTTTTTAACAAGTTTCGACTTTGAGAGGACTTTTCTAGAGAACCAGAAAAGATAAAGAGCTCATATTTGGTATTTTTCTTAGTTTAACCCTTAGTATTAAAACCTATTATTTGGAATTGCGCTATTACAAAGTTGATTTTTTGAATTTCATCCCGGCAAATGCCCATTGTGCAATGAACCGGCAAAAATATCACCGTGCAAATTGAAGTAGAGTGACATTGCCGCGCACGACGATTATAACAGTAGCTCAATTTTGCAAACAGAGCCGAGTCAAATTTCTCCATCATCCGGAACATTCAAATTATCCAGTTTCCTTACACAAAATAAATGTCAAACTCCAAAAATACAACATAACTCATTTGAACCTATTTTGTTAATCATTATAAACAAAAAAGAAACATATCCACATGGTGCTCAATCCACCAATTCACTCCATTCATTCTACACCATCTATGTCAAACTCATTTCCCTAGTCCCACAAATCCACAAAATGACCACTAAACGGCTCAACCTCAAAATTAAAAGGGAATTATCATATCCATATATTTTTCAGCAGGCGAAATAACGCGCCTGCGAAATTTAAGCAGCTTGTGAGGACAAGCGGTTTTTTGTCCATAGTTTTTTAGCAGATACAGGTAGTCCCCGAGATTCGCGGTCCCTCCTATACGTGGACTCGGAGTTCTGTAACAGTTCTGTAAGTAAATTGTCGATAGCAAAATAATTTATCTTTCAGCCCAATTTTAAACTTAATTAAAAAAGGAGCAAAATTGTAGTATTCATTCAAAATTAGATAATTAATTTAGTGAGTAAAACCACCCATTGCATGCATAATTACATAAAAAAAAACTGTGATTCGACTTACGCAAAAATTCGAGATACGCGGTTTCTTCTTGGTCTAATTGAAAGCGTATCTCGGGGACAGTCTGTATAATAATTACTTACTTACTTATCCGGCGCTACAACCGCTTTGCGGTCTTGGCCTGCCTCAGGAGTGTCCGAAACCGCTCACGGTCTCGCGCCTTCGTCTGCCAGTCCGTTATCCCGGCCTTAATGGCGGACGCCTCCACGCCATCTTGCCACCTCAATTTGGGCCTACCACGCCTCCTCTGTCCTTGTGGACGGCCTAAAAAGACTTTACGGGCTGGGTCGTCCGTTTCCATGCGTACAACATGGCCAGCCCACCGGAGCCTGGCGAGCTTAATACGCTGTACGACAGTGAGGTCACCGTACATCTCGTATAGCTCGTCATTATAGCGGCTCCTCCATTGTCCTTCCACACATACGGGGCCAAGTATCCTTCTGAGCATCTTCCTCTCGAACGCGGCTAAGAGGGCTTCGTCAGATTTGGACAGTGTCCATGTCTCAGAGGCGTATGTGAGTACTGGTACTATATAGGTACTATATAGTCCCAGCTTCGTCCGTCGCGACAGGTTCTTTGAGGTGAACTGCTTTTTCAGGCTGTAGAATGACCGGTTGGCAGCCAGCATCCTTGCGCGCAACTCAACTTCCATACTGTTGTCGTTGCTGACCTTTGACCCAAGATAGGTGAATTCTGGGACGACTTCAAAAGTGCGTTCACCTATCTGTACATCACGCCTACGTAGATTTGGATTATTTATTGGTAGGTCCGCTGATGTTGCCACCATCAATTTGGTCTTTGCCTCGTTTATCTGCAATCCGAGGTTCTCTGCCGCCTGCTCAATCCCTTGGTAGGCTTCTGCTACATAGGAGAGCCGCAGACCAATGATGTCTATATCATCAGCGTATGCCAGGATCTGGGTTGACTTATAGAAGATGGTTCCCGTAGTCTCCACCCTCGAGTCGCGGATGGCCCTCTCTAGCGCCAAGTTGAATAGGAGACAGGCAAGCCCGTCCCCCTGGCGCAGACCCTTGGTGGTAGCAAAAGGTCCTGAGAGTTTTCCATCTACCCTCACCTGGCATGTGACGTTGGTCATAGTCATTCTAACTAGCCTTATCAGTTTGGCCGGGATTCCAAATGAGCTCATAGCGTCGTACAGTTTTACCCTGGCTATGCTATCGTATGCGGCTTTGAAGTCTATGAAGAGATGGTATGTGTCGTTTTTGTATTCAGCCATCTTCTCCAAGATCTGCCGCATGGTGAAGATCTGATCAGCGGTTGATTTTCCGTTTCGGAATCCTCTTTGATAGTTTCCTACTATCTCTTCGACGTGCGGGACAAGGCGATCCTGAATGATCAGGGAGAATATTTTATAGGCGGTATTCAACACCGTAATACCCCTGTAGTTGTTGCAGTCCAACCTATCTCCCTTCTTGTATATGGGGTAGATGATGCCGAGATTCCAATCACAAGGCATCGATTCGCTATCCCACACCTCAGTAACAATTTGATGAATCTCGTTTTCTAGTCGTGCACCTCCATTCTTGACCAGTTCGGCTGCAATTCCGTCGGTTCCGGGTGCCTTGTTATTTTTCAGCCGACGGATAGCCTTTCGTGTTTCATCTATGCTAGGTGGCAGTAGCATGACATTATCTGCTAGTGGCGCTTCTAGCTGTTCGTTTAACTGGTCGTTGAGTAATTCATCAAAGTACTGAGCCCACCGCGAGAGGACCTCTGGCTGGTTACTAACCAGATCTCCATCCTTGTTGCGACAGCAGGTTACCTTAGGTACAACGTTGTTTCGGTGACCTGCTATCGCTTGGTAAAACTTTCGTGTCGGTCCGTACGCCTCTCTGGTTTGCTCGAGTTCCCGCATGTTTTGCTCTTCCAAAGCATGCTTCTTGGAGCGGTGAACTCGTTTCTCTTCGCGTCTAAGCCGTGAATATTCCTCTGCGCATGCCCGCGTTCTATGCCGTTGCTGCATTGCTCGGTATGCAGTATTCTTACGTTCGGTCACTTGTCTGCATTCATCGTCGAACCAGCCAGATTTGGTGTTGCCACGACGTGGTGGGAGTATATTTCTTGCACAGTTTATTATTTTTGTTTTTAGAGCGTTCCACCTCTCGCTCGTAGTTTCGTATCTGTCTTCTGGTAGTAGAGACTCTTCTAAAGCGGTTTTGAATTCCTGTTGGACAGCAATGTCCCTTAGAGAGTCCGTGTTGAGCCGAGCCTGCGTGTTTTCTCCGCCCCCCTTGGCGTGGGGGCGGGCGATTCTACAACGTATCACTAAGCCAACCAAGTAGTGATCGGAATCGATATTGGCTCCTCGATATGTTCTGACATTTAACAGACTCGACTGTCGTCGGCGGCTTATTAACACGTGGTCGATCTGGTTGAAGGATTCTCCACCCGGGTGCGCCCACGTAATCTTGTGGATTTTTTTGCGCGCAAATTTGGTACTTCCTACAACCAGATTGTTCGCTGCGGCGAACTGGACCAATCTACTACCATTATCATTACTGTGCTCATGCAGACTGTGACAGCCAGTGTATTGGCGGTACATTGGCTCCCTACCGACTTTTGCGTTGAAGTCCCCCAGGATGATTATGAGGTCATGCCTGGGGCAAGCATCTACAATTCTAGCGAGGCGGCCGTAAAAAAGGTCCTTCTCCTCTTCCTCTTTGTCTTCGGTAGGGGCGTGAACGTTTATGAGGCTTATATTAAAGAATTTGCCTCGCATGCGCAGGGTGCATAGCCTATCATTTATAGCCTTGAAATCCATGATTGCGGGTTTCAACCGGGGACCTACGGCGAAACCCGTTCCGAGCACGCGGTGGCGGTCGTGGCAGCTGAAATATATGTCGTAGCAATGCTTACCACGCCTGTTGTGCACACCGTTCCCTAGCCACCGAATCTCTTGTAAAGCTACGAGGTCCATGCTCAGTGTGGCTAGGGCATCATCAAGTTTTTTCAAGGCTCCGGCTTCGCTTAGAGTGCGTACGTTCCATGAGCCCATTTTCAGAGTAGTCCTGGGGCATTGCGTAGGGTCGGTATCGTTGGTTCCGTTTCGATGATTCCTGGTGCTTTCCGTAGTCGTTGATTCATGGGACTGGGTGACTGGCCCCGCGCCCACGTGACCGTTTTGTTTAGCGTCGGGTTGCCCCCCCGACGTTCAGGCACCCAGTTTCCCGGGATACCCACCCCCCTCCTGGTTCGCCATGTGCCACCATCCGCCCAAGGGGTTGGGTCAAGCCCGTGTACCCAAGCTTGGATATGTGGTGACACATGTTACCACTCTGCACGACGAGGACGTGTCGGAATAGGAGTTGGATGGGAGAGCCTGTATTATCCCTCAATGGGGCTTCGGATCCCATCCCATTACAGAGCTGTATAATAATAGCACCTCGAAAACAGTGTTTACAGCAAGAATCATAACTAGCTAAATGTATGAAACTTGATCATTCTTTTTAAATAATCCACGAATATTGAACATGTGCTCTTGTGGAGGAATCACGAATGCATGAGCAATGCCATTGAGAAATACTTGCAAGCAATTTCGAGCAATAAAAACTGTTCGAAACCCTTGCAATGTTTAGAGAGCGGCAAACGACTCAAGTATTCTAAAAATAACAAAAATCTGGTGGCGCCATCTGTTGGTGGGATAGCCACACAGCAGAGATTTCTTAGCTTTCAGTGCTTTCTTCTTCTGTTGCGCACACGAAAATGATTTGCGGAACGACCGCTAAGAAAGGTGCTGTACACGCCGGCTTTACCACAATGAAGAGCACGTTGTTCTTGTCAGTTCTTTGCAAACAGCGATTTTTTTTAAATAACTCATGAAATTTATACCTAAAAAGTGTTGACCGTTGTCCGTAAATACTTCCTCCTTTTTTATCTATGTTTCCAAAATAAAAAAAAATGTTGTTAGTTCGCCACTATAGTTCGGTTATTGTTATGCACATTCTTGGCCTAATTTCGTACTTTTATCGCGACTTAGCTTATTCTAGTGTGTTTTTTTTAACCGCGGAAACAGTGCGCTTGGCTATTTTGCTACCGCAAATTATAATAAACAACTCGTCGGTGATACCTTCCCTCTGTACTGTTGTATGGTTTTGCATTGAAGTTATGCATTGCTAGAACTTGAACGGCGATACGATTGTTTAAATACTAACCTCCATATGGAATTATTAGAAATGAAGCAAATGAGATTTCAGTAATGGCCGTAGGTCAATACCTTCAATACCCGTGTATCAGACCAGACCAGACCACACGGTCAGCCATATAGGTTTATTATTCGGAAAGTTTAAAGGATACATACGCCATGATCAAGTGAAACACATTGTAAGAAAGAACAGCTATATAATATAATGATGAGTTATAGAACGCCATCTATTGAGTAAAAAAGCAGTGAAGCTGTGGAGCTTTCGTTTTTTCCATGGATATTTGATTTTCCAGTCGTTTTAGCTTAATCGGTGGCGCTTGGGTTGACCACATCAATGCTAATTCAAATAGTAGCACGGGCTGCAACATAGTTATTAAATGCTATTATATGATAAAACAATATTATTGTTAGCAATTGCTTTCATTTAATATTGGAATAATAGTGAATATAACAGTACAAAGTACATTTTATCAAATCTAAGAAACGTATAACTGAAGGACATTTGTAGCAGATTATTTTACAATAGGAGATAGGCCTCCGATATTTCCATAATTTGGATAGTTTTGAGTCAACTAAATTTTGTTACCCCAAAAATAATGGCAATAACAGACAATGTCCAACTAGGTTGGTTTATCAATGGCAGAATAGTAAGTCTTTTTTTGATATTGGTATAATTCTGATTATCAATATTTCTGAACATTTGCGTTCATTCGTTTCTGAGCGTTTGCGTTCATTAGAAACTGTGAATTATTATTTGTTATGCTGCCCAAGGTCCATAAACAACTACAATTCCGTCCGTCCATTATACGTAGACAATTCTTTCTTTGAAAAGGTGTCCTACAAGTTTTACGTTTACTCCATTCCTGCAATTTCCATTTATTATGGCAAACAAACCGAGAGTCATATGCCCATATATAGTAAATCTCAGCGATCGGCAATGAACGGCTAGCGATCCGCATGCAGATTCTTGATATCGAGATGGCGGCTCTTACCCGTTCAAATATTTTATAGAACTATCACACAATTTTGCTCTGGGTGAAACTCTACGAACATTTTTGTATAATTTGGCTCTTTCGGACGCAAAGTTTGCCGACCACTGTTCTATCTAGTCACCTCGAAATAAATGAAGCGTGAAGGTTTACGTTATGTTAAGGCCTGTACATAGGATCATATGCAGTGAAATTTAATTTAAGTCTTGTATTCAGCCAAAGGGGTTTTAATTCCAATCGTATTTCCCCCTTAATTAATTTGTTCCTGCCGAAACTCGGAACAATAACACACTTTGAATTTGGCTGAATATTCCTTTTAAAATTGATCAGAACACTACAATGCGTAAGTAGACACATAATATGACCTTTCATATACCAAATATCACCAATTTTACGACAAACAGTGCACTAACTTAAGAGAAAAATAAATATTTGTAAGCCAGGTCGCACCGTACGCTTTAACCATCAAACTGTCAATGGCTGCTCTGTTTAAACGTCGCATCAAAATGGCTGTCAAAACGGGCCAAAATAAGCAACATAAAATTAATAATTAAAGTGCTTTTTAAGACCAATCTTAGGAAAGTAAATTGCTTTAAAAAAATTTTTGTACATATTCACATTGATACAAACATTTTCTGACCCATATTCGCGCTGCCGAAAATAGGAACACAGTCTGCCGAAAATAGGAACTAACTGCCGAAAATAGGAGCAAAATCAATGTTTGCATTTTCACGAATATTTATGAAAAAAGGCTTTGAACCGGCAAAAAAAAATATTGTAACATACTATGATAGTTTATCAACCAGAACAACAACACTTTCAAGACAAATAATGAAAAATATTGATGTGTGAGCAATTTTTGTGAAACTGCTGCACTAGCCTGCCGAAAACTGGTACAGTTACCCTAGTTAGAAACCAACTAAATTCTTTTGGCCAAGATTGCCATCAGTGCTGCAAAATGTCACCATCAATATCACAAAAAAAACTGAGTGAATCAAAAACCTTGTCAGCGTCACGTACTCAATTGCGATTATCACAGGTGAAATTCTCAAGTGGTTGTAACGAGTGATATGATTGGTGACAATTTGGGAATAAACTTTTAGTCAATCAGTGTTATGAAATTTTCTGGACCAGGAGCAGCACTGTAAAATATCACTGTTTCAGTCACCAACGCTCATGACTGAAACGAACCACAAATCAGCTCAGGCTGGAAATAGACGAACCGAGATCGTCGCGGTACCGCGAAATTCGCGCCTTGTTTATAACAGTTGTAGAACAGTTGGGCTGTCAAATCTTCCGCGCCTCCGATCGCGCCTGCTGTTTCGCAGAGATACCCAACTTCGGTATTCCTGAGATTTTCGCGGTAGCGCGAACCGATTGTTTTCACTTTTTCTGGTGAATTCGTTTGAAAAAACGTGTAGGGAAAAGAGTTTTGTATTTTATTTTGCATAAACTATGTGAAATAACCAATTTGATTCGAAAATTGATAAACATTATTTCTTTTTGGCACATTCAATCGTCACCAGACCTCGGATGGTTCCATACACGAACCGCAATTATCTCGCCTATCTGTCAGATTTTATAACAGAATTGACAGCTCAAGTCATACGCGATTTTCACGGTACCGCGACGATCTCGATTCGTCTATTTCCAGCCTCACGTACACAAGTGCGATGATCAGACGCAAGATGAACATACACCAGCACCAGCAGCACCGAAGCTGTCAAAACACAGATTTGTGAGCCTTTCTGTCTGAAACAGTGTCGAAATCCAACAAAATCATACACTTTTCAGAGCTTTGTGCAAAGTCCGATAGGTGACGCTACTGAGAAACTTGGCAGCAAGGGAAGAGGGAGAATATGTTTGGAAGAGAAGAAGGAAAAAATCAAAACATTTTTCGTAGCGTCTTTTGCATGTTTGTGGTTCGCAGCTTCGTGGCGTCTTTCGCAGCATTTTAGCAACCTTGTACGCATTTGTGTTGATATTTAAGTTAGTTTTCTTTATGAAAATGGACTCAAATGAGAAAAAACTCTCGGTTATAAACAAATTGTGTGGCAAAAATCGCCATTTACAGGCTCTGCGTAAGTCTGGCGTTTTATACCGAAGAGCCGCAAAACTGTTAAAGCAGTATAAAGAATCGGTGGAAGATATTGTGAATGTGGTATCGCCATCAGAACTACAAGGTAAGTATTCTAATGTAACAGCTATTAAGTTTACAGTTCTATAATTAGCATTTCTTGTTGGCTTTGTAGCAGCGTCGGCTTCACCGGAGCTGTTCGATGGCGAGAATACCGATATGGCATCATCAGTTGATCCCGAACTCATGCTTTTTCAAGAAACTCAGGATTTGGAACTGAACCTAAGTGAATCGGAAGATGAAGCATCGATGGACGACGATCAGGACATAGCATCTGAGGACGATGAAAACGATCCTGACTACACCAAAATGACAAGCGAAGAGGGCTTACGGTATTGGGCGCTAGCTCGATCAGAATCGCACGCATCTTTAAAAAGTTTGTTAAAATATCTTCGAGCCAACACAGATCTCCGTGTGCCTAAAGATCCAAGGACATTGCTGCGGACACGACGAAATCCTGCTATCCTTTCGTCCATAGGAAATGGCAAATTTTGGTATAATGGAATACGCCACTGCTTGACAAGTGAAATGCGGTAAGTAAATTTACATTGCTTATGAATACGAATATATGCATTTGTTTAGAAGGCTCCCGAAAAGCTGATGTGAGAATACTAAGTAATAATTTAAATAACCTTCTCTTTTAAAAGAAAACATACTGCAGTGCCACAGACGCTTCAGTACGATCTTAACATCGATGGCCTTCCTCTTCATACGCGATCTAAAACACAGTTCTGGCCAATTTTGTTGAAGATTGTTGACCAGCCGGATTGGCCAGTGATGATCGTGGCTATCTATTGCGGACCAACAAAACCGGAAAGTAATGAGCTTTATCTGCGGCAGCTAGTCGATGAGATAAATTTATTATCGAGCACTGGACTGATGGTGGGAGAAAATGCCATCACGTTAAAATTACGAGCCATCATCGCAGATACACCAGCACGAGCTTTCATTAAAGGTAAAATATAAGCATTTATGACAGGTAAAATTTTCTAAATGTTGTTTCTTTGCAGGTGTCCAAGGTCATACTGGAAGACACTCCTGTTTAAAATGTTGCTGTGAAGGAGAATCGGTGTCACAACGAATGGTCTTTTTGGATACGTCTGCGGCAAAGCGCACTCACAAAGGATTTTTAGATGGAGATTATATTCTGCATTGTACGGGGTCTACGCCGTTGATTGATTTGGACGAATTTGACATCATTCTGGATATGATTGTTGTTGATCGTCTCCATCAAATAGACATTGGTCTTACAAAAAAACTACTTCACATTTGGTACATGGGAGTGTTAAAAGAATGGAAAAGATGGAATCGCCAGCAACGTGAAGAATTTAAACAAAGACTCCTAAAACAAAAACTCCCCTTTGAAACGAACCAAAAAATGCGCCCGATTGACGACCTAGCATATTGGAAAGGATCAGATTGCAAAACGTTTCTCCATTACGTGGCTCCCGTAGTATTGGAAGGATTGTTGAGTGAGCAGGAATATAAGCATTTTATGCTTTATTTCTGTGCTATAACGATATTTTCATCGACCGAACATAAAGAACACTGGAAAGCTGCTGGTACTATGCTAAAAACTTTTGTAGAAACATTTGCCGATGTATATCATAAAAAAGCTGTTACGTCCAATGTACATAGTCTAATCCACCTCGAAGAAGAAGTAGAGCGGTTTGGTCCTCTGGACTATCACTCAACATATGCATATGAACGCAAGCTAGGAAATATAAAAAACAGGCTCATTAGAATTAACTATAGATGTTTAGAACAGGCAATTCGTAGAATATCGGAATTTGAAAATTTTACAGGAGCTCAACAAAACGATCAACCATTTCGTCAGCCGTTTTATACGCAAAGAGGGCAAACTATTACTATGAATGTGAGGAAAAATTTAAAGCTGCGAAATGATGATGTCAACGATTTATTTATGACCAACAAAAACGTAATTTTAAAATTTGTTTCAGTAAGACAAGAGCAGGATAAGTTGATGATAGTTGGAAAAATGTTTTCCCGTATTTTCGAATATTTTGACGAGCACATTTCTTCCACAAAGCTACATATATACTCTGTTTATAAAGATGATTTGAAAAATGACGAGGTTTTATTAGAATGCTCCGATGTCAAACTTAAATTTGCTAGAACTATCAAAGAAGCTGATGGAAATATGGTATTATTTCCATTATTAAATACACTCAATGACTAATACAAAATAACTTGATGAGTGAATAATAAAAACTATTATAACTTGTTAACAAAACATCGATTTCATTTATTTTGTACTGCATTGTATTGTATATATAAGAGTTCTAAGATATCACATGAATTAAGAGGCGAAATTCAATGAAGTGTAAAGTCAAAGGCTTTTAAACCTCAATTAAACTTAAAGATTCCTCAACTATTCGTTTGGTTGCATTCCTGCCGGCTTAGATAGTATGTAGCGTATCTCAATTTAAGGATGAAGAAATCTGCAACTTCACGGTCTCCTACTTTGGAAAGTTCAGTACTTCCTACAGTTTTAAACAAGTCTATTATTCCTTTATAATTTGACAAAGTGTACATTGCTCTTTTTCTTCTTCCACTCCATGTCAGAAGGCAAAGAAATTTGGGTGTAAATAACGCTTTGAGCAGTTTCGACATCCTTTTTGTACTTATTGGCACGTTAATGTACCTTTGAACCCATGCAACAAACGTATTTTTATACTGATCATCGTTTTTAAGTCGCTCGTCAAGTTCAGTCAATGCTTCGCCACTGTCGATGGTATCAAACTCGAAATTTTCCAACACTTTTGGATCAACATTCGTTTGATTGGTCTGTGACGAGATTTGATTATACAGTGAAGCAAAAGTCGCTTCCATTCCGGCCATGCGTCGAAACATTGGTTCCATGAAACTATCCCTTTGTTCCTGGAATACGCTAGTATCTTCATCTAAAATCACAAATAAAAAACAGATTACCATATATTCAAGTCACCCTTCGGACCCATATAAGTACCACGAATAAGCTGTCGTAATATGTTCTTGGAGATTAAGAATGGAGTATCGTCGGGATCTGAAATAAAGATGGAAGAACAAACCAAATATTAAAAATAAAACAAATATATTTACAATATATATTTAATGCCTTATTTGGTTTTTTGTTTCTACGCTCTGAATATGTTTGCTCATAATGAGTTGTATTGGCTGCTGTACAACAAGTTGATTAGGTCTATGAACTAAATTTTAATTCTTTTTCACTCACCAAGCAAACCACCAGATAGTTCGGTATTAACCATTTGCAGACTCGGTTTGCTCGGACCTATAAAATGAGATAGATTACCACAATTATAATTAAAACATGTTTCAATTTGCTTACCCGGAGTAGCGTAAGATGTTTTGGAATGCTGTTTTAGTTTGCTATACTCTGAATGGAAAACATATTATTTGTCACGAATGTAACGAACTCATATTTAAAGAAGGTGTCGTCAATTATCCTACCCATAATATCTCCTGACGTTTCCAAATACGTTTGTTGGATTGATTTACTATAACCTATGCAGGAAGAATATGGTCATTACAAAGCGTACGAAATTGGTTAAAATAAAACTTACTCGGCGTAGCTCCAGCAGTCTTTAAAAAAATAGTTTGCTGTGTTTGTGTAACGGGATGTGGCTTTCCAGCAGACTTTTTAACATCTAATGGCTGTTGTACAGGTTTGCTAGTACCTGCAAAAAAAGATAACGATTATTAAAAAGGTTGAGGGAAGGGTGTTCATGAATCTCACTTGGAGTAGCTCCAGCAGTCTTTAAAAAAATAGTTTGCTGTGTATGTGTGACGGGATCTGGTTTTCCAGCAGACTTTTTAACATCTAATGGCTGTTGTACAGGTTTGGTAGTACCTGCGAAAAAGATAACGATTATTAAAAAGGTTGAGGGAAGGGTGTTCATGAATCTCACTTGGAGTAGCTCCAGCAGTCTTTAAAAAAATAGTTTGCTGTGTTTGTGTGGAGCCTGTAAGAAAAAAAGTACTGTTAATAACGAAGTAACATAAAGGATCTTGAAATAACTCACTCGGATTAGCATCTAATGGTTTCGCACATACAGTTTGATCCAGATTGACAGCACCTGCATGGAAACGATAAAATTACTCATGAACGTAAGAACGAATTCTCCATTACACTCACCACAAATAGTGCCACGAATTTCTAGTTTTTGTCCATTTGGAAAAACAATATAATTCTTCATTGTCCCAGATGGTTGCTCTTTTTGCTGCTTTTTAGCGTTTCCAGAATCTGTATAAAAGCAACATCGAAGCAACATAACGCAAATTAATTACAAAGTTTAAGAATGGTGAAAATCGAACTATAACATTTAAATAAATACCAAGTGTTGTTTCTTCTTCTTCTTCAAAATTTCTTAGCATGCTTAAGGGCCGCTTACCAGGATTCCCATTTTCGTCTACGATGCTTACGTTTTTGTTTTTGTTTTCCATATCTGTGAACAATAATGAAACATTACCATCGCATCATGAAAGTGGTAAACACAATATTAATTTCTATATGTAGCAACGTAACACACTCGTATTCGATCCAGACCAATAGATAAATGAGAACGCCGACTGTAGCGAAAGGCCCTACTTGATGTCGTCGATGAATCGAATACCAGCAGCGCCACGGTAAGTTTAATTAAAAAAAGTCTAACCTCTCTCTCTCTTCTCTCACACAGGCCAAGTATCAAAAGATGCTCACCAGCAGCACCAGTGTCAAAATTCAGGCTCACCCGAGTGTCATCTGAGCCCTCACTGTGAGTGTGGAGTGAGTGTGGAAAAACAGTCCAAATTGACATTCATAACGAAGGGCGGGGGAGCGCTTGCTGTCAAAAATGTGGGTGAAAGAAGCCCTATTTGACTGTGGATCGTTTGGCTAAAAAAAAGTAGGTGATATTGTCCCCCACACTTGTGTACCATTTCATTTCGTGTTGTTGTTGTGTATTGGTATTCCACCGTGTGCTCCCGTTGTGTGCCATTGCGTGTTGTGTGTATTCGTATGCCATCGTGTACTCTCGTACTCTTTTGATACTTGGCCTGTGTGAGAGAAGAGAGAGAGAGGTTAGACTTTTTTTAATTAAACTTACCGTGGCGCTGCTGGTATTCGATTCATCGACGACATCAAGTAGGGCCTTTCGCTACAGTCGGCGTTCTCATTTATCTATTGGTCTGGATCGAATACGAGTGTGTTACGTTGCTACATATAGAAATTAATATTGTGTTTACCACTTTCATGATGCGATGGTAATGTTTCATTATTGTTCACAGATATGGAAAACAAAAACAAAAACGTAAGCATCGTAGACGAAAATGGGAATCCTGGTAAGCGGCCCTTAAGCATGCTAAGAAATTTTGAAGAAGAAGAAGAAACAACACTTGGTATTTATTTAAATGTTATAGTTCGATTTTCACCATTCTTAAACTTTGTAATTAATTTGCGTTATGTTGCTTCGATGTTGCTTTTATACAGATTCTGGAAACGCTAAAAAGCAGCAAAAAGAGCAACCATCTGGGACAATGAAGAATTATATTGTTTTTCCAAATGGACAAAAACTAGAAATTCGTGGCACTATTTGTGGTGAGTGTAATGGAGAATTCGTTCTTACGTTCATGAGTAATTTTATCGTTTCCATGCAGGTGCTGTCAATCTGGATCAAACTGTATGTGCGAAACCATTAGATGCTAATCCGAGTGAGTTATTTCAAGATCCTTTATGTTACTTCGTTATTAACAGTACTTTTTTTCTTACAGGCTCCACACAAACACAGCAAACTATTTTTTTAAAGACTGCTGGAGCTACTCCAAGTGAGATTCATGAACACCCTTCCCTCAACCTTTTTAATAATCGTTATCTTTTTCGCAGGTACTACCAAACCTGTACAACAGCCATTAGATGTTAAAAAGTCTGCTGGAAAACCAGATCCCGTCACACATACACAGCAAACTATTTTTTTAAAGACTGCTGGAGCTACTCCAAGTGAGATTCATGAACACCCTTCCCTCAACCTTTTTAATAATCGTTATCTTTTTTTGCAGGTACTAGCAAACCTGTACAACAGCCATTAGATGTTAAAAAGTCTGCTGGAAAGCCACATCCCGTTACACAAACACAGCAAACTATTTTTTTAAAGACTGCTGGAGCTACGCCGAGTAAGTTTTATTTTAACCAATTTCGTACGCTTTGTAATGACCATATTCTTCCTGCATAGGTTATAGTAAATCAATCCAACAAACGTATTTGGAAACGTCAGGAGATATTATGGGTAGGATAATTGACGACACCTTCTTTAAATATGAGTTCGTTACATTCGTGACAAATAATATGTTTTCCATTCAGAGTATAGCAAACTAAAACAGCATTCCAAAACATCTTACGCTACTCCGGGTAAGCAAATTGAAACATGTTTTAATTATAATTGTGGTAATCTATCTCATTTTATAGGTCCGAGCAAACCGAGTCTGCAAATGGTTAATACCGAACTATCTGGTGGTTTGCTTGGTGAGTGAAAAAGAATTAAAATTTAGTTCATAGACCTAATCAACTTGTTGTACAGCAGCCAATACAACTCATTATGAGCAAACATATTCAGAGCGTAGAAACAAAAAACCAAATAAGGCATTAAATATATATTGTAAATATATTTGTTTTATTTTTAATATTTGGTTTGTTCTTCCATCTTTATTTCAGATCCCGACGATACTCCATTCTTAATCTCCAAGAACATATTACGACAGCTTATTCGTGGTACTTATATGGGTCCGAAGGGTGACTTGAATATATGGTAATCTGTTTTTTATTTGTGATTTTAGATGAAGATACTAGCGTATTCCAGGAACAAAGGGATAGTTTCATGGAACCAATGTTTCGACGCATGGCCGGAATGGAAGCGACTTTTGCTTCACTGTATAATCAAATCTCGTCACAGACCAATCAAACGAATGTTGATCCAAAAGTGTTGGAAAATTTCGAGTTTGATACCATCGACAGTGGCGAAGCATTGACTGAACTTGACGAGCGACTTAAAAACGATGATCAGTATAAAAATACGTTTGTTGCATGGGTTCAAAGGTACATTAACGTGCCAATAAGTACAAAAAGGATGTCGAAACTGCTCAAAGCGTTATTTACACCCAAATTTCTTTGCCTTCTGACATGGAGTGGAAGAAGAAAAAGAGCAATGTACACTTTGTCAAATTATAAAGGAATAATAGACTTGTTTAAAACTGTAGGAAGTACTGAACTTTCCAAAGTAGGAGACCGTGAAGTTGCAGATTTCTTCATCCTTAAATTGAGATACGCTACATACTATCTAAGCCGGCAGGAATGCAACCAAACGAATAGTTGAGGAATCTTTAAGTTTAATTGAGGTTTAAAAGCCTTTGACTTTACACTTCATTGAATTTCGCCTCTTAATTCATGTGATATCTTAGAACTCTTATATATACAATACAATGCAGTACAAAATAAATGAAATCGATGTTTTGTTAACAAGTTATAATAGTTTTTATTATTCACTCATCAAGTTATTTTGTATTAGTCATTGAGTGTATTTAATAATGGAAATAATACCATATTTCCATCAGCTTCTTTGATAGTTCTAGCAAATTTAAGTTTGACATCGGAGCATTCTAATAAAACCTCGTCATTTTTCAAATCATCTTTATAAACAGAGTATATATGTAGCTTTGTGGAAGAAATGTGCTCGTCAAAATATTCGAAAATACGGGAAAACATTTTTCCAACTATCATCAACTTATCCTGCTCTTGTCTTACTGAAACAAATTTTAAAATTACGTTTTTGTTGGTCATAAATAAATCGTTGACATCATCATTTCGCAGCTTTAAATTTTTCCTCACATTCATAGTAATAGTTTGCCCTCTTTGCGTATAAAACGGCTGACGAAATGGTTGATCGTTTTGTTGAGCTCCTGTAAAATTTTCAAATTCCGATATTCTACGAATTGCCTGTTCTAAACATCTATAGTTAATTCTAATGAGCCTGTTTTTTATATTTCCTAGCTTGCGTTCATATGCATATGTTGAGTGATAGTCCAGAGGACCAAACCGCTCTACTTCTTCTTCGAGGTGGATTAGACTATGTACATTGGACGTAACAGCTTTTTTATGATATACATCGGCAAATGTTTCTACAAAAGTTTTTAGCATAGTACCAGCAGCTTTCCAGTGTTCTTTATGTTCGGTCGATGAAAATATCGTTATAGCACAGAAATAAAGCATAAAATGCTTATATTCCTGCTCACTCAACAATCCTTCCAATACTACGGGAGCCACGTAATGGAGAAACGTTTTGCAATCTGATCCTTTCCAATATGCTAGGTCGTCAATCGGGCGCATTTTTTGGTTCGTTTCAAAGGGGAGTTTTTGTTTTAGGAGTCTTTGTTTAAATTCTTCACGTTGCTGGCGATTCCATCTTTTCCATTCTTTTAACACTCCCATGTACCAAATGTGAAGTAGTTTTTTTGTAAGACCAATGTCTATTTGATGGAGACGATCAACAACAATCATATCCAGAATGATGTCAAATTCGTCCAAATCAATCAACGGCGTAGACCCCGTACAATGCAGAATATAATCTCCATCTAAAAATCCTTTGTGAGTGCGCTTTGCCGCAGACGTATCCAAAAAGACCATTCGTTGTGACACCGATTCTCCTTCACAGCAACATTTTAAACAGGAGTGTCTTCCAGTATGACCTTGGACACCTGCAAAGAAACAACATTTAGAAAATTTTACCTGTCATAAATGCTTATATTTTACCTTTAATGAAAGCTCGTGCTGGTGTATCTGCGATGATGGCTCGTAATTTTAACGTGATGGCATTTTCTCCCACCATCAGTCCAGTGCTCGATAATAAATTTATCTCATCGACTAGCTGCCGCAGATAAAGCTCATTACTTTCCGGTTTTGTTGGTCCGCAATAGATAGCCACGATCATCACTGGCCAATCCGGCTGGTCAACAATCTTCAACAAAATTGGCCAGAACTGTGTTTTAGATCGCGTATGAAGAGGAAGGCCATCGATGTTAAGATCGTACTGAAGCGTCTGTGGCACTGCAGTATGTTTTCTTTTAAAAGAGAAGGTTATTTAAATTATTACTTAGTATTCTCACATCAGCTTTTCGGGAGCCTTCTAAACAAATGCATATATTCGTATTCATAAGCAATGTAAATTTACTTACCGCATTTCACTTGTCAAGCAGTGGCGTATTCCATTATACCAAAATTTGCCATTTCCTATGGACGAAAGGATAGCAGGATTTCGTCGTGTCCGCAGCAATGTCCTTGGATCTTTAGGCACACGGAGATCTGTGTTGGCTCGAAGATATTTTAACAAACTTTTTAAAGATGCGTGCGATTCTGATCGAGCTAGCGCCCAATACCGTAAGCCCTCTTCGCTTGTCATTTTGGTGTAGTCAGGATCGTTTTCATCGTCCTCAGATGCTATGTCCTGATCGTCGTCCATCGATGCTTCATCTTCCGATTCACTTAGGTTCAGTTCCAAATCCTGAGTTTCTTGAAAAAGCATGAGTTCGGGATCAACTGATGATGCCATATCGGTATTCTCGCCATCGAACAGCTCCGGTGAAGCCGACGCTGCTACAAAGCCAACAAGAAATGCTAATTATAGAACTGTAAACTTAATAGCTGTTACATTAGAATACTTACCTTGTAGTTCTGATGGCGATACCACATTCACAATATCTTCCACCGATTCTTTATACTGCTTTAACAGTTTTGCGGCTCTTCGGTATAAAACGCCAGACTTACGCAGAGCCTGTAAATGGCGATTTTTGCCACACAATTTGTTTATAACCGAGAGTTTTTTCTCATTTGAGTCCATTTTCATAAAGAAAACTAACTTAAATATCAACACAAATGCGTACAAGGTTGCTAAAATGCTGCGAAAGACGCCACGAAGCTGCGAACCACAAACATGCAAAAGACGCTACGAAAAATGTTTTGATTTTTTCCTTCTTCTCTTCCAAACATATTCTCCCTCTTCCCTTGCTGCCAAGTTTCTCAGTAGCGTCACCTATCGGACTTTGCACAAAGCTCTGAAAAGTGTATGATTTTGTTGGATTTCGACACTGTTTCAGACAGAAAGGCTCACAAATCTGTGTTTTGACAGCTTCGGTGCTGCTGGTGTAGTCGTTGTGACGTGTGACCAGATTGGTGACATTGCAGCAACCACCTCTTGGTCGGTCACTTTTGTTGTGATATGTTGCGCTACTCAACAACGGCCAACAACGCGGGAAGGGTTTAAGCTTACGATGTAGGTAAAAACCGTGTATTCACTGATAATGTCGTTGCCCTTCTGCCGGCCCGTACCGAGTGCCCGACCGCCGCTCGGTTCCCGCTTGATGCCCTCTCATTCTCCCGAGAGACCCGACCTCCTACACTCACACATCACACGAAGACCCTTGCCTGTCGTCGGTGAGTGGCCTAATGTGTTAGGCAGGTTGGGCCATAACATCTCCCCCTTTAAAACACGAACGCGTCGAACCATCGCGGGGGTCTTCTATTCCTTGAAGACCGACGAGGTGAACGTAACATGGTAGTACTGGTCTCCGGGGGTGCCGTCCGCTCCGGGGAGAGTGGTTGAGGGAGAGGGTCCGAGCACGATCCTCCTGACGTATCGGTTAGTGGTAATTCATCGCTCACCAACGGAAGTTTCCATTCATCCAGTATAACATCAATGGGTAGTTGAATGGATTCGCTACCTGGCTGCAGTATCTGAGGGATGTCCTTCGATGCTCGCTTCCGCATTTGGTTTTGATGTCTTCGGAGCATTCTGCCATCTGACCCTTTTAGTTGATACATGACGTTCCCCAACTTACTTATCACTTCAGCCGATATCCATCTCCATGAATTCCGCCCATACACTTTTGTTAAAACAGCGTCACCTGGCATAAATCCTCCATAAACGATATTAGTTTCCCTTTCAATTACAGTTGGCGGGCGCAAAAGATCGAGGTGGGTTCTTACGGGAAACTTAACCATCAATTCCCCTGGCGTTTCATTCCCCTCAAGCGCCGGATTAGGCGTGGTACGATAAGACTGCAGAAAAGTGTCCAGCGCCTCATCTATAGACATGTCTCCTGTTTGTATCTTTCTTAATGCGCGCTTTAGGGTGTCTACAAACCGCTCTGCCTGTCCGTTGGACTGCGGATGAAATGGTGACGTAGTTATATGTTGAATGCCGCGGCTCTCACAGAATTCCTTAAATGCATCACTTGTGAATTGCGGCCCATTGTCACTCACAATTGTAAGGGGCATTCCGAAACGTGCAAATAATCCTCGTAATATGGCAACTGTAGCTCGTGTAGTAGTTGTGGAAGTTTTTATAATTTCTGGCCACTTGGAAAACGCGTCCACCACTACTAGGAAGTAGGCGTCCTGGATTGGCCCAGCGTAGTCCACATGTAGTCGTTGCCAAGGGCCGGAAGGTTTCGGCCACGGTGCTGGTATTGCTTGAGGTGGTGACTTGGCAGCCGCTGCGCATAGTTCACAAGTAGCTACGTACTGTACTATTTCATTGTCCATCAGTGGCCAGTACACATAACTTCGCGCAAGCGATTTCATCCGTTGGATTCCTGGATGACCACGGTGGAGCTGTTCCAAGCACTGTGTTCGCAGGTCTGCGGGTATAACCAGCCTCTCCCCGAACAAAATGCACCCTTCAACCGTCGATAGTGCCTCTTTGTGGTCATGGAAACGCGCTAATTCCGAGCCGTAGCTAGTCTCACGCGGCCAGCCTTCTTGTATATAACGATAAACCTCTCGCAGCAAAGAATCCGATTGCGTACTTTGTTCTACGTCTCTAAAACAAAGAGGAGAGGAATTAATTATTGCATTCACTGCTACTGACCTTACATCTTCCTCCAAGCTAAGGCTGGCGATTACGTATTCGCGTTCCGGTTTCACGTGGTTTCTTATAAGCCGCGAGAGGATGTCTGCATTCCCGAAATGTCCTGATTGCACGTACTCAATAGAAAAGTCGTACAGCTGCATGGTCAGGGCAAATCGCTGCAATCTGGTAGCTGTATAGACGGGAATGCCTTTCTTCGAGCCAAAAATCCGGAGCAGGGGACGGTGGTCTGTTTGGAGTCTGAAATGACGGCCGTATAGCATCTTATGAAACTTGGTAACTGCATAAACGAGGGCCAAGCCTTCGCGATCAATCTGACTGTAATTAAACTCCGCCTTGGTCAGCGCTCGTGAAGCATGCTGTATAACCTTAACGCTTCCATCTGGAAATTTATGGCTAATAGTAGCTCCGATTCCAACGGATGAAGCGTCTGCTGATACAATTATTTCTGCCGTAGGATCGTATTGTGTTAATAGCAGCTCTGATGACAGTATTTCTTTAAATTTCTTGAAAGCTGCTTCGCATTCTGTTGTCCATTTAAATTGTTTTTCGTTCTTTAGAAGATTATCAAGGGGGAATCTTAGATCGCGCATCATTGGAACAAATTTTCCATAATAATTAATTGCCCCTAGGAAAGATCTAACTCCGGCAATATCGGTGGGGCTGGTAAATTCTGTATAGCGCTAATCTTTTCAGGGTCAGGACGTATTCCCCTGCCATCGATTACATGCCCGAGATATTTAATCTGACACATTTTAAACACACATTTGTCAGGTCGTAATGTGAAACCAAATTCCTCAATTCGTTTTAGTACAAGATTTAGCGTATTATCATGATCTTTATCTGACATGCCTCCAATTATGAGATCATCCATATAGCCGCAAACTCCTGTTATTCCTGCCAACATGGTATCAATCAGTTGTTGAAATGCTGCTGGGGCTATTTTTATGCCGGGCGGTAGACGGTTGTAGTGGTATAGCCCACGATGGGTATTTATTGTTAGCAGCGGGCGAAATTTTTCATCAATCTGCACCTGAAGAAAAGCATCGGAGAGATCAATCTTACTGAAAATTTGGCATCGGGCTAACTTAGCAAAAATGTCCTCTGGCAGTGGAAGCGGGTACTCATGTGGTCGTAGGATGTCATTCAGCCCTGTCGAGTAATCACCGCAAATCCTGATTTTTCCATTTGCCTTCCGTACAACCACTATAGGGGCAGCCCAATCCGAGTAATCCACGGGAGTAATGACTTTCAGGGCTTCCAAACGGTCCAGTTCTTCATCGACAGTCTGTAGCATTGCATAAGCCACGGGGCGCTTAGGACGAAATACAGGGTGACTGCCCTCTTTTATTTCCAATTTTATGCGCGATTTTAAACAAAGCCCCATGCCCTTGAAAACTGTCGGAAAACGCTTCTCCCATACTGACTCAGGTGTACTCACCGCATCGATGTTACTACAAAACTGGTCCATCGGGATTGATCCGAGCTCAAAAGCTTCCACCACGTCCGCTCCCAGCAGGAAAAGGTTGGCCCGTGCGACTCGGATTGTTGCCTGTTGAGTTCTAGAAGCGATGGTTATTGATGCATCAAACTCACCCTTTAGTTGCAGATAATTTTGCGAGGCTGTCTTCGCTTTTACTGTTGCTGCCATCAAAGGAGGCTGTCCGACATCCCTCCATAGCCCCTCGCTGATCACTGTGATATCGGACGCCGTATCGAGCTGCAGCTTAACAGGTGTTCCATTTATCAACACGTTCACATATTTCCGCCTTGCTTCTACGTTGCACACATTTACGTTTACGACTCGCGTTGCAACTTGTGTGCTCCCTCTCTTGTTGTCCTGACGCTGAAATCGATTTGCTCTTTCACAATATCCTTCCCGATGTCCATATCTCCCGCAATCCGTGCATACGTGTGACTTATATGGACATTCTCTCTTCCAATGGGGACCACCGCACGACCAGCACGCATTCGTTGGCTTTTGTAAATACATGGTGTTTCCTCTGGGATGTGTCTGAGTTTGTTGACCGAAAGGTTGGTACTGCTGCCGATAAAACTGCTGTTGATGCGATCTTTGGCCACCGTTTTTCACCGCAAACACTCGTTCTCCGTGATCATTAGCGATCAACGCGCTATCCACCTTTATATTAGTTATACGCTGGCATTCCGCCGATAGTTGCTCCAATGTAACGTCATTCTTCTCCTCAATGCGGGCAAGCAGCCGATTGCGCATGTCGGTATCGATTTCTTCCTTAAGCCCGCACACCAGGATAAGGCACTTAAATTGCTCCTCATTCATCCCAGCGAACTCAAAATCGACACACGCCCTATTCACACGGCAAGCAAACGTGAGCAGATCTTCTTTGCACGATTTAGCTATCTGCATACACTTGTAGCGTTTGCTTAGTAGAGACTCTGTTCTGCCGAAAAGCGCCGTTAATTTTTCAACTGTCTCATCGAATGACATGTCACGGGGTGCGCGGGGTAAAATAAAACTGGTATAACGTGCATGTTCTACGGTGCCCAGCTTACGTCCTAGGAGCCTTACTTTTGCACCGTCGTCGAGTCGGGAAGCGTCCCGTAGAAACAGATCTTCATACCGCTCAAACCATGCCTTAAATGTTGCTCCCGACTCTGCATCATACCGGAATTCACTTATATTGCTTGCTAAAGCTTCGAGGATAAGCTCGGGGTTTGTCGGTGTCGAACTTTGTTGCGGAGGCTGTGGATGCTGTGGCTGCTGTGGATGCTGTAGCAACTGTGCTGTCGGTTGCTGTTGATATTGCAATATTTGCGTCATAAGCTGTTGTTGCTGACTCATTTGCTGCTGCAATAGTTGAATCATCTGCGAAAGCCCAGCGTCCGGGCTCGAGGTCGATGCACCTTGCTGCGATGGCGCTCCGGCCATGTTCTGCGACTGTGGCTGAGCTGGTAACGCTGCACTGTTTGGCAATAGCTGTTGCTGTTGCTGCTGCCCGTTGCTAAAACCCGCGTTTCCCCAATTTTGCGATAAACGTCGATGTTCTTCATCCTCCATCATTTCGTCCGGATTTAACATCCTTCTACGCTTACGCGAAATTGTCCCGTCTTATTAGCGCGATACACACAATATAAAACACTTAGAGTTCCATAAACGACACACTTTTAACAAATAGCACGCAAATTAAAATTCGTCGGGTTCGATAAAAGAAATAAATACTTGTTTGGAATAAAATAGTCTCTCTTTTCTTTTACTCTCGTCGCCACTGTTGTGATATGTTGCGCTACTCAACAACGGCCAACAACGCGGGAAGGGTTTAAGCTTACGATGTAGGTAAAAACCGTGTATTCACTGATAATGTCGTTGCCCTTCTGCCGGCCCGTACCGAGTGCCCGACCGCCGCTCGGTTCCCGCTTGATGCCCTCTCATTCTCCCGAGAGACCCGACCTCCTACACTCACACATCACACGAAGACCCTTGCCTGTCGTCGGTGAGTGGCCTAATGTGTTAGGCAGGTTGGGCCATAACAACTTTGACGTGACTTTGTTTGTCTGTGATCAATTTCGAAATGTCACTGGTTCTATCACGAGCACTCGTGATTGAAATGAAATTTATTTCGGTTCACGTACACATGTGCGATGATCAGTGGTAAGACGCACATGGTCGTTGTGACGTCTGATCTGATTGGTGATATTTTGGTAACCAACTCCTGGTCAATCAGTTTGTCGTGATTTTTTGGTATTTTATTATAGCGATAGACTTAGAATATACGTGGCGCGGGCGAGTGGTGTTTTATTAGCCATGTGCATATGAGTACAAGCAGTAGTCGGTTCTGCTAGTTGGTTAAATGATCCCGCATCCTACATATATTGCCAGACTCATTTTGCTGATCCAAACGTTTGTGTATGAACTCTCGTAAGCAGTGCACATGCAAAGATTACCGCTTCATAATGTATTTATTAATTACTCTAGAAAAACACTTAGACCCACAAACAGCCGGCACTGGAATTTCAGGCGATTTGGAAGAAGAGTCAGTACGACTTTTAGCGGACATTACCTAAGTTTCTTGTCCAGATGACCAATTTTACGCTGTTCGATGGTAACGGGAATCCTATGTTAATGATGATCTCCGGGGGCGGATACACGGGCTGTTGTTGGTGGCAGTGGATAGACGCTAGGTGTCAGCATGCCGTGCCCGTTAGAAAATCCGTACCCGTGCGCGGTGTCAATTGCGCCAAAGGTGGATTATGAAAGGTGCAGGAATTTTTTGGCTTTGTCTAGAGTTAGTGCTTTCGGATATGAAAATAATAAAACCAGGATGTAAAACTGTTACGTCCGGTGTTGGGGTGATATGGGACGGAGGCCGATTAAAACTCCGGACACAACGTTTAAACTTTACAAAACATATATTACAAAAACTGCTTAAAGCTAACACGCTAAAAATAACTGTCCGCGGCACGTCTGTGTTCCCTCGCTGCTGAACCCCGAAGAGAAGCACGATCGGCTTTCGCGCACGATCGCAGCCTCCCGATCGCTGACACCGAAACGTCTGACAGTTGTCGCACGGTCACGACAACCCAGAGTACCAATGTCGTGCGGCGCTGCTAGCGCCCGCAACATCTCCCCCTTTAGGATAATTGATAGGAGTCAAACCTTCGCGGAACTCTTCTAGGCCTAGAGGAGCGGCGAGGTGGCGGTATCTGTTCTGCTGTACTCTGCTCTGGAGGGATGAAGTTGTCCTGGTGCTGATGACGATTCTCTACTGTCTGTTCTGGCATCGATGATGATGATGATGATGATGACTGTGCCGACAGCCAAGAAGCAGGCGAGGATGTAGATGACGAAGACGATGACTTAGATGACGAAGATGATGACTTAGGTGACGAAGATGATGATGGTACAGACGATGATGTGGATAGACCCCAAGTATCCAACAGGACGTTTAATGGCATGCGACTCGCCAACGTGCCTACTGCTTGACGAGCACCCGCTATGACCCTTTTACGCATCTGATTTACATGGCTTCTTAATACTCTTTGTTGCGTATTGGTTTTGACTAAATACATAACGTTTCCGCATCGTTTGATAATTACTGCTGGAGTCCAACTCCACGAATTCCGCTTGTACACCTTTACATACACTGGATCGTTAATTGTAAATGCTCTTAGCTCTGTATCGAATGATCTGTACTGGGATTTTGTTGGTGGGCGCAACAGTTCGAAACTTGTTCTTAATCTTCTTCCAAACATTGCTTCTGCT
Source organism: Anopheles gambiae (assembly GCF_943734735.2). NCBI lineage: Eukaryota > Metazoa > Arthropoda > Insecta > Diptera > Culicidae > Anopheles > Anopheles gambiae. Next base: position 66,302,638 of record NC_064601.1, on the reverse strand, counting down.
GGCGTTTTGCATTCTTGTAATTGTGCGTTTGGTGTGGTTCTATAAGCCAATAAGAATATATCAATTGCTTCTTGCAGAGACGTGTCTCCGTTCCTGATTTTCACTAGTGCTCTCTTGAATGTATCGACAAAACGCTCGGCTTGACCGTTCGATTGCGGATGAAATGGTGCTGTTCTTATATGATGTACTCCATGCGCTGTGCAAAAATCATGAAATGCTTCGCTTGTAAATTGTGTTCCGTTATCTGTGACTAATGTAGTTGGCATTCCAAACCTAGCGAATATACCTCTTAGTATAGCTACCGTTGCTGCAGTTGTGATACTATTTGTTTTAACTATCTCAGGCCATTTTGTGTGAGCATCCACAACAATTAGAAAATGATCCCCGTCAATGGGACCTGCGTAGTCCACATGGACTCTCTGCCATGGTACTATTGTTTTCTCCCAAGGCAATGGAACCTCGTGTGGAGGTGACTTGGCTGCAGCTGCACAAGATGAGCACGTACCCACACATTCAGCAATGTCTTTATCTAAGGTGGGCCAATATACATAACTGCGTGCCAACGCCTTCATTCGGTGCACTCCCGGATGCCCTTGGTGAAACTGCTCTAGACATCTCTTTTGCAGATTCTGTGGAATAACAAGCCTTTCACCAAATAAAATACTTCCATCCACTATGGAGAGTGCATCTTTTCTGCTGTAATATCGAGCAAACTCCAACCCAAAAGTATTATTTTCTGGCCAACCTTGCTGAATATACTGATATACTTTTCGTAATAATTTGTCTGTTTGAGTGGCGTTTGCAACATCTCTGAAGTTTAATGGAAGCGTACATAACGAGCTCACGGCAACTGATCGTATATCTTTTTCCAACTCAATACTTGCTACGATATACTCCTCCTCCGGCTGATTTCGCTTTTTGATTAATCTTGATAATAAATCAGCATCTCCAAAATGATCAGTGCGAACGTAATCAATATCGAAATCATATAGTTGTAATGTAAGGGCAAATCTTTGTAATCTGTTAGCTGTGTACACTGGGATTCCCTTCTTTGAACCAAAAATTTTGGGGTCAACGCCGAACTTGTCAACGCCTGCTTCCGAACAATTCAATATCTCGCTGAAAGTGTCAATTATATGCCCGAACGAATCAACAACTCGCTGAACACGTCAATAATATCATTGAAAACCCTGTAAAACGCTAGAAAAAGTTACACCGAAACGCGAAAGAACATTATCCGAAATCGTAAGATTGATCAGCTCCAATAAACGAACGAAGCCCTGATATATCTGTTGACGGTGGTAGGTTTAAAATTGCTTCGATCTTTGCCGGGTCTGGACGAATACCTTTTCCATCTATAATGTGACCAAGATATCGGATTTGCTTCATGCCAAATACACATTTATCCGCTCGGATTGTGAATCCGTATTCCTTAATGCGGCTTAAAACTTCTTTCACATTCGTGTCGTGTTCTTCTTGTGTCACACCTCCAACTATCAAATCATCCATGTACCCGCATACCTTTACCATGCCTGCTATCATTCCCAAATAGCCAGAATTGCTTAAGCAGCTCATTTTGGCACGCTAAAGATCGCTGCTCTAATTCGCCTTTTGCAGTAGATAAACAGCATCAAAGTTCCAGGCGGTCCTTCTAAATAGCGCCTAAGCAGCTTCCTTAAGCTACGGTGCTGGGGATTATTTTTCTTTGTGTTTTATTTTCAAGCAAGCGTCATCGATTAAATAAACAACAGGATTTGTTTTGTTTGTGTACATGTGTATATTTTTAAACCCTTAATATTCATAAATTACACGAAACGTATCACAATTTACTGTACAATCACATCACTTCCTTCAAAATCCCTTCTTCAAAGAACTAATCTAACTTGTACAGCAGCAATGAGATGATTGGCGGCGTCTGTCTTTGACACTTTGACAAGACCCACCTTGTACCGATGTCATGCATTAAAAAGCTATGAAGTTCCACCAAGTTCGGTACACGTTCTTAACAAGCCTTAAAGTTCCATCATGAATCCTACACATAGTGTTAATCAGCCGCAAAGTTCCAAAGAGTACCATGTGCCTGTTAAAAAGCTCCATAGTTCCGCAAAGTGCCGTCTATCTCTTAATCAGCCACAAAGTACGACATTGGAACGATTTTTCGTTAAACAGCCCCAAATCAGCTATAAAGTACGAGCTGGCTATTTGGGTTGTATCTATAAGCTGTTGGAATATTGCAGGGGCTACCTTTATTCCTGGCGGAAGGCGGTTGTATTGGTATAAGCCACGATGTGTATTTATGCTCAGTACTGGCCTATATTGTTCTTCTACTGAGACTTGTGCAAAAGCATCAGAAAGGTCTATGGTTGTAAAAATATTGCATTGTGCCAGTTTGGTAAAAATTTCCTCCGGAATTGGAAGGGGATACTCGTGTGCTTGAAGTGCCTGATTTAAACCTGTCGAGTAATCACCGCATATACGTATCTTTCCGTTGGATTTCCGCACAACCACAACAGGTTAATGGGAGTAATCACACCGTTTTGCTCAAGTCTATCTAATTCCTTTTCGACTACCTCTCTCATAGCATAGGCCACTGGCCTTTTGGGTCGAAAAACAGGGGTAATATCATCTCGAAGCTTTAATTGCACCTGAACTTTTTTACATACTCCTGTTCCATTGAAAACTTCTGGAAACTGCCTTTGGAGACTTATCATCGTCATCTTTGCTGAATTATTACTGATATTGTTGCAAAATACATTCATTGGCACGGACCACAACTCGAAAAGTTCGATAACATCTGCACCTAACAGCTTTACATCTGCTTTTGCCACCCGAATTACTGCAAAACGTTCAACAATAGTTAATGGGAGTAATCACACCGTTTTGCTCAAGTCTATCTAATTCCTTTTCGACTACCTCTCTCATAGCATAGGCCACTGGCCTTTTGGGTCGAAAAACAGGGGTAATATCATCTCGAAGCTTTAATTGCACCTGAACTTTTTTACATACTCCTGTTCCATTGAAAACTTCTGGAAACTGCCTTTGGAGACTTATCATCGTCATCTTTGCTGAATTATTACTGATATTGTTGCAAAATACATTCATTGGCACGGACCACAACTCGAAAAGTTCGATAACATCTGCACCTAACAGCTTTACATCTGCTTTTGCCACCCGAATTACTGCAAAACGTTCAACACCATGAATTATGATATTCGCCGAGAACTCTCCGTATAGTTCAAAATTCGCTGCTGCCTGCTGCTGTTAGTGCCTTCACTGTTGGCCTATTCAATTGCGGTTCGCCTATCTGTCTCCAGGACTGCTGTCCTATTACCGTTATATCAGAAGCAGTATCCAATTGTAACTGTAACGACCTTCCGTTCACGCACACTGTCACGTATTTTCTTTGTTTCGTTATGCAACACGCATTCACGCGCACCACCCTTACGTGTGCATTAGAATAGATTGTTTTCTGAGGGCTCTTTCGATTTCTGCAAAATCCTTCCTTGTGACCTACTGTTCCGCATTGCTTGCACTTGTGATATTTGAATGTACAATCACGCACCCAGTGCTGTATACCACAATACCAGCATGGGGTTTATGGTTTGATGCCTGATGGACCTCCTCCATTTTGCAAACGTTGCTGACTACCATTTTGAAAACGTTGCTGAGTACCATTTTGGAAACGTTGCTGACTACCATTTTGAAATCGTTGCTGATTGCCATTTGCTTTTGGCAGAAATTTCGAGTTTACTGACGGCCATTTTCTTATCGCAGCTACCTTTCTATTTGCACTGTCTTCAATCATTGCGCTATCTGCGTGCAAATTAATTATGCCTTGACATTCGGTAGATAATTGTTCCAGGGAAATTTCTGCGTGCTTTTCGATCATATTTAATAACCGCGTTCGGTACTCTAAATCATTTTCGTTCTTGAGACCACACACGAATACTAATGCCTTTAGTTGATTTTCCGTCATAGCTTTCAATTCAAAATCCTCACACGCACGGTTAACCCTACACGCATACGACATAAAGTCTTCCGCTTGAGTTTTCACTATTTTCAGACACTTGTAACGCTTGCTTAAAATTGTCTCTTTCGCACTAAATAACGCTTTCAGTTTGGTCACCGTTTCCGCAAACGAAAAATCTCCGGGATGCTTGGGTAGCACAAAGTTCATGTAACGCTCGTGTTCACTTGTACTTAGCTTCCTCAGAAGCACCCTAACCTTAGCTGCATCCTCTATGTGTAAAGCATCTTTCTCAAAAAGCTCCTCATAACGTGCGTACCACGCGGTAAACGTTCTGTTTTCTTCGGGTTCATATTTGTACTCACTGATTTGTCGCGCAATGAAATCCAGCGTTGTTTCTACTGGTGATTCACTGCTTAGGCCGGGTGTGGAGCGCTGCGTAAGCCTGGTTAGCAGCTCCTGCTGATGAGCCATCTGCTGCTGCATCAGTTTCATCATCTGCATGATGGTTGCATTTGTGTCGCTTGGGCCGGCCGTGGCACTGTTTGGCTGAAAAACAGTTCCAATACTGTGATTAGTTAAATTTTGCCTTGGTTGGGAGAGACGCCTGAGATTCTCTTCCACTTCGAACTCCATTGCGTTCGGTTCCATTTTTGAGATGGATAAACCGCGCTACTGATAGCGGTTTCTGCTGCAAGGCGGTGAGTGTTTTGCGCGATGGCGCTTTTCTTCACGATGCTGTGTGAAGCTTCCTTCTGTTGCGATGGCGGTTTCCTTCACGATGCTGTATGGGTCTTCCTTCTGTTGCCTTTTCTCGTCGCCAGTTGTTACGTCCGGTGTTGGGGTGATATGGGACGGAGGCCGATTAAAACTTCGGACACAACGTTTAAACTTTACAAAACATATATTACAAAAACTGCTTAAAGCTAACACGCTAAAAATAGCTGTCCGCGGCACGTCTGTGTTCCCTCGCTGCTGAACCCCGAAGAGAAGCACGATCGGCTTTCGCGCACGATCGCAGCCTCCCGATCGCTGACACCGAAACGTCTGACAGTTGTCGCACGGTCACGACAACCCAGAGTACCAATGTCGTGCGGCGCTGCTAGCGCCCGCAACAAAAACAAAAACTATCTACCATTTCATCCATCTATAAAACATCTTTTTATATTTGCACTATGGAGAAACTAACAAATTACACGCCTCGTATGCTAAGAATATCATCGATTCGATTAAAATTATTACACTAACAGCACAGTGAATGAGGAGGTGCCACTGAAGTGAGTTCACATCCGAGGAGCTCTGCTTTATCGTTTTCCAACCGAATTCGAACGCCGACGCAACTACTGGAAAACTGCCTACTTTATCTTTTTGAGTCGACCGGATTCTTAGGCCGGTTCCTTGGCCAGACGCTTTACTTCGTTTTGCCAAAATTCTCGATCGTACCGACCATGACCAAAAGGCAATCTCCGTCAGTTGGTCGAGTTTGCCGTTCATGAGCATGGTGTAAACCTTGATAATGTTCTCTTTGTTCACCAGCTTGCCGGCATAGCCCGTGAACACTTCTGTGACCTGAAACGCCTGTAATTCGAAACGCTAGAAACGGCGCATCATGCGCATAGCACATCATATTATGCGCGCATTACAACACAGCGCTTAAGGGCGGTGGCAACGCTCATCGGATGCGATTTTATCGGACGAGATTTATATGGGATTTGACAGATAACGTCGGACGTGCGATTTCGTCGTCCGACGTTATCTGTCAAGTCCCATATAAAAATTTGACAGGCCGTCCGATAAAATCGCATGCGAAAAAGCGTTGCCACCGCCCTAAAGTACGCGACTGTGCGGAAAGTTTTACGTGGACGTGGAAAAAATGGAGACCAAACCTCAAGTGCTCAAAGAGCGGACAGGGCTCAAAAACTCAAAGCGCATAGCACGTTAAGAGCACAAAAAGCGCACCGTTCTCGTAGACCAAACTGTGCGAAAAGTGCTAGCACAATGCACTATGTGCAACACTACGAACAGCTCATTCATTGTCAGGATGGGAATTATTTCCTGGAGCGTCCTGTAGTTCTACAGGATCCGGTGCACGCCACGGTAAATGTTATAATGCTCAGCGTCGGTGATGTATTGGGTTCATTATACGCGATATCGAATCCAGTGGATTCACAGCCAAGTAGATGCTTATCTCGGCGATGGCATGCAACAGCATGGTGACATCAAAGCGAGCAAATGTGGTAGTCAAAACTGGATCGGTCAGAGAATCAGCCGGCACGTCAAATGGCCTGCACCGTCGTAATCGTGGCAATGCACTCCTGTATACATCCAGCGTTGGTTAGTAACCGACAGCGAGCGGGTATCCTTTGAAACCGTCAACACTCGGAGAAACAGCTACATCACACGGTAGAAGCTGTTGAAACGCAATCTAACTAAGCTGGAAAAACTTCACGCGAGCTTATTACATTATAAACCGTTGCTAAAAATAGCAAATAATAATGTTTATCAATCAATCGAGTGAAAGAAAGAAGCAAAACGTACCATGAATTAAGTATGAGTGCTAAGTATGACACCAGCATCCAACGCTGGTGCATGGTTCCAAAATTTGAAGCCGTTACTTCGATTCCATTCTACGTGTAGTTTGACTTGCTGATATGTTAAATGGTATGAAACACAAACCGTTTGCAATTTTATCTCCTAGCTTCGAATAACAAACCAAACCGTTTTCCGCTTGCTATGCCTCTTGAAATGTAAATATTAAACACACATCAACAACAATCGTTCCAAGCCCAAGGTGTATGGAGACCAGGCTGCTCATAGCCTGTTTTTTAATTTCCAAATTTGTACGACACATCTTAATATTAGTGACTTAATAGAATGGCATATTATGATTGAAACCCGTAACCGTTTAAATAGACTTAAAGCGACAACGTTTTTTGCGACAATTTCGCTCACGTTTTTGGTGAATTGCATTGATACACTGCTTCTAGACGACCAACTTTAGTACCGCGACAATTTTCGGCGACAATTTTTTTTGACAGATCTTTGTTCTAAACCTGCTGTCAAAATCGAAAATGTCGCCGAAATTTTATATGGACGTCTAGAAAGCAAATGTCGCAAATTGTGTTGGAGCTGTCAAATTGTATTCACTTGTGATGAAGCTGTTTTTTCAATCTTGAATTGATTGTTCGGTATAAGCAGATATAAGGTAGACACAACTCATCTAATGAAATGTTGTATAAGTTTTCCTAATTTAAAATATACTCAGCAGGAAAATGAATCGAACAAATGTTTTGCTGGGATATACAGCTGCATGGACCAATTTTATTCGGTTGCATATACTGCAACTGAGACAACCCCAAAAGCGGTTGTGGATGCGACCTATTCTACGAGGTAGAAATGAAGATGCAAGTCATAAGTACAACAAAATATTAGAAGAAGAATTGGATAACACCGTCGTGAATTTCCTTCGACTTTCAAGAGAAGATTTTGATTATTTACTGGCTCTAATCACTCCTAAGATTGCAAAAAAAAAGATACGGAGATGAGAAATGCTATAAGTGCTAGAGAACGTTTGATAATAACTAATAACTAATAAGATTTTTGGCAACTGGGGACAATTATAGAAGTTTGGAGTATACATTCAACGTAAGTATTTAGCTATTAACATGTTTATATAAGTAGATATTTACTGACTTCCGGATCAACCTGCACCTGCCGGGTTGGAGACATCCGTTAGTCAATGGTCTAATGTTGTTGACAACATGAAAGACATCAAAATATATTGAAATCGTCTAGCAACGTAGACGCTTCGTTCGCTGGCAATTCTGTACAACTGCAATCAAGAATATTGCTGAAGCCTTTCCAGAGACCCTAAAGGTTCAGTTACTGCAAACCAACAGTTAGAATGCAAGTCGATCATGCTTTCTTGCATCCATCGGAGTGACTACCACAACTAAATTTACTTGTTTTCGATTTTCATTGTTTACATTTTTTGGATTAACCGAACCTACGGGTACACTCGTGGCACCCACAGATGGGAATCCATTCCGATTGCCTCGCATCAACTGCGGGTTCCGTAAAATGAATCTTATAACCAACAACTAATACTTGTATATTGATCATCCAATAGGTTTCGGCACAAACAATATCTACGTTTATCCCAGAGGTTTGCGATGCTTTAATCGAAGTTCTTGGCAGTTATGTACAGGTATGAAAAAGATAAGTATGTAATCTGAAGAAGAAAAAGCGTCCGATTGTACACTGAAGAACAATAAAAAAGTAGTGTGTATGTACCGCAAATGTTCGTTTACAAGGACTTATAGGATTTTCTCAATGAACGAAAGTAGTTTAGTCAGAATTATCTAAAAAATACATTGATATTATTTTCGAAGGATCTTTTTGGGGTTTATTGGAATTTATTCCGAGTTGTAATATTTTTCATAACGTGCCGTGCGTTCAATAGATATCATAGTACCAACACGGGCTACTATTCCCTTACGCCTCTTTGCTGGACTGTCCCTACTTGAGTAATAAAATAAATATATAAATTCACAACATACAGCAAGTGTATACCAATAAGATAAACGATTCCTCGCCTTAAGAACATACCCGTCGTGATTTCGGACATAGCCTCATTCGGATCGTTTACCCGTAGCAAATACTACCAATCCGCCTGCTTAGTTACGACGAATGGAGAGGGAGAAAGGATAACATCACACCGTGAAATGTAAGTGTAAAAGTATGAGCATATCTAGAACGATTCAGCCTGTCCGTTAACCCAAAGTCTATATAATACAGAGGTCGAGTCGTCCAGAACATTTGATCAAAAAGCGTGGGAAAGTTTTGACAGCTGGATGAAAAAGCTTCAATGGTTTCATCGTAGCATACATTGAGGTTTTAGTTGTTGTGCAAGCAGTGGTCTGAAAGCATTTTCGGCCATTTTTACATCGTTTGTTTGTAATATTGTACTTTAAAAAGTTGACGAATATCAAGAAAAGATATAATTATAGTGAAATTATCAATTACAACAAGATCAGCGCCCGAAATTACGACGAAATCTTGTGCAGCTCAAGAGGGTCAAAGCTAAGAGGCCAGATTTCTGATTGTGGTCATTTTTAAGTGATGAATTACTGAAAAAACTACTCATGAGAAAGAAATGTATAGTTAAACTAAGTCTTGAGCACAAAATGCACAATTAGCCCTAAAAAGTGTATGGTTGTTTGGAATCGTTTGTGAACGCTTTTTCATCTAACTGTCAAAAATAAGCTTTCAAAATGGTGGACCAAAATCGAGCTATGCATCGACCTCTGTATTATATGGACTTTGCGTTAACCTATGAAAAAGCTCTCTCTGCTTAGATCTGCCTTCTTTTTTAAAATAAATACCAGATTGATTTTATATACATACCAACGTATCTACTGTAGTTCCACATTCGTTGGTCACCGACATGAAACTCATTGCATCATATGCAAACCATTTTTTTCTATTGGGTTGCGCAGCTAAAATAAAATAAAATAATAATATTAGTTTTAAACATCGTCTAGGAAGCTGAATAGAAATTGCTTATTTCATTAAAACATTGTTTCTATCATTTTGATACATTATGCGAAATGGTGTGCATCCTTTCCTTATCCTTTGATGCCTAGGAGACGTCATAGTATATGCTCCAAGTACAGCTACGTTCCCAGCTTTAGTTTCAAATCGTTCGACCTGGACGACGAGAGGGAGGAATGCGAGACCGATCAACTACTGAAGGGCGGGAAGCTGCGTCTGGAGGAAGCATCCGGTGGGAATCCGTGTGCCGGGTAACGGTACGGGGGCAGCCACGAGTTTTTCGCTTAATACAATTAAGCTATTTGTCCCACTTTTCCATACTGTTAGTAGGTTAGAATAGAATTACCATAACGGTTTGTGATACACTTAAATCGATAGAGCAGCCGGCCAGGTGCAAGAACATGCAATGGAACCGTCCATTGGATCGGTTTCGATTGAAAAAAAAGTATAGCGATTAGGATTTTACTGAAATTCACAGTACTGCCAAGTATGGTGTTCCAGGTGCTCGATTGTTTTGTTTAGCCTATAGTAACGTAACCTATTTCTTTATCACACATAATTTACTTACCAGATCCCGTTTGTTCGCTGCTTTTGTAAACACCCTTGAAGTGTCGGAACGAGCTTTGCAGAGATTGCCACTTCTGCCACAGCTCAAATGGATCTTTTCCCATTAATTCTCCAATTGAAGCCCATGCGTCGGCCTGTTTTATTTTATTTTTATAGTGTATATCACGTCGGTTCCATAAGCATTCACGCATTTGTACTTGCTGAATGAAGAACAAAGAGTCTTCCTGAGACATGTTTGCACCCTAAAAACGAAACAAACGAGTAAATAAACAAAGTCCACTTATTGATATTGTTTTGATTGTTTGTTTCGTGTACTTACAGTATATTTATTCATATTGTTCGGCACAACCACAGGCAACTTTTCCAAACTGACGTTACGCGCAAAAAATGAATAGAGATTTTGTGAAATTTTCACAACTCTGCGACACTCGCGGGCTGCCGGATGTGTACTAAAAACGATAGGTTTTGACAGCAGGTTTAGAACAAAGACCTGTCAAAAAATTGTCGCCAAAAATTGTCGCTGTACAAAAGTTGGTCGTCTAGAAGCAGTGATAAATTTGACACCGAGTAGATCAAAGTAGCTCAGTTTACCCAGTCAACCTGCTTGTTTTTTGTTAAAAAAAAAACATAAAAAACAAGTTGAATTGTGCTCAATTTTATTTTTCTTTTAGTTTGGCATTAATCTGGCTGGAACAAACTGGATAATTTGATTCTATTTGGTGCAGCAGAATAATTGCGCTAGGCAAGTAGCTCTGTTTGCAAAATTGGGCTACTTTCTGTCACACTGCTTCTAGACGACCCACAAAATCTTCCGCGACAATTTTTTGCGAGCTCTTTGTTCTAAAACAACTTCTCAGTTTTAGAACTAAATCAGAGGCAACCGTGATTGTCGCGGGTTTGTGAATTTTTCACAGAAAGGCAACGCTCGCGGCATCCTTGCATGTGCACTGCTTACGAGAGTTCATACATAAACGTTTGGATCAGCAAAATGAGTCTGGCAATATATGTAGGATGCGGGATCATTTAACCAGCTAGCAGAACCGACTACTGCTTGTAATCATATGCACATGGCTAATACAGGGTTTCACACTTTATCTCAAGACCGCGGGACCCCTTCCCGAATCTGTCTTAGCCAAAGCCAAGATTGCGGTATGATGCTTGAAATCGTTGATGATACCTGAATTCATCGGATGCAATGCTGAATCTGCGGCACATTTCTCGAAACACACTGGTCCGCGCCGAGGACATGCGGTCGAATATTTTTTTACACGGATAACCTTTGTGTACATCAGTCTATTAGAAACACTCAATTATCCTTTTCGTTTTTTACCAAAAAAGACAATTTAATAAAATGAGTGAATGCATATTTGTTTAATTAAAATATTTACAAGTGTTAAGAAATTAGTTTGAACTGTTTAAATAATCTTTTCTGGTAAAAACACGAAAAAATAATTCACTGTTTTCAGTACACTGATGTACACAAAGGTTATCCGTGTAAAAAAATATTCGACCGCATGTCCTCGGCGCGGACCAGTGTGTTTCGAGAAATGTGCCGCAGATTCAGCATTGCATCCGATGAATTCAGGTATCATCAACGTTTTCAAGCATCATACCGCAGTCTTGGCTTTGGATAAGAAAGATTCGGGAAGGGGTCCCGCGGTCTTGAGATAAAGTGTGAAACCCTGTAAATTGTCTTTTTTTGGTAAAAAAACGAAAAGGATAATTGAGTGTTTCTAATAGACTGATGTACACAAAGGTTATCCGTGTAAAAAAATATTCGACCGCATGTCCTCGGCGCGGACCAGTGTGTTTCGAGAAATGTGCCGCAGATTCAGCATTGCATCCGATGAATTCAGGTATCATCAACGATTTCAAGCATCATACCGCAATCTTGGCTTTGGCTAAGACAGATTCGGGAAGGGGTCCCGCGGTCTTGAGATAAAGTGTGAAACCCTGTAAAACACCACTCGCCCGCGCCACGTATATTCTAAGTCTATCGCGATAATAAAATACCAAAAAATCACGACAATCCTGATCCTGATTCTGATTGACCAGGAGTTGGTTACCAAAATATCACCAATCAGATCAGACGTCACAACGACCATGTGCGTCTTACCCCTGATCATCGCACATGTGTACGTGAACCGAAATAAATTTCATTTCAATCACGAGTGCTCGTGATAGAACCAGTGACATTTCGAAATTGATCACAGATAAACAAAGTCACGTCAAAGTGACCGACCAAGAGGTGGTTGCTGCAATGTCACCAATCTGGTCACACGTCACAACGACTAGTCTATATACAACGACTATAGCTATGTTCATCTTGCGTCTGATCATCGCACTTGTGTACGTGAGCTGATTTGAGGTTCGTTTCAGTCATGAGCGTTGGTGACTGAAACAGTGATATTTGGCAGCACAGTACACAGCCAGCAATAGTCATGATTATGCTTATGCGGGCAGTAAGCTAAGCTCGTCAGTCAGAGTATCGCGTTGGACTCAAGAATTCACATGTCGTGTTCAGCATGTCATCCCAATTGACATTTTAGACCACGAATAATCGGGAATTCGAGCAAATTCCCTTAAACTGGAGCCTTAAACTTCCCTTAAACTGCACCAGTTTAAGGGAATTTAGAAAAAGTCCTTTAAAATCAACTGTGATGTGACTTTTTCGTTACTTTCTTCTAGATTCGCTCGGAAATGATATTTTCTATCGTTACAGTTGGTCATGTTCCCATTTTATACTTAAATAATATCCATTTTTATAGAATAACGTCACACAAAATTTACTTTTGTTTTTCATCAAAAACCCAGAGCTATTAGTGAAAAATAAGCTCGACTGCATCGTCCATCGATAAAGGAGCGTCTAATTTACGAACACACCAAATCTTGGCGCTTTCAACACACTTGATCACACACAAATCCACAATTTCAAACGTATCGACTACTAATCGAGCAGATATGGGAAAACATTTTCGAGCAAATGTCACTTGGGATGATGCACTTTTATTGACTATCAACAATGAACATCAAGCTACCACGGATATGTTGATTGTTTTCGTTGGTGAAAATCTCGTGATAGTCATGACATTTTGCAGCACTGATTGCCATTAAGAATATAATTCAATGAGGAGAGATACAAAACCACACATAAAACTAGCCTGCGATTTTCAGTCTAGAGTATTGTAGCCTTAAAGCTAGAATTAGATTCGAGTACCTGCTCGAAAACACGGTTTTGTTTACATTTATCCCAAGGTGCATTAAAGAGATCTGGTGATGGAATCCAGAATCAAAGTGTATGTAGTCCAGGTGGTCTCATAGCATGTTTTTTATAACCAAATTTGAATATCCCTTTTTGACAGGATGGCTGAAAACTTTTGTTCAAACTAGCTTTCTGGATGCTAGACAAATACACAAAACACTCTTATAATATTCATTCAGAAGCAGAAGCGATAAAAATCAGCCATTTAAATTCATACACCTTGGGATAAGCCCACCTGTATATTATATCCACTTAGATAGCTGCTCGAAATCTGCTACACAATGCAAACAGCTGACAGGCTGAAATTTCAGCCTACGAACTTAAAACGGAAAGGACCCCGATAATAGCTTTAAGTAAACCGAGACTACCCGGTATAAGGTAATTTGCAGGCCACAAATGGCTTGCAAAGAAGAATGTTAGTTTCTAAGTATAGAATTAATTAAATTATTTAAAGAGGCGAATGATGCCAACCGGCTCAAAGTCTCTATAAAATTAAAGAAAACAAAACCATCAGGTCCTGCACCAACATTATCACAACAACTTGACCCTACGATGGATGATACTTCGGAAGCACCGAACTCTACCCTTGTTAACGGACTGCCCCAAACTCGACGCTCTTCAAGATCGCTCTCCTAGCAGTATCCGTTGTCACGGTGGCAGCGTTTTCTTGGCAATCTCAGATGCTTACGATTCCGTCGAAATATCCTCACGGGCACGGTCACCTGAGTGTATTTGTGCGCGCATTGCCCTCAATAACGGAACCCTTTTGTTTCATGGTGGTATACATTCCACCACACCATAGCTCTGATTTATCTGTCATCAACGAATGGACCATGAGTATATTAGCGATATCTCTCTCGTCATGAAGCCTGCAGATTCATTGATAGTAATCGGCGACTTTAATCAGCCTGCCATAAGATTATCAACACCATCCTCCCCGCACGCTTGCTTTACATCCCAGCAATATGAGCTTAATGCGCGCTCGATGGCCATCTCTATGTTCATCGATGGTTTTATGCTCAACTGATTGGTGTAACTAAACCGCATAAACAACTCGCAAGGTCGTATGCTTGATCTGCTCTTTTATAATAACGTTGCAGCCAACTCTTGCTCGCCCGTATTTCCTAGTGCTGTCCGTCGTCTACCACTTCACCTACATCATCCAGCGATTGAATTCAATTTCAATGTCATAATCCGTCCACGTAATGCTACGGCGACTATACCTCGTCGTTTTAACTTCGCTAAGGCCGACTAAGTCAAACTAAATGACATGATTTTATCATATAACGATCACTTCGAGAGCTCCAATTTTAACCCACTTGACGAAGCTGTGTCACACGTCCTTTAGATTACCACAGATACAAGGTTATTAGACTCTATACAGGTTACGACAGAGCGATTGAGGGGGTTACCATTTTGTAAACCTTGTTTACAATTTGTCTGTCAAAATCGACGCTGGTCAGCTGATGGTTGTAATAAACAACATAAATAAGATTGCAGAAGCTGAAACTAACGCTTCAAGTTTTCTTCATCCTACCACGTTCTATCGTTAGTAGAATACGACTTCTTTGTTGGCCTGTTCAATGCTGAGTAAGTTCTGCTGATTTGCCAAGGATATCATTCCATTGTTTTCCCAGTACCGCTTGCTCTCCAGGTTTGAAATTGCAGTCACAGCTTCTGGGGACGAGGGCTTATGCTGCTAGACGGCATTGTTCAAAAGGGTGAGAAATTATGCAGTCCTGAACGCGACCCTACTGCGTTGGGTGGGAAGCGGCGAGGCTCCATTCCGATTCGCCACAATCGTCGGGTTCAGGTTGATCGTCTATGCTGCTCCTGTTCTAGTTCCGGTTCATAGGAAACGAATGTTCGTGCTGTCCCGGCTGCAGTCTTGTTCCACTGGGGGTCGAGGATTCATGCCGCCTCGGGCTCAGCTTAATTTAAGTGCTAGAGTGAAAAGACGAGAGATAAATGTCGTCCCGGCAGCTGCTAGTGTTAAACAACGGCGGGGGTCCATTTCATTTATGCTCGAGTCAATTACAACATCAGAGCGAAAAGGATGTTTGAAGCATTTGTGATGGGTACCACATCATCATAGGAGACAAATCCCCACATTTGTGTGAGACGAGTGCATTAAAGGTTGGTCAAGTAGGTGCTCTCGGTAGGGGTGCACGGTGCGGCTGGTGTGCGGCCCGTACAGTATGAGTATCAACATGTTTATTTTCTAATCATTATTGTTACAACGGGCTCGTTAAACATTAACTCACTTTTACCTCCTTCTCCTACTCCTTGGTCAGCGATCCAACAACTCACGCACGTTCTTCCATACACACACTAGTGAAAGGCGGGACAACTGGAACTCACCGGGTCGGAGCAATCCGAAGCATCCCGGAGTCGTGCAGGTCAACCTGAAACGTACAAATAGATGTAGTAGGTGAAACGATTTCGTTAGATACGAGAAAGCATAAGCGATTCCGACCCATTGGTGCAGTGAGTACGGATCGGATATTGATCTGACCCAAACTCGCTGCACCAACGGGTCGGAGCCGCTTATGCTTTCTTACAACTACTAATCATTCGACTCAACTCGAAGTCCTTACTTCCTCGGGTCGGATTTGTTTCCGACTCCGCGTTACCCTATTGGCTTTTTTTCAACATACGTTCTTGTTATATTAATACTATCATCGTTATTTTTTACAAACATTTAAGCCCTCGTCCCAGTCCTACCCTGTGTCCCGCGAGGGATCTTGGAAAGGAATTGTTGTTTGCTCATAATGAGCCTCTCTTTCCCCTTTCACCTATCACCGTTAGCTGCCTATAGCTGCGACCCACTCTGCCGCATTTAGCCCATTGCGGGGCTCCTCAACAGACGGTCGGTCTGAGCTTCCCTCAATTACTCGGCCGTCATCGTCTTCCTCCGATGCAATATTCGGGCCGTTCCTTTTCGTCGAACAATTGCCCCAGCATGTTCGTTGACCGGTGTCGCTGTCGGTACAGACTCATTCTTACCTGATTCGCCTCACGTCGGGAAGCGGTAGATGGTGACGGTGGAGGGGAAGAGGACCGTCCGCCCCGGAGTTCCTCTCTTTCCCGCGTACGCTGCTCTCTACGTCTCGCATAACGTCGATAATTACGAGCGGCAACCACCTCCGCTCTATGTGCCGTAATTTCCTCCAGCTCGGCCTCGCGCTAAGCCATGTCCTCAGCTGCGCGATTGGCCCTTTCCGCATCCCAGGAACGCTGCAATTCCACAGTTATTTGTCGAGCGGCTTCACAGATACGACTCCAGGTGGCTTGGTCTCGCAACATATGCTGCTGAAGGTTATCTGGCCGAACCGGATCTGAGCCACCCTCGCCAAGCAGCTCCTGTCGGACACTAGCAAAACGGGGACACTCGAACATCACATGTTCTGCATCCTCTGGTACACCGACACACCACTGGCAGTCCGAGGACGACGTGAAACCCTTGATACATAAGTACTCCCAGAAAAAGCCATGCCCCGAGAGCACCTGTGCCAAATGGAAGGACATGTCTCCATGTTTCCGTGCCTGCCAGGTTCCAATGTTGGCCAACACGCGATGAGCTCATGTCTTGGATTCTCACTTACTCGATTTCTCCCTTATCACAACTGTTAATTTATCACAAAATTAGTAATTATAAAATTACAAAATAATTAAATAAAGTAAAACTTACAATATTTAACACCAAACACTATACCATTGCACGATTGCAATCCAGACAAATTGTAAACAAACCAGTCGAATTGTAAACAAACCATTCCAATTTGTCTGTCAAAATTTTCATTAATTTTTTTATTTGAAATCGGCCAAAACGGGCTTTTGTCGTAACCTGTATAGAGTCTAATAACCTTGCCACAGATATGTGCAATCTCTTCGCGCAACGTTTTGCGGACTGCTATTCACCTGCAGTCATTGATGCCTCTCTCGTCAGCTTGGCGCTTATTAATATCTGCTGGCATACTCGACATGAGCATTCCGTATATTTACAACGAAACTGTAACCGCAGCGCTGGGCCGACTTAAACCATCATTCGCTCCTGGACCCGATAGTATATCGCCAACCATTATGAAGAGATGACAATCGGCAGTGGCATCTATTCTTGCCAAAATATTCAACAAGGTGCTCGCTATCGGTATCTTCTAGAAAAAATCCTGGTTGTTTCGAGTTTAAAAAAAAAGCGATAGATTAGATACTTCCAACTATACAGGCATTACTTCTATTTGCGCAATCGCGAAGGTCTTCGAACTAGCACTTTACAATCCACTGCTTGCCGCTTGTTCTAGCTAGCTAAGCCCGTCCCAGCATAGATTTGTTGCAAAAAAAAATCTACTGCCACAAATCTTGTGGATTTTTTTTAAATTATTGCACTCGTACGATCAACAGTTGCGTTCAAGTTAACGCAATTTATACGCTTATGCATTTGACTCTTTACCGGACTCCATTTTGCTCGCTAAACTCGCTAAATTGGTACTTCCAACTTTGCTCCTGTAGTGGCTGAAATCATATCTCATAGATCGTTAGTATACCGTCAAAATTTATGAGTACAAGTAATGAGATTACAAGCGAGTCGGGTGTGCCTCAGGGATGCAACATTGGTCCGCTTCTCTTCATCATCTTTATGAATGATGTCACTTTCGCACTAACAGGTTGGCTGATAAGTCCCCGGTCTAACAAAGAAAAACACATTTTTGGTCAAAACTCGTTTTTATTATTTAACATAGTTCCCTTCAAGAGCGATACAACGATTATAACGACCTTCCTATTTTTTGATACCATTTTGGTAGTACTCCTTCGGTTTTGCCTCAAAATAGGCCTCAGTTTCGGTGACCACCTCTTCATTGCAGCCAAATTTTTTTCCCTGCGAGCATCCTTTTAAGGTCTGAGAACAAGAAAAAGTCGCCGGGGGGCCAGATCTAGAGAATACGGTGGGTGGGGAAGCAATTCGAAGCCCAATTCATGAATTTTTGCCATCGTTCTCAATGACTTGTGGCACGGTGCGTTGTCTTGGTGGAACAACAAAATAACAAAAGTTGCTTGACAAAAGACGCTCTGGCTCACAAACTAATTGACATACAGACGTCAAATTTTGACACGAATCATTTGAAGGTTGGTACTATATAAAAATAATATGCATTTAAAGGCCGGGCTACATTGATCGTACTCGCAAGCGTAATTTTGATTTTCACTAGCGCATCTGGCGGCAGCTGGTGCAAGCTTTTTTTGGTCGTCGGGGGAATGGTCGTACCGGATCTCAAATTTAAGATGTTTTTTCACCGTTTTTCGATGCGAAAACGGCTGAAATACTTGCACAACATATTTATGTATCAATTACAAAGCTTTTCCAGTCCAGTTAAAGTAAAAAACATAGCAAAATTACGTATTTTCTGGAGCATCCCCAAATTGTTTGGTAAAATGCTTCGGTCAGCCGCCGCCAGATGCGCTAGTGAAAATCGAAATTACACTTGCGAGTACGATCAATGTAGCCCGGCCTTAATACTAGCGACGCCATCTATGTGTCAGACCGGGGACTTATCAGCCAACCTGTTATCTCCTGGCAGAATCATCATGTACACAGACGATGCCAAAACTTTTGGTCCCGTTCGCCAGCCATCAGATTATGGTTTTCTTCAAGAATGCCTGGATCTGTTCTGTTCCTGGTGCAAACGCAATGGCCTGACGTGTATCCAAAAATGCAGCTGTGTTTCTTTCTCCCGAGGGAGGAACCCGATTTCAGCAAATTACTACATAGAGAATACTGCTGTCAAAAGGGAAGCATGTGTGAAGGATCTTGGTGTTATGCTAGATGTCGTTGCTAGAAGAAACAAACTGTTTGGTGTCCTTTTGGTGCTAGAGGACAACCAAAGAACTTCGCGATCCGGTATGCAACAAAGCCGTTTACTGCAGCATCGTTCGTCCGGTGCTAGAATATGCGAGCGTGCTCTGGAGCCCTGCAACTACTTCTACTATTGATCGGATTGAAGCTATTCAGCGCAAATTTACTCGCTATGCTCTACGCTTTCTTCCCTGGCGCGACTATTCTAATCTTCCATCGTATACTGCAGGATGCCGTCTTCTAGGCCTTGAACCTCTTGCCGTAAGGAGACACAACGCACAGTGCCTTTTCATCGGTGGTCTTCTCAATGGTACCATCGACTCACCGTCTTTGTTGTCCTGCATTAACTTTTTTGCAACCCTCTCGCCCGCTTAGGACTAGTAATATTCTGCGGATACCTCAGCTTCGATACAGTGCTGATCGGTTAGACCCTATGATTCGTATGTCTGCAGAGTTCAATGCTAGCTCCGATGCATTTGACTTTGGGATATCTTCAGCGCAGTTCAAAGATAGACTTCGACTCCTGCCGTAACCTATGTAGTGTTGCGCATTTAATTTGTAAACCCTGTAAATTGTAATAATAATTGTAAACGCTTTCTATTTCATCTTCAATTGGGTCACTGTGCTCGTTGAATTAAATAAATAATAATAATAGCAACGGAGAAAAGAAGAGGGATGTTAACTTTGGAGATTTAGTCAATAGCAACCACGCTTTCGTAGCGCGTTTTTATGCAATTGATAAATTTTTGCACTATGTAACGGCTGAAGCGTGACGCTCCTTTACACCTTAGAATATGTATATACTAGTGATATGTTCGAACTACTCGGACTATTGCACACAGGTTCTAGTTTTAAGATATGTATTTGGAAGTCAACTTAAGAGTGAGTCGGTGATGAGCTATCGAGCTGCTTACTGGGTTTTCGAGGATTGTATAGACATGTTCAGCGAGTTGTAGATTCGTTCAGGCATATAATAGACTCTTTCAGCGAGATATATAATTGTTCGGAAGTAGGCTTAGACATGTTCAGCGATTCTGTAGAGCTGTCATTTGTTTTGTTTACACACTGTGCCGAAGGGTTCAATTCTTCATTCTTAAATACCATAAAAGTAGCTAATAATCATTCACCAAGCTGTTTAATACATAAATTAGTTGAAAAAAGCTTATTTTTTCGAAAACTGTTTGTTTACCTCCTGATGAGAATGATGCAAGTTGCAGTCCAAGGGGTACGAAAGTGACAGCTCTACAGTATAACCGAACATGTCAACGCCTACTTCCGAACAATTCTATATCTCGCTGAAAGAGTCTATTACAGTGAACCCTCTCTTATTTGACACCTCTCTAATTTGAGAAACCTCTCTTATTTGAACATTTTTCACAGTCCCTTGATTTCCAGTACATTTTTATCCCTCTAATTTGGAAAACCTCTGAAATCTGTATCCCTCTTATTTGTGTATGGTGTTGCCATGGTTATTGAATGATGTATGCTCAAATTGGCGATTATGTTCGCAGTTTCCCATAGTAACGGTTAAGGCTGCATACTAAATGTTTTGTTTCTTTCTAGTTTGTATGGACCTTTCATTCACTTTCAACCTCTGTAATTTGAAAACCCCTCTTATTCGACAGTCCCATCGCCTCTCAAATAAGAGAGAGTTGACTGTATATGCTTGAACGAATCTACAACTCGCTGAACATGTCTATATAATCCTCGAAAACCCTGTATATACCGCATGATTGCTATGTGTTGCTATGTGTTATCCATTATCCCTGTGGTAACTGGGATCCAACATTTGCCCCCTTAGGGTTTGAACATCCAATAGGGCTTGAATCGAGCAGGAAGTTGGATTGTTCGTCGCGGTCTGTTCATTGTGGATGTTGCCTGTTCGCTTAGTCCTGGAACAGGAGTTGGTTCGTCGTCTACTGGTTCGACCATTGAACCGTCGCTGTTTTCGTGTTCATCTTCTGAAATTTCTTCTGTTAAGAAGGAGTTGCTCTGGCTGACGGCTACTGCTTCTTCATCCTGTGAATGAACATCTGCATAAATTTCGGTTGAAGGTACTTCAGCTGGAAATTGTAGGCCGAAATTGTCGAAAAAGATAGATAGTGGAGTAGACTGATCTGTATGTTGGCTGGTTTCTGCGAAGCGCGACTTGAGCTTATTGGCATGCGATCTTATCAGTCGTTGTTGATCCTCAAGAAATATGTTGTAGTTGACAGAACCGATCTTTTCAATTATGGTGCCAGGTTTCCATTGCCAAGAATTTGCTTGATGAACCTTTACGTAAACCGATTCTCCGTGCTGAAAACTTCTCTTGACAGCCCCGTGCTTGAGGTTGAACGCATCGTTCTGCAATTTTCTATCTCTTCGCACTGTGTGACCATCTTCACTTGTGGTTGGCCGTAGCAATGCCGAAACAGTACGAAGAGGTCTGTTGAACATCAATTCAGCCGGGGATTTTCCGCCCAGTTCACTGGAAGGAGTGGAGCGGTACACTTGTAAGAAAGTGACTACAGCTTGTTCGAGCGTCTCTCCCCCCGAACGAATTTTTCGAAGGCTTCTTTTCAACGTGTCCACAAATCTTTCAGCAAGACCGTTAGATTGTGGATGGTATGGAGCAATTCGAATGTGTCGAATACCTTCACTAGTGCAGAACGTCAGGAATTCGTGGCTTGAAAACTGGGTGCCGTTGTCCGAAACGATTACTTCCGGAACTCCGAAAGTTGCGAATGATTGCTTCAGCATTTTGATCGTGGCTTTCGCTGTTGTTGTTTTGGTCATGTGTACCTCAGGCAGTAGCGGGTTTACAGTGTCGGGGCCCCAACGTCCATCACCCACGGGGCCCTCCTTGCTAATACAGTTCCATATTCTATCAACTGTTATGGATAATGGACTAAAGATTCCGGGGCCCTTCATTGACGGGGCCCCCGCAATTGCTTACTTTGCTTACCGTTAAATACGCCACTGACCTCAGGCCACTTGGAGTAGGGATCCGCTATGATCAGGAAGTAAACTCCATCAACCGGACCTGCGTAGTCGATATGGATCCTCGACCATGGTTTGGTAGGTACTGGCCAAGATTCCAACGTGGTCTTGGTGGGAGTCTTGCCAGCAGTCGAACACGGGTTGCAGCGTTTTACGAAGCCCTCAATTTCGTTATCGATGCCAGGCCAGTACACAAAGCTCCGTGCAATTGCCTTCATCCGAACAATTCGTACACAACAACAGTAGAAAATACGGTTGAACTGCAGCGGAAAGGTTGTTGGAGCAGCTGGGCCATCCGTCGCGTATGTGTTGAGCAACAGATTGGAGTGTGGCGTCGGTTGTTGTAGCCTTTTGCAATACTGCGAATGAAACAGGAACCTTTTCTGTTGTGTCAGCAAGAATGCTTACTAAATCTTCCTCAAGGCTCAGCGCAGCGATAACGTATTCTTCTTCGGGCTGGATGGTCTGGTCGATCAGTCGGGACAACAGATCTGCACATCCGAATTCGTTGGTGGATACATGCTGAATCTCGAAGTCGTAATTGAGCATCGTGAGAGCCCACTGTTGTAGTCAGTTCGCAGTGTGTAGGGGAATCCCCTTCTTAGAACCGAAGATGGAAAGTAGTGGTTTGTGGTCAGTCAGCAGCGTGAAATGGCGTCCCAACAAATATTTGTGTAATTTGGTCACTGCATAGACCACCGCAAGCGCTTCCTTCTCTGGTTGTCCATAATTACGCTCCGCAGGTGCGAGCGTCCTCGAACCGTGTTGTTCTGCATTCATAAGGCCTGCCATCAGGGAACTGGTGAAAGATGGCTGCCCAGATTCCTGTGCTTGATGCATCCGCAGCCACGATGATTGGAAGCTTAGAGTCGTAACGCATTAGCAGCAGGTTTGATTGAAGCGTCCTTTTGAACTGATCGAAAGCCTTTTGGCATGTCGGTGTCCATTGCCATTTCACGTCCTTCTTCAACAGCTGGTTCATTGGATGCCGCAATTCGTGAATGTTGCGCACGAACCTACCGTAGAAGTTGACCGCACCCAGGTACGATCGAAGCTCGGGAACGTTGGTTAGCGGTGGGAGTGCAGCGATAGCCTTCACTTTCTCGGGGTAGTGACAAAACGTGGTAAATGACACTCCTCAGCCTTCACGTGGAAACCATACTCTTTGAACCGCAGGAAGAGTAGGTTGAGTGACGTTGCGTGTGAGCTGATGTCCTTTCTAAACACGATGACATCATCGATGAAAGAGCGGACACCAGGTATGTCTGCTATCATTCCATCCACCACACGTTGGAATACGCCCGGCGCAGATTTCACTCCGGGAGCCAGGCGATTGAACCGGAACAATCCTCGATGCGTGTTGATTGTGAGCCGCTTGTTCTCTAGCTCACAACCAATTCACTTTCGGATCGATCGGTTCACTTCCAAACATTGCGGTGGTTACGTTAAGACTAATTTATTATACATATTTACAATTCACTAACACCTTAATCCTATTCTCCTAATCCTAAGTCTGTCACCAATATATACACATTTTAGATCCGTCTAGCGGATTGCCTGCTCATAGGCGCAAACATTCCCGACCACATAAAAATTCATATTTTTACCCACTTCATTGAATTTCCTTATTTATCTGCCGATACCTTAATTCATCATATCTCACATCAATTTCATAAATTGATGTTTTAAATATGTACCACTTATGTATGTTGTACTCATTATCTATATTTTATCAATCACTCCTCTAACTGCTACTTCCTTTTCACCTTTTCGACGATCACTGGTTAGGCAAAATACAAATACGAACTACTGGTCGCTTGATATCTTTCGCGTTGGACGTTCGCAATGTTACTACCCGTACCACACCGTCACTCCCTGGATGGACTTCTGACACCCTTGATAATGGCCATTTCGTTGGGGGTACATTATCCTCGCATAACAAGACTAACATACCGGGCACGAATGCGGTTACAGATCCATGCCACTTAGTTCTCGCATGGAGCTGTTGAAGATATTCAGTCTTCCATCTGACCCAAAACTGCTGCAACCGTTTTCTGACCAACCGCCAATGATTTAAACGGTTATCTGGAATGTCCTTCACATCGATCTCTATAACGTGTTGCAGGTGAGATCCCGTCAAAAAGTGCCCTGGGGTTAGTGCTTCAAAGTCCGACGGGTCATCTGACAGTGGGGTAATGGGCCTCGAATTCAAGCACGCTTCGATTTCTGTAAGTAAAGTGGTCATGTCTTCGTACGATGCTGAAGCATTTCCAAGAACTCTTATTAAGTGAAATTTCATTGATCTTACGGCAGCTTCCCACAATCCACCAAAGTGTGGGGCACGAGGTGGGATGAACTTCCACTGGATTGTATTTTCCGCACTCCATGCTGAAACCTCTTCTCTATGCTTTAGCGAGCATAGCATTTCATATAATTGATGTAGCTCGTTTGCTGCTCCCTTAAAGTTGGTTCCATTGTCTGAATGCAGCTCCGTCACCAGCCCTCGTCTTGCAACAAATCTCCTGAGTGCAGCCAAATGAACGGCTCGAGTTACAAAACAAACAAAAACGGCTAAAAATGCCTTTGTCGATGCTCCTCTTCGATGTTGTGCTTTGATCCATACAGGTCCGCAATAGTCCACCCCCGATATCGCGAATGGTCTTGCTTCTGTTACTCGATTTGCAGGAAGATCGGCCATTGGTTGAACCACTCCCTTTGGATTACATTTAAAGCACCTAATACATTTGTGGCATACTTTCTTCACTATCGATCTTGCCCCTAATATCCAGAATCGTTGTCTGATCGCAGTCAGAGTTGTTTGTACTCCAGCGTGCAATTGTTTTAGGTGATAATGTTCAGCCAGCATTTTTCCCAACATATGGTTTTTTGGCACAGCTATTGGATTTTTTGCATCTATACCCATGTGAGCATTTTGTAATCTTCCATTTAACCGAATGATCCCTTCTGCGTCGATAAATGGCTTATATCCTCTCAATGGAGATGACTGGGGAATTTCCTTCTTACTTGTGAGACAGTTTAATTCCTTTTCAAAACATTGTTTCTGAGCTAGTCGACACAATACCCGCTCTGATCGCAAACGTTCTTCTGTGGTGAGAATTAGCGTCTCGTATTGAACTACTGAAGATCCATGCTGTTCTGACTCTCTCTTTGATCGCATTCGCACACCTTGTAGGCACCTTAAGCAGTAACCTACTATTAGCCGAAGCTTAGCGAAAAATGAATAACGATCGAACAACCAGTCAACAAATGTCTCTTCATTGACTGAAGAGGCTATTAACTCCACCTTCCGTTCTTCGCCTGTTGATATTGCTCTTGCTTCAGGCAATGTTGGCCATTTTTCTTCAGCTTCTGATAGCCAAGTAGGCCCCGACCACCAAAGCGCATTATTGATTAATCGCGATGGTTCACATCCTCTAGACATCCTCTCGAATTGATCGCATTCGCACACCTTGTAGGCACCTTAAGCAGTAACCTACTATTAGCCGAAGCTTAGCGAAAGATGAATAACGATCGAACAACCAGTCAACAAATGTCTCTTCTGTCTTTCTTCAGCTTCTGATAGCCAAGTAGGCCCCGACCACCAAAGCGCATTATTGATTAATCGCGATGGTTCACATCCTCTCGACACTAAATCGGCTGGATTGTCTACTCCCGGTACATGTCGCCAATTACATCCAGCGGTCAACAATTGGATCTTTGCCGTGCGGTTGCCCACAAACGTTTTCCACACATGATGAGGGGACTGGATCCAATGCCATGTTGTCATAGAATCAGTCCATAGGAAACACGGCCCTCCACGCAGCCTCCCCTTTCTTGCAAAGTCCCATAGACGGCTTCCTAACAGCGCTGCACACAACTCTAATCTCGCAATGGTCAAACGCTTTGCCAATGGAGCAACCTTGGATCGAGAGATCAGCAGCTGCACCTTCGCTGCTCCCGACGGATCTACATTTCGCACATACAAACATGCACCATATCCACGCTCAGATGCATCACAAAATATATGATACTCAATCGTCTCACTCGAGCACACCAACCGTGGAAGCTTTACATCTTGCAGCACATGAAGTTGGGTTGCAAAATTTGTCCATTCTCGATACAAGTCTTCCGGCAACTCTTTATCCCAAGGCCACGAAATTCCATTAACATCTTTCAGCTTCCTTAACTTCTGCATAAAGATTTTTGCCTCCATTTTGACGGGGTCCACAAATCCCAGAGGATAGTAAATCCTAGCGATCGCACCCATTACATTTCGCTTGGTAACACTGGATGACAACATGATGCTAGGAACTTGTACTCTCATTATATCCGTCCTCGGCTCCCATATTACTCCTAATGTACTGACCATGCTTTCTCCCACATTTAATACGTGCACACCTGTCTTGGCTAGATCTTCCTTTGGAATTCCATCGTTTTGACGCCGGAAATCCACTCTCACCATCTTGAAAGGCTCGCCTTAAAGTTCTTATTGCCAGGTACGGGGCACATGCGGTTCCATACGTGACAGTGTTTAGTTTAAATGTACCCACTGGCTCTGACTCATGTGATCGCCAAAAAATGCACTGCAGTTCTCGATCCTTCTCATCTATTAACACCTGCCGATGCATTTTCTCCACATCGGCTTCCATTGCAACTTTGTTAAATCGAAAGCGCAATAAAATAGAGAAAAGATCGTCTTGCAATTGAGGTCCGCTCAACAAAATATCGTTCAAAGACCTTCCACTGTCTGTTTTGCACGAAGCATCAAACACGACCCTGCACTTGGTAGTTGTGCTGTCTAGCTTCCATACGGCATGATGAGGTAAGTAGTATTGTATACTCTGTTTGTTCCTCTCATCGGTTACCTTTGTCATGTGACTTAATTGAAGATATTCATCCATAAACTTATAATATTCTTCGCTCAAGCATGTATCCCTCTTCATTCGCCGCTCTACTGCTCCGAATCGTTTTAGAGAAATTTCATATGATTCTCCTATTTCCCTTTTATAGTTGTCCTTCTTTGGCAATTGTACTATATATCTCCCATCTTCATTTCGTCGTGTTGTTTTATCATACCATTCTTCACATAGTTGCTCCTCTGTTGACAAAATCTTCTCCTCAGGAATATCTTCCAATCTTACTAGCCTTTCCATTGCAGCATTAAAATCATCATCTATCGCACATCCCGCAATGCTTTCGTTGAAATTGTCCTCAATAGCCTCTGTCATTTTCCCGCTGACAATCCAGCCTAACTTTGTTTCGAGCAATCGAGGAAGATATGACGCCAACCTTATTTTTCCTTCACCCAGCAACTCTGCAAACAAGCCGTCTCCTATTAGAATATCAATTTGCTCTGGCTTGTTGAACGTTGGATCTGCCAAGGCTATACCTGATGGTATGTTCCATCGATTGACTTCTACCATCTGACTCGGATAGTCGGATGTAACCTTCGGTAACACCAAAAATTGCAATCCTGCTTGGAAATCGGAAACACGCGATTTAATGCTGGTAGAAACCATACTGGTTGCAGTAACTGCCACTGCACCAATTCCTGATAACGGTCTGGACATTCGCAATCTCTTCAATTTTAGTTGTTGTGCCAGTCGTTCAGTAATAAAGTTAGACTGCGATCCTTGATCTAGCAACGCCCTAGCTGGTAACTCTTCATTATCACTTCCGCATATCCATACCAGTGCTGTTGACAACCACACCATGTTTCTAGTTCTACCTGATACTCTGGTTGTCGCATTAATCGTTGTCGTTTCTTCTCCATTGGGTGTAAGCTGCTCTACCTGTGATGCCTGTGCTGCCACTTGGATTGCTTCCTGTCGTTTGCAAAGCAGCGTGTTATGTTTGCCGTGACAATGACTGCATTTACTCTCGTTCCGACAAAATCTTATTTGATGGTTCCCCTTCAAGCAGCTAAAACATAAATTGTGTTTCTTCGCCAACCCTTCCCGTTGCAAAAGTGACATACCTTCAAACGTCGTACATTCCAACAAGAGGTGATTTGCCTTACATGCTGGACAAACCCTTTTGTCATTGTATGAAGACTGGGCGGCGCATGTGACAGCATATGAGTGCGGCAATCTGTTTATCTTCTGGTCAGGCAAACGATTCCGCTGGTATGCCTTTGTTGCTGACCTTGTCCCGATCACACCGATGCTATGAAGCGCTGTGCTGTTTAGAATTCGTATCCTTTTCTCGCAGAATTCCATCAACAGGTCGTAGGTGTCGGTCTTGTTTTCCACTGCAAAATGTTCATACGCAATTAGTGTGGTGTTATCGAATTTGTACATTACCAGTGTCGTGAGCGGTGTGTTCCAATGTTGCGTTGGTTCTTCCAGCCGTTTCATTCCTTGAACCAGTCGTCGTGTTTCGTTAACAATTCTGGTTAATTCAGATGACGTTGCGGCACTCATCGGTTCCAGCTGAACAAGTGCTTTAAAATATTCCCTTCGCAGCTGCTTATTGTCGTCGTATCTCTGCAACAGGGTCTCCCAGGTTGACGAGTAGCTTTTCTCCTCCAGCGGCACATGCTCAAACTGTAGTGCAGCTTCTCCCTTCAGCTAAAAGGTACTGAAGTTTAGCTACATCCAGTAGCTCAGCCACATCATGCACTAAAGACACAAAACGATCCTTATACGTTACCCACTGGGTAATGTTACCATCAAACGTCGGAAGCTCGAGTTTTGGTAAACGCATTTTAACACTCGCGGTAGTCGTATTCGCCATCGTGCTATTTGCGATCGGCTGCAAACTTTCATCAGTCTTCAACATATCCATTATAAACCCTCTCACACGGTGAAACTTTTTAAAGAAATCCCTTCTATCACTTCGCATCTGCACTTCATCTGCTTCTTCATCTTCAATAAGCAAATTTTCCCTCGCCTCTTCGTACGCATCCTTCGCTCCTTCTAATGCTTTCAATTGACTTTGTAGTTCTACCCGCTGTTCAGAATCTTTATAGTTATCCACAAAATCCACAAATTCCTCCATCCACGTACGGCGGTCCTTATACCTTTTTGTTAGTTTCGTAACCTTTTTGTCCGCAGGCATTTTGCTTTATTTAAACCACTTTATTATTAATCCAAGAACGCTATCAATTTACGAGAATCACGATGGCTACTTCTAAACTCATACAATGTCAATGACCTATCAAGCCAACCGCTGCGTGCGCGCTTTCACTCAACGCACTTCACAGTGCACCAGCACTCACACGAACACAAAATGCTACCGCTTTGCGCACTCACTTCTCTAATCGCGATGGCTGTTCCTAAAACTCCTGGTCAATGACCGACTAAGCCAAGCTGTAGTTCGCACAATTTCACACAAGGTGCACAGAATCAAACTCTTACAATATTACCAACTCGTTTTACAGTCCGTTTGAACGTCTTTTTTTTTCTTTTTTCTTTAGTCCGCTCTTGTCCCACGTTGGACTTAACTTTCCTTTATCCCTGTTTGACAAGGGTCACCGCACCATCAACATGTTTGAGTGAATCACAAAACAGCCGAACGATTTTCTACCGAAACTTTTCACCCATGCCTTATAAATTGTGACTGTACTTAACACAATTTCCAAATCCGGTTCGATAGGACCAAATGTTCTCTAGCTCACAACCAATTCACTTTCGGATCGATCGGTTCACTTCCAAACATTGCGGTGGTTACGTTAAGACTAATTTATTATACATATTTACAATTCACTGACACCTTAATCCTATTCTAATCCTAAGTCTGTCACCAATATATACACATTTTAGATCCGTCTAGCGGATTGCCTACTCATAGGCGCAAACACCGCTTCTTGGAGTCGTCATCCACCTCAAACTGCAGATACGCATCGTAATGATCGACGATGCTGAAAACGGTGCTGCCGTTGAGTTGGGCGAAAATTTCCTCCGGCGTCGGAAGCGGATAGTGATTTGGTTCCAACGCCTCGTTTAGCCCCGTCGAGTAGTCTGCACTAGTGTTGGGAATTTCGTTTAAAAAAAGGAACGGAACGGAACTAGTTCATTTTTCAAAAAGAACGGAACGTGAACCTGGGGTGCAAAAGAACCGACCCAGAGCTTAGACGCCAAACTGTCATCCGGGGGGGGGGGGGTTTGTTACTTGTTACAGGATATGAAAAGGCGTTCTGACACCAAATCTAGATGGGTTCAACCTATGCCCAGTAAGCTCTACCAGCTGTGCTAATATAAAGCATACATTTATTATCTAGCATTTTTAAAACTTTTTAGATGCGACGACCATTTTCGGTCAAAGCCTTCCATCCTATAATAGGCTTGGCTAGCAGTAACTTATTAAATGCCCATAGCAGGATAATCATCCCAGCGTTTGGGGGCACGATTTATTCGAGGCTTTTACCCATGCCGATGTTATTGAGTGGTACGAATTGACGATTGTATCACGAGATTGACTAATTATTTGAATTTCACTTACTATTTAAAACAAATACTTTTTTTTTACACAAACCGTTTACAAGATCACGGCACTCAAATGGTTGTCGAATGGAACAGAATGCTTCGAATCAAAGGGTCAAATATTGGAATCATGCCGAGTGCCAAGATCAAGTGGATATCGTGGCATAAAAAATAAATACATTTTATTTTTCGTTGTTCATATTCGCATATTATAATACATATTTTCTAACCCGCTCTGCCATATGAGTACAGATTTTAATTTGATGATAGTTATTTGTCTAGTTAAGACAAGCAAAATTATAACAAAAAGTATATTAGATGTTACAAATTGCACCATAATGCCAAATGCAACACCATTTTTGGTTTTGCTTATCACGATTTTTATAAACGATACGCGACGAAGTGCGATGAATATTCCTGTGAGCATGGGAGAGTGCACAGGCAACACATACTGTATGCGAGAAAGAGTGAACAGTTATCTTGCATGCAGCAAGCAACAGCCGGACAAAGCCGGTTTTTTTAAAGAACGGAACGCACGAACGACAACACCTTGCTAACAATATTGAAGCGGCAAAGACCGGAAAGAACGAATTGAACGGAACGGAATGAACGGAACGAACGAAATGAACGGAACGGAATGAACAGAATGAACGTAATGAACGGAACGGAACGGAATGAACGGAACGGAACGGAATGAACGTAAAGAACGGAATGAACGGAACGGAACGATTTTGTATAAAGGATCGGAACGGAACGGCCTACATAAAGAACGGAACTTTTTTACTAGGTTCGGACCGGAACGGCCAACACTAGTCTGCACATATGCGCACTCGACCGTTAGGTTTGCGCACTGCCACGATGGGAGCAGCCCATTCTGAGAAATCGACAGGTTCGAGGATGCCCAATGATTGTAACCGTGTGAGTTCAGCATCGACCAATCGGATGGTGTTGAAAGGATCTGGGCGCTTTGAACAGAAAATGGGTTTTGCATTTGGTTTGAGAAAAAGCTTTACCTTCAATTTCCTGCAGTGTTCCAGTGAATCATTGAAAACATTTGCATGCTTTGCTCGAAATTCATTAATCTGCTGGTCGATCGACTTCGTCTTTACTTGATTGCAAACGGAGTCGAGAGGAACTGACCACAGCTTGAACAATTCAATCCAGTCGATACCGAGAAGGTTGAGGTTGGCAGTCGTATTGACAAAACATCTGCCTCGAGCAGTTTTTCCGTTGATGCTGACATCGCACTGGAACTCACCCATCAGATGAAGTGGTTTGCCCGACGCGTTGATTGTTTGGATCGTCGGTTTGATGATTGAAGGGTTACCCAAGTTGTTCCAGGTTTGCTTTGATATCACCGTGATATCGCTTGCTGTGTCCAGTTGGAGCCTGGTAGCCAAGCCGTTGATCAAAGTAGGCACGTACTTTCGGTTACTGGAACGGTTAGCAATGTGATTCACGATGTGGTTCACGATGTATACTCCTCTAGCGTTGACTTTCCGACATTTGTCCGCATTGCCAACAAGGGGTGCGAGGCAGCTTACCTTCCGTTTTTGAAGTGTGTGGATGATGAAAACTTCCCTTCTCCTGGACAGCGTGAACCGCTTGTTTCAAGCTTGACTGGCTCTCAATCATCGATGTGTCCTTCTTGAGATTAACGAGTCGTTGATATTCGTTAATCAAGGTCTGAAGATTCACGGGAGCTTCTGCTGTTTCACATCTAATCCGGGAAAGAAGCCTTGGTCGAGTGTCGGCCTAGGCATGACCCTTAAGGCCACTCACAAACACCAAGCACTTGAACTGATCGATGTTCATATTTTTGAAGTCCAAATCTTCGCATGAACGATTCACCTTCCCTGCGTAGCTAATGATGTCTTCTGCTTCAGATTTTACTAGCTGGATGCACTGGTACCGCTTGTTAAAAATGGAGGTGTGTGTGCCGAACATTTGCGATAGTATCTTGATGGTGCCAGCAAAATCGATGTCTTTGGGAAGCTTCGGCAAGTTGAATTCAACGAACAATTGCCAAAAGCGCCTCTTGTGAAATTTTTTTACTTTAAGATTTCCTTAAGTTTTTACACTAGCAGCAGCTAAAGTAAAAACTTTCAGCACGGCACAAACCGACGCACATATTCAAATGCTTGGATTGCTGGTCCTGCTTACGCATACATTTGTATTTATCCCTCCCCTTATATTTTCGGATTGCTGGTTGTAGTATTGACGCTTTTTCTTTTTGCTTTATGCACACTTTCACATGCTATTTATTGGTGTTACTCTTTCCACATGCGTTTTGGCACACTTACACTCTGTGCACGGCTGGATGCTTCACCCCCTACAATTGTAGCGGTTCCGTTACCCTTCTTCTCGTTCCGCCTTCTGCCCTTCTCGCTAGGACATCCTCGACTGGTGCTGCGCGTGTTCAGCCGGCGCCTGTCTGGAAATGACGTCACGGACTGGTGCTGCGCATGTTTAGCCGTATCCTTGGCGTCCTTGAAGTGCGCTCTTCTACAAAAGAGCTGTGTTGAAATTGGATCTAGGTGTTTTGCTCGATACAAAACTATCATTTAAGGATCAGCTGGATCACGTAGTAGCCACCAGCAACAGAATGCTAGGACTAGTTATCAATATGACTCGCGAGCGTAACGATATACCTTGCACCAAGGCGCTCTATGGCTCACTTATCCGGTCGTTGATGGAATATGCAAATATCGTTTGGTGGCCAACTGCAGCGCGTCCATTAGTTCGATTGGAATCAATCCAGCGCAAAATTACACGATTTGCACTTCGCTCATGGAACCAAAGGCTCGATTACCGGACTAGGTGTTTACTACTCGGGTTACCTACCCTAAGTGAGCGAATACGAAAAGCCAGGTTGTCGTTCATCACGGGACTTCTCGACGGCCGTATTGACTCTCCGTCACTACTGGCTGCCATCAACCTGTACGTTCCGGCCAGGCCGCTCCGGACTCGGGCAATGCTGGCCCTCGACGACCGTAGAACGCAATTTGGCTCCTCTGACCCGTTCCTACTCATGCGCCGTGCTTTCAACGCAGTCAGCGACGCTTTTGAGCCGAGGATTTCGCCAACTGAGCTTAATGATCGTGTTTCTGTGT
The DNA here is from genome assembly GCF_943734735.2 of Anopheles gambiae. Lineage (NCBI taxonomy): Eukaryota > Metazoa > Arthropoda > Insecta > Diptera > Culicidae > Anopheles > Anopheles gambiae. Next base: position 66,268,920 of record NC_064601.1, on the reverse strand, counting down.
TTGGTAAATTTGGTTCCATAGTGCACATTTTTATGTTCTATGTTATTGTAATCTACTGTAAAGAACTCATTGTAAAACATTGCTAAAATGGTTCGAGAGGGCATTATTGTCCATCGATAGACAAATAAACATAAACATAAACATAAATCGCTTGATGAAAATTAACCAATAATTAATCCACGTGTTTTATAAAAAAAATAGCTAAACAACATTTTGCACATAGGATTATAGAAACGCTTACCTTGATATTTTAAAACCGGACACTGTTTTCCTTCCGTCGATCGTTTTGCAGGATGTTGGCAAGGACAACAGGTAACCGTCGATTATCATGCGCGTGCACCTGTAACTTTTTAGACGACAAGCGTTAGTTGAATGTACCCATTGAAGCATACACGAGGATAAGAAACTTACCTTAGAAATTTACAAGGATAAATCATTCCATAATTGAAGAAGAAGGAACACGGTACAAAACGTAAACGAGCAAACTACGGGGCACAAGAAATCACACATCACTCCAACACATCCTTCCGCAGTGAAAGTTCTGGACAGACTGAGGATGCCTAACACCCGGATGAGCGCGATAGCAAAAAAATCATGGGAGATCTAGACAGATGGGTAGTCTCGGTTCAGCGGAATCCGCATGCAGATGCATGTGTGGGTGTCACTCGAAGGATTTTGGTTTCCCCTTCTCCCGTTTTCCGTTCATAGGCCACACGATCGGCGTTGTGCCGTCCAAAATCTAGAGAAAGAAGACATGCTCTCTCGCTTTGGCACACAGGAAAGTTTTCCAAAAGCTTCGGTTTTGCTGGTTGGGTAGTTGACGTACCTGACGTGGGATGGTGTGTCCAACTTCCTCAACAGCAGGCGTACCTTGGCGGAATCATCTAAATTCTTAGCATCCGATTCGAAAAGATCCGTATACCGGCTGTACCACTTTTCGAAAGGGATTCCATTTTCCGGGTCGAACGAAAATTCACTGATGTTGGTTGCCAAGGATTCGAGAGTTTGTTCCGCCATAAAATGAGTCAAAAACCGGCAACCTTGCACGATAGGGCTTTCAACATTAAACTTGGATGGGATAAAATTAACATTGGACCAGTCCAAGTACGTGCTAGTAGTAAAATTTAAATTTCGTGCTCGACCAAATATGTAGCACACATTGCAAAATGACTTGTAAAACCCTGTATATATTAAAACCCTGTATATATATATTAAAATTAAAATTAACTGTAAAAGCCATATATTAAAACATGTAAGAACTAACAAAAAGGCCAAAGCCGTAATGACATTCAGTTACAGTCAGAATTCAATGGTTGAACGATTTTTAGTTGGCATGCTTTTTAGTTGAACGCTCGATAGTTGGCTGACAGTGCAATTAAAAAGCATGCGCTTGTATGGAAAACCCGGATTTTGAAAAATTGACAAAAATCTCATGGCCTGTTGAGAAAAACCCAAATAACCAAATGGGCCTTAGGCAGCGGTCTAATCTTGTTGCGAGCAACATTGTTAACATATTTATTGTAAACATATCGCTGAGGTGGTCTATGAATGTTGCTGGTAACATTTCGCATTGACATTGTTTAGCGTAAAAATTTGCCAATTAACAGCTCAGAAAAAATAAACTTTTATCATTCACTTGTTGAATAAAGTGTTGAAAAAATAAAAATAACACAAAAAAATGTATTATAAATGCTTAAAATCCAAATTTTACGGCTGTCAACAAAACGCATACTGCTGCTGTGTCATTTCATACACCCGATTTCCATGACCAAGGTAAATAGAAAATGTTGCCAGACAAAAATCAAATTGGTTTGAATTTAGCCGGCAACTAAGGCAGCGGTCTAATGTTGTTGCGCGCAACATTGTTGCTCGGCAACATATCGCTGAGGTGGTCTATGAATGTTGCTGGCAACATTTCGCTTTGACATTGTTTAGCGTAAAAAAATTGCCAATTAACAGCTCAGAGTTTATTTTTTATCATTCATTTATTGAATGAAGTGTTGAAAAAACAAAATATACACCAAAAAATGTATTATAAATGCTTAAAATCCAAATTTTGCGGATGTCAACAAAACGCACACTGCTGCTGTGTCATTTCATACACCCGATTACCATGACCAAGGTAAATAGAAAATGTTGCCAGACAAAAATCAAATTGGTTTGATTTTGGCCGGCAACAAAGTTGCGCTAGCTGTCAAAATCAATACATTTTGCCAGCAATAATGTTGCGCGCAACAAGATTAGACCAGTGCCTAAGTTGTGCTAGCTGTCAAAATCCATACATTTTGCCAGCAATAATGTTACGCGCAACAAGATTAGACCAGTGCCTTAACCCACTGTAACGCCACTTCAAGCCCACATGGATTAGTGGTGGTCCATTCAGTCGTTAACCCACCAAATTTTACAACAATTGGAGCTGTTGGTTCTAATAAGATGTATTGACCTTGCCCACCCGGCCTACTGCCATAACACTCTTCTATGCCGTGACTTCACCCGCCTTAGCAAAACCATCATCGCCAATAGCTGGAATGGTTATTGGGTTAGCAGCGGTCGCTCTTTCTTGAGAACCATAAGGACCACAACACCACCATGGAGAGACCATCCATCACACCAAGACCAAAGAATCCTATCACGACTCCGGATAGGACACACCTGGTTCACCCACACCTTTTTATTACAAAAATCAAGCCCACCACTATGCAGTTTCTGTGGCGTCGACATCACCGTCCGTCACATCTTAGCCGAATGCCATTTATATACTGCGGAACGCATCACCTGCAAATTGGACCACAGTATCGACACCATCCTCTCACCAGACAGCGATTATCAGCGTAAACTTTTAAAGTTCCTCCATATCACTAATCTTTATAAATAACTCTCACCAAAACCACATTTGTGACGGACAATAAAATCAACAGATAGCTTTAAGTAAAGTGAGACTACCCGGTATAAGGTATTTTGCAAGCCACAAATGGCTTGCAAAGAAGTTTGTTATACTTTAAGTATAGAATTAATCAACTAATATACAATAAACCCACACGTTTAATGGCTTCCTTTGCATAATTAAACAAATATTGGGGTGAAACATGTTTAGCAAAAGAATTGCCCGTGTATAAAAACTTACTTTAGCAACATTGAAGTGGCCGCTTTTGAAGCCGTGTGGTTTAACCCACCAAACTGACAGTGTTTTGGCTTTGTTTGATACAACTGATTTTTTAGTTTTCAGTATCTTGGTTATTTGGGAATTTCAGAATATTTATGTATAGAAAAACGTGCCAACTAAAAAGCACATATTCAATAGTTGGCAGGGAATCGAAGTTCAACCAGTGAGTTCAAACTGCAACTGTATAACTTGTATAACTGTATAACTTTAAAACATAGGGCAAAAACATTATTTGCCTTTTGATTAAACTCCAAGGTATTCCAATAAGACGAGGTTATTTCATAGAATTTTTTGTAGTGGTCATCAACATCAAAGTTTAATAGCAATGTCTGAAACGTTCCTTAAGAATAAACTTTCATTGCCGGAGAAACTAGTACAGTACATATTTTCAGTCAATATGCAAATTCTAATTTGGATTTATTGCTGTCCCCTGCATAAAAATATGTTGTCCAATGGTTACGGTTGAAGAGCATTCCTTTATTGGAACCGCCGAAGGGGAAAAAATCGAACAAATTGTTATTGATGGGACTAATACAGATTTATTGAGATGGCATTAAAATAATTCCTTCTACTTCTGTAGGCAATTTAAGAAAATTAATAGTTGTCTTAAAATCCTTGTAAATGTCAAGTTTGTGAATTCACCTTGAAATATAGGGGAAGTGGTTTAGTGCTTTAACTATATATATGTTTATCATATATGTTATCATATATGTTATATACAATATATGTTTATCAAGGCAATATGCCCGTCATGGGTTCAAACTCTAAATGGACCGTGCTGACCGAGGAATGACTATCCTGCTATGGGAGGAGGAGGGGGGGGGGGGGGGGGGGAGGGGCGTTTGGTAATCCAAAAGTCACTGAAAGCCAACCCCACAAGTGGTACAGGCAGGTCTTGACCGACAACGGTTGTTGAGCCAAAGAAGAAGAATCAGTAGTTTGATAAGCTATATACTGAGTTGATTTATCCGCTGCTAGTAAGTTTTTCTCTAGGGATGCTTTATGAAGATGAAACGTATTAGTTTCAATAGTTTGTTGATTTTTGTCATGATTGACCAAACAATTTCCCCCGTAGCAAAAAAATCTTCAACATTCCGTCTTGCCCAGTAGAAGTGCCTAGCTGTATATGATATGATGTAGGGGAAGGTAGGTAAAGACGGAAACTCCGGGTAAGATGGACACTTCTCATAAATGCATGAAAAAGGTAATTTTCGAGTAATTCAACAATGTAGAATCCATACTGAAGGTAAAACAACACATTTGAGAACATTTTTGGCATAATATATATAAAATTGGTTAAATCCACGAACAAAACAAATTTTCAATCATGTGCACCCTTGATGATCTAATTTGACTACTGCCGATCTTAAGCTCTACAACTTGTATTGTTTATATTTCCGGAAGTTTTATTTTATGAATGGGTTGTCGTGATCATTAATGAAAAAACTGGCGAAAGAACGAGAATAAAAGCAATACAAAATATTGTTTGCTGGTAGTTTAAACATCCTGACACAAAAGCGGGAAAGACGGACACCTTGTGGTAGGGAAAGATGGACACCGAATTTATTGATTTATTTTACTTCTTATATCAATTGGTGATGAATAGATTTCTTCAAATACCTTAAATAAGAGTATTCCGATGCTATAAATCAATCAGCAACTAAAAAAAGTATTAAAATAAGCGAGAAATGAAACACCGGTCAAAATAGTAGCCATTCGTTATGCTATTACTCGCTCGACGCTGATACGTAGCACGAAGAAAGAAGCAAAAAAAGACTAACGTGACTGCCAGTTCTTGTATTAAAACGAAGATTTGAAGGCTATAGATTCCGAAAAAACATTTCCTTCGCCAAATCTGATACATAGGCAACAATTATTGAATTGGTACCAACCGTACCAAATATGATTTTATACTTAAAGTGAGGAACTTACCAGTGCGTATATATCCTTTGGTCCTGTTCAACAGATCACCGATTGATCTCAAATATCGTGTAAAATTGTAAAAAAATTGGATAGAGTTAGGAGTGAGTCCATAGAAAAATCATCAAAGCATCCAGTTTGTTATGGATGTAACTGTCAAACCAGGTTTTATTCCTATTTTCGTTTTTAGGCGTAAAATTGCACTGGATAAGCCCACCTGATATATCAACACACTTTGGCCATGACATTGCTGTAAAAAATGTACAACAGTCGCGTTCAGACACGGCATATTCTGCTAGAAAATATCTGTCAAACACTTTTTCACTGAAGTAAGGAAAATTTAGCAGCCTGTGACGAATCTTTTTCGAGCAATTCATGCTATCCATCGCTGGATGGATAACATAAATACAGTCAGTCCAAAAAGTACTCGTCTAGCTGAATATTTTTCAGAAAAATGCGAATTATGGCCGTAATACGTATGGGGAGATAAAAGTAATGATGAGGTTCGGTAAAGAGACCATCAATACACACGTTTTGCTAAAAAATAAACAATTAAATAGTGCAATAGCAACCAAAATACATAAAAAACTAAAAAAGTCGTTTGATGGGCGTGCAAAAAGTATTCGTCCAACTATATTTTTAATTATTTACGCTGGACAAACACTACGTAGACGTGAATTAAATTTATTATTATCAATCTACTGGTGACTTCCTTCTAAATTAATGCATTTCTGTTGTTTCAATTGCACTTCAAGCGGTCAGAGCGGCACTAAAGACGGGGGAGTTAAATTATTGGAGCATGATGGCGAAATTCGTATCTTTAACTTATGCATAACCAATCCTACCAATTTTTGAAGGTTACAAAATGTGTGGGAGGCCTCGTTCCTTCATTTGATCAGAGTTTGGCCATTTTTCTGACACTAATTGTGTGACAAACTGCCATGTAAGCAGCCATCCTTAACGGTTAATCTAACGAAAGAAGCGGTTTATTGTCCAAAAAATAAAAAAAAATTCCAAGGAATCAGTGCATTTTGTGATGGCCAATAAGATCAGGAAAAGAGATGGGTCACATTTGGGTGATGGGTCATGCTGCATTTCATCGTAGCTGGTCATGTAAAAGCTTGAATGAGTGCGTTGTTACAAACATGTTTAGTTTGAATAATACCATACACAGAAAGTAGCCAAATCTGGTAATGAGCATCAAATAATTCAAAATTTTATTTCAAATTAGGCTATACTAATATATTAAAACACGTTTAAATCGCCAAGGTCATACGGCCGACGTCTACCATAGCGAAAACAGTCTACTAAGATGCAGCAGCAAAATCTCGTGTAACGGTAGCACCATGATGTCATGATACTAGAACTCAGTGAGGAAAGGTGAGCTAGAAAAATGGTTCAAATTGATTGGAGACGAGATGGGGAAACATATTCATGCAGTTTTTAAGTACTTTGAGTCCGTGTTCTGAGAAATTTTACTTAAAATGTATCACATGGTTCACGAACAGTCGAGCTGGAGAACATACAGAGCATTGTCATTTGCCCGAAACACCAAACCAGCTGAAACCAAACTAATGAAAATGATTTAGTAGGCTCTAAATATGATATATGTTGCCAATTTGTCAATGGAACTTGGCCACGTAGTTCGTAAATGCAATATTTCTACCAGAGAATAATTGGAACAAGTCTTGTAGGATGAGTGGATCAAAAATACGCCATTTTAATGGTTCAAATGAGTTCTTGCGTTGTGCAAGTAGTCACCAATAGTCATAAATGCAATAAGAAACAAGATCAGGACATTTTTTGATTCCATAACCTTTGTTTTCATACGCATATTACGCCAAAAGTCAGATAGACGAATACTTTTTGCGCACCAATCAAATGACTTTTTTTAGTTTTTTTAAATAATTTAGTTGTTATTGCACTATTTCAAAGCTTATTTTTAGCAGTACGTGTGTATTGATAGTCCATTTATCAAACCCCGTGATTACTTTTACCACCCCATGCCTTTTGCGGCCATAATTCGCCTTTTTCTGAAAAATATTCAGCTAGACGAATACTTTTTGGACTGACTGTATTTGCTTGCAATCTTTTGACAGACCCAGAGAAATATCGTTTTTTTTTCGTCTTTAAACTTTAGTTTTCGATTGCTTTCAAATCCTAAATGTTCTAATGGTTGTATATTGTGTATTTCTTTCAACAAGAACCCGCGTTTTACGATTTTTTTTTGCTAAATTACGATAATGGTATCCTGCTAAGATTCGTGGTATGTGAACTATTGCGAAATTTTGGCGAATCTTTTTTTGACACTTGTTTCTAGTGGAAGGGGAAAGATTCGCGAAGAAAGATATGCCGTGTCTGATGTCTACTGAAATCTCTCAAAGGAAAATTTTCAAGGGACCTTCAGCTCAAAGAGGTATTCATATTGAGGAAAACTATTGAAGATGTTGCTATGAAGTATCCATGAAGCCTCGGGATAAACATGGCTTCCTTTGACCAATATTTTTGTGAACTACCATCCAAAAGATCACCTGAGAGAATTTCGGCTGCCAAATCGCATATGCAGATTGAAGAATATTCGCCTTAGGATCGGGTCTATGAAAATGTTGCGGGAACATTCGTTGCCAAATTGTATGGACGAAATGTCAAACTCGTATCACGCGAACATTTTTGTTGCAAGGGAAACAAATCTTCATGTTTATTTTTTGACAGAAACATTTCGGAGTTGTTTGCATACCAAAACGAATAGAAAATATTTTAAACTTAATTTGAAAATGTTGTAGTGAGCAAATAAGTGCACAATTTTTTAAATAAACATAAAAATACAGAAATGTTTCCATTGAACAAAAGTTGCTGCAACATGTTTATAGACCCGGGCCTTATGGAGGTATTCATCTTTAAGAGCCATACAATACAGTGGAGCGCCGTTTATCCGGGTACCTTTTATCCGGATTTCCGTTTATCCGTGCTGTTGAGAAATGACAGTTCAATACAAAAGTGACATTGCGTTATGAGGAGGATATTTGAAAAAGCGGTTATAAGAGCACATTGTCATTACAAAAACAATATAATGCATGGCAAATTTAAAATATTCTCTTTGGAAAAACATGAAGTTAGTAAAAACTGGGTTATTTTTATCAAAAAATAAGAAAAATTCCAAAACATAACCAGGAATTGGTGATAAAATATATCATTTTACTCATTATCCGTGTTATTCGCTTATCCGGGTGAGGTCAAGTCCCGTGAAGCCCGGATAAACGGCGCTCCACTGTATATAGAATATGAAGGTACAGTCTGTTCCCGAGTTACACGGTTCTCGACTTACGCGGATTCGGAGATACGCGGTTATCTAAATTTGACAGATCAAATGTCAAATCAGTACAATTTGCTTCAAGTTCGGTATAAATTGCATTTTTGCTAACAAATTGAAACCGCTTAAAAGCCAGAAATATTATAATTTTCTGCGCAAATCATATCAAATAAATGATAAAGTGTATAAAAGTACTAAATTAAATAAAAGACTTAGTAATCAATAGTATTTTAGTCAAAAAACGTGTAATTCGACTTTCGCGGATATTCGAGTTACGCGGATTCGTCGGTAACGCAGAAACCGCGTAACTCAGGAACAGACTGTATAGTCTAAATCAGCGGTCCGCCGCAACATTCAATCCAGCCCGCGAAAGGATTTGACTGATTTGGAAAGATGGGAAGAAACGATTCGTACACAAATTACTGAAGATGTTTTAGTATACCATAATACCATCGTACTTTTTCAACTTTAAATTAAACGGTCCATCATTTCATAGTAGTTTAATTAAACGTTGAAAAAGTACGATGGTTCGAACTCGAGGTCAATATCCCCGTAACTTTTGCATGAAAAAATATGCCATTTTCGACTGGCTGTAGAAAAAAACTAGGAAAGATAATTTCTTTACATTTACATCTGTTCAAAGGGAATTATTTCAGATTACTTGCACAAATATGTTCAAGACTTTGCGAATTGCCTTTCGTCAGTTATTAGGAATTTTCACCATGGTGGACGAAGACATGCATGATTTAAGTTCTACCATCGATTTTCATTAATTCCTCCTAAGTTTTCGCTACAAAATTGTTAGAGTAGAGTTTATGCATCACGTTGGCGTAGAAAAAAATCGATGGGACACAGTTGACGGATGTTGCTGTCGAAATTCACCTGAAATTATTGCATTGAGTTTTTGCGTAATTGTTTGCCACTGCGAAGCCAGTGGATGCGATTTCTAATTCCTGATCTGTTTCTTTATGTTTCCCAGGTATTATTTAACTGTTTGGTGGGTTGCATCGATATCCCGGTCCAACTAACGTAGTAATGTAGCCACTTGTCCCTCTGTCTTCATTTCAGCTTCTTTTGAAACCTCAAAAATGAGCCTGGGTTTTCTTTCGATGCTTTGATTTTTGCCTAATAGTGCCAAGATGTTGGCGACCAAAATGCCAAAACGGGTATATACGACGTCCACAAACTTCCGCACGGTGTCGATTTTGGACGCTACGGGGTGCCATTATTTGATCGCGCACGCTTTTGATTCACTTTTTTGGCCATCATGGTTAGAGTTCGACTGATAGAGGTGTCAAATTTTGTCTGCTAACTAATGGGATACTACTACTCAAAGTGCAATTAACGTTTTCAATGCAATAAGAATCAATGCGACGAAGACGAAGTACCTGCTTGCTGGAGACTCAGACCATCTGGGAAGCAGTGTATTAGTTGACGGCGACAGTCTAGAGGTGGTAAAGGAGTTTAGCTATCTCGGGACGGTCCTTACTTCGGACAACGACATCAGGAGCGAAATCCGCAGACACATTGTGCAGGGGAATCGTGCAAATTGTGGGCTTCATCGACTGCTGAGAACCAGAAGACTTCGAGCCCACACGAAATGTGAGATATATCGCACATTGATTCGCCCTGTGGTCCTCTACGGACACGAATCCTGGACCATCCGAGCGGAGGATGCAAACGCTATGGGCGTGTTTGAGCGACGCATCCTCCGGACCATCTTTGGCGGTGTGTTCGAGCATGGAGCGTGGAAGAGAAGGATGAACTTGTTGAGCTGTACGGTGAACCGAGAATCCTGACGGTGGCGAAGGCTGGTAGGATACGATGGCTGGGGCATGTCATGAGAATGCCGGACTCATGCCCCACCAAGAAGGTGTTCGACAGCGATACCCAGTTCGGCATAAGGCACAGTGGAGCACAGCGAACTCGATGGCTGGACCAGGTGAAGCGAGACCTGTCGGAAATCTGATGTCTGCATGGATGGGAGACTGCAGCCAGGGACCGAGCATCCTGGAGAATTGTTGTTGACCGGGCCATGTCACATCGACGTGCCCTATCATGAGCAGGCGGCTTAAGATAAGCCCATAAAAAATCGACAATTGTTGTCCATTTTCTAATGTTACTGTTATGTAATATTAACATTATTTTAACACCACAATGAGACTATCGAAACGAAGGTCGCATAAGAAATTTTATGATTTATATTTTTGCATATTAAAAAAAAAAGTATGTAGGTATTATCAATTTTGAACCATATTTGCATGACACAATTATAGGAAAACAGCAATAATTCCAATCGCATTTCTTGATATCATCAACTAATTATTGTTTTTCTAAAATTATATAATGTAATAATTAAATCACAATAATAGAAAAACCGCATTCTCCTGGCCCTCGGCTTTGGATCATTTACTAAATTTGGCCATTTGCCTCAAAAGTTTGCCGCCCGCTGGTGTAAATGTTCAGCTTACAGCAAAAAATCATTTTGAAGAAACTTCATCTTCGAGAGATTTCACTGTAGTTTGAATTTCAATTGACATTCATATTGTGTATCCAGAACAGTCTCATACTTTTGCCCAAAGACTATATAATACAGAGATCGATGCATAGCTCATAGATTTTGGTCCACCATTTTCAAAGCTCGTTTTTGATAATTAGATGAAAAAGTTTTCACCAACGATTTCATACAACCAAACACTGTTTAGGGCTAATTGTGCATTTTTTGCACAAAATCTAGTGTAACTATACATTTCCTTCTCAGGCACTTGACATGGAGAACTTATTCAGTAATTCATCACTTAAAAACGACCACAATCAGGAATCTGGCCTCTTAGCTTTTGTCCTCTTGAGCTGCAGATGATTTCGTCCTAATTTTGGGCACTGATCTTGTTATATCGATAATTGCATTATAATTCTATCTTTTTTTATATCCGTCAACCTTTCTAAGTACAAAATTATGAACAAACGTTGTAAAACTGACCGAAATGCATTCAGACCACTGCATGCACAACAATTAATACATTAATGCAAACTTTTACACGCTTTTTGATCATATGTTCTGGTTGACTCGTTCTTTGTATTATATATACAGTGAACCCTCTCTTATTTAACACCTCTCCAATTTGAAAAACCTCTCTTATTTGAACATTTTGCACAGTCCCTTGATTTCCAGTACATTTTTGTTCCTCTAATTTGGAAAACCTCTGAAATCTGTGTCCTTCTTATTTGTGTATGGTGTTGCCATGATTATTGAATGATGTATGCTCAAATTGGCGATTCTATTCGCAGTTTCCTATAGCAACAGTTAAGGCTGCATACTAAATGTTCTGTCTCTTTCTTGTTTGTATGGACCTTTCATTAACTTTCAACCTCTGTAATTTGAAAACCCCTCTTATTCGACAGTCCCATCGCCTCTCAAATCAGAGAAGGTTCACTGTACTTTGGAAAATAGGACCAAACTGCCGAAAATGGGAACAAAAACAGTGGCGGCATTTTCACGTATATCTCAAAAAATACATTTAAGTAGTCAAATAAAAAAATAGTACAGCTTAAAACGATATTTTATCGTTCAAAATAACGTCACTTTCATGAAAAGTGATAAAAACTGCTCGTACGTTATTTTTTTTGTGAAACTACGGCACTATCCTGCTCAATACTGGTACATTTACCCTATATAGCATTTTTTCAAAGCTACCTTTTTCAACAACAGCGGGTAATGGTATGAGTAGGTGGTAGGATATACAATTGTTTAATACTTTGATGGTACAGCTGCATATAATTTAAATACTCATATAATTTGTACGGTCTGTAAAGCAATATTTGTTTAACCAGCCTTGTCCTTTTTGCATCACTTATGTTGTAAATGTCTTTCTTAATTGATTTAATGATCTATTCAATTTGAAAAAGGGTAAATGTACCAGTATTGGGCAGGTTAGTGCAGCAGTTTCACTTAAACAGCTCGCACACTCACAATGTTTATTATTTTTCTTGAAAGTGGCATGATTATGATAAACGATAAACGATAAACTATCGTATTATGTTGTGCTATTTTTTATTTGTCCTTTCAAATACATTTTCTAGCGATATTTATGAAAATGCATAAACTGTTTTTGTTCCTATTTTCGGCAGGCTTTGCTCCAATTTTCGGCAACGCGAATACGGGTCGATAAATGTTTTAATTAATGCCAATAGGCTGACAAAAATGTTTAAAACAATTTTACACTCTCACTTTCCTAAGATTAGTGTTGAAAAGTACCTAAATTATTAATTTTATGTTGCCCATTTTGGACATTTTGCTGGCAATTTTTACAGTCACTTTGATGTGAGTTACAAACAAAGTAGGCATTGGAAAAAATGAGACTGTTTGACGGCTATAGAGTTCGGCATATTCAACGAAATCAAAAGTGTGTTATCGTTTCAAGCAAAGTGTATGAAGACCAGGTGGTCTCAAAGACTGTTTTTTATGACCAAATTTGAACGTCACTTTTTGACAGCATGGGTGAAAACTTTTTCCCAAACAAGCTTTCTGGCGACTTGCCGAATACACAAACAATCGTAGAATCTTAGTTATTTGCACTGAAATGCCTTAAAAACACACACAAAATTTCTTATTGTAAGCTAAACCAAATCTGAACTAAATAAAATCTATTTTTGGATCAAAATAATGCCGTCGATGAGGACACCAATGTGTACTACATATGTGTTACTAAGAACAAAGCGATCGGTTCCTAAGGAAATTCATTTCACCCATTCTGTCAAAAGGAGCTTTTTGATTCCGAAATTAGTTGTCAATTTGTATGGGACGAGACCACCTGAAATTCATACACTTTGGTTTCAAGTTTCGGCAGGAGCCAACAGCATTGATGTGTCAAAAATCAACATTTACCGAGTACCAATTTTCGGCAGCATTTAAAGTGAATAATTACTTGATTTTAGTGATTTTAAAATTCCAAGCGGAATAGTATAAAATCAGCAACCATAGAATCTTTCATAAAAACCACACTTTCATTGTTTAAGTACTCTGGTTTGCTTAATAATGAAACCTGCCGAATTATGGACTGACAACAAATCTGCCGAAAAATGTTGAACTCAGCACATTTTGTTTGATATTTTGAAAAATATGCTAGGAAATGATGTGAAACTTCGTATATGAATAACAAATGAGTATATCTCTACTTAAAAAATATGTGTTGAGACAATTTTCAACGCGTTTTTGCGTAATTACACGCTTTTAGTTACCCTGCCGAAAACAGGTACACTGCCGAATATTGGTACAGTTTCTCTGACTCTCTTGTTTTAATATGTTAGTAGAGCCTAATTCGATAAAAAAAAAATGATGCTACTTAGCAGATTTGGCCATTTTCTGCGTGTGGGATTATTCAAACAAAGCATTTTTGTAACAACTCGCTCATTTAAGCCATGACATGGCCTGCTACAATGAAATGAAGCATGATGCATCAACTAAATGTGATCCATATATTTTCCTTATCTTATTGGCCATCGTAAAATGCACTGATTTGTTATTTTTGGACATTCAACCGCTTCTTTCGTTATATAAACTGTAAATTATGACTGCTTACATGATTTTTTGACACACAATAAGTGTCAAAAAAATGCCAACCGCTGATCAAATGAAGGAATGAGGCCTCCTACATGTTTTGTAACCTTGAAAAAAGGGTAGGATAGGTTATGCATGGCAATGAGATATGATTTTCGCTATCATGCTCCATTCCTTTAACTCCCCCGCTTTTAGTGCCTCATTGACCACTCGAAAAGCAATTCAAACAACAGGATTGCATCAATTTAGAAGAAAGGCTCTAGGCAGATTGATAATAATTAATTTAATTCATGTCTACGTAACGTTTGGCCAGCGTAAATGAGTAAAAAGCTAAATAGACGAATACTTTTTGCACATCCTTCAAACGATTTTTTTTAGTTTATTTATGTGTGCCTAAATCGGCCATAATTCGCATTTTTCTACAAAATGTTCAGCAAAACAAATAGTTTTTGGACTGTCTGTATCTCAGTTATATGTCAGTTGTGAATCGGTTATCAAGTTTTTTTTGTATGACATTATTTACCTGTATGAGGGCAACAATTTCCGGATAGGAGTTGATGTAATATGATTTATTTTTAACGTATTCTTGTTCTTTCTTCATTAGTGGCATTTTCTTAGGCATACAAACTTTCAACTCTTGAAAGTCGTCCTAAACTTTCTGGACTCGTTTTGATTGTGTATCTTTTTTGTATTTAGTCTTGAGTAAGAGTATGACATTTAACTATTCAACATGCAGAGCTAATGACCGCTGATAAACTAGAACACCTTTCTTTCAGATCTTCTTGTCTGTACTTTCCGCATTAGGTTTGTGCGGTGACATCACTAACAAAAACAATACAACATCAAGTCAAATGATAAAACGATTGTCTCTGATGGAAGAATAATGCTTTTATGAGTTACATAGCATGTTTCATTCATGATCTTTTTACGAGCGCTTCCACCGTGATGGCATTGTCATACGGGTTGCAGCAAGCTATCGTGCATGATGTACTCAAACAGATGAAAACATGGTCGAATCTTGGGAGAAACACTTTTTGTCGGCGTTACCGTCATTTGTAATTAATAATATATTTGTCCTCAACATAAAAAGTTTCACAAGGAAGCTGCACAATGTTAGGATGCTCAATCGTTACCTTTCGACCATGGAAAACCAACAGTTGTACAGAGTCAAATATTTTTGGAACATCTTAAGCGCCAACCTAGGCAACATTTTTGCAATTTCAAAAAGTGGCTGTGCGCCATCTAAACCTTTCTCCAACTTTTACATAGGGTGTTCAACATAAGTATTGGGCTTAAGTCTAAGGTAGTTTGTACAAAGTCAGCAGGATCGGTTACGAAAACACAATGTACACAAAAGAGAAAAACACTTCAATTGCTAAATATAAATACTTACTTCTTGTTGTAATAATTTAGAAACAGAATTCCACAATGTAAAAATAATTTTCTTGTTAGTTGAAAATAAAATACACAATATCGATTCAAAATCAGTGTTATAACAGAAAAACTCGCTTCCAGGGGGTATTCTCGAAGCAAAAGTATAATGATTTGGAGCTTCTGGGAGGAATTTGTTCACTCAAAGCACGTACACGAAGGGCCAAAATTTGAGACGACACGTACTCAGTTGCGGAAGACATACCGGTAATGCGGAGGCTCCCATAAAGGCTGCTGCGCCAGATACGAAGCCATTGGTATATGCCAAACGTTATATTCAACGAACGGATATATTTCCAGCCGTGGGTGAGTTGTTTTGGGAAGCGTGATGGTATTAGTGGTACGTAACTGTGATGTTAATATTTCGCTATTCGGCAAGCGTGTATGCAGTAGTCGAAGTGCTTCAGGTTTCTATACACGATTTCTAGCGCACAGATAATGAATTCAAGTCACACGATCCTGACAGAACAATAAGACATAATCAAGTTTGGCTAGCGGTATTGGTCAGTGGTGCGTTGGAGGTGAAAAGTGGCCCCGATCTGGCGACAATCAATGAAATCACGCATAGGTCGATGCCGTTAATAGAAAGGCGCGACGGAAGGTTATTTTCGAATAATAGGATTTTATACAAATATTACTAACATTTGTGGAATCTTTAAACATGTTGATACTTTTACTTTGCAAAATACAAAATAATAATCCAAGAACAACAAGATCTTGCACTTTACTGATACTGATTACAGTGATGGGACTAATCCATCATAATATACCTTGGAATAATTCAAAGAAAACAAAAAAACGTGGAACTATTCAATATTGTACATAACTTTTTGAGTCATGTTATTCGTTTGGATGCGAAAGAATATAATTCTCTCTCTCTCTAAACCACATAATTATCAATGATTACACAAGCAACGTGGTGTTTTGTAAACACTGAAATAAAAAAATGTAGGGTACACATATGTTCCTTAAAAATGTTGTACATATTATTCCTCTGAGGTAGTGCATAAGATGAAATCGTTTTATTATTATTCTTTTTTATTGTAGCATCTGTCATTGATCAAAAAGAATATTTTTCGTTGGACGTGAAGAAGGTTAGATATAGGCAACATAAAATAATACACCTTCACGTAATCAACGTGCCTTGCTACGAAATCCGCAGTGATAGCTATAATAAAAGCAGAAAATCACGCAGAAACTATCAATCAAATCTACCGGAATCGAATCAATAATTATGAAAATTGTTGGATTGCCATGTATTGTCGTAATTTGGTCGTGGCTATAACTGTTTAATGCAAAAAAAACATGAGGTACTATATATTTTACTCTGGATTGTTATAACAAACTTTTAAACCTGCACAAAAGAGTCTTTTTTGCAATAAAGATATGAAAATTATTTCTTAAAGTTATATGTAATCTTACAACCGTGTCACTCCCGTATTTATCAACTCACAGGACCTAACAACATGTTCGTCATGGGTTCAAGGCTCGTATTGACCGTAGACATATGTCTAAATTTCATACTATCAATAAGTTACAGATAGAAAATCCCATTAGGGATTAACTGTACTCCCCAAGAAAAGAAGTGCCAATATCCTTTAAGATACTAAAAAGAATGAAAATATGAAAGCTATTTTGAAAGTTTACCAGCTGTTCGACTATGAAGTAGTTGCATTTCAGAATAAATTCAGAGGAATTCAATATGGAGAGCTTAGCTAGCAATTCGTAATTCAACATTTAGTACTCATGCTGCTTTTTGCACCAAACAAACGTGTAATTTGAGCAATTCAATTTTGTTTTTTCTTTTGTCCTTGCTGTTCTTTGCGCAGCATTACTGTCCGGAATGACTGGTCAAAAACGTGCCGTCATAATTTTGCTCGTGTACGTGATTGGCGTAAGCAAAATTTGCTATGTAAAGGTTTGCTAAATTGCCAATATTTCATTGTTATTCATCTAAATGCGTTAGTTTTTATAGTGCTACTATACCTAAAAGTAACAAAATAAATTATAAAAGTTTTGGAAATAATCGAACTTTTCGTGAATTATTTAAAACCACTAATTTTGAATTAATCAAATAAGATATTGTTAAAATCGTTTTCCTCTTGTATCATGCAGCTATGGGTTGTTAAATGTTATAACAGCTATGTTATAGATTAGATATATGTTAAAGAGGTATAATTATCTCAAAAACTCAATGTGTTTTCATTGAAATGTTTAGTAAATACCATTTTATATTCCGTAATTTACTTTAAAAAAAAGAAAAAAATATATATTTAGCTGCGAAATGATGTTATGTTGCGTAAATGTTTCAAGTGTGAAAGTGAATGTGAATTTGAAAATCACATTTTTTAAGATAAAGTTTGAAAAGTTTAGAATGGGAGAAAAAAAACTTATGTATTTTTAATAACACAAGCAAATGTTTAAAATCATTAGAACGTAGTTAAAATAATTAAGATGGAATTCTCTGTACAATTACTTACTTTAAGTACTTTAAATCCGAAAAACTAATCATTTTACGACACAGCCACTATTTTTGTGGCCGTTTAAAGGCAAATAATTGCAAATAACTCAATACTTTGCAAAATGCTTATTTTTTCATTCACATTACATTACAATTACATTTACATTTTTACATTTTTTATGGGCACGGCTTCATGACACAGTTATCAACTCACATCACTTAGAATATGCTCGACATAGGATCAAGCCTTGTATGGACCTAGCCCACCATACGTATTACTGGCTATCCTGCAATGGATAACCTAAAAGTCACAAACCAAGTTTACAATTACTTGATATAGCAAACTATTTTTTTTACTTTAGCCAAATGATAACGAAACAAGAGAAGTGGCTACTCATTAAGGTTCACAATGAAGTAATACCTATATAATGCTAGGAAATAAGAACCAGCATAAAAAATAAATGTGAACCTAGAGGAAAAATACTCTGGGAATGAAATCAAGATTAGGCTATAAAGTATAATTGAAGTTAGAATAAAGAATGGAAAGAATACTAGTTAGTCACATGGGCAAGAGCTAGGTAAATTATCTTCGATAAAATTTTCGTTTTATGAAATTTGTGGAATCGTATTCAAAATTTCGACCAGTATCCAAAACAGAAACTAGATGGCATGTCTAGCTTAACAGTGAAAAGTAAAGTGTGAGTAAATGTTTTCCACAACAACCCAAGTAGTCTTGTCTGTATTCTTCTCCTTATTTGTCACAAGAGCAGTAGTTAGTGTATACGACTGCCTTAGCTGAAGCCTCAGCTAGTAGAATAGTCAGCCCTGCATATACAAGTTTCGGTACATGTGACTCCATAACTCTATAAAAGATATACGCCTTGACTACTGTAACACGAAACTTACCCATAGAATTGGACCATATGAACTAGGCAAAAATTAATACTAATAGTTTTATTATGTTTCCATTTAAATCCATTCCAGTTCCGTGTTGAGCATTATGAATGAACAGAGAACAAATGTTTAAGATGTTTCAGTGCTGGGCAGGGCCTTTCAATTAGTTAGGTATATAATATCCCTTTCTAAAGGTTCTGTCTAAGAAACTGGAATGGATTACTACCTCTATTAAGGAACTAGAAACTCCCACTAGGGTTATTCCTACACCTTTCATAGTCGGCATGAACCATTTACCAACGTTTTCATAGACAACATATGCATATGAGATAAGCTACCCTGCAGCAACGACCGTACTAGAGACAAATCTTTTCCATTATGATTTTTGGTTCCATTAATTTAGGATGGCTTCGGAGTGAGGATTGTCACAAAATGTGGTTTGCGACGGTAATTAAAACACTAATCTTATCTTGTAGATATTCGCTGTTTAATACGAAACGACCAGTACAAACACATATTTTTCATACACTCTGAGATATCACAGAATAAGTCCTTATCATACAGTAAATTTGGCCTGATTCTTCTTCATTTTATTAGCATACCCTTTAACGAGAACCTTACCGGTTTTTAGGTATTGTTTAAATTAAGGATTCCACACATCCCACACTGAAAAGGACAATCGTCGGCTTCGTGCAACTTGAAATGGGTACGCAATTCCTTCTCTTCCTGGAACGATTTGCTACAGATAACGCATTTGTACCGACATCGTCCCTTTTCGTGCACGTTATCCTCGCAGCTGTGCAGCTCGTTTCGATGGGCCAGTAAAGTATCGTCGCGTTCGAAGACGCTGTTACAAATGTCGCAAGTCAGATTTTTTGAAGCTCTATCTACCTCACCCTCTTGTGCTAGTTTACGAGCACAACCTTGAGATTTGTAATGGAAGGTGAGGTGACTTAGTTTGCTGAACTGTTTCCCGCATCCCATACACTGGTGTTGAGCTTCATCCCGGTGGATTAGGGTGTGCCGCTGGAAGGAGTTTTTGTAAGCAAACGTACGACCGCACTGGGCACAGCAGTATTTTTTCTCCTTGGTGTGCGTCATTAGATGATCTTGGTAGTGGGATTTGAAGCGAAAGGTCTTTGAACAGGTCGTGCAATGATATGCGTGATTTCCTGTATGCAATTTTTGGTGTGCTTTCAGGTTACATGATTGGGTGAATGATTTTCCACACTCATCACACTTGAATGGCCGCAGTCCAATGTGTACTTTTTCGTGTTTTTTGAAGGCAAACTTCGATTTAAATGCTTTTTTGCAAACTGAGCACTCATAGTCACGCTGCTCCTTATGTAATTCCCGATGGACAGTTAGAGCGCTGCCCTGTACAAATGTCTTGCCGCAAATGTCACATCGAAATGGACGTTCACCCGTATGGATACGAAGATGCTGCCGAAGATTCGACCGTAGTTTGAACGTTTTTTCACATATGGCACATTTGTTACAGTTTTCTCCCGGATGCTCAATTACATGATGCTCCCGAAGGTGTTTTTTCATCATGAACACTTGTTGGCAGATTTCACATTTGTAGTTTTTTAATTTATCCTTACTTTGCTTACGTTGATAGCCTTTCGCTGCTGGATTCTTCACAGAGTTGTTGGCTGTCAGCGAGTCGGATTTGGCACTCGCTTGATCATCACTTGATTCTTCAGTGTTACTCAAGCCTATTCCTTCATCAAAGCTTGACGACGATACTTCCAAAATTATTTCATTGCTTATTGGAACGTAGTTTAGTGGATTTGTATCACTATCTAAAGCCGCATGACCTTCGTCTTCCAGAAAACCACAGCTGCGCCTCAAGCTCTGTTAGAAAACGTGTGTTATAAACAAATAAGTATTCATTGGATTTAGTTGTTTGTTACTGTAACATGAATATCGCCTTTTGAGGGACTTACTTACCGATTTTTCCTCCGAAGCCAGCAAAATCAGATCGTCCTTCATGATGTGTTGATTAAGCTTTTCAGCGTTTTCCATCGTTGTTTCACAGTTCATGTTTGAATTTGATTTCATCGCATTCATACTAATGGTTTCGATTTTGGATTCATTGATTGGAACAGTAACATACTCCAAAGAGGAAAATTGTACATCAGGTGTATATTCGACCGTATGTGGTATGTAAACAATGACAATTCTAAAGGAGAAAAAAATGCCATATTTATAACATAATTAATCACAGAATCCAAAAAGAATTGCCACATGTGAAAATATTAAAATAAACACATTCTTAAATACTTTAATTTGTGTGTTTCGCACTAAAATACTAAAATGCATGTAAACTACTACAATCTACAACAAAGTTTCTGGGTGTCGAATCTATTCTAAATATCCCCAATGAAAATAAAATCTGTTCGTCCTGTCATGGGATACGCTACGTCTATCCAGTAGTCCGACAAGCCACCCTTGGAGCTCAGAATAAGTTTCAACATGACTGTAAATACACTGCGTCCAATCTTCGAGCCAATTCAAAAATATATCTTTCCTGATTGCAACCGAAAAACATTTCTCATTCTCTTCAATAGATCAACTATCAACAACGTGTGAGTGTGGATTTGTGTCGATTTGTTCTAGTAACAAAATAATCTGAATTGAACCAATCGCACCATACCTCGCTTCACCGACCAAGCAACACGTTACTCGTACATCATGCATATGTCACATATTGCATATTTCGCCGCTTATCCCAATTTTGGATAATTAACTATCGTGAAACCGAATCTTCCGTTTCTGGTTGACTTTTTTTGTGATTGGGGGTGGTAATAGTTCGCACATTTATTTCGCTCATTCGTTCCGCATGGTTCTGGGAAGCATTTTTCATCTTAGCGCAGAAATGATTTATGATCACCAAGAGTGCCGTTTATACGTTCTTTTGCGAATGAGACATAATTTACTGCTGTCAATATGGCATTATACGTAAGACATCGGACTTTCTAGTGGCCGTAAAGTTCTACTGCTAGCCGAATCTTCGAAAGAACTGAAGAAAAATGCGTTCTTTTTGCTGGACGCTAGGGATTGGGTTGCTCACTGTTGCTCGAGGCACAGTTCAATAGTTACCAGTTACCATACCGAGGCATGAGGAGGGTTGTCGCACTACGGTATAATTTGTTTTATCCAAACATTCGCCGACAAATACCAACACGCTGTTACTGCAAGATGCAGAGTTAGGGCGAACAAAAAGGTTACAAAAAAAGGTCAAAACAAATTGTCTTTTTAACGCACATAAGCTTCCCTTTTATTCTTCTTCGTAGCGCGCTGAGCATCTTGCAAGTGTTGATTCGTGTCTTACTTGCTACCACTGCCATTTCGCGATTAATTAATCGACCTTAGAATGAATTACAGGAATAAGGATTCTGGGGTTGGTAGGGAATAAACTAATAGGTAAAAAATGCAAAGAAAAATAAAACAAAACGAATCGACCGCGGCAAACGTTAAAAATTTACGCATTTTCATTAAAACATAGCTTGTGCGGCGTGAGGCTGTAAAAATGTAAATTAGATTACATCGCAGCTCAAGAACCAGATTCCACACGAAAACAAATGCCCTTCTCGAAGCTCACGTTTTGAATGGGGTATTACATAGGAATGGCAATAGCAGTACAGGAATTGTAGGGAATCTAATTCCCTTTACTCTTCAAAGAGCAGTAGTCTAATAACAGGTCTAAACCGATCTGAAGAATAGAAAAAAAGGTTAGCAGTTCGTACATGTATTTGCAGTCTACTGCACAGTGGAATGTAGGCAATGCATTCAAATCGACATTAATACTTTTGTGTAAATGACCTTTTCTGATTCCTTTCGATTCATTTCGTTCCTCTTAACCAAAAGTCACGTGATCAATATCAACTTGATTACTTCTAGGCTCATTGAAGGAAATCAATAGACTTCATTCGCGTATTAGGCTCTGATGGAGCAGTTGGTACAACTATGTTGCTCATGCGATAAAGCTAAGGCTTCGAATTTTGGCACCCCACTTCAACGGTCTATTTTGCATTTATTGTTTCACCATCCTTCCGTGCATGACAGGAATTCTACTCTTTCTACTGTCACTGTTTGATATGTTCTTACTGCCATAGGGCTTCCCTAAAAGGTCCCGTAGCAAGGACAACATATGCAAAATAAACGAATATTAACTTGGGATTACAATAATTTTCTTCAATTGTGAAAAATACCAACCTAGCACAAGGATTTCCTTTTTACAACTTGAAACACTTGTTAACAATGTTCTGTAAAACGACCAGACCGTTAACAAATTCAGCTTATCGCACGCAGTAAATAGGCAACATTTCTTGCAAAATAGGGTGCAACATCAGCTTTTAGATCATTTTTCTTTTGAAAGTATTTTTGTCATCTTTTTTTTTTGCTCTGGAAAGATGCTTCTTTTATTGCAAGAACGACAATCACTTCGCACCAACTGGTAATGCTATGCTCGTTTTTTTCCTAAGCAATAGCTTCCTGCTCTACAAAAAATAACGATCGAAAAGAGTGAAACAATTTATGTACGAAATTGTTCACAGATGCTTGCTGTACGCAGGAGCCGCTATGTGTATTTTTTGCTGATTGCCTGAGCACTGCTTGTCTAATGGGGGTGCCTTTTTCAAGCGGACAAACTTGTTTTATTCCATGTTTAAACAACGCTATCTCGAGGGTCGAACATCTTCCTCATACGTGTAATCGATTTAGAGCGACTGATTTGAATGTGACTAATGGGGCTGCATCAATTGTGCATCATTGGCTTCCCAGTAGCTGTCTCCGATTGGGTTGACTTAACAAAAATCAAATTTATGGATGTTTAGGAGACATGTGCAAAACAATAACGTTTGCATAGGAACGCATTTGAATGTAAGCTTATAACGGCAGTTTGCATTCGAGAATAATGTTGTTATCCTTGCACAACTTTCTTCCACGTTTGGTGGTATGATTGTATTTGAAGAAATTAACATATTTTGGCTTTTCTTTCACGCTTTTTTTGCTGCTGGTACACTTAACGGGCTAGACGTTTGAAAAGGGATATCTGATTTGAATGTTTAATATCTAGCAAAGAGGTTTTTTTTAATTGCTTACATAAATGAGTTCAAGGAAATATTTTAACAGGTTATGATGTTTAACTAAATAAAACGATGTATTTTTCCTTTCATTGTTAAGTGGATGCATAATTCACCTAGATTCACTAGGTTCATAAAAATGAAGAACAAGGAATTAGTGGCCAGTTTAGGATAACAGGGGCAATACACTTTAACAAAAGTTAAGGGTTCCTGTAACTCCTGAGCGAGGAGAGCCAAGAGAGAGAGAATTTAGAATATCTGCACCCATACTTGGTGATCCGCAAAACTTCCTTCTTCTACCTGGCAGGGGCAAGGCGGTTTGTGGTTTGAGCTCCGTTCGTTCACAAGGCAACTCACGGGACTATTCTACGCACTGCATTATATGCTGAACTGGTCATCAAAATTCCGTACTAATCGTTCGTTTCAACTTTTTAGAATAGCACAATTTTAAAATAGTTCTCTTTCTCTACAAAAGTCTGGGAAGACTATAAAGGTTATTAAGAGCAGTAAGAAGCAGGCCATAAAATCAGGTAAGGATAATTGCGAGAATATGTAAGAAAAAATACTCATTAGGAACAGTAATTAATTCTAACCCAAGATTTAATCAAATGGCGATCCAATCACCACAACCAATGTCATTCGTAATGAAGAAGTAATTCAAACGAATTACAATATTGGTCACCAACATAAATAGCGAACTCATACAATTCTCTCATTAATTCTGGTGCATGAGAAAATCCTAGTGAAGATTTAAGCAACAAATGGAAAAGCATGCCTACTTACACTCCTAGTGACTGGTGCAGTTTACGGCGCTACATGTTTAGCAATGAAGGGTGACTCCATTAGATGAAAACGCCCCACATCATCACCAAAATGCTTGTATTGCAGACGGTATTTATTCCAGAGCCCCTGTACATATCCTAACCTGTTAGCAGTGTGTTTCGGCTATTGGCGTAAAATGACTCACACTACGCTCATAACGTAATTACGGGAGTGGTATTACACAAATTGAGCATTTATGAAAATGAGCTTCACTTTTGGTTTTCTCTACGCTCCATTTTTTCGAGGGAGACGAGTGCATGGTAGATGAAACGGAATGTTTGTACGGAGAAGCTGTGCGGGAGCTGAACCATGAATCGATTGTGTTTACGACGGAATGTCAAAGATTTCGTTAATGTTCGTGGTAAACCGTTGATGGGGAAAAAGTTTAGCGTTCCTTCGACAGTGCACGTGCTCGCTTATTGTAATAGAGCAACGTAAGGGGACAATGTGGTGGAAGATTTTGACAGGACGTAATATACCAATGTTCTAATCATAGCAGTATTGCCAATTGTAGCATTGAAGTGACTAAATAAGACGTCACCTACTAGCAATCAACGATCTATTATTGAATAGAACAGAGAGCCAATATTACATCTCTGAAATAACCCTGTTCTGTTCCAATGTGTCACCCGCAGCATAATAGACGATCCGAATCGTACTGAAAAATCAAACATAATTCTAAGAGAAACGTCCAACAAATACAAATCTGCAAATGTTTCATGGTTGGTTTATTTGACAAATCGTCTGTTTCTGCTCTTACTTTGCAAATAGTGGCAACCCTTGTACATTTTTATAGTATACGCTCGAAAGTTTTAACTAGATGTATTCAGAATGATAAGAAGAACAGAAAAATGTACGTTTTGGAGAGTTACGTTGCGATATTGATAAAAAAAAGTTTTCACTACCATGCCAAATATAGCAAGGATAGTGAAGTAAAACACAAATGGTAAGAAAATCACCGATTCTTCTTCACATTAAAAACCCGGAACACCGGGCTGAACTGCATCTAAAAACTTTCATTCGACACATTATGTATTGTACTCGGTTTTAAATTCCTGCCTGCTGTAGTTTTTTGCCAATTGCAGCTCCGCTTCTGCATGATGAGGCATTTCGTAGGTCGACTGTCTGAATCGGGCTCTTTTTGTATGTTCTCAATCAACAATCTGCGCAAAACCTGTTGTCGCTTGTCAGGACAAGCTGCATACATTCGTAGCAGTCTCGAAAATTGGTCTTTTTATTTATTTATTTTGTTGTTGTTGTCGGGAGCGTTGATTGCAAGTACTGAGAAAATCTGAACAATTTTCGGTTCAAATTTCGTTTGATATTTCCCGATGTTTAAAAGCTCATTTGGACAAGTTAGACAAGAAAATTTGTTTCCGCATTGGATGTATTCGTGTAAAAATTGTTAGAGAACTTATTAAATAAAGTTATGGAATAGTTATGCAACAGTGCGCATAGTCATACTAATTTTTCAAATAATCATTGTGCCCTAAACTGATTTAAGATAATACGCGTAATGTACGATACGTGGTTCCATTACATGCACAGGCTTATAAAAGCGACCAGCACGATCCAGCAAGAACAGCAAGGACGATCACCAAAGTACAAAAATGTAAAGGAAAACCAGAAATACTTTTCAATAGTGAGATGAAAACTTATCAACATATTTGTTTGTTCTGAGTGACTTACGAATTCATTTTGAATATTTTTGTATCTCTTTTATTCCAATTCCTTTGGTTTGCTCAGAATGGATTGTGTTAATTCACTGCACTTTCCACTGCTATGATATTGATAGTTGTCAGGTTTCCAACACGATCTTAACCCTATCTACCATAAATATTCATTTCACTTGTTCGCCGATGATAAACCATTTGTTGTAGTTTTAATTTTAATAATAATTAGAATTGTGAAATTATAATTTCAACACTTTTTGAGGGATTTATATTTTCTACACAAGACAGTATAAGCAATATCAAATCAAATACACGCACTTGTAATGGTTAAAACGACTATGACTCAAATCCGACAAAACTGTACGTACGGCTCGCAAGACGAACACGTCTGCTGGCAACAGCGACTAGTGACAGACTGGTCTTCATTGTTTATGCAGCACATGCCGCCACCGTACAATACCCGATACTGCTTTGCCATTGCATCCCGCTGCAAGCTGCGTGAAGAAGGAAGCATAAGGACGTGCAAGCACGTTTTGGAAGTGAGACAACGACGATCAACATCAGAACTTCTCTTGCCGGTGGAATAAGCGAGAAAAGAAATATTGGGAGGAACGTCTAGAGGGAGGCGATAGGGCGCATGTGCGGTGTTTTTTGCTTTCGGCTGCATCCACTACAAATACGGCACCGACAGCGGAACAGGTAGAATGTTAAATACATATTTTTTATCCGAACAGAAATTCCTTCACTGCATAAGAAATCATTTTAAAATGTGTGCAGACGGCACTTGGGTATTAACAGACAGAACGCATTGATGGTTTACTTGTTTATAGTTTTTACTTTTTTTAAGACAGAGCTAACGCTCTGTAAAACTATATTTGAGTAATACAAAAAGGATGAAATTGGTATAATATATTTTATCATTCAAAACTATGTATAATCCCAAGTCAAAACGCTGCACTTTATAAAACATTTAGAGTGTTGAGGTCAAAATACATTCGGCTGAAAGAGGGGTTCTTTGAATCAAACGCAAGTGTACGCACTAGAATTTCAGTAGCTGTGTTCATGCTTGCGAAATGGTATTAACCAATCAGAGCGAAGCTGCTGAAGGGAAGTGTGATTTCGTTGCAGCCAATCAGGGTGGATTGTTGCGAAGAAACGAAATAGAGAAATTTTTAAACCTTTTTGATAATTTTATATCAATAGTGAAGAGAGCGTTTTTTTCAATTCGGTTTATTGCTTTACGTTATACCAATGTTTTTCTAAAATTCAAATTGTTGTTCTTTTACAATTGTTAACACCAATTAAAGAAGGATTGTCCTTGGTGGTTTTAATGAATATTGAACATACAATGCTTTATTTCATAATGTTTTTATATTTTTTTTTTCATAAAGAACGGTTACCGCTGTATTGCTTTTAATATGGTTAAGACTCTCATAATGTTTTTGATTTACATAATCTGGAGCTGTAACTTAATTGTTCATGAAGTTGTCGCTGAATTATGTTTTTATGTTAAGTAATCGTATGTATAATGAAATAAAAAATAGATATTTTTTCAAAACATATACTTTATATACATATACATACAGATACTTCATATTCATACATTTATATATTTCAACAAAATCAACTAGTACGGAATGCGCCGAGGTCGTTAGGTCATAAAAAATGTCAAACAGCTTTGTTTTTGGGATTTTTGAAAAGAAACAAGATGTTTCAAACTTTAAAAATAATTTTAACTTATCCGATTTACTTCGCATCCAAGTTTTTCTTTAATTATTTTCACTGTTTTCGAATAATTTTGTTCCGATACTAACATCTATTTCTAGATGCCATTCGATTGTTAAAATAATGTAATTGTTTAAGAGTGCAGATATGGTACGAAATTTTACGCATGTATTCGTTTAGAATACAATAATAAGGGTGCAATCGTACACTAGCACGACTCAACAAGCTTCGTTGATTCATGCCATGTATGGGCAGTTTCCAGTAGCAATCGCCTAATATCTGAGCTGCATACTACATAATCGTATCCCTCACATTATGTCCTGATAAGTGTAACGTCATTTCGTTTAGTCGTTCGCAGTCTCCAATCACTTACTCGTACGTCCTAAATTCTGTGCAAGTCAATCGTGTTTATGTCGTAAAAGACCTCGGTGTCTGGCTTGACAGAGGCCTCACCTTCAGCCACCACATTGACTCAGTTGTCAATCAGACGCGGAAAACATTGGGTCTCCTAAAGAAAATTGCTTGCGATTTCTCCGACCCAATGTGCCTTAAGACTCTGTTCTGCTCTCTGGTCAGATCGATTTTGGAGTACTGCTCAGTAGTCTGGTCCCCTACAGCTCGAACCCACGTGGAACGTATCGAGCGGGTGCAGCGATCGTTCACCAGGTTTGCTATATGTAAAATCCTGGGTGGATTGTCCTCCCCCATACCTCCTTACGAGGGCAGGTGTCGGCAGCTTGGCCTGGAACTATTGGAAAACCGCCGTTCCCATGCCCAATCCACCTTTATTGCCGCATTACTCCTTGGTAATATTGATTCTCCTTCCCTTCTTTCTTCTATCCCTTTCTACGCCCCTAACCGTGTTCTTCGAAACCGCCCTCCCCTAGTGATCCCTTCCCGCCGAACTGCAGTGGGCAGTAATGACCCCCTTCTTCGTGCAATTCGTCGATTTAACTGTGTATATTATATGTTTGATTTAAACCTTCCCTTATCCTCTTTCTGATCCCGCATCAGAACCCTCCATAATCCCGTGATGCCTTAATTTTAATTTTTAATTTTTAAATTCTAATTTTCTAATTTTTTTTTTCTCGAATTTTTGATAATTTGTGTTAATTTTTGTTAGGTTAGGAACATAGGTAATAAGTATTATTTAAGTATTTGTGTAACCAAAAGGTAGACAAATAAATATGAATATATGAATATATGAAATATAATATGTTTCGAAAACATGTATGGGCCAGCATAACTGCGTAGGTCCTCACGCCCAAATGGGACAATTTTAAACTATCTTAGGCTAGTGCACTGTGTTGTTTATTTAATCATGTAAAATATGTCTTATGCATAGTGCAAACAGCAAGACACTATGCGTCTAAGCCACTGGCAGCTAGAAGTCCTATTGTCGCTTATAGGAACGAATGATTTGCATTGATATTCTACATACCATATGTTCATGAACCCGCGCGTATTGATAGTGTCGATAGTACAGTGTCCAGTATTGATATATTTACTTTAAAAAATACAGGTGCTAGCGGTCGGTTTCAATGTTGTTTTTCCCTAATTCAAGCCGTCCACTCACTTATCTCACTTTTTTGTGTTTTCGTACGATTTTTGTTTTTACAAGAAAACTCAAATTCTCTACTTGGTTGAGTTAAAATATTAGGTGTTCCAACACAAATAAATGATTGAGCTGTTATGATTTTACAGGAAAAATATATCTTTAGCATTCAATAATAAAACTCACGCTTTCCACATAGCCGTAAAGTCAGTCCTTACTATGTGGGCACGTTGTACCATACCTTTTTACCCGTTTGGTTTTTTGACCGAGCTTTTACATTTTTCAATTTTACCCGCGTAAATATTTGATTTTTTCGTTTGTATGGAGTTTTCAAATAATTTTTATCATTTAAAAAAAAAATCTTTGTCGAAATTTTACATAAAACGTATTTTTTTATATTCTAACACGCAGTTTAGGGTCATACATGCAAATACATACACATCTCTTTACCTACCTTCTTAATACATTTTTTTCTATTTCTAACGATACTATGATTCAATCCCTTTATCTTCCCATTGAAGATGTCGTGCAATCAGATGTTCCATAATTAACGATTTGTTCAACGTTTTCAAAAGAACGATCGGATTATTTAAAAAGTTTTCAATTTCTTCAATCATTAAGAGCACTTATTGTTTCCTCAAATTAATAACTCTAAATTTTTTATGGAATTTTAGAAAGCATGTCGTATCGAAAAGTTGAAAACGCGATTTATCAAAGCCTTTACTTGGTACATTTGACTTCTTCTAAATTAGATCTATCAGATTAAGGTACATCACTAGGATTTGGTAAAAAATTAACTTAAACGAGTTTATACATAACACGGCCGTTAAAAGAGAAATTGAAAACAGTGAAAAGATCTTTAAGCAAGTTTGAGTGAATCCATAACAAAAAACATTACAGTTTACCCTCTAATCGAGCTATAAAATTATCATACTTGTCGTACAATCATGGTTTAAGCAACGACATATTTTCCTTTGCATTGTCATAAATGATCTTCTTATTCTTCTTATTCTTCTCCATATATAGTCAGTCCTAGGTTGGCACGGTCCATTCGGGGCTTGAGCCCATGACGGGCATGTTGTTAAGTCTTACGGTTATAGATAATGGTTTAACAAAATTATCTTTTTCTGAAGATATGCGGACCATTCCAGGCTTGAACCCATGACTGGCATTTCATTGAGTCTTACGAGTTGAGGACGGTACCACGGTAATTATGTCATAGATACCAATTGCATCCAATAACCAAAAACTGATATCAGCTTTTTTATTTAATAATTTTGTAGTATTTAATTTTTTTTAGACTCCCTTGACTACCACCGCTAAAGGAACACGATACGGCAACTATAGGAACCATACCTCCAATACAGGTACAATGAACCATTAAGGAAAATCTATGTTTGGTATATATATGGTTGTGTTCTGAAATTCGTTATATTCCAAAACAATATATTTTGCATTTTTGACTCGTTGAACACATTAAAATATATTTGTGCAACAGCAAATTAAACCATTATTGATACATTTGCCCTATATGGTTTATATTTCAAACGAAACTTTAACAACTAATCTACCATTATATATACATGTGGACTTCTTGTTTTAAAAACTAATACGTCCTCAGAATTGGACCCTATCATGGAGTAAACCCCCAATTTCGTCTTGGTTGGATTGATCATCATTTAATTTCTTGCTGGCTCATGTTTCAGTACGTGTGCACCCCACTAGAGTTGGAAGCACGGAATCGGACCTACCCAATTCCGATTCCTTGTTCGAAATCAATTCCGGGGCCGATTCCGGAGCTGAAATCAATTTTCAAGAGTCTTCGTCGGAATCATTTCCGACTAGCTTCGAAGTTTTCTGGAATTGATTCCGGAATCAGACAAGGAAGTTACAGTGAAGGGTCCTATATTTGGGCTAATCGGGACTCGACCTTGCCCGGATTCTCGAGTAACACGGATAATGAGTCAAAGAAAATATGTTATCACAAATTCCAGATTTTTTTTAAATTTTTCACTATGTTTTGGTAAGCCAGTTTCGATGAACTTCATGTTCTTTCAATGAAAATTTAAGAAATGTGCCATGAATTGTAGCGTTTTTTGTCATAATAATGTGCTCTGATAGTCGTTTTTTTTTTCAAATATCCTCCCCAGCAAGCAATGTCACCTTTGTATTGAACTTTCATTTCTCGCACGGATAAACGGACAGCCGGATAAAAGGTAACCAGCTAAACCGCGTTCTCCGGTATCAGTTTCACAGATCACCATAGCCGGGTGTACCGTCTATACCAGTGGTCTGCAAAATGTACGATAGTGTAAATGCGAGCATAAGGCTTAATTATTTTTATCACAATGTTGAATGTTATTCTATTGAATTTTCAAAACGCATGCACTCATCTTGCGATTTTTGTCGATGTATTAAAAGAACCGTAGCGTTCGGTTCTTGTGGATCAATTATTTACGTTTTAACGAGTACTGAATGAATCGTGCGGTTTTGGTCCATCTGGCATACATTGATCGTCATTAATAAGTAGTTTTTTCATCGTTTTTTGACGTAAAACTGACCGAAATGCATGCAGAACATGTACAGTGTAACTCCTCATAACGGATACCTCTAATAACGAATTTTTCGCATAACGAGCTCATCTAGTTGTTTTACAAATGCCCTTCTTAACTAGTAAAATCTCGCATAACGAGCAATTCCATTTTTGTTCCAGATAAGAAATCGTGATCATTTCGAGAGTTTTATTACTAAGAATTTTTAACTATCAAGCTATTTCCATAAGAGGCTGGTATAAATGGAGGAAAAGTGTAAGAGAGGTGACACATTAACACCCACTGCCAGTCCAAAACTCGCTAAGTCATAGAAAACTCGAAAAAAGCCGGGGCGGGCCGTAGGTCCACGTCCAGATAACTCTTTTCAGATCAGATAGCGGAGCTGAGAGTTTTGATGCGCTTATGGACAGGTGGAGTAGCGTCTTTAGCTTCTTTGCTCCGTTTTCTTTCCTTCGTATTTGACAATATTGGAGGTTCTCTTCGGCTTCGGCCATGGAAGTGGCCAGGACGTGGTTTTAGTGTGTAGTGTACCTCCCTAAGAAGCATGTGTTTCACAATTGTGAGGTGTATTGATAGGAGTGTTATTGCACACATTCTTGATCTACATGCGCATGAAGGCGATAATTTTGAAACTAAGAATTTATCAATGGATTACTGTTGTCACTTGGAGGTGTTCCATATGTTTGTGATGTTCATAATCCTTATATACCTGCACTTTTCTTGACCATACAATTATTTCATGAATTATTTCACTTTTCATACATTTTTTTTATAAAGAAGAGCCTCTCGCATAACGAATTTGTCGCATAAAAAGTAAGTCATTGGAAGGGATTAAACTCGTTATGAGGAGTTCCACTGTATATCTACCTTTGTTAAACTTTTCTCGATTGATTTAAGTGAAAAACATGTAAAAATAAAATATTTTGTGAAGTGGTACTGTTTTTTACCAACAACGGTTCGTATTGACAGATGAGTTGTGGCGAAGTGAGAGAGAGGGACAGGTAGCGCAGGCCATACAAAAATGGGCGAAATCGCGAGAGCACGAAAGGTTCATCCCAAAGAAGCTTCACGTACAACGGATGAACTTGCGCATGCTAAGTGTAATGACCGCAATCGGGTGTTGCGCGAGCCTTCCAAAAGGGCACGAAGAAAAATTTCAGAAAAAAATCTACAAACGCGAAAGAAGATTTAAGTACAGCATTTTTTTAATATACGAATGTTTTGAACTCTCATTAAGAAAACTGTAGTTGCATCAATTTGGTACACGAAAGAAAGGGCCTTGTTGCGAGACGCAACATGCAGTGGCGGATTTAGGGTGTTAGGGGCCCTAAGCGTTAAAAGGAGTGGAGGCACTCCGATTGGAGTCGAGGGTGGGGGGGGAGGGTGTAAATATTGTTGTATTTTGAATCAAACACTTTAATGGTTTGCTGGCATGGGGGGGGGGGGGAGAGGTGCTCAGGATCCCTCTACTGGGCCCCTATAGTTTATGAGTCCCTTCATCCATGGGGCCCCTATCTAGCACAGAAGCTCTTGCTGAGACTACTGTACACGCTGTTCTATATGCTGGAATTACCATACACGGGGCCCCTACATTGACGGGGCCCCCGCGTCCGCTCAGTCCGCGTACCGTTAAATCCGCCACTGTATACGTGCAGTAGGATAAATCAAATTAACGAAGTATCAAACGAAACTAAATATGCTTTACTAAAAAAAATTAAATAAAAACAATTTAAAAACGTGTTTTTAATGCACTAAAATGAAAATCAAAATTTGCCTTAAAAACGTGTATTTAAATTGTTTTTTTTTTTATTCTCATATCACGTTACCCCGTGGAAGGAAATAAAAAATGCCCACTGTACAGTGAAAATAAAATCCTGAAAATGAAAAAATAAATCGATATATGCGGCAGGTCTCCGATTTTTTAAATAGAGTCCGATTTTGAATACCTACTATTGTATACATATTTTCTTGTACATCAAGTGTAAAATATGAACAATTATTTTAATTTAATTTTAATTTTAATACATTTTCTGCCTAAAAGATTTGCTACAGTGGCACCTTCTGGATGTCCAATATAGAAGAGTACATTCGCGAGTCCATTGTGTAAACAGACGAGGATAGCAAAATGTTTGATTGTTTTAAAGAAAAGTATTTTTTTTAATGAAAAGTGTCAAACAAATTGTATCTCTAAGTTTTTAACAAAATAGTGCAAGCAATCTCAAAAATAAATTTTCAAACAAATTAAAGTTGGCAGCTTTTCGGAACGTTAATGGAAAATAAAAGATTTTGGGATTGTGTTTTGAATTTTTATTTATTTTGTAGCATAAATTAACAAATGCAGTACCCCTTAGTTAACGTAGAGCTGATGAAGATGGTCCAGGCATCTGTATGACCAGGTATCTGTATCAAGCGCAAATAAAAAATGGAAAAATGTAAAATAAAATTCATACGCATTTACTATTTTTTAAACAAGTTCAATTTTCCTTAAATGTCATAGTAACAACAATGCTATCTTTAGGAACGGTTTTCTTTTGAATGTTTTGAAAGTTATCAGGCAACAATGTCGTAGAAGTTGAGTTCACGATTAGGATTATGCATACCTTTCTTAATATATAGGAAAGGATGACAATCGGAATGGACAAAATAAATCATGCACCAGGTTTCTAATTCACAAGTTATGCTTATAGCAAATATCTCGTTATATTTTTGAAATATTAATATTTAGTACTGGGCCGGTCTCATGGTACAGTCATCAACTTGTACCCAATCAACGAGGCATACTTTCAACGAGATTCCGTAGACATTCTGGATAGATTTTCTCCCACGCTGTTTTCAAAGCATCAAAATAGTCGTCATTGTTAGACCATGTTTTGTCTACTGTATCGTCCAAATCACACCACAAATTCTTTATAGCATTCAAGACGAGAGATTGGGGTGGCTATTCAAGTACCTTAATTTGGTTAAATTTCAAGAACACAGTTGTTTTTTGGACGTAAGTTTGGGGTCATTGTCTTGTTGAAAAATGTAATTTCTTTCTAGGCCAGATTTCAATAGTGCAAGCTTCAATTTTTCATTCAACAAGTTAATATACACATCTGCGGCGATTATTCTCTTGATATGCACCAAACTTCCAACTCCAGATCACGCAAACGATCCCCAAACCATTATGTTCCCCTGTCCATGCTTTTTTTTTTTTTGTTAACGAAGAGTGAGCATATTCCACCCCCCTCTCCGACTCACCCAACCCGGCCGGTACGCTGTGGTGCGTATTACTTCATGCGACCCCATGCTTCATGAGACCCCACAAGAAACCGTGCCGAATCCGACCGTTGTGCAATCGAAGGCGAAAATTGTGTTATTGAAATGGACAGAGTAGCTTACACCATCTGACGTGTGAGCAAGTGGTAGACAGCGGTGTCTATTCAAAACGACTATTGTTATAAACAAGTGGACAGTTGTTTATTATGCTGGTAAACCCTGTATTAAATGATCAACCGACACAGTGTGCAGATAGGGTACGCGAATGGGCTGCTGCACTATAGTCAGTCATTCTATGTTACCAACGGCACAACGGCAACGGTCAGTGAAGCAGGAATAAAAACTGGCAAAGGAGCGAGGTGGTAGAGAGGAAAGAGCTGGAAGAACAACCGGTGCAAACGCTTCACCGGTAAACGGTCCATCCGGCAGTCCGATCGGTCCATCTGGAAGAACAATTAGCCCTGCTGGAAGCAGAAGCGGATTTTCCTACAAGCGGACTGAGCTGCCGCGGGGAGCCTATAGGGCGCCCCGAGCTAAACCTCGACATGTTAGTTCACTTTTGTAAGCGATGGATTTGGCCTAGACTAACTTTACAAACTAACTAACTTTACGAAAAATAGAGCTTTACATTGTATCGTGAAGTCTACTCTCCATGCCAACCGACTATTGTTTAACACTGTTAGTAGCAACTCTAGAAGATCCAATAGGCATCTCTGTAGGATTTATAACAACAAACTTCAACGGACACTTTCCATCGATCCGACCAAAATATATTCATTTATTAACAGTGAGAAGAAAAATGCAAAGCACAGGCTTGTTCCCAAACGATCATTGTCGAGAGATTGCTCGATTCAATTTGTGTCTGAATGTCTAACGGCAATCACAGATCGATACGATTTATACTGATTTCCTTTCCAGCATTTGACCGGATTAACCAAGACATACTCCTTGCGAAACTGAACCGGCTTGGCTTTCATAATCAAGATATAATGTTCATAATGTCAAGATTTATGCGACCATTAGAAATAATTCGGACAGCTTGATACTCCAGCACAGCCTAGACAAATTTAGCAATTGGTGCTCTGCGAACTCGCTATCCTATTTTGTCAATAAGTGTTAATAACGCAACACTTTATTTCACACGTTGCACACGTTAGAAGGGACCTATTCTGCGAGACTATATTCATATTCATATTAATATTTAATGTATTTCAATGTTTGCCAGTCAGGCTTTGCATAATATATTCTTTGGTTGTAATATAACTTAAAATTTAAAAAAATAAAGGGCAGAATAATGACAAAACAGTGGTAGTAGGGTACCAATGATAGTTAGGATTTTAAGATATTGCGAAGGGATGTTAGCTAAAGATGATAATCAAAGTGATGAGAAGAGGCATTAAAGATATTCATTGCACGTAGTAGCGGGTCTCGTAGTATAGTCGTCAACTCGTACGACTTAACAACATGCCCGTCATGGGTTCGATCCCCAAATAGACCTTGCCGCCATACGTAGGATTGACTATCCCGCTATGGGGGGAAATCAATTAGTCACTGAAAGCCAAGCCCACAAGTGGGTACAGGCAGGCCTTGACCTACATCGGTTGTTGAGCCAAATAAGAAGAAGAAGTAGCGGGTCTCTACGACCAACAGTTGTACGACAAGTAGAGATATTTAAAAGGTGACGCATACGAAGAGGGCGGGAGGGAACATAAAGAGAGCAAAGGTTCACAATCGGTGATGCCGAGCATAAGTGAGGCAACGAAAGATGCTTGAGCTATGGAACGACGGGCTTCCAGAGTTTCAAGACCCAGAAGCCTACACATAATCTTGACTCTTGTATAATCCCACGTAACATACAAACTAAGGACCTCGGTAATATTCTTGACTCGTCACTTTACTTCCGTCATCGACAAAGCATATCGGCAGCTTGGTTTTATTCATCGTCTAACATCTGATTTTAATGACCCTTTCTGCTTAAAACAAATGTTTGTCGCCTTAGTCCGGTCCATACTCGAATTCAATGTTGTAACATGGTCTCCGCACACTAAAAAGAGGTCCACAAAAATTGAGCCTGTTCAGAAAAATGCTCAAGTTAATTTTTGTAGCAAAATTGTTTTGTACCAAAGCAAGGTCAGATTGATGCACCCGAGCTTCTTCTTAAGATTAATTATTACGCTCCTGACCACGCATTACGCTTCCGGAATTTTTTGATTAAAATAGACCGGGCCCGTACTAACTGAGGAGCTCATGATCCATTCATCTCAATGTGTAATTTTTTTAATAAGTACTACGATTTTAATGTTACTGTGAAATATATTCACTAAAGTACTGGACTGTGATATTAGCTTAGTATAAATTTTATAAGAATGAAAATGAGAAGAGTGCTCCTTAATCGCCGGTCTGTTTGCAGCTGTGTATTCGTTTGTCCCATAGTTCATTACATAATTCATTACAAAGTTCATTCGTGTAGTTCTAGCAGTTCATTTCAAGCAGTCCTAATTAGTCAAGTAGTTTTATCTATATCCTATGGTTAAGTTCCTTCTAATTCCTACGTGTTTTCCTATTTGCATTCATATCCGAAATATTAATATTAACCCAAAATCCAACAGTTACTGTTACCACGTTTAAATTTTCACGTCTGTATTCTAATTGGTAGCTAGTAAGGATATCTTAAGTTTTATTTGTAATTATTGCAAAGGCCCCTCCCACTCTATCTCTCTCTATTTCTCTCTCTTTCATTTTATTTTAAAGGAGCTAATACTGAAAATAGAATACTCAGGTTCAGGGGCGGATTAATCACTAAGCAAACTAAGCGACCTTGTGGGGCAACGCGATTTGGAGGGCCCCAAGATTGGAACCCATATCCCGCACACAGGTAAATTTGTTACTCAATCCTAGTCTGATTGAGAATATTTGATTCAACCCGCTGTTCGACGCTTCAACCAGGCTTATATTCCTCTGACCGCCTAGGGCAGAGATGTCAAACATACGACCCGCGAAGCCTATTAATCCGGCATAACTTTGGCAGTTCTTTGAATGAAACTGAAGTAGATTGTAGATTACGAGACAGGAAAAATGGGTGTGGAAGATGATTTCAACATTTAGTCTCAATAGTTCGATTACCGAAGTGTGAAGTAAGTTACTCAAAGTAGCTATTTTTGGGAAGGTATCCGCGAACATGTGCTTTAGTTTTTGTTTGCTGGGGGTTTCCCAAAGCCAAAATTCGGCTTTGGCCCATATTTTCGTCCATTTTCTGACTTTGGTGCTTTCTGGAAAATTTGGAAACCATGTATTGGAATACCACTTGCTCATATTATTTAAATCTTTAAATCTTGAAAAATCTCGAAAGACCAAGCAATTCAAAAAGGCGTGGATTGTATGAGAACGATTGGAAGTTAGTAGACTCTTGTCTTTAACAAATAGGCATATAACTAGCGAATATTTGCCGATATTTGGTGATAAAATGGTGAGTTATCGTTAATAGTTATTAGAAGAATAAGAATTTAATGATTTTCACTGATCAAAAGCACCATGTAGTGAAATGGGTGGTGGAGAAAACAAAAAATGGACAAACAAATTAAAATATCTTAATGATATATTTAAGTATAAAAAAGTAGAGTTTTATTCACCAAACTCTCTAACCCGACACCGCTTAACTGCTACCCACGGGAATATTTTCAACTCTAATCCGACTCGCGACAAAACGAGTTTGACATAACTGGCCTTGGGCCTTCTCTCGTGTTACCCCGCCACTGCTGAGGCTAGTTTTTTGTGTGGTTTTATATAAAGTGTTGATATTATTTCAGCCACCAAGTCTTTAACTCAATATACAACAGCTGTTTAGTACTTTAAAAGCCCTCTGTATTAGTTTTCGCGCAACAAACTGGCGACGAGCTATGAACTCACTTTTTGTAAATTACATGTAATATTTGCAGCGTTTAGAAATTTCATTCAAAATTATTAGAATTAAAAAAACAGACACGAGTATTTCCAAGCTCCACATCATATACCATGCCTTCATCAAGATGCAGAATGAATCATTGTTATCTAGATTTTACAAGGCAACCTAATAATCTTGTCATACGATTATTGCGCTAAGTTCCGCTACCGCTGAATCTTGTTCTGTTGGAAGATAGAAAGCAAAACAGCTTTGGTGTTTGCCAGGTAGCTTTCTATCCGAATGGAAATGAATACATCGTATAATTTAATCATAAAAGTGCAGCGCCGCTGAAGACATGCAAAGTTTTATCAGAATGTCTCCGATCAACCAGTTGTACGTTGAATTTACTCATCCCTATGTCTTCACGTTCATTTACAATTTATCTTTTGGTCGTAAATTTCACAGTCCAACCAACCGCTTAGCGGATGAGCCCTACTTCGAATCCGTATTCCAGTGAATTCATAAAAATGTCACAAATATGAAGAAGAGGTAAACCGTCAGGTAGAGCATAAACCGCTCATAACTCACTGTCTTGTTGTGTCTTTGAGTTTTCTGATTCCTCTTTGAGCAATTCTACTACGGTCCAGAGCATGATTCACTGAAAGTGGTTGTTGTTTGACTTGCAGATAAAACAGTAAAGCACTCGATAGAGATATAACTTTACATATTGTTTACTTTTCTTATTTAAAAAAACCAAACACGAGTAGTATCCTAATCTGTTTATTATTATTCGTTAGTATAACAAGATTACACCAAACCAAATCAATATTTAAAATAATTAAAATATGCTTCCAGCTCGAAAACAAAACCTTAGAGACACCAATGATCTCTTCTGCCTAAAACAGTTGACACAAACAATTTCGGGCTGTGTTATGTTGGATAGCGGATGACATATTTTATCATCACAGTCCTTATCCTCTCGTCTCCCCTCTTGATTTGAAAGACAAAAATCGTGAGGAATAGACGAGAACACGAAAAAGGACCCTACTGGTAGGTAAATATGAAGGGTGTTGTTTGTTTCATGCAACAACGAATGGGGAATACTGGTGCTGTGAGTATCAGCAGATGAAATACGCAAGGAAGGATCACAGCGACTTTCGTAATTGCAGTACATTTACAGATGATTAATTAACCGAGTTTTTGCATAAATAAACGTATCACTATCTGATTAGAGGGAACCAATCTACATTGGCTAGAAAGCAGGAAGAAAAGATGATTAAATATGTAAGTTAGGACAATTATTCTGTTGTTTGGGAAATAGGTTCAATCGTTTCCCCTAAACTGGTGTGCTAATTTTGGCTAATCGACTCACATCAATTTTATTAGTGAGGTAACTGGGAGGGTTTCTTGGTTTAACTCAATTATATTATGAAAAGTATATAACCAACACGGATGGTAAATTTCGAACCTAAAAGGGAAAAGCATCTTTGATTGGGTTGTATTAATACTGTGACATTTTATCAAAAATGTTACAAATCTTGTTACGAGAATTAATAACACATTATTATATATGATATGCTCTTTTTAGTAGCTTAAAGTATGAAAGATGCATTTTTAGTTGCTTATAGCACGATGTACCTTCTGATGAAATTTTATTCACACTATTTCACACGATATTTTCATCTAGATGGAGAATTTTCTGAACGATACTACCTTATCCACAATTCTATCTATCCATTTTGTGCAATTGTTCGCATGAACGCCAATCATTGATTTCGTTCCATAGATCATACATAAACATTTATGGTTTGTTTTATTTACCTTCGGGGGTTTGCCTCAGCATTTATTAATCCCTTACGAAGTGCCGACCCATTGGTTGACCTGTGACCAACTCCCTAGTGAGTTCGTCGAAAAGCAAACGGTCCGAAAGAGATCATAGAACGTCGACCGGAAAAATGGCTTAGGTCAATATACAGGATACCGCACTGTCCATACCACAAGTTGGAGTGATTCAGTTGGAGTGAATGAATTAGAGCATGGTCAATTTAAGCTATTTGCTTACCATTTTATCTAACACAGCGAGATCTGAAACCGTTATTATTATTTCGTTGAGAATGTTTTCAAACAACTTAGGCATGAAGTTGGTGATTTTTTTTATAAAATTGGATTGTTAAACATTGCTTTATATGTTGTTATAAGAATCTTAGCATTTGTAGGATGATTTTTCCATTATGGCCCATTTAATGGAGCAGCCAAAGTATTTCATATGTTTGTGATGATTAAAGTTACAATATTATTTTTATTTGTGCCTAGTACACATCTTAATTGTTTCAAAAACACAGTCACAATTCAATAGTTGAACGTTTTTTAGTTGGCATGCTTTTTGTTTGATCGCTCGATAGTTGGCTGACAGTTCAATTAAATTGCTTGCGTTTGTATAGAAACCCCAGTTTTTGAAAAATTCCCACATAACTCATGGCTTGCTGAGAAAAATTTCTTTGTTTATATGGAAAACGTGCCAACTAAAAAGAGACGAAACGATTTTGCTTGAAAACTCCAATCAATATCACCGTTTCCCTTCGGCAACGGAAAATCGAGAAGAGTTCGACGAATCTTACCGCGAGGTGCTTGCTATGATGCTTTATCCGTCAGATATTTTGCCTGTTAAATAGTTCATTGCGCTGTATATTTCACCTCATGTAGCATCGCGGTTATTCGTGCAATTTTTGCCATCCACCGCAGGTTGGATGGCACGAATCTTTGTTTGAAATCTTTAGACAGGTGCGCAGAAAACTGTGTATTTTATTATTTAAACTCATCCCAACCCTGCGCATGAGAGAACACTCGTTTGAATGTTTTTAATGTTTTCCATACGATAAAAACAAGTTTTAATGTTTATACGTTCATAATTAACAGGCGAAAGAACTCCGCAGGAGCCAAAGCCTCTCTAAACTATTCCAACAACAACATATACGTTCATAAAATCGCCATTTTCGAATCCACAGAAGAATCGTGTCATGGAAACACAAAACTGTTGACGAATCTTTTTTTTTTCTTTTTTTTTAGAGATTGGAAGGGGAAAGATTCGCCATCAAACAATCGTTCCATGGAGAGTTACCTATTCAACAGTTGGCAGGGAATCGAAGTTCAACCAATGAATTCATACTGTAGTATGTATACTTTATTTTAGGGATAAACATGTTGAATAATGCCAAGAAATACTGATTTTTAAACCTCTTCAAAAATCCAACTGTTGCACATTTACAAAAACTCCAAATTCTTTTATACCATACTTCAAAGCCAATTATTGCACACTTTCCAATACACTGAAATAGACAGAAAGAGCCCTGAAATGATTTTTTTTCTATCGAATAGAAGTTAAGGACAATACGAAACGCTTTTACATTACACGTTTTTCCTTGGTTAAAGCGTGAAAATGCATTAGCTTTGTTTCCATGGAACGATTTCTACTTGAACATTCCTGTCAAACACACCGTTTCCCATGGCAAAAAATTGAAAAATCGGGCAAAGTTCGACGAAAAATTTTTATGTACAGTTGATATATTGATTATGCTCGGTAATCAGAACTTGATTGAGTGCGAATTTTCAAATGATGTGTTTCATGTGTTCTTTACATCTTATTTTGGCTCGTTTCATGAGTTAAACGTAACATTACATACATTTCCAAGTAGTACAAAGAAAGCTTATAGTTTTAAAAATATAAAAATAATCATATTTTAGTGATATTTTTTACTTTTGACCAAACACTATTTCATCTCGTGAATTTGGTTATCAAAAGTGTGGATTATCGAGGTGCGGATTACCGAGCGTTCACTGTATATTATTAGGTACGTTTTTACAACCCATATCTTTATTCACAAAATTTTTCCAAACAAGTGTCAAAAAAAGATTCGTCAATCTTTTCGCCTTCACACACTACGAATCTTTACTGGATACAATTATAGTATTTTAACAAAATAATTCATAGAAAGCGGGTTCTTGTTGTAAGAAATGCATAATATACTATCTTTAAAACACATAGGGCTTGGAAACAATCGAAAAAATACGTTAAAACGTTAAAAAACACACTATTTTTCTCGGTCTGTGAAAAAGATTACAGGCAAAAATTTTGTTATCTATCCAGCGATGTATAGTTTTGATTGTTCGAAAAAGATTAGCCGAAGGCCTTCCTCGGTGAAAAGTGTGTTTGACAGATATTTTCTAGCGGAATATGCTGTGTGGAACCGTGTTTATCATCATTATTTATTTATTTATACGTTCATAAAATTGGTATTTTTGAATCCACAAAAGAATCGTGTCATGGAAACGCAGAAAGGTTTACCATCGTAGGAAGTAACTTATTCATTTTAAACGGAATCGGTAAAAAAACATTTGTACTTTAATTAAGCGCTCTTGAAAAACAGAGGAATGTGTATCAGAACTGCTCAATATTTGAACAAAATGCTTTCATCAATGTGTCATAAACATTTGGAAATACAGCAATTTATACGTGGTGTGCAAAAAGTGGGTGGTGTGCAACAATTTTCAAATTGCTCTATACAGGTGTCCCCCGACTTACGACCCCTTCGAGTTACGACGATTCGCAGATACGACGATTTGATTTTGACGGTTGAAAGTTGTCATTGAAATTCCCCAACTATCTGATCTTGAATGTGTATCTATATTGAATAGGTGTAAACGGCTTTTAGAGTAAAATTAATACATTATCGAACATTATTTTAAATAGAATACAAGATATCATTGATTTTGACTCTCCAATTTCGGTTATTTACTTGATATTCAAAGATATTCTATATACGA
The DNA here is from genome assembly GCF_943734735.2 of Anopheles gambiae. Taxonomy (NCBI): domain Eukaryota; kingdom Metazoa; phylum Arthropoda; class Insecta; order Diptera; family Culicidae; genus Anopheles; species Anopheles gambiae. Next base: position 66,224,808 of record NC_064601.1, on the reverse strand, counting down.
CTATTTCGACTTACGCCTTGCTTTGGGACATTTTTTCGGTCCCAAATACAGTCATATCTCGGGGGTCGCCTGTATTTGATTTCATATTTCATTCATCCAACCTATTCTGCTATTCGTGAAATATGTGAAATTTCATTCATAATCGAAATCTCCAAAACTGCATAAAATCCCAATCGAGACTTGGCAGAAATTCTTCACCCGCGTTACACAAACGCACATGTTTCGCGCTATTATGCAAATGAGTTGTTGGTGCTAATATTTAAAATAAACGCGACCTTTCTTTATCCATTTAACAACCACACAGAAGACCGAGACATGGTAACAGCATTAAGACTGTTTCGTGGCACTTCAGGAAGCTACGCGTCGTCTTACACAGCTCCATGATAAGTGTGAATTGAGAAATGAAGTGACTTCCTCTATCAGAAAGGAAATCAATGTAAATGTATTCATAAATCTTTCAAAATTTCAGAAGAAAATGTTGCACCATCTCACAGTAAAAGCATAGTTGCCCTTAAGCTAAATTTAATTTGCATATTCATTGAAAGGTACAAGACATATAATCTAAAAGTTCTTTTATCCAATCACCTTAGGCGTGTACGGTTAACGATGTCAATCGCTGCCAATAATGACAAACATTGTAAAGAAGCTACGTATAAAATTAGATGATGCGGAGGTAAAAATGATTTTCTATGAATTTATATAATCTTATTAAAAACAAACCAACATTTGATCTAATAGAAGGTAATTATTTTCATCTATGGCAATCTCCTGTGTTCAAAGTAACTTTTCCTTCTTCCTTTCCTCTTTCTTCTTCTTATTGGCGTAACGACCTACGCGGTCATGCCAACCTATACATGCTTGAGACTTATTGAGTACCACGCAGCTAAAAAATCCTTGCAATGTGGGTGTAGTTAGTCCTCAATTTAATTAAAGGGACTCGATTCTTTGAAAAACTTCAGAAGTTTTTACTAAAACAAAATTTTTACACAACCGTTCTCTTTAAAGGGGTTTACAATAGAACAAATAACGTTTGCCATTGATCTCAACATCTTTGATTTCGATGTCAATATTTTCCACGGCTTACTAATGCATGCATCCATATTGTCAACCCATTTTCATTCGATGTCAACATTGGGGCCCTTCACGATTCTTGTCAGTTTTTTGTATGGAGTTTGACAGTTGGAGGCTGAAATCATGTAAACACTCCATACAAAACCACACAAAAAACTAGCCTGCAAATTTCAGTCTAGATTATTCTAGCCTCAAAGCTAGAATTAGATTCGAGTACCTGCTCGAAAACAGGGTGTTGTTTACATTTATCCCTTAAAGTGATCATAAAGTTTACATTTGTTGTTTATAAGTGCATTAAAGAGATCTGGTGATGGAATCCAGAATCAAAGTGTGTGTAGTCCAGGTGGTCTCATAGTATGTTTTTCAAAACCAATTTTTAATATCACTTTTTGACAGGATGGGTGAAAGCTTTTGTTCAAACAAGCTTTCTTGAGACTTGACGAATACTCAACACACTCTTAAAATCATCATTCAGATTCATACATACACTTCTAAATTCATACACCTTGGGATAAGCCCACCTGTATATTATACTCTCTTAAATAGCTGCTCGAAAACTGCTATACAATGCAAACAGCTGACAGGCTGAAATTTCAGCCTACGAACTTACAACAGAAAGGGCCCCATTGTCTGGTTCGATGTGATAATATTCGAATGTTAATTGTCTTGTAGCGGACAGCAAGCAGTGTGATTCGTGTAACAGACACTTTTGATGTAAAGTTATTGTAATCAGCATTAGATGCATTTGAAGGGAATGTTTAACCATCTGGCAAAGAAACATATAGAAAAAGTTAGCAGAACAACATACACTGCTTGCAGCCTACAATTAAATTTTATCAAATCGAACCAGCCAATGTTGACATCGAATGATAATGGATCGAGAATATGGATGCATGCATTAGTAAGCCGTGGAAAATGTTGATATCGAAATCAAAGATGTTTAGATAAATGGCAAACGTTATTTGTTCTATTAAAACCCCTGTAACCGATGATTTGCAACTAATTTACAGTAACTTTAATCGATCGTTACTAAATGTCTTAAAGACTATTTCGATAAATACATTATTACTTCGTTTACTCGCGGTAACTTCGTTTGCACGCGGTTACTTCATTAATTAATTAATAAGCATATGTTTGTATGAAAACCCCGGTTGAAGTTTAAATTAATTAATAAGCATATGTTTGTATGAAAACCCCGGGTTTTGAAAATATGACAAAAACGTCAAAACCTATTCAGCAAAATCGGATTTGTTCTTCGTTAGGGAAAATGTGCCCACTAAGAAGTACAAATTCTTTAATTGGCAGGCAATCGAAGTCCAACAGGTGAATTTCGATTTTTTTTACTTTTATATCTTTAGCGCGTTCTTTCGATTTGTAGAAATTTAACGGGGAAAGAGATGTGATCGAGATAGGTTGCGAGATAAGACTAACTTAATTTTATTCTGCACAAATTCAACTGGAAGATTTCGTGGTAGTAGTGTAATGATCCTTACTTAGCGTAGGTAGTATAAGTTTGTAGTATTAGTGTTAATAGAAGAACGCGTATTAGTTTCGCAATAGACATGGAAGCGTAAAGGTGTGTACGGAACCTTACAAAGGTTAAAAGCTTTCGGCTCTTTACAGTGCGTTGCAGTAATACGCAAGGTTGCCACATATCTTACTAAGTGTAATCGGGATAAGGTATAATAACATCAAGGATATATCTTTAGATACGAAATCACCGTTAGCAATAGAAGTGCCGCCACTTCTTTAGCTATGGTTTTCTGTAAATAAAATTGTGGTAGTTTTGATAACTCTATATCAGTCATCGGCATCTTTTCGTGGAAAAAAGTTGGATTGAACAAAATGTATGCGCCCAACGGACCAGCCCACAAACATTTTTTGTGGATTGTTCAGTGCGTTCATTCAATGGTTTTTTAAACATAAGAACATAATACTGATCAGTTGAGATTGGATGCACATCTCCAATGCTCGTTTGGCAAATGACTGATGGCCGGATGGCAAAAGCAACCATGTATCCCGTTGTATTCTCTTTTATTTACCTGTGTGCTATATTGTGAACATCGCTTGAACGTTTATGATGTATTAACGAATGAAATCTACAAATGTTTATGTTTAGGTTTTTGTTTATTTGTCGATCGATGGACAGTAATGCCCTCTCGAGCCATTTTAAAAGTGTTTTACAATGGATAAATGAACATAAAATTTGAAAATTACAAAAATCAAATTAGAAATCAAAATCAAAAAACAAAATTAGCGCATAAACTAATGATCTGTTTCTATGATAAATTCTGTCCCATAGTGCACATTTTATGTTCTATGTTAGTTCAGTTGGCTCAGTCGGCAAAATCTTCGGCTCCAAAGCGTCACTGACGGTGTTGAAAGCGAGACACATGAGTATGGAATGGGTCAGAGGAACCAAATTGCGTTCTACGATCATTGATGGCCGACATTGGCCGAGTCTGTAGCGTGCTGGCAGGAAAGTACAGGTTGATGGCAGGTAATGAATGAGTGCAATATATGTCGCTTATTGATCGGCATTATCAGAAGATACTTACTAGAACAAACATCTTATAACTATTTAAGGGGACGGTACAGACCCACGCTACACTATTTGGACGATTTGAAACAGAAAGGAACCATAAATATTCCCAGGAAGTAAACCATACAGACCGTCACTGCACCATTAGGATCAGAAAAAGGCGAACGATGTCGTCTAAAACCTTTATAATTCTACAACAACAACTATTAGGATCATCGAACTGAACCATTGAACTGGAGAACCGAATGATACAGACCGTCGCCATAAAAATTGGACCGCTTCCGAGAATACTCATTATAAGGTTCTCTTCCATAGCTCAGTAAAGCCAATATGGATAGTAGCATCATAAAATCGTTAATTAACATTAGTTTTACGTTCTTTTTGAACTGTTCTTTCTAAATCAAGAAAACAGTATAGACTTTTTTCATTAATGAACGAACTTCATTTATTTATTTATTTACCAACATATATGTTTTGCACTCTTGAGGCTGAGACAAATTAAGTAATTAAAACTTCATGTTTCATCAGATCAGCATATTTATCATGCAAAGATAAGTAAAATATATAATTGCATGAACATCACCGACATCCAGGGGCGAATTAAGCACTACGAAAACTTATCGGCCGGGGTCTCGAGGGGATCCACTCACAAGTCAATTCTCTAGTTTAGAATTCCTCATAGTACTTCTCGCTCGACACTTCAGAAAGGCCTACATTCGTGTGACCGCGTAGGGCCGCCACTCGTGTTAATCTGCCAATGCAGACATCATCAAACATCATACTGTTGTGATAAGTGATTTAAGTAATCTCATACGACTCATATTACTCATATGAAATCAATGTTGTGCTTTTGTTGGTCTAAATATAGCCAATACCATGAACATGATTTAGCTAACGGATTTGTTTTATATCTCACTTTCATTTATTTATTTTGAAAAATCTTATTATCTTTCAAGACTAATTCGTTATCACGCAGCCTTGTAGTCAGTCCTTGCTACCGGGGGGATGGTCCACTCTAGACTTGAACACACGACATGCATGTTGTTAAGTCATGTGAGCTGACGACTGGAACATGTATGGTATGTATTTACTACAGTGCTTATTTTTACTTCCCACTTTCTTTTATGTGTAAGGGTTAGCCTTCCAACATAGAAAAACTTCTACTGTTACACCCTTACAGCTGTTATGAGAATGTTTTAGTGTGGATTAAAGTCATAAATTCATATAAGTATGTGACAAAGCGGATTAGAACAGTACAAATTGAAGCGATCTCATTGCTTAAGTAGTTTAGACAATATTAATGCGTTAAAAAGGTTTTGTCCATTATGGGTTTTTATACAGCTACTGCTAAGCCTAACTTATGCACGGAAGAAGAGCATTAAGAGGATTTGACAAAAATAAAAAATGTAAAAATATATTCAAATTTATTTTTCACACCTACATCCTCATTTCAGAAAAAAAAATCATGTTAACTTTGTTTTGTTTTTTTTTTTTTGTTTTTTTGTTTTGCTACAATGCGCTCAAAAATATCTCTCTCCTCTTGGTTTGTAAAATTAAGTGTAAAAAATTCATTGGATCCCTTTCATAAGTAAATTCTCTGCATGTTGCAGCCAATGTTTATGAAATCCCCTTCTTATAATTGAACTGAATAGACGTTGGACCAACTGATGGTGCATATCTTAATTTCAACACTGTGCAGAACTACACATTGCTTCTGCTGGGTGATGGCGATAAACTACACAAAGCACAATTGCTCTGAATACAAATGTTATTTCAATTGTATTGATTTGACGAAAATTGTTCTGAATTGAACAAGTGCGACCCAGGTCGTGTCAATATAAGTGAAATAAATAATTCATTAGCCAGATAATCCTGCTGACCTATTCTGACATGAACGTCTGCACTATAGGGCTAGCAACGGTTCGGTGCTAAAAGGACTGGTCATCGCCTTTTCCCAAACCTATCTCCATTGCTATCCCTTATCCCTGATCGTATTTGTTCTCGTTGCTAAGAAAACCTCCTACATAGAGATAAGAACTTCCGAACAGTCATTGATTGCTGATCAAATTCCATTCTTTTCACGTTTTAGGTAGGAACGGACATGCCAGCTGTCGATGTTTTGTGTAAAGAAGTAATAAAATTTATCGCATTTAGATACTTCAACGCTATCTCCGATACCTTTTACTAGCACCAGTATCTGAACCCTGTCATGTTCAAGGGGGCAATAAGCTTCATTAATATGATATCTTCTTCTTGTATGTAGCAGACCGCAGTTTTTAGTAAAGTACAATGTACGTACGTTTTTTTTCGTACACATATCAAAATCATAAGTTGTTCAACTCAACACATTTCCGAATTAAAACTGATTTCGGTTTAAACTGTAACTAACAATTGGTATTTAATGGCAATCATATACTTCATAGAATATATTTCACCTTTCAAAGAATAAGACATAATATTGCTAGAAATAATTTAAATTATTTATTTTTGTTTTAACTAACATATTTTTCATAATACCTCGACTTGTATGCAAGATAGTAAAACAGAAATTCTTGTGTGGCGACTATTTTCGTTACCATTTTTTTGTAATTGTCAAAAACCAGTCAACAAAGATAATTTAAAAGTAGCGACACGAATTTACTTGAATTTTGCTAGCCCTGATTTGTTTCATAATTAAATTTATCTCCTCTTTCAAAAGGGCTATTTTTTATGCGCATTTCAATTCAACACATAATCTTGTGATGCAGCAGAGAATGTAATTTCGAAAGGATTAGAATAATTCACCACATAATCTCCCTTACAACACATTGACTTAGATTGGCACTCTTAAAACTCTATATGTAAATTTATGTAAATACAAATAATGTACCCTTTTAAGATATATTCTTTCGCAAATTTAAACAACACTTATTTAATTATCTTAGTATGTATGTACACTTATTTTGGTTTCTATAGACTCACTCCTAGTTTTCGTGCTATTTTTTCAAACAGTATGATATTGGTCAGTATGAGGTGTTTGCTTGTGGTTGTAAAGTAGTAATTTTGTATATTTAAATCAATTTTACCATAAAGCTCTTACAATAATCAATTAACGTTATTGTGGCCGTCTATTTTCTATAGCCGCATTAATTTATATTTTGTTGCGTTGTCATCACAACGAAAATCTTGATTGGTATACTACTGACCAAATTTTTCAATAGTTTTTGTTTAACTTTTCTTAAGCTTTCCAAATCTTCTTCTTGATTGGATCAACAGCCGTTGTCGGTCAAGGCCTACCTGCACCACTTGTGGGCTTGGCTTTCAGCGACTTATTTATTCCCCCATAACAGGATATTCAGTCCTACGTATGGCGACACGGTCCATTCGAGACTTGAACCCATGACGAGCATGTTGGTAAGTCGTACGAATTGACGTACCATGAAACCGGCTTAAGCTTTTCAAATAGCGACTTAAAATTATACAACATCGGAAAATAGCCAATTTTTTCAAATACTTTTATTATAATTATTCTTTCAATATTTTGTACCAAAATAAGATCGAAATTTCGGGAGAATAAATGTAACACATTTATGAATGAATGAAAGAATTTACGATGAATCAACATTTTCTTTGATGTTGTAACATAAATGGCCATAACATGTGTCTTTGAGAGAGATAAAGAGAGAGAGAGAGAGATACAGAGAAAGAGAAAGAAAGAGAGAGATATATAGAAAGATAGAGAGAGATGTTAAATAGAATGGTACTAACAGGTATTGCATATTATCATGTATATCATGAGCAAAACAACAGAAGTACAAAGACGCAAAACAATCATTCAGCTATTTCAACACAACACCACACATATTTCGGTGTCACAAGCGATGTAATTGTAGTTGGATGTGTAAGCTATAATGTCATTGATTACATGAATATACCGTTAAAATCGGAATTTTGGCTCGCACAGAACATGCGAAATTCGTTTAAAAAATAATGTATAGACAAATATGACAATCATGATTTAAATATAGAAATTATACATGTTGTGCCTCTGGGTTTTATTTACAATGGTTTGCAGACGAAGTTGACATAATTTTGTCTGGTACAAAACATATTGTTATGTGCAGCACATGTCCGCCCTCATCATTATTGCTATTTGTGTGGTAAAATGGTGGGCTCTTCGGAATTTGTTGCCCTTGGCATAGTCGAATATTACTGCCCTCCGGCTATATTTCAAACTGAGGTGAAATTTGAGTTGCCGTACCCCCTACAATTTCATTCTATTAATAAACTTCACGCCCAATGGACTTTTTGTCCTGCGGCATAATTCTCACACCGAGAACAATTTAATTTAATTCATATTCACAACATGATAGTCATTTTGTCATTAACAAAATTGTTGGAAATGCGTCAAATTTATGCAACTGAATAAAGCATCGATATTTTACTCTGTTCAGTGCCAATACTGTTTTATAAATAACGGAAATAGTGTTGAATAACTCTCGAGGGTGGAGCCATACAGTCGTCAGTTCGCATGCACTTAACAACATGCCCGTCATGGGTTCAAGGTTCGTATGGACCGTGCCCCTTACTACCCAAAAAACACGCCCTATACCTTTTACACTTAATCATGTCTAAAAATGTCGTTATTATGAGCGTACTAAATCACTTTTAAAGAGTCTTTTGAAAATGCTAAACAGTCTTTGAAGTTTTGAAGTTTTAAACTAAAATTTGGGTTAAACACGTTTTGAGACTTTTTACTTGAGGTTAAGGTATCAAGATCAACTGATCTTATAAAATGCATTTTAAGTCTTGGCTGAAGGGATACTATTAAGGCTGTACACAAAAATTGCTATAAACGTAAAACGAGGAGAAACCGAGTATTTCAAATTTCTGCGTAAGTTGTATGTCGTTTTGCTAGCAGTTGCTGATTTTATCCCCTACATGTATTATGAAATATGATTTCTAATCAAGAGCACATTTTGATTTTGAAAATATAATATAAGTGATCTTTATTTAAAAATCATATAGTTCTTAACTTTTAGTGTATCAAATCAATACAATTTGTTGAAAGAACCGTAAAACCGCGTATCTGTAAATGCTTGTATATCAGGTTCCGCGTATCTCGAAGTATCTACTTGCATATGGGAATTTTTAAATGCTGTTAGCCTGCACAAGTGCCTCCTAAACCACATGCTGTTTAAAACTATCTTAGCCGCACAGATTGGATTACAAATGATCTGACCGTGTGATCATGAAAGTCCTTCTGATCATAAGCCAATGGAATCCAATTTACACTTTTTTTTATTAAAGTCGCTTACTTTTAGCTATGAACATGTAATGCTCGTCACATCGCCGTGTTTTGTGATCCTAGTATCCTAGTAATCGTATTCAGAAAATCATTAATGTTACATCATTACAATGTCAATACGTGCCGTAGGATAACTGTAATTATCAACCAAAATTAGCTAAACCGCTAATAATTGTGCATCACAAAGTAAGGTTTATTTTGCCCTGTGAACCACTACATTTTGATTGATAGTTTATGCTCACGATTAGGTAGGTAGAATTTTTGACTTTTTAGTAAAAAAACACCTTTTTTAATTCACTGTTTAATAATTGGAACAAAGAGAATACTTCGATCCTATTTTTTACACAGGCCAATGCCTCCCTTTTTCATCGTGCTATCATTTTGACAGTTTCTTATTTACCATCAACGTGCGGCAGCAGGTGCAAGTTCGCTTCTTATTTTGCGGAATTCCGGCTAGACCCAAAGACATACGTGTAATGTAACAGCGGATCGTATTTTCCTAAACACTATTCGATAGAAAAAAATCAATTTGAGAATTTTGTTGTTGTCTATTTCAGTGTGTTGGAAAATGTGCAATAATTGGCTATGAAGTGTGCAATCATAAAATTTTGAGTTTTTGTAAATGTGCGACAATTGTATTTTTGAAAAGGTTTAAAAAAATATTTCTTGACATTATTTATATTTTTTCTGTCAAAAATAAAATAAACTCACTGTTTCTATAGCAAACACATGAAATACTATACGTTAGCTGTTCCCTTAAGTGTTCAACAATTGGCAATTTACTCTACAATCAAAAATAAATTTTCTCTAAGAACGTGTTTTGTATTCTTTTATTTTATTTTTTTGTATATTTTTTACTTATGTGATTGTTGATTTGTGTATCCAATATGTGTTAGCCGTGTTGATATATTGATCAACAAATTCATAATTTACATGAAAAATAGAAAAATTGCAATTTCAAAAATGCTTTTCATGTCATGGTTATAATGGCACTCCCTTGAAATATCTTTGTGATCAAATTGTGATCCTTTAAAATTAATCTGTATTTTCAAAATAATATTGTTTATACTAAAAATATGCATTCTTTTAATGAGCTTTGATATATTTCAAAATATTTTGACGTATTTACAGCAGTGAAATTTTCTTCGCATGGATTTCCGCTGATAAGTGAGCGATTTCATTAAACATATATCCAGACATCATGTTGCAATCAATCTCAAACACTATTATGATTTCATTACCGTTATGACACAAATTACGGGCAGCTTCAAATTCCAGACATTGGGCACACATTTTATTGAATTTTTTGATATCTAGTACCTACGTGTACTGCTTTTTAATGTTACATAATTGCCATGATCTACTAGAATCAATTAAAAATGTGTCTCTACCAGTACAAGAGAAAAACAGCATCCAAACCCCGTTGTTTTTAGGTTCGTCGTTCTGTTGGTCTCGGAGAACTCCTTCAGAATTGTGTGTTTGGAACTTCAAATAAGTAAAAAACTTAAAAAGGTGTAGTGTGGATTTGAAGATCATAGACGAAATTAAGAGGCTGCCGCCAAATCGAATCAAAACGTCCGTAATTTGAGACATAAACTCGAAACTGTTCGAATTATGACACAAAATATTGTAACAACTAAATGATTTTTTGCAATGTTTCTAGTAAATTTATTGAAAATCTTAATTTTTCCCCAATTGTAGAAAGTTTGATTTAGTAAAGGGAAGTATACAAAGGTTTGATCGATCAAAACTGAATTTGGGCCCCTTTCCCTTTTAAGTTCTTAGGCTGAAATTCAGCCTATGAATTAGGCATGTGTAAAATGAACGAGAACGCACCGTTCAAACAGTTCGGTAAAATGCACGAACGAACGAGATTCTTAAAAAAAAGAACGACCAGGTCCTTTGGAAGAAACTGACTACACCGTACGCGTGCGAACGTTCCGTTCAGTGTTCGACGGCACACATAAATGTGACAATGAAACGTTCAAAATCGTATTGCTTTCTCGCTCTTTCTCGCACCGTGCGAACAGGTCGCCAGAGATCAAAATATACTCTGTTGGTGTTGAAATCGCACCCATACAACTCAATTCCTCGAACGCCGTTGAATTTGTCCAGCAGTGTTCGATACGTATGCTGTTGGTGTGGAAATCGTATCTATACGACTGAATTCGCCGAACGCGTTCGAACTGGTCCATCAGTGTTCGATCTGTGTTCTTTTGGTGTGTAAATCGTACCTACACAACTGAATTCATCGAACGCGTTTGATCTGATGCGTAAGTGTTCGTTATGTGTTCTGTTGGTGTGTAAATCGAACTGAACTGAATTCATCGAACGCGTTCGAATTGGTTAAGCAGTGTTCGATCTGTGTTCTGTTGGTATGTAAATCGTACCTACACAACTGAATTCATCGAACGCGTTCGAACTGACTCATTTGTGTTCGATCTGTGTTCTGTTGGTGTGTAAATCGTACCTACACAACTGAATTCATCGAACGCGTTCGAACTGGCTCATTTGTGTTCGATCTGTGTTCTGTTAGTGTGGAAATTATACCTATGCAATTCAGTAGATCGAGCCCGTTCAAACGGATTCGTCATTGTTCGCGAATGAACTGAACTGAATGGATTGTGCTCATCATGTTGATCCATATTTAAGTAGTTTTTTTTATAGAATCCTTGAGTGTGTACAAGGCATAGAGTACAATAAATGCTGGATACATTTTTGCTCGTATTAGTTTTTTACATGATAGCTTTTGGTCGGATTTGCGATAACTTGTGTTGAACAGACAGCAGATAAGCCGAGTGTTTAATATTTTTAAATTATTGGTTTCAACCGCAGAATCAGTACTTCTTTAGCTACAGTATGCGTCTATGGTGGGTAAATGAAAAAGATAACGAGCGTTCTTTGTGAATAAAAACCCCATGAAATAAAGAACGAAAGAATCGTCGTTCTCGTTCGGTTCTTTTTGGTGAGCGAACTAGTTCGTTCGCGTTCGGTGAAAAGAATCGTTTTGCCCATGCCTACTAAGAATTGTGTAGCTGTTTTCAAACAGGTATCAAAGTGGGTATAATATACAGGTGGGCTCATCCCAATCTGTATGTATTTAGAAGATTCTTTTTTATCGTACAAAACACTTTTTAAATCTTCATTACATTCACTAAAAGTTCACTAAAAACACGTGAAATATTGCTAATTGTAAGCAACATCAAATGTAAGCGAACGACTTAACATCACTTTTTGTTTCGATACAACATCGTCCTACCTGATCTCTTTGAAGGCCTTATTAGCCGGAGGAAAATACTGTCATTTCTCGATTGGCATTTATCTGTCAAACTAAGACTTTGGTACAAAAATGCCTCGTACAAAAATGTACGTGTAATAAGGCAAGGAAACTGTTCTGTCACCTTTCATATTTATTATTTAATTTATTGATTTTCTTGGCTTCATCCGAAACAAATGGTCCGAGAAATAAAGATGCTCCAAATCTTAAAGGCCCAGAAATTAGAAATAGTAAACAATGAAAATTAAATAAAAAATGATAAATTAAATAATAGCAGCCCTCACACAGGTCGGTACATGGGCTCTTTAATTTAGTTTAGTTTAGTTTAGTTTAAGTATTAAGTAAGTTGTATTATCTCGCCTGATCACCGAAACTCGAACGTTAGTTAGCAAAATATTAGAATCATGCCAACCAATTCAAATCAATGAAAGTATTACCTACGTTTAGAAGCATTTAGTAATGGAACAAACATCAAATATTACAACGGTACATAAATAAATGCTAATTGTAGAAAATCAAATTAACTACGTTCAATATCCTTGTCACTTTCACTTCGTCCTTCCATTCGAGTACCATGATCAGGCGGATAGTCTTATTAGGTCATGGAAGACCTTTAAATGAACAAGAAAGATTTAATAAAATAATCGTAACAACATCGTACAGTACTGTATACTAGGTTCAATAAAGGTTCAATAAAGATTTGCAAATTATAAATCAAATTATTATTTAGCATTGAGATGCTCAAAGTTTATTTCTTTCATTTGCTTCTGGAGTTCTGGAGTTAAAAAACATAGCTTTGTTGGGTCGTTTTAAATGCAAAAAAATGAGTACATAGGTAAACTCAGCTAACACAATCTATCCTTTAACATGAAGAACTATAAATCATGTATAATATGCATCAAACGAATAGATATTTGTTTAACTGTATTTATAATGTTTTATTGTTTTTTTTGTAATGTATGCAGTTATATACATGCACTTATATGCATTATATAATTAATGTCAATTATTTAAATATTAATTAATTTATTAAATAATCATTACATAATGTGCAGTTATTCTGGAATTGTTTATTTCAACATAAAATGACTAGGACTAAAAGGACTAATACCAACAATAGATCAGTAAGACCGTAGAATCTCGGACCTGTGTGTTAGTGTATAACTAAATTCTACGCATTCTCTTGATCCTGGTTATGATAATTATAAGTTGTTCTGATACTAAATTCAAACAGTTGTAAAAATAAAATTTGAAGGGTGCAATAAAAAGTTTAAAAAACTGTAAAATTTGTTGAATATTTTTCTACTTAAATCAACACTGCTAAGTAAATACAACTATTCCTTCGAGTATTCCCTTTTATGTGTGTAAAATATCATAAAAATCGCAGGATAGGATGAGTTATAGGGACACATTTGAAATTTATTGTTTTATTGCAATCGATCAGATGGTACATCAGTTTTATCTTGTTCACCAACACCATCTAGAGCCACGAAGGACAAAAAATCGTTGAGAGCAAATTCAGTTTTTGAATATTCAAAATCTGATTCTTTTGCGGTGGGAATGTAAAATTTCCACATCAAACGGAAGTGAAACTCCCTTCTTGTACTACGATTACGACTTGTTGCACCGTGAAGGCAAAATTTGAAATATTCCTCGCTCCCATGACACTAAGCAATCGTATTCAGGAATTGTTGTTGGCATATGTCCCCTTCAAATACTTCGTGAAACGAGCAATGATCCTTGGTATTCGGAAAAAATAGAAGAAATGGGAAATATGTTCAGTTTTGCCCGCTGACATGAAAAAGTATTTATGGGCAATACGTTTCAGAATTTACAACTTCATGTTTAATGGTTGATTATTGATCATTTGCACCATTAGAGCATTGAACAAGGCGTTGAATCTACTTGGCATGTTGTGTATTATACAATTGTTCGTCATTTACAATGGTAAAGAATTTTTCATTTAAAGCGTATGCTGTATATCTCACTTCACTACATCGTACCATTTTAAAAAATGAAAATAGTTAAATGCATCCACCATTAATTCTACTAATACTACGAAGTTAGTATATATAGGCACATCTTTCAATCTTTTCAGCACATTTTCTAGAAGAGTTTTTATTGTAGTAGAATAGTACGGCACCTGTTTGCATGAACTGTAGCCATGAAAAGCTAATCTTGTTTTAATTCTACCAAGAAGTAAACCTTTCAAATGCCATTTATCTTCACTCCCAAAACCTAAAGTAGTCATATGTATGTATTGTGACGTTGATATGAGTTAGTTTCTTTAGAGCATGAATATTTACCAGCTCAGGATGTTTAAGTCGCACATATTGCAAGGTCACAGCGTGAAATTGGATGCAAATCGACTTGTCCGGATAATAAATGGTCAGTTTTACGTGTGCCTCCATGTGCTAGCGATTTTTACATTTTCCTGTCCAATACAAATGCCAGTGCAGTGGCATGTAACATAATGGCTCGACTTTTCTTGAGCAGAAAGAAGAAAAACTCGAAACCAATGCTTCATTTATCACACAGGGTTATCTTAATGCAGCGTGCAAAAATTTATTCACAACACGCAACAAATATATCGTCCGATATGTATTTTGACTTCTGCTTCTCGGGGAAACTCATCAATTATTTGCTGCTTTTCACCCCAAGAAACAGAATTTTCCAGCCACAACGTTTTTCGGTTTCCTTTTTTGTAACTGTTCTGACACGGTACCTCGAATTCGCCGCAAAGCAAGTATTGTTGTTAGAATCTGGGACAAAAATATGAGAAAACATTTATTGAACTTGTTTAGATTTTGTGATGATAGCGCCGAGCACTGTATGTCTTTGCTTTTCGGGTTATACGCTGGATGATAGCAGTTGTCTTCCCGCAAGGTGTGCACCGTCTGTCTTTTACAGCACATGACACGGCCAACATATGGCACATTACAACATTAGAGGTGCTATTATCAGTGCGGTTTGATGCGGCTTCCAGCTACCCTGCGGACTTTGTGGGAGGGTGTTTTTAATACTTTCGCTTTTAAAATTCGATTTTGACCATAAATAAAAGGGACCCAGATTGAACCAATTAAAGTTTAATCCGGTACAGAGCGAACAGTTTAGAGGGTTTGAAATACAGTTCCCCTTTTATTAGCGAAAAGGTCATGCCCATACGTTTCCGGAGGGGTTTTATGCGAAAGCAATATGATTGAGGACAAAGAAATGGAAAGGAAGCGTGGAATCAATATTTATTGTCAAGCGTATGACTTTGTTCATAGTGTGTAGTTGAAAACACTTTAGTGGCTAAGTGTTTTGTTTATGTTTTGCAGATAATATTTTAAGTATTTTTAACCAATTGAAAACAAAACACGTGATCAGTTACAATCCATCTCATATAGAATTTTATATTTTGCCCTGGAAACTTATTCCTTTACCAGCCATTATATGACATGCTATCGTTTATCAATACTCTTTGTTGAATTGCTTTTTTTTAAATCTATTGGACATACCACTCAATAATACTTGGGCATAACACTGGTAGCACGATATGCATCGTTTTAATTTAAAGCTTATTATCAAAGCCCTAACGCTGGTGCATGAGTAAAATGAATCTTTCATACTTCTCTCGGCAGCTCTGGAGCAATTTACACTCGAAGGACAAGCAGTCAAGTGCGACAGTTTAAAGCCTTTAGAAGAAAATGTTTCCCTTGGTGAAAGGACAAATCATCATAAATTATTGGATTTGAACCCTCCGTTTCGAGCACGTGCTTAAAAGTGAAAGAAAAATCTAACACCATGTCTTTTGAAGGGATCGACTACAGTACCGTGCCCTAGTAGCCGAAGAAAAAAAAACGAGACAATGGACGAAAATGTAGAAAAGCGTAAAAAGAAAAATTCCTCCATAATTTCACATCAGAGTCTTACCAGCTGGCTTTTTGGAAAAAATCGCTATGGAAGTAGGGGTGACACGGTTTCTTTTCTTGAGCCATATCGACATCATAGTAAATTATGTATCTTTCGTTCACACAAAATGACACTCTCGGCAATCGTAAATCATCTACGGCGTTAAGCAGCAACCCCTCGCAATGGATGTGTCATAAGCCATTGCTGCAAGGGTGACCCTTGGCCAAGAGCTTCCCTTAGCCGCTGGCGTATTTCCGCATAGCAGGTTAATTACTGAGGGGCTGGACAGCGTCCCCTGCTTTAGGAAATCATCCGACATCGTAACTGAGTCATATGTAGTAGGACGATTATGATGTACGAGAAACGTGTTGCTTGTATTTCACTTGTTTCCGGGGAGTGATTTCTAGCAATTCGCTTAAACCTGCTCATGATCGTTCAGCGCAAATTGAAGATAAACGTTTTAAAATGAATCGTTGACATTTGTAAAGCGCACGCTAGAATAGAATTTAATTTAATCTTTGCAATACATAATTTATTTTATAAATGTTTTTATGATACCTGTACCTCGAAATGTAAGTAATACGAATAACTAGTCTAAGAGTTAGCCTTTTTTTATTTTTTGATTAAAATAATATAAAAATTATAAACTCCCATTTGAAGACTACATTGATACCTACATACTTACAAATTAAGGTGCTTTTAGATTACGGGAGATGATGATAAATCTGGATGGCTATGAATTTTATTGCTGAAAAAGATTGGGTTACAAAGACAACCACAACTGTTACCACAAATTGAACCCTTGTTCATAATTGTAATAGAATGCCAATTTATCGTCGGAATAAAAATTATTTGCTCAATTTCCATAGGTTCCATTGTCACAGTAGTAGAGATAGAGATCGTAGAGATAACAGCTTATAACTTTGAGCATATACAATATAATAAAACATAGGTTTATCCCTATTCTAATATCAATGATTGTCAAGTATTGACTTTTTTAACATTTATTTATGATATTAATTCACGATTACATCATAATTGAACAATGTTTTGTTAACTAATTGTGAAATGATATGACAAGCTCCCCTCAAATTCATTAAAAGTTTTTAATGAATGTTATAAATTGCATTTACATGAACTTTTTTAATGAAATGATTATACGGCCTACGGTTCTGAACCTTACAGTTTGTTGAAGATAGTTGGTATATTTAATGCAAAAACTCATTTATAGCCTCTAGGTCACGCAAGGCACACCGAAAAGTGCTGAGACGAATTATGTTGTAATGCTGACTACTCAGAGCCAAAGATCGTAAAAAGAGAAACCATGCATTAACGAACGAAATGAAAATCCACCCAAAACGGAAACGGTCATGTGTTTGTTGGTAGCTTTGCAATTCTTTACTCCATAAAGACTGAATTCATTCCGGTGCAAGTGCCCGGATAGAAGAAGTAATAGTCATAACAATAAAACGGTGTAGAATAGGAAAGCAACAAGAAATAGATCTTAAATCGAGCCTTTTCTTTTTTCATGCTGCTATTCTTACCACTTGAGTAGGCGTTAAGTCCAACCGAAGCATCAGGGGATCACATCGCACTCAGCATCGGGATTCGTTCCAATCGGACGGCCGATTAGTCGTCACCCTTCTCAATTGAAGATAGAAAAATCGAACCTTAAGATGACCAGCGGACACTGCACGGAAATAACTGTGGGATTAATAAAGGCTAAAGGAATATTCCCTGAGGTAAATAAAACAAACCATAAATGTTTATGTATGATATATAGAAATGGGATCCAAAAAACGACAGTCTAGAAAATGTAACAAAAAAAACCATACCTGTGATGCGGCATCACTAGCCCCAGAAAACGTGTAATTTTCCTAAGACTCTACTTAAACGTATATTATGCTTTATTTTGACATATTGTGTATATTTTTACATTGTTTACTCGCGTGTTTGTCTTGGATTTTCACAGCAATAATTATTAACAGGCAAAAACGAGGACGTATTTGGATGTAATCATACGTTTATTTTAACATCCATCGTAAAATTTGTAGAAAAGCAATGAATATTCTTTTCTGGTTGATAATGGGTACATAGCATATAGTAGTTTTAAACACATTTCATACCTTTCCAATTATAATAAATATAATACAGTTTTGCAATTTATTCTAAGTTTTTTTATTTCGATTTTTTTCATGGTATCTGACATATGACATAAAACGTTTTCATCTGGGGCTGAAATCATTTATTAAATTACCTTTATTCTAACGTAGGGTACGTATACCAAGAGTGGGCCCCTTTCCGTTTTTAGATCGTAGGCTGAAATTTCAGCCTATCAACTGTTTGTAGAGCATTGTATAGCAGTTTTCGAGCAGTTATTACAGTAGATATTGGATACAGGTGGGCTTATCCCAAAGTGTATATGTTCGAGCAGCTACGCGAATCGTGCAGATTTGAACTGCGGATCGGATCACATCCGCGCCCGTTGATGTACACATCTCTATCGATCATAAATTAATAAATAGAGGGCGAAAAGGCTTTTTCCCTCTCTTCATCACCAGCAATTTCTTACAACGGCTTCGGTAATTATTAGCAGCAAAAACCAAAGAAAGAAAAGGAAACTTTATCCGAAAACTATTCGCGACGAAACATTGGTGCCGTGACCAGGATTGTGCCGATAGCCTGAATATTCGCAATTTTTTCGATAAAGTGCTAAACACCTTTGCCTTTCACTGCCCGACCGTTACACTGCACTTTACACTACACTCGCGTACACGATAATCGCAGTTTTAGTAAGATGCCAGCTCAACCGCTTATTTTGTCGTCGAGACGAACGATTTTGATTGCCATTTTGGCCCGTTACGAAGAGTTTCTTCAAAACTACCAGCCCGATAGGGATTCTATCGAGGTGGAAACTCGTATGGCCAAATTTGACCAAATATGCAAGGATTTGGAGAACCTTCAACAGCAGCTGGAGGACAGTGCAACCACTGCTGAAGAGATGACACACAATGCCGCCCTTAGGGAGGATTTTGAACGGCGCTTGATTCGCGTTCAATCGGCATTGAAAGCGAAATATAGAGAAATTCCGCGCAGCGAAGTGTCGCAGCAAGGAGCCGGTAGGAACCCGCTACAAGGCATAAAACTGCCCACCATCGCTCTGCCGGAGTTTGACGGCGATTATATGCAATGGCTGACCTTTAGGGATACCTTTGAGTGTTTGATTCACGATAATGTTGATTTGCCGCCAATACAAAAATTCCATTATCTACGCGCAGCCCTAAAAGGTGAAGCAGCGCAAGTGATCGAGGCCATTACAATAAGCGCCTCCAGCTATGAATTAGCTTGGAAAACACTCGCTGAGCGATATTCGAATGAATATCTGCTGAAAAAACGCCACTTGCAAGCGATGTTCGGCATCACACCAGCGAAGAGGGAAAGTGCGACAACCCTGCACCAGTTAGTGGACGAGTTCGAGCGTCACAAAAAACCCTAAATCACTTGGGAGAGAAAACTGACGGCTGGAGCAGCATATTAGAGCATTTACTTTGCACAAAATTGCCCTCTAACACATTGCGCGATTGGGAAGAATTTGCTTCGACCAATGACAATCCGAGCTACGATTCGTTGATTGCCTTTTTACACCGCCGTATGCGCGTACTCGAGACGCTATTAGTAAACAAACCCGAACCATCACCTATAGAAACACCGATACCACCAAGACGCACCATTTTTCCGCGCACTGCTAGTTTTGCTACCACTGACCGCGATGTTAATAAATGCCCGTTGTGCAATATGCCGCACACCATCACAAAATGCCAGCGATTTAATGCCATGAATCCTGCCCAGCGGTACCGTAAGGTACTTGATGCCCGCTTGTGTTTGAATTGTCTGCGAGACAATCACCGTGCCCGCGATTGCTCGTCACAGTACAAGTGTCGTCATTGCAACTTGGCGCATCACACAATGATTCACACTGAAAGCACTCCCAGCACATCTTCCACTACATTTCCAATGCTAGCTGCGCAAGATGAACCTTCACACACAACACACGCCACTGATGATCACACGGCTAGCATACAACGCAGCTACGCAGCTGCAATAAAACAATCACCTTCACAAATATTATTACAAACTGCACTTCTAAATGTAACCGATGCACACGGCATCCTGCATCCTGTGCGTGCACTCTTAGACAGCGCATCACAGCCCAATTTGATGAGCAATCGCCTTGCTCAGAGGTTGGCTTTGAAGGGTAGCACGGTTAACATAACCCTCAAAGGAGCAGGACTATCCACCAGAACGGTGAGGAGGTCGGTTCGAGCTCAAATTGCTTCACGTGTTGAACACTTTGATTTGGATGTCGATTTTCTGATAGTAGACAAGGTGATCGCTGATCTGCCGGCGCATGATGTTTCCACTCGCGGCTGGAACATTCCTTCGGAATTTGTTTTGGCTGACCCGCAGTTCGATAAATCAGCACCGATTGATCTCATCCTTGGTGCCCGTCATTATGCTTCCTTCTTTACGAACGTAAAATCGCACGAGCTTGCTCCGAGCCTTCCAACTATGCTGAACAGCGTGTTTGGGTGGGTCATGATTGGTCCCACCTCTCCTCAGAATCCTGCATCTCCGACCGATTGTACCGCCACGTCCACAATCGTCTGCATGGCATCCCTGGAGGAGTCTCTAGAACGCTTTTGGAAGCTAGAAGAGTTAAGCGTCAATGATTCGTACTCACCTGATGAGCGGCGATGCGAAACATTGTATAAAGAAACCACTCAGCGCGACGAGTCGGGTCGCTATATTGTACGATTGCCCAAACAGACCGACTTCACGGAAAAGCTTGGCCAGTCTAAAACTACCGCTTTGAGACGCTTCGAGCTGCTGGAGAGGAGGCTAGAACGCAACCCACAGCTCAAGGAAGACTATCATGCCTTCATGAAGGAGTATTTGGAGCTGGGGCACATGTCGCTCATGAACAAAGATAGTGGGGATGAACGGGCGTACTACCTACCGCACCATCCCGTATTTAAAGCCTCCAGTACCACCACGAAAGTAAGGGTCGTGTTCGACGGATCTGCAAAAGCAAGCACCGGTTATTCCTTGAATGACATTCTATGTGTTGGTCCAATCGTGCAGGACGAACTGCTTGATATTGTGTTGCGATTCCGCACTTACCAAATAGCACTTGTGGGAGATATAGCTAAAATGTACCGACGAATACTGCTGCATTCTGATGATTGTCGATTGGTGCGCATATTCTTTCGATTTTCGCCGCAAGCTCCGATCCAAGTATATGAGCTCAACACCGTTACATACGGACTAGCACCTTCCTCGTTTCTGGCTACACGCACACTTATCCAACTAGCAGAGGATGAAGGGACTGAGTATGCGCTTGCACCTGCAGCCCTGAAACGAAACTTTTACGTGGACGACTTCATTGGTGGTGCCAATAACGTTCGCGAAGCTGTTCAGCTGCGTAAGGAGTTATCAGCGCTACTTGCCAAAGGTGGGTTTGAGTTGCGCAAGTGGACCTCAAACAATCTGAGCGTACTCTCCGGCTTAAGCACCGAGTATATCGGCACACACTCATCGCTGCATTTTATACCCAACGAGACGGTCAAAGCACTCGGCATCTCGTGGAAGCCTGAATCGGATGAGCTGTGTTTTGAATCCAACACTGAGGCTGATGAAGCCACGTCGACCAAGCGATCTATTTTGTCGAGCATTGCCAAAATGTACGATCCGCTCGGATTGATAGCACCGGTGATCGTGCGTGCTAAGATGCTGATGCAGGAGCTATGGCTACTCAAATCCGGCTGGGATGAACCTGTTCCTAATCACATCTGTAAAAAATGGAAGGCGATTCAGAGCGACTGGAAAACGTTATCCGAGTACAGGACTAACCGTTACGCTCTCTTACCAGATGCAACAGTAGAATTTCACACATTTACCGATGCTTCTGAGGCCGCCTACGGAGCATGTGTCTACGCTCGTTGTGAAAACGCGGCGGGAGAAGTCCGCATCAGCCTATTAGCTTCGAAGTCTCGAGTGGCACCACTGAAGCGCGTCACGTTGCCGAGGCTTGAACTAAGCGCAGCTGTCCTGGGCGCCCATCTGCATCATCGCGTCAAGGAGGCAATGCAGATCGTGTGCGCCGAATCGTTTTTCTGGTCCGACTCAACAGTGACGCTAAAATGGATTGCGTCACCTCCCAACTCCTGGAAGACGTTCGTGGCAAATCGAGTAGCTGAGGTGCAACACTACTCTCATCCAAGGCAATGGAGGCACGTTCCTGGCACATCCAATCCTGCTGACTTGGTTTCCCGAGGCATGTCGGCAGCACACTTCACGCAGAATCAGCTTTGGAATAACGGTCCAGATTGGCTTGTGCAACCTTCGTCCCATTGGCCCAGCTCAGATCCAGAACCAAGCGATGAGGCGGACCTAGAAACACGCCAGGTGAGTGCCGCTTTAGTTTGTACACAAACTCATCCATGGTTTGGCATTTCTTCATCCTTCACCAGAATGGTACGCATCATTGCATACTGCATACGTTTTGTGCGCAACACCAAGCAGAAGGCGCGATCACAGCGATCGATACCGCACACCAATGCATCCAAGACGATCACGCCCAAGTACGTGGATGCTGCAAAAATTGTGCTTTGCAGACTAGCCCAGCAAGATGCATTTTCCGCGGAAATCAAGCAGCTAAAAAAGGGAGAAGCATTGATGAAACAATCTCCTTTACGAAAACTTACCCCATTCCTGGATACAGAAGAAGGAATACGGGTGGGAGGACGATTGAACTTGTCGCAACTACCGTATCAGTCCAAGCATCCAGCTGTTCTACCGAAGAACCACAAATTCACCCGTCTACTTGCGGAAGATTATCATGAAGAGATGAAACATGCTAGTGGAAGGCTATTGCTATCCCGCATTAGAGAACTGTATTGGCCACTGGACGGACGTCGCTTGGTAAAAAGCATTGCAAGAAACTGCTTCCGCTGTATTCGGCAAGATCCCGCACTCGCCCGGCAGCCGGTTGGCCAGCTTCCACCATCCCGCATCACACCGAGCCGACCTTTTTCTGTAACCGGAGTGGATTACGCCGGTCCATTCTACTTGAAGCCAGCGCACCGGAAGGCAGCAGCTATCTGTGCGTTTTCGTGTGTTTCGCTACGAAAGCTGTGCACTTGGAACTCGTAGGAGACCTCACAACGGCGGGATTCTTAGCAGCGCTACGCCGATTCACATCACGACGCGGATTGCCAGCCCACATCCATTCTGATAATGGGAAAAACTTCGAAGGCGCAGAACGTGAACTGAAGGAGCTTTTTGAGCTGTTCAACGACGAACAACACCGCAACACCGTGGCTACTAGATGCGCTGACCGGGGAATCACTTGGCATTTCAACCCACCAAAGGCTCCACACTTCGGCGGATTATGGGAAGCAGCAGTAAAGACGGCGAAGCGACACCTCTATCGTCACCTGGGCAATACGCGGCTGTCGTACGAAGGCTACTGCACTGTGCTCCACCAAATCGAAGCAGCGATGAATTCCCGTCCGCTGTTGCCTTTGTCCGACGATCCCAACGAGCTAGCTGCACTCACACCGGCACACTTCCTTATTGGCACATCGATGTTCGCCGTGCCTGAACCGGACTACACCCAGCTGAAATCCTGCACGCTAGATGATCTTCAGAAGTGGCAGCTTTTGGTTCAGCGTTTTTGGAAGCATTGGGCCACTGAGTATCTACAAGAAATGCAGAAATGTTATGCAAGTGGTGGCAGCAACAACAGCAACATACTTCCCGGCAGGTTAGTGATCCTCATGGACGAATCGTTACCCACCACTCGTTGGCCTCTCGCGCGTATCGTTAAAATCCATCCCGGTGAAGACAAGATAGTACGCGTCGTTACGCTTAAGACAGCTAAGGGAATAATTACGCGACCGATCACGAAAATATGCGTTTTACCGCTCAGAACTGATAGCGAAAACCACGTGTAGTCTAGGAAGCAACTTTTTGTTGACATTCGTCAAGGTGGGGAGGATGTTCGAGCAGCTACGCGAATCGTGCAGATTTGAACTGCGGATCGGATCACATCCGCGCCCGTTGATGTACACATCTCTATCGATCATAAATTAATAAATAGAGGGCGAAAAGGCTTTTTCCCTCTCTTCATCACCAGCAATTTCTTACAACGGCTTCGGTAATTATTAGCAGCAAAAACCAAAGAAAGAAAAGGAAACTTTATCCGAAAACTATTCGCGACGAAACAGGCTGATTTTTATCGCTTCTGCTTCTGAATGTAGATTTTAACACTTTGACGGCCGCACGTTTCGCTTTCTTTTCTTCGCCAGGCGCCGCAGCTATTGTTCTAAAAATTACTCACTTTGTCGAGGTGTTCTCTTGTTATATTCTGTTCTGAGTAATTTGGACAGGATTCAGTTGTAAATTGTATTGAAAACCTGCATCATACCACAGTGGTGTACTCAGCAGTCAACCAATGTTTTCTTAATCGCAGCACAGTCCTGCGGGCGACCGTCAAAGTGTTAAGAATGTTTTGTGTATTTGTCAAGCTACCAGAAAACCTGTTTGAGCAAAAAAAAAATCATCCTTACTGTCAAAAAGTCACATTCAAATTTGATTAGAAAAAACATGCTATTAGACCACCTGGTCTACATCCACTTTGATTGGAGACTCCACCACCTGATCTCTTTAATTCACCTTGAGATAAATGACTTTGAGGTTAAAACAATCTAGGCTGAAAATCGCAGGCTAGGTTTATGTGTGGTTTTGTAAAGAGTGTTTCCATGGTTTCAGCCTCTGTCAACCTCTATATAAAACACAAAGTCTATATAATACAGAGGTCGATGCATAGCTCGATTTTGGTCCACCATTTTGAAAGCTTATTTTTGACGGTTAGATGAAAAAGTTTGTAAACGGTTCCACACAACCAAACACTTTTTAGGGTCAATTGTGCTTTTTATGCACAAAACCTAGTGTTACTATACATTTCTTCTCATGTACGTGGCATGGAGTAGTTTTTTCACTAATTCATCAGTTAAACACGACCAAAATCAGGAAACAACCCTACTTGCTTTGGTCCTCTTGAGCTGCACATGATTTCGTCCTAATTTTGGGCACTGATCATGTTATAATCAATAATTGTACTATAATTCTATCTTTTCTTGATATTCGTCAACTTTTTTAAGTGCAATATTGAAAATTTGTTTTGTTCGTGAATTTAACCAATTTTACATATATTATGTCTTCAATGTGACCAGGGTTTTTTTAAAAAAAATGTTTCCCTGCAGAAGAACTCCACTCTAACGCGATGGCTGATACATGATCTATATCATGACGTGCAAACTGTTAAATTTATCCAGTATATTGTGTAAAAGGCACAAAAGGTCTAATATCAATCAGAGCTCCACTATATTGTAATTAAAAATAGTAAACAATGAAAAAATAAAAATAATAATAATAATAAAAAACATGTATTATGCCAAAAATATTTTCAAATGTGTTGTTTTACCTTCAGTTTGGATTCTGAATTGTTGAATTGTCATGCATTTATGAGAAGTGTCCATCTTACCCGCAGTGTCCGTTTTTAGCTACCTTCCTCTACATACAGCGCCTACCACAACTATATGGACAGTCTTTTCCGCGATTTGTAGAAAATACATAAAAGTTAGATAAAAACAGTGAACATATGAGTTATGAAGAATGCTATTTCAGATATTTATTTTTTAATGTTAAAACCATTAGGGTAAACGTACCATTACGGTAAGTGGTGGTAGTACCAATAGTGGTGGTATTGTACTAAAATACTTTTAGTAAAAATAGTAATTAAGTTATTTTTGTCCAAATGACAAAAAAAGCTTCTAGCAGCCGCCGCGAGATGCGCTAGTGAAAATCGAAATTACACTAACGAGTGTCCCCCGGCCTTTAGGATTTCATAACGAAACTCATATTTCTGTTAGCGTTCTAAATGACCATGACCCAATCACACAATTACTAGCTTTTCAATAAAAGTTTAATGAAATGTTATTGTTTCACTAAAATTATTATTTGTCTTTTGTCCATATTTATGCATTTTTTACCATAGTGCCTGTCACTTATGGTGACGACGCGATCGTTCGAGGATCGACAAGGCGTCCGTACTTCAGCTAGCGGCCGCTAGAGGTCTCGGACTGGACAATAAACGTTCGGACTGAACGAAACCAGGCCTTTTCTTGAATATGCTAGCATCATTTGGAATCCTTCTACTATCGATGGCTGTAAGAGAATTTAAAGCATTCAGCGCCCCTTTACCAGGATTGCTTTTCGTCGTTTGTTCGGTGCTGCCTCACTACCTCCCTATGAAACGCCATTGCAGTTATTTAATCTTCATTCTTTAAGCTTCCGCTGCCAAGTGTTTCAAGCTTGTTTTATTGGTGGCTCATTACTTTCTACTACTGATGCTCCTGATTTACTCTCGTCTATCACGCTGTATGTTCCCTCTCGTTCTCTTCGTCCACGTGATCTTCGGTCAAATGAAATACGTCATACTCTTTATACTTTCAATGATGCTCTTAGTTGTGGGCAGCCGTGCCGACCCCTAGACTTGCCGTGGTAGTTGTGCTACCACTGCACATTGGGCAAACGCCTGTATAAAAATCGAAAAACCAACTTCATCGCAGGTTAACACTATAATCATTTTCTTAAAATAGATACTTAAACTTAGTTGAAACCAAAATATTTCACGTTTTTATCTTAAACTTACTGAGATATAGGCCATCAAAGTGTAAACTTTGTGTTTTTTGTCCCAAATTTGAGCTATTTTTCGACCGAACATAAACCATCATATTTTAGTATATGATGGTTAGATTTTGATAATTAATGTGTCATTGGAAAGGTTTTTTGTCATACTTTGATGTAATGTCTGAAAATTTTGCAAAAACTTGTTGTTAAAGTTCATTAATGATTGAAAACCAAACATCACTGCTGAATTTTTGGATATTTTCATTTTGGAGAGTGAATTTTTTTATGATTCGACTCGATTTCACTCGTGTGTCGTATATCATAGGAAAGATCAACATTTTTCCTACGTTTTGACGTTGAAATTAGCTGCGACCATCTGCGACCCCGAAAATTATTAAACTTTTTCTTGAAAATAGTGCGAGCGATTTTGACGTGTTGTTGTATGAGCCATTAACCACTAGTATCCAACTACCTGTCATAAACGGGCATTTGAAACAAACAGGTAACAAACAAAGCTGAAGAGAGGAAAAACAGTTTAAAAAAGGTCGTAAGATAGGAATCAGCTCTTTTCCAAACAAACCATTAAAAAACACAACTTTTTTAGTGCGTAATACTTTAAAAATTCATGTTCAGTCAGAAACTTATTGCACCTTCGTTTTAATTCCTAACACTTACTGTTGATTCTGTTAACTGATACGCAAGAATGCAATGTTGTGAGCGATAATTATTAAGTTTTATTCGCTGTCTTGACGATTTTAGTGTAGGACTACCCTGTATAGTAAGAACAATTGTATTAAATGAAGAAAAACTGCAATAGCACGAGGAATTGATTTTCATCCCGGCGTTTGTATGGCCGTTGCCCACTGTGCACTGGTCAATGTCCAGGGGACGACAGTGTGTCACGCACACTGTCGTACGCACACTAAGCGCGGGCCGCTTAGTGTGTGTGGTGGGCTCGGACAAGCAAGTGTTGCGAGCAGCCGGTCGAGCAGGGCTCCCGGCAGGGCACGGTACGGCTGGCGCGCGGCCGAGTATTTTAGTGTGTATTGTGCTTGTGAGTTTATATTTATTATGTGTACTGTTATATCAGTGTTTGAATAAAGTACCTGATGCAAGCCAAAGACACAACAGTGGGGACGAGGATGGGATCCTCTTGCGTAAGGAGGATCCCTAGAAGAATCCGCGGTCGCCATCGCGATCGAGCGCGTCGGTTGGAGCCGGCGCCATCGCGATGGCACGGGTCCCCTCGACAGTGGGACGCCGTTCGACAAGGACCGCTGCCGCCGCCGCCGTTAAGACCGTGTCGTCCCGCGATGGGGACAGAAGGGACAGCCGCACACACACACTCGGCGATGTTTGATTCGCCGGGCTGCAGGCTCTGGGAGCGCTGGCAATGGGAAGGTCGAAGCCTGATTACCGGGCCATCTGCAGCGACTCTAGGTGTCGTCGGGCTGCAGTCCAAGGAGCGCCGGCAGTGTAAGGGGCGAATTGTGATTCTGCCTAGCTGCCGGGCCATCATTGGTGACGCGAGAGGTCACTGAGTTGATGCCGCTGTGTTCGACGGTGAGGGGGCGAGATGCCATGCCCCGCTGCAGCCGTCGTAAACCAATGAGAGGGGGCGAGGTCCCATGCCGCCCCGCTGCAGCAATAGTGTCAACGGAGAGGGGGCGAGGTCCCATGCCGCCCCGCTGCTGCCGTTGTGTTTGACGGAGAGGAGGACGAGGTTCCATGCCGCCCCGCTGCAGCTGTAGTGTTAACGGAGAGGGGGGCGAGGTCCCATGCCGTCCCGCTGGTGCCGTTGTATTCGTCGGAAAGAGGAGGAGGTCGTATTCCGTCCCCAGTTGCAGCACCGACGTGATGTTCCCGACGTGAAGGGCGAAATGTGTGCCATCCTTGCTGCAGCAATTGTACCACCGCTACAGGATGCCATAACGGGCTGCTGGGATATGCTCTTCAGCCGGATGAGGCTAGCGGGACATTACGGTCGCCGCCGGGGAGATTTCCTGCAACATCGTAGCAGCGTTGCGGTAGACGGGTAGCGGGGTCGCAGCTTAGGAGCAGCATTTGCGCAAAAATGCCCCAGGACAAGGATCTATGGCCGGAGGGTGTCACCATACCGATATTCCCGCAATGGAATATGCGCGTGTCGGTTCGACCCCCTCCGGATAAGTAAAAGGGGGAGATGTTGTGGGCAGCCGTGCCGACCCCTGGACTTGCCGTGGTAGTTGTGCTACCACTGGTCAATGTCCAGGGGACGACAGTGTGTCACGCACACTGTCGTCCACACACTAAGCGCGGGCCGCTTAGTGCGTGTGGTGGGCTCGGACAAGCAAGTGTTGCGAGCAGCCGGTCGAGCAGGGCTCCCGGCAGGGCACGGTACGGCTGGCGCGCGGCCGAGTATTTTAGTGTGTATTGTGCTTGTGAGTTTATATTTATTATGTGTACTGTTATATCAGTGTTTGAATAAAAAACCTGATACAAGCCAAAGACACAACACTCTTATATCCTGTTTCAGGTTGTTTAACCACTTTTACTATCTCTTTGATTTCGACTCCTCTCTTAACTCTTTCCGTAACCATTTTTTCTTCTAATTATCTTGAATTTGTCTTTGTAATCTCTCTTAATTTCGGAAGAATTAACTGAAGGCTGAAGAATTGCGTGTTTTCAGTTTTTGCACTCAATCACGAATGACATCTCTATTTGACAGTATTGCCTGAGATACTTAAACCTAGGTGTGATCGCACAAACAAGATGTACATAAAGAAAAGGTGTATGTGTGAGGTATAAACAAATTCGAATTTTTAATTTCTACATCTTCTTTGTTTTCTTTTACTCTCTTATTTCTCTAAGATTATGATAGTCTCTGCGCTCTACCTGTGTTTTTTTTTTTACTAGGTCAGGATTAGTTTAGTTAGGCTTAGTATTTCATGGTTGATTTTGTTTGTTTGTACCCAAATAAGCAAGATGCCGAAAACGCCAGCAATTTCTTGTACTAAAAATCCAGTTGCATCAAACAAAGAGAAAACACTGTAAGTTTGGTGGGTTAAACCACACGGCCACAGAATCGGCCACTTCAATGTTGTAGAAGTACATTTTTGTATGCACGGTTAATTCATTTGCTTCGCTTGTGACATCGACATCATCGGCTGGACAACAACGTACAGTTAGTCCAAAAAGTATTCGTCTAGCTGAATATTTTGCAGAAAAAGGCGAATTATGGCCGCAATAGGCATGGGGTGGTAAAAGTAGTCATGGGGTTTGATAAAGGGACCATCAATACACACGTTTTGCTAAAAAAATTATTTAAATAGTGCAATAGCAACCAAAATACTTAAAAAACTAAAAGAAGTCGTTTGAGGGGCGCGCAAAAAGTATTCGTCCATCTAGCTTTTTAATTATTTTCGCTGGACAAACACTACGTAGACGTGAATTAAATTTATTATTATCAATCTACTGGTGACTTCCTTCTAAAATAATGCAATTCTGTTGTTTCAATTACACTTCAAGCGGTCATAGAGGCGGAGCATGATGGCGCAAATCGTATCTTTAACTTATGCATAACCTATCCTACCCATTTTTGAAGGTTACAAAATGTGTGGGATAGTTTTTTATGTATTTTGGTTGCTATTGCACTATTTAAATAATTTTTTTAGCAAAACATGTGTATTGATGGTCCCTTTATCAAACCTCATCATTACTTTTATCGCTACATACGTATTGCGGCCATAATTTGCCTTTTTCTGTAAAATATTCAGCTAGACGAATACTTTTTGGACTGACTGTAAGTGTGTGAGGTGTACACCCGACCCAAATGCGAAGTAGCAAAAATTGGATTGAGAATCAATGCGACGAAGACGAAGTACCTACTTGCTGGAGACTCAGACCATCTGGGAAGCAGCGTATTAGTTGACGGCGACAATATCGAGGCAGTAAAGGAGTTTTGCTATCTCAGGACGGTCGTTACTTCGGACAACGACATCAGCAGCGAAATCCGGAGACGCATTGTGCAGGGGAATCGTGCATACTATGGGCTTCACCGACTGCTAAGATCCAGAAGACTTCGAGCCCGCACGAAATGTGAGCACATTGATTCGCCCTGTGGTCCTCTACAGACACGAGTCCTGGACCATTCGAGCGGAGGGTGCAAACGCTATGAGCGTGTTTGAGCCACGCATCCTCCGGACCATCTTTGGCGATCTGTTCGAGCATAGAGCGTCGAGGAGAAGGATGAACCACGAGCTTGTTGTGCTGTACGGTAAACCGAGCATCCTGAGAGAGCGGTACTTGTTCCGACGCAATGCGTTGCGATTTTGCCAAAATGTATGGGATTTGACAGACGCATGCGTTAACGACGCACGACGCAGCGTCAAAGTAGAAAAATTTCTATTTCGACGCACGTCGTGATGCGTCTGTCAAAATGGTTTAACCATATCGGGTGAAAATCGATATTTTTCCACGTTAAATTGTTTCGAGCGCAGTTTTGTGTGTAATTGGACTACTAAATAATTTTATTAACAAAACAAAATAAATGTAGAGAAAGGAATTTCGTAATTGCTGCAAAACAGGTGTGTGTGGGTCAGTATGCAATATGCAATAAAAAAGCGAAAACATGCTTTGCACTGTTTTGAGCAGAACTGGAAATGATTTTACAGTTGTAATTTAACATTATAATCACATCAGAACCTATAAATAAGAGGCATTAGGGTAAATGTACCTATAGTGGTGGTAGTACCAATAGTGGTGCTATTGCTCTAAAATGCGGTTCATAGGGCAAATTAAAAGTATTTAAGTTATTTAAGTTAGTGTGAAATGTTCTTTAGCCTTTTACAAAGGGTTTAAAAGTTAAATGGGGCCATTCCGTTACTTAGTGACCGAAAAATCCATTATTTTGTGAAATGTGTCAACATTTTTCCAAAATCCTTAGGATTTCATAACGAAACTCATATTTCTGTTAACGTTCTAAATGATCACATACTCACGCAATTACTAGTTTTTCAACATAACTGTTATGAAATGTTATTTTTTACTAAAATTATTGGCATTTTGACCATATTTATGCATTTTTAAGTGTTTTTTACCATAGTGCCATTATAGGTACACAAAACAGGCATGTTCCTATAGTGGTTATAGTTATAAAATCAATAAATACAGGTCATTTTAGATTTTTTCAAGGAAATTTTTGGCATGTCGTACTGTTTTCACTAAAATAAGCAACAGAAATGAGTTTTATGTAGGTAATTTACCAAAAACAGGCCAAAATTCGCTTATCTGGCTGAATGAAAAATTGACTTCAAATCAAGCACACTCTTCCGGGTGTTGGTTGATGACAGGTGTGATGCAGTACTTTAGTGAATAGTTTCATCAATCAAATTTATACATTTTTTTATGATCAAATTACGCAAGAAACCTATATTACGGCAGTAATCGTTGCTATTCACACGAAAACATCTTCAAAACTAAGTTATATTGATATTATACACTGTTTTGAGGCATCCTTATTTACCACCACTATAGGAACACAATACGACGACTATAGGAACCATACCACCATTATAGGTACAACGAAGCAATCACAAAAATATGTATTTTTTCGTAAATGTGATGTGTTTCATGGTAAAAATGGTTGCGATTGCGAAGATAAAACATATTCCAATTGCTATGTGTTAAAATATTCAGAAATTGTCCTTCCTGACACTTTAAATCCATTAAAACACATCGGTACCTCTACAAATTGCACCACTATTGGTACATTTACCCTATTGCTGTTTGTTGATGTTTTTCTTAGTAAAATGTGTTGACATATCCATGCAGAACGCAGCGAAAAGATACCAGCGTGCGTCACGCAATGCGTTGCGATACGCTGCGTCGAAACAAGTACCAAGCCCTGACGGTGGCGAAGGCTGGCAGGATACGATGGCTGGGGCATGTCATGAGGATGCCGGACTCATGCCCCACCAAGAAGGTGTTCGACAGCGATCTCCAGTTCGGCATAAGGCGCAGGGGAGCACAGCAAACTCGATGGCTGGACCAGGTGAAACGAGACCTGACGGAGATCGGGTGTCTACTTGGATGGGAGGCTGCAGCCAGGGACCAAGCATCCTGGAGAATAATTGTTGACTGGGCCATGTCACATCGACGTGCTCTATCGTGAGCAGGCCAACAAGAGAGAGTATATTGGCCCCAGTCGAAAAAAACAGGGTAACAGCACATGTCATTATGCTGGAACGCAAGCAAATGTCATATTCTTTTTAGAAACTCTATAAGATTTTCAATGCCTTTAACCGTCATGTGTACGACCGCCTACACGGGTAAGTTTCGCATCTTTATTCCAAAATAACTTTGGAGTAAGCAGTCGTATCGGCTTCAAATTTTTTAAATGCCTCTGAAAAGATGTTTTCTAACCATGTGAAAAAGATTTTTTTTTAAATACAAAAAATGTTAGTTTTTTTTAATTATTTAAGTTAAAATACCCTTCACATGTACAACCGTCTACACGCGTAGGCGATATATTTTGTATGGAAAAATAATGTTTTTCGTGTTTAAAAGCGTATATATTTTGAATATCTAGTTAGATTTGAATACTGTCTAATAGGTTCAAAATAAAGTTTTATGACATATCGTAGTAAAATAAGAATTTTAAAATTACTATCAATATTTTTTTCAATCAAAAATGTGCTGTAGCTCCAACACCCCAACCGGCCTTGCCGCATGTTTTGAGTGGATGCTTATGTCTTTATTGACAATTTATTGAACATAACACTGAAATCATCTTGTTCAAAATGATACCAACCACTACAAGCAAAAGAAATAGATTTCGTTGGCTGAAAGTTAACACACACATTCACACTTTTGTTATACGGCCTCAGCACAATTTTTCGATCGAAAAAATTCGATAGGCGCTCACGCAAAACTGACAGTCGGCCTCAGCACAATTTTTCGATCAAAAAAATCGGTAGGCGTTCACGTAAAACTGACAGTATAACTACAGTGAACCCTCTCTTATTTGACACCTCTCCAATTTGAAAAACCTCTCTTATTTGAACATTTTGCACAGTCCCTTGATTTCCAGTACATTTTTGTTCCTCTAATTTGGAAAACCACTGAAATCTGTGTCCCTCTTATTTGAGTATGGTGTTGCCATGGTTATTGAAAGATGTATGCTCAAATTGGCGATTCTGTTCGCAGTTTCCTATAGCAACAGTTAAGGCTGCATACTAAATGTTCTGTCTCTTTCTTGTCTTGTATGAACCTTTCATTCACTTTCAACCTCTGTAATTTGAAAACCCCTCTTATTCGATAGTCCCATCGCCTCTCAAATAAGAGAGGGTTCACTGTATTTCTTTTATACCCCTACATGAAGTCGGCCCCCCAGGTAAACCATTTTTTTAATATTTAATAAATGATTGTTGAACCAAAACATTGACCAACTTGTTTTTACATAACGTTATTCAAAAACATCAACCTTGATTTATGGCATTTTTCTGATATCCGATAATTTCCGCAGCTCAATGCGTCGCGGATTTTGCCCCATACAAAGCGGAACGTTCGAATTTTTGTAGCATAGTTCATTTTGCTGGTGAGTGTCTTGGTATACCAGTTTTAAAAAAGACCAGTAAAATGAACACCTTGGCGGCGAAATGAGTGTCAATTGACACCAATATGACAGCCGGATCGATCGAATTTTTTCGATCGAAAAATTGTGCTGAGGCAGATAGTGTTACTGCCGAATAGTGATGGGCGTTTCGGAGCGCAACAATGGCTCCGAAGCCAGCTTCGAATCAACGGCTCCGAAGCCGGATCCGCACCAACAGCAGAATTAGCAGAATAAACAGTAAAACACCACAAACAACAACACAACTAGCAAAACAAATCCAAACCATTATTTAAAAAAATCGACACAGGGTAAAACACAAACCAAAATCATGGTGGAATAAAGAAATTAAAAAATGCATGGAAACAAAAAAACAAACGCAAGAAAATCCTTCAACAATTATAGAACCATTGGATCCTTAATTGAAGTAAAGAAAACATCAGCAAAATTGAAGTTAGAGATTAGTAAAAGTAAAAGAAAATACATAGAAAATACAATATAAACGATAAACGAAGATACATCTAATAATAACAACTGTGGGAAATTGTTAAAAAAAATTAACTAACAAAGAGGAAAGTACGCAAGAAGAAAACATTATCCATAGTAATGAGAAAAATGCAAAAAAAAACTACTTGAAATAAATTTTGAGAAGGACAAAGGACTAAAACTGGAAACATTCAATATACCAGAATTTATCAACGAGTAAACTGTGGTAGAGGAAGAAGACTGGGACAATATAATCAGCAAAACAATCAGCACCAGAGGATGACAAAATCACATATGAAATGCTAAAAACTTCTAAACACAAAAGAAAAAAACAATTTCATACGAGAAATAAATGAAATGTGGCAAAGGGGCAAAATAAAAAACAATACAAAAAAATAAAGACAATAGCAATCCCAAAACCAGGAAAAGATATACAACCAATCGAAAACTACAGAATCATCTCACTTCTACAAACAATAATAAAAGTAAGCAACACAGCAGTACTTAAAAAAATAAACAGGCACCTCACAACAAACAAGATACTACCTGACACCTCTCTTGGATTTAGGAAAAAAAGGTCGATACAAATGTTTACCAACTATGTCTGTAATCAAATTACAATGAACAAAAAAAACAATTTAAGGACAGGTATAATATTTTTTTTTATTCAGTAGGGACGGCTTTGCCGTATTGCTTACGGTATAATATTTATTGATCTAACAAATACATATAACACGGTGAAAAGCAATATATTAATAAAAAAAACTTAATAGAAGCGAATATGCCTAGACAAATCAACCACTGGATAGGAGATTTCTTAAGAAATAGGACTATCGAAATGACAAGCAACGGAAAAAAATCGCAAAATTAGAAACGGATGGTCTCCCACAAGGAGACGTGATGTCTCCTACACTGTTCAACATACAGTGCCTCAATCGGAAAACCGGACAAGCTAGAGTTCAATGAAGTTTTGTCCGGATTTCCGATTGAGGCACTCTACAGTGTCGGACAAATCAATAGGACCACTTATCAATTTATTATTCACTTATCATAATATTTCATGACTTAAAGTGATTCAATCTTTACCAAACTTTCATGAAAGCACTTTTCGGATGTTGGCTTAAAGTCTGCTTTGAAAGTTTGTTGAAAAGTTAACAAACAAAAAAGTTATTATAAGAAATGTTAAAAAAAACCCAAAAATCATGCGACAAAATAATAGGACCAGTATAGAACTTTTTTTTATTTTAACCATTTATCATTATTAAATAACAACTCCGGTTTTTAATTCGCAATGTGGCCAGGCCGTACATTTGAAAAACTAAAGAAAATAACAAAACAGCCTTATCCTGGGCTAACTTTGTAGCATTTAATATTTTGTTGCATGCCCTTTGTTCCGGATGACAGCTCGCATCCTTTTAGGCATGGATTCCACCAAACTTTTACAAGTCGATGGCGGAATGCTGTACCAAGCATTCTCTATATGATTCCACAGTTTCTCTTTAGTTCGAGAACCTGCCGGTGGAAGCTTAGCTTTAACAATCTTCCACAGGTTCTCGATCGGATTCAGGTCAAGCGATTGTGCAGGCCAATTCATGACGTCAATTTTTTGATCAACAAACCATTTTTTAACCGCTTTTGCAGTATGTTTTGGATCGTTGTTTTGCATGAATTGCCATTTCAATGGAATCTCCCACTCTGCATGAGGCAACATGACAGTTTGGATGATGTTAAAATATCGGTGTTGGTCCATTGAGCTCCCTTTGCACTGAGAGACGAAATAGTGGTGAGTACCTTCGTCTACGGGTATAAAAGCGCGTCACAGCGCTGGATCGCTTACACTGTGTTCTAAGCCAATTAGCCAGATCAATTAGCTCGTGTATTTTTGGGTGCACTACTTCAAGCGCTTAATTGAAGGAATTCCAACGATGGGCCGTAGTGCACACTCCACACAACAACAGCGTTTAGATATCAAACGTTTGTCCGCTGCTGGGTACTCCCAGCGTAAAATCGCGGAAATACTTGGCCGATCCAAAACATTCGTGTATAACGCGCTGCACAGTACGGGCACGAAAATACCAACGGGTAGGCCACGCAAGACATCCGCTAGGGATGATGCTCGGATGACGTGATTGTGCAAGGCTGATCCTTTCAAGTCGGCCAGGGCAATTAGGGACGAGCTGCAACTGTCCGTAAGTGATCGGACAGTGCAGCGTCGCCTATTTGAAAACAACCTGGTCGGCCGGAATCCCCGCAAAGTTCCGTTACTTCGACAGTGCCACGTTCAAGCCCGGTTGCAGTTTGCTCGAGAGCACTACGACTGGGCAGGTAAAAACCTGAACAAGTGGCGAAATGTACTGTGGTCGGACGAGTCCAAAGTGAACTTGGTAGGTTTGGATGGGAAACGCTTTGTGCGTCGTCCAAAGAATACCGCCTACCGGCCACAGTACACTTTAAAAACCGTGAAGCACGGCGGAGGCAACAATAATGGTTTGGGCATGTTTCTCTTGGTACGGTGTCGGTCCTATCTTTTGGATAAAAGATATCATGGACCAACACCGATACTTTAACATCATCCAAACTGTCATGTTGCCTCATGCAGAGTGGGAGATTCCATTGAAATGGCAATTCATGCATGACAACGATCCAAAACATACTGCAAAAGCGGTTAAAAAATGGTTTGTTGATCGAAAAATTGACGTCATGAATTGGCCTGCACAATCGCCTGACCTGAATCCGATCGAGAACCTGTGGAAGATTGTTAAAGCTAAGCTTCCACCGGCAGGTTCTCGAACTAAAGAGAAACTGTGGAATCATATAGAGAATGCTTGGTACAGCATTCCGCCATCGACTTGTAAAAGTTTGGTGGAATCCATGCCTAAAAGGATGCGAGCTGTCATCCGGAACAAAGGGCATGCAACAAAATATTAAATGCTACAAAGTTAGCCCAGGATAAGGCTATTTTGTTATTTTCTTTAGTTTTTCAAATGTACGGCCTGGCCACATTGCGAATTAAAAACCGGAGCTGTTATTTAATAATGATAAATGGTTAAAATAAAAAAAAGTTCTATACTGGTCCTATTATTTTGTCGCATGATTTTTGGGTTTTTTTTAACATTTCTTATAATAACTTTTTTGTTTGTTAACTTTTCAACAAACTTTCAAAGCAGACTTTAAGCCAACATCCGAAAAGTGCTTTCATGAAAGTTTGGTAAAGATTGAATTACTTTAAGTCATGAAATATTATGATAAGTGAATAATAGATTGATAAGTGGTCCTATTGATTTGTCCGACACTGTAGAGTGCCTCAATCGGAAATCCGGACAAAACTTCATTGAACTCTAGCTAGACTTTTCTGGATTTCCGATTGAGGCACTGTATGTTGAACAGTGTAGGAGACATCACGTCTCCTTGTGGGAGACCATCCGTTTCTAATTTTGCGATTTTTTTCCGTTGTTTGTCATTTCGATAGTCCTATTTCTTAAGAAATCTCCTATCCAGTGGTTGATTTGACTAGGCATATTCGCTTCTATTAAGTTTTTTTTATTAATATATTGCTTTTCACCGTGTTATATGTATTTGTTAGATCAATAAATATTATACCGTAAGCAATACGGCAAAGCCGTCCCTACTGAATAAAAAAAAAATATTATACCTGTCCTTAAATTGTTTTTTTTGTTCATTGTAATTTGATTACAGACATAGTTGGTAAACATTTGTATCGACCTTTTTTTCCTAAATCCAAGAGAGGTGTCAGGTAGTATCTTGTTTGTTGTGAGGTGCCTGTTTATTTTTTTAAGTACTGCTGTGTTGCTTACTTTTATTATTGTTTGTAGAAGTGAGATGATTCTGTAGTTTTCGATTGGTTGTATATCTTTTCCTGGTTTTGGGATTGCTATTGTCTTTATTTTTTTGTATTGTTTTTTTTATTTTGCCCCTTTGCCACATTTCATTCATTTCTCGTATGAAATTGTTTTTTTCTTTTGTGTTTAGAAGTTTTTAGCATTTCATATGTGATTTTGTCATCCTCTGGTGCTGATTGTTTTGCTGATTATATTGTCCCAGTCTTCTTCCTCTAACACAGTTTACTCGTTGATAAATTCTGGTATATTGAATGTTTCCAGTTTTAGTCCTTTGTCCTTCTCAAAATTTATTTCAAGTAGTTTTTTTTGCATTTTTCTCATTACTATGGATAATGTTTTTGTCTTGCGTTCTTTCCTCTTTGTTAGTTAATTTTTTTTAACAATTTCCCACAGTTGTTATTATTAGATATATCTTCGTTTATCGTTTATATTGTATTTTCTATGTATTTTCTTTTACTTTTACTAATCTCTAACTTCAATTTTGCTGATGTTTTCTTTACTTCAATTAAGGATCCAATGGTTCTATAATTGTTGAAGGATTTTCTTGCGTTTGTTTTTTTGTTTCCATGCATTTTTTAATTTCTTTATTCCACCATGATTTTGGTTTGTGTTTTACCCTGTGTCGATTTTTTTAAATAATGGTTTGGATTTGTTTTGTTAGTTGTGTTGTTGTTTGTGGTGTTTTTCTGTTTATTCTGCTAATTCTGCTGTTGGTGCGGATCCGGCTTCGGAGCCGTGGATTCGGACACATTAAGTATTATGCAATAACATAATATATATATAGATATTTGAATATTCATTTGACCTTTACAAATTTAATGTTTTTCATATAAGATTTTTACACTGCTGAAAACTTTTTAGAAAAATATCGCAAAACATTTTCACTATGTAAATAACGTTTATAACTTTTTAAAACAAAATCAATCAGTATTTTTATACATTTTTATAAAGTAAATCCAATCCTGTCGTCCCTCCTAAATTTGAAATAAGTTGAATTCAAATTTCAATAAAGTGAGTAAAGCTGCCTTCTTTTTTTTTATTCAGAAGGAACGGCTTTGGCCGTATTGCTTAATGTTAGGGTATAATCATACAATTCAAATGATTGCGAGACATTTCCTTCTCGCAATTATGGAAGGACACCTTATTCCGGGTGTGCTCGGACAGTGCAGGAATTATCCAATCCAAGTCCTTCTCGAATGGCCTATTTTTTCGTAGCAGGGGTCGAGATCGTGCAATCCGTCGTCGTCCATTCTAGTTTGTTTTGTGAAGTCCATTCGTGGCAGGGGTCGAGATCGTGTTGTACGTTGTCATCCGGCGTACTTGTCCGGGTTGTATATATATGGATAGTCTTGGAGTTTTCGAAATATCCATTGCAGGTTCGATCCAGTCCGTTTTGAATAGTCCAGTAAGCGTATCAGGGGTCTTTATGAAGTTTAGCTTCCAACGCTTTCGAGTGACAGTATGCATCTAGCATGTTTTTAGGAACCTTTTTTACGAAGGACCTTGTCCTAGCCCTTGGCGAGGATCTATATGCCGGGATCGAGGGTTAAAATCTTTGCAAGGACCTCATCCATGCAAAGATCTTCTGTCTCAAGCCGTGCCTGAACTTCCAGCCATACACATCACGCACATTCATTTATACATTCACACATACAGTCATTCATCACAAGCAAACTAGCGATTTACAACATGTAGCACAAGGACACACAAATGGAGTATGGATGGGAAACATTACTCTTCCGGCCAACCAACCGATAGCAGGCCGTCCGACGATGACAAACGTTCGCAACCCGACGGCACAAGCGCATGCCAACACAGACGACCGACCACCGCACAGCCAGCCACAAGAGTCTTGCCATAGGGATGTCACACAGTTAAACCGTTAGCTCTGCAGAACCCAAAGATAATCCCCAAGAGGCTCCAGTCCGACCCAGCTAGTGCATCCCGGATGGGGATACCAGGAGATCTTCCCAGTTTCTCGACTGCATCCAACAAAGTGGGTCGTGCAGCCTCGTATTCCTCGCAAGACCATAGAAGATGGTCTATGTCGTGAAATCCAAGGCCGCAGCCACATGCTTTCGTGTCGACCTGTCCTATACGCTGGAGATGTGCGCCCAGTGCGAAATGATTAGACATAAGTCTAGACATCATTCGAATGAACGCACGCTCTCCAGAGATGTCGCGGAACCAAGGTTTCAAAGAAACTCTAGGAGAGATCGAGTACAGGAACCTCCCAAGTTCATCCGTGTCCCACAAGCTCTGCCAGCGTGCAATGCAGAAAGCTTGTGGGGCCCGTAAGAACTCGTGAGGGAGGATGGGTCTATCGTAAACGGACCCTTCCGAAGCACCCTTCTTGGCCAAATGGTCTGCTTTCTCGTTTCCTAAGATGCCGCAATGAGCAGGCAACCATACCAGGGATATTCGAAACGATTTTTCAAACAGGGAGCTTAGGACTTTTAGAATT
This sequence comes from Anopheles gambiae, assembly GCF_943734735.2. Taxonomy (NCBI): domain Eukaryota; kingdom Metazoa; phylum Arthropoda; class Insecta; order Diptera; family Culicidae; genus Anopheles; species Anopheles gambiae. The sequence continues at coordinate 66,183,581 of NC_064601.1, read as the reverse complement.
TCTTTTACAAAATAGTCTGGGCTCTTAATAGCCTTCACGGATTTTAATGCTTCAAGAGCACTTAGGCTGTCTGAAAAAATTACATACTGATCCGGAGGGCATGCACTTATCAACAGTAAGGCATAAAGGATTGCGGCGAGCTCCGCTACATAAACTGAGCATGGTTGGCGTAATTTAAAATATGCTTCGGTACACGTGTTGTATACACCAAAACCAATGCCCTGCTCTGATGAGGATCCGTCAGTGTAAAAATGGTTTACATTTGGTTGGCCATGTCTTTCCACAAAGATGTTGGGAATTGTCATCCAGCGAAGATTATCAGGGATAGTTTTAATTGCCTCCTTCAACGAGGTATCTACACTTAAAATGGAACTGTAGGACTCTGATAAGCTGGCACAGATAGTATTTTGAGATGTACTAGGGTGCACCTGTAGAGAAACAAAATCACGATAGACCTCCATGATTTTGCATTTAGACCCTATCTCTTGCAGTGTTTCAAAGTTCTCGATTATCAATGGATTTGATACTGTAGAGCGGACGAAGAGGCGAAGCGATAGTAGCTCAAAACGCAGCTTTAGCGGCATCACTCCGGACATCACTTCGAGTGACATGTTGTGAGTTGACTTCATGCTACCTAGTGCGATTCTAAGACAGCGATACTGTATCCTCTCAAGTCGGATTAAATGCGACTTGGCTGCCCAGTGGAAGCATATGCAACCATACTCCAAGACGGACAGTATCGTTGTCTTATATAGGTTAAGGACGTCTTTGGGATGGGCACCCCACCAGAGTCCGGTAATCGTTCTGAGAAAGTTGATTCTTCTTGTACATTTCTGTACCAGATAGTAAATATGTTTCCTCCATATATTTTTGCTATCAAACCAAACCCCTAGGTATCGAAAAGATCTGGCAATGGATATCTTTTTACCATATAAAAAGATATCGACCTTTGGGTCAACCAAATTCAAGCGTCTATTACTCTCAGTGTTGTAAAAGAAAGAGAATATCAGCATTTCCGTTTTCTCTGGAGAAAACTCGATACCCAGGTTTGTGGCCCACACTTCTAAATTGTTTAGTGTGGTTTACAAAGGACTTTGAAGGTCGGCGATGCTGTTGCTGGCGACTGAAACAACACCGTCGTCCGCCAATTGCCTAAGGCTGCAGCCAGGTGCAAGGCATGTATCAATATCATTCACATAAAAATTATACAACAAGGGGCTCAAACAGGACCCTTGTGGTAGTCCATAGTAACTGACTCTCCGAATTTTCATGTGGCCATTGTCGAAATTCATTGCCTTTTCCGAAAGGAGGTTAAATAAGAAGTTATTCAGTCTTGGGGTTAAGCCCGCAGATTCTAACTTTTGACACAGAACATTGACTGATACTGAGTCAAAAGCCCCCTTGATGTCAAGAAATACAGATGCCATCATTTCTTTACGAGAATGAGCTATCTCGATTTCGGATACAAGCAGCGCCAAGCAATCGTTGGTACCCTTGCCTTTGCGAAAGCCAAATTGGGTACTTGACAAAAGGTCTTTGGATTCGAGCCAATTGTCCAGTCTAAAAAGAATCATTTTCTCAAATAGTTTTCGCAAGCAAGATAGCATTGCTATCGGTCGGTAAGAATTATAGTCTGATGCCGATTTGCCAGGTTTCAAAAGGGTGACTACTTTCACTTCTCTCCACTCCAACGGGACGGTGTTAAGCTCCAACATAATGTTGAATAATCTCAACAGCCGTTTCCTCGCCAGATCTGGCAGATTATGGAGCAATTTGTTCAGAATCAGATCCAGTCCTGGAGACGAATTATTGCTGGAGTACAGAGCATGCGATAGCTCTACCATTGTGAACGGTGAATCCATGTGTGGATCACTCCCAAGTGCACATTGTTTAAAAGGGTGTGCTTGAGCGAAATCTGGGCAGACTTTTTGTGCAAATGGCTCTAGCCATGCCCCAGAAACCCTTTCGCTCTCGTTTGTTGCTTTGCTGTTGCGCATCCTCTTCGCCATACTCTGAAGCTCCGTTAGCGAAGTGGAAGGCTTGAGGTTTTTGACATACCTCGGCCAGTATGACCTTTTTTTTGCTTTAAGCAAGTTTTTGCACCTACGCTCCAGGCCTCTATAATGGATGTATAGATCCATGGAACCGGTGTCTCTATACCTGGCAAAAGCCTTCCGCTTTGCTGAGAATGCCGCTTTACAATCCGCGTCCCACCAAGGAGTGGGAGGTCTTTTAAAAATCCTTGCCTGGGGGGGCGGCCTCGTTTGGGCACCGAGGGCGCACTCGTTTATCGCCATAACGAGATTTGTATACTCCTCATTCACGGAGAAACTGGGTTCTACGCGGTTTAGCAAAGCGGTCATTTGGTCGCCGTATTTCGTCAAGTCGATGTTCCTCGTTAGGTCACAAGTAACGGGGACTTGATCGACTGTGCGACTCCTCTTGATAATCGAGATCTTTATTGGTAGATGGTCACTGCCATGCGGGTCTTGGATTACCTTCCACATAGAATCCAGCCCTAAAGACGATGAACAAAGAGATAGGTCTATTGCGCTGGGTCGTGCCATAGGTGAGGGCACCCTAGTTGCTTCGCCAGAGTTTAAAATCGTCAAACTGTATGTGTCGCAGATATCCCTAATGATTGGTGCACGATTATCGTCATGCGTACAACCCCATTCTGATCCATGGGCGTTAAAGTCGCCCAGGATGAAAAACGGTTTTGGTAGTACCGTTACTAGGGTTTCAAGATCCTTGTTGATCTTCTTTGGGTCCAGATTGGCTCCCGGTGGGATATAAATTGAAGCAATAGAAACGTCAAGATCCCCTAGCTTTGCCTGGATTGCGACGTATTCGATTCCCTCGGGTGTGGGGAGGGGTATTCTGTTGAAGCTGTGACTACTTTGAATACCAATTAACACTCCCCCACCTCGCCTATCACTAGATGGATCATGTCGGTCTTGACGAATAATATTATATCCCGGGAAGGTAATATTTTTATCGGGTGAGAGCCAAGTTTCGCTTAGGGCAAATGCATTACAATTATATTACCCTAGTAATACTTTAAAAGAATCTATTTTTCCCAAAAAAACTTCTGCAGTTCCATTGTAGTATAGTAGTCATTGGAGGCATTAATCATCCAGGCGGACCATCATACTTAGACATGGCCATTTTGATAACCATTGCCTGACCATTCCTCTTAGGAAAGGAAATGCCAAAGGGATCAGCCCGGAAAGAGGTTCCGGGAGGGAAAGGGAGTCTAGGAGGGATTGTAAAATCTCTGTCAGGCTTGGGAGGGATTGCCTGGAGAAGGATCTGGGTTCACTGGGGAAAGCCAGATTGCTAGGATTGGGTAGGTTACAGGAAGGTGGACGAGATCGAGCATCACGTGGGGGCATGGGACCCTGGGATTGGCGTTGGGTCGCATCAACGTGACGTCGAAGTGCCTTTTTAGGGGGAACAATTTTGTTTTTTTCGGATACCTTTAATTGACACTCTCGGTGTAATCGATCTTTTTACTCCTGTTAGAGGGGCCAGATTGGGCAACGGTTCATTACCCTCAAGGAGTGAGAGTGTATCGAACGGATTCACTTCTGAGGTTTTCTTCAGAACATCGGCGAATGACCTCTTTGAGTTATAGAGGACGGCTTTTTTATGCTCGGCCTGCTTTTTGCGGTACACTGAGCAAGTAGACACTTCGTGCCATTCCTGTTTGCAATGGACGCACTTTTGGGTGTCAGCCTTGCATTCTGCCGAAGAATGCGGTCCTTTGCACTTACCGCACCTAACAGAGTTGGTACAGTAATGCTCGGAATGCCCAATCTGGCTGCATTTAGAACAGGTAGCCACCTTTGTAACAAAGGGTCGACGGATGGGTACCCGCAGACCCTCAAAGTACAGCGTGTTCGGCAGTACTGTACCCTCGAAAGTGATCCGGAGTGAGGAAGTCTCACGGAACACCTTCTTTCCGTCAACCATTTTCGAAGCGTACAGTTTTTTCACTTCGAGGACCTTGACACGAGGCGAGGATTGATAAAGGCATGCCCCTTGTCCGTACTGAAGGATATCCTCTAAGGGGTATTCAAAGTCATCTACCACACCGATGACTTCCACCAATCCACCAGGAATATACACCCGGTAATCCTCCGTATAGTCCTGATCGGCCACAATTGCATTGGCCTGCACCCGGTCCTTTGCGGTGACACGCAACTTCTTTGGATGCAGTCGGATGACGTCCAAAACACCCGGGTATTTTTTGTATATCGATGCTGTGATCGATCTAACGTCAAGCGGCTTGGTACGAGGCATAAAAAAACATTATGTGCCCCGTTAAAAGCAGCATGGTACGTTTTGGCCCTTGAATTTACATTCGCCTTAGCAGAATCATCTCGCGATGTTGAAGCCAAAGGTTCATGTAAAACCTTTTTCTTCGCCATCTGCCCTGGGTCAGAACTTTTGCGCTTCACTGTAATGAAGCCTTCATCAGATTCGTCCATAGGCTCCGCCTCCATGGGAGAGCCCGAGCTAACAATTCAACTGAGTGGAGGACAAGGATAGTAGGATAAGAGAGGATCACTTACCAAACACAGGACAAATGAGAGGAGAGCGCGCTCTTCAAGATGCGAGCGCGCGAGATGCGAACGCACAAAATGCGAGCACAAGAGATGCGTGCCGTACGCACCTGTATTGTCGCTCAACACTCTCAAACGGGTAACACACGGACAATCACATACACTACACACACTTAACACAGTACACTACGCACTGTACACTTACTACGCACAGCAAGCACAGATCGCTTCACGTTCAACTAAGCGTACGTAAATCTTCGTGTGTGTATGGTGGGGTCAGTGGCTTGACTTTGGCCGTAATCATCCACCTGGAGCGCGTATCGAGAACGTCCGATTCGCTTCGTGGTTGGCGACAGAATGAAAAGCTGCCTTCTAATTGATAACAAATCATCCAATAATGATGTAACGAATGAAATCCAATACCAACGGCAAAAAATCCAAATTCAAAACTTAACCATCCTTCTTCTTCTTCTTCTCCTCGGTGAGTGAGGATGTATTCCCCTACATTTGACGTTTCAAATGTATTCAAGGTTTTACCCACTCTATATTTTAACCTGACAGTTGTCATTTGGTTTTTTTTATGTTATTGTGTTATTTTTTTTTTCATTTTGTCTTTCTATGCTATTTTGTTTGTATTTTTTAAATTTCTATTTGATTTTCCTTCATGAATTTGGTAATTTTTTTAATTTCATATCCTGATTTTTGTTTCCATCTTTCTTTTAATCTATCAAATGTTATGTCTCCTCTATTTGTTTCGTATTTTTTACAGTTAAAAACCATATGCCGCCCTGTATTTTGTGTTTGGCATATTTGGCACACTCCTGATTCTACTAATTTCATTTTGACCAGCCAAAATGGTGACAGGTCGTGTCCTGTTAACAATTTATTTATTGTTCTCACTTCTTCCGGGTTTATGTCAATATCTTTCTCCCACGGTATCATTTCAATTTTTCTTTGAAATGCCTGGAATTTTTTCCTTTGTTTTGACTGTTGGATATTGAGATAGGCAGAACACACCCGCAAGTTAGGCAATGAATTAACAACGCCTATGCATAGGCAACACGCATTACATGTATTTTCCCATTAGACAGAAATCCCATTTAAACCAGTTCAAACAGAATCCAGTTGGAATGGTGCCAACGCAACAAGAATTTACCAAGAAAGTGTATGTTTCGCTAACGGAGCATGTAGGCTCCTGATAAGAACACCCCAGAAATTATCAATAAATCAATAAAGAATTCCAATGTAATTAACTAATTCTTCCTTCAAGTTTTTGTGAGCATTGCTCTTCCTGGGAAATTCGATTCTCATTAAGAGTGGCAAGACCCCTTTGGTAAAATCCGTTGTTAGTTAGGCGGAAGTTTACATCGGGGTGCCAACCTTTTTCAAGGCTTTTGCTCGGGAGTTCTGCTCCCCTTTCTTAATACCGTCCACGAGACGGAGTAGGCCGTAGAAACCTACATTGACATTGTTCCTCGTACCAGATTTTTGTTTTCTTTATCATTTCTATTTTGTATCTTTCATACGCATCTACCAATCTTATTTTGTTTTCTGTTGTTATATTTGAGATTGTTCCTTCTTTGGCTAAACTATCCGCACATTTGTTTCCATGTATTCCTACATGTGCGGGTATCCACCATATTCTTGCCTTTAATCTATTTCCTATTTCTATTATATTATATATCGTTTCTTCAATTTCTTCCTAATCTTTGGCTTTTTTCAGGATGTTAAACTATAAACAGCTTGTTAAACTATCCGTGTATATTGTTGGTCTCTCCATCTTTAGTTCTTCTGCCATTTTCATAGCTATTTCAATTGCTGTCAGTTCTAGGCTTGCTATGCAAGCTTCGTTATATGCTTTTATGCTATGATACCAGTTTTCTTGTCCTTTCTGTATGTATATTCCTATTCCGTTTTTTTCTTGCTGTTTACTTCCATCTGTGAATATGTTGTTTCTTTTTTTCATTTGTTCATTTATGTTCTCTAATATTATTTGTTTTGTTACTTGGTTATTCCTATTTTTCTTCTCTTCTATCTTGTTTTTTATGCTGGTATTTATGCTTACGTTATGTTCTATGTCGTTTATTTTACTTATGGCTATGTTTTGTATGGTACTTCTGTTCTCTTGAAATAATTGTTGTTGTGCTGTTAATGTTTTCTTGTTTGTGTTATTTCGTGCTGCATTCAACAGTTGTTCTCTTATTATGGGGCTAACTGTGTAAGTTTTGGTCATTTCTTTGTTTGCTATATATTTACACCTTATTTCTAGTGGGATTTCTGCATTTATGGCATGTAGTGAATTAATCGGGGTTGTTTTGGTGCATCCTGATATTTTCCTTAGGGCCGTATTGGCTATAGTACTTATTTTCTTTCTGGTGTTGTTTTTTGCTTTTTTTGTAATCGATGATGCATTTTCAAGTATACTGCGGAATGTAGCTCTATTTATATTTCTTGCTTTATCTGTTCCTAATCCTCGATTTTTTCCACACAGCACTTTGAAGACATATAATCTGTCTCTTGCCTTATTTTTTATATCTTCAATGTGTTTTTTGAAGTTAAGTTGTTTGACTATAGTTATTCCCAGATATTTGTATGCTGTTACGTTTTCTATTTCTATGTTATTTATTTTTAATCTGACTTTCTGTTTTGTTTTACCCGTTATTATCATTTTGGTTTTTTAATGTTCATTTCTAATTTTAGTTCGCTTATTGCTCTATGGAATTCTATTATACCTCTTTGGAGTGTTCTATTTAATAGTGTTATATTTTTATCTGCAGCCACTATAGCAAAATCATCCGCGTACTGTATTAGCCTAATCTTTGGTATTTTGTTTATCCTACTATGTATTTTTCTCGTATAAATATTAAATAATGTTGGGGACATCACGTCACCCTGTGGTAGTCCATCACTGACTAGTTCTTTGATTATTTTTTTATTATATTCTAATTCTATTGTCCTATTTTAAAAAAATTGACTAATCCAGGTTTTTATTTGGCTATTCATGTTTGTCTTGACGAGTTCTTCTGTCAGTATTTTTAGTTTTACGTTATTATATGCGTTTTTGAGATCTGCAAAGATAATACCTATTTTTCTTTTTTGTTTTTTTCTTTTTTTGTATCCAGTTTAGCAAATAGTTTGCGCACATTTGGGTTGATTTATTTTTTCTGAAACCAAAAGATCTGTCTGGGAGTATTTTGTTTATCGCACAGTGTTTATTTTTTTTAGGACTGTCGAATTGCCTACTTTCATGATCGTATTGATTAATGATATGAATCTATAGTTTTCTATTTTTGTTTTGTCCCTGTTTGGTTTTTGTATGGCTATAGTTTTTATTCTTTTTAGCTCTGTTTTTATTTTCTCTTTTTCCCACATCTCGTTTATTTCGTCCCTTATAATTTTTGATGTTTCTGGGTTAATGTTTTTCAGCATTTCGTATGTTATTTTATCTACTCCGGGAGCTGATTTTTTCTTTTTGTTTAGAATTTTTTCCACTCTTCTTCGTCTATCAGTTTGTTTTCGTTTATAAACTCAGGTATCAATAAATTCAATATCTATTTTTTCATTTTTTCCATATGTTTTTCTGAGAAGTTCTCTCGCCGATTCTTCGTTGTTATAAATTATATTTTCTTCTCTTATAATTTCTTCCTTACCATCTAACTTTTTGACTAGCCTCCATAGTTCCTTTGTCGTGGTGTTTTTGTTTAATTTTTCTATTGAGTTTTTGTAGAATTCTTTTTTACTTAATTTTATTTGTCTTTTTAGTACTGCTTCATTTTTTTGTACTCTATGGCATCTTTTATATTTTTTGTATTGTTGTATATTTTTCTTGCTGTATTTCTGTTTTTTAGTGCCGTTTTAATATCTTTATTCCACCACGACTTAGGCTCATAATCAACCTTAGTTATATTTTGTTTAATTATTGTTTCTATTTTTTTGTTATTTGGTTAATTGTTGATATCTTATCTATTTTAAGGTTTTGCAAGTTTTTAATTACTTTTCCCTAATTCAGTTGTGTTCTTTGTTGTTTCTTAGTCTTTTCTTTTATGCATGCTTTTATTATCCTGTGTTTGCTGCTTCCTATATGTTGTTCTATTATATTTTTTTCTACCCTAGTAAATAAATCTTGTGTGATTATGGTCAAATCAATTAAAGTGTCTCTCTTGTTTCTTCTGATATGCATGTGTTTTTATTTCATTTTTTTTAAATTAAGAAGTTTGTATAATCAAATTCTTCTATTAATTTAGTTCCTTTATTATCGATTTTTTTGTCTCCCCAAAATGTATGGTGACAGTTAAAATCTCCCATTATAACTGTTCTTCTGTTGAATATTGAGTTGATTTGTTGTGTTACTTCTGTTATTTCTTGTAGAGTTGTTTTTGGGCTCATGTATATCGATATTATATTTATACTACTTTCTATTAACTCTATTGCTACTATTTGTATGTTTTTATCCTATTTCGTATTTTTATTTGTTTAAATTTCATACCCTTTTTTCTGATGATTGCGCTTCCGCCATATCCCTCTTCTCTATTTTCTGTAATAATATTATATCCTGTTATTTTTGTGTTATCTTTTTCTTTTATCCATGTTTCTTGGATGCATGCTATGTTGATTTTCTCCATTTATTATGTGTTCTATTTCATCTTTGTTTTTTCTATAGCTTTGTACGTTTGCTTGTAAGATATTTAAGTTATTCATTTAATTGATTATTTTTGGTTTTTTTACTATTGTTTTTTTATATTGTTTTTTTTTTATGGAGAAAAGGGATATCATATTATATTTTGTTTTTTTTTCGCTCTTTTTACATTTATTTAATTTTTTTCTATTGTTTTTTTTCATGTTGCAGTGGGATTAGTTCATCGTTTTCATTTTGTATTAAAATTTGTTCTAAGTCTAGTTGTACCACGTCTATAGGCGTGTTCATTGATAGTCTAGTTTCACTGATGTGAATTGTTTTTTTCTGTATTGTTCGTGTTTTCTGTTTCTTCTGTTGTGTTATTTTCTTTTTGTGTGTTTTCTTGTGTTTTCTTTTCTGTTATATTTTGATTATTTTTGTTATTTTCTGTATGTGTTGTGTTTTGGGTCATTATTTTTTTTGAATATGTTTTTTTTTAATATTCTCTGTTTGACTTCTATTTTTTGTTTTATCTGTTATTTTTGTTTTTTGGGCGTATGTTTGTCCGTTAGTGAATATTCTTGGAATACTCGGGCATTGTGATCTGCGTATTTTTCTTGCCTCTCCGTATGTCATTTGAGTTTACTGTTTTTATTTTTTGTATCTCCATCTCATCCACAAACACTGGACATTGTTTGTCAAGTGTATGGTGATCTCCTCCACAAGATACGCATTTCAGATTCTTGCACTCCTCAATGTGTACATTCTCACTACATTTGGCGCATACTTTTTCTCGTCTACACACTTTTTTGGTGTGTCCTATTTTTAGACATGTTCCACATCGCATTGGCTTTGGTATGTATAGTTCTACTTTTAACGGATTCCAACCAAAATCTATTTTTCTAGGCACCTTGGTCGTGTTGAAAGTAATTACTGCCGTGCGTGTGTTTATTACTTTATCATTAACTTTTCTTTTTAATATTACTACTTCCGTCACTTTGTCCTCGGTGAGGCCCTCCATGATTTCGTTTTCGGTGAGGAATTCGATTTCCGGGCACCTTATTACACCTTTGCACGTATTTAGTGTGGGATGTTCTATCACTACAATTTTTGTTTCGTTTTCTCCCACCCCTATTTTTTTTAGACGTTTAAGTTTTTCCGCATTTTTGTTTGAGTTCACTCTCACTAGTAGTTTTCCTCCTCTTATTCTCGTAATATTAGCATTGTTTTCTCCAACTATCACATCAATTGTCTTTTTCACTAAGAATGGGTTTGCACGACTTAAGTCTTTGTCTTGTTTTTCCGCTTCTATCACCAAAAATCTTTTTTCCGATTCGTGCACTTCACTTATTTTCCTCAATTGGGTCCCTTTTTTTATTTTCCTTCTAGGTTCCTCTGCGGATCCTATTTGGAAATCTACTCCTAATCCACTATAGTAATTTGAGAGGGAAATTCCCCCTCCGGGGTCGTTGACCCCCATCGTTTCGGTAATTCGTATGCTTAGTGTCCTTTTTCACTTATTTCTTCGATTTATTTCGTCCAATTCACAAAAATATCACTCCACGTGTTTCTATCTTTTGTGCTTTTGGGTTCACTGTCCTTGTAAACGGTCTGCTCAAAATGGCACGTGTGGTTCATTCAATATGCAATTGGTTTGTGTGTAACCATCCTTGAATCGTAGATATAAACGTCTTTAAATGCTTGACAGTTGTTATTATTATTATTTATTTATTAATCTTCAACGGGCCCTATGGCCTAATTAAGATGTAACAGTTCATTTAAAAAAAAAAACATAACAAAACATGATTTGCAGCGCAATTCACTGCGGCCATGGCAAAAGCCGGAGACGTTCCTTGAAGCACTGAGTTGAGATGTCGAAGTCGAAGCAATCCGAGACAGTGTTGAAGACAGCCGACATGCGGAACATAGGGTCAGACCGACCAGCGCTGGAACGGGGTTGAGCGAGCCGTAGAGTTTCTCTAGACCTAAGTGTTCGGGATGGTGCATAGATATCGACTCGATGCAACAAAGGCGATGAGTCGATAGAGCCATTTAGCAATCCAGCGATGAAAGGACCCTGTGCATTGCGTCATCTAACCGAAAGAGGTTCAAGGCCTAGAAGACGGCACCGCGCAGCATACGGAGGAAGATTATTGCGATCTTGCCAGGGAAGTAGGCGTAGGGCATATCGCGTGAGTTTACGTTGAATCGCCTCAAGTCGAGCAATTGAAGAAGCGGTAGTTGAGCTCCAGACTACGCACGAATATTCCAGAACCGAACGAACGATACAGTTGTAGACAGCTTTGATGCACATGGGGTTGGGTTGTATCTCATGATTCTCATTCTCTCATGAGCGTCGAACGGATTTCGTCGTTCAAAGCCGGTACTCGCCCCGATTGTTTGCGTGGCAGCCTTTGACAAGAGCCACCTCGTACCGATGTCATGCATTAAAAAGCTTTAAAGTTCTTCCAAGTTCGGTACGCTGTCTTAACAAGCCTTCAAGTTCCATCATGATCCCTACACATAGTGAGAATCAGCCGCAAAGTTCCAAAGAGTACCGTGTGCTTGTTAAAAAGCGCCATAGTTCCGCAAAGTACTTCTTATCTCTTAATCAGCCACAAAGTACGACATCGGAACGAGTTTTCGTTTTACAGCCTCAAAAAAGCTGTGGAGTTCGAGCTGGCTTTTTGGGATCTTTGGAAATGTGTGTGTGTAACCGTCCGAATAGACATACAGCGACAACGTCGCGCGCGACGACGTCGCGCGCGAAAAAAAGTACAGTCAGTCCAAAAAGTATTCGTCTAGCTGAATATTTTGCAGAAAAAGGCGAATTATGGCCGCAAAAGGCATGAGGTGGTAAAAGTAATCATGGGGTTTGATAAAGGGACCATCAATACACACGTACTGCTAAAAATAAGCATTAAAATAGTGCAAAAACAACTAAATTATTTTAAAAAACTAAAAAAGTCATTTGATTGGTGCGCAAAAAGTATTCGTCTATCTGACTTTTGGCGTAATATGCGTATGAAAACAAAGGTTATGGAATCAAAAAATGTCCTGATCTTGTTTCTTATTGCATTTATGACTATTGGTGACTACTTGCACAACGCAAGAACTCATTTGAACCATTAAATGGCGTATTTTTGATCCACTCATCCTACAAGACTTGTTCCAATTATTCTCTGGTAGAAATATTGCATTTACGAACTACGTGGCCAAGTTCCATTGACAAATTGGCAACATATATCATATTTAGAGCCTACTAAATCATTTTCATTAGTTTGGTTTCAGCTGGTTTGGTGTTTCGGGCAAATGACAATGCTCTGTATGTTCTCCAGCTCGACTGTTCGTGAACCATGTGATACATTTTAAGTAAAATTTCTCAAAACACGGACTCAAAGTACTTAAAAACTGCATGAATATGTTTCCCCATCTCGTCTCCAATCAATTTGAATCATTTTTCTAGCTCACCTTTCCTCACTGAGTTCTAGTATCATGATATCATGGTGCTACCGTTACACGAGATTTTGCTGCTGCATCTTAGTAGACTGTTTTCGCTATGGTAGACGTCGGCCGTATGACCTTGGCGATTTAAACGTGTTTTAATATATTAGTATAGCCTAATTTGAAATGAATTTTTGAATTATTTGATGCTCATTACCAGATTTGGCTACTTTCTGTGTATGGTATTATTCAAACTAAACATGTTTGTAACAACTCACTCATTCAAGCTTTTACATGACCAGCTACGATGAAATGCAGCATGACCCATCACCCAAATGTGACCCATCTCTTTTCCTGATCTTATTGGCCATCACAAAATGCACTGATTCCTTGGAATTTTTTTTATTTTTTGGACAATAAACCGCTTCTTTCGTTAGATTAACCGTCAAGGACGGCTGCTTATATGGCAGTTTGTCACACAATAAGTGTCAGAAAAATGGCCAAACTCTGATCAAATGAAGGAACGAGGCCTCCACATTTTCTTCTTCTTCTTTGGCTCAACAACCGATGTCGGTCAAGGCCTGCCTGTACCCACTTGTGGGTTTAGCTTTCAGTGACTAATTGATTCCCCCCCATAGCAGGATAGTCAGTCCTACGTATGGCGGCGCGGTTTATTTGGGGATTGAACCCATGACGGGCATGTTGTTAAATCGTACGAGTTGACGACTGTACTACGAGACCTCCACATTTTATAACCTTCAAAAATGGGTAGGATAGGTTTAAGGATTATAGAATGCATAGGATTAAGATACGATTTTCGCCATCATGCTCCATTAATTTAACTCCCCTGCCTTTAGTGCCTCTCTGACCACTTGAAGTGCAATTGAAACAACAGAAATGCATTAATTTAGAAGGAAGTCATCAGCAGATTGATAATAATAAATTTAATTCACGTCTACGTAGTGTTTGTCCAGCGCAAATAATTAAAAACCTAGATGGACGAATACTTTTTGCGCGCCCGTCAAACGACTTTTTTTAGTTTTTTATGTATTTTGATTGCTATTGCACTATTTAAATGCTTATTTTATAACAAAACGTGTGTATTGATGGTCTCTTTATCAAACCTCATCATTACTTTTATCGCCCTATACGTATTGCGGCCATAATTTGCCTTTTTCTGTGAAATATTCAGCTAGACGAATACTTTTTGGACTGACTGTAGCTTAATTTTGCAAACAGAGCTACTCGTCGCGCGCGACAATTTTGCTTCATCCGAAATAATCGAATTATCTAGTTTTTTTACAAGCCAGATTAATGCCAAACACAAAAAATTAGATTTGAACACATTTCAACCTATTTTTGTGTGTTTTCAAATATAAAACAAGTTGGTTGACTGAGTCAAATGAGCTACTTTGATCTACACAAAGTGAAATTTAGAGCTATTTTTCGTCGCGCGCGACGTTGTCGCTGTATGTCTAACTGAACGGTTACTTTTACATTAATATTGTGATATTTGTGTTCATCAACGTGTCATAGGTCAAAACATAAAAGATATTACAATTACCTTTGTGATTTTATGGAACAAAACAGTTTTCTTTATTTATCAAACTTAATCATAAATGCTGTAGATAAGATAGTGCATCTGCAGTGCTACTGTACTGAAACTACATTAATAATCAGCAGCAGTGTTCGATAAATAATCTCTGCGTCCAATATTAGAAGCTTGTTTGCTTTGCACGGCTTCAAGTTTAGGACATTCCGTGATGCGGTGACCTAAACCACCACAATAACTACAGCCATCACCGAGATCTGCGTATTTCTCTGTTTCCGAGCATAGTTCACCCAAGAACGGAGGAACTTTTTGTTGAGCTTCAATCAAAAGATGTTTCAAATCCAATAGTACAAACTGCTCTGTCGCCTTATTGATAAATGTTGTCGCTAAACCTTTTGATCCAGATCGACCAGTACGACCAATTCGATGTACGTAGTTTTCGATATCGTCTGGCATATCATAATTAATTACATGCTGCACATCCGGAAAATCCAAACCTTTAGATGCGACGTCAGTAGCAACTAGCACGTCCTTCTCTTGATTTCTAAATGACTCGACCGACCGATATCGCTCTTCTTGATCTTTTCCTCCGTGGATAGCTACTGCTTCTACCCCTTTAAGTAATAAATATTCATGAATTGCGTCGACATCTTGCTTTTTCTCAGCAAATATCAGTACTGGAGGTGGTGTTTTCTGCAAACACTCCAACAAATACACAACTTTTGCCTCCTGCTTTACGTATTCCACGTCTTGAGTTACGTTCATTGAAGCGGCACCCGCACGTCCAACGTTGATTGTAACTGGTTTTACTAAAGCAGATTTAGCAAAATTTTGAATCTTTTTTGGCATGGTTGCCGAGAATAAAAGAGTTTGTCGTTGTCCCTTAAAATAGGAAAATATTGTGCGGACGTCTTCCTCAAAACCCATGTCAATCATTCGATCAGCTTCATCCATGCACAGGTAACGGCATACATCTAGAGTTACCAATTTTTTATCCAACATATCCATTAGTCGACCCGGCGTGGCAACCATGATGTGTGCCCCTTGCTGAATGATTGCAATGGCGTCATTTACAGGGACTCCGCCAATTGCGAGAACAGTGCGAATTTCTGGCATACCAGCTTCCTGAAGATGGCGACAATAGTACTGAATTATGTCATGTGTTTGTTTCGCTAGCTCCCGAGAAGGACAAATGATCAATCCGTACGGCCCTTCACGTTTAATGAATGGTAGCCGTAATTCTTGCTCTAGACAGAACATAATGATTGGTAAAACAAAAACCAACGTTTTACCCGAGCCAGTAAATGCGATCCCGATCAAGTCTCGTCCAGCCAGAACTGCAGGTATACCTTGCACTTGAATAGGAGAAGGTTTCTTTATGTTTCTTTTCGCCAAGGCTGCTAACACGGCTTTTGGGAGCTTCATTTCACGAAACGTACGCAATGGCGGTGGTACATTTTCTCCTTCCGTCAGTATACGGAGCTTTTCGCGAATTTTCTCGTGACGGGATTCCGGTTTGGATAAGATATATCTTGGAGGCGTCCAGCTGGTTTTGATAGGATCTTCATACTGTATTCCCTTGGCCAACTCAGCAACACCCATGAGTGCTTTCTTTTCAGCGACACTTTCGAGGATTTTCTCCTCCTCTTTCAATTGTTTTTCTACTGCGCTAATTTTCTTAGCTTCTGCTATCTTTTTAAGTTCAGTGTGTTGATCCAACAAGCTGATATTAAATTTTCTTCCCCATGACTCTTCTGTGCTTTCTTCCTCGTGCTCATTTTCACTGGATGATTTTCCAACCGTAGATGCTTCGGCAGTCAATTGAACGATACGACCCAACTTGAGCAGCTGTTGTTTTTTTCGTTCTTTTACTGACACATAAGGAACAAACGAATTGTCTTCCTCATCTTCGCTTTTTTGAGAATCTCTTCTATATCTTTTAACACGCGGACTAGACATCTTTATAGAAAATGAATTCGAATTTGTAAAACTATTCAATACCCCTTTTTGATTTGTCAACAAACTTGCTGTCTCAAGTTTCCTATTTACATATCTTATTGACATCAATAGGCGCAAGGCCACGGGAGTGACAAAATGCTGAATAAAAATCAAAACGTGAGCTTTTGTCAAAATGTCGGAACCTGAAGCAGCCAGGAAAAAGAGTTGACAAAAAGCGTCAAAAATTGACGTTCGCGAAAAAGCGTAAACAAACAGCTATTTGGCGCAGTTGTGACCCAGTCCTATGATAATAGTGCTAAAATGCATGTTTCTATTTGATTTATTTACCTATTTAGCACTTGTTAAACAAAATATCGATGATTTTCAGAGGTTTGAGCTTTTTGTCGTTCTTGTGTGTAGGCCACGAGAAAGGTATTTTTTGCAATTGAAAGGCAGTTTTGTCAAAGTTGAAGCTTTTTTCAACATTTTGTCAGCTCCGTGGCTACCAGCCAAATAAATCCTTCAATAAAAGTTCCCCCCCCAGTCAGGCAACCTTCTGTTAATTTACCCATTCGAGCAGTTTTGTGTCTGTCATAACAGTAATTTTAGAGCAATTTAGCGGTACGAAGTGTTGTCGTTTGTTGTCAGTGAAAAGATGTAAATTAGAACAAAAAGAGTATTGTTTTAATGATTTTTTAGTGGAAGAAGACATCGGCGGCGTGTTTAAAACTGTTAAATGTAAAAAACAGCCGAGAAATTGCATTTATTAGTGCTATTTGTGCACCACCTTCTCCGGGTGAAGCGGCTATTCATGTCGAGTTTGCTTAAAAAATACATTGTAATCGTTTGTATAAGTTAAGGACAATGATTGAATAAAAGCATTCAACTGTAATATAATACATTTCGTGTTATTCAATAACAATTTGGCCGACAAAAATAAAAATAAAATAGAGGAAGGAATAGGATCTGTCAAAACTGCTCGAATGGGTAAATTAACGACTGCTAATTTACCATTAAATTACTCTTAAATTACCGGTAATTTAGCGGTAATATAGGGGTAAATTAAGTCCGATTTGACTGACTGGGATTTCCCAAGTGACATTTTCGAGCAGATTGTTAGCGTTTTTCGAGTTGCTAGAAGCTTAAACAGCAGGCTTAAAATTGGCTTAAAGAGCAAGCGATATTGCAGAGTTTTAGCTTATTATAAAAGTTTAAACGTCAGAGTGGAGCGTTTTTTCTGGTACCATTTTGAGAATTGTTATCACGTTGTGCACAAGCTACCGGCCCAAAACAAAACATGCGTACTTTTCAATCTGGCACTGCCCACGCAACAATTTCCCATATAAATCTTGACAACATTTCCTTAAGACCAAGGGCAATAAGGCAATCCGGATTAGCCTAGTGTTCACCCGGATAAGATTGAGTTTGACATGTTGACAGAGCCGTTTAGCCGGTTATTCGAGTTCAAGCCTGATGACATTTGTAGAAGCGGCCATGTTTATTATTTGACTACGATGGTGAGTGTGTGTTCGAACACATCGACAGGAAAAAAAAAAGAACTCACTCCACCTATCCCCTCCCCTCCGCTTCCTCCCCTTTTCGGCTTGTGTTAATCATATTGAATCTGTCTTGTTTTTCCTCCCGACTACCTACTTCATTCTCCCTCTTTTTCACAAGTGCCACCCGTGTTGCCATTGCACCGTTATTCCTTGAATTTGTTTTTATTGTTCGAAGTTTCGATGTGGTCAGTCGCGGATCCTAGCGAGAGTCATTTATACTCATTTGGCAGCCGGAGTGTGTTGTATCTGAAAGAAGAGAGAAGAACATATTGCTACAAAGTATATTATACTTACCATCGATCTTTAGCCGTCCGTGTTCCTGTACAGCACGGTATGTATTTGACTATCGTAACGATTGTGATCAATGTGGTTATTTGAAAAATAAAACTCGATTTACTCCTCGTAGGCATCATGCATCAGCCGGACAAAGAAGAAGAAGAATGGTTAGAACTGAGTACTTTTTCCTTTTCTTCGTCTGAACTACATAGTGAAAATGTGGCAGAAACAAGTTTTGGTGATATCAAACGAAAAAAACAGGGACTAAAATCTCAAAACCATTATTCTCCAAATCGAGGAATATTTTTATCACAGAACAGATCAGCAACTCCAGTGCCGTGTTCGTCAACTTCAAATTTTAGAAAAGAGAGAAATAATATTGACCATACATATTTTACCCCAAGAACACCTGAACAGCAGAACATTCCAATTTTAGAAACTAATCAATCAACTAAAAGAGATTGTAATTTATTGAGCATCAGTGAAGAAACTAGGTGGGAAAATATGTTAGGAAAAATCGTACGGAAATTAGAAAACTTGGAGGTAAAAATTGATTGTATTGTAGACAACGTATGCATCGACAGGAATACCCAGCGGCGCGTAAGATTTGAATATCAGCAAATTAGTTCAGTGCAGAAGATGAAGGAATTTGACGAAAAACTTGCGGATATGACATATTTATATCGCACAATAGATTGGCTGAAGACCATCATTACAGAACAAGACATAGAAAACAGAATGCATGATGCATTAGATATTCTAATAGACAGGGATTTTTTTAGCACGTGCACCTGGAGTGGTAAAGGGAAATTAGAAAAAAAACATGCATTTGGAGAGTTTCACAACATTTTAAAAATGTTTCAACTATTTGCTGGTAATAATTTTAAAATTCCTACAGAAGAATTTGTCAAAAAATTTATTCAAAAAAAACTTTCGCACGGCACGGATAGAGCAAAAGCACAAGGTATAAGAAAAACAAGTTGCCACAAAAGACGAATTCATTGAAAATTATTGATATAATCCTGGCTTTTATCTAAGTAATACGTTGTTTTTTTATTAAGCGAACCGTACCGTATGGCATTGCGCGTTTATTTTCGGGTTCTTAGAATAAAAGACCAAACTGAATTAAATATTAAGACATTTATTTGACGCACGTTTCTCATTCTTTTCTGAACTAATTAGATCATGTGGAAACATAAGAAATTTATTTGTTTTACGCAATAACCTCCTAAATTTATCAAATAAGCGTATGTAACAAAGGAGTGAAATAAAATTCGTTACCTAAATCTATAAGCACTAATTTGCACATAACATCTGCAATGCATACATCACTTAAATTCGATGACAAATCTGTAGCATTAGCTTTAAAGTTGTATATTACACTTGACGGAACTGGTTCCGAAAATGTATTCGCCGTTTTTGTAAATTCATATGCCTTAATTGTAACGCAATCCAATATTTCAAATGTTGTTACATATTTGAATATTTTTAGATTTTTAGTTAAAAACCAACAATTATTATGACTTTGTCTTAGCATAAAATTTTTGTTTATGTGCAGTACTACTTCCTGTTTAGTTATTTTTGTAAAAGGATATGTTTGCTCAGAACGTTTTGTAGCAATTTCAATTTCCTGTAATTCTATCACACGGTTAACTACTTGTGCTAATGGGTTTGGGCCACTTCTTACCAAATTTTTCATGGAAAACAACTTGTTTTCAAAAGGATAAGTGGAAATTTTGGGAAGAGGTCCATGATTTTTTACATCAGTTACAACGTGGAGAAGATTATGCACATTGCTTGTAACATGATTTTCGTGGTAAATGGTTGCAAATTGTGCAACAAACTTTTCTAATAAAATCCCGGCATATAACCAGTGTTTTTCAAATTTCGAAGAAGATAGAAATATGACGGCGACATAAAATAACTTGAAGTGTTCAAAAGCTTGTTTACTTATGTAACGACTAAGTATTGGAATACTTGCGTGACGTAAAAAGCTTCCAAACTCTGAAGCTTTCCAAAAGGGCAAATATTTCAATGAACGTAGTTTCCTGTTTATATCGCTGGGAAATATAATTTTAAGTAACAGCGCTGATACCTGTGATTGTTGTTCTGGTGACCATTTTGGAAAAGGCTTGAGCGCGCCAGTGACAAAACCCTGTATCAATTTACGAAATACTCCTATATCTATAAGATGAAGTAGATCAGCGATAATGAAACCAACAATAAGATCAAAGTAATTCAAATAAAATAGTGGAGATGTGCGTTTCACGTGTTCTTTGTACACACCGCCTTTTAGTTCCTTGTCAGTGCGAGGTTCACCTTGAACACTTTTATAAACAACCTTTCGTGCGCTTTTAATAAAAGTGCCTAGACTCTTACATTTTATGCATCCGTGCACTGCATTATGATACGCAACTCCTGTAAAAGTTAAAGTAAAAGGTACGGATTAGTTTATTTTGATAGAACATTTCAATCAAACCATTATACCTTTTAAAAACGACCGCGCAGGTGTATCAGCAATTATTGCACGTAACTGAATATCTATCATTTTTCCATTAATAATGGTTCCTTGGTCTGATAGATGGTTTAGTTCGTCCACCAATTGACGAAGATAGCCCTCAGCATTTTCTGGCTTTGATGCTCCACAAAAAATGGCTACCACCAACACTGGCATTGGATCAAAATCCGGCAACGTCATTAAAATCGGCCACAATTGTGTTGGCCCGCTGTTATGTAACGGCAATCCGTCCATGGAAAGATTGATATTAATTAGGCTCGTTGCGGGTGTAACTTGGCTGAAATAGTTGTTTTGTATTAAAACATGTATGACATTTAACATGTAATTGTTTTATCCACTCACCAAAAATATTGTTTTAGGGTTTTCTCGACTCCACGATACCATAATTGTCCACCAGCCACATTTTCTATTTGATTGCCAATAAGAATAGGAGTTTTTAAAAACGTTCTGGCGTCTTTAGGCAGGTTGAAATCCGTTTTATGACTAAGCAATTTCAGCAGTTTGGTTAAAGTTGTTAGCGGAACTTTGCATGAAAGAGCCCATAGTCTAAGAAGTGTTTCAAATGGTTTTTGGAAGTCATTTTCGCTTTCTTCTTCGGTATCACTCTCCGCATCAGTATTAGTTGACGGAATAGATTCCACGTCTTCATCATCTTCCAAAAGTTGAGTATCACTATCAATGCCTTCTGGCATGCCAAAGTCTTCTTCAATCGAAGTAGGAACAACTGAAGGGCCAGCTGAAAAAAAAATGTTTACATAATGTTAAAAAATTCACTTAACTCTAGTACAACAACAAAAAACCTACGTGAGGGATCCATCAATGCTTGCATTTCACGTTCAAAATTGGTTTGGTTGACTCGGCGAATTTTAGCGAATTGCCCCGATCTTCTCAATTTCTTTGAGTACATATCGCTTTCGAAACTTGTGTTAGCTTGAAATAAGCCTGAAACTTCGATGAAATAGTTGATTTGTACGACCAAAACAAAAATAAACGCCAAACAAATATTCACTACAGTATTGATTGCACCAAACAAAACACTGAAAATGGCTGATGCACAACCACTCACTACCGTTGAAGAAAAAACAACTCGTAAGAGGAGTAAGAAGCTACCGGCGACAAGTTGAAACTCGTATGGAAGCAACACGCTCAGGACGGGGAACCGGGCAGACAAAGCGAAACCAGGTGAAGGGAGCTTCCAAACCAATGACGTTGGTACTGTGTCCATACAAACAACACGGAATTTGACAGATCTCCATACATTTTCCTGCTCGATTGTTGCGTGGGTGGTTAATGGCACTGGCACTGAATAGCTGGCATCGCGAAAGAATTGGTTTAAAATTAACAGTCGTTAAAAATTAACCAGAGTCGTTAAAAATTGCTAGAATTTGGCATCGCGAACGCATTGAATTCATTTGTTAATTTTAACGACTGGTCCTATGCCGCCGTTAAACAAACGTATCGTGTCAAGAGCGTATGCGATACAAATTAACAGTCGTTTAATTATACTGTTCGAATTTTTTTACCCGTGTTTGCCTATATGCGATATCGAGCAGTCGTTAACTGTTTTGACGATCGTTTATTTTAACAGGAATGAACAACAAATGAACTCGGTTAAACCAAAATGAACTTTAAACCAAAGTGGGTAGAAAGGAGGTGTCGTCATGTAGAACAATTGGGCATCGAGGCTTTAGAAAAAAAGCACAAAATTAGGATCGACGGCAGTTGTCAAATGCGACGAATGCTGCGGGTATTTGGATATGGTATATGAATTGTTTTCGTTTAATAAACATTTTTTTAGCATTAAAATTTGGTATTTTGCATCCACAATCCATAAATCGGCATTTTACACGTTATAATGCAGCTGCTGCCTGTAAACAAATATCGACGGCTGTTGTCAAACTGAATCTCAAAATGGCAACATGCCAAACGCTAAGAAGACACCTCCTCTATATTCCACCTTGCTTTAAACGACTGTTAAAATGTGTTCATTTATTCGCGATGCCGGCTAATGTTGTGGGCTCCTGCCGAAACTCGGAACAATAACACACCTTGGATTTGGCTGAATATTTCTTTAAAATAGATCAGAACACTACAATGCGTATATCGACACATAATATGACCTTTCTTGTACCAAATACAGTCATTATCCGATATACGCTATCGTACGGGACCGAGTTTTCGCGTATAGCGGATTCCTATGGAAAAATAGTTTACACTACCGGATCGAGGATTGAAAACTATCGACACAGAGTTTTGCATTAAAGTTTTTTGTTATAAAACAGGTATCTTTTGCATAAATTTAATGCAAAATGCATTAATAACATTAAGGAAATTCAAAAAAAAACCATAAAATATTTCAAAGAATTAAAATATTTGCAAAAAACACATGGAGCTGTCAAATTTAGAGGAATCGCGTACTGCGAATTCGCGTATATCGAGTATCGCGTACTGCGGATAATTGCTGTATCACCAATTTTACGACCTAAAATGCACTAACTTAAGAGAAAAATAAATATTTGTAACACTGCTTCTAGACGACCAACTTATGTACCGCGACCAATTTTCTGCGAGCTCTTTGTTCTAACACAACATCTCAGTTTTAGAACAAAATCAGAGGCAACCGTGATTGTCGCGGGTTTGTGAAATTTTCACAGAAAGGCAACGCTCGCGTTTCGCGACATTACGATCAAAGTAAGCCATACATTCGTGCTAAAACAAGGATGGTTTGACAGATAGAAAGTGCCGCAAAAAATTGTCGCGCAAGATTTTTTGGGTCGTCTAGAAGCAGTGTAAGCCAGTTCGCACCGTACGCTATAACCATGAAACTGTCAATGGCTGCTCTGTTTAAACGTCGCATCAAAATGGCTGTCAAAACGGGCCAAAATAAGCAACATAAAATTAATAATTAAAGTGCTTTTTAAGACCAATCTTAGGAAAGTAAATTGCTTTAAAAAATTTTTTGTACATATTTACAGTGATACAAACATTTTCTGACCCGTATTCGCGCTGCCGAAAATAGGAACACAGCCTGCCGAAAATAGGAACTAACTGCCGAAAATAGGAGCAAAATCAATGTTTGCATTTTCACCAATATTTATGAAAAAGGGCTTTGAACCGGCAAATAAAAAAAATATTGTAACATACTATGATAGTTTATCAACCAGAATAACTACACTTTCAAGAAAAATAATGAAAAATATTGATGTGTGAGCAATTTTTGTGAAACTGCTGCACTAGCCTGCCGAAAACTGGTACAGTTACCCTACTAAAATATGATGGTTTATGTTCGGTCGAAAAATAGCTTAAATTTGGAACAAAAAACACAAAGTTTACAATTTGATGGCCTATATCTCAGTAAGTTTAAGATGAAAACGTGAAATATTTTGTTTTCAACTAAGTTTAAATATCTATTTAAAGAAAATGATTATGGTGTTAACCTGTGATGAAGTTGGTTTTTCGATTTTTATACAGGTGTTTGCCCAATGTGCAATGGCGTATCTCTGGGACTACCTGTAGCTCGAAAATGGTTAATAGAAAGTGACCTCGTTTCTTCATAGACTTTGGGCTCGGTGCGATGCAAATGACCTGCTAAATACATACACCTTTGACTTAAGAATCTTGCGTGTTTTTGGTCGAAGTTGACATTCGCACTTCTATCAGCTTGTGTTGTGATTGCAAGTGCAAAGAAAATTTCCAAGGAATAGTCGAGCCAAAATGAAGCTGCTGAACAATTTGCTGTTGAAGCGCACCTCCACTTACCTGGTCGGAATTGCGGGAGCTGTATTTTTCTTCGAGCGCGGCTTCGATATGATAACAGATACCATTTTCGAATCCCATAACAAAGGGGTATGTATAAAAAGAGCAGTGCCGTGCGTAACGTTGCGACATGAGTTATGTAATTTTGTGGTGACTCTTTTTCTTCTATTCCAGAAATTATGGAAAGACATTAAGCACAAATACGAGCAGTAAAGATCGACTAACGTAATGAAGCCGAACAGCTTGCTGTTTATTGACTAATAAACCTTAGCTCACTAAAATTCTGAATACGTATTTCTTTTTGTATTTACTCCATCACTTCCCACGGCTTTTCGGGTCGGTGCATATCCCAAGAATACGCCGGGCGAATTCTATTCGGTTCCTTGAGACAAATACCACTCTCTTCGACAGTGCGTAGGAAAAGGTCCACCTTCTTTCCGGTTGACGGTATAAAATCACATCGCACCTCGGTTAGTCCAGCATCCAAGCAACGCGAGGCGAATACTTTTCCCAGCGTAATGAACGCCGTGAAGTCATTTCCTTTGTACAGATGCCGCTTCAGAGCCCATTCATTAGTGCTACATTCGATCACTGGTCCGTTTTCAAAGTGAACCAATTTAGCTGTAACGTATTTTTTGCTAGCATTTAGCTCCAACCTACGTAATGAGATTTTTAGTTAAACCGGTTCATTGAAGCAATGTAAATTGTACAAACCTATGCCAGAAGTTTCGAACGGGTCTTTCTAGATGATATCCGTCCACTTTGTATGCTAGTCTTAATCGTTCGAGATTTCTGGGGTTCCTATTAACTACGTACAAGGTACCCTTAGAAACATTATTAGTTTGTTGAATTTTAGAAAAGATTTGTTTTGCACTACCCGCCATAGTTAAGGCCAATTTCTTGAATAGGGGGATTCATATAAAGTAGGTGGTCATGAAGTGACAACATGAATAGCTTCCTATCAAGGACTGCGAGGGAACCAAGGTGTATAAATATGAAAAGCTGAAGTTGTTCAGATCAAATCAAGGTGGATTAAAAATTTCAGGTGGTGGAAAAGGGCCCTTGGGAGGGTCGAATAAGGGCGGTGGCAACGCTCATCGGATGCGATTTTATCGGATGAGATTTATATGGGATTTGACAGATAACGTCGGACGACGAAATCGCACGTCCGACGTTATCTGTCAAATCCCATATAAATCTCGTCCGATAAAATCGCATCCGATGAGCGTTGCCACCGCCCTAAGGGCGGTGGCAACGCTTTTTCGCATGCGATTTTATCGGACGGCCTGTCAAATTTTTGTATGGGATTTGACAGATAACGTCGGACGACGAAATCGCACGTCCGACGTTATCTGTCAAATCCCATATAAATCGCGTCCGATAAAATCGCATCCGATGAGGGCAGTGGCAACGCTCATCGGATGCGATTTTATCGGACGAGATTTATATGGGATTTGACAGATGACGTCGGACGTGCGATTTCGTCGTCCGACGTTATCAGTCAAATCCCATATAAATCTCATCCGATAAAATCGCATCCGATGAGCGTTGCCACCGCCCTGAGCGTTGCCACCGCCTTAAGCGAATACCACGGATAATGAGTCAAATGATGTACAGTAAAACGTCGATTATCCGGGGACGGATTAATCGGCAGGCGGCTTAACCTTCATTTCTTTAACCACCTACCCGGGTATGTTTTACATATTCTTTTTATGATAACTTTTTATAGGATTTTCAAATCGATCCAAAAAAATTAGAATGCCTAGAGAAACATGTTTTACAAAAATGGTAAAAAATTCAGAATTTTTAAATTTTTTGAAATGTGCTTTAAAAAATAAAATCAACTTTTACCCCTTACTTCTATAACCGACTACCCGGGTAGGTAACACATACAATAAAGGATTTTGGTTTCGATTAGTCGCTAACTTTGTAATGATATGTATAGCAATGCATGTAGTTATATTTATAGAATCTATTCCAAAAGTTTTCTAGCTCTAAATATTCTTCTAAAGTCACATAGATTGAAATGATTGCACCGACAGTCGGGAAGAAATGGCGGTGTATTAGTGTCAGTTGAACTAATTGCTATGCATTCAATTTATGTAACTAAAAGCCATACTTCATAAATTTATAAAATAAAAAGAAATATTGTTATTAAAGCTGCATAGAATAAATTGAATAAGACATTTTTTGACCAATAAAAATACAAATTTCCTTATAAAATGTATTACTTACCCGGGTAGGTGGTCATAAAGATGAGGGTGTATTTTTGTTCATAGAAACGAAGGTTAACCGTGCGCATAAATCTGACAGCCGTGCTGTAGAAAAATGAAAACGAAATGACAGGAGGGGATTCGATCATTTGTTGATGTATGCGTGAGAATTCCAATGGCTGTTTTGGTTGATGTGTCGTAGTGTGGGTGAAAAACTACGTATCACAATCGAATCCCCTCCTGTCATTCGTTCGTCCAATATGGCCTTTCCGCCAAACCTATAAGCCCACCTAGTCCCTATACCCACTTTGCTAGAGTCCACCACCTAATATTTTTAAATCCACCTTGTTCTATGTCGTGTTCGATTGCTGCTAGAGCGCTGCCTTAGACGGCGCTCTGGCAACAATGGAACGAGACAAACAAACACGACTCTGTTCGATAGGTTCTCTGTCAGTTGTTCGATTGTCTTATAGAGCTGTCATGTCTGTCTGTCTGTCTGACACTTGTCTTTTCATATTGATAATGAAGCATTTTCATAGTTCAAATTAATATCCATCTACAGGGGGAAGATTTAACAAATAATTTACTACTAGTTATAATTAATAAGATTATAAAAATGATTCAAATTTAAAATTGAAAAATGTAAACAAACGTCCATGCCAAAACACATACTGGTGTCCCCCGAGATACGACTGTATTTGGGACCGAAAAAATGTCACAAAGCAAGGCGTAAGTCGAAAAAGTCGTGTGTCGAATATCTATGAATATAAAGTTTATAACCGAAGTTGAAGAGTTGGAATCTATGATATCGTGTATTTTATTTGAAATAATGTTCGATAATGTAATAATGATATTTGAAAAGACGTACACAATATAGATATTCAAGATAGAGTAGTTGTGGAATCTTTGGAAATGTGTGTATAACGGTTAATTTCTTGTCAATGACAACTTTTAACTGTCAAAATCAAAATCTGCGAATCGTCTTAACTCGATGGGGTCGTAACTCGGGGGACGCCTGTACAGTGCAAACACATGCATTATGTACACATAATACTTTTATACGTTTCAAACCTGCATACATATTTAATGTTATAATTGATTGTGAAGCATTACAATCATTTTTGATAGCTATTTTTAAAGTTTTGCACGTAAGTGTAGAAGAAAAGAGACAAACTACGTACCCAAACTTGAAAATGTCCCCAATTGTATTCTATCTACTGTAGCTTTGAAGCCTTTGACAGTCAAGGTACTCACAGCGCTGGTGGGTACCGTGCAACACAGACTGAATCATCTGGCATGTTCGACTCGAGGTTTGGCTTGTCTGCAAGGTGTTATAAATGACAAGGTGAAGTTGTTCAGAGCAAAATGACATTTCTCGACTTGACATTTCTCTTCCGGGGGCTCCAGTATAAAAATCGGGGAGGGCTGGTGCGGGGTAATGAAATTTTGTATGCAGAAAGTGACAGATGTCCCCCACAATGTCACCCAGCAAAAGCGATAAAAATCCAAGGTGTATGGATATTAGGAGGTGAAGTGCTTCAGAGCAAATTGACATTTCACGACTTGACATAACAATACTGGGGGCTCCGGTATTAAAATCGGGGAGGGCTGGAGGGGGGTATAGAAAATTGTATGCGATTTGACATAACAATACTCAATGATGGCGCCCGGAAAACGCGCTAACAATTCACCTCCTTAATAAACACACCTTGATAAAAATCAACCTTCTAAATACATTATTCTTGCTTGTCTGTTTGTTTATGTGTGACAGTGAAGCTCCATATGATTATATGGGTTTGTTCGAGTCGAATGTCGTGTTTGATTGGTGTCAGAGCGCATCCTTACGTAGATTTGTTGAGAACGCATAAACCGCGTATCTCGGGAGCAGACTGTAATCTTTATAGCTGTCATTTATAGCCGCTTACTAGACGTCACGTCTGGAACCAGCTTATCATAAACACGTTGTTCTGCCGATTAATATAAACATAGAAACCAAATATTGTCCATTGTTGGATATTAAATTTCAGACTTTAGGATGGCTGACTTCGATAGTGCCACTAAATGTATCAGAAACATTGAAAAAGAAATTCTTCTCTTGCAATCCGAAGTTTTGAAGACTCGTGAGGGGCTTGGGCTGGAAGATGATAACGTGGAACTTAAAAAGTTAATGGAGGAAAACACGAGATTAAAGCATCGTTTGGAGATAGTGCAATCGGTAAGTATGAAGACAATGTATGGATACCGAGGCTTTCACTAAACCATTTTCCAATCCTATTATGTTTATATGGTTTACAGGCTATTGTACAGGAAGGCGGATCAATCGCATCCTCCGATTCTGGCAACCAATCCATTGTTGGCGAACTGCAGCAAGTATTTACCGAAGCCATTCAAAAAGCTTTTCCAAGT
This sequence comes from Anopheles gambiae, assembly GCF_943734735.2. Lineage (NCBI taxonomy): Eukaryota > Metazoa > Arthropoda > Insecta > Diptera > Culicidae > Anopheles > Anopheles gambiae. Next base: position 66,154,736 of record NC_064601.1, on the reverse strand, counting down.
GTGTTGGTTGAGGCGGTTATTACTATTTCGTCATCCCCCAAGTTTGGCGATTATCAATGCAATAGTGCTATGCAGATTGCGCAGCATTTGAAGCAGTTATCTGTTAAATCGTCGCCACGTGAAGTGGCCCAAAAACTGGTAGCTGAATTGCAAAAACCAATACCTTGTGTCGATAGATTAGAAATCGCTGGAGCGGGATACGTTAATATTTTCCTGTCTAGGTATGCATTTTCTTTAATTGTTTACCCTCAGTATTTTGATAATTCTATTGTTTCTTTTACTGCAGATCTTATGGAGAACAACGCATTATGAGCATCTTGAGGCATGGGATTGTGGTACCATTAATAGAAAAGAAACGTGTGATAGTCGATTTTTCCTCGCCTAACGTAGCGAAAGAAATGCATGTCGGTCATTTACGTTCGACCATCATTGGTGATTCAATTTGTCGATTTTTGGAATATCTCGGACACGATGTGCTTCGTATTAACCATATCGGAGACTGGGGAACGCAATTTGGTATGTTAATTGCTCATTTGCAGGACCGTTTCCCTAATTTCCAAACCGAGTCCCCGCCTATCAGCGATTTGCAAGCATTTTACAAGGAGTCAAAGGTCCGATTTGACAGCGATGAAGTATTTAAAAAGCGTGCCTACGAATGTGTAGTCAAACTGCAAAGTGGAGAGCTGAGTTATTTGAAGGCCTGGAATCTAATTTGCGATGTTTCACGCAAAGAATTCCAAACCATCTACAACAGATTGGATGTGAAACTAGTTGAACGTGGTGAATCGTTTTATCAAAGCAGAATGGAAAAAATCGTAGAAGAACTTAAGCAGGATGGGTTCCTTGAAGAAGACGAAGGCCGTCTTATCATGTGGGGCGAAAATCGCGCTGGAATTCCTTTAACCATCGTAAAATCAGACGGAGGATTTACATATGATACTTCGGATATGGCCGCCATCAAACAACGCTTGCAAGAAGAAAAGGCTGATTGGTTGATATATGTAACTGACGCTGGGCAGGCGACTCATTTCCAAACAATTTTTTCTTGTGCAAAACGAGCCAAAATCCTACAAGAGAGCAAACATCGTGTGGATCACGTCGGATTTGGTGTGGTGCTAGGCGAAGATGGTAAAAAATTCAAGACTCGTTCTGGTGATACGGTGAAATTGACAGAACTTCTCAATGAAGGTTTGAGGAGGGCTATGGAAAAACTAGTTCAGAAGGAAAGGAACTTAGTGCTCACACAAGAGGAGCTAGTTGCAGCACAAGAATCAGTCGCCTACGGTTGTATTAAATATGCGGATCTGTCGCATAATCGTAACAACGAATATGTGTTCTCCTTCGATAAGGTAAACATTTTGGCTAAATCGTGCGATATGACTTTTCTTATGTTATCTTTCTTTTCATTTATCCTTCCCAGATGCTGGAGGACAAAGGAAATACTGCCGTGTATCTGTTGTATGCCTATACCCGCATTCGTTCTATTGCAAGAAAATGTGGCGGAGATTTTGCAAATGACATGCAAAAGGTGATCGATTCCACAGTTATTAAATTAGATCATGAAAAGGAATGGAAACTCGCCAAGGTGTTGCTTCGTTTTACCGACGTTATGTTATTGATCATGAAAAATCTATCGTTACATCATCTTTGTGAGTTTGTGTACGAAATATGCACTGCTTTTAGTGAGTTTTATGACAGTTGTTATTGCATCGAAAAAAATAAGCAAGGTATTTTTAAACAGTGAACCTATTAATAATGGATGACATTCAAGTCCATCTCATCTAAGTGCTAATTGATTTTGTTTGTCTGTATTTTTCAGGTGAAATTATTACTGTTTATCCCTCTCGCGTCTTGCTATGCGAAGCAACATCAAAGGTGCTGGAAAAATGTTTCGATATTTTAGGACTGAAGCCTGTGCATAAAATATAAACGATACATCCACTTGAGGTAGCATGCGCAGCAACAACAAAATTAAATCAAGCTGTTTACTAATTACCCGGTTAACATTGCAAATGTTTCGACTAGTATATTTGCTGCTCGAAATCTTTTTTTCAATTTTTGTTCATTCTCATGATTCAATAATAAAATATACAGGCGGTCCCCGAGATACACGGTTATTGGGGACCGAAAACGGCCGCAAAATACCGCGTATCTCGAATTTCCGCGTAAGTCGAATCTCGTGATTTCCAGCCAAAATATCACTAATTTTCGTGCAATTTTGCAAGTAGGGGGTGGTTTTAGCCACCAAATTAATTATTTGATATGTTTCTAATGAATTGAACAGTTTTAAACCTATTTAAATGGCATTTTACATTCGATCAACACGGAAATTATTTGGTATTTCACAATGGATGTGTCAAATCAGTACAATTTGCTCCAAGAACTGTCAAATTTTGAAAACCGCGTATCTCCGAATCCGCGTATAAGAGGTACCGTGTATCTCGGGGACCGCCTGTACTTTCTTGACAGTTTTTCGCCCGAATGATCACCCAAGGCCTTATTAGACGGAGCAAGGACTGTGTAGGAACGAGGACAAGTAATGTAGAACGATTTGACAAGTAGCCAACAGTTCGTAACAGGCAGTTTGACATCTAAGAGCCCTTTTCGATTCAAAATTTAATTGTGATAAAAATGATAAATCGGTCTGGTGATCAAAAGAAAATTGTAAATTGATTATTGAATGTTTCACCAATTGTATTCATGCCTCTTTTAATAAAAATGGTTTTAGGGTTTGATGAGTTTTCCAGCGCTTCCTGCTTTTAAAAAGCATGCAAGATGGCTAAATGTTGAAGAGCAAGCCTTGAGTAAAATAGTAGGCTATGATTATTAATGTAAGATTCTAGAAATATAGTCTTGTTCCAACCAGCAACCTTTACACAGCTACTCTCTACAGGTTATGGGCCCAGACTCGAAAATTGATTAAAGATCCAGAATATCGAAGACTTGAATCTAGAAAGTTTAGTGAAAATGGCGCTTCCTAGCTCAAGCAATTCCTCGTCAAGTTTCGTCGGTTCGACAAGTATTCCCTCCATTGAACGTCTGCTCGGTCGGGAAAATTGGACATCCTGGAAGTTTGCTGCTAAAACGTTTCTACAACTCGAAGGACTTTGGGAAGTAGTAAAACCTGTGAAAAAAGAGGATGGAACTTTCGAAACGGTGGACGAAAAAAAGGATTTGCAAGCCAGATTGAAGCTCATCCTTTTACTCGACCCAACAATTTATGTCCATATTGAAGACGCGGAATCGGCTCGATCTGCTTGGGACAAATTGGAAATGGCGTTTGAGGATAAAGGGCTTTCTAGGCAAATCGGCTTGCTTCACAAGCTGATTAAGTCTGATTTGGATACATGTGGCTCAATGAATTCATACGTGAATCAGGTAATATCCACGGCAAACCAACTAAATGCCATTGGTTTCAAATTGCCCGACTTGTGGGTAGGAATGATTCTTTTGGCTGGTTTACCGGAAGAGTATCGACCGATGATTTTGGCTATGGAGAATTCTGGTGTTGCAATCACAGGCGACTATGTGAAGACAAAACTTCTTCAAGAGAGGCCGTTGCTACGTAACGAAAATGTTCAAGCGTTAGCCACTAACAAACGTCGTGAAGTTTTCAAGCCAAAACAGAAGCCTTCTTCGTCGAAAGGTCCGCAATGTAGGAAATGTGGCCGGTATGGTCATATTGCGAAATTCTGCAAGGATGATCGAAAAGGAGGAACAACGTTGTGTACGGTGCTATCGACATTTGGAAACAGTGAAGCTAACGAGTGGATTTTGGATTCGGCAGCATATGCGCACATGACTAGCAACAAGGATTTATTGAGCAACCTGCAAAACGCAACAGGTAAAGTAGTTGCTGCTAACGGAGGAACTCTGGACATTGTCGCTCGTGGAACTGCTATAATACAACCGAAATGCATGGAAGAGATTGTAACGATCAGCGATGTAAAGCTGATTCCAGGTTTAACATCGAATTTACTTTCGGTTAGCAGGATGGTAGAAAAGGGATATACTGTTCAATTCAACACCAAAGGTTGCAAAGTATATAACCCTAGCGGCAAGTTGGTGCTTACTGGTATTCACAACAATAATCAGTTCAAGGTGGAACAGGTAGCGAACAACATGCAGGAGGCTCTGTCGTGTAACACAGCAGAAAGTTTCGAATTGTGGCATAAACGGATGGGGCATCTGGGTGCTGTGAATCTCAAGAAACTTGCTGGTGGTTTGGCAACTGGCATCACATTGAAAAATATGGACGGTGCGGATTGCAGAGTTTGCCCGTTAGGCAAACATTCGAAGTTACCGTTTCCGAAGAAAGGTTCTCGAGCTGAAAATGTCTTGGATTTGGTTCATTCGGACATTAATGGACCGATGGAAACGCACTCGCTTGGTGGACATCGATACTACATCACGTTCATCGATGACAAGACGAGGCGTATATTCGTTTATTTCCTTAAGACGAAATCTGAAGTAGAAGTTTTCGAAGCCTTCAAGAGATTCCACGCGATGGCGGAGCGTCAAAGCGGAAGGAAGCTTAAAACACTACGTACAGATAACGGTAAGGAATATATGAACAAATCCCTAACATCGTTCTTGCAGAAAGAGGGCATCCGCCATGAAACTTCGAACGGATACACACCACAGCAAAATGGACTGGCGGAACGTGCCAACAGAACTATTGTGGAAATGGCGCGGTGTTTACTGTTCGAAGGAAACATGACCAAAGGTTTTTGGGCGGAGGCGGTTTCAACAGCAGTTTATCTTATCAATCGTTCTCCTACACGTGGACACAATTTAACTCCTGAAGAAGCGTGGAATGGAAGAAAACCTGATCTTTCACATCTGCGTGTGTTTGGAACGAAAGCGATGGTAATGATTCCGAAGGAGAAGCGACGTAAATGGGATCCGAAATCTCATGAGTGCGTTCTGACTGGCTTTGATGAAGAAACGAAAGGATATCGTCTGTACGACCATAAAAAGAAGCAAACGATCATTAGCCGCGAAGTAATTTTTTTAGATGAAGGTTGTTCATCGAACGTGACAGTTACAGCAATGCAAGAGCCAAGAAGAACATTCGTTAGACTGGACATCGAGGAAACAACTTCAATCCAACCTGTGCAAATCCCGGTTCCCAATTTTGCACCCGATGCTGGATCAGACAGCACGTTGGAAGAAAATGATGCAGAAACGGATGGTGAACTCGATGAAAGTACGACAGATGACGAAAACAACAGTAGTACAGAAACGATGGTACAATCTGAAGACGATTCGAGTGATTTTCTTGGGTTTTCCGGAAGCGATGTCGATGGCTTTGTAGCAGTTGCGTCTGGTATGTACAGTGGAACATATGCTGATCCTGTTTCACACCAAGAAGCACTCGCTAGGGATGATAGCAAAGAATGGGGGACTGCCATGCAGGAGGAGTATAACGCTCTGATGGAGAACAAAACCTGGACGCTAACTTCGCTCCCGAAAGGAAGACAAGCCATAAAATGCAAATGGGTGTATCGGACTAAATGCGATTCATCTGGAAATTTAACTCGATACAAGGCTCGTTTGGCCGTCAAAGGATTCTCACAGCGAAAGGGGGAAGATTATGATGAAACGTACGCTCCCGTGGTACGGTATTGTTCGCTGCGATACCTTTTTGCCCTGGCTATCAAGCATGATCTGATGATAGATCAAATGGATGCAGTAACAGCATTTCTGCAAGGAGATCTTGATGAAGATATTTACATGGAGCAACCACCTTGCTTCGTTGATGGACAGCGGAAAACGTTGGTATGTAAACTTAACAAAGCTATTTATGGTTTGAAGCAGGCGAGCCGAGTTTGGAACAACAAACTGGATGCAGCATTACAACGGTTCGGCCTGATACCAACTCAGTACGATCCTTGCGTGTATGTAGGTAGCGAAGGAGGTAAGATCATTATCGTTGCTATATACGTTGACGACATGATGATTTTTAGCAACGATGTGGCATGGAAAAAGCAGCTGAAGAAACATCTTTGTAGTTGTTTCCGTATGAAGGATTTAGGAGCAGCACAGCACTGCCTAGGTATAAGGATTCAACGGACAAAAGAAACCATCAAGTTGGATCAAGAAATCTACATAGAATCTATTTTAAAGAGGTTCAATATGGATAAATGTAAACCAGTGGCAGTTCCAATGAACAACAGTGAGAAGCTGACCAAGGAAGAAAGTCCGAAGAGTAACAATGAAACTGCTGCGATGAAAGATGTGCCGTATCAAGAAGCCGTTGGGTGTTTGATGTATTTGGCACAAAGTACTCGACCAGACATTCTGTACGCGGTGAACATGCTGAGTCGATTCAACAAAAATCCAGGACAAAAACACTGGAACGGAGTGAAGCATGTTATGCGCTATCTTCGAGGGACTTCTAATTTTAAATTGGTTTACAAAAAAAATGTAGATTCGAAAATTATCGGTTACTGTGATGCTGATTGGGGATCTGATCCAGATGAACGAAAATCCACCACTGGCAACATCTTTATGGCGCAAGGAGGAGCAATTTCATGGATGTGCAAGAAGCAACCGACGGTAGCCTTATCTACGTGTGAGGCTGAATACATGTCTGTATCGGCGGCGGTACAGGAAGCCTCATGGTGGCGCGGACTTTCTGCGAAACTGGCGAATGCGGATGAAGTGATTGAAATTCGTTGTGACAATCAAAGCTGCATTGCGATCGCGAAGAATGGTGGGTATCATCCACGAACGAAACACATTGATATTCGTCACCATTTCATCAAAGATGCTCTCAGCCGTGGGATTGTCACTCTAGAATATGTTAGCACGGAGGACCAGATTGCAGATGGACTTACTAAACCATTGCAACGGACTAAATTCGAGATTAGTCGCGAGTTAATGGGTATCTCTGAGGCTTGAGGAGGAGTGTTGAAGAGCAAGCCTTGAGTAAAATAGTAGGCTATGATTATTAATGTAAGATTCTAGAAATATAGTCTTGTTCCAACCAGCAACCTTTACACAGCTACTCTCTACACTAAACCTACTCGTACTGACGGCGTCCATGGGCCTGAGACGGAGGAAAATACTGTGATTCGATTTTGGAATCTATCCTTTAAACAGGCTTTGACAGATACAGGCGGTTCCCGAGATACATGGGGACCAAAAACGGCCGTAAAAAACCGCGTATCTTAAGTTTCCACGTAAGTCGAATCTCGTGATTTCTAGCCAAAATATCACATATTTTCGAATAATTTTGCAAGCAGGGGGTGGTTTTAGCCTATTAATTATTTATTTGATATGATTATGACTGAATGTATAAGTTATAAACCTTTATAATGGTTTTTAACATTTGAGCAAAAAGGAAATTATTTGGCATATTACCGTAGCAATAGACGATGCGCAATCTCAGATTGCGCATATATTTATCTGTCAAACGGGTCGGTTTGATATATTTATCTGTCAAAAAATATTTATATATCTCGGACATATAATCTTGAAAATTTATGCGCAATCTTGGCGCAATCTGAAAATGTATGGAAATGACGTTTATAGCTCAGGGTTGGCTACGCGAAATGACTTATGTTTTGATAAAACGAATATACAGGCGGTCCCCGAGATACACGGTACCTCTTATACGCGGATTCGGAGATACGCGGTTTTCTAAATTTGACAATTCTTTGAGCAAATTTTACTGATTTGACACATCAATTGCAAATTGCCAAATAATTTCCGTTTTGATCGAATGTTAAAAACTATTTCAAATGGTTAAAACAGTTATATTCAGTCAGAATCATATCAAATAATTCATAAAGTGACTAAAACCGCCCCTTACTTGCAAAATTACACGAAAATTTGTGATATTTTAGCTGGAAATCACGAGATTCGACTTACGCGGAAATTCGAGATACGCGGTATTTTGGGGCCGTTTTCGGTCCCCATTAACCGTGTATCTCGGGGACCGCCTGTATGCGCAATCTGAGATTGTGCATCGTGTATTACAGGGTTCCACACTTTATCTCAAGACCGCGGGACCCCTTCCCGAATCTGTCTTAGCCAAAGCCAAGACTGCGGTATGATGCTTGAAAACGTTGATGATACCTGAATTCATCGGATGCAATGCTGAATCTGCGGCACATTTCTCGAAACACACTGGTCCGCGCCGAGGACATGCGGTCGAATATTTTTATACACGGATAACCTTTGTGTACATCAGTGTACTGAAAACAGTCAATTATTTTTTCGTGTTTTTACCAGAAAAGATTATTTAAACAGTTCAAACTACTTTCTTAACACTTGTAAATATTTTAATTAAACAAATATGTATTCACTCATTTTATTAAATTGTCTTTTTTTGGTAAAAAAAACGAAAAGGATAATTGAGTGTTTCTAATAGACTGATGTACACAAAGGTTATCCGTGTATAAAAATATTCGACCGCATGTCCTCGGCGCGGACCAGTGTGTTTCGAGAAATGTGCCGCAGATTCAGCATTGCATCCGATGAATTCAGGTATCATCAACGTTTTCAGGTATCATCAACGAGTTCAAGCATCATACCGCAATCTTGGCTTTGGCTAAGACAGATTCGGGAAGGGGTCCCGCGGTGTTGAGATAAAGTGTGAAACCCTGTAATACGGTGAAAAATGTTTCGGATTTGACATGTATGTACAGTGGAGCACCGTTTATCCGGGTACCTTTTATCCGGCTTTCCGTTTATCCGTGCTGTTGAGAAATGACAGTTCAATACAAAGGTGACATTGCGTTCTGAGGAGGGTATTTGAAAAAGCGGTTATAAGAGCACATTGTTTTAACAAAAAACATCATAATTCATGGCAAATATTCTCAGTGGAAAAACATGAATTTAATAAAAACTGGGTTATTTTTATCAAAAAAAAAGTAAATTTTCCAAAACCTAATGAGGAATTGATGATAAAATATATCATTTGACTCATTATCCGTGTTACAGTAGAACGACGATTATCCGGGGGCGGATTAACCGGCGGGCGGCTTAACCGTGCGCATAAATGTGACAACTGTTTAAACGTACAGCGAACATTTGTAGCGATAGTCAAGTGGGCAACCAGATTTTTGTGTAGCTCTGAGGTGTCTAAGGGTATTTTCGAAATTCATTTTTGTTCATGAACAGTTGTTAAACCTGTAGTTATTGATTAAAATAACATTTTAATAACGATTAATCGATTTATTCAAGTTGGATTAATCATAAAACTAATCAAAAACTAGTAATATAATAATTTTTATATGAAAATGACATTTCTTGGACCATTATCCGTGCAAATCGATTAACCGGCAACCGTCCGGTCCCGAGCTGCCCGGATAATCGACGTTCTACTGTATTTGCTTATCCGGGCGATGTCAAGTCCCGAGAAGCCCGGATAAACGGCGCTCCACTGTATGTATGTATGGGATTTGACATGTACAAAAATGTATGGGCTACGTGGTACTCAAGTCCTGAAAAGGCCGGTATGATCGCGTAGACTATTACACCAATAATAATAATTATTATTATTATAACAATAAAAATAATAATAATGATAAAAGTAATAATAATAGTAATAATAATAATAATGAATATAATAATTGTTATGAGTTTATAGTATGCTGCTAATTTGTAAAACAAATAACTTTAATCATAGTAACATATGATTCCTGGGGCTAACATAGGCCTATAACAGTAGCAGCTCAGAGGTGGAAGGGAACGGACGTGTTTCTCTTGCGTTGCAAAATAGTATCCGAATATTATAGCGATCACTCTCTCACACCACTCTACCCGTCATGGGAAAGAGTAGGTCGCTGCGAGGGACAAAATCCCTAGCGTCATCCACGCTTAGTGTTGACACACTAATACAAAGTCGGAAGAGGCCAAACAATGAGAATAGCTTCGAGTTACTGGGTCAACTCGACAAAAACGAACCTCGTGCTAAACAAGCTGCTATCAATAATCAGAGTGCTCCAAACTCTAAATCGACAAAGCCTCCACCAATAACGGTTAACAGTACGTCAGTGGCGTATATACATAAGACCATTGTAAACGTCGGTGTAGTACGGTACACCACAAAACCAACCAGACATGGAACAATAGTGCAAGTCGATGAAGTAAAAGACTATAAAAAAGTGATCAACACATTCAAAGAAAGGAATGTAAGCTACCACTCATATCAGCTAGAGGAAGACAAAACAACGAAAGTAGTTTTGCATGGTCTATTTGATCTACCAACCAACGAAGTGACAGAAATTCTTAAAGAAGAAAACATCTTCCCAGTGGAGGTAAAGAAACTCCCAATAAAGAACAAGAAGTACGACGAACACGCCGTATATATACTGCACTTCCCTAAAGGCACTGTGAGCCTTCAATTGCTAAAAAAATATCAGAGCAGTCAATCATTGCCGAGTAAATTGGGAATATTTCTCAAGCAAACCAGGGCCCATGCAGTGCAAACGCTGTCAACTCTTCGGTCACGGTGCAGCTAACTGTAACCGTGCAAAAAAATGCTATCTATGTGCTGGTGAACACGATTCGATCATCTGTCCACTAACAGCCGGGTCATCAGCAGGAGACGGACGAGTACCCGCACTCAAACTCAAATGCGCAAACTGCGACGGCAATCACACCGCTAGATTCCACGAGTGCTCACAAAGACCGGTTCCCGTAGCCAAAAACACAACACACACAAACCGTAAGTTTGCACCATGCGCCACAGACTTTCCATCACTACCACAAAAGCCTCCTCTTCAAGGATGGACTCAAAGGGTTCAAACTAATACAAACCAGCAACGATACGCTAACACTAACAACGACCTGTTCGACAGGACTGAAATCTTACCGATAATAGAAGAAGTTATTTGCAATCTCGCACCATGCAAATCGAAGCAAGAACAGTTGATGACAATTTTTGCCATCGTAACAAAATACTGCATGCCGTCTAAATGATCAATGACGCTCTCAAAATATCATACTGGAATGCCAATAGTGTCCAAAACAAGCGTATTGAAATAGTAGATTACATAGAAAAATTTAATATAGACGTATTATTGATTAGTGAAACATACTTAAAGCCGAATATAAGTTTTTACATTCCTAATTATAAAGTGCATAGGTTTGATAGAATTACAGGAGATAAGGGCGGTGTAGCTATATTGATTAAAAATGAAATCAAACATAGGTTAATGAACTCTCTTAATCTTAAAGTGTTAGAAGCTATAGCAATCTCAATAGAAACACCAGGTGGAAATTTAACACTCATATCTGTATACAATCCGGGTGCAAACAAAAACTTGATAGCTTTCAAAAATGATGTTGGTAACCTAACTAGACACAATCAAAACTACATTATTTGCGGCGACCTGAATGCAAGACACAAATATTGGAATTGTTTATCTTCTAACTCAGCTGGAAAGGTCCTGTTTGATAAAATGCAAACTGGATTATTTTCGATACACTGGCCGAAATCCCCCACCTTTTATTCATCAGACCCCAAAAAGTCCCCTTCAACCTTGGACTTAATACTAACCAATATCTCACACAATATTTCTGACCCAAAAACTGTTACCCAACTATCATCAGATCATCTCCCAGTAGTTTTCAAAATCCTTCGTACTAAACCAATAGCCATACCAAACAGATCAATATTTAATTATAGAGCTGCCAACTGGGAGTCATTTCAGAATCACATAAACAATAACATAGATCTGACCGAACTAAACCTTCAAAGCATAAAACATCCTAAACAACTAGACCATATGATCAAAAATATTAATAACTATATAACTGAAGCTCATAATATTGCAGTACCAAGGATTAAGCCAAGCCTTTACAATATTCAAATCCCACAGTTTATAAAAGATTTAATTACAAGAAGAAACCTTATAAGACGCAAATGGCAAAGACATAGAAAATGTAATAGTCTAAAACAAACATACACTAGCCTAAATGTAAGAATTCAATATGAACTAGATTTACTTCGTAATGATTCGTGGTCTCAGAATCGCATTAAGATTAACCAACATACAAATAACAACGACAAAATGTGGAAATTCGTTAAAATAGTTAAAAACAAACAAAGTTCTATGCCACCATTGAAAGTAGATAACAAAATTCACATATCACCTGAAGAAAAATGTGAATTAATTAAAAAGCAATTTGAATCTGCCCACAAAATTACTAACGATTTGATCAGTCCCATGGAAAATAAAGTAAATTCAACGGTTAGAAGATTCTTAAAAACTAATCGTTCGCTCAGCCTTGACAACACCTTATTGAGTTCTCCAGCAGAGCTAATGAAAATAACAAAAAATCTTCACAACAAGAAAGACACTGGCACTGATATGATTAATAACAAATGTCTCAAAAAGCTTCCCATAAAGGCAATTATTTATTTGAATTTTATATTTAATGGCTGTTTCAAAATTGGATATTTCCCTACCCACTGGAAACAAGCCAAAATAATAGCTATCCCTAAAGCTGGTAAAGATAAATCCCTACCGGAAAGTTACCGTCCTATTAGTTTGCTAAGTAGTATAGGTAAAATATTTGAAAAGTTAATCGCGAACAGAATTCGAGTTCACACGGAAGCTCACAACATTATCCCTGCATCTCAATTTGGTTTTCAACCGTCCCTTTCAACAACACATCAGTTAGACAGACTCACCAAATCAATAAAGTACAATAGAACTACAAAAAAATCAACCGGAATGGTTCTTCTGGATAGTGAAAAAGCTTTTGATACCATATGGCATAAAGGTTTATTATTTAAGCTTATTTCCTATGGTTATCCAATTACGCTCATTAAACTTATTGAATCATTCCTATCCAACAGGAAAAACAAGGTTCACATTTCCAATACAACATCAAATAGCTTCACTCCTGTGGCAGGGGTGCCACAAGGTAGTATTCTTTCCCCCTTACTTTTCAACATATTTATTGCAGACATTCCTAAAATGAAAAATTGCACTCAATACTTATACGCAGACGACTTTGCTGTGACGAGTACTGCCAAACATCCAAAAACTATTATAAAATCACTCAACAAATCACTAGCCTTGTATAGCAAGTACTGTCGAGATTGGAAGTTAAAACTTAATGGATCTAAAACAGAGGCCATATTCTTCACACGATATGTAAGTCATAGAAAAACTCCAAACAGCAATTTGATGATAGATGGTGTATCAGTGCCTTGGAGTAATAAAGTGAAATATTTAGGGGTAATCCTAGACAAACGTTTAACATTCAAGTACCATATCGAAAATGTAATAACGAAAGCTGAAAAAACAATTAAAATATTATACACATTCTTGCACAGGAAATCCAAGTTAAATCTAAAAAACAAGCTATTAATTTACTATTGTTTTATTAGACCATTGTTAATCTACGCTTGTCCAGTATGGAATAAGATTGCCAAAACACATTTAAAAAGCCTTCAAGTACTCCAAAATAAAGTACTTAAAATGATTGTTAACGTTCCACCTTGGTTTAGAACTTCAACTCTACATTCCTACACAAACACTGAATTACTAACTAGCATTATAGTAAAACATAATTCAAAATATAGAGTTAAATGCAACAACAGCACTCGCCAGGTAATACGTGAATTAAACAGAATCTAGGAAGATTTTAGGTTAGTTATATTTAGTTAGATTGTAAGTTAGGATAGAATTAGATTAGAAACAAATTATTTTTGCAGGGGGTTTTTTATAAATTTTTCCCTCTAGAAAATTTAAAGGCATATAATTATCTAAAATACAAATCGGCAAAGCCAATAGAGAAATTAGTTAAACCAATGAGGAGAGTAGGCATACGGACCCATTGTAAAAATGCACAATGTAATAACATTTTCATGTACAAAACCAAACAATAAAGCTACTACTACTACTACTACTACTACTACATAGGCCTATAATAATAACACTCCAAGGGGCTGGGACAAGCCCGTGTACCCATGCTTGGAAATGTGGTGGCACTCGTTACCATTCTGCACGACGAGGACGTGTCGGACTAGGAGTTGGATGGGAGAGCCTGTATATACAGTATATATTATCCCTCGAGAGGCTTATGATAACCTATAACCTGTGATTCACTGTGGTTATAAGTTTCTATCTGAAATAAATTCATTCTGTTCCTAACCATACAATACGCTGGTTGTTTGCACTACTTTGCTCAATAGGTTATGGGCTCAGATAGTACGATATTTGAAGCAGTTTTTTTTCAAACAAGTGTCAAGAAACCGAAGATGAATTCAAGTTCCACTGGATCCTCAAGCGCTGCAGGTAGTAGCATAGTTTCGTCGAATCTGCTTGGCATCGAACATTTTACCAGTAGAGAAAATTGGTGTTGTGTGCGACAAAAGAGGTTGCCTACCCCTGGAAGCCGACAGGTTGAGTGCCGATCGGGGGCAGAGTGGCCAGAGTATTTTTGCGGTTTTCGGTAGGCGCATCAAAATTTTATCGGTAGTTTTCGGTAGGAGTTTAAGATTATTTCTATTTTTAAGATTAGGCTTTGAAGTGTTGAGCGGGGGGGGGGGGGGGGGGGGGGGTTGTCGTAGATTGAAGCTTATCTGTCCCATGAGGAGCAGCACGAGAAAATAACATCTTTCTTTTATTTAAAGGAGATAGTTGAGATTTGGTTCATAGCGGTCACATGAGGCCTTTCTGAAGTGTTGGTCGGAAAATTGTGCTAGGGAATTTAACCCAACAAATGATTGGGACGCTCTAGCAGCAATCGAACGCGATATCGAACATGAAAAATATATGGGGTTTTACATGTTCGATGTGATAACCACAAATCGAACATGTGAACCCAAGTGCCACAAATCTACTAAACGACCAATAAACGCCTTCTAAACGACTCAAGCTCTCTACCTAAACGGAATATAGAAAGACTTCGTTTAGCAGACGGCAAACGACTCATGCATTCTAAAAATAGCAAAAAGCTGATGGCGCTATCTGTTGGTGGGATACCCCAACCAGTTGAGCCTTCATCGCTTGGAGGAGAGCTTTCTCATTTCCTCTGTACTGTTGTATGGTTTCGCATTGAAGTTATGCATCGCTAGAACTAGAACGGCGATACGATTGTTTAAATACTTAACTCCAACGGAAATCACCAGCACTGAAAAGCAAGTGAGATTAGAGTAATGGTCGTTGGTGTTGATACCCACGTATCTGACCACACGACCATTCATATAGATTTTTGCTCAGAAAGTTAGAAGGCTATATAGGTCATGATAAGATGAAACTTGTCGAAACACATTGCAAGAAAAGGATAGCAATATAATAATGAGTTGTAATACGCCATCTATTGATCAAACCAATGAAGCTGTGGAGCTTTCATTTTTTTTTCTATGGATATTCAATTTTCCAGTCGTTTAAGCTTAATCTGTGGCGCTTGGGAAGTCCTATACATTTTTAATGTTCGATGTCGTGTTCTATTGCTGCAAGAGCGCCGGGTTACATTATCTGTCAAATTGCATATAAAATTTTATCAGCGCGTTCGACTTCATTAAGTGCAGACACGGGCCTTAGTTGTCTCTGTTGAAGTTCTGGTTCTGGTTGCTAGTGATTTCCATATAGAGTTTAATACATTAAGTATGACTTTTGGAAATGGTAATATGACTTTTTGGTCAGTATTACGAAAAAATCTGTGATTTTCGGTAGGATAAATGAAAAATCGGTAGTTTTAGGGGGCTTATCTGTGAATCGGTAGGCATATCAAAAATCGGTAGGAATACAGATAAATCGGTATTTCTGGTCACTCTGATCGGGAGAGATAATCGGTGATCGGTCTTCTGCATGATGCAAGAGATGCTACGGACCGCGATAAGGGTCAGACGTGCGTGCTACGCTTATTTAATTGTTAAAAAGTGAATTTCATGTGTGGCATTTAAAATAAAGAGAATAAGTTTTAAACAATACAACAACTGGGACACTTGGAAGTTTGCGGTACAAACCTTCCTTGAGCTTGAAGATCTCTGACGCGTGGTAAAGCCGACAAAGAATGGCGACAGGAGCTTCATAGCCGTGGATGCAGTCAAGGATCGCAAGGCAATTGCAAAAATCATCCTGCTTCTTGATCCGTTGAATTATGTGCACGTCAAGGAAGCAACGACAACAACAGAAATTTGGGCTATGTTGGAGAGAGCTTTTGAAGACTCTGGTTTTATTAGAAGAGTCGGACTGCTCCACAAGCTAATAAAAACGGATTTGTCGTCTTGCGAATCCATGTCCGAATACGTTAACCGCATATTTTCAACGTCGCATCAATGGTACTGTGGTATCGAATGGTACTGTGGTAGCGGCTAACGGCGGTAATATGAATATCACCGGAACGGGATCGTACAAAGCGAAGCCTTCGTGTAGTAACGATGAGATTCCTTTTTGTGATGTTCAAGTAGTACCAAACCTATCCGTGAATCTATTATCCGTCAACCAGATCGTTAGGAAAGGATACATTGTCGTTTTTAACAACGATGGATGCAAAGTGATTGACAAAGATGGCGATGTCGTAGCTACCGGCAGCCATGAAAACGACCTCTTCAAGCTTCAAGAATGCAAGCAAGGTAAGAAAAATACTTTGGCGGTTTCATCTACAGGAAGTTTGGAGTTATGGCATCAACGGATGGGACACCTAGACATCAACGGTGTACGCAGCCTCGCTAAAGTGCAGCCTCGCTAAGGTGTGTCCGATGGGCAAACAGAGTCACCACCCGTTCAGCAAAGAAGGATCGCGTGCTGCTGAGATATTAGATTTAGTTCATTCTGATATCTGCGGGCCAATGGAGGTTAAGCCACTAGGTGAAAACCGTTATTTTTGTTAGCAGAATCGCAATAAAGTAACGCAGCACACTTGAGGGGTAGAGTTCAGAACGCAGAGAGAGATTTTATTCAACATAGCAACTTACTTTATTCCCTACCTCCTGTCACTTAACATTATATTCATGCCAGGTAGCATCACGCCTGACAGTGGTAAACCATTCCACAATTTTAGTGTATTTATTGACGATAAATCCCGCCGGATGTGGTGTGATTATTGTCGCATACTTTTTAAAAACTAAATCAGAATCTGAGGTTGCAAAAGTTTTCCAGGATGTCCACGGGATGGCGGAATGGAATCCGGAAGAAAGCTTAAGGTGGTCCAAACAGATAACGGTAAAGAGTACGTAAATGCTACATTCAAAAAAACATCTAAATAAGCACGGAATAGTTCATCAGAAATCCATACCCCGGAACATAACGGTATGACGGAACCAGCGAACAGATCGATCGTAGAACGTGCAAGGTGCATGCTTTACATGGCTAAGGTTGCAAAACATTTTTGGGTGGAAGCTGTGGCAATGGCTGTATATTTGGTGAATCGTTCCCAAACCAAAGGCAACGTAGTAACTCTGGAGCAAGCCTGGACAGGAAAGAAACCCAACCTTTCCCATATAAGGATATTTGGAACACGTGCGATGGTCGTAGTACCAAAACAATATCGAAAAAATGGGAACCGAAGTCAGAAGAGTGCATTTTCACCGGATCATTTGCATTTGCATCAGAAGAGATGCATTTTCATTTTTGCTATAACATAGCACATAGCACGAACATAGCAAATAGTTTTTTTTTAATTCTCATTCGGCGCTACAACCGCTTTGCGATCTTGGCCTGCCTCAGGAGTGTCCGAAACCGCTCAGGGTCTCGCACCTTCGACTGCCAGTCCGTTATCCCGGCCTTAATGGCGGACGCCTCCACGCCATCTTGCCACCTCAATTTGGGCCTACCACGCCTCCTCTGTCCTTGTGGACGGCCTAAAAAGACTTTACGGGCTGGGTCGTCCGTTTTCATGCGTACAACATGGCCAGCCCACCAGAGCCTGGCAAGCTTGACACGCTGTACAACAGTGAGGTCGTCGTACATCTCGTATAGCTCGTCATTATAGCGGCTCCTCTATTGTCCTTCCACACATACGGGGCCAAGTATCCTTCTGAGCATCTTCCTCTCGAACGCGGCTAAGAGGGCTTCGTCAGATTTGAACAGTGTCCATGTCTCAGAGGCGTATGTGAGTACTGGTACTATATAGGTACTATATAGTCCCAGCTTCGTCCGTCGCGACAGGTTCTTTGAGGTGAACTGCTATTTCAGGCTGTAGACTGACCGGTTGGCAGCCATCATCCTTGCACGGAACTCAACTTCCATACTGTTGTCGTTGCTGACCTTTGACCCAAGATAGGTGAATTCTGGGACGACTTCAAAAGTGCGTTCACCTATCTGTACATCACGCCTACGTAGATTCGGATTATTTATTGGTAGGTCCACTGATGTTGCCACCATCAGTTTGGTCTTTGCCTCGTTTATCTGCAATCCAAGGTTCTCTGCCGCCTGCTCGATCCCTTGGTAGTCTTCTGCTACATAGGAGAGCCGCAGACCAATGATGTCTATATCATCAGCGTATGCCAGGATCTGGGTTGACTTATAGAAGATGGTTCCCGTAGTCTCCACCCTCGAGTCGCGGATGGCCCTCTCTAGCGCCAAGTTGAATAGGAGACAGGCAAGCCCGTCCCCCTGGCGCAGACCCTTGGTGGTAGCAAATGGTCCTGAGATTTTTCCATCCACCCTCACCTGGCATGTGACGTTGGTCATAGTCATTCTAACTAGCCTTATCAGTTTGGCCGGGATTCCAAATGAGCTCATGGCGTCGTACAGTTTAACCCTGGCTATGCTATCGTATGCGGCTTTGAAGTCTATGAAGAGATGGTATGTGTCGTTTCTGTATTCAGCCATCTTCTCCAAGATCTGCCGCATGGTGAAGATCTGATCAGTGGTTGATTTTCCGTTTCGGAATCCTCTTTGATAGTTTCCTACTATCTCTTCGACGTGCGGGACAAGGCGATCCTGAAGGATCAGGGAGAATATTTTATAGGCGGTATTCAACACCGTAATACCCCTGTAGTTGTTGCAGTCCAACCAGTCTCCCTTCTTGTATACGGGGTAGATGATGGCGAGATTCCAATCACAAGGCATCGATTCGCTATCCCACACCCCAGTAACTATTAAATGAATTTCGTTTTCTAGTCGTGCACCTCCAAATAACAAAATGCACAGAAATTAGAGAATCATAACAAAAGCGCTACTTTGCATGACATTGCCACAAACATTTAAAGAACAATAATATGCCACACGTAGAAATAATTATATATTGGTACGATACTTCCTGCGTCACGCGTTGCAGTTTGTTTTGACAAACAAATCCATTTCAGATCAATTTGGTAACAATGCCTCGAGTCAACGAAAGAAGTCTCTAACAAGCTTGTATAATACCGATTTCGTTTCAGTTCGTGTAGCGCGATTTTGTTTGACACATTTCCGTTTGAATCAGATAATCAACACTATAATCTGCTACCGCATTTACACACGACGGATAGAACGCAAATTCCGCCATAACCATAGCACCTTGTGGAATTTTGCAAGGCGCGATCGGAAATCGTCAAGTCTCCCTAGTACAATATCGTACAAAAGAGTTTGGGGCAGAAACCTGACGAAATATGTGATATTTTTGCCACGCGCTTTGCTGACACCTTCTCGGCCGACGTAATTGATCCAGTACAGTGGCGATTTTAACGGTAAGCAAAGTAAGCAATTGCGGGGGGCCCCGTCAATGAGGGGCCCCGCGATCCTTAGGCCATTATATATATTAGCTATATATTATTAGCTGGCTGTCCTCATACTTAAGTAATCGATCTTGCAGGGTTAAAACCGGGTCGTACTTATCTGAGGAGTTTTTTTGTACGTCAGATGTCCCTCAGGGTTGTGTGCTAAGTCCACTTCTGTTTTCTTTGTTCATCAATGATGTCTGTAATGTTTTACCTCCTGATGGTCATCTCCTTTATACGGATGATATCAAAATCTTTTTACCTGTGTCCTCTTCTTCTGATTGTATGAGTCTTCAGCATTACCTTAATGCATTTGTTCATTGGTGTTCATCCAACTTACTTCGCTTGTGCGCTGATAAATGTTCTGTTATTTCTTTTTCTCACTCTCTTTCTCCTATTTTATTTAACTATACTCTCTCTAACTCGTCTCTCTCTCGTGTTATGTCCATCCCTGACCTTGGTATTATACTCGACAGTCGTCTTAACTTTAAACTGCAGCTTGATGAGGTTCTACTAAAAGCTAATCGAGCCCTTGGGTTTATTTTACGTTTTACCTCTATTTTTAGAGATCAAAGCTTCTTAAGAATCCTCTATTGTGCTCTGGTAAGGCCTCTTCTTGAATATGCTAGTATCATCTGGAATCCTCCTACTATTGATGGCTATTCGAGAATTGAAAGCATTAAGCGCCTCTTTACCAGGGTTGCTTTTCGTCGTTTGTTCGGTGCTGCCTCACTACCTCCCTATGAAACGCGATTGCAGTTATTTTTTTTCTTCTAATTCTCTTTAATTATTCTTCTAAGTTTCATTAAGTTTTGATAGTCTCTACGCTCTACCTATGTTTTTTTTCTTTAATTTTTTTTGCTAGGTCAATGACTAGTTTAGTTAGGCTTAGTTTTTCATGAATTATTTTGTTTATTTGTTAGGGTTTATTTAGTTTTAAGTCTGCTTTATTTAGCCTTGATGGCGGATATGGAATTAATAAATGAAATGAAATGAGATCTATAACAGTTGATAGAACATGGCACTGTATTAGCAAGGAGGGCCCCGTGTGTGATGGACGTTGGAGCCCCGTGCTAGACGAATCCTTAGCACCCCCTCAGCAACAAAATTGAAGTTGAAATGATACATAATCCAAGACGGATGCCGGGTACCCCCCGGTAATCATATACAGAGGGCCTCAAAAATTCTTACTGCTTAGGGCCCCCGATACTGTAAACCCGCCACTGATCCAGTACTTATCAACTCAGCTCTTCAACATGTACCATCATGTGCCATCCAACCATGTTCTCCATCCATTAATATCAAAACAGTACTTAAAGCTATTGGTTTGATATAGTCTTCCCTACCCTCGGGTCCAGATGGCAACGATTCTGAAACGTTGCGCTTCACAATTTGCTGCTATTCTGTGCAAAATTTGCAACACCGGAGATATTCTGTTCTCTGCAGTGAATAATTACAAAAAATCCCTTCTGAATGTAATTACATGCAACTCGTAATTACATGCACCAACGGGTCAGAGTCGCTTATGCTTTCTTGCACCTACTGATCTTTCGGGTCGACCCGAGCTCGCTGCACCCTCGGGTCAAACTGAACCTACCGTGGCCCGACCCGACCCGAACTCGCAGCACCCATGGGTCGGAGTCGCTTATGCTTCCTCGCACCTACTGATCTTGCGGGTCGACCCGAACTCGTTGCACCCGCGGGTCGGATTTGATTCCGACTCCGACCTAGCGCACCCGCTGCACCCACGGGTCGGAATCGATTCCGGCTGGCTCGCACCCGACTCCGGGTCGGGTCGTCAAATGAATCGCATGACCCAACACTACTAGGTACTAGTGATGCGCGTTGCGTTCCGAACCTGCCAGCTGCGATCCGTTCCAGCATGCAAGCATCCGGACCGCGATCCTTATTTTTAACCCAAGCAGGTTCAAACTGAACCTGTTGCTCCCACCGTTCTTTGCGATTCGACCTGAACCGACTGTTATCAACGTTCTTATCGATCCGATTGTGATTGGTGGAAAGCTAATCGCCAAAATTTAAAGAGACAATCCTGCACTAGCGGTAAGCCCAATGAATGAAATGTTTCTCTTCTGCCATATGAATGTTATCAGCATAGGTGCGTTATTTGGTCTGGATTGTGGTAGTCAATGAATTGCTATGTGTTGGATGCTGAGCTGCTTCGTTGCGCATGCATTTCCAATGAACTCGTTTGAATTTTTACCTGAGATCTTCTTTGTGCAACTGAATATTTAGGGTGCATGATACGTTTAGCCTTCTGCAATAATTTCTTTAACGCCGTTTATCGCCCCGTGAAACAGCGCTATTCTTATAGACAATTAAAATGCACTACAGGACTCTTTCACACCGGTAGTCGACCGTAAGGTATAATGTCAACCCTGCAGAAACAACTTAACAGTCTATGTATTTCATAGGGTAAATGTACCTATAGTGGTTGTAGTACCAATAGTGGTGGTATTGCACTAAAATGCGGTCCATACGGTAAATTAAAAGTTATTAAGTTATTTTTGACAGTGTGAAATGTTCTTTAGCCTTTTACAAAGAATTTAAAAAATAAATGGGACCATTCCGTTTCTTCGTGACCGAAAAATCCATTATTTTGTGAAATATGTCAACATTTTTCCAAAATCCTTAGGATTTCATAACGAAACTCATATTTCTGTTAACGTTCTAAATGATCACTTACCCACGCAATTACTAGTTTTTCAACATGACTGTTATGAAATGTTATTGTTTTACTGAAATTATTGATCTTTTGACCATATTTATGCATTTTTAAGTGTTTTTTACCATAGTGCCATTATAGGTACACAAAACAGGCATGTTCCTATAGTGGTTATATTTATAAAATCAATAAAAACAGTTCGTTTCAGATTTTTTCGATGATATTTTTGACATGTCGTACTGTTGTCAATAAAATAAGCAACAGAAATGAGTTTTCTGTAAGTAATGTACCAAACAAAGGCCAAAATTCGCTTATCTGGCTGAGTGAAAAAATCAACCTCAAATCAAGCTTTATCTTCCGGGTGTAGGTTGACGACAGGTTATTCAGTACTTTAGTCAATATTTTCTTCAACCAAATTCATATATTTTTTACGATCAAATTACGAAATAAATCATTATTATGGCAGCTATCCTTGCTATTCATACAAAAACAACTTCGAAACTAAGTTTCATTGATATTATACATTGTTTTGGAGGTATCTTTGTTTACCACCACTATAGGAACACAATACGACGACTATAGGAACCATACCACCATCATAGGTACAACAAATCAGTCACAAAAATATGTATTTTTTCGTAAATTTGATGTGTTTCATGGTAAACATGGTTGTGATTGCGAAGATAAAACATATTCTAATTGCTATGTGTTAAAATAATCACAAATTGACCTTCCTGACAATGTAAATCCATTAAAACACATCTGTGTCACTACAAATTGCACCACTATTGGTACACTTACCCTATAAACCAAAGTTATTCGATGCTATCTGCTTCTAATAAGAAATATTAATTCAATCAGTGTAGTGTAATTTAATCCATACGAAATTTAAAAACCCGATTAAACTTGTAAGCTTTTTGATTTTGCATCAAAATTTCATTTGTGTTGCAACAGATTTCTGATTTACTTCTTTAGTTAGAAGTGTAAAAAGGGAATAATGATTAATTTTAGTAAAAACAAAAACCACAAAATTCCTTAACCTTTTAATGAAAAAGGAACTGTATAGCGGGCTACTTAAGTTAAGCGTTTATATTTTAGAACGAAGAATAGTTTACACATTCAGTAAACTATTATTTAGCTTTGTTTTCATTGAAACTGATTACTGCACCAAAATTATAATACACATTATTCAAAGGATACCATATATATTCAAGTTAACCATATATAAAGTGAGCAACTGAAAAAAGCGTAACCATGGCAGGTCATCCTGCGTTCCCTTGAACCTGCGTTCCGCGTTCCGTTCTTTTTCTCCAGATTGGCAGGTTCGTTCCGTTCCTCAATTTTCGGAACTATTCTCATCACTACTAGGTACCCAACAGAAAGCTACTTTAGATGTTTCGAGTAGTTCTTCTATGCGCTGTATGTGTGGGTCGTGTGATGCTTCTGCTTCTAATGATTAAAGTACGCTGGCGCTATCTGTGAAAATCACATTGGGTTTTTCAGTGCTGAGATCTTCCATAGCTATGAGCAGTGTTGTTAGCGGTGACGTTCTTTGACATGAAATTGCCTACTTTGACACGATTTGAGCTTCACATTTAGTGTTGGGTCAAGTAGCTCTTTTGCAAGAGCGGAGCGCACCGCTCTCGCTCTCTAAAGTGTGCGGTGCGCTTGAGGTAGCTCCGCACAGAGCGCTGCACACAGGAGCGATTGTGCGATGCGCTCCCAGGAGCGATTGTGCGATGCGCTCCCAGGAGCGATTGTGCGATGCGCTCCCAGGAGCGATTGTGCGATGCGCTCCCAGAAGCGATTGTGCGATGCGCTCCCAGGAGCGATTGTGCGATGCGCTCCCAGGAGCGATTGTGCGATGCGCTCCCAGGAGCGAAATTTCGCACTTTACTGAGCGCTGCACGCAGGAGCGATTGTGCGATGCGCTCCCAGGAGCGAAGTTTCGCACCTCACGGAGCGCTGCACGCAGGAGCTAGAAGATGTGCGTATGAAAGCTTCGCACAGAAAATGATGGCTTGCATAAATCCAGGCCTTAACTTGCGGAATGTGAGCGGAATGCGCCAATTATTTTTACTCACCTGTTTGAAAGAAAATAATTTCTTATGATTTATGCAAGCTAGTGTTGGGTAAAGTAGCACAATGAAGTGTGCTGTGCGTACACGCACGCACATCTCAGTGTGCGGTGCACATTTCGCACTGTGCGCGCTCTCCGCGCTGTGCGCGCACTCCGCACTTTACGCACGCTTCGCACAGTGCGAGCACACTTCGCTCAGTGCAAGCATATTTAGAAAATTTCGTGCAGTGCTTCACTTTGTACTGTGCGAGCACACTTCGTACCATGTTATAGGAAGTCAGTTGGTGTAGTACTGAGCATATTTTGACAAACCGCCTTTTAGCATTAGCATCAGTTAGCATTAGCGACTCCGATGCGTTGGTGCAACGAGTTGAAGTCGGGGCGAATCAAATGTCCATAAATCGCTTACACACATACCACACACATGCCCATCCCCCCTCCCTCCCGCCCCCCCTCCCTCTTTGTCGCCCTGTCCCATGTCCCCTTCTGTTTAGTTAATTACAAAATTAACTCGGCTCGCACCCGACTCCGGGTCGGGTCGTCAAATGAATCGCATGACCCAACACTACTAGGTACTAGTGATGCGCGTTGCGTTCCGAACCTGCCAGCTGCGATCCGTTCCAGCATGCAAGCATCCGGACCGCGATCCTTATTTTTAACCCAAGCAGGTTCAAACTGAACCTGTTGCTCCCACCGTTCTTTGCGATTCGACCTGAACCGACTGTTATCAACGTTCTTATCGATCCGATTGTGATTGGTGGAAAGCTAATCGCCAAAATTTAAAGAGACAATCCTGCACTAGCGGTAAGCCCAATGAATGAAATGTTTCTCTTCTGCCATATGAATGTTATCAGCATAGGTGCGTTATTTGGTCTGGATTGTGGTAGTCAATGAATTGCTATGTGTTGGATGCTGAGCTGCTTCGTTGCGCATGCATTTCCAATGAACTCGTTTGAATTTTTACCTGAGATCTTCTTTGTGCAACTGAATATTTAGGGCGCATGATACGTTTAGCCTTCTGCAATAATTTCTTTAACGCCGTTTATCGCCCCGTGAAACAGCGCTATTCTTATAGACAATTAAAATGCACTACAGGACTCTTTCACACCGGTAGTCGACCGTAAGGTATAATGTCAACCCTGCAGAAACAACTTAACAGTCTATGTATTTCATAGGGTAAATGTACCTATAGTGGTTGTAGTACCAATAGTGGTGGTATTGCACTAAAATGCGGTCCATACGGTAAATTAAAAGTTATTAAGTTATTTTTGACAGTGTGAAATGTTCTTTAGCCTTTTACAAAAAATTTAAAAAATAAATGGGACCATTCCGTTTCTTCGTGGCCGAAAAATCCATTATTTTGTGAAATATGTCAACATTTTTCCAAAATCCTTAGGATTTCATAACGAAACTCATATTTCTGTTAACGTTCTAAATGATCACTTACCCACGCAATTACTAGTTTTTCAACATGACTGTTATGAAATGTTATTGTTTTACTGAAATTATTGATCTTTTGACCATATTTATGCATTTTTAAGTGTTTTTTACCATAGTGCCATTATAGGTACACAAAACAGGCATGTTCCTATAGTGGTTATATTTATAAAATCAATAAAAACAGTTCGTTTCAGATTTTTTCGATGATATTTTTGACATGTCGTACTGTTGTCAATAAAATAAGCAACAGAAATGAGTTTTCTGTAAGTAATGTACCAAACAAAGGCCAAAATTCGCTTATCTGGCTGAGTGAAAAAATCAACCTCAAATCAAGCTTTATCTTCCGGGTGTAGGTTGACGACAGGTTATTCAGTACTTTAGTCAATATTTTCTTCAACCAAATTCATATATTTTTTACGATCAAATTACGAAATAAATCATTATTATGGCAGCTATCCTTGCTATTCATACAAAAACAACTTCGAAACTAAGTTTCATTGATATTATACATTGTTTTGGAGGTATCTTTGTTTACCACCACTATAGGAACACAATACGACGACTATAGGAACCATACCACCATCATAGGTACAACAAATCAGTCACAAAAATATGTATTTTTTCGTAAATTTGATGTGTTTCATGGTAAACATGGTTGTGATTGCGAAGATAAAACATATTCTAATTGCTATGTGTTAAAATAATCACAAATTGACCTTCCTGACAATGTAAATCCATTAAAACACATCTGTGTCACTACAAATTGCACCACTATTGGTACACTTACCCTATAAACCAAAGTTATTCGATGCTATCTGCTTCTAATAAGAAATATTAATTCAATCAGTGTAGTGTAATTTAATCCATACGAAATTTAAAAACCCGATTAAACTTGTAAGCTTTTTGATTTTGCATCAAAATTTCATTTGTGTTGCAACAGATTTCTGATTTACTTCTTTAGTTAGAAGTGTAAAAAGGGAATAATGATTAATTTTAGTAAAAACAAAAACCACAAAATTCCTTAACCTTTTAATGAAAAAGGAACTGTATAGCGGGCTACTTAAGTTAAGCGTTTATATTTTAGAACGAAGAATAGTTTACACATTCAGTAAACTATTATTTAGCTTTGTTTTCATTGAAACTGATTACTGCACCAAAATTATAATACACATTATTCAAAGGATACCATATATATTCAAGTTAACCATATATAAAGTGAGCAACTGAAAAAAGCGTAACCATGGCAGGTCATCCTGCGTTCCCTTGAACCTGCGTTCCGCGTTCCGTTCTTTTTCTC
The DNA here is from genome assembly GCF_943734735.2 of Anopheles gambiae. Classification (NCBI taxonomy): domain Eukaryota; kingdom Metazoa; phylum Arthropoda; class Insecta; order Diptera; family Culicidae; genus Anopheles; species Anopheles gambiae. The sequence goes on along the minus strand of NC_064601.1, from coordinate 66,127,615 downwards.
CAGATTGGCAGGTTCGTTCCGTTCCTCAATTTTCGGAACTATTCTCATCACTACTAGGTACCCAACAGAAAGCTACTTTAGATGTTTCGAGTAGTTCTTCTATGCGCTGTATGTGTGGGTCGTGTGATGCTTCTGCTTCTAATGATTAAAGTACGCTGGCGCTATCTGTGAAAATCACATTGGGTTTTTCAGTGCTGAGATCTTCCATAGCTATGAGCAGTGTTGTTAGCGGTGACGTTCTTTGACATGAAATTGCCTACTTTGACACGATTTGAGCTTCACATTTAGTGTTGGGTCAAGTAGCTCTTTTGCAAGAGCGGAGCGCACCGCTCTCGCTCTCTAAAGTGTGCGGTGCGCTTGAGGTAGCTCCGCACAGAGCGCTGCACACAGGAGCGATTGTGCGATGCGCTCCCAGGAGCGATTGTGCGATGCGCTCCCAGGAGCGATTGTGCGATGCGCTCCCAGGAGCGATTGTGCGATGCGCTCCCAGAAGCGATTGTGCGATGCGCTCCCAGGAGCGATTGTGCGATGCGCTCCCAGGAGCGATTGTGCGATGCGCTCCCAGGAGCGAAATTTCGCACTTTACTGAGCGCTGCACGCAGGAGCGATTGTGCGATGCGCTCCCAGGAGCGAAGTTTCGCACCTCACGGAGCGCTGCACGCAGGAGCTAGAAGATGTGCGTATGAAAGCTTCGCACAGAAAATGATGGCTTGCATAAATCCAGGCCTTAACTTGCGGAATGTGAGCGGAATGCGCCAATTATTTTTACTCACCTGTTTGAAAGAAAATAATTTCTTATGATTTATGCAAGCTAGTGTTGGGTAAAGTAGCACAATGAAGTGTGCTGTGCGTACACGCACGCACATCTCAGTGTGCGGTGCACATTTCGCACTGTGCGCGCTCTCCGCGCTGTGCGCGCACTCCGCACTTTACGCACGCTTCGCACAGTGCGAGCACACTTCGCTCAGTGCAAGCATATTTAGAAAATTTCGTGCAGTGCTTCACTTTGTACTGTGCGAGCACACTTCGTACCATGTTATAGGAAGTCAGTTGGTGTAGTACTGAGCATATTTTGACAAACCGCCTTTTAGCATTAGCATCAGTTAGCATTAGCGACTCCGATGCGTTGGTGCAACGAGTTGAAGTCGGGGCGAATCAAATGTCCATAAATCGCTTACACACATACCACACACATGCCCATCCCCCCTCCCTCCCGCCCCCCCCTCCCTCTTTGTCGCCCTGTCCCATGTCCCCTTCTGTTTAGTTAATTACAAAATTAACTCGGCTCGCACCCGACTCCGGGTCGGGTCGTCAAATGAATCGCATGACCCAACACTACTAGGTACTAGTGATGCGCGTTGCGTTCCGAACCTGCCAGCTGCGATCCGTTCCAGCATGCAAGCATCCGGACCGCGATCCTTATTTTTAACCCAAGCAGGTTCAAACTGAACCTGTTGCTCCCACCGTTCTTTGCGATTCGACCTGAACCGACTGTTATCAACGTTCTTATCGATCCGATTGTGATTGGTGGAAAGCTAATCGCCAAAATTTAAAGAGACAATCCTGCACTAGCGGTAAGCCCAATGAATGAAATGTTTCTCTTCTGCCATATGAATGTTATCAGCATAGGTGCGTTATTTGGTCTGGATTGTGGTAGTCAATGAATTGCTATGTGTTGGATGCTGAGCTGCTTCGTTGCGCATGCATTTCCAATGAACTCGTTTGAATTTTTACCTGAGATCTTCTTTGTGCAACTGAATATTTAGGGTGCATGATACGTTTAGCCTTCTGCAATAATTTCTTTAACGCCGTTTATCGCCCCGTGAAACAGCGCTATTCTTATAGACAATTAAAATGCACTACAGGACTCTTTCACACCGGTAGTCGACCGTAAGGTATAATGTCAACCCTGCAGAAACAACTTAACAGTCTATGTATTTCATAGGGTAAATGTACCTATAGTGGTTGTAGTACCAATAGTGGTGGTATTGCACTAAAATGCGGTCCATACGGTAAATTAAAAGTTATTAAGTTATTTTTGACAGTGTGAAATGTTCTTTAGCCTTTTACAAAGAATTTAAAAAATAAATGGGACCATTCCGTTTCTTCGTGGCCGAAAAATCCATTATTTTGTGAAATATGTCAACATTTTTCCAAAATCCTTAGGATTTCATAACGAAACTCATATTTCTGTTAACGTTCTAAATGATCACTTACCCACGCAATTACTAGTTTTTCAACATGACTGTTATGAAATGTTATTGTTTTACTGAAATTATTGATCTTTTGACCATATTTATGCATTTTTAAGTGTTTTTTACCATAGTGCCATTATAGGTACACAAAACAGGCATGTTCCTATAGTGGTTATATTTATAAAATCAATAAAAACAGTTCGTTTCAGATTTTTTCGATGATATTTTTGACATGTCGTACTGTTGTCAATAAAATAAGCAACAGAAATGAGTTTTCTGTAAGTAATGTACCAAACAAAGGCCAAAATTCGCTTATCTGGCTGAGTGAAAAAATCAACCTCAAATCAAGCTTTATCTTCCGGGTGTAGGTTGACGACAGGTTATTCAGTACTTTAGTCAATATTTTCTTCAACCAAATTCATATATTTTTTACGATCAAATTACGAAATAAATCATTATTATGGCAGCTATCCTTGCTATTCATACAAAAACAACTTCGAAACTAAGTTTCATTGATATTATACATTGTTTTGGAGGTATCTTTGTTTACCACCACTATAGGAACACAATACGACGACTATAGAAACCATACCAACATCATAGGTACAACAAATCAGTCACAAAAATATGTATTTTTTCGTAAATTTGATGTGTTTCATGGTAAACATGGTTGTGATTGCGAAGATAAAACATATTCTAATTGCTATGTGTTAAAATAATCACAAATTGACCTTCCTGACAATGTAAATCCATTAAAACACATCTGTGTCACTACAAATTGCACCACTATTGGTACACTTACCCTATAAACCAAAGTTATTCGATGCTATCTGCTTCTAATAAGAAATATTAATTCAATCAGTGTAGTGTAATTTAATCCATACGAAATTTAAAAACCCGATTAAACTTGTAAGCTTTTTGATTTTGCATCAAAATTTCATTTGTGTTGCAACAGATTTCTGATTTACTTCTTTAGTTAGAAGTGTAAAAAGGGAATAATGATTAATTTTAGTAAAAACAAAAACCACAAAATTCCTTAACCTTTTAATAAAAAAGGAACTGTATAGCGGGCTACTTAAGTTAAGCGTTTATATTTTAGAACGAAGAATAGTTTACACATTCAGTAAACTATTATTTAGCTTTGTTTTCATTGAAACTGATTACTGCACCAAAATTATAATACACAATATTCAAAGGATACTTTCAAGTTAACCATATATAAAGTGAGCAACTGAAAAAAGCGTAACCATGGCAGGTCATCCTGCGTTCCCTTGAACCTGCGTTCCGCGTTCCGTTCTTTTTCTCCAGATTGGCAGGTTCGTTCCGTTCCTCAATTTTCGGAACTATTCTCATCACTACTAGGTACCCAACAGAAAGCTACTTTAGATGTTTCGAGTAGTTCTTCTATGCGCTGTATGTGTGGGTCGTGTGATGCTTCTGCTTCTAATGATTAAAGTACGCTGGCGCTATCTGTGAAAATCACATTGGGTTTTTCAGTGCTGAGATCTTCCATAGCTATGAGCAGTGTTGTTAGCGGTGACGTTCTTTGACATGAAATTGCCTACTTTGACACGATTTGAGCTTCACATTTAGTGTTGGGTCAAGTAGCTCTTTTGCAAGAGCGGAGCGCACCGCTCTCGCTCTCTAAAGTGTGCGGTGCGCTTGAGGTAGCTCCGCACAGAGCGCTGCACACAGGAGCGATTGTGCGATGCGCTCCCAGGAGCGATTGTGCGATGCGCTCCCAGGAGCGATTGTGCGATGCGCTCCCAGAAGCGATTGTGCGATGCGCTCCCAGGAGCGATTGTGCGATGCGCTCCCAGAAGCGATTGTGCGATGCGCTCCCAGGAGCGATTGTGCGATGCGCTCCCAGGAGCGATTGTGCGATGCGCTCCCAGGAGCGATTGCGCGATGCGCTCCCAGGAGCGAAATTTCGCACTTTACTGAGCGCTGCACGCAGGAGCGATTGTGCGATGCGCTCCCAGGAGCGAAGTTTCGCACCTCACGGAGCGCTGCACGCAGGAGCTAGAAGATGTGCGTATGAAAGCTTCGCACAGAAAATGATGGCTTGCATAAATCCAGGCCTTAACTTGCGGAATGTGAGCGGAATGCGCCAATTATTTTTACTCACCTGTTTGAAAGAAAATAATTTCTTATGATTTATGCAAGCTAGTGTTGGGTAAAGTAGCACAATGAAGTGTGCTGTGCGTACACGCACGCACATCTCAGTGTGCGGTGCACATTTCGCACTGTGCGCGCTCTCCGCGCTGTGCGCGCACTCCGCACTTTACGCACGCTTCGCACAGTGCGAGCACACTTCGCTCAGTGCAAGCATATTTAGAAAATTTCGTGCAGTGCTTCACTTTGTACTGTGCGAGCACACTTCGTACCATGTTATAGGAAGTCAGTTGGTGTAGTACTGAGCATATTTTGACAAACCGCCTTTTAGCATTAGCATCAGTTAGCATTAGCGACTCCGATGCGTTGGTGCAACGAGTTGAAGTCGGGGCGAATCAAATGTCCATAAATCGCTTACACACATACCACACACATGCCCATCCCCCCTCCCTCCCGCCCCCCCTCCCTCTTTGTCGCCCTGTCCCATGTCCCCTTCTGTTTAGTTAATTACAAAATTTTACTAGGGCTCCGAGTGAAAATTATATTTTTTGCATTAAAACATGCCCTGCTATCGCAAGCCTGCGACGCGAATAACAGTTTTCGCGTGAAACCAGCTGTCTGTTTTATTGCACAATCGCAAAGCAGTGGCTCCGAGTACAAGCACAGACACGTTTCATCTCAACCAAATTCAAGAGAAACCTCAACTCACTGGAGCGTCGTTTACCTACGACCTTCACAATTCATAGTTGTTTTAAAGAGACGCGTGCTTGGTACCAGCCGATTTTTCCTGATAATTTCTACGGCTACGGACCGCTGTGTTGATATTGTGTTTCGGGGCCTTTAAATTTTTGTCTGTGTTGTATGCTTGTGGTTGTGTTACGGGTTTTCGATGGTGGTCAAGCGCAGCGTTCTGTGCATTCGATTCTCGCAGAAAATGTCTCCGCACAGTTTCGGTGTGCTCGTGCACCGGCCATCTATGCACGTGCACACTGGCAAAGAATTATGTTTCTCGCTCTACCCAATGCCTTGGGCCAACGTTGATTAAATTGTATTGTTTTCAGCTGTGCGCGTGTATTTCAGCGTTCTGCGCTTTCGCCATGTGTAAAAGGGTGGAAAAGAAGAGCGAGGAATGAAGTGCAGCTTCTCTCTCTCTCTCTGTCTCTCTCTCTGTCTCTCTCTCTGTCTCACTCTCTGTCTCTCTCTCTTTCTCTTTGTCTCTCTCTCTGTTTCTCTCTCTCTGTCTCTCTCTCACTGTCTCTCTCTCTCTCATTTCTCTCTCTCTCTACCTCTCTCTCTCTCTCTCTCTCTCTCTTTCTCTATCTCTCTCTCTTTCTCTCTCTCTTTCTCTCTCTCTCTGTCTCTCTCTCTGTCTCTCTCACTCTCTGTCTCTCTCTCTGTCTCTCTCTCTGTCTCTCTCTAAGTCTCTCTCTCAGTCTCTCTCTCTGTCTCTCTCACTCTCTGTCTCTCTCTCTGTCTCTCTCTCAGTCTCGCTCTCTGTCTCTCTCTCTGTCTCTCTCTCACTGTCTCTCTCTCTTTCTCTCTCTCTCTCTCTCTCTCTCTCTATCTCTATCTCTCTCTCTCTCTCTCTCTCTCTCTCTCTCTCTCTCTATCTCTCTCTCTCTCTCTCTCTCTCTCTCTCTCTCTCTCTCTCTCTCTCTCTCTCTCTCAAGTGTAGAGTGTGCTCGCACTGTACGGAGTGTGCGAAAAGTGCGCGCACTGTGCGAAGTGTGCGTAAAGTGCGGAGTGCGCACGCACTGAGCGAAAAGTGCGCGCACCGTGCGAAAAGTGCGCGCACCGTGCGGATTGTGCTCGCACTGTGCGAAAAGTGCGAAGTGCGCGCACTGTGCGAAGTGCGCGCACTGTGCGAAGTGCGCGCACTGTACGAAGTGCGCGCACAGTGCGGAGGGCGCGCACAGTGCGGAGAGCGCGCACAGTGCGAAATGTGCGTGTACGCACAGCACACTTCATTGTGCTACATTACCCAACACTAGCTTGCATAAATCATAAGAAATTATTTTCTATTAGGAATAATATTCCTGGGAGCGCATCGCACAATCGCTCCTGCGTAGAGCGCTCAGTAAAGTGCGAAATTTCACTCCTGGGAGCGCATCGCACAAAAGCTCCTGCGTACAGCGCTCAGTAAAGTGCGAAACTTCGCTCCTGGGAGCGCATTGTACAATCGCTCCTGGGAGCGCATCGCACAATCGCTCCTGAGAGCGCATCGCACAATCGCTCCTGGGAGCGCATCGCACAATCGCTCCTGGGAGCGCATCGCACAATCGCTCCTGGGAGCGCATCGCACAATCGCTCCTGGGAGCGCATCGCACAATCGCTCCTGGGAGCGCATCGCACAATCGCTCCTGGGAGCGCATCGCACAATCGCTCCTGGGAGCGCATCGCACAATCGCTCCTGAGTGCAGCGCTCCGTGCGGAGCTACCTGTTTTTCCTGTGGGCAGTGCGGTAGCGCGCACAATAAGAAGAGCGGAGCGATTGAGGTAGCTCTTTCGCTCTTGACCCAACAATATTCACATTCAGTTTTCACTCTTCTCCATTCTACAGTCACGTCAAAAAATGTCGTTTGATTCGACGACATTTTTTGGCGATATTCATTTGACTTTCATTTTGGAGTGCACTACATCGCCTTCTCCTTCGTAACATTTTTTCTTTTAAATTCGTGTACACCAGCAAGAAGACACTGATTTTTGCACTGGCCAAGATAAAATATTTAATTTTTCAGTCACTTACGATCGGTAAAGGCAGGCAGTTCTGGATTCACAAGATGAATGTCAATTGACATTCAAACTACATTTCTTACAGTCATGTCATCGTAAAGACACTGACGGTAACGAAGTCTGCGCTCTGGCACCAATCGAACACGACAACCGACTCGAACAAACCCATATAATCATATGGAGCAAGGATAATGTATTTAGAAGGTTGATTTTTTTCGCTTTTGCTGGGCGACATTGTGGGGGACATCTGTCACTCTCTGCATACAAATTTCATTACCCCGCACCAGCCCTCCCCGATTTATATACCGGAGCCCCAGAAAGAGAAATGTCAAGTCGAGAAATGTCATTTTGCTCTGAACAACTTCACCTTGTCATTTATAACACCTTGATATGGAGGTGCACTGTCAGACACAAACAAACAAACAAGACAAACATGTCAAATCCCATACATTTTTCATGTTCGATTGGTGCTAGAGCGCCGGGTAAAGAAATGAATGTCGTTCTACAACAGTCGTGTCATGGCAACAGTGAATGTGATTTACAAAAAATGATTTTGACCAGTAGCCTACTGCGAACGTCAAAAAAATGTCAACAGTTTACAACACTGGCTATGAGTATTGCTATAGCTTCTGCAGAGAAGATGCTAGTATGGTTAGGTAATTTTATGGCACAATTACTGGTAGTTGATGTTATACCACAACCGGCATCGTCATCTTTAACGGCCAAGCTACACGTACCGGACGACATCGGACGATGCCATAAAACGTAGGACCCCAGACAAGAGATTCGCGTCGGGCCGGGCCGTGTCGGATCACAGCAGGCCGATTTTGTATGAGATTTGACAGTTGGCGTTAACGGATTTATAGCATCGTCCGATGTCGTCCGGTACGTGTAGCTTGGCCGTAACGGATCCGTCTGTACAGGCGTACCCCGAGTTACGACCCTCTCAAGTTACGACGATTCGCAGATACGACGATTTTGATTTTGACAGTTAAAAGTTGTTATTGAGACGAAATTGATACATATTTTTGAATTTCTGTGCAGATAACCGATACAAACATATTTCCTCAGATTCCACAACTCCCCCATCTTGAATATCTATATTGTGTAAACGGCTTTTGGAGGAAAAATAATACATTATCGTATATTGTTTTAAATAAAATATACGATTTCATAGATTCCGACTCTTCAATTTCGGTTATAAACTTTATATTCACAGATATTCGACATACGACTATTTCGACTTAGCGGAATTTGGGGCAAGTGTGCCATACGGGGCAAGAGTGCCACCAAGCATTTTTCCTTAAAAACTTTAGTTTAATGATCAATTGTGTATACAGTTGGTTCCTTTCCAATGACTAGGTATACTGAGCCGAATTTCATATAGACCAATCGATATTCTCCATTGTTTTGAACTGATTTATATTGAGTTTCAAAATTGAGCAGAATATTATAATTTTTTAATCCAATCAAATAAGCTCTCAAAAATCATGCGAACAATCAACCGAGAAAATATTTACACCACCGTATAGCTGAGAAAACGTGAAATTATTTGTGGGGTTAGTTGAAAAATGTTGTAAATTACTAGGGTAATTTCGGAGCTGAGAGAAAACACGTCTTGTTTGGTTGGATGCAGTAACGGAAGAGAGTTTTCTTTATTCCTAATTTTGACAATATAATTCTCTCTATTTGCTATAAAATTTTGTTCTGTGTTTTCATTACTAAATCCAGTTCTCATGAGAATCATCTTGCGTTGGTTTATAACAACAAAAAAAACTTTTTTTTTGTCACTGAAAAATTCAATTTCAAAAAAGTTACAACTTTTGGGGCAAGTGTGCCATCTCTGTTTGGGGCAAGTGTGCCACCATCTTTCATAGGCGCGAGCTGTCAAAAATGTAAACATTGTTGTAGCGTTCAGCGGTATGGTGCGCTTTTACGAGCGGATTCCACGCCAGAAAAACAGAACAGTAACAAACCATATTGTGGTACAGTTGGTGGTCAAAAACGGTTCATTGGTGACTAAATACATGTAGGAATACATACACTAGTGGTACAAACGTAATAATTTCCAATTATCTAAGAAATACGGTTGTTTTAACCAGGTGGCCGTCTTGCCCCATACGAGTGGCACTCTTGCCCCATAGCCCAAAAAACAACGTCTTTTTGGACCCTTTTTAAAACGCTTCAAAAACTGTTTTACAGTAGAGCGTCGATTATCCGGGCAGCTCGGGACCGGACGGTTGCCGGTTAATCGATTTGCACGGATAATGGTCCAAGAAATGTCAAACGCATATAAAACATTTGAAATTCACTAGTTTTATGATTAATTCTCGTGGAATCAATCGATTAATCGTTAGTAGAATATTATTTTAATCAATAACTGTAGGTTTAACAACTGTTCATCAACAAAAATGAATTTCGAAAATACCACTATACACTACAGAGCTGCACAAGAAACTGGTTCCCCAATTGACTATCGCTGCAAACTTTCGCCGTACGTATGAACAGCTGTCAGATTTATGCGCACGGTTAAGCAGCCCGCCGGTTAATCCGTCCCCGGATAATCGACGTTCTACTGTATTTGCACTTTTTTCAAGCGAAACTCATTTATAAGTGAGGAAATAGATGTAAAATGGTTATGAGATTTAAATCGGCTTTTGAAAAACACGTTTTAGTGAGTAATAACTTGAAATGCTTAAGGTGGCACACTTGCCCCAAGTTCCGCTACGCCTTGCTTTGGGACATTTTTTCGGTCCCAAATACAGTCGTATCTCGGGGGACACCTGTATATATATATGGTGATAAATTGAATATTTTGTGTTGATCAGTGCATTGAAAAGTTGTTGAACTATTGTTCTGTTGGGTTCTTGCTTGTGTAGATTTTCCATATTCCAATCAATTATTGGTTGTGGTTGGTACCATGGTCGAGACCCGTGACGAGGTAGTTTAATGACGTTTGGAAGATGATAGTTTGTAAGGTTTAAATATTCTTCATGTGCTCTGCTAATAAAGCTGAATATTGGCATATTTTTCTCCTGTAGTCTTGCTGTCATGTTTAGTGTTGTTAGGTGATCGAATGGAAGCTGTCCGCTTTCGCATATCATCGATTCAATCGGACTTGATTTAAAAGCTCCGGTAGCATATCTCAGTGCTGTATGGTATATTGGTCCTAAAGCTTTGATAAAACGTGACTTTTGTAAGGATGCTATTTCAATGCCATAGAATATTTTTGGAAGAAGCCAGGATTTGATGATTTTAAGCATGGTGGAACGGGAAGGGTGGGAAGAGCTACAGGAAATCATGAGGAGTAAGTTAAGTTTATTTTTACATTATTTTTTGACATTTGAGCAATGTTTTGCAAAAGTTAGACGGTTATCAATTGTTATACCCAAAATTCTGGCTGAATTAACGAATGGAATTTTTGTTTCGTTTATCTGTATCGGAGTTTTTGGAATTTTTGTCCAATTGCTGTTTGATGGATGTGAAATGTGTAGTACGTGGCACTTGTTTAGATTAAGATCATCTCCGAAACGTTTTGTCCACTGGTTGATCCTTCTCATGCTCTCTGTAATATTTTTTTTGCAGTTCTGCAGCAGCCTGAGGAAGTGGCGTATATGAATATTTGAGTATGTATGGGAATACAGCGGAGTATGGATTCTATGCTAACCAGAAAAAGCGTTGGCGAGAGGATGGCACCTTGTGGTACATCGTTTTCCATCAACTTGAAATTTGAGACTGTACTTCCAACCCTAGTTTGGAAGAACCTATCATTGAGGAAGTCCTGGATGAATGCTGTGAGGCGCCCCCCAAAACCCCATTTTTGAGCTGTTGAGGAATAGACCATCTCCAAGTGCGATCAAACGCTTTGGATAGATCAATAACTGCACAATTTGTCACTTGTTTTTTATCTTGAGCTGCGATCAGAAAACCTTCCAGTGCAGCGAAGTATGTTTCAGTACCTCTGCCAGTCCTGAAAGCGTGCTGGTCTGTACTCAAGAGTTTTCTTGATTCCAACTCATGCATCAAACGCCTGTTTATCATTTGCTCAAGGACTTTACTGTTGCAGTTTAGTAATGAGATAGGTCGATAGCTGTCTTGGTCGGTTGGATCCTTTCCTGGTTTCAGTATAGGAATGGTGATGCTCAATTTCCAGTCTTTTTCCAGGTATTTTACCCTCATCTCATATTCTATTGTACAAGTGGAGGACTGTTTTTTTACATGTGTATGGGAGGTTTTGCAAAAAAGGGTATGGTATATTGTCCGGGCCTACAGATTTTCCTGAGCATCTCTTTAGACTCCATTCCAGTTCAGGCATTGAGAAGTCTCGATTGTATTGGAGATGATTAAAGTTTAGGAAAGCTATCAGTTTGGCTTTGGAGGTATTTTTATGAGAGAGAAAAGTTGGGGAATAATTAGATGATGCAGAGCTTTCATAAAAGTGATTTGATAAAGTTTGCGCAACATCTTCAGGATTAGTAAGGAAAGAGGAATTTTGTTGCAGTATAATGGAGCAGGGTGAAAGCTTTAGCTTGCCACATAGAGCCGAGATGTTACTCCATATTTTCCGGCTGTCTGTATGAAAGTTAATTTCGTCCAAAAAGGTATCCCAGCTGTACTTTTTTGCCTTTTTTGCCAAAGGAATAAGCTATCCTTTAATAACTTGGCTAAATTCATTTATAGCAAACCGTAGCTACACAGTCAAAATAGAGAACTTCCTCTCTTCTACATTCATAGGCCAGTCGGGTGTACCCCAGGGAAGTGCGCTTAGCCCTTTACTGTTTATCTTATACATAAACGATTGTATAAATGTTCTACCTGCTGATGGACACCTTCTATTTGCTGACGACTTGAAGATATTTCTTCCTGTGTCCTCTATTGTTGATTGTCAAACGCTTCAGAGTTTTTTAAATAATTTTTCATCTTGGTGCTCGTCTAATGGGTTAGTGCTTTGTCCCCCTAAATGCTGTGTTGTCTCTTTTGGTCGTCCTAACAGGAAAATCACATGGAATTACTTTTTTGGTCAAACTCAGATCTTTAGAGAGTCTTCTATTAAGGACCTTGGTGTTTGGCTCGATGACTCCCTCACATTCAAGGATCAGATCAATCATGTCGTTGCTAAAGCGAACAAAGCGTTGGGACTAATAATTCGTCTTGCCTCTGAGTTGAGAGATCCGCTATGCCTGAAGGCGCTTTACTGTTGCTGGGTTCGATCTATTCTGGATTACACTAGTGTTGTGTGGACCCCGGCTGGAGGTGTCGCTATGCAGAGACTAGAGAGAGTGCAGAGGAAGTTTACGCGTATCGCTATTCGTAGATTTCTGCACGGACATAATGCACCTGTGCCCTCTTATTCTCTCCGCTGTCGTATGTTGGACTTGATGGAAATCAAATCCCGGCATTCACACGCGCAGTCTTACTTCATTGCCAGCCTCCTGACTTCCAATATCGATGCTCCTTCGCTCCTCAGCTCCATTCCTATTTACGTCCTTCTCGTCGTCTCCGCGACAGACCTCCCATTTTTATCCCCTCCCGCCGTTCTGTTTTTGGTCAGAGAGATCCATTTTTGAGAGCTTGCGCAGCATTTAATGAAGCTCATGATTTGTTCGACTACCACGTCCCCTTGTCCAGTTTTTGCTCTCGTCTTTCTGAGTCCTTGTCTCTATCATCAACCTCCCATCCTTAACACTTCCTTCTTCCTTAGTTTGTAAGACATATTATTGTGAAACCCTAGGCGGCTGACAATATGAAATAAATAATAATAATAATGATAATAATAATAAAACGCATGGAGCTAGAAAAAAAAACTTTTATCTTTAGAAGAAGAAATAGCTGAGCTTCAACCAACTCACCTTAAACCAATATCAATGAATACTATTCAATATATAGAAACAATAGTGCCAAAGTTCACCGGAGAAGGCGATGAAGATGTGTGTGCTTGGATTCGTTCCCTTGAGGACATTTTCGTTATGACAAACGTCCCAGAGCCTCAAAAACTGCCGCTTTTGCGTCGATCGTTAACGAGCACAGCTGTTTTATTGGCACAAACTACAAAATCAAAAAATTACGAGGAGTTGAAGGGCGAATTGCTAAAAGAATTTAACAACAAGCCTTCTAAAGAAGTCATCTATAAAAATCTTAGAGCACGCCATCTGAACGCTAACGAAACAACGCTTAGATTTGTTAGACATGCAACACATTGCAGCGGCAGCTTCAATTCCGGAAAACGAACTGGTGCATATCATCATTGACGGTCTCGGTGACCCCATACATACTGCATCCATGCGATTCTTGGCAAAATCGATCGAGACGCTGAAACCTCTATTGAAAGCGTATGAATATATACGAACACGTGTACAGACAACGGTCCAGAAATCGTCTGTTCAACAACCACGAGTCCAGATTGCGCGAGCTGAACCAAACCAGTCGACTCCCAGATGCCTTAATTGCCGGAAATATGGACATTCGGAAAACATCTGCCGCATGCCGATTCGACTTCCGGGGTCCTGTTTCAAGTGCGGTCAGACTGATCATGTCTATCGAAATTGTCCTCAACGGGTTCAGCAGATTGCCGTTACTACAAATGGTCCTGAACATCTAGAAACAACGCCTGTGACGGAATTTTGGAAGCTGATAAAATAAGACGATGGATAGTCCCTCTCCCTGGTGGCGATTGACTCTTTACAAACAATCTTGGGCAACACTAATAGCATAGGAATTGAGGGCAATTAATGAAGTCAGGAAAGGCCGAGCTGTAGACGTATCATAAATATGAACCTTGGTCAACCTCACCTCAAAATGTATGTATACCTTATCCTTAACTGTCAAAAGGATATGACAACGTCTGTCATTCGAAAACGGAATCACAAATAAACAAGTCGGAAAAACCTTGCTCCGTAAAAAAACTCGTTTGGAATAAAACTTTAGTTTACACTCGTTTAGATTTGTGATAAGACTCCTTATATTCCATGAGAGAGCGAAACATGTTTGGTAATTGTTAGAATTTCTATGATATGCGAAGAGGAAGAGAGGGGTGAATTGTTTTTGTTGGCTTTAATAAAAAGGTCGTAGAGATATAAAACGGCGGTTATGTTCTTTTTCATGGCTAAACTTAAGATGAATCCATATTGCATTCCGGTAGCAAGCGTGAGGGCGGTTTAGGAAGGACGGCATGCGTAGGAGTGGTAGTTTGGAGATTTGGTGGTGGAGTTGTAGATTGGAGATGTATTTTATACGGACGTCACACGAAGCGTAAACTTTGGCGTAAACTGGATTTCAGCCATACAACCCTGAACAGGAAGTTGTCAGGAAGTTTACGCTCTCCCATACAAATCAAGCGTAAACTTTTTGAGTTTACGCCTCGTGTGACGTCCGTATTAGAGGGAAGTGCTTCTTCTTCTTCTGAGCTCTTTTTTTGTTGTTGCGTTGTCGTTTGAGTTTAGATGATGAAGCTGATTCAGTTTCTTTATCTGTTGTGGTGGTGTCAGTGTCATTGGTTTCTTCTTGATTTTGAGTTTGTGGCTGTTTATTGTCGGCTTTGTTTAATTTTTTGACATTTCTTTCATTTGTAATCTCATACTGTTTAGTTCGTTGGTAAGTTCAACGATGGTGCGAGACAGGTTTTCGATAATTATGTCTTTATCGTCACTATTGTTGTTCGTGCAAGCTGGTGCAAAATTTAATCTATTTTGAACTGAGCTTGTTGTTTGACAAGCTATACGTGCCTCTTTGTGGGTGAGATCATTGTCTACTCGATACTTGATTATTCTCTCTTTCATGTAGACTGGGCAGCTCTTATTGTATGCATTGTGTGTTCCGTTACAGTTTGGGCATTTCGCTTGTTTATTACTTTCACCGTGTTCAGGTTCACCACAATTTTTGCATATTTGGTTTGTGTTGCACCGGGTTTTTGTGTGCCCGTAGCGATAGCACTTGTGACACATCATTGGGCGTGGGTAATAAGCTCTTGTTCTTACTTGAAAGGCACCCAGACGAATAAATTCTGGGATTTTTAGAGCTTCGATTGTCAGAAGAGAAGAGTTTTTTTATTTATTTATTTATTTATTTATTTTTATATTTATTTATTAACGTTATCGGGCAATAGGCCTAAATAACAGATACAAATTCTTAATTAGTAAACAACTTAAACATAAATAACACTAGCCCTTTACAACTGACGAAGGTGAGAAACAGGGATATGAAAATCTGCAGATGATTCAAG
Source organism: Anopheles gambiae (assembly GCF_943734735.2). NCBI lineage: Eukaryota > Metazoa > Arthropoda > Insecta > Diptera > Culicidae > Anopheles > Anopheles gambiae. Next base: position 66,112,354 of record NC_064601.1, on the reverse strand, counting down.
TCTATTGTAGCTGACACACATTTTAATTAAAGGATCGTTAGCGCCAAATGAAGAAGATCGAAATGGGATCCTGATTAAAGACCTGCTTCTAAGATCCCTAGTAGGTGCAGAAAAACTTATCAGATTTAAAATTTCAGGTGCATCAATAAGCCCATTTAATAATTTATACATGAAAATACATTGAGCATTCTTTCTCCTGTGTTCTAAAGTTTCGAGACCAAATAACTGACACCTGACATGGTACGGGGGGCGTGGCATTTGGTTTGACCAAGGAAGACGATAAAACATAGCGCGTGTCGCATTTTTCTGAACTTTTTCTATCATGTCTATATAGGTCACTTGGTTTGGACACCAAACAACGCAAGCAAATTCTAGTATAGGACGGACTAGGGCACAGTATAACGATTTAAGACAGAAAGGATCTTTAAAGTCGGAAGAAGCACGTAGAATAAAACCTAACATATTTAATGCTTTTGAGACGATTGTGTGGAAAAGGCACGATAATATAAGTTTACTGTCTAAAATTATTCCTAAATCACGAACTACAGATGACCGCGGCACACTGTCTTGACCTATTTTGTAATTAAAAGTTATTGGAATCCTTTTCTTAGAGAAAGTAATGCAGTTACATTTTTGTACATTCACAAACATTTCGTTATCATGGCACCACGTCAAGAAACGGTTTATGGAATCTTGAAGTATTTCGCAGTGATTTGAATTTTCAACAGCAAGGAACATCTTAAGATCGTCTGCATATAGTAAAACATTGACGTTGGAAACAGCAAACACAATATCATTAATAAATATAATAAATAATAATGGCCCTAATATGCTTCCTTGTGGAACACAAAGAAAAGCAGAAAAGTTACAGAAAGGGTCAGAAAAAGTTTTTCCAATTTTTACATTAATGCAACGGTTCATTAGGTAGCTTTCAAACCATGCTAAAAAATTTGAGTGTACACCATATTTTGATAATTTAGCAAGCAATAAGTAGTGGTTGACCTTGTCAAATGCAGCGCAGAAGTCGGTATAAATGACATCAACCTGGAGACCCTTGTCAATATTGGAGTAGCAAAATTGAAGCAAATGAAGCAGGTTAGTTTCAATCGAACGTTTAGGTATGAAGCCGTGTTGCATAACAGATATAACAGGCAGGAAAGCGTAGGACATGTGGCGGAACATAACTTTTTCAAACAGCTTACTACAAGCACATAACATAGAGATTCTGCGATAATTACATATATCAGATTTGTCTCCTTTTTTAAAGACAGGAAACATGTAAGAAGATTTCCATATTTGCGGGAAGCATTTCGACTGTAAGGATTTGTTGAAAAGTTGAGTCAGAATAGGCAAAAGAGCAGCCTTACAGTGAATAAGAATTGCACTGGGAATGTTGTCCGGCCCAGAGGCATACGAAAGCTTCAGTTGCGATATGGCAGCATCGACTTCATCTTCACTGATATTAGATGTGGATAAGTCAACTGCGTCGTTGATTGCGGAAAGTGCTGAAGATAGGTTGAGAGGTTTCGAAGAATTGCAGGTGTACACGGAAGCAAAATGTTCTGCAAAACCTTTGCAGAGGTCATCTTCACCCGAAATGATGTTTCCCTTGAAGTTCATTACAGCTGGAAGACGGTCGCAGGATTTCTTATTCCGTATGAATTTCCAGAATGCTAGTGGATCCTTTTTGAATCTGAATTCGATCTTTCTAACGTAGTCAGCATACGCAAAACGGTTTAACTGTTTGTAAATCCGAGCAGCGGGAGCAAAGTTTGCTTGGTTGGTCCTGTTTCGAAGACTGCGCAGTTTTTGTTGGGCATTAGATCTCCGGCTTTTGGCGACGCGTAGTGCATTATTAGCCCACGGTGGTTTCGATGGAGGATTAAAGCAGGGAACAAACTGTTCGAATAATCCATTTAGATGATTTGTGAAGCTTAATACGCTATCGTTGATATCGTGGTTAGACTTTAATAATTCCCAATTGGTTTGAGTTAGCGCTATTGTTAATTCATCAAATTTCGTACGTATAAAGTTCAAATCTCTCCGTTCTGGGGACTCAGAAGACGACAAATTCTGTTGCGGAACCATGAAGCTGGGTAAGTAGAGCAGGGTGATGTGGATCAGGTTCAACTATGGATTCTAAACTCAGTTCTAATGGGCTCAATCGTTCAACGGTCTGGTCATCCGCAAAAATTAAATCAAGTATAGTATTGTTACAGTTGGTGATTGAATCAACTTGCTGAAGGCCGGCCAAATTAATTTCATCGAGGAGAATTTGGCAGGTAGGATGTATTCGGGAGTTGCTAAAGTCAAGCGAAGGAAAATCGTTCCGAGTAATCCATTTAAGATAGGGTTGATTAAAATCTCCGAGAATAATCAAATGATCGTCTTTATATTTTTCCCTAGTTTCATGTAGCGTAGTACAGAAAGTATTTATAACATCGGGGTTGGCAGCTTGGTCAGGAGGGAGGTAGAATGAGCCGATGACTAGGGAAACATCCAAAACTTTTACACGCACCCAAAGACACTCAATTGATGATGTATTAGTAGTGCACAGCGAAGCCGCATATTTGATATTCGTGGCAATGAGAACTCCTCCACCAATACATTTATCACTATTTATGGCAGAGCGATCCAATCGGTATTGTATTGTAGCGGTGGCTGTCAAACAATAGAGAAGATTGGTAACTATCGGTGAGCCAGGTTTCGGTGAGAACGATCACATCCCACTCGGAAATAGCTGTACTGGTAAAGCATTCGGTATTTTTTGGGCGTAAACCTCTAGCATTTTGATAGAAAATATAGAAAGGATCCTTTAGTGATACATCGTATCGGCGCGGACACGTTATTGTTTGTGTAAAAAAGGTGATCCGGAAGAGTTGCCAGCAATATTTATTTGCGGTTCTGTTGTTGATGCAGCGTTTGTTTGTATAACCGCGGTAGAGATCGAGTAAGAAGTAGACGGCTGTGGTGATGTGATAGTGTTGGTGAGATTCATGTCCTGGTGAGTAGTGTTTGTTTTCGCAGGTTCCCGGGGCGAAAGTTAAACTCTCTGTAAACAAAACCACACGGCCAAGTCGTGGGAGAGAGCGCGATCTCTTTTAGTTCAGAAGGGACAACAACTTTAAATGATATGTATGTGAAAGCGTTTGGATCGCGGCCGTTTCGCAAAATACGTTTCACGGAACAGTTAGTGCAATTCAATCTCCCTTGAATAAATGTTTTCATGCTTTCTTCGGTAACTTTTGGTGCAACTCTCGTAATAAAAATCCATGTTTTTGGTTCTGGTGCAGGTATAAACTGTATAGCGCTGTTCATGGTTAAGTCGTTAGAAGTGCCAATGTGAAGAGCTGGGTGAGAGAATTCGGTGATCGACGTTTCGGTACGCTCTGATGGGTGTCTGCGTGAAATAGTGTCTAGTTTAACGGATTCAGGCGTGGATGACTCTATATTGTCAGGATCAGTGTGGTATGCGTTAACGGATAATAAACTTGTAGTGGGGATACCAGTTTGCTTTGGTGCACTTGTAGCTGTATTTGTAGGTTTAGTGGATGGTAATTTGGATGAAGGCAAGTGAGTGAACCGTTTATCTAGCTCATGAAACAGTTCATTTCTCATCTCATTTTTCAGATCGCTCATCAAACCAGAAATAAAAGAAACGAAGTCGGCTCTAGATTCACGACCCTTTTCACACATCCAGCAAAGGCCACGATTACGGGCCATCTCTTTGACACAAGCTGCAGCAATTTTAATGCATTCTGGATGAAACGCAGCCTTGCATTTCGAATAAGGCAAATTTCCACAGCAGAGAACCGGATCCTTGGCGATGGTAGAAGAGCAGATGGCACAATCCATTGCGATGAGAGACGATGGAGTTTGTTGGTGTGATCACATGGTTTGTTTTTCGTATAAAGCGCCGAACCTCCACTACGTTCAGTTCTTTTAGTTCTTCCATGATATCGCTATCGGGCATTCCAGATAATTCCGGGGCATAGATTACACATTGAACCGAATTTATCGTTGCGTGCAGTGCAATTGAGACTTTGGTGCCATCAATAAGTTGTGTCATTTTTTGTATTTTTTCAATCTGTTTAGCGGAGCGGGTCTTTATCAATACTTTAGAGCCGTTTTCTATTTTGATTGCCGGTAGGAATTTCCAATCATGTTTTCGATACATTTCTAATTAGAAAAGGGTTGTTTGGGAAGGTTTTAGCTTCTACTAGACCAAATATTTCAGTATGCCCGAATTACCGATACGGTCCATCCATATCGGCATTAACGGGTTTCTATTTTCCATGGGAAAAGATTCCCTTGGAGGGGCGGGGGGCCCATCATCTCTGCACTAAGCACCAGCTGTTCGTTTTTTTCCCCAGAAATGAGGGGAGAGATAAAAAACAGGCCAAATGCAAATTACAGTCAACCCAGAAAAACACGTTCACACACGTTTGTATTCGTTGCCGTGCTGAAACTGATTCTTAGAAAGTCCCTGCACACACTTTCTCACACACATACAGTATTGCGGCTATTGGCGTTTTTTTGTTTTCAAAGTGGTGAGCGTAGTACGGACACGTCTGAACTGGACCACGATCAACACACGACTGGGTGCACTGAGAACAATGTGAATGATGATTGAAATGCAGGTAAAACAATCCGGGACGTACAAGGGGGGCAGACTAGCAAATATCCCGTCTTCCGGGTTAGTAATTGCGCAGATTGTTCGTATGCAGTCGTGGATTTCCCCCAAAGTGTGTTCATTTTGTCTAAGCTCGGGTGGAAGGAAAATAACCGCAACATACACGAGGGTATTCATGAGTTGTAAGCAAATGCATAGTAATTCGAGTCACAAGACAAGGTCTACGGGGCTTTCAAAGGATGGAAGAAACGGTGGACGGCGAAGAAAAGTGCGGATGGTAGACTCTCATTAATGACCATGATTCTGTCAATACAATTACATCAAGTTAAGATTCTGATACTGACAAACGAATCTTACCGGACGCATTTCACGTACATTTTGGTAGTATATGGATACGGGCGACTCTATTGAGTGCGAAAGCGCAGGCAGTATATGTGTTGTTACGTTGGTGATGGAAGTGCCGGCGAGATGGTGAGTGCCGATATGGTGGCACACCGGCAAAGACGTACGAGGGTTGCGTGCTGAGGCTGCGGGCGATGTGAGTGTTGAAGCGATCGTACTTGCTGAGCCGTATAGGCCGTTTTAGTTACAGTTTCGGAGGAGCCGTTGTCATTTAGGGCAAGGTGTGGTAGCAGATCACAACTACTGTGTGGTTGCAGCAGCGATTGGGGTGTCTGTGATGTTGTCGTAATGTCGTGGTTGCGGAGGGGATTAAGTTTTTGTTGCTGGAGGGGTGCGAAACTCCGGAAGTGGACCAGCGGCCGAGGCAGATGGTACACGAACGGAACGTTTTCTTGGATCATTTTCCATACAAATCGATAAAACGGCAACCTCCGGTCCCGAGCTGCCCGGATAATAGACGTTCTACTGTACTATAATCCATTTCAAACTATTCACATGATTTTAAAATACACATTTGTTTGTTGACAAATGGTAAAATTTAATATGGCATAACGTAACTGTCAAATGGAAACAACCCAGATGATGAATACTTTTTCACGGAGGGGCTGAAATTTCAACTTTCAAGAAGATTAAGGGGCCAATATAAGAAAAATGTGAAAATTTCTAGACGATTCTATAGAACACATCAATCGAAACACAATTTCTAAAGCAGTCAAGTTCTATATTTTATCATTTATTTTATTTGTACAAACTTCAACAACTTTTTTCTTTTACAATAATCATAATGGATAATAAATCTATAATCTTTTGTTGTGTTTTCATCGCTCATACAGTAGCATCATCGTTTTCATTAGCGGTCTTTTTTGTTACTGTTTCCCAAAAAACTTTACAGATTTATGAGACAGTTCATGTTGTTCTATGTGAAATTGTTGTTTATGTGAATTTGTAGGATTTGTTCTTGTGAATTTATGTTTTTGATGGAATCTTAAGACTTGCAAGTATTGCTATCAATAAAAAGAGAAAAATCGCATTACTTTCAGATTTTAATAAAAAGATGTAAGCTATGTAATGGGATGTAACATGCCTACAGAACATAATAAAATATGTTACATAATATATTGCTATTAGCTTCATAACTGGTAGAGTAGACCAATTTTGGTTCAGTTTTCTAAGTAAAAATGAGATATGGCGTAATGATGTATCGAAAAAAGCTATATATTAACACCTTGAAAACAAATGTTTCATGTTGTACATGTGATGTTTTGATAGATGCAGGGGAAGGAAAATTCACTATGACATGAAATTTAACTGGGTATTTGTTTGGTGATCACTAAAAATGTACCTTAATCTAGTTTTGGTTTTGCCTTCTGGTTTTTGTATTTAAATTTTAACTTTGAAGTTTGTTTTTTAACTTAAAACTGGGTTTGAAAATAGGTAAAGGCAGACCGGAACCCTTTAAATAAAATAATTCAATGAAACAACGGGAGTTGAGATGTTGTTTACAAATAAATAACGACACTTACTTAAAAAAAAGTAGAAAAAAATAGTAGGGATTCAGAATGACAAAATTGCTGACATTGTCTAACTATTGAACTATTCCAAGTATAGATTTGAGTTCATGATAGATTATGTTAAAACAATATTTCGGGAAATATATAAACAAGAAGTCAAATAGCATCAAGTTAACATATTAGAGAACTTTTGATACATATATGTTAAAAAACAAAAATTGATCTATCAAATACGCTTTGAAATAAAAACGAGCAATTTTAGACCTGGGTCTGACAGACTTTTTGCATACAAATTATCAAGTAGAAAATTATTTTTAAAAAATAGTTCAATGAATCTTAGCAGTGAAGCCAAATCCTATTGGGAAGACATAGAATTTGACCTCGGAATTGTTTCGTGAACAGTTTTCAACCAGGACTTTTACTTCAAAGGAATTATGAAATAGATCTTTTCCAATGTAAGTAAGAAAAAGAACATTGCTTTTAGCTGTGATATGTTTAGAAGTGGGGAATATAGCATACTTTTAAACATTTCCAGTACAAGTGCAAAGGATGTATACAACATTTACAAAACGATCCCTGCTACATTTATTGTAGCGTGTGCAGTTCTTGTACACATTTTATGCCACATTTCGTATTGTTATGACATGTGTTGCAGAATTTTATAGAAGAAAAATGGTCACGAAATATTCCGTGCTGTTACAATTCATAGTTATGTCACAGATTTTGAATAAATAAAAAAAAGCCTAATTGACTAATTATTGATATCGGTTATCTCTTTTTCCCATAATCTCCAACACGTTGTACAAAACCAAAAGGCGATCTAGGTACATTCAACTAGCTTATTCCAAAATCGATTCGGACAAGGGGACAATGATAAGCTATTGAAACATAAGCAATATAATGTTATGAATACAAACTATTATGAATTATATTAAAAATGGCACTTGTTTTTAGCATATTATTACTGATTTTTCGAAACAGGTAGGCTCTCTCTATAAGCAATGGTAAGTAGAAGTAATACTCATAGCTGGGGAAGTAGCTGTGTATATTGATTCTTCTTATACTTTGAACTATAACTGAAAACAACTTATGCAAACAGTTTAATTAATAACACCAGAAATGAAGTAGCTGATAATTGGATATTTCATCATTAATTACAATAAATTCATAACAAGTTTTATTTAAGTAATGACGTCACATAAATAAACAAGAAATTTCGTAACACAGTGTGCTGGTGCTTTTTAAGATATTCTGGTGATATTTTTTATCACAAAGCATAATGTGTGAGATTTCCAAACTATTGTTTTTTTCACCATTTGTTCATAGTTCTTCGTTATTATTCCGTTCACAGTTATTTTATATGTTTTGTTTGTATCTTCATTTCTGCATGTCATTTTTTTCTGTAGTGTTTTCTGTATAATTCGATTGCTTTCAATCATTTTGTTGCAACAGTTATGTCTTTTTTCCATCTGCAATAAATGTTCGCTTGAAGTGGCGTTCACATTTCTCTTGATTGTACATAATATGGCTAGAACGAGTGAACTTGGTCGAGTTCGATTGAATAGATTATCTTGTTAATTACTTCGTCATTTATCGCTACTTCAATTAGCAAGCTTAATTTTCAGTAATGCGTTTAAGCTGTAAGCTATTGAAATATTTGCTTCCATTTGGCATACGCAAATACAATTCCTTCTTAGTCTATACTAGAAAGAATCACTGCATCCACCCCTGCTGGACAAAGTCTTTTATACCTAGGTAGCTTTTAGCCGTAGCAATTGCTTAGAAAATCATGTGGACTGGCTCTTATAATAATACTTCAATGTCTAGTAGTTCTAAAGTGTCTTGAAATAAAATAAATATTTTTAAAACTTATAGCTGGTGATTAAAAACAGGTTTAACAATACATTAAAGAAAAACTATCCTCTGCTTAAAAAATGACAATGTGCTACATAAAAAGCTTACCAACGCAACTGATAACTTGAAGAATGTTTATAAAGTTTGTTTCTTTGGTTTCCTTTCGCGTATCGGGTTTATTACAATAACAAAGAAGCTGATGTATAACAGAGGAGGCGTGATTATGATTATTTTACATTGGTTTGTTTTTGTTGCTGTATTGAATCCTTCTCATCTCTAATATCGATTCGTAATGTTTGTTCAACTATGCATATTACCTTCATTTATGGATCTTTAGAGAAATCATATGTGATTTAAAACATTCCAGTCCCAGTTATATATTTCGCGATAGAATGTTCTTGTTTATATTCTTGCACTTTAGATATAAGCGAATACTTGTCCATTCTTTCGATTCATACCGTTTGTTTCAAATTGAATCCTTGTAATGTCATGGCTCGACTTTGGAATTTTATTTCTTGCACATTTATTTTTGAAAAAGGCACTGAAATTGTTGTTTGTTTTTGGACATGTGGGACTTTTCTCCCTCAATACAATATATCTGTGGTAAATGAACTTCTGTATTATGGCTTCATATGTTTCTCGTTTTTTTCTCCTGTTTATTCATGCCACAATTATTGTTTTTGCTTTTAAATGCTGTACATTGCTGATGCGAAAGCATGCGAGTGCAATAAATTTGTTTGTGTCACACTTTATCTTGATTATTAAAGGTGATTAAGTACAGCTAAAAGCGCGCCTGGTGTTTTTAAACGTTTACTGGGTTAATCCAGTTACTTCTACGTTTTGTGGTTCTTGCCGGTTTTTTACAATAAAGTAACTAGTTCTCGGCGTGAATCGTTGTTAGATCTATTCCCCGCATAATTTAACTTATTGAAATGTCCATTGTTTGAGAGCGTGATTTTTTTTAAACCTGAAGTTTTTATCGTGGTTTATTTCTCATACCAATTTATTTAATTATTTTTAAATTTAAGATATACACTTGATTCAATAGCTTCTGTTGTTGTGTTTTTAAATCTATCTATTTTTCACTTGTTGCGAGTCAATTTAGTCCTTCGAATTTGGTTTCGAATTTAAATTCCCGTAAGACAGAAAATTGGATATTTTCAAGTATTACAAAAGCACAAGTATGTATGCACGTTCAGCTCTAGCGCTAACAAATAGACAGTGAGCAAATCGACAATATGCGCAATTTTACGAAAACATTACCTGTATTATCAATTCTAGCTAAGTGGTTTCTTCCATATTTACGCTTTTATTATCTTCACTTGTTTAGCGTTTTGCTGTTTTTGTATCCGAATTTGTTACATCGAAATTGTTTCTCGTTTCATCATACTATTTTTGGGATGAGATTATCCCTACCCCTTCAAGCGAACATTTTTTATTCCATATAAGATGGGTTGTTTCACGGACCTCTCACGATATTTTGTTAATAAAGATGTAAAAGTAAAACAAATCGATAGATTTACTGTTAACAGATTGTTGCTTCCTTATTTTTTTATGAAATTGTAATAATAATGTAATAATTTATTGAGGCATATTATAAAACAAAACATGGTTATAAGGACGTTTACACTACCCATATTTTTCTAAAAAAAATCTACTAAACACACTTTTAACAGGGGTAGTTAAGTAAACTTCGGCAAATCTTTTTCGAGCTATCTTAGCTATCTATCGCTGGATAGATAGCAAGTGTCTCCAATGGCGATATTTTAACAGGTGGAGCGAATAATTGTGTGTTTTCGTATTTAAACTTGATTTTTCGATTGCTTTTTCGATTTCCAAGGTCAAAGTGTCCTAACGGTGGAATATTATGGTTTACTTAAAAACCGGCGATGTTACAAAATATTTTATAAAATTACGATGTTTGTTTCCGACAAAGATTCGTGATGTGTTAACGTAAAAATGGGGGAATTTTTTCGACACTTGTTTCTGGTGGAACGGGAAAGATTCTTCAGCAAAGATATAGGCTGCGTGAACGTAAATTAGAAAGCATCTGTAATATGTCCTATTGGTGTACTTTGAATCGCTTTGTTTTGAATGGTCTTAACAGCAATCCGTATTGAACATTTATGTCTGACTTGTGGAAATATGTTTGCATGTGTGATTTTGTAAAGGAATGTTTATGCTAGAACACTTGTGCCTTAGTGACGGGCGGGTCGACTCGAAGCTACCTGGTCAAAGCCATCCGTAAGCAAACAGGAGCTGCACGGGTCGACCTGAAAGGTAAAAGTAACATCAATAGGTGCAACGATTCCGTTAGGTGCAAGAGCATAAGCGACTTCGAGCCGTTGGTGCACCGAGTTCGGGTCGGATCCGACCAAGGTAGGTTTAGTCCGACCCTTGGGTGCGCACTTTGACCCGAGTAGTATTGAACCTGCTTTGACCCGATCAGACCCGAAATCGCTGTACCAACGGGTTGGAATCGCGTATGCTTTCTGCCACCTCTGAACATTAGGACCGCCTCGAACTCGCGGCACCCTCGGGTCGGATTTGATTCCGACTCCGACCTTGGTCTACCGCTGCACCCACGGGTCGGAATCGATTTCGACAGACTCGCACCCGACTCCAGGTCGGGTCGTGAAATGAATCGTACGATCCATCACTATTGCATGACTAAGGGTAAGTTATGTTGATTATGTGAAATTTTTAATAGCTTATTTCCATCAATTTCTTGCCTGTTCATGTCTTGACAACCGATGCTGTTAAAAGTTTATTTTGCCTTTTTCATACCACTGGGATTGCATGAATTTGTAAGAGATTGATTTTTAATCTTTGGTATATGTTTGTGTTGCGACCCATGTTTTGCAGTACCTGTGTTGGTGGGCGTTCTCTTTAATGTACTCGAAGTTACGAAGTTAATGTACTCGAAGTGTTTACGTAAAGTATTTGATGAATGGCAATTATACACTCACCAACATTCAATTTTTAACAAGCGAAGTTGTACCTAGCTACAGGATTACCCTTTGTCTCTATTATTTTTCTTGTTTGATGGTTTCAATGTAAAAGCATAATACCCTTGACAAAATATTTGAAAGAACAGAATATGTTTAAAAGAACGACATAAACATTCTAACGATCTCTTTGCACAGCTATTCATGTAATCGTAATTCACAATGTAGTGATCATAGTTAGTAGCATATATGTTTGAATTTATGGAAGCGATATAAGGAAAGGGATTATGATTTGAAAAAAAAACATTCAAGTATTTTAAATTTAATTTAACAGTAAAAATAATCTCGAAAATCGCTATGCTTCAACGATATGGTAAGAGATAAGCTTTAGGTGCTGTAAAGTGAGCGAATGCATGTCTGTGGCAGTGTTTCATACGTAATATTTTGTTACAAACTATAACGATGCATGTGAATCTATAAAATTGGGATGTTAATTATAAGGAGCGATTTCCAATGTTTAAAACCGGCTTAGGCTATAGTTAATATACTTTATAAACGACTGCAGAAGGCTAATCCGTTCTGTTTGTTATCCGTACCAAGTCGGAAACGACACTACCAAAAGCATTTGTGTGTTTTCTTCCCTATGTCTTAGTTTTTATTAAATATCACAAAAGCATTCTGATGAAGCAATCAGTAAAAAGAGAACCTATAACATATAAAGAAATATCGTGTTAAGATATAGCAACCTTACGACGTTGTTTGCTTTTTTGTTTGTTTGTTGGTGCGTATGCGTGTAACGCTGATTTACCAAGCTTATCAACCATTCAGTTGCTTTCATTTGCATTTTGTGTTATCTCATTATTCAGAGGTTGTTTTTGTCTAAAAATGATTGATATATAAGCCTTTTGATTAACTTCTGCTGCCTATAATGCTTCTATTCAAGCATTTACCTCTTGCCACTCATCGATAGAGTTTCATAACACTTGCGTTTTATTCTTGCATACTCGTTAGCAGTTTCGTTACATGAAGCTCCTTTTAATACTTCGTATCGTCTAGATACTAAGTAAATTGCTTCCGGCTCAAAAATAATAAAAATATGTTCACAACGGAACTTGGACAAACCTTGGCTTTGTTTTTTTTTCTATTGATTCATTAATTATGTTCTCCTTTCGAAACTATTTCCATATTTTAAGTTTTCTTTGATTTATCTACTTTTCTTGCCACTCTTTAGCAAGAACCTATCGCATTGTAATGTTACGGACGTTCATATGCTGGCAATATTCGTTAATGTTAAAAAGCATTATATTTTGTAGGTTCTGTCCATGTTGTTGAAATGTCCGTTTTTGATTATGAACCGGTGATCTTATGTTGGAATGTTATTTTAGTGTATAAGAGTGGGTATAATTTATTTCTATTTAATTTCAATAATTATAAACATTACATTTAAAGGCTCGCCCCGACCCCTCGCATTTGATTTTTGTTTATTTGCACTTCGATATAAATGATTATGCCTTATTTTAATATTTTCCAAAATCATTTATATCTCTCATTCCTCTTTGTTGGTGGCTTTTTGATTGCACGCAGAAACATATTAACAATGAAATTGGCCAAGCTTGATTTTGCTTTGCTAGTGTGAGACAGATTTCGTTTGACGTAGTTGCATTTTGATGGTTAGATGCGCATGTGAATGTGTTTCAATTAATATTGGCATATGTAATTTGGCTGGTTTTGTTTAAAATAATATAGCATAAGGAGTACAAATCATTACTCACAGGGTTCATCCAATTCTCTATTGGTCATGGAAAATTTGTTTTTTAAATTATTCCTCCACAGTAGCGTAAGGCCGTAGGATATTATCCTTGAATTGCGGATTTAATTCGGCTTAAATCATAAAGTTTCTGCTTACATAGGTAAGCAACATTCATTGATTTGTAACAGTGGAAAACACACACAGATTTACCGAGTAGAAATTAACAAAAAAAAAAAATGAATTTATGTAGATTTGATATTCTTAACATATAATTTGAACTGCTAATGTAAATCATTTGCATTAATTGCTCGACTATAATTCAGTGAGTTTATATTCAACGAAAAATAAAATATAATTGGAATATCAGATACATACAAATTAAAACCTCAGAACATGCCCATTATCGACCATATAATGGAATCGACCGAGCTCCCCATAGGCAGGACTGACTGACTAGTACACTAATCAATCAAATACAGCAATGCTTATAATTTATTCGGCTGGCGTTCACCGACAACAGTTGTTGCGGCAAATAAAAAAAAGATGATAATATAGTTGGTTCGTCTAAATAAATCGGTTTATTTCATTTGAAATTGTGCTAAAAATGTATTATTGCATCCTTATTTTTTGTTCTATTGTTGATAAGGGTTTCACAAGGTTTAGATGAAAATTTTCATGAAATTAAGTTTTACTTTACACAAGCATACGCACTTATGAGTATACTTAAAAGCCCAATTACATTACAGGAATAATTTCGGAAATTATCTGTCGCTGACCTCATTTGACAGAAAAATCTGCTCCGCAAATGTAAAAACACACTCGGAATAATGGAACGGAATTTTATGTAAAACATGTCTTTCTGTTATTGGTTGTGGTTCATGTAAATAACTATTTTGTGTTGAATTAGTTTTGGGAAGAAACTCTCATACCTGGTTTATGTGTTTCTTACTCAATAAACCACCGTTGTACACTTTGAGAGTGCTGATTTTCCTTCTTGACACAGCGGCGGATCTAACGGTAGGCATACTAGGCGGTCGTCTGGGGCTCTACCAATTTAAGGGCCCCGTAAATCGCTAGTCTGTCCACTTTTATACATACTGCATACTACAGAGTACTAGCGACAAGGGCCCCGGAAGGATGTACGTTGGAGTTCTGACGCTGGCGATTCCTTTGCACCCCACTCCCACTAACCATTTACCATTTACAGGGGGCCTCATCTCGTCTTACCGCCCAGGGCCCCCGATACCCTAAATCCGCCACTGTCTTGACAGAATCTACATTGGCCAGGAGCAATTCATTTTTGGCTGAGATTAAAGCTGTGAAAAGCGTTATGACGTAATAATTCTATTCCATATTCCTCAATGTGATGGGACCTTTACTAGTGCTAAAAAGAAGTAATATTGAGACAAAATACCTTTCAGAAAGCAGGTTTGACAAATTCAGTCCAATGAAGGCATTTTTGATCAACCAAGCTATGTTTATATTGCAATAAAACAATAATAATAAGTGTACGTTGTTGTTTGGTTTATGTGTGAATTGTAAGAGGCAAATGAGACCAATTGGCTCAAAGTCTCTATAAAAAATGTCTATTGTAAGATCATTGAATAATTTGTAACATAAACAAATGTTTGTATTGATTTTTTTTTAAATCTGTTCCGCGTTTCATGTAAGTTGCTTGCTCTATAAATTTGATGAAAAAGAGCGAGATTATTGTTGGCTATGGACTTAATATCTGTGTCAAGGGATTTAGCGACAAAGGAATGATTGGTTCTTTTCCATAATAATTATTTTTTTGATAGGCGCCCTTTGCTGCTATGATAGATTCCATGCTTATATTATGTTATAACGTTCACTGTCTGAATGATTGTGCTAGAGTGTTTCAGCACCAGCAAAACAACCCTTTTTCTCTTGGGATTCTCTTTTCCATTGTATAGAACGAGGTGTTTCATGCCATTTTGCTTTTTGAATGACTTTTTACATTTACATAAGATAGCATGCGTTTAAGAGAGTCTGTTGATGTTCTTTGAATGCTTAAACCTTACATTGCATGTCATTTCAAATATTATTTCTGTCGTGCTTCGGAATCTGAATCCGAGAGAGGGGGGCGAGACCTGGCTCAGACATCTGCCGTTCGCGATGTTATGCTGGGAGATCGAGAGTGTATGACGACACGGTGACCGTTTTTCGTCACAAATCCGTCGCTCTCCACAAGAACGGCCGTCTGACGACCTTGGGGATCGCCGATGCTATCCGGTGATTCCTTTGGTGATATATTACTATCCACTATGCCTATGTTAGCCTGAGTACTGCCAATAATTCCTTTACTTTTACCACCACCAGGAGTTCCTCCTCCGCCACTTATGCTGCCACCACCATGCTGACTTCCGTTGTCACCACTACCTGTTGCACCATCTCCACTATCATCATTTTCATTGCCATTACCACCACCACAACCGTTATCACAGGCATCTATTTCAAGATCATCTCCTGAAGCGTCTGTTCCGCCTCCGTGACGCTGTTTATAGCGTTTCCACGCATGTTGTATCAGTCGAGCACAGTACTCTTCACGCTGCCTCCAAAGTGTTGATGATACTGGTTCGTAACCAACTTCGTCTGGGCGTTGTTGAACTTCACCTAATTCGGCTGTTTCTTCTATAGGATTTCCTTTTCTAGCAAAAAAATCTTTCGTTAGTGCATCTAGAATATCGACACAGAACATCATATCTCCACGGCATATCGGAATATCCATCGAAATAATCTTATAACGATTTGGTTTATGAATCTGTAGAGGCGGTTCCAGCACATCCAAAAAGTCTGACAGCTGATCATATCGAACGTATTGTGTACCGTCAGGATCGAATTGCTGCCATATTTCGTAGTACATATCATAATCGTCATCAGTTAAGCCTTCTTGAACATCTTCCGTAGCTTGCGAGTAGTTTTCGAGAATAACAGCAATGTACATGTTAATAACGATAAGGAAACTTATTACAAGATACGCCAATAAGTACGTTATGCCAATTGTTGATGAACCACAATTTCCCGGATAGCCCTTATCATTGTCTGGTGGAAGACAGTCTTCTTCATTGATAATACCATCTAAAACACCATCCCACCCAGCCGAGGTTGACATCTGAAATTGATATGATCCAGTTACAGATATTTAGTATAAAATTCACAGTTTAAATAAAAAGAGAAAACTAACCTGAAATAGTAAAATCATGCTCTGGCCAAACGTTTTAAAATTGTACACGTCATCTAAGCCACTCTTATCTTTGACGTGCATGAAAAATGACATTCCAAAAATGGCAAATATAAACATCACCAAAAAGAGTAACAAGCAGATGTTAAATAGTGCAGGTAGCGACATGGCTAATGCAAACAGCAACGTTCGGATACCCTTGGCTCCTTTAACCAAACGCAATACTCGGCCCACTTTTGCCACTCGCACGACTCGTAGAAGTGTGGGAGATACAAAATATTTTTCAATGATATCACTTAGAACAAGGCCTGAAAGAAACAAAACAATATGTTGTTTAACAAAAGAAGATGTTGTAGCTCACATTGTTTACATGAAACTAATACTCTTACCCAAAATCGAAAGAATGACGACAACAAAATCAAACAAATTCCATGGCTCGATAAAGTAATGATAACGAAGTGCAAAAATCTTCATTAAACATTCGCTGCTGAATATGCAGATGAATATCATATTCAAGTAATCCAAAACAGCACTAAAAGTTTCTGATTGTTTGTAGTGGTCCAGTGTCATAGTTAACATATTGAATCCGATGAACAACATGATAATCATGTCAAACTTTTTGTTCGTCACTATTTCAAAAACTATTGCTTGAGGCCGCCACTGGAAAGAATGGAAAATAAAAAATAAATTAGTGCTCCAAACACAAACAAACGTTTCTGAAAACACTAACCCTTGGACGAGGAATTGCCTTTAGAGGTTTCTTCGAACCCATTTTTTTCATTGCATTATAGTACTTTTTCTGATCCTCTGTCATGAACATTTCTAGCGATCCACCAGCTTTCTTTTTCTGTTCATTGAAGTTGTCAATTATAACACCAATGAATAGATTCAACGTGAAGAATGACCCAAAGATAATAAAGAACACAAAGTACAGATACATGTAGATATTCGTTTCCCGTATAGGCTGTTTACCGACCTGAGCATTTAATTATAGAAAAAAATGTAGTTTTAAATTGTTTACAACATGTTTTATATAAGTCTATTACAAAACTTACGTCTCTAGAATCAATAGCATCGTTCATTATTTGTATCCATCCTTTGAATGTGGCTACTTGAAACAGACACAAATATGCTTTACCTACATGATCGAAGTTCATTGGTGAATTTTCCCATGAATAGTTTTCGGCTTTGCAAGCATTTACATCCGGTATAATTTCGTGAGGTAATGTAGTTTTATTTTTATCCACACACTGAAATAACGGGGAAGTAAATCAACGGATTTTGATAGTTTTGAAAAACTAAGGCAATTACCTTGAAGTATTTGCCAGCAAATAATTGCACCCCCATGATTGCAAATATTAGCCAGAATATCAAACAAACCAGCAGCACGTTGAAGATGGACGGTATAGCTTGAACCAACGCATTCACGACGACCTGTTTTATAAATAATTTGTATTCATGAAATTAAATACATTTATTATTTTTTTACAATAATCAATTAACTGATTGCAATTTGTTTAGTAAAAATACAACAATGGCAATACCATTTCAAACAAAACATATACTTAAAGCATTCAACATCAATAGCGTGCCACATTAACCATATTGAATATCAATTTATACATTGCTATTGCGTATATAAATAAGTCCCATTAATATTATTTGGAGTACATACAATGAGAAATATTCTTTGGTAAAGCTAAAAATGTATGGATCGACCAAGGCAATGAAACATAAGCCACATAAGTTTTAATGATAAAATAATAATGATGAACTGTCAAATGTGTATTTGCTGAAAATAACGGGAATGAATGAATATGATGTAGATTCTCTACTTTTTGGAATGTTTTAAAAAAGTAAAAAAAACCTCGTTATAGTGGACATATCACATAAGCCAATGGTATTCTTGCATGTAGAAATATCATGTGCAATGTGATTATGGATATAAATTACATAAAATTTAAAAAAAGGCTCATATTTAAGCATGCCACTGTACTAAGCACGTTAATTGTGAAGGTATAATTTTATCAAATGTACTTTAATTAAATGTATAAAAGGTAAAGGTATAAAATAATCACGATACTGCTATAAAAGCAACTAAAAGTAAAAAAACGACTATATACTAATCATATTTGTAAAAATTCTGATACAGAATGATCATGTAATGGTCAATAAGAGCTCCAAAAATATTGATAGTTTCAATGTAACATAGTCTACTTCACTGATGCAATCAAAATAACTAATACCATCAATCTAAAGAGAGCGTTAGGATAATACATTTGTATTGATGATTTTTCATACTGGTATTCATACTCAAATAAAATGTCAGTGCAAATCGATATGTAAAATAACTAATGGTTCTAAATGATGTTTGTCATTGAAAACTAATTAGAAAATTAATACTTTTTAATTACGTACCCTCATTCCCTGCATACGGGACATGGCACGTAGTGGTCTCAGGGCTCTAAGAGTTCGCATGGTTTTGAATGCTTGAATACCACCAGCTCCACAAAGTGAAGCAACGAAGTTTATCAAAGATACCTAGGAAAAGTATGGGTCAAATCCAGTGAATGTTTGATGAATTATTATCGTGTAGTTTATCCATAACCGCCCATAACTTTTGTTGTCTCCATATAATTAAATATCTCTATTTTGAGATGATAAGGTTTAGCTGTCTTGTTTGGTGCAAAGGTCTGTTTAAGTTTTAAATATTTTTAAACTAATATTTCGTTTCAATGGTATAATGCTTGTATTGTATAATAGTTATGCATATTCTTATTCTTCTTCCTCTATTTGGCATAACGTCCTACGTAGACATGCCGGCCTAAATAGGCTTTCGATACTTAATCATTACCACACAGCGGGATAGTCAGCCCTTGGGCAGTCATTCTAGGCTTGTACTTATCTTTTTGTTAGATCGAATAAAATAATGTAGCAAACAATAGAGCAAGTAGTTTAAATTAACCCTACAATTTGATTGTCGAAAACATTACTGCTCTAAATTAATGAATTTGATTGATGCCAATATCAATAGCAATAGCAACAAAGTAATCAAAAACGGGAAAAAATATTTGTATGATACTATTTTGAAACACCTGAAAGTTTCTTTGCAGTGAAATAGAACAATGATAAATATGTTTTAAATTCCTTATGGCATCTGATAAGAGATAAAATGATTTAATACCTGAAACGCGTTCGGTGTCTCAAAACATAGCATAGTAACTATTGCACCACATATAAATTAAATCGCTGAAATGATAATTTTTAATCATAGAGAACATAAAAAATACACAATAATCACATCGATACATACTAAAGCAGCTTTTGTATTTTCAGCTACATAAATAACACCTAAAATTCATGAAATATTTGTTTTCCTTAAATGAAGCCATCAAGCTTTTCAAAAAAAAAAAAATAATAATAATAATAATGGCTCATTATAGTACCATAAACCTCGACGCAAAACATAAATCACAAACTTCTTGCATTATTTCTTATCTAAGTCACATATTTACATATAGATTTGCTACATTGCTTTGTAGATAGTGTGCAGTCAGGTTCCCTTAACATCTGTTAATAATATAGTGTTCTAAGCTGTAAATGAGTTATCGACAATACTTCTGGATATCTCCACTATCTGGCAATCAGTTAAAATACCTATTTGATTATATAAAACAATAAAAACGTAAATTTTATCTACCTTTCATAAATTCCTATATTATAGGATGAATCGCATTACACCAGTGTAAAAAAACTACAACAAAAATCAAACTTTTTCGAAATGGGCATTATTGTAGTTTTTTCTTCTTTAATGATTACCATTGTATTAGTTTTGGTGTTTGTCTTTGTATTAACTGATACAACTAGTAATAATAATAAATAATAGTTCATAAGAGATTTTTTTTTGCAGGTACCATTTTGCACACCGCAAAAAAAACTTCGACGTAAGAACACAAAAAAACTAATTAATCCCAAAATAAATGTCTGCTTAGAGGGATATAGGAATATATTCATTTTGCTGATGAGCAAATGTCTAGTCCATTTTCTAGTCTTGCAAAATATAAGACGAATTGTTTTTCCTACGGTATAATAAATCATTATTTCTTCTTTAAATACGTATCAACGGCTATACGGCCTTTTTCAACGGTTCCTCTTGATTAAAAAAAAATCTGGACATATTTGTCAGGGTCGGCAGCATAATTATTTTTAATTCATCATTTTTCATTCATATTTTTTTGTCATTGTACAGTATTACACGAAACAAAACCACGATTGAAAGATATCTTAACATTGAACACCGACTATTACACATTTTTACCTAAAGCTGCGATAAACTTTCGTTTAAGTTCATTGCTCAGCAAGGTAAATAAGTAGGTAATATAAGAAAAACATATTTTTCCTTTAGACGAATAGGTTGAGGACATACAGCACACGTCTATACAAACATATAGAAGACTACATGGAAGAAATTTATATATATATATATATCGTAAACTAGATTGTAGAATATTGTAGGTAGAGCAAGATAGCTTCCAAAAACAATGGCACTGCACAAAGTAGTACACCATCAAAAAGGTAGTGCCTCTTAGCAATCAAAATGCACGCAAGTGAACCAATATTCTTGGTACTTACTCTCATACCCTCCCAACGTGATACGGCACGAAGCGGGCGTAAGGCGCGCAGTGTACGCATTGAGCGAAAAGCTGGGATATCGGCCGCTCCTACCCAGATAGCGGCAAGATTTATCAGTGAAAGCTAAAGATAAAAATGTCGAACAGAGGAAAAAATACAAATAGAAGCAAATTTAACTAAACGAAATTTCTTAAATCAATTATCGAACCACATCACCTGCACGCAACTGATAGTAAATTACTGTTGATATTTTTGAACACAGAAACTAAATTTCGTTTTGAGTTCAACAAACTTATTGATATACTGATGTTCATCTTGTAATTAACCCGATGTATGGAAATCATCGGGCATATTTTCAGCCAAATATTTGATATGGAGATAACAGACTTGTCTATGGGCCCGACCAATGTTTTGAGTGAAATTAGGTATGGTCTTACTTACCATCACGATAATGAAATCAAGCCAACACCAAGCATTTGTAAAATATACTTTAAAACCTAAAGCTAACCATTTGATTAACATCTCTAAAAAAAAGATCACTGTGAAAATTCGATCCATGTAATAAAGAATATCTTGAAGGATTGGGCGCTGTGGAAGATGCACATCTTCGAGGGCCTGTGGGATAAAAATCAAATACATTATAGACCGGGATTCGATGTTACATATTAAGACAATACATACCAAAGCTAAGCTACTAAGCAGAATCATTGTAATTACAGCTGTCTCAAAATACTTATTTTCTATTAGCTGAAACGTTTTGAGACGTAAATTTCCCCAACCCTGCCAGAACGGCGCGTCATCATCCCCAGCAAGAACAGGAAATTTTTTGTAGCAGTTGTCCGGGCAGCAATCCGCCGGTGAATCCTCAATCACTTCATCTTCTTCTGCATGAATAATCAGCTCTCCATCCAGAGGACCTTCATCTCCCTCGCCTTCGTCGTCGAGTTCTAAAGTATGGTTAAGATATAGTAGAGAAAAACGTAGGTTTGTCATGTAGGCTATTCTTACTAGGCTATAGCTACCTTCGTCAATTCCTAGATCCTCCTTGCTGGCATCACGTTTTTCTTCACCCTCCATCGTTTCGGCGCTGCCTTTGTGGCTTTCATCCTTAAATGGGCGATTCTTGTGACTGCCATAAGATTTGATACTAGCAGTATCATCGTCCTGTAAGGACACGCCTCTATGATTCAGTTCATGATCTAATTTATTATCTTGATGATTACTAATAGAATTGCCTATCACCTAATTATCAAGACATAACACACACGTAATGAGATTAATGTTTTGTTTAGTAGCATAACATTCTTACACAGAAGATAATGAGAGTGAGAATAAAAAATAAATTTAATATGTTCGGCAGAATGGTGTTCTTAACAGTGTAGTAAGTTCTAAAGATGAGTGGTACATACAAATGTTTTCGTTTCATCGATAACAAAATGAATGAGTTGATGCAGAAGTGCGAAACAGTACATACCTTAGAGTTGTTCATGATTTGTTTATTCTTTTTTGCTTTGTTCTTCAGATCACCATGAATGGTGAATTCCATGCCATCGCCAATCGCTACTTCCAGTTGGTTGTGCTCTTTGATTCCTTTCTTCAATAGTCCATCCGCCAAAATATCGTCTGGAGTAAGTTCCAGTTCATTTTCACCATGCTCTGAAGATATACATGGACATACGCCTTTGCCTAGTGTTTATGGTTTTCGGTTTGTTTTGTGTGTCATGATTTGGTTTTTATAAACAAATTGCACGAAATTTTCACGTATGCAACATATGCACGTATGCAATAGACAATGTAGACAATATATTTAGCGAATCAATAAGTTACCATTGATACCACATTTTTAAATCCGTAGCACCCAACAATGACGAATATGATAAGTGCATCGGAAGATAGGCAATTATGTATAGTATCCCATAATACACATAACATATCAATGCACGGGAATCGTCGGAAATTTTATGATTGAAACAGACAAATTGAAAGAAAAATTGACTCAGTTAGATCAATCATGAAGGGAAAGTATTAGCAATATCAGAGCACACACATTTCATCAACATGACAACAATTAAACATAAACGATCTTTGTTCAATACATACATCAAGTAATATCTACTACTATTAAACGAGACCCACATTTGACAGAAAACAAGTTGGGTGAGATATACATATTGTTGGATAGCCTTTATGATAAAAAGTATCATAAAATTAGTTTTGTTTGTTTTGTATTTTTAAGAGAGAGATTTCCATTTCGAACATGCTCAAGATCTATACTGTGTGGTAGTTACTAGCTGTAATAGCATAGTAATTCACAAAGTATCATATATGCAATACTTTTGCAGATATAGTTATGTGTGATCGTAATTCATGCATATCCCTTTTGATATACTATACATATTTAAAAGCATGAATTTGAACAGGAATTAAATGTCAAACACACAGCAAGCAACCCACATAAAACATTATCGTTGTTATCATCTACTCGCATATGATCGAATATCCGTCTGTTTTAAAATCATTCATAACACACAAATTGAGTAATGTTACAATTAATTTTACTACTGAACTAGCAACACATATTTTGAAGCATACTAACTACTTTTAGCAGAAAATATACAATCCACTTTTACCTAAGTTAAAAACTTATGGTTTGTAAAATGCTTATGAAGAATGAGAATTAAGATTTAGGAACAAGAGTCAAATAATTTTTAAAACAATTGTTTTACATTATTTAAGTGATAGAAAGTACCACTATAGAGCAGATTTAACGTTATTAGTCGGGGAATTCCATTAAACTCGTTCTATTTAGTGCTAATTAATTGATTGGATATTTTAAAATATTATTTGTTCTTGAATATACATTGAAAACCAAAAATATTTGGATGAATAACCAAATGAAACATTCAACTTAATTTACATGGTGCTAGTGGATTGTACTCTTCATTCTACAATAAAATCATAGTTATATTATTTACCTGTCGGTTGAACGGATGCTATTTGGCTTGTTAATTTATTTTTTACAAACTTGAGAGCGTTTGCTAAATTCATTTTAATCCAGTTAGAAAAGCGTGATATTCTGTTGAACGCTTCTGCAATCTTGTTGGTCTCATTATCTGCCGTTGGTGCAGACAAGGATGATGAACCAAAATTTGACAAAAGCAAGGCTAAGAAAAGGTTAAGCACCTGCAAAACAATGTCATGTAAAAACGATCTTGGTCCATGTTAATTTGCATTACTTACGACTAAATTTCCTATCACTACAGTGGCCAAGAAAAATGGTATGCAGGATACATCACCGACAAGCATACAATCCCACATTGATTCAATCCATTCTCCGCATAGCACACGGAACACAATCATGAAGGAATGCATGAAATCTGTAAAATTCCATCTTGGCAGATCATGGTCGGGGAATCTATCCACATTATCTGGAAAAAGTATATTAAAGAAAAGGAAAAAAGCAATTAGGCTAGCAAAACACTGATTTTCTGATGAAATCTGTCACAAAGCATTTAATTCGCGTTAGTGAATATATAATAATTGAGAATAAGCTAGTAGACTACTTGAATTGATCATCAAGACATTGTAAGCTGTTTCTCTAAACCTTTTTCTAAAAGCTTATCGTTAATGCATTTTCTTTAACAGGAATTGCGTTGGCATTGTAAAGAGCATAATGCATGTACATTGCAAATAATATAGTTACAAACCAATTGCAAGAAAATTTTGGCTGATTTGGGCGAGACATTTTGTACTTGTTGTGTAAGTAGGTCATAGTAATTATAATAATATTAATAATGATAGTAAAATTTATCAACTCCAATTGCTTTTTTATTTGCCAATTTCTGTAAAGAAACAATAAGAATTTAGCAAATGCTCATCAAATCAACCATTTCTTACAAATGATGAGGGGTTATAACAATATACATAAGCCACAGATAATTAGAGCTTTAAGCAATGTATGCAAGGATCAGAAATTAGCTTTGTTCTTTGATACTCTACCTTTAATTTACAGATTATGACACTATATGTAAAAAATCATGTTTCGTCTAGAAAGTACATCCTATAGAAGCTTACAGTATTTTCATGGATTTATTTTATTTATTTGTGTACTAAAAGCATTTGTCAACTATTCTTTAATTTTATGTAATTCTGTAATCATGGTTGCAAAAAAAGTATTTCAGGGGTTTCTGAATACAATTTACATAGTTTGATCTTATTTCATTAAGAATAAATCCTAATCAAATGTATGTTCCGTACACAATGAATCTCTTGTGTTTTATATAAATAGTGTTGGCTTGAATGGTGCTTATTACCACATTTATGCGCGGATGCAGTGCTCACTACTTACCGACATAGTTCTTTCCGAACAGCTGCATTCCCATCACGGCAAAGATGAAGATGATAATGCAGAGTACGAACGTCAGATTACCTAACGCACCCATCGTTCTGCCCATGATGGAAATGAGTAAATTCAGCGTTGGCCACGATTTAGCGAGCTTAAAAACTCGAAGCTATTGTAATTTTAATGTTTTGCGGGTAATGTAATGAAACGCATTTGCAACAATGTTGTTACGTTCCAGTTCAATGTATCACAGGTGTCGATGATTTTCATGTAGTGTTGTATGTAAATTGTTGCGTTTTTCAGCAAAAAGTGTTAAAAATCAAACACGAATGATGTGAAAAAGAATCAGAAAAAGGAGAAAAAGAGAAAAAGAGAGATAGTACAGAAAATTGCAAGAAGTAGTAAGCATATTTTTAAACCGTTGTACTTTAATATTTAACAATGCATAGAGAGTTCCTAAATTTCAAAACTATATTTATAGTCCTAATCACCTTTTGAGTGTAAAAACTGTATTGGAATCATACGCTATCGATATAAGCCCTAACATGCTGTTTTTCTAAAATTTCCACTAATTGCATTCAACGAAGAGATTCTTAATTATTTATCATGACAGATTTGTTTGGTTTAAGATTCGTCTAAATTGTGTCCTTTTTTTCTACATAAGCATAATAACAGCGACTCATCCGATACATTTTCTTAAGCTACTAATGTAATTTATGCTCCAATAGAGATTGTTAGTGATTTGCAAGTTAAAGAATACTCAATTTTAAATTAAAATGTAAATAATTTTTAGTTTTTTTATTGATTATGGAATTCACACAAACGATACAGCCCCGCCATGTCATTTTAGATCGTAAATGGAAATGGCTTCATCCAATGAAATACCATTTATACTATTAACATTACGGCGTTTTCGACCGTTCCTCCTAAATAAAAAAACACGCGTAAATTGAAGAGTAATACATCCAGTAAATCTTAAACAAATTCACCGTGTTTTTATTCAGAAGGAAAAAAATACCGTTTGGGCTATAAATAAAATCGTGCGGATTATGTATAGCTGTCGTCAATAATTTATGTATCTTTCATGGATACTAAAAACACGCGTGGAACTAAAACAAAATGTCATTTTGAAGCGTCATCTTCAGATTTTCTTTTTCGCGACAATTAATATCACTACTAGACATTGCCGGTCTGTCAACTCGTACGACTTAATAATATGCTCGTCATGGGTTCAAGTCCCGAATGGACCGTGCCCCCCATACGTAGAACTGATTATCCTGCTATGTGTAATTGAAAGCCAAGGCTATATGGTAAATTTTCTAACAAAAAATGTGTTTTTACCGGGAGCTCTGCTTCATTATCGAAAATATGGACACTAATACCGCAGGACCCTATTTGACACACAAAAAGCAAGCAAAATTGCTAGATGGGTGGAGAACTAAGCATCATATGGGAATTAGCCAACAAGTGACGAACCCCGTTTGTTCACTATTGATGATCTGTTCCTACCGCATTCTAACAAAAGTACTAAGAAACACCGAAAATGTAAGTTTTATTCTCTCCGCTGAGTAACCTAGTTCATAGATTCTTGTTTGTTCTAGTCGATGGAACATGATCTGCTTGATCTGAACGTCTCCATTTACGATTAGATGAACAAATAGACCATTGCATAAATGGTCAACTGCAAACAGTCGATCTAGTTTAGCGATGATAACCGTAGATTTGGTTTTGGTAATGGTAAAGTAAAAGGACAATATTTAACAACGGAAAATACTTTCACGATCGAATAAATTTCCTAATTGTCACAAGAAGCTTCCATTTTTCCAACCGCACAAAATTAAACTTAAACTAATTTAATTAAACTTAATTAATTAAACTAATTTTCCCTTTTAATCCAACCTAACAGTATTCTATTTTTAAATGACGATATACTAGTATGACATTAGTGTAAGTAGCTAAATTTATTGAACGCCCTGCTAATGACCGTAATTTGGGCATCGCTTGCGTACGCGGAATTTGTAGTGCGGACCCTAAGTGTGTTTCTACTTATTAGAGAGCGCTTCTAAGCGTATAGGTTTAATCTGTTCTGTAAATATGGTTCATAAATTTCTTTATTTAACATTTTTGCAATAAATACGGATTAAGAAATTTATATGCGATGTAAAGCGATACACGGACACCGGATAAAAGGTACCCATATAAACGGCGTCCTTGTAGATCAAAATATTTTCCATAAGGGACAAAGCACGGCACCGAACAAATGCTGGAAACTTTGTCACTTTGACAAAAAGAGATTCTCGTGACCGCATAAACAATATAGACATTGACACAACTTTTTATCATGACACAACTTTCGCAGAACGACATGCATTTGTGTAGTTCCGAGCTTCTCATGCCAAATCCGAGCCTCTCGTGCATACTCTTTGTTGACCTCGATAGAGACTTCCTAATTATGAATTTCTATCGATCACAGAACAATAAGGCAATTATTAGGATTCATACATTTATTAAATTTGATTCCCAATCCTGCTTTACTTTAGAATTCCCCTTAAAACTACCCGCACGATACTTCAGAAAGACCTACATTCGTGTAACCGCCTAGGGTTCACTAGTGTCAATCCGCCACTGCCTACGGATGGACAAAAAAATGAATTAAAAACATTATTTTTTACAATTTTTCCATATTAGTAGATCACAATTACCCTAGATAACTGTTATTTTAGCATTAGTTTGTTGAAATTTTTTAGAAAACATAAAATTCCACCACTTTCGCGTCAATATTTTGCCTATTTTATTTGGTCGCTTCAGGGCACGACATATTGACAAAAGCTCATGTTTCGACAAATTTTAGAGGCTTTTGTTGCTGCTGTGGCCTCGCACCTATAGACACCTGCATGTTGAAGTAAATTTTTATGCAAAGCAATTCTGCATGATTGAAATTGCTGAAGCTCTATCGCTAGTAGATGTGTTAAGTAAAACGATAATAAGAAGTAAAGAGAAGTAGATTGCATAAGTTTTTTGTGGAATAGTTTTAAAGTGGTAGCTAAAAAGGTTATTGTAGCTCTAAAGGCATTGTTGAACTAATGTTCAGCATATAGCAGATAGAAGAAAAGTAAACGTTCGATAGTTACAAAAAGAGAGGTTTTTGAACCACATATCCAATCTACCAAGCACATTTTGGCATTTCTCACACTACCTGTGTAGTTTTTGCCAAAAAGTTGCATCCCCATCACGGCGAAGATGAAAATGATGATGCATAAGACGAAGGTTAAATTACCAAGGGCACCAACTGTACGTCCCATGATGGAAATTAGAAGATTCAATGTAGGCCATGATTTTGCCAGCTTGAAAACTCTTAGCTGTAATTGCAAGTGCATCAGTATTTTAAAATTGACGATAAACCATGTTTCGTAATCAACGACTCTTGGAAAACTGTATTCGCTGTATTGTTTTATTTTATTTTATTGAGTTATACTGCTAGGTAATGGGTATTATAATTTTTTAATGGCTTTATATATATGCACACACACATATAAATATAAATATATATATATATATATATATATATATATATATATATATATATATATATATATATATATATATATATATATATATATATATATATATATATATATATATATATATATATATATATATATATATATATATATATATAATTATATATAAATATATATAATTATATGTTATACTGAAGAATAAATCTTCAGGCTATACTTACCAAACGGAACGATCGTAATACTGACAATCCTTGAACACCCTCAAGTCCCAATTCTAGCAGAGACAGTGCTACGATAATAAAATCGAAGATATTCCAACCCTCTTGAAAGTAATATTTGGGGCTCATTGCTATGAGCTTCATTGTAGCTTCGATGGCAAATGTAGCTGTGAAGAACTGCAATAAAACAAACAAATTTAATACCCGTATCTCGGAATTAACGTGGAGTGACATTTTCCCACATTCAACCAAATAAATTAGCTGTCACTATTAAATGTATTGAAACTTACGTAGTTGCCACTTTTCAGTGCCTTTTCCATATCTGGATCCATATCGTGATGATCTAAAGCCATAAACAGTGTATTTACCACAATGCAGAGCGTAATGAATAGCTCTACAAATGGGTCAAACACAATAAAAGCAACCCATTCCTGAAATTTAAGCCAAACCCAACAACAGTCCCACACACAGAAAATGTCGATCATCTTCATCAGAAACTCGAGGGCTTTGTCCTTAAACGTTGGGCCATCTTCGTCGTCGTCCTCTGTGGGGAAGTAATAAACAGAGACTGAACATCGTAGGCGAGCATTAGTGCGAAATGTTGTGACTCACTTCCATTTGTGTTGTATTTGTCTTTTTTGTTAAACTTTTTCTATTCCATGTTTAGTGCAATATTTTTAATTGAATAGCGAATTAAACAATCCTTTTAGCCAAGATAATGTCTTATGTGTTATCATGAGAAAAGCTATCAGTAGCATCTTTTCTAGCAAATCAAAAATCTATTCATTAAAGACTATTCTAAATGGCATGTGTTCTTCAAACCTTATTCTGATATCTATTAGTTTTTTTTTAATAAAGTTGAAATACGATCGAGGCCAAACTACCGATAAGATACTACTCTTGTCTTCTTACTCTTCCAAAATTGATGATTCGTTACATAACTGATCTCGGCAATTGTTAAGTGTATTTTATATATTGTTAGATTTCCAGTATTTGAATGGATTTATTTTAACATTGTTTTGGATCGCAACCAATTTACATTTAAATTTTACGTAATAATAATTCTTTATCATTTTTTATGAAAGTTTCATTTTCATTTTAGATGAAACTATATCGTAACATGCATAAAAAACTCATCAAAATTTACTTTTCAAAGTCTTCCTTGCATTATTATTTAACATAACACAGTGCGAAGCATTACAATTGAAGAATGTTGTGCAAAATAAGGATTGTTTCATGTAAAACATAAGCAATAAATAAATGTTTTATTTCGAACGATTATTGAATTTGAGTTGTTAGTGTCAATAGAAATGTTCACACATTTCTTTCAATGCAACCAATGCTATCTATCATAAATTATATACATATCATACAACGCATACAACGCATCTTGCAATCAAAGCAGATTTATTCCTTAAAATAATGTATACAGAAGACCTCCGAAATACTACTATATTGGATCGAAAAAAAGGTCCCGATGCCAGTTGTAAGTCGAATTGTCTTCTATTTATAAATGGTTTATGCTTTGTTAATTGAAAAAATAGCATAATAAAAAAAATCATAAATAATCTACAAGTTGAATTTTTCTAAAAAGATACAGTTAAAGATACACCATATACAGTTGATCAATCAATTGATAGTACACTCAACTTTTTCGTATTAATTTGTCAATATCTTGCCAGTTTCGGGATCGACTTAAAATTTTGATGATATTTTTAAGACGAAGATTATCATGATTTGTCCATCATATTTTGGCCAAAATTGTCAAATCCGCCAATAATTCTAAGTCATGTAATTGAATAAAAACCTATGATTAAATGTACAAAACTAAAATATTTGAGCTCATAATTTAGTTTTCTTGAGCAGCGAAAGCCTTTGGCCCCTCAGTCTTCTGTACGTAAGGAAAACAAGTAGAGTAATTTGCCAATTGTTGCACACTTAAGGTAACAGCCAACGTATTTCATATGTTTGAGATGGATAAAACCACAATATTCTTGTTATTTGTGTCTAGTATATATGATTATTGTTTAAAAAATAGTATGTATATTTTATTTAAGGGATAAAAACGATGAATAATGGCAAGAAATACTCATTTTCTAACCTATGCAAAAATCCAATTGTTGCACACTTACAAAAACTCCAAATTCTATTATTGCACACATTTTATTCAATTATTGCACACTTTGAAATACAATGAAATAGACAACAATGAGCCCTGAAATGGATGTTTTTTTTTCTATCAAATAGTGATTAGAACAATACGAAACGCTGTTGCATCAAATGTTTGTCCTTGGTTCAAGCCGGAATTCCACAAAATAAGTGGCGAACATACACCTGCATCCGATTGTCATTTTTAAACAGAACACTGTCAAAATGATAGCACGAAGAAAAAAGGAGGCTTTGGGTTGTGCAATAAATAGGATCAAAGCACTCTCTTTGTTCACATTGTTAAACAGCGTATTAAAATAAGTTTTTTTTTGCAAAAAGTCGAAAATTTTGATACCGAATCGTGAGATTTAACCTTATTTGTTCGATTACAATCAAAATATAAAGTGTGAGTTAATCACAGGGCGAAATAAACCTTATTTTGTGAGGAACACTTCTTATCGGTTTTACTAAGAAATCCATTCGACTTGATCGAAATCAGTCGAAATATTTTCATTTGTGTCTAAAAAATCGAAAAAATGCTAGCTTCTTTTAATGTTTTGTAAATATTTGGATAAACAACAATTAACACGCATTGGGCAATAATTCGGTGGTGTACAACAATTGGCATATTACCCTAGTCTGTTTTTGCCAATTAGAGTTCGGCAATAGTCATATCAGCTTGAAAGAACTAATTGTAATTTTTCCTACGTCGTACACTTGGGCCATATTTTGATGAGCGACCAATTTGTGGACAACGCCAACTTGTAGCCAAATGTGCATTGGAATAAATCATTCGAAATCCTATGTTTATCTTAAGCCGGGCTACATTGATCGTACTCAAGCGTAATTTCGATTTTCACTAGCGCATCTGGCGGCGACTGGTGGAAGATTTTTTTGGTCAGCGAGGGAATGGTCATGCCGGATCTCAAAATTAAGTAGTTTTTCCATCGTTTTCCATTGCAAAAACGGATGCAATGCGTGCAAAACATGTGTATCAACGTTTTACAAAACTTTTCTCCTCCGATTTAACTAAAAAACATGGAAAATTAACGTATTTTCAGGAGCGGCTCCAAATTAATTGGCAAAATGCTTCGGTCAGCCGCCGCCAGATGCGCTAGTGAGAATAAAAATTACACTAGCGAGTTCGGACAATGTACCCCGGCCTTTACAATTTCAAGCAATTCATGCTGCGTTATACGGACGTCACACGAGGCGTAAACTCAAAAAGTTTACGCTTGATTTGTATGGGAGAGCGTAAACTTCCTGTCAAAAGATTTCAGGGTTGTATGGCTGAAATTCAGTTTACGCCAAAGTTTACGCGGATTAGGGCCTTTGGGGGGTCGCCATAGTTGAGGGACTTTACGTCATTTTAGAACCGTTAACCATTGGTTTCCGCACACAAAGCTTAGCAAATAGAACAGATTTCTTTGTTATTACGTGCATTTTTGTGTATTTATTGATTTTATCGAAAAAATAAGATATATTAACAAAATATTTGATTATTTGTTTATGCACGAAATTTAAAGTCATGTGAGTAAGAGTTTTAATCTCAAGTAAATTGTCCATGCGGCTCGTAGATCATGAGGAATTCATGTAAAAATTTATAAAAATAATGATTTCTTAGTTGTTATAACCAAAAATGTCGAAAACATAATAAATTATCGAATAAATTCACGGAATAACACAAAATAACACACTTTAATCTATGTTTTAATGTTAAATAAGAACTCGCAAAGTCCAAAATATATTTTTAAAGAATATTTAATCGAAAAAATGGGGTAGATAAATTATATGAACAAATTTAATAAATGTAAACAAAGTTTGAATCCTGGGGACCTTACGTCAAGTGACGAATTGTCAAAATGCACTAGAGTCCACCACCTGATATTTTTAAATCCACCTTGACTTCTCCCATACAAATCAAGCGTAAACTTTTTGAGTTTACGCCTCGTGTGACGTCCGTATTAAGGCCGGGGGAGACTGTCCGTACTCGCAAATGTAATTTTGATTTTTACTAGTGCATCTGGCGGCGGCTGGTGGAAGCTTTTTTTGGTCGTCCGGGGAATGGTCGTGTTGAATCTCAAAATGAATTAGTTTTTTCACCGTTTTTTGATGCGAAAACGACTGAAATACTTGCACAAAATATTGATCTATGAATTACAAAGCTTTTCCAGTCCAGTTAAAGTGAAAAACATGGAAAAATAACGTATTTTCTGGAGCATCCCCAAATTGTTTGGCAAAATGCTTCGGTCAGCCGCCGCCAAATGCGCTAGTGAAAACCGAAATTACACTAGCGAGTACGGGCAATGTCCCCCGGCCTTTATGTTCTCTTCATATAGTTTTTTTTTCCTAAAATATGGCCAACTTCATGTTTTTACACTTATTTGGAATTATATTAATCATTGAATCAACCAACAAAGGCAATAACAACAAAACTGTGGCAAAAGGCATGGTCAAACATATTATGTTTAACAAACAGTAAAAGTTATCTTAATATTAAAAAGATATGCAGCTGTAGCATCAATGTACTTGAGGGCAGTTAAAACACATTTGTTGTGGACATATTTTACGAAACGCAGCCGAAAAAAACCTTTTCAAACGCAGTTCTAAGAAAACACCTGTCAATATAAAGGCCGGGCTACATTGATCGTACTCGCAAGCGTAATTTTGATTTTCACTAGCGCATCTGGCGGCGGCTGGTGGAAACTTTTTTTGGTTATCGAGGGAATGGACCTGCCGGATCTCAAAATTAAGTAGTTTTTCCATTGTTTTCCATTGCAAAAATGGATGCAATGCGTGCAAGACATGTGTATCTATGTTTTACAAAACTTTTCTCCTCCGATTTAAGTAAAAAACATGGAAAATTAACGTATTTTCTGGAGCGGCTCCAAATTGTTTGGCAAAATGCTTCGGTCAGCCGCCGCCAGGAGCGCTAGTGAAAATCAAAATTACACCAGAGAGTACGATCAATGAAGCCCGGCCTTAATGAAAACGTTTCGTTAAGGCCGGGCTACATTGATCGTACTCCGTAGTGTAATTTTTATTTTCACTAGCGCATCTGGCGACAAGCAGCGCAAGCTAGATGTCGGTATAATTTATGTGTCAAAATTATTCTTACTTGGTGTCTCATCAAGTTTCGACCAGGCTACTTGTATGCCGTATGAAATGTTTATAAACGTCCATAAATTGCAACAAAATAGGCCGTTAATTGTTGTTGGTGGATAAATCGTCATTCATACAAAGCGCTAGGCAACATTTTTCCCCATCTTCCAACATCTTTCCATCATTGGGTAAAATTATAGCCTCCTGGACCCAAAACACTTTTTGACAGATAAATTATACCAGCCTCTAGCTTCGACCCGCCGCCGCTAGATGGCGTACGCGTTCACAAAAATTACACTCAGGAGTACGATCAATGTAGCCCGGCCTTTATAAATTAAGATGAATCTGCTTTTTGAGGTATTGTCTTGTACAGTGGAATCCTTTGTAACGAGTATCGTTCATGACAAGGTTTTCGGATAACGTACAAACCTAAATGCTCAATAAATATCTCTCTCAACGAATATTATCTTGTATAACGGGAAATATCATTCGTGTTCGGGATTAATTAATTTTTGGGAAATTTTTCGGTGTAAATCTCACTGAATTATCAGTTAATATTGAGCATTTCTTTAATTTTGATCATCCCTTAGGAGTATTATAGTTTCGATACTAGGAATCGAATAATAAAATGTAAAGGCCGGGCTACATTGATCGTACTCCCTGGTGTAATTTTGATTTTCACTAGCGCATCTAGCGGCGGCTGACCGAAGCATTTTTCCAAACAATTTGGAGCCGCTTCAGAAAATATGTTATTTTTCCTTGTTTTTTACCTTAACTGGATTGGAAAAGCTTTGTAATTGATAGATGAATATGTTGTGCAAGTATTTCAGCCATTTTCGCATCAAAAAACGGTGAAAAAATAACTTAAATTTGAGATCGGGCACGACCATTCCTCCGACGACCAAAAAAAGCTTCCACCAGCCGCCACCAGATGCGCTAGTGAAAATCGAAATTACACCTGCGAGTACGGTCAATGTAGCCCGGCCTTAAGGCCGGGCTACATTGATCGTACTCTCTGGTGTAATTTTGATTTTCACTAGCGCATCTGGCGGCGGCTGACCGAAGCATTTTTCCAAACAATTTGGAGCCGCTTCAGAAAATATGTTAATTTCCCATGGTTTTTACTTAAATCGGAGGAGAAAAGTATTGTAAAACGTAGATACACATGTCTTGCACGCATTGCATCTATTTTTGCAATGAAAAACGATGGAAAAACTACTTAATTTTGAGATCCGGCATGACCATTCCCTCGATAACCAAAAAAAGCTTCCACCAGCCGCCGCCAGATGCGCTAGTGAAAATCAAAATTACGCTTGCGAGTACGATCAATGTAGCCCGGCCTTTAAAGAAGAAAAGTGTTATATAATTAAGTCGCTTTTCTAGATCTACTCGTTCATTAAAGCGAGAATTTTCCCTATCAACTGTTGTCATTTGGAGGAGTTTCATATGACTAAATATGTGATGTGCAAGCGGGTTGTAGATTTTATGTAAACGAATTGGAAAGGTTAAAACACTTTATTCATGCTGATATGCTTTATTCGTGAATATTAAGGCCGGGCTACATTGATCGTACTCGCAAGCGTAATTTTGATTTTCACTAGCGCATCTGGCGGCGGCTGGTGGAAGCTTTTTTTGGTCATCGAGGGAATGGACCTGCCGGATCTCAAAATTTAGTAGTTTTTCCATCGTTTTCCATTGCAAAAATGGATGCAATGCGTGCAAGACATGTGTATCTACGTTTTACAAAACTTTTCTCCTCCGATTTAAGTAAAAAACATGGAAAAATAACATATTTTCTGGAGCGGCTCCAAATTGTTTGGCAAAATGCTTCGGTCAGCCGCCGCCAGATGCGCTAGTGAAAATCAAAATTACGCCAGAAAGTACGATCAATGTAGCCCGGCCTTTACTACCATAACGAAATCAAGTAGGTAGAATTTAACATCAAAGCAATAAACTTTTCCTAGACACAAATCAATAAACGACCATTTTCAAACGATTTATTCGAGAAATTTTAAAGAAACAACTAAATCAATCGACCACTTTTCTACAACATGGATCAATAATAATGACAAAGTATCAATTATCTACTAAAGGCCGGGCTACATTGATCGTACTCGCAAGCGTAATTTTGATTTTCACTAGCGCATCTGGCGGCGGCTGACCGAAGCATTTTGTCAAACAATTTGGAGCCGCTTCAGAAAATACGTTATTTTTCCATGTTTTTTACTTAAATCGGAGGAGATAAGTTTTGTAAAACGTAGATACACATGTCTTGCACGCATTGCATCCATTTTTGCAATGGAAAACGATGGAAAAACTACTTAATTTTGAGATCCGGCAGGTCCATTCCCTCGATGACCAAAAAAAGCTTCTACCAGCCGCCGCCAGATGCGCTAGTGAAAATCAAAATTACGCTTGCGAGTACGATCAATGTAGCCCGGCCTTAATATCTTCAAAAAAAATTATATTATGAAGATATTAGCTTTTTTCAGATACATATGAGTTTGCGTTTGCATACAAATTAAATGGAAAAGAGCCTCCCGCATTACTAGGTTTTGGTATAAAGGCCGGGCTACATTGATCGTACTCCCAAGTGTAATTTCGATTTTCACTAGCGCATCTGGCGGCGGCTGGTGGAAGCTTTTTTTGGTCGTCGAGGGAATGGTCGTGCCGGATCTCAAATTTAAGTTGTTTTTCCATAGTTTTTTGCCATGAAAATGGATGCAATGCTTATAGGACATGTGCATCTACCTTTTACAAAACTTTTCTTGTCCAAATTAGGTTAAAAACATGGAAAAATTACATATTTCCTAAAGCGGCTCCAAATTGTTTGGAAAAATCCTTGGGTCAGCCGCCGCCAGGTGCGCTAGTGAAAATTAAAATTACACCAGAGAGTACGATCAATATAGCCCGGCCTTTAAACTCGTCATGCAGGGTTCCACTGTAGTTGGCATTGTCGTAGTTGTCGGTATACCAAACTTAAATTTTGACCACATGTTGCTAAAAACCATGTCAATATCTACATATTTTTTATATGTTTAATCTATATTTGCATTGATTTTTTAGCATTCAACTGTATCTGAAATATGTGAACATTACGGTTTTTTTTACTTTAGAATATCTTATATTAAAATATCATCTACATGATGATGGGATGATTTTAACTAAATCAAAATATAGTAGAAATCTACTTTATAAGCTTTATACAAAACAAAATTGATTTGATAAAAAATAATAACAATAATTTTGATAAAAATTCAAATCCTTCTCCCTAAAATAGATGTTGCTGAATTGTATTGTTTTCGTTCGAATATCATATGGATATTTGAAACAGCGTAAATCTACTCCGTACTATTCTAATGCAAAACCCAAAATGAAACAGCAATCACAATTATTCTAAAGGTATCTAAGCTACAACTACTTTCTATACTAAAAAAATACTATTTTGTATACACTACACGAGTCATTAGCTATGGATTGTTTCATTTCGATTAAAAGCTTTGTGGAATTATTTAAACGATTAGGTTCTTACTTCACACTTTGTTTGGTTTTCATTACCATGGAAGGCATTATTCATACGGAAAGATATCA
Source organism: Anopheles gambiae (assembly GCF_943734735.2). Taxonomy (NCBI): domain Eukaryota; kingdom Metazoa; phylum Arthropoda; class Insecta; order Diptera; family Culicidae; genus Anopheles; species Anopheles gambiae. The sequence continues at coordinate 66,074,500 of NC_064601.1, read as the reverse complement.
CATTAACGCTCCAAAAAAGATAAATAAAACACAAGAAAGTGGAGTCAACTAGAAGTTTAAAGTCTAGCACCAAATTCAATAAATCGTATATTTTAGGGTATTTCGCTTTCAACCTACATCATTACAGTAATACTAAAATTAAATAATTGATGATCACATGTGACTAGGATGTTACATTAATGTCCACATAAAATAACTTAAAAACGGAACAAACTAAAGACAAGCTACACACGTCAAAGTATTCTATAAACAATTGGCAACTATCTTTTTAAGTGCTCATGTAGAATAAAATGAACAACTTACATAAAATGTGTGTTATTCGTTAAAAATAGATAGAAATTATTACAACAAATATTCATCCGAAATTAAACTTTCAAACAATCGGGGAATAGGATTATCATGCTTAATTGTTTTAGTTCATATTACTTTTATATGAGTGATTACATTTATATTTTATTTTAAGTACTTTTATTTGCATATATTACCTATACCAATAGACCACTTGGGACTAACTGACGGTGAATCCCGTGGTACAGTCGTCAAATTTCATTACTTAATAACATGTCTGTCAAGGGTTCATACAAGTGATGCGCATTCTAGAACACATCAAGTAGGTTCTTTCTGTTCCTGCATAGGAACGATCGAATGTTTGTTCGAAATTTTGAATCTAGTTGGTTTGTTCTGCACAATCAGAATGATCGAAACGAGTTCAGAGTTCACAACAGTCCTCCCCTTATGTCAATTAACGTACTCGTTATGTTCCTTTTTCAAAATCACTGCATTCCGTTCATTATTTTCCCTAATTTTCCCAACTCTACTTCAAACCCCGTATAACACCGGCCTATAGGTTGGACTGACTATCCAGCTAATGGTAATCATTAAGTCACTAATAGCAAACCTAAACCAACTACAGTGGTTGGACAGAATAAGATAAAAAAAAAACAATATTAAATTGGTTTGTCGTTTGTTTATTATGGATCAAGTTATGTTGAGCTTTAATTGTTTTGTTTAAAGCATAGGTATAATCTCAATCACTGATAGTAACATTCTTAAGATATATTTTTCATGATGATTCGTCCAAGCAAAATGTAGGTTACAGCTTTCTTAATGTGGGACAAAGTAATATATGCTAAAATGCTTGATTTTTTGTTCAATCAAGACCATCGAAATAATTTAATAAAATTGTAACATTTTTAGCTTTGTCGATATAACATAACCAAACATTGTATTATAGAAACATAATATTTATGGCGTTATTATGCAAACATAAAATTAACCATTAAAAACATAAAATTGTAGGCGTTTATGATTACAATAATAAATGGAGTTATGATTACAATAATAACAAATAATGCAAACATGTTTTTTTAAAATTATCCGTGAATAGTATAAAAACACGTATCACGGAAGCTAAACAATGATAAATCAAACAAACTTTTGAACAAACAAATTATTGAAAACATTTCTTTTTATTTCAGGTGACTCGAATGTGAAATAACCGTGAACATAATATACACTGCAATTACAGATTATATATATATATATATATATATATATATATATATATATATATATATATATATATATATATATATATATATATATATATATATTTAAATTTATATTTATTTATATTATATGTACAGCATATTTATTCGAAATTACCTCCGTGATCACTTGCCCTGCTGTGCCGACCAGCAGCTTGCTCAATAATGTCATTTAACACCATCACGTCTAGAAGACATAGGAAAACAATTGATTAAACTATTTAAGTGTGCAAAATACAAAATGTTGTTTTTATCTGTATTTACCTTTCATATCTACCACAGTTTGAGTTTGAGCAGGTTCTATGAAAGGATTGTCGTTATGTTTTATTTTTCCGGCATCGTCTGTACAGTCCTGTGTCAAGTCCTAATATGGTTAGGAAATTGACTTTTATTTTTCAAATTTCTGATCAAGATAAGCTGCTAAGCAAACAAAACTCACGAAATCTCGCTGTCCTTTATGGTTTGTTTCAGCGTAGGATAGATTGTTAGCATTCGGAGGTGGTACAATTGAATGGTTAGTGTTACGGGCTGATCGATTTCGCAGACGGCTCTCTTTTGTCATGCCCCCGAGCAGGTCACCGTGAGATGTGTACGAAATACGCGACTGATGCGAAGTATACGACGAGTGCCTTGAACCTGATCAAATTTCGTAGATTCCAGAGTTGTTGATATTAATAGAGGAGAAAATAACCATCAGTTATTGTTTTTTTTTTGACTAATTTAAAGCAAATGAGCATGCGCAGCATATTGATTCTGATTTTAAAAAAAATCATGAAAAAAATAAATGAAATAGTAGATGAATTCAATCATTGTGAATTTAAATATAAATAATGAAACCAATGTTTTGTGTAAAGATAATGCTTTGATTGGTTCTTTCAAGTTTAGACATTGTTAATTGATAGTCTTTTAATTGTGCTTATAGAAATTACACCTATTTCCAGCTATGTTCGAATCTCGTGCCGTTTGCATTGTATCGCCAACCGGCTGCTTCGAATCGCATGCCACTACGATCGAAGGCGTGCATCCATGGTTTACTAAGCTAAAACACCATTAACTATGCTCTTGATTTCAGAGATCCAATCAAAGTGTATGAAGACCAGGTGGTCTCGTCCCATACAAATTGACAATTAATTTCGGAATAAAAAAAACTCCTTTTGACAGAATGGGTGAAATGAATTTCTATAGGAACCGTTCGCTTTGTTCTTAGCAACACATACGTAGTACACATTGGTGTCCTCATGGACGGCATTATTTTGATCCAAAAATGGATTTTAATTAGTTCAGATTTGGTTTAGCTTACAATAACAAATATTTTGAGTGCTTTTTAAGGTATTTCAGTACAAATAACGAAGATTCTAAGATTGTTTGTGTGTAAGGCAAGTCGTCAGAAAACTTGTTTGGGGAAATGTTTTCACCCATGCTGTCAAAAAGTGACGAATCTACTATTAGGAATATTAAGGCCGGGCTACATTGATCGTACTCGCACGCGTAATTTTGATTTTCACTAGCGCATCTGGCGGCGGCTGGTGGAAGCTTTTTTTGGTCGTCGGGGGAAGGGTTGTGCCGGATCTCAAATTTAAGTAGTTTTTTAACCGTTTTTTTATGCGAAAATGACTGAAATACTTGCACAACATATTCATCTATCAATTGCATAGCTTTTTCAGACCAGTTGAAGTAAAAAACAATGAAAAATAACGTATTTTCTGGAGCAGTCCCAAATTGTTTGGCAAAATGCTTCGGTCAGCCGCCGCCAGATGCGCTAGTGAAAATCAAAATTACACCAGAGAGTACGATCAATGTAGCCCGGCCTTTATATTGGTTATTTTTTTGCGATCAATCACTTCTGAAGAATAAAGGAGAAGTAATTGCAGTCTACTCTGTATACAGATTACATCCTTGCTTGCCATTCCGTGGCAACGAATCACTACCGTTTGTAACGGTCCTGCTGGAAGAACGAAAAGTGTAACAGGCATAAAACATTAAGGCCGGGGTACATTGATCGTACTCCTTAGTGTAATTTTTGTGAACGCGTACGCCATCTAGCGGCGGCGGGTTGAAGCTAGATGCTGGCATAATTTATCTGTCAAAAAACGTTTTGGGTCGAGGAGGCTATAATTTTACCCAATGATGGATAGAGATTGGAAGATGGGGAAAAATGTGGCCCAGCGCTTTGTATGAATGACGATTTGTCCAACAACAACAATTAACGGCCTATTTTGTTGCAATTTATGGACGTTTATCAACATTTCCTACGGCAAACAGGTAGCCTGGTCGAAACTTGATGAGACACCAAGTATGAATAATTTTGGCACTTAAATTATACCCACATCTAGCTTGCGCTGGTCGCCGCCAGATGCGCTAGTGAAAATCAAAATTACGCTTGCGAGTACGATCAATTTAGCCCGGCCTTTACATGTTCCAACTGGGTAACAGAAGTCCTATTTACTTTAATTTAAACACTGAGAGTAACATGAAACATCGAATCGGCACATACATATGCAATATGCAATATGCATACCGTCTTCTGCTTATAACCCGGAAACGAATGATAAGGCCGGGCTACATTGATCGTACTCTCTGGTGTAATTTTGATTTTCACTAGCGTACCTGGCGGCGGCTGACCGAAGCATTTTTCCAAACAATTTGGAGCCGCTTCAGAAAATATGTAATTTTTCCATGTTTTTAACCTAATTTAGACAAGAAAAGTTTTGTAAAAGGTAGATGCACATGTCCTGTACGAATTGCATCCATTTTCATGGCAAAAAACTATGGAAAAACAACTTAATTTTGAGATCCGGCACGACCGTTCCCTCGATGACCAAAAAAAGCTTCGGTCAGCCGCCGCCAGGTGCGCTAGTGAAAATCAAAATTAAACCAGAGAGTACGATCAATGTAGCCCTGCCTATACACCTGTTTCCATTTACGTTCGAATCTAGTGCCATTTGCATCGAATCGCAAACCGCCTGCTTTGAATCGCATGCCACTACGATTGAATGCGTGCAACCATGGTTGAATCGCGTGCCAGTACGGTTGAATCGCGTTCCACTATGGTCGAATCATATGCCACTACGATCGAATCGTGTGCCGCTACCATTGGATTTCTGAAAGCAAGAGCATAGTAAACTGTTTGTTTACGTTTGAAAGCTTTTTCTTTCTTCCCCGACTGCATTTCGTTTTTAAAATACTAATAAAAGGTAATTATTCCCTGATTATAGGTAAACCCGACGAATATTGGTTGAAAACAAGGATTTTACCATCAACAAGGGACCATGGTTTAAACCAATATTCGTGATTTACCTATAATCAGAGAATTCCTTTTTATTAGTATTTTACTAGCTAAATGCCGTCGGTGAAGAAAGAAAAAGCTTTCAAACGTAAACAAACGGTTTACTATGCTCTTGCTTTCAGAAATCCAATGGTAGCGGCACACGATTCGATCCTAGTGGCATATGATTCGATCATAGTGGAACGCGATTCGACCGTAGTGGAACGCGATTCAACCATGGTTGCACGCATTCAATCGTAGTGGCATGCGATTCAAAGCAGGCGGTTTGCGATTCGATGCAAATGGCACTAGATTCGAACGTAAATGGAAACAGGTGTAAATGAGATCCTTGGATTTTATCAGTTATGCAATATTCTAACTGGATTCTAATTTGTATAATATTCTAACAGGAAATGTGTGCAAAATGTTGAACAAAACTCTTATTCACTCCATAGCAACGTCCATCGCTAAACATAAACAATGTTCAATTTAACTGTCAAAATTTTCCCATGGCTTTCTGTCAATTTACTCTAAACGCATCGACCTGTTCTCTTTCAAAGACCTTGGACACGATTCGATCGAAGTGTCACACTGTTCTACCGTAGTGGAACGCGATTCAACCGTACAGGCACGCGATTCAACCGTGGATGCACGCATTCGATCGTAGTGGCATGCGATTTCTAAGCAGGCGGTTGGCGATTCGATGCAAACGGCACGAGATTCGACCGTAGCTGAAAACAGGCGTATACACACATATGTTTATATATTTTTTAAATCATTATGGTTTTGCTTTCGCACTGCTACTTATCTTGCTCGGTTGTATGTATGCGTTTATTGTTTGAATAATAAAAAATCGTATTTTGGTAAAAACATATTGTTTTCTTTCCTGTTTCAGGGTACGTTTAGGTGGTTTGGGTGTACGAGGTAAATGAAGAATGTTTTTAAATTAGCTGTATGCTTAAATATAAATTTAAACAAGCAAAAGTAAACCAACACTGAGTTGATGAAAGCCTTCTGTTAAATGTTCTTCACTAGAGACAGCAGCTTATTACAGCTTTGCTTAGCATTGCAATGATTTTTGCCGATCTTGGTTAGCCGAACTTGGATTTTAGGTACATAGTTTAAAAAATTGCCGTTATTATTTTCAAAAGGAATATGTCTATCAAACTCAAACATCAGTTAAATATTGCCAAACTATGATTTGAATGGTATATTAGATCAGCCGGCGGATGTTTACACACTTTCATACATACAAAATACGACATAATACGCTATACCACAATCGAGCTAGAATACATTATATATACTATGGACACTATAAAAAATTTTTGAATTTCATTTCTAATCCCAATTATAATTATCTATCTCTCTTCCAAATATTTTTCTGCTACTCTCATTAGCAATACTAACTTATAAGCACATGTTATATATTGCAATGTATCATTTTTGTAACACCATAAAGTGTATTGTGACACATATATGATACGAATTCACATTTTCCATACTTTACATTTCAATATTTTTTTAACATAATAAATATTTACTGACGAGAAACCATAATAATGCTACAATATACATGAATAAACAATTAGTATTAAAATCTGAGTTAAGTGTAAAGTTAAGGTAAATTATCTGTTGCAGTAAAAGTAAAGTTCTGTAAAATCGATAGAAACAAATTGATTGTAATGAGTCATTAAAATGGGAGAGGTATGAGAGAGCGGAAGATAGAGAGAAAGAGAGTATGAATTTTAGGGGTTTTTTTTATAGTGTACCTAAATTAGCATAGTATACTGGAACGATGATTGCACCATTTTCTTCCGACATCGGCGTTACCGCGTTGGAATCATCAGCGTATGGCAGGTGTTCTTGTGCATCGAGATATGTTGATAGTACCAGTGGTTTTCTATCGCTACCAGGTACACCAACGAAACGTCCTCTACCGTTACGTATCGTGAACTGTAGATTTCCGATTGAATGATTGCATCATAGAGCCCACGGTGATTTTGTTGATTTTTCGATTGATCCAAGATATGAAGTCCACCACAAGAAGGAATGCATTCGATAGACAATTATGGAATAAGCAAAAAGAGTGAGGATCGAATGTGAACAGGAATAAGTTTATGAGTATGTTTGGAGTGGAGTATTGAAGTGTGTAGGTAGTGGTAATTATATATTGTTAGTTATGTATATTAATTTGAGCAAGATGGAACAATACATAACCTATTTTTTATAAAATTATCGGTGTTTGTTAAAATATGAATTATAGAAAGGCATAGATAATGACAAAAAAGAATAACAATAGATAATCTAAGATAATGATCGACCTACGCAACAACCAAGAGAAGAAAATATTGAAGAAAATGAAAATAAAACAATAAGTTATGTGGGGAACGTTGGAAAATGTTGTGTTGTTGTAGAATTTATGAAGGTATATTTTGGATGAAAAGAGTTGTATGTTGGAAAAAAACCAGTAGAAATCATCATTTAAAACAAGATAATAGTGGGTAAGTGCATTTTTTGAGTTGATTGTACCTGGTGTGATCCTCTAGATCCTCTACGAAGATTAAATGGTGAACCGGGTAATGAAAGTGAAGCCTAAAAAGTAACAGGTTTTATTTGGTTAGTGTTTTACTGTTGCTAGTTGGTATACTTAAACAGTTTGTAAAATTATCTGCTGTACTGCTCTAATAAACAAGAAACGGATTTGTCTAATCATTGTTATTTACTGTTATTTTGAAAAATTTTCTTGAACAAAATATGCTTTTCTGTTGCATAAACATTACATAATAATAACATATTTAAAAAAAAACCTTAAACTTTTAATTTAAACTTTCGAATGACATTCAAGTCAAAGTTATATATTTAGAATATGTATCATCAAGAAATGTATCAAAATGAGTAGCCTCTAACATAGTTATTGTTTATCCTCTTAATAAAAAATAACTCGTTTATTTTAACAAATACCAAAAAAGTACCTTTTAAATTAGGTACAATATTAAATCCATGAGGAGATTCTACTTCTAAAAATAAAAAGCAAGGACATTGAATTATGTATGTGAGAGCATGCCTTAGCTTAAGCAAAACAGTAAAGCTTTGGCTATGTTTCATATTTTACATAATAATCTTACATTGCGAAAAAATATGGTAAGTGTTTTTTTTACAATTAAATCTTGCGACTTGCATCCAATTTGGCCATTTTTTTTTCAAATAGTGAGGTTTTTGTGCTGGAGATTATCTAAAATGAAGTTTACATTTTACATGATGAAATTATACAATAAATGCATTAGACAAAAGCATATTTTAAATAAAAAAAACTCTTGTAGCACCTTTTATATGAATTACATAAAGTAATGTGTACAATAATTTACATGTTCATTGTAGTTCACAGTTTTTTTAAATATAAAAAGTACTACCTATTTTCTTAAAACAGAACATTGCACAAAATCATAAAAACTTAAGGCATTAACCTACCTTTTGAATAGTAGCGACCCCCTAACCCAGCGGTCGATTGCAGTAGAGGTTTAACAATATAATATTGTTTGTTTTATGTTGTATGAATGTATCGTGTATGTGGGTTGTGTGCATTCGAATTATCGTTGAATCGAATGGTTGACATAATAATTGAGAATGAAAAACAAATTATGAATATTACTGCGCGCGTGATGTATATGGTTGGTACAAAATAAAAACTTGTCCTGATAATATATTGTCTAGTTCTAGTTTTTCAAAGCAACGTTGAAGACGTAGATTGAGACAAAGCCAAAATAATAGAAATATTCGGAGGTGAAACCGAAACATGTATAACAAGCTGATTTTTTTATAACTCATGATTGCTTAATTTTCCGAAATCAGTATGAAACAGATATTAATAATAAACATAAAACAAACAAAATTGAAAAATATTTAGTAAAAATAATTCAACCAGAATGAATGTTATCATTGCTAGACAAAAACGAATTACCCGTAAAGATTATATTTGGCAAACACTAACCATTCTCCAAAAAAAACTATATAGATTATATTTCTATACAACAGATCAATACTGTTTGATTGTTTAAAACAAAGGAATATTACAAACAATTTTCAACCATACAAAAATATACGATAATATTTTTATATTAATTAATCAAATAAGGTTCTTGATGTGTAAGTCTTTATTTTACCATTATTATGTAATAGAAAAACTCGTTAAAAATGCCTGTTAATACCATTTCCCTTTTCAAATGATTTTGAATCAATGACAAAAAGCGTTGGTTTTATTTTTGAAGTTCAGAGTCTGATTTCTCCATTCACAACTATTAATGAAGAGATGAAAATGTTCACTTTATTTCAAATCTACCCGTAGAGGATGCTAAAAAGAGGATCATTGAAAACAGCAGTATGTGTTTGTTTCTTAATTGGTGTGTGCAGGTTTTTGAGATAAGTGACAATACATTTCTAATAGTAAATAAAGACAATTGGTAACATAAATTCGACACAAACGGGAACACTTTAATTAAAGTTTTGCTAAAATAGTCTCAGCTTTTAATCGTTTGTTGTAGTATTAATGACAAGTCCTTCAACTGGTGACATATAGTTTAATAATAATGACATTTAAAGATTTAATTCAATTTTAACAAATGACACTCAAAGAAGATGAAATAAGATTATAAAGTTGATGTAGTCTATGAACCATGCAACACATAGACACAAAGAAAAAATATGGTAGTTGTTTGTATTAAAAAAACTGTGGATGCAATGAGTTATGATGGAAGAGATGTGGTGATTGAGTATCTTGAGTGTATCTAGACCGCAAGGTATCTCAATATAGCAATAAAGACTAGTATATTTAAGGATAGGATTGTGCGATATAGCGGTAACATACTTACCGCGCTCACTTTACGGGCTTTTGCAGTGCCAGCTGCAGTAGCTGTTGGTGCGGTTGTTCTTGTGATTTCGCTCACCGACTCCAATCCTTCGCTTCTAATGGACATTTTCTCCTTATTGTTATCGTCGTTGCCTTTCTCCTGTCCGACAAACAACTCATAGCTGTGACAGGAGAAATCCGAAGGGCTTTTAGCGATTTCTGGGTTCGCCGCTGCTGCTGCGGCCGCTTGTTGTGCTTCCAGTTTAGCTGCCTTTGCTGCCGCAGCTTCTTCTGCTTCCTGTTTTAGCAACATCACGGTAACATGGATTGGAGAATTTCAACCGCACGTTGAAAGAGAAAAAACTGGTAAGTACTAAATCAATACGAATTGATTCACTTATACGTTTATTTAAAAACACTGTACGTTACATCTGTGCCATGTAGTATAACATTCTCTTTGTTGTAAACAATGTCTAGCCTTACTATGCATGTTTTGAAGCAAAAATATAATTGAGAAAATTTTAGCTAGATGTGTTATTAATGATTGATGAATGAAAAGAATGACATAGAAAAATAAATTGAATCTTCACAAACACGTTAATTTCTTTGATTCTATGGCCAAAATCATAATCAAATAAAAAGAAAATTTACCAAAGAAGTCTGATATCCTGTATACTATTTTTTACCATAGTTCAGTAAATATTTACAGACTTTTTTCAGTTAAAAGTTATCGGCAGCAATCTTGGATGTTGACCAAAATGGCAGCTCGCTTACTTTCATCACTATAAAGCCATTCTGATATTACTGATTGTTCAGTAATTGATAGCGATTAAAAAGTTTAGGAGAAAAAGGTTTTTATTGATACGCAGTGAGGCAGTCCGTTCAGCTCATATTAATTCATGTTTTATAATGATTGATTCAGATTTAAAATGTATTTGGCCGTACCAAGTTTGATGATTCGATGATGCTTTTGCGATGACATGATTGCAAAAAATGTAGAATGAATGTCATTTGACATTTTTTAATGAGACGTCAAAACTGCTTAATCGTGCATTTACCGATACTTAGCCATTAGACCACATGATATTTTCACTCAGTCAACCAGGAAAATGGTATTCGCTTACAGAAGTATATAAATTCACGCGAAAACACGAAAAAGGACCCATTTACGATGAATATCTAGTTCACTTGGGGTACGGCAAAATAAAAAAATCAAATGAAAGTAGCATAAAAATATCATCGGGTCAAATAATGGCTGGTATTTTTGAATCACTGGTTATTCACCGCGGCGTTGTAGGAGCGGGCTCAAGAAATGTGTTGCCATCCCTAAAATTTCATGTGAGCGCCGTACGTTCCCGCTACGAACGGATTCAATAATACCAGCCAATAATACCAGCCTATATTTGATGAAACATTCAATAACCAATCAGCCATACCGGCGAACTCGTTCGTTCCTGGGAACGTTCGCCGCGACGCTCATTTTCACTCATTTCATAACCCTCTAGATCAAAAATTAGAAAACCTTATAGGTTTTGTACCGGCCAACCTAGTGGTACAAGCCTGTCCACTCATGAGCGACGAATGTTTCTCGGAGAACGAGTGTTGTGTACGGCTGAATGTTGGAAACTCGTGAGTGCCCAACAATCTGCCAGGTCACAGCGCGAGAGAAGAAATGGAAAGATGATGAAAGAGTGAGAGGGAAGTCAAACGAGCGAGAGGATTAGAGCGGGAAAACGATAAATTTGGAGATAAAAGGGCAGGATGCGCCTGCCCTCGCCCTTTTAGTTGAAAACGGTAATCTCTACAAGCGGACTAATTTTTTGATTCACCATCATCACAATAAAAACTACGTGTTATCTAAAAACATCCACAACGTTTTCAACAACCAATTTACAATTTTCTTGTAATCACCAGACCGATTTATCATTATTATCACAATTAAAATTTGAATCGAAAAGGGCTCTTAGATGTCAAACTGCCTGTTACGAACTTTTGGCTACTTGTCAAAACGTTCTACATTACTTGACCTCGTTCCTACTCAGTCTTTGCTTCGAATGTTCTGCCTTTTCGGCAGAATGATTGATGGTTTGTTTTCTAATGTTCAATATTTGTGTTTTAACGTGCACACAACAATTTATAAATTCTTTAAAAAATTAAAACTTTTGATCGTTTATTTTATGGTTTCCATACCGTATTCGTTGGGATGATTTAGAAAACATCAATCACTGAACATTTTGATGTATTGCATTTCTTGACGCATTATTTGCATTTTATTGACGTATTGCGTATTGCATACAAGGTGTTTGGATATTAGGAGGTGAAGTGCTTCAGAGCAAATTGACATTTCACGATTTGACATAACAATACTGGGGGCTCCGGTATTAAAATCGGGAAGGGCAAGAGGGGGGTATAGAAAATTGTATGCGTTTTGACATAACAATACTCAATGATGGCGCCCGGCAAACGCGCTAATAATTCACCTTCTAAATAAACACACCTTGATTGCATAGTGGCGACTGTCCACCAAAATGACAGATTGAAGTGGCGTGTACCAAAGTTGAAAAATAGTGTTACGATTTAGAACACAAAACTTTGTGTTTTGAACTGGCTTTCCAGACTTGAATTCGCTGTAAGTAAGTCTAGTTCCATCAATTTACAGTCTGTTCCCGAGTTACGCGGATCTCTACCTACGCGGATTCGGAGTTAGGGAACGGTCAGAATCTCACCGCATGCGATTTTGCCGCAAGCTTTTGTATGGAATTTGACGTTAATGACAGCCCTTGCGAATCTGTCGAATGCGACGATGCGTTAAAATCAAATGATTTTGATTTTGTCGCATCGCCGCTTGCGATTTTATTTCAGATGTCAAACGTCTAAAATCATATAATATAATGATTATCTTTATAAAGAAACAACAAAATTGTAATATCCTGGAGATTTGACCCCTGATAAGACCATAGTGCCCAATATACCGGATCGAAATATGACCATCACCGCGACAACTGTGCGATAATCTGAATGTCAAAATAAAGATCATTCGTTTACGGATCGGTGTACTGACAACACCTTCAGCCTTCTGTTTATTCTTCTACTTTGCGATTTTGTGCCTTTGTTATAACTTGAACGTTTAATTCAAATTGGTAAAATTCGAGGTTTTACAAAATATAATAATAATACCTGAAAAAGCTAGAAAATTGAGAAAACTCTTTAATTACTGCATGCGGCAAAATCGCATGCGGCGAGATTCTGACCGTTCCCTTACGCGGTTTTTTAAATTTGACAGATCAAATGTCAAATCAGTACAATTTGCTTTAAGAACTGTCTAATGCAGTATAAATTGCATTTTTGCTAATATATTTAGTCCCCTTACTAGCGAAAAATAGGAGAATATTCTGCACGAATCGTACAAAATAAATTATAAAGAGTAAAAAATACTTAATTGAATAAAAAAAACCGAGTAATCAATTATATTTTGGTCGAAAACCACGAAATTCAACTTACGCGGATTTTCGAATTACGCGGATTCCTCCGAAACGCACAAACCGCGTAACTCGGGAACAGACTGTACAGTGGAACGTCGTTTATACGGGCTTATCGGGGCTCAACCTCGCCAGGATATTCAAAAGTATATGCTTAATCACAAATCGCTGATTTTTTATGTTTTATGATATTTTATGTTTTGATAAAAATACCAAATTTTTACTAACTTCATATTTTTCCAATGCGATTTTTTGAAATTTGTTATGAAATATAGTGTTTTTTGTTCTCACAATGTGCTTTGATAAACTTTTTTTTTTTTTCAAATATCCTCCTCAAAACACAATATCACTTGTGTTTTGAAATGCCATTTATCAAAAGCACGGATAAACGGACAGTCGGATAAACGGCGCTCAACTGTATTTTTATTATACTATATGCCAACATTGTATCAACCAAAAAAAGCCGTGCTGGATCTGACAGCTATTCATTCGAACTTCACAATTATTTAAATCACGAGGAGAGTGTACAAAATGCTGGTGACGTATTTACAAGTGGTAGACAATTATGTTATTCTCAAATCAGGAATCATTTTAAGCATGTTAACGATTGTTCATTGGACTGTAAAACCCTGAACTGTAACAAGATTTGAATGCGATCATTATCAGTTCCAGTACCAGTATGAGTCTAGTGGAAGTTCTGGTATGGGTTCAGAATCGTTTTCAGTGCCGGTACGACTTTGGGAGCAGTGCCAGGACTGGCTTAGAGTTAACATCAATTCTAAGCCCGGTATGGAGTCGGTATGGGATTCAAACACCTGTCTGGGATCGAATTCAGTCCCAGGATCGGTATGGGTTCTGATTACGTTTCTATTAATATGTTTCTTGGAGTTAAAAATCATATGAAATTTGCGTTGCCTTTTGAACAATCCATTGCACGCATCCTTCTTCTTCTTCTTCTATTTGGCGTAACGTCCTACGCGGACAAGCCAGCCTATAAAGGCTTTCGAGACTTAATTCATTACCACGTAGCCGAATAGTCAATCCTTGCTACGGGGGAACGGTCCATTCTGAGCTTGAACCCATGAATGGCATGTTATTGAGTTGTTCGAGGTGACGACTGTACCACGGGACCCGGGATGCATCCTAAAGTTATCAAATACAGAAATTATCCTGAGCAACCCTGTAACAGGGCCAAATTAACTAGTCACTTAGAAGATAAAACAGAATCGTGGTTTGAACGACACATCTTTCTAATGCTTTAGTCTTCTCCCCATTTCCTTTCAACACGAAATATGTAAAAAAAGTGTAAAATAATGTAGGTAAAATGGGCAAATCTGCACGCAAATTCGGTTGTCAAATTAAGTTTGGAGACCGCTGCCAGAAATCCCATAAACCACCATAACGTCAAAATTTACAGATACAATATGACGCATTCAAACGCTTCTTTTTTCGGTCGACCAATAAAGGTCCATCCGTCGTCGCAGCTAAATCGTAACGAGAATGCTTTTAGTTTTTCTTTCGGCAGTACATACGAACAATTGAGAACATATTGAACTACATTTGTCCAATCATTCTTACCTAACCGTTGAAACCTCTTTTTTTTGTTTACACTAATTAGTGTCATTTTCGGTTGTCACATCGTTTTCGTTATGGTGGATTTTCAGTGCGTCTGGCAGTGATTGGACGGGTTGGCCAGTACAAATACGTCGTAAGTATCATCATATTTTCATGAACGACAAAATATGCAGCACATACGCGATAACGACATACGCGGTCATGCTGGGTTATACAAGCTTTCGAGACTTATTGGTACAAATTAGCCAGCATACGGGAGGACGATCCATATAAGGTTCGAACCCACGACGAGCATGTTGTTAGATTTGCGTGCTGCCGAATGTACCATGGGACCGCGATGGGAGGATCCGCTGTTGGGGAAGGCGAGGTAAAATGGCACTGTTTTAGGGTTTTACAAGTCATTGCACATTGCAATGTGCTGCATATTTTTTCGCTCACGATACTTAATTTGGCTTCTAGTATGTACTTGGACTGATCCAATGTTAATTTTTATCCCGTTCAAGTATAGTTTTGAATATTCTATCGAGGTGTAGGTTTGCCAATGTTTCTTTACATTATTCTAAACAATATGACACATTCATACACAAAAACGGAAAGGGAAGACTTAAACTTTAAAATCATGTGTCGTTTGACCCATAACTCGTTTTATTCACTGAATAATTAGGATTTACACTTGCTGGATCAAGCAGGGGTAAGTAAAAAAAGATTTAAATAAAAAACAGTCTGATTGTATACAATACACGGGTCGTTTTACATGGTTAGTAACAATTCAATTGCAAAGTTATTCAAATTATAATTATAATAAAATTATAATGATAAGGATGATATAATCAATCATTTTTATGAAAAATGCAGTGAATACGAAATAGATCAATTCTATGAACTGTTATGAAAGTCTTGAAAATTACATCAATAAAATTGTTGACATTTTGTAAAATTTAAAATAAAAAAAAACTGTTCAATATGCAATCTGGGGGATCGTTATACACGTTTAAATATGGCATGTGCTACATCTTTCGTTTGCATTTTTCATTGGTACAGTATTTTTAAATAATCTAAATAATCCGTGTATAGCAGGGGTATCCAAACTACTGCGCGGAGACCGCATGCGCCCCTTGAGAGCCTGTTATGCGGCCCGCAACTACTACACACGTAGCAACAGCTTTGTAAAGGTTAAAATAAATAGCTTATTATTCATTTTTTAATAGGAATATTTTAATTTTTATCTTTTAAAGACAAAAATCTAGGTTAAACAATATAAGTTTGTTAAAAAATTATACATTCAATTTATACAAATACAAACGTGATTTAACGTTCACGCATTAGCTACCGGTAACGCCAAAATGTCCATTTCCAAAGTTATTTCGGAAGCAATGCGGCGAAGGGAAAAGTTTGGAGACCCCTGGTCCATAGTTAGAAAACATTAGGAAAAAAATCACTACATCAAACATGAAAGTAGTTCACATAAAAACCACGAACGAATGAAAAGAATAGAATAAAAAAGAACGTTCTGTCGTGATAAGACTACTTAGGTACGCATTTACGTTCTTTTTCTTCTTAGCGATAAAATTCTCACCCGAAGTGCTTCTTCCTCGGCGGCCTCTTCCTCTTCGGCCTTCTTCTGGAGTTCGTCGTACGACATGGCGACAATGGCCAAGATTAAATTTACAAGGTAAAACGAACCCAAGAAGATAATCACAATGAAGAAGAGCATGTGCCACGGTCCAGCTGATCGTAACACCTGTTTTGCACACCATCGGAGAAAAGGATAGGATGTTTAATAAGGTTGAAATTGTATTACAAAAAAAAAATCGAACAATATTGGGTAATCTTGAAATTCTCTATAGAACTTTCTATAAATAATACAAAAATCTAGTGATTTACTTTTTATGACGTGAACAAGAAACGAATAATAAACCAAAGGTAATATTATTATTTGAAAAAAAAAAACGAACTAAAACAATTCAATTTGAATGCGAGACATTTTTTTCAAGTCTGTGTAGCTCAAACTCATCACATTCAAATTCATTACATTTGAGAAAAAGGAATTTGAAGGAAAACACTAGTTCATCTGAAGAATAACGAATGAAAATGATAAGTAAAACAGAAAACGCATGTATAATGAACATTTTAATTTGATTTTACGTTTCTTGATACCAACCAGTTGATATAAATTCTCCCAATAATCTTGAGTCATTAGACGAAAGGCAGACAAGAATGCCCATCCGAATGTATCAAAACTTGTATACCCGTAATTTGGATTTTTGCCATAGCCTTGTAAACAAATGTAGCCTTCATCACATTGTCTGGAATACAATAAAATTATTATTTAGGATTTTGACGTCAACTTCATATTTCTAAAAAATGTGAGAAGTGAAAGTAAAATGAATAGATTTAAGTCCAGCATAACTCACCCAGCTCCAGATGAGTTTCCACAAAGAGGAATGTCGCCACTCTCGGAATAGAACCAATTTGCTGCAAAATATTTAACTTTTTATTAGTAGACTGCTTCAGATAGCGAAAGGAATCTACAATAATTTAATGAAATTATAACTTACTGTCATTGCTGTTGAACAGCTCCCAGCTTTCGTCGGTTAGATTACCCCAGGAACCATCCAATGGGAACTCTTTTATGCACTTTTGTGTTAGTACTCCCATGTAGATTTGTAGACCCATCAAAGCAAACACGGATAACGAAAACATTGTTAAAATTATCACATCTCTGAGATTCTTTACGGATTCTATAACAGCTCCGACGATGGTTTTTAAGCCTGTAAAGCAATATAATACATTATTAAATTTATAATAAGCATAAACATAGCGCAGCTTATAGAAAAATATAATTATACACAATATTTTCACACGCAATACTTACGCAATACCAATATTTTTAAACATCGTGTACGGACACGTTTCAAAAAGTTATGGGAGCTCCGGATTGGATTCGTGAATCCACTCTGACTCTAACATTCATAATCCGGATCCAAATCCGAAATAAATATGCAATCGAATCCGGCCTCTCCAAACTGTTGAGGGAAACCGTGCCGACCCCTGAACTTGCCGTGGCAGTTGCGATGCCACTGGTCAACTTCCAGGAGGACGACACAGGCGTATTCTATTATTAATTAGTGATGGTAAAGTTAGCAAAAATCCGGAGTCCACACCGATCCGACTCCGATAAATTCGGAATCGACTCCGGAAAGTAGGTCTACCCTGCATTAGCCAAAGTGGTTCAGAATCGCCCGGAGTCGTCCGGAGTCGCCCGGAGTCGGAGTCGTCCGGAGTCGTCTGGAGTCGGCTGGAGTTGGCCTTCGAAACATAGGCCTGTATACAAAGTGCACGCGTAAAGTGAAAGACAAAAAACACAACGAAAGGAAACGCCTAATCACAAGCACATTAAACCACCCTGCTCACTCCGACCAACTCCGATTCTGTTCGACTCTGATCGACTCTAGACGACTCCGGACGACTCATACTCCGAATGACTTCGAACAACTCCAAACGATTCCGGACGACTCCGGGCGACTCCGGGCGGCTCCGGGCGGCTCGGACTCCTGGCGGATCTAGTGATTCCATTTTGCAAGAGTCGAAATCAGACTAACAATAGTGGAAGTCGGATCGGAATCGTGGGTGCGCTCCAGAGAGCACATCACTATTTTGAACTCAATTCGATTCGAGTCGAGAAAATGAACTCCAAAGTGAACTTTTTCATACAAATAAACCCACAAAATTCATCAACTCGACGTCAAGACGTCTCGATTATAAGAACAGAATGCGCCTGAGTGTGTCACGCACACTGTCGCATACACTTTGCGTGCGAAGTTTAGTGTGTGCCGAGCGACTCGCCGAGTATGTTAGCGAGCCGGAGCTCTCGGCAGGGGCACTCGGTGCAGCTGGTGCGCGGCCACTGCACGTATCATTTGAAACAGTTTGTCCATTGTGCGTCTTTATTATTTATTACCGTAATACGTTGTATAAGTGTTAATAAAATAGTAAACTGCAGAAAATATCACTAACGAATACAGGTCCAGTTGGTTCCGATTGAATCCGGATTACACCGATCGAATCCAAATGGCTCCTATTGAATTCGTTTTACTACCGCGCTTGATTCGTAGAGCAAAACACGTACACTACAAGAGCATATGTATTATCTCTTCCCGAATATGTTTTACCCCTTCCAACAATTAGTTGGCATCATCCTAACATTTTTCAAACAAATAATTCAATCAATTTTGAGCATCACTACTCAAACATTCACTTCATTGCCCATTCTGCCCATGGTACTTTCACTACCCATTCTGCCCATCACTACATCCTACCAAATCTGGTCCACGAGGTTTTTTGGTTTCGCCCGCGACCGCTTGAGCCATCATTTATTTTTAGATACATTTCTGCTTGTCATGTCAGATAATTCAGGACTCCTGAAACACGAAGAGATTTCAACTTAGCAGGTTTCTCTACCAATTGTCAAACCATAAAACTTTTTAGGGTTTTTGCTACCTTCTCTCTATGCATGTATGAATACAAAAGTTAAGAATTCCAAAAACTGTTAACGCGTCATCTATCAATTACATAACACAAAAATTGGCAATTGTCGACCCCCTCCTTCTAATGTAACAAACTGTAACATTGGAAAGGACCCCCTCTCCCCCAAATTACGTAACAGATGATCTCCACCCCCTCAAATAGCCTAGTTTATTGAACAAAATCTGACTTTTTGTGAGTTTCTTTTTTACCTTTTTCTGGTATATTTACATATACCAAACATATATTTACATATACCAAAAAAATTAAAAAAAGAATAGGTATAAAGAAAAGTTTTCCCATGTAGCAATGGAATTCAAAAAGATTCTGATAATCGGATGCTTAGCGTGGTTTGCAATGTTCTCACGATACTGCGACGATCCTGTGTTAAGTTTTTCCGTTCGTCCGTCCGTGGTAATAAAATTCGACGGACCAAATGACGGACTATTCGGCTGCGTAGTACATACAAAACAGCCAGATCTTTTTTAGGCCGGCATTGCCGCGTAGGTTGTTAAGGGCCGTGACTGTGCTTCATCGCATGCGATTTTATCGCACGTGCTGTCAAACGCTTTCTCGTATGATATTACGATTATTTGGATGATTTTAATAATATAACGATTATGAAAAATTAAGTTGAGGTTGTTCCTACAAAACACCACACATTTAGTTTGACAGATAAAATCGGATGCGGCGTCCGACGAAATAAAAAAAATTTGATTCCATCGTACGACGAAATCGCATGTCCGACGTTATCAGTCAAATTCCATATAAAATTTTGACAGGCCTTCCGATAAAATCGCATCCGATGGAGCACAGACACTCACCTAAGTCACGAAATCCATACATACAAAAAAAGTCCATACAAACAAGAAAGACACAGAACATTTCTGTTCTCTTTTATGCATATTGTTTTGGAATAGGTCGAACCCATCTTTAGGTATACTAAAGATAGAACATTTACCTTTGCAAAACGTTTAGAAATAAGAAATAATAAGAGACTCAGATGTCAGCACAAACTCGTGTTTCTTTTGATACGATGTTACGAACGATCTCAAGCTTTCAATGAGGCACCGTTCCCAAAATGTCAAGACCATCCCAAAATGAAATGCAAAGAATTGCTAACGATCTGATTTTTGTATCATATCGTACCATGTATAAACTAAGCAGTGGCCCGTACTACTATTTTCAGGAGCATTTTAGCCCGCGGGTAAATGAGTTTGACACCGCTGATTTAAACTATCAACAGTGTTTACCCGGTATGTGGTATGAATATGCATGATTTGCTACGATTAGTACTAATCGGATAGTCTCTAAAGGAGCACTAATGTTGTAACACTGATGTTTTCTTACAGAAATGATTTCGCACATGTGTGAGAATACTTTTAAAACATTCATTTAAACTTTTAAATGATAAGTTTACAGCGCATGACCTTCTTCTTCTTCTTTGGGGCTTAACAACCGTTGTCGGTCAAGGCCACCCTGTACCACTTGTGGGGTTTGCTTTTGAACCTATAACGGGTATGTTGGTAAGTCGTACGAGTTGACGACTGTACCATGAGACCAGCTAAAGCGCATGACCATATCGTCAGAAATAATTATGATTTGACGGACAAAACTGTTTTGTTAGAAATGTGGCCCTCAGATTGGTAAAGATTGATCATAATAATTTTGATTTTCTATATCGTTTTTTTGTGCGTATGATGATGCAGTTCTATATATGATGTAATTTTCATTTTGTTTATAATGATATCATGTATTTGATGACATAATGTATTTTTCCACTCACCTGGAACGATGGCTACCGTTTTAAGAGCTCGTAATACCCTGAATGTTCTCAACGCAGCAAGATTACCCAAATCTATACCCATAGTTACATATCTGTGTTGATATGAGTAGGGAAAGCATAAGAATATAAAAATATTAGTTAGTTTCGGATATCAAATTCTTTATGATACGCACTACATGATAAAACAGGTATCAAATATATATTAAACACATAAAACACAATATAAAAAGCAATATAGGAGTGTAATAAGTTGATTAATACTTGGCCTTTCACCTTTATCTTAACAAAATGCTTAATTAGATGAATCGTACTGTATTTACATATGATTTGCTTAGTTTTCCCTTACAATAGTTTGGCTAGTTTGGAATGCTGAAAATAACTTTACAAATTGCTAGATTTTTGACCATTTTTTTATATGTTTGTTAACCGTATGAATCAACTGTTTTCCACTCTTTGTATTATACACAATTGCATTATGGTTACAATACACAATTGTATGCTATGATATATTAATGGAATGAACAAACTACAAACTATGGTTTTACAAAAATCTAAAATATGTCTTAAAATAAATGCAAGTCCGTGAAACTATGTCGTAGGTTAACACATTGTAAACGGTGAAGATTTTAAAACTGTATGGAAACTGTATGGTAATTGGCGCATGGTATGGACCACATCCACATCTAAGAAAACAAAGAGTTAAACATTTCTGTCTACAAGTTCTGCGGCTTCAACATTTATTTACTTCTTATAATTGAGTTGAAAACAATGGACCAAGCTGACGAATATTATAAAACACAAAAACATTTTGCACTGCACCCCAAATATCTTGCACTTCACCCCAAAAATGCCTCACTATACCCGAGAAATATAGGAAGTACAGAAATACCGTTATGATTCAAATTACGAACAGCCTTAAATTTTGGACATTTTATTGAATTTCTTCACATCCAGTCCCTGGCTATATGGTTTTTTAATTCTAGATGATTCTAGATGATGATGATGTGCTATAATCAATTAAAAATGTGTCGGAACCCTAGAAAGCCCTGATGCCACAGTAAATAAATATTTTCGGTCGGTCAGTTTACTACCAGAGGCATTCTTAGCAGTTTTGCTTCGCCAGTGTTATGTCTTCGATAATTCCAAAAAATCCCGTCTACGTGCATTGATATACATCGGAAGCCATTGGGGAAGTAATAATCAATGTGAAAACAGCAGTGTTGTATAATATTGTGCACTCAATATCATTAAATTACATATAAATTTTATCCGGGATTTGAAGCAAGATTTTTATCTTGTTTTTAAATCCAGCAGCCGATTTAAATTTTGATAAATTGTATAAAAATATGTTTTAAACATTGATAATAACAAGAAAACAACGATAGTTGAAGATGTATTGCCAAAGATGTATGTATTCGAGGCTGTGAGCTCGAAACTGTCCGAACTATGAATCAAAAAATTTGTTACAATTTAATAGTTTTTTGAAATGTTTCGAGTAAATTTATTGAAAATCTTTGTTTTTACATAAAAAAAACAGCCTAGCTCGCGAGCGCCAGCATGCATAGTGAGAAGAATAACCTAGCTCGTGAGCGCGATGTTCATCCCAAAATACGTAGCGAGATGAACAAGGTAGCTCGCGAGCGCCCCTTTTCTTCTCACTGCGTATTTTGTCCAGGTAGCGCGATGGCGAGCAAGCTTGATCCTCTCACTATGCATGTTGGCTCTCGCGAGCTAGGCTGTTTTTTTCTGCATGGATTTTGGACCAACAGGTCGCTCGCGAGCTACCCTGTTCTTTTCGCAACATATTTTGGACTTCCAGGGCGCTCGCCTAGCTAGGCTGTTTTTCTGTATGGATTTCAGCAGCAGGCCGCTCGCGAGCTAGGCTGTTTTTTCGCCATGGAATTTGGATAGTCAGAGCGCTTGCGAGCTAGGCTGTTTTTTCTGCATGTATTTTAAGCATACAGGTAGCTAGCGAGTTACCCTGATCTTCTCGCTACGTATTTTGGACAGGCAGTGCGCTTGCAAGCTAGGCTGTTTTTCTCTGGGTTTTCGCACATACGATGTGCTCGCGCTCTACGATGTTTACTAGTTTCAAACGAGCATTTTTTATTTTTTTATGCGAGTGGGCAAATTATATTTTTCTGGAATGAAGAGCGACGAGCGCCCGCTCACTAATGGTTGCGAGCGAACCTTATGATATCCGCTCTTCTTGTCCAAGTCTTATGTGTAGCCGTGAGGAAACTTTTCTGTGTATTTTTTGCCTTGTCCTTGCCTTTAGATTCCGATGGATAAAGCATGCATACTTTTCGGGTACGTTCGTGGTATAGCTCGGTCCCTCTCATGTTTATGGTGAAGATAGAATCGTATGCAATCGGCTCTGCATTCGGGCGTGGGCAGGCCCGTGGACGCCGTCTGTACGCACACATTCGGCCGTATCGGGGAGCTCGTTTGTTCCCGGAAACGTTCACCGCGGAGCTCATTTTCACTCATTTCATAACCCTCTATGATCAAAAATTAGGAAACCGTCTAGGTTTTGTTCTGCCTTATCTAGTGGTACAACCTTGTTCACTCATGAGCGACGAACGTTCTTCGACGAACGAGCTCCCCGATACGGCCGAAAAATTTCCATATTTTGGTTACAAATGGGTTAAATGAGTGATAAAAGTGGTACTAGACTTGTGTTGAATAATTCATATCATGGTTGAGATTGCGTGTTTCCGACAGTTAGAGCTTAAACTTCATCAACTCGAAACTGCCGGCGGAAAAGCAACTTGTCTAATGATAGCAAAATGAACAAAATGAAGGTTTGAGTGAATTTTCTTGGATGCCTAACGCAGTATGATAGGCCTGAAAGTCTTCCTGTTGGGTGAGTTTGCGGTTGCACTTACACCATGTTAAAAGTAATGCGTTCTATGCCCGTATGGTACTGCCATTCGATTATTGCTAACAATACAACCGACCGCACACTTTCTCTAAGTTTTACCTCGAAAATTACTGTTTATAATCCCTATTTTCCGGAAATTGGAACTGTTTAACACGCACGGTGGCCACAACACTAAATTAACTCATGTCATACCTTTGATGACGGTTTATACAAAAATGTTGAATATCATATCGATAGCCCGGGTTTATATTGAACGGCATGCCCATTTCTCCCCGTGTTTCCATACTCAATCTTCATATTAATTGTTAACCCAAGCCAGTTAATTTCGGACAGTCTACGCTATATGTTGATTATTTCTAGTTTAAATTGATGACTAATATATTTTGGAACTCACGCTAATGCTATTACTACGAAGTCCAACCAATTCCATGCATCTCTAAGATAAGTAAACGGTTGTAATATGAAACCTCGCGCCATCACTTTTACAGCTGATTCGAACGTGTAGATGCCGGTGAATATCACCCTGTAGTAGTGAATAGTAACACAAGACAATATATAGGGGTGTGTTTTAGGATTTTTGTAAATATGTCAAAACAGATTTGAACACTTTGCATTTGACTCTAGAGAATAAAATGACATTATATTACTTTATAACCTGTGGAAGATTTATAGTGTCGGAGGTACTAGACGGTAAGAAGAGTTGAAAGAAGCAAATGAGACCAAAATGTTCAAAGTCTCTATAAAAAAAAGAAAAAAACAAAGAATAGTTGAGGCCCCCTGTATATGATGAGCGAGGGGTGGTGTTCGAAAAATACCAAACGAAGCATTGAGAAAAATGTTTGCTCCTTGTTGTGTTTTCCTAAGTAGTAAATGTTAAATATGTCATAAATATACAACAGCCTAAAAAAACCATTTGTAAATGACGAAATGACGATATTTGACTGCTTCACTGTATACATTTTACATGAATAGGTTTTACTTACATTAAATTAATTCTTTATGTTACTATATCTAGTTCTAAAAGCTAACACATAATAACAGATTTTCATCTTCAAAATAATCTGCCATGAAACTTGCATATCTTGAATTTGCGGCACATACGCAGTTATGTTAACGTATAACCAGCCAAACATTATGCGTCCAGTTTTAGATCTACAGTTTTGTAAAACACACCTACTTAGTCTACCTGTAATCTTCTGTAATTTCTATAAGAGCAGCTCATGAAAATAAACCGATAAATGTTAGCTTTGACTAATTATTAAGGGTATTCTTACATATTTTACGAAAAATAAATGAATACATTTGAAATCAAACAGTGAACGTAATCATCAACGCTCACAAAAATTCATTGAATTACCACACTCAAAATATTACTTCAAAATTTTAACGCTAAAAGCAAAGTTCTCCGGATTCAGGATTTTAAACGTTATGTAAAGAGGGACACTTTCTATTGTAGATAAATATAGGGACACTAATTACATTGACTTGCTTAGCTAAATTGCAATTCATTAATACTTACTCGGTAGATTCGACTGTCGGCGTGGTAGGCATAATCATCAATATACAATTAACAAGAATGGTCGTTATTATAAAAAGTGAAAACAGTGGATGTACTAAAATATAAATAGCTACGCGGCGTATGGGGTTAAACGGATCAAGTACATATAATGCGTTAGTTGCGGAGAAACGAAATATATCTTTTCCTTTACTAATCACTACGAATGTCTGTAAGTAAAAAAAGAAAATTGAAAATCGATGTTAAGTAAAGTATGCATATGTTTAAATATAATGTAACAAATTCTGATGAACTCAATGTGAACAACCATGGGAGCGCAAACTCCCAACGATGAATTGTTTTTTTTTTAATTAATTTGAATATGTTTTTTAATGTGAGTGTATGTTAAGCATACATTGTCCTCATATGTAAAATATTTGGTAAGGGTTAGGCTAGCATATTATAATGTAAACTATAAGCATTAACATCATTCCTACTCCGATATATATGACCTCACTGTTGTAAATGTGTTCCCTCCTATGTTATAGAGATACTGGCTACAAGTACAAATACAAGTATACTGGCAAGATAATTGACTACATGTCTACATCGCTCACCACAACTATACGGACAGTAGTTTTTCGCGATTTGCGGAAAATCCGTAAGAGATAGATAAAAACAGTGAATGAATGAGTTGTTCAGAATATTAGCTGGCATCGCGAAAGAAATGGTTTAAAATTAACAGTCGTTAAAAATTAATCACAGTCTTTTAAAATTGCTAGAATTTGGCATCGCGAACGCATTTAGTTCATTTTAACTGGAATGAACATTTATTTTAACAGGAATGAACAAGAAATGAACTCGGTTAAACCAAAATGAACTTTAAACGACTGTTAAAATGTGTTCATTTATTCGCGATGCCGGCTAGTATTTTACATCTTCGTTTTTTTTAAATATGAAAAACACATTTTCACGCGTCTTATTATGAAAAACAAATTTAAGGTCGTAACAAATAAAGACACCTCGAAAAAAAAACTTTTTGTGCTAACTGACGCAGTAAAAAATCGTTAAAAAATTTTGTAACATATTCCTGAAAGGTGCTTGTGCAACCACCGATACGTTTCTCCTATTCGGGGACTTTAACTTCCCCAATCTTTCCTGGAACACCGATGATTCTAACGTTCCTGTACTGCGAATCAATTATGAGAATTCACGAATTACGGACAACTGCCGCTCTTTGCTTGACTGCATCTATAGTAACGGGCTTTCTCAGATCAACTTTATACCTAATGCATCGAATAACATTCTCGATCTCATAATTGTCTCTGACGAGATCCTACATTATTGTGCCCCACCGGTGGTGTCACCTTTCCCTATGGTTGCCGTTGATGTTCATCATCCTCCTGTTGAACTACACTTAACTGGTGCTAGCAATACAGCTCGTTCCTGGCGTTCTACCTCACCAAACCGTGAGTCCAGCACTCGTAACTACAGGCGAACTAACTTTATCCGTCTAGCTGAACTGCTTCAATCTACTGACTGGTCTTTCCTGGAAGGTAATCCGGATGTTAACTCAGCATTGGAACTATTTAACACAACACTACTGGCGCTTATATCTGATTGCTGTCCTCTAATGCCACCGCGTCGCAGTCCACCATGGTCTGATGCACGTTTACGCCGTCTAAAGCAAAACAAAGCGTCATGCTTTCGCTTTTGCAGTACAAATGGTACACAACACTCCAAATTAAGGTTCATTGCTGCCCATAATGTATATAGAAGCTATAACAGACAACTTCATACTCGTTATCTCATTCGAGTGAAATTCTCGCTCATCAGACACCCAACACGATTCTGGAGGTATGTTGAATCAAAACGCGGTAACAGCTCGCTCCCCGATGTTCTCACATATAACAACGTCTCCACAAGCAGTAAGGAAGGCATGTGCAACTTATTTGCTGATCGTTTCAAGGACTGCTTTACTACGGATGATGCAAGCTTATCATTAGAAGCAGCTTTAAATAATGTGCCCTGTGTTGTTGTTGACATTGATGTACGCGATATTATTATCTCGGTAGATACTGTACTACGTGCTCTGCAGCAGGTCAAAACCTCATACAACCCTGGACCCGATGGTATTCCTACGGCAATCCTTGCCAAATGTCGCGAATTTTTAGCAAAGCCTCTGTCTCAAATCTACCAACTCTCTTTTGCACAAAGTACTGTACCCACGGCCTGGAAATCCTCTGTGATGTTTCCGGTGTACAAAAAAGGGGATAAAAACTCTGCTGAGAACTACCGCGGTATAACCACCTTGCCTTCTTGTGCCAAAGTGTTTGAGATCGTCATACAAAACTCGCTAATGTATCACTGTCGTTCTTATATTTCTACACGCCAGCATGGTTTCTTTCCTCGACGCAGTGTTACCACAAACCTGGTGGAATTCGTCTCCAACTGCCACGCAGCCTTTACTTCCGGAGCTCAGATGGATGCAGTATACACTGATCTTAAGGCTGCGTTTGATCGTGTGAACCATCGCTTGCTGTTGGCTAAGCTCGCCCGGATCGGTCTCTCTACTCTGCTGGTGAATTGGTTCAGGTCCTATATCTCTGAACGTAGCTACTACGTACAAATCGATGGTGTCTCCTCTAAGGTTTTCGAGAGTTCATCTGGCGTTCCTCAGGGCAGCAACTTGGGACCACTGCTGTTCTCGCTTTTTATTAACGACGTCACACTGGCCATTACGGAAGCAGATTGTCTGCTTTATGCGGATGATGTTAGGCTGTTTCGTATCGTACGGAACACTTCCGACTCTCTTTCACTGCAAAGATCGATTGATGTTTTCTCTGACTGGTGTATCAACAACGACCTGCTAATTTCTGTTGATAAGTGTACGTCAATGTCTTTCTTTAGAATAGCTAGTCCGATAAGGTATATCTATAGCATATCAGGGACACAACTACCGCGGTGCAATACGGTCAGGGATTTAGGAGTCACCCTGATAACCTGTTAACCCTGTTAACTCTGTATAAGTCCTATGTTCGTTCCATCCTCGAGTTTAGTTCTACAGTTTGGTGTCCGTTCTCTAGTGTTTGGTCCAATAGAATAGAAGCTGTCCAAAAAAGAGTTACTCGTATTGTCCTACACTTCACTCCGTGGCGTAATGTAACCCCTCGTCCATCGTATCATACTCGTTGTTTGTTGTTTGGTCTGGACACACTTGCTAGGAGACGTGATAATGCCCAATGTACGTTTTTGTCCAAACTTATTGTCGGTGAGATAGATTCGCCAGAAATACTGGCTAGAGTCAACATAAATGTCCCTCCTAGAGTGTTCCGTAACTACAGACTAATAAGAACTGACCTTACAAGACGTGCATACAGCGAGAACGACCCAATGACTGCGATGGCCCGTAAATTTAATCAGCGTTACATTTTATTTGACTGGCACCTACCTACTAGATTTTGTTGATCCGTTTTGTCATTGTACACTGCGTTAGTTATTTAAGTTTTAGTTTTAATTCAGTGATAAGGCCGCTTGTTTGGCCAATCACTTAATACAATAAACAATACATCAATACAATACAATTTTTAAAAAAGTGTTATTGTAAGTTTTTTAAGGCTTTGAGAGTTTATAAGAATAATTATCAAAAATATGAATTTAAAAAAAATCTTTTGCGTGTAATGATTGTTTTGAAAATACAAAACAAAATATGTAAAAATATTTTCAAAATGGGCATAAGAACCTTGTGAAGTTAATGTATAAAGGCTCAAAACTGATCCCATCAAACAAAAGCGACACAAAAACAAATCTTAACAAGCATTTTTTAGCAAAATCTAAATATTTGCTGCTGTTACATACATAGCTAAGGAAATTAATCCCAGCCTGATTTTTTTCCTCCTACTACCCACTTCACCATCGATGTTTTCTTAGACCGCTACAAAGCGCCCGTAAATGTTTTGGCGAAAGCGCTGACGAATACCATATTCAATTGAAATGGACCTACCACAATACCCTTTCCACATATTTTTACCAGCATTAAAATACTTAGCTAAGACAAGTAAATTTCACATTAATAATTTAGCCAGCCCTAATATTGGCTCATAAACTACCTTACGAATTCACGACCAAACTTTATAAGCAATCGGCGCCTTTGTTTCGACTAGTGTTGGCCGTTCCGGTCCGAACCTAGTAAAAAAGTTCCGTTCTTTATGTAGGCCGTTCCGTTCCGATCCTTTATACAAAATCGTTCCGTTCCGTTCATTCCGTTCTTTCCGTTCATTCCGTTCCGTTTCGTTCATTCCGTTCTTTCCGTTCATTTCGTTCCGTTCCGTTCTTTCCGTTCATTCCGTTCCGATCATTCCGTTCCGTTCCGTTCATTCCGTTCTTTCCGTTCATTCCGTTCCGTTTCGTTCATTCCGTTCTTTCCGTTCATTTCGTTCCGTTCCGTTCATTCCGTTCATTCCGTTCCGATCATTCCGTTCCGTTCCGTTCATTTCGTTCTTTCCGTTCATTCCGTTCTTTCCGTTCATTCCGTTCCATTCAATTCGTTCTTTCCGTTCACTCCGTTCCGTTCCGGTCTTTGCCGCTTCAATATTGTTAGCAAGGTGCTATCGTTCGTGCGTTCCGTTCTTTGAAAAAACCGGCTTTGTCCAGCTGTTGCTTGCTGCAAGCAAGATAACTGTTCACTCTTTCTCGCATACAGTATGTGTTGCCTGTGCACTCTCCCATGCTCACAGAAATATTCATCGCACTTCGTCGCGTATCGTTTATAAAAATCGTGATAAGCGAAACCAAAAATGGTGTTGCATTTGGTATTATGGTGCAATTTGTAACATCTATTCTACTTTTTGTTATAATTTAGTTTGTCTTAACTAGACAAATAACTATTATAAAATTTAAATCTGTACTCATATGGCAGAACGGGTAGGAGAAGATGTATTATAATATGCGAGTATGAACAACGAAAAATAAAATGTATTTATTTTTTATGCCACGATGTCCACATGATCTTGGCTCTCGGCATGATTCCAATATTTGGCCATTCGATTTGAAGCATTCTGTTCCATTCGACAACCGTTTCAGTACCGTGATCTTGTAAACTATTTGTTTTAAATAGTAAATGAAATTCAAATAATTGGTCAATCTCGTGATACAATCGTTAACTTGTAGCACTCAATAACATGGCAATCGGCATGGGTAAAAGCCTCGAATGGATCGTGCCCCCATACGCTGGGATGATTATCCTGCTATGGGCATTTAATAAGATATTGATAGCCAAGCCTATTAGTGATATAGGAACCGAAAATGGTCGTCGCATCTAAAAAGTTTAAAAAATGCTAGATAATAAATGCATGCTTTATATTAGCACAGCTGTTACAGCTTACTGGGCATAGGTTGTACACATCTACATTTGGTGTCAGATATGAACCCCCCCCCCCCCCCCTCCCCGGAAGACAGTTTGGCGTCTAAGCTCTGGGTCGGTTCTTTTGCACCCCAGGTTCAAGTTCCGTTCTTTTTGAAAAATGAACTAGTTCCGTTCCGTTCCTTTTTTTTAACGAAATTCCCAACACTAGTTTCGACCGAACCCATTCACCCTATTTCTACATGTCCTTCGCCTGAAAATTTCGCTCTCTTTGTCTGAATGCCTAAATTAATATTTCGTTATTAATTTACAGTCTACGACAGCGGTCGGCAAACTTTTTAGGTAAAGATCCAAATTTACTACATGATCGAGAGGCGCGAGACAGGAGAAAGATCTTTTAAAATATTTTCGCATAAATTATTACATTATAAAATTGTAGAAACAAAATAATTCATGGATGCTATCGAATTCTGCTATTATTGATACAGTTTTTTTGTAATTCAGTTATCTATATATCTTCTATCTCTATCTCTATCTCTATCTCTATCTCTATCTCTATCTCTATCTCTATCTCTATCTCTATCTCTATCTCTATCTCTATCTCTATCTCTATCTCTATCTCTATCTCTATCTCTATCTCTATCTCTATCTCTATCTCTATCTCTATCTCTATCTCTATCTCTATCTCTATCTCTATCTCTATCTCTATCTCTATCTCTATCTCTATCTCTATCTGATCTCTATCTCTATCTCTATCTCTATCTCTATCTCTATCTCTATCTCTATCTCTATCTCTATCTCTATCTCTATCTCTATCTCTATCTTTATATACAGTCATTATCCGATATACGCTATCGTACGGAACCGAGCGCAATAGCATATCTCGAGTTTTCGCGTATAGCGGATTCCTATGGAAAAATGGTTTACACTACCGGATCGAGGGTTGAAAAATATCGCCACAGAGTTTTGCATTCAAGTTTTTGTTATAATACAGGTATGCAAAATGCATTAAGAACATTAAGGAAATAAAAAAAGAACATAAAATATTTCAAAGAATTGAAATATTTGCAAAACACACATGGAGCTGTCAAATTTAGAGGAATTCGCGTACTGCGAATTCACTTGTATCGAGTATCGAGTACTGCGGATAATTGCTGTATATATAAAAATCTCGTGTCACGGTTTTTGTCGTTGTTTTTGTTCGCAGAACTTTGACACTCGGTGTTAAGTTCGGTTTACACTGGCGTTAACAACCCCCAAGCAAATTCGAGCAGTTTGTGAGCTCGCATGAGGCCTCGCAATCGGGATAGCTTTTCAGCGCTGGTATATTGGTACAGATATTTCCCGATATACGCCATACTCCACATACTCGATTTCGATATATATATAGTAGTTTTAAATTTGACAGTTCTATGAGCAAATTGTACTAATTTGACACATTGAATGTCAAATACAAAATATCTTCCCTTTGGTCGAATTTTAAAAACCATTTTAAAAATGTTGAGGTATTTCTCGATACACGCCATACTCGATATACGAAATTTTGCTATACGCGATTTTCTTAATTTGACAGTTCTTATACTAATTTGAAACATAAATGTCAAACTCAAAATAAATTCCCTTTTGGTCGTAAATGGTAAATGGTACCAAATTGTAATTTACAGTTGAAATCAGATCAAATAACTAATTTAATGGCCAAAACCTACCTCTTCAAGCAAAATGATATGACAATTAGCTATAATTTGACCGAAAATATCGACAACTTACGCTAATATTCGAAATACGCTTTTGCCTCCAGTCCGCATTAATAGCATATCTCGGGGAGTACCTCTATGTGGTATATAAAAAACTCCGTGGTAAACCAAAAACTCAGTGGCATCCAAACGGATGATTGTCATAGCAGATCTTAATGACCTACGGTTATTACGACAAATATGAAGAATCGAAGCTTTGAGATAAAATCATTTAAATCATTGTAATCATTGTTTTTGTACTCCTTGGATTGCATATTCTTTTATTTTTTATTAAAACGATACATCAAATTTATCCCGTGTGAAACCGGGTAAATCAACTATTAATTGTATATAATATCGGCCAAACTAAGTTCATAATTGGTAGTTCCTATTATTTAATCGTAACGCGAAGATTCATAAGTTAAGGATCTGCTGAAAAATTATCTAGACAAACGTACAAAGTAACAAAATAACCATGAAAATGCTTCAAACAAGTAATACCATTTCAGACAAATTGATTACTGATTCCTTATAAACATGTACTTTGACAATCGTTGTACTCGTAAAAAGGGTAAAAGTAATTCTCAGCCCTATACGTTACACTAGCGTTACGCATAACGCCTGTTTATCTCAAACCCAAGCATCATTTTTGGAACGTCAGTTTTAACCGTCGTTGATGAGCAAATTGATAGATAGATAGTCTAATAATCTAAACCTTATGAATGTTCAGCAATCGTTCATAAATTTTATATTCATTGATAATTCATTAGAACAAAAAAGTAATTATATGACTATTACCTTACAACTTTCGATATCCATCAGTGTTATAGTATCTTTAAAAATTGCTTTTAAAACAATTTAAACATTAAAATGCTCATATATATCTCAGCCATCTATTTGTAAAACTATGATATTGAAATCATAATCAATGTGTAAATGTATTTATTTACCAACCCGACGCTAAACAAAACGGTAACGTGGGCGCGAGGCCAGTCATGCAATCAATTGAAGCATACGAAACGGACCTCACGATACCGACTAGTGATGGGAATAGTTCCGAAAATTGAGGAACGGAACGAACCTGCCAACCTGGAGAAAAAGAACGGAACGCGGAACGCAGGTTCAAGATGACCTGCGATGGTTACGCTTTTTTCAGTTGCTCACTTTATATATGGTTAACTTGAAAGTATTCATTGAATATTGTGTAATATATTTTTTGTGCAGTAGTCACACAGTTTCAATTAAACATAGCTAAATAATAGTTTACTGAATGTGTAAAACTATTCTTCTACTAAAATATAAACGCTTAACTTAAGTTTTGTTGTTTTTGTTTTTACTAAAATTAATCATTATTCCCTTTTTATACTTCTAAATAAAGAAGTAAATCAGAAATTTGTTGCAACGCATATGAAATTTTGATGCAAAATCAAAAAGCTTATAAGTTTAATCGGCTTTTAAAATTCGTTTGGATTAAATTATCCTACACTGATTGAATTAATATTTCTTAATAGAAGCAGACAGCATCGATGTTATTCGATTCGGTTTACATAAAATACATAGACTATTAAGTTGTTTCTGTAGGGTTCAACTACCGGTGTGAAAGTGTTCGGTAGTGCACTTTTTTGTTCATAAGAATAGCGCTGTTTCACGGGGCGATAAACGGCTTTAAAGAAATTATTGCGGAAGGCTAAACGTGTCATGCACCCTACATATTTAGTTGCACAAAGAAGATCTCAGATAATAATTCAAACGAATTCATTGGAAAGGCATGCGTAACGAAGCAGCTTAGCACCCAACACATAGCAATTCATTGACTACCACAATACATTCCAAATAACACACCTATACTGATAACATCCATATGGCAGAAGAGAGACATTTCATTCATTGCGCTTACCGCCAGTGCAGGATTGTCTCTTTAAATTTTGGCGATTACCTTTCCACCAATCACAAATCTCTATCCTTCTCTGGCTTCACGGCTCAGGTGTTGTACCGTTATCTCTTGGACTGAGAGTGTACCCTACAAGCAAAGAGCGGATAATTTTTATCACGGTGTGCGTAAAAACCTAGAATCAAGCCGATGGAAGATTTCGTAGGCTTAAAAAAAGGGGAGAAAATCGGTACCACGGTTCTCTCCTGCTCCCATATGAAACACACGGTGCGCTCTTTCGGTTTCCGAGGTTCTTTTAAAAGTATTCTCGGAAACCGAGAAAGAACCTCGGAAACCGAAAGAGCGCACCGTGTGTTTCATATGGGAGCGGGAGAGAACCGTGGTACCGATTTTCTCCCCTTTTTTTAAGCCTACGAAATCTTCCATCGGCTTGATTCTAGGTTTTTACGCACACCATGATAAAAATTACCCGCTCTTTGCTTGTAGGATATGTAGGATAGGTAGGATATGTAGGCTTGCGCTGTTATCACTCATATAGACAGGATGTGTGTGTGTGTGTGTGTGTGTGTGTGTGTGTGTGTGTGTGTGTGTGTGTGTGTGTGTGTGTGTGTGTGTGTGTGTGTGTGTGTGTGTGTGTGTGTGTGTGTGTGTGTGTGTGTGTCCATACTAGAAAGAAGCAAAAGAAAAGAGAACGCCGTTCTTTACCGGAACGAAAAGAACGCTGAGAGAAACAGGTTCAGACTTTACCTGCTTCCTTTGTACGTACCAAATCGGTATATAGTATGAAAGAGAGCAGACCCGACAGGCAAAGAGAGCGAAATTTACAGGCGAGGGGCATATAGAAACAGGCGGAAGGGGTTCGGTCGAAGTTGTATTGTCCGCCATAGTCGAGCCGCAGTGATTTTTTTCCGAATTGAGAGTGAGCGCGCGCAGCGCTCTCTCGCATGCCTTCAAATTACACGGGGCGCTCTCGCAATACAAAACAGCTGATCAGCTGATACCCCCTCCCTCCCGTTTCTTTCCTCTCGCGCTGCGCTGGATCAGCTGTTCTTGCTCTCTCGTGTTTCTTTCGGTTTGCGCTGCGCTGTTGCCGCACTTGCGCGCTGCGCTGAACACCCCCTCCCGTGCGTTCTTTTCGGTTTGCGCTGCGCTGTTGCCGCACTTTGCGCGTAGCGCTGGACACCCCCTCCCCCTCGTTTCTTACGTTGCGCGTTGTGCGCTGTGCGCTTTCGTTCACTTTGATTTGCAGCGTAATAAAATCGCATGCATCGAAATAAAACTTAAACACATCAAACTCGTTTGATATTTTAACACTTTATTGAAACTTAAGGCACAGTTCCACACATTGCTAACCACAATCTTGCCACAAAACCACACATATTTTTTATTATAAATAATTAAAAAAAAGTCGTCACTTCAAGCACCCGCTTTACTGCCTGTATGTTGTTCATGTTGAATACTGTAAAAAAAAGCATTGAAATAAAGCAGCATAATTTACATATTCATGTTGAATTATGAAAGATTATCGCAGCTTTATTTCAATGCGCACAACACTTCATCAATTGAAAATACGGACGAGGCCGTAATAATGTGAATTGAAATAAACAACACTTCAACACTTCACTTCAAATTACATCGAGCGCCCAGGACTTAGGCTAAAACGCGCGCGGCCTCACACTGCGAAGGCTTGAACTGTACTGACGATTTTGTGTGGTAGCAAGAAAGGGAACGCACGAGGAACACTCGCTGCACTAGTGCGAGCGAGACACCGACACCAGCAAGCCGCTGCGAGAAAACCAAACAGAGCGCGCTGGCTGAAAGTGAACGCACACATTCACACATGTGTGATTGTGTGAGTGCGAAAACTGTGTAGAAAGCAAAACACGCTCTCGCCGCCGCGTAATTCCGCGTATTTCCAACCGTCTCCCCTTGCTTCTACATGCCCCTCGCCTGAAAGACGCACACTTTTACATTCTCATTGCTAGTAGGGGATGATCGTGCGTTCCAGACCGGATTGAAAAGAACGCTGAGAGAAACAGGTTTAAATTGAACCTGGATGATTTGTTTACAGCAAACCAGCTCATCAATACAAAGAGAGTAGAATGTCGTGCGTTCTAGGCCGGATCGCAAAGAGCACTGAGAGCAACCGGCCCAGCACAGATCACAAAGAACGCTGAGAGCAGCCGGTTCAGATCGGATCGATATGATCATTGATAACAGCCGGTTCAGGTCGGATCGCAAAGAACGGTGGGAGCAACAGGTTCAGTTTGAACCTGCTTGGGTTAAAAATAAGGATCGCGGTCCGGATGCTTGCATGCTGGAACGGATCGCACCTGGCAGGTTCGGAACGCAACGCGCATCACTAATACCGACCCTACGAAATGCCCTAGGACTACTCTAAAAATGGGCTCATGGAACGTACGCACTCTAAGCGAAGCCGGAGCCTTGAAACAACTTGATGATGCTCTAGCCACAATCAGCATGGACGTCGTAGCTCTACAAGAGATTTGGTGGCTATAGAACGGTGTGCACAACAGGTGTGGTAAGCATTGCTACGACATATACTACAGCTGCCACGACTGCTATCGCGTGATCGGCACGAGATTCGCCTGCCCCAGGCATGACCTCTTAATCATCCTGGGGGACTTCAACGCAAAAGTCGGTAGGGAGCCAATGTACCGCCAATACACTGGCTGTCACAGTCTGCATGAGCACAGTAACGATAATGGTAGTAGATTGGTCCAGTTCGCCGCAGCGAACAATCTGGTTGTTGGAAGTACCAAATTTGCGCGCAAGAAAATCCACAAGGTTACATGGGCGCACCCGGATGGAGTAATCCTCAACCAGATCGACCACGTGTTAGTAAGCCGCCGACGACAGTCGAGTCTGTTAAATGTCAGAACATATAGAGGAGCCAATATCGATTCCGATCACTACTTGGTTGGCGTAGTGACACGTTAGCTTAGAATCGCCCGCCCCCGCGCGAATGGTGGCGGAGAAAACACGCCGCCTCGGCTCAACACGGACTCCCTAAGGGACATTACTGTCCAACAGGGATACAAAACCGCTTTAAGGCCTTATTAGACGGAGGAAAATACTGTCATTAGATTTTGGAATCCATCCTTCAAACAGGGTTTGACAGATAGATTCCAGTCGGCAAATCGGAATTCGGCATGCTCAATTCCGATTTGCTCGAGATTTGAATTTTTACTGTCAATGGGGCCCTTCACGATTCTAGTTAGTTTTTTGTATGGAGTTTGGCAGTTGTAGGCTGAAATCAGGTAAACACTCCATACAAAACCACACAAAAAACTAGCCTGCAATTTTCAGTCTAGATTATTCTAACCACAAAGCTAGAATTAGATTCGAGTACCTGCTCGAAAACACGGTCCCGCTGCGCAAATTCGAGCAGTTTCCAGCGCAGAAAATGCACCAAAATCTGCGCTGGCTAGCGCAGATTTGGCCTGGTCTCCCGCGCTGTTCTTCAGCGATTTCTGCGCTGGGTCGAGCAAGTTTAGCGCCATCTTCTGGCGAAATGGACGAACTATTTATGGCGGCGGAGCAAAAAAAAACGGTCAAAAAAATTTAAAAAAATTGGCGCCCATTTTTTCGTCCGCTTCTTCTCCCTCCCTCACCCTGCCTTGCCTTACTTGCGCTTCAGCCCGTGCCTTCCGCAGCCAGCTGATTGGCTGTTGCGGTGTATGTGTTGATACTCATATGTGCATTGCGGTTGTGTATTGTTATTGGTGGGTGTTAGCATTTATTAATTTGTGTGTGACCTTGAGACGCTGTGGGAGAAGCTGGATTGGGATTTAAAGTGTTATCGGTGTATTGATGGTTTATTTTATTTCGTGCCGCTGCTGATAAGACCATTCGATGCCCCTGCCAGTTGAGGGTGAAGAAGCCTATTTAAAACAAGCGTAGGAGAACGTCTAACACTAATCTAATATTTTTTTAATTTGAACATGTTTGATGCTCCAACGACCTTCTAAGCATCATGTAGCACAGTGTATA
Organism: Anopheles gambiae; assembly: GCF_943734735.2. Taxonomy (NCBI): domain Eukaryota; kingdom Metazoa; phylum Arthropoda; class Insecta; order Diptera; family Culicidae; genus Anopheles; species Anopheles gambiae. The sequence goes on along the minus strand of NC_064601.1, from coordinate 66,036,099 downwards.
GTGGCAATAAAATATTTTTTTTAATGTGCCGAAATCTGTCTCGCTTTTTTGGGTCTCGTCACACACACGCACACACACAGCGCGGGGAAAGTGATCGTTCACTCTATCATGTCGCGATTCCACACCCCGTCCGGCGCTAGGGATGAGGATGCTACAAGAAAGCTGAACCAACCGTTCTACCGATAAGGTAGCCGTACTCGCTCGTGCGGGAAGGGGGGGGGGGGGTGGTCTAGTGGGGGGGGGGAATGCGTGCTTGCGCGACTTCGGGGTGCGTGCTCGCGAGCGCGCTTTCATGGGTGAGTGCTGGCGTGCGCGCTTTCATGCTCGCGGGCGCGCGTACGTGCGTGTGTGTGTGCGTGTGTGTGTGCGTGCGTGCGTGCTGGCGTGCGCGCTTTCATGATCGCGGGCGCGCGTACGTGCGTGTGTGTGTGCGTGCGTGCGTGCTGACGTGCGCGCGTTCATGCATGTGTGCGCGCGCGTGTTTGTGTGTGTGTGTGTGTGTGTATGTGTGTGTGTGTGTGTGTGTGTGTGTGTGTGTGTGTGTGTGTGTGTGTGTGTGTGTGTGTGCGTGTGTGTGTGTGTGTGTGTGTGTGTGTGTTTGTGTGTGTGCGTGCGTTTGGAAACCACAAAACTATTTTATTCTGATGCGTACATTTTCATCCGCTGCGGCAACAAAGTCCATGCATTTTCGATCTCGCTGACCTGAGAGACAACACAACCATTGGCATCGGCATCTTTGCGATCGGCTCTGCTGTTGGGGGTATTAAAAAGACACACGATCTAAGTAAACGAGCGTGCGATATGTTGCACATTTATTTCTAATTCAGCTAGCGGACGCAAATGGAAACAACATTTTGAATTGAATCCATACAAAAGAGGATTCTGGATTTGTTTATTACGGTGAGCGTATGGGGCTGCACATGTCCGTCCAGAATCTGGTGGCTTGTTGGTTTGGAGTAGTTATCATGACGCCGATTGACCGGCAATGCCTTGAAATGGGTTCGGATCGGTAGGTTCATGTTTTGGTCGAGTGCATTCCGCTGATTTGTCGCACCGTAGCGGTAGATCCAGCAGCAACAAAGTCAAGACAAACTCTTACCCGGGTGTGGACTGCTATGCTAAGTTCTTTCTATTATTATTGGCGTAATAGCCAATGCGATCATGCCGGCCTTTTCAGGACTTGAGTACCACGTAGCCGGAGCCGGTGACTAACCCCTTGCTACGGCGGACGGTTCATACGCGATTAGAACCCACGACGGGCATGCAGATGTGCGGAATGATGGCGGTGCCGCGGGCCCGCTCCTATCCAGTGTGCAACTTGCATACTGCCACACTGTCTCCTGCCCGATGCATACGCTGAAGGCAGGGGGAAGGATGCACTCTACACTAAAAAAAACACCGTCAAGAACCTGCGGCGGATCTACCGGTAGGCGGACTAGGCGGTCACCGAAGATCTCTAGTCTGTAGTATGCCGTATGTCTACAAGTGGACAGAGTAATAGCGACAAGGGCCCCCGGAAAGATGGTCGTTGGGGCTCCGTGGCTGGAGAACCATTTGCACCTCCCCTCCCCCGCATGGCGACAACAATTTTAGGGCCTGTTTCCGATGATCGTTGAGGTCCCATCGGAAGGATCGTAGAGGTCCCCCTCCCGCCGGCAATTTAAGTATACTGTTCAATCTTCCAACAGCTGTGTGCCAGTACCCCCTCCTCCCGTTCATCAGTTACCATTTACAGGGGCCTCAATTCGTCTTTCCGCCTTTCATGTACACCTTCCTTTCCTTGACCGGTGGATCATAACATTCCGGAAGAAAACACATTTGGCGAAAATGTTGCACACACACGCACGCTCATACCCTTGCGCGGACGGCACAGCATATCTGTGTAATCTACAACATACGAAAGCAAAAGCTTAGGGTAATAAAGTTATGCTTAATGTTTAACACGTTCAGATCGATGGAAGGCCCCACTGCCTGCGAGTGAACTTTCCAGCCTGCGTTCTTGATGCTGGTGGAACGGAAAGTTGATGAAAATCAGCGCCGGGATGAACGTGTCAATGCGAATTAGAGTTCAGCGCGTTGCACAGCAAACCCTCCAGCGTAAACTAGCGATTGCTTAGTCATTTTTACATTGCAGCAATTGAACTTATTGCGCTTTTTTGGTTTGATTTGTGAAAATGCAACTTCATCGCCGCAATGTTTGTTAACGGCATTTTTAGGCGCCACAACAGCTCGCGAGCATTGACCACACGCGAGAAAGAGATCGCGCTATGGAGGGAAAAAGCACGGACGATGGCTGACAGCGATTGGCCGTCTGACGCACCAACACATCGAAACCTTCGACAGCGCGCTCAGGCGAGGGGTATGAGGCGGAGCCAGGGACGGGCAGCTCGACGAGCTGCTTGACAAATTTGCCGTAGGAGAGAAAAAGAAGGCATGATAAAATTCTCAGAACTCCATGATTTCTTGCGTCGCTTTGCGCAGCGGGGTGTTGTTTACATTTATCCCAAGGTGCATTACAGAGATCAGGTGGTGGAATCTGGAATCAAAGTGTATGTAGTCCAGGTGGTCTCATAGCATTTTTTTATAATCAATTTTGAACATCACTTTTTGACAGAACGAGTGAAAATTTTTGCTCCAACGAGCTTTCTGGAGGCTTGATGAATACTTAAAACACTCTTAAAATCTTCATTCAGAAACAGAAGCGATCAAAATCTGTCTTCTAAATTCATACACCTTGGGATAAGCCCACTTGTACATAATACTCACATAGAGAGCTGCTCGAAAACTGCTATACAATGCAAACAGCAGACAGGCTGAAATTTCAGCCTACGAACTTCAAACGGAAAGGGCCCCAATGTCGGTAGAGCGTATTGAACTTCTTGATAATGATGAATACAAACAACAAAAAAGGGAAACAACAAATGATTCTTTCGGATAAAGCCAAAAAAATCAATAAAATAAATAATAAATGTGATAGGTGACAGAACAATTATCTTGCCTTATTACACGAACGAGAGGAATTTTTGTGCCAAAGTCTAAGATAGGCAGATAAATGCCAATCTACTCTACTACCAGAAAACAGATATGAAACTACGAGTTGTAGGGTTCGATAGCAGCAAGGAAATAATCATCATATTTCATAGATTCGAATAATGCAAGTAACAATCATTTAATGATGATCAGATAATCAGATAAAAACACACAAATATAAGTTTATCAAGAAGAAATATGAAAACAGTTAAGATAGAATAGTGATTAACGAAAAGTATTGTATTGTTGTATTGTTTATTGTATTAAGTGATTGGCCAAACAAGCGGCCTTATCACTGAATTAAAACTAAAACTTAAATAACTAACGCAGTGTACAATGACAAAACGGATCAACAAAATCTAGTAGGTAGGTGCCAGTCAAATGAAATTTAACGCTGATTAAATTTACGGGCCATCGCAGTCATTGGGTCGTTCTCGCTGTATGCACGTCTTGTAAGGTCAGTTCTTATTAGTCTGTAGTTACGGAACACTCTAGGAGGGACATTTATGTTGACTCTAGCCAGTAATTCTGGCGAATCTATGTCACCGACAATAAGTTTGGACAAAAACGTACATTGGGCATTATCACGTCTCCTAGCAAGTGTGTCCAGACCAAACAACAAACAACGAGTATGATACGATGGACGAGGGGTTACATTACGCCACGGAGTGAAGTGTAGGACAATACGAGTAACTCTCTTTTGGACAGCTTCTATTCTATTGGACCAAACACTAGAGAATGGACACCAAACTGTAGAACTAAACTCGAGGATGGAACGAACATAGGACTTATACAGAGTTAACAGGCAGTGTTGGTCATTGAGTTCTCTCGAATGTCGACGAATAAATCCTAGCATTTTGTTAGCTTTGTCTAAAATATCACAGTAATGTTGTCGGAAATCTAGTTTGCGATCCAGGGTGACTCCTAAATCCCTGACCGTATTGCACCGCGGTAGTTGTGTCCCTGATATGCTATAGATATACCTTATCGGACTAGCTATTCTAAAGAAAGACATTGACGTACACTTATCAACAGAAATTAGCAGGTCGTTATTGATACACCAGTCAGAGAAAACATCAATCGATCTTTGCAGAGAAAGAGAGTCGGAAGTGTTACGTACGATACGAAACAGCCTAACATCATCCGCATAAAGCAGACAATCTGCTTCCGTAATGGCCAGTGTGATGTCGTTAATAAAAAGCGAGAACAGCAGTGGTCCCAAGTTGCTGCCCTGAGGGACGCCAGATGAACTCTCGAAAACGTTAGAGGAGACACCATCGATTTGTACGTAGTAGCTACGTAGCTAAGTATCGGCGCATTCAAAATAAAAATCTGGCAAATCGCAGAGAGAGTTATATAGCGAGAGGCGATACATCCGTTCACTCGGAAGTGTCAAAATAGGAGGTTTTTCGAGGAGAGGAGGAAAATCGTGAGTCTTGTGATTGATCTTAGCAAGGATGGTCGCTACTATTCGATTGGATGAAATAAAAAGTTGTTATAAATAAAAGAAATATTTCGGAAATCACGACACGAGTGAGAGGTGGAACGCCCTAAAAACAAACATAATAAACTGTGCAAGAAACATAATCCCACCACGCCATGGCAACACCAATTCTGGCTGGTGCATGAATGCAGACAAGTGACCGAACTGCATACCGAGCAATGCAGCAACGGCATAGAACGCGGGCATGCGCAGAGGAATATTCACGGCTCAGACGCGAAGAGAAACGAGTTCACCGTTCCAAGAGACATGCTTTGGAAGAGCAAAACATGCGGGAACTCGAGCAAACCAGAGAGGCGTACGGACCGACACGAAAGTTTTACCAAGCGATAGCATGTCACCGAAACAACGTTGTACCTAAGGTAACCTGCTGTCGCAACAAAGATGGAGATCTGGTTAGTAACCAGCCAGAGGTCCTCTCGCGGTGGGCTCAGTACTTTGATGAATTACTCAATGACCAGTTTAACGAACAGCTAGAAGCGCCACTAGCAGATAGTCTCATGCTACTGCCACCTAGCATAGAAGAAACACGAAAGGCTATCCGTCGGCTGAAAAATAACAAGGCACCCGGAACCGACGGAATTTCAGCCGAACTGGTCAAGAATGGAGGTGCACGACTAGAAAACGAGATTCATCAAATCGTTACTGAGGTGTGGGATAGCGAATCGATGCCTTGTGATGTGTCTCGGCATCATCTACCCCATATACAAGAAGGGAGACAGGTTGGACTGCAACAACTACAGGGGTATTACGGTGTTGAATACTGCCTATAAAATATTCTCCCTGACCCTTCAAGATTGCCTTGTCCCGCACGTCGAAGAGTCGGTTTGATAGTTTGATAGTCGGAAACTATCAAAGAGGATTCCGAAACGGAAAATCAACCACTGATCAGATCTTCACCATGCGGCAGATCTTGGAGAAGATGGCTGAATACAGAAACGACACATACCATCTCTTCATAGACTTCAAAGCCGCATACGATAGCATAGCCAGGGTAAAACTTTACGTCGCTATGAGCTCATTTGGAATCCCGGCCAAACTGATAAGGCTAGTTAGAATGACTATGACCAACGTCACATGCCAGGTAAGCGTGGATGGAAAACTCTCAGGACCCTTTGCTACCACCAAGGGTCTGCGCCAGGGGGACGGGCTTGCCTGTCTCCTATTCAACCTGGCGCTAGAGTGGGCCATCCGCGACTCGAGGGTGGAAACTACGGGAACCATCTTCTATAAGTCAACCCAGATCCTGGCATACGCTGATGATATAGACATCATTGGTCTGCGGCTCTCCTATGTAGCAGAAGCCTACCAAGGGATCGAGAAGGCGGCAGAGAGCCTCGGATTGCAGATAAACGAGGCAAAGACTGAATAATCTGAATCTACGTAGGCGTGATGTACAGATAGGTCAACGCACTTTTGAAGTCGTCCCAGAATTCACCTATCTGGGGTCAAAGGTCAGCAACGACAACATTATGGAAGCTGAGTTGCGCGCAAGGATGCTGGCTGCCAACCGGTCATTCTACAGCCTGAAAAATCAGTTCACCTCAAAGAACCTGTCGCGACGGACGAGGCTGGGACTATATAGTACCTATATAGTTCCAGTACTCACATACGCCTCTGAGACATGGACACTGTCCAAATCTGACGAAGCCCTCTTAGCCGCGTTCGAGAGGAAGATGCTCAGAAGGATACTTGGCCACAGGGATGGCCATACGGATGTGTGGAAGGACAATGGAGAAGCCGCTATAATGACGAGCTATACGAGATGTACGACGACCTCACTGTCGTACAGCGTATTAAGCTCGCCAGGCTCCGGTGGGCTGGCCATGTTGTACGCATGGAAACGGACGACCCAGCCCGTAAAGTCTTTTTAGGCCGTCCACAAGGACAGAGGAGGCGTGGTAGGCCCAAATTGAGGTTGCAAGATGGCGTGGAGGCGTCCGCTATTAAGGCCGGGATAACGGACTGGCAGACGAAGCCACGAGACCGTGAGCGGTTTCGGACACTCCTGAGGCAGGCCAAGACCGCAGCAGTTGTAGCGCCGGATAAGTAGTAAGTAAGTAGTAAGTACGACAATTGCATTGCTTTTTACATGTACTGCGATTGTCAAATACATTTTCCATAAGGAATCAGTCATCAATTTGTTTGGCATGGCATTATTTGTACCAAAAGCATGTTGATAGTTTCTATACGTTTATCTCGAACATATTTCATTCTATAAGGCCTTTAATATCTGAAATCCTTTTTGCAGTTTGGAGGACTGTTGTTTTGACTGATCACTTTTTCGCACACTCTGTCGTCGATTCTTAACTAATCTTTACAAAAAATTAAGATGAATTACCAATTTCGAACCTTGCGTGCATTGTATAATTACAGAAAAATTACAATATCGCCAATCGAATTGCTTGATATTATAAACCAGTTAGTGTTGTTGAAAAATGACAATTCAATACAAAGATGTTATTGCGTGCTGAGGAGGATATTTGAAGAAATCGTTATCAGAGCATATTGCCATAACAAAAACATCACAATTTCATTGCAAATTTCAAATTTTTACATTGAACAAACAAGAATTTCATTAAAACTGACTGTATTTTGCCGAAACATAGTACAAGTTTTCATCAAGCGCCAATTTGTTATTAAAAAAAAAACATACTAAGACCTATTATCCGTGTTATTAATGCATCTATGCGATGTCGATTTTCTATGAGCCTGGTGCTCCATTTTATTTTTTTTCTAAAATTTTTTATGTATACAGTTAAGCTTAATAAAAAAAACTTGCCGCAACTGTTGCCCATTTCATAAATTTGGCCTATTATCTGAAAAGTTTTCCGACCGCTGCTCTCTTTAGATAAATATTATGAGGATGAATACACATGCCTTATTTTCTTAAATTATTTACTAAATACTCATTGAACTCCTAGAAACGAAAACTTATCTAAGTTTGAAGCTTTTCGATAATTAAGTTTTTTTCTTTATTCTCAAAATAATGCCTTAACTGGCCGTATCACTAAGTAAAAAAATATTAAAATAGTACATTTCAAATAACGTAGGTGACCATTAGGTCGCCTTGGATAAGGTTTAGTTATGTAAGTAATATGTATGAAAGTAATATGTATAAATGAAACATAGGTTGCAACGAAATTGGATTTTTTCGATTAAACATAAAATATATGAGGGTATATGAAGCAAAAGAATACCTACCCTTTGATTTGAATAGAAACTGTCAATATCCTCGAGAGGCGTGGAGGCCAACTCCGGGGGGAAGCTGCCTTGCATTCGAACTGGGACTGGTACACCCTGTTCAAGAGTAGGGTCCGGTTGGGGACCTTCATCCTCATCCTCGTCATCGTAGCGTATCTAGCAATTTATAATTACACAATAGACGCATCGAGAATTTGCGTACCAGCAATGTAAAGTCACGTTTACAATCGTCAGTCACGCCATTCGTACAATAAAGTAATCAACGATGATTAGTAAAAAATGAAAAGAGAGAAAGTGGATAGATAGCATAAAACTAGTAAGTAATTAGTACCGACATTTGTATATGTATATGTATGAGTGTATTTGAAAACGAATTTGTGAATTGCATTCTAGAACTTCAAAAAATTACCTTGTTTTGTTATGAAAGCAATACAAATATTTAAATAATTAAAAACATAATAAATGCTTCGTAGTTCATAAAATAAATTGAAACAAACAAGCAAAAGGAAATCTGTGCAGCTATGTTGGGGTAGAGATTAAATATATGTTGAGGTTTAGAATTTAAGATTAACCGAAAACTATGTTAATCCTTATATGCGAATGAAGTTTATCCATATTCTTAAGCGACTTATAGAACTACTGTTGCATTTTGAAAAGACCAGTCTTTTATAATATCTTTGGCTTAATGACCTAGGCAATCACGCACAGCTTTATAAAGATTTAATACCCTTGATTACAGTAAATAATTAAATTTTATATCTTTTATCCCAAGTTTGAGTTTTAATAGAACCCGTCAGGCTTGTAGGAAGCGATGGATTAATAGTCCACCGACCCGTCAAAACGGACTAATGCATTAATAAAATAAAACAATCGATGTATAGTATTACTTTTACTCTTTACATTTTGATCAAGCTATTTAAAAATCGTTTTAATATTTTTATAAAAAGTATTCTTACCTTACCGTTTAACACAAATAGCGTATTTGATCACGGCAAGTAGTTTATTTGAAGTGTCTATTGAATTGTTTTGTTCAGTAATACTTTGTTCAATAGTTTAAAGATACTAATCAACTATCTCTTATTTAAGAGAGCCGATGGGACTGTCAAATAAGAGGGGTTTGCAAATTAGAGAGTTTGAAAGTGAATGAAAAGTTCATACATTAGCGTGTAATTTAAAGAAATCCGTATTCTTGAACAAAAATGCATCAAATACATTATTTATAATTAAAATTTTTAAGAAACTAAACAAACTATCTAAGAAGCTGTATGTACTATATGTATATTAATGTATAAAAACCATCAACATAGTTATTCTGCATGATTTTCTTGATATATCTGCCATGTAGGCGTTTTATCTTCATTAATGAAACGTAAACTTTGCATAATCATATTACTGTTAGTAAGAACTAGAAGATTCAAATGAGGTGACAGTCCAAAACACAATAATGGTAAAGTTTTTTCAATCATTTAACTAATGAATAATAAACGCCTAAAACAGGGCATTAAACTAGGGGTGACAATATTATAGCACATGTTAGTTGTATGTATATAACTTCAAGTTTGACTTTAACCCTCTAATGCCAACATTTTTGTTTTGCGTGAAAACCTGTAGAACACGTTTCTTCCAAAGTCTCAACTTTCTGACGCGTTTGACACATATAAGTAATCAAATAATCAAGGTATTTAAATGAAATGTAAAAGTGTAGCGAAGTAGCATTTTGCTTGGTAGCAACAGACAATCTCGTTTTACTCAGTTTTTACCGCTTTTTGTAAGGTTCGTCTAAAGGCGGGATTGGGAATTAGAGGGTTAATCTAATCTAATCTTGAGATGTTAACACGTCGGTAGATACAAATTACACACATAATTTAAAATTTAATTTATACCAATTGATTTGGAATGATGAGCGCAAATAAAGCAGCAGGCTCTTAATGTACATGATAATTTATAATCGTCTATTTATTGTATGAAAAAAACTATATTTGCAAAAACTATATTCACTAGCAGCAGCAAATACGAAATATGTGATTAGAACGCAGTCAGAAAAGCACAATTTTCAGTAGAAAAAAAAATGTTCACAATCACAACGTTGAACAAAAAAGAGTGTAAGTTAGCTTCGAAAATTAATTCGAACCAATTTTGCAACTTATATGCTAATACATATATTATATGTACTAATATAAAATGCTAAGATTGTATTGTAAAATAACTTTAACTATATATATATTATATATATATATATATATATATATATATATATATATATATATATATATATATATATATATATATATATATATATATATATATATATATATGTGTGTGTGTGTGTGTGTGTGTGTGTGTGTGTGTGTGTGTGTGTGTGTGTGTGTGTGTGTTTGTGTGTGTGTGTGTGTTTGTGTGTGTGTGTGTGTGTGTATAGATCATATATATATATATATATATATATATATATATATATATATATATATATATATATATATATATATATATATATATATATATATATATATATATATATATACATATTTGTTTTAAATCTATGTCGTTTCATGTTTCTATATAAATAAATTTAAATAAATGCTTTGCTTGCTGAATAAATGAAATTTTAATCTTACTTCTTTTTTCTTTTTCTTCCGACCAAAATCACTCTGTAAAGGAGGTGAATTTTATTAAAATGTTAATAAAATCATTAAACCTCTACATTCTTTAAGATAGCGCATTTGCAGTGATAATGAAGTTAATGTTATTTGCGATAATTGCTGACGTGTTCGTGCACTTCAACAGAAGAAACTGGGCACTTTATATGGGGCACCATATATTTATATGCCGTGTAATTCATTTGAATTCTATAGTTTTTGATTATTGGATATATTTTTAGCGTGATTCCATTGAGCCAATTTTCACATTTTCAACGTAATGTTTTCATTGTGCTGAACAAGCCCATAAGCAACTTTTCAATGTATATGAAGGGACTTTCTTCTATAGATCGCAGCATGATAAAATGAATTACAATCAGCTAAATATTGCTATCAGGATGATTTTATCGAATGGGTTGTGCTCCACCAATCCTCAAAAATAAATCATTAGCTAATTAAATGTGTATTTATCAACTCAAAACAAAGAGCAACATTTACACAAATTTTGCAAGATAAACACGAATATCATCACCATCTTTGTACTATATATATTGTGAAATTATTTCTAAAAATGTTCTCCCATGCCAATTTTGACCATGTACTAATTTAATCTCGTGCATCAGTTTTTTTATTATTTTATATTCGTGTTGTTTATTGTTGTTGTTCATTGATATTGTTCAAATGTCGAAATTTAAATTCGTAAATTGAATTGCAATTAAGTGTTACTTCAGTTCTTTGATCATATGTTCATTGTGAATGTACATTGCATTATCTGGTTTTTCGACAAACGATATATTTTACATGTGCTTCCGTAAGAACATTGTTTAAATTTTAAAGCATTATCAAACGTAAATTGAAAAAAAAACTTTATCAACATACTACCCGTTTACAACTTAAAACATTCACATAAATTGATGGATATTTACCGTATAAACATATATTTTACACGTTAAAAACTTGACAGAGTAATATATATATATACACAATTATACTTCAGAAAAAAACATTCTTGCAAAATCAAATCAATCCCGTTCATGGAACGTTATAAACAACATATTTCAGAGAGTGTAAATCAAAAGTACTATAAATGGCGCGAAAAGAAAAACGAAAGAACAACACAATACAAATATAACGTTTAAGTGAACCATTTTTCATTATTAATACAATTTTAAAGGAAGTATATAGTTCCTAAAAGCAATAGTATCGACATTAGAATTGCAAATAGTGGAGCAACACGTAATGACTAATATGATAGTTGATTTTAGGTCAAGGAAATGAATGAAGGATAGCTTGAAGCGGTTTCAAAGCATAACAGTATAAGTACATAATGCAAAAAAAGTATTTACCTCCCCCTCAGCTCGTTTTCTTTCCAATTCTCGCTGTTTGGCTTCTTCATCTGCAATGCGTGCTTCGATAGCTTGTAATGATTCACGAGTGAAAGGACGGAACAAACTACGTTCTTCCTCAGATATCGAATCGGAGTCTTCGGTCATTGTCTATATGGCCAACAATGAGAGCCTCTGATGACCAAGGCCTAAAAATAGCGACATCGTATAGCCCAAAACAAATTCAATTTGCACTATGATCAAAAGAACTATTTTATACGTATATTTTACGCAATATTTTGTTGTTGTTGCTTGGATGACTATTTTGCATTGACAGAAAATGTACTTACATGGGGCTCATCAATTTCTTTCCACAGATCACAGTGTTATGTAGAGCGTCATTGTAATAATCATGACGCATTTATTCCATCCAAGTGTTTCTGTGAGTAAAATAGAAAGAAAAGAAGATTTATACTATGACAGATTTTTTAAAGTAAGTTGCATAATAATGCTATTACACTGATCTTAACATTCAGAATAGGTGCAACATGAAAATGATAATTAGCTTAACAGTACAGTACATATAAAACCGACGTTTAGAATATTTAATGCTATATGCTACAGGATAAGTGCTAGAATTAAAATTACAGGTAATTATGTTGCAAGCATTCCATCTTTAGATAATTAATTTTCATTTCAGTACATCGGCATTTAATTTTGGCAGTCGTCAATTGACACGACTTAACTACATACCCGCCATGGACTCAAGCAATGTGTATCATACTATGGCTATTCAATTAGTTGCGGATAGTCAAATTTATCAAAAACTATAAAATATTTAAAAAAAAATACGACTTCTACAACACACAATCATAAGTCACTACCTTACTATAGTCGTTGCCGCTACAGTTTGACTCTAACACACCCTATTTTTATCTCGAAGACACCAATTATTGACAGCGAAGCACATTTTTTGCCTCAAAGTTTAAAAAATAATTAAGTTTAAATTTAAATAAAATATTTATGAATAGAGACAAAAATAGGTGCGTTGGAGTCAAAAATTGATGCGTTCTGTCAAAAATTGATGGCCTAAATGCAAAAATTGATGCGCTCTGTCAAAAATGTATGTCTTAAGCCCGTGTTTGTTCTGCATCAGATGCGATTTTATCCAAGGTGGATTAAAAATATCAGGTGGTGGATAAGGGCCTTTGGGGGGGTCGCCATAGTTGAGGGACTCTGCGTCATTTTAAAACCGGTAACCATTGGTTTCCGCACACAAAGCTTAGCAAATTGAACATAGTTATTTGTTATTATGTGCATTTTTGTGTGTCTATTGATTTTATCGAAAAAATGAGATCTATTAACAAAAGATTTAATAATTTGTTTATGCACGAAATTTAAAATCATGTGAGTAAGAGTTCTAATCTCACGTAAATTGTCCATGCGGCTCGTAGATAATGAGGAATTAATGTGAAAATTGAACATAATAATGATTTCTTAGTTATTATCATCAAAAATGTCGAAACACAATGAATTATAGAATAAATTCACTGAATAACACAAAATAACACACTTTAATCTATGTTTTAATATTAAATAAGAACTCGCAAAGTCCAAAATATATTTTTAGAGAATATTTAATCGAAAAAAAGGGGTAGATAAATTATATGAACAAATTAAATAAATGTAAACAAAGTTTGAATCCTGGGGACCTAGCGTCAAGTGACGAATTGTCAAAATGCACTAGAGTAAGTGCACTAGAGGCAAAATGCACCTGATATTTTTAAATCCACCTTTGATTTTATCGAAAGGCCTGTCAAGATTGTATATGGAATTTGACAGATAACGTTGTCGTACGATGGAATAAAGAAAAATAATTTCGTCGGACGAAGCATCCGATTTTATCTGTCAAACTAATTGTGTGGTGTTTTGTAGGAATAACATCAACTTAATTTTTCATAATTATTAAACTATTACCGTATTTAAGCAATACGGCAAAGCCGTCCCTACTGAATAAAAAAAACTTTTACCGTATTAATACACGATGCGCAGTCTCAGATTGCGCATATATTCGTTTTATCAAAACATATGTCATTTTGCGTAGCCAACCCTAAGCTATAAACGTCATTTCCATATAATTTCAGATTGCGCCAAGATTGCGCATAAATTTTCAAGATTATCGGCCTCAGCACAATTTTTCGATCGAAAAAATTCGATAGATCCGGCTGTCATTTTAGTGTCATTTGACACTCATTTCGCCGCCAAGGTGTTCATTTTACTGGTCTTTTTGAAAACTGGTATACCATGACACTCACGAGCAAAATGAACTATGCTACAAAAATTCGATCGTTCCGCTTTGTATGGGGCAAAATCCGCGACGCATTGAGCTGCGGAAATTATCGAATATCAAAAAAATTCCGTAAATCAAGGTTGATATTTTTGAAAAACGATATGTAAAAGCAAGTTGGTAGATGTGTTGGTTCTTTTTAAATATTTTGGCTGATAAAAAATTATTTATAAATTATTTTAAAAATTGTTTACCTGGAGGGCCAACTTCATGTAGGGGTATAAAAGAAATAGTTATACTCGGCCTCAGCACAATTTTTCGATCGAAAAAATTCGATCGATCCGGCTGTCATTTTGGTGTCATTTGACACTCATTTCGCCACCAAGGTGTTCATTTTACTGGTCTTTTTGAAAACTGTTATACCATGACACTCACGAGCAAAATGAACTATGCTACAAAAATTCGATCGTTCCGCTTTGTATGGGGCAAAATCCGCGACGCATTGAGCTGCGGAAATTATCGAATATCAAAAAAATGCCATAAATCAAGGTTGATGTTTTTGAAAAACGTCATGTAAAAGCAAGTTGGTAAATGTTTTGGTTCTTTTTCAATATTTTGAGTGATAAAATTTTTTTTTTTAATTTTTTTTTAAATTGTTTACCTGGGGGGCCAACTTCATGTAGGGGTATAAAAGAAATAGTTATACTGTCAGTTTTACGTGAGCGCCTATCGAATTTTTTCGATCGAAAAATTGTGCTGAGGCCGACTGTCAGTTTTACGTGAGCGCCTATCGAATTTATTCGATCGAAAAATTGTGCTGAGGCCGTATATGTCCGAGATATATAATTTTTTTTGACAGATAAATATATCAAACCGATCCGTTTGACAAATAAATGTATGCGCAATCTGAGATTGCGCATCGTCTATTGCTATGGTTAAATCAATCAAATAATCGCAATACGAATCGAAAATGCGTTTGACAGCAGGTGCGATAAAATCGAAGCACAGACACGGCCCTTAGAGCCAAAATTTGGTGGCTCGACTGTATTATTGTTATTAGCAACATTTGAGGTTTATTAGGTAGACAATGTTAGATAAACCAACCTTATTGTGTAATACAAATTTCTGAAACATACTTAAAATGCCAATACAAATATCAAGCAATTTACGTCAGTCTGTGTATATTTTAAACAAACCAGACATATGAATCAGACATTCGAATGATACGGTCATTTGTTTCCAAGGCGACACATTCCGCAATATTTTCTATCTCTGTAGCATGACGTCAGCTCAAACATGCGCATTGAATTACTACTGCTAAGAAGAAAATGACAATTGTGATATGTAATGAATGTTTACGTTAAAATGCTCATTTTTACGCATTTTTTTATAAAATTTCACAACAAATTATATTTGTTGCATTTTAAAACCTAACTTTCTTCCCTCTGAAAAAATTAAAACTGGACTTTCGTTTCTATTTTCATTTTATTGTGTCAATTCAATATTTGCCTCATGTCCAAGAAACGAAAAATATGGATACTTCACAAAAATAACATTTACAGGAATACCATGTATACGAAAGTTTTTTTTTATCCTATATACTTGTAATGCAGTAATGAATGTGATATTATTTTCATAAAATCATCTTTCTATTTGGGTACGTATGAAAAGTGCTACGGATGACTAATATTGCAAAGAGTATTCATTTGTTAAACAAATTTTCTTTTCCAATATTTAATAACAAGCTTTTATACAGTAAAATATAAGATAAAAAACAACATGTTTTGGGGAATAATACTCACAGACTGAATGACTTGATTACATTCATTCTTTCAATAACATAAGCAACGAGCATGCGCAGAATAAAATAAAACACGTAACTGCACTATAAACCAGTCTACTTCTGCAGACATTTGACAACAAACTGCTTAACAAGACCACTTATTTGTTTTGCAAAAAACGTTTCTTAATTCTATGTTTAATCCACAACCACTAAAATACTCAAAAGACAATTATTTTTAAAAATTTTAAAAACCTCGTCGTTCTTTTTTTAACCCATTCACAGTTTTGCTCGAACAGTACTAAAAAATAACAGGTTTTTAATTAGACCGAATTTTTCTCAATGAATTGTTGTTTGAATTGTTTAATCTACGATAGAATTTTTTTAAGCTCTAGCTTCGACTTTTCTCAAAAACGCTAGACTGTAAAAATATCATTAAAAAAACAAAAGATTCTGCATCTTTGTAACTTTGAGTATTTTTAGCTCTAATTATTAATCTGAGCATAGATCAAAACTTGTTTAGACAAAACTATTTTATTCGATCTGTTACTCTTGCAACAACAAAGATTTTTTTAACACATTATGAAACAAAATAAAATGTTTTTACAGCAATAATTTAAAATAATAAATACTAGAAAATTCAGAGCTGGTATAATTCATAATAAAACATAACCAGGTTTAAAATTACGTTCACACAAGATCATATTTAATTAAAATCACATTGTCCTCATGCAATGGCCATTGCAATAATATGATAACATTGCGGGAATGTTCTCAATAACATTCAATAACATTGTTTAGCAAGTAAACATCT
Organism: Anopheles gambiae; assembly: GCF_943734735.2. NCBI lineage: Eukaryota > Metazoa > Arthropoda > Insecta > Diptera > Culicidae > Anopheles > Anopheles gambiae. The sequence continues at coordinate 66,019,522 of NC_064601.1, read as the reverse complement.
AAAAATTGCAGCCAGTATCTATGAAACGATCCATACACGTATTGTACTTTATGTAATCGACAGATTCTTTTGAATTTGCGAAATTTAGGATAGCTAAACTCTCTTCCTAAGAACGAAATAAAAAAAATTGCTTCCTTTTTCTGTTTCCTGTTCGGTGAAAATGTGGAACCTGATCAATCAATATGAAAGAATATCTTATTTTCCGACCCGGCTGCACAGAATAAAAATAAACATAAATAAAAATAGTGGTAGTATAAATATTAAGAAAGTATTCAAAATGTATAACACATTCTAATAAAGATATCATTATCTTTAACACTGTTAAAGAAAACACTATCAGAAAACACTGGTTAATCCGTGTTAAAGGGCTCAGTATAACTATTTAAATGACGTTTCGAATATAATGTGATTAACTTCAAACAGTATTTAGCATCTCGATTGTAACAAAGACCAAGATAATACAAAGCATGTAGGGTGCATGAAAGATGATTCCATGTCCCACTCAAAAGTTCATGAGAGCGAGGGGGGGGGGAGACTGGATGATGTCCTGGTAAGCCACACGGACAGTCCATTCTAGGAGCAGTCCATGACTTTTTTTTTAATCCTATTTTACAATTTCTAGTAATTTTGAAACAAAAAAACCTTCATCTCGGCCCTCAATATTTACCAGGAGTATCATCAAATGAGCACCTCATGCAGGAGCGGATAAAGTACTACGTAAACTAAGTGGCCGCGAGGTTTCGAGGGACCCCGAAAAATGGGACCACCTTCTCGCTCACAAGTAAATTTGCTTCTAAATTCTTCGCTAGTTTAGAATTCCTCATTCAAATTCTCGCTCGACACTTCAGAAAGTCCTACAATCGTGTGACCGCGTAGGGCCTCCACTCGTGTTAATCCGCAATTAGTTGAACTTAAGCGGTGTGTTAAGTTTGCAAAGCCGTTTTCGGAAAATTAAGCAACGAATTGTTGATGGGTACGCCCAACTCTTGTAAGCCCTTTTTTAAGTACTGATTTTGCAGAAAAAACATTTTACGGCTTGATAAGCTTATTATGAATATAATAGGTAGTTTTTGCACTGCAATTTTTCGTATCTACAACATTCTATAATGTTCAACTTTTGTTGAACATTATAGGATAAATAAACGTTTTTGAATCTTTCTTTTTTAGATTAGAATAATCTCGTATGGCCCATTGTCAAATCCTGGCCCATAAGCTTAAACTTGACATTTGATTTGTTCGACTTAAAAATAACACAGCCTACATCATGGAATGTCTACGTCTATCTCAGGTAAGGACCCCGAAAAACAAGACATTCAGGCCTATTATATTGCGCTCGGCATTCGAGAAGATTCACTCGCACGTTCATTATGTTCATTTGGGTATCGTTTTGCTAGCGATGTTCCCATTCGAGTAACCCGTTGGCAGATTCGAGTCGACGAAGTAAAAATCGGTACCGTACTGTTCGAACAGGAAGGTGCATTCGAGAGATTTTCTGCCGATAGCTCAAGCTGTCGGTAACGTGCAAATTCAACTACACAAAGAATTTAAGCCACTGTTAACGTTTTAAATTAGATTTAACATTAATTTATCAACACTCTCATCACTCATATTCACCCCATTTAGAAAAAAAAGAAAAAAAAATTTTTAAGAGGTGTTGAACCCTTTTGTTCACACTCACTTCGACCACCGGTTGCTTTGACCAACTGGCAAACACACAGACGATAGAACAAAAATGTCGACGAATCCTTAATCGATTCGATTGGTGAAAACGATACCAATTTTTCTCCCGTTCGACTCGAGTGGTTCTGACGGGTTCGAATGTCATTCGAGTAAAATAATAGGCCTGATTGATATATATTTTATTGAATGTAAACTTTCCCGTATAAACGAATACTAGAGTTTCCGTTAAAACCACTTGAGTTCAATGGGTTAAATTTAAAAGAAATGAATAAATACATGAACATTTTGTGAAAATTTGACTTCCTTAAACTTGCCTTTACAATTAATTGTTCAATTATAATGAAGCTGGCTTATTCTGAATTAAAAACAGCCTACGAGAAAAAGACTGGCAAAAATCTATAGAATTATGAAAACATTCTTTCCATTTTTCAGCGACTCATATAAATTTATATCAGCACATTTATGATACTGGAAACCATTTTTAACATTTAATACAAATAATGGAGTCCTTTCCGTTTTATGTTGGTAGGCTGAAATTTCCGCCTGTCAGCTGTTTGCATTGTATAGCAGTTTTCGAGCAGCTATCTAAGTGGGTATAATATACAGTTGGGCTTATCCCAAGGTGTATGAATTTAGAAGGTTGATTTTTATCACTTCTGTTTCTGTATAAAGATTTTAAGAGTGTTTTGTGTATTCTTCAAGCCTCCAGAAAGCTTGTTTGAACAAAAGTTTTTACCCATCCTGTCAAAAAGTGATATTCAAATTTGGTTTTAAAAACATGCTATGAGACCACCTGGATACTACTTTGATGCACTTTGCACTTTGATACTAGATTCCATCACGTGATCTCTTTAATGCACCTTGGGATAAATGTAAACATAACCTTGTTTTGCCATTTTTTCGAGCAGGTACTCGAATCTAATTATAGCTTTAAGGCTAGAATAATCTTGACTGAAAATTGCAGGCTAGTTTTGTGTGTGGTATTGTATGGAGTGTTTACATGATTTCAGCCTCCAACTGTCAAACTCCATGCAAAAAACTGACTAGAATCGTGAAGGGCCTCAATAAGAGAGAAAGTCTCCCCCAACGTAACGGATTAAACTCGTTGTTTGGCGTTATACGACTTATTGTTCGAATCAAACCATACCAGATAATCGCGTACATTTGTCGGTAATATTTTTTAAATGCTGTTTTAACTTAATATTTCTATGACTTGATTTAGAGAAAATCTAGCGCAATGGTTTCCAAGCTTTTCATGAGCCGTGGCGGGGGGAGCGTGGCAACCCATGGTATTAAGCGAAATTTTTATTTAAAAAATCTCCCCTAGAAATCAAAACTCGAATTTGGGGGAAATACTACACTGGTTTAAAACCGCTGATCTATAGTATCATATAAAGAAACTAAAATGTCATTCTACAGATATGTGCTTGCCTTAACAGCGTTATGAAATTTGTATTTAGAAAACAAAATACTTAGAATGAACATAAATGCACCACAAAATAAAAATATGAAAAAGTTAAGTGCTTGCTCTTACTCAACAAATACATAGGCTAGCAGGACGTTATTAAAAAATCAGGCGCTGAACTCATTCAAAATCAAAACTTTAACAGTTATATGTTTATACATACAATTATGATTTAGAATATACTATTTGATTTGGTGTTCTTCTTTTTCTTCTTCTTCTATGGCACAAAAACCATTGTCGGTCAAGACCTGGCTGTACTACTAGTGGTTTTCAGTAACTCATTGATTTCTCCCCATAGCAGGATAACCAGTCCTACGTATGGGGGCACGGTCCATTTGGGACTTGAACCCATAACGGGCATATTGACGGACACGAAACCAGTCATATATTCGGGTTTCCATGACTGATTAGTACCAAGCAACCTGGAAGTCAGCCTGACTCTTATGGAAATGATTCTGGCCGTGATGCCGTGAGAACCCCCATCAGTCCTGGTGTTACTAGTATAGTTGTGATAACGGGGTGTGAATAAAAGAACTATTAAGTAATTGTTCTTTGGGTTCAACTAATTGTATGCTTTAGGTCCGGGCCAATTATAATGTTGCGAGAACGTTTATTGTCTATGAAACATTTTCTGGTACGTTTGCATCCACAACTGATGCAAAATAATTTCAACTAAATTATAAAAAGAAATCTAATACAAAATTAACAAATATATGTACTGTTTATGAAATACAGTCTGTTCCGGAGATACGCAGTTTATGCGTTCTCGAGGAATTCGCGAACTCGAATATCCGCGTAAATCGATTATTTATTATTTTTGATTACATTTAGTACTTTTATACACTTTATCTTTTATTTGATAAGATTCATGCAAAAAATTATGATTATACTAGCTTTTCAAGCTTTTGCCGGTCTCGTAGTGCAGTCGTCAACTCGTGCGACTTAACAACATGCCCGTCATGGGTTCAATCCCCAAATAGTCCGCGCCGCCATACGTAGGACTGACAATTCTGCTATGGGGGGGAATCAATTAGTCACTGAAAGCCAAGCCCACAAGTGGGTACAGGCAGGCCTTGACCGACATCGGTTGTTGAGCCAAAGAAGAAGACTAGCTTTTAAGTGGTTTAAATTTTTTAGCAAAAATGCAAATTATACTGATTTGGACTATTACTGAAGCAAATTGTACTGATTTCACATCTGTTTAGAAAACCGCGTATCTCCGAATCCGCATAAGTCGAGCACCGCGTAACTCGGTAACCGATTGTAATTTAAAAAATCCGGAAATGTTATTTATAAATGGTCAACCATGAAGTTCTTGAACAGAACACTTTATGTACGATAATATGTTTCTAACAGTAGTAGTAGGTACTTTGTAAAATAGTTTTGGTTGAAATGAAAAAAAAAACTAACATATTGGATTGTTGCATTGTACACAATATTGATTGAATATAATAGCTTTTAACCAACAGCTTAAAGAACTTTGTTTGCTAATATTGATACGGTATGACCACCAATGTCCAAATGCCCAAGACAAACCTCATTTTCCCTGATTTTACTCTTACATTCTCTTACTAGAGGGAAATTCTCTCTATTTCTCACATCTCATTTTTGATGTACTCTCGTTTTCTTGTTCTCATTAATTCCATATCGTTTTCTCTCTTTCTTTAACTTCGCTCTTTGGATACTTAGGTATTGTATGACCTATGGTTCATACTAGTGGACTAGCTCTGTTGCAGGTTGATGTATGTCCTTAGCGGCGCCAACTAAAATCAATATCATATTCTCGTGTCCATAATCAAAGCTTTTCGAGACGCTTTTTTATTTTCTATGGCTCTTTTCCAACTAGCGTGATAGTGGATAATTGTATCACAATGTACCGTCTATACAATATGAGTAGGAACAATTAATATGTGTACATTTGCATGTGGTTCATGTGAATCAAGCATTCAGTAAATTCGGCAGGAATTTCGTTACTTAAATTTCAAAAAAGGCATAAATAGCAAGGTAATGAAGGATTAAAATGATGAAAATAAACTGCAAATTTTAGATTGAAAAGATGCCGTGGCAAAAAAATGCCGTTTTAGATAAAATGGCAAAAAACAGATATAGTTTAGAACCGATTCGCCGATAATAAAATATAATTAATAAAATAATCAACATAATAAAAATAATTTTAAACATTTTATTTAATTCACCAAATGTTTTGAAATGCTAAACAATGTATAAAAGAATAATCAAAGTTAAACCGCATACGGATTCTTCTATTTCTTCTCCTAATGGCGTAACCGTCCTACGGTGCCATGCCGGCCTTTACTAATTACAGGCTTTTAAAATATGCGAGGCTTTATTCAATACCATGCAGCCGGATATAGCCAGTCCTTGCTACGGCGGGAAGATCTATTCTAGACTAGAACTCACGATGGGCATGTTGTTACGTCGTAAGAGTTGAAGACTGTACCACAAAACCGCCTCATCGAATAGGGCTAGATTGCTAAAAAAAAAAAGCACTAGCATATTTCAATGTGATGTGTGAAGTACCAGCTCATGGATAAGAGCGACAAAAAAGAATTTGTAAAATTTATTCCCCGAAAAAAGAGTACTCACGAAAAAAGTGACTCACAAAAGCACGCTAATAGGACCCCAAATATACTATAGGAACCGAGACCGAAACAGACATATGAAAAAGCTCAACCTTGCCAACAATAAGGAAACATGTCCTAGTAAGCTTTTTTGTATAAACGAAGTTTCCGATATAGGACCAACACATACAACCAGAAAACAGGATGGCACCAATACTACCAAATATCAACTGTCGCACTTCAAAACGAACCCCAATTTGGAAGTGTGCACAATACATACAACGCAAAGAAGCTTAGGAGTGTAGTCGGAATGGATAAAATTCCTCTCCGGGCTGAAGAAAATCGATAGCTTTCGAGCAGGAAAGTAAAACAATCTACTTTATTTAAATTCAGAAAAAAGTCAACTTTTGAATTGCACAAGCTAAATATAATTTATTATTATAATTATATATATACTTCTAGAGTGTGCAATCTACAAATGTTAGTTATAGATTATTAAACCAAAGATCTTAAAAAAACATGCGATAGTAAAAAAATAAAAGCCAAATTATTCATCTAAACATTACACACAATACATAGAAGCTGTTTGTTCAAATATGTCCACAAAACGTAACAATTACCGATGAATATCTCACTTTCTCGAAAGCACTGTAATATAGTTATATCGTAGCGTAGAGCAAAATCAATCAAAAGCTTTTTGATTCGTAAAAGCTTGTCGCAGCTGCTGCGTGTAGTTATAGTTGCTTTTCAACTATTCGATTTCTTTAACTAAGCCTTTGTGTTGCTGGCGGTAATACTAATATTGCTAGTACTGCGGTTGCATTACTACCACTGCTATTCCTTATTTCGCGTAGTTCCGGCTCTGGCTCTGATAATGAAGATAATGAAGATGTTCGAAATACTAAGCAATTTATCTGGCACTAATCACTTATAATTCGCACATAGCTAAGGGAAATGTTACTCCACACATAAGTAAAAAAACACAAATCGATGGTATCGAACAGGCCGTTTCCAACTATTGATTCACGTACTTATACGGGCATCTTTTTGCATTATATATACACCGGCACTCACTCATTTACATTCATTCACTACCGCAATATACGCATCTAGTTGTTCGCTCTTGGACACTTGATTTATTTTTTGCTTTTTTTTAATAGATGAAATATCTATAAAGAATTCAATGAATAAAAAAAAATACACACGCTATCAATACGGCGGAAAAAAAAACTTTGTCACTATCGCTTGATTAATCCAAAAACTCCGCTAATATTAAATTAACACAGCATCAGTTTCATTTTCTGGACAAACCTTTGCGCACTAAGGAGTCAGAGTAAATTCTTCAAATATCAATTCTAAAAGAAACTATTAACTCGAATGCAGCAATTCTTACGTTCGTCCGTTCGTCACTAAAGTCTCATACTGCAATACGCAACGTTATTTCATTTTATGATTTCCAATCGGAGAGAAACAAACTTGGAGAACTTCTCTCAATAGTGGCTCTCCATGAAACATTCTCTGAAAAGTATCGCCTTTATACTCAGTAATTTCTATGCAAGGAATAAATGCTTCTTCCATCTCCTGCTCTTGCAGTGGATTTTCTCATTTACACACACACATCTGCAGCAGCTTAAATCGTTCTCTAAAAATATTTAGTTGGCTGCTGCTCTTACAATTCAAATGATTCTCTTGTTTCTTATTTCTCATTTTCTCTGGCGTTTCAGACTAAATTGAGTCTTCCATTTCATTGCAGCGTTTTAATAAGTGTAGTATATAGTAAACACGGCGAAACGAATTTCTCTTCTCTTATTTGTGTGCAGACGCACAAAACCACACCACTAATATTATATGCCACGAACAGAAAAACACGAGCGAAAAAGCTCCGACCATGTCTATAGGCAATCGGCAGCACAAAACGAGTAAGGATGAAGAAAGGACAAACTCTCTCATTTTTCCTGGTTTTTACAATTATTAGAATAAAAAAAAAACAATACAAAATATTGATGGGTGGTATAGATTTTTCTGAGAGAAAGATTTTTGTACTGACAGCTAACTAGAATGAAATGACGAAATCGAACAAAAAATGCATACATTTGCATTTTTAAACAACTTTTTGATGAAAGTATTAGTTCTTTCGATAAATGCACTTATGAATTGAAGGAAGAGGAAGTAGTTTTTGCAATATTCAATTACTGATATTTAAGAAAAAATATATCACGTTGATACTACCACGACACTATGCTACTCTCCAAACGCTTCCGTCACACGTTACAACACACGGTAAACTGAAACGCTCGTCATTGCTCGAGCAATGATCCTATCGATTCATGCATTTGACATGAACTGCAAAGCGCGTTAGTCTTGACACAAATAAATACAGTCTGCTCTCGAGATACGCGGTTTATGCGTCCAAAGTAGTGATGGGAATAGTTCCGAAAATTGAGGAACGGAACGAACCTGCCAACCTGGAGAAAAAGAACGGAACGCGGAACGCAGGTTCAAGATGACCTGCGATGGTTACGCTTTTTTCAGTTGCTCACTTTATATATGGTTAACTTGAAAGTATTCATTGAATATTGTGTAATATATTTTTTGTGCAGTAGTCACACAGTTTCAATTAAACATAGCTAAATAATAGTTTACTGAATGTGTAAAACTATTCTTCTACTAAAATATAAACGCTTAACTTAAGTTTTGTTGTTTTTGTTTTTACTAAAATTAATCATTATTCCCTTTTTATACTTCTAAATAAAGAAGTAAATCAGAAATTTGTTGCAACGCATATGAAATTTTGATGCAAAATCAAAAAGCTTATAAGTTTAATCGGCTTTTAATATTCGTTTGGATTAAATTATCCTACACTGATTGAATTAATATTTCTTAATAGAAGCAGACAGCATCGATGTTATTCGATTCGGTTTACATAAAATACATAGACTATTAAGTTGTTTCTGTAGGGTTCAACTACCGGTGTGAAAGTGTTCGGTAGTGCACTTTTTTGTTCATAAGAATAGCGCTGTTTCACGGGGCGATAAACGGCTTTAAAGAAATTATTGCGGAAGGCTAAACGTGTCATGCACCCTACATATTTAGTTGCACAAAGAAGATCTCAGATAATAATTCAAACGAATTCATTGGAGAGGCATGCGCAACGAAGCAGCTTAGCACCCAACACATAGCAATTCATTGACTACCACAATACAGTCCAAATAACACACCTATACTGATAACATCCATATGGCAGAAGAGAGACATTTCATTCATTGCGCTTACCGCCAGTGCAGGATTGTCTCTTTAAATTTTGGCGATTACCTTCCCACCAATCACAAATCTCAATCTCCCACCAATCTCTATCCTTCTCTGGCTTCACGGCTCAGGTGTTGTACCGTTATCTCTTGGACTGAGAGAGTATGGCTTGCGCTGTTATCACTCATATAGACAGAATGTGTGTGTGTGTCCATACTAGAAAGAAGCAAAAGAGAAGAGAACGCCGTTCTTTACCGGAACGAAAAGAACGCTGAGAGAAACAGGTTCAGACTTCACCTGCTTCCTTTGTACGTACCAACCCAAGGAAACATTTTGGACCTAGCTTGAACAAAAACCGGGTTGTCTTGCTCTATCTTCTATACCGCACCTGCTTGCACTCATTCGCGAGCGTTAAAAAATACTCTCCCGATTTCATGTTCTCGCGAATTGCCTGCTGCTGTAAGAATGTATGAGTGAATGTGTAGCGTTTTTCTCTGTGCTTCCTCTTCTCCCCCCTCGTTCGTACTTCCTTCTTCCATCGATTCGATGCGCGATTCCTGATTCGACCGCGCAATAACATTTGTAAGGTTCCGCCGCAATGAGATACTGTACGGAAATGTACAGAGCATTTTCTTAAGCATCCGTGGTCCACACGGAACGCCGATGAACCAAACACCACCGGCCAATGTCAAATTCTCGATATTGGCGGTGACTAGTGAATGTGTCCCACCCCTCCCTCATCAACTTTAATTCACTTACTTCTCATCTCCTTCCCTTTCCCCTTCTCCTAGAACTCATGCAAATGGAATTCTACACAGAAAACTTTTTTTACTGAACTTCAGTAAAATTTTACTGATTTTTTTTTAACTGATGTTTCAGTAATCCTTTCAGTAAAAAGAATGTTTACTGAATCATTCATTAATGTCCGATGCTCACCAAAATGACAGCTCGTTTACTGAAATCCCAGTAAAGCCATTCTCATATTACTGATTATTCAGTAGTTGGTAGCGATTAAAAAATGACGAAATACTTCTTTTAAATTGAGTTTTTATTGATGCGCAGATATTGCCAGTCGCTCAGTTCATATAAATACATGTTTCGTGTTGTTTTATAAAGTTTTTATACGGTATTTCACCGCCGCAAGTGTAGATGGTTCAGTAAGCGCTCACAGACACCACGCAATTTCAGCACGCACAGTGGATTGTAGCAAACATTTTACACACCAACACGGCTGCCAATTGTTTTAAATTACTCCCGTAAGCCGAAATACCACCTGAAATTTCACCAGGGTGCCTGTAAACGCCTACAAAATCAACTTTTTGCACATCACGAGCAAGTGGCTACCGCATTGTTTTGTTTTGATGATCTGACTGACAGGTCGATTTGACAGAATGGATTGCTTCATTTTCAGTAATTTGTTTTACTGATATCCAGTGAAACGACTAATTTGACACTTATTTTACTGATTTTCAGTAATATATGTATTACTGAAATGCATTCAGTAAATTGTTTTACTGAAAATCAGTAAAAAAATGAAATTTATCCTGAAAATCAGTAAAATATTCTAATACTGAACCGTTTCAGTAAAAAACTTTACTGAAGCAGGATGAGAAAATTTGCTGTGTAGAGAGAAGTGGAGAAGAGGGGAGGAATCAGCTTTTAGCTCTCTCTCAAAAAATAAGTCCAAAATTGTCTGCTTTTGGGTACCAGTTTGGGTACTGAGATAGGGCCCCATCTCAGGTCCATAGTTTTACCCATTCATCGCGTTTTGGACGTTTGGGAAATCGGCCCATCGTATGAAAGAGAGCAGATGATCGTGCGTTCCAGACCGGATTGAAAAGAACGCTGAGAGAAACAGGTTTAAATTGAACCTGGATGATTTGTTTACAGCAAACCGGCTCATCAATACAAAGAGAGTAGAATGTCGTGCGTTCTAGGCCGGATCGCAAAGAGCACTGAGAGCAACCGGCCCAGCACAGTTCACAAAGAACGCTGAGAGCAGCCGGTTCATATCGGATCGATATGATCGTTGATAACAGCCGGTTCAGGTCGGATCGCAAAGAACGGTGGGAGCAACAGGTTCAGTTTGAACCTGCTTGGGTTAAAAATAAGGATCGCGGTCCGGATGCTTGCATGCTGGAACGGATCGCACCTGGCAGGTTCGGAACGCAACGCGCATCACTAGTCCAAAGGCATCTGCACTCGAATATCACGTTTTCCGCCAAGATTAATTTGACGAATAGATAATTTTGATCAAGTTTAGTGCGTATATACACCTTAACTTTTATTTTACCTGTTGCGATGCAACCGATTCTTTCTACCCAGAGATCAATTAAACGTTTTTTAGCCGAAATTAGAAATGTGTATAATTTATTAATATTTCGCAAGGTGGCGCTTAAAAATCACGTGCGTATGCTCGGGTGCGCGAAGGAATCTGCTCGTCATCCTGCTGCGCCGGTCATTCCCCCTTAGGGCTTCGGTTCGTGCCGTCGCTGGTCGGTTTTCGATAAACCGATTGATTTCAAAGCGACCGGCAGCGCCCTCTATCGCGTGTCCCGTGCAAGGAGGCTTTTGCATCTGAATTGACGGTTGACGGCGTCAACATTACCCATTAAAGGGCTGTGATTTTGTTCTCCGTTTCGATTCAATTGTCGCGGAGGAGATGAAGGGAGATAAAACATTGATACATTTTGCACACTATCTTTAATGAAAAGCTACGGTGTGTAAAATAAGTAAAAATTAGTTTCTTTCATTAACGTTTTGCCAGTATCTGATTATGGATTTATACATTTTCTTTTGAGCGGTTTATAAATTTTGGCGAAAAAGCATTTTATTTTGCATTTGACAATTCTTGGAAAAAACTACTTATTTGACACACGAACTTTCATTTAAAAAAAACGCGTATCTTCGAATCCGCATAAGCCGAAAACCTCTTAACTCAGGAACAAACAGTATACAGTTTGATCTCACTGGTTAATTTTCGATTACTTGCCAACTATTAAATTTTTGCTTTTTAATTGGCACGTTTTTCCATATATTAAATCGATTTTTTTCTAAACAGGCTATGAGATTTTTGATGAAATTTTCAAAATCCGGCTTTTCATACAAACGTACGCTTTTTATTTTTTAACTGTCAGCCAACTTAAACATGCCAAATAAAAAGCGTTCAACTATTGAATTCTGACTGTAGCTAAATTAAAATTAGAAAGACATAATCAGAATTCAATAGTTGAACGCGTTTTACCTGCAATACATTTTAGTGTAACCGAAACGCCAGACGAGGTGAAATATACAGTGAAATGAACTATTTGACGTGTGAAATGTCTGTCAGATAACGCATCACAGCAACCAGCTGATGTGCCATGTAAACAAATAACGTGTACAAAACGCAACTAAATCCATGAAAAAACTTCAATATCAGCTACAGTCAGTCCAAAAAGTATTCGTCTAACTGAATATTTTGCAGAAAAAGGCGAATTATGGCCGCAATAGGCATGGGGTGGTAAAAGTAATCATGGGGTTTGATAAAGGGACCATCAATACACACATTTTGCTAACAAATAAGCATTTAAATAGTGCAATATCAACCAAAATACATAAAAAACTAAAAAAAGTCGTTTGATGGACGCGCAAAAAGTATTCGTCTATCTAGCTTTTTAATTATTTACGCTGGACAAAAAACTACTTAGACGTGAATTAAAGTTATTATTATCAATCTACTGGTGACTTCCTTTTAAAATAATGCATTTCTGTTGTTTCAATTGCACTTCAAGCGGTCAGAGAGGCACTAAAGGCGGGGGAGTTAAATGATTGGAGCATGATGGCGAAAATCGTATCTTTAACTTATGCATAACCTATCCTACCCATTTTTGAAGGTTACAAAATGTGTGAGAGGCCTCGTTCCTTCATTTGATCAGAGTTTGGCTATTTTTCTGACACTAATTGTGTGACAAACTTGTGTAACGCTCCTCAAGCGCCACAGAGTAAACTTAACCGTTATGTATACGACCGCCTAACCGGGTAAGTTTCGCATCTTTATTCCAAAAAACTTTGCATTAAGAAGTCGTACTAACTTCAAATTTAAAAAATGCCACAGAAAAGATGTTTTCTAACCATGTGCAAAAAATAAAAAATATCAATAAATTTTTTATTTCATTTTCATTTCATTTCATTTCATTTTCATTTCATTCAATTATTTCAGTTTTATTACCCATCAGATGAGCAACATACATTTTATATGGAAGTATAATGTTCTTTGTGCATAAAAGCGTATATCTTTTGAAATACTTGTTAGATTTGATTGAAAACTGTCTTATACCCAAAAAGCCAACTCGTACTTTATAGCTGATTTAGGGCTGTTTAACGAAAAATTGTTCCGATGTCGTACTTTGTGGCTGATTAAGAGATAGACGGTACTTTGCGGAACTATGGAGCTTTTAAACAGGCACATGGTACTCTTTGGAACTTTGCGGCTGATTAGCACTATGTGTAAGGTTCATGATGGAACTTGAAGGCTTGTTAAGAAAGGGTACTGAACTTGGTGGAACTTTATAGCTTTTTAATGCATGACATCGGTACAAGGTGGCTCTTATCAAAGTGTCAAAGACGGACGCCGGCAATAATCTCATTGCTGCTGCACAAGTTAGATTCGTTAATTGAAGAATGAATCTTGAGTGAAGTTATTGTGAATTATCAGTAAATTGTGTATAATTTTGTGTAATTCATCAATACAAAAGATTTAAAAATATGCATATGTGTTTAAACGAAACAAATCTTGTTGTTTATTTCATCGATGACGCTTGCTTGAAAATAAAACACAAAGAAAAATAATCACTGGCATCGTGGCATAAGGAAGCTGCTTAGGCGCTGTTAAGCAGCGCAAGGCTTAGTGTGTGCCGAGCGCCATACAGGCAGAGTGTGTTTGCGAGCCGAACGAGCAGGAGCTCTCGGCAGGGGCGCTCGGTGCGGCTGGTGCGCGGCCACCGCACTTGCGGTTTTAAAGTGTTAATTGTTTGTTCATTGTGTCTTTTATTTATATGTACGTTTATAAGTGTTTTAATAAAAGTAATAGTGTCAAACATAAAAGTGGCGACGAGGATGGGTTCCTCCTGCGTAAGGGGGATCCTACAAGAACCCGCGGACGCCATCGTGATCGGGCCCATCACGCTTTTGCTGCATCATCGCAGTGGCCATCGCGTTGCACCGGTCCCCGTGCTTGCGGGACACCGCGAACGATTTGGGTCGCCACCGCCGCCAACACCGAGGCCCCCGGCTGCCGTCCCATCATTGGCGACCACATGGGCAGCCGAGCACACACTCTCGGCGACAAGGAAGGTCGTCGGGCTGCAGCCCCAGCAACGCCAGCAGCACCACAGGCGAGGCAGCTTTCCGCCTTGCTGCTGGAACATCAGATGAGCGTCACATTCGCCCATGCTACAGCCCCAGCTTCATCGGGCGAGGACGCATTCCACCCAGCTGGAACAGCAGCAGTGCAAGGATTCATCGGCGACGAGCAATAGCGCCCGGCTCGAGCTCAGCGCATCATCGGCGAGGCACAAATTCCGCCGCGGCTCGAGCCCTGCCTCACATCACGGCGACGTAACATTCCGCCTCGGCAGCACAACAAGGATCCATCGGCGACGAGCAATACCGCCCCGGCTCGAGCTCAGCACATCATCGGCGAGGCAGCAATTCCGCCGCGGCTCGAGCCCTGCCTCTCACCACGGCGACGTAACAATCCGCCTCGGCAGCACACAAGGATCAGCAACGCACAGGTTGCATCGGCTGCAACACAGCAGCCCCACATCGGTGCGAAAGTTTTCGACCTGACTGTAGTCGAACGGGCGTCGCCAATTGCGCCCCGACTGCAGCCTCAGCATAAATGAAGGGCGATGTGCCATGCCGCCCTGGCTGCAGGCCCGTTGCAACGGGACACACATTTTTCCCCGGCTGCAGTCAAAGCATCGTAGGAGGGCGAGGAACCATGCCGCCCCAGTATTTTCATCTCTGCCGCTCGTCATCGAAAAAAAATACATCGCTGCTGCCCTGGGGCAAGGATCATCATCATCATCGTAATCATCATCGCGGCATCATCGTCATCGTCATCATCATCGCGGCATCATCATCATCATCGTGGCATCTTTATCATCGCGGCATCATCGTCATCGCGGCACCTTCATCATCGCTGCATCATCATCATCATCATCGTCATCATCATCGCCGTCACACCATCGCCGCCGTCCCAGGGAGCGGCACAGCAGCAGCATCACCGCCGCGTTATCGCCATCGCGGTGTGGCCCGAGAGCAGCAGCAAGCGCTGCTCAGCGCACCAACATCGGGGTCCCCACATCTTGGCAGCATCGGCCGGAAGGGTTCACCACGCCGGTATTCCCTTAGTGGAATACCCCCGCGTCGGTTCGAGCCCTTCGGTATTAAAAGGGGGAGATGTTGTGGGCAGCCGTGCCGACCCCTGGACTTGCCGTGGCAGCTGCGCTGCCACCGGTCAACGTCCAGGAGGACGACAGTGTACACGCACACTGTCGCACACACTAAGCAGCGCAAGGCTTAGTGTGTGCCGAGCGCCATACAGGCAGAGTGTGTTTGCGGGCCGAACGAGCAGGAGCTCTCGGCAGGGGCGCTCGGTGCGGCTGGTGCGCGGCCACCGCACTTGCGGTTTTAAAGTGTTAATTGTTTGTTCATTGTGTCTTTTATTTATATATGTACGTTTATAAGTGTTTTAATAAAAGTAATAGTGTCAAACATAAAATATAGGACGGAGGCCGTTTAAAAACTCCGGGCACAACGTTTAAACTTTAACAAACATATATTACAAAACTGCTTAAAGCTAACACGCTAAAACACTGTCCGCGGCACGTCTATGTTCCCTCGCTGCTGAACCCCGAAGAAGGCACGATCGGCTTTCGCGCACGATCGTAGCCTCCCGATCGCTGACACCGAAACGTCTGACAGTTGTCGCACGGTCACGACAACCCAGAGTACCAATGTCGTGCGGCGCTGCAACATCTCCCCCTTTAGGATACGAGTCAAACCTTCGCGGAACTCTTCTAGGCCTAGAGGAGCGGCGAGGTGGCGGTATCTGTTCTGCTGTACTCTGCTCTGGAGCGATGAAGTTGTCCTGGTGCTGATGACGAATCTCTACTGTCTGTTCTGGCATCGATGATGATGATGATGATGACTGTGCCGACAGCCAAGAAGCAGGCGAGGATGTAGATGACGAAGACGATGGCTTAAGTGACGAAGACGATGACTTAGGTGACGAAGATGATGATGGTACAGGCAATGATGTGGATAGACCCCAAGTATCCAACAGGACGTTTAATGGCATGCGACTCGCCAACGTGCCTACTGCTTGACGAGCATCAGCTATGACCCTTTTACGCATCTGATTTACATGGCTTCTTAATACTCTTTGTTGCGTATTGGTTTTGACTAAATACATAGCGTTTCCGCATCGTAAGATAATTACTGCTGGAGTCCAACTCCACGAATTCCGCTTGTACACCTTTACATACTGGATCGTTAAATGCAAATGCTCTTAGCTCTGTATCGAATGATCTGTACTGGGATTTTGTTGGTGGGCGCAACAGTTCGAAACTTGTTCTTAATCTTCTTCCAAACATTGCTTCTGCTGGCGTTTTGCATTCTTGTAATTGTGCGTTTGGTGTGGTTTTATAAGACAATAAGAATATATCAATTGCTTCTTGCAGGGACGTGTCTCCGTTCCTGATTCACTAGTGCTCTCTTGAATGTATCGACAAAACGCTCGTGCTGTTCTTATATGATGTACTCCATGCGCTGTGCAAAAATCATGAAATGTTTCATTTGTAAATTGTGTTCCGTTATCTGTGACTAATGTAGTTGGCATTCCAAACCTAGCGAATAAACCTCTTAGTATAGTTACCGTTGCTGCAGTTGTGATACTATTTGTTTTAACTATCTCAGGCCATTTTGTGTGAGCATCCACAACAATTAGAAAATGATCCCCGTCAATGGGACCTGCGTAGTCCACATGGACTCTCTTCCATGGTACTATTGTTTTCTCCCAAGGGTCGGCTGACTTGGCTGCAGCTGCACAAGATGAGCACGTACCCACACATTCAGCAATGTCTTTATCTAAGGTGGGCCAATATACATAACTGCGTGCCAACGCCTTCATTCGGTGCACTCCCGGATGCCCTTGGTGAAACTGCTCTAAACATCTCTTCTGCAGATTCTGTGGAATAACAAGCCTTTCACCAAATAAAATACTTCCATCCACTATGGAGAGTGCACCTTTTCTGCTGTAATATCGAGCAAACTCCAACCCAAAAGTATTATTTTCTGGCCAACCTTGCTGAATATACTGATATACTTTTCGTAGTAATTTGTCTGTTTGAGTGGCGTTTGCAACATCTCTGAAGTTTAACGGAAGCGTACATAACGAGCTCACGGCAACTGATCGTATATCTTTTTCCAACTCAATACTTGCTACGATATACTCCTCCTCCGGCTGAGTTCGCTTTTTGATTAATCTTGATAATAAATCAGCATCTCCAAAATGATCAGTGCGAACGTAATCAATATCGAAATCATATAGTTGTAATGTAAGGGCAAATCTTTGTAATCTGTTAGCTGTGTACACTGGGATTCCCTTCTTTGAACCAAAAATTTTGGGGTCAACGCCGAACTTGTCAACGCCTGCTTCCGAACAATTCAATATCTCGCTGAAAGTGTCAATTATATGCCCGAACGAATCAACAACTCGCTGAACACGTCAATAATATCATTGTTGCGTACGACCTCATTATGAAGTAAAAGCATAGATGCGGATGTAGCGAAGTAAAACACTTCAAGATAAAACACCTCAAGTTAAAACAAAGTTCAAGCAAAACACGCCTCAAGCAATAGCGCGCGCTTCAGAAACGCAACAAACATAAACAGGTAGTCAACCGTTCTCACGGTTCAAACGAGGAAGTAACTTACGCAATTCATAAACCATAAACATGTCACATGTCGCATTAAGTATAAATACATCTTGTTATCAAAATAGTCATAGTCACAGTTAGCTGACCTATATGCGGTCAGCAACTAAATAGCATATAAGAGATGAAAACCTAAATAAAGTAAGCGCATTTCGAACACAAACCTCAGAATCGCTCGTTTCTTAATAGTCGGAGGCACTCTCCGGTCGACGAAGGAAAAATATACCCGACTCGGTGTAAAGCACCGGCGTTGGGCGCTGCGACGGAGCAACACATCCGCCAGCAGCATTAATCATTGAAAACCCTGTAAAACGCTAGAAAAAGTTACACCGAAACGCGAAAGAACATTATCCGAAATCGTAAGATTGATCAGCTCCAATAAACGAACGAAGCCCTGATATATCTGTTGACGGTGGTAGGTTTAAAATTGCTTCGATCTTTGCCGGGTCTGGACGAATACCTTTTCCATCTATAATGTGACCAAGATATCGGATTTGCTTCATGCCAAATACACATTTATCCGCTCGGATTGTGAATCCGTATTCCTTAATGCGGCTTAAAACTTCTTTCACATTCGTGTCGTGTTCTTCTTGTGTCACACCTCCAACTATCAAATCATCCATGTACCCGCATACCTTTACCATGCCTGCTATCATTGTATCTATAAGCTGTTGGAATATTGCAGGTGCTACTTTTATTCCTGGCGGAAGGCGGTTGTATTGGTATAAGCCACGATGTGTATTTATGCTCAGTACTGGCCTATATTGTTCTTCTACTGAGACTTGTGCAAAAGCATCAAAAAGGTCTATGGTTGTAAAAATATTGCATTGTGCCAGTTTGGTAAAAATTTCCTCCGGAATTGGAAGGGGATACTCGTGTGTTTGAAGTGCCTGATTTAAATCTGTCGAGTAATCACCGCATATACGTATCTTTCATATACGTATCCGTTAGATTTGCGCACAACCACAACAGGTGCTGCCCAGTCTGAATAGTTAATGGGAGTAATCACACCGTTTTGCTCAAGTCTATCAAATTCCTTTTCGATTACTTCTCTCATAGCATAGGCCACTGACCTTTTGGGTCGAAAAACAGGGGTAATATCATCTCGAAGCTTTAATTGCACCTGAACTTTTTTACATACTCATGTTCCATTGAAAACTTCTGGAAACTGCCTTTGGAGACTTATCATCGTCATCTTTGCTGAATTATTACTGATATTGTTGCAAAATACATTCATTGGCACGGACCACAACTCGAAAAGTTCGATAACATCTGCATCTAACAGCTTTACGTCTGCTTTTGCCTCCCGAATTACTGCAAAACGTTCAACATCATGAATTATGATATTCGCCGAGAACTCTCCGATCAATTCAAAATTTGTGCCTGCTGCTGTTAGTGCCTTCACTGTTGGCCTATTCAATTGCGGTTCGCCTATCTGTCTCCAGGACTGCTGTCCTATTACCGTTATATCAGAAGCAGTATCCAATTGTAATAGTAACGACCTCCCGTTCACGCACACTGTCACGTATTTTCTTTTTTTCGTTATGCAACACGCATTCACACGTACCACCCTTACGTGTGCATTAGAATAAATTGTTTTCTGAGGGCTCTTTCGATTTCTGCAAAATCCTTCCTTGTAACCTACTGTTCCGCATTGCTTGCACTTGTGATACTTGAATGTACAATCACGCACCCAGTGCTGTATACCACAATACCAGCATGGGGTTTTTGGTTTGATGCCTGATGGACCTCCTCCATTTTGCAAACGTTGCTGACTACCATTTTGAAAACGTTGCTGAGTACCATTTTGGATTTTGAAATCGTTGCTGATTGCCATTTGCTTTTGGCAGAAATTTCGAGTTTGCTGACGGCCATCTTCTTATCGCGGCTACCTTTCTATTTGCACTATCTTCAATCATTGCGCTATCTGCGTGCAAATTAATTATGCCTTGACATTCGGTAGATAATTGTTCCAGGGAAATTTCTTCGTGCTTTTCGATCATATTTAATAACCGCGTTCGGTACTCTAAATCATTTTCGTTCTTGAGACCACACACGATTACTAATGCCTTTAGTTGATTTTCCGTCATAGCTTTCAATTCAAAATCTTCACACGCACGGTTAACCCTACACGCATGCGACATAAAGTCTTCCGCTTGAGTTTTCACTATTTTCAGACACTTGTAACGCTTGCTTAAAATTGTCTCTTTCGCACTAATTAACGCCTTTAGTTTGGTCACTGTTTCCGCAAACGAAAAATCTCCGGGATGCTTGGGAAGCACAAAGTTCATGTAACGCTCGTGTTCACTTGTACTAAGCTTCCTCAGAAGCACCCTAACCTTAGCTGCATCCTCTATGTGTAAAGCATCTTTTTTCAAAAAGCTCCTCATAACGTGCGTACCACGCGGTAAACGTTCTGTTTTCTTCGGGTTCATATTATCTCACAGTACTCACTGATTTGTCGCGCTGATTTGTACACTCCTGAGGCAGGCCAAGACCGCAAAGGGGTTGTAGCGCCGGATAAGTAAGTAAGTAGATTTGTCGCGCAATGAAATCCAGCGTTGTTTCTACTGGTGATTCACTGCTTGGGCCGGGTGTGGAGCGCTGCGTAAACCCCAGGACAATCGCATGGCAATCGGATTGAACGCGCAACATTTTCCATACAATCCGCAGTGTTGCGTTTTCTTCGCACCAACTTTGCCTGTATTTGCAATGAGCCAAGCGATTTTACCCCCTCCTACACGCATTGTATCCTAAAGCACGCTTGTCGCGGCAACGTTCACCACATACACACACACACATCTCCACACTCAGGGTACGACATCTTCCCTGTTGCTGTTCTGGACTCAAACAAAATTTGTGTTTCTACACTTTTTGTTCAAAAAAGTAGTAGCTCTTAGGATCTGAATTTACAAACAAATATCAAAATGTTATGTTCTGCTAATGATATTGCACTAAATTTAATTAAGCTACATTAAGTTTTTACATATCTTTCTGTTGTGTCCGCACAAATGAAACATGAACACGGTGTGTACGGCACAAACAGAATATGTATATTATCACTATCTTTGGTAATATAATAAATATGGTTATAATATAAACACACGCACGCAATGCGGGGAGAGGACGACTGGTCCTGCTCGCGCCGCGATCCTCACTGAGGACGTCACAGGATGACAGCCTTGCTGTCAACAGTGACCGTATTAATACACGATGCGCAATCTCAGATTGCGCATATATTCGTTTTATCAAAACATATGTCATTTCGCGTAGCCAACCCTGAGCTATAAACGTCATTTCCATACATTTTCAGATTGCGCCAAGATTGCGCATAAATTTTCAAGATTATATGTCCGAGATATATAAATATTTTTTGACAGATAAATATATCAAACCGATCCGTTTGACAGATAAATATATGCGCAATCTGAGATTGCGCATCGTCTATTGCTACGGTGAGCCCTCAGGATGAGGCAGCGGTCTGTCCACAACACTTTCGTAAAAGTTCGTCAGAGTATGAAAATGTCGATACAATTTGTCATGAATAACTTAAATTTTAAGATTTTCGCGCATAAAATTATGACGCGCGCTGTCTGTGCGGCGTCGCAAGTCGCTACTCGTATAGCTGTTTCGCTTCTTCTTGTGTGTGCTTTACCGTTGCTCACCGCTTCAAGAACATTGCTGCTCACACACACGTCAGTCTGTGGCAAACAATTGGAGGGGGAGGATGTGTCGGTTTGCTCCAGATATCGTGTGTGATTTTGGTGTTCTGGATTTGATTCCACCGCTGTTTGTTTTGGTAAAATTGAAAAGGTAAGAATCATCAACCGATGTAAAAGTGTGAGAGTAAGATGATGCTGATGGTGACTGATGCTTTTCTTTGTTTCTATTCCTGCTTTCATCCACTGATGGCGTCGAGCATCGCCGAGGATGTGATCGAATGCGGAATATTCTAAACGAGGAGCTTCATTCCGGATTTTGTTTGCAATAAGGTAATGTTAAAGTGAGCAACCTCTGCTTAAATATTGCTTATTCGGATGTCACTTTGACATTTGAACTTTGTTCATTGGGAACGCATTTCTCTCTTTTAGGTTGGCAGTCATGCCGTTAATCTTGATTCATTGAACTTCTTCTTTCCTGTACTTTTGTCGCGACAAGTCGCATATCGTTTTTGCTTCAATAAATACAATTTTAGGTTATGGGCCCAGCACGTTTTTGAACAAAGGGAAAGTTACTAATCGAAATTGTGTATTGTGATGGAGCAAGAAAAGAACGATCGTCATTTTCTCACGCTGTTTGACGGCACAAAATATACCGCATGGAAGTATCGGATGACAATACTCTTGGAGGAGCATGAGCTGTTAGAGTGCATTACAGGGTTTACCTAGCCAATCGTGCGTCGTCAAAGCGTTATCGGTCGCCGTAAATACTTTTTCGGGCGACGTAAACCCTAAATTGGGCACTGTCATTTCTATTCGGGCCTTGTGAAGTATGAATCGGGCAAAGTACAGAATGAATTGGGCCTACTTTATATTTTGTTGCTTTCTAGCTGTAAAACAATACTTTTTTGCGAGTAGTTTAACTGATATGTAAGAAAAATCACTATTTTTAAGTTTAATTACATAAAAAAATATTCAAATTCTTTTTTTTAATTTTTAATTCAACCCCGTACAATGCAATTTGGTTTTATATTTAAAAAATTTAATATGTTTGATGATTTAATTAGGTAAAAAATTTAAAATAACACATAATAAGTTAAACAATATGCAATAGCGGAATTTGGGGCAAGTGTGCCATACGGGGCATGAGTGCACCCTAGCATTTTTCCTTAAAAACTTTAGTTTAATGATCAATTGTGTATACAGTTGGTTCCTTTCCAATGACTAGGTATACTGAGCCGATACATATAGACCAATCGATATTCCCCATTGTTTTGAACTGATTTATATTGAGTTTCAAAATTGAGCTGAATATTATAATTTTTTAATCCAACCAAATAAGCTCTCAAAAATCATGCGAACAATCAACCGAGAAAATATTTACACCACCGTATAGCTGAGAAAACGTGAAATTTTTTGTGGGGTTAGTTGAAAAAAACTTTCTTTTTGTCACTGAAAAATTCAATTTCAAAAAAGTTACAACTTTTGGGGCAAGTGTGCCATCTCTGTTTGGGGCAAGTGTGCCACCATCTTTCATAGGCGCGAGCTGTCAAAAATGTAAACATTGTTGTAGCGTGCTGCGGAATGGTGCGCTATTGTGAGCGGATTCCACGCCAGAAAAACAGAACAGTAAAAAAACCATATTGTGGTACAGTTGGTGGTCAAAAAGGGTTGATTGTTGACTAAATACATGTAGGAATACATACACTAGTGGTACAAACGTAAAAATTTCCAATTATCTAAGAAATACGGTTATTTTAACCAGGTGGCCGTCTTGCCCCATACGAGTGGCACTCTTGCCCCATAGCCCAAAAAACAACGTCTTTTTGGACCCTTTTTAAAACGCTTCAAAAACAATTTTGTTTGCACGTTTTTCAAGCGAAACTCATTTATAAGTGAGGAAATAGATGTAAAATGGTTATGAGATTTAAATCGGCTTTTGAAAAACACGTTTTAGTGAGTTATAACTTGACATGCTTAAGGTGGCACACTTGCCCCAAGTTCCACTATATGTATTTTTAAACTGCTTGATGGATCAAACACACCGGAGCGACCGATTTGGGAGCTTCAAGAGTAGGACGCTTTCATTCTGTACTATGCCCGATTCATACTTCACAAGGCTCGAATACAAATGACAGTGTCCAATTGAGGGTTTACGTCGCCCGAAAAAGTATTTACGGCGACCGATAACGCTTTGACGATGCCGGATTGGCTAGGTAAACCCTGTAATACGAACGCGAATGGGCTAGAAGTGCTGAAGGACGAGGCGAGAGATAGTGAGGCGATAGCTAGGGAAAAGGAGCGGAACCGTGAAGTGCGGGCCAAGTTGGATCGGCGACGCAAATCATTACTTGTATCGAGAATACACGACTCGCAATTGGAGTACATTCAGGACCAGAAAACTCCAAAGGACGTATGGGATGCTCTTCGGCAGCATTGCAAGTCGCATGCATTTGAAGTGACAAATGCTTACTCTTCGTTTCGAGGGCGGAACACTTCAGCAGCATTTTTTAAAGTTTGATAAACTAGTGCGGGAATATCGGGCTACTGGTGCTGTGCTGGAAGTGCTTGATGTGGTTTGCCATTTGTTAGTTACGCTCGGATCATCATATTCGACCGTTGTAACAGCATTGGAAACAATGCCCGAGGAGAGTCTGTCCGTCGAATTCGTTAAATGTAGGTTGCTTGACGAAGAAACAAAAAGAAAGAGTGTAGATCTTCGCGCACCGGAAAATGAAGCTGCATTCTCTGGCACGAGGCCAAATTGGCAGCAGAAAAGTAAGGTTAGGTGTTTTGGCTGCAAGGTTATCGGACATAAACAGTGTTGTTAACTGTTGACATTTTTCATGACAGTCACCGTAAACAGCCGGTCAAAATAATTTTTGGCTGATGACATTCAATGCTTCCACGACACGACTGTCATTAAACGAAATTCATTCGTGTCGCTACCGTCAGGGCTGATGCAATGACATGAAATGTAAACAATGTAGTCTGAATGTCATTTGACATTTTTTGAACAACACAAATCGATACGATCGGAGGATTATGAAGTGTATCGTCGCTGAATATGGGGATTCTAGTGAAATAGCAAAAACTAGTGAAACGAAAGCCTTTGCACCGCACGCTCTGTTGTAGTTTGACATGAATACGGCCGTTTGCAATACGACACAGTTCACGATTCATACAGGTTGACGAATGTCAAATGAATGTATCTTGAAAATGTCTTCATGTCAAATGACATTTTTTGACGGGAATGTCAAATGACAGAGAGAGATGGGATTGGGAAGCTTCAAATCGAATGAATGTTTACAATTTTATGTCGATGAACGTCACCGTTCGCAACACTGGACATAAGTTATCTGAGTGTCCGAACAAAAGGCAAAGTGACACCAATACATCGAAGGCACACGTCGGTGAAGCAAGTGTAAGTTTTATTGGTGTAAATGCGGGATGTTTTAACAAAATGGAGTGGTATATAGATTCGGGCTGTTCCGATCATCTGGTGAATAACAAAGAGGTTTTCGATGAAATGTGGCTATTGGAAAATCCGATTGAAATTGCGATTGCTAAGGATGATGTGACGATTCGTGCGGAATATTCTGGAAACGTGAAGATCATCAGCAATGTGTTCGGAAAGCAAATTGAGTGCGTGGTGCGAAATGTTTTATATGTGCCTGATTTGCGTTGTAATCTTTTCTCAGTAATGCGTGTCGATGCTGCTGGTATGAAAGTGGTATATGCAAACGGAGCGGTACAGATTTATTGTGGTTCGGAAATTGTCGCGTGTGGTTCACGGGTTGGAAAATTATATGAACTAGATTTTAGTTATGTGAAGCGTGGGGAATATTCGATGATGACGACAGGTCGAGTGTCTAAAGAGCTGGAATTATGGCATAAGCGTCTTGGTCACTTAAACGTGCGCAGTATTGAGTAATTGATTCGGAATGAAATGGTTTCTGGGCTGAAAGTGAAACGTACCGACAAAAATGTTGTGGTGTGCGAGTCTTGTTTAACCGGGAAGCAAACACGGAATCCGTTTCCATCGCGTAATGAAAAACGATCGTCGCGAGTGTTAAAGCTCATTCATTCGGATGTTTGTGGTCCAGTTACTCCAGTTGGTAACGGTGGTGTGAAATACTTCGTGTCTTTCGTAGACGACTGGAGCCATTTTTGTATGGTTTTTCTGATTCAGTCAAAGGATGAGGTGTTCAAGCGTTTCTGTGAGTACGAGGCTATTGTTACCGCAAAGTTTGGTCAACGGATCAGCCGTTTACGTTGTGACAATGGCGGTGAATACCGAAGCAAGCAGTTTGAGCAATTCCTGAAGCAGAGTGGTATCGTTGAGGAGTGAACAGTTCCACATACACCTCAGAAAAACCGGGTTAGCGAGCGGATGAACCGTACCTTGGTTGACAAGGCCAGAACAATGCTGCAGGATTCCGGAATCGATAAGCGATTTTGGGGGCAAGCCATTCAAACGGCTGCATACCTTCTCAACCGCAGCCCCACGAATGCGATCGATGGCAACAAGACTCCATACGAAAGATGGGAAGGTAAGAAACCTGATTTGGCAAAGCTCAGAATTTTTGAATGTGATGTGTACGTTCACATTCCGAAAGAACAACGTGCTAAGCTGGATGCCAAAGCTTGGAAAGGAGTTTTAGTAGGATACTCTGTGAATGGGTATAGGGTTTGGTACCCGGAGCAGCATGAAATTGTGCACGTGCGTGATGTTGTATTTTTGGAAGGCTGTCATATTACTTCAGAAGCAGTTGAAGATATGTCACACGACGATTTCTTTTTGACACCAATGAATAGAGAAAGTTCATCAGATGATGTTGAGCTAGACGATGAAGCAAGTAACAATGACCATGACATCGAATCTGCAGAAGGGTATGACACTGCTCCTAGCCTGAATTCTGATGTTGAAGTGGTTCCTGATGATGAAATTTCAAAACGACAACGGACGGTTCCTGTGTGGCACAAAGACTATGCGGTGGAATATGCAGCATACTCATTGAATGCCGCAAGTTATGTTGAGAATCTACCGACCTCACTAGCAGAAGCTCGTCAGCGCGATGATTAGAACGAATGGAAAAAGGCTGTTGCTGAAGAGATGCAGTCCTTGGAAAGGAATAAGACATGGGAGTTAGTAAAGCTACCGGAGAATAGGACACCTATTTCATGCAAATGGGTGTTTGCAATGAAGCAGAGCATGGATAACCAACCTTGTCCTTATAAGGCTCGCTTAGTGGCTAGAGGTTTTAGCCAACGTTACGGTTTCGATTACAATGAAACATATTCTCCGGTTGCTAAATTGGATACTCTGCGCATAGTCTTGGCTTATGCTAATGAAGCAAAGATGATAGTGTTGTGATATGTGATCAAATGAAGTGACACCGAGAACAGCTAGCATGCGACTACACAGTTTTATTGAAAGTCATTTTATTAAAGGGTCCGAGTTTAGTTAGTACTTTATAGTAGTAGTTCGTGCGAGACACAGCGAGATTCCGCTTTACAACGCTTATGTTGAAAAAGTATGCTTTTTGGCAGTTAATTGGTTGATATACTTGGTAATTGGGTGTTGAAATTGAAATAGAAATCGATTTTTTTTTTACATTACTATATACATAATTCATAAAGATGACAAAAGTTGTCGCAACAACGGTGATTCAGCAGTGCTCGAGCTTCTGAGCTTTGCAAGAGCATGTGACGCTATGTCGTCAATAGGCATTGTGTTTGCCATTTCGTAAACTTGTCTGGATCTCGTTCTATAATCTACATCTAATATCATCCACAAAACTTTGTTTAACTTGCCCTGGAGTTTTTTTCCGATTTGATACAGCACAGCTAATCCAAACCGGTATACCGTAAGTTATTGTAGGTAAAATAATGGTTTTGTAGATTGCCAGTTTGTTGACCTAATGCAATTTGGATCTCCTGTTAATAAGGGAATATAAGCTTTTAACTAATATCTGGCATTTATGCATACAATGGTTTACGTGATCTCGAAAGTTAATTTTTAATCAAAGATAACACCAAGGTATTTTGCAGTACGAGACCAGTTAATAGTGCTGCCTAAAATAATGATTCTATGTCTGCCAGAAGGGCTCAGTAGTGATCTACGCATTCTGTGTGGAAAGATTATTGCCTGAGTTTTATCCTGATTAATTTTAAGTTTCCATGCTTGTACATACTTTACGATGATGTCAACACATTTTTGAGCTCTAAAGCGTAGTTCATGAGGTTTGCGTCCCTTAACGGCTACAGCTGTATCATCCGCAAAGAGGAACAATTCACACCCTTGTGGTAGCGAAGGTATGTCAGCCAGGAAGATACATAATAGAAGTGGTCCGAGTATACTACCTTGGGGAACTCCCGCCGAGATGCTGATACTATCTGATATTGTGGATCCTAAAGTGACACGGAACGATCGATCCTGAAGGTAACTCCGAATCATTTTGATGAGAAACTTAGGTAGCCCCTTGATTGACATCTTGTGAAGCAGGCCATCATGCCAAACGTTGTCGAACGCCTTTTCAAAGTCCAGCATGACAACGGCTGTGGACTTCGACAGACGTTTGTTGTTCAGGATGGTATTATGCAGTCTCAGCAGCTGATGGGTAGCAGAGTGTCCAGCGCGGAATCCAAATAGTTCAGGTGGCAAGAGGTTTAGTTCAAAGACAGTATCACGCAACCTCCAGTAAATTACCTTCTCAAATAGCTTGCCCAACGCTGCAAGAAGGCTGATAGGTCTGAAGCTTGCTGGAAGTGTCGGATTGTGGAAGCGATAACAAGACCTTTGTATAGCGTGGATTTGAAATTATATTTATTTTAATTGATTCAAAATTATTCACACTTTTTTACAATTTGGGTCTTCACACTTTGATTAATAAATCGCTTCTGTTGCGCATGCCCTTATTTGGTCAAGATTTCTCGCGCGCTCTGCCGATTCCCGATCCTCGACCGTTGACCTGGCACACGAACCCTGACCGCTTAGAACGATTGTTCTCTCTCTCTCTCTCTCGCCCGATCATCTATCCTGCTCGCGTTTTATAGCAGTGGTGATCGATTGCGCTCAGATCGATTAACGCACCTCTGTTTATCCCAACCTTTGTACTGTTTTTTTTTTGGCGTGTCAACATTCCCCCCCACGTGAATCCATGCGGTTTGGATTCACCAGTTGATAAAGACGCGACAATCAACCTACTGTGTTTTGCCGTTCCCACTATCAGCCTTTGCATCATCAATTTCTTCCTCTCTATCAACTTCTGCATCGATCCTCGCTAGTTTTACGACCGGGCGTTTTAACATTTTCCCATGCGCTGTTCTCACCATCGCCTGCCTGACTCTACCGTCACATCCTGGAAACACTTTTTCTACAACAGCTCGTGGCCATTCCTTTCGAGCTACTTCCGTCACGAAGACCAACGCGCCCACTTTCAACTGTTCGCCTTCTTTTTGCCACTTGGCTCGCCCATGAAGAGTCGGGACGTATTCTTTGAGCCATCTGTCCCAAAAGTGGCTGGTGAGTTCTGTAGCTCGGCAATAGCTGTTCCTTAGAGCTTCCGCCGGGTGTGGTACAATGGTTACCATCTCCTTTCTTCCTACCGACGATCCTAAAAGGAAATGGTTTGGTGTTAATGCTTCCGAGTCGGAGAGCGTTTGTGGCATGTATGTGAGGGGGCGCGAATTAATCAGGCTCTCTGAGTCTGCAAGAACTGTGAGTAGAATTTCGTCATTTAATTTTCCCCTATCGTCAAACGCATTCAATGCTTCTTTGACACTCCTCACCATTCGCTACCATACTCCGCCCATGTGTGGTGCTGAAGGTGGATTGAATCGCCACGTAGTGTGTGCGTCGGTAAAGGTGTCGGCTAGGGAGTACTTATTGTCTGCTATTTGTTTTTGTAGCTCGTTGTTAGCGCCGACGAAATTCGTGCCGTTATCGGAAAATATTTCGGTAGGAGGACCCCTTCGACTCACAAACCGACGAATTGCCATGATGCACGCTACTGTAGACAAGCTGTGTGCGACTTCTAAATGCAATGCTCGTGTAACGAGGCAAGTAAACACAGCTACGTATCGTTTTTCTCGCCGTCTTGCATTGACCACCTCTATTGGCCCCAGGTAGTCGATGCCTACTGCACTAAACGGACGAATGTGGGAGGTAAGTCTCGCTTCTGGGAGTGGTGCCATTCTAGGTATGCTCGGCTGACATTTTCTTATTTTGCAGCGTTGACAGTTTTTCATTGTCCTGGAGACACACGAACGCAGATGTTGTATGTAGTACCGCTGCCTAATCTCAATCACAACCGTTTCGCTATTGGCATGCCCGAACCTGCGGTGATAATCGTTAATGATCAGTTCCGTCACGGCGTAATTTTTCGGGAGTATGATCGGATAACGTGCGTTGAGATCTATCTGCTTTGATTTGCATATTCGGCTATTCACGCGTAGAACTCCGTGTGCGTCTTTAAAAGGCGTGAGCGAGAACAGGGGGTTGTTTTTCTCCAGTTCGGTTGTGACATCCTGTTTTACGTCTGGCTGGCTGATCTCTAGCTTTTGCATTTCCACATGATATGCGTCTTCTTGAGTAAGCTTCCATATCACTATCTCAGCCTTCTCAAACTCTTCGGAGCTCAGGGGTAAGTTTTCGTACGAAACAGATTTTAGAATATGAGCTTGCTGTTTTTAGTGGCCTTTAACGTTAACACCGGAAGACCTACACGTTTTCGTCTACAATTTGATATAAACCGGTACAGAATCGCTACTGTACGCACAAACACGCTCCATTTAGAAAATCGTTCAGGTTTTAGGCTAAAACTCTCTAATTCTGTGTGCATCATTACATGTCCGCGACG
This sequence comes from Anopheles gambiae, assembly GCF_943734735.2. Taxonomy (NCBI): domain Eukaryota; kingdom Metazoa; phylum Arthropoda; class Insecta; order Diptera; family Culicidae; genus Anopheles; species Anopheles gambiae. The sequence goes on along the minus strand of NC_064601.1, from coordinate 65,989,048 downwards.
CTCTTCCGTTGTGTTATCGATAGGTTTCTGTGGTGGCCAAGCCTTTTCTGGTTTGTGCAAGAACGATGGTCCAAGTAACCACATTCCGTTTGGCGTTTCTTTGCACCATTTAGTTAAGCAGTCTGCCGGATTTTCTTTCGTGGGAACATGCCTCCAGTTGTACAGTTCGGTTAGCGTCAGTATTTCGCCAACTCGGCAAGCTACAAATTGTTTAAACTCCCGCGTGGGAGAACGGATCCAGGACAAGACAACTTCAGAGTCTGTATGTATGAATTTGTGACGAATGTGTAACTCCAAATTTTCGCTCACTGCTTGCATTAGTCTTGCCCCTAGCAATGCTGCTTCGAGCTCCATGCGCGGTATAGACAAATGTTTTAATGGTGCTACACGACTTCTCGCCATCACCAAACAGCAATTAATCTCGCTAGCCGTTGCCATGCGGAGGTAGGCTGCACATTCATACCCAAGTTCACTCGCATCGGTGAACACATGAAGTTGAATGCTATTGTAGTCAACCACCGATGTTTTCGAGAAGTACCATCGAGGAATTTTCAGCCTTTCGATACCCGGTAGTAGGTTAACCCATCGTTGCCATTTAAGATGTTCTGAGTCGCTCAACTCAGCATCCCAGTCCAGTCCGGACCGCCATAAGTCTTGCATTAAGATTCGGCCATGGATCAGTGCTGGGGCTAGAAGGCCTAGAGGATCGAATAAGCTCATCACAATGCGCAGTACAATTCGCTTTGTCGGCCTCTTTTCTCCTACCGCATAAGGTTTCAGAGCATCTTGCCAATTTGCAGCAAATCTTATTTCGTCGGTTGATGTGTCCCAGGTGAGACCTATAACTCTCGGAAATTGTTCTTTTTGTTCCAGTTCTATCGCCTTGTGTTGGATTCTGTTAGGTTTTTCCAAACCTACAAGGGCTGTTGACTCGTTACTCATCCAATTGCGCACATTAAAACCGGCTTTGCTATGTATAAAGTGGACTTGTCGTGCTCTTGCATTTGCTTCTTCTACGGTGTCGCAGCTATCAAAGTAATCATCCATGTAGGTTTTCTGCTTGATTGCAGCAGCAGCTTCTGGGTACGTCTCTTTGTATTGGTCAGCATTCACGTGCATAACGTACTGAGCAGAACACGGAGAGCAAGTTGCGCCAAGCGTAGCGACATCCATGATGTATGTTTTGGGACTTTCGCTCGGATCGAATCGAAAAAGAAATCGTTGAGAGTGTGTGTCGGGCTTTCTTATCCGTATTTGATGGAACATCTTTTCAATATCACCTCCAAAGGCGACACGTCTCAGTCTGAATTTGCACAGCACTCCAGGAAGCTGAACTAGTAAGTCTGGGCCTTTCAGCAGCTTTGAATTCAGAGATACCCCGTTTACTTTAGCAGCTGCATCCCACACTAGTCTTTTCTTCTCCGGTTTGCGAGGGTGGCCAACGACGTTTATTGGTAAGTACCATGCACGACCAGGAGGGGCTTCAAGCACCTCCTCGTTAGATGCTTCATGCGCAAATCCCTTCTCCACGTACATTCTTATCTGATTATGGACTTCTTCTTTTAGGGGTAAATCTTTTGCCAGCTTGCGTTCTAATGCCAATAGACGTTTCTTAGCCATAGGAAGGCTATCTGGGAAACATACCTCATCTTCTGCCCACATTAAGCCGGTAGTGAAACGCTCAGCATGCCGTTCGGTTGTAGTCTGTAGAAGATTATTGGCACGGTTTACTTCTACCGATTCTGGAACATTGACACTGAAGGAAGAAATGCCCATACCTACGAGAGTGAAATACTGGCGTAGCATTTCATGAGTCGTCTGATCAGCGTTTACATGCTGCTTTCGGCTGAACTATCTTCCGCAACTGCTGTGATGTTCTGCGCGATGTTCACTTCAAGTAGCCCTTGTCGGTCCATGCTGTTCGGATGTTGCACAGTTTCATCTACACTCGATATTCTTTCGTGACGGTGGACCGGGAATGGCGTTGCTGCTGTCGATCCGTCGATGCTTTTTAGACCATAAATCGACCAGCCTAGTAGACTTCGCACAGCAATTGGTTGACCTTCCTCGCCCGATCGCACTTCCAGTGGCTTCATCAGCGACACGTCTTGCAGCCCAATCAGCAGTTGAGATACTGCGTTACGATACTGTATCGCCGGAAGTTCCTGGAAGTAATTCAAATTCAATATCAGTGAAGTGTCAATTGACTGAGTCGGTAAACTTAGCTGATTTATGGTGTGAGCGGCCGCTATAGAGTAGCGCCGCTCACCGCCCCTGGCCGATATCTCCAGTTGCACACGTTGCGATGATTCCTCTCTCCTGCAGTAATTGCCAGTCCAGCACAGCTCTAGAGGATCACGAGCACCTTCAAGTCCTAACTGTTGGGCTAGCGACGTTTCCACCAGTGTCAGAGAAGATCCTTCATCCAAGAAAGCATACGTGTCGATACTGCGTTGGCCATGATAAACAGTCGCTGGAACTATTCGAAATAGCGTCGTCGTCGATTTCTCTACGTGAGCATAACACTGCGCACTTGACGTGGAAGCGGATGGTTCTTGATGGAGCAGTGTATGATGCCGAATACCGCATCCCACCACTCTACAGACGAACGTAGATTTGCATGGTCTCGTTCCATGACTGCCCAGGCAATTCGCGCAATGTTGCAACCTACTGACTGTAGCATGACGATCTGTAACCGTCATGTCTCTGAAGACTCCACATTGACGGACGCGATGCATTGGATCTTCACATACATAGCACTTCACACTCGTTCGCGATGGTGTAGCTTGCGCATGATGAGAATTTTGGCCATTCGTGTTTACTCTACTTGCGGATTCAACCGCATTGGACACGTGCAGGAAGGAATGACCTCGAATGTTTCTTGGTGGCGCACGAAGAGCTTCTACATTAGCAGGCACTGTTAATTCACAACAGTCTTCAGTCAGCTCTTCCATGAAAGCGCAGAATTCCTTTAGCGTTGGTTTAACGAAGTTCCTTTTGAATCGCACCCATTCCAAGGCTCTGTTGGCCGGCAGTTTTCTTACCAGTTCTTCCAGCAGTTCCGGATTAGAGAAATGATCTTCCATTTCGTTGGCCGTCAAATGATCGCATAACTTTTGGACTGCTATACCAAAAGATATCAATTGGTCCAAGCGCTCTGGTTTCGGGTTCTCGATTTGCCGTGCCTGCTCGATCAATTCTTTTACTAAAATACAACTGCTTCAGCAACTTCATGACCTGGGGAGCTGCATCTGGAGAGGTGAACTTGGATTCCACCACTTCTCTTGCTGGTCCGGTAAGCGCTTCTTCAAGCCGGATGATGTTTTCGACCGAAGTAAAACCACACGCCTCGGATGACCGATTGTAGTAGCTATAGAACACAGGCCACTGTTTTATCGAACCGGAAAACGCTGGTAGCTTTCTACCCCACAATCGCCTCGCACTCTCACGTTCTTCCGCGGTACTTGTGCAGGGGTTAGGAAGTACTTTTCGCTCATGGTCACTGGTTAACCAATCAACGACTTGTGATGTTTCACTAACGCTGCGACCACTTCTCTTGCTAACACTGCCATCCTCTATCTGTTGCTTCATCGCTTCGTAATCCGAATTCAATTTCGGGATTCTTTTACTCATTTCAGTTTGAAGCGCTTCGACTTCCAACCTTCGCTCTTTAGCTAAACGTTCTAGCTTCAGTGTCGTTGCCACAGAGCTTTTACTTCTGCGAGAAACGTGCGATGCACTATCCTTTTGGTTGGGGTTTATTTTGCATCGAGAGCTAGAACCTTCGATCAGACTGGGCGCCATTCTGTTCTTTTCCACATGCGCCGTATTTGTCGGCGCAGTACCCGTTTCGCTCCTAACGCTTCGCTGAGCCATAACTATGTCCGGAGTTGCGACTAAGGACACTTTTGATGAGGCTAACTTTTGGTCCGCTGGTTTCTGCTGCAAAGGTACTTCTACGGGTTTCTCTAAACGGGTTTTGGATGTATCGCCATCCTGAGATTGGGCCTTCCCACGAGTAGCCCTACTAGGTTTGCCACTCATCTCGTGGCCTTTCACCTTGGCTGCCTCGTCCTTTTCGCCGCTTTCACACCGTTCACACACCCACTTCACGTACTTCACCTCCTTGGAAACACCAGCGCAATCGAAGTGCCACCACTTAGAGCACGCGTCACATAGCACCATATCCGATACCGCGTTTTCGCGTTCACAACCGACACAGTCGAACTTTGGCTTCGGCATTTTTCTGCGTTGAACACTTTCACGAACTTTTAATTTGGTTGATATTAAAATAAAAACTTTTAAATTGTAAAAAAGCTTGTGGAAGCGATAACAAGACCTTTGTATAGCGTGGATTTGAAATTATATTTATTTTAATTGATTCAAAATTATTCACACTTTTTTACAATTTGGGTCTTCACACTTTGATTAATAAATCGCTTCTGTTGCGCATGCCCTTATTTGGTCAAGATTTCTCGCGCGCTCTGCCGATTCCTGATCCTCGACCGTTGACCTGGCACACGAACCCTGACCGCTTAGAACGATTGTTCTCTCTCTCTCTCGCCCGATCATCTATGCTGCTCGCGTTTTATAGCAGTGGTGATCGATTGCGCTCAGATCGATTAACGCACCTCTGTTTATCCCAACCTTTGTACTGTTTATATTTTGGCGTGTCAACACGGGTCCTTCCCAGGTTTGAGAACAGGAATGACCTTGGCACACTTCCAACATGACGGGAAGTAGCCTAACTCAAAGCACTTTGAGAAGATGTTGGCGAGTAGCTGAAGTGCTCGAGAGGGCAATCGTTTCAACAGCAGATTGAGTATCGCATCGAAGCCTGGTGCTTTCATGTTGGCCAAGGTGGTCAGAGCACCTTTAACCTCATCACTCGAAACACGAGCTTCGGATGGTGTTGGTGAAAGCTGGTGATTAAGTTGGTGTAGGGAGGCTGCTACATCAGCTTCATGAGGACTGTTGATACTGGATCCGAGTTGATGGGTTTGGACGAACTGATACTCAAGTGCAGATGATTTTTCCGGGGCTGTGATAATATCATCGTCGTTAAATTTGAGAGGAGGAACAGGTCTCGGTTTCTTCCTCAGAATCTTGGCAAGTTTCCAGAATGGATGTGCTCTCGGGTCCAATCTTTTGACCATGTTTGCAAAATTAATATTGCGAATCATTTCGACGCGATCTGCAATAAGTCTTCCCAACATGGACGACCGTTGTTTCAGCGCGGGATTACCAGTTCTTTGATGTTGACGCCTCAGCATGTTCCTCTCGGCGATTAGACCCTTAGTCAGTGGATCCAGGGTGAGCACAGCAGTCTTTGTTGTCACCAAAGGGACGCTTTCATCTTCAGCAACTTTGATAGCATCTTCCAGTTTGTGAATGGCAACATCAATATCATTTGCAGTGTCAATATATGTGTGAAGTATGTGGAGATCGATTATTTGGCCGTATATATCCCAGTTGACGAGCTTATAGTTCCGTCGAGTGGAGGGAGGTAGACGTGGGAGGGAGGTAGACGTGGAGAATTAAGCTCGATTTCCGTAATGACTGGAAAATGATCGGAGTTGAGACCGTCAATAGCTACTGGTTTACTAATAGTTGTGTTGGTCCAAAACAAGTCCAGCTTTGATGGAATGCCGTTATGAGATATAAAAGTTGCTTGGTCAGGAAACTCAAAGGTGATGCTGCCATTTAGAAGGTGTTCTGCAAGATGGAGGCCGTTGGTGTTGTTACGATGATTGCCCCACATCTGGTGACGAGCATTGAAATCAGCACCGATAACAATTCGATGATTTGACCGCGTTATTTTGCGCAGGTCCTCGTTAAAGACAGTTGCCAGATTGTTGGCTGTTGAACACTGTCTGGGACAGTAGGCTGCCAGGAGTACAAGGGGGCCAGCTGCTGATGAAAATTGCACGCCAATGGGTTCAATTATGTTAGTTGCGAAGTGTGGGAGCAGCACATGTTGTAGATTCGCTTCGATCGCTGGCCACTCCTCCAGATCTGTGCGCAGTAACTCGATCCAGTCGATGAACAATATAACCATTAATGTGGAAACTCATCTGCGGACTAAGATGAGTCTCCACAAGTAGAACCACATCAATATGGTGTTGACGAAGAAAGTCTTGAAGGACGATAGCTTTAGGTTTGACCGAATTAGCGTTCCAAAGCATGATAGTGAGCTTATCCATACTGAATGATGAGTTCACCAAGTACGGAGATTTGGTCAGCCTTAGTACGGCAATGGCGGAGCTTTGAGCTCTAGTGGTGGGAGCTCGGAATCGGACCTACCCGATTCCGATTCCGTGTTCGGAATCAATTCCGGAGCCGATTCCGATGCTGGAATCGATTCCGATTCCGGAGCCGATTCCGGAGACGATTCCGGAGTCGATTCCGGAGCCGATTCCGGAGCCGATTCCGGAGCCGATTCCAGAGTTGGCTCCGAAGCCGATTCCGGAGTTGGCTCCGGAGCCGTTTCCGGAGTTGGCTCCGGAGCCGATTCCGGAGTTGACTCCGGAACGAAATCAGTCCGGGAATCTCCATGAGAGTGGATCTTTTACAAGTAAATTTGGATTTTTGCGGTTATCAATACGTAGTATGATTGGACCCAAACGCCTATTTTTATGGAGATGCCGAAACTGACTCCGTTTGGTAGCCGATTCTAATTTATGAACCATTTCCGATTCGAGAGCCGACTTCGATTCCGAAACCGATTTCGGAGTCAATTCCGGAACCGATTCCGATTCCGGAGACGATTCCGGAACCGATTCCGGAGCTGATTCCGGAATCAATCCTGGAGCCGATTCCGATTCTGGAGTCGATTCCGGAACCAATTCCGGAGTCGATTCCGATTCCGGAGGCGATCGATTCCAGAAACTGATTCCGGACCTACTATTCGGGATCGATTCCAGAAAACAGCGGAGCTAGCCGGAATCGATTTCGACAAAAACTTCATTTTTCCCATCACTATTGAGCTCATTTCCCGAAAGATCTTCATGAGGGTAGTGGCATCATGAATCTCGTCGGAGGCCTCAGGCTCAGGGACCTAGGCTTGGGCGTTGGCCAGGCGCTGGGTAAGGTTATATTCGAAGCCAGCAGGAATTGGTGGCTTCGGAGTTTTACGGGACCATGCGGTATTGCGCGAAGCAGGGGGCGGCATGCTCGAGGGGCCTGGGGGAAAAGTTCTAAGGAGTTTAGAGCGGGCGCAGGGTTCTTACGTCTCGTGAGTTGGCTCTTTTTGGTGCGTTCGCTAGCCCACTTCCGTACTTCTATGTACTTAGCACGTTGTGAGCATTCTTTGTCTCTAGCACTATGGTTGTTGCCACAGTTGATGCATTTTACTGCAGGATCTCCAACGTTGCTGGAGTTGCATTCATCAGTGAGATGCATTTGTGCGCATACTGCACAGCGAGGTTGAATGTGGCAGTTTCTTGTGCCATGGCCGAAGCCCTGGCAGCGTAGGCATTGAGTTTTACCTTTGCGTCCTCCGCGATAGGGCTCCCATCGGATGATGATCGAATGGAGGGCACGAATGGCCTCGAGTTTGGCCATGGAACACGTACCACGCTTGAAATGTGCTAAGTAGAGTTGCTGATGGTAGCTGATGCTCTCTTCATTGCGACGCTTGATTCGATGAACTTCTAGAACATCAAGTTTGTGTTTAACCTTGAGTTCATCAACAAGGTCGTTTGTGTCTAGAAGTGGTAGTCCACGTATGATCACCTTGAAAGGACGTTCTTCCTTGAGGTCGTGAGTGTAATACTCCGCCTTTTGATGGTCAAGAAAGTTCATGGCTTTCTTTCGGTCTTCCGCTGAGCGTACGAAGATCTTTATGCCCAAACCACTCAGCTGGTATTCAACGTTTACTCCTCCGGCTTGGAGCGTAGGACGGAGGACGAAGAAGGGTATTGATTTCACCACAATTGCTGGAATCCGTCCTTTGGACGTGGGGTGCCGGTTTACGGCCGAAGATGAGGAAGGAGCTGCAGAAGCAGCTGTTGAGGGGCCAGGAGCAGCACAATTTAAATCTGCTGCAGAAACTTTCTTGGATGATTTTTTCCCCCGTACTTCAATAAAACCATCATCCATGTCCTCTTCATTACCATCCATGTTAGTTTCGCTGAGTGATCGAGAGGTTTTGTGACGACATACGTCAGGAGGTGTACGAGAGCGGCTACGGCCTCTATATCTTTTGCTACCACGCACGGACATTACCGCACGCAGCAGACACTACAAAACTGATCACGCAAGAGTAAATTACAATAATCACAAAAACAACCGCCACGATCAAGCGGCAGTTTTATCTTCACTCGACTACTTACACAGTTTTATTGAAATCAGAGTGTACACAGAAAACTTTTTTTTACTGAACTTCAGTAAAATTTTACTGAATTTTTTTTAACTGATGTTTCAGTAATCCTTTCAGTAACAAAAATGTTTACCGAATCATTTAATAATGTCCGGTGCTCACCAATTGACAGCTCGTTTACTGAAATTCGAGAGAGATTGACTGTCAAACTGAGTGGATGTGCCTTCCTCGTGCTCCTGATTTTATACGCTGTTTTGCCGTGTTATTTCTGGAATTGCAACATTTGCAACAGTGGTGCTGCTGAGTTGTTCGTACTGGCTAGTGCGTGCCTTCGATTAATATAAAGCTGCTTCTGTTTATTCAACATTTTTGCCGAGAAAGTGTTTGGCTTCGTTTCTGCTCCTGTCACTCATCAGATTGTGCTGAGTCATCGTTATGCAGTGCTCAACCTGCAATGCACCCACCGATAGTGCTAATTCGGTGTCCTGTGCCGGTGTTTGTGGTTCCAAGCATCACACCCATTGCACGGGGTTGTCCCGTGATTCTACTCGTGAGCTTGGGCGTAATAATCAGTTATTGTGGTTGTGCAAAACATGTCACGAGTTTCGCATTGGCACAAATTCACTTCTCACAAGTGAGATAGCAGCCCTACTCGAATTGGTGAAAGCAGATATTCTCACCACAATTGACTCATCTCTCTCTTCTCTTAGATCGGCTATCAAGAGCGATTTGATTCCTGAGATCCTCGCTCTCGTTGATAAGCGAGCGCTAACACCCATATTAGCTAAGCCGTCTGTTAGCAACGCATTGCGAACGCACACATCCACTAATGTATCGTCGCTCAATGCCACAAATACATCCAGAACGACTAAAACAGCTTCCGCTCGCCGTACATTTACTAACTCAACGGAGCTCACTGATGATATCCAAGCTGCGAACGATACCAACACTGTGGATGATTCTGACAACTGTAACCACTACAATCATCGTACTAAGCCGACTAGTGATGTTAGTGCTGGAAACTATCGAACAAATACACAAGCATCTTCTGATCCTGTTTTGAACCAAAACACCACCAACACGGGCATAGCCGAGAAAGTATGGTTATACTTCTCGAACATCAAATCGCATGTCTCGGCTGATGATATGCGTGTGTGGCTTAAAGCTGTGCTACCAACGGACGATATTAATGTTTACCGTCTCACGAAAAAGGGTGTGAACCTGGACTCGATGTCCTTCATATCGTTCAAAGTGAGTGTTCCTAAATCTCTTAAGGAGCTTGCGCTGCAGTCTACTATTTGGCCAGTTTCACTTACTGTTCGGGAGTTTGTTGCTCGTGGCCTACCAAAGCAACGTGTACATGAAAGGGCTCGATTTGACCCTTCTGAGCTTATTTCGCATCGTACAAATAGTGAAAATTGCTCTTCAGCTGTGCCAAAAACTACCGCTCATCCGGATCATTTTTTGGAACATCGATCGCCACCCCCACAGCGCGTGATTCTATCACCATCCCAGATGACCGAGATCCTAGAGGCTATTCAACTGGAGTTTCCTCCCACACCGCCTCAGTTATCACCGGGGGTGGGGCTTCAATCACAATCCAATCTCAGCAACACGAACCGCTCACCACAGATCAGCCCGTTTGCCAAACGGATAGCTCACAATTAATAGACCCATTTGTGATATATTACCAAAATGTTCGAGGCCTTCGCACCAAATACAATGAATTGCGCCTTTCTGCGAATGAATCAGGGTTTGAAATGCTTGCCCTTACTGAAACCTGGTTAAATGAATCGATTCCATCCAACATGGTCCTTGATAGTGATGCCTACAACATATACCGCTGTGATCGAAGCAGGTTAAACAACGAACGTTCGCGTGGGGTGGTGTGCTACTTGCATGTTCCGTTCGATATCCTTCTGTGGCACTTAACATTAATCAACCCACGCTTGAAGCTTTATGTATTCGTGTTTCTTTTTCTAAGTTTCGTCTTTATGTGGGGATTGTTTATGTGCCACCGTATTTGAGCAGCGACCGCAACTATTTGGAATCCCTTTCTGCTTTCATCAGTGATGCATACATGCAAATGAAACCGAATGATCATCTTATCCTTCTGGGTGACTTCAATCAACCTGCGTTAGAGTGGTCGCTTTCTACCGCAGTAAGGCCAGATTCATCTTCAGCTATAAGACATTATGTGCCACATATTTCTTCGAATACATCCAGTTCCTGCTTTTTGGATATGTTAAACCTGCATGAACTCTATCAGCTGAACGGGGTGCATAACCATTTAAATCATTATTTGGGCCTGGTGCTCTCCAACTCTGCTGCAGCTGCTTGTTGTTCTGTGTATCCTGCTTCGTCACTGCTCCTGCCTCAGGATGCCCATCATCCTGCTCTAGAAATTGCGTTACCGTCTTCTTTATTTAGGGCTAGTAGGGTTATGAATGTATTACCTTCTGCTCCTAATTCATTGAGTGTTCGTTATAACTTTCGGCTCACAGACTATCGTAAACTTAATTCAATTCTATCTCGTTCCGACTGGTCTTTTTTTATCAATGTACATCGGTCGACGAGGCTGTCCAATCGTTTAATGCTTTGTTAACCTCTGCACTCCTTTCATGTACACCTATTTTTCGTTCCCCTCCTAATCCTCCCTGGTCCAATCGTACTCTTCGCAACCTGAAAAAGGATAGAATGAAATATCTTAGGAGGTATCGTCAGAACCGATCTGCTTTCAACTTTCGTTTATTTAAGTACGCTGCCTCTGCGCATCGACTATACAACAGGGCTCGTTTTGAGGCCTATTCGAGTAGACTGCAATCGCGTTTCCGTTCTGATCCAGCATCCTTCTGGCAATTTGTTAGGATTCGAAGAGGGTGCAATACGTTACCTAATGAAATGGTACTTGATTCTCGAACTGCCTCTACGCCTGTTGAGATCTGTGAGCTATTCTCTGCACATTTTTCCCAAATGTTTGAGCCACCGGTTAGTGACCCTAACCTTATTGAGGGTGGGCTACTCTACACGCCAGAGAACTTAATTAATCTCTCCGATATTTCGGTTAGCTCTGAAACAGTTGTACAGGTGTTATTTGGGTTGAAACGTTCTTTTACTCCTGGTCCAGATGGCATTCCTGCCTCTGTTTTAATAAACTGTAAGGACGTGCTTGCTCCACACCTTGCTAAAATTTTCAACCTTTCACTTTCTCTTGGGGTTTTTCCTGCTCTTTGGAAATCCTGTTGGCTTTTTCCGGTACACAAAAAGGGATGCCGTAGCATTGTTTCTAATTATCGTGGGATAACCCAAACTTGCGCCACAGCCAAAACTTTTGAGCTATGTATCCTTCCAACCATACTTCATAGTTGTAGTTCAGCTATTAGCCATAAACAGCATGGGTTTATGCCTGGTAGGTCTACTTCAACTAATCTCATGTCTTTTATTTCCAATATTTTTAGATCTTTTAAGGCCGGTACCCAACTTGATGCAATATACACCGACTTTCATGCTGCTTTTGATAGTTTACCTCACTCTTTATTATTAGCTAAATTGTCTAAACTTGGTTTTAGTGATGGCATTATTAACTGGCTGTCCTTATATTTAAGTAATCGATCATGCAGGGTTAAAACCGGGTCGTACTTATCTGAGGAGTTTTTTTGTACGTCAGGTGTCCCTCAGGGTTGTGTGCTAAGTCCACTTCTGTTTTCTTTGTTCATCAATGATGTTTGTAATGTTTTACCTCCTGATGGTCATCTCCTTTATGCGGATGATATCAAAATCTTTTTACCTGTGTCTTCTTCTTCTGATTGTCTGAGACTTCAGCATTACCTCAATGCATTTGCTCATTGGTGTTCATCCAATTTACTTCGCCTGTGTCCCGAAAAATGTTCTGTTATTTCTTTCTCTCACTCTCTTTCTCCTATTTTATTTAACTATACTCTCTCTAGCGCTTCCCTTTCTCGTGTTATGTCCATCCGTGACCTTGGTATTATACTTGACTGTCGTCTTAACTTTAAACTGCAGCTTGATGAGGTGCTACTAAAAGCAAATCGAACCCTTGGGTTTATCTTACGTTTTACCTCTATTTTTAGAGATCAAAGCATCCTAAGAATCCTTTATTGTGCTTTGGTAAGGCCTATTCTTGAATATGCAAGTATCATCTGGAATCCTCCCACTATTGATGGCTGTTCGAGAATTGAAAGCATTCAGCGCCTCTTTACCAGGATTGCCTTTCGTCGTTTGTTCGGTGCTGCCTCACTACCTCCCTATGAAACGCGATTGCAGTTATTCAATCTTCACTCCTTAAGCTTCCGCCGCCAAGTGTTTCAGGCTTGTTTTATTGGTGGCTTATTACTTTCTGCTACTGATGCTCCTGATTTACTCTCGTCCATCTCGCTGTATGTTCCCTCTCGTTCTCTTCGTCCACGTGATCCTCTGTCAATTGAAACACGTCATACTCTTTATACTTTCAATGACCCTCTTCTGTCCTGTTTCAGGTTGTTTAACCACTTTTACTATCTCTTTGATTTCGACTCCTCTCTTAACTCTTTCCGTAACCGTATTTTTTCTTCTAATTCCCTTTAATTATTCTCCTTAATTTTCTATTACTCTCTTTTTTTTTGTTTTTGTTAAGTTTATGATAGTCTCTACGCTCTACTCTTGTTTTTTTTCTTTTCTTTTTTGCTAGGTCAAGACTAGGTTAGTTAGGCTTAGTTTTTCATGAATTATTTTGTTTATTTGTTAGTATTAAATTAGTTTTAAGTCTATTATATTTAGCCTTGATGGCGGATATTGTATTAAATAAATGAAATGAAATGAAATGAAATGAAATGAAATCCCAGTAAAGCCATTTTCATATTACTGATTTTTCAGTAGTTGGTAGCGATTAAAAAAATACGAAGTATTTATTTTAAATTGAGTTTTTATTGATGCGCAGATATTGCCAGTCCCTCAGTTCATATAAATACATGTTTTGTGTTGTTTTATACAGTTTTTATACTGTATTTTGCCGCCGCAAGTGTAGATGGTTCAGTAAGCGCTCACAGACTCCACGCTATTTCAGCAAGCACAGTGGATTGTAGCAAACATTTTACACACCAACACGGCTGCCAATTGTTTTAAATTAATCCCGTAAGCCGAAATATCACTTGAAATTTCACAAGGGTGCCTGTAAGCACCTACTGTTATGAACTGCTTATGTTTTATTTAAACACGTATAACGTACATAATAAATACTGATACACGAAACACAAACACGTTAAAATGTACAACACTTTACAACGTAAGCCGCGCGCCAGCCGCACCGAGCGCCCCTGCCGAGAGCTCCTGCTCGATCGGCCTTCGTGCACACTCTGCCTGTATGGCGCTCGGCACACACTAAGCTTCGCGCGCTTAGTGTGTGCGACAGTGTGCGTGTACACACTGTCGTCCCCCTGGACGTTGACCGGTGGCAGCGCAACTGCCACGGCAAGTCCAGGGGTCGGCACGCACGGCTGCCCACAACACCTACAAAATCAACTTTTGCACATCACGAGCAAGTAGGTACCGCATTGTTTTGTTTTGATGTTCTGACTGACAGGTCAATTTGACAGAATGAATTGCTGCATTTTCAGTAATTTGTTTTACTGATATCCAGTGAAACGACTAATTTGACACCTATTTTACCACCCCTGATTTTCAGTAAAATACGTATTACTGAAATGAATTCAATAAATTATTTTGTTGAAAGTCAGTAAAAACATGACATTCATGCTGAAAATCAGTAAATTATTCTATTACTCAACCGTTTCAGTAAAAAACTTTACTAAAGCAAGATGAGAAAATTTGCTGTGTATATATACAAAGTTCATGAGGCCGCGTTTACACATACAGTGGAGCGCCGTTTATCCGGGCTTCTCGAGACTTGGCCTCGGACGGATAAGCGAATAACACGGATAATGAGTCAAATGATATATTTTATCACCTATTCCTGATTAAATTTTGGAAAATTATCTTATTTTTTGATAAAAAGGACCCCGTTTTTATTAACTTGATGTTTTTCCAATAGGAATGTTTGAAATTTGCCTTGAATTATCGTGTTTTTTGTTATGACAATGTGCTCTTTTAAACGATTTTTCAAATATCCTCCTCATAACGCAATGTCACCTTTGTATGGAACTGTCATTTCTCAACAGCACGGATAAACGGAGAGCCGGATAAAAAGTACCCGGATAAACGGCGCTCTACTGTAGTTGTTGTGTTTACGTATGGATAGTTCGATACTTGAATTGATACCTTAACACCCCCACACAATTCTACTATCCACTAATTCTACTATCTACTTCTACTATACTATCAACTATCCTAACCAAATACCAAAATATAATTCAAACAATCTCATTGATTTACTCCCTCTCCAATCCTAACTTAATACAGAAACCTTTGAAGAGGTTTGGCGATAGACCCTTTATTATGATATCGGCTTGTCGCATCGATGATGACATGTATATGATTTCAATCCGTTTTTGTTGTTCAAGTTCCCTAACAAAATGATATTTTGTATCTACATGCTTGAGCCGCTTTATGTCTTTAGAATCTTCCGCCACTTTCATGGTCGATTGATTGTCCTCATAAAGAGGTACGGGATCTGTTATGGACAACCATAAATCTTCTAATACGCGCAACACCCAAATGGTGTGACATGCTCCAGTGCACAAAGCGTTCAACTCTGCTTTCGTTGATGATAATGAAACACTTTGCTGTTTTCTTGTCAACCAACCTACAGTATTTCCGAAAAGTTTCACAATGTACCCAGAAATTGAACGACGATCGGATACGTTGTTTGCCCAATCCGCATCACAATAAATTTGCAAAATCGGTTCATTCCTGTCAGCCCTATATACCATCCTAACATCCAAACTACCTTTTATGTACCTTAAAATGCGTTTTAAATGAATCCAATGTTCCTCGTTAGGACATGATTGAAATTGGCTAAAGAAATTTACTGCCGCTGAAAGATCGAGCCCAAGGTGGTGTAATATGTTTAATGATTGTTACGGTCGCCATGTGGTATGTTTTGAGATAGTCACGGTATGTTCGGCCTTCGTCATCGTTTGCCGAATTAAGTAGAACTGAGGTGGATACTGTTTCGAAGCGGACCAGGCGATCATAGAAACCTTTAGGAGGTTTCCCTTACTGGAAACGTTGGAGTTTAGAGGCCTTACCTTGGGTAGGGGGACATAACTAAACTCTTTAAATGAGAAGTCGATAGATGTAGGATGGGCATAGTCCTATCCTGACAGTCCGAACGAATCTGACTTGCCATGAACGGAGTTGGTTTTATTTATACTCAAATGAAGTTAAGGGTTTCTCACATTTGGTTCCGGGTTGTATGTTGGAAAGTTATTGTTTTCACTAAGCTAGTTACGTTTGTCTTTTGTTGACAAGAACGATGGTTCTTGTCACTAAGTTCCTGTTTTGGGTTTAATGCTTCTACTGTTCCTGCTTTGGGTTATAAAGCATAAACTGTTCCTGCTTATGTTGTACGTTTCGGTTGGTTCTGTTAAGTGTGTCACAATTGTTTTTATATGAACGGTGTGGCCTGAGCTCTTCCGGGTGTGTATGGTATGATCTGATTTACTGAATGTGTTATAATGAATGTGTTACAATAGTGTGACTTGGCTTTCCAAAGTGTGTTACTATGTGCCTATGGCTGATAGTGCGTATTACAATATGTTCTGTATAGCAGATATGCTACAGTGGATTTAAAAATATCAGGTGGTGGACTCTAGTGAATTTTGACAATTCGTCACTTGACGTAAGGTCCCCAGGATTCAAACTTTGATTACATTTATTAAATTTGTTCATATAATTCATCTACCCCATTTTTTCGATTAAACATTCTTTAAAATATATTTTGGACTTCGCGAGTGCTTATTTAACATTAAAACATGGATTACAGTGTGTTATTTTGTGTTATTCCGTGAATTTATTCTATAATTCATTGTGTTTTCGACATTTTTGATGATACAAATTAAGAAAGCATTATTTTTTTCAATTTTCACATTAATTCCTCAATATCTACGAGCCGCATGGACAATTTACGTGAGATTAGAACTCTTACTCACATGATTTTAAATTTCGTGCATAAACAAATCATCAAATCTTTTGTTAATAGATCTCATTTTTTCGATAAAATCAATAGACACACAAAAATGCACGTAATAACAAAGAAATCTGTTCTATTTGCTAAGCTTTATGTGCTGAAACCAATGGTTAACGGTTCTAAAATGACGTAAAGTCCCTCAACTATGGCGACCCCCCAAAGGCCCTAATCCACCACCTGATATTTTTAATCCACCTTGGATATGCTACAGTGGATTTAAAAATATCCACCACACTTGGATATATTTTTAATCCACCTTGTATTATACCAACTTAGATAGCTGCTCGAAAACTGCTATACAATGCAAACAGCTGACAGGCTGAAATTTCAGTCTACGAACTTAAAACGGAAAGGACCCCAGATATGGGAAAACAATTTCGAACAAATGTAAGGCCGCAAATACACGACGCGCGTTTCCGCGGGCGCGTTCAAACGCGTATAACAGTTCCGCAGAGATATCCAGCATGAGCATCTCTGCGTTTCCGCGGTAGCGCGTTCGAATGACATTTCATTTCTATGGCTGGATTGTTATACGCGTTTCCGCGGGCGCGGAAACGCGCGTCGTGTATTTGCGGCCTAACTTGGGAAGTGATAACCATACAGCGACGCTCTGGGACCAACCGAACGAGAGAAACAAACACGACTCTGTTCGATAGGTGTTCTGTCAGCTGTTCGATGTCTTATAGACCTGTCATGATGCACTGCAATACGCCTATCTTTTCATCTCGAAAATGATGCATTTTCAAAGTTTAACTCTTTGACCGCCAGCCTGACGTCACAGTTTTTGAGTGAGCACGTAGCGCATGGCAAGAGAGCGATGAGAGCGACAGTTTCTCGTGCGATTGTTATCACTCTTAGGTTTCATTGTGATAAGCGGCGTAGCACATGTCGTTCTCGTTCTCTCTTTCCTACTTCATTCGTTCTCAAGAGAATCACTGAGCGTCAGATGCAAAGCTGAACGGTGAGCAAAACCGTCATGCGAATTAATATGACACGACGCTTAAAGTGTTAAATGAACATCCATCTGCAGGAGGAAGATTCAACACATAATTTACTAGTTATTCATATCAATAATAATATCAAAATTATTCAAATTTAATATGGAAAAATGTAAACAAACATCCATGCCAAAACACATACAGTGCATACTTATGCATTGTGTACACGTAGTCGTTTCATACGTTTCAAACCTGTATATTTGATGCTATAATTGATTGTCAAGCATTGCAAATATTATTGATAGCTTTTTTAAATATTTTGCACGCATATTTAAAAAAGAAAAAGAGCCAAACTACATTAAAAGAACTTGACAATGTCCCACATTGAATTCTATCTACTGTAGCTGTGAAGCGTTTGACAGCCAAGGTACTCACGGCACAGGTGGATATCGAACATCTCAGACTGAATCCAAGGTGTGTTTATTAAGAAGGTGAATTATTAGCGCGTTTTCCGGGCGCCAACCATTAGTATTCCCAAGTGACATTTGCTCGAAATTGTTTTACCATATCTGCTCGATTAGTACTCGATACGCCTGAAATTGTGGATTTGTGTGTGATCAAGTGTGTTAAAAGCCCCAAGATTTGGTGTGATCGTAAATTAGACGTTCCTCTATCGATGGACGATGCCGTCGAGCTCATTTTTCATTCATAGCTATGGTTTTTTGATGAAAAAAAAAGATAATTTTATGTGACGTTATTCTATAAAAATGGGTATTATTTAAGTATAAAATGGGTACATGACCAACTATAACGATAGGAAACATCGTTTCCGAGCGAATCTAGAGGAAAGTAACGAAAAAGTCGCATCACATTTGATTTTAAAAGACTTTTTCTAAATTCCCTTAAACTGGTGCAGTTTAAGGGAAGTTTAAGGCTCCAGTTTAAGGGAATTTGCTCGAATTCCCGATTATTCGTGCTATAAAATGTCAGTTGGGTTGTTATGTCAAATCGCATACAATTTTCTATACCCCCCTCCAGCCCTCCCCGATTTTAATAACGGAGCCACCAGTATTGGTATGTCAAGTCGTGAAATGACAATTTGCTCTTATACGGACGTCACACGAAGCGTAAACTCAAAAAAATTACGCTTGATTTGTATGGGAGAGCGTAAACTTCCTGTCAAAAGATTATAGGGTTGTATGGCTGAAATCCAGTTTACGCCAAAGTATACGCTTCGTGTGACGTCCGTATTAAGCTCTTCACCTCCTAATATCCATACAACCCGCTGCGCAAAGCGACGGAAGAAATCATACCGTTCTGAGAATTTTATCACGCCTTCCTTTTCTCTCCAACGGAAAATTTGTCGAGCAGCTCGTCGAGCTGCCCGTCCCTGGCTCCGCCTCATACCCCTCGCCTGAGCGCGCTGTCGAAGGTTTGGATGTGTTGGTGCGTCAGACGGCCAATCGCTGTCAGCCGTCGTCCGTGCTTTTTCCCTCCATAGCGCTATCTCTTTCTCGCGTGTGGTCAATGCTCGCGAGCTGTTGTGGCGCCTAAAAATGCCGTTAACAAACATTGCGGCGATAAAGTTGCATTTTCACAAATCAAACAAAAAAAGCGCAATAAGTTCAATTGCTGCAATGTAAAAATGACTAAGGAATCACTGGCTCACGATGGAGGGTTTGCTGTGCAAGTCGCTGAACTCTAATTCGCATTGATACGTTCAGCCCGGCGCTGATTTTCATCAACTTTCCGTGCCGCCAGCATCAAGAACGCAAGCTGATTGTGAAACCAGCATCCTGGAAAGCTCACTAGCAGTCCCTGGAGCATGTCATTGTGCTGAACGTGTTAAGCATTAAGCATAATTTTGTTACCTTAATCTTTTGCTTTCGTATGCTGTAGATTACACAGATATGCTGAGCAGTTTGCGCATGTGTGTGTGCAAAACTGTCGCCGAATCTATGCTCTTCCGGAATGTTATGATCGATCGGTCAAAGAAAGGAAGGAGCTTATGACAGTGGCAGAGTAGGGAAATCGGGGGCCCTAGGCGGAAAGACGAGTTGAGGCCCCTGTAAATGGTAGCTGATGACCGGGAGGAGGGGGTACTGGCATACAGCCGTTGGGAGATTAAACAGTATACTTAAATTGCCGGCGGATTGGGGGGAAGGAGGGGGGGTGCCCATGGGACCCCTACGATCATCGGTCACAGGTTCTAAAATTGTAGTCGCCATGGGGGGAGGGGAGGTGCAAATGGTTCTCCAGCCACGGGGCCCCAACGACCATCTTTCCGGGGGGCCCTTATCGCTAATACTCTGTCCAATTGTAGATATACGGCATACTACAGACTAGAGATGTTCGGTGACCGCCTAGTCCGCCTACCGTTAGATCCACCGCTGATTCATGACGGTGTTTTTTTTTTTTTTCTCTGGAGGTACATCCCTCTCCCTGCCAGCTGCGTATGCACCGGGCAGGAGACAGTGTGGCAGTATGCAAGTTGCACACTGGATAGGAGCGGGCCCGCGGCACCGCCATCATTCCGCACATCTGCATGCCCGTGGTGGGTTCTAATCGCGTATGAACCATCCGCCGTAGCAAGGGCTACGCGGTACTCAAGTCCTGAAAAGGCCGGCATGATCGCGTTGGCTATTACGCCAATAATAATAAAAAGAACTTAGCATAGCAGTCCACACCCGGGTAAGAGTTTGTCTTGACTTTGGTGCTGCCGGGCTACCGCTGTGACGAGACAAATACACGGAATGCACTCGACCAAAACATGAACCTACCGATCCGAACCCACTCCAAGGCATTGCCGGTCAACCGGCGTCATGATAACTACTCCGAACCAACAAGCCACCAGATTCTGGACGGACAGGTGCAGCACCATACGCGCACCGTAATAAACAAATCCAGAATCCTCTTTTGTATGGATTCAATTCAAAATGTTGTTTCCACTTGCGTCCGCTAGCTGAATTAGAAATAAATGTGCAACATATCACACGCACGTTTGCTTTGATCGTGTGTCTTTTTAATACCCCCAACAGCAGAGCCGAACGCAAAGATGCCAATGCCAATGGTTGTGTTGTCTCTTAGGTAGCGAGATCGAAAATGCATGGACTTTGTAGCCGCAGCGGATGAAAATGTACCCATCAGAATCAAATAGTTTTGGGGTTTCCGAACGCACGCACACACACAAACACGCGCGCGCAAACTCACACAAAAACACGTACGCGCAAACTCACTCACACACACACACACACACACACACACACACACACACACACACACACACACACACACACATGCATGAACGCGCGCACGCCAGTACGCACGCACGCACACACACACGCACGTACGCGCGCCCGCGAGCATGAAAGCGCGCACGCCAGCACGCACCCACGAAAGCGCGCTTAAAAAAATATTGTCACTATACACTGTGCTACATGATGCTTAGAAGGTCGTTGAAGCATGAAACATGTTCAAATTAAAAAAATATTAGATTAGTGTTAGACGTTCTCCTACGCTTGTTTTAAATAGGCTTCTTCACCCTCAACTGGCAGGGGCATCGAATGGTCTCATCAGCAGCGGCACGAAATAAAATAAACCATCAATACACCGATAACACTTTAAATCCCAAACCAACCCAACCAGCTTCTCCCACAGCGTCTCAAGGTCACACACAAATTAATAAATGCTAACACCCACCAATAACAATACACAACCGCAATGCACATATCAGTATCAACGCATACACCGCAACAGCCAATCAGCTGGCGGCGAAAGGCACGGGCAGAAGCGCAAGTCAAGCATGGCAGGGTGAGGGAGAGGGAGAAGAAGCGGATGAGAAAATGGGCGCCAATATTTTTAAATTTTTTGACGGTTTTTTTTGCTCCGCCGCCATAAATAGTTCGTCCATCTCGCCAACAGATGGCGCTAAACTTGCTCGACCCAGCGCAGGAATCGCTGAAGTCCACCGCGGGGATCGGGCCAAAATCTGCGCTGGCCAGCGCAGAATTTGGTACATTTTCTGCGCTGGAAACTGCTCGAATTTGCGCAGCGGGAACATGGACTGAATCAACTGACATGTTCGACTCGAGGTTTGTCCTGTCTGTTTTTTGTGTCTGACAGTGCACCTCCATATGATTATATAGGTTTGTTCGTGTCTTATGTCGTATTCGATTGCTGCTAGAGCGCCTCTTGACATGTTCGACTCGAAGTTTGTCTTGTCTGTTTGTTCGACCTAAGGCGGCGCTCTGGCACCTATCGAATAATATCTTATTAAGTATATCTTATTTTATTCTGTATTGTGCTTGTTGAAAGAGTTCCCTTTTTCACTATTTCGTCGGCTTTGTCATTTCCATTGATTCCCACTTGTGATGGGATCCAAAAAATGTCTACTTGTATTTTAGGTGCTATTTTTAGTATGTTGTACAAGATTTGTTCTACAGCGGAGCGCCGTTTATCCGAGCTTCTCGGGACTCGGATAAGCGAATAACACGGATAATAAGTCAAATGATATATTTTATCACCAATTTTTTTTTGATTTTGGAAATTTTTCTTATTTTGTGATAAAAATAACCCAGTTTTTATTAACTTCATGTTTTTTCCAATGAGAATATTTCAAATTTGCCATTAATTATAGTGTTTTTTGTTATGACAATGTGCTCTTATAACCATTTTTTCAAATATCCTCCTCATAACGCAATGTCACCTTTGTGTTGAACTGTCATTTCTCAACAGCACGGATAAACGGAAAGCCGGATTAAAGGTACCCGGATAAACGGCGTTCAACTGTACTTTATTTTCTTTTAATGCGTTCTGAAGGATATTATAGGATGTTAGACTGTCGATATATATAATGGGTTTTTCTATTTCATTTCATCTTCTGCTATTTGTTAAAAAGAAGATAATATTATACATACCGACAGTCTAACATCCTGTAACATCCTGCAGCTATGCATCGAATTGTATCCTTTATAGACTTTGGAAGTAACTGTCAAACCAAGACTTCTTATACTTACTTTCATTTATCAATTCCTTAGGCACTGGTCTAATCTTGTTGCGCGCAACATTGTTGCTGGCAAAATGTATGGATGTTGACAGCTAGCGCAACTTTGTTGCCGGCCAAATTCAAACCAATTTGATTTTTGTCTGGCAACATTTTGTATTTACCTTGGTCCTGGTAATTGGGTGTATGAAATGACACAGCAGCAGTTTACGTTTTGTTGACATTCGCTAAATTTGGATTTTAAGCATTTATAATACATTTTTGGTGTATATTTTGTTTTTTCAACACTTCATTCAATAAGTGAATGATAAAAAATAAACTCTGAGCTGTTAATTGGCAACTTTTTTACGCTAAACAATGTCAAAGTGAAATGTTGCCAGCAACATTCATAGACCACCTCAGCGATATGTTTCCGAGCAACAATGTTGCGCGCAACAAGATTAGACCGCTGCCTTAGGCATGCATCGATATGTGTCCTTTATGGACTTTTGAATGATTCAGTAACCATTATTTTTACTTAAAGGATTACTGATTCTTCAACTCAAAAAATCAGAAAAATGTTACTGAAGTTCAGTGAAAAAAGTTTTCAGTGCAGGTTACCGAGCGCCTTTCGAACAAAATGGTAGTTGTTTGGCTTGTTCGATTGGTGCCAGAGCGCCGCTTTACGGGAATTTCTCGGGAGCACGTAAATCGCGTATCTCGGAAACAAACTGTACCGTATATCTCGGGTACTACCTGTACATTGCAATGGAATCGCTGCTTTGTTTATTTCTAATTACAATGTTCGATGTATGTCCGAATTGGTGAATCTCCTAAAATCAAGCACAAAAATATTCGGTCTTCGTTTGATACCGAGAATTGTATTGTTTTCATACGTTTGAAGCTACCAAGGCAATAATGGGTCTTCGATGCAGCATCATGGTTCAATTATAAAAATTGATAATTCAATGTTTGTGCTGCAGAATATGACTAGAAAACATGTTATTGAATGCGATAAATTAAGCACCGCATGACATAGCGATCTAAAAAATTGGGCGAATGTGCCCATTGACAATTAGTGCGGAAAGTTAAGTGAATAATGTGATAAGATACTGTAAAATAATAAAAAACGCCCTTTAAAAGAAAGCCCTGTTATAATCCAGTTTCTATTGGGTTAATTATGTATCCTTCAGTGAGTTTAAAATCGCCTGAAAACACGGTCTGGTTACCAACTGGAGTGTGCTTAACCGTGCTAAAGGTGAAAGTTAGCTGGCGCGTCCTCTTTAGATGCAGCACCATGCAAATGTAATGAAGAAGAAGTATAATCGATATTGGATAAGTGATTAGACATACTAAATAAATATCGGTGTTTGCTTGTGTAAACATGCTAGATAGCCTGAGAGTCGTGATAAAATATCAACCATCGTAAAATATGGAATGGTGTAAATGCTGCTGTAACATAATCAAACCAATCTTACAGATTGTAGAGATCCTGTACAACGGTCTATTTAACTAGTGAATATAGTTGTGCATTCTATTGTAAATGTGTGTTAAGTGTTAAAAGATATAACTTCGTCATTTTCGAATATCGAGTGTATGTAATTGGAGCAACAATTATAATAAAATGCAGGTCGCAAGTAAGTAATGTTCTATTCGTTTCAAAATGCACGAAACTGTACTTCTGACATACAAAATGTTTATGCATTACAAAAACTTGACAGTTTGTGGCGAAACAAAATCCATTACATAAAGCTATTTTTATCAGGTCTTGAAATGATTCACACCCATTTTGGACCGGCTTCCGTCGACAATTACCAGCCACAAACGCTCTATCAGCAGCAACAAAAGCGAAAGCAACAGGAGCAACAGCATCAACCCTCACAACAACAGCAGCAGAAACAACAAGATCAGCTGCATCCGCAGCAGGAGGAGCAGCAACAGCAGGAGCAGCAGCAACAACAGGAGCAGCAGCAACAGCATGAGCAGCAGCAGCAGCAACAGCAACAGCAGAAGCAGCAACAACAGGAGGAAGAACACCACCATAGTCAGCAGCAGCAGCAGCAACAAAAACAACAAGAAGAAGAACAACAACAAAATCAACAACAACAACAACACATTTCTACAATTATTTGCAACCCCCCACCATCAATAATTAGTACTTCAAATGGAACAACAATGTGCGTTGCCAAACTTATGATTGGGCTGGATCATGCGCCACCAGCATTTAATGTACGATCGCGCGTCCTGGGTGATGGAGGCACAAATTTAAACTACATACGTACTGAAACTGGTGCTATAGTAACACTAAGAGGTCGGGGATCATTGAATCTTGAACCACAAACTATGCAAGAAGCTCCAGAACCACTGCATTTGTTTATTGAACATCCGTTGTGAGTTTATCTTGACAAGCTTTGTATTGTATGATGTTAAATAACTTTTTTTTATTTTTAGGTTGGATGGTTTGCAGAATGCTAAGCAGTTGGCAAAAAATTTGATCGAAACTTTGCAAGAAGAGCTCAGCTTTTTTCAGGAGAACACTATACCTAAAGCTAATTTTCGGTTAATGCCCCAGCCAAGCATAGTTCAAACAAACCAAGTTGCACAAATGCCTCCAATCATAAGAACGCAACATGTTACACAACCCAATGGTATTATTCATCAACCACCACCAACAGTTCTTGGTCCGCCACTACCAAGCTTTGTGCAGCATCCTCCTGCTTTGCAGCAAAGTCAACCCCCTCCACCGCAAATAATTCAGCAGCCTCCAACAATTATACAATCACATGTGCCATTACAAATTCATCAGCAGCCGAGTAATGTAGTAATCTCACAAATCCAGACCACAGCGCCCCAGTCACAAATTCCAAATGTAAGCAACCCTCCTCCGGGGACGCAAATACGACCTATTGTGCAGATAAAAAACACCCCTGCTGGCACTCATTTGACCCAACCACCTCCAAGTATACAAATTCAACAGGCACCTCCTGAGGCTGCGCAGCAAATAATAGTAAACCCTGCCCCACCATACCAAGTACAATACATACAGCAGAATCCATCCCTTCAAACTGCCAGTGGTCCTCATTCGAGTGGACAGGTCACGATTCAGCATCTCATTCAGCCCCAGTCACAGCCTGTCCAAGGCATTGTACAGACAACAATACCACCGCCTCAATTTGATCACTTTCAAAGACCACCACAAACCCAACAGATAATCACCGTCCAAGGAAGTACAGCGTTCATGGTTCCGCCGCCAAATATTATTCATCAGACAGCACCACAAACACCAAACCAAATAATTTTTCAAACACAGCAACCAATTCTAACGCATCCTCCACCGGAGTTGACTCCACTGGGACCACAAGCAGGAATAATTTTAAATGGGGCTGAAGCGAAAAAAGTTGTTGGCTCTACTGAGATAAAAATCAAGCCAGAACCGATGAAGCTCGATGACGGTCCTTCGACCGGAGCCATCCTTCAGCAAATTCCAACCAATAGCCAACTAGCAAAAACAACTGTGATTCCCGTATCTTCAATAGCGGGTATACCAATTAGCCAGCCGCCTCCACCAATCATGTCTGTGCCTCCTCCTACTGTGCAACATATAGTCGGCAATACAATCATTACTTCGCAGCCGAATCCACCAATTAGTCATGGCGGGATATCGCAACAAATATTTAGTCAAATTCCGGTATCGATTCAATCTTTTACTCCCGCGACACCCCCACAACAATTGCAAGTTAGCGGGTCCCATTTTGTTGTAAGTGCTCCACAAGCATGGCCTGTGGTAACTGCTTCGGCAGCAGGACAACAAATACAGCAATTACCAGTCAGTACGGTGCCTAGTATTCAAATTACTACACAACCCATGCGAAACCCTAATGAAATTCATATCATAAGTCAACCTACGATTATAAGTGCAGCAGAATATCGCCCGCCTGCATCTCAACAACAGCAAATAATAGCTAACAGTTCATTTAACCCTCAAATACAGCCACCTCAGGGTGAGTATAACTTTTGAAGAATAAATTTTATAAAAGCCATTACAAGGTTTTAATCACATAATGTAAATTTTCAATCAGATATACGCTTACCGGGTTTCCAAGTCAATTTCGAATGTAAACGTTGCTATTAACCGCGTGGATGTTGTTAGTCCACATCAATCTGACATTTCATTTTCATCTTGATAATTTTTAATTTCGTCAATATGATTATATGATGTGATATGATATGATGAACGATTAATTTATTCCAACACATGATTTTCAATACACAACAAAGAACTATTAAACTGTTGAAAAGCCGTGTTGAAAATCATGCTGAAGAAATGAAAAATCATTATGATGCAAAGAAATGTCAGATCGATGTGGAATAACAATTTGCACGAGGTGAATAACAATGTTTACGTAGGAAAGTAACTTGGAAAACCCTGTAAATTATTAATGCTTTGTTTTCTATTCTATTTCTATTTCAATATTGCAATACAGTCTGAATTCAATAGCTGAGCGCTTTTTAGTTGGCATGCTTTTTAGTTGAACGCTCGATAGTTGGCTGACAGTTCAATTAAAAAGCATGCGTTTCTATGGAAAAACCGGTTTTTGAAAAATTCACAAAAATCTCATGGCCTGCCGAGAAAAATTTTGTTTTATAAAGTTTTTGTATGGAGAAACGTGCCAACTAAAAAGTACATATTCAATCGAATCGATGTTCAACCAGAGAGTTCAGACTGTATATGATTGTTACTCCAACTCAGAGTCTCATTCACTTGCAATGTGCGCTCTGCTCTGTTTATCAACTGCTTCGAAGCAATTGGTAATTGTATCGATCGATATAGTCAATTTTTGTCGTTCGCGATACAAATTACCGATTTTTTTAACGACTGCTCGACTTTTTACCCACTATTTGCTATGGCAACCATGACAGTTGCTTCCACCGTTTTATCGGTTGACAAATTTGCCGCTTCGCGATATCTATCTATCATATTTTTTATTATATTGGTCGATATATTTAACGACTGGCGATAGGTGTCATGAATCGAAAAAGCATTTGACATTACGTGCGATAAAATCGCATGCGATGAAGCACATACACGGACCTTAAAGGACCTATTACATTAAAGAAATAATTCTGGAATTCGTCTGTCTTTTGCCACATTTAACAGCAAAATCCGCTTTGCTATTGTAATAACACGCTCGAAATCACGGAACGAAATTTTATGTAAAAGATATCTTTCTATTTACTTTTCTTTTGCCATAGGAGTTATTTAACAAAGCCACTTTCTAAACCGCTTTATGTGTTGCAAAACACGCCGTTTTACACCTTGACGGTGGAATTCTCCTTCTTGATAGAACTTACATTGGTCTGAACTAATTCATTTTTCCTGGCGAGGTAAAACGGTCAAACGCTATTTGACTACCAATTCCATTCAAAATGTCTCAATGTTAAAGGGCCTTAATAGGCTTATTAGACGATAGAAAATTCTGATATCCTCGATTCATATTTTTCTTTTCTCGATTCTTAATGGCGGACGCCTTCACATCATCTTGCCACCTCAATTTGGGCCTATTCGTCAGATTTGGAGAGTGTCCATGTATCAAAGGCGTATGTGAGACCGGAACTATATAGGTAGTGCTAGCTTCGTCCGTCGCGACAGGTTCTTTGAGGTGAACTGATTTTTCAGGCTGTAGAATGACCAGTTGGCAGCCAGCATACTTGCGCGCACCTCATCTTCCATACTGTTGTCGTTGCTGACCTTTCACCCAAAATAGGTGAGTTGTGGGAATTTCAAAAGTGCGTTCACCTACCTGTATGTTACGCCTACGTAGATTCTGATTATTTATTGGTAGGCCCACTGATGTTACCACCATCAGTTTGGTCTTTGCCTCGTTTATCTGCAATCCGAGGTTCTCTGCCGCCTTCTCGATCCCTTGGTAGGCTTCTGCTATATAGGAGAGCCGCATACCAATGATGTCTATATCATCAGCGTATGCCAAGATCTGGGTTGACTTATAGAAGATGGTTCCCGTAGTCTCCACCCTCGGGTCGCGGACAGCCCTCTCTAGCGCCGGGTTGAATAGAAGACAAGCAAGCCCGTTCCCCTGGCGCAGACCCTTGGTGGTAGCAAAAGGTCCTGAGAGTTTTCCATCCACTCTCACCTGGCAAATGACGTTTGTCATAGTCATTCTAACTAGCCTTATCAGTTTGGCCGGGATTCCAAAAAAGCTCATAGCGTCGTACAGTTTTACCCTGGCTATGCTATCATATGCGGCTTTGAAGTCTATGAAGAGATGGTATGTGTTGTGTCTGTATTCAGCCATCTTCTCCAAGATCTGCCGCATCGACGTGAGGGACAAGGCGATCGTGAAGGATCAGGGAGAATGTTTTATAGGCGGTATTCAACACCGTAATACCCCTGTAGTTGTTGCAGTCCAAACTGTATCCCATCTTGTACATGGGGTAACAGTGTTCCGTTTATTTGAATTTTCATATTTTATCTCTTTTTCATTGATCATGTTAGACATGCTACCTTTGAGAACTTTAAACAACCTGTCGAGTTTTTTCTCTATTTCTTTTTTCGATTTTTCTAAGTCTGACAACGTTTCGAACTGAATCTGACCAGCTCTTCCATTAACAAAATTAATTATTTTTTGGTCTTTAGGATTAAGCTACGCCCGCAGATCTTCCCTGACCACATCACATGTCTGTTCTACATTTGGTATAATAACCATTGATTTATGTTCCTGTGGTTTTAGTTTATTTTCTGGAAAATTATTCTTTTCATAAAGTTGTCTAGTTTTTGGGGTAATTTCTGGTGTGAAAAATATAGCATTTGGACTGTTAGCACGCTTTCTTTTGTTTCTAACTGTAACCCATACCGAATCACTCATTACTGATTGCTTGCAGGAACATGCAGGCAATATGGCAATATTTCTGAATTCTTAGTTTGCCTACAAGGATCAATTAATTTATCCGAGACAAAATTATTCACCGTCTCTCTTTGGATATTAGCAGGTATCGCGAATAACTGAACTCTTTTTAACAGTCGTTTAAAGTTCATTTTGGTTTAACTGAGTTCATTTGTTGTTCATTCCTGTTAAAAAAACGACCGTCAAAACAGTTAACGACTGCTCGATATCGCATATAGGCACACACGGGGGAAAAATTCGAGCAGTACAATTAAACGGCTGTTAATTTGTATCACATACGCTCTTGCCAGTCGTTTGTTTAACGCTAATAGCTGGCATCGCGATAGAAATGGTTTAAAATTAACAGTCGTTAAAAATTAACCAGAGTCGTTTAAAATTGCTATAATTTGGCATCGCGAACGCATTGAGTTCATTTGTTAATTTTAACGACTGGTCCTATGCCGTCGTTAAACAAACGACTGTCAAGAGCGTATGTGATACAAATTAACAGTCGTTTAATTATACTGCTCGAATTTTTTACCCGTGTTTGCCTATATGCGATATCGAGCAGTCGTTAACTGTTTTGACGGTCGTTTATTTTAACAGGAATGAACAACAAATGAACTAGGTTAAACCAAAATGAACTTTAAACGACTGTTAAAATGTGTTCATTTATTCGCGATGCCGTCTATTGTCTCCCTTCTTGATCTTATTCATATCACTACAATCACACACAGGAGTTTTTAATTTCAACTCAATTAGCTTACACATATCAGACTTCACTTGTTCAACGGTAATAGTGAACTTTTTTTTAATCAGCCTCGTTCTCGCGATCCATTCGCCGCGGCACTCATAGTCGCTCAATTAAGTTCATTTTCACGTCATTTGGCACTCATTTTCAAAACTCTGTTTAAGTAAGCGGTTACAAAGAAAATGAACCGTTATATTCAGGGACGTTCGTTCCCGCTTGTATGAAATGAAATCCCCTATGTTTTGAGTCGCGGATCCATTCAGAAAAAAAGTTGTTTATCGCTTATATCTACCATTTTAGCTGAAAATACAATTCGTAAAGGGCATATGTTGAATTTATTCTTTGGTTAGCTAATTGCAACTTAAAATAAAAATTTTAGACAATTTTATCGTACAATTAAAGGTAATGAACAATGAACGATTTGCTGTGCCTGATTCTCAATCAGGATAGGTGCCCCGGTGTTGATGAAATAAACTCAGAAGGAAAAAAAATCACCTATCGTATAGAATGGGTGGGAGCGGCCGAATATTGTGGGCACAGGGAAGCGCAAGGTTCATTTATGTGTATTTCTATTTAAGACCATTTCTTCTAATTATTGGCGTAGCAGCCAACGCTATCCTTCAACAATAGTTTCTCTTCTGGCTCGTCATTATCAATTACAAATTGAATTTAATTTATTTATAATTTGTTTTTAGTGATAAAATCACACAACACGAAATACAACAATCTGGCATCTTTTGCAAAAACAAAAATATTAATGATATAACAATGCAAATGACAGATTAGTACCAGCGCATAATGATTTGGTTCCAACGCCTCATTCAGCCCCGTCGAGTAGTCTGCACAAATACGAATTCGACCATTCGGTTTCCGCACTGTCACGATGAGAGCAGCCTATTCAGAGAAATCGACAGAATTCATTTACATGCAGTATCCCAGTGAATCGTTGAAAAAATTTGCATGCTTGCTCGAAAATCACGAATCTGCTGGTCAATCGACTTCGTCGTTACTTGGTTGCAAACGGAGTCGAGAGGAACTGACCACGGCTCGAACAACTCAATCCAGTCTTAGGTAGGCAACCTCCTAGGAGGTTGAGGTTGGCAGTCGTCATGACGAAACATCTGCCTTGAGCAGTTTTCCGTTGATGTTGACGTCGCACTTGAACTCACCCATCAGACGAAGTGGTTTGCCCGACGCGTTGATTTCTTGGATCGTCGGTTTGATGATCGAAGGGTTAGTCAAGTTATTCCAGGTTTGGTTTGATATCACTGTAATATCGCTTGCTGTGTCCAGTTGGACTCTGGTAACCACGAGTAGATCAAAATAGACATGTACTTACGGTTACTGGAATGGTTAGCGATGTGGTTCACGATGTATACTCCTCTAGCGTTGACTTTCCGATGGTTGTTTTGTCTATTTCTTGGCAGATTAGATTGCTGATTTGATGACTGATTTGATGTCTTCTTCTCCCCTCCGGCTGGAACTGTTTGTCGTTTGGAAAAAAACAGCTACAATATCCTTCCTTGTGGCTGATTCGGTTGCACTGTTTGCACTTGTATTCCTAATATGGACAGTTCCGGACAAAATACATAGGTCCGCATTGCCAACAAGAGGTGCGAGGCAGTTTACATTCCGTTTGACCGGCATGACCCTGAAGGCTACTCACAAACTCACAAATATTTGTAAAATTGAAATCTTCGCATGAACGATTCACCTTAGTTCCATAGGTGATGACGTCCTCTGCTTCAGATTTTACCAGCTGGAGGCGAACATTCGCGAAAGTATCTTGACGGTGCCAGCAAATTCGACATCTTTGGGAAGCTTCGGCAAGATGAACGTACCTTACTTGGGATGGTGTGTCCAACTTCCTCAGCAGTAGGCACACCTTGGCGGAATCGTCGAGGTTCTTGGCATCCGATTCGAAAAGATACGGTATACCGGCTGTACTACTTCTCGAAGGTGATTCCGTTTTCCGGGTCGAACTAAAATTCAATTATGTTGGTTGCAAAGGACTCTAGAGGATTGCTTCCTGTTGTTCTGCCATCGCTTCTTTCGTTGTACTTCAAAATTTCAAAATCTTCGTCACAAATTGATATGTCCGTACTACTTTGGACTATTACTCATAGGTTCTAGTTTTAAAGAGATGTATTTGAAAGTAATCTTAAGAGTGAGAGTGTTGCGCTAATGAGCTGATTTTATAACGTATGATTGCTATAGGTTGCCTTTTGACTTCCATTATCACTGCGGTAACTGGGATCCAACAGAATTGTATGCGGTTTTGGCAAATTTTAGTTTTTTCGTTTTTCATAGAATAATTCATTGATACCCATAAATGGTCGGAAATCGAGAATATAAATACAAAATCATAATTTGGTTCGTCCAGTGTAGTCCAGACCTGGACAAATCTTCATTTGACAGTCGGAGAGTGCCAGGTGTCATGCAAGTCCTTTGTAGCCGTTACTCCTGTCCTGCCAATATCCGTAAAAATCCTAACTCATTATGACCATCAAAAACAAAATCATAAGCTCATCTGTTTTTTCTAATCATATTGATCTTGGATAGGATGCTTCATGGAAAGTTTGTGATCGTTTGTAACAGCCTATCAAAAGTAATACGTGTTTGTGATGACATCTGATTTCATACGTTTTCTAAACGTTTTTCAGAAATAAAATGTTCTAAGCTGCATTGATACCTAAAAAGGACTTCGATCTTTCCCAAAACAAAATCTAAGAGCTTGCGTTTTATATTCCTGTTGCTTGAGTGATTTTGTTAATTTTTCCAAGTCTTTTTTTATAGAAATTACTTTTTTTCACCAAGTACCTTGAGTATTACCTTGCTTAAAAATGAAAATAAGTCATGTTCCAAAACCACATACAGATGGGTACTTCCGGACATTCCGGGTTTTATACATTAGTATGAGATTGAAGCTAAAATGCGAATTGTTTCTTAAAAAAAATGTCCATCACATATTTGCACAGAAATGCTTCTACAGATAAATGTTGGCTCAAGCGGTCGCGGGCCACACCAAAAGACCTCGCGGGCCACATTTGGCCCGCGGGCCACTAGTTTGATATCTCTGCATTAAACTGTTGTTTTTGCGATTAAATTATAGAAAAAAACAACAAAAATCAACCAAAGTTAAATAAAGACTCATTATTTTCTTCATCTTTTTGTTTGTTTATATTAAGTAACACTTCCCCGGAGGACATGGCTATCATATATGATGTATAATGTAAATGTAAAAAAAAGTGCTTGGCATCCAGGATAACATAATCAAAAGTGGTCTGGCACTCAAAATGTTAATTCACACTTTTTTAACTCTTGAAACTTTGAAGTGAAATACAAAAAATACCTTTTGTTTAATCTTTATTTTTACTTCTCGTAAATTTATCATAACATACTGTAAGTTTATATCATAAGTACTATTTTACCAACTTTCATAGATTTTCAGATAGATATGTGATATTCCTGGGCGGTCCCATGATACAGTCGTCAATTCGAATTACTCAATAACATGAGTGTTCATCAGTTTTGAAAATTTATATAAAAAAAACATCAAATATATCGGAATATAAATATACATACAAATATCTATAACAATGATACAGTCGTCAATTCGAATTACTCAATAACATGAGTGTTCATCAGTTTTGAAAATTTATATAAAAAAACATCAAATATATCGGAATATAAATATACATACAAATATCTATAACAATAAAGTTATATAAATATATGTATGTATATCCAATAATGATGTAACGAATGAAATCCAATACCAACGGCAAAAAAAAATCAAAATTCAAAACTTAACCATCCTTGAGTCGTAGATATAAACGTCTTTAAACGCTGGACAGTTGTATCTCATGATTCTCATTCTCTCATGAGCGTCGAACGGATTTCGTCGTTCGAAGCCGGTACTCGCCCCGAATGTGAATATAATTAACGAAAAATGATTTTGACCCGCCGCTTACTGCGAATATCATCAAAAATGTCAACAATAAACAACACTGATAGTGAGATAATAAAATTCATTCTTTGTACGTTTTTCCTTTTCATTATATATTTCCCAGGAGTACAAGTACAATTTCACACGGTTCCGCCTCCTCCTCAGCAAATCATTACCAGCCTGGGCAATGCACAGATTCAACATCCACCGCAAGCACCACAGTCGCAGCTGATAGAAAACCAACGCGCACCTCAGCATCAAATTATTATAAATGCCTCTATTCCTCCGCAGCCACCTCCACCACCACCTTTCACAGCTCTACAATACTCTGCGCAAGAAGTTTCAAAGGTATTTCCCGAATGCTCTAAATATTGTTATTTTGTAAACGCTGATCAATACTTTGAATGCTGTATAAGTTTCAATTACTGGATTTCGAACAAAGTGAATATACATATCTTGTGGGATTCTTCTTCTTTTGGCTCAACAACCGTTGTCGGTCAAGGCCTGCCTGTACCTCTTGTGGGGTTGGCTTTCAGTGACTTATTGATTTCCCTCCATAGCAGGATAGTCAGTCCTACGTATGGTGGCACGGTCTTCTTCATCTTCTTCTTCTTCTTGTGATATGTGACAGGTTTCAGCCCCCTATGACGTTGCTGTAATAATCAGGGACATGCTGTCATTGAGGATTAGACCTATATCTATTTCCCTCTTTTCTGTTGCCGGGTTTCCCAGATCGTTATCACCGGTATACTTTTACCCTATTTACTCTTTAGTTTTTCCATTTGGTGTTCTTTTTTTCATCTTTCCTATTTTTTCCTTCATTTCTTCTTTTTGCAATCGCATTTGTCCAATAACTTTTCAATTCTTTGTTATACATTATGTATTGTGGTGATTATTTTCTGATTTAAAAGTCGGTTGGTATCTCCAATCGCTCACCGGTCTGTATTGCTAGTTGTTTGTATTGTTGTTCTGTCTATTTTTTTTTATTTTTTTTTTATTACTTTTACTATAACAAATTATTACTATTTTTTATGATGTCAAAAAACGAGGAGCGAGAAAGCCCTCGTTTTGTTTTAAAAATCCTGAAGAGGCTTTCTAGTTTCGTCTTTTTTTTTAAATATATCTTAATATATTATATCCCAAAAGTCCATTTCTTCTCTAGAAAGAGGTTTTGAGATAAGACTCTGCCCATATCTTGCACCCATGACGGACATTTTGTTAAGTCGTACGAGTTGACGACTGTACTACGAGACCAGCTTAGGTGGGATTATCCACCCAGTCAGACAAATCGGGCTTAATTTACCCCTATCTTACCGCTAAATTACCGGTAATTTAAGAGTAATTTAATGGTAAATTAGCAGTCGTTAATTTACCCATTCGAGCAGTTTTGACAGATCCTATTCCTTCCTCTATTTTGTTTTTATTTTTTTCGGCTAAATTGTTAATAAATAACACGAAATTTATTATATTACAGTTTAATGGTTATATTCAATCATTTTCCTTAACTTTTACAAACGATTACAATGAATTTTTTATAGCAAACTCGACTTGAACAGCCGCTTCACCCGGAGAAGGTGGTGCACAAATAGCACTAATAAACACTATTTCTCGGCTGTTTTTTTACATTTTACAGTTTTAAACACACCGCCGAGATCTTCTTCCACTAAAATATCATTAAAACAATACTCTTTTTGTTCTAATTTATATCTTTTTACTGACAACAAACGACAACACTTCGTACCGCTAAATTGCTCTTAAATTACTGTTATGACAGACACAAAACTGCTCGAATGGGTAAATTAACAGAAGGCTGTCTGACTGGGCAGTGCAATTTGACGTCTAAAAGGATGACAGGTCCATACAAAACCAATCTGTTTTGCGTGTGAACCGTATTAATACGCAATCTCAGATTGCGCATATATTCGTTTTATCAAAACATAAGTCATTTCGCGTAGCCAACCCTGAGCTATAAACGTCATTTCCATACATTTTCAGATTGCGCCAAGATTGCGCATAAATTTTCAAGATTATACAGTGGAGCGCCGTTTATCCGGGCTTCTCGGGACTTGACCTCGACCGGATAAGCGAATAACACGGATAATAAATCAAATGATATATTTTTTCATCAATTTCTGATTAGTTCTTTAAAAAATTCCTATTTTTTGATAAAAATAACCCAGTTTTTATTAACTTCATGTTTTTCCCATGAGAATATTTGAAATTTGCCATGAATTATAGTTTTTTTTGTTATGATAATGTGCTCTTATAACCGCTTTTTTAAATACCATCCTCATAACGCAATGTCACCTTTGTATTGAACTGTCATTTCTCAACAGCACGGATAAACGGAAAGCCGGATAAAAGGTACCCGGATAAACGGCGCTCCACTGTATGTCGGAGATATATAATTTTTTTTTGACAGATAAATATATCAAACCGACCCTTTTGACAGATAAATATATGCGCAATCTGAGATTGCGCATCGTCTATTGCTACGGTGAATACAGGGTGTATATACAGGGTGTTCGAGATAAATTTGACAGTTTCTGAGGGAATAGGAAAGGAATTTTTATCAAATTTATGTTAAATATTAAAAAAAAATATTTTTCTACAAAGTTTAGCTTACCATGTTTGCCGCATTTTTTTATTCGAAATACCGCCCCCTCCGCGTCGATGGCCGCCTGCACCGGCTTCCGGAACCGCGCGCAAGCCCGGACAACCATGTCTCTGGGGATGGCCGCAAACACGGCCTTTATTCTGGCCACCAGCTCCGCTTTGGTATTGCAGGACGCCCTGTTGGTGTCCCGCTCAACTGTGCCTCACACAAAGTAATCCATAGGATTAAGGTCAGGGGAGCTGGGTGGCCAAACTTCGGTGCTGGTGTATCGGTCGAAATTGGCAGTGAGCCATTGGCGTGTTTTTACGGCCGTATGGCATGGTGAAGAATCCTTCTGCCAAACGTACGGCCGCCCATCGGCCACCGTATTGTTTTTACGGTGTTCAGCGAACACATCGCCGCCTTCCGAATTTCGGCAT
This sequence comes from Anopheles gambiae, assembly GCF_943734735.2. NCBI lineage: Eukaryota > Metazoa > Arthropoda > Insecta > Diptera > Culicidae > Anopheles > Anopheles gambiae. The sequence continues at coordinate 65,952,028 of NC_064601.1, read as the reverse complement.
TCGTATGGTCGGCACGAACCATCATAACACACGTTACGCGCTTGTACAGTTCGGACGGGTTCCACATATTTAAGGAGCTAGACATTTTTTACACTTGTTCGCACAACTTTTAGCAATCGAATGACATATTAATCATTTCGATACGTCAACTCAACCCTGAGATATAAACCCAAAGGCCAGGTGTCAAATTTAGCCCGCTTAGCTTATATGAGGCTAACATAATTTAATATACGTTATTGGGGCCCTTTACAATTCTAGTCAGCTGTTTTATATGTAGTTTGATAGTTGGAGGCTGAAATCATGTAAACACTCCATACAAAACCACACACAAATCTAGCCTGCGATTTTCAGCCTAGATTATTCTAGCCTCTGAGCTAGAATTAGATTAGACTACCTGTTCGAAAAAAATGCAAAACAAGGCGGTGTTTTCATTCATTCCAAGGTGCATTAAGCAGATCAGGTGGTGGAATCTAGAATCAAAGTGTATGTTGTCCAGGTGGTCTCATGGCATGGTTTTTATAACCAAATTTGAACGTCACTTTTTGCCAGTACGGGCGAAAACTTTTCTCAAACAGGCTTTGGTAGCTTGACGAATACACAAAACACTCTTAAAATCTTCTTCAGAAGCAGAAGCAATAAAAATCAGCCTTCAAAATACATTCACCTTGGGATAAGCCCAGCTGTGTACTATACCCACTTAGATAGCTGCTCGAAAACTGCTATACAATGCAAACAGCTGACAGGCTGAAATTTCAGCCTACGAACTTAAAACGGAAAAGGGCCCTAATTTAGAAAGCCGCATAAGAGTAAGTATAAGTATAAGAAACCGTGTATCTCTGGAAGTACCTGTATACATTCCATGGAATATATTTGTAGTTCATGGAAATTAACAGTAAGGCCGCAAATACACGACGCGCGTTTCCGCGGCGCGTATAACAGTTCCACAGAGATATCCAGCATGAGCATCTCTGCCCCAAGTGACATTTGCTCGAAATTGTTTTACCATATCTGCTCGATTAGTACTCGATACGCCTGAAATTGTGGATTTGTGTGTGATCAAGTGTGTTAAAAGCGCCAAGATTTGGTGTGATCGTAAATTAGACGTTCCTCTATCGATGGACGATGCCGTCGAGCTCATTTTTCATTCATAGCTATGGTTTTTTGGTGAAAAACAAAAGCTAATTTTATGTGACGTTATTCTATAAAAATGGGTATTATTTAAGTATAAAATGGGTACATGACCAACTATAACGATAGGAAATATCGTTTCCGAGCGAATCTAGAAGAAAGTAACGAAAAAGTCGCATCACATTTGATTTTAAAGGACTTTTTCTAAATTCCCTTAAACTGGTGCAGTTTAAGCGAAGTTTAAGGCTCCAGTTTAAGGGAATTTGCTCGAATTCCCGATTATTCGTGCTATAAAATGTCAGTTGGGGCGTTATCGCGGTAGCGCGTTCGAATGACATTTCATTTCTATGGCTGGAAACGCGCGTCGTGTATTTGCGGCCTAAAATGAATAATGATATAATCGATAATTATTGTTTAGTTAATGTTATGAAGGATTATTATTTAATTGCCTGTTATCGTTGTACTAATCTTACATTTTTTCTTGCAGCCTAATGTTGAGCAATTGCAACGTCCGCCACCTACACCCCATCCTCCACATAAGCAACTGCGGCATAATATCAACACACGAACTAAACCACATGCAATGCTTCGACCTGGTCAGAAACGTAAAATATCGGACGAGGATGTTAATAAACTTATGCCTCCCAAAATCGGCTTGGGGTAAGTTTCGAACAATGTTTCGGTATTGTTACAGGGTTTTCCAAGTCAATTTCGAATGTAAACATTATTTTTAACCGCGTGCAAGAAGTTATTCCACATCACTCTGATTGTTGCTTCTCCGCGAACGCGAGGTTACGGTTTCACAACCTTCATTTTATTTTCGTCATAATAATTTTTATTTTCTTCAGCATGATTTTCAATACTTCACTTGTCAACGGATGATGAGATCTGGCTTCAAACCTCCTGTGAAAAAACGATGGCAGCAGCACGTTGAAGTGTTGGAAATCATGGCGAAGAAATTATGATGGAAATGAAATATTATATCGATGTGGAGTAACATTTTGCATGCGATGAATAACAATGTTTACATTCGAAAGTGACTTGGAAACCCGTATATTGTAAATATATATCTTTTTTGTGGTTATTATGTTAACAAATGGATCAAATGATCTTCAATAAAAATCAGTTGGAAGCTGAACACAATGATTCGATATTGATTTTGCTACAATACAAATAGGTTAAGTTGGAATAAGGCCTAGGCCAGACAGATCGAAAAATCCACTGATTGGTATTGATGACATTGGCAGGCGTTACCCGACGGCAATGAAACACGAATTCAAACATGAAATATGTTTGGAATTTGACATGTTCGATATGTTGGTTTTCAAATTGAATCTGTAAAATCCCAAACATTTTTCATGTTCAATGCCGTTTATGATTAGTACAGGAGCGTTTTTTTTGTCCGTCTGACCTCGACCTAAAACTATTCCAATATTCGAGTGCATTTTTAACTTAGTTATGCAGTCGGAAGTCAATAGTTGAACGTTATTTAGTTGATATCCTTTTTAATTGAACGCTCAATAGTTGGTTGACTTTTCCATTAAAAATCATGCTTTTGTCATACAAACACCGTGCCAAATAAAAAGGCACATTTTCAATAATTTGCATGCAATCTAAGTTAAACCAGTGCGATCTGAGTAGCGGAATTTGGGGCAAGTGTGCCACTTCAAGCATTGCATGTGATAACTCACTAAAACCTGTTTGTCAAAGCTGATTTAAATCTCATAACCATTTTACATCTATTTTTTACCTCACTTATAAATGAGTTTCGCTTGAAAAAAGTGCAAACAAAACTATTTTTGAAGCGTTGGGGCAAGAGTGCCACTCGTATGGGGCAAGTCACCTGTTTAAAATAAACGTATTTCTTAGATAATTCCAAATTGTCACGTTTGTGGCACTAGTTCATGGTTTCCTACATGCCTTGAGTCACCAATGAACCCTTTTTGATCACAAACTGTACTACAATATGGTTTGTAATACAATACTGTTCTGTTTTTCCGGGGTGGAATCCGCTCATAATAGCGCACCATACAACAATAGCGCTGCACGTTACAACAATGTTTACATTTTTGACAGCTCGCGCTTATGAAAGATGGTGGCACACTTGCCCCAAATAGAGGTGGCTCTTTTGCCCCAAAAGTTGTAACTTTTTTGGAATTGGATTTTTTCTCGGTTGATTGTTCCCATGATTTTTTAGAGCTTATTTGAATTGATTAAAAAACTATAATATTCGGCTCAATTTTGAAACTCAGTTCAAAACAATGGGAAAATCGATTGATCGATAGGAAATTCGGCACAGTATACCTAGTCATTGGAACGCAATCAACTGTATACATAATTGATCATTTAACTAAAGTTTTTTTTATGGAAAAAATGCTTGGCGGCACTCTTACCCCTATGGCACACTTGCCCCAAATTCCGCTGTGTGAAACAAATGCATTATGACAATTATGTATCTTTGTAAATCTCTTATTAGACACATTTTGATTGTTTTGAAAAAAGTACTATATTTTCAGCCAAAAGCCCAGATTGACTAGACAAGAAAATGAGATGGCTACTAAGCAAAACCTGTACAAATTTCAAGCCGTTCCTAATCTGTGTAGAGTCCATCACTTATTGTGTTGGTCATGTAAAAATATTGTTATTATTAATGTCGTTCTTTCTTGTCAGATCCTATTGTTGTTAATATTAGACAAATAATAAAAAAGAACAATTTTAATTTCTTTTATTTATCGAAATATGTAATATTGTACTCCAATAAATTGTGTATATTATCTTACTGAAATAATTGTGTTACCAGTGATTTGATTTTTTTTTGTTTTTCCATGTGATGCCTTTGTGAATAAAGAAATATTGTTATTCCGGTCTACCTATGGTCCAACCTTTATAGCTTTATTCTTTTTATTATGTGTACGAATTTCACTGGTCTATAAATAAACTATAGTGATTGCTGAATTTACTAGGCACTAAACTCTTAGTTGCCAAGTGCAAGCGTAGTGGTAAGGTATAAATGATACAAGTAGAAAAGCCAGTGGGATTAAATACTATGCGAGAAGATTGCTCTAATACATGCACGCCAAATAATAATTCCCGGCAAAAAGAACTTATTACCCAGGTTGGACGCAAGTCTTAAAATTGCATGCAAAACGACTAAAAATCTCGCCAGTATTGGGCTATTGGGCGTATTTGGCGCCCGTTCTGCAATGGGATGCCCCGAAGCCCCCCGAGGGATAATACAGGCTCTCCCATCCAACTCCTACTCCGACGGGTCCTCGTCGTGTAGAGTGGTAACATCCCAAGTGACATTTGCTCTAAATTGTTTTCCCATTTCTGCTCGATTAGTACTCGATACGCTTAAAATTGTGAATTTGTGTGTGATCAAGTGTGTTGCAAGCGCCAAGACTTGATGTGTTGGTAAATTAGACGTTTCTATATCAATGGACAATGCCGTCAAGCTCATTTTTCTTCATAGCTATGGTTTTTTGATGAAAAACAAAAACTAATTTTGTGTGACGTTATTCTATAAAAAATGGGTATTTTTAAAATATAAAATGGGTACATGACCAACTATAACGATAGGAAACATCGTTTCCGAGCGAATCTGGAAGAAAGTAACGAAAAAGTCGCATCACATTTGATTTTAAAGGACTTTTTCTAAATTCCCTTAAACTGGTGCAGTTTAAGGGAAGTTTAAGGCTCCAGTTTAAGGGAATTTGCTCGAATTCCCGATTATTCGTGCTATAAAATGTCAGTTGGGGTGGCACATCCCGCTGCGCAAATTCGAGCAGTTTCCAGCGCAGGAAATGTACCAAATTCTGCGCTGGCCAGCGCAGATTTTGGCCCGTACCCCGCGCTGGACTTCAGCGATTCCTGCGCTGGGTCGAGCAAGTTTAGCGCCATCTGTTGGCGAAATGGACGAACTATTTATGGCGGCGGAGCAAAAAAAACGGTCAAAAAAATTTAAAAAATTGGCGCCCATTTTCTCATCCGCTTTTTCTCCCTCCCTCACCCTGCCTTGCCTTACTTGCACTTGCGGCGCTTCTGCCCGTGCCTTCCGCCGCCAGCTGATTGGCTGTTGTGGTGTATGCGTTGATTCATATATGTGCATTGCGGTTGTGTATTGTTATTGGTGGGTGTTAGCATTTATTAATTTGTGTGTGACTAGTGATGAGTCAAGTACCACTTTTCACTGTGTGGTGCTGTGGTACCACGCACAGTCTACTGTGCTGTGTGTGCGTGGTACCACTAGCTGTGTTCCCGCACAGTTTTTGCACAGTTACTGTGTTATCGCACAGTTAGTGTGCTTTGCACACTTTTTGTGCTCCGCACAGCTACCACACAGTTTGCACAGTTTGTGTGCTCCGCACAGTTTGTGTGCTCCGCACAGTTATTGTGTATAATCCGCACAGTTTGTGTGCTCAGCACAGTTTGTGTGCTCCGCACAGTTTGTGTGCTCCGCACAGTTTGTGTGCTCCGCACAGTTAGTGTGCTCCGCACAGTTAGTGTGCTCCGCACAGTTTGTGTACAATCCGCACAGTTGCATACAATAACTGTGCGGAGCACACAAACTGTGCGGATTGTACACAATAACTGTGCGGAGCACATAAACTGTGCGAAGCACACAATAACTGTGCGGAGCACACAAACTGTGCGAAGCACACAATAACTGTGCGAAGCACAGTAGCTGTGCGGAGCACAGTAACTGTGCGGAGCACACAAACTGTGCGGAGCACACAAACTGTGCGGAGCACATAAATTGTGCTAAGTGTGGCACCACAATTTTATAAAATGTGCAATTGTGCTCGCACATTTTACTGTGCTGTGTGTGCGTGGTGGCACAGTGCTACTTGACTCATCACTATGTGTGACCTTGAGACGCTGTGGGAGAAGCTGGATTGGGATTCAAAGTGTTATCGGTGTATTGATGGTTTATTTTATTTCGTGCCGCTGCTGATGAGACCATTCGGTGCCCCTGCCAATTGAGGGTGAAGAAGCCTATTTAAAACAAGCGTAGGAGAACGTCTAACACTAATCTAATATTTTTTTTAATTTGAACATGTTTGATGCTTCAACGACCTTCTAAGCATCATGTAGCACAATGTATAGTGGCTATAATTTTTTTTTTTAATGTGCCGAAATCTGTCTCGAGTTTTTGGGTCTCGTCACACACACACACAGCGCGGGGAAAGTGATCGTTCACTCTATCATGTCGCGATTCCCCACCCCGCCCGGCGCTAGGGATGAGGATGCTACAAGAAAGCTGAACCAACCGTTCTACCGATAAGGTAGCCGTAATCGATCATGCGTGGAAGGGGGGGTGGTCTAGTGGGGGGGGGGAGTGCGTGCTTGCGCGACTACGGGGGTGCGTGCTCGCAAGCGCGCTTTCGTGGGTGCGTGCTGGCGTGCGCGCTTTCATGCTGGCGGGCGCGCGTACGTGCGTGTGTGTGTGCGTGCGTGCGTGCGTGCTGGCGTGCGTGCGTTCATGCATGTGTGCACGCGCGCGCGCGTGTATGTGTGTGTGTGTGAGTGCGAGTTTGCGCGCGCGTGTTTGTGTGTTTGTGTGTGTGCGTGCGTTTGGAAACACCAAAACTATTTGATTCTGATGCGTACATTTTCATCCGCTGCGGCTATAAAATACCACGCATTTTCGATCTCGCTACCTGAGAGACAACACAACCATTGGTATTGACATCTTTGCGATCGGCTCTGCTGTTGGGGGTATTAAAAAGACACACGATCTAAGCAAACGTGCGTGCGATATGTTGCACATTTATTTCTTCATTCAGCAACAATTCAGCAAGCGGGCGCAAGTGGAAACAACATTTTGAATTGAATCCATACAAAAGAGGATTCTGGATTTGTTTATTACGGTGCGCGTATGGTGCTGCACCTGTCCGTCCAGAATCTGGTGGCTTGTTGGTTTGGAGTAGTTATCATGACGCCGATTGACCGGCAATGCCTTGGAATGGGTTCGGATCGGTAGGATCATGTTTTGGTCGAGTGCATTCCGTGTATTTGTCTCGTCACAGCGGTAGCCCGGCAGCAACAAAGTTAAGACAAACTCTTACACGGGTGTGGACTGCTACGCTAAGTTCTTTTTATTATAATAATTATTATTATTGGCGTAATGGCCTACGCGATCATGTCGGTCTTTTCAGGACTTGAGTACCACGTAGCCGGATAGTCAGCCCTTGCTACGGCGGACGGTTCATACGCGATTAGAACCCACCACGGGCATGCAGATGTCCGGAATGATGGCGGTGCCGCGGGCCCGCTCCTATCCAGCGTGCAACTTGCATACTGCCACACTGTCTCCTGCTCGATACATACGCTGCAGGCAGGGGGAAGGATGCTCCTCCACGATAAAAAAATCACCGTCATGAACCAGCGGCGGATCTAACGGTAGGCGGACTAGGCGGTCGCCGAAGATCTCTAGTCTGTAGTATGCCGTATGTCTACAAGTGGACAGATTATTAGCGACAAAGGCCCCCGGAAAGATGGTCGTTGGGGCTCCGTGGCTGGAGAACCATTTGCACCTCCCCTCCCCCCATGGCGACTACAATTTTAGGGCCTGTGACCGATGATCGTAGGGGTCCCATGGCCACCCCCCTTTCCGCCGGCAATTTAAGTATACTGTTCAATCTCCCAACAGCTGTGTGCCACTACCCCCTCCTCAGGGGCCTCAATTCGTCTTTCCGCCTTTCATGAACACCCTCCTTTCTTTGACCGATCGATCATAACATTCCGGAAGAAATTACATTTGGCGACAGTTTTGCATACACACGCACACTCACAACCATGCGCAGGATGCTTAGCATATCTATTTAATCCACAACAGACGAAAGCAAAAGCTTAGTGTTAGAAACGTGTTAGAGCGAATTATGGTTCTGCGCGTTGCACAGCAAACCCTCCATCGTGCGCTAGCGATTCCTTAGTCATTTTTACATTGCAGCAATTGAACTTATTGCGCTTTTTTGGTTTGATTTGTGAAAATGCAACTTCATCGCCGCAATGTTTGTTAACGGCATTTTTAGGCGCCACAACAGCTCGCGAGCATTGACCACACGCGAGAAAGAGATAGCGCTATGGAGGGAAAAAGCACGGACGACGGCTGACAGCGATTGGCCGTCTGACGCACCAACACATCCAAACCTTCGACAGCGCGCTCAGGCGAGGGGTATGAGGCGGAGCCAGGGACGGGTAGCTCGACGAGCTGCTCGACAAATTTGCCGTTGGAGAGAAAAAGATGGCATGATAAAATTCTCAGAACTCCATGATTTCTTGCGTCGCTTTGCGCAGCGGGATGTAAGGGAATGCCGAGTTCATTGCTGTTGTGCGCGTGTCCATTTCGCATCGCTGCGCATGCACATTCATCAACCAGCACACCTGCGTTTTCGCCCGAGGAACAAGCGCTGCTGTCGATGCAAACTTTAGTTTTTATCCAAGTGTAAACGCACGATGTTTCACATGATAACACACATTATCAGAATGCTTTCAACGCAATATGACATCATGGCAAGCTACGTTTTTCAGACACAAACCCGCGCACTCGCAAATATACATTAACACACATACAAACACACACACACACACACATACACACACACACACACACACACACACACACACACACACACACACACACACACACACACACACACACACACACACATACACACACACACACACAGTAACGTAACAGTAACACAAGTAACGTGGTAAAACAAGTGCACGGTGCGTTGAAAACAACAGGGTCCTATCTTATTGTCCGATACTGTACCTAATTTAGCTAGAGTTATACTTTCAACTATGAATCAAGGACCGTAAAGATATCAGGTCAAGTTATAAGCCCGTTTTGACAGCTAGGTGGAAGAAGAATCGACGAAGAAAACTGACAGTTAGTTTTCCGCTTTTGGCGAACGCTTCAAGTTCTCGAAGAAAAAATTCCATTTTAAATTACGAACTGTGTTCTAATAAACTAAAATATTCACCCAAATTGATCTCCACCAAATATTGACCATGCAAAACGTAAACAATCCATCAATACATATACAAGCGGAAAACCATCTGTCAAAATCGGAGCCCAGGGGGGGGATCGCCAAAAGCGCTATAACTACACCTCATTATACATTCCACCTTGCTATGAATGCAATTTTTTCTGACCAGTATTTTAAATTCATAACAATATTAATAAATTATTAATCTAAATCATAACTGGTTTTAACACCTTCATCGTGGAGGTGTTTAAAACAGTTATAGCCTTTTTTACATTTTCTAAACTTTCGTTTAGGTGTGTTGTCAGTTCGTTGTTTATAATTATTTGAGCATTATTGTTTGATATGAGCTTGTTAATTGTTGAATTTATTATCTTAAGGTCATTCGCGTCTGGGCTACCAGCGATAAACTTCCAAACTGTTCCAATCGGGTTCCACCTTCTCCTGCGATTAGGGATTATAGTTATAAGTATTCCGCAAACATATTAAAATTCTGTTGTTATTATCGTTATATACTGAGTTTATTCAACTTTACTGAATTCCTCGGAAGGCGAGTCGATCTCATATTTAATATTTGATATTTCTGAACGATGAATATAATATTTATTTCTTTCGATTATTATTTAATTATTATTTATTGTTTAATCTTCAACGGGCCGTATGGCCTAATTAAGATAAGTAACATAACAGTCTCTCTAGACCTACGTGTTCGGGATGGTGCACGGATATCGTCTCGATGCAACAAAGGCGATGAGTCAGAGCCATTTAGCAAACCAGCGATGAAAGAGCACTGGGCATTGCGTCTTCTAACCGAAAGAGGTTCAAGGCCTAGAAGACGGCTCCGCGCAGCATACGGAGGAAGATTATTGCGATCCTGCCAGGGAAGTAGGCGTAGGGCATATCGCGTGAGCTTACGTTGAATCGCCTCAAGTCGAGCAATTGAAGAAGCAGTAGTTAGGCTCCAGACTACGCACGAATATTCCAGAACCGAACGAACGATACTATTGTAGACAGCTTTGATGCACATGGGGTTGCGGAATTCATTAGTTATCCAGATAACCACGCTAAAGAGTTGGTTTCGTCTGGTTACAACGTCATCGATATGCTGTTTATAGTTCAAACTTGAAACAAGAAAAACGCCCATGTCTTTGGTATGATTTTGTCGATTAACTGCAGTGCCGTCCATGAAGTAGGTACCAGTAATTGGGCTCCTGCATACACAAAATGACACACAGAAGCATTTCTCGATGCAGATAGTCAGTCCATTACGCTTGCACCACGAACAGAAGATTTCGATGCAGTCTTGCAGGAATATACACCCACCGTCTGATGACAGCTCCACAGTACGCTTGCAAAATTCCCCTAATCGATTGCAACACTCCCCTAAGTGATTGCAAACATCCACAGCTTGCTTGCAACATTCCCCTACCGATTTGCAACATTCCCCTAAGTGGTTGAACTATTCCCTTATATGATTCGAAATCCTGTATCAATTTTCACGATGTATGTGCGATTAATTAAGTAAGACTTAAGCCACTGTACAAGTGAGCATGGAAATCCTAGCTTATCGAGTTCAGCGAGAAGAATTGCGTGAGGAAGAGAGTCGAATGCTGCTTTCAGATCTGTATAAATTGCATCGACTTGAGCTCCTGCATCAATTTGACAAGTGCAATAGGTTACAAATTCAACCAGGTTCGTGGTAGTCGACTTTTTTGGCACGAATCCATGTTGATACGGGCTTAGCTAGCTGCGGCATGCATATAGCAGATGTTTGTATATCACTAGTTCGAACACCTTGACACCGTTCGAACATCGCAATGGCACAAAAAGACGTAATACCTCGATAGTTGATGGCATCTGTCCTGTCGCCCTTTTTATATAGTATCATTCACTGCCGAAAACTGGTACAGTTACCCTACTGTGTGCGAGAAAGAGTGAACAGTAATCTTGCACGCAGCAAACAACAGCCGTATCAACCCGGTTTTTTTTAACAGAACGGAACGATAACACCTTGCTAACAATGTTGAAGCGGCAAAGACCGGAATGGAACGGGGTGAACGGAAAGAACGGAAAGATCGGAACATAAAGGTCCCCGTCAAACAATGCGAGGGTTGCGAAAGATTTCATGTACTCGAAATCTTATGGTATTTTAAAAAATCGTTGATTTTTATTCAAGAATTATATTTTGTGCGGTAGTATTTGGCGAAAAGATCACTATTTAAATTTTTGTGGATTTTTGAAAACTAAAATGTCAAATTCAGGTGTTTAGTATACTACAAATAGCACTGTTATACCTGCTCTCGAGGTGCTATAATTATAACTGCTAAAACTAGGTGTGAAAAAACTACCAAGGCTCGCAAGCTCTTTAATGCGAGGGCTCTGGGGCGGTGAACTTGTATGGCGTGCGAGCCCTCGCGCGCCCTCGCAAATCGCTGTCAATTGCATGGCGGGAGGTGTGAAAAAACTACCAAGGCTCGCAAGCTCTTTAATGCGAGGGCTCTGGGGCGGTGAACTTGTATGGCGTGCGAGCCCTCGCGCCCTCGCAAATCGCTGTCAATTGCATGGCGGGTCTACATAAAGAACGGAACTTTTTAACTAGGTTCAGACCGGAACGTCCAAAAGCGAAAGGCCATGGGAGTGACAAAATGCTGACAAATTTTTCAAAATGTGAGCTTTTGTCACTTTTTTGAGCTTTTGTCAAAATTTTGTAACCTGGAGCTGCCAGGAAATAAAGTTGACAAAAGTTGACAAAAGTTGACAAAATTGACGTTCGTGAAAAAGCGTAAACAAACAGCTATTTGGCGCAGTTATGACCCATTGCTATGATATTAATGCTAAAATGCATCATTATAATTGATTTATGTACCTATTTCGTGCTTCTTAAACAAAATATCGATGATATTCAGATGTTGGAGCTTTTTGTCGCTCTTGTGTATGTTTTTGGTGCGGCCACGAGAAAAGCTCTTTTTTGCAGTTGACAAGCAATTTTGACAAAGTTGAAAATTTTTTCAACATTTTTCCACCCCCGTGGCCACGCGCTACAACACTGCTTTCGACAACGCAGAGATGCTGTCGACCGAGTTACTTCACCCGTGTTTTACATTCACAAAACAATAATACAAAAACCAATCAATGATACTGCAGGTAGTACTAACATTAAGTAACATGTAGAACAAAACAAAATAACACTTAGCGCAGGCGCGGAAACGCGCGTCGTGTATTTGCTTACGGCCTTACGTGTACTTAATGCATGGACATTTGGTTAAATTTTTCAATATTAAATTTGAATGATTTTCATGTCAATATTGATATGAATAACTAGTAAATTATTTGTTGAAGCTTCCCCCCCGTGCAGATGGATATTCATAGAAACTATGAAAATGCAAAGTGTATGAAGATCAGGTGGTCTCATAGCCTGTTTTTTATAGCAAAAGTTGAACGTCACTTTTTGACAGCATGGATGAAAACATTTCCCCAAACAAGCTTTCTAACGACTTACCTAATGCACAAACAATCTTAGAATCTTCGTTATTTGCACTGAAATACTTTAAAAAGCACTCAAAATATTTCTCATTGTAAGCTAAACCAAATCTGAACTAATTAAAATCCATTTTTGGATCAAAATAATGCCGTCGATGAGGACACCAATGTGTACTACGTATGTGTTGCTAAGGCACTGGTCTAATCTTGTTGCGTGCAACATTGTTGCTGGGAAAATGTATGGATTTTGACAGCTAGCGCAACTTTGTTGCCGGCCAAAATCAAACCAATTTGATTTTTGTCTGGCAACATTTTGTATTTACCTTGGTCATGGTAAACGGGTGTATGAAATGACACAGCAGCTGTGTGTATTTTGTTAACATCCGCTAAATTTGGATTTTAATCATTTATAATACATTTTTTGGTGTATATTTTATTTTTCAAAACTTTATTCAACCAGTGAATAATAAAAAATAAACTCTGAGCTGTTAATTGGTTAATTTTTGACGCTAAACAATGTCAAAGTGAAATGTTGCCAGCAACATTCATAGACCACCTCAGCGATATGTTTCCGAGCAACAATGTTGCGCGCAACAACATTAGACCGCTGGCTAAAACATCGAACAGCTGACAGAGCACCTATCGAACAGAGCCGTGTTTGTTTGTTTCGTTCGATTGGTCCCAGAGCGCCGTCTTACTTTTACCCAGCCCTCTACGTTACCGTAGCAATAGACGATGCGCAATCTCAGATTGCGCATATATTTATCTGTCAAACGGGTCGGTTTGATATATTTATCTGTCAAAAAAACTTTATATATCTCGGACATATAATCTTGAAAATTTATGCGCAATCTTGGCGCAATCTGAAAATGTATGGAAATGACGTTTATAGCTCAGGGTTGGCTACGCGAAATGACTTATGTTTTGATAAAACGAATATATGCGCAATCTGAGATTGCGCATCGTGTATTAATACGGTTACGCTAGCGTTATACGCACGTCACACGAAGCGTAAACTTTGGCGTAAACTGTGTTTCAGCCATACAACCAAGGACCGTAAAGATATCAGGTCAAGTTATAAGCCCGTTTTGACAGCTAGGTGGAAGAAGAATCGACGAAGAAAACTGACAGTTAGTTTTCCGCTTTTGGCGAACGCTTCAAGTTCTCGAAGAAAAAAATCCATTTTAAATTACGGACTGTGTTCTAATAAACTAAAATATTCACCCAAATTGATCTCCACCAAATATTGACCATGTAAAAACGTAAACAATCCATCAATACATATACAAGCCAAGGTGTTATAAATGACAAGGTGAAGTTGTTCAGAGCAAAATGACATTTCTCGACTTGACATTTCTCTTCCGTGGGCTCCGGTATAAAAATCGGGGAGGGATGGTGCGGGGTATTGAAATTTGTATGCAGAGAGTGACAGATGTCCCCCATAATGTCGCCCAGCAAAAGCGATAAAAATCAACCTTCTAAATACATTATCCTTGATACAAGCGGAAAACCATCTGTCAAAATCGGAGCCCAGGGGGGGGATCGCCAAAAGCGCTATAACTACACCTCATTATACATTCCACCTTGCATACAACCCTGAAATCTTTTGACAGGAAGTTTACGCTCTCCCATACAAATCAAGCGTAAACTTTTTGAGTTTACGCCTCGTGAGACGTCCGTATTACGCGTAACGCCTGTTTATCACAAACCCAAGCAGCATTTTTGAACGACTGTTTTAACCGCCGTGGATGAGCAAATTAATAGATTGTCTGCTTATTAGTGTGTCTTATTATTGCTTATTTTTACATGATTCCCGCCATGCAACTGACAGCGATTTGCGAGGGCGCGCGAGGGCTCGCACGCCATACAAGTTCACCGCTCCAGAGCCCTCGCATTAAAGAGCTTGAGAGCCTTGGTAATTTTTTTCACTCCTAAATTTAGCAGTTATAATTCTAGCACCCTAAGTGCAGGTATAACAGTGCAAATTGTAGCATACTAAACACCTGAATTTTGTTATTTTATTTTAAAAATTTTAAATAGTGATCTTTTCGAGAAATACTACCGCAAAAAAATAATCCATGAATAAAAATCAAAGATTATTTAAAATACCATAAGATTTCGAGCAGATGATATCATTCACAACCCTCGCAATGTTTGACGGGTTATTAGAAAAGCAACAATTTTTTAACAATCATAAAAAAAGATCGGCAATCGCTATTAAATTTAAAACTCATTGATAATTCATGAGTATCTAACTCGGGGGACGCCTGTATGTAAACAACGTTTTAATCCTGCCGACCTTACGTCACAAAGTGGGTTCATTATACAGGTAGGCCAAGGTGGATTAAAAATATCAGGTGGTGGATTAAGGCCTTTGGGGGGTCGCCATAGTTGAGGGACTTTACGTCATTTTAGAACCGTTAACCATTGGTTTCCGCACACAAAGCTTAGCAAATATAACAGATTTCTTTGTTATTATGTGCATTTTAGTGTGTCTATTGATTTTATCGAAAAAACGTAATATATTAACAAAAGATTTGATGATTTGTTTATGCACGAAATTTAAAATCATGCTAGCATGAGTTCTAATCTCAAGTAAATTTTCCATGCGGCTCGTAGATAATGAGGAATTAATGTAAAAATTGAAAAAAAAAATGATTTCTTAATTTTTATCATCAAAAATGTCGAAAAAACAAAGAATTATAGAATAAATTCACGGAATAAAACAAAATAACACACTTTAATCCATGTTCTAATGTTTAATAAGAACTTGCTAAGTCCAAAATATATTTTTAAAGAATATTTAATCGAAAAAATGGGGTAGATAAATTATTTGAACAAATTTAATAAATGTAAACAAAGTTTGAATCCTTACGTCAAGTGACGAATTGTCAAAATGCACTAAAGTCCACCACCTGATATTTTTAAATCCACCTTGAGGTAGGCTTATCCCGAACAATTTGACAGCCGTGCTGTAGAAAAATGAAAACGAAATGACAGGAGGGGATTCGATCATTTGTTGATGTATGCGTGTGAATTCCAATGGCTGTTTTGGTTGATGTGTAGTAGTGTGGGTGAAAAACTACGTATCACAATCGAATCCCCTCCTGTCATTCGTTCGTCCAATATGGCCTTTCCGCCAAACCTATAAGCCCACCTAGTCCCTATACCTAAGGTGTGTTTATTAAGAAGGTGAATTATTAGCCCGTTTTCCGGGCGCCATCAGGGGCCGTCCATAAATTACGTAACGCTGAAATTGGGATTTTTCGACCCCCTCCCCCCTATTGTAACAAAACGTAACGTTGGAGGAGACCCCCCTTCCAAAATTACGTAACGCATGATCGAACACCCCCCCCTTAATTTGGTTTTGCATCAACAAATACAAAAAAATATGGGTTTATATTTTTTTATTTGATTGCTTTTATAAAGTATGCAGAGTTGTTTTAATTAATGTTTAATTAATGAAAGGAAAGTTAAATAAAAAATTTATAATTAAAGAAACGCATAATATATATGTTGAGCATTTTTTTAGACATCTTGCCAGATTGGCTTCAATTGTTCAGTAATGTTTATGATGGGAACACTATCTGCTTCGATTACATTGGCATCTTCTTCATTCCACATGGCATTTGCTGCGCTTCATTTGCCTGTTTCTTCGCTACTACCGCTTAATCGTTCCCTGTCTCGTAACGTTACGAACTCGCTTTCTCGATCATCCGGGTGGTCCGGATGATCGAGGCAGCCGAATTATCCAACTAATCCTGATTGACAGCACCGCACGACTGTTGTTTACCAACAATAATATACAGGTCGATGCGTTTAGCGTAGAATGACATGTAACTGTTTGAATTTTGTTGACGGTAAGATTGAAAACTACAGTCTTTACCTGGGACACACGGCTCTTAAACCTGTATTACACGGTGGATTTTTTCATGGCAGTTTTCTGTCAAACCTCTGTTTTGGTATTTGATAAATGTCAAGTTCGTATTCCCTATCAAAAGATATAAAGAAATAAAAGTGCAAAACTTACCCAGGTGGGCGATCATTTGTCAGTGACCAGTGATAGGATTGTATTACGTTACGTAACAGAATGTGAACCCCCCTCTCCCCTATGTAACAAACCGTAACGCTACAGGGAACCCCCCCCCCCCCCCTTTGAGCGTTACGTAATTTATGGACGCCCCCTCAATGAGTATTGTTATGTCAAATTGCATACAAATTTCTATACCCCTCTCCAGCCCTTCACGATTTTAATACCGGAGCTCCCAGTATTGTTATGTCAAGTCGTGAAATGTCAATTTGCTCTGAAGCACTTCACCTCCTAATATCCATACACCTTGCCTATACCCACTTTGTTACGTCAAGTGACGAGTTGTCAAAATGCTCTAGATTCCACCACCTGATATTTTTAATCCACCTTGGGGTCGTGTAGCGAGGCCTTGATAATTTTAATTCACCTTGCGCAGACCATTCCCTAACTAGCTGTCAAATCGAGTGAATCTACATTAATAGTCCATTCGTGTATTGCGCTCAGCGTAACTAAACCACATTAAAAATCTAATAAACACACTATGAGTGAACAAAAGAAAAGAAAGAAAAAATCCGTATGTTATAAGTTTCTCCCTTTGGCTCTTAAGTAATTACTCACATTAAATGGGTTTATATGGAATTCGCTTGTTACTTACAGAAAGAGGAAATAGCTAAGGAATTCGACTTGCCTGAAAGGAAAAGCAAAATTGCCACTATTTACAAACAAGATGGACAAGCTTACTGCTTGTGTAGATCTTCCGATTCTTCGCGATTCATGATGTATGGATAAATGTCCGAAACGGTTTGCGTTGTTTAATACAGTAATATATGCTCTTGTTCCTTTACGTTTTAGTTGTTGCGATGCATGCGAAGAATGGTACCATGGAGATTGTATTAATGTGTCAGAAAAGGAAGCCAAGCATATCAAACATTACTACTGTCAGCGATGCAAAGAAGAAGACCCTTCGTTACAGACCGTTTTCCGCTTGGTCCCAGCGCCTGGTCCAATCCCGCTTCCGGAGGAAAAAAAACCTAAAAAGAAAAAGAAGGAAACTCCCATTGGTGGTTCATCTGAGAAGCGTTGCGGTAGCTGCGACGGTTGCCTTGCCGAAAATTGTGGTAACTGTGAAGGTTGTTTGGGTCTCACTAAGAACGGCCGAAAGCAGCGTTGCGATATGCGTTTTTGCAGCAACTCAAGTACCCGGAAGAAGGACCGAGCAGCTTTAAAAGCGGGAGGAAGAAACAAAAAGCGAAAACGGTCCGTTACTCCAGAAGTTTTTTGTAACCCTGCATTGGAAGGCGAACGACAATGCTACGGTCCCGGGTGTATTATGACCGCCCGACCTCAATCAAAGTACTGTTCGGATGAATGTGGCATGAAGTTAGCAACGAGCCGAATCTATCAGGTTTTACCTCAACGTATTCAAGAGTGGTCTCTTAGCCCAGCTGTTGGCGAAGAACAAAACAAGAAGGCACTTGAATCAATTCGCATGAAGCAAGCGATAGTTAGAGCTACTTTGGCAGAACTGGATAAACGACATGCTGAGTTGGACCTGCTGGTTGAACGTGCAAAGAGGTGCACGTTGGATCCAAATGCATTGGAAAATGCTGATTTGGAGGATGAAATGTCAATGTACTGCATAACGTGTGGTCATGAGATTCATTCCAAAACTGCAATTCGGCATATGGAAAAATGTTTCAACAAATACGAGAGTCAGGCAAGCTTTGGCAGCATTTTCAAGACACGAATTGACGGCAATTCAATGTTCTGTGATTTCTACAATCCGGCTAGCAAGACATACTGCAAACGTTTACGAGTGTTATGCCCAGAACACTGCAAGGACCCAAAAATTAATGATACGGACGTCTGTGGTTGCCCTTTAGTACGCAATGTATTTGAATTAACAGGAGAATTTTGCCGGTAGAATGTTAAGATTAACAGAAACAAAAACAGCTTCGCTCAAATTTTCATTTTATTTTCTTACAGAGCACCAAAGAAATCTTGCTTCAAACATTATGTATGGGAAAAAATACGACGTGCAGAAATTGATCTTGAACGAGTACGACAGTGGTTAAAAATGGACGAACTCGTCGAACAGGAACGTCTAATTCGTCAGGCAATGGCATCACGAGCCGGAGTGCTGGGACTAATGCTGCACTCAACGTACAATCATGAAATCATGGAAAAGTTATGTGCTGGTAAATTTTAGCTTTTTAAATACTATATTAGAAAAAGGTTAAGTTTATCTTATTATAATTTTTGTGATGCGTGTGGTACTCAATAAAACACGTGTGTTCAGTTAGGTTGATCAAGTGATCTCTTTATTATCCGTGCGTACGCTCCGGGATGCTATCTGTGTTAGATGGCACGGCACCACAAATGATACTCTTATCAGGAGTTATGGTTAAGGTTACACCACATTAAAAATAGGACAACTAATCGACTCAAGTTGTGTGTTGCTGTGATTATGAATTAGTTTGAATAATCCGGTCCCAATTGATGCAGGCATTCCCAATATGATACGCTCCGAAACGCCATCCACTGAATCCGTTTGGCCATAGTACGCAGCATCAAACAAATGATCCGCTGTTTTTTCAAACTATAGAACATTGAGTGAATTTAGTTAAGTATTAACTCACGCTCTAAAAAACAATTATGTAAAAGTATCACAATTTATGTTACTTACCGATGCAAGGTTAAACACGGACTCGCGCATTTTCGCAAGACCGTGACGGGTGATTCCAAGCACTTCACCCCTCGATGTCATCTGGCCAGAGAGTAGCATGATGTGTCGATGATCTACGCTCATACCATGCCCCTCCATTACTTCAGTAATTTCAGTCATAATGGTAGTCCGCGCTGCTTCAATACCTAGCGTTTGGTACACCTCCAAAATGTTGTTACTCTTAGTTCTGTTTCCGATCACTCCGTATGTGCCCATTACATCACGTAACCCACATCCTTCCACGCATAATCGATACTTGGGCGTGCCGCGGGAATCATCGACGGCTATAACTGCGCGAGATACTTGCGGTAATCCGGCAACCACTACGTTTGGTATTGCTGTGATGAGCCGTTGCAGTTCCGCATTCAAGCTGTGGCTGTGCTTGCTGCTGTCAGGCCGAATGATAATGAGTGATGGTCCATATACTTCCACATTCTCTTGCTTCAGCTTTAGTTTTGATGTGCAAATTCTGGGAACAATTATGCTTAATTAGCTTTGTTTAGTACCTTTAAATAAACAACAGTATAGGCATACTTACGAGTAGCGTATGGTGTCAGCATTAACTTCCAAGCCCAGCACTCTAATGCGACCAAGGTCGAGCTTAATGAGAAGAAAACACTCATTCATTTTATACACCTCCTCTATATAAGACGAAATTTCTCCCAGTGTCGTTTTTTCAATACGAGCCTTTACTTTGCGAGCGAACTCCATGTTGGTGTTGTTTTCGATCTCCGCTGTTATTATTGGTGTAGAAATGGCTTTAGTAGCGTTAATAATCTCGACAATACGAGGCACTCCCTGCGTGATGTTCATTGATGCAACTCCAGCAAAATGGAACGTTTTCAGTGTCATTTGCGTACCGGGCTCACCTATACTTTGAGCCGCCAATGCACCTACGGCTGTTCCTGGTTCGGTTACGGCCTTGTTGTATTTATTTCGTACTTGCAACAAGAATTCTTCCAATTGACCAGCTGTGGTCCGCTGAACTTCCGTCGTTACCCTTGGACCGTTACGATAAAGCCGTTGCAGTGTACACAAACGTCTGCCGAATTTTTCCAGAAAATCTCTACAACACCACGTCATACGACGAAACAAAAAGTGTGATACGATAAGACGTCATATTACTTACCATAGTATGTTTCTATATAGTACCATAGTATGTATTCACCACCCACAGTCCCATAGTAGCTCAACCATAGTCATAAGGTAAATACTTACAAACATTCCTTACGAAAATCTTGACGGCAGTTAGAAAATTGTGGTGTGGATAGAATGCGTTCTCCTTCGCTTAGCACTTCCTCCCCTCGTAAAGGAATCTCATCGCGGCATGGAAGCATGTTTCGCACATGCATAAACTGTCTTTCAATATCCACCGGTTTGTTCTTCACTTCCATGTAAACCGGATCCAAGCCATCAGCACCGTATGAAAATTCGACTACCTCCCCAATAGCGTTCCGTACTGTTCCGTCATATTGTACTACTAAATCTTCAAGGCACTTTACCAAACGTCGCTGCAAGTAACCCGTTTCGGCTGTTTTCACTGCAGTATCAACCAGACCCTCTCGGCCAGCCATGGTATGAAAAAAGAATTCCGTTGGTGTTAAACCGGAATAAAAGCTGTTCTGTACGAAACCACGAGCAGCAGGAATTTTGGCTATGGAAAATATTAAACGAAAAAAAAAATGAAAACATTACACAGCAGTACAATTATTACAGTAATGTTAGAATAATACAGTTTCCCTATTTGGTGGTTCCATGCTACTTTGCAATACTTACAAAACTTTTCAAAATGAGGCAACGCTCGGTCCTCGAATCCGTTCGGTACTCTTTTGCCGTTGATGGCTTGTTGTCCAACACAGGCAATCATTTGAGAGATATTTATGTTCGATCCCTTCGAGCCCGATTGCGCCATGATGAGTGCACTGTTTGTCGGATGTAGCTCTCTGAAGCAAGCCTTTGCTGCAAGCTCGCGGATACTAGACAGTTCCTTTAGCATAACCGCTTCGAGAGTTTGCTCTGCCGTGCAACCCGGCTGACACTGCAACGTTCCCTTCTTCATTTCTGCAATATATTCATCACATTTTCGATATCCATTTTCTAAAAGCTTTTGTTTTTCCTCAAGCAGCTTCCGACTCGGTGTTACGTCGCCGATACCAAATGAAAACCCATGGTTCATCATAAAGTACGATGCCATCCGTGCTAAGCGCCACATCGATTTAATGGCATATTCTTCGCCAAAATCACGCAAAATTACATAGAATATACAATTTTTTGTACCCGAACCAAGTGTACCTTTGTCCATTGCACCACACAACAATTGCGAGTTTCGTATTATAACCCAAGAATCCTTTACACACATATCGTTGTCTCTAGTGTAGTTGCGTCCTTTGGTATACAGGTTCGCGTTTACACAGGACTGACTATTTGGTTTGAGGATGAGACTGAATATTTGTTTCCCGGTCCATAATTTTCGTGGTTTAAGAATAGCTGGTCTTGGCAAATCAATCACCATGTTTGAGTCTGGCCCGGATAACATGCAGGCGGCTAACTGCATGACCTGTTCAAGCGTGAGGAATTGATCTTTCTGTGTCAGTAGATATCCACCAGTGATGAAATCTTGCGTTGCCGCGATCAGCAGCTCTCCGTTGCGTGGAGTCACCAAATTAGATTTGTTGCCCATCAGTACAAGCGCTTCAGCGCGAGCCTCTTCAGTTTGGGGTAGGTGCAGATTCATTTCATCACCATCAAAATCAGCATTATACGGAGTGCAGGCACATTCATTGAAGCGAAACGTTCGTTGCGGTTGAACCTTTGCCACGTGACACATAATGCTTAATTTGTGCAGGCTCGGTTGACGATTAAACAGGACAACATCGCCGTCAATAAGGTGTCGTTCTACAATATCACCGCACTTCAGGTCCTGTGCCACTTTGTCGCGATTGCCATACGCTAAGTATTTTTTAAACGCACTACCTTTTTGTTGAACATAGTTTGCTCCCGGATGTTTTTCCGTGCCGTTGCGGATTAGTTGTCGCATTCGCTGGTAAAACAACACATAAAAAATTAAGTATTAAGTAGTAAAATTAAATAAGTATCATACATACCGTTATGTTGGCCGAATTCACTTTCTCGGGAAAGGTTAGAATTTTTGCCACACGGTCCGGTACGCCCACTTGGTGGATCATCAAATTAGGATCAGGTGAAATAACGGTACGTGCTGAAAAATCAACTCGTTTTCCAGACAGATTACCCCGAAACCGGCCTTGTTTACCTTTCAACCGTTGGACAATTCCACGCGTAGGTTTCTTCGGCTAGAAAGAATTAAACCATGAATGCTCTGCAGGATGTACGAAGTATATGGGCTTTAGTTCCTAACCTACCATAAGCGAAAGTGGAATGCCGGAGAGCTCACTGTTGAAATACAGTGCACAATGAAGTTGCAAGTAGTCCCAATCTTCTTGAATAAGTTCTATTTTACCATTAGTCATCATATGCTTTGTAATGACGTCACTGATGAGTAATATCTCGCTCTGTTTCATAGTTAAATCGTCTTCAGTAGTGCCTGCTTTTACTTCTGACACTACGGAAGGTCTAATGCACACCGGCGGTACGAACACTCGCGTCACAATTAGATCGGCTGGGTTGGAGTACGTAGATGTCATACCAAGCAGTGGGACATCGCTCTTTGGTATGTTTCTGAAAAGATCCAAAACTTCTACCGCATTCAGTTCCTTGGACAACGAAGATGGTCCCACGACGGTTTGGGCAAGCTCACGATTCGATTCAACTGCGGCTTGCATCTCATGTAGCGCATGTGTGACCAGTGGATCAGATGGTTTCTTTCCCCGAAACGGTTCATGCACTATTTTCATTAGACCCGGGCCTTTTTTCACAGGGCCGTTAAGACTGTTGCAATAGGGACATTTGGTATTTTTTTTTGCCTTTTTTAAAACTTGGCTATGGATAGATTTCTTCGCAAGGTATGACAAGTTGGGATTTACCAACCGAGTGCTGAAATTTTTCTTTTCTTCTTCTTTCAACATCACTCGCGAACATACTTTACATATTGATTGGAGGATTGTAATTGTGGCTCGAAAGTGTCCAACGTGAAATACTGGTAACGCCAGATCGATGTACCCAAAGTGTCCCACACAGTCATTTAATCCTTTTTTGCATGTTTCGCAAGTGGCGTCTTTTTGGCTCACTCCCATACGTCTGTCTAATACTCCATACGCCACTGGAGTTCGGTCTGCATTTTGGTTATAGAGATTCTTTGCTACGACATGAATGTGTGCCTCCTGTTGAATCTGCTGGGGACTGTCGATATTGAACGATACGTGGGAACTATTGGAAGAATGAAAATAATGAGAATAATGAGGAACAGTTCGATTAGGTATTACATTCAAAGAATGCTTACATTTTTTTTATCACATCCGCTTCACGGAACTGTTCTTTAGGCATTCTGAACTATCGAAGAACGGAACAATCCAAGAATTGTTTTCTGTATCTTTTTGTTTTTGAATAATGGCAGAGCTTGTAAATTAACCGCACAACATCGAAAAACATGTGGGGAGTGAGGCCCGTGTCTGTGCTCCATCGGATGCGATTTTATCGCAAGGTCTGTCAAAATTTTATATGGAATTTAACAGATAACGTCGGACGTGCGATTTCGTCGTACGGCGGAATAAAAAAAAATTGATTTCGTCGGATGCCGCATCCGATGTTATCTGTCAAATAAATGAGTGGTGTTTTGTAGGAACAATCTCAAATTAATTTTTCACAATCGTTATATTCTTAAAAATCATCCAAATAATCGCAATATTATACGACAAAGCGTTTGACAGCACCAAGGTGTATGGATATTAGGAGGTGAAGTGCTTCAGAGCAAATTGACATTTCACGACTTGACATAACAATACTGGGGGCTCCGGTATTAAAATCGGGGAAGGCTGGAGGGGGGTATAGAAAATTGTATGCGATTTGACATAACAATACTCAATGATGGCGCCCGGAAAACGCGCTAACAATTCACCTCCTTAATAAACACACCTTGGACAGCACGTGCGATAAAATCGCATGCGATGAAGCACAGACACGGCCCTGAGGGCTGTGACCAAGGTGTTATAAATGACAAGGTGAAGTTGTTCAGAGCAAAATGACATTTCTCGACTTGACATTTCTCTTCCGGGGGCTCCGGTATAAAAATCGGGGAGGGCTGGTGCGGGGTATTGAAATTTGTATGCAGAGAGTGACAGATGTCCCCCACAATGTCGCCCAGCAAAAGCGATAAAAATCAACCTTCTAAATACATTATCCTTGGCTGTGACATTGCTTCGTCGGAAGCGATTTTCAAGGTAGATTAATGAGATCAGGTGGTGGAAGCTGGAGCATTTTGACAATTCGTCATTTGACGTAAAGTCCCCAGTATTCAAACTTTCCGTAGCAATAGACGATGCGCAATCTCAGATTGCGCATATATTTATCTGTCAAACGGGTCGATTTGATATATTTATCTGTCAAAAAAATTTATATACCTCGGACATATAATCTTGAAAATTTATGCGCAATCTTGGCGCAATCTGAAAATGTATGGAAATGACGTTTATAGCTCAGGGTTGGCTACGCGAAATGACTTATGTTTTGATAAAACGAATATATGCGCAATCTGAGATTGCGCATCGTCTATTGCTACGGTTTGTCTACATCAAGGTGGATTAAAAATATCAGGTGGTGGATTAGGGCCTTTGGGGGGTCGCCATAGTTGAGGGACTTTACGTCATTTTAAAACCGTTAACCATTGGTTTCCGCGCACAAAGCTTAGCAAATAGATAAAGATTTGTTAGTTATTATGTGCATTTTTGTGTGTCTATTGATTTTGTCGAAAAAAATTAGATACAGGCGGTCCCCGAGATACACGGTACCTCTTATACGCGGATTCGGAGATACGCGGTTTTCTAAATTTGACAATTCTTTGAGCAAATTGTACTGATTTGACACATCAATTGCAAATTGCCAAATAATTTCCGTTATGATCGAATGTTCAAAACTATTTCAAAAGGTTTAAAACAGTTATATTCAGTCAGAATCATATCAAATAATTCATAAAATGACTAAAACCGCCCCCTACTTGCAAAATTACACGAAAATTTGTGATATTTTAGCTGGAAATCACGAGATTCGACTTACGCGGAAATTCGAGATACGCGGTATTTTGCGGCCGTTTTCGGTCCCCATTAACCGTGTATCTCGGGGACCGCCTGTATATCAACAAAAGATTTGATGATTTGTTTATGCATGAAATTTAAAATCATGTGAGTAAGAGTTCTAATCTCACGTAAATTGTCCATGCGACTCGTAGATAATGAGGAATTAATATGAAAATTGAAAAAAATGATTTCTTTGTTTTTATCTTTAAAAATGTCGAAAACACAATGAATTATAGAATAAATTCACGGAATAACACTAAATAACACACTTTAATACATGTTTTAATGTTAAATAAGAACTCGAAAAGTCCAAAATATATTTTTAAACAATATTTAATCGAAAAAATGGGGCAGATAAATTATATGAACAAATTTAATAAATGTAAACAAAGTTTGAATCCTGGGGACCTTACGTCAAGTGACGAATTGTCAAAATGCACTAGAGTCCACCACCTGATATTTTTAAATCCACCTTGGTCTACATCAAGGTGGATTTAAAAAAAAACAGTAGAACGTCGATTATCCGGAGACGGATTAACCGACTGAGCGTTTCTACATACACCGAGAATGCAGCTGAGAAAATAACTGACAGTATGCTTTGACAGTGACTGACAGCATTTTCGGTGAGAGAATTCTCCTCGGTATGCAAAGAACGATGGAGCTGAGAAAAGATTGAATTGGCAGTTTCGATCGCTATCGATCAATAATAGTTTGCATTTTTGCCGTCTAATAATCGTAGATATATTATTAAAAAGTAAAAGAAACTTTTTTGACTTCATTTTAGCGATTAAAATGGATTTTTTCAACATCATTTTAAAAGTCTCATCTCGGCGCTTTTCAGAGCTTCTACACACACCAGCGTGAGAAACCGGTTGTCAATTCTCTCACAGCCATCTTTCAGCTGCAGTCTAGGTGTATGTAGAAACGCTCACTGGCGGCTTACCGTCCAAATAGACATAGAGCGATAACGTCACGCGCGACAACAAGAAGCTCAATTTTGCAAACAGAGCTACTCGTCGCGCGCGACAATTTTGCTTCGTCCGAAATAATCGAATTATCTAGTTTTTTACAAGCCAGATTAATGCCAAACGCAAAAAATTAGATTTTAACACATTTTAACCTAATTTTGTGTGTTTTCAAATATAAAACAAGTTGGTTGACTGAGTCAAATGAGCTACTTTGATCTACACAGAGTGAAATTTTGAGCTATTTTTCGTCGCGTGCGATGTTGTCGCTGTATGTCTAAAGCTACGGCTAGATGATAGCTACTTGTATGCGGCTACAAATGACAGCTACCGATTTCCTTTGTTCTAGAACTGTCAGCTTGTCGCCGCTCGTAACCCGATGTATGCGGGTTACGAGCGGCTACACAGTGACATACAGGCGGTCCCCGAGATACACGGTTAATGGGGACCGAAAACTGCCGCAAAATACCGCGTATCTCGAATTTCCGCGTAAGTCGAATCTCGTGATTTCCAGCTAAAATATTACTAATTTTCGTGTAATTTTGCAAGTAGGAGGCAGTTTTATGCACTTTATGAATTATTTTATATGATTCTGACTGAATATAACTGTTTTAAACCTATTGAAATAGTTTTTAACATTCGATCAAAACGAAAATTATTTGGCAATTTGCAATTGATGTGTCAAATCAGTACAATTTGCTCAAAGAATTGTCAAATTTAGAAAACCGCGTATCTCCGAATCCGCGTATAAGAGGTACCGTGTATCTCGGGGACCGCCTGTATCTGTTATCGCTCATGTTTATACCATACATTGAAGTGTTGGAAAGTGACATTGAAAAATAAAATTTATTTTTAAATTGCATAATTATTTCAAAAATTTAAATTTCATATGAAAGAAAATGTTATAACATAATTTAAAATTATAAACAGTGTGTCTCGGTAGGTAAAACGAGTAAAGGTAGGTTGGAAACACAATTATTGAAAAAATATCTTGTTTTTGTTGGGCACACATTTGGGGCTATTATTATCAGTTTTCTAGGAACATCCAAGCAGACATATTTGGTACGCCGGTCAACGATACCATCGAAAGATTAATTCGACATGGAAGCAATAATTGGATCATATAAAAATAAAAAAAACGTAAGTTTATTTGTTCTCCCAAATAAATTATCATTATAGTCCTTTAATTCCTTTGTTTTTAGCCAATACAAGCAACGGAAAAGGTATTGTACCTGATCCAACTGGTTGGAACCTATCCATGCCTGTGGAAGGATTCCGACCGGCAGTACAAAAACCAGGAAATACGCCACCAGGCTTGGCGAGAAATTGGAGCAGCGCTGGACGATCTTGTAGGATGTGTGGTACGGCTACGAAGCCATGTCGTTTCTGCACGACACGGTTGTTCCGCGTCGAACACTAAATAGTGTAAGTAAAAAAGTGTGTATGTAGAATGGTAATGGTTACCGGTTGAATTTTACATTAAGTTATTCTACGAGGCTGAGGTAGAGAAAACGGAAGTGGATCGTTTAATTTCAAATGCCGCGCCAAGTGCAATCGCATGTTTTGCAACACTCTAGTCGGTCTCAAAGCAACATGTCGAAGAGGTAACATTGAAATAGTGGATTCTGTTGTGTAGGTAGCGCAGGTGTAGCCGCGACTCAATGCTGTCACGTAACTGACAGCATGTGATGTCAAAAAGGCTGGGAAGGACTTCGGCAGCGATCGGATGATCGATCGCTGCGACTCGGTATCAGGCTGCGGACTAGGATGGTCGATGTTTGATAATTGTTGTAATAGAGTATAAGTTTTAATAAGAGTCCGAGTGTGCCGTTTTATTAAGTGTGTCAAATGTACGTCCCGTTCCGAAACACAACAGTGGCGACGAGTGTCTAATTCTTTGTGTATTATTTATCTTCTGGGGAGAAAAATTCCGCGCCGCAAGCGACCAAGGATGAGCACCGAGGAGACGGGTGCTGCGGAAGAGCAAATGAGGATCGATGAGGAGCAGCGTCGTGCATCGTTTGGATTGGTCAGCGCCAGCGGAGGGTTAAATTCGCAGAACGGAGGACTGTTGCAGCCGCAATTACATCCTTTTGCTGACCAGCGCATGCTCGGGAGTATGCCGCGAAGTGAAACCGCCGCGATGCAGACATGTGCTCAGCCGCCATCGCACTTGGGGTCATTACCTCACTTCCACGGTGGTCAGGCGCCATCGCAGTCAGCTCCAGCGCCGCCATCGCAAATGCAGCAAGCTTCAGGTCCGTATGCTACCGAAAGTTCGATGTTGCAAACGCTTCAGCATCTGCAGCAGCAGATGACACAGCAACAACAACTGATTAATCA
Organism: Anopheles gambiae; assembly: GCF_943734735.2. NCBI lineage: Eukaryota > Metazoa > Arthropoda > Insecta > Diptera > Culicidae > Anopheles > Anopheles gambiae. The sequence goes on along the minus strand of NC_064601.1, from coordinate 65,923,157 downwards.
AATGCTGTGTCAGCGTCTAACTAACCTTAGTGCACCTACGGCCGTGATACAGCCCGAACAAATAATAGATACGTTAGCTAGGAACATTACGGAATTCAGATTTGATGAGGAAGGTGGAGTTACGTTCGGTGGGTGGTTTGCGAGGTACGAAGAGTTATTTAAAAAGGACGCGGAGCGTATTGATGATGCTGCAAAGGTCAGATTATTATTGCGGAAGCTCGGGCCGGTCGAGCATGAAAGATATGCGTCGTTCATATTACCGCAGCGGGCGGGAGATATCTCTTTTGTGGAAACGGTTCGGATGCTTACAAACCTATTTGATACACGGGAATCCTTGTTAAGTAAACGGTTTAAGTGCTTGCAAATAACTAAGAAAAGGAATGAGGATCACTTAGCGTATGCGTGTCGGCTTAATAAGGCTTGCGTTGAGTTTGAGCTTGGCAAGCTATCGGAGGAGCAATTCAAGTGCTTGCTCTTTGTGTGTGGTTTGAGGTCAGAACATGAGGTCGAATTTCGTACGAGGCTTTTGGCGCGCATCGAGGATAAAGCCGATCTGACGCTTCAACAATTGTCGGCAGAGTGCAACCGAATAGTGAATTTAAAGAAAGATAGTGCCATGATAGAGTCCCCAGCACAGGAAAGTGTGTTGGCAGTCTAGTCAGAACGAGTACATTTTAAAAGGTCGCAACCGGGTCAGTTTATGGGACCAAGTAAACCATGTTGGGCATGTGGTGATAGGCACTGGGCGCGCGATTGTCCATATCGCAACAAAGAGTGTTTCAAATGCAAGGGGATAGGCCACAAGGCGAGCCATTGTAAGAAAGACCGAAGGTCATTTGGACAACCAAGGTTCCAATTTAATCGTGGATATAAGAAGCGGAATAACAGCGTATCACGGGTGGTTACGGTAAAGGTGCAGAATATAGAATCCGGAAGAAAATATGTGGAGGTATTACTGAATAATGCGCCAGTTCGCATGCAGCTCGACACAGGGTCGGACATATCAATTATCAATAGAAGCGCATGGAATTATATAGGGAGTCCAAAGCTTACGCCCGTATCGGTTATAGCGAAAACTGCATCAGGAGCTGGACTTGAGCTCGAAGGCGAGTTTATATGTGAGGCCACATTAGGGAATGCAACGACAAAGGCAACCATAAGAGTGGCAAAGCAAGATCTTCTGCTTTGTGGTGCAGATCTGTTTGATGCTTTGGATTTGTGGTCGTTACCCATACAGAGTTTTTGCTGCTACGTAGAAGACTCAGATTCGAAACCGCCTGATGTGCAGAAACGGTTTCCGCAAGTGTTCCAAGGCACGGGGCTGTGTAAGAAGGCAATTTTAAAGCTTGTGATCAAGGACAGCTGTCAGCCAATATTTAGACCCAAAAGGCCAGTAGCGTACGCCATGCAAGAGGTCGTCGAAAAAGAACTTCGGCGCTTAGAGGAGATTGGTGTGATAACCCCGATAAATCATTCAGAATGGGCAGCACCAGTAGTGGTAGTAAGGAAAGCCAGCGGAGCAGTGAGAATTTGCGGAGATTATTCCACGGGACTGAATGATGCACTTCAGCCGTATGATTACCCTTTGCCTCTCCCGGAGGATATTTTCGCACGTTTGGCAAACTGCAGCGTCTTCAGCAAGCTAGATCTCTCTGACGCTTTCCTCCAGGTAGAGATAGATCCACAGTATCGGTCGTTGTTGACCATCAACACGCACCGTGGGCTTTTTAGTTACAACAGGCTACCACCCGGTTTAAAAATAGCACCGGCTGCTTTTCAGCAGATTATTGATGCCATGTTAGCTGGTTTGAATGGCGTATTTGGATACATAGATGATATCGTTATTGGTGGTTCAACAGTTCGAGAACATAATGCCAATTTAGAAGAGGTGCTGAAACGTATAGAAGAGTATGGATTTACTATTAAACCGGAAAAGTGTGCATTTAACGTGGAGCGTATCAGCTATTTGGGGCATGTTATAGATCGTAGAGGATTAAGACCGGATTCAGCAAAGATTGAGGCTATCTTGAAACTCCCAGAACCGACTGATATTACCGGAGTCCGTGCATTCTTAGGAGCTGTTAATTATTATGGGAGATTTGTGAAGAGTATGAGGGAGTTGCGATACCCTCTAGATTGCTTACTGAAGGGAGACAAGCCATTTCGTTGGACTGAGGAATGCAGGGCGGCGTTCGAGAAGTTTAAAGCAGTGCTATCGTCTGATCTTTTGCTCACCCATTACGATCCAAGACAAGAAATTATTGTTTCCGCGGACGCATCGTCAATAGGCTTAGGCGCTACTATAAGCCACAAGTATGCGGATGGATCGGTACGTGTAGTTCAACATGCCTCGCGAGCACTAACAAAAACTGAGCAGGCCTACAGTCAGATAGATCGCGAAGCACTTGCTATAGTATTTGCCATCACAAAGTTCCATAAGATGATCTTTGGCCGCCGCTTCCTTTTGCAAACTGATCACAAGCCGTTATTGAGGATATTTGGATCAAAGAAGGGGATCCCGGCCTATACCGCGAATCGCTTGCAGCGTTTTGCCTTAACTCTGTTGGCGTATGATTTTGAAATCCAGTATGTGCGATCGAAAGAATTTGGAGGAGCAGATGTTTTATCGCGGTTGATCGGAAACCACAGTAAGCCAGAGCCAGAATGCGTAATCGCGAATATAGAGACCGACAATGATTTAGCGTACGTGGCAGTCAACGCGCTTAGTATTTTCCCGCTTTTGTTCAACGAGGTTGCTGAAGCTACGCAACGAGATTACCTTTTACGCAACGTGAAAAACTACATAGTGAATGGATGGCCGAAAACGATGGAACATGGCTCAGAGCTTGCTAGCTTTTATAGTAGAAGAGAATGGTTGAGCAACGTAAAAGGGTGCATTCTTTTTGGAGAGAGGGTAGTGATACCAAGAATACTACAAAAGCGATGTTTAATGCAGTTGCATAAGGGACACCCGGGAATCGTACGCATGAAGGCAATTGCTCGTAGTTATGTGTATTGGCCGCATATGGATGAAGACATTATTGAGACAGTGGGTACCTGTACATCATGTCAGTGCGCATCGAGATCTCCGCCGAAGGTGGAACCAGCAGCTTGGCCCAAGCCGTTAGGTCCGTGGAAAAGGATACACATTGATTATGCCGGGCCGATAGACGGAGTGTATTTCCTTGTGATCGTGGATGCGTTTTCTAAATGGCCAGAGATAATTAAAACCACGTCTATATCAGCATACGCAACCATAGCCTTGTTAAGAGCAGTATTTGCTAGATACGGAGCGCCTATAACCCTCGTAAGCGACAACGGCCCGCAATTTGTCGGACAGGACTTTAAGGATTTTTGCAAGCGTTACGGCAAAGCACACATAACCACTGCACCATATCACCCGCAAAGTAATGGACAGGCCGAACGCTTTGTTGATACGTTTAAAAGAGCTTTGAAGAAAATAAGAATAGCCGATATAAAACTCGATGAAGCTCTTGATACATTTTTGCTAACGTACCGCACTACCCCGAACCCTTTGTTAGACCGAAATCAAACACCCGCTGAAATAATGTTTAATAGACCTATTCGTACCGATTTGGATCTCATAAGACCGACTGCAAGCAAAACCGAGAATGAATCGTTGAAAACCACAAGAACTTTGAGTGCAGGAGATAGAATATTCGCAAAGGTTTACGCAAACAATAAGTATAGATGGATGCCTGGTGTGATTAGTAAGCGAATCGGAAATGTTATGTATGAGATTAGAACTGGCAATAATCAGTTACACAGGCGTCATATAAATCAGCTACGTAAACGCATTATACCGAACCAAAGCATAGAAACCACTAGTATTAACTTGCCGCTTGATATTTTAATTGCTGAGTGGAAGCTACCGGAACAGCGCAGCCCGTTAGAAGTGTTAGAAGCTAGGCCACCTACTCCAGTTTTAACGAGTGATATATCGAACCCTCCGAGACGTCGTGAACGCGTGTATGTACAACTGGACGGTCCACCTCGCCGTTCTTCTCGCATTAGAAGACTGCCGCGCAGATTACAACCGTACCAGTTGAATTAAGAGAAGGAGATGTTGTGTAGGTAGCGCAGGTGTAGCCGCGACTCAATGCTGTCACGTAACTGACAGCATGTGATGTCAAAAAGGCTGGGAAGGACTTCGGCAGCGATCGGGTGATCGATCGCTGCGACTCGGTATCAGGCTGCGGACTAGGATGGTCGATGTTTGATAATTGTTGTAATAGAGTATAAGTTTTAATAAGAGTCCGAGTGTGCCGTTTTATTAAGTGTGTCAAATGTACGTCCCGTTCCGAAACACAACAGATTCAACGTTAGATTCTTCAGATGTAGATGCCGTATTTCTAGAGCGTGCAAGAAGTGTTGAATTATAGTTCCAAAGTAGATGTCTGCGTTAGAAATCGTGCAGATGTATTGTTGCAAGGACAACTTTTTCCGCTACATCTGGTTCCAATTCCATTGGTTTTGCCAAAACTCTCCACACCTTTGCATCAATACCAAAACCGTTTTCAACTGTTCGACGAGCGCGTGAATTTCTGTAATTGAACAAACGTTCAATTGAGTTTGCTGCATGCATTCCGCTGAAAGGTCGAAGGCAATATTCTTTAAATACAAAGGCTTGATCACCCAAAAAGAAATATGGCACCTCGATGTTGTAGGGAATTTGCAAAATTTCAGGAACAGGTATATTTAACTCCCGTCGCTCCAGCCTTTCATATATAGCACTGTTTGCTAAGACACCTCCATCTGAGATACGCCCTTGACAACCGACATCAGCAAAAATAAAGTTGCAATTTGCGTCCACTATACCCAACAGCACGATGCTAAAGTTTTGTTTGTAGTTGAAAAATTGGCTTCCAGTATTTGCAGGCTGTTTTAACGTCACATGTTTTCCATCAATGGACCCTATTACGTGGGGAAAATTCCATTTTTCTTCAAAGACTTTTGAGGTCTTGAGCCATGTATTTGCTTTATGTTGATGTTTATGTTGATTTGCCTGTAGCATTAGACGGTAACTGAAACGAAATAAAATTAAAATAAATTTTATTATATATTTTTACAGGCAAATCTGGTAAAACCCCTACGGCGTCAACCTCCAACGCATGCTCTACAACCACCTCCACATCTGCCCCTACAGATACCTCCACCTCCACTGCTGCCCCTACAGCTACCTCCACCTGCACTGCTGCCTCAACAGCTACCTCCAACGTAGACAGTGGTATGCTTCAGGGCCGAACGCCTTCCAAAGGTCAAAAGAGGAAGCTCGACCGTTCAACACGATCACAGCAAATTGCAGATTGTTTAGAGACTGTTAAAGCCTTGGTAAACCCTGTTATATACAACATTGACAGCTATGGCATGTTGGCAGCTCTGCGACTGCTCGAACGAGCAGCACTGCTCGAAACAGGAAGGGAGCGAATGAAATGTCATGCATACAAGGAACTGAATAAAGAAAACGCGTGTAACATTTGTACTGCATCAAAAATACAATAATTTGGCGACGAGAAAAGGGAATTATACGTTTTCAGTTACTTAAACAGTTCCCTACGTTGGTGAGAAGGAGCATTTACCGTTATTACTTCTATCGGTGCTACGAATACGGTGAATTTTGATGCTGTTGGCGGTACTACGTCTGGCGTTGCTACTGCTGCCGGAGCGTCAGCTGGATTGATTACGGGACGAGCTGCTACCATTTTTTTGCTACTACCGGAGATACTACTGCTGCTCCTACTACTCTTACTGTTGCTGTGACTGCTACTGCTTGTATATCGATGCAACCACAAACCGTGGCGAGCGCTGGATCTTCCACACCTACTGCTTCTTCTTCTTCCGGTACCAACGCAAAAATGGCTAATATGTGTGTTTTCGAGCCTTTCAACCCCGTGTCATCATCGTTCGATAGATGGATGGAACGGCTAAAAATTTGATTTAGAATCAACCAAATTGGAGATGGCGATAAAAAGGACTACCTTCTACATTACATGGGCGGCCCTACGTACGACGTATTATGCAACAAGCTGCAAAACGCCGATCCCTACACGAAGTCATTCGACGAAATCGTTGCACTCCTGAGAAATCACTTCAACCCTGCACCGCTAGAAATCCTAGAAAACTTCAAGTTTACTAGCCGTAAGCAATTGGAGAACGAATCATTGAGCGAATACTTAATGGAGTTAGAGAAGCTGGCTAAAAGCTGCAATTTTGATTCGTACTTAGACAAAGCGCTGAGAAATCAATTTGTCTTTGGCATTCGGAATCGTGGAATACAGTCACGATTGCTGGAAGTACGCGATCTTACACTATCCAAAGCCAAGGACATTGCGTTTGGAATGGAAATGTCATTGCGTGGGACCGAGGAAATGCATGGAACCAGCCCGAGATGTGAAGTGCAACAAGTTACGGCCAATACAAAGAAAATATCATCGACAAACAACGGTCAACAGCGAAAGTGCTACAGATGCGGCGATACAAATCACATGGCTAATAGATGCCAGCACAAGCAAACGGTTTGCAGCGCTTGTGGGAAAAGAGGACATCTACAAAAAGTGTGTTTGTCTCGCCACAACAACAGCCGTCAGGAGAACACACATTATTTGGAGGAAAACGACCCAAAGGATGTTCTTCATGTGAGCACGGTCCAGAATCATGCTGGTAAGTTTTTGTTGAATCTGAGGGTCAATCAAGGTGTACTAACATTCGAGGTCGACACTGGATCGCCGGTATCATTGATAAACATAAAGGACAAACAAAAACATCTCAAAGACATAGAAATTTTGCAAACGGACTTAAGACTAGTAAGCTATTCGGACAATGACATAGGTGTGTTGGGAAAATTATTGGTCACAGTAGTGGTAGAGGGAAGAAAACTCGTATTGCCACTGTATGTAACGAAGTCCAACAAACACCCCTTGCTGGGACGTGATTGGTTACGTGCATTAAATTTAGATTTTAATCGCATTTTCAAATCTGGCACACACACTGTTTCATACTGCGATAGGGATGATGAATGCAAGTACAGTGCATTAAATGCCTTACTTCAGAAATATCCATCAGTATTCAGTAAGGAAATTGGAAAAGTAAAAGGAATTCAAGCTTCACTAACAGTACGGGAACATACAAAACCTGTGTATATTAAAGCAAGACAGGTGCCGTTTGCGCTTCGTGATGCAGTTGATAAAGAAATTAATCAATTTGTAAATGATGGTGTATGGGAGCGCGTAGACCATTCTGAGTGGGCGACTCCTGTCGTTGTGGTAAAAAAAGCTGGTGGTAAGGTACGGTTATGCGGAGACTATAAAATCACCTTAAACCCAAATTTAATGGTGGATGAGCACCCTCTCCCTACAATTGAGGAACTTTTTGTGACTGTCGCTGGGGGTAAGACATTCTCTAAAATAGATCTATCCCAAGCATACTTACAACTTGAAGTACGACCAGAGGATAGAAAATTTCTCACCCTTAGTACACATAGAGGATTGTTCCAGCCATCAAGGCTCATGTATGGTGTTGCGTCTGCCCCAGCTATTTTCCAGCGTCTGATGGAGGAGGTGTTACAAGGAATAGAAGGAGTGACAGTTTTTATAGATGATATCCGTGTTACTGGGCCAGATAGTGAAACCCACTTACAGAGGTTGGAATCGGTATTGCAAAGGTTGGACAAGTACAATTTGCGAGTGAATAGGGATAAATGCGATTTTTTCGCCAAGCAAATCGAGTATTGCGGCTATATGGTTGATAAAGATGGCATTCACAAAGTTCGTAATAAAATAGACGCTATTCAGAATATGCCCATTCCTAAGAACAGGGATCAAGTACGATCATACGTAGGTTTGATAAACTATTATGGAAGATTCTTTCCAAATCTTAGCACGACTTTATACCCACTAAATAACTTATTAAAAGAAGATGTTCCATTCCAATGGACAAAGGAATGCGAAAGTTCATTTAAAGCCGTTAAAAAAGAAATGCAATCTGATCGATTTCTCGTTCATTATGATCCTTCACTACCAGTGACTTTAGCAACGGACGCTTCGCCTTACGGAGTGGGAGCGGTCCTTAGTCATCAATACCCAGATGGTACGGAACGGCCAATTCAATACGCGTCCCAAACTCTCAATAGAACACAACAAAAGTATTCGCAAATCGATAAAGAAGCGTACTCGATCATTTTTGGTATTCGAAAATTTCATCAATACCTTTATGGTCGTAGATTTATTTTAATAACCGATAACAAACCGATCAGTCAAATATTCTCGGAAACTAAGGGACTTCCTACTATGTCAACTATACGTATGCAGCATTATGCAGCATTTCTTCAAGGTTATGATTACATCGTGCGACATCGTCGTTCATCAGAACACTGCAATGCCGACGCCATGTCTCGGTTACCGACATGCACGACTGATCCCATGAATGAAATAGAAGAACCTGATTTTATTGAAGTCAATGCCATCGAAACATTACCCCTCACTGTTGATGAGTTAAGTTCAGCTACAATTGCAGACGATACTGTCCGTGAATTGCTTCGAGCCTTAAGAATGGGAAAGAGCATTGATGCTAAATTCCGATTTGGCATAGATCAGAATGAATTTAGTTTACAGAAGGATTGCTTACTCCGCGGTACTCGTGTTTATGTACCTCCTGCTCTACGTAAAAATGTTTTAAAAGAACTTCACTCGACACATTTCGGGATTTGCAGAATTAAGTCTCTAGCCAGGAGCGATTGTTGGTGGGAGGGCATTGATAAAGACATCGAAAATGTGGTTAAGGATTGTCAATCCTGCCAAGTGTCGAAAGCTAATCCTCCTAAAACATCATTCCACTGTTGGAATACTCCAAATGAACCATTTCAAAGAGTTCACGCAGATTACGCAGGACCGTTTATGGGATATTACTATCTGATTTTAATCGATGCCTATTCTAAGTGGCCTTCGGTTTATGTAGTAAACAACACAACTACTGATACAACAATACGAGTGTGCAGGGAGTTTTTCAGTACTTTTGGAATCCCATCTGTGTTTGTTAGTGACAATGGGCCCCAATTCACTTCAGCTGATTTTACAAAATTTTTAAAACTAAATGGAATAGTACATAAGCTTATTGCTCCATACCATCCGGCCACTAATGGACAAGCTGAACGGTTCGTACAAACAATGAAGTCCAAATTAAAATCTTTAAATTGCGATCGTTCTCAAGTCCATAGTGAAATATGCAATATCCTTTTAAACTATCGCAAAATGATTCATCCTGCCACTGGTTTCTCTCCTTCAATGATGGTTTTTGGTCGACAGATTCGTTCAAGATTGGATCTTATGATTCCATCGGATGACCCTGAGAGGAGTGAAATTCAGAATAAAATTCGAGAGTTGACAGTTGGCTCAAAAGTTGCTGCTCGAGAATACCTACATAACAACAAGTGGAGCTTCGGCACTATAAAAGAACGGTTGGGTAAATTACATTATTTAGTACAACTTGGAGACGGTCGAATTTGGAAACGGCACATTGATCAACTGCGTAGTGTGGGCAATAATCTTCCCATATCTACCGAGGATTCAATTTTATTGCGCGCAGAAGAGCCCAATAGCCACACTGAAGACTTGACTGTGACCACTGACTTACCCTCGACCCAGACCCCGTTAACGGACACACAGTCTTCAACAACCAACGTTTCTGACTCTGCACATCCCACTATACAAACTGTCCCTGTGCGTTCAAAGGTGATCCAGTCGTCGACATCTACTGAGTGTGCCACCTTTGAGGGGACTTCCGGTTCGTCAGGCTTGACAGCGGATTCTGGACTTCGTCGATCAACAAGAACCATCAAACCTCCTCAACGATTGGATCTGTAGCAGAGCGGAAGTAGGTGCTTTATTTCCAGGGGAAGAGCTGTTATATACAACATTGACAGCTATGGCATGTTGGCAGCTCTGCGACTGCTCGAACGAGCAGCACTGCTCGAAACAGGAAGGGAGCGAATGAAATGTCATGCATACAAGGAACTGAATAAAGAAAACGCGTGTAACATTTGTACTGCATCAAAAATACAATAAACCCAGCTACTACTTCTGCAGCGTCCTGTTCCAAAGCCAGAGCTTTGGGTAGCTTAGTAGAAGCACAAGTTGCCACTTACGAGCAAAGTCACCCATAGTTCTGTGCAAAGCTTATTCATGCTGTGACAACAATAATGAACGAGCAAATTGAAAAATTTTATGAAGATCAACTTGTGGAACATAATGATCATGCCTACTTCTAATTACCCAAGTGCCTATTTGTTAGCTGTTTTACTTTGACAGTAAATTCTATGAACTTTTGGTACAAGAAAAATAAAAATTAAGAATTTTGATGAAATAATCTTCATAACAGTACGATTTAGCCTTTAACGCATGAATTTGTGGTAATAAAATATAAATGTTTTCTATTGTTTGCTTAAAACGTATCTTTCGCAGTTTGTACATTAAATTGGGTGATGATTACTGAGCAGTTCGGTGGAGACATTTAGGGTTCCCCAAGACGATAGTTTAGGCCGGTTTCGTAGTACAGGCTGTGCTCGAGATACACGGTACCTCTTATTCGCGGATTCGGAGATACGCGGTTTTCAAAATTTGACAGTTCTTTGAGCAAATTGTACTGATTTGACACAAATTTTAAATTACCAAATAATTTCCCTTCGGTTAGAATGTTAAGAGTATTTCAAAAGGTTTGAAACTGTTACATTCAGTCCGAATCATAGCAAATAATTAATGAAGTGGCTTAAAAAAACACCCTACTTGCAAAATTACACGATAATAAGGGGTATTTTGGTTGCAAATCACGAGATTCGACAAACGCGGAAATTTGAGTTGTTCCATAAGCAATGTTATTAATTATACGTTTGGTAAGTACACTTTCATAATTATATAATTTCATGAAATATACTAACTTTGCCTAACTTTTCTCTCTGCTGGTATTATTTTCTATGAATGAAATATGATTAACAGAGAGCAAATATGATAGAAAAATAGAACATAATGCATATTTCAATAATACAGTGAACCCTCTCTTATTTGAGAGGCGATGGGACTGTCGAATAAGAGGGGTTTTCAAATTACAGAGGTTGAAAGTGAATGAAAGGTCCATACAAACAAGAAAGAGACATAACATTTAGTATGCAGCCTTAACTGTTGCTATAGGAAACTGCCAACAGAATCGCTAATTTGAGCATACATCTTTCAATAACCATGGCAACACCATACTCAAATAAGAGGGACACAGATTTCAGAGGTTTTCCAAATTAGAGGAACAAAAATGTACTGGAAATCAAGGGACTGTGCAAAATGTTCAAATAAGAGAGGTTTTTCAAATTGGAGAGGTGTCAAATAAGAGAGGGTTGCACTGTATACAACACATTTTAAACGTTTGATTTTTTAGTAACAAAGATGAAATAACACAAAAACATGGTTTAAAAATATTTGTTTATGAATAATTCCTGCTTTTATTTTCGTATTTCATAAAAATCATCAGAAAAGTCCAAGAAGTATATAATTACTGATTAATTTAATATGGTGGAATATTGAAGGCAACGAATGGAATAACCGGTACCATATGTAAAATAAAATATTTTATAAATATTAAATGAAGCTTTAAAATTCTAATTTCTTTATCAAAGTTTATAAGGCTAATGCCTTTATCATTACAGCAAATTTAAAATTTATTAATAAGTATCACACCATAAGTTATGAAAGTTTTAAAATTAAAAAGTATCACTTCTCATACAAAATGTATGGGATACCCGTTTATACCGGTCGTATAGATAAGGTGTATCAAAAGTAAATATATTTAAATATTAAGGTTTTTTAAAAATAAGTTCATCATGTTCCCTTCATAAGAATAAAATTTCCTAAAGATACGTGAAAAAATTAAGTAGTTACTACTTTTAAAGAAAAAGTTATTTCAGTTTAAAAATGAAAATATTACCCGGATATCCGGTCGTAGAGTTAAAGATACATTATATGTATTGAATACTATGGGACTTTCAAAATATTCCTATTAAACAAATACAATTAATCATAGATGGATATATCGGATCGAATACAATCCATCTTGGATGGATATATGTGATATATCACGTCGGAATATTTACACTCATCTGTTCAGTCCTATTTCTATTTACAACTTACAATAATAAATACATGGTAGTAGCTTATGATATAGTTGTTATAGTATACATATAATAAAGGTATATAGTTTAGAGTTACAATAAATTAGTATACATTAGTTTCTTACTTTTGGCAAAACGACTTTTTCAGTATCACCAGCCCAACGGGACAAAAGTAGAAAGCTTGGAGCAAAATAATCGTTTGTCTCCCTCTATCCTCTATACCGCGCTTGCTTGCACTCATGCGCGAGCACTCGAGTATATTCTCTCAGAACTGAGCATTCGCAGTTCAACCCGTGCAGTGAGAATGTATTTGTTAATGTGCAGCGAAATTTGTCTCTGTATCTCAATCCCCCACCCCCAAAAACCACATTCACTCTCCGCGCACTCTTAAAAATTTGGCGCGCACGCTACGTACAACACAATACAAAAGGTCGTTTTAACCGCGCGCACTGATCAAAGTCGCGATGGTTCAATCGGTACGCCGACGTTCCATGTCAGAGATTTGGTGTGTGAAGAAAAAGTTTTTCTGACCAAATCGACAACACACACGCGACGACACACATCGTCACATCGACCGCCGTCGATGGAAGTGTGATGATCTAAAAATAGATCTGTGGGTGAGTGAGAAGGGGGAGGGGCGTAGAACAAGAACGTAAGCGTGAGTCGTCGCGTGTGCGTGTGTACACTCAAGAACTCATTTTTTGCTTTTTCCTGGAACCCACATGTTTCTACATTCTTCTGATTTTAAGCAACAAAAGTAGAAGGGAAGTAGAAGGCTACTTCATTTCTACTTTCCTTGCTACTTTCGAGCGTGTTGACTCGCTTGGGAGGCTATACAGGTTTTTGAAACTTATTGAGTAACACGCAGCCGGATAGTCAGTCCTTGGATCGGGGTGTCAGTCCATACGAAGATTCATACCAAGACGGGCATGTTGTTTAGCCGTTGACGCACTGTAGTATGGTACCATTCCATAGGTTAGTTTATGAGTTAAGTTATACAGTTTCAATGACCACCATATTTGCACCCGAGAATTAACCAACACATATTAGCAAAAACGGCCTGAATCTTGATGAAATATAATAATACCTTAACATACTCCTTCAATTCATCGATTAAAAGCATGCAAACTTCACGAACGATTTGGGATACGGATGAGCAAGAAACCTAAAATCAATAAAAGAAGTATTAATAAATTAAGTGAAATATTGATGTTTTGGTAACTCACCCTGAACAAAAAAGAAACCCAAGTGCCACAAATCCACTAAACGACCACTAAACGGCTTCTAAACGACTCAAGCACTCTACCTAAACGGAATATAGAAAGACTTCGTTTAGCAGACGGCAAACGACTCATGCATTCTAAAAATAGCAAAAAGCTGGTGGCGCTCTCTGTTGGTGGGATACCCCAACCAGTTGAGCTTCATCGCTTGGAGGAGAGCTTTCTCATTTCCTCTGTACTGTTGTATGGTTTCGCATTGAAGTTATGCATCGCTAGAACTAGAACGGCGATACGATTGTTTAAATACTACACTCCAACGGAAACCACCAGCACTGAAGCAAGTGAGACTTGAGTAATGGTCGTGGGTGTTGATACCCACGTATCTGACCACACAACCATTCATATAGATTTTTGCTCAGAAAGTTAGAAGGCTATATAGGTCATGATAAGATAAAACTTGTCGAAACACATTGCAAGAAAAGGATAGCAGTATAATAATCAGTTTTAATACGCCATCTATTGATCAAACCAATGAAGCTGTGCAGCTTTCATTTTTTTTCTATGGATATTCAATTTTCCAGTCGTTTAAGCTTAATCTGTGGCGCTTGGGAAGCGATTTATATGAATCTCCAGAGGCTAAAAAGCGCAGGCCGATGCATAACCGCTGTTTGGCAGATATCGATACCCTCATCGTCGTGTCTTCCCTGGTCATTTTAGGACCAATCCGTGAGAGCAAATAGTAAAATTCTTCCTTATTCACCCTTAGAAAGCTATTGAGCTGGTCATTTGGTCCTTCTCTGTCAATTGCCCGAAACAACCGGCTCCACACACTTTCCCGCTCCATGAAGAGATCGGTCATCCAACAGCGCCTTTCGATTTCCTGTTGATTTTCTTCTTCCTCCTCTTCAATAAGAAGCATCATTAAAGTAGCCACTTCAGAAACAATAGCTGGTAGAAGTTGAGTTTGATCCATTTTATCGTTGTTCTTAAAATAAACAATAAAACTTATGGAGCAAAGCACAAATCCATCATATGACAAGCGCAATATGACAGCAAACCAAACTAGCGTAGCTGGGCTCCCAAACGATAGCTACATTCCGCAGCTACATTTTGACATTAAGAACAAAAGAAATCGGTAGCTGTCATTTGTAGCCGCATACAAGTAGTTATCATCTAGCCGTAGCTTAACCAAGGTGGAATATAGAGGAGGTGTCGTCTTAGCGTTTGGCATGTTGCCATTTTGAGATTCAGTTTGACAACAGCCGTCGATATTTGATTACAAGCAGCAGCTGCATTATAATGTGTAAAATGCCAATTTATGGAGTGTGGATGCAAAATACACATTTTTAGTGCTAAACAAATGTTTATTGAACGAAAACAATTCATTTATCATATCCAAATACCAACAACATTCGTCGCATTTGACAACTGCCGTCGATCCTGGTTTTGTGCTTTTTTCTAAAGCCTCGATGCCCAATTGTTCTACATGACGACACCTCCTTTCTACCCACTTTGGGTTTGATATATTTATCTGTCAAAAAAACTTTATATATCTCGGACATATTATCTTGAAAATTTATGCGCAATCTTGGCGCAATCTGAAAATGTATGGAAAAGACGTTTATAGCTCAGGGTTGGCTACGCGAAATGACTTATGTTTTGATAAAACAAATATATGCGCAATCTGACCGCGCGGCTACACGAGGTGAAATATACAGCGAAATGAACTATTTGACAGGCGAAATATCTGACGGATAAAGCATCACAGCAACCAGCTGATGTGCAATGTAAACAAATAACGTGCACAAAGTCGTAATTAAATCCATTAAATAACTTCAATATCGAGTACTTCGTCAATTTTCAGTCAACAGTTCATAATTTCTTCTAATTAGGGAATGTTCTACTTATGAATATATTATTTTTAATAGAATTTCGAAAGCGGATGTTGTGTCTCCCCCAACCCTTTAGCTGTACCTGTCAGATATTTCACCTGTCAAATAGTTCATTTCGCTGTATATTTCACCTCATGTAGCCGCGCGGTGAGATTGCGCATCGTGTATTAATACGGTAAAACGTCAGCCTGACATACACCGCGCACACCCGTCAAGCAATCCCGTTAAGAAATCCGGTGACATTTGCGAGGTCGCGCGACCCTACTAGCAAAGAGAATGGGAAAGTGTGCGACTTTCTGGAGAGTGGCATGTAGAAGCAGGGGGAGACAGTTGGAAATACAGTCCAAACTCACTGGTTGAACTTCGATTCTCTGCCAACTATTGAATATGTGCTTTTTTGTTGGCACGTTTTTCCATACAAAAATATCTGAAATTTTTCTCAGCATGCCATGAAATTTTTGGGAATTTTTCAAAAACCGGTTTTCCCATACAAACGCATGCTTTTGTATTGAACTGCCAGCCAACTATCGAGCGTTCAACTAAAAAGCGTTCAACTATTGAATTCTGACTGTACGCGGAATTACGCGGCGGCGAAAGCGTGTTTCGCTTTCTATCCAGTTTTTGTACTCACACAATTACACATGTGGGAACGTGTGCGTTCACTTTCAGCCAGCGCGCTCAGTTTGGTTTTCTCGCAGCGGCTTGCTGGTGTCGGTGTCTCGCTCGCACTAGTGCAGCGAGTGTTCCTCGTGCGCTCCCTTTCTTGCTACCATACAAAATCGTCAGTACAGTTCAAGCCTTCGCAGTGTGAAGCCGCGAACGTGTAAGCCTAAGTCCCGGGCGCCCGAAGTAATTTGAAGTGAAGTGTTGTGCGCCTTGAAATAAAGCTGCGTTAATCTTTCGTCATTCTTCATCAATATGTGATTTGCGCTGCTTTATTTCAATGCTTTTTTTACAGTATTCCACATAAACAACTGGATACAGGCAGTTTTGCTGTAAAAAATATGTGTGGATTTGTGGCAAGATTGTGGTTACCTATGTGTGGAACTGTACCTTTAGTTGCAATAAAGTGTTTAAATATCAACCGAGTTTGATGTGTTTAAGTTTTATTTCGATAAATGCAATTTTATTACGCAGCAAATCAAAGTGAACGAAAGCGCACAGCGCGTTTCGAAAGAAAGGAGGAGGAGGGGGTGTCTAGCGCAACGCGCAAAGTGTGGTAACAGCGCAGTGCAAATTGAAAGAAACGCCTGAGGCCCGTGTCTGTGCTCCATGAGCGTTTCTACATACACCGAGACTGCAGCTGAGAGATGGCTGTGAGAGAATTGACAACCGGTTTCTCACGCTGGTGTGTGTAGAAGCTCTGAAAAGCGCCGAGATGAGACTTTTAAAATGATGTTAAAAAAAAACCATTTTAATCGCTAAAATGAAGTCAAAAAAGTTTCTTTTACTTTTTAATAATATATCTACGATTATTAGACAGCAAAAATGCAAACTATAATTGATCGATCGCTATAAACTGCCAATTCAATCTTTTCTCACCTCCATCGTTCTTTGCATGCCGAGGAGAATTCTCTCACCGAAAATGCTGTCAGTCGCTGTCAAAGCATGCTGTCAGTTATTTTCTCAGCTGCATTCTCGGTGTATGTAGAAACGCTCCATAGCATGCGATTTTATCGCACGTGCTGTCAAACGCTTTTTAGTATAATATTGCGATTAATTGGATGATTTTAATAATATAACGATTATGAAAAATTAAGTTGACATTGTTCCTACAAAATACCACACATTTAGTTTGACAGATAAAATCGGAAGCGGCGTCCGACTGTTATGTTCTTTCAAAATATTAAATAAACACGATGTGTTTAGTTGGAGCTTGGACGCTAAATCATGCGCAGCGCGAGCTGCGCATTCCTTTTTATTCGAAACTGACAGCATGTCAAGACGGATCGCTATCGCTTAAACCGTGCACAACGGTTTCAGGTCATGGCAATATTGGTCATAATGCCATAACACGCCCAACCAAAATTTTTTTTTTTTGTTGTTTTTTTTTTTTTTACGTACAATATTTCTTAATCCTATTTTTATGGACGATTTCTGTTCTATCACCTATCTTTAGTTCAACATTTGGACCGGTTTCTTTAATAATAGTATAAGGTCCTAAAAATGGTTGCTCTAACTTACTAGCCGTTTCATTTCTCAACAAACATTGATCTCCTGGCTCAAAAATCTTGATTTTACTTGTTTGGTCATACTTTAATTTTACCTTATGTTTGTTATTTATGAGCTTTTCTCTGACTTCTCGATGTGAAATTACCAATTTAGCTTGTAAGGTTTTTATATAGTTGTCTAAATCGTAATGCATTTCCTTTTTAGGGTTTTCTAAGCAATTCGAAGGAATATTAGGCAGTCGGCCATATAATAAAAAGAAAGGGGAATAACCTGTTACTGTATGTACAATGTTGTTGTACGAAAACTCATAGAATTGAATCCAATCCTTCCAAGCTAGTGGGTTGTCTTTGCAATGGATTCTTAGGAAATTCCCTAACATTTTATGTGAATTTTCCAAGGCTCCTATGCTTTCATGGTGATATGCCGTGGAATTTAGTTTTTCAATATTAAGTTGTTTGCAAAGTTCGATGAATAGTTTTGACATAAACTCTGCTCCTCTATCCGTGCAAATGATTTTTGGTATCCCATATTTGAGAATTACTTTTTCTACGAATGCCTTTGCTACCGTTTCCGTTCTTTTGTCTGTAATAGGTGTTGCTGTGATGAATTTAGTAAGATCGCATTGTGTTGTCAAAATATATTCACAACCTTCTACTTTCACAAGTGGTCCTACCAAATCTAAATATATTTTTTCCATGGGCTCGCTAGCAGTAGACGTTATTGTTAATGGTATTTTTGGTTCACTTATCTTTTTGTTCACCTGACACTCTTTACATTTTTTAACCATGTTCCGTACATCTGTATCTATGCCCTTCCATGTATATCGTTGTTTAATGGTTTTCAACATTCTATTTACTCCTGCATGTCCTGCTGTAGGCAGAATATGATGATCGTTCATAATGAGCAATTTTAATTCTTTTTCACAATCTTTGATTATTTTTATATCCCTTTGCATTACTACTATTTTTGGAAGGTTTTTTATATTTATCATTTTGATGTTTTCAAGAAGTTTTTTGATCTTCTCATCATATTTCCTTATTACCAGTATCACCTCTTTCCCTATTTCTTTTTTTATTTTCAAAATATCGAGCAATATTCTCCGTAGATGAATTATGCTTTGTGTATCGGGAATTTTGATTTTTTCGTTTGTTGCTACAACATTTTTTATCTCAGGGCAAACTACGAGCTCTACGAATACAGTTTTTGATGAAGGCTGTGGATTGTTCGGAATGTTCTTGTCTGAAGAAGCGTCATTTTGTTTAGAAATCATAGACCTTGTTGTTGTTAGTACTACGTCATGATTGAGTGTTTTGAGATCGTCACTTGACATTCGAGAAAGTGCATCTGCCACCACATTATCAGTTCCTTTTGTATACTGGATCACGAAATCGAACTCCTCTAATGCAAGGCGGAATTTAGTGAGTCTGCTTGATGGGTCAGTCATTGTAAATAAGTAGACCAGCGGTCTATGATCAGTGAAAATTTCGAATGTTTTTCCAAACAAATAGGGACGAAAATGTTTTGTAGCCCACACTACTGCTAGCAATTCCTTTTCTATTGTACCATAGTTTAATTCGGCTTTGTTCAAAGCTCTGCTTGCATAAGCTATGGGTTTCCCATTTTTATTTTGTAAGACTGCACCGATGGCTGTTCCCGATGCATCCGTATGTAATATGAATTTATTATTTTCGCTGAAATCCGGAAAGTCTAAAAGTGGTGGATTTATAAATTTTTGTTTAAGTGTTTCAAATGATTGATTACATTCTGGAGTCCATTTGAAAGGAACATTTTTTCTTGTGAGCATATTAAGCGGCATACAAATGCTAGCAAAATTTTGTATGTGCTTCCTATAGTAATTGGCAAACGCAATGAATCGTTTAACTTGATCTGCGCTGGTTGGTACAGGCCAATTCTTAATACATTCAATTTTTGCTGGATCAGGTTTTATCCCTTCATTAGAAATGTAATGTCCAAGATAAACCAATTCTTTTTTTAGAAAATGACATTTTTCAGGATTTAATTTTAAATTGACTTTTTGTAATCTAGTAAAGGTAGCAATAAGATTTGTATTATGCTCCTGTAAGTTTTTCCCGAAAACAATAATGTCATCAAGATAAACCAAACATTTTTCTTGATTTAGTCCTGACAAAGCAATTGTCATAAGCCTCGAAAAAGTTGATGGGCTGATTTTAAGACCCATAGGTAATCTTGTCATCTGATATTGGCCCGTTGCTGTGGTAAATGCTGTTATTGGCCGGTCCTCTTTATTAAGTTGAACTTGGTAGTATCCTTGTGACAAATCAAGGTGCGAGAAATATTTGGCACCAGCCAATGAATCAATTACTTCCTCTATATTAGGAAGAGGAAATTTATCATCTTGTATAACTGAATTTACTTTCCGATAATCTACTACTAGCCGCCATTTTTTCGTATCATTTGATGATTTTTTAGGTACCAATAAAATAGGGCTATTCCAGTCGGATTGAGCGGGTTCAATTATGTTCTCATTCAGCATTTTATTAATCTGTTTTTCTGTTTCACTTTTCTGAAAATATGGCAACCGATATTGCTTTGAATAGCTTGGTGTTACATTAGTTTTTGCTTTAATATTAGCTTGAAGACAGCTTGAAGGTTTAAGAACGTCATTATTGAGACAAAAGATATCGTTAAATTTCAAACACAATTTTGAAATCATTTTTCTTTCATCATCTGTTAAATGTGCTAAATTTAATTCTTTAAGAAGTTGTTTGGCCCTGTCAGTATTTTCATCGTTTCTTTTAAATTCAATTATATTATAAGCTTCAGCAGGTTGAATTATTGGTTTGAAATTTTTAATGGAAGTTGGTTTGTTTGAAAAATTAACTAACTTAACAGGAAGTTTCCCATTTATTGGTGTTGCTAAACTGTTGGCAACAAAAACATGTGGCGATAATTGTTCACTCATTATTACAGACATTTCAGTTGTATCTGTATCAACATATGTAAGTAATTCAGTTCTTGCAGGTATATGAAAATTATTATAATATTTAGGTGGGGTAAAAGAAATTTTCATTTTAGAAAAATCAAAAATAGCATTAAATTGTTTTAAGAAATTGGTACCAATTAACCCATTAATATCTGACGGTAAATTATTTAGTACATGAAAACGAATAGGATATTTATTATTATCAATAGTTATTGTCGTGTCGATATATCCCATAGTTTGAGTATTGCCATTAAGGCCTCTGACCATAAACTTATTATGAGGATTAATATATACATGGTTGGGAATACATCGTTGTGCAATAATGCAACAAGATGCTCCGCTATCGATAATAAATTGGATTTTTTTTGAAAAAAGGTGACCAAAAATTTTAACGGTTTTGATTATATCAAAATCAACGAAATAAATCCAACAAATTTACGTCTTCCTCTTCCTGCGTTGGTGCATCATTGGCTGAAAAGTTTTCGTGTTGATGTGTGTTGTTTGGATTTGACCTATTTGGCAAAAATGATGAACTTCCACGAAATGCGTTATTGTTTCCCCTTTGATTTCCTCTTAAGTATCGAAAACCAGATGGTCGGCGATAACCACCTCGGGCTCGCATGGGTGGTCGATTGTACCAGTTTTGTCGATGGTTCCACAATGCATCATGGTTTCCATCATTGTTTTCAAATTCAGAGGAACATTCCAAAGCATCAGAAATCGCCTTGCTTAGTGTGGGAGGATTTCTTGCTTTCAGAAAAAATTTTGTTGTTGGATTGGATAGTCCCCCTATAAACGCACGTATAGCTGTTGTTTCCACTATATTTTTCGCAGAACCTTCCGAAACAAAATTTCCAGCTGAAACATGGGCCGCTGCTAGTTTTGCAGACAAAGCTTCAATTTCTGACCCATACTCGGAAATGTCACGCTTTCCTTGCCTCTTGGTTCCCATCTCGTGTTCCACCGCCAAAGGTGTCATTTTTACAGCGAATTTTTCTTTTAGGAGTTTAAGCGCCTCCTCAATTGTATTAGCAGGAGTGATAACTCCATGCGCTACGCCTGTCAGTGTGGTTCTCAAAAATTTTAAAAAGTGATGCTCATCTACACCTTCTGAATATTCTCGAAACAACTCAACACTTTCTATATAATTCGCAAGGTCTTTTGAATTACCATCATATGGTTTAATTAGTTTTAATCCTAAATTTAAGTCAAGTTTTGTCGTCATTGTCGCGATTTTGTTTGTCTGCTTGTTGCAAGTTTTTTGTCTGAACACTACCGAACCCACAGCCGCCACCAATTCTGTACTCACCTTCGGTTTTGTTGTTTTGTTTCTGATCGCACTTTTCCGCTCATCCACAGCGCTGCGGGTTGCTTTCTTCATTAGGTTGTCGGTAGACAAAGGCGAGATAGGCTGCTCGCTTAGGAATTTTCACGTAACTTTACACACACTAAAGTGATGATTTGATGATCGACGTTGCGGGTGTTGCTTGTCTTGTCACCAAAGTTTTAGCCTGCTGCTCACAAAAGCGATGAACTCGATGATCCACGGTGTTGCTTGTATTGTCGCCCAAAATTTCTGCCTGGCACGTACAATAAACAAAGACACGATTGTCACCAAAATTTTTGCCTGTTGCACACAAAAGCGACGAACTCGATGATCCGACGATGAGGGTGTTGCTCGTATTGTCGTCCAAAATTTCTGCCTGACACACACACACAATAGACAACGAACACGATGATCCACGATGAGGGGCGTTGTTTGTTTTGTCACCACAACTCTAGCCTGATACACACAAAAGCGACGAACTCGATGATCCTCGGTAAGGGTGTAACTTGTATTGTTACCCAAAACCTCTGCCTGACACACACAATACACAACGAACGCGATTGTCACCAATTTTTTTTTTCTTGATGCACACTAATACAGCGAACTGGTGTCACAAGAGGGCCGGAACGGTTGCTGCTCTTCACATGTTAACTTTTTTTTTCTCTTCTTTTTTTTTTACACTCAGTAGGCGATGAACTCAGTGAGGCGATGACAGTAACAGTTATTTCGATGTTGTTTTTTTTTTTTTTTTAATTTTTTTTTTACACCAAACACTATTGCTCTGGTTCAATCATGTGACGCATTTTTATATGGACACATTACACCGCACTTTGCTACTGCTGCTCTTTTGATGTCACAATGCAAGAAATATCACTTCTGCACGTATGGCAATGTTATACGTATGCCATATTTAGCGTTTTCCCAATATGTTGCTGTTGCTCCTGGCAGGATCGCCATGTTATGTTCTTTCAAAATATTAAATAAACACGATGTGTTTAGTTGGAGCTTGGACGCTAAATCATGCGCAGCGCGAGCTGCGCATTCCTTTTTATTCGAAACTGACAGCATGTCAAGACGGATCGCTATCGCTTAAACCGTGCACAACGGTTTCAGGTCATGGCAATATTGGTCATAATGCCATAACACGACGAAATCAAAAATTTTTGATTCCGTCGTACGACGAAATCGCACGTCCGACGTTATCTGTCAAATCCCATATAAAATTTTGACAGGCCTTCCGATAAAATCGCATCCGATGGAGCACAGACACGGGCCTGAGAGGGGGAACAGCTGATCCGCGCATCCAGCGCAGCGCAAGAGAAAATAAACGTGTGGAAGGGGGTATCAGCTGATCAGCTGTTTTGTATCGCGAGAGCGCCCCGTGTAATTTGAAGGCAAACGGGAGAGCGCTGCGCGCGCTTAGAGAGCGGTACTTGTTGCGACGCAATGCGTTGCGATTTTGCCAAAATGTATGTGATTTGACAGACGCATGCGTTAACGACGCACGACGCAGCGTCAAAGTAGAAAAATTTCTATTTCGACGCACGTCGTGATGCGTCTGTCAAAATGGTTTAACCATATACAATAATGCCTATTATTTGTAGGTTCAGAAGTGATTATAATGTTAAATAACAACTGTGAAAACCTTTCCAGTTCTACCCGAAACAGTGTAAAGCATGTTTACGTTTTTTTGCATATTGCATACTGACCCGCACAAACCTGTTTTGCAGCAATCACGAAATTACTTTCTGTACATTTATTTTGTTTTGTTTATAAAATTATTTAGAAGTCGAACTACAAGTGTTGTGACCCGAAATAGTAAAGGTCCCAGATTGCTGCCTTGAGGGACGCCAGAAGAAGCACGGAGGGATCTAGATAAATCTAGGAGCCCCATCCTAACGGAATAAGTGCGGCCCATTAGGTATGATCTCAGCCAAGCAACTAGGGGATCTGGGAGGCCAAGTCTGTCGAGTTTTGCTAGTAATATGACGTGAGATATCCTATCGAAGGCGGCTTTTTAATCGGTGTAAATGACATCTACTTGAAGGCGAGCATCAATGGATTTATGGCAGCTACTAACGAATTGCATAAGGTTTGTGGTTGTTGATCTGTTAGGGACAAATCCGTGCTGATTCGGGCTGATGTAATTGCGGGCAGAGGCCAGTAACGGTTCATAAACATGCAGCTCGAGCACTTTTGCAATGGCCCCTAGCGATGTAATGCCGCGATAGTTAGAAGCCTCATTCTTGCAGCCTTTCTTATGGATTGGTGTTAACCATGAGACCTTCCAGGAGACAGGAAAGGTGCATGAACGTAGTGATTCCTCGAAGATTTTTACTAGTATCGGAGCAATCGACGCAGTGCACTTTTTCAGGATCACTGCCGGGATGCCATCAGGGCCGGTGGTGTAGGACATCTTTAGGCGGTCTATGGCGCGGGTGACTGACGAGGTATTAATGACCGGAAACGCGGCACTTACAAGAACGTCCTCGGTGCAAGCAGTCAGATTCTTAATAATACATTTACGTTAATTTATAAAGTTTTAATTAATAAGATTGATGGAAAAGAATTAGAATATTAGTTCAAGCTTTTTATTTCACACTTCATGTAGTTAGGTTAATGAGTCGAATTCAGAATACAAAAGAAAGAGTTAGAAAGAGACAGAACGTGACGCTATGAAAAGCGCGGACACACACTTCTGTCAGTTTGAAGTCCGGTTGGTTGCAGGTTTATGGAATCGGGTTAAAGGATCGAAATGTAGGATATTGTCAATCCTAACATTAATACGTGTGCAGTTAATGTAGATAGTAACACCAACATTAAATATCACAAACCCCGTTACAACACAAAAACAAGCAAAACTGCGTGTGAAATCATATCGATTTTTACCCGATATGGTTAAATCATTTTGACAAACGCATCACGACGTGCGTCGAAATCAAGGTGGATTAAAAATATCAGGTGGATTAGGGCCTTTGGGGGGTCGCCATAGTTGAGGGACTTTACGTCATTTTAGAACCGTTAACCATTGGTTTCCGCACACAAAGCTTAGCAAATAGAACAGATTTCTTTGTTATTATGTACATTTTTGTGTTTAACAAAAGATTTGATGATTTGTTTATGCACGAAATTTAAAATCATGTGAGTAAGAGTTCTAATCTAAGTAAGAGAAAGTAAGGATTCTAATTGTCCATGCGGCTCGTAGATAATGAGGAATTAATGTGAAAATTGAAAAAAAAATAATGATTTCTTAGTTTTTATCATCAGAAATGACGAAAACACAACCCTACCAGCATTAAACGGCTTTGAAGGCATTCAGAAGGCATTTAAGGCCTTAGTCGCCTTAAAAGGCGAATAAAGATTTCAACCGAAACTTTCAAGGCTGTAACGGGTTTTCGTCGAAATATTTCAACTTTTTGATTCAACGAGAACAGATAGCTTACCGCCATCTTAGCTTGTTTATATACTGGTTTTGCACCCTTACTAAAGTAACTGCCAACTAGAGCAGCGACAACGCTTTTGGTTTCGAACCGAGAAAGCGTGTGTTCAAATCCTGATTTTTATGATATATTTTCTGTGCTTAGTTCTTTTTAAATTAATGTTTTCTTGCTATAATTAAAATAAACAAAATTTTTATGAAGCAAAATAAAAATAATAACTTTTCAAAAAACATAATAATTACTCTATCTTCACCCTTGATTATCAGGATGGGGGAAATATGTATTTCATTTCTCCTTTTATTAGAGTTATCGAAATGAGTTTGATATATTAACACCTTTCAACGGGTTGGTCTTTAACAACCGAATAATGCAGACCATATGTAATAAAGTGAAATAGCTCAGAGCTTAACGCAAGAGAACATAACACGTAATTCGTGCTATCGAATCTCACACACATATCTGGGAACACTACAACAGCGCAGCGCTGAAGACGCTTGTAAGGTTTTCTTTTGACAGTTGCAATTTCAAATTTCAAATTAAAAGCGAAATTTTTCAATGACATATTTCGAAGGCATTTAATTACTGCTAAATGCACTTCTGATCGCCTTCAATTCGCCGGCGATTACAAGGCGATTAGAAGGCATTTAACGGAAATTTGCGGGTAGGGCAAAATATATTTTTAAAGAATGTTTAATCGAAAAAATGGGGTAGATAAATTATATGAACAAATTTAATAAATGTAAACAAAGTTTAAATCCTGGGGACCTTACGTCTTTTGAACGCAGTCAATGTTAACCATTCGCTGAGTAAAAACAAAAGAGGACAAACCAATTTGTTCTGCTGCGCAAATCCACGTTTTATTCTAGTATGATATAATCCACACACGGAAGCTGTCAGCGCGGCTCGATGACAGCTAAAACACAGTTCAATGTCTTAGCCATATTATGGCGTGGAAACACCGTTCAGAGGAACAGGGTTTATAGGAACAGGGTTCTTCGGCATGACTTCCAACAACGTCAAGTGACGAATTGTCAAAATGCACTAGAGTCCACCACCTGATAGTTTTAAATCCACCTTGGTCGAAATAGTTTTTTTTCTACTACGACGCTGCGTAGTGCGTCGTAATTAGTGTTGGGAAAAAGAGCACAATTAGGTGTGCTGTGCGCACACGCACGCACATCTCAGTGTGCGGTGCACATTTCACACTGTACGCGCTTCGCACTGTGCGTGCACTCCGCACTAGTGATGGGTAATCGGAATCGCACCCACGGCTCGGAATCGCTTCCGAGCATTGCTACTCCGGCTCCGATTCCGAAAAATTCAAATAGTCGATTCCGCCCGGAGCCGTCGGAGCCGTCCGGAGCCGTCGGAGCCGTCCGGAGCCGTCCGGAGCCGTCGGAGCCGTCCGGAGCCGTCGGAGCCGTCCGGAGCCGTCGGAGCCGTCCGGAGCCGTCGGAGCCGTCCGGAGCCGTCCGGAGCCGCTAGTCGGCAGCTGGAGCCGTTGGAGCCGTCGGAGCCGTCCGGAGCCGTCGGAGCCGTCCGGAGCCGTCGGAGCCGTCCGGAGCCGTCCGGAGCCGCTAGTCGGCAGCTGGAGCCGTTGGAGCCGTCGGAGCCGTCCGGAGCCGTCGGAGCCGTTGGAGCCGTTGGAGCTGTCCGGAATCGTTTGAGCCGTCGGAGCCGTTCGGAGCCGTCGGAGCTGTTGGAGCCGTCGGAGCCGCTAGTCGGCAGCAGGAGCCGGTCGGAGCCGTCGTAGCAGTTGGAGCCGACGGAGCCGGTTGGAGCCGTCCGGAGCCGACGGAGCCGACGGAGCCGTCCGGAGCCGGTCGGAACCGTTGTAGTCGTTGGAGCCGACAGAGCCGTCGTAGTCGATGGAGCCAACGGAACCGTTTGGAGACGTTGGGGTCGTCGGTGCCGTCGAAGCCGACGGAGTCAGTTCGAGCTGTCGGAGTCGTTGTAATAGTCGGAAGTCTTCTGAAGCGCTTTAATTTCCCGATATCAGCGATGATTTCATTTAAAAAAACAGCTTACGAGTAAAAAAATAGTCTTCTTCATTTATTGCTCTGAAGTTTTTTTGTATTTTTTTTAAACAATAAAGTCAAAAACAATTGTTTGCTCCGTATATATAGGGAAAAATTATGAATCAAACTATTATTGATCTTTATTTTCATAAAAGATGGACGGATGATTGATAGTTATATTCTTTGTCTTGTCCATGTGCCATCGTGTTATTGGGTAAAAAACAAGTGCGGCCTAAACCATACACGTTAGCCGATGTAAACAACCGTGCAAATTTGATTCATTTTTTTTCCTATATATATACGGAGCAAACAATTATTTTTGGCTTTATTTTTGAAAAAAAAAACACACAAAAAAACTTCATATCAATAAATGAAGAAGACTTTTTTTTACTAGTAAGCTGATTTTTACAACAAAATTATCACTAATATCGAGAAATTAATGCGCTTCAGAATGCTTCCGACTATTACAACTACTCCGACGGCTCCGACGGCTCCGGACGGCTCCAACGGCTCCAACGGCTCCGACGGCTCCGCCGGCTCCGGACGGCTCCGGCTGCCGACTAGCGGCTCCGGACTGCTCCGGACGGCTCCGACGGCTCCAGACGGCTCCGACGGCTCCGGACAGCTCCGACGGCTCCGGACGGCTCCGACGGCTCCGGACGGCTCCGGACGGCTCCGGACGGCTCCGGACGGCTCCGAACGGCTCCGCCGGCTCCGGACGGCTCCGGCTGCCGACTAGTGATGGGTAAATTCAACAAAAATCCGGAATCGCTTCCGAATGACTCCGCCAAAATTGGAAGCGGTTCCGGAAGGTAGGTGCAAAACTCCGACCTCGGAGCCGTCTGGAGTCGTTCGGAGCCGTTCGGAGCCGTCCGGAGCCGCTAGTCGGCAGCCGGAGCCGTCCGGAGCCGTCGGAGCCGTCCGGAGCCGTTGGAGCCGTCGGAGCCGTTGGAGCCGTTGGAACCGTCGGAGCCGTCCGAAGCCGTCGGAGCCGTCGGAGCCGTCCGGAGCCGTCGGAGTAGTTGTAATAGTCGGAAGCATTCTGAAGCGCATTAATTTCCCGATATTAGTGATAATTTTATTGTAAAAAACAGTAAAAAAAGAGTCTTGGTATGAAGCTTTTTTGTGTGTGTTTTTTTTTTTCAAAAATAAAGCCAAAAATAATTGTTTGCTCCGTATATATATAGAAAAAATGAATTAAATTAGGAGGTCAAGGAGCAATAGAACTATGACGGGAGGTGGGTTTGATAAAATACGAAACAACGAGGCAGACGAGTGTAATTATGGCAGTTTTGCACGGTTGTTTACATCGACTAACGTGTATGGTTTAGGCCGCACTTGTTTTTTACCCAATAACACGATGGCACATGGACAAGACAAAGAATATAACTATCAATCATCCGTCCATCTTTTATGAAAATAAAGATCAATAATAGTTTGATTCATAGTTTTTCCCTAAATATACGGAGTAAACAATTGTTTTTGACTTTATTATTTAAAAAAAATACAAAAAAACTTCAGAGCAATAAATGAAGAAGACTACTTTTTGATCGTAAGCTGTTTTTTGAAATGAAATCATCGCTGATATCGGGAAATTAAAGCGCTTCCGAAGACTTCCGACTATTACAACGACTCCGACGGCTCGAACTGGCTCCGTCGGCTTCGACGGCACTGACGGCGCCAACGTCTCCAACCAGTTCCATTGGCTTCAACGACTACGACTGTTCCGACCGGCTCCGGACGGCTCCGTCGGCTCCGTCGGCTCCGGACGGCTCCGGACGGCTCCGTCGGCTCCAACTGCTACGACGGCTCCGACCGGCTCCAGCTGCCAACTAGCGGCTCCGACGGCTCCAACGGCTCCGACGGTTCCGGACGGCTCCGACGGTTCCGGACGGCTCCGACGGCTCCAACGATTCCGGACAGCTCCAACGGCTCCAACGGCCCCGACGGCTCCGGACGGCTCCGACGGCTCCGACGGCTCCAGCTGCCGACTAGCGGCTCCGGACGGCTCCGGACGGCTCCGGACGGCTCCGACGGCTTCGGGCGGAATCGACGATTTGAATTTTTCGGAATCGGAGCCGGAGTAGCAATGCTCGGAAGCGATTCCGAGCCGTGGGTGCGATTCCGGTTACCCATCATTACTGCCGACTAGCGGCTCCGGACGGCTCCGGACGGCTCTGGACGGCTCCGGACGGCTCCGGACGGCTCCGAACGGCTCCGAACGGCTCCAGACGGCTCCGAGGTCGGAGTTTTGCACCTACCTTCCGGAACCGCTTCCAATTTTGGCGGAGTCATTCGGAAGCGATTCCGGATTTTTGTTGAATTTACCCATCACTACTCCGCACTGTGAGCGCACTACGCACTGTGCGCGCACTCCGCACTTTTCGCACACTTCGCACATTGCGAGCACACTCCGCACTTTTCGCACACTTCGCACAGTGCAAGCTTCACTTGCTTCACTTTGTACTGTGCGAGCACACTTCGTACCATGGTGGTACGTACACAAAGACCACGACCACACGACCAGTGTCAGCTTTTTCTCTTAGAGTTCATTTACTCAACCATCGGGTTCGTCTAACAGTGGATGAACTTGGCGGACACCTGACCCCCCCCCCCCCACTCCGCCGGCCCATCCACGATGGCTATTATTGGTCCCAACAGAAAGCATGTGTAGATCCATGCGAATATTGGAAACTCCATCGATTTGACATACACCTGTTTCGAATCCTTTAAAGGGTATAGACAATATTTTTTCAATCTAAGAACCCCCTTCTACGCTGCACTTCATTCTTCGCTCTTCTTTTCCACCCTTTTACGCATGGCAAAAGCGCAGAACGCTGAAACACGCGCGAGTTATGATTTCGGGTTCGGAATAAAACTAGTCGTGGTTACTGTTGGAAATAGAGTGTTTATTGAAACTTTATGTTGGGTGTAGGAAGGGAATTGGACGGGAATTTGTTGATCAACATTTCGTCAGAACTGGGTCAACCGATCGACGCGGTCCGCTATTTGCTGCCGGTGCCGTTGACGGTGCAATTTCGGTGGCGGTTGACAACACGTAGAAAAGTGCTGTGTTAGCAATTACGTTTGTTAACTCGCGCACTGCTGAAATCAATATACAGGGTTTACCTAGCCAATCCGGCATCGTCAAAGCGTTATCGGTCGCCGTAAATACTTTTTCGGGCAACGTCAACCCTCAATTGGGCACTGTCATTTCTATTCGAGCCTTGTGAAGTATGAATCGGGCATAGTACAGAATGAAAGCGTCCTACTCTAATCGGTCGCTCCGGTGTGTTTGGTCCATCAAGTTGTTTAAAAATACGTATTTTGGATGTTGTTTAACTTATTATGTATTATTTTAAAATGTTTACCTAATTAAATCACCAAACATATTATATTTAAAAAAATATATATAAAACCAAATTGCATTGTACGGGGTGGAATTAAAAATTAAAAAAAAAGAATTTGAATAATTTTTTATGTAATCAAACTTAAAAATAGTGATTTTTCTTACATATCAGTTAAACAACTCGCAAAAAAGTATTGTTTTATAGCTAGAAAGCAACAAAATATAAAGTAGGCCCAATTCATTCTGTACTTTGCCCGATTCATACTTCACAAGGCCCGAATAGAAATGACAGTGCCCAATTGAGGGTTTACGTCACCCGAAAAAGTATTTACGGCGACCGATAACGTTTTGACGACGCTAGGTAAACTTTGTAATTTAATCATCGTTGGCCCAAGGCATAGAGTAGAGCGAGAAACAACATAATTCTTTGCAAGTGTGGATGGCCGGTGCACGAGCACACCGAAACCGCGCGGAGACCTTTGCTGCGAGAATCGAATGCACAGAACGCTGCGCTTGACCACCATCGAAAAGCCGACACAAACACAAGGATACAACACACCCAGACAAAAATATAAAAGCCCCGAAACACAATATCAACACAGCGGTCCGTAGCCGAAGAAATTATCAGGAAAAATCGGCTGACATCAAGCACGCGTTTCTTTAAAACAACTATGAACTGTGAAGGTCGTAGGTAAACGACGCTCCAGTGGGATGAGGTTTTTCTTGAATTTGGCTGAGATGAAACGTGTCTGTGCTTGTACTCGGAGCCCCCGCTTTGCGATTGTGCAATAAAACAGACAGCTGGTTTCACGCGAAAACTGTTATTCGCGTCGCAGGCTTGCGATAGCAGCGCATGTTTTGATGCAAAAATTACAATTTTCACTCGGAGCCCTAGTAAAATTTTGTGATTAACTGAAGAGAAGGGGACATGGGACAGGGCGAGAGGGGGGGGGGGGGGAGGGGCGATGGGCATGTGTGTGGTATGAATGTGTGCAAGCGATTAATGGATCTTTGATTCGCCCCGACTTGAACTCGTTGCACCAACGGATCGGAGTCGCTAATGCTAACTGATGCTAATGCTTAAAGGCGGTTTATCAAAATATGCTCAGTACTACACCACCTGACTTCCTGTAACATGGTACGAAGTGTGCTCGCACAGTACAAAGTGAAGCACTGCACGAAATTTGCGAAACATGCTTGCACTGTGCGAAGTGTGCGAAAAATGTGGAGTGTGCTCGCACTGTGCGAAGTGTGCGAAAAGTCCGGACTGTGCTTGCACTGTGCGTAAAGTGCGCGCACTGTGCGGAGTGTGCTCGCACAGTATGAAGTGTACTCACACTGTGCGAAAAGTGCGTGCACTGTGCGGAGTGTGCGAAAAGTGCTCGCACTGTGCGAAGTGTGCGTAAAGTGCGGAGTGCGCACGCACTGTGCGAAAAGTGCGCGCACCGTGCGGAGTGTGCTCGCACTGTGCGAAAAGTGCGAAGTGCGCGCACTGTGCGAAGTGTGCTCGCACAGTACAAAGTGTGCTGTGCAGTGCGCACAATGCCCAATACTAGTCGTAATCAAGGTGGAATATAGAGGAGGTTCCATCGGCGACGATCAATGCCGTTCCGGCTCGAGCTCAGCGCATCATCGGCGAGGCAGCAATTCCGCTGCGGCTCGAGCCCTGCCTCTCACCACGGCGACGTAACATTCCGCCTCAGCAGCACAACAGGATCGGCAACGCACAAGTTGCATCGGCTGCAACACAGCAGCCCACATCGGCGCGAACGCTTTCGCCCTGGCTGTAGTTGAACAGGCGTCGCCAATTGCGCCTCGGCTACAGCCACAGTGTCCAGAGGGAACGAGGTAGCATGCCGTCCCGGCTGCAGTCGAACGGGCGTCGCCAATTGCGCCCCGACTGCAGCCACAGCACAAAAGAAGGGCGATGAGCCAACGCATCGTAGGAGAGCGAGGAAACATGCTGCCCGAGTATTTTCATCTCTGCCGCCCGTCATCGAAAAAAATACATCGCTGCTGCCCTGGGGCAAGGATCATCATCATCATCGTCATCATCATCGCGGCATTATCATCATCGCGGCACCTTCATCATCGCGGCACCTTCATCATCATCGTTATCATCATCGTCATCATCATCGCCGTCACACCATCGCCGCCGTCCCAGGGACCGGCACAGCAGCAGCATCACCGCCACGCCATCGCGGTGAGGGCTGAGAGAAGCAGCAACTCAGCGCAACAACATCGGGGTCCCCACATTTTGGCAGCATCGGCCAGAAGGGTTCACCACGCCGGTATTCCATTAGTGGAATACCCCCGCGTCGGTTCGAGCCCTTCGGTATTAAAAAGGGGAGATGTTGTGGGTAGCCGTGCCGACCCCTGGACTTGCCGTGGCAGTTGCGCTGCCACCGGTCAACGTCCAGGAGGACGACAGTGTACACGCACACTGTCGCACACACTAAGCGCGCAAGGATTAGTGTGTGCCGAGCGCCGAGCCGAGTGTGTTTGCGAGTCGATCGAGCAGGAGCTCTCGGCAGGGGCGCTCGGTGCAGCTGGTGTGCGGCCACCATACTTGTATCATTTTAAAGTGTATTCTGTATTGTGTGTTTTATTTATTATGTACGTTCGAAGTGTTTAAATAAAATATAAGCAGTTCATAACACCTATGCAGCGATGATCTCGTTCTACTGTAATCCGCGTAGGCTTTTGATTTTATTTTTTTTCAGCCATCGTAAAGATGCATTAGACCAATCAGGGCCAGACTTTCGTTGAGAAACAGGAACGCAGGAATTAATCGCTGAGCGCATAAAAACGCTAAAGAAATCGGTGGCTTCGTCGATAGTGGCAAAGTTGGAGCAGTCAAAATTGCGGTCAAACGACACAATAAGAGAATTCATACGTTCCACATTCGTTTTGAAGAAATTTCTATTGACTGTACTGCGAGTGTGACTGTTGGTGGTGTGGGATAGTTGTACGGGATAATAAATCATCATATCCAATGAAGGATGATGAAAGTCCTCACTGAGAAGTGGAATACTACAGTGTGTTACGTATGGGAAGGAGTTTTCTAGAGCCGAAGTACCATTCACAGAGTGCAGAGGTGTAATTGAGTCGCACAAAATATTGGTTGCGGCAAGGTTTGCGAAGACCTGATCCAATTGACGACCAGATTAATTTGCAATACCACTCAACTGAAATAAACCGGTACTATGCAACCCATCAACGAAATCGGTATTAGCCACGGAATTGCATAAAGGTGCATAATGCATGACAGAATAACATGGAGAGCAATCGGTGGCTTCTGATGTATTAGTCAGCTCCCATCTGATATCAGGTTTATTGAAATCTCCGAAGACGTATAATAAATCGCTCTCTTTAATGCGGCTTGAAATTTCACGTACACTATCATGTAAAGCGTTCATCACTGCGGGGTCATTCGCATGACTAGGCGGAATGTAAACAACGCCGATGTAAACAGAGACACCTGGCAGCAATGTTTTGATCCAAAGTTGTTCCAGTATGGTATTAGGTGATGTGATTTCACATGTCGGTATTGAAGAGGAACATGCAATTAAAACACTGTTGGAAAGATTCCTATCGCACCTGTAGATATGATAGTAATCGTCAGTGAGGAGCGAAGAAGGTATGGACTGAGTAAGCCAAGTCTCGGTGAGAATGATAAAATCATATTCTGATTCTGAAAGCACCAGGCGAAGATTTGCAGTTTTCGTTCGTAGACCACGTACATTTTGGTAGTAGATAGAGAGACTGGGATGAGTTGAGCGAGTTGCATCGCCGGAGCGAGTTGCATCGCAGTGCAAGATTGCTATTCATCCGACGGGCCAGCGTCAGCAGATTCATCAGTCCGTTTAGCGTTTCCGCGCTTCGGTCTTTTTTTAGGCGCGACTAAGCATTCCGGAGGCGACCTGGTAGGTGTGGTAGTGACAAGCATTCGCTCATTAAGGTCCTGTTGTGATTCGGTTGTAAACAAAGCTGCATCTGTGGTGGTCATGTCATATGAAGTCGCAACAGGCTGCGCGGGCGGATCTGTATTGGCAGTTGGTATCGGAGTGCTCAATCCAAACCGTGGGAGAGGATTACGATAAGTGTCTGTAGTGAGAGTGACAGGGTGATCGAGTGTAGGTTGAAGCATCGAATTTGTATCGGCGGCTGCGAGAGCATTAGTGTTAATATTATTGGTCCGGTAGTCACGGAACTCACGGTACGTTAGAGCGGAGGGCCATGTCTCAGGTGAGAGAGCCTTGCTGCGTAGAGTGACTGGTATGCCCACCTTAAATGAGACAAATGAGAGTGTACTGGTGTCAGCGCCAAATTTCGTCAGACGGTGAACGAACACATCCTGCTTGTCGAGTGCTAGACGTACTTGCACATATAAACAAGCGTATCGCCGTTCTAGTTCTAGCGATGCATAACTTCAATGCGGAACCATACAACAGTACAGAGGAAATGAGAAAGCTCTCCTCCAAGCGATGAAGCTCAACTGGTTGGGGTATCCCACCAACAGAGAGCGCCACCAGCTTTTTGCTATTTTTAGAATGCATGAGTCGTTTGCCGTCTGCTAAACGAAGTCTTTCTATATTCCGTTTAGGTAGAGAACTTGAGTCGTTTAGAAGCCGTTTAGTGGTCGTTTAGTGGATTTGTGGCACTTGGGAATGCCGATTTATGGAGTGTGGATGAAAATACAAATTTTTAGTGCTAAACAAATGTTTACCCAAGTGCCACAAATCTCAAAGCTTAATCTGTGGCGCTTGGGTATTAAACGAAAACAATCCATTTAATATATCCAAATACCAACAACATTCGTCGCATTCGACAACTGCCGTCGATCCTGGTTTTGTGCTTTTTTCTGAAGCCTCGTTGCCCAATTGTTCTACATGACGACACCTCCTTTCTACCCACTTTGCTACCCCAATTGACATTTTCGAGCACGAATAATCGGGATTTCGAGCAAATTGCCTAAAACTGGAGCCTAAAACTTCCCATAAACTGCACCAGTTTAAGGGAATTTAGAAAAAGTCCTTTAAAATCAACAGTGATGCGGCTTTTTCGTTGCTTTCTTCTAGATTCGCCCGGAAATGATTTTTCCTATCGTTCTAGTTGGTCATGTACCGATTTTATACTTAAATAATACCATTTTTTATAGAATAATATCACTCAAAATTAGCTTTAGTTTTTCATCAAAAACTAAATATATTGGCGCCCAAGACAAACTCTTACACGGGTGTGGACTGTTATGCTAAGTTCTTATTATTATTATTATTATTATTATTATTATTATTATTATTATTATTATTGTAATTATTATTATTATTATTATTATTATTATTATTATTATTATTATTATTATTATTATTATTATTATTATTATTTTTATTATTATTATTACTATTATTATTATTATTATTATTATTATCATTATTATTATTATTATTATTATTATTATTATTATTGTCATTATGGCCTACGCTATCATGCCGGTCTTTTCAGGACTTGAGTACCACGTAGCCGGGTAGTCAGTTCTTGCTACGGCGGACGGTTCATACGCGGTTAGAACCCACGACGGGCATGCAGATGTGAGGAATGATGGCGGTGCCGCGGGCCCGCTCCTATCCAGCGGGTAACTTGCATACTGCCACATTGTCTCCTTCCCGATGCATACGCTGTAGTATGCCGTATGTCTTCAAGTGGACAGAGTATTAGCGACAAGGGCCGCCGGAAAGATGGTCGTTGGGGCCCCGTCGCTGGAGAACCTTCTGCACTCCCCCCCCCCCCCCCCCCCCGCTGGTAACAATTTTAGGACCTGTGACCGATGATCGTAGGGATTCCATCGCCAACCCCCCACCCCCCCCCGCCGGCAATTTAAGTATACTGTTCAATCTCCCAACAGTTGTGTCTCAGTACCCCCTCCTCCCGGTCATCAGTTACCATTGACAGGGGCCTCAATTCGTCTTTCCGCCTTATATGAACACCTTTCTTTCTTTGACCGATGGATCATAACATTCCGGAAGAAAACACATTTGGCGACAGTTGTGCACACACACGCAGGCTCACACCGATGCGCAGACAGCTCAGCATGTTGGAGACGCTAACCCGTCGGCATAAACGCGTTGCGTTGTTTGACGTTTGCTGCTTGGGTCGGAACCGAAGCCAGGAAAGTGCGCGCTCTTTGTAGGCGATCTCCACGGTGTACGGACGTGTGTGTGAACCAGAATAATTTGTAACCCTTTAGAACTATCTGAATTACCGAAATACAAGAACTTTTACTTCGTAAATACAACACAGCATATCTGTGTAATCTACACCATACGAAAGCAAAAGCTTAGGGTAACAAAGTTATGCTTAATCACCTTGCGTTCTAGATGCCGGCAGAACGGAAAGCTGATGAAAATCATCGCCGGGCTGAACGTGTCAATGCGAATTAGAGTTCAGCGCGTTGCACAGCAAACCCTCCAGCGTGAGCTAGCGATTCCTTAATCATTTTTACATTGCAGTGTTTGAACTTATTGCGCATTTTTTGGTTTTATTTGTGAAAATGCAACTTCATCGCCGCAATGTTTGTTAACGGCATTTTTAGGCGCCACAACAGCTCGCGAGCATTGACCACACGCGAGAAAGAGATAGCGCTATGGAGGGAAAAAGCACGGACGATGGCTGACAGCGATTGGCCGTCTGACGCACCAACACATCCAAACCTTCGGCAGCGCGCTCAGGCGAGGGGTACGAGGCGGAGCCAGGGACGGGTAGCTCGATGAGCTGCTTGACAAATTTGCCGTTGGAGGGAAAAAGATGGCATGATAAAATTCTCCGAATGGCATGATTTCTTCCGTCGCTTTGCGCAGCGGGATTGCGAGGGTTGTGAATGATATCATCTGCTCGAAATCTTATGGTATTTTAAATAATCTTTGATTTTTATTCATGGATTATTTTTTTGCGGTAGTATTTGTCGAAAAGATCACTATTTAAAATTTTGTGGATTTTTTAAAATAAAATGACAAAATTCAGGTGTTTAGTATGCTACAATTTGCACTGTTATACCTGCACTTGGGGTGCTATAATTATAACTGCGAGCCTTCGCGCGCCCTCGCAACTCCCTGTCAATTGCATGGCGGGGGTATCATCTGCTCGAAATCTTAATTATTTTTTTTTAATATTTCAAAATATTTAGTTTTTATTCATTAATTCTTGTTTTGCTGTGTTATTTGTCGAAAAGACCACTATTTACATTTTTGTGGATTTTTTCAAAATAAAATCTCAAAATTTAGGTGTGTTTAGTAAGCTATAATTTGCTATGTTATACCTGCTCTCGGGGTGCTATAATTATAACTGCTAAAACTAGTGGCGAAAAAACTGCCTAGGCTCGCAAGCTCTTTAATGCGAGGGCTCTGGGACGGTGAACTTGTATGGCGTGCGAGCCCTCGCGCGCCCTCGAAAATCGCTGTCAATTGCATGGCGGGAAGGCTTAGTGTGTGCCAAGCGCCATACAGGCAGAGTGTGTTTGCGAGCCGAACTGTCGTCCCCCTGGACGTTGACCGGTGGCAGCGCAACTGCCACGGCAAGTCCAGGGGTCGGCACGGCTGCCCACAACAAATGGGTGGTTAACTGCCCGGTTATTCACGTGACAACACATTTGTTTAGTTGTGATAATGCTCATCTTTTTCCTTTTCACATCTACAATGCGGTCATTTTGGTATGGCACGTGGCAGCCAGTTCTTGGATTAAAACGAAGATTTGAAGGCTATAGATTCCAAAAAAGAACATTTCCTTTGCCAGATTCGATACGTATTGTTGTTGAATCCATTCTGCCAGCAGTGTACCAACCGAACCAAATATGATTTTATATTGAGAGTGAGGAATTAATCACAGTGCCTGCGCATATATCCTTTGGTCCTGTTCAACAGACCACCGATTGATCTGAAATATCGAGTAAAATTTTGATTTTTTTTATAGAGTTAGGAGTGAGTCCATAGAAAAATCATCAAAGCATCCAGTTTGTTATGGATGTAACTGTCAAACCAGGTTTTCTTCCTATTTTCATTTTTAGACGTCGAATTGCACTGGATAAGCCCACCTGATATATCAGCCGCGCACATGTATAGAAAAAAAAAATCGGACAAAATTTACATATCCGTCAAACGGTTGTGAGTAGTATCATCTGCTCGAAATTTTATGGTTTTTCTATAATCTTCATGTTTCATTCATTTTTTGCTGTTTTAGACGTCCATAACATCACTATTTCATGTTTTGTGGATTTTTGCAAAATACTTTCTTACTTACTTACTTATCCGGCGCTACAACCGCTTTGCGGTCTTGGCCTGCCTCAGGAGTGTCCGAAACCGCTCGCGGTCTCCCGCCTTCGTCTGCCATTCCGTTATCCCGGCCTTAATGGCGGACGCCATCTTGCCACCTCAATTTGGGCCTACCACGCATCCTCTGTCCTTGCGGACGGCCTAAAAAGATGTAGCAGCCCACTGTGCAGATCGCGTGGCTCGTACGCAGAGTACGAGCTGTCATCAAGAGAGCTGTCAGAATTCCTTGGCGTGAACGACCATTCGGTTTGGCGCTGATTTTGAGAACAGACCGATTTGGAAAAGCTAAAATAATGAAAATTGAACTAAACGCTAAAAAGATTTTACGGGCTGGGTTGTCCGTTTCCATGCGTACAACATGGCCAGCCCACCGGAGCCTGGCGAGATTGATACGCTGCACGACAGTGAGGTCGCCGTACATCTCGTATAGCTCGTCATTATAGCGGTTTCTCCATTGTCCTTCCACACATACCGGGCCAAGTATCTTTCAGAGCATCTTCCTCTCTAACTTAGCCAAGAAGGTTTCGTCAGATTTGGACAGTGTCCATGTCTTAGAGTCCATAGAGTCCCAGCTTCGTCCGTCTGTCGCAGGTTCTTTGAGGTGAACTGATTTTTCAGGCTGTAGAATGACCGGTTGGCAGCTAGCATCCTTGGGCGCAACTCAGCTTCCATGCAATTGTCGTCCCGCCATGCAATTGACAGCGATTTGCGAGGGCGCGAGGGCTCGCACGCCATACAAGTTCACCGCCCCAGAGCCCTCGCATTAAAGAGCTTGCGAGCCTTGGTAGTTTTTTCACACCTAGTTTTAGCAGTTATAATTATAGCACCTCGAGAGCAGGTATAACAGTGCGATTTGTAGCATACTAAACACCTGAATTTGACATTTTAGTTTTCAAAAATCCACAAAAATTTAAATAGTGATCTTTTCGCCAAATACTACCGCACAAAATATAGTTCTTGAATAAAAATCAACGATTTTTTAAAATACCATAAGATTTCGAGTACATGAAATCTTTCGCAACCCTCGCATTGTTTGACGGGGTTGCTGACCTTTGATCCAAGATAGGTGAATTCTGGGACGTCTTCAAACGTGCGTTCACCTATTTGCACGTCACGCCTACGTAGATTCTGATTATTTAGTTTAGTTTAATGTTTATTAATCGATGGACTATAAAGCCCTCTCGAGCCAAATTTTGTTTACAATATACATTAGATAACGAACAGAATATTTATATATAATTATTGTTGGACGCATTCCAAACACTTAAAAGTGAAGTCAGTTCGGTTATCGTCATTCCAGGCTCATAGATATCGTCAGCTAAATTGAGTAGACGGCACATACAAAGAAGGGGGTTGCGAGAGCCAAAGGTTGTTCGGGTTTCAGCGACTGCCAGCACTGGCCGGCGACGGAGTATTCTGGGAGGAACATAGAGGTGAATCCTTGAAAGCAGCTGGGACAGTCGATGGTTCCATTTAAGGTTCCCGTGATAAATGCCAGTCTGGCGTGCTCAACACGTTCGGCGAGAGGCGGGATCCCAAGCAGCAAACACCTAGTTCTGTAGTCGAGACGACGCGGCCAATCACGAAGGGTGAAGCGCGTTGCCTTCCGTTGGATGGACTCTAGCCGCTCAAGTGCCCGAGTAGATGCTGGCCACCAAACAATGCTAGCACATTCCAGCAGTTGTCTGATAAGTGCGCAGTACAGTGTCTTGAAACACATAGGATCGCGAAGCTCGCGTGTCATGTTTATGACCAAGCCAAGTAGCCGATTGCCACTAGCGACTACTTGGTCTATCTGTTCTTCGAAGGAGAGTTTAGCATCTAGGAGGACTCCTAGATCCTTTACACAGTTCACTCTTTCGAGGTTCTGACCATCAAGCGCTGGAGCTCTTGAACGGCTGAATGAGATTATGGCGCATTTATCGATACAGACGCTTAGTGCGTTACGCTTGCACCAGGAGACAAATTCAGTCAAAGTGGCTTGAAGTTGAAGATGGTCCTCGGGCTCACGGATTTCACGATAGATTTTAGCATCATCTGCGTAGAGTAGGCAACTATTATCCGGGAGTGCCGTGCAAAAGTCGTTTATGTAGAGCAGGAACAACAAAGGCCCCAGGTTGCTGCCCTGGGGTACGCCGGAAGAGGCACCGATAGATCTAGATTGGTGGGAGCCCATTCTAACTGCATATGAACGACCATATAAATACGATTTTATCCACTTTACCAGGGGTGGTGATAAAACAAGTCTATCAAGTTTTGCCAGAAGAATGTTGGGGGACACACTGTCAAAAGCCGCCTTAATGTCCGTGTAAATGGCATCAACCTGCATACCATCATCAATAGAATTATAACAGCCGCTAACGAATTGCATCAGATTTTTCGTAGTTGATCTCTTAGGTATGAATCCGTGATGGTTGATGCCGATGTATTTGCCGGCAGATGCTATTAATGGTTCATAGATGAGGAGCTCGAACACTTTGGCGCAGGCAGCTAAAGAGGTAATACCTGGATAGTTCACTGCTTTGTTTTTGCTGCCCTTTTTGTGGATGGGTGTTAGCCATGAGACCTTCCACAGTGATGGAAAGGTTCCTGTGTGCAGAGATTCGCTGAAGATCTTAGTCAAAACAGAAGCTACCGATACGGCACAACGCTTGGGAATTGTCGCTGGGATACCATCTGGCCCCTCGGAGTATGACAACTTGAGACGCTCGATTTTTTGGGTAACCAGGGTCTCGGTGATGATAGTGTTAAATGTGGGTACCAGGAGAGTAATACGCAACGCGTTGGTTATCGTAGTTCGAGAGAAAAAGAAGGGCCTTTATTATTTCGGCAATTGGCTTATATATGCCACTCACGGTAACTCATGTCTTACTCGGAAATGATCGTATCCGAATCCTAACGAAGAGTGTACTCGGAAATGATCGTATCCCAATCCTAACGGATAGTGTGTCGCACACTATCACACGCCCTATCCTTTTTTTTTTTTACATTTCATGAAACCTTTTAACTCTATTTTTATGTACAATATCTGATTTTCCGTTTATGTTTAGTTCTACATTTTCATTTCTATCACTGATTACGTCGTATGGCCCTAGATACTTAGGCTCGAGTTTCTTGGCCGTTTCGCTCCGTATTAATACCTTGCTTCCTTCATGAAATTCCTTCCGTTTACAATTCACATCATATTTACTTTTTGTTTCCGATTTCCGATTCAATAATCTATCTCTTACTTCTTTATGCGCGATGGTTAGTTTTGCTTTGAGTAATTCAACATAATTTTCTAAATTATAGCTTATTCTATTATTGTTACATTTTTGAGTTGATGGAACATTAGATTGCCTACCTTAAACTAAGTAAAACGGAGTGTATCCTGTCGCTGAATGCACCGTGTTATTGTACGCAAATTCATAAAATTGCACCCAGTCTTTCCATGCTAACGGATCGCCGTTACAATAGATTCGCAGGAAATTTCCTAGCATTTTATGCGAGTTCTCTAAAGCTCCTATTGTTTCGTGGTGATATGCTGTCGAGTTGAGCTTTTGAATATTAAGTTCGATACATAACTCCTCAAATATTTTTGCCATAAATTCTGTTCCTCTATCTGTGCATATTGACGGTACTCCATATTTTAAAATTACATTTTCCATCAACGCTCTAGCTACAGTGTCAGCTCGTTTATCAGAAATGGGTGTGGCCGTTACAAATTTTGTAAGGTCGCATTGCGTTGTTAATATATATTCGTATCCCTTTGATTTCACCAAGGGTCCCACCAGATCCAGATAAATTTTTTGAAATGGTTCGCTAGCTGTTGTTGTGATTCGAATTGGTATTTTAGGATCATTTCTCTTTTTATACATTTGGCATTCTTTACAGTTTGTGACCATTTTCCTTACATCTGCTTCTATACCTTTCCATGTATATTTTTGTCTTATGGTATTTAAAGTGCGATGAATTCCTGCATGACCTGCTGTAGGTAAAATAAGGCAGGACATGAGCGTGACATGAATTGCATTTACAGAAGTATTCACGAGTGATGTGATGTTAGAAATGAA
Organism: Anopheles gambiae; assembly: GCF_943734735.2. NCBI lineage: Eukaryota > Metazoa > Arthropoda > Insecta > Diptera > Culicidae > Anopheles > Anopheles gambiae. Next base: position 65,880,232 of record NC_064601.1, on the reverse strand, counting down.
GCTATCCTCGAAACGCGTGGCGAACAGTTCACAAATATCTAGTGGCGAGTGTGCACAATTATCCTTATACCGAATAGTCCCGGGGAGGCCAGTTGACTTGCGCATCTTATCGGCAAAACTCCAAAAGCGGATACTTTTGCAAGCTTCGTTCAGTGTAGCGTATATATCGACGATAGCAGACTCTATTATAATGTCGATAAAGTGCATGAACACCATTGTAGTAAACCGACTAGGTGTGGACCGACTAGCGCGCAAATCGTCATAAGCGGCTCGCTTTGCTTTTTTTAGGGCAAGCAATGTGCGGTCACCCCACGGCGGTCCGCGATGAGGCTTTTGAATAGGAACACATTCACGCCATGCGGCCCGCATAAACTCTGAGAAGTTGTTCGTGGCATGGTCAATGGATGTATAGTTTGAGCATTCAAAGGATTGGTTGAAGGAGCAGCTCAGTCTCTTGAGTTTAGTAAGGTCAGCACGTGCGTATTTGAGCTTTATTTCTGCAACAGTGGTAACGTGTTTCATAGACGATACTGTGATTTCCAAATCAAATTCGAGCGGTGGGTGATAGCAGTCTATTGGCAGTAGCGGGTGCTCGCTGACACGTATGAGCGAAGAAGTTGTTGCACTTGACCAATTTCCGTATGCAAGGTCTAAAATGCGCCCCATAGAGTTAGTGTTGTTATTAAGCTGGTAAAGCGCATTCTGGTGCAGTCCATCGACGAATTGGGCGCTACGTACTGAACTAGTATGAGGTTCATAAAACACAAAAGGGGTTTCATGATTCGATTGCGCAGGCGACCAGGAAAGAGCGGGTTGGTTAAAGTCTCCCACGAGCACGAATCTGTCGTTTGGACCTAGCGCGTCGCAAATGCTGTTGACGGTGTCCAGTAGTGCATTTATTTTTCCTTCGTCCGTATTGTGGTTGGGAGGAAGGTAGGCAGCAGCAATGTATAATCGATACGACGGAAGCTGAATGTAGATGCAAGCGAATTTGAGAGTTTGCGCAAGCACTGGAAGCGCATGACAGCGGAGAGCGGAACTCACCGCAATTAGTACTCCACCGCATCGAGATAGAGAGCTGTTTGCGGCATTTCTACCGCATCGATAGACACAGTGCGCATCGCCAAATAGGAGAGCTGTGGGAAGGCTGGGATCGAGCCAAGTCTCAGTGAGTACCACAACATCATAGTCCGCTTCTAATACAATTAAACGGAACTCATCAGCTTTGGATCGTAAACCTTGCATGTTCTGATGTCCATCCTTCCGGGGGCCCTTGTCGCTACTACTCTGCCCATACGGCATACTATAGAATGGCGATCTACGGGGCCCCTTAATCGTCGGGGCCCCAGGCGACCGCCTAGTCCGCCTACCGTTAGATTCGCCACTGCGCACAGTAGCACTTTACCCAACACTATATATAAATCGAGAGTTGCTTGGAAAAAAAAAACTTGTTATAGAGTTTGGATAAAATGTGAAATATTTATTGACAATTTGGTTTATTCAAAACAACATAAAATAAAAACAATCAGCCTAGAAATAAGGCAGGGGATTATTTGTCGATCATCTTTTTTGTTTTGCAATTATATTATGATTGCTATAAATTTCATGAATCTGTAGAATCTTTCATTTCATAGATCTTTTTGCAACAAGACACATAACATGTCAAAAAGTAATTATCATTTTTTCTCTGTTCTCTTAGATGACGTTAAATAATGAGATGTACTGCCTTTGTTTTTCTTTTTTTAAATAGCTGATTCGAATTGTAGGTTAAGGCAAAATACTGTATTTCTACATGTATATTATCCTAAAGCTTATGCAAAAATGACCATTCAGCTTCTTAATGTGTACACATTTTTGTTTTTTTCGTACAAATCGTTGCTAATTATTACTCAATTTGCAATTCGAGCTAATGTCATCTTCTGCTTTTTAAAATTTTTCTTAATTCTGTCTTGGTTGTTAATCTAATATACTTTATTCTATAGTGATATTTATCACATTTTCCATTCAGCGATATTCATTTCTCGATCAAGTACCAACATACTTCCTCTAATTTTTAGTTCAACATAAAGTCAAAAAAAATCGAACAAAATAGTAAAAATTTTGTTGCTTTTTTTAAATAACATTTCGTAACTGGTAGTTTTGCGCCAAAAAGACGCAACGATGACATTGATGTATTCACTCTGAATCAAAAGCATTTAAAAAAAATTGATGCATAAGTTCGTTGAAATACTGCATCTTGATCGGTTTATGTTAAGTTTCAAATTGATGGAGACATATGTAATACATAGAAGTATATTTTTATTCCATAACGTCATTCAATTAGCTATCATGTTTTAAATTACTTGTCATATAAGTTTAAGCCTTTCCGGTAGCATCTTTATTTACTCTACAAGCAGCTATTATTTACAAAAAAAGTTCAAATTTACATAAGGCCAAACATACACGAACCGGATTTTTGCAGGATAGAAATTACACTTACTTTAAAACCTGCAGGTGACAGTTGGGAAAAGTTACAGTAGACAGTCCATAGGTTTGACAGCAGGCGGAAATTCGCGGTCGCCGTTCGTGTATTTTCGGCCTAATAAAGCTTCTTTTTGGCGTTTTTGTTCAGATTGGATTTGTCCGTGATCTCCACAAATGGCAAATCTCTTAAATAACATGCAATTTTTAATTAAGTATTGCGAAAGGTGAATTGTCATTGTAACATTTTTTTAAAAGATCAATCGAGATTGACCATTGAGTATTTAGATAGTTTTATCAAAGCTTTATTAATAAAATATAATTCAACTTATCGTTTTATTCCAAATTAAATTAAATTCATCTAAACAGGAAACACAAATCCTGGGCAAATAATTGTTCTTCAGTAAAAAAATATAAACATAAAAAAATTATGTTCAAATTGGATGTTTTTTAAAAGGCCCTTCAAAATGTCATTGGATAATCCACACTCAATTAAGTGCAGATTATCGAATTTTCATTTCAAATTCAATTAAATCATCAATAATTATCAAATATATTTGTTTGTAATTATTGTTGTTCGTGTATTCGATTGGGCAGAATTGGTATGTAGTATACTTAGGGTAAATGTACCTATAGTGGTGGTATAGTAGTACCAATAGTGGTGGTATTGCACTAAAATGCGGTTCATACGGCAAATTAAAAGCAATTAAGTTATTTACGTTAGTGTGAAATGTTTTTTTGCCTTTTACAAAGGGTTTAAAAGTTAAATGGGGCCATTCCGTTACTTAGTGACCGAAAAATCCATTATTTTGTGAAATGTGTCAACATTTTTCCAAAATCCTTAGGATTTCATAACGAAACTCATATTTCTGTTAACGTTCTAAATGACCATATAACCACGCAATTACTAGTTTTTCAACATAACTGTTATGAAATGTTATTGTTCTACTAAAATTGTTTGCCTTTTGACCATATTTATGCATTTTTAAGTGTTTTTTACCATAGTGCCATTATAGGTACACAAAACAGGCATGTTCCTATAGTGGTTATAGTAATAAAATCAATAAAAACAGGTCGTTTTCTGTTTATTCGAGGATATTTTCGACATGTCGTACTGTTTTCACTAAAACAAGCAACAGAAATGAGTTTTATGTAGGAAATTTACCAAAAACAGGCCAAAATTCGCTTATATGGCACAATAAGACGACTACAGGAACCATACCACCATTATAGGTACAACACAGCAGTCACAAAAATTTGTATTTTTTTGAAAATTTGATGTATTTCATGGTAAAAATGGTTGTGATTGCGAAGATAAAACATATTACAATTGCTATGTGTTAAACTATTTAGAAAATGTCCTTTCTGACACTTTAAATCCATTAAAACACATCGGTACCACTACAAATTGCACCACTATTGGTACATTTACCCTATACATATAAGGCGATTGATGTTTATTCAAATCAATTTGTTGTAATAAAATATATGCCTTCAGCAGTAATAATATAGCTGATTTAAAATCATTTTAAATCGTTTCTAGAATCGACCATTGATAAATAAGCGCTATCTATTCTGTATAAAACATGTTAAAAAGTTGAATTCACTAGTGGATTGAAACTGGATTTTTTTTTTAATTTTTGAGTACTATCATGAAATGTATTAAATTTTTTACATATTTACAATCATGGACGTATTTCATTTGTCTTTGAAAAGTAGCTCTTTTTCTCCATATTCAGTTAAGTTGGACACAAAAAAGATAAGTTCTTGGCGAACTTTGCAAATATTCTTCAGTTATTATTAAAGCTTACTTCTAAGATAGTTCAATGTGTCCTGTAAGATGGTAATGTACATTAAGGTACAAGAGTACTTGTAAGCTACTCAAACTCCGTGCAACCTATGCTTTTTTTATTGCTGCAATGCTAAAAGAATTTTTTGATTTGTTCTTTTGTGCATCGATCAAATCGAAATACGATCGCCAGCATATTTTTCACCATTAATATATTATTTCTAAAGAATACAGCAATAGGACCCGGGCATCACCTCTACTAAAATATCGCAAAAAGACAGTGCACTTCCTACGTTAAAATAATGTTTTATCTAATTTTAGACAAAAGGACTTTATTTAAATCATATTGATAATGTTTGAAGACTGAGTTAATTAAAATTTTTAATCTTTTTAAGGTTTGAGCTTAATTCTCTCCGAGCGTTCCTCATATTGCAGTATCTATTTGAATCTAAAATAGTGCAGAGTACATCTGTGATTTATGTTTCTAAATGAAATCGTGTAGTTATTAAAGTATTCTACGATGCACCAGTTGTAAGTTCTCCTTGGAAACTTCCACGCCGTCGTTTGCTCAATAATTTCCAAAACCTGCGATCAAGCGATTTTACCTAAAGCATGAGAAATAGAAAAACTCTTTGATGATTTTGCTGTTGTTGTTAATTGTTAAACATGTAATATTTATATATATATATATATATATATATATATATATATACATATATATATATATATATATATATATATATATATATATATATATATATATAATATATAATTATAAATATATGTATATATGTTATATATACATATATATAAAAGGTCGTACATATATATAACGGTTATAGGAAGTGTATCGATGGGAGTTTTTGTAATTATATTCTAACTAGTGAAGTGTTGTCTGGAGCGCACCCACAATTCCGATCCGACTATTGTTAGTCCGATTCCGACTCCGGCAAAACGGAACCACTAGATCCGCACGAAGTCAGATTCGTCTGGAGTCGTTTTAAGTCGTTCGGAGTCATCCGGAGTCGTTCCGTGTCGTCCAGAGTTGTCCGGAGTCGTCCGGAATCGAAGTCGTTCGGGCTCGTCCGGAGTCGTCCAGAGTCGTCCGAAGTCGTTCGGAATCGGAGTTGGTCGGAGTCAACAGGAGCCGTGTGGTTTAATGTGCTTGTGATCAGGCATTTCCTTTCATTGTGTTTTTTGGCTTTCACTTTTCGCGTGCACTTCCTATACAAGCCGACCTTGACCGACTCCAGATGGTTCCGGATGACTCCGTCTGCAGCCGATTTTGGAAGACTCCAGACGACTCCAGACGACTCCAGACGACTCCGGGCGACTCCGGACGACTCTGACTCCGGTTGACTCCGGGCGTTTCCGGAATACTCCGGGCCATTTCGAACGATTCCGAACGACTTCAGATATTGCAGCGCGGACCAACCTTCCAGAGTGGATTACGAATTAATCGGAGTCGGATCGGAGTCGACTCCAGATTTTTACTTTACCAACTTTACCCATCACTAATTGTAACGAGGATGTTTTTGTTATTTTATGTTATGGATGTTTGGTGCCCTGCTGAGACTACATTACCAAGAAAATGAATAACAAATAAAGAAATAATACCGTTTCTATTCTAGGCGAGCTCAAGCGGCTCGGAACCGAACACGTGACGTTGTCTTGTGTATTTTCCTTTGAGCTAGAAAGCCCGTTTACTTGATTTTCTGAGTTACGCCGGTAAAGAAAGTTGAATCTGAAATGAAAAAAAAAATGCAAACACTTCAGTAAAGTATTTTTTTTAATGGTGCGTACTAGCTTAATGGTGCGTACAGCTTATTGGTTTGTTTCTGTGTAGCATTGAAACTAGCTACTCGTTTGAGCTGAGAAGCGTTGTGGTTGAGTTGCGTCATGCAGTAAACTTTCTCCCGCCTCGCTAAACGTTCCAGGTCCGATAGAGTCCTTTCTTCTGTAAATAGAATAAAGTTTTTATTCAGATCATATTAGGCTACACTCAGATTAAGCATTACACTCAGACGGCGGATTAAGCACAAAGCAAACTAAGCAGCCGCGTGAGGCTGCGAGGTCTCGGGGAAGATCGAAAAAAAGCACCCTCCCCCGCTCACTAGTAAATTTGCTTCTCAATCCTTCACTAGTTTAGAAATGCTCTTACTATTTTTCGTAGGGATCGCTTAGGGCCTACACTCGTGTTAATCCGCCACTGACTACACTAAAAAATGTGAGCAGAAATTACCTCGATCCACAGATCCAAAACTGCTCCAAGTAGCTGGGACGATAGGTTTTCGTCGGTGCAATATAGGAGTATCCATCTTTGAATTGTTTTGCTGATATAATGAGCTCATTCCGTTTCTCATAGCTTGGCTGGTGGTGGGTACCTGTGATTCCACTACGTTCGTTGAACTGACCGTGGAAGCCGATGCTATTGCTTGTATGTTCATGTAACTGCTCACTCGCGTCACGATACGATTCATGATAATGTCCTTCTCGCTCATCGGATGGTATGTGGAGAGGTCGCGTCCGAGAATTTCCGTCAGCTCTGGTCCAGGGCTGTACGTGAGTAGATCTTCGTCTCCGAGAATGTCGTGATTTAGCGCCAGGCGCATCTCGAGCCTTGGACTGAGTCCAACAGTTGCTTTTACCTTGTCGCCGTAATGTGCGGTATCGCTTGCACATGGTTTCTCGATGTTCGGGAGTTGCACAAATGCATAACATCTGTCAGCAACACTCCCATAGTTTTCTTCTGGAGTAGTAGTTTTTATCGTCTCGCTCTTCTCCGCCAGTAGGGTTGAAGACGGAGTCGTACTTACCGAACCCGTACCGGTGGAATCGTTTAAATCCGCATAAACTGGAGGATTGTTTTGCGTAGCTTGCCCCTGCCAATTTATCGAACGTAAATTACCCGCTAATTATAAGATTTCTACGCAATCGAACGAACAAGCAACAGACGTAGTACAGTTCACGTTCAGTAATCCGCACTTACTTGAGTACAGATTATTGATTGTCATTTTGATGTGTTTTTCTAAGCTCTTAGTTTTGTCTCTGTTTATGAACTAATTACTACAGTACATTTTCATATCGCACAAAGGAAGCTTTTAATTAAAAAAATAAAAATATATTTATCTTTTCAATAATATTTCACTATTTTTGACCGAACACTGTTACATTTCATGATTTTTACTGTCAAAGGTGTGGATTACCGAGCTCAAACTATACTAATATCTAGATGAGAAAAAACACCTAACTACACTAGTTACTAACATTTATAAGAACATTAAGTAATGTAAGAGTATAAACTTGATTCAAACGCGTTCTCCTGCTATTTTATGTTTTATGGAAACGATTAGAAGAACATTGCTATATTTATGTGGCTTTGTTTACTTTTTTTTCAGGAAATTTGTTTGTATGCTAAAGGCAGTGTTGTCACCTTTTAACGTTTTTTTTATGATCGCAGTAGGATGCGCAGCAGTTACTGGCCACATAATTTTTCGTTCATCACATCCACTATTGCCATGGCATGACTGTTGAAGAACGACATTCATTTATGTAGTTATCGTCAGTGTTATTGCAATAACACGACTATAAATAATTAGTTTGAATGCCATTTGACATTTATCTCGAGAATCCATAACTGCCTCGTACCTTTACCGATCGTAAGTGACTGAAAAAAAAAAATTCCACGTAAGTGGAAAACCGTGAATGGTGAAATTCGACTCGCGCGGAAATTCGAGACCGCTTTTGGTGCCTATTAACCATGTATCTCGGGAACCGCCTGTACACTCGAAAATGAAAGTCAATTAATGTCGGCAAAAAATGTCATAGAATAAAACGACATTTTTGATGTGACTGGAGAATGAAAGAGTGAAAATTGAATGCGAAGCATTCAAATTCAAATCGTTCAATCGAATTGATTCAAATCGTGACAAAGTAGGCCAAAAGGCTTTCAATCCGTCCCGCGAAGAGCTTCTGCAGTTATTTGAATGAAGCAGATTTAGATTGTAGATTATAAGAACGCGGGGTCATGAGGCTTTCTCAAGCACTCATTAAAGTTTTTCAAGCACTCAAAATTCGTTTACAGACGCGAGCCGTGACCGTCGTAAATTTTTCTCTCTCTGAGAAACTGATAGGCCGCGGGGCCACGGGGCTTTCTCAAGCTGAGAAAACGTTCTCAAGCACTCATATCAATTTCTCAAGCACTCAAAACTTGTTCTCAGACGCGAGCCCGTGGCCGTCGTCAGTTTTTCTCACTCTGAGAAACTGATATTGCCACTCAAGCTTTAGTTGGAGCTTTAAATAGAAAATATGTTTTTGATCGCATATTTTTTTATTTTTTTTTTTCAATTATAAACATTGAATACATTTTCCAAAATGATTACTGAAAACGAATTGCACAATTTCTGATATTTCAGTTAACCGATCGTTGGATCGTCAACTGTCTCAAAGATTCTCAAAGATTCTCAAAACCGATTTTGTGCCGATTCAATAAACGTTGAGAACGTAGGGTAACTGTACCAGTTTTCGGCAGTGTACCTATTTTCGGCAGAGTAGCTAAAAACGAAATTCTGCACAAATGCGGTAAAAAATTCCACAAAACACAATTTTGTAATGAAATTGTACGTATTTGTTATTCACATACGAAGTTTCACGCCATTTCATTACTTTTTTTTAAATATCAAATATATTGTGCTTTTTTTCGGCAGCTTTGCTGTCAGCCAATGGTTCAGCAGGTTTTGTGATTAAGAGAACCAGAACAGTAAAAAACGAAAAAGTGGTGTATATTAAGTGGTGTATCTATATTTAATTTAGTCTAACTTGTTCGGAATTTTAAAATCACGATAAACAAGTTATTTTTCACTTTCAATGCTGCCGAAAATAGGTACACAATAAATGTTCATTTTTGACAGCTCGATGTGGTGGGCTCCTGCCGAAACTCGGAACAATAACACACCTTGGATTTGGCTGAATATTTCTTTTAAAATTGATCAGAACACTACAAAGTGTATGTCGACACATAATATGAGCTTTCTTGTACCAAATATCACCAATTTTACGACAAACAATGCACTTAGTTAAGACAAAAATAAATATTTGTAAGCCAGTTCGCACCGCACGTTATAACCATCAAACTGTCAATTTTCTTCAATGGCTGCTCTGTTTAAACGTCGCATCAAAATGGCTGGCAAAACGGGCCAAAATAAGCAACATAAAATTAATAATTAAAGTGCTTTTTAACACCAATCTTAGGAAAGTAAAAGTGTTAAATGGCTTTAAACATTTTTTTTGTACATATTTACAATGATAAAAACATTTTCTGACCCGTATTCGCGCTGCTGAAAATATGAATGCCGAAATAGGACAAACACAGCCTGCCGAAAATAGGAACAAACTGCCGAAAATAGGAGCAAAATCAATGGTTGTATTTACACGAATATTTATGAAAAAGGGCTTTGAACCGGTAAATAAAAAATAGTGTAGCATACTATGATAGTTTATCACCCAGAATAACTTCACTTTAATGAAAAATAATAAAAAAAATGTTTATGTGAGAGCAGTTTTTGTGAAACTGCTGCACTAGCGTGCCGAAAACTGGTGCAGTTACCCTAAGTTACTCAAAAGCACTCATGAGTGCTTGAGAAAATAAGCGTTGAGAAACCCCATGGCCCCGCGGCCTGACAGTTGTCAAAGGGAGGAAGCGGTTGCACGCGCTACAGGGCAGTAGCAAGTTAAGCGAGCATCAGGTGACACCGTTTTAAAGTGTTGGATACATTGTGTATATAGTTCGGTATTACGGAGCAGAATTCCGTGTACGTTTGTTTGTGAAGAGAAAATAAATAGATGAACTAAAATTTGCGCATTATTGCTGAGTTCGCGCTACTGGAAACTGCGTCAACATTAAAATGCCTTTAAAACGGTGTCAAAGGTGAAATGGGCCCTAAAAGGAACGATCACTGTCAGGCTTGCGGTGATCAGCGGGATGATCCGGACTTTGTTGCATGTGACAAGTGCAATTTATGGTGGCATTTTTCGTGCGCCGGATTGACGGAACCCGCAGAAGCTGTGGAACCGCGGGAATGGATGTGCGTGGCTTGCCAAGCTAAGGAACGGCTTGATTCAGAGGACGCCAGTCAAGCACGCAGAACAAAAGGAAGCTGCAAATGTTAACCTCAATCTGGAGGAGGTTACGCAAATCGTGGCTGAGAAACATAACCTCAAACTGGTTGAGGTTATCCAGCAAGCGGCAGAAACACCCATGCCTTCTTCAAGTGGGACAAGCTACAACGCGGTGAGCAAACCTAATCTTACTCCTGCTAAGGTATCCGACAGTGTAGTTAATCGGCTAGCCATTATGAAGCGGCGGCAAGAGGCGGAAAGAAAAAGGATGGAGCTCGAGTTGCAGCTGAAGTTTGAGAAGGAGGAGGAGGACTTGTTGTCCGAGAAGTTGGAAGTGATTGCCATTTCGGGAGCATCGACTGTAACACCGTCCCGGCTGAATGGAGTATCGATGCGAGGCTCGCAGCGGAATGAGCGTGGTCCCGCCCCTCGACTGAGCCGTTCTGAGCCGTCTTGAACCGTCCGGAGCCACTAGTCTGCAGCCGGAGCTGGCGTCCAACAATTTCGACTACCGACTGACGGCTCTGGACGGCTAGATCAGGACGGATGCGGGAGGTTCAGGACACCTGCGGATGGTTCCGGATAGCTCCGAATGGTTCTAAGTGGTTACGGACGGCTTCAGATTAGTGATGGGTCAAGTAGCACTGTGCCACCACGCACAGCACAGCACACAGCACACACAGCACAGTAAAAAGTGAGAGCACAATTGCACATTTTATAAAATTGTGGTGCCACACTTCGCACAACTTTTGTGCTTCCTACAGTTTTTGTGCTCCGCACAGTGCTTGTACTCCGCACAGTAACTGTGCTCCACACAGTAACTGTGCTCCGCACAATTTTTGTACTCCGTATAGTTACTGTGCTTTGCACTCTTTTTGTACTCCACACACTTTTTTTATCTGCACAGCTATTGTGCTTCCACACTTTTGGTGCGCGCACAATTACACCGCGCTCTGACACCAATCGAACAAGACACCACATTTGTTTGGAATTTGATCGGTTCGAGGCGATGTTTGTCTTGTTTGTTCGAGATGTCTAACGGGAAATCATCACGTTTGTTCGACTCTGATTTGCGTGTTATACCGACGACACAAGAAGCGTAAACTCAAAAAGTTCACGATTGATTTGTATGCGAGAGCGTAGACTTCTCGTCAAAAGTTTATAGAGTTGTATGGCTGAAATCCAGTTTACGCCAAAGTTAATGCCTCGTGTGAAGTCCGTATGATGTCTGGTTCGATTGAGAGTGCGCGCACAATAGCTGTGCGATAGCACAGTAGCTGTGTGCGCGCACAAAAACTGTGGAACACAGCTACTGTGCGATCACACATTAAGTGTGGTACCACTCACACACGCACAGTAGACTGTGCGTGGTACCACAGCACCACACAGTGAAAAGTGCTACTTGACCCATCACTACTCCAGATGGTTCCGGTTCTGGACGATTCCGAGCTTGGTGTAAAACCTTTCCGAGCCTTATTCGATGATGGTGAAGTCATTCTTCAAACGCTTGTGGGTTTAACTTCACCACTAGGTAGCAGTCCAGGTAGATTAAAATGCAATTATTGCGATACAAAAAATCAGGACCTGTCTCGTGGCGCTGTCGTCAACTCGTACGATTTAAGAACATGTACGTCATGAGATTAAGCCCCGAATGGACCATGCCCCTATACTTTGAATTGACCGTCCTGTGTTGATAATAAATAAGTAACTGAAAACCAAGCCCGCTAGTGGTACATACAGGTCTTGGCCGACAATGGTTTTTTATGCCGTATAAGAAGAAGAAGAATATGTACGTCTTCTACTTGACCTAACATCCTGCGTGAGTATGTCTGTCTATACAGGATTTCTAGACTTATTCAGTGCCACGCAGCCGGATATTCAATCGTTACTACGGGAGGATGCTACGCTTAACTTTATTCCACGACGGGCATGTTGATAAGTCGTGTAAGTTAACGGCTGAAGCACGAAACCGCCTCGTCTGTATTTCAAGGCCAGAATTTCTTTAATTATCGATGAAATGAATAAAAAAAATGTCATCTATTATTAAATTTTTAACCTTTTAAGTTCACTATCACAGTTCCGAGGAACACGCATGACATACCCGTCGTGGGTTAAAATCTAAAATGAACCGTCCTCCGTAGCAAGGACTGACTTTCCGGCTGCGTGGTACTTAATAAGTCTCGAAAGACTGTATTGGCCACATCTCCATTATCATCTTAACACATTTTCGTATTAAGTTGTTTTCAATTAATTAAATTACAGGCGGTCCCCGAGATACACGGTACCTCTTATACGCGGATTCGAAGATACGCGGTTTTCTAAATTTGACAGTTCTTTGAACAAATTGTACTGATTTGACACATCAATTGTAAATTGCCAAATAATTTCCGTTTTGATCGAATGTTAAAAACTATTTCAAAACGTTTAAAACTATTATATTCCGTCAGAATCATATCAAATAATTGATAAAGTGACTAAAACCGCCCCCTTCTTTCAAAATTACACGAAAATTATTGATATTTTGGCTAAAAATCACGAGATTCGACTTACGCGGAAATTCGAGATACGCGGTATTTTGCGGCCGTTTTCGGTCCCCATTAACCGTGTATCTCTGGGACCGCCTGTAATTACCCAGTTTAGTTTTACTGTTTGCTTCTTTTTTGTATAAGGGGTGATTTTTTCTAATATTTATAATAAACTCATACGAAATATCTTGATGCTTTGTTTTGTATACATTAAATATTCCAATTAAGTTGATGATGAATTATTTCGATCGATATAGCCAATTTTTGCCGTTTGCGATACAAATTACCAACTTTTTTAACGACTGCTCGACTTTTTATCCATTATGGCAGCCGTGATAGTTTTTTCCACCGTTTTATCGGTAGACAAATTTGTCGCTTCAAGATACCAATCCGCCATGTTTGTTATTATATTGGTCGATATATTTATCGATCGGTGGTTAACGTCGTTGGCGATAGGTGTCTATGATACGAAAGGAAGACAAACATGCGCAGCGTTTCTTATGGCGTTACGAACCAACGGACGAGTTGGAAACCTACATCGTGGATGTCGTAATGTTCCGGTCTGCGTGTTTACCCTCAACAGCGCAGTATGTCAAGAACCGTAACGCACAAGAGCACATGGAACAATTCTCACGAGCGGTGGAAGGAATTATCGAAAGCACTTACGAAGACGTCTTTCTGGGTAGCTTCGAGACGGTATCCCGTATCCCGTGACGTAAGGGTGATTTTTAGGAACGGCGGATTTAAGTTGCTGAACTGGACATCAAATAGTATGAAATTGATGAGTTTTACGTCCGGTCTCGTTGGCCGGCATAAAACAGAACGTAAATACTTTGCACTATATGACTTTACTTCCTAGTTCCACGATGCAAACGAGCGTACGTCCGTTCACCTCGACGGTTACAGGCAGGCCCCGACCGTGAGTGTACCTCTGATGACACGCACATGAACGCGTCCTGTTGGCTCGCGTGAGATACCGTTCGGGAAGATCGGGATCGATTGATAACGCAGTCAATCTACAACGTGATCTGGTGGCTGCGTCCGCCTCCAACAATGAGATGTCTTCGTGAAGCAAATGGCGACATCAAATGTTTATCATCCATGGGAGACGAGGCTGAACGAGTAGGGGAAAGCGGGGCAAAATGGGCACCCTCTATTAAGGCATTATTTCCCTACAAAGATACTTTCCAATGCTCAAAATCTATTCATTAGAGTGTTTTATGAACACCATTTAAGCTTCATAACCCTTACATAACAAATAACCAAAAAAATGGAAAATAAGGTTTAGCCGGGCAAAATGAGTATGTTAACTGAAGTTTACTGAAAATTCCTTTGAATATGCCACAAAACACAATTTTTTCATTATTGTATGCCTCCACCCTTTATCTATGGATTGAAATTGCCCCATAGAATGAAAACAACTTAAAATAATGAAAACAGTGTAAAATTAAAGTTTAGGATGTTTTAGGAGAAGCTATTTTGACACGCGGGGTAAAATGGGTATAGCCCTGGGGCAAAATGGGCATATGTAAACAAGCTGTGAAACGTCAAAACACTGGGGCAATATGGGCCACAACAACTGCGCTTAGGTAATGGTCTATGCTTTTGCATAACTATCATCAGGACGAGTAGCAGTTCGAGCTAGGGGAAGATACTACGGAGAATATTCATGGACCATCATTGCCAGCTATACATTCGACCACACAAAACAATACCATCGGGACGAGTATGGGCTACGAACGACGAAATCCGTTCGCTGCGGTTGTCAGAAGGCGCTCACTTGGCGCTCAGTTTTAAAATAATGTACCATTGAGAGACCGTAAGGCCGCGGGGCCATGGGGATTCTCAACGCTCATTTTCTCAAGCACTCATGAGTGCTTTTGAGAAATCCTCGTTCTCACCGTTTGTCGAATCGGAACAAAATCGGTTTTGAGAATCTTTGAGAATCTTTGAGAAAGTTGACGATGCAGCTATCGGCTAACTGAAACATGAGCAATTGTGCTATTTGTTTTTCGGTAATCACTTTGGAAAATGTATTCAATGTTTATAATTGAAAAAAAAAATTAAAAATATGCGATCACAAATATATTTTCTATTTAAAGCTCCAAATAAAGCATGAGTGGCAATATCAGTTTCTCGAAGTGAGAAAACTGACGACGGCCACGGGCTCGCGTCTGAGAACAAGATTTGAGTGCTTGAGAAACTTAAATGAGTGTTTGAGAATGATTTCTCAGCTTGAGAAAGCCCCATAGCCCCGCGGCCTAAGAAGCGCGTTCCTGTTTGTATGGGGAGAAATCCGTGAGATTTTGCGCTTCGGATTTGGAACGAATGTTGTTTTCGATGTAACGTTTTGCTTTAAATTTTGCTTTAAATGATTGAAGTGAATTAAACTTAGAGGTATGTAATATTTTGAAAATGTTTTGTGATCTATTTCGAATAAAAAAAAGTTTTCATCAGTTTTGAAAATGTATATATATAAAATACAAAATATATTTGAATATAAATATACATACTAATATCTATAATAATATTGTTAAATAAATGCATTTTATATATACATAAATTGTATGTATATAAACGCATAAAGTATTATGCAATTACATACCAATATATAAATGGATATTTGAATATTTATGTAAAGGTCAAATTTAATGATTTTCATATAACGCTTATAACTTTTTAAAATAAAATCAATCTGTATTTTTATAGATTTTTATAAAATAAATCCAATCATATCGTCCCTCCTTAATTTGAATTAAGTTAAATTCAAATTTCAAGAAAGTGAATAAAGCTGCCTTATAATTGATAACAAATCATTCAATATAGATGTATCGAATGAAATCCAACACCAACGGCAAAAATAATACAAAATTCAATATTTGATCATCCTTGAATCGTTGATATAAACGACTTTAAATGCTTGACAATTGTATCTCATGATTCTCATTCTCTTATGAGCGTCGAACGGATTTCGTCGTTCGAAGCCGGTACCCGCTCCGCATACCTCCGGCCACGAATGATCAGCGATATGTGATCACTAGTACAGCTCCAAATTCTGTGCTAGCGACAAGTTGTATTCAGTTATATTACCAAAACGTTCGAGGTGTTCGTACCAAGCTCAACAACTTATGTCTACAGTAGAACGTCGAATATCCGGGAGCGGATTAACCGGCGGGCGGCTTAACCGTGCGCATAAATATGACAGCTGTTCAAACGTACGGAGAAAATTCACTGATGATGGCTCATACTCTATTTATCGCTGCGATCGTAATCAGGAGCATAGTGTTCATTCTCGTTTGCTCGTCGAAACTTATCTCTCGCCAAATTTCTCACTCTTTTACATCTTTAGAACTATCCTGGTCTTCCATTAAACTCGACCACGCAACGATTTTCATAGTCAAGGATGAGACGTACCCAGCAGCAGTAGAGAGTCTTAATGCAGGTTGGGTCGCGAATTTCGGAATTCCAATATATATACCACCTGGCCGAAGCAACTGTGAATCATTCATGAATACTGTACAGTGTACACGATAGTGTATGTGAGATACTCGTTATGATGAAACCCTCTGACGTACTTATGCTGATGGGAGACTTTAACACGCCAACCATCAGATGGAGCCAGTCTTCAGATGGCGGTAACGGTCTGATCGCCACCACGCAGTCGGGGAATAATGGCTTCCTCACTCATGGTATGGCTCTAAATGGGTTGGTTCAAATCTTGGAGGTCTAAAACGCACTAGACCGTCAACTTGATCTTGTGTTCGTTAATCTTGTGGCCAAATCTATTTGCTCTGAAGTCCAAGTATCGACCACTCCGATGCTCAACCCTGAGATCTACCACCCAGCGCTTGAGTTGACTTTATCTGTTCCTCACATTTCGTCGTACTACGTTCTTCCTTGTGTGTCACATTCTTACACATTCTTCCTTGTGTGTCTTCTTACATTACTCAAAATCAGCATGGATTTTTTCCAAAACATTCGACCACAACGAATTTGTTGAGTTGGGGTGATTCACTTTCAAAGCCATTTACGGGTTTGTCAAGTGTATCTCAGAGCAGTGAACTAAGTCCTGTTCTGTTTATTATATTCATCAATGATTGTTTTAGCATTCTTTCTGATAACGGGCATCTGTTATTTGCAGATGATATTAAAATATTTTTCCCAGTGTCCTCTTTGTCGGATTGCTAAGCATTCCAAAAACAATTGGACGCGTTCTCTACAAGGTGTTCAACGAACGGCTTGACCCTCTGTCCCGATAAATGCAACGTGATCTCTTTCTGTGACAGATCATATAAAACACTATTTTCTTATAATTTAGACGGGGCTACTTTAAATAGAGTGTCCTCCTGTGAGCTCGAAGTCTGGTTAGACTGCGAGCTCTCGTTCAAGGAGCCCATGAACATTGTTGTCAATAAAGCCAATAAGTCTTTAGGCTTGATCTCCCGCATGGATTCCGAAATACGCGACCCAACCTGCATTAAGGTTCTCTACTGCTGCTGGGTACGTCCCATCCTTGACTAAGCATGCATAGTCTGGATTCCGTCAGGTACTACAGCCTTGCAAAGGCTTAAAAACATACAAAAAAAAAATTCTCTCGTATCGCAGTCCGTAGATTCCTGCATGGTTACAATAGCAGGATGCCTCCTTATTCGGTACGCTGCCGGTTGTTGGGTTTGATTGACATCAAGACTCGTCATTCACATGCTCAGGTTATGCTTAATGTCGGTTTACTTACTTATAATATTGACTAGTTAAGGCCCGGTAAAATCTACCGGATGTCCTCAAATTTGGAATTATTTTCAAACTCTACACGTTCAGTGGCAACAACCATAACTCAAACACCTATTTGTTCTTATGCGTTACATCACAAATGCGTTAACCTTGTAACTTCCTGGACAGTTCTTACTGTACTTTGCAGAACCGTTAAATATCGATGAGGCTACTTTTGAGCCAAGTCACGCAATTTTGTAATTTTCGAACTGATACATTCCATGCCTCTGTTGACACAAATGTATAATTTTTTGATTATTATTTTTTAGTTATCGGCGTGATTTTTTGGAAAGTATAGCTAAGTAGTAACCTCAACAACGTGTGCATTGAATAACGTATTGATGTGCAGTGGATTAAAAAATAGGGTGCCGCTAATACATATACAACATGTTTGGATCCAATCCCAATAGTGTACTTAAAAACATACAATTTTTGAAATGCTCACTTCTGCTTCAATCCATTTTGTGTTTTTTGTGCCCATAAATGTAAGATTAAACTATAAAAATATGATATCGCACATGGTTCGAATTCCATTTCTACTCTTTTTTTCGACTTATGTTTCATACGTTAGATAATAAGTAATAGATGCTTAGAACATTTTCAATGTAAATTTTTCCGGTCTTAAATTTCATAAAGTTCATTTTCAAAAACACCGTCAAAATTTTATTTTATTATCCTGAAACTGGTTTTGAAGTAAAGAATGCAATTGGTATTTGTGTATGAAACAAATGTTATTGTTGCGCCAAATATCAAATTTCAACCGTGAACATATATACCATATAACCCTGATATAACCATTCCAAAGGTGTAGTTCTAATATTCCAATCTATACTGTTATAGAAAAGAATGGTTCAACACTGTTATAGCCTTTCTAGACCAATTAACTACTTCATTTACTCTTGCCGCCCCACATTTTTCAGATTTTGCTTCTAATTTGACGTGTCCTTAATTATAACGTGGTTGTTCTTGATCAACAACATAGTACGGTGATAGCATCACATGGTAGATATCACTCTTGATCGAACTCGCCATCACTCTTGATAGAAACAGTCAGAATCTTTTCAGCTCTCTTGAGCACGTTACAGTAAGCATAGTTTCATTGTGGATCATTCTGCAGTTGATGCTGATCCGGCTGAATGCAGTGCGCACGGTTGTCTCACCTAACGCGCAGTATGTTGCAGTTATGTTGCACAATGAACCATCTCTACCTTTAGTGCTTTGTTCCGGACGGACTTCCTGAAATAGGTAGTTTTCCCGCCCGCGAGCAAATCGTTACATATCCAATTTTAACTTTCAAGCCATCAACATCCGCCGCTTTCTTGCTCGGAATTTCAGCAAGGCTTTTTAGCATATGGCCGCTTAGGGTCTCTCGGCTACAGCTGCCTCTTATTGTCATGCGTTGTCCTTGTCCCGACTCAGCCAATATTGCGGAGTAGTAGATTTGAGGGAGTAGTAGATTTGGGGTGGTCCCTTGGTACGTGGTCATCAACTCGAACGACTCAATAACATGCCCGTCATGGGTTCAAACCCAGAATGGACCGTCCGCCCGTAGCACGGATTGAATATCCGGCTACGTGGTAATGAATTAAGTCTCGAAAGCCTATACAGGCCGGCATGTCCGCGTAGGACGTTACGACAAAAAGAAGAAGATTTGAGGGAGTGTACATGTTCGACGTCCTGGGTATAGCAACCCGTTTTACAGGATATTATGTACCACACTTATCTGCCGATGACGAGGGTGTATGTAGTATTCGAGGTGCTTAAGCACCAATAATGAGTATGGTTGGCTTTATTAATGATTCAATGAAATGGAATATCAACCATTTCACAATTAAGCTATTTTGCATAGTTTTCAAACATGTTTTTTTTTTTAATATTGCCTTGAATATCTTGATTTATAATGGGAAGGGGAGAGATGGGATGGGACACTTTATCATCAGGTGGCTAATTTGCAACTTTAATTATTGAAAAAAATCATTATATCCAATACCATGTGTTTTCAAATCGGTTTGTGTAAACAAAAAATCTAAGTAACCATTGCCCTCATTACCCGCGGGCTGGCAGTGTGGCATGGAGCAAGTCCTTTCGCAGCAACGCGCGTTGCTAAGAGAGCTCTGCTCTCACCGCTTTCTCTCTCTCACTGAATGGTTACTCTCACGTCATTGTGGCGATTTTCGATTTTATATATAGTGAGATGCTCCTTCCTTACTGTCAAATAATCCGCTGTATGCTCCTTCCCGTTATCTTCGTGACAGACCCCCCCCCCCCCCACCCCATTTTCATTCTTCGGATGCGTTGTACATTCGCACAGAACGACCCGTGGCTTAGAGCGTGTGAGTCTTTCTATAATTACTATAATCATTTTTAGTTTAATCTTCCTTTATCCCGCTTCCGTGCTCTCTTACTGGATTCGTTCTAATCTATTCTCTCCACACATTTTTCCCATCCCTCAATCCTCCTTCCCTAGTGTTAAGTGAAAATTGTAAAGCCTAGTGAGGCAAACAATTAAGAAATATATAAATAATAATAATAATAACAATAAACCTTCGACAGCGCGCTCAGACGAGGGGTAGGAACAAGAACTGTGTAGGAACGAGGTCCCGTAACAGGTTGGCTGATAAGTCCCCGGTCTGACACATAGATGGCGCCGCTAGTATTAAATGCATATTATTTTTAAATACAGGCGGTCCCCGAGATACACGGTTAATGGGGACCGAAAACGGCCGCAAAATACCGCGTATCTCGAATTTCCGCGTAAGTCGAATCTCGTGATTTCCAGCTAAAATATCACTGATTTTCGTGTAATTTCGCAAGTAGGGGGTGGTTTTAGTTACTTTATGAATTATTTGATATGATTCTGACAGATTATAACAGTTTCAAAGCTTTTGGAATAGTTTTTAACATTCGAACGAAACGGAAATTATTTGGCAATTTACAATTGATGTGTCAAATCAGTACAATTTGCTCAAAGAACTGTCAAATTTAGAAAACCGCGTATCTCCGAATCCGCGTATAAGAGGTACCGTGTATCTCGGGGACCGCCTGTAGTACCAACCTTCAAATGATTCGTGTCAAAATTTGACGTCTGTATGTCAATTAGTTTGTGAGACAGAGCGTCTTTTGGCAAGCAACTTTTGTTATTTTGTTGTTCCACCAAGACAACGCACCGTGCCACAAGTCATTGAGAACGATGGCAAAAATTCATTAACTGGTCTTCGAATTGCTTCCCCACCCACCGTATTCTCCAGATCTGGCCCCCAGCGACTTTTTCTTGTTCTCAGACCTCAAAAGGATGCTCGCAGGGAAAAAAAATGGCTGCAATGAAGAGGTGGTCGCCGAATATGAGGCCTATTTTGAGGCAAAACCGAAGGAGTACTACCAAAATGCTATCAAAAAATTGGAAGGTCGTTATAATCGTTGTATTGCTCTTGAAGGGAACTATGTTGAATAATAAAAACGAATTTTGACAAAAAATGTGTTTTTCTTTGTTAGACCGGGGACTTATCAGTCAACCTGTTATTGTAGAATGATTTGACAAGTAGCCAAAAGTTCGTTACAGGCATTTTGACATCTAAGAGCCCTTTTCGATTCAAATTTTAATTGTGATTAAAATGATAAATCGGTCTGGTTATTGCAAGAAAAGGAAGAGTAAGTATGTCTGTAGCCACAGAAAATGATTGAGGGAATGATGAATTTTCATGGGCTTTCTTCTGTCAAATGGCATACAAAATGGCCGATTTTGGCAAATATTTGACCTCGTTCCTACACAGTCCTTATGTAGGAAGAAGAACAGGATCAAGGACTGTGTAGGAACGAGGTTAAGTACAGTCGAACGTCGATTTTCCGGGGACGGATTAACCGGCGGGCGGCTTAACCGTGCGCATGAATTTGACAGTTGGTGAACATTTTCTGCGATGAACCGGTAAGCAAAAACATTTGTTGTGCAGCAATCTAGTGTCTAGTGATACTTTTTAACTTCATTTTTTTATAAAAGACAATTATTGTTGAAAACATATTGTTATTGATTCAAGAAATATTCTACTAGTAATTAAACGATTATTTTGATGTGAATTTCTAGTAAAACCGGTGAATTTTAAAGCATTTATATGAATTTGACATTTCTTGGACCATTATCCGTGGAAATCGATTAACCGGCATCCGCCCGGTCCCGAGCTGCCCGGATAATCGACGTTCTACTGTATTAGCCAAAATCGGCAGATTTTACTCGTTAAGTGATTTTCGATTTTCATATTTTTGTGTTATACGAAAAATCTCGATAGGAGTGCACGTTGTGAGGGGTTGCACTATAACTATATGTATATATAAAAATAAATATAACTATAAATATAAATATACATAAAACTATGTATATATGTATATAACTATATACACATATATATATATATATATATATATATATATATATATATATATATATATATATATATATATATATATATATATATATATATATATATATATATATATATATATATATACTATATGTGTATATAGTTATATTTAGATGTGTACTATATACCGTACTACCGTATATATCCTACCTGGTTATCTCGACCGCTAAGTGGTTTACTATCGTCATCGGATTCGCTGCTTTCGCTGTCTTCTTCGAACAATGGCTCAAGTTTTCGTCTAATGGTTTCATATTTTCAAACAAACGGGAAGTCTCAACTATTAACAATCGCCATAAACGATTAGGTACAAAATTATGTACCAATAACGGTATCTACGCTAATGAAAAAACTCTTTCATTTATAATTAATGCTACGTTAATTGCTTTGCTTTGTTCTTTTCTAAAACGGAAATGTATGTTTTCTCTATGAAATAAACTTTAACAAAATCATTCATCCCAGAAATTGCTATACTTCCTGATTATGTATGCTTATTCAATAACAGATACACATCGTTAACTTACCTTGGTAAAAGTCCACGAACCGTACTTGCTGTCATTGGAGGTGCCATCAAAAGTTCATCCATCATTAACTCAGTGTCGTCATCGCCAGTATTTGACGATGATGACTTAGTTGGAGACTTTTGAACAAAACACGTGTTTAAAAGATAAAATGAGAATGTCATTATGATTGTAGTACAAACACGTCAGAATAAAAAATAATTGTCATAGTCTTAGGGGACAGCGGTAGAGACGTACCGAATGCGTTTGCTCAATGCTTCCAAATATCTGCATATCATCATTTTCACCACCACTGGTTGGAGTGCCCCAAACTTCCTCGCCGGAGGTTGCTGATGTTTCGCCTTCGAATGCTTCCTCTTCATCACATCCAATGCTGGAGGTATGTTCACTCACTCGTTTTTCGCGGCATTTTTCCCAATCGTTATTGTTAGCCTCCACTTCTTCAGTACTATTGTCTCGTCTGCCAAGATATCGATCAATGAAAGCTCGAGATTCTTCTATGAAGTTTCCAGCTCTAGCTGTCCAATTCAAAAAGGTTTGCGTGTTATTGTCGTAAACCTCTTTTGTAACAATTTTAATGTCTGAAAATATAAAAAATAAAGCACGTATACAATCGTTCTGAAACCTTCGTGTAAATAACAAATACCACATTCCGAATCTTCATCTGAAGAGAACGTTTTGTTATCATCTGTATCCTCTGAAGGTACACGTTCCAGGCTTGATATAGTACCGTAACGTTTTAAACTAGGATTCAAAGCACGGTAAGGTGGTTCAACTATTTCGTCTTCAGGTGAATTATCTGGTGAATATTCATCGTTGAGAGCAACTTCAGAATTTTCTGTTACACTTAGAGTACTCGGAGCTAACTGCAGATGATTACTTTCAATGGTTGTCCACGGCAACATGGGCTTTCGTATACAACCTGCATTTCCGAATGCGTCTGGTGTCGGAGGTACCACAGCGATAGTTGGTAATACTTCAAAGGGATCCAACTGTACTAAAGATGATGTTGGATTTATCTGTGCCAGACCAATCAAACTCATCAGTGACCATGCCGTATCGTCGTTTTTATTGACGTTGTCTTCAATCTTGTACACATCACGAATGCATGACTCCTGAGCATTTCGCTCCTTTAACGATGGATTGAAGGGAAACCCGTTGAAAGGAAAACCATTCATTTTGGTTGGGTTTTGTTTAACTTGCTGGATGCTTACATTTCTGGAGCTGACATTACAAGCATTTTCTAATATTTTAACTCGTTCATGCAAACAGTTATCTGGACTGAGAGTACTTTTTTCAAAATCTTTTGCCGTACACTTACAATGACATGAGATTTGACACATTGTTTTGTAACTGTCGTTAATAGATATTTGTTTGTGTTCATAATTTTCTGCTGTTTGAGTCACAAAAATCTTTTTAGCACACTCAACATGATTTGAACATCCAGCATTCTGTCTGCCTGGCATGGTTAATGTGCTTGAGGAGGATATACTAGATGTAGAATTGATACTTTTATCTAGACTGCTTCCGGTGGTTGAATTTGACACGCAGCAATGATTTGATGAAGTACAATGACTTTGTTGAACTATCAAAGAGTTGGTGCTTGGTGAGTTGAAACGGCTTTTACAGTTTTTGAGACACTGTCGGCACATTGATATTGTGTCTAGTTTATTGCTTAACGGACTTGATCTTACTGTAATCTGTTTCAATAGAAGAAATAAAAAAAATCAAGCATCACCATAATCATGGCCATAATCAACAAGTAAAAGGAGCCATATATTCCATGTATCTATAATGTTGCTCAGACAAAATGCAATGAATTATTGAAATATCAGCTACATTATATGATTGATTAGTAGATTTTCAATTGTAACTGATGTGATTTTATATTGTTTCCCCAGGAATTTTGGATGCTTTCAGATTTATTTTAAAGGTTCTTTACTTCCTCAAATTCATTTCGTTATTATTATTATTATTATTATTATTATTATTATTATTATTATTATTGTTATTATTATTATTATTATTATTATTATTATTATTATTGTCATTATTATTATTATTATTATTATTATTATTATTATTATTATTATTTTTATTATTAACATTATTATTATTATTATTATTATTATTATTATTATTATTATTATTATTATTATTATTATTATTATTATTATAATTATTTTTATTATTATTAATATTATTATTATTATTATTATTATTATTATTATTATTATTATTATTATTATTATTATTATTATTATTATTATTATTATTATTATTATTATTATTATTATTATTATTATTATTATTATTATTATTATTATTATTACTAACATTCAATCATATAGGAAATCTGATCATATAATTTCAAATGCAACTTCAGGTAGCTACCAAACCCGGATCTTATTTTTTCACAAACAACGGTACAAATATGACGTTAGTTGGTTTATAAATAATTTATACTTTTTTACAATGAAGTGCGATAGCTTGCAGATCTACTTTTTTTAAACGTACATTGGAGTTGGATATAACATGTTCAAAAAACAACAGTACCATTCATACCATTCATTAGAATCCTTCATGTTGAAGTAACGGAATTCATTCATTCATGCAGTTTGAATTGCTTTGATACTAACCTGACTGTCGGACGTTGTGCTTTTAGAAACACTTTTATTATCTTCATCATCATCATCACAAGCCGAATTATCGTCAATGAAAGGCTGGTCGTTTATTGTGTTATTTTTTACCAATGTCCCATTGCTGGAGCCATTGTAGCGGGGAGCAGATCTAAAAGGGCTTCCGTCAGAATTAACCAGGTTTAATTCTTTGGATCGGTTAGTCACTTGTTCGACCGACCAGTCTTCTACCAATTGCTCGGGATCGGAATCTATAGGATCGGATTCGATGATCTGTTTATTCAGCTGCCCTTTCATCCATTGCGCCAAATGTAGAGCACTACCCTGCGGAACACCAGTTTTATTGAGCTTTCTACACTTCTCATCGATAAGCTCATCAACTCGCTTCGGGACTTTGCTGACCCCTGACTGAATTCGTATTGTGATCATTCAAACGTGAAGCATCGAAGCAAACCCAAGATAGCATTAACAAAATAAGAAAGAGAGAAAAAGAGATAGAAAGAAATAAATCAACTTTGTAAATAACTAATTACACAAATTGTTACTAATTACAATTAAACAAACTCTTTAATAAATAAATATCCCCTGTCTTGTCCACGATACATAATGACCCCGCAACAAATTATGCACACACAAATGTGCTGTAATTTTTATGATATACTTCATAGAAGTGAAACTTAAACATTCTTTTAAGAGTGCATTGATTTCAAGCGCGATTAGGATAATTAGCTTTATACGTTTTTGACTGCTGCAATAACGAAAGGCAAAACAAAATTCAATTTTGTTGGAAAAATTTAACGCTTGTTATGGTTGCTATTTTTGAACTATAAGCTCAGAAACCCCTTTTCTGTAATGAAATGTGATTACTTATTACTTATATTTGTACAACTTTTTTCATGCTCATGTGTTTACTTCGTGTTTAAATAACCTATTGTAATTTTTATAATGCCACTACAGAATCAACAAATCGATTTCCTTAAGATTCCGCTTCCCGAGTTTGGAGTTCTTGTCTTATACGCTAAATAGATGTTCAAATGTCACTCGCGTCTCGCGTTGGTTGTATGGTTCAACTTGTATTTATTCGCGATGGAATTGAAAAGATTTGATGGAGAAAAGGCTCTGCAAAGGCAGGTTCAAGTAAATTGAATGAAACTAACAAGCGTTTAATTTTTCAAACATAATTGTTTTTATTTTCCTCTTTCTTACGTAAACAATCTTATTCGATGTATAGTACATTTAAACAATATATGGAGCTGATTTCCACAATGACAATTCAACTTATTTTAATATACATTCAAATGAAATGCAACCTTACTACAATTTTATTTTTAATGTTATGACATATATTTTGAGGATTCAGGACTTTCCTGATTCCATCCTTTTAAATTATATTGAAGAAGGACGGAACTGTATTAATGAAGGCATGTGTAATTACTTTCATCGAAATTACAACAATGCTGCTGTGAATATTGTTACTTTATGCATCTTCATTTATGCTTCCTTTATGCAATGCTGCAATGATTATTGTTACATGTTACACTATGCTACACTACACAGCTGGCCCGGAAAACTTAGTTATTCCCAAAAAACTTTAAAAAAAACCTCTGCTTTGTTACTTTGGATAATTGTACAGGTATTCCCCGATATACCGGTACAAGTATTCAATCATCTTAATGCGGACCGGAGGCAATAGCGTATCGCGAATATTAGCGTACGTCAAATTTATAGGTTTTCAGTCAAATTTTTGCTAATTTTCTTATAATCTTGCTTGAAGTCGTAGGTTTTAGCCATTAAACTATTTATTTAATCTGATTTCAAGTGCAGATAACAATTTCATACCTGTCAAAATGGTTTTTAAAATTTGACCGACGGGAATTTATTTTAATTCAACATTCATTGTGTCAAACTAGTACAAATTGCAACAAAAAAAAACTGTCACATTTAAAAACTAGCGTACAGGTAGTCTCCGAGATACACGTTACCAAGGTGGAATGGAGGTGTCTTCACCAGAGGAGGTGTCTCCTCAGCGTTTGGCATGTTGACATTTTGAGATTCAGTTTGACAAAAGCCGTCGATATTTGTTTACAGGCAGCAGCCGCAATATAACGTGGAAAATGTCACACTGTATAGTGCATGCAAAATACAAGGTTTTAGTGTTATACAAAAATTTATTTCACGAAAACAATTCATTTATCATACCCGTATACCAGCAACATTCGTCGCATTTGACAACTGCCGTCGATCCCGGTTTTGTGTTTTTTTCTAAAGCCTTGATGGCCAAATGTTCTGTATGACGACACCTCCTTTCTACCCACTTTGGTCCGGCCCCGAGCTGCCCGGATAATCGACCCAAGCGAAATTTTTCGGGGATAATGAACATAAACTCATGCCATCTATTTCTATTCATCAGCTCTACTCTCTCACACGCATCGATGAACTTTTACACATCTTTTTGTTCATTGTGCTATATTTGAACGGTTTAAAACTGATAGATAACGACTCATGTTCATGAACTAGTAGTGGTCAAATGGTAATGGTGTAAAGTTTGCACCATGGTCGACATGAGTTCAATTCCATTTTTATTGTTTTCATTGATGATTTAAAGTTTTGATTTCTTTTTAAAACATCCAGCTCCAGTAACTTCAGACCCCTTTACTCATTGTTAGAAATGCGTGTTTAATAGTCAATGTGTTATTTTTATTGTTTTATTTATTTCTTTTAATTCATTTAGTATCAGTACCCCTTCATACAACAAAACAAGCAAATAGCAGGATCATGAATAATACAGGGTTTCGAATCATATAAGGGAATAGTTCAATCACTTAGGGGAATGTTGCAAATCGGTAGGGGAATATTGCATGCAAGCTGTGGATGTTTGCAATCACTTAGGGGAGTTTTGCAATCGATTAGGGGAATGTTGCAAGCGTACTGGGGAGCTGTCATCAGACGGTGGGTGCCGGTGTAAAAAGCTTCGAATTGATACCGATGATGTTTTTTTAAAAACATCGTTTGGAGTTGTTTTTGTGTGGGAGTCTGCTGTACACATGATAAACTATAGAAATCCTGCTGCGGAGCCATAATGAAACATGATAAGTTAGTTAGATTGACGAAAATATTTTAAGGTATTTAAAGCGGCACCCACAGTCTGATGACAGCTCCACAGTACGCATGCAACATTCCCCTAATCGATTGCAAAACTCCCCTAAGTGATTGCAAACATCCACAGCTTGCTTGAAACATTCCCCTACCGATTTGCAACATTCCCCTAAGTGGTTGAACTATTCCCTTATATGATTCGAAACCCTGTAATATGGTGGCGCAACTGGCAAAGTGATTCGAAGTAGAATTAGCGATGTGGTTGGTAGCATCAAGGATGAAGCATGAGCATGAATTGGAATATGAGGGAAGGGAATGAATCCGAATGTTCATTTCTATTTTTAGCTCTTTTTTGCATGGGTTCATCCTTCACGTGTGTTCACTATCCCCGAAAATGATCTGTATTTCGCTGGTCTTTTCGGGGATAATTCGTTAACTGCCAGAAAATACCGCGTATCTCGAATTTCAGCGCAGGTCGAACCTCCAACCAAAATATCACTAATCTTCGTCTATTATTGCACGTACGGGGTGGTTTTAGCCACCAATTTAATTATTTGATATGATTCTACTGTCTGAAACAGTTTTAATCCTTTTGAAATGGCATTTTACATTCAATCAATACGGAAAATATTTGACATTTCACAATGGATGTGTCAAATCTGTAGAATTGACTCAAAGAACTGTTATATATATATAAGTTAAATGGGGCCATTCCGTTACTTAGTGACCGAAATATCCATTATTTTGTTAAATGTGTCAACATTTTTCCAAAATCCTTAGGATTTCATAACGAAACTCATTTTTCTGTTAACGTTCTAAATGACCACATAACCACACAATTACTAGTTTTTCAACATAACTGTTATGTAATGTTATTATTTTACTAAAATTATTTGCCTTATTATTAAAATATTTTGACCATATTTATGCATTTTTAAGTGTTTTTTACCATAGTGCTATTATAGGTACACAAAACAGGCATGTTCCTATAGTGGTTATAGTTATAAAATCAATAAAAACAGGTCGTTTTAGATTTTTTGAGGAAATTTTCGACATGTCGTACTGTTTTCACTAAAATAAGCAAAAGAAATAAGTTTTATGCAGGTAATTTACCAAAAACAGGCCAAAATTCGCTTATCTGCCGGAATGAAAAATTGACTTCAAATCAAGCACACTCTTCCGGGTGTAGGTTGACGACAGGTGTGATGCAGTACTTTAGTGAATAGTTTCATTAATCAAATTTATACATTTTTTACGATCAAATTACGCAAGTAACCAATATTATGGCAGTAATCCTTGCTATTCATACAAAAACAGCTTCGAAACTAAGTTTCATTGATATTATACACCGTTTTTTATGCATCTTTGTTTACCACCACTATAGGAACACAATACGACGACTATAGGAACCATACCACCATTATAGGTACAACGAAGCAGTCACAAAAATATGTATTTTTTCGTAAATTTGATGTATTTCAGGGTAAAAATGGTTGTGATTGCGAAGATAAAACATATTCCAAAACATATGTGTTAAAATATTCAGAAATTGTCCTTCCTGTCACTTTAAATCCATTAAAACACATCGGTACCACTACAAATTGCACCACTATTGGTACATTTACCCTACGTATAGTTGGGTAATTATGGCACTAGTGTTCCTATTATGGTTATAACAGGGTTCCTATTATGGCCAGTTATTTAAAGTCGTGTATTTTAAATGCAAAAATTCACGTAATGTGATGAATTTCAAACAAATTAATGAAAAATTACTCAGAACCAAAAAATCTTCTTTTTCTTCTGTGGCACAACAACCGTTATCGTTCAAGGTCTGCCTTTACCATTACTGTGGCTTGGCTTTCAGTGACTTAATGATTTTGCTCATAGCAGGATAGTCAGTCCAGCAGTGGCGGATTTAAGGTGTTGGGGGCCCTAAGCGTTAAAAGGAATGGAGGCCTCCCGGTTGGTGTCGAGGGGGGGGGGGGGGGGTGATGTGTGCTCAGGATCCCTCTACTGGGCCCCTATAGTTTATGAGTCCCTTCATCCATGGGGCACCTATCTAGCACAGAAGCTCTTGCTGAGACTACTGAACACACTGTTTTATATGCTGGAATTACCATACACGGGGCCCCTACATTGACAGGATAATATGGGTTATGGGTTCAAGCGAAGAATGGACCTTTCCCCTGTAGCAAGGATTGAGTATTAGTTACACTAACTGTTACATTAATGTTACACCAAATAGAAGAAGAAGTATACGTGCCTATTATGTACAAAGGTGAAACATCAATTCGTGAAATCTGTAATAATAATTGCCTATATTAAGTTTTATAGTAGAATATGTGATTAAAAGCTTTAAAAGTCACCAATGTTCAATAAGCACCAATATTGGTGCTATGGCCATAATTAGTGATGAGTCAAGTAGCACTGTGCCACCACGCACACACAGCACAGTAAAATGTGCGAGCACAATTGCACATTTTATAAAATTGTGGTGCCGCACTTAGCACAATTTATGTGCTCCGCACAGTTTGTGTGCTCCGCACAGTTTGTGTGCTCCGCACAGTTACTGTGCTCCGCACAGCTACTGTGCTTCGCACAGTTATTGTGTGCTTCGCACAGTTTGTGTGCTCCGCACAGTTATTGTGTGCTTCGCACAGTTTGTGTGCTCCGCACAGTTATTGTGTACAATCCGCACAGTTTGTGTGCTCCGCACAGTTATTGTATGCAACTGTGCGGATTGTACACAAACTGTGCGGAGCACACTAACTGTGCGGAGCACACTAACTGTGCGGAGCACACAAACTGTGCGGAGCACACAAACTGTGCTGAGCACACAAACTGTGCGGATTATACACAATAACTGTGCGGAGCACACAAACTGTGCGGAGCACACAAACTGTGCAAACTGTGTGGTAGCTGTGCGGAGCACAAAAAGTGTGCAAAGCACACTAACTGTGCGATAACACAGTAACTGTGCAAAAATTGTGCGGGAACACAGCTACTGTGTGACCACACATTAAGTGTGGTACCACGCACACACAGCACAGTAGACTGTGCGTGGTACCACAGCACCACACAGTGAAAAGTGGTACTTGACTCATCACTAGCCATAATTGGTTCACTTGCCCTTGTGCGATAATTGGAACATCGTTGTTAAGTTGTACCAATTCTGGACATATGGAAAAATACATCTTTTTGTTGAAATATTGTTAAATTTTGTTTTGAAGTTGTTACATATCTAGCATTTTGCACCATAATGGTGTTTTTTCACATAACACTATGCTTAGATGCTTGAAAATCACTGAGCTGCTCTTAGTAAAATGATAAGAGGTGGCAAAAATCTTGGCTGCTTTTTTTAAAAAGGTGATATTATATAAATGGAAGTTCCTCGCATGTAACTATTGAAACATAAATGTTTTAAAATGCTAATATTTGAATTAAAAAATCAATCCATAGTTGCAGAATGTATATTTACTGTTTTAAGCAAAAATATTGGTTGCTATGGCCATAATTGGTACTATGGCCATAATTGGTACACTTACCCTATAATACATATTTTCCCAAATAACTAAAATATTACATCATTGCTTGGGGTTTAACTTAGGATAATAGTATCGTGCCAGTATCCCCACAGTATCGCATCGTCGAGTTTAAACCGCCAGGCACCTTACGCCAAGTGTCAAAATGTTTACTAAAAAAACAACAATCTTGCTCTTTGTATGGGAGTTGGAAAATTGCAATTAAATTAAGGTTAGTGTAACATCTCAAAATGTTTACATTCTTAAAACCTATTTTCATACCACCATAGAAGAAGAAGTATAGTTGTGCCTACTATCGAGCGTTCAACTAAAAAGCATGCCAACTAAAAAGCGTTCAACTATTGAATTCTGACTGTACTCCCAATAGCAGAAAAAAAAGTTTGGAAAAAGTGTGTAGCAACTTCACTTTTTTATATTGGTAAGAATGAAGTTTTATGCAGCTTCCCTGAAAATTTGAAGTTATTTCAATAACTAAAACAGAAGATATGATCTATTTGCCATCCAGAAATGCAAAATCCCATAAAAAATGTATGACCTACCCGGGTAGGTGGTCATAAAGATGAGGGTGTATTTTTGGTCATAGAAACGAAGGTTAAATGTATTTCCTATTTCGGCAGGCTGTTATTCCAGGCTCCTATTTTCGGTAACGCAAATACGGTCGGTAAATGTTTTAATCAATGCCAATAAATAGACATAAATATTTAAAACAGTTTTAAACACTCGCTTTCCTAAGATTGGTGGTGAAATGTACTTAAATTATTAACTTTATGTGGCAAAATTTTCAGTCACTTTGATGTGAGTTACTAAAAAAGTAGGCATTTCAGAAATGAGACTGCCTGAACAGCGATAGAGTACGGCTCCCACTGGCTCACAAATTATTATTTTTCTCTCAAGTTATTGAATTATTTATAGTGAAATTGGTAATATTTAATAAAAAAGTGGTTATATGTGTCAACATACGCGTTGTAGTGTTCTGATCAACTTATAAATAAATATTCAGCAAAATCAAAACTGTGTTATTGTTTCTTGTTTCGGCAGGAGCCCACAGCATTGATCTGTCAAAAATCAACATTTACCGTATACAGGCGTGCCCCGAGTTACCAAAGTCCATATAATACAGAGGTCGATGCATAGCTCGATTTTGGTCCACCATTTTGAAAGCTTATTTTTGACAGTTAGATGAAAAAGCGTTCACAAACGATTCCAAACAACCATACACTTTTTAGGGCTAATTGTGCATTTTGTGCTCAAAACTTAGTTTAACTATACATTTCTTTCTCATGAACGTGGCATGGAGTAGTTTTTTTCAGTAATTCATCACTTAAAAATGACCACAATCAGAAATCTGGCGTCTTAGCTTTGACCCTCTTGAGCTGCACAAGATTTCGTCGTAATTTCGGGCGCTGATCTTGTTGTAATTGATAATTTCACTATAATTCTATCTTTTCTTGATATTCGTCAACTTTTTAAAGTACAATATTACAAACAAACGATGTAAAAATGGCCGAAAATGCTTTTAGACCACTGCTTGCACAACAACTAAAACCTCAATGTATGCTACGATGAAACCATTGAAGCTTTTTCATCCAGCTGTCAAAACTTTCCCACGCTTTTTGATCAAATGTTCTGGACGACTCGACCTCTGTATTATATAGACTTTGCCGAGTTACGATCAAGGTGTTATAAATGACAAGGTGAAGTTGTTCAGAGCAAAATGACATTTCTCGACTTGACATATCTCTTCCCGGGGGCTCCGGTATAAAAATCGGGGAGGGCTGGTGCGGGGTAATGAAATTTGTATGCAGAGAATGATAGATGTCCCCCACAATGTCGCCCAGCAAAAGCGATAAAAATCAACCTTCTAAATACATTATCCTTGGTTACGATCCCCTCGAGTTACGACGGTTCGCAGATACAACGAATTTGATTTTGACAGTTAAAAGTTGTCAATGACAAGTAATTGATGTATTTTTTTGAATTTCTGGACTGATAACCGTTATACACACATTTCCAAAGATTCCAAGATTCCTGTACCTATTTTCGGTAGCATTTAAAGCGAATAAATATAAGTTTTTCGTGATTATAAAATGTTTTGTGGGCTAGAATAGATTTTGCAACCATAGAATCTTTCATAAAAAACCACACTTTCATTGTTTTAGTGCTCTGGTTCTCTTTATAATGAAACCTGCCGAAATATTGGCTGACAGCAAATCTGCCGAAACATGTAAAACTCTGCACAGTTTTTTTTGTTGATATTTTGAAAAATATGCAAGGAAATAATGTGAAACTTCGTATATGAATAATAAACGATCATATCTCTATTTTTTAAAAATTGTATTGAGACAGTTTTCAACGCATTTGTGCGTAATGACACGTTTTAAGTTACCCTGCCGAAAACAGGTACACTGTCTAATACTGGTGCAGTCTCCAACCAACAAGGCAGCTTTGATCGTGCGGCCAGAAGAGGTGAAATATACAGTAAATGAGGTATTTTACAGACGAAAATCCGTCAGATAACGCATTACAGCAAACAGCTGATGAGCAAAGTAAACAAATAACATGGTTAAAATAGCAACATAATTCATTAAAAAACTTCAATCCTAAGGGTTTCGTTAATTTTCAGTCTACAGTTCATTATTTCTTCCAATTTGTGAATATTCCTCTTATAGGGTTTTCCAAGTCACTTTCGAATGTAAGCATTGTTATTCATCGAGTGCAACATGTTAACACTTTGAGTGCCATAGCAATCACATATGATAGCCAGATAAGGTCTTATGAGACGGAGGAAAAAACTGTCATTTCTCGATTGGCATTTATCTGTCAAACTTAGACTCAGGCACAAAATTAACTCACGTACGTGTAATAAGGCAAGAGAATTTATCCGTCACCTTTCACATTTATTATTTATTTTATTGATTTTCTTAGCTTTATCCGAAACAATCCTTCGTTGTTTGTCATTTGTGTTGTTATTATCAATCATCAGCAGTAAATTCAATTCGCTCTATCGACAGTGACAGAAAAAACCTATTCGGGAGCAAATCGGTAATGAACATGCCGAATTCCGATTTTCCGACTGGCATGTATCCGTCAAATCCTATTTGAAGGATAGATTCCAAAATCGAATGACAGTATGCAAGTATCCTCCGTCTAATTAAGCCATAATGTTTCATAGGGGTGCAAGACTATCATATATGATAGCCAGGGGTTAACTTTTTATATGCAATTTTCTTTGCAAAAAAACATTAACTTGTAATATTTTGCACGATTATGATTGAAATACAGTTTATAATCAAGTAGTTGGCTTGGTTTCAGCAAAAGTTTAGCTTTTTTTTTATTAAAAAAAGCAAAATAAAAACTACCTGTCTATACAGTAGTGTACCCGTCAAACATTGCGAGGGTTGCAAGTGGTATCATCTGCTCGAAACCTTAAGATATTTTAAAAATATTTTAAAATATTTATTTTGTATTCATTAATTATTGTTTTGCTGTGTTATTTGTCGAAAAGATCGCTGTTTAAATTTTTGTGGAATTTTTTGAAGGGATGATTCTACACAGTGGTGGATTTGAAACCTTTAGAATAGGCTCTCCTTTCCCTTCTTCTACTTCTATTTGGCGTAACGTCCTGCGCTGACAAGCTGGCTTATACTTTCAAGACTTAATTCATTACCACGTAGCCCGATAGTCAATCCTTGCTACGGGGGGACGGTCCATTCTGGGCTTCAACCCATGACGGGCATGTTATTGAGTCGTTCGAGTTTACGACTGTACCATGGGGCCGCCCCATTCCCTACTCCTACTCCTACTCCTACTCCTACTCAATACGTCTCCGTCGTATTGTCCCTCGAACGGTAACATTTCTCTCAATTATCCAGGCTTGGGTATAAGGGGGAACTTAACCCCATGTACGGATGGGTTGCATGACTAAATTGAGAGAGGGGTAGACGATTGATGTTTATGACTCAACTTGGGAGCGTCTGTTTGTTCTTAACGAATCCCCCCCTTGTATGTCCCGCTGCATCCGAACGAATGCCCTTTCCCGAAGGGCTGCACTAGTTTCTCTCGTCTTGGCTCGCTTGGCCTCTACAAAGCCAGAGAGCGTAGGCCCTACGACGAAACTGGAGGTTGAGAAAGAGGCCTTGCAAGCCACTTTCATAAAACAACATAAAGGCAACGAACAGTCATCAAGAAGAAGTTACACCCAAAACCATTACACAATTTATTCAGAAGGGTAGCTTCCAATGTTAAATTCTATTAAACTTGTAGCAAAGTCGCCAATTTTTCTTTGCGTTACGTAATTTATCAGTGACATCAAATTAATCTAATGAAACCCTAATATTACCAACATGCATTGTTCGATATTCGCATAAAATGTCCCGATCTGATTCACTTCTTGATCGTTGATAATAGTCGTTATATTCATTGAAAACTAAAACACTCTGTTTCGACTACAAATCCAGTAAATTAGGCGGGGTAGGTTGTGTGGGGAGCATACCAAATGGATCATCATCATCGCCAAGAAATTCTGCTTCAGTTACATCATTTCCAAACGATGGATCGCAATTCACCTTATGAAAATCTAGATCAAGCTCAAGCAAATCCCAGGAACCTCCATAACCGCTCGCCAGAAGAAATTTACTGTATTCTGTAGTCTTACTATTCTGGTTAGCTTCATGCGGGGATGCAATGTCCAAATCGTTAGAAAAAGAATCGAACATCTTAATTGTAGATGATGGCGATACGTTTGGAGGTGGTGTCTCCGGTGTCGAAATGTAATCATCTTCTATTGCAATAGAATGTACTTCTGTATCCGACTCGTCCGTATTATCGATAAAAGAACGTCCAACGGAACTGAGATTAAACTCTACTATTGATCGTGTATTATCGTGCAAACCACGAGAAAAGCTGTGCAGTATACGATCTCGTGTAGAGAGGGGATTACAGCTACCTGGAAGTTTTCGAAGGTTATCGATAGTATTTAGTGCAACACTATTTTGCCATTCCTCAGTGGACACGGCCTTTAATGAGCCTCGAACATTCACATGATTAAGATAGTTTTGATTTTTCTCATCAGCTGTATCTATTGATCCGTCAGATTTTTTTCTATCGACTATATGTGAAGCAGAATCGTTGATTGAATTATGATGTGTACCATGGTGTAGTAAAATCAGCTCTGGCAATTCAGATATTGAATTCTGGACCGTTGTTAGCGATCTATAACTACGACTATCTACAGGATTATTTCGCGGACTAGATAAAGAAAATTTTCTGCTACTACTTAACCCTATACCGCTTAGAACATTTGTGGCAACATTATGTAAGCTTGCATTGCTAACGTTACTGTTACTATGGCAATATGTTGCTAATGGTATGGAACTTAGGGGACACACCTGTTGATTTTTAATCTGCATGCTGTTCAACGATCCCACCTTCACCGAAGCTGCCGAGGTAACTGTCGTTCCAATATCGGTAAATGGTAAGAATGACTGTAATATATCCGGTGAGTCTAAAGGACTACTCATGGGAGTTGAGCCGAGTGTTGCATTTACTAAAAAGCTGCAACGAAACAGATATACAGGCCAACAATAAGATGATGGTAATAAATGTTACTTGTTATGTTATATTTTTTTTTTATTTCTTGAATTACCAAGTTTTCCTATAGAATTCAAGACCGCGGTACATTTTGATGAATTGGCGTGAGTCAATCGCAAAACTGCGAAAAGATACGTGAAAACGTTGACGATATCGGGATCTGCGGATTTGTATCACAAGACTGCGGAACACTTTTTCGGGCATACTATCGTACCCCAGGGACACATAACTTGAAAGCCAAATTTTTTAAATTTCAAATTTTATGTTTTAAGAGTGTGCATCAATAATTAATTCGCTTACAAACTAATAAAAGTCATTACAGATTACTTTTCCATCCCCCAAACAGTGGGAGCTCAAATAAAAAATAAATAAACATTTAAGCTGTCAAGTTGTATGTCCCAGGAGTGAGATAGTGTGCCGCAGTTTTACGATACAACTCCGCAGATCCTGGTATCGTCAACGATTTCAAGTATCGTTCTGCAGTCTGGCGATTGACTCACGCCGATTTAACATGTAGCCAAAAATTCGTT
The DNA here is from genome assembly GCF_943734735.2 of Anopheles gambiae. NCBI lineage: Eukaryota > Metazoa > Arthropoda > Insecta > Diptera > Culicidae > Anopheles > Anopheles gambiae. The sequence continues at coordinate 65,842,245 of NC_064601.1, read as the reverse complement.
ACAGGCAGTTTGTCATCTGAAGGTCCGTTTCTCTTTAAAATTTAATTGTGATTATAATGATGAATCTAACTTTTCTATCGTTATAACCAATGACGGATTGGCAGATGAAGGCGAGAGACCGTGAGCGCGGCACATTTCTCGAACACACTGTTCGTCGCCGAGGACATGCGGACAAATAAATAAATAAATAAATAAATAAATAAATAAAGAGTATTAAAATAGTTGAAACTACTTTCTGAACACTTTTCAAATATTTAAATTCAACATATATGCTTTCATTCATTTTATTAATTTGTCTTTTTGGTAAAAACACGAAAAGAATAATTGGATGTTATCAGTACACTGATGTACACAAAGGTTATACGTGTAAAAAATTATTGGACCGCATGTCCTCGGCGCATTGCATCCAATGAATTCAGGTATCATCAATGTTTTCAAGCATCATACCGCCGTCTTGGCATTGACCAAGACAGATTCGGGAAGAGGTCCCGCGGTCTTGAGATAAAGTGTGAAACCCTGTAATGATGAATCGATCTGGCCTTCGCAGGATGGTTGATAATTGGCTCATTAATTTGACTGGAAATGTATTTAAAGGCTTTCTTCTGTTAATTCGCATCCAAGTTGGTCAAAGCGATTTTGGCTAATATTTGAACTCGTTCATACATTGGCCATGATGCCGCAGATTCAGCATTGCATAATAATTGAGGTATCATCTACGGGTTCTCGGGTCGCTACTATACATTTATAATTATATATATAATAATATATATATAAATATATATATTATACTCACATTTGCCTTGTAAGTAAGTTTTGCCAAACAGCTTTCAATTCGGTCGAAGGGGCTCGGAGGCTAATATATCTCTTTTTAAAGTTTTTTTTTGGTGTCCGTGTTAAGTCAGGTGCACAATGTACAGTAGGGCTTTCAATCTGCCTGGCATTGGGATCTATAGTAATACGAAATTCCGTATCTATTGAAACAGAACGGATAAGATGTAAATAGGAAATGATTAGTTCAATAGTTCTGGAAATTATTAGTATTAGTTCATAAGATGCGAGGAACCATTCACTTTATATTTAAATTTCTAATTGTTATATTGGGGTTTATTTTCCATTATTTTACTCTATTCGAATCAGCGACACCCACAGTCTTATGACAGCTCCACAGTATGATTGCCTAATTCTCCTAGTCGATTGCAACACTCCCCTATATGATTGCAAACTTCCACAGCATGCTTGCACAATTCCACTACCGATTTGCAACATTCCTCTAAGTAATTCAACTATTCCCTTATATCAGGTATGTCAAACTGGCGGCCCGCGGGCCGCATGCGGCCCTCGTCAATGCTGAATGCAGCTCGCAAGTATATTTTGAGATTTACTAAAATCACTCCAAACCAAAAAACTGTTATTACTATTTGTCGAAGTGTATTTAATTTTCCAGAGAAGAACTATCATTTAGATGGTATATTTATCGAATCTAACATGAATGTACCCATAACATCTCATAAACTTATTCTACACAATCGTACAGAACAATAGAGACCCTTAAGAAACATTGAATTGAATGCAAACTCTGTCGGTATTATGTTTCGATTATATTCTGAATATTAGCATAGTATTGTGCACACTCGATTGCACATTCTATATGGAAAAATAGATTTGCGACTACCTTCTACCAACGAGAAAGTAATGAAAATAACTTGAAATAACTTGACACACACTTGGAAACTTCGCAACAACTAATGATGGATTGTCAGAATCGCATCCACGGCTCAAAACCATTTTCGATCTTAGCTATAGCAACTTCGAATCCGGCCAAATCAAACCAACAGTTCCGTTCGGTGCCGTCCGAAGCCTATAGAGCCGTTTAAATCCATTCGGAACCGTTGGAGTCATCGGTTGTCGCACGGAGCGGCTAATCTACAGTGAGAAATGGATCCGGTCGGTCCCACCGAATTTGACCATCTCAATGCCCCCGAGTACCAAGTAAAGGATTCATTCGGCTCCGAATTTCTCCGATTTGCACGGCTCCAACCTTATAATGTTACATCATTGATGTTCGATTGGAGCCACTTCTGTTTTTTGTCATAATCATGCCACCATCAATTTTAATAAAAATGATTGTAGCCAAGTTGGAATTTTGTGTACCCCACATTTTGCAAGACGAATTAATGTACTTTTGAACCTCCCCAAAAATCTAAACCAAAATGATATGATTACGCTTAAGCCTAAAGTATTTAGATGAAGAATTGAAATAATCGAAATGCCGAAATCGTGCGATACATAGCTTATTAATGGATTAGCTCACACAGTCCATACCTCAATTCGCGAATCATCTCCCTTCAAGTGTAAAACAAGATTTGCCAATCTTTATGGGATCACACACCATGAATCTTCTTCAGATAAAATTATCGTAATTTAACAAAATTATTCGTAAAATATGGGTTCTTGTAATAAGAAATGCCTCCATACCACCATATACCACCATATATCCCTTTGAACTTGGAAATTAGCGAAAAATAATGTTTAAACACGTTTTTTTACAATTTTCCTCTTGATCTATCAAAAAATTGCATGCAAATATTTTTGTTATTCATCCAGTGGTGGATAGCTCGGATGGCTTGAAAAAGATTCGCAACAGGCTGGTAGACTTCCCCTACCTCAGTGAAAAAGTGTGGTTTAGTGATATTTTCTAACAGAAGTACCGTGTTAGAACGCGACTAATGAGAAATTTCCTATTTTAATAATAAGGATGAAAACGACGCATGTGACTTTAAAAGTACATTAAACATTTTTTTTAAATAAAAAAGTGCACAATAAAAAAACATAGCAAATTTGTTACTAAGAAACTATTCCAGATTTGAAGCGAGGATTAGAAAAAGTCAATTTCCATATTTGAAGCGAGGATTACAAAAATTCAATTTGTTTAACAATAATGATTTTAAACAGTATTTTATATGAATATTGAGATATATTTTTTATTCTCAACTTTGCGGCCCACGAATCACTGAAAATCTGTACTTGTGGCCCTCTTATGAATTGAGTTTGACACAGCTGCCTTATATGATTCGAAACCCTGTAAGTCATAAAAAGTCAAGCTCACTTCACTAGTGGGTACAGGCAGGCCTTGGCCGACAACGATCGACAAATCAATAGAGATGGGCCTCCGAAATCACAGTAGGAGTCAAATCGTCAGACCAATTCTCGGAGAAGTCTCTGAACACACTTACAAACTTGGAATGTAAGCCAAAACATATGGAATTCCCTAATAGATATTCAAAATAATAATCAATGATTGTCTAATTTCATTGAACTATCCTATCTTCATTTAACTATATTTAGGTCCTTTTGGCTCATAAAATATTGTTGATATGATTTTATTTCATCATTTTCAAAACATATCAGTACTTAATTATCCATGGCAGAAACTGAATATTTTACTTTGAATCAACTAAAAGATCGCTTTTGATCTTTTTCCCGCAAGAGTTTTGGTATTGAGATCGACTAGCTTGAATTTACTTTGGAAATAAAAAAAAACACGTAGACGATTTCATGTATTAAACTCTACTACCTGACAGATTTCTATGGAATCCTCAAAGCCACTATTAAATTATTATTGGGCCACTATTATTGGGAAGGGCAGTTTGTTTACACAGTAAACCGGCATTCCTTAGGGGTCCAATATTCAATTCCCTTTAAACCCAAAAATTGAAATTAGGTTTTTTTTATTAGCTGATTGGTTCGTCATGGGTTCAAGTCCCAAATAGACCGTGCCGCAACTGATTGCCCTGCTATGGGGGGTAATCCAAAAGACATTGAAAGTCAACCTCACACAAGTGGTACAGGCAGGCCTTGACCGACAATGGTTGTTGAGCCAAAAGAAGAAGAAGAAAAGTTAATTGGTTTATTGATTGGAAGTGCTGATGAATTTTCTTTATTTAATACTTAATTTTAACTAATCATAGTTTGGAGTATAGAGCGTATAAATGATATGTACAGTCTTTACTTGTTTTATATGTATTTAGGATAAAAACGTGATATTCCAGTAATTCGAATAAGCAGTAACTTCAGAACCGTGACTTAATCGGTTGCTTTCGAAACGCATAAACCGTGTAGCTCGGGAACATACCTAATATTTTGCTAATACAGGATTTCGAATCAAATGATGAACCACAGGTATTCTCCGAGATACGTGGTACCTCTTATTTTATTTGTTTTATTTTATTGACGTCAATTGCTGGGCCACGTTGGATTACAGCAACAGTGCTTATTAACACGTTCAGCCCGATGGCAAGGCCCAGGGCCAGCCAGTAAATTTTCCCGTAGGCCGGTGGCACGCCTGAAGATATAAGAATGGGGTTCTAAGAATTATTGAGATTGATAAAAACATCAACCCACACACAACAGTATTGATGAACAGAGTACAGGTATTCCCCGATGTACGCCATACTCGATGTACGCGATTTCGCTATACGCTAGTTTCTAAATTTGACAGTTCTTTGAGCAAATTGTACTGATTTGACACATCGAATGTCAAATACAAAATAACTTCCTTTTTGGTCGAATTTGAAAAACAATTTTAAAATGTGCAAAAATTGTAATCTTCAGTTGGAATCAGATCAAATGACGAATTGAATCACTAAAACCAAAATCTTTTCAAGCAAAATTATACGAAAATTAGTTTAAATTTGACTGAAAACCTCGAAATTCGAAATACGCTGAAATTCGAGATATGCTTTTGCCTCCGGTCCGCATTTATATCGAGGAATCCATGTAGAGTTGAAATTAATGGGAAAAAACTCATTTTTTCTACACGCATGGTTGAATCAAAATCCAGTGCTTGCGTTCTATCTGCCCGCGGAACGGAAAGTTTATGAAAATCAGTGCCGGGCTGAACCTGTTAACTAAAGCGTACAGTAATTCAGTAGTAAAAAAATTATCGAAAGAAGAAGAGGGAGATTATGAAAAGGCAAAGGAGCGAAGACGGAATTGGTAGACAGAAAGGGATAGGTTTAAATCGAACAAATCTGAGGCACTATTTAATAACGAAAAAACTGAAATAGCGAAATAGCTAATTGAAAATGGCTAATCGCGAGAAAAACGTGTACAAAATATAGGTATGTGGAGACGAAAACGATAACGTGATGTGCGACAAGGAACATAAAAATGTACACGAGACAAAAGGGAAGGAGCATCGATCGTATGAAGCAACAGGCCAGCCACGAAAAATGCCAGAGCTACTGAAAGCTGGTGCTCCATCTGCCTGCGTCCACACGTGAGGTCCAAAACAGCCGAAGTCACACCAAATCTTGAAAAAGTTAGCTCCTTTGCGTTCCGGCGTTCACCGGACGTTTACCAAACCAAACCGAATAGTTATGTTCGATAAACATGTTTAATATGTTTAATGTGTTTATTGATTAATCCAACGGGATCTTGAAGATCTTACATGAATGTACGTAAATTAGTGCTTATAGACTATGTAAGGTACATAAATCGATATGGGAGAACTGGTGCACAAGAATAGAAAATGTATATTGAAATATGATTATTACGTAAGTTGTGTCCTAAGTCTATCTCTAAAAACATTCTGTGATATGTTCGTGTGATATCAAATAAATCATAGTTATTGATAGCTGACATAGCTGACATAGGATCAGACTGGAAAAAACGAGTTCTATAAAGAGGGACGGATATTAATTGACGTGTACGTGGATTCCTAGATGGCGCGTTAAATTCTATCTTAGCTAATAGAGTAGGAGCATCAATGTGGTGGTTGAATAGTCCTGATATAAAAAGGTATTTAGCTATCTCACGGCCTTTTTTCAACGTTTGAATCCCTAAAAGCAGACAACTGGAATGGTATGACGGTAACACATCGCCCTGTGGCCATGGTAAGAGTCTTTCAACATATCTAGTCGCTTTTCTTTGGATGGCCTCGATTCGATTACTCCATTGTTCAGTGCAGGGGTCGCTAACTATACTGCCATGTTCTAACACTGATCGGGCATATGCAGAGTAGAATGTTTTTATGGTCATAGGATTATGGAAACTTTGCGTTGATCGAATAATCCAACCCAATAGTTGGTTCCCTCTGGACAATATATTCTCTAGATGATGGTTAAATGTTAATCGTGTGTCGAAAATGATCCAAAGATCGCGGAATGTATCGGTGCGTTCAACGGATATGTCTCTGGTAGTTAAATCGTGTGCAGGATCGAGAATGGTAAAAAGACAAGACGCGTCATTTTTCGATAAATAGCACCATTGCATTATCACGGCACCATATGCTAAACAGGTTGATGGTGCGTTGAAGATTGATGCAGTCATTGGTTTCGTTGATAGGAGCGAACAGCTTAACGTCATCGGCAAACAGAAGACAACGGTGTTCCGCTAGCAATTGCCCCACATCGTTTATACAAACAATGAAGAGCTTCTTCTTCTTTGGCACAACAACCGCTGTCGGTCAAGGCCTGCCTGTACCCACTAGTGAAGTGAGCTTGGCTTTCAGTGACTTATTGTTACCATAGCAAGATAGTCAGTCCTACGTATGGGGGCACGGTCTATTCGGGACTTGAATCCATGACGGGAATGTTGTTACGTCGTACGAGTTGACGACTGTACCACCAGACTGGCCCTCTCCTGCATTATGCGTACGTGACTTTTTGCGTACATTAGGTAATATCTTCCCTCCATGTGAAATATCCTACTGCGCAATTGGATGAAGAGCAGCGGGCCTAAATTGCTGCTTTGAGGTACCCCTGCGGTGCCAAGTATCTCTCGATGTATGATCGTTTACCTTAATCTTGTATGAGCGTTCTGTGAGGTATGAATTCAACCATATAACTATTTGTTCCGAAAACCCTAACTTCTGCAGTTTGGCGATTAAAATGTCGTGTGAGATGAGGTCGAAAGCAGCTTTGAGATCTGTGTAAATGGTATCCACTCGACCTCCGGAGTCGAGATTACGTTTGCAAAAACTAACGAATACAGTGAGATTCGTTAGTGTTGAATGTTTGGGTACGAACCCGTGTTGGTTATCCATTATGTAATTCGATGTAGCGATGTAAATAGGAGCAAGCAGAAGCTCAAAAGCTTTTGATACCGCACAAAGTGATGTGATACCGCGATAGTTTGAGGCACATGAACGATCCCCTTTTGTAAATATTGGTACCAACGAGGACCTTCATAGGCGTGAGCAAATAGCAACTCAGCGACGTGTTGTATATGTTTGTTGATACAAGTGCTAAGGACTGATAGCATTTACAGCTAATGAAACTCAGAATGCCATCGGGATCAGGAGCTGTAGAAGGTTTAAGGTTTTTGAGGCACTTTTCTACTGTGCGTATATCAAACATAGGAATGGTGTAATAAATCATGTTTACAGGTGTGTAAGATATGGCCCTTGAGATCAACGTTTGATCTACAATTGGGGTGGAGAATCGATCAGCGAAAATGTTTAAAATATCTTCGGGTGACGTGCCCACGGAATCATTATACAGTCTGTTCTCGAGTTACGCGGTTTGTGCGTTCCTGAGGATTGAGGCTCTTACCCTTTATGTAATCAAGATTACTAGTCCAAGAAATATATTTTTTGGAGAAATATATATTTTGACAAATAAATATATTAAACTAAGCAATTAGGCGGCGCTCTAGCAGCAATCGAACACGACATAAGACACGAACAAACCCATATAATCATATGGAGGTGCACTGTCAGACACAAACAAACAAACAAGACAAACCTCGAGTCGAACATGTCAGTTGATTCTGTCTGTGATGTTCGATACCCACCTGTGCTGTGAGTACCTTGGCTGTCAAACGCTTCACAGCTACAGTAGATAGAATTCAATGCGGGACATTTTCAAGTTTTTTTTACGTAGTTTGTCTCTTTTTCTTCTTAAAATTGCGTACAAAATATTTAGAATAGCTATCAATAATATTAGCAATGCTTCACAATCAATTATAACATCAAATATACAGGTTTGAAACGTATAAAACTATTACGTATACACAATGCATGTGTATGCACTGTATGTGTTTTGGCATGGACGTTTGTTTACTTTTTTCAATAATAAATTTGAATGATTTTTATGTTATTTTTGATATTAATAACTAGTTTATTATTTGTTGAATCTTCCCCCTGCAGATGGATGTTCATTTAAACTATGAAAATGCTTCATTTTCGAGATGATAAGATAGGCGTATTGCAGTGCATCATGACAGGTCTATAAGACATCGAACAGCTGACAGAGCACCTATCGAACAGAGTCGTGTTTGTTTGTCTCGTTCGATTGGTCCCAGAGCGCCGCCTTAGACAGATAGATATATGCGCAATTTTAGTCTGCGCCAAGGTGTGTTTATTTAGAAGGTAAATTATTAGAGCGTTTACCGGGCGCCATCATTGAGAATTGTTATTTCACCCATCCTGTAAAAAAGTGACGAAATAATTACATTGCGCTTATGGGCATATTTAGCTTATCCGCTCCGTTATGCATGATTACAATTAATTATCCTGCTCTATCTCCTGCATTATGCGTACGTGACTTTTTGCGTACATTAGGTAATATCATCCCTCCATGTGAAATATCCTACTGCGCAATTGGATGAACTCTATTAAATTTTCCCTATTTAACTAGTTGGTTCGGATTAGAACATATTGCACTTTTATGTCTAATATTTGTGTGCATCTAATTACACTACTTTATGTTCTGATAATGTTGAATCTAAAATTTTGTACTTGTAAAAACTATTTCTTTTGAGTGTGTTGGTGAATACGATCACGCCACTTTTCATGCTATTTCATTAGCTGTTTCATTCTAGCCTTAGTTACAAGTGTGCAGTTTGTGTCTAGGATGTAATGAATTTACTGCAAATTATTATAGCGGATGCTATACTAATAATTGTGTCTTTGCTATTCTAATCGAATTCTAATTCTAATTCTATTCTAATTTGCTGAGTCTAATAGTATTGGTTGTCGAACCTATGCTACAGTGACATTCAAATTTGGTTCTAAAAACATGCTATGAGACCACCTGGACTACATAAACTTTTATTCTGGATTGCATCACCAGATCTTTTTAATGCACCTTGGGATAAATGTAAACACCACCTTGTTTTGCCATTTTTCGAGCAGGTACTTGAATCTAATTCTAGCTTTGAGGCTAAAATAATCTGTATGGAGTGTTTACATCATTTCAGCCTCCAACTGTCAAACTCTATACAAAAAACTGACTAGAATCGTGAAGGGCCCCACTATCAGCTATAGACTCATTGTAAAATACTTCGGAAAGCCAAACTACACTATTGCAACACATTCATTACAACAAATTTATCAAATCAAATCATACCATAACAACGCAACCGGAAGAGTACAGACCACACCATTCATATAAAAACAATTGAGACACACTTCTTGAATACATCCGAAACACGCATAGTAAGCAAAGCAACATCAACAAATACCTCACACCAATTCAATTTATAAATTGTTACCAATAAAAATACCTTTTTTATTCAGAAGGGATACAATAACACTTAATTAGAACAAAAACATATTCCAAAACCCAATGTACGACGAAGCCCATAACTTATTTTGAGTATAAATAAAACAAATTCCGATCATGGCAAATCAGACTGCCAAGATGGGACGTTACGCTTCCCAAAACATCGCCTTCCAACTTATTCCAAGAGTTTAGTTATGTCCCCCTACCCAAGGGGGTAAGGCTTCTAAACTCCAAGGTTTACAGTAAGGGAAACTCCTTCCGGGTTTCCATGATCGCCTGGACGATCATTTGTAGGGTTCAATCAGTCCGCTTCGAACAGTTCGTCCCACAGCGGCTTATGTCAGGAAAACACTGACCTACCACAACGTGTACGCACGATCATCATCACATTACATGGCGACAGTATCAAAAATTCGAACATATTACATCCATACACCTTGGACTGCGCATCGTTAACTGATACCTTTAAAAAAGTGGGATCAGTAATAAGCTTGATGAAACTGAGGATGCTGCAATTTATGCTTATTTATTTATTTATTTATGCTTATTTGATGACAAAATTGATAAAGGATGATATAATTCATTATTCTTTTGAAACAGCAGCGAGGACTTATATACATACACTACATAGAGCGATTAATTAATTGTAACGTAAATCATGAATTTTACACCAAAACTGCTATTTTTCACGAAAATATGGAGCGTTACACTGCTAATGGATCGAAATACTGATTAGGGTAACTGTACCAGTTTTCGGCAATGTACCTGTTTTCGACAGTGAAATCATGCAAAACGGATTGCAAATTGTCTCAACACATATTTTTTAAACATAGATATGCCCATTTGTTGTTCATATAAACATTTTCACATCATTTACTTGCGTATTTTTCAAAATATCAATTAAAATGTGCAGAGTACAACATTTTTCGGTAGATTTGATATCAGTCAATAGTCCGGCAGGTTTCATTAAGAAAACCAGAGCTGTAAAACAATGATTGTGTGGTTTTAATGAAAAATTATACGGTTGAAGAATTTATTCTATCCCACTTGGAATTTTAAAATCACGAAACACAAGTAGGGCAGAAACAGGCGAAACAGTTTTCGGCAGTATATCTATTGTCGGCAGGGTAACTAAAACGTGTAATTCTGCACAAATGCAATAAAAATGTCTGAAAACCAAATTTTGAAGTGAAAGTATACTCATTTGTTATTCATATACAAAGTTTCACATCATTAAATTGTGTATTTTACAAAACATCAAATAAGTTGTGAACAGCTCCACATTTTTCGGCAGATTTGTTGTAAGTCAATAGTTCGGCAGGTTTTGAGATTAAGTAAGCCACAACAGTAAACCAATGAAAGTGTGGTTAAAATTGAATATTTTATGCTTGTATTATTTATTCTAACTTGTTTGGAATTTTAAAATCATGATAAACAAGTTATTTTTTACTTTCAATGCTGCCGCAAATAGGTACACGGTAAATGTTCATTTTTGACAGATCAATGCTGTAGTCTCCTGCCGAAACATGAAACAATAGCACACTTTTAATTTTGCTGAATATTCATTTAAAACTTGAACACTATCAGTACACTACAATGCGTATGACTGATGATGACTGTAAAAATTGTCTGCAAAATGATCAAAATGGGCCACATAAAATTAATAATATAAGTACTTTTCAACACCAATCTTAGGAAAATGAGAGGTTTCAAACATTTTTGTCAAACTATTTGCATTATTTTTTTCAACCAGTATTCGCGTTGCCGAAAATAGTAACACATCTTGACGAAAATAGGAGCAAAAACAATGCTTAAATTTTTAGGAATATCTCTAAAAAATACATTTGAATCGGCAAATAAAAAATAGTACAACATAATACAATAGTTTATCGTTCAATCAATTCAAGCCGTTTTGAATACTTACTCTTTTTACGAATATTAAAACAGGAATCAGTAATCGTTGAAAGTGTAATCGGTTCCTCCGTGATAAAAAGTACACGGTCACGACTCACTTTTGCAAATAACAGAATATCACTGAACAGAAGTGTCCAGTAGGGTTTCACTGAACGACCCTCAATACGGGATAGATCTCCACCTGTACAAAAGCGATTTGGAATAATAAAAAATGTAAAAAATTTTCGAAATCAACTCATTATTTTACGCACCAAAAATCCACTGCCGGCCGTGCGATGCCAATTGAAACGGTTTACATTTTGTGAACACCATTCTTGCTTCTAGATCCTGAAGAGTCAATAGTGGACGACCTTCACCGATTGGTTCCATGAGCCCGCCACCTACAGTTATCTCGCGATACGCAATCTGTAAAACAAAAATCTTTTTATAAAAATCACGGTTTCTGAACAGATATTTGCATTGAGCACACCTACCTGCAACTCACTTATGATGTTATTAAAATTAGCATGTTCTTCACTATCTACACGACAATGGGACGCTATCATTTGCACTAATTTTAATATTTCTCTAAAATGCTGCAGTGGGCGATGAATGAACGTAGTTAGATCTGGACGTTTTCTTGGTACCGGTGGCTCCGTAATGAATTTCATAAAATCACAGATAGAATTTCTTGACTTATTGACCTATCGAGTATATTTTAAGACAATTATAATCATATCCTCAACGGTAACTAAAGAAAATAACCTACCAACACACAATCAGCTTTTTTCAATCCATTGCAATACTTCCTGTAAGCCGCACAAAGTGCAGTATTTTTGGACAGATAAACGCGCGAAGCAAAATGGATTTGTGGTTCGGTGTCATCCTGAATTATTTGCTCTAGAATATCCTCTGATATTCGAGATAACTATCGCGAAAAAATAAAGAGATGTATTAGATATTACAATCTTATCACAATGCATCATACTATTCCTGCTAACCTCATCAATATTCTGAAACAATATTTTGTGATCATTTGGAGAAATTAAGTCTTTTCGTTCGCGTAGTGGATTGACAAATCGCTCAATACCAAAATTAATGGCATTAATAAAGTGCTGCTCACGGCTGATAAGCTGGTAAAGGAACTTTCGGCGATGATCGTCAGGGTACTGCTGGACAATTGACTGAAAGATCAAACTCTTTGTTATTATAATAATTATATGTACATAACCGCAAAATTTATGTTTAATCGAAGTCGACGTTAAAAACTAAAAAATGCAACAATTCATAAAAATAATATTCGTATGCTGTTAAATGTATCGTTCGAGAAATTCTGCGTGCTAGGCAGTAGTAGTATTTCGATCGTCAATTGCGATAAATTAGGTGAATAAAACTTTGTTTACTTTACTATTCATGACTGCATTGTTTTTAACGTATTCATGGGTCGGTTAAATTTGCTTCATTTGCGTACAAACATTTCTTTGTAAACGACCCGGATAAGGCGACAATCACACAATCGCTGGCATTGAAATGCTTCATTTCAATATAAAAAGAACATTTGTTTAGTGTATATTATTCAAACTCGTTTCACCAAATAGAGTTTTTGTATATATATACAGCAAATTTCTTTTGAGCGGTACTCAGTACAAAACTAACTTTGTTTCCTTGTACCCGCAGATCGTTACGTCCGACGGTTACCTATTCAACTAAAACAAACGGATCGAACGAACGGACTTAGGAAACATGCGACTAACTTTTACATTGATCTTGCTGGGAATTTGTATTCCATTGCAAGCCAAACCACAACTGTTGGGAGGTGGTGGAGGCTTGCTCGGAACTGGCGTTGGAGGTTCTACCGGTTTGCTAGGAACTGGTGTACTATCGAGTGGTACCACAAGTGGATTATTAGGAACTGGCCTCGGTGCTACTACAGGAGTTCTTGGTTCTGGTATACTAGGAACGGGAACAACTAGTGGATTATTAGGTACTGGTTTAGGAGCAACAACCGGGGTTCTAGGCACTGGACTACTTGGAACAGGAACTACCAGTGGTCTGCTTGGAACAGGTCTTGGAGCTACTAGTGGAGTTCTTGGAACTGGACTACTCGGAACAGGAACTACCAGTGGACTGCTTGGAACAGGTCTTGGAGCTACTAGTGGAGTTCTTGGAACTGGAATTCTTGGAACGGGGACTACCAGTGGACTGTTAGGAACAGGTATAGGAGCTACTAGTGGTCTTCTTGGTACTGGTATTCTTAGTGGAGGTGCTACTACAACTACTGCTGCCGTTACCACAACCACTGCTGCCGCTACCACAACAGCTGTTCCCACCACCACAACGGCTGTTCCCACCACCACAACGGCTGTTCCCACTACCACAACCGCTGCAGCCACGACCACAGTAACAGCAACAACAACGACAACAACGACGACGATTGCTCCAGCCACAACTACTAACGCACCAACAACGACAACGATTGCTCCAGCCACAACTACTAACGCACCAACAACGACAGTCACATCGGCCCCCACAGGAACTGTAACATTCAACATTAATGGAAGTACGTAATAATGCACCTGTTTTTATGCAGAAAATAATAACTATTCTTTTTTTATTAGACATTATAACTATAAATGCAAATGATCAAGCAACTATAGATGCTATCAACGCTGTCCTAGCTGCTTCTTCGACTACTACTGCTATGAGTACAACAACCACAGCAGCACCATCCTTTGGAAGCACAGTATCATTCAACATTGGTGGATGTATGTATTGTATAGTTAATAGAACGTGTTTGAAATAACAATCATTTCATTCATTTCGTATCATTTTTTTTAATTTTAACATTATATTTTTTAGCTATCATTACTGTTGATGCTGCTGATACAGCTACGATTGCAGCGATCATTCAAAGTCTTAACAGTGGATCGACTTCATCGACGGCAATTTCAACCACTTCCGTATTTCCTGTAACTGCAACAACTACGACAACTGTTGTCACTCCAGTTACGACTACGAGTACTGTGTCAGCTTTGGCGACAACTACAACTTTGGGTTCCGCAGCTACTTCAACTACATCTAGCACATCAGCACCCAATAGCGGATCGAACTCAATTTCTATTATTATCAACATAAACGGACAATTTATTTTAATATCAGCCTCCAATCAAAGCTTACTGCTTTTGATGCAACAAATTTTGCAGCAAATTTCAAGCATAACAACAATTAATTCAACAACACAACCTCCAGCCATTCCAATTCAACCGACGTCAGCTCCTGTACAAACTAGTGGAGGACGTCCTGGTGGATGCATGAGACGCCATCAGTCTTCTGAGGAAGTTGGAGGCAATCGAGGACTGCGTGGTGGATTTGGATTTGGCATTGGTATTCGTGGACCCCTTGGTGGAGGATTTCAAGCTGGTTTTGGAGGTGGTATAAGCAACCGAATGCCTGGAGCTGGTATCGGTGCTGGCATTCGACTGCAGGGTCCTTTAGGAGGAAGCATACAGGCCGGGTTTGGAGCCGGTTTAGGACGTGCCCATGCCAGTGTATCTGGTAGAACTCAAGGTGCAATTGGATCAGGGTTCCGTGTGCAAGGTCCTCTAGGAGGCGTGGTTCAAGCAGGATTTGGAGCTGGATTTCGAGCTGGTGGACATAGACACGGATAATCAAAGTCATTCATAGATAAAAACAATTCTACTTTTAACTTTTTTCCAACTTATGTTCAGCAATAAATAACCCATGCATTAAACCAGTCATGAATTGGCAGCCAAACAAAAAATTCTTTGTCTTATCTTATAATTGTGCACTCCGATCATAATCCCCAACAACATTTATTTAAATTATTCAATTTACTTGCTTAACTTGTTTAACTAAAGTTGTTTTATAAGTGTGTGCTATCCGAATTGACATTTTCGAGCACGGTTGATCAAGAATTCGAGCAATTTTTCTTAGTCAGGCGCCTTAAACATCCCTTAAACTGCACCAGTTCAGGGGAATTTAAACACAGCCCTTTAAAATAAACTGTGATGCGGCTTTTTTGCTGCGTTTATCAAGTTTCACCGGAAAATAACGTTTCCGATATGTATAATGTCATGTAGCCATTTTACACTTGAAAATTCCGATTATTAACTGATTAACTCCGATTATTAAAATTAACTGTAAGCCATCATTCGTCGATAGAAAAAAGGCTTTTTTATGAGGACAAACAATTTCGAGCAAATTTCACTTGGGTGGGTATCCATCAATTATATAACGAGGGTTATATTACATTATATAAATGTTTCATGAAGGAGAGGGGGAGAATCTTTTGTAACGTAAGGCTGGAAATAGACGAACCGAGATCGTCGCGGTACCGCGAAATTCGCGCCTTGTTTATAACAGTTGTAGAACAGTTGAGCTGTCAAATCTTCCGCGCCTCCAATCGCGCCTGGTGTTTCGCAGAGATACCCTACTTCGGTATTGCTGAGATTTTCGCGATAGCGCGAATTTATTATTTTTAATTTTTCTGGTGGATTTGTGTGAAAACTCGTGTCGAGAAACGACGTTTGTTTTTTATTTTGCATAAATTATGTAAAATAAATAATTTGATTCACAAATTGATAAAAATATTTCTTCTTTGCACATTCAATCGTCACCTTGGATGGTTCCATACAGGAACCGCGATTATCTCGCCTATCTGTCAGACTTAGTAACAGAATTGACAGCTGAAGTCATACGCGATTTTCGCGGTACCGCGACGATCTCGTTTTGTCTATTTCCAGCCTAACGCGTAAGCGTACGTAAACGAGGATTCTTCTTAGTGACTTGACAACCTTTGCGGTTATGCCGGCCTAAAACGAATTTAGCTACTTATTAAATACCAAGGAGCCGAATAGTCTGTCATTGCCAGGAGGTTAGTTCATAGGAGGATTGAACCCAAGACGGAATTTGGTAAATTTTCCTTCCGTCCGTCCTTGGCAACCAAGGGATCGTCGCAGTAACTTTGTATTACGATACTGTGACGACTGTAGTGGTACGTATTTGATGATGATGATGATGATGATGACCCACCTCTGACCCCTACAAAGGATTGAGATGTTCGATGTATCTTGCGATAATTTGGTAAAGCTACAAATATTCAAACGAGTAGATGTTTGGGAGCTGAGCAAAGCATAGAGGCATGACGAGTTATTAGCCCGATCCACACCAATCTACCAAGCTCCGAACCCGGAGTCTACTGTACGCGCGCGTGTCTCAATTCATGTAGTCTCATTCTATTAATTTTTTGTATATTTATAGTTTTAAAACTTTGGTGCATTTAGAATGTAAATTAGTTTAAAAAAAAATTCATCGCATTTTAAAGGACAAAAGAAAAGAATGAAAAAAATCATCATCACCAAGAGTTGACAATTGACAATACATTTAGACTAATTTGTATGACTTAGTTCTAACAAAATCAGAGCACAATTTTCTAAACTCAGATAACGAACCAGCATTGATGATTTCCTGTGGCATTCTATTGTAATACTGGATACCTCTGTGAAACAAAAAATTTCTGGCTCCTGCAGTCATATAGTTTGGCACTCTTGGAGCATTAGCTCCCCGTGTGGGGTAATTGTGAATGTCTACTCCTCTCACAACTCTTTGCGCAAGATATGTAGGTAGACGTCTTTTTATTAGATTATCAATGAATATCATTGTCTGATACGTTACTCTCTGTTTTATGGACATCCATTGTAAGACCATTCGCATTGTAACAGAAGAGGTATAACAATCAAGGATAGCCCGCATTGCCTTATTCTGCAACCTTTGAAGTCGCGTGAACTGTGTTTCAGTCGCCAGAAACAAAATCGAGGCACAAAAATCTAGATGAGGTCCAATAAGTGATAAGTATAATTGTATCTTACCGCAACGATTTACATTCTTTCTCAGTCTGCAAATAACTCCAACCTTTTTGGCCTCCTTCTTTATAACGTTGTCAATATGGTCCGTAAATCATTTGATGATAGTAGCATGCGATTCCCAGGTACCGACACGCGATTCGAAGTAAATGGCCCGAGATTCAACTGTAACGCTAGAAACAGATCTGATCCTTGCAAGCACCATACGGCTTTGAGCAGCGACATTGCTTTTGATTCCGAATCGAGAAAGCGTGTGTTCAAATCTTAATTTTGATGAAAACTTTTTTCAGTTTTTTTATCTTTGTCTCTTTGTAAAATACTAGTTTTGTGCTACAATTAGTATTGTTGGAATGTAAGGGTTATGAAACGGTCATTTTGAATTGTTTGCGGTTGTTTTGTCAGTTGGGAATTAAAAGTTAAATGTATTTTCTGGCAGCACTGCCGATCGACAATTTGTGATTAAGTATGTGTGCGAATAAAGCGGCACTAGCGCATGAAACTCGATACGAGCCGGACGTGTTCTTTACTTTGTCTCCTTTGGCGATCGAAGACGACACAACAAAACACAACGTAGGGCGTAGAGGCGTCAAGGGGGAAAGGAACCAACAAACCATGTTCCAGAACGCAACATTGGTGCCGTGACCAGGATGGTCTAATATTTGCGGTTTGGTTTGACTGGTTAAAGTGAAGAACTTTGTGTGATTTCTTTTGGCAAAAATCGCGTAACGCGTGTGAAATCTGAAAGTTCCGTATCGAGCGTTGGTGGATTTCTGAATAAGAAAAAATCGCGAAAGCGTGAGAAATCATTGTGCTAGTGGGTGTTCTTTGCGTGTGTATGCATTTTGTGTCGCGTATTAGAAATGTCGGTTAGTGAAGATTTTGCCGGTTTCTCTGACGCGTCGGGTTCAAACAATACAATGCAATACACACAAGCAGAAGATCTGGATATGATTATCCTAAAGCGCGAGCGCGACCGAGTCGTGCAATCGTTGACAAGAATCGACACGTTTTTGGCGCAGTACAAAGAGAGTGATTTCCCAGAATTGACGCCTCGTCTCGATCTATTGAACGAGCGTTGGAGGGAGTTTAAGGCTTTGGCTCGAAATATTGGCGCAAAAGATTACAGTGAAGATAACGTGCTTTATGTTATGTCCATGTGCTTTATGGTGAGATCGAAGACAAAGTCATGCTGTTGAAAGGAAAATTATTGGGAAAGCTGCGGGCTGGAGCGGAGATACCGAGTGTGAAACAGGAGCGCGTGTGCGATGATTATAATAGTGTTCGTTTGCCTCAGTTGACGCTTCCTCGATTTTCCGGAAAATATGACGAATGGCTCCCGTATCACGACATGTTTGTTGTTACTGTTCATGAGAACGAGAAATTGTCGCAGGTTGAAAAGATGCTTTATTTGAAGGGTTCTCTGAAAGGTGAAGCGCTGAAGGTGGTGGATACCTTGCAAGCCTGCAATTCGAATTATGACGTAGCTTGGGATGCTTTGAAAAAGCGATATTCTAACGAATATATTTTGAAAAAGCGTCATGTTAACGCGATGCTACAATGGCCACGGATGAAAGTCATGAACACGGTGGGTATTCATGGGCTTATCGATTGTTTCGAAAGGAACTTACAAATTCTAAAGCAGTTAGGTGAAGTGACCGAACAGTGGGGATGTTTGATTATTCAGATAATCATTTCAAAGTTGGACGAAAGCACCCAACAAAAGTGGGAAAGGCACGTTGAAGAAAGTGAGCAAAAAACGGTGACGGATTTGTTAAACTTTTTGCGCACACAGACGCGCATAATGGACGCGTTTGCAGTGGATAGGCCAATGGCGGCGGGCAAATCTACAAGTGAACGTCGTGTTGCGTCTAATGTGGCTGCAGAAGCAAAGTGCGCAAAATGTGATGGATCGCACATGGTGGAAAATTGTGACTCGTTTCGGAGTTTAACGTTGCCGCGTCGTCGTGAAGTGGTTGAAGCTAAGAAGCTTTGCCTTAATTGTTTGAGGCAAGGGCATTTTCAAGCCAAGTGTTGGTCACGTGCGCGATGCAATATTTGCAATCGTAAACATCATTCCCTTCTACACGGTGAAAATGTAAGTGAAACGATCGGTCCGTCGGTTCGTGAAGAACTTCCATCTACCAGTGGCACGCAAAATGTGGTGGTGAACGCGTCATCGAACAGAGAGTGCACTTCTGTGTTATTATCAACGGCGATAGTGAGTGTGCGTGCGTGTGGTAACAAATGGTTGTCAGCAAGAGCATTGATCGATAGTGGGTCTCAGGTGAACCTGATGACAAAGGGCTTGGCTGCACGGCTTAAGTTACCGCAATACGAAAGTAAAACGGCATTATCGGGAGTTGGACATTCGAAAGTGGACATAACGACGTCGGTAACGACTGTCATACGTTCCAAAAGTTGTAACTATCAAGAACGTATGCAGTTTCTAGTGTTGCCGAGAATTTCTAGCTACAGGCCGGTAACTGGAAATCAAATTAGCAGGCAGAATCTCCCGATGAATTTTGTGCTCGCGGATCCTAATTTCGATAGTGATGCTGAAGTGGATTTATTGTTGGGCTCCGAATTTTACGCGACTTTTTTGAATCCGGACAACCGTGGTAAAATTAGGCTCGAGCTACCAGCGCTCCCAACATTTATTAGCACTGTTTTTGGATGGGTTGCAACTGGGAAAGTTCCGCTGGCTTCTGAAGGTAGCAATTATGTTACTTGTGGCACGTGTACTAGGTTGGATGATTTAATTGAGCGTTTTTGGATTATTGAAGAAATACGTGAGCCGCTTCAACATAGTCAGGAAGAAAGGGATTGCGAAGCACATTTTGTGCAAACTCATCAGCGGGATAGTGAAGGGAGATATATAGTGAAGCTGCCATTTAAGTGTGACTTACAGAACCAATTGGGACTGTCCAGTGCGATAGCGAGAAAACGGTTCTTGCAGTTAGAACGACGTTTCAATCGGGACCCATGGTTGAAACAAAAGTATACGGCGGTTATCAACGACTACATCGACAAAGGGATTTTAGTCAAAGTGGCTGCGAACCCTGATTCTGAGGAAGCGCATGGTCATTATTTCTTACCGCATCATCCGGTAATCAAGGCGTCCAGTACCAGTACAAAGGTACGACCTGTGTTTGATGGATCGGCCTCTACCGACGGTGGTAAGTCTCTTAATGATTTGTTAATGACTGGTCCTGTGATTCAGGAGAACTTGTTGGCGTTGTTGCTGAAATTTCGGATGAGGAGCGTGGCATTAGTGGCAGACATAAAACAGATGTATCTGCAAGTCAAGGTGCATCCCGATGACACTCGTTTTCAACGTGTATTATGGCGAGGCTCATCTGTTGAGTCCATCGAAGTCTACGAGTTGCAGCGGGTGACATTTGGACTTGCCCCGTCTTCCTTTCTGGCCATTCGAGTACTGCAGCAATTGGCAATTGATGAAGGGGAAAACTTTCCCTTGGCGAGACAGGCGTTGTTAGAGGACTTCTATGTCGATGACTACATTGGTGGTGCCTCTAGCGAAGAAGAAGCAGTTAGGTTGCAAGCTGAGCTGACGCTATTGTTGAGAAAGGGCGGATTTCATCTAACTAAATGGAATTCTAACAAACCAGATGTTTTATCTAGCGTTTCAGCGGAAGACAGAGCAACATCCAACGTTAAAATGTTTGAAGTTCCAGAGGAGCCAATAAAAACTCTAGGTATCGCGTGGCTACCAGAATCGGACCAACTGTACATAGACTCGAACATTCAGATGAACAACGAGAGCTGGTCCCGTAGAAAGGTTTACTCTTTGGTAGCACGTATATACGACCCTTTGGGGCTGGTGGCTCCTGTGACATCTTGGGCCAAGATAAATATGTAATCGTTGTGGTTGGCAACTGATGACTGGGATGAAGAAATACCGGCTGTCATGCAAGAACGATGGTATGCTTTTCAATCACAACTCGGGTTGCTGAAGGAGGTTAAGTTTTCGCGCCATGCTGTTGTGCATAATCCGGTTGCTGTTCAACTACATTGCTTTTCCGATGCATCTGAAGCGGCTTATGGGGCATGCGTGTATGTTAGAACGATTGGTAGCAGCGGGGAAGTGGTAGTTGAGTTGCTTGCTGCAAAGTCTCGTCCTGCGCCGTTGAAAAGAGTCAGTTTGGCCCGGTTAGAACTTTGTGGAGCATTACTGGCAGCAAGGTTGCAGAAAGTGGTACGCCAAGCGTTGAGAATTCCAGACGTGGAAACCTTTATGTGGACTGATGCGACAATCGTGTTGCATTGGATTCGAGCACCATCCCATTCTTGGGCTACGTACGTAGCGAATAGGGTATCCGAAATTCAGGAATTGACGCATGGCTACAAATGGATGCACGTGAAGGGCGTTGACAATCCTGCCGATATTGTATCGCGTGGAGCTATGCCGAACGAGCTGTTAGCATCGAAACTGAGGTTCCATGGTCCCGGGTGGTTACAACTATCAGAGGAAGAATGGAAGAAGAATGCCAGCGGTGTGTTGGCAATTCCCGAAGAGGAGTTATTGGAACGAAGGAAGAGCTCATTGGTGGCCGCAGTAAGTAGCGAGAGCGATGATTGGTGTGATAGGTTTTCCAACTATGACAAATTACTGCGGATCACTGCGTATTGTATGAGATTTATTCGTTGTTGCCAACGAAAGCTGGATCCTAAACACAAAGGTGTTTTGTTGGTGAGCGAGCTAGCAGAGGCGAAAATTCGACTGGTGAAAAGAGAACAACGGATATACTTTGCGGCTGAGATCAAGGAGTTGTCTGCTGGACAAACGGTACGTCCCAAATCATCACTGAAGACATTAGGAGCTTTTTTGGACGGTGATGGTTTGCTCCGAGTTGGTGGCCGCTTGCATCGCGCTAAAGCCATGCAAGTTTGTAGCAGATTTCCGTTGGCGCTACCCAAGAAGTCACGATTTACTAGGCTAATGGCAGAATATTATCATCGATTGGCACTTCATGGTGGGCCAACTGCAACATTGAGCGCACTCAGGAGAGAATTTTGGCCAATTCAAGGACGATCTTTGGTCAATAGTGTTTGCAGAGGCTGTCTGGTATGCTTCAGGATGAATCCCGTGTTAGTTCAACAACCACCAGGACAGCTACCTGCGTCGCGTGCTATGCCAGCTCGACCATTTTCGATCGTAGGGGTTGATTTCTGTGGACCCATTTACTTGAAGCCGGTGCATCGCCGAGCAGCAGCTGAAAAAGCATATATTTCAATCTTTGTGTGTTTTTCAGTAAAGGCTGTTCACATCGAGCTTGTGGAGTCTCTATCAACTCATGCATTTCTAGCGGCGTTTCGTCGGTTTGTCCCAGCGAGGTCTATTCCGACAACGGTCTCAACTTCCAAGGAGCGAGTAAGGTGATCGATGACTTCTACACGTTGATGAACAGCGATTCGGCGGTGGAGGATATATCGAGGTATGCTGTTGGCGCTGGCGTTAAGTGGCACTTCATCCCACCCCATGCACCGAACTTTGGCGGCCTTTGGGAATATTTTAGCGAACTACATAACGAACATCAACGCGGCAAGGCAGTAGTAGAGCTAAAGGTAGGACAAATGGTCCTGTTGAAAGAGGATGGGAAGACTCCTCACCATTGGCCAATGGGACGGATTGCTGAGGTATTTCCTGGCCCAGATGGCGTAGTGAGAGTCGTTAGTATCAGGACTAGGAACGGCTTGTATAAGAGGCCAGCGAATAGGATTAGTCTTCTTCCGTTTGAGAGAGTGAATTAGATATCATAAAGTCAGGCATTTTGTGAAGTAATGGAAAGAGGTAAATTTGGTAAATTTAGGTGGCCGCTATGTTGGAATGTAAGGGTTATGAAACGGTCATTTTGAATTGTTTGCGGTTGTTTTGTCAGTTGGGAATTAAAAGTTAAATGTATTTCCTGGCAGCACTGCCGATCGACAATTTGTGATTAAGTATGTGTGCGAATAAAGCGGCACTAGCGCATGAAACTCGATACGAGCCGGACGTGTTCTTTACTTTGTCTCCTTTGGCGATCAAGACGACACAACAAAACACAACGTAGGGCGTAGAGGCGTCAAGGGGGAAAGGAACCAACACACAAAGTTCCAGAACGCAACAAGTATAAATAAAATTATTAAGAAGCTAAATTAAAATGATACCTTCTTAAAAACCTTGATAATTTCACTATGTATACCCTTCATTATCAGGATGAGAGAAATATGTATCTCATTTTTCCTTTTCCGTGAAAGTTAATAATAAAATAAATCCAGCTTATCCTATTTAAAAAAACGCAACGTAGGGGATTTGCGCGATCAAAAACCTTTCAACGGGTTGGTATTTTAGAACTGATTAAAGCAGACCATCTTCAATAAAGTGTAATAGCTCAGAGCTTAATGCAAGAGAACATAACACGTAAATCGTGCTATCGAATCTCACACTCATCTGTGGGAATCACTACAACAGTGCATTGTTGAAGACGTTTTTAAGGCTTTCTTTTGGCAGTTGCAGATATAAATTGTAAATTTTAAACGAAATTTTTCATGGCAATATTTCAAAAGCATTTAATAACTGCTAAATGCACTGCTAATCGCCATCAACTTTCCGGCGATTACAAGGCGATTAAAAGGCATTTAACGGAAATTTGCGGGTAGGGTTAAAACGTGCTTAAGAATATGTTTACAGATTGATTAAAGCCAGTCATCTTATGTGTCTTATAAGTCTTAAAAGCGTCTTCAGAACGTTTAACGTTTGAAAACATTAAAGAATGTTGAGCATCTTCAATAGACATCTTAAGTGCCACAAATCCACTAAACGACCACTAAAATGGTTCTAAACGGCTCAAGCTCTCTACCTATACGCAGCGGTGGGTCAAGCCTCTCCGAGGCCCTAGGCGTTATGGTAGACGGGGCCCCTTCACCAAATCCATCGACGGGGGGGGGGGGGGGGGGGGGGGGGTTTGGTGTACGAATCATACACTGCAAATTTTATAAGTTTGCTGCAGTTACATTTTTTACTGAAAGCTATTGAGTAATACATGGTTTTCTCGTTTCACTGAATATCAGTTAAACAAATTACTGAAAATGCAGCTATTTATTCTGTCAAAACGACATTTCTGAGCTTCAAAAGAAAACATAATGCGATGCCCACTTGCTCGTGATGAACAAACATTTGATTTGGTAACCGCTTACACCCCGATAAATTTTAGGTGCGTATTCGGCTTGCGGGATTAACGTTTTGGTTGAGAAAAATCTTCACACCACTTTGCTGTTCTTGCTGAAATTTCATGATAACCGTGAGTGCATACCAAATCAACAAACTTGTTTCGACAAAATACAGTTTACATCTGTATAAATCTTTATGAAACAGAGATGAACAAGAGCAGCATGGACTGCCACCCGTGCATCAATAAAAACCCCAATTTCAATACTTTTTTTCGCCAATTTTTAATCGATATCAATTACTAAACAATCAGTAATATCAGAAAGGCTTTGTAGTATGTTCAAATTTTGGGTACTGTGGATACTGTTTCGAAGCGGACTTTCGACACTTGATCGTCTAGGCGATCATAAAAACCTTTAGGACGTTGGAGTTTAGAGGGATTACCTTGGGTAGGAGGACATAACTAAACTCCTTAAATGAGAAGTCGATAGATGATGGATGGGCTTAGTCCTATCCTGACAATCCGATCAAATCTGACCTGCCATGATCGGAGTTGGTTTTATCTATACTCAAAAGAAGTTAAAGGTCGGAAAGTTATCGTTTTCGCTAAGCTAGTTACATTTGTCTTTTATTGACAAGAACGATGGTTCTAACCGATATTTTCTTTCCTACTTTACAGTTTCCAGCTCGTGTTTCATAGTACGGACGATTTGATTTAAAATCGTCATCATGAGCATAACATGAAAACAATATTTTGCTTTTACGTTGGTGTTTACCTTTACAATGAATACTGAAGTACCGTCTTACTTCGAATTGCGGCCACTTCATATTCAATCGGTCAGAGCGATAACTTCTTGCACGCGGGAAAAACAATATTTTCATTCGAAAGTAACTGGAAATACCTTGTATTGCAGTATGTTTGTCTCAAGTAATCCACGGACCACAGGTTGGAGACCACTGCTTTAGATCAGCTGCTTTCTAAATGATCGAGCGGTGAGGGCCAGGAGAATGCATTTTTTTACACATATATTATTAAATTATTACAGTTAATACCCAAATAACTGGTTTATGATATTTAAAAATGCGATTGGTTATTGGTTTTCTTAAATTATTATATCATCCAAGCAAGTTTCAAATTCATTTTATTAAATAACTAAAATTGATTGTAAAGATTCTTCAATTAAGAGTCTGCAGCATACTGTGCAAAAGTCATAAAAAGTTCAAAACAATTAAGCAAAATCGCAATATCGCTTCTGAATGTACCCTTCCTTCCATGTTGCAAAATGTTTTCAGGATATATCTGAAGATGGTACAAAAACCTTAACAGCTGAAAAATTATCGAGACAATCGTACAATCGTTCAGTACTATTATGAGGCCACGGACAAGTAAGGCCAGGTCAGACCAATTGATAGTGCATTTCTTTAAAAAAAAGCTCCAAGAAAATCGTTGCATCCTTAAAAAGCAATAGTGTGTAACCATTGTTCTCGTAAAATCAACAGTCAGGGTTTTATGGAATTATTCGTTTCTATTTTCTAATTTCTCCTCAAATTTGACCATATTGATTGGTCCGACAATCCATGTTATGGTGATCAAATTTGGAATAGTTCAACGATATGAATTGTCATATTAAAATATGTTCAGTTAATTTGTAATGAATAGGATCTTCCTATCTTTCAAAATCGCGCAAATATTTTCTCGGGCCTGACTGCATATTGTGGCGGGCCGGACTTTGCCCACCGCTGCCGTCAAATTTTACGCGATCATTCATATCGATATTTCCTTTCCGCCAACCCTTCCAAATTTGACCCAAACCCTTCAACAGCTTGCTTTTCCACCATCACTTCGTCCAGTCCCCAAAAAATAGCAGGGGTACGAGTTCTTAGTTTTTGGGTGATAACATAGACACAGGCCAAATTAAAGAGCGCACACATCGACATCGGAATCGATTCTTGAATGAAACCTCAACAGATAAAAAGAGCGTGCTTGGTGTCAGCCAATTTTTCTTGTTAATTTCTCCGGTTACGAACCGTTGTGTTGAGATCGGTTTCGGAGCCTTTTAATGTCGTATGTGCAAGTAGTTTGCGTGAGGCATCTCTTGTAACGGATTTCGCTTTACCCAACTCGCGCGTAACGTTCAATGCATTGGGCCAACGATGATGAAATGATATTGTTTTGAGCTGTGGGCATGTATCGCAGCGTTCTACGCTTCCAAATAAGGTGCACGTGTTAAACAAAAATATTGCACATGTTAAAAAGGCAAATGTTTTCTGCTTCTGATAGTAAAATGCTTATGATAAATAAAATAAATATGCTTCTGATAGGTCTGGTAGTAATAGTAAATCTGATTGTAAACATAACCCCCGGGGGGGAAATGGAGATATATTGGGTTGACAACACCAAATAGAAGGGGCCCCTCAATCGACGGGATCATCAACGGGGCCCCAAATGGACGCGGCAATGGAGATTGTTCTTCGTATTATGGCTGTGTATGGCTGTATGTAGATGCATCTGTAACGGTTTTTGGTCTTGTTGTATTCGCAAAACTTGAAATAGTCGATGAAAACCATATATAAATGAACATGTTCCATAGGTTCCTTGAGTATTTTTATACCCTTCCCCCCTTTCTTCTAACTGAAACCTTTCCCATTTCCACTTCTCTTCGGTCCACAAACTTGATGTGATCGATTAGGGCCAAGAATGAAAATTTTAGTTTTTGCATTAAAAGAAACACACAATCCACTATCCCAGGCCAGGAATGTGAATACCAATTTTCGCGTGAAAACAACTGTCTATTTCGGCACACATCTGCAAAACAAGTATAGGGGCCTCCAGAGACAAGCACAGACACGTTTCATCCAAGCTAAATTGAAAAGCGCGCACATCGATATCGATGGAATCGTTTCTCGAATGAAACCTCTACCCACTGGAGCACCGTTGCTTGCTTGATTAGAATCGATACAAAGTCGAACATCCACAATGACGGGGGCCCCCTAGATCGCCGGGGCCCCTGGCGGCCGCCCAGTCCGCCCACCGTTTAACGCGCCACTGAGTGTAAGTGCAATAGTAAACCATCCAAAAACTAATGATCTAATTTTTCTGTTTGGAGATTTTAATTTTTCGTCAGTAACATGATCACCATCACAACAAACAATCTTCATCATTCTCGCACTATGTGGCAAATTCATCATCCTCGGTCAGATCCCGGTTTTTGGATGAAATTAACGCTAGCGATCTTTATCAAATAAGCGGTATCAAAAACTCACTTAACCGGCAGCTCGACTTAGTATTCGCAAATTTTATTCGATTTGCGCCCCTGTCCAACACCACTAGTCTCTCCTGACCTGTACCATCCAGCCATCGATTTAACGGTTCGAATTCAAAGCACAATGCCTAATTCTACACTGACTCTGTCAAGTAGAGCTAGGATGAATTTTTATAAAACCAATTTTACTCGGCTTGATGAACTCATTATCAATTTTAATAGCCAGTTCAGTATTAGCAAGTTTAATTCTGTTGATGAAGCTTTATCGATATTTATACGCTTTCTTTTATCCTCGTTTGACTCGTGTGTGCCAATCATCACACCAAAAAGCGGCCCTACTTGGTCTGACCGCCACCTAAAAAAACTTAAAAGAGCTACGGCAGCTGCATTAAAAAAATATACGAAGAACCGATCACCTGTTAACAAATGCATACTAAATGAAAAAACTTGCTTGTACCGTGGTTACAATAGAATACGCTACGGTGGCTACTTGTCTGGGTTGGAGAAGAATTTCATTAAAAGGCCCAAAGCTCCCTGGAATTTTTATAAGAAACACAATAATACGAATGTGACACCTAAGTCGATTTGCCACAATGACCGAGCTGGTTCAACTGCCTCAGATATTTGTGACATATTTGCGTGTAGATTTGAGGAGGCATACACAATCTCAACTACTGATGAGAATTTTACCAACAACGCTTTAATTAATACTCCTAATTATGTAATCGCCCTTAATTTAATTAATACATCGCAAGAAGCTGTACTAAATGTGCTCAAAGCAGTTAAGCCCAAAGCTAGTTCTGGCCCAGATGGTATTCCTCCATCATACTCAGCCGATGCTGTGAGTCCATTGCGACGATCTTCACCAAAAAAATTAATTTCTCAATGCAACTAGGGAAATTCCCTCTATTTGGAAGAGCTAATGGTTCCCCATATTTAAAAAAAGGTTACATGGAACAAGCAGCCAACTATAGAGGCATAACATCACTCAGTACTGGAACCAAAGTTTTTGAGAAAGTGATACAAACAAGTTTACTCACGGCTTTTTATCACTATATTAGCCCTCAACGTCGCCGGTCTCGTAGTACAGTCGTCAACTCGTACGACTTAACAACATGCCCGTCATGGGTTCCATCCCCAAATAGACCCCGCCGCCATACGTAGGACTGACTATCCTGCTATGGGGGGGAATCAATTAGTCACTGAAAGCCAAGCCCACAAGTGGGTATATGCAGGCCTTGACCGATATCGGTTGTTGAGCCAAAGAAGAAGAAGAAGATTAGCCCTCAACAACACGGTTTCGTTCCAAAGCGGTCGACGATTACTAACCTTGTTGACTTTACATAACAATGTCTCCGTAACATGGATAGCAGGATGCAAAAAGATGCATTTTATATGGATTTAAAGGCTGCTTTTGATAGCATCGATCACAACATCTTTGTAGCCAAGATGAATAAGTTGGAACTTTGACGAAATTTAATATGCTGGTTAGAATAGTATCTTGTCAGTCGATCGTATGCTGTATCTTTCCAAAGGTTCCATTCAAGGCCTTTTATTGCATCATCTGTGTTGGATATATTACAAAGCGGGGCACTCAGGTGCGCTCTCCGCGAGAGCAATCTCTCGTCGGCTGACGAGCACGAGTGCCCACCGTCCCAGTACCGATGGAGATCGATCTCTCGGTACCGATCGACATGAGAGGGAACATAGGGAGAAGTCCAGAAAGAGAACTTAGAAAAGGGGGCATTCGGATCCGCGACACATTGCCAGCGCCTACAC
Organism: Anopheles gambiae; assembly: GCF_943734735.2. Classification (NCBI taxonomy): domain Eukaryota; kingdom Metazoa; phylum Arthropoda; class Insecta; order Diptera; family Culicidae; genus Anopheles; species Anopheles gambiae. Next base: position 65,812,754 of record NC_064601.1, on the reverse strand, counting down.
GTATGGTCCAAAACATACAAAATCATAAAAAAGTCTGCGCCTTTGCGTACTGGCGGCTACCCGACCTTTACCAAGCCAACCCGAATAGTTGTGTTCGATAAACACGTATGCGTATCAGGTAGCTGAAGTTGTACTGCTTACCTGCCGTATTCCGCTGTGATACCGAGCGAGACGCATAGACAACGCGTATAGAGGACATGTGTAGCCGTGAGGAAACTTTTCTGTGTTTCTTTTGCCTTGCCCTTGCCCTTAGATCCTGATGGCTGAAGCATGCATACCTTTCGGGTACGTTTGTGGTATAAGCCCTGTCCCTCTCATGTTAATGGTGAAGATAGAATCGTATGCAATCGGCACTGCATTCGGGTGTGGGCAGGCCTGTGGACGGCGTCTGTACGCAGACATTTGGAGCAACAGCTCGCTATCCTCCCGCGTATCAAATTTGATTTTTTCGTTTGATTCGACGACGTTTTTTGGCGACATTCATTTGACTTTCATTTTGGAGTGCACTGGATCGCATTCTCCTTTGTGACATTTTTTCTTTTAAATTCGTGTACTCCAGCAAGAAACCCTGATTTTCTTACTGGCAAAGTGAAAATATTTCATTGTTCAGTCACTTACGATCGGTAAAGGCACCAGGTAGTTTTGGATTCACAAGATGAATGTCAATTAACATTCAAACTACATTTTTTACAGTTGTGTCATCGCAAAGACATTGACGGTAACTACAGAAATGAATGTCGTTCTTCAACAGTCGTTTCATGGCAACAGTGAATGTGATGTACGAAACATGATTTTGACTAGTAGCCTACTGCGAATGTAAAAAAAATGTCAACAGTTTACAACACAGAGTCAGAATTCAATAGTTGAACGCTCGATAGTTGGCTGACAGTTCAATTAAAAGGCATGCGTGTGTACCCGCCATGCAATTGACAGCGATTTGCGAGGGCACGCGAGGGCTCGCACGCCATACAAGTTCACCGCCCCAGAGCCCTCGCATTAAAGAGCTTGCGAGCCTTGGTAGTTTTTTCACACCTAGTTTTAGCAGTTATTATTATAACACCTCGAGAGCAGGTATAACAGTGCGATTTGTAGAATACTAAACACATGAATTTTGACATTTTAGTTTTCAAAATTCCACAAAAATTTAAATAGTGATCTTTTCGCCAAATACTACCGCACAAAATATAATTCTTGGATAAAAATCAACGATTTTTTAAAATACCATAAGATTTCGAGCACATGAAATCTTTCGCAACCCTCGCATTGTTTGACGGGATAACACCCGCCATGCAATTGACAACGATTTGCGAGGGCGCGCGAGGGCTCGCACGCCATACAAGTTCACAGCACCAGAGCCCTCGCATTAAAGAGCTTGCGAGCCTAGGCAGTTTTTTCGCCCCTAGTTTTAGCAGTTATAATTATAGCACCCCGAGAGCAGGTATAACAGTGCGATTTGTAGTATACTAAACACCTGAATTTTGACATTTTAGTTTTCAAAAATCCACAAAAATTGAAATAGTGATCTTTTTGCCAAATACTACCGCACAAAAAATAATCCTTGAAAAAAATCAACGATTTTTTAAAATACCATAAGATTTCGAGCACATGAAATCTTTCGCAACCCTCGCAATGTTTGACGGGCAGTGCGATTTGTAGAATACTAAACACATGAATTTTGACATTTTAGTTTTCAAAAATCCACAAAAATTTAAATAGTGATCTTTTCGCCAAATACTACCGCACAAAATATAATTCTTGGATAAAAATCAACGATTTTTTAAAATACCATAAGATTTCGAGCACATGAAATCTTTCGCAACCCTCGCATTGTTTGACGGGTATGGAAAACCCGGGTTTTGAAAAATTCACAAAAATTTCATGGCCTGCCGAGAAAAATTTCATAATTTTTTTGTATAGAAAAACGTGCTAACTAAAAGCACATATTCCATAGTTGACAGGGCATCGAAATTCAACCAATGAGTTCAGACTGTATATTGACTATGAATGAACTATTGAATATGTGCTTTTTATTTTTTTGCCCGCGAATAACTTTGACAGTTATTTGAATGAAGCACAAACGGATTATAGATTATAAGATAAGAAAAATGGGTGTAGTGATGTTTATCTACTGTGAAAGAAGGTTTCAATATTCAGACTTAGTATTTCGATTAAGCCGGACTCCCCATATTTTCATCCATTTTCTGACTTTGAGGCATTTTTGGAATGTTCGGAAACCATGTATCGGAACACCACTTTCTTCACTTCATTGATGAGGACACTCTCTTTAGCTATGGTTCTGCAAAAATCAGGCCGATATCTTTAAATATCTCGAAACTCCAAGCACTTTAAAATAACGTGAATTGTATGGCAGACGAAGGCGCGAGACCGCAAGCGGTTTCGAACACTCCTGAGGCAGGCCAAGACCGCAAAGCGGTTGTAGCGCCGGATAACAGTGTAAAAACCGTGAATTGTATGAGGTCTACTGTAAGTTGGTAGCCTCGTAAGTTGTACTCGTAGGTAGACTGTAAGTTGGTGTGGTAGGTTTAAAATACCGTCCAGGTAGTCTCAAAGTTAGCAGATATGTGGAGCATTGAATATAATTATTAGATTTTCAAGTTAGGGTGACCGCCACTGAAGTTAAGTATAAGTAAATGTCATGCTTTGCTTATTAAAATTTTATTTATATGCCCTCTAATTTTTACAAAATAAAAGATGTATGGTGGAAAATTTGTCATGAATAGTTTTATTGGAGGCTACGAGAAAATGTAGAAAAGATTCTAGGTTGAAGAATGCGAGCGCCTACACGCGTAGTCCAAAACAGCCGAAGTCATACAAAATCATGAAAAAGTCTGCGCCCTTTTGTTCCGGCATCCTCGTAAAGTTTACCGAGCCGAACCGAATAGTTGTGTTCGATAAACATGTGTGCGTATCAGGTAGCAGCATTTGTACTGCTTACCTGCCGTATGCCGCTGTGATACCGAGCGAGACGCATAGACAACGCGTCTAGAGGACATGTGTAGCCGTGAGGAAACTTTTCTGTGTCTCTTTTGCCTTGTCTTTGCCCTTAGATCCTGATGGGTGAAGCATGCATATCTTTCGAGTACGTTCGTGGTATAAGCCCTGTCCCTCTCATGTTAATGGTAAAGATAGAATCGTATGCCATCGGCACTGCATTCGGGCGTGGGCAGGCCCGTGGACGCTGTCTGTTCGCACGCAATAAGTCCATACTCTGTTTTCCGGGTCAGATTCTAATGTGAACGGCATTATTCAACAATCGCGAGAGGTTCTTTTAACAGCCCAGATGCGACAAATTACGACGGCTGTTGAAAAACCAATGGCAAGTTTTGAATAATGGTGTATAGATTGAAAACTGAGTCAGAAAACTGTGTAATGACCAGTGTTGTTAATTGTCGACATTTTTTTATGATATTCGCAGTAAGCGGGTGTCAAAATCATTTTTTGATCATGATATTCATGGTTACCAAGACACGACTTTCCAAAAGCGACAATCATTTGTTCATTAACAATCAATGCTTTGGCGATGACATGATTGCAAAAAATGTAGAATGAATGACATTTTTCAGTGAGAATCCAGAACTGCTTAATCGTGCGTTTACCGATACTAAGCCATTAGACCACTTGATATTTTCACTCAGTGAACCAGGAAAATGGTATTCTCTTACAGGAGTATAGAAATTCACGCGAAAACACGAAAAAAGGACCCATTTTCGATGAAGATCTAGTTCACTTGAGGTACGGCAAAATCAAAAAGTCAAATGATTGTAGCAGAAAAAATATCATCGTGTCAAATGATATTTTTGTCCGTGATTGTCGAATGAATGCGTGGATCTAGAATGCGATGCTTCAAAAAGTATCATTTTGTAAAATTTTATGTCGACGACTATCACCGTTCGCAACACTGGTAATGACTATCACCGATCGAAAGCACTCCTCGTTCAACTGCGGCCCGCGACCCAAAACGAGTTTGACGAAAAAAGGACCCATTTTCGATGAAGATCTAGTTCACTTGAGGTACGGCAAAATCAAAAAGTCAAATGATTGTAGCAGAAAAAATATCATCGTGTCAAATGATATTTTTGTCCGTGATTGTCGAATGAATGCGAGGATCTAGAATGCGATGCTTCAAAAAGTATCATTTTGTAAAATTTTATGTCGACGACTATCACCGTTCGCAACACTGGTAATGACTATCACCGATCGAAAGCACTCCTCGTTCAACTGCGGCCCGCGACCCAAAACGAGTTTGACATAACCATTTTAAACAAAGAATTTCACCCCAGGACAGATGTGGGACAACGGGTGCTTAGGTAGAAAAGGTGCTCCAACTAAAATTTTAGAATAACAATACATTTACATTTACATTTACGTACGAAAATACGTTAAACACTAGCGCCATCTCTATAATGATTCGCTTACTACACTGACACAGAGAAGAAACTGCTAAACCCCCTTTTTGTTTTTCTTCGCAAATTCCAATGCGTATTGTTTTATGTACTTCTCACATCTTTTGCATTGATTTGAAAACTTATAAAATGATTTTCCTGTGTGTTTTGTCCAATTATTCTCACAAAATCTTGCCTCACACTTCCTTCGCCATTTGTATTTAGAAAAGTTGTTTACATCGAAGCAGCAATGAACAGAGCTTACTTTGACAGAAGTGTTCGCCTCACTGGTAAATGACAGTACTTTCGTGTGGGACACTTTTGTAACGCCAGTGTCACGTCGGTTTGTCGGTGATAACACATCAAACATAATTACAATAAAGTAAAATGTAACTAATCGTGTAATATACATTCGTTTTATTTCAGCATAACTTAACAGAATGGTTTGATCAACACAAAGATAAATATCACTAAAATAAAGGAAAATTATTATTTTTCATTTGAGAACCAGTTTTTGCATGATATTTGTTCAAAGGGTAAAATTTAGGAATAAAAAAAAATCATTAGTGCGAACGTTTTTTGCGTTTTCGTGCGAACGAAACTAGTGGGCTTTGCTTTCAGTGAGTTTTTTATTTACTCATAGCAGGATAGTGTTGGTAGAGTACCCGCCATGCAATTGACAACGATTTGCGAGGGCGCGCGAGGGCTCGCACGCCATACAAGTTCACAGCACCAGAGCCCTCGCATTAAAGAGCTTGCGAGCCTAGGCAGTTTTTTCGCCCCTAGTTTTAGCAGTTATAATTATAGCACCCCGAGAGCAGGTATAACAGTGCGATTTGTAGTATACTAAACACCTGAATTTTGACATTTTAGTTTTCAAAAATCCACAAAAATTGAAATAGTGATCTTTTTGCCAAATACTACCGCACAAAAAATAATCCTTGAAAAAAATCAACGATTTTTTAAAATACCATAAGATTTCGAGCACATGAAATCTTTCGCAACCCTCGCAATGTTTGACGGGTATAGTTCTTCGTAATGTTTGTTGTTTCTCCAGCCAATGACGTACGTGCCCGCCATGCAATTGACAGCGATTTGCGAGGGCGCGCGAGGGCTCGCACGCCATACAAGTTCACCGCCCCAGAGCCCTCGCATTAAAGAGCTTGCGAGCCTTGGTAGTTTTTTCACACCTAGGTTTAGCAGTTATTATTATAACACCTCGAGAGCAGGTATAACAGTGCGATTTGTAGAATACTAAACACATGAATTTTGACATTTTAGTTTTCAAAAATCCACAAAAATTTAAATAGTGATCTTTTCGCCAAATACTACCGCACAAAATATAATTCTTGGATAAAAATCAACGATTTTTTAAAATACCATAAGATTTCGAGCACATGAAATCTTTCGCAACCCTCGCATTGTTTGACGGGTCCATACGGGAAAGGCCAACTGCTTACGGAAAAGCCAGCTTTAAACGGGAAATGCCCCTGGCTATGGCGGTCAATGGAAAGATTTTTCTCGCGGTCCAGCAGCTGAACCTGTTAAGCACATAACCGACTAAAATCGGCAATATAGGCTTGGCTTTCAATGACTTATTGATTCCCCCCATAGCAGATAGCAGATAGTCTGTCATACGTATGGCGGCACGGTCCATTCGAGGCTTGAACCCATGAGGGGCAGGTTGTTAATATAAAAATTATATGTGATTTTAACGAATAAAGAGTTTAATTTTATGTGGAGGGAAAATGCACGAATGACCTATTTACAGACAGATCCGCCAAACATTCTGGGGTCGCGTTCTTCAGTAATTTTAAAAAGTGAAATCCCACACTATTCTTCTGTAGACTTGGAGAACCATCGGTCAGAGGTTTCAAAAGGTTTCGACAGTTGTATTTTCCATCAGGATACGCCGTGTGTGAACGCGTCTAGTAGGTAACTCTCTACGGAACGATTGTTTGATGGCGAATCTTTACCCCTCCACCGTCAAAAAAAGATTCACGAACCGTTTTGCATTTCCATGACATGATTCTTCTGTGGATTCGAAAATAGCGATTTTATTAACGAATACACATTAACACTTTTTAACCGTATGGAAATCATTAAAAACCTTCAAAAGAGTGGACTCCTATGCGCAGGGATGCCAAAAATAAGTTTAACAAAATATAGTAAGTGTTCGCTATCTGGGTGCTTTTATACTGAAATGTTTTTTAACTGGATTTTCGCTAGTTTCCAGTCCTAAATGTTCTAACGGTTGTATATTGTGCATTTCTTACAAATAAGAACCCGATATTTAACGAATCAATATGTTAAATTACAATAATTGTATCCTGATAAGATTCGTGGTGCGTGAACGCAAAAATATTGGTGAATCTATTTTGACATTTGTTTCTGGTGCAAGGGAAAAGATTCGCGAAGAAAGATATGCCGAGTCTGAACGTACCTAATCACTTGTTTCTGGTTTTTTTTGACACTTGTTGCTGGTGGAAGGGGAAAGATTGGCAAAGAAATATATGCCGTGTCTAAACGTACTTAACGCGTTATTTTTGTTTATTAGTTGTTTAAGATTTTTCCTGTTTACGATCTGCATTTTTTTCAGATTTCCACTGATGAATAAAGTTGAAGCGTATTCTTAAATTAAAACTAATTACATTTAATTGTAATAACCCAAACGACGATCAAATATAGCAATCAATTCAACATATCAATTTCAGTCGGTAGGTTATTTTGAGTTGATCTCATGGTACAACTTAACAACATAACAGTCATGGGATCACACCCCGTATGAATCTAGCCTCTCAAACGTACGGGTCTCAAACAGTCACATTTAGGCTATTAGCTATCATACATCAGGCTATTAGAGGCTAAGCCAGACAACCAATAAAACATATATGTACGTTGATAGTGATGTTGCCCCAAATAAGAAGAAGAAGAATTTCGGTTATAGATGGCCATTAACTGAACGTCTGGTAAGGAAGGATAAGGAGGGGGCTATCTATTGAGCCAGATTTCTTAAAGCTGAGCTCATGTGATATTACTAGATCTAATCTTGGATAAAAAACCGATGAAATTAATGATTGGTATGATCAACTACCAGGATCCTTCTTTTTCTTTTATTTCGTGCAACGTCCTAAGCGGGCATGCCTGCCTATACAGATTCAAGACTCATTGAGTACCAGGATAGTCAGTCATTACTACGAAAGGTCCAAAGAAAGTCTGAACCCATGACGGGCATGTCATTAAGTCGGACGAGTAGACGATTATACTAAAAAATCGTTCAGGGAAATTGAACGGGTCATTTAAAACTGACAGGTATTACGAAGAATGGTCATAAGGCGAAAATTTAGGATACGCAGGCCAGCGCCCTTCTTTAATATTAGATGGGATTGATTTCTATCCGGTACATCACCCAGTATCAAGAACTGACTATCCAGTTTTTCTTCTTCTATATAAACGTAATGACCTACGCGGTGATGTAAGCCTGTACAGGGTTTTCATTTGAAATGTGTACTGCATATTGTGCATATAAGTCATTTTGCTATGTGTGCTGCACATTTTGTCGCTTACGAAATTTACTTTAACTCCCAGTACATGCTTGGACTGGTCCAATGTTAATTTTAACCCGTCCAAGTTTAATGTTGATAGCCCTATCGAGGTGCTGGTTTGCTTTTTGTTTTCTTCATTATTCTACACATTTTGACACATTTCATGCACAAACACAGAAAGGGGAATATTTGAGCTTTAAAATTATGTGCCGTTTGACCCTTAACTCGTTTTATATACTAAGTAATTAGCATTTGAAAATGCACTCCAACGCGATTAATAGGAATTATCGCACAAATAAAACCGACGTCGGTTTTTAGCGAAACTGCTAAGAACGCATCTGGTGGAGAACTGACCGACAGAAAAAAATCATTAACTTTCGCATCAGGGCCTACTAGGGGTCAGTTACATTTTTAACTGATCCTAGTACATCATGGCAATCATGTAAAATTGAAAAGTGGATGGCCTGGGACTGGATTTGAAGAAATTCAATAAAATCGTGCCTAATGTCCGAAAAAAATATTATTATCTTGCTTTAAGATTTAACTAGTTTTCTTTTTTAGGGTGTTTAATCTAAGTATATGGGAAACTTAGTCTGTCCTGTTCCAGATTACTCTAGTTTATAGGAACTACTGGATAGACCTATGTAATTTAATTAGCTCAACTGTTGCTCAGATTGGACATTAACGTTCTATAGGACGGATGTCCGATCTTAACTTGGAAGAGCAAAAATTAACATTGCACCAGTCCATGTATGTACTGGGCGTCAAAGTAAATTTCGTAGGCGACAAAATATGCAGCACACATTGTAAAATGACGTGTATAGCCCTGTATAGGCCTTCGGGACTTATTAGTACCACCATCCGCATTCAGATAGTCAATCCTTGCTAGGAGGGGGACGGTCCATACGAGAATTGAACCGATGAACCCATGACGGGCATGCTACATAAAGTCGTACAAGTTCAAGTACTCCAGGACCGATTCCAGTTATTTGATGCTAAATGTAAACAAAGTCATAGAACAAACACGAAATTCTGTACAAAAAAACAAGAAAGATCAGGACTGTCAACATGTATGTCAACAGTGAACCGAGAATAAAAGTCAAAGAAATAATATCATAACAGTTCAAAAATCCAATTTTTTGGTAAAGTATATAAAATAAGGTGATATAGAAAATCTGCTGCGATAAAATGAAGGCTGCAAGCGGATATGAGATTTTGAAAATGGTTAATGTTTTAAGAAGTGTTCATAAACATGCCGTAATCATTAAAAATATTCCCTATTCCTTAAATGTAGATGTTTTAAAGTAGTAAACATAAAATTAGTTAAAAATTCATATATTTAACACATAAGTTTCAACATGGTTCAAACGTTTCACATTCTGCTAAAAAATGAACATAAAATAAAGCCTGCACACTTACATGATTTCTGTATTTAACCAATGCTAGTTTTTTTTAAACATTTGTGAATGTGTTCATTTTAGCTATCTCCCACTACTTGTTTTTTTAAAACACCATCGGTTTCTTGTTTTCAAACAAAATGATGAAATTTTATTTTAAAAAGGATACCCGTAAAACAAAATGCTTACTACGAAATAATTTTGATTTAAATATTTTGTCTAAATGTAATATTTTTGTTTAAACATAACTACAATATTCGCTTTGCTGATCAAAATACAATAGTGATATACTTTAAATCATTAGTGCCGATTATCTGATTCAAACGGAAAACTATCAAACAAAACCGCGCTACACGAACTGAAACAAAATCGGTATTATCCAAGATTGTTAGAGACTTCTTTCGTTGACTCGAGACATTGCTGCCAAATTGATCTGAAATGGCTTTGTTTGTTAAAACAAACTGCAATGCGAAACGCAAGAAGTATCGTACCAATTTATAATTATTTATAAGTGTGGCCTATCATTGTTCTTTAAATGTTTTTGGCATTGTTATGCAAAATAGCGCTTTTGTTATGTTTCTCTAATGTATGTGCATTTTGTTATTCCCACCCTTTTTAAGTAAATAACTACAAAAAATCCCTTATGAATGTAATTACATGAAATACGTGTGGTTTAAAAATATGTATTTAGATGTTAAACCGTAAAACAAAATGATTTCCGTAGCTTTAACCTGGCGGAAAGCTGTTGGACAAAAAACGGTCTCCGTTTGAGTCAGGTAATGCAAATAACCTTCATTCAGTTCGATATATCAAATCAGAGAAAAATCAAGTGCTCTAACACGGATCATAATAGAAAATGAGCATTTTTGATACTTTTTCTCAAGCAGTTGAGTCACATAATCGGCACTATTGTCTCTTAACAATACTTGAAGAATTAGCCTTTTTAAATTTCGTTATCTAATTATTGCAATTTTCCACAAAAGTTAACCAATTCGAAACCGATGGTAGAATAATTTCATGAGCTAGTTTGTGCAGATGCAGATGTGCATGTGACATAAAAAACGAACATATAAGGAAGTATAATTACAATAAACTATAAGGACAAAACAAAATTACAACTGTGTACCAACAAATTATAACATAACAACTTCATCATTGTTATTTCATCTGTGAACATGTGTTCGTGACTTATACATTGTGTTAAATATTTTCAGACGTTTAGAATGTTTAGTTCTGACGTTAAATAAGCATATAGTTCGTAGGTGTACCATGTTCTTTTGTATCGTTTTTTCGACAATTAATTAATTACGTAGATTCTTATATGCGTCATTCACATCATCCAAAAATTTAAACTTAATTCATACAATTTCTTGCTTGGAACAAGTTTCCGACGATTATTTGCAGCTTATCTTAAGATTATTTCGCTAATTATGTTTTCTGTTTCACAGGGGTAACATCATGATGTACCCAAAACCCTATAGTAAAATGTTAGATGTGAGTTAGCTCAGTTTACACGTCTTACTGTTATGCTTATTTAAAATCTCAATCTATACGAGGACACCTTTACCTACCTCTTTGCTAAAGGTAACCTGTGGAAGATGAAGCTTCCGTTTAGCGATTTCAATTGAAGTATTGGAACACGCGGTAGATGATCGTGCTACACCGAATGGAGACGGGGATGCAAACGGTTCACCGTCATCTGCCTGTACATGAGCACTACTAGATGATACGTTGAAAGAAGTGATGTTCCCTGTGCTGTTAATCATGCCTCCATGGTTCGATATGGATGTTTGCCCAGATGAGATATTACGTACACCATTAGTGCGATTTGAAAGCTGTGGGCCACTTGCTGACTGTGGACGTCGAAAAATCTCCAAAAGCAGCGTATTTCCTTGCGTCCGGATTAAGTTTAGCACATCTTGTTCAGGCATTGTTACTACATTGTGCTTATCAACAAAAACCACATAATCACCCGGCAAAATTCCAGCCCTGTCTGCTGACAATCCTGTTTCTATCTTCTCCACTCGAGGAGGATGGGTCCATACTATAGAAAAGCCGAAGCCTCTATCGCCCATTCGCGTCAATCGCTTGGTAATTGTAAACGGCGTTCGTCCTGAGGGATTGGTTGTACCTGCTGTTGGTTTGCTTGGCCCACACGTACTGATCGAGCTGCGCCGAGGCGTAGTCGGTACCTGCTGACCAACAATGGCATTATTTGATGTTGCATCAGGAGATGGATCAAGTTCCAGAAAACGTAAAAACAGATTCTCATCTGCATCGCGCTGGTGGATTGCTTTTTTACTCAGACTGATTTCTTCACCATTATGACCGTTGTTTCCTAAAATTGCACCTGTGGGCAAAGATACCGTTGTAGAAGTGTTTATGCTCGTTGCCTTTGCACTGCTGTTATCCTCATTATTGATTAGTTCCTCCATGCTAGATTCAGAGTTTTCGCACATTGTTTCTAATATTGGCGTTGTGGGGTTCGTCAAACAAGATTGCGGCTGCAAGCGATATGCTCCATTAATGTCCTAGCGTATCAAAAATAAAAATACAAATATGAAGATCATTAAAGAGATTTAAAAAAAAGATTGTTCAAACTAATTTCATACCTGTACAGTAACATTTTTTATTGGGAATGACGTACATCCAAGGAATTCACTACGTCTGAAAAACAAAACATGACGAAAATCAAATTAGTAGGTAAGTAAACCGATGTAAAACATGTGGATAATAGTAATTTCCAATCCAAAGTATTAACTGTGATTGACAACCATGGCATAGGTAAAAAAATAGGTAAAATATATCTATTTTGTTGTTCTTATTGAGTAATTATAAGTGTGTATGCAATCATATGTTTAGTTCTGATGTTAAACAAGCGTATCAAGTTCTCCAGGCTCCGGTTTGCTGACCATGTTGTACGCACGGAAACGGACGACCCAGCCCGTAAAGTCTTTTTAGGCCGTCCACAAGGTCAGAGGTAGTGCGTGGAAGACCCAAATTGAGGTGGCAAGATGGCGTAGAGACGTCCGCCATTAAGACCGAGATAACGGACTGGCAGACGAAAGCGCGAGACCGTAAGCGGTTTTGGACACTCCTGAGGCAGACCAACACCGCAAAGCGATTGTAGTGTTGGATAAATGAAGAAGTGATGCAATTATATGATGAATTATACGCAATATCCTCCTTCTACTTCTTTATCTATTTGACTTGCTTCACGTGCTACACGGACATGCCGGGCTTTCGAAACTTATTCAGTATCACGTATTCGGATAGTCAGTCCTTGCTATAGGGGGACGGTCCATTCTAGGTTTGATAGCACGACGGACATGTTGACTTGTGACGGACACCACGGGACCGCGGGCAAATACCACGAACTCTAAGATCCCGTAGTTGTATCGTTTTAATTACTTTTAGTTCGACTTCAAACTCGTTGGTTAAATTGTTCATATCACAAGGGTAATATTAAAAGCGACAACATCAGACCTCATGAACGGATCAAAATGGTAGACAAATGAATTAAGATCGGACATTGAAAGTAACAGATTTGCATGATGGTTTTAAAGTTTCAATTCATTGGCACAAGCAATAGAATGGCATAAAGTGTTACAATGCAATTGGAAAATCACAGAGGTCTTTGAAAAAAACTTGTCGTAAGAAAAATACAAACTAACTACTGAAAACATTACTGTCACCTTATGTAATGAAAAGAGCCACACTCGAGTCATTTAGATATTATACTTTGGATTTAATAGTGTATCAAACATGTGTAGAGTACGAGGTGAATATACCGGTTTTAGAGTGCCATTTTACGACGTGTACTGCATATATTGTGACTAACGTAATTGATTTTGAAAATTACAGGACATTTTGGTTTTTTATTTTTTATCCATTAATGATGATTTTCGACCCGTCATGACTTTACGATGCAAAAAATTTGCAAAAACATTAAAATAAACAATTTTTGAGTAAATGCTCAACACCTCCAACGATCAAAAATGTAGTAAAATGCAGAAAAGATAGGCAAATCAACACCGAACAGAGTAGTACAAAATAATACTAAAACAGTTAAAAGGTATTATAATTGTCAACATCCATTTCGCAATCGAAAAAAACATGGAGCACGAATCGTAAAATGTCTTCTGTGTTCCTATAACGTCACAATGCACTTATATGTTTGTTTCTAAGTTTAAGACCTTGTAGATATATACGTGTTTTGTAAAATGAATTGTTCTTAAGCCTAACAACTGAGAACTATACACATAAAAACTCGATTGTAGGAAAGATTGTATCAAAATTCAAATATATTTCAGTAGGACAATGTACAAATTGCTATCATATGAAAATATATATATATCAAAATGATATTGCACAAATTGCTATCTTATTTAACATTCATTTTAAGATTCCTCGGGAATTAAAAAAAAATACATCTTTATTTAGATTTTTAATATTTTGTTATTTTTCGTATGAAACAAAAAAAAAAATAATGTAAGACAGTAACTTATTACAGCTACAATCAAAATCTTATTTTTTTTATTTTAAGATAAATTAAAGCATTAAGTTTAGTTTAGTGTTTATTAATCGATGGACTATATATTAAAGCAGTTAGTGTCACTGTGTCACTTAGATTTGATTTCGTATGGTGGAGATTGATTTTCTTCAAAAGCTTTATGTTCTAATTATCATAATTCATTCTTTCAAAATAATAGTCAATACTGCCGAAGAATACCAAAATTCACCCAGAATGTTTACAGTTCTGTTTTACTTTTTCTCTAATGATTACATAAAACTTGGGTTTTTGACTCAAAGTAGCTAAACACTGCCACTAACACATTGACACTGCATCACTGACTAACACGCGGATGGCAAGCGCAGGCGCAATTGTAATGTGGAATATTCTTATTGTGGCAGGGGAAGTTGTAGAATATATTTTATTGTACACATAATTGAAAATGCCCAATTTTCTTTTTTTAACTTGTTCTGCAACATTTAATTTCTTGAGTAAAATTGCTTTAGCCATACATTGAATTGAAAATTCAGTGTATACTTCAGCACTTTTATGACGCCAGTTCATTATCTATATTATCTCTGCTTGTGAAAACCTTTCAGGATTTTCCCTCTTGGGATTTAACCATTGTGAATCCATGAAAAGCTCAAAAACACAAAAAAACTCGGAAAAATTAATAGACTAATAGGTGAGAGTGTATGATACACAATATAAACGAGTGTATGATATACAATATAAAACGATTCACACTAGCGTATGTTTTTTAGTGTGTTGAGAAGTATACGTTGTTAGTCCATGACTGTTTTTCTGTGCCACGGGTGTGGTGCGGTGTAGAGCCCACACATGGACCTACCCTTTCTCTAAGAAGCATACCGAACGGTAAATCCACGAGGAAATGTAGATGTCTCAACGAGGAAGTTTACTAGATAAGAATCCCCGTCAACTCACATGCGATCGTGCGGAGTCTAAGAAGATTCATCCTCCTTGTAAAACAAAAAAAACTCACACACATACACAAACGCGCGCGCACTATTTACACACATAAGGTTAAATGCACAACATATTAAAAAAGAAACAACTACATTTAACGACATTCCTTTGCTGCATTTTCACTTGAAGAGCTTCTTTGGGTAAATTTTCTCATCCGCTTGTCAAAAATTGTAATTATCTTGAACATATAAGCATTTCCGGATGAATTTTGTCATGTTTTAGAACTATACAAATTTGACATAAAGCAAACCTTTATCCTTATAGTATTGTGTAGAGAACACAGCTACTATGAAATGTATCCGAAAGCTGAGTTGGAACTAATTGTACGGTCTGTCGCATAAGCAACAGCTACACGAGATTATTTGTCCGAAAACTAATATCAAGGACCCGAACATGCGCAAAGCACACAGCTCTACGAATTAGTAAGAGAGAGATAGAGAGAGAATCATGGAGAGATTAATGGAAGGATAGAGATAAAGAGAGAGATAGAGGGAAAGAAATAGAGAGAGAAATAGAGAGATAGAGAGATACAGAGAGAAAGGCAGAGATAGAGAGTAAGCAAGAGAGACAGAGAGAGAGAGAAAGAGAGAGAACGAGAGAGAGAGAAAGAGAGAGTAAGAGAGAGAGAGCACACGCAGTCTACCAGGTGTTTTTTACACATTTGTTAACGGACATCTGGTTGAACAAGTTTACTGTGCAAATATGTTTCCAAAATTTTCTGCTTTTTTGTTCAACTTACTTGATTTCACGATCACGATGCCACACGGCTAGTTGAATTCGTCGTTCATCATTGGGATAGATTTCGAAGATAAAACGCTGATCATAGTATGGATTGTTTGAGTTCCGATGTACAGTTGTTCGCTGAAACCCTAGTTCTTTTTCTGTTGTTTGATTAGTGTCTCCTATATGAATTAGTGCCACCTTCACGTACGCATTGATAACGTTGTTAGTAGCTGTACTACCAGGGAAACAATTGCGTTGCAGATCTTTACACCGAATAACTGATTAAGAAGAGAATAAATGGATTAATATGATTAACATATATTTATGTTAGTAAGGTACATCAATACCAGTGAAATTCATAGAAAATACAGAAAACTAAAACGGCGCCAACGATGCCATACCATACACCACTCACCGTGTACATGTAGTCGTCGATCTGGCTCCAGATAAATACTTAGTTCCAAAGTTCCTCGAACGGAACATGCACCTGTGAGAGTACTCGCTCTAGAATAACGGGAACTTGTCGTGGATGCTACCGAACGCCTTTTATCTATAGAGTTGTCGCCGAGAGTTGGGGAAAAATCTAGACATTTTCGGCTGATTTCTATCGACCCTCCTGTTGGAGTAGAGGTCCCCTGCAGATCGATAGGGCGGATGTCTGGTGTTGCGTTATCTGACAATTTAAATTGAGTCGGGGGATTTTCTTGTTCCTGTCCTTGGTAATCATTGCGGTTCGGAGTTTGCATTTCATTTATTTGAATAAATTTCGACTGACTGCAGGGGATGTAAGGTGTTTCAGGACTTGTGATTTGATTGTTATCTAGCCTATACTCGTCCGTATTTGCATACAGTATTGCATCGTTGTTAGCAGCTTCAAGCTTATGCTTCCTTCGAACCGCCTTTTGACGACGTAAATGACACGCAGTCTCGAGCGGGCTAGCCCTAATGTGTTTAGTAATAGATTGACGTGTATAATCAGCTTTCGATATGTTTATAACAGTGCTGCATAACTTTTCGTGTTTAATATCTGGAGTTTTTACCTCTCGCTCGTTCAGCTTACTGGTTTCTTCGTTAATCATTGTCGTTTCTCTGTCGTGTCGAAGCATCTGGAGAGGAAGGCTTTGCTCGAGATACAGATCAGCAGCTGGATCATCTGCAGGTGTATAGGTCGGAGATGATAGTTTTGATAGTTTTGATTTGACACTCAGTGATCGATTCGGTCGTTGTGTTGTCCAATGATTTTCCTTTTTTGCGCTTTCGAGTATAGCATCAATCATCTTATCGAGAGTTAAGTCTCCCATTTCTGAAGAGTTTAGTGATAGCTCAGTATTTTCAATATTATCTATGTCCGATGATGATGGTGCGATGAGTGGTGCGGATGGCAGTAGAAAAACATTAGCCGTTTTGTTAACGGTTGAAAAGGTTCGGTTGTAATTCGTTTTACTGCAACGTATTTCAGACATTTTTGATGACAAAGGTGTCACACATGGATTCAGATTGTCCTCTACAAACTCTGTGGAAAAGTTATCGACGAGCATTGGTTTCACGAAAGCTTTGATTTTTTTCGGTGTGGGCGCCTTTTCGTCCGCAGAAAAGTAACGACCGGGTTTGTCGAATTCAGTCGAAGCCAGCCCACGAAGCGCTAAGAAAGGAATATTTTTCACCCCACAAGGAGAATATTCAATATCAAAAGATGGCAACGTCGTAGCATACGTTTCACGAATATTCTCGATTTGCTCTTTTTGATTAAATGATGCGGAGACTGGAGAAACTGGTAACGCTCGTTTACGGCCCAGGGGTGTTGTGTTTGATTGGCGACAAGGTGTTGTACTCGGAGTAATATTGCTTACATCTCGTAATGCCATCGAATATGGTGATCCTGAAGCAGCACGTCCAATGTTAGGGTGAGGAGTCGAAGTGATGCATTGGTTTTCTTTGTCATAATTCGTACATGCCACGTGGATTACACCTCCGAATGATCGACGGGCCTTTTTATTTCTCGATCCACCGATTGTGTTACTATTAGTAGTAACTGCTGTTACACACTCGCTCAACGCTCCCAAAGAACGTCGTGCATTGTGTCGCTGTTGTAATAATAATTTGTTTTGTGGATGCACGTTCTTCCTGACTGTTTCAGATCGTTTTTTAATCGTCCACTTCAACATTTTGATCTAAAAACCAAATATACAAGAGGATTTAAATTAGATTATTGTAAACATCACTGCCCACCATCTAAACTATCATTCTAAATTAAGAATCAACCATTAAAATCATTGCCTAGAAGGGGATAGCAAAGCGTTACGACTTCAAATAACTTGTCATAAAAAAAGGGATCATCATTAACTGATGAATTACAACGTACATCAAAATTCACATCAAATCAAGTTCATGAAATATCAAATATTATAAAGAATTCAGGATTAAATCGTGGTTATGTCTCTATTTCTCTTGTTGGCCTGCTGACGATAGAGCACGTCGATGTGACATGGCCCGGCCAACAACTGTACATGGTCCGTGGTTATATACTGACATAAAAACTATAAAATTAATGGGTTTAAAAACTATAAAAAGTAAAAAGTAATGAAAGTAATTATTGCGGAGAATGTATCTGATTAAATAGATCGTAAATTATAATTTTCAATTATAATTATTTAAACCAGCGGTCGGCAAACTTTTGAGGTAAAGGGTCAAATTGTGTAAATGGTCAAGAGCCGCGGGCCAGAAAATTTAGCACTCAAATTATTACACTACAAAATATTTCAAACCAAACAATTGAATAATAATATCAAGCAATACGATTGGTGATATTGTTGTTTTTATGTAATAATGTCATCCAAGCAAGGTAAAAGATTATAGATATCCTATTATTAAAACTTATTTTAATAGTAGTGCGGTAGTCAGATCTCAGTTGCTGCTTAAAGCGCATGAAGGTCACAACCTTTTTTTTTTTGTTGAAAACTTGATCATTATGGTGGTAGGTTTGAACAAGCAAAATGATCGAATTTACATACCAACATTTAACGGCTTCATGATAACAGGTTGGCTGATAAGTCCCCAGTCTAACAAAGAAAAACACATTTTTTGTTCAAAATTCGTTTTTATTATTCAACATAGTTTCCTTCGATAGCGATACAACGATTATAACGACCTTCCAATTTTTTGATACCATTTTGGTAGTACTCCTTCGGTTTTGCCTCAAAATAGGCCTCAGTTTCGGCGACCACCTCTTCATTGCAGCCAATTTTTTTCCCTGCGAGCATCCTTTTGAGGTCTGAGAACAAGAAAAAGTCGCTGGGGGCCAGATCTGGAGAATACGGTGGGTGGAGAAGCATTTCGAAGCCCAATTAATGAATTTTTGCCATCGTCCTCAATGACTTGTGGCACGGTGCGTTGTCTTGGTGGAACAACAAAATAACAAAAGTTGCTTGACAAAAGACGCTCTGTCTCACAAACTAATTGACATACAGACGTCAAATTTTGACACGAATCATTTGAAGGTTGGTACTACAGTAGAACGTCGATTATCCGGGGGCGGATTAACCGGCGGGCGGCTTAACCGTGCGCATAAATGTGACAGCTGTTCAAACGTACGGCGAACATTTGCAGCGATAGTCAAGTGGGCAACCAGTTTTTTGTGCAGCTCTGTAGTGTCTAGTGGTGTATTCGAAATTTATTTTTGTTCATGAACAGTTGTTAAACCTATAGTTATTGATTAAAATAATATTCTACTAACGATTTTTCGATGGATTCAAGATGAATTTATCATAAAACTAGTGGATTATTTAATTTTTATATGAATTTGACATTTCTTGGACCATTATCCGTGCAAATCGATTAACCGGCAAACGCCCGGTCCTGAGCTGCCCGGATAATCGACGTTCCACTGTATATAAAAATAATATGCATTAAATACTAGCGGCGCCATCTATGTGTCAGACCGGGGACTTATCAGCCAACCTGTTATACAAGCAGTCAAACCAAGGATAATGTATTTAGAAGGTTGATTTTTATCGCTTTTGCTGGGCGACATTGTGGGGGACATCTGTCATTCTCTGCATACAAATTTCATTACCCCGCACCAGCCCTCCTCGATTTTTATACCGGAGCCCACGGAAGAGAAATGTCAAGTCGAGAAATGTCATTTTGCTCTGAACAACTTCACCTTGTCATTTATAACACCTTGAGTCAAACAATATCAAAATTCATCACCTGAGTTGATTTGGGGAGCTATATCGACCAAAGCGGAATTGCCATTGTTTTTCATTATCAAGAGCCATTCAAAGCCTTGCGCTAAAATACTGGAAAAACGGTTTTTGCTTCAAACAGGGTTCAGCTTCAAACCATAAAGCTGCGACGAAGTTGTGCTTGCGGCTTGCAATGACTTTGAAAAGCGTTTACGTGCGGTTATCGAATACAAGGAAAACAGATTTTAACTCAACTAAGATAAATGTAATTTTACCTCTAAAAGATGTTGTAGACATCAGATAAATATCTTGAAACTGTTTTAAATTTTATGATTTAAAAAATGTATCATTTTTACATTGACTCTATAAGCATCGACCCACAAAATTTAGCTGGTTAAAGACGTGTTTGAAGTTATTCGGCCGTATCGGGCGGAACGAACGCCCCTGAAAGAACGCCGCGGGGCGCTCATTTTGCTCTCATTGTATCTCACGAGTCACTCAAATTTAAAAGAGCGGTTACAACATGAAATGAGAGTAAAACCACTGTTATACACGGCGTCGTTCGTTCCCGTTTATATGGATAGAAATCCGCGACCTTTTGAGCAGCGGATTTGTCACGGATTTTTTCTTTTGATTGAATTTGAATGGTTTTATCACCGAAATAGCGCTTTAAAATCAGTGTTGAGGTGTTTCAGAAATTTAATAGTTTTTAAATTGTAAAAATAATAGTCTAAATTAAACATAAAAAAATGTAATCAAAAAATTTTAAGTTTTGCTTCTTCTGTTTAATTTATTTTTGTCCTTCTTTTTCCTAGCATAACGCTGGCATAAAAGGTTTTTCAGTCCAGCTGGCTTTAACAGGCTGACGAGACTATTTTGTACCACGTAACTGCGTCGTCCGTACTTGCAAGAGGGGGTGGTCCGGATAAGAATTGAACTACGTTTTAACTCTCGGTAACAGAGCCAGTGAGTCTTACATAAGATCACCCGAAGCCTCATTTCTTTGTGTGACTTTTAACGATCCTAAATGGATCGTGATTCCAACCGTAGGACTGACATATCCTGCTATGGTAATCAATAAGTAACTCTAAGCAAAGCCCACTAGTGGTAGCGGAATTTGTGGCAAGTGTGCCACCTTAAGCATTTCAAGTTATAACTCACTAAAACGTGTTTTTCAAAAGCCGATTTAAATCGCATAACCATTTTACATCTATTTCCTCACTTATAAATGAATTTCGCTTGAAAAAATTGCAAACAAAACAGTTTTTGAAGCGTTTTAAAAAGGGTCCAAAAAGACGTTGTTTTTTTGGGCTATGGGGCAAGAGTGCCACTCGTATGGGGCAAGACGGCCACCTGGTTAAAATAACCGTATTTCTTAGATAATTTGAAATTATTACGTTTGTACCACTAGTGTATGTATTCCTACATGTCTTGAGTCACCACTAACCCCTTTTCATCAAAAACTGTATCGCAATATGGGTTGTTGCTGGTCTGTTTTTCCGGAGCAGAATCCGCTCGTAAAAGCGCACCATACCGGTGAACACTACAACAATGTTAACATTTTTGACAGCTCGCGCCTATGAAAGATGGTGGCACACTTGCCCCAAATAGAGATGGCTCTTTTGCCCCAAAAGTTGTAACTTTTTTGAAATTGAATTTTGCAGTGACAAAAAGAAAGTTTTTTTCAACTAACCCCACAAAAAATTTCACGTTTTCTCAGCTATACGGTGGTGTAAATATTTCCTCGGTGGATTGTTCGCATGATTTTTCAGAGCTTATTTGGTTGGATTAAAAAATTATAATATTCTGCTCAATTTTGAAAATCAACATAAATCAGTTCAAAACAATGGGAAATATCGATTGGTCTATATGAAATTTGGCTCAGTATACCTAGTCATTGGAAAGCAACCAACTGTATACAGAATTGATCATTAAACTAAAGTTTTTAAGGAAAAATGCTTGGTGGCACTCTTGCCCCGTATGGCACACTTGCCCCAAATTCCGCTACAGACAGGCCTGCACCGACAACGGCTGTTATGCAAAAAACAAAAAGAAGGTTGTTTTTGGTACGATCGTTGCGAACAAACATCAAACTAAAGTAAGAATGTCAGTTTAAAATAACCAGCACCAAAATGCAGTAGTAAGCACAGGTCATGTTGGAATAGCCAACCGGCTTGACTCCGACGTAGTCTGACGGGCCCGAAATGATCTTCGGAATGTAGCGAGAAGGACTCAGACGGTGCGCCAAAGGGAGGAGCAGCGAGGCGAACGGCCATCTACGCCTTCATCATCATTACGAACGTCGGAGAGACGGGCGAGTATCCGCGCACGGATGGCGAGACTGCGGCAGCGACACCGCCAGCATCAACAGGAAGAGAGACGATGGGTTCAAGGAGGAGATGTAGACAGTGGGGAGTCTTTTCATCCTGAGCTGGCCTTTTCGTACAACCGGCAATGCCGCGGCCGGTTTGACCGCGGCAGAGGAGGCGCGACGGTAAAGGCAGACGTAGCCTCCCGCTAGCCAATATAATTATATACGCGTGCTTCCGCGGAGGAAGGCCAACTCGTAGCAATTGGTGCGAAATTGCCCCACACAAGGGCGGAGAGAGTGCACGTTTATCAGTAAGACTACGCATCCGAAAGGATGCGCTCCTAAGAGCTAGAACATCCCCTCCCTTTAGACCCATCGCGGGACACAGGGGAAGGGGCAGGAAGGGGGTTATGTAAAATGTAAAAATTGTGAATTTGCTTAAATAAACTAACCCGATTATCTGCGCGCCAAAATCCGGTGACATTTCATCATTGTAAGTTTGTAACAAATTAAAGGTGAGTATGTGTGTGTGTGGGTATGTGTTCGTGCGTTTGACTGCAGTCTTACTTGAAGTTCAGGCGTCAAAAGTGAAGGAAGCATCGAGTGCATTGGAGGGTGTATCTTATGGAAAAATGGCTGTTTTCGTATATAAGTTTTACAGTAAATTTATGGCAATACTCTTCAAAACCAGTCAAAATCAAAACGTTGAGACCTACACTGTGCTAACAGTTCTGTTCCATTAGTCATTCATTCGCCGGAAACAACAACAGAAAACTAGCTTTCCTTGCAAGTTCAATCATGTCACGGCAAATGCAAATGCTGCCGACATGGTTTACATCCAGATTTGTTATCAATAATTGTGGGCAATGACTCCATAAAGTATTTTTTTAATCATCTAATGTCCTGTCGGTTTCAATGTACAAGGGCAGGAGATTTCAAGTTATTCTTGGGTGATAAGTGAGAGGGGGAGGGGGAGCGAGTATGTGGCCTAGATGGATCTTTCTTAACATAAGTTTAATGCAGGGCCAACCAGTGAACGAATAAGTGCCACCGCGCATATTATCGCACTCAACGTGTTAACGGAATAGGTATTTGTATTAATCAGATTTGTCATCAAATCAAGGAATGAATCATATCAAAAACAAAACCTAATTTGTGTAAAACTATATTCAAATAAATTATACCAACATTTATTACGTTAAAAATAAGATAACCATGACCTATTTAATGATGACGTACATTTTAATTTTAGGAAAAACGAAAAACTACAACAAAGGCACAGTTTGAAAATATGGTGGAGCTGATAGAAAGGAACGAAGCTATCATACATGATAAGCAAAAAGAAACCTCAACTTTTTGGAATGACATTGCTAAAGATCTGAATCTCTTAGGACCCCCGACTAAAGACGGTTCTGGGTGGAAAAAGGAAAGTAGTCAACAAGTCTTCAACATTTTGGAACTATTGTGCATGTTAATTATGTATTTATATGCATTTTAATCGTTCACGATACAGGTATGGGCAGATTTTAGATCGGGGATGAAGAAAAAACTATCGCACAATAACCGCGAGTATAGAGCAACTGGAGGAGGACCATGCACGATATATAGTTTTTCTGCACTTGAAAGTCACGTTATTGACATCTTGCAGTTAAAAGATAGCGTTGTTGGGCTAAACACTAAAGAGTTAGGGGCACCATCTTATTCATCAGGTTCAGCACCTATCTCTGTTCGGGAAACACCGTTGGCAGAAAGGCTATCACAATCAGCAATCCAACCAATTTCACTCTCATCACCATTGCCTGCGTCACCATCTCCTGCAGCACCAACTCCACAGTTTATGGAGTTACCATCATCACCATCTCTACAGCATCTAAACCAAACGAATGACAGTGAAAGAACACCACAGAGATCATCTCAGTCAGGGCAAAATAACACAAATCAACGTACAACACGACGCAAAAGAACAATAGCTGAATTGCAATTGCTGGAGCATAAGCATTCGAAAAAGAAATAAAATTAAAAAATATTCTATAAGTACAAACCAACATAACGTTGAGGCTATAAAATCGTTTTCGATTGATGTACAATAAAGGTCAGTAGTGTGGTTTTTTTTTAATTTTTATGTGTGTACCATCGACGCACATGGTAATGTTGGCAATGCCTGTTTTACGTTGGAAATATTCCTTGGAATCATTTCTTTCGTCTTCATTCATCGCCAATGAAATCCAATCACCGAGAAGGGATTCAAGTGGAGGCAAAGCATCACGCAGTGTTTCTGAAAACGAAGCCTGTGCTATTGCGCAATGAAAATCCTTGCCGGTCCCGTGTTGGTATCGTCCCTCTGCAAAAAATCTGAGACATGCGGCTAATTTTTGTTTCGCACTTATACCGCTCGCGCTTTTCGGCTCTAGCGAAGGTCCAACATTACTGTGCAAGTAGGTAAAAATTTCCTTGGTCACCCGGAAATTGTGAACAAAGCTAAAACGAAACAATTGAATGTAAGCTAGGGTTCGTATTGTTTTTTTTTTTGTATTTTACTTACACCTCATCGGTTAAATTGAACGGATCTATGTTGTTGCGCAAATGCTTTCGAACCAGCCTTAAATTTATCTTTTTTTCGGCTTGAAATCTCCGGAAAACGTATGAAATTCATTGCTTTAATTACATAAACACAAACCAACACTATTTTTGTTGTTAAACACAAGTGGTAAACAGCGCGCGTGAAAATCAAGGTATGTATGTAAACTGTACATCTTGGTTGTAATTGACAACCTAAACGCCATTCAGTTGTGTTTATACCGACATGCCTGAATACTGTGATTAAACTATTCTACAAGATGAGTTCCACCCCGCGGCGTTCTTTCAGGGGCGTTCGTTCCGCCCGATACGGCCGATTATTTAAAAAATCATTGAATCGAGACTTTATTGTATTTTGAATGAGTCTATCCAAAAAGTGGGCCGTGAAGCCCACTTTTGGTACCATAAAGTTCAATTCCCATTCAACCCATATTACTGCGTAAAAGTGTTTAAAATGTAATCCCTTGTATATCATTTATTTCGCAGTTTCGTACTTTAACTCTATTGTTTTGCATACTCTTAACTCGTGCTCTCCCATCCTCCGCCATTTTCCTACTCCACCATGGCCAGACAGAACTTTGCAAGCGTTGAAAAAAGATAAAAATCGTTATCTGTGCAAATATTGCTCGAGTCGAATAGTGCTTAACACTAGGTTTACGGAACCCGTCAATTTTATGGAATTTGAACTATGAAGTTAAATACTAAAAATACGTTTTTTTTTGTCTTGAATTTTACTTTTCGTAAACTTATCATAACATACTATGAGTTTTTAGCATAAGAATTATTTTCACAACTCTCATAGATTTTGAGATTGTAAAATCCGGCAAATTTGACCTCTGACACGACCATAGTGTCAAATTATTCGAACTGATTATGAATATAATGCCCAACTTCCGCCTTCAGCTCCTGTTCAGTTCATGTGTTCGGTGAAACAATTCGACTACCTATTACAATAAAATATCATTTTTTAAGGAAACCAACACATGTTAAACGATTTATTATTTTAATAAAATAGGGGTTTCATGATTTTAACCAAGCTAAATACGTATTTTTATCCGCCCGTCAAATTGACGGATGTCCGTAGATATAGGAATACAAGACGTCCGTAAAGGCCTTATTAGACGGAGAAAAATACTGTCATTCGAATTTGGAATCTATCCTTCAAATAGAGTTTGAGATGCCAGTCGGAAAATCGGAATTCGGCATGCTCAATTCCGATTTGCTCGAGAGTAGATTTCTACTTTCAATGTCGGTAGAGCCTATTGAATTTCTTGATAATGATGAATAAAAACAACAAAAATGGGAAACTAAGAATGATTCTTTAAATAAAGCCAAAAAACAATAAATTTAATAATTAATGTGAAGGTGACAGAAAAATTATTTTGCCTTATTACACGTACTAGAGGTATTTTTGAGCCTAAGTCTTAGTTTGACAGATAAATGCACATCGAGAAATGACAGTATTTTCCTCCGTCTAATAAGGCCTTAAATCTAGTCCTAAATCTACAAGGCCTAAGCATTAGGCCTAATAAGGCCTAAATCTACAAAAGATCGTATGAATACGATGCCACGGCTTATCGTGAGTATAACCGTTTTAGATAATGTCTTTAGTCAGGCGGTTGCAACTCTGTTTCCACTCTAATCGCCGTTCCTTCTGGCGTTATGTTAATGATCGTTTGTACAGTCACTGACTTCCAAATCATATGATACTTGAAAGCTTTCAGCTGATTTTACTCCTGACATATGCAAGCTCTTTGCCCAACACTTTTCATCTGTTTTTGTTCTACTGCTCATTACCGTACTTCAAGAGGCACTAGCCTACGTTCCAGATAATTCTATGAGTTTAAACTCTATCTCAGTAACGATTGAGCTATTTAAATTTGCTATATTTAACATAAAATCTTAGTAAAATCTTAGTAGTAGTCCGGGCTCCGACAGTATTCTCGCTTCAGTGCTGATGAATTGCAAATCCTCGATAAGTGCACCATTAACCCTATCATTTAATCAATCCTTAAGCACCGGTGTTTTCCCTAATATGGAAAAGGGCATGGCTACTTCCTTTATAAAAAAAGGGTAATAGGTCTTTTATTAACAACTATCGAGGATTTTCACTTTAAAGCGCGTGCAGTAAGGTACTCGAATCGGTGGGGGGGGGGGGGGGGGGCTTAAAATTCTATGCAAAGTCTTCGTGTTGACATAAACACCACGAGGCCACAGCTGACAGTCGATATGTTATGATATATCAAGTGACGTTTTGAGATCAGTTCAAGATCGGGCGAAACTCTGCTATCAAACAACAGATGGCGCTATCTATGCAGGAGAAAGGGACAACTGACGAAAACGACAGAAGAGTACAACCAGATATCCCCGAAAAGGGACAAATCAGAAATTAGGTTAAAATCGGTTAAAGAAAGGGTCGACTGAGGTCAAAGGCATAAGAAGCGCCCTTGAACGGAAACACGGGCAGTAGCAAAGAAAAAACGGTGCAAAAAGGAAACGTTTTTAAAATAGTGCAGAAAAATAAAAGCATTTATTACTATTAAAAAGTTCTACTCGCGCCTTTTCTTTTAAAAATCTTGTAAATATTTTAAAAATTAGCTTGGCTAAGCGATCGTCGCATCACTTGGGTTAGCATCATTCAGCACGGTTTCATGCCCGGGCGATCAACCACGACCAATTTAGTGCAGATTGTCTCTTCCACATTGGACCATCTTTATAGTGACAGCCAAGTAGAGGCAGTATATACTCATTTCAAGGCAGAGTAGCATATCTAAAATACAGAACTTATTATAAACCACACTATCAACTATAGACACATTGTAGCACACTTCGGAAAGCCAAATCACACTATTGCAACACATTCTTTGTAACACATCAGCAAATCAATCTACACCATAGTAACATACCTAGACCATACCGTTCATAGAAAATAAAATTGATACATACTTATCGAAAACAACTGAAACGTGCAGCATAACCAATTCAAGTGCTACTGCAGCAACGTAGGCAAACAGAGAACGTATAGCAACTTATCGCTAAAGATACGCAGTGTATGCAAAGATCGTCGAACGCACCCGTTCTTTGGCTGGAACAGTTTAAACTTTCTAAAACCATCGTAAAAACACTTAAATCGCAGCATAGGCACATAATGACAGACACCTCACTGCGATACAATGCTCAAATTGTATCTCATATCAATAAACTTTAATGGAGACAAAAACACATTCCAAAACCAAATGTACGAAATCCATTACATCTTTTGAGTATAAATAAAACCAACTCCGACCGTGGCAGGTCAGATTCGTTCGGACTGTCAAGATAGGACGTTACGCTGTTATCAGGTCAAATCGTCAGGTTCGCTATTATCATGTCAAATTAGAATCTTGTTTATCTAATGGTTTTGTTTGCTCGTCTGCAGTACCTCAAGGTAGCGTGCTCAGCCCCCTGAAGTACACCTCTTGTATGCCACAGCTATTGATATAAAGATTTTTCTTCCTGTCAATATGACCAATATGACTGACTGTATGTTTCTTCAGAATTTTCTTAGTGCTTTCCGTACATGATGTAATTGTAACTTTTTAGAACTATGTCCTGATAAATGTTCTGCGAGTTCGTTTACATGCTCTCGTAATCCATTGACATTCAATTATTATTTTTTTACCTTTTTTACCAACCTTTTTAGGATCGCAGACCATTTGGCTTTGAAAATACATTTGGCGCGGAACATCCATTAAGGACAAATATTTTGTAGGTTTGATGTTTTTTATCAAAGTTTTGATCAAAAATGTGTTATTCTAGAAGATCTTATTCTAGAGATGCCTGTTGAACATGTACTATTGACTGTGCAGAAAAATGTGTAGATGCGCGATACATATTGTAATAAGCTTTTCTATAACAAAATCAATCATTTCGCGGACCACGTCTGTTAACGCCACGGACCACAAATGGTCCGCTGACCACAAGTTGAAGACCACTGTGTTAGACAATCAACTTAGGTTCAACTCAGTACGAGTACGTTCATTGATCGTGCAATGAAAACCATTCGTCTCATACGCAGAATGTCCACGGCACGTTTTTTGAGTCTCTCCATTGTACTCTGGTTCGTCATATCCTTGAATATGCATATATTGTTTGGTGTCCATCTCAGGCAGTGTGGATCTCCGAAGTGGAACGCTTCCAACAATTTTTAATGCGTATAACATTTTTGCTCTTTTGGGTACACTACCGTTACACTTCCGAGTAATCTGGAACGTTGTCAGGTACTAAAAATAGAAACTCCTGAACAACGTCGTTAAAGAGCACCGGCAATGGTCATTTGGTAAACTGTTTGCGTCGTTTAAATATATGTTATGACTTGTTTGACTTTTATCTCTTTCTTTCCTCTTTCCGTTCTGCTTTTTCTGTTATCCTTGATCATACCCGGATCCTACCAGTATATCCGGATCATACCCGTAGCTTTTCCTATCTGTATCATTTATATATACATATACATATATATATATATATATATATATATATATATATATATATATATATATATATATATATATATATATATATATATATATATATATATATATATATATATATATATATATATATATATATATATATATATATATATATATTGATTAGTTCATTCTATAAGCAACATTTGCGTTTTCGGACAGGTGACAGGTGCATCAACGATTATTCGTGTATGTTTTACGCGTTCCCCTTTCTTTCTTAATTCTTTTACATCCTGTTCACGTTCGTTTTTTTATGACTCGCCATCACATGGCTATCAAGTCATGCGAATATCCTAACTAAACAGAAACCAACGAAAAAGTTTCTTGTTTTCTTTGCGTCGTTGTTAAGAATAAAAAAGCCAGGCTGAAGGACAAGCCGCTTTGTTTTTTGCTGGGTCCCTCGAGTAGTTGTGCCCTTCAACACCTGACATATAAATTTCGCTTACATATGGTTCATCACATCGAATTGAACATGCATTATGCAGTTACAAATAAATTAACCCTACCCGATAAGCTCAACCTTACGCTTAATTTTGACATTCGAAAATATCATAGCAGCTGAAATATTTCGCAACGAATTATTGCCTATTGTAAAAGTCATCATCATGAATAAGGACAGTGCCTAGTGTAGTCATCTTCGAAGATTTGCACGGTTTCGCACGATTTACAGGGTTTTCCAAGTCAGTTTCGAATGTAAACATTGATATGTACCGCGTGCAAAAAGTAATTGCACGTCACTCTGATGTTTCGTTTTCAGTATAATAACTTTTAGTTATTAAATTTTAGTCAACACATCATTTGTCAACGGGGGATGAGATCCGGTGTCGTTGTTTACATTCGAAACTGACTTGGAAAACCCTGCATTGGTTTGTCGTTCCTACAATTTATTTTTATCATTCAATTGGATCTTAATACAATTCAAATAAAAAGTTTTGGGATACACCCAAAAACTTAAAAAAATGAAAATTAGCACAAAAAACTGAAAACCCTGTAACGCGTCCTCTTTGTTGATATACCGTGCCGATTTTTATTTAAAATTTTAATTTTCTCAATTATGAAAAGTTTCTTACAAGAAATTTTCAATTTGAGTGTATTTATTCTTCTACTTGGCGTAACGCCCTACGCGGACATGTTCTTTTCATCTTTTAAAAACAGTCAAAACCTTTCGTATTTACATGCCTAATAATATGTTCGTAATATTAAAGTAATATAAATACACTCAAAAATAAATACACGGGGCGGTCCCGTGGTGCAGTCGTCAACTCGAACGATTCAATAACATGCCCGTCATGGGTTCATGGGTTCAATCCTAAAATGGACCGTCCACCCGTAGAAAGGATTGACTATCCGGCTGCGTAGTAATGAAATAAGTCTCGAAAGCATGTATAGGCCGGGCATGTCCGCGCAGGACGTTACGCTAACTAGAAGAAGAAGACTTTTGTATGCAAAATCCAAAAGTAGCTGAAAACGACCCAAACTATGCTGAAAACGATTGAGGCGTAGTTGAAAATGATTCAGACGTAGTTGACTGCGATCCATAGCAACCGGGTAAAGATTCAAAGGAAAGTGAAAAAGGTGTAACCTTTTCATAATAAAATTACTATAAACTTCACAATTGAATGCATAAATTCCTTGATTCTTTCCTTGCGATGCAAATGCGCCCCGCGGTCACTAAATAAGCGGTGTGCTACAGCGAAGTTTGCGTGGTTACTGCAAAATTCAAACGTAGCAGAACACGATCCAATTGTAGCTGAAAACGATTCAGACGTAGTTGACTGCGATCCATTATCATGGATTGCGATCCATAGCAAACGGTTAAAGGTTCAAAGAAAAGTGTAAAGAAAAGCAGGAGTAAATCAATTGACAATATTGGACAATAAACATACATCAATTGACAATATTGGACAAACGATCACAATAAAGAAATAAATAAATAAATAAATATATATATATATATATATATATATATATATATATATATATATATATATATATATATATATATATATATATATATATATATATATATCTATGTATATATATATATATATATATATATATATATATATATATATATATATATATATATATATATATATATATATATATATATATATATATATATATATAAATATATTTGTTTATTGGCTTTTTAGTTGGCATGCTTTTTAGTTGAACGCTCGATTGTTGGCTGACAGTTCAATTAAAAAGCATGCGTTTGTATGAAAAAACCGGTTTTTTTTGAAAATTTTACAAAAATCTCATGGCTTGCCGAGACTAATATCAAAAAAAAATTGTACAGAAAAACGTGCCAACTAAAAAGCACATATTCAATAGTTGGCAGGAATTGAAGTTCAACCAGTGAGTTCAGATTGTACTTGTTGATATTTCAACTACTGAGATCATTAATGTTTTAAATTTTGTTTTGGTAATTCAAAACGTTTTATTAATCAAAACAGCACAATAGCCGCATTTCGACGAAACAATTTCTGATTGAAAACTCTTGTCAAAATCACCGTTTCCAATGGCAACGGAAAATCGAGAAGAGTTCGGCGAATATTATTCGTGCAATTTTTGCCATCCACCATAGACTGGATGGCACGAATCTTTGCTTTTACTCTTTTGACAAGTGCGAAGAAAAGTGTGTATTTTGTTATTTAAACTTAATTTTGGAATCCCTGCACTTTAAAAACACTTTTTTACACTGTTTCTAGACGAACCAAAAAATCTTCCGCGACACTTTCTATCTATCAAACCGTCCTTGTTTTAGGACGAATGTATTACTTACTTCGATCGAGGCTTACTTCGATCATAATGTCGCGAAACACAAGCGTTGCCTTTATGTGAAAAATTTACAAATTCGCGACAATCACGGTTGCCTCTGATTTTGTTCTAAAACTGAGAAATTGTTTTAGAATAAAGAGCTCGCAGAAAATTTGTCGCGGTACAAAAGTTGGTCGTCTAGAAGCAGTGTTAAATGTTTTTAGCGATTTCCTTACGTTAAAAAAGTGTTTATGTGTATACGTTAATAAAATCGTTATTTTCGAATCGTATCATGGAAACGCAAAACGGTTCGCAAAACTTTTTTTGACAGTGGAGGGGGGAAGATTCTCCATCAAACAATCGTTCCGTGGAGAGTTACCTAATGGCTTTCAAAAGTAAAACAAAGTTGATTATTTTATCCACCGATTGAAATATGTATTTATGACAATGTGCAGCATATGGCTACAGGGGTTTTCACTAGTTATAAAGACTTTGGCAACCAATATATAGAACTTATCTAGGGCCTGAGTAAAGTTACCATTTTAAACAAGGATCGGTGTGATATATTCCGCAAATACAGGCGTGCCCCGAGTTACGACGATTCGCGGATACCACGAATTTGATTTTGACAGTTAAAAGTTGTCATTGACAACAAATTAATGTATTTCTGGGCTGATATAGTTATACACACATGTACAAAGATTTCAAAACATCTTACCGATCTTGAATATCTATATTGTGTACTGTTTTTGGAATATATTTATTACATTATCGAACATTATTGTAAATAAAATACACGATATCATAAATTCCAACTCTTCAACTTCGGTTATAAACTTTATATTAATAGATATTCGACATACGACTTTTTCGACTTACGCCATGCTTCGGGACATTTTTTCGGTCCCAAATACAGTCGTAACTCGGGGGACACCTGTAGTACAAAAATGACTTATGACCGCAGTTTGTTCGAGGCCGCCTCATAGTGCAGTAGAGCATCAATTATCCGGGAAGCAACCGTCCTGCTGATTATTAAATTTCCACGGATTAAGCATATAAAACGTCAATTTTACATAATTTAATAAAATGTGTGGCCTATATGAGCATTTAGCTACACATTATTCGATTAATCATTTGTAGAATTATTTTGTCTTTAGCAAAATTTTCAACAATTTTTATGTACAAAAACCTTGTTCAAAAAAGATCCAAAATAACTAATGACCTACAGTTGTTTCCAACCTGATAATCACTTTACTTGTTTCTTCATCGATGCTATTCTGTATATGGAACTGTAGGATGGAATAAATATCTCAGAACATTCAAATTTTTTTTTAACTACAGTGGAACGCCGCTCTGGATGCCGGTAAAATGTATATTCGTGGAAACTGTTTTCTTTGTGGAAATAATTGTTCAATGTTAAAGTTTCATGGTTTACTTAGCATGAGGTTTGAAAAATTCATTTACAGATTATAATATTTATATCAAGATATAAAAATGAGCTGTTTTCATGAACAAAATTACTTAAAGCTATCATGCGCTGTTAAAATACTTTAAAAATTATTAGTTCATGAATTGCTTGATTTAATACGTTCGGGTTAACAATACTATAATATAATCTGCAATTCATAAAATAAATGAATTATTATGTTGTGATCAACATCAACTGCTCTTGACTATCACTGAGTTAATATAACAATACCGCATAAAGAAGGTATGGAATACATTGACAGAAAGAACCTACATCTGGATGTCCCTTGTATACCGACACGGAAAGAAGATCTTATCGCAAATCAGGCGCGATCCAATGAAAGCCTTCGTAAAAAAGACAAACGCATCAAATGGATATGCACATATGGTGCATCCATCAGTGCATAATACTGTGACGTATCGGTTACCGAAACTTACCGCAAGACCTTACAGTTATAAAAAAAGATCATCATCATCGTACTAAAATGAAATAATTATTTTCCCTTTAAAAGACCAACAGCGACTAATGTAAAAACATTACACATGTATGTATGCGTTATGTACATCAAGGACGTATCTTCCCCTTTCCACGTTATTTATGAAAACCTACAATTCGCACGCTTGGCCGGCCAGCTGCCTTCTACCAGTATGTGTGCCGCATAAATTTAAATAATAAAGTGTTATGCTTTAAGTCGCGACATTACCATGCGCCAGCAATCGGTAAATAGCAGCAGCTCAATTACAAAGAGGCCAACGTTAGGAGATGAAAGCAAAACAAAATAGACACTGTGTTAAAGTAAATATATTTGTAAGAGGGTGTTGTAATGGTTTTTATTATTTTTTAATTGAGTGTGTAAAAATTGCTATCTTAAAATGTTAAGCTTTCATAATCTTACATTACAACATACATTTTACAAATTGCTTTTAAAGATTCGCTTTTCAGTAGTGAATTATTGATCATTAATTTATTTTCTATAGAAGATTTTTTTTTTAATAGCTCTAAACTTTAATGTCGAGCATAGATACTACACCATGCTGGGCAAATAAAAAAACATTAAATTGACAAGAATTGATTCTGACACATGCACTCTGTGTTTGAAATATTAGTATGTCGCCAAAAATCAATTCATTTAGATAAATTCCTAACATAAAAAATCACTACCGTCACAAATAGATCCAAACAGTTTTGTTTCCCGTATTATTCATGTGAAAGGGCTGCTGCACTTAAATATCGTCCTTGTTCACCAAACACCTCCAATTCATTATCAGGCAAGTGTTCATCTAGTGGTCTGCTAATGTATTTAGCATACCGAGCTATATTGTCATGTTTATTTAGCAACAAAACCAACGTCTAGTACACAAAATTGATAGCCGAACCAAGCAGCACAATGATTTGCTCTACCCGTACTGCGCTACAAAAGATTTCTGCATAGTAACTCATAGATTCGACATTGAAATAATATCCAACATTCAATGCGAGATGTTGCAGTCGATTAAATAACTCAAGGCTTACTCTTGATCGTCATATCTCAACTTTGCTTCTAGATTCATCTTGCTATACGTGGAATCGTTACAAAACCCGAAAAGAAGTAACGTAACGAAACCTTTCAAACAAAAATTAAATAATATTTATAATTATTATATTTTACAATACTACTAGCGTTTTACACTGATTCAGTTCCTGAATAAGGTTTAGCATATATAATGCGTTCCGAAAGTACACTCAAATTAAGCACGCGTTCTAGCTCAACCTGTGATGCACAATTTAAACTATCGCCCAGCAGAATTATTGTCTTCACTGTTGCATCTAAATTGTTTCAATCGCATTTTATTGATTGATAATTTGATTAAATGCCACACAGTCTATCTCTAACGCATTTATTGGTTCGTCGTGAGAGCCACTGTCGACAACATGGTTTATTATATCTTGCAGAGTTGTTTCTTGTGTGATATACGTTGTCCTCTGCATACATTTTAAAAAAAGTTTTCTATAATAATTTCGTAAATTACTACTTTGTTCGGTAATTGTGAATGGTTTGATAAATTTATGGAGACAAATAACCAAAGCCTCGCGCATTAGTTTACAAGCATTAGTTGAAATAGAAGGTGACCGTAAAATAAATTAAAAATCCCCGTGACTGAAGAGTGTTCTTTACATAAGACACATCAACAATCATTTCAGAAAAGAGTGAACTACATCAGATGCTAAAATTATTCTATATGATTCAAACGTCATCTGCACTCGTTTTATATGATCATGACATAACCAAACCACAAACTGATGAAGCATTTAGTGGTCCATCCGGATCTTCGTTCTTATCCTTTATAAAATTTAGGCGAAGCAATGCACATATCTGGATCCGAAGATTTGAGCGAGTCTCAGGAATATGTGTGCGATTTGAATAAGTATTATATAACATAAAGGTATTCTAGAAATGGCAAAAGCTTCTTACGAATGAGCTGTTAGAAGAATTTTTTTAGCAGCAATTCATCCAAATTCAATTCAATGCAGCGTTTTAGCAGCAAAATAACCACAGAATCAGTGCTTGAACAAATGTAACATGAACACACAGCGGCAGTCAGAACAAATACCACGGGTGATTGTAAGGGAATTTATGAATTTTATCGTGTTTGATGCAAACCACGTAAGTTAACTAAGAGCAGTAACAGGACATTAAAACGTGCAAACAATGCTGCAGCAATGATTAATTCTCAAACATAGCAAAAAGGTCCGCTTGTACAGTTCGCAACGTCTGTAGGTATTTTCAATACGTAAACGTAAGCGTAAGCTTTTATTAGTATTTGTGGACCCGCTTTTAAGCGCTTTAAAAAAATGTTAAAGGTTTACTCAAGAGGGACTTGTGTAGGGTCTTCTTTAGAGTCAATAAATGTTTTCCTACACGCAGTTTTGAGCCTTGAGATGGGTTTTTAAGAGTATGTTTCGAAATTTGATAGTTTATCTGTTGCATAACCTTTTTTATAAATTTGATTTACTTTTATATACTAACACGAAGTTTTTTTTTTCTTCAGGTTACTTTCGCTTTTTATCGTTCTATTTTTAAAATAACAGTTTGGTAATCATATTATAGTGGAACAGAGACAACTGATAAGCGACACTCATATGATTCTATTTTATGTGTAAAGATGTTAATTTTTAAAAACATCTGTTAAACTTGAATGTTTTATTGTAGCGAAGTACATGTAACCATTCTACCGTGTTGAGCCTGACATTTTTGTATCCTGTAACTAAACCACATGGCAAATGGAAAATCTATTGTCTAACATGCGTAAAACTGGCGTTATCCACAGCTGCATAGATATAAATAAAAACATTTTACTTGCCTGGACGTTGCTTCAAGGAAAGCAACAAAGCAGAAATTAAAAGGAGATCAGAGGGATGATGAATGATGACTAAGGAAAGGCACCAGAAACTACAATGAATTGTAAATTGCAATCGTTTGTCTGAGGATTTTGATCCAATTTTGTCCCTTTTAGGTACAGAATATATCCGGCTCGCTCTTCAGACCTTCGCAAATCCTGTGTAACGAACTGCATTCAGCAATCAAAGAGAAAGATTAAAAGGAAGAAAAAAGTATAGATTATGCACCTTTGCACCTTCAGAAAAGCATAGAATCGAACACCTTGTTTTCTTTTCCTTATTGCATTGTTTGATTTCATACCTTTTCGGTTATACATTTGCTCATTAAACGGTTATATTTATGCTTCATAGTTCAGGCAGGCCTAAATGAATTATACAATTATCTTTTACCCGAGTTAGGAACGATGAAAAAACTTTTTAAACAGAAAATATATGTAATTGGGCTAATGATTGTGCTTAAAAATGTTTTTTTTATAAAGCAGTTTTTTCCTGCTGGAAATAACGTGACTTTTTAGCCATTTTCCGTGTAACCTGTTCGAGCTTGTTCATTTTTAATCGAACAAATGCATGGATCCATTTTAATGTTCCTTTTTTTCTCTGGTAAAGCCCAAGGCATGAATATCCCTAATATAGAAGTCTTCGCCACCACCGCTTATGGGACAAATCATTTTGTTTTTATAGGCTAAAGCAAGTAACACAATTACCCAAGAATGCGAATCAGTCTTTAAATAATATATAAAAAGTGTAACTTGAAA
This sequence comes from Anopheles gambiae, assembly GCF_943734735.2. NCBI lineage: Eukaryota > Metazoa > Arthropoda > Insecta > Diptera > Culicidae > Anopheles > Anopheles gambiae. The sequence goes on along the minus strand of NC_064601.1, from coordinate 65,775,242 downwards.
AAAATCACACCAAGTCCCTTCGAAGAGAACGAATGAAAATAAATATAGGTAAATGCTTAAACAACTGCAGCACGTCTGTGATCTTCTTTTCCCACCAAATATACGAGCCTGATGTTCATCGATCAGCAACGACTCAACGACTCAACCAACTCAACAGGGTTTGATCAACTGATTTAATAGTCACAAAGGAAGTATGCACCTCTTTGGTTTCTTTTTTTGTATTCAGGAGTAACGGTCCGAAAAGGCCGTATTGCTTAATCTCTGGCTACTTGACCCTTCCAGAATATTCAAATTTTTGGTAAAGAAAATGGCTAAAAACCTTTTGAAATAGAAGAATTTTGAATTTTGAATTTTTAATTTTAAGGAATGTGTTGACATCAGTGTGTACCATAATGAGTACACTGAACGATCCAAACAGGAAATCAAATTTTTGTATAGCTTCCAAAGTATCACATTTTTAAATATTATATTTGTATTCGTGCGATTTTTCTTTTTCAATCTTGTACCACATGGATATCCTACGTGTCGTATTTGTTGTAGGGTTTTCCAAGTCACTTTCGAATGTGTACATCATTATTCAACACGTTTTTCAACAGCTGTCAAATGATGCATTTGCCTCAAAATAAAATTTAAGTTTTTACACATGATTTTCAACACAACACAAAGAAGTGTGAAACTCAATCCAGCTTGAAACGTGTTGAAAATCATGCTGAAGAAATAAAAAATATGATCATAGACATGAAGTATCAGATTGATGTGGATTAACATCTTGCACGCGGTGAATAACAACGTTAATACTCGAACCTGACAAAAATATCAAAAACAAGTCAAAGCTGAAAGGAATCATCGAAACAAGCCTGTACTAAATAAGAAGTATGAAAAAAAAACAATCATGTTTCATTGAACCTTAGCCTCCGATACGTGCAGTAAAATATATATTGTTCACATGTGTATATATGTGTATTTTTTAGCCCATTTAATTAATTTGCATAACATAACAAAAGAAGGTATCCGGTATCTACACAGAATCAGTTATCTTGAATCCCAACAATATTTCTCACAAGGATTCCAAATGGCCTCAAGGCTCACTATTGTCTGCAAAATATTTTTGCAAGGAGTCGAAGCTGGTTCTAACCGGTTTTTAGTCTCAAGACATGAAACATACTGGAATAACCGGCTAAATTTAACATTATAAATGGAATGGTGTAGTTGGCTGTTTTTTGCAAAACTCGCATTTTATCGCTTCTGGTTTAGAAGCAAAACTCATTAAAATATCATTATTCACCCATTCTAATATCGTGCAGGATTGTTGGCATTCTACGATATCGCCAAACTTGCTGTGATCAACTTGAGAAATAATTTTAAAGCTTTACGATACCCAACTCTCAGTGTGTTTTCGAGTGTTGAATATGGTTATGTATTATCAATAAATAACAAATAACAAAATAAAGATGCTTCATTTAGAGCTAACTTACAAAAAGACAAATTGTTTTGTGTATTACAAAATTAAAGAAAAAAAGAAGGAAATGTTCGCATTTACCACCTGTTGTCAGAGAATCTAGAAGAGAAGGCCAAATTTCATTGTCGTATATTGCTCGTTTATATGAATTAAGTTCTTTACAGCTAACTATTTGCATTAAAATACTCCTGTTTGTTTATCATATTTTTTGAAAGAAGAATGAATGTGTTCATCAATGTATTCAAGTAAACAAAAATCAAGTCTCAAAACATGTTAACTCATTCTTATAGCATTGATGGGTTTTATGTCACATTTTTCTCACATTACTTTTTCCCATAACATCAAAACTGCTTTATTCGACTCATACACTAATTAATTTAAAGAAAAAAGATCCCTCATACATCATTCATGTTTCAAACCCTTTACAAATTACAACCTTCAACACTAGATTTTTCGTTACTCAGTAATTTAACTGTGTAATATTATTTTTACTCACAACAATAGCCATACATACAAAAGATGATACTAAAAAAAATAATATCCAAAACTTAATAAGGTAATAATAATACGCTCATTTGTTATAATGCTGTATATACTAAACAGTGCGCTTTAATGAAATTTACGTAGCTACTGCGAAATCCAAACGTATCTGAAAGTGATCTGAACGTAACCGAAAACCAATCTAAACAGCCAAATTTGTGCGAAGAAACAGTGTGCGATCAAAAGTAGTGATATTTTGTGAAAAAAATAAATACCTTTCTATTTTGTTTTAATATAAGCTTTCTTTGTAAAACACCAAAATGTATGATATGTTATAATTAACTTATAGAACGAGACAAAAATAAGAAGTTAAAAAAACTAATCAAAACGTCTTTCGTTAATCCGCAGTCAATCGTGTGCGGATTACCGAGCGTGAATCGTATTTGGTTTGGATTTTACATGTTGAAATTAATCAAATTATTAAAAAAAATAATTGAAAAATCCTTAACTGATGGATATCGCTTCTTGTCAAATTTATACAACTTATTAAACTTGTTTGTAATTTCCCGCTTATTTCATATGTTTGACAGAAATTCCTAGTTTGTCAACACATCGTATTAACAGAATCTATGCCAACAGTATTAACAGAAAAATGTGAATAGTTAATGTTGATAACACCGCGTGCATGATCGCCCAAAATCCTGGCCTTGAAAATGGAAACAGATAAGAAAGCGTTGACACCAACCAATTCTTTCAATGACGTTTGTTTGACATGAAACCCTAAACTGAAATGGGCGCCTGACGTAAAAGGGTATCGTGTGTAATATGGCATTGAATATAGGGGAACTGGGGGTAGTTTCGACACCTTAAGGTTTTCCTCTGATTGCATTACTTTTGCCAATGTAAACTTACTAGTAGACATCGAAAAAGCTTTTTTGGTGTATTATGTACCATCTTACGAGAAACTACGGTTCCTGGATTGATTTTGATAACATTTTGATAAAAATTAAAAAGTGTGTTTTTTATTGCGTCACGACTGCAGTGCGGGTAAGTTCGACACCATGATGGGGTAAAATCGACACCTTGGGGATGATTTCGACACATTGGTTTAGGCTTTTAAAATAACAAACTCTGATGGCCTGTAGTTTTCATTGAAGTTCAACAAAGTATTTCGTACCAATTTTATGAAAAATTAACACAAAACATTATTGAAATATACAAAAAAAATAAGTTACAAGCAAGAACAAAAATTTCATTACAAATAGCATCGGACCAGACTCCATATAGTAGAAGCTGCGGCGATAGCATCTGGTTTACGGAATAATTGGTTAAGATTCCTTTAAAAAAATAACCTGGCCATCTTCCAGTAATCTTTTTCTTTTTTTTATAAAATCGAAGGGTGTTCAATTTTATTTTTCTCTGCCAACTCGAAAGCCAAAAGGCGAACATCGGTCAATGTCATTCCAAACCAGCGACTATTTTTTTCTTCAGTTAAGCCTACCCGGCCTAAAGTCAGCCTAAAATACGGTCAAAGCCATAACAATATTAATTTTTATAAGCCTAAACCATACACAAAGTACATGTTTTGAGTCCGAGTTTGGCAAACGTTCTGTGAGAGAATAATAGCTAAATTCCATAATTATAACTTCCTAGGTTTGTTGACATCTTGAATTTTAAAGCTTCTACGGTATTTTTAATTGCGTGTTTGTTCAGCTTGATTATTACGTTTGTCGTACATCGTTAAGGGACATCTTTATAAAATACAGGCACTTTCAAATTACGATATAAAAAAGTTAACATGCTACAAATAAGCATTACACTACTACCAAGTGGGGTGTCGAATTTACCCCCAGTGGCCGCACAAGTTTAAGTGACATTTTACATTATATAATTTAATATAAAAATTACGCCCTGTGATACATAACTAATCAATAGTATTTATAAAACAATACTATTAACACGGAAACTATAATTTGTTGAAATAACGCCACAATTCCTTAAGTCCCAGAAGTAAAAACTTACATCGGCTGTCAATCAGAACCACCATGTGTTTATTTTGTTGTTTTTTTGACAATTGACAGGTTTCTGATCAGTGAAATGTGACTCAAATATTCGAAACAGTTGACATAAATAATATGTATAAGTTTTTTGTCTTCAAAAAGTTCTATAAATACAAAAACGGCAAGGTGTCGAACTTACCCGCAGTGTCGAACCAACCCCGACTTCCCCTAATGTGATTTCTTTCCTTTATGTAACGCTATAGGATATTCCATGTAGAAGTATACCCTACTTGCACTGTTTGTTCATAGTTGTTGAGACATTCCCCATGTCTCATCCTTTACCATGCTCTCTAAATTTTTAAAAAATCTAAAAGGGATTAGAGTTTCAAGACGGGCTTTCCTGATTAAGGGCTACCCATTTGTTAAAAAAGGGCTGGACTACCCATTTGTTCGTGTTGCATGTTCTATAAACGAAGGTACAAGGTTATTATTATGCTTTTTCCTTGCCAAGTTACATCCTTTACCACCCTAAACTTTCCCAGTAGATCAAGTTTCTCACGAGTTTGATTTTTTATACGTCCTATTATTGCTGGAACATCTTCTTGAAATACCTTATATATAATCTTATATAGAAGATCATCCTACATTACTTTTGTATGCATATACACTGTAGTCCAGAAATCAAACAAACATATCTTCGTCTTTTGTTCCTACTTCACCTCAACAAATTTGTACATTAATTACACCTGGCAAACTATTTTTTTATGTTCCCTTTACCCCATTTGTGGAAACCCCATTTTAATTTCTTGCTGTGTGGTCATTGTATAATGTAACCATTACCGTATACCTTTCAATAAGTGGTCGCTAAGTTCACACTTTCATTACAGGGTTTCCACAATTTAGTGGTTGGTTCGCATATTTTTTGGGTTCGTCTCACGATTAATTTATTGTTTTAATAAAGATTGGTACCTGTACCATCTACAAACCCAAAGCCCTCAAAAACGTCCCAGGGAAATATGAGGAGGCTGACTGGGAAAAATACAAAATAGATATGACATTCACATTACCCTTACATGATCCTCCCTCCCTTACAGAGACAATAATAAATGCAGCCTTAACTAATATCCCTCTTACAAAGTGTACAGTTGGCAGAAAGTCAGTCCTCTGGTGGAATAAAACAGTTGCGCTTGCCATTAAGACTCGACGTAAAGCACTCAAGAGTCTCCAACGTTGAAACAAAACCATCAATATTTTTACTCTGCCTTGCCCGATCAATACCAAGAAGTCAATCGGGAATCAAGAGAAGCCGTCAAATTTGCAGAAACCTATCTTGGGATTTTTTTTTCAAATCAACCTTAAGACAACCCCCAAAGTAATATTCCAGAAAGTTGCAATTTTATTCGGTAAAAACCACAAATCTGCACCAATCATTCTAAAAACAGAAAATACTATCATTCCACCAACAGAAATACCTGAAGCTTTATCTAGATACTTTTATAATACATCTACAACACTCAACTTTCCATCTCATTTTCTAAACCATAAAACGATCTCTGAGGCCAGGCCCCTTCCATCCATTGACGCTTCCGACCAAAATTACAATAGTCTTTTTTCTCTTGATGAGCGTAATTGGGCTCTTCATAAATGCCGCGGTATATCTTCAGGCCCGGACAACATTGCTGAATAAACCATCACATGCAATAGATAGCTACCGCCCCATTTATCTCCTGAATTGCATTGGCAAAGGCATGGAGAGAATGGTAAATAGAATACTGATGCAAGATTTAGAAGATCGGAACCTCCTTAGTACCAATAAACACGCATTTAGAGGTGAGAAATGTACTGAGACATATTTTGCCGGACTTAATGAACTTTTAGAAACCCACTACCACAAGGGCTAGCACATTGACTGTGCAATATTAAATTTATCAAAAGCTTTTGACAGAACCTGGCGACATACAATTCTTGAACAGCTCAATATGTGGGGTTATGGAGGACGTATTACAGCATATCTTCCTGATTAATGTAGAATCCCTCTTCCACCCCAAGCCTAGTAACATTAAATGTTTCATGTATGCTGATGATACGTTCTGAGTTCTTGTCTCATGATACGATTTTTTCATGATACGAAACATTTTTCGTAAACTGTTGTTGGCAATTGGTAAATAAAAATGTAACGAGTGTTTATTAGTTCAGTTTCCCTGTACATTCAGTGTTGATTACAACGGAAAAAAGGAACAGGACTTTATAGATTAAAGTGTTTTGAAACAAGCTCGTCCAATGATCGAGTCATTTGAACTAGCTGTGTTATATCAAGCTATGTTTTGAATTCTTTTTTTCAGTACGTACGTACCCATTCTTATATTGGGGATTGTTAGGCTACCCTAAATTTGTCACAATGCCTACAATCCACTGGTCTGATGCCATGCTCACGAGCGTTCAAGAAGGAGCATGAAAGACAATGCTGCAAAGATAGAAGATCACCCGTTGACCATTAGAAATGTACCATGTTTGCATGTTAAGTGAAACTTGTTAGAATGGATCAACAAATAAGAGGATTTTTTCTTTACTGTTCTTTAAATCAACCAACCATATCCGAGCTTAAGTTTTTTTTTCTTAATATTAACGTTATTTAAGCTTTGGTCTAGCATTTGCAAAAAAATCCGGACAAAGCTGGCTTATCTTAACTTCACTAGAGCATCCTGTAGACTTGGCAATTCAGGCTGAAACTTAAGCTTTTTGCATTCAACAAACGGGTGCCACGCGTATCGTCATTTACTTGAGAAGGATTACCTGAATGGGAATAATCTTACATGTGAGGAATTATCAGATAGAGAAGGACCCAAATTTTGTATTATTTTTTCATTTCACACACATATTGTGACAATCTGTACTGTTATCTCAGCAACGGTATCCCCTTTGTAATTTACTCCTTCAAACTCAAATCACCTGAGTCACTACCAATACGCAGTGCAGCCTTTCAGTTTGGGATGTAAAACACATATGCATGGTTCTATTATCGGCCAACAGCATCCAGCTTCAAAGAGGTATTGAACTAGGTCTAAATATTTAAACCCACGAATAATCCTTTACCTGCACGTGGGTAAGGCTCAGGTCACCAAATATGACACCAAACCGTAACGCTGACAGAAAGCTGTGTTTACTCAAATATTTTATTTTAATTTAATTTCACCTCTCATCAGCTTACCTGGCACAACCCTAAGGCACGCAAATTCGAAAACAGCGTAAGAATTTATGAGAAGTACACAATTGAAGTTTTTTTCATAATATAATAAACGTTATAAACGTCATTGTCATCATAATTTTTTTCATTTCTTCAGCATTTTAAAAACTTCAACGGTCTGTTGTTGTTTTTTGTGTAAAATGTCTTATTATTCATTATGGCACAAACCTACCCAAATTCTAAAGAGATTCCGATTTCTTTGGTCTATCGCGGATTTAAATGCTCGGATTTTAAAATAGTTTTTGTTGTAATATACCAGTGTTGCGAACGGTGATAATCGATTACTTTTACAAAATGATACAGTCTGAAGCATTGCATAATAGATTCACGATTTAATTCGATAGCCATTTACTGTACTTACTGTACTTAAAAATCGTTCAAAAATACAGAGAACATATTTCAGAAAGGTTGCATAGAAATACATTTTTAATTTTTTTAAAAAGCGTTACGATAACTGTTTGCGATAAATTAGCTTTACATTTCAGTTCAGATGTTCCAGGTAATATCAAGTCGCGTGGTATCTTGGCATACGCCCTACCAAATCCCGGAAATGTCGTATGCCGTATGTCGTATGATTCTTGCCGATGCAGATCATAAATTCTAAGAACTCTTCCTGCTCTTCAGCATATTGAATAGTCTGGGCTGTCTACACACGCACGTTTTCCCCCTTCTTCCTACAAACGCAATACCCTAAACGCGGCCCGTGACAACTTTGTGAAGGTCAAAATAAATAGTTAATTATTGGGACTATTTTTAAAGAAAATGTAATAGTTGTTTTTTTAGAAACGTAAACCAATCTAAAGTTATAGAAAGCTATATAAGTTTTATATATTATGTAAGTTATAAAGACGAAATTTAAACGTCCGCATTAGATACAGGCAGCGAAACGCTATTCAACACCATTATATGTGAGGCAATTCGACCCGCGAACTGAAAAGTTTAGAAACCCTTGTTCTAGAGCATGGCCGCTGCTTTGATTAGTGACACCCTAGAATAGTTTCGAGCCGATAATTTGTTTCAAAATGAAATTTCAGATTCAATACATGATTTTCAACACATAACAAAGAACTTTCAAACTCAATCCAGCTTGAGACGTGTTGAAAATTATGCTGTAGATTTTAAAAATTATAATGATGGTAATGAAATGCCAGATCGATGTGAATAACAATGTTTACATTCGAAACTGACTTGGAAAACCCTGTAAAGGAAACTCCATAACCACCACATCCTTTATGCCTGTTTTTTTTATGTTGTTCATTACTAACATTTCGAAGCAATACAAAAAAGCAGTACTTAAATCCCCCTCCCCCGCATCTTCCCACAGCGTCCCGCGTGGACTACACACATAATTTTCTCATTATCATTTTTTGTTCATGTCACATGTTGTTCCAAGACTATTTCAAAGGTAAAAAACAATTAAAAATTAAATTACTTGAGAAACCTGAAATAAATCTCTTCTTATTCATGCAATATGCGTAACCGGGTTAAACCTATACCACTATTGGGGTGGCGCTATCAGCGACTCATAAAATTTTCCAAGTCACTTTCGAATGTAAACATTTTTATTCACCGAGTGCACGATGTTAATTTACATCAATCTGATACTTCATTTCTATCATAATAATTTTTGAATGTTTTGATTTTTTAATGTTAATCAACATCGTTACGATAATTCATTTCCATCATCATAATTTTTTACTTTTTTAGCAAGATTTAAAGCACGACTCAAGCTGGATTGAATTTGGAAGTTCATTGTTATGATTTGATAATCATATGTTAAAACTGAAATTTCATTTTGAAGCAAATAAACCATTTGACAGCTGTTGGAAAACATCTAGGAAGGGGTGAATATTTATTCCTTTCCTTCCAATTCCTTTCAATGTGTTTCAAACGCAATTGCAAATACGTTTTTCAAGTTTCATTCAAAAACCATCTTCCATTTCATGCATCAAATGTCGTATTTGCACTTGTATAGAAGTAAATGTTAAAAAAATGACTCCGCATAGTTGCAACAGAGTTTCTTTATAAATTTAAAAAAAATTGAACTAAAGTTTAAGTTTTTATAGGGTAAGTATTAAACAGTGCCGACTTTAACGGTAAGCAAAGAAAGCAATTGTGGGGGTCCACGTCGATGAGGGGGCCCATGTATCTTTAATCCAGCATGTATAACAGTTGATACGATATGGGACTGTATTAGCAAGGAGCCCCTCGTGGGTGATGGATATTGGGGCCCCGTGCTAGACGAACCCTGAACCATGAAAACAAAATACTACTTTTGAAAAACAAAAGCGAAGAAGAAAGCTGTAGAAATTTCAAATTTTTAGTTAGTATTTTCTAATCAAAACAAGATTTGAACTTTCATTCATTTTAAAAGCAACATCAGAACGGCCCTCAACAAAAGTTATTTGTGAAGGTATGCAGCCCGCGAACTGAAAAGTTTGGTTACCCTGCTAGGGGAACTGGGGGTAGTTTCGACACCTTGAGGTTTTCCCCTGATTGCATTACTCTTGCCAATGTAAACTTACTAGTAGACATCGAAAAAGCTTTTTTTGATTTATTATGTACCATCTTACGAGAAACTATGGCTCCTGAAATGATTTTGATAACATTTGGATAAAAATTAAAAAGTGTGTTTGTTGTTGCATCAGGACTGCAGTGCGGGTAAGATCGACACAATGAAGGGGTAAAATCGACATCTTGGTGGTGTCGACATTGGTTTTAGCTTTTAAAATAACAAACTCTGATGGCGTGTAGTTTTCTGTGAAGTTCAACAAAGTATTTCGTACCAATTATTGAAATATACAAAAAAATGAAGTAACAAGCAAGAACAAAAATTTCATTACAAATAGCATCAGACCAGACTCCATATAGTAGAAGCTGCGGCGATAGCATCTGGTTTATGGAATAATTGGTTAAGATTCCTTTAAAAAAATAACCTGGCCATCTTCCAGTAATCTTTTTCTTTTTTTATAAAATCGAAGGGTGTTCAATTTTATTTTTCTCTGCCAACTCGAAAGCCAAAGTCGAACATAGGTAAATGTCATTCCATATCAACGACTATTTTTCTTCAGTTAAGCCTACCCGGCCTAAAGTAAGCCTAAAATACGGTCATAGCCATAACTATATTTTTCATAAGCCTAAACCATACATTAAGTACATGTTTTTAATCCGATTTTGGCAAACGTACCATGAGAGAATAATAGCTAAATTCCATTATTATAACCTCCTTGGTTTGTTGACATCGTGAATTTTAAAGCTTCTAAGGTATTATAAATTGTGTGTTTGCTCATCTTGATCATTACGTTTGCCGTACATAGTTACGTCACATCTGTAGAACATATAAGCACTTTCAAATTACGATTTAAAAATGTTAACATGCTATAAATAAGCATTACACTACTACCGAGTGGGGTGTCGATTTTTCCCTCATTGGCCGCACAAGTTTTAGTGACATTTTAAACTATATAGTTTAATGTAAAAAATACGCACTTTGATACAGAACTAATCGAAAGTGTTTATAAAACAATACTATTAACACGGAAACTATAATTTTGTTGAATTAACATCACAATTCCTTAAGTCCCAGCAGTAAAAATTCTATCGGCTGTCAATCAAAACCATCATGTTGTCTGTTTGTTTGTTTGTTTTTTTTTTATTACGGCCTGGCCGTATTAACCCCTTTCGAGGAAGTGTATGTTGTTAAACTTGAAAAAAAACCTGTCTATTGTAAGCTGTATTGATTGTGTGGAAGTGTGTGAAATGTGTGATTATATGGAAATATTATTATTTAGCATAAACGTGTGGATAATTTTAAGATAATCTATATCAAACATAGCCAATAGGTCTCGAACTGGGATGAGTGGTGTCTTTTTTATAGTTTTCACTGATGCAAGGAGTTGATACCTACAGCTTTCGTACGTTTGACACGACCACAGTAAGTGGTCAATGTCATGGTGTCCTATACCACACGGACACTCTTTTGTCTTTGACAAGCCTATGCGCTGGAGATGAGCGTTTAGCCCATAGTGATTTGAAATCAGTCTTGACATAGCCCTGATAAAAGAACGTCCAACCTTCAAGCCTCTAAACCATGGGTGTATACTAACATTCGGTAATATGGAATGACAATGGCGACCAAGATCATCTTCACTCCAGTATTGTTGCCACTTTTCTATACAGTAATGCCTTGGTACCATAAGCACTTCTTGCGGATATATAGGCCGACTGAGTATTTCGATCGAGTTCGATCCCGCTTTCGCCAGTCTATCAGCTTGTTCGTTGCCAGCTATTGCACTGTGAGCAGGAATCCAGGCTATGTGTATCTTGAAGCCTCTATCAGAGAGAGAACGCAAACATATTTTTATCTTCCGATGAAAATAGTTTGAGTCCTCAATTGATTGAGACCTAATGGTTTCGATGGCACTGAGGCTATCTGTGAAAATTGCGTATCTATCTGTTTGTCTAGAAGCGATGTCTTCTAGCGCACAGGAGATAGCAGCAAGTTCCGCAACAAATACAGTGCATGGTGCTTCTAGCTGTAAGGAGATATTTCGATGACGCGAAAATACTCCACAGCCTGTTTTGCCATTTATCTTGGAGCCATCCGTGAAGTATGCATTATTCATGTTTACATTCCCAAAACGCTCTCCGAATAGTTTTGGAGCTATTTCCGGTAGAGTGTCCTTGGTGAATATATTCTTTGAATATGTCATTGAGATGTCAATTGATAGGAATTCGTCTGGCAAATTTGTCTGATGACTGATCGGAGGTGGGGTGTTAGTTAGCAGCGGTTTTATGCCCAAAGTCAAGTAATCGTGCCATATTTTTAGTATTTTTGAATTATGGTTCAAATCTTGCAGTTCTATGAAGTTTTTTATAACCAGGCTATTTGAGGTGCAGGCGGAGTTCTTAATCAGGATTTTTAGTGATAGCTGTTCAAATCGTAAGTCCAGTGGCATGATCCCAGCCATTACCTCGAGGGACATAGTGTGTGTAGAAAGCATGCATCCCAGCGAGATACGCAAGCATCGATATTGAATTCGCCTGAGCCGCTGAACATGTGTACTAGCTGCCCAGTGAAAACATATGCAGCCATACTCGAGGGAAGATAGGATTGTTGATTTGTAAAGCTGCAGTAAATCTCTGGGATGGGCTCCCCACCATGTACCCGTAATCGTTCTGAGGAAGTTTATCCTTTTACTACACTTTGTTACTAAGTATTGTATGTGTCTTCTCCAAAGGCATTTGCGATCGAACCAAACTCCAAGATATTTAAATGTGTTAACATTTTCTATTCTCTTGTCCTTTAATGATATCCTAGGAGCAGGAGGGTGATGTTTTCTTGAAAAGACTACAAGTTTTGTTTTTTCAGTGGAAAACTCAATCCCCAAGTTTGTTGACCAGGTTGTTAAGTTATTTATGGTTTTTTGCAATGAAGCTTCCATTTTGGCACTGTCGGGGCTAGCAAAAGACACTACAGCATCATCTGCCAACTGTCGAAGAGTACAACCGTTTACAAGGCACGAGTCGATATCTCTCACGTAAAAGTTATAAAGCAAAGGACTAAGACAAGAGCCTTGAGGTAGCCCGTAGTGATTTGTCCTGTTAAAATTTAAAAAATTGTTGTTGAAGTGCATTATTTTTTTAGACAGTAATGTGTACAATATATTATTGAGTTTGGGAGGAATACCGGCTTTTTCTAATTCTTGACACAATATTTCTATACATACGGAGTCAAAAGCTCCTTTAACATCAAGGAATATGGATGTCATATCATGTTTACGACCGAAAGCTAACTGAATGTCTGTTGTAAGTAATGTAAGACAGTCATTGCAGCCCTTCCCTTTACGGAAGCCATATTGTGTTTTGGATAGCAACTGGTTGTTTTCCAGCCAGCTGTCTAACCTAGGCAATATCATTCTTTCGAACATTTTCCTTAAGCAAGATAACATAGCGATGGGCCGGTAAGTTTGTGAGTCTGTTGACGTGCTGTTTTGTTTTGGAATGGCTATTACTTTTATTTCTCGCCAACAAGGGGGAACAATATTATTTTCTAAAAATTTGTTAAATAGTTCGAGTAACTGTTCTTTGGCAAAGTCAGGTAAATTTTTAAGCAGTTTTCCCTTTATGTGATCCAACCCAGGTGAGGTGTTGTGTATTTTGTTCAATGCTAATTTAAATTCATTCATTGTGAATAAAGTATCAAGTTCAGGATGTGAGCCAGGAGAGGTTTGAGAAAACTCTGAGGGTGGAGCAAAATCTGGACAAATTTTTTGGGCAAATGGGCCCAACCAAGACCCGTCAAACTTTTCACTCTCGTTGGTTATTGTGCTGTTTCTCATTCGTTTGGCTGTGGTCCATAATTCACGCATGGATGTCGATGAGGTGAGACTGTTAATAAATCTCCTCCAATACCCTCTTTTCTTAGCTTTCAGTAGGTTTTTGCAAGCTTTTTCTAAAGTTTGGTATCTTTCGTACAGTGACGTGGAACCTACCCGGCTATATTCTTTAAAAGCTAAGGATTTTTTCTTGTGCATCTCGCTGCACTCGGTATCCCACCATATCGTAGGAGGTTTGCTTTTTTTATGTTTGCTAGTGTTAGGTTTTGTTTGGGATTCTAAAGCGCACTGGAGGATGGAAGCTGCAATTTTTTCATATTTTTCCATTGGGTTATTTGTATCGTGTGAGGCAAATGATTTTTTAATAAGCTCCCCATATTTGTGCCAGTCTATGTTGCGTGTAAGGTCGTGTTTCAAATCTAAATTATTTTCCGTACTATTACCTCTAAACATTTTTGTCAAAGTTGGTAGGTGATCGGAGCCTTGAGGGTCTTGAATGACCTCCCAGGTGCAATCTAAAGCGAGTGTTGCGGAAACTATGGAAAGATCTAAGCCGCTTGGCCTTGCCGGGGGTTTGGGGATTCGAGTTGCTTCACCAGTATTCAAAATAGATAGTTGAAAATCATCACAGAAGTTACGGATTATTTCACCACGGGCGTCGTTGCGCAATCCGCCCCACTCTAGACCGTGTGCGTTAAAGTCACCCAAAATTGCAAAAGGTGCTGGTAAAATTGTAGCAAGATGTTCTAATTCATTTCTAATATAATTGTTTTCAATTGCTTTGGTTAATGGTTTTATGTAAATCGATACCAAACAAATATCTTCACCTTTTATTTTGGCTTGAATCGCAGTCGCTTCGATCAAATTCATTGCAGGAATTGAGAGTTTATAAAAGGAATGGGTTTTTTTAACACCCACCAGTACGCCTCCACCCATACCATCATCTCGCCCTGATCTGGTTATATTAAATCCAGAAAGAAAAAAGTTCTCAGTTTTGGCTAACCAGGTTTCACACAAAACGAAAGCGTCAATGTCCTGCTCAGATAGCATTGCATTCAACATATCTTTTTTATGCAGGACACTTCTGCAGTTCCACTGGAGTATTTTTATCATTTAGTTGATTACTCACTATTATTTCGTGGTAATTCATACGCTAACCGCGTGTCTGTTTTTGTTTGTTTTGGTGGTCGTCCAGGCTTGCGTTTGTGTACACTTGTTAGCGAAGAGGTCGAAGCATCGCTGTCGGATGTATCGTCTGTTCTTCTTTTACTTACAATAGCTGCACTAGTTAGTGCGGTATTGGTAAGGAAGAGATTGGGTGACGGTGTGTGTGGAGCCTTAAATTCCACAACAGATGTCGAAGCGACAGGTTTGGCCAGCGCTGCTATGGGCCCTGTCGTATTAGGCAGTGTTTGTAATAACACTAACGGCGACGTTGGTCTGAGTGACAACGTTGGCGCCAACAGCGACGTTGATGTTAGTGACACCGGTGTCGTGGGTGTTGGTACGGTTGTCGGATTTTTTATAAGTGCCGCAGAAGTTTCGGGCTTATTTTGCACTGCCACGCTGGTGTGATTTGTAAGTCGATCTTGAACGTTACTTACCGTTTTCTTAAATTCTTTTCTATTATCAGAACATGTCTTCCCATGATGCTGTGCCTTTCCGCAGCTTCGGCATGTTCTGATTTGGCCTCGATACGTAACGTACGTATATTCTCCGTGTATAGTTATGTGCGATGGTATAGGTTTCTCTAAAACCATCGTCACATATCGGTTGCCATCGGGAAGGCCTTTGCACGGGTATATGTGACTCCAGGTTCCTTCACGAATCTCACGCACTTCCCCGTACTTACCGAGAAACTGGGAAATGGCCTTATCAGGCACATCTGCGGACAGGTCGTGAATTCTCACGATAATTGACTGGTCGTCCATACTGAAAGGGATTACAAAATCCTTTCCATTGCACTGGACGCTGTGCTTACCATCGTTTTCTTCCACTATACGCAATGCCGAAGCTTCATCCTCCATCTGTATAAAGACAGCGGCTAAAGCTCCTTTGCACTGCACTCGCACAATTTTCTCCGTGGCCGTGCCTAAACGAGACCAAATGAAGTTTATGGCTTCACTTGGTTTTGGTCTAGACGGGACCTGTGAGAAATCTACTCGGAATGTTTTCCGAGATACCGACATCACTTCTTGAAAAAAAAAAAAACACTTGAAAGCGCTATCAACACGTCTTATCGCTTTGACAGCCACGCACGGAATGACCATCATGTTGTCATTTTGATGTTTTTTGACAATTGACAGCTTTCTGATCAGTGAAATGTGACTCAAATATTCTAAAAAGTTGACATAAATAATGTGTACTAATTTTATTTCTTCAGGTGTCGGTGTCGGACTTACCCGCAGTTTCGAACCAACCCTACACATGCATATGATTTCCGCTACACATGCATATGTGCAATGTAATGCTCGAGCCTTTGCTCATTTGTAATGCCGGTGTTCATAAATGTTCAAATTAAAATTGTATCTGTTGTGTTGTGTATTAAGACCACTAAAAACAGAAATACGATGACATGCAAGGGAAAATTTCAACAACATGAAATGACCACATGGAAAATGACCACATGGTCCCAATTGCTATACATGCTATGCAAACTCAAATTCCTCACTGCTTCTCCGAGATAATTCACACAACCGAGTATTCACCAACATGCTCATGGCAATATTATAGAAGATCGCTGCATAAATTGGCCGTCACGCTGTACGACTCCGTTTGCGTGGTGAACAGTTTAACCAGACATTTATAGATTCACTGTGTAACGATTTCATTGTGCAAAATTTGAAAAAAAAACCAATGGAGGTAAAACGTGTCTTTAGCAACGGATATACGTGCACAAAAAGTTATAACCACACTTATAATCTATATAATCTTACTTACCATATACTTTTTGTTAAAAATAATGTGATATTCATACACAATAATACTTCTTGTGACTGGTCACACAAGATGTCTCAAATCACGCATTAGTAGCAGTACATTTAAACAATATTATTAAAACAATTTTCATCTCGATGAAAGCACTATTTGTTTAACATACTTCACTTCATATTATAAACACAATGTTCTTCAAATATTTATGTATGATAGTTCGTTTTCGTTGAGCTATCTATTTGAAGATTCATAAACCCGCTCGTGTTCTTTGTTTTTTTTTTTTGTTTCTGATGCAATAAACACACTATCAACTGCACACTATATTTAATCAACAATATTCGGTAACTAACTTTCCAACACGAAAACACAGTATTTGTATTTTTACTCAATAATAACACTAATGGCTCTCCTACAATACCACGTTAATTTCCTGCTTGTATTAACATGAACGTTTAACAAGAACGTAACATAGCTCATGAAACACCAAAACACGTCCTTCACGTCGGAAAGTTTTGAGTCAATTTAAAAAGTCCTGCTCACATCTAGGTTCTCTCCCCTAAATGTTGAGACCCTAATTTCTGTTCATTCTGCTGCGATCTTACCCGTCTCATTTCAATCAACGGTTTCCTCCTATCTTTTGTTGCCGTCTCGAGCACACCGACATCTACGCTCCACAAAATCGTGCTGCTGTTTCAGGAAGGAATTGTGCTCAAGGGTGCATTAAGCATAAAACGCACCAGAGCGAGATGGTACAGCAAAAAGAATATAACTGACCGAGAGGGGCCTATGACAAACCATGAATATCGCATGTGCTGAAGCGAAAGCAAAAGGGATACAGGAATAGTTGGAATCATGCACCAATGTGTCGTTCATTCCTTTTCATACGAAATTCTCGAGTATAAGTATTTCTGCGGGCACAAAACACGTTTTACAAAACTTTTACTAGACTAGAGTTCTAATGTGTAATGGTAGCCAGATGAGCTCTAGCTGCTCATCACTTAATAAAAACATGTGTTGCACATTGAATAACCCGGCATGAACTATGCTAAAATTAACCTGAAATAAAATTATATGTGATAAATAAGAGTTATAAAACATACAAAGTATAATAATCATAGCTAAAATTATAATTGGAGATTGACGATCCACCGAACATTTTCAATTAAAGTTTAATGTAAACAAATTTACTTGTCAAATTAAGAAATCTATAAGGCCTATAAAACTACCTTTAAATTGTTCCTATATAATGTCTTTATAAATTATAATAATTTCTAACAAATGAATATTTTAAACTTCCCAGTGCTCCAATTCAAATGTCCAAACTAATAATTGGATCGAATAAATGTGTAATCAGTTCCTTCCTGCTGGTGCACTCGACCGGATATGGTAAAAAAATATTTACAAGGAAGTGATCATGATCATTTAGAGAAATTCAAGTCTTCAAATCTTACACCAAAATGTGCGTCAATAAATTTGGCTGATGCCCTATTAGGAAAAAGCCAATTAGAACAATTGCGAGTATCAACCCACGACGCGCATCGGTGGCTAGTGAAATCTCTCCACGTTTCTTAATTGTTGTTAACTAGGAGATCTTACTTGATTGCTTTTTTTTCCTTCGTATTTTGATAAATAAATGAATTCCACTAGTGCGTAAAAAATAAAAATGAAAACGCAGTGGTGTTAAATAAAACGAACATGTATTCTTATTATTTATATTATAGCTATTGACTACTTATATTACTTTAAACAATTACACAGCAATACGGTTGGGTTGTTACTTCTGAATAGATAATACTATTTTTTATTCAGTAGGAACGATTTGAAAGGCCGTTTTGTTTAAAATCCTATATTTTGTCTACTCATCGAAATACATGTATATTGCTAACGACAATGAATAATACTTTATTTAAACATCAATATTAATATAACAAAACCCATCAAGACGTATGTGTCAAGATGTACGTTGCTCATTAATCTGTAGTTAGCACCTTTTATATTTCCTTTTTTTTTATTTAGAATATTTTCCAATGACCTTGAGAATAATCTAATCTTGCCACTCTATTATCACAAAGGTAACACCATTTTATCTGGCAATTTTCTTGCTATAGCTGGTAATACAACGCCTTTTAGACAATCAAACCAAATACAAACCCAATTGAAATCACAGATAAACAAAAAGAACCAAAATACAAGGTCACTTTGCGAATTCCAAATAAACCAGTTTATAGAAGTCCAAGTCCGGTTTTGGCACATTTCTTGCAATGTTTTTGGACATCCCTTGCATCGGCAAAAACCGGTCTAGGTTTCCTAAAACCAGGTTTTGCCTCAGGGCCGTGTCTGTGCTAGTCATGAGAAAAATGATTCTTTTTAAAGATCAGGTGCGGTCCAGTTCGCTCAGTGAAATGAACTGAACGCGTGCGGTGATTCTTTCGCACGCCCGAGGTGCAGTATGTTTTTAAATATCGATTTTATGCTGCAAAAATGTACACCCTATTTTATTTTTTTATTTTTATATGGTTACATTTACAAGCAGAGAAAAAGGAAATCAAAGTTGTTTTACAGGGTTTTCAATGATATTATTGACGTGTTCAGCGAGTTGTTGATTCGTTCGGGCATATAATTGACACTTTCAGCGAGATATTGAATTGTTCGGAAGCAGGCGTTGAGAAGTTCGGTGATACTATAGAGCTGTCACTTTCGTACCCCTTGGACTGCAAGTTGGATCATTCTCATCAGAAGGTAAACAAACGGTTTTCGTAAAAATATGTTTGTTTCAACTAATTTATGCATTAAACAGCTTGGAGAATGATTATTAGCTACTTTTAGGACTTTTAAGAATGAAAAATTGAACCCTACGGCACAGTGTGTAAACAAAACAAATGACAGCACTACAGAATCGCTGAACATGTCAACGCCTACTTCCGAACAATTCTATATCTCGCTGAAAGAGTCTATTATATGCCTGAACGAATCTACAACTCGCTGAACAAGTCTATATAATCCTCGAAAACCCTGTAAATTTATCACGATTGGTTTAATTTTCTTATATCATTATTTATTTTGTGTTCTACTCGTTTAAAGTATTTTTTTATAAAAATGTAAATATATCGCCGTTCAAAACAACGGATTAACACTCAATCAATTAAGCGTACAGTTTAAAAAAAAACTGTGGTTATCTATAGTCCATGAGGAGAATCTTTTTCGTATATTCAAAGCCGACATGGGGTGCTTCTAACATATGGAAAATTACCTGCAGTTTCGGTCTGGTGAAAAAAAAACTACTAGAGCGAGATTGTAGGGGAAGTCGAGGTTAGTTCGACACTGCGGGTAAGTTCGACACCTTGCCGTTTTTGTATTTATAGAACTTTTTGAAGACAAAAAACTTATACATATTATTTATGTCAACTGTTTCGAATATTTGAGTCACATTTCACTGATCAGAAACCTGTCAATTGTCAAAAAACAACAAAATAAACACATGGTGGTTCTGATTGACAGCCGATGTAAGTTTTTACTTCTGGGACTTAAGGAATTGTGGCGTTATTTCAACAAAATTATAGTTTCCGTGTTAATAGTATTGTTTTATAAATACTATTGATTAGTTATGTATCACAGGGCGTAATTTTTATATTAAATTATATAATGTAAAATGTCACTTAAACTTGTGCGGCCACTGGGGGTAAATTCGACACCCCACTTGGTAGTAGTGTAATGCTTATTTGTAGCATGTTAACTTTTTTATATCGTAATTTGAAAGTGTCTGTCTTTTGTAAAGATGTCCCTTAACGATGTACGACAAACGTAATAATCAAGATGAACAAACACGCAATTAAAAATACCGTAGAAGCTTTAAAATTCAAGATGTCAACAAACCTAGGAAGTTATAATTATGGAATTTAGCTATTATTCTCTCACAGAACGTTTGCCAAACTCGGACTCAAAACATGTACTTTGTGTATGGTTTAGGCTTATGAAAATTAATATTGTTATGGCTTTGACCGTATTTTAGGCAGACATTAGGCCGGGTAGGCTTAACTGAAGAAAAAAATAGTCGCTGGTTTGGAATGACATTGACCGATGTTCGCCTTTTGGCTTTCGAGTTGGCAGAGAAAAATAAAACTGAACACCCTTCGATTTTATAAAAAAAGAAAAAGATTATTGGAAGATGCCCAGGTTATTTTTTTAAAGGAATCTTAACCAATTATTCCGTAAACCAGATGCTATCGCCGCAGCTTCTACTATATGGAGTCTGGTCCGATGCTATTTGTAATGAAATTTTTGTTCTTGCTTGTAACTTCTTTTTTTTTGTATATTTCAATAATGTTTTGTGTTAATTTTTCATAAAATTGGTACGAAATACTTTGTTGAACTTCAATGAAAACTACAGGCCATCAGAGTTTGTTATTTTAAAAGCCTAAACCAATGTGTCGAAATCACCCCCAAGGTGTCGATTTTACCCCATCATGGTGTCGAACTTACCCGCACTGCAGTTGTGACGCAACAAAAAACACACTTTTTAATGTTTATCAAAATGTTATCTAAATCAATCCAGGAACCGTAGTTTCTCGTAAGATGGTACATAATACACCAAAAAAGCTTTTTCGATGTCTACTAGTAAGTTTACATTGGCAAAAGTATTGCAATCAGAGGAAAACCTTAAGGTGTCGAAACTACCCCCAGTTCCCCTATCGCTATTTTGTGGAACGGCAAAGAAGACATGGATAACAGCCCTACTAGCAATGAGAATGTAAAAGTGTGCGTCTTTCAGGCGAGGGGCATGTAGAAGCAGGGGGAGACGGTTGGAAATACGCGGAATTACGCGGCGGCGAGAGCGTGTTTTGCTTTCTACACAGTTTTCGCACTCACACAATCACACATGTGTGAATGTGTGCGTTCACTTTCAGCCTGCGCGCTCAGTTTGGTTTTCTCGCAGCGGCTTGCTGGTGTCGGTGTCTCGCTCGCACTAGTGCAGCGAGTGTTCATCGTGCGTTCCCTTTCTTGCTACCACACAAAATCGTCAGTACAGTTCAAGCCTTCGCAGTGTGAGGCCGCGCGCGTTTTAGCCTAAGTCCCGGGCGCTCGATGTAATTTGAAGTGAAGTGTTGAAGTGTTGTTTATTTCAATTCACATTATTACGGCCTCGGCCGTATTTTCTATTGATAAAGTGTTGTGCGCATTGAAATAAAGCAGCGTTAATCTTTCATAATTCAACATGAATATGTAAATTATGTTGCTTTATTTCAATGATTTTTTTACAGTATTCAACATGAACAACATACAGGCAGTAAAGCGGGTGCTTGAAGTGACGATTTTTTAAAAATATTTATAATAAAAAATATGTGTGGTTTTGTGGCAAGATTGTGGTTAGCGATGTGTGGAACTGTGCCTTAAGTTTCAATAAAGTGTTAAAATATCAAACGAGTTTGATGTAATTAAATTTATTTCGATGCACGCGATTTTATTACGCAGCAAATCAAAGTGAACGAAAGCGCACAGCGCACAACGCGCAACGAAAGAAACGAGGGGGAGGGGGTGTTCAGCGCAGCGCGCAAGTGCGGCAACAGCGCAGCGCAAACCGAAAGAAACGCGAGAGAGCAAGAACAGCTGATCCGCGCATCCAGCGCAGCGCGAGAGGAAAAAACGGGAGGGAGGGGGTATCAGCTGATCAGCTGTTTTGTATCGCGAGAGCGCCCCGTGTAATTTGAAGGCATGCGAGAGAGCGCTGCGCGCGCTCACTCTCAATTCAGAAAAAAATCGCTTCCGCTCGACTATGGCGGCCAATACAAAATCGACCGAACCCCTTCCCCCTGTTTCTACATGCCCCTCGCCTGTAAATTTCGCTCTCTTTGTCTGTCGGGCTGTTTCTACATGCCCCTCGCCTGTAAATTTCGCTCTCTTTGTCTGTCGGGAGAAGCTTTCTCGTTCTAGTCAACACACTATCAGATCGAAAAAGCATGCTGATTTTCTGAGTAGGAGAATGAACTCCGTACCGCGTGCGGTGGTTTGTTGCACACTTTCATGATCGGTATGGAGAGTTTCCGCACAAAGAATCAATACCGCACCTCTAGCGTGCGGAGATGTATCGCACACTTTCATAGTTGACAGGGAGAGCGTCCACACGGAGAATCAATACCGCACCGCTAGCGCGCGGAGATGTATCGCACACATTCTTAGTCGGCGCTGAGAACGTTCGCACAAAGAATCAATACCGCACAGCTAGCGTGCGGAGATGTATCGCACACTTTCATAGTCGACAGGGAGAGCGTCCGCACGGAGAATCAATACCGCACCGCAGGCGTGCGGAGATGTATTGCACACATTCTTAGTCGGCGCGGAGAACGTCCGCACAAAGAATCAATACCGCACCGCTAGCGTGCGGAGATGTATCGCACACTTTCATAGTCGACAGGGAGAGCGTCCGCACGAAGAATCAATACCGCACTCCTAGCGTGCGGAAAAATCATTTCCATTTATCTGGCGGTGCGGTACTCGTTCACTCAGTGTAAAGATTGGAATGAATCATTCAGTTCTGATTCATTTTGCCCATGTCCAATCTGTGCTGCATCGGATGGGATTTTATCGGAAGGCCAGTAAAATTTTTATAGGGAATTTGACAGATAACGTCGGACGTGCAATTTCGTCGAACGACGGAATAAAACAATCTATTTCGTCGGACGCCGCATCCGATTTTATCTGTCAAAGTAAATGTGCGGTGTTTTGAAGGAACAACCTCAACTTAATTTCCAATAATCGTTTAACTATTAAAAGCATCAAAATAATCGCAATATGATTCGGAAAATGGAAGGAAGCTTTTGACGGTAAAAATACTACAAATGCTGTATTCCTCGACCTTAAAAGGGCCTTTGAAACAGTTTCGAGGCCACTATTATTAAAATTGTTAATGAGTTTTGGCATTAAAGGCAACGAATTACGATGGTTCGAGAGTTATCTCCAAGACAGAACACAGAGAACTGTATTTAATAATAAAATATCAAGTGCCGTCGAGAACACCCTAGGAGTACCTCAGGGAAGTGTTCTAGGACCAATACTTTTCTTAATGTATATTAACGATATGAAAAGGGTTTTACAGCATTGCGACATCAATTTATTTGCGGATGACACAGTCATCTTCATTAGTGGTAGTGATCATTGTGATATTGTTAGGAAACTTAATCAGGATCTGGACTCACTGGATGGGTGAGAAACTCAAATTGAATCCTGAAAAAACTAAAGCCTTGGTTGTGTGTCGAAGACTATATAGCCTTCAATTAGTAATAAATAATTTATCAGTAGAAATTGTGTCTAGTATAAAATATTTAGGAGTGATAGTTGACGATGAACTCAGATTTACGGACCATATTGACAACGTTATAAAGAAAGTGGCCAAAAAGGTTGGAGTTATTTGCAGACTGAGAAAGGATGTAAACCGTTGCGGTAAAATACAATTATACTTATCACTTATTGGACCTCATCTAGATTTTTGTGCCTCGATTTTTTTTTCTGGCGACTGAAACACAGTTTACGCGACTTCAAAGGCTGCAGAATAAGGCAATGCGGGCTGGGCTATCCTTGATTATGGGCGTTATACCTCTTCTGTTACAATGCGAATGGTCTTACAATGGATGTCCATAAAACAGAGAGTGACGTATCAGACAATGATATTCATTGATAATCTAATCAAAAGACGTCTACCTTCATATCTTACGCAAAGAGTTGTGAGACGTGTAGACATTCGCAATTACTCTACACGGGGAGCTAATGCTCCAAGAGTCATATAGTTTGGCACTCTGCAGAAACCAGAAATTCTTTATTTTACAGAGGTATCCAGTATTACAATAGAATGCCACAGGAAATTGTCAATGCTGGTTCGTTATCTGAGTTCAGAAAAATGTGCTCTAATTTTGTTAGAACTGATATAGTCTAAATGTATTGTCAATTGTCAACTCTAGGTGATGATGATATTTTTTTTTTCATTCTTGTCTTTTGTCCTTCAAAATGCGATGAATATTTTTTAACTAATTTAAATTATAAATTCACCAAAGTTTTAAAACTATAAATATACAAAATAATAATAAATAGAATGAGACTACATTGAATTGAGACACACGCGCGTACAGTAGACTCCGGGTTCGGAGCTTGGTAGATTGGTGTTGATCGGGCTTAGCAGTATGCAATTATTATACAGGGTTTCACACTTTATCTCAAGACCGCGGGACCCCTTCCCGAATCTGTCTTAGCCAAAGCCAAGACTGCGGTATGATGCTTGAAAACGTTGATGATACCTGAATTCATCGGATGCAATGCTGAATCTGCGGCACATTTCTCGAAACACACTGGTCCGCGCCGAGGACATGCGGTCGAATATTTTTTTACACGGATAACCTTTGTGTACATCAGTCTATTAGAAACACTCAATTATCCTTTTCGTTTTTTTTACCAAAAAAAGACAATTTAATAAAATGAGTGAATGCATATTTGTTTAATTAAAATATTTACAAGTGTTAAGAAAGTAGTTTGAACTGTTTAAATAATCTTATCTGGTAAAAACACGAAAAAATAATTCACTGTTTTCAGTACACTGATGTACACAAAGGTTATCCGTGTAAAAAAATATTCGACCGCATGTCCTCGGCGCGGACCAGTGTGTTTCGAGAAATGTGCCGCAGATTCAGCATTGCATCCGATGAATTCAGGTATCATCAACGTTTTCAAGCATCATACCGCAGTCTTGGCTTTGGCTAAGACAGATTCGGGAAGGGGTCCCGCGGTCTTGAGATAAAGTGTGAAACCCTGTAAGGCCCGTGTCTGTGCTCCATCGCATGCGATTTTATCGCACGTGCTGTCAATCGCTTTTTCGTATCATATTTCGATTATTTGGATGATTTGAATAATATAACGATTATGAAAAATTAAGTTGAGATTGTTCCTACAAAACACCAAACATTTAGTTTGACAGATAAAATCGGATGCGGCGTCCGACGAAATCGCACGTCCGACGTTATCTGTCAAATCTCATGTAAAATTTTGACAGGCCTTCCGATAAAATCGCATCCGATGGAGCACAGACACGGGCCTAACTCGTCATACCTTTATGCTTTGCTCAGCTCTCAAACATCTACTCGTTTGAATATTTGTAGCTTTACCAAATTATCACAAGATACCTCGAACATCTCAATCCTTTGTAGGGTTCAGAGGTGGGTCATCATCATCATCAAAGCGTTTGACCGCACGTGTGATAAAATCGATGGTATGATGCACGGCCCTTAAGCGCCACGTCATATGAATACATATGACAGGTTTTGCTCACCGCCCAACACCGACGCTCAGCGCTTCTTTTGAGAACGAATGAGGGAGGAAAGAAAAGACGACATTTACTGCGCCGCTTATTGCAATGATTTTTTTTATATAAACTTTGAGCCAAATGGCCTCATTCACCTCTTTAACAATTAAATGAAAGAGTGATAACAGACGTACGAGAAATTGTCGCTCTCTTCACTCTCTTTGCATGCGTTACGTGCTCATTGCGAATCACTATGAATCACTGCGTTGTCAAGCCGGCAGTGAAAGTGACAATTCTGTCATTGGCAACCAAAAAATACCGTATTCCAAGCAACCGGTCTACCCGGGTAGCCAGCGACTTTGGAACATTATAACTTTTGAATGCACAATCCAATATCGATGTAATATTCTCATGTAAATTGAATAAACTGTTTTGTCACAAATAGTTGTCGGATAAAGTTTTCGTTTTATTTCGTGGATTTCTTTTTCTTCTTCTTCTTTTGGCTCAACAACTGTTGTCGGTCAAGTCCTGCCTGTACCACTTGCGGGGTTGGCTTTCAGTGGCTTACCCCCCATAGCAGTATAGTCAGTACTACGTGTGGCGACACGGTCCATTCGGAGTTTGAACCCATGACGGGCATGTTGTTAAGTCGTACGAGTTGACGACTGTATTACGAGACAGGATCTTTTGTAGATTTATGCTGCTAATAATTACCGAAGCTGTAGTAATAAATGTAATAAAATAATGAAGAGGATTTATTTCTAGAACTATCCTAAAACATAAACAACTACACGCCCGATTCAAAAGCTGAAAGCTCAACGAAACAATATTCGTGTTTCGTTAAATGCAATCGGATGACAAGGTTTCCGTGTCTGTGTCGCAACATAAATTAATGTAATTTCTATGACAGTGTATAAATTCGTACAACTCATTATCGTTTTATGTTATATCTATGCAATGTTGGCAGGAATGAAGATTTGAAAAAAAAAAATACAGAATGTAAAAACATTTCTTTCAGTACTTAACAATATTTTGACAGCAAAATGGTTCTAATAGTTTTGAAAACTTTATATTACACATCTAAAAAAATATGTTTTAGAAGTACAGAAATCAAAAAGATGGAGAAGTTTCCATTTCAATAAAAACCGATACATTATGACTCTTCCTGGTAGAAAAACACCCACATCAAATAAAATTCACACAAAATGTTTAAATTTAGGCTATTTACAATGTAAATTCAATAAAACTTATCAATACACAGCAAATTTTCTCATCCTGCTTCAGTAAAGTTTGTACTGAAACGATCCAGAATTAGAATGTTTTACTGGTTTTTAGCAAAAATGTCATATTTTTACTGATTTTCAGTAAAAAAAACTGAATCCATTTCAGTAATAGACATTTTACATTTTATTATAAACATTTTAGTAAAATCAGTGTCAAGTGGCATTCATTCAAATTAGTCGTTTCACTGAATATCATTAAAACAAGTTACTAAAAATGCAGTTCTTCATTCTGTAAAATCGACCTGTCAGTCAGGACAATAAAACGCGGTGTCCTCTTGGTCGTGATGTCCAATAATACGTTAATTTGATAGGCGCTTATAGGCATTCCGATACAAATTCAGGTGAGATTTTAGCTTGCGGGGTAAATTTGAAGGTGTTCGCAGCCGTGTTGGTGTTTAAAATCTTGGCTACAATTCACTGCGCTTGCTGAAATTTCGTGATGTCTGTGAGCGTTTACAGAACCATCAAAACTTGCTGCGATAAAATACAGTATAAAAACTGTATCAAACAACATACAACATGGATGAATATAAATTGAGAGACTAACAATTTCTGCGCATCAATAAAAAAAAATTAAATAAATTTAAAAGAAATATTTCCTCACTTTTTAATCGCTACCAACTACTGAACAATCAATAATGTAAGAATGGCTTTACTGTGATTTCAGTAAACGAGCTTTCATTTTGGTGAGCACCGAACGTAACTGAATTAAACGTAAGTAAAGAAAGTAAACATTATTTTTACTGAAAGGACTATTGAATCTTCAGTCCAAAACACTTGAGAAGAAATTTGCTTCTTTGTTATGATTTGAAAATCATATGTTAAAACTGAAATTTCAACATTATACAAATAAATAATTTGACAGCTGTTGAAAATCATCTTGGATTCGGTGATTAATTATGTGCACATTCGAAAGTGACTTGGAAAACCTTGCAATATTTGTTTGCACTTCTTCAACATGATTTCATGACACTTCATCAGTCAACGTGTAATGAGATCCGGCTTCAAACCCCGGTGAAAAAACGATGATAGCAGCCCGTTTAAGTGTTGAAAATCATGCTTAAGAAATTTAAAAAATATGCTGAAAATGAAATATCACAGTGAAGTGGGGAAAAACAATGTTGACATTAGAAAGTGGCTTGGAAAACCCTATATCAATTTTTACATTCGAAACAGACTTGAAAACTCCTGTAAAACTTTTGATGTATATTAATTCGAACAATATGCATTAATTCATTTAATTGAGTAAGGTAAATGTACCTGTTTTCGGCAGGCTAGTGCAGAAGATTTACAAAAATTGCTGTTACATTTATAATATTTATTATTCTTAATGAAAGTGATGTTATTTTGATTGATAAACTATCGTAATACGATAAGCTATTTTTGATTTGCCATTTCAAAGACATTTTATTAGAAATATTTGCAATAATACAAACATTCTTTTTGTTCCTATTTTCTGCATTTTTTTCCTATTTTTGGCAGACTGTGTTCCTATTTTCGGCAACACGAATATAGGTCAGAAAATGTTTTAATGAGAGCATAAATAGTTTTTAAAAAGTAGAAAAAAATAGAGCAATTTTACCCTTTTTATTTTTTAAGATTGAAGCCATAGTTATGGAGTGTATGGTACACCATGGACATTTAAGGCTTGTTAAGAAGATGTGCCTACTTGGTGGAACTTCAAATCTTTTTAATGCATGACATCGGTATATGCCCATTTTGCCCCTGTGCTACGCCCCGCTTGTCAAAATAGCTCCTCGAGGAACGTCAACATTTATTTTACTGTTTTTTCATGTTTTTAAGTTATTTTATTCAAGGTGGCAGTTTTAATCCATAGATACATGATGTAGGCATACAATAATGTAAGAATAACTGTGTTTTGTGACATACCGAAAGGAATATTCATTAAATGGTGACAAGTACAGTCCTGTGAATGTGTAGCTCCCGTTTGTGAACTGTGAAAACTTGTGAAATAGAGAGCTATGTGTTATTTTGTTTTGTTCTACTTGTTACTTAATGTTAGTGCTACCTGCGGTATCATTGTTTAGTATTTGTATTATTGTTTTGAGAATGTAAAACACGGGTGAAGTATCTCGGTCGACAGCGTCACTGCGTTGTCGAAAGTGATTAATCTTTGCACGGTATGTGTTTGTGTTCATGCTAGACTTCCCGCCAAACATTGCGAGGGTTGCAAGTGGTATCATCTGCTCAAAATCTTAAGATATGTTAAAAATATTTTAAAATATTTATTTTGTATTCATTAATAATTGTTTTGCCGTGTTATTTGTCGAAAAGATCGCTATTTAAATTTTTGTGGATTTTTTCAAAATAAAATTAGGTGTTTAGTAAGCTATAATTTGCAATGTTATACCTGCTCTCTGGGTGCTATAATTATAACTGCTAAAACTACCCGCCATGTAATTGACAGCGATTTGCGAGGGCGCGCGAGGGCTCGCACGCCATACAAGTTCACCGCCCCAGAGCCCTCGCATTAAAGAGCTTGCGAGCCTTGGTAGTTTTTTCACACCTAGTTTTAGCAGTTATAATTATAGCACCTCGAGAGCAGGTATAAAAGTGCGATTTGTAGCATACTAAACACCTGAATTTGACATTTTAGTTTTCAAAAATCCACAAAAATTTAAATAGTGATCTTTTCGCCAAATACTACCGCACAAAATATAATTCTTGAATAAAAATCAACGATTTTTTTAAAATACCATAAGATTTCGAGTACATGAAATCTTTCGCAACCCTCGCATTGTTTGACGGGTAGCGGCGAAAAAACTGCCTAGGCTCGCAAGCTCTTTGATGCGAGGGCTCTGGGACGGTGAACTTGTATGGCGTGCGAGCCCTCGCGCGCCCTCGCAAATTGCTGTCAATTGCATGGCGAGATTAAAGAGCTTGCGAGCCTTGGTAGTTTTTTCACCCCTAGTTTTAGCAGTAAAGTCCCGCCATGCAATTGACAGCGATTTGCGAGGGCGCGCGAGGGCTCGCACGCCATACAAGTTCACCGCCCCAGAGCCCTCGCATTAAAGAGGTTGCGAGCATCGGTAGTTTTTTCATCCCTAGTTTTAGCAGTTATAATTATAGCACCGTGAGATCAGGTATAACAGTGCAAATTACAGCATACTAAACACCTGAATTTTGACATTTTATGTTGAAAAAATCTAGAAAAATTTAAATAGCGATCTTTTTGACAAATAGTACCGCAAAAAAATCCATGAGTAAAAATCAAAGATTATTTAAAACACTATAAGGCCGCAAATACACGACGTGTGTTTCCGCGCCCGCGGAAACGCGTATAACAATCTGGCCATAGAAATGAAATGTCATTCGAACGCGCTACCGTGGAAACGCAGAGATGCTCTTGCTGGATATCTCTGCGGAACTGTTATACGCGTTTGAACGCGCCCGCGGAAACGCGCGTCGTGTATTTGCGGCCTAAGATTTCGAGCAGAACTCGCAACCCTCGCAATGTTTGACAACCCGTCAAACATTGCGAGGGTTGCACGTGGTATCGTCTGCTCGAAATCTTAAGATATTTTAAAAATATTTTAAAATATTTAGTTTTTATTCATTAATTCTCGTTTTGCTGTGTTATCTGTCGAAAAGATCACTATTTAAATTTTTGTGGATTTTTTTAAAATAAAATCTCAAAATTTAGGGGTTTAGTAAGCTATAATTTGCAATGTTATACCTGCTCTCGGGGTGCTATAATTATAACTGCTTAAACTAGGTGTGAAAAAACTACCAAGGCTCGCAAGCTCTTTAATTTATTTATTTATTTAATTATTTATTTAAATCAAAGTTATCGGGCAGTATGCCTAAATAACTTAATGCATACAGAGTACAAGTTTAAAGTATGGCCCTAGAACTAACTTGAATATGCTGACGCAGCTGACTAACGGATTGATTGAAATCTGCTGATAACCCTAACCTATTATACACATCAATCATTTTGAGCAGTGGATCATTGGCACCAAAACCAGTCGATCTAAAAGGGCTTCTTAGTAGCTCTCTACTTCTAAGACCTCTAGAGGGAGTAGAAAAGCAAATAAAATTTAAAATGTCAGGTGCATCAAAATCTCCAATTAATAGTTTATGCATAAAAATTATTTGAGCCGTAGTTCTCCTATGCTGTAAAGTCTCTAAGCCAAATAGTAAACACCGAACATTATACGAAGGACGTGGAATTTGGGTTTGACCAGGGAAGACGATGAAACATAACACGTGTGATTTTTTTCTGATTTTTTTCAATTTTATCTATGTATGTGATTTGATGGGGACACCAAACTACACTGGCAAATTCCAGGATGGGACGGACTAAAGAACAGTATAATGTTTTTAAACTGAAAGGATCTTTAAAGTCGGCCGAGACACGTAAGACAAATCCTAACAGTTTAAGAGCTTTAGTGACGATAGTTTGATAATGGCTAGATAAGCTAAGCTTACTGTCTAAAATAACTCCTAAGTCCCGAACCTGAGAAAAACGTGGAACGCTGTCTTCATTGATTTTGTAGTTATAAATAATATGATTTTTTTTTCTTTGAGAACGTTATACAACTACATTTGCTAACATTAAGTAACATTTCATTATTAAAACACCATGCAGAAAAATAGTTTAACCAGTCTTGTAACATTTCACAGTCGTCAGAATATTTACCAGGTAGGAACATTTTTAGATCGTCAGCATATAATAACAATTTAACATGAGGAATAGCAAACACGACATCGTTAATAAATATAATAAATAGTAAAGGTCCTAATATACTCCCTTGAGGAACACCAGATAAATTATGGAATGTGGCAGATAAACTAGTTCCTATATTAACGTTAATGCAACGATCAGTTAAATAACTTCTTAACCACTCAACAACATTTGTGTGAACACCATACTTTGATAATTTAGATAGCAATAGAAAGTGGTTGACCTTGTCAAAAGCAGCGCAGAAGTCAGTATAAGTGACGTCAACCTGTAAGCCCTTGTCAATATAGGAGTGGCAAAAGTTAAGTAAGTATATTAGATTGGTCTCAATCGATCGTTTCGGCATAAAGCCATGTTGAACATTAGAAATTAATGGTGAAAAGGCTTGGAGCATATGACGAGACATTATCTTTTCAAACAGTTTACTGCACGCACATAACATTGAAATTCCTCTATAATTGCACACATTACTTTTGTCAGATTTTTTATAAACAGGAAACATCCACGATGATTTCCAAAGACGCGGGAAGCATTTCGATTGCAAGGATTTGTTGAATAGTTTGGTCAGTATGGGAATGAGAGCAGCCTTGCAGTTAATGAGAATTGCGCTGGGAATATTGTCAGGCCCAGGTGCGTAGGAAAGCTTCAACAACGAAATAGCAGATTCCACCTCATCATCGTTGATTAGTGGTGTGCATAAATTAACCTCATCATTTATGAAGGATAAAGCCGATGTTGAGTTAGACGGTACCGAGGAATTGTTGGTGTACTTACTTACTTACTTATCCGGCGCTACAACCGCTTTGCGGTCTTGGCCTGCCTCAGGAGTGTCCGAAACCGCTCACGGTCTCGCGCCTTCGTCTGCCAGTCCGTTATCCCGGCCTTAATGGCGGACGCCTCCACGCCATCTTGCCACCTCAATTTGGGCCTACCACGCCTCCTCTGTCCTTGTGGACGGCCTAAAAAGACTTTACGGGCTGGGTCGTCCGTTTCCATGCGTACAACATGGCCAGCCCACCGGAGCCTGGCGAGCTTAATACGCTGTACGACAGTGAGGTCGCCGTACATCTCGTATAGCTCGTCATTATAGCGGCTCCTCCATTGTCCTTCCACACATACGGGGCCAAGTATCCTTCTGAGCATCTTCCTCTCGAACGCGGCTAAGAGGGCTTCGTCAGATTTGGACAGTGTCCATGTCTCAGAGGCGTATGTGAGTACTGGTACTATATAGGTACTATATAGTCCCAGCTTCGTCCGTCGCGACAGGTTCTTTGAGGTGAACTGCTTTTTCAGGCTGTAGAATGACCGGTTGGCAGCCAGCATCCTTGCGCGCAACTCAACTTCCATACTGTTGTCGTTGCTGACCTTTGACCCAAGATAGGTGAATTCTGGGACGACTTCAAAAGTGCGTTCACCTATCTGTACATCACGCCTACATAGATTTGGATTATTTATTGGTAGGTCCGCTGATGTTGCCACCATCAGTTTGGTCTTTGCCTCGTTTATCTGCAATCCGAGGTTCTCTGCCGCCTGCTCAATCCCTTGGTAGGCTTCTGCTACATAGGAGAGCCGCAGACCAATGATGTCTATATCATCAGCGTATGCCAGGATCTGGGTTGACTTATAGAAGATGGTTCCCGTAGTCTCCACCCTCGAGTCGCGGATGGCCCTCTCTAGCGCCAAGTTGAATAGGAGACAGGCAAGCCCGTCCCCCTGGCGCAGACCCTTGGTGGTAGCAAAAGGTCCTGAGAGTTTTCCATCCACCCTCACCTGGCATGTGACGTTGGTCATAGTCATTCTAACTAGCCTTATCAGTTTGGCCGGGATTCCAAATGAGCTCATAGCGTCATACAGTTTTACCCTGGCTATGCTATCGTATGCGGCTTTGAAGTCTATGAAGAGATGGTATGTGTCGTTTTTGTATTCAGCCATCTTCTCCAAGATCTGCCGCATGGTGAAGATCTGATCAGTGGTTGATTTTCCGTTTCGGAATCCTCTTTGATAGTTTCCTACTATCTCTTCGACGTGCGGGACAAGGCGATCCTGAAGGATCAGGGAGAATATTTTATAGGCGGTATTCAACACCGTAATACCCCTGTAGTTGTTGCAGTCCAACCTATCTCCCTTCTTGTATATGGGGTAGATGATGCCGAGATTCCAATCACAAGGCATCGATTCGCTATCCCACACCTCAGTAACAATTTGATGAATCTCGTTTTCTAGTCGTGCACCTCCATTCTTGACCAGTTCGGCTGCAATTCCGTCGGTTCCGGGTGCCTTGTTATTTTTCAGCCGACGGATAGCCTTTCGTGTTTCTTCTATGCTAGGTGGCAGTAGCATGACATTATCTGCTAGTGGCGCTTCTAGCTGTTCGCTAAACTGGTCATTGAGTAATTCATCAAAGTACTGAGCCCACCGCGAGAGGACCTCTGGCTGGTTACTGACCAGATCTCCATCCTTGTTGCGACAGCAGGTTACCTTAGGTACAACGTTGTTTCGGTGACCTGCTATCGCTTGGTAAAACTTTCGTGTCGGTCCGTACGCCTCTCTGGTTTGCTCGAGTTCCCGCATGTTTTGCTCTTCCAAAGCATGCTTCTTGGAGCGGTGAACTCGTTTCTCTTCGCGTCTAAGCCGTGAATATTCCTCTGCGCATGCCCGCGTTCTATGCCGTTGCTGCATTGCTCGGTATGCAGTATTCTTACGTTCGGTCACTTGTCTGCATTCATCGTCGAACCAGCCAGATTTGGTGTTGCCACGACGTGGTGGGAGTATATTTCTTGCACAGTTTATTATTTTTGTTTTTAGAGCGTTCCACCTCTCGCTCGTAGTTTCGTATCTGTCTTCTGGTAGTAGAGACTCTTCTAAAGCGGTTTTGAATTCCTGTTGGACAGCAATGTCCCTTAGAGAGTCCGTGTTGAGCCGAGCCTGCGTGTTTTCTCCGCCCCCATTGGCGCGGGGGCGGGCGATTCTACAACGTATCACTAAGCCAACCAAGTAGTGATCGGAATCGATATTGGCTCCTCGATATGTTCTGACATTTAACAGACTCGACTGTCGTCGGCGGCTTATTAACACGTGGTCGATCTGGTTGAAGGATTCTCCACCCGGGTGCGCCCACGTAATCTTGTGGATTTTTTTGCGCGCAAATTTGGTACTTCCTACAACCAGATTGTTCGCTGCGGCGAACTGGACCAATCTACTACCATTATCATTACTGTGCTCATGCAGACTGTGACAGCCAGTGTATTGGCGGTACATTGGCTCCCTACCGACTTTTGCGTTGAAGTCCCCCAGGATGATTATGAGGTCATGCCTGGGGCAAGCATCTACAATTCTAGCGAGGCGGCCGTAAAAAAGGTCCTTCTCCTCTTCCTCTTTGTCTTCGGTAGGGGCGTGAACGTTTATGAGGCTTAAATTAAAGAATTTGCCTCGCATGCGCAGGGTGCATAGCCTATCATTTATAGCCTTGAAATCCATGATTGCGGGTTTCAACCGGGGACCTACGGCGAAACCCGTTCCGAGCACGCGGTGGCGGTCGTGGCAGCTGAAATATATGTCGTAGCAATGCTTACCACGCCTGTTGTGCACACCGTTCCCTAGCCACCGAATCTCTTGTAAAGCTACGAGGTCCATGCTCAGTGTGGCTAGGGCATCATCAAGTTTTTTCAAGGCTCCGGCTTCGCTTAGAGTGCGTACGTTCCATGAGCCCATTTTCAGAGTAGTCCTGGGGCATTGCGTAGGGTCGGTATCGTTGGTTCCGTTTCGATGATTCCTGGTGCTTTCCGTAGTCGTTGGTTCATGGGACTGGGTGACTGGCCCCGCGCCCACGTGACCGTTTTGTTTAGCGTCGGGTTGCCCCCCCGACGTTCAGGCACCCAGTTTCCCGGGATACCCACCCCCCTCCTGGTTCGCCATGTGCCACCATCCGCCCAAGGGGTTGGGTCAAGCCCGTGTACCCAAGCTTGGATATGTGGTGACACATGTTACCACTCTGCACGACGAGGACGTGTCGGAATAGGAGTTGGATGGGAGAGCCTGTATTATCCCTCAATGGGGCTTCGGATCCCATCCCATTACAGGATGTGTACATTGTTGGTGTACACAGAAGAGAAATATGAGGCAAATGCATTGCAAAACTCTTCATCTCCGGTAATGGTGTTTGTATGTAAAATGCGAGGGCTCTGGGGCGGTGAACTTGTATGGCGTGCGAGCCCTCGCGCGCCCTCGCAAATCGCTGTCAATTGGATGGCGGGCGGCGAAAAATTTGCCTAGGCTCGCAAGCTCTTTAATGCGAGGGCTCTGGGACGGTGAACTTGTATGGCGTGCGAGCTCTCGCGCGCCCTCGCAAATCGCTGTCAATTGCATGGCGGGGGGGTACCGCGCCTTGTTTATAACAGTTGTAGAACAGTTGAGCTGTCAAATCTTCCGCGCCTCCAATCGCGCCTGCTGTTTCGCAGAGATACCCATCTTCGGTATTGCTGAGATTTTTGCGGTAGCGTGAACCGATTATTTTTTACTTTTTCTGGTGGATTTGTGTAAAAACTCGTGTCGAGAAACGAGTTTTGTATTTTATTTTGCATAAACTATGTAAAATAAATTATTTTGATTCGCAAATTGATAAAAATAGTTCTTCTTGGCCGGTCTCGTAGTACAGTCGTCAACTCGTACGACTTAACAACATGCCCGTCATGGGTTCAATCCCCAAATAGACCGCGCCGCCATACGTAGGACTGACTATCCTGCTATGGGGGGAAATCAATTAATCACTGAAAGCCAAGCCCACAAGTGGGTACAGGCAGGCCTTGACCGACATCGGTTGTAGAGCCAAAGAAGAAGAAGAAGAAGAAGTTCTTCTTGGCACATTCAATCGTCACCAGACCTCGGATGGCTCCATACACGAACCGCGATTATCTCACCTATCTGTCAGATTTTATAACAGAATTGACAGCTCAAGTCATACACGATTTTTGCGGTACTGCGACGATCTCGGTTCCAGCCTAAGGCCGAAAATACACGGTCCGGAAATTCGCGGCCTCGGAATTCCGCCTGTTGAAAAATGTATGGTAATGACAGTTCGGAAAAGTAGCCGTTGACAGTTTGTATATGGGTTTGACAGCATGCGAAATTCTGCGGCCGCGAAATGCCGTTCCGTGTTTTTCCGATCTAAGTCGAATTTCGCAATTTTCGGCCAAAATACAATTGATTACTCGACACTTTTCATTAAATTTAGTACTTTTATACATTAATTTACATTTATTTGATACAATTCGTGCAGAAATTTCTGAAATTTTTGGATTTTAAGTGGATTAAATTTATCAGAGAACCGCATAACTCGGGAACAGACTGTAGAAATTTTCAATTTTATTTATCAGATAAGATATGTTATAGATACACAAACATATTTTTTTAAACAACCATCTTTTATTTAACGGTTTATATTTTATATTAAATTATCGATTTTGTTAATCAATGATTTGATAATATTGTAATGCCTATAATTTCATACTTTTATATTACAGGGAACCGTTGAAATCTTAGTGAAATTTACAAAATCACTATCAACTTAGTACGAATGTTGCACATCAAACCTAACCAGTTTGTATGCACTACTTTCTACAGAGGTTCAAAACGGGGCCATACGATTGCTTCAATCCAATCCAAAAATGATGAAACCTGATTAAACACCTCAATTTGCACATTACAATCATCAATATGAACTGTAGGCATCCCTACCACGTAAACTGTGTTACCGAGGGTCATAAATAATGGTCCTGACGAACGAGGTTCACAAAACTCAATCATGGTACTATTTTTCTTGTCCTTAACACATAGTTGTGTTTCAGCTACTCCGCGATCAAATTCTGGTATGATTACTTTATTTTTCGAAAGCTCCTCGCGACATTCCTTCCTCGTTATGACTGGAACATCAAGCCAACGAAAGGCAGGATTTTGTTCTATATTTATTTAGATCGAGATATTAATTTTAGGAAATGCTAAATAATTCTAAACTACTTTAGACTTACCAGGATGATACTTAAACCATTCGCCCAAGTAAACTTTGTTATTGCGCAGCTTTATTTCAGACCATAGACAAGCAACAATACTTTGACCATTTGCCATCACCGTTTCACGACTGTAGCAAAATATCAATCGATTAAGTATACTGAAAAACGCCAATTTTACTCACGTACATTGGATTGCGCAACTTCACAACGGCTAGATTATGGTACACTGGTTCTTCCTCTAGCTTAGGATGATAAAAAATTTTGTTTATGTACCGGCGACCACCTTCGTAATAGAATACGTGTTCCGCCTCGATTAAAACAAACATATGACTCGAGGGATGGTCATCAACCGGTTGCATAAGTTTCAGACACATCGCTGGTGCTAGCAAAAAATCAGCGCTTATGAACACCGCGGAACAAAAGTATGGTTCTTCGGTAGAAAATATCTTCACCTGCCGAAAAGTTATATACAGGAAGTGAAACAAAAAAAATGTCATTTTAATCACACGTAATGTCTTACCGGAAAGAGCATATTTGACATGGGACATTCTGCAAAAAAAAAAACAAATTATATTCTGTCGGATAGAAGTAATAATGCAAATTATAAGATAAATTAAATACTTTTTAATGCAGGTCGTAGTCGGTTTGGATGATCATTATTAAACAAATGTAATGCATGATATCGCATGTAATCCGATGAATTAACATGACTAATGTTAAAAAGTTTTCGAACTTCTGCTTCAGAGCAAGCGACTTTGAGGCAGACAATGAAACAGGCTAGAAATGTTACACCTTTTTTCATGTTAACACTTGTGCGACTGATTCGCTTCACTCTAAACTATTCACTCTAACTGAATTTAGATTTAGGAATCTCCTATAATATACCTCAGACGAAAATGTTTTCAAATTACACTTGAATGAATCTCTTATCAATGCAATACAGTCCATTAGTGGTATATATGATTCTTATCATTTATGATGCATGCAATATGATCTGGTCAATCTCAATTTTTCAAACATTGATAAGAGGTTCATTCCCCTGTTATTTAAAAACATTTTCGTCTTAGGAATATTGTTCCAGCATCTAAATTCAGTAAGAGTGTCATTATATATATATATATATATATATATATATATATATATATATATATATATATATATATATATATATATATATATATATATATATATATATATATATATATATATATATGTATATATACATATATATACATACTAGCTGGCCTCACATCAAGTGTTAAAGTGCTATACAGGCGGTCCCCGAGATACACGGTACCTCTTATACGCGGATTCGGAGATAAGCGGTTTTCTAATTTTGACAATTCTTTGAGCAAATTGTACTGATTTGACACATCAATTTTGAATTGCCAAATAATTTCCGTTTTGATCGAATGTTCAAAACTATTTCAAAAGGTTTAAAACTGTTATATTCAGTCAGAATGATATCAAATAATTCATGAAGTGACTAAAACCGCCTCCTACTTCCAAAATTACACGAAAATTAGTGATATTTTTGCTGGAAATCACGAGATTCGACTTACGCGGAAATTCGAGATACGCGGTATTTTGTGGCCGTTTTCGGTCCCCATTAACCGTGTATCTCGGGGACCGCCTGTATACAACACAACAACAATCCTGCTCTTTGTATGGGAGTTAGAAAATCATTATTAAATTAAGTTTAGTGTTACATCTGAACGATTTTTATGTCTTAAAACCTATTCTCATACCACCATAAGGTGTGTGCAAAGTTTCGTTGAAAATGATCCAGCCGTTTCGGAGTTTGCTCGCAACAAACACCGTGACACGAGATTTTTATATATATAGATATATACGACAAATAACACAGCAAAACAAGAATTAATGAATAAAAACTAAATATTTTAAAATATTTTTTAAATATCTTAAAATTTCGAGCAGATGATACCACTTGCAACCCTCGCAATGTTTGACGGGACGGTGAACTTGTATGGCGTGCGAGCCCTCGCGCGCCCTCGCAAATCGCTGTCAATTGCATGGCGGGGTCCCAGAGCCCTCGCATTAAAGAGCTTGCGAGCCTAGGCAAAATTTTCGCCGCTAGTTTTAGCAGTTATAATTATAGCACCTCGAGAGCAGGTATAACAGTGCGATTTGTAGAATACTAAACACCTGAATTTTGACATTTTAGCTTTCAAAAATCCACAAAAATTGAAATAGTGATCTTTTCGCCAAATACTACCGCACAAAATAAAATTCTAAAATAAAAATCAACGATTTTTTAAAATACTATAAGATTTCGAGCACATGAAATCTTTCGCAACCCTCGCATTGTTTGACGGGTTATCAATCGTTCCTCATTTGTATTTGTATTTGCAATATTACAAGAAACTTGCAATAATGCAAGAAACTGGAACAAGAAAGCCGCTTCTACATAGAGCTATGTTATTATGTTTATTTTAAACGACATTATATTACTACATGTGCCTTTCCTTTTATATCATTATAGGTGTTTTTTATTTATTCTGAATTGTTTTATTCGCGTTTTTTCATAAATTTGTTTTAATTTCACAACATAAAGCGATTTTTTTGTATATAAAATAAACGATAAAAAATAAATGGTCATAATAGGAACCCTCTCATAACCATATTAAGAACACTAGTGCCATAATTGGACATTTTCCTTGCAACAGTAATCTGGATGTTCCAGTAATTAAAAATATCCAAAACCCAAAATTAAAAAAAACAATATTTTTACACATTACATTATTCCAAATTCTATAGAGGAACCCAAGATCGTGTAAAAGGCGAATTTTTGCAGCCGTGAAAAAAGCGAATTGATAACAAGCTATGTCCATAATTGATACACTTACCCTATGTACGCTAGGTACTCTCGGAATTGCTCCAAAAAATAAACCTTATTTTAAAAATAATATATATATATATATATATATATATATATATATATATATATATATATATATATATATATATATATATATATATATATATATATATATATATATATATATATATATATATATATATATATATGTATATATATATACATGTAATAACATAAATAAAAATCCTCTGTAACAGCGAACAAAGAAGTTCAACTCGGGAGCAAAATGCGATTGTTGCCCTAGTTAAAGAATATATTTAAAATAATTATGGGTTGGTTTGCCAAACTTTGATGTGGGTGGTTTTACGCTACAATGTATGTTTTGTTAATCTTGATGAATATGAACGTAAAAAGTACCATTGTTATGCGTTCATTAGCAAATAGTTTCGTTTTCTGTGAGAATTCTATACATTTTCGAATATAGAATTTTTTTGTATGCCCAGAGTTTTTCTTTTTCAATGTGTTCAACTGTCTTGCGGGAAAGTAATAGTACGACAAAAGTCACTCCAAGTATCACACCCCATATTTCTATTACAATTGTAGAGTCGCACAGTGCTTTATTCCATTTCTCTCCCAGATTGATCAATCTGGATTGTCTGTGGATGGATGAATACGACAATTATTTATGACGGGCTAGCGATCAATGTTCCCAAAAAATATGCTTCTGATTTATTAATTGATACGAAATTTCGTGATAGCTTGTGCACGAATTAATAAAAGGATGCAAATAATTAAAAATGCTTCATTCATTAAGAGATTTATAAAAACTCAACTTAACTATTTTAATGAAAGTGCTGCATTTGTTCTATATTTTATTGTTATCAAAAGTACACCATATGAATCAGTAGAAATGTTTAACGTAACTTTGAAGAATTATCCTCTAAAAAGAACCACATGTCGTTTTATTGTTTCTTTTCCTTTGCCATTATTTCGCTATATCGACTGCTTTCACACATTTTGTCTTCGTTACCAACGGCTGATGGCAAAGAAAATACATCCAGTAGGTAAAAAATGCCGTGACACACCCGGTCGAGTATGGGTTTTACCTATTTCCTAGATGGGTCACAATTTCAGGAAGTAATCTGACTGCACACAGTGGCACACGCACGTACCGACATAAATAAACCTAACCGGGATTTCATGTAGCAGAATTGGTTGTTCAGGTAACAGTCCGCCGCAAGACCGATCATTTGCACCTTTTCGACAAAAAGGTGTGCTACGACATGTAAAAGGAAAACATTCAACAACACAGAAGCCAGCCCAAAATCTAAGGACCCGTCAAAGACCCTGAAGGATAGAGAAAGAGGGAAAAATGACGATTGCAGGATTGAACATTATTCCCGGTAGGGTCCGATACAAACTCGGTTTGCCATCGATGCTTTAGTCTGCAATCTGATGTCAGTGTGCAAACATACTTCGCGTCGTTGCCGCGAATGTGCAGTACCAAAATTGAATCGAAGATTTCTAACCAATGTGTATCCATCTGATTTTTTATGTACGTGTGCGCAAATCATTTTACTATTCTACGAGCCAATAAGTTCTGGCTCACATCATCAATAAAGAAATCATTTTAAATATAAGGAAAGTCTTAAAAGGTAAGCACAGCAACATTAATTCTAATACTCAATAAGCTCAATAACTCAATCACGTTGAGCAGTGGAAAATTAACATTGGTTACAGCATTGGGCAGCCACTGGAATTAAAGCCCTGCTAAATTGTTTGAAGTGAAAAGTCGTTCACTAACAGTCGTTGCAGCTAAATTTTGACTCTAACTAACCTATGTTTGGATCTAAAGCATCAATGTTTGACAGTGCGCATCATTTTTTGTATTTAAGGCATCAATTTTTGACTGTTACGGCCAAAGTTTGGAGATAGTTACGGTCGCCATGTAGTAAGTTCGGTTTTAAATACGGTCGCCATGTAATGTGTTACGGCGTACATACGGTACAACAGATCAACGCGTACCATCGCGGTAGATCAGTGTTTCGCTGACATGTATCGAGGTAGAATAAAGCTTTGGTCGAAGCGGACTTTTCAACACTTGATCGTTCAGGCGATCATAAAAATCATTTGGAGGTTTCCCTTACTGGAAACGTTGGAGTTAAGAAGCCTTATCTTGGGTAGCGGGACATAACTACACTCCTGAAATAAATTGGAAGGCGAAGTTTTAAGGCAGCGTAACGTCCTGGCTTGACAGTCCGAACGAATCTGACTTGCCACGGTTGGAATTGATTTTATTTACACTCAATGGGTTTCGTAGATTTGGTTTTGGAATGTATTTTTATCCCAATTGAAAGTTATTTATATGAGGTGCAATTTATATTTTATATCGGAGTGAGGTGTCTGTCATGTTGTGCCTATGCTGCGGTTTTAGTGTTTTTACGAATGTTCTGGAAAGTTTAAACTGTTCTAGCCAAAGAACGGGTGCGTCGGTCGATCTTTGCTTACGCTGCGTTTTAGCGATAAGTTCCTATACGTGTCTACTTTGCTGTAG
The DNA here is from genome assembly GCF_943734735.2 of Anopheles gambiae. NCBI lineage: Eukaryota > Metazoa > Arthropoda > Insecta > Diptera > Culicidae > Anopheles > Anopheles gambiae. The sequence continues at coordinate 65,732,121 of NC_064601.1, read as the reverse complement.
TATCGCTTGAAATGCTGCGCGTTTCGGTTGTTTTAGATAAATGTGTCTCAATTGTTTTTTTATGAACGGTATGGTCTGGGTGTATAGCTATGCTGTGAATTGATTTGCTGATTTGTTATAATGAATGTGTTGCAATGGTGTAATTTGGCTTTGCAAAGTGTGTTACAATGTGTCTATAGCTGATAATGTATATTATAGTAAGCTCTGTATATCAAATATGCTACAGTTGTTATGCTAAATAGAGATGTTAACAACTGTTGGATGTTTTAATGAAGTGAAAAACTGACTGAGTGAAATTTTATTGTTTTTTGCTAAAAAAAATTAAAAATACTCGGTTTTTGTATTGTTTGTGTAATGTAAAAAAACAATTGTCAAAAATCTGCTGAAATACTTTTATAATTATCATCATCAAATTATCATCCTATAAGACTTAAAACTTGATTACTTATAAGCAAAAATACTACGTTAGAGTCAAAAATTAGTGCGCACTCCAAAAATTGATGCCTTAGAGGCAACATTTGGTGGAAAAGCTCCATTAATTATCCATTTTAAAATTCAAAGAAGTCTTCTTTGTCAAAGACATCAACTAATTTTGTGATTCCTCGTGGCCATTTAGATTGTTTAATTATTCTTGTTCTGCCCATAGAAATCACAACAAATTGCAACTTTTAATTAATTGCAGCTGTTTTTGAATTATTTTAAGAAATCAAATGATTTACATTACACTAACTATATTTTACATTTCTATACAACAGTAACATGAATGCGAAATTCAATTTAATATGATGCTAGGATAAACAGTCGTTCAACGTATGATTTACTACTTCTTCTTCTTTGGCTCAACAACCGATGACGGTCAAGGCCTGCCTGTACCCACTTGTGGGCTTGGCTTTCAGTGACTAATTGATTCCCCCCCCCCCCCCCCATAGCAGGATAGTCAGTCCTACATATGGTGGCGCGGTCTATTTGGGAATTGAACCCATGACGGGCATGTTGTTAAGTTGCACGAGTTGACGACTGTACTACGAGACCGGCTCCAAGGATTTACTACTACTAACTGATCATTTTATTCAAAATAGAAGAATATGAAATCTGAGTAATATAAAAAAAAAACAACAGTATTCGTTCCTTTATATCAGGCATAACAACTTTAGTTGGTTCTTGCCTTAGGTACTCATGGGCTTGGATTACAGTGAGTTTATTGGTTTACCGATATAGCAGAATAAACAGGTTTTCGTACGAGGTTTGCGGCCTAACATCAATACATCACATAGAGTAAACCAAGCAACAACTTTATGTTATTAATATTGCAAATTCTATTAGGAATGTAAATAAAAAAAAATATTTAAAAATGTGACCAGAATCAAATGCCAATATTTGTATCCAAAGAGAACAGCCCGATACACAAACATCATCAGCCACAGAAAACCGTAAACGATGAAAGCAGTTTAAACAACAAGAGTAGTATAACCAAATACCAATAAGAAGAAGAATATGGATTAGCCCAAATGTGAAGGTGAAGTTGCTGGAGGATTGGTTTGATAGATTGCCAAAAAAAATGTAGGGGATTCTGGGGCAAAATGGATAGATGGGGCGAGTGTGTCACCTGCATTATTGGCAAATTAACACGGTTATGATGACATCTAATTATTGAAAAATATCAAATACAATGTTTAAAGCACAACATGAACGTTTCATAACATTAGATTAAAAAACAGCAGAATAATTTAGCAAAAAAATGTTTGCTCTAAGCTATGTTAATTTCACGATCTCGGAAATAAGCTTTTGTAAGAATTTAACATTTAATTAGAGCAAAAAAAGAATGTGTATCCAAACACATGATATTTATCTATGATTTAATCATTTGAGTATGAGTAACCATTTTGATTGAAAGTAAATTTTTTAGAGTTAAAGTTTGTAAAATGTTTTACATGGGGCAAAATGGTCTTCCCAAGCGGTATTTTTCGGGGATAATGAACACAAACTCATGTTATCTCTTTCTATTCATCATCCCTACTCTCTCACACGCATCGATGAACTTTTACACATCTCTTTGTTCATATTTAAAGGATTTAAAACTGAAAGATAACGATTCATGTTCATGGAGTAGTTATGGTCAAATGGTAATGGTGTAATGTTTGTACCATGGTCGACCTGAGTTCAATTCCATTTTTATTGTTTTCATTGATGATTTAAAGTTTTATTTTATTTTTAAAACATCCAACTCCAATAACTTCAAACCCCTTTACTCATTGATAAAAATGCGTAGTTAGTAGTCAATCTGTTAGTTTTATTGGTTTATTTCTTTCTTTTAATTCATTTAGTATCAGTACCCCTTCATACAACAAAACCAGTAAATAGCACGATAATGAATACCATATCATTGTAGAGCAACTGGCAAAGTGATTCGAAGTAGAACTAGCGAAGTGGTTGGTAGCATCAAGGATGAAGCATGAGCATGAATTGTAACATGAGGGAAAGGAGTGAATCCGAATGTTCATTTCTATGATTAGCTCTTTTTTGCATGGGTTCATAATTCATGTATGTTCGCTATCCCCGGAACTAATCTGTATTTCGTTGATGTTTTCGGGGATAATTCGTTAACGAACTATCCCCGAAAAGACCTGCGAAAACCAGCGTGGTTGGGAGCTTGGGTTTATGTTTTGAAAGGACCAACATGATGAGGCTGTGGTATAAGCTAAGGTCGCTACAATACACTAGCTTTATATAAATAAAACTGTACTGTATGTCTACTATATCGTCAAGGTCAAGACTAAATTCTTCAACAAAACACTTAAATACTAAACTTAAATATCTACTCTCACAATTCTACCGCGTTACAAGAGCTTAAACCAAAGTCTGAAGTTCAATGTTGTGGTCTATTTTGCCCCTTTGTTTTATGTATTTTGACATTTTGTGTAAGACCATTTTTCCCCATATCAAGACCATTTTACCGCCTTTAAATTATCACGACTTTTGATGTTGATTTTTAAGATTCATTTTAAACTTCTATATTTGTTATTAATGCGTCATCTAATGATAGTTTTTGTTGAATAAGTTGAAGTATCGATTGATGTCAAAATAACAGTGGAAAGTGGTTTAACCAATAAGATACAGACCAAAATCCTTAACAGATCCATTTTGCCCCGCTTTCCCTTAAACATGGCATGTGGAACTACGAACAAATAAAAAAGAAAGGTTTTTTTTCGAAGGAGGGAAAAAAGCGATTCCGTTTTCCATTATCCTTGAAGTATTAAATTTTTGTAGATGCATTTTGGCTGCATAAAACATCTGTTCTCTATATTTGAGCGAAATCAATAAACGTCTTCTTTTTTTAAATATAAATAAAATTATTCTTTTATGGAAACAGGTCAAAGAGGGTTCAGCACACAAAATCAAATTCAAAACAATAAACTACTTATTTTCTACTTATTTTATTCGTTGTAATAAAAGTCGAGTTATTGAGTGATGAGAGCTAGTAGATACAGACGAACAAACATTAAGTTTTATTTATAAATAAAATAAGATTGATATGTATCTTTACCTGTAATGAATTCTTTAAGTTTTCTTAAACAACGACAACTTGTCATCTCCATATATTAGTATATATCATTATTTAAAAAAAACTCACAAAAAAAATCACGTGTTTAGTGTTTATTTTGCTATTTTGAATACTTCACTTAACTTGTTTATCATGCTATTTTGAATGATCGTTCTATAAAATATTTATATCTACCCACGGGTAAATAAGTGTAACCTCACTTTATCATTATCAAATCCTAATTCAATTGATACGAAATAACCTGAACTAATATCTGAGTTGCTAGCCGTTGAAATCCATTTTTATCACACAAACATGTTCAATTTAAATTGCTAATGGTCTCTCGACACCTCGGAGCTCCACGTAGCCACTTAGTTTGCGTAGTGCTCCGCCCCTGCTCTCGAGTAATGTGAGCACTGATTTATACCAAACTGCTTTTTGTCATTCTATGATTATATACGTTAAATATTGCCGTTCATGTGATCTGGTTTTGTAAAAATATATCGATTTATTCAATCGGGCAAAACAAGGCCTAAAACCCAAAAATATGACGCATATTTGTTGTGCTATACATTTGATTTGACTGCAAGGACATATTATCCTATTTGGAGTGACGTCATTCGTGGACATGCCCGCCTTCACAAGCTTTCGAGACTTACAGGCCTATCATATACGTCGAACGATTCTCGAATCCATCAGAAGCCCCAAAATCGAACCCCGTCAAACATTGCGAGGGTTGCGATTGGTATCATCTGCTCGAAATCTATTTAAATATATCTAAAAAAAATATTTTAAAATATTTTTCTGCTCAAAAAAACATATTTTAAGTAATATTAATTTTGTATTCACTAGTTAATTTGGCCCGGTTACAGGGTTATGCAAGATCATATCTGGTGTATATAATAAACTGCATGTAAACGATTTCTTAAAAGACAACGCAAATTCCAAGTGGTTGTTAATTCCAAGTGATGCATTAAGAAGCGATGCATTAATCCCAAACCCATGTTGAACCTGAAATTGTATACAATTTATTCTGGTGCTGGAACTGATTCCATTCCCATATAGGTGTTATAATTAGTCATGAACCTGATCCTAGAACTGATCCTAACCCCTTACTGGTCATTTAACTGATCCTGATCCATTCCGAAGATATATCTTGACCCTATAGGGTAAACGTACCTATAGCGGTGTAGTACCAGTGGTGGTAATGGTAATGCTTTTAAAATGTGCTCTGTTGTGTCTCTAGCGGTGGACTGTAACTTGAGGGGGTGGGGTAGTAGGTTTTCTTTCACCGTAAAATTGGGAGCCCTTACGGACAAGACGATCTCTCTTCGTTGATGTCGCATGCAAGACTAAAAATTCATTTATTGTCACTTCAATTCTACTGTCACAAAAATCCAAACCCAAGCAGCAAAATGTCAGTTTGCCCAAGTCGTTCGCTGCTTGCGCAACTCGCACAACATGCTCCATACGATAATTTAAGAGCAATTAAGTTATTTATGTCATTGTTTCATATTTTCTGATATTTTAAAAAGGCTATAAAAGTAAAATTGGGCCATTCCATTGAAGTGACAGAAAAAAACCCATATTTTGTGAAATGTGTCAACATTCTCCCAAAATCTTAAGGATTTCATAACGAAACTCATATTTTTGTTAACGCTTTAAATAGCCACATAGCAACGCAATAAATATTTTTTTAACATAGCTTTCATGAAATATTGTTGGTTTACTAAAATTTATTGCCTTTGAACCATATTTTTGCATTTGCGTGCGTTTTTTACCATAGTCCCATTATAGATACACAAAACAGGCACTCATAGTTATAAAATTAGTAAAAACAGGACATTTTAATTTTTTTACAAGGTAATTGTTTACACTTCATATTGTTTTTACAAAAATAAGCAACAGAAATGAGTTTCCTTTAAGTAATTTACAAAATAAAGGCCGAAATTCGCATATCCAACTGAGTGAAAAATCGACTTTGAATCAAGCACATCCTTCCCAGCTTGGGTAGACTATAGTCGTTATACAGTTTTTTAGTCAATATTTTTTTCACTCAAATTTATACATTTTTTACGGTCTAATTATGTATGAAATCAATATTATGGATGTGATTCTTGCTATTCATATGATAACAGCTTCAAAACTAAGTTCCATATATATTTTACACAGTTTTTAAGATACCTCAAACAGTTAGTGTTTACCAACACTATAGTAACACAATACGACGACTATAGGAACCATGCCATAGGTACAACGAAGTCGCCATAAGCATATACAGTGAACCCTCTCTTATTTGAGAGGCGATGGGACTGTCGAATAAGAGGGGTTTTCAAATTAGAGAGGTTGAAAGTGAATGAAAGGTCCATACAAGACAAGAAAAAGACAGAACATTTAGTATGCAGCCTTAACTGTTGCTACAGGAAACTGCGAACAGAATCGCTAATTTGAGCATACATCTTTCAATAACCATGGCAACACCATACTCAAATAAGAGGGACACAGATTTCAGAGGTTTTCCAAATTAGAGGGACAAAAATGTACTGGAAATCAAGGGACTGTGAAAAATGTTCAAATAAGAGAGGTTTCTCAAATTGGAGAGGTGTCAAATAAGAGAGGGTTCACTGTACTTTTTTCGTAAATTTGTTGTGTTTGACGGTGTAAATGCTTGTGATAGCGATGATTAAATATGTTTCAATTGCTATGTGTTAAAATATTTATAAATTTACTTTCCTGACAAACGTACTGAAATTGTATATATACCGGTATAACGGCTCCAAAAACCGTACCGTACTGATCCCACATTGGATCCTTTCGCTATTGGAACTGAACCCCATACTGATCGTTGAACTGATTAATATTCCATGTCAGTCATGGAACAGATCCTGATTCCGAGCCCTGACGGCCAAGCAACACGTACCGGACGACATCGGACGATGCCATAAAACGTAGGACCGCAGACAAGAGATTCGCGTCGGGGCGGGCCGTGTCGGATCACAGCGGGCCGATTTTGTATGAGATTTGACAGTTGGCTTAAACGGATTTATGGCATCGTCCGATGTCGTCCGGTACGTGTAGCTTGGCCGTGATACTACTCCCATTTATATATCGGAACCTAAATAGTACCTGAATCTGACTCACTAATGAAACCATACAGTCCAGTTTTCATATTTTTATTTCTTGTTGCATCGAGGGATCCCAAGGTACTATCGTCAACTCGGACATCTTAACAACATGTCAATCACATGGACCGTCGCCCTAAGAAAGGATTGACTATCCAGCTAAGTGATACTAAGTATCGAAAACCGGTATAGAGGCCGGTATGACCCGTTACTCTTAAAAAAAGGTCATTTGTTTCAGTTACTTTTTCGTATGAATGTTTTCGCTACGTTTTCATACATCCGGATCCAGTTTTTTTACCACTTATTGGAAAAAATTACTTACACGTTGTAGAAGACAATTTTCAGTTATACTTAATCCAAAAATTAGGCCCATGTATAGAAAAATATCGAATGACAACTGTTAATAATAATTAACGTTAGATTCGATCTGTCGGTGTTATCTACCGACAGAGCGCGGTACAAACGCGTAGTGTGGGAAGCATCCGATACCGATCGAGCCGAATATTCCCGATCGCTCAAAGGCTCCCGAACGTCCTGGCAAAGGCAATGACCGAAGGCCACTCTTTCGCGGTAGCCCGAGTAAAGCGATTGATTTGTAGCGTCGCAATAAAATAATAATATAGACTGCTTAAGAAAACGCTTGTTTTTAATACCAAATACTACTACGGGCGAAAGAAAGAGTGCTGTTGCAATAGTTTGCAACAACCACGAAAAAACGTTCAATTATTAAATTCAGACTGTAATTTGTATCATTCTTCTCAATACCTTTCAAATTACTAAAAACTAAGTCGGCGTTGCGTTTTCTATAGTCGATGTGGTTGTCATTGCATGAATGTAAACTTAGCAAAAAACATCCAAGCTATCGCTTGAAAGTAACGCTGATCAGCCTTTACTAGAATTTTATAATAGAGATATTTATGTATTATATTTATATTTATATATTTTTGCAGTGTTGTTCGTCGAAAAGATCACGCTTTATACCCGTCAAACATTGCGAGGGTTGCACGTGGTATCATCTGCTCGAAACCTTAAGATCCCCCCGTTAAACAATGCGAGGGTTGCGAAATATTTCATGTGCTCGAAATCTTATAGTATTTTAAAAAATCGTTGATTTTTATCCAAGAATTATATTTTGTGCGGTAGTATTTGGCGAAAAGATCACTATTTAAATTTTTGTGGAATTTTGAAAACTAAAATGTCAAAATTCATGTGTTTAGTATTCTACAAATCGCACTGTTATACCTGCTCTCGAGGTGCTATAATAATAACTGCTAAAACTAGGTGTGAAAAAACTACCAAGGCTCGCAAGCTCTTTAATGCGAGGGCTCTGGGGCGGTGAACTTGTATGGCGTGCGAGCCCTCGGGCGCTCTCGCAAATCGCTGTCAATTGCATGGCGGGCCGTCAAACATTGCGAGGGTTGCAAGTGGTATCAGCTGCTCGAAATCTTAAGATATTTTAAAAATATTTTAAAATATTTATTTTTTATTCAATTATAATTGTTTTGCTGTGTTATTTGTCGGAAAGATCGCTATTTCAATTTTTGTGGATTTTTTCAAAATAAAATTAGGTGTTTAGTAAGCTATAATTTGCAATGTTATACCTGCTCTCGGGGTGCTATAATTTTTTTTTTTTCTTTGGATCAACAACCGATGTCGGTTAAGGCCTGCCTGTACCCACTTGTGGGCTTTGGCTTTCAGTGACTAATTAATTCCCCCCCATAGCAGGATAGTCAGTCCTACGTATGGCGGCGCGGTCTATTTGGGGATTGAACCCATGACGGGCATGTTGTTAAGTTGTACGAGTTGACGACTGTACTACGAGACCGGCTATAATTATAACTGCTAAAACTAGCGGCGAAAAAACTGCCTAGGCACGCAAGCTCTTTAATGCGAGGGCTCTGGGACAAAGAACTTGTATGACGTGCGAGCCTTCGCGCCCTCGCTAATCGCTGTCAATTGCATGGCGGGAATTTGTAATTATAGCATCGCGAGATCACGTTTAGCAAAGCGATTTGTAGCAGACTAAACACCTGAATTTTGACATTTTATTTTGAAAAAAGCCAATAAAATTGATAAAGTGATCTTTTCGTCGAATAACACCACAAAAAAAAAATATGGATAAAAAATAAATATTAGCCGGCATCGCGAATAAATGAACACATTTTAACAGTCGTTTAAAGTTCATTTTGGTTTAACCTAGTTCATTTGTTGTTCATTCCTGTTAAAATAAACGACCGTCAAAACAGTTAACGACTGCTCGATATCGCATATAGGCAAACACGGGTAAAAAATTCGAGCAGTATAATTAAACGACTGTTAATTTGTATCGCATACGCTCTTGACAGTCGTTTGTTTAACGACGGCATAGGACCAGTCGTTAAAATTAACAAATGAACTCAGTGCGTTCGCGATGCCAAATTCTAGCAATTTTTAACGACTCTGGTTAATTTTTAACGACTGTTAATTTTAAACCAATTCTTTCGCGATACCAGCTATTATTTAAAATATCATAAGATCTCGAGCAGATAATACTACTCGCAACCCTTGCAATGTTTGACGGGATACTAAACTTCTGAATTTAGACATTTTATTTTGCAACAATCCACAAAATTTGAAATAGTGATCGTTTCGACGAATAACACTGCAAAAAATATATATTTATGAATAAAAAATAAGTATTGGTACGATAAGTATGGTACTACTCGCAACCCTCGCAATGTTTGACGGGCTGGAGCAGCCAGGAAATAAAGTTGACAAAAGTTGACAAAAAGTGAAAAATTTGACGTTCGAGAAAAAGCGTTAACCCACCAAATTTTAGAACAATTGGAGCTGTCAGTTCCGATCATATGTATTGACCTTGCCCGCGCTTGGCCCACCTGTTCCAAACATGTTGACGAGGAAAAGATGGATCAAGGGCGGGCTAGTGTCAATATGCTTAACATGATTTGAACACATCAATTACTTTAACTCATTCACTTACATCACAGCATAACTTAGCCCAAATAACCAAGATACCGAAAACGCCACCAATTTCTTGTACTAAAAATCCAGTTCCATCAAACAAAGTCAAAACACAATCTGATTGGTGGCTTAAGCCACACGACCACATAAGCGGCCACTTCAATATTGTTGAAGTCAGTTTTTTATGCACGGGTAATTTATTGGCTCAACATATTTCACCTGTGTTAAAATGTTATTTAATTATGCAAACGATGCAATTAAAAGTGTGTGTTTAAGTTGGTTTGTTGTGAAACATCCATATGTAATATTTGTATATATGTGTTTGTTTACTTTCTAATGGATTCTTTAATTTCGCTGGTCAGTGCATAGTTTATAGACTAATAATATTGTTGAAGTTGAGGTGCAATGATACAAGTGAATGAATTTAATCAATCGAGAAGTTAAAATCCTGTTCAGCATATTGACCTTAGCCAACCCTCGACCAAACTTTTCCTCAAAACATTTTTGGAAAAGGTGGATGGGGCAAGATAAATACATCGGATCGGAGCTGTCTGTTCCGATTGTTCTAAAATTTGGTAGATTAACGACTGAATCGACCACCACAAACCCACGTGCGTTTGTAGTGGCTTTACATTGGGTTAAAGACGATTTGGTTATTTGGGATCCTTGTGTAATATGTGTTTGTATGTGTTTGTTTACTAGCAAATGGATTCTTTCATTTCGCTGGTCAGTACACATTTTATTTTATTTTATACTGCCGAAGTTATGCAGTGATGTAAGTGAATGAGCTAAAGTAATCGATGTATTAAAATCCTGTTCAGCATACCCAAATAACCAAATCGATCTTAACACACTGTAAAGCCACATCAAATCCACGTGGATGGTCGATTATGTCCTTAACCCACCACATTTTAAAATATTTTTTCTACGCTCTCTATGAAACGTTTATAAAAGTGAAAAGTATACGTTTATTCTACTCCTTACACTTTAACAATTGGTAAGATTTTTACTTATAACAAATGTTTATATTTATATTTCATTTTCTTAGCACATCATGCTGAAGTGGGTCGTTACACGTGGACAACAAACTATGTGCAATGAATGGAAAACACATAAGGATAATCTTTGGATATGGAGGAATGAAAGCCTTCTTATACATCAGCAACTGGATGTCGAAAACAACAATCATATTTCATCAATTGGAACGAAACAAGGCTACCATGAAACAAATATACCGAACAATAACATCGGATTGCAACGGCCTGAAAACGCAACGAGTACACTAAAATCAACCACATCTTCTAATGCTCTATCCAATACAATTCCCACCGATACTGCGTCTTCGTTTCGATTCATATTGGTAGAAAATCATTCTTCGCCTATGAAACTTCTGAAACATTCAAACGATGACTGTGTATCATGCTGTACATCTCCTAGGCGTAATCATAACTACCGCCAAACAGCAGGTCAGCGACAACGCCATCGTCTATCCAGTTTCAACATACGTGAACCGTCAGAATTAGCATCACCCAGCTATCGGCAAGCAGACGATCCTGCGAATGATTTATCAGTGAACCTTCTTTTAACACCATCTTTTCACTATTTGACGAATGTCAACGTGCCAACGACTCAATGGAGAGAAGTTGTGGGTGTGTACGCTACAGTTACTGAGCACTACAATGAACGTGAAATAAAAACACCTGAGGTAGACGGTACAACAGTACTGAACCAAGAGTCTAGACATTTAGTAAGACGAAGAGCGCTGCGTCGAAAACGAACTACTAGATTTTGAATAAAAGACGTTTGACGTAAAAAGCAATCATCTCTTGTTCAATACAATTTTTTAATTAAAACTGTTTAAACTACAGTCTGAACACACTTAGATTCCATCTATTGAAGATGAGCTTTTTAGTTGGGACATTTTTTTCATACCCCTTTATACATAGCAAGGTTTCGAGTAGTATCTTCCTCTCGATTTTTTTGTTTGATATTATCGATAATTTGTTTATTACACTCATGAATTTTCTGTGTATACACAGATATTCGTCGTAATTAACACTTAATGCATTTTTGTGGATTTTCAATAAGAATGATCAAATTTCAGGTCTTAAATGGGCAAGCTGTAAGGATAATGGTAACGCTGATCCGATGCGATTTTATCAGATGATATTTATATTTTGTCGTACGACGGAAAATTCCGAAAAATTATAATTTTTGATTGCGTCGGATTGTCGCATCCGATTTTATCTTTCAATGTACAGCAGAACGTCGATTATCCGGTCAGCCCGGGAACGGACGGTTGCCGGTTAATCGATTTGCACGGATAATGGTTCTAGAAATGTCAAATTCATAAAAAAATATAAAATTCACTAGTTTTATGATTAACTCACTTTGAATCAATCGGTTAATCGTTAGTAGAATATTATTTTAATCAATAACTATAGGTTTTACAACTGATCATAAGCAAAAATGAATTCCGAAAATACCACTAGAAACTACAAAGCTGCACAAAAAACTAGTTGCCCACTTGACTATCGCTGCAAATTTTCTCCGTACGTTTGAACAGTTGTCACATTTATGCGCACGGTTAAGCTGCCCGCCGGTAAATCCGCCGCTGGATAATCGACGTTCTACTGTAATTATGCAGGTCATTTAGGAAAAACCCCAAATAGCCAAATCATGATACCAGTCTCATATCAAAACCGATTTACGACGTCTTATATAGTGACTTAAAGATACAGTCATTATCCGATATACGCTATCGTACGGGACCGAGCGCAATAGCGTATCTCGAGTTTTCGCGTATAGCGGATTCCTATGGAAAAATAGTTTACACTACCGGTTAGAGGGTTGAAAAATATCGCCACAGAGTTTTTAATTAAAGTTTTTTGTTATAAAATAGATAGAATAGAACATTAAAGAAATTCAAAAAGAGCATAACATATTTCAAAAAATTAAAATATTTGCAAAAACACATGGAGCTGTCTAATTTAGAGGAATCGCGTACAGCGAATTCGCGTATATCGAGTAGCGCGTACTGCGGATAATTGCTGTATACTCAAATAACCAAATCATCCTTAACCCACTGTAAAACCACTTTAAACCCACGTGGGTTTGTGGTGGTCGATTCAGTCGTTAAACCACCAAATTTTTGAACAATAGGAGCTGCCAGTTCCGATCCGATGTATTTATCTTGCCCACCCTTAACCCACCTTTTCCAAAAACGCATTGAGGGAAAGTTTGGTCAAGGGTTGGCTAAGGTCAATATGCTGGACAGGATTTTAACTCCTCGATTGATTAAATTCATTCACCTACATCACTGCACTTCAACTTCAACAATATTATTAGTCTAAAAACTATGCACTGACCAGCGAAATGGAAGATATCATTCGCAAGTAAACAAACACACATATGCACACTAGCTGGCCCGACAAACTTAGTTATTCCAAAAAAATTAAAATATTTCATTATTGATTTGGTACTTGGGATATTTGTATCGTGCCCGTATCCCCCCGTAAACTATAATCCACCAAATTGATAGTTTTTTGGCATTGTTTGATGAAACTGGATTTTTATTACAAGAAATTGGTGGCGTAGCGAGGGTTGCAAGTAGTATCATTTGCTTGAAATTTTATGATACCCATATAACCAAGATACCGAAAACGCCACCAATTTCTTGTACTAAAAATCCAGTTCCATCAAACAAAGCTAAAAATGCCATGCAATTGACAGCGATTTGCGAGAGCGCCCGAGGGCTCGCACGCCATACAAGTTCACCGCCCCAGAGCCCTCGCATTAAAGAGCTTGCGAGACTTGGTAGTTTTTTCACACCTAGTTTTAGCAGTTATAATTATAGCACCTCGAGAGCAGGTATAACAGTGCGATTTGTAGCATACAAAACACCTGGATTTTGACATTTTAGTTTTCAAAAATCCACAAAAATTGAAATAGTGATCTTTTCGCCAAATACTACCGCACAAAATATAATTCTTGAATAAAAATCAACGATTTTTTAAAATACCATAAGATTTCGAGCACATGAAATCTTTCGCAACCCTCGCATTGTTTGACGGGATTGTTTGACGGGATATTTCACAGCCCGTCAAACAATGCGACCCGCCATGCAATTGACAGCGATTTGCGAGGGCGCGCGAGGGCTCGCACGCCATACAAGTTCACCGTCCCAGAGCCCTCGCATTAAAGAGCTTGCGAGCCTAGGCAAAATTTTCGCCGCTAGTTTTAGCAGTTATAATTATAGCACCTCGAGAGCAGGTATAACAGTGCGATTTGTAGAATACTAAACACCTGAATTTTGACATTTTAGCTTTCAAAATCCACAAAAATTGAAATAGTGATCTTTTCGCCAAATACTACCGCACAAAATAAAATTCTAAAATAAAAATCAACGATTTTTTAAAATACTATAAGATTTCGAGCACATGAAATCTTTCGCAACCCTCGCATTGTTTGACGGGGAGGGTTGCGAAAGATTTCATGTGCTCGAAATCTTATAGTATTTTAAAAAATCGTTGATTTTTATTTTAGAATTTTATTTTGTGCGGTAGTATTTGGCGAAAAGATCACTATTTCAATTTTTGTGGATTTTGAAAGCTAAAATGTCAAAATTCAGGTGTTTAGTATTCTACAAATCGCACTGTTATACCTGCTCTCGAGGTGCTATAATTATAACTGCTAAAACTAGCGGCGAAAATTTTGCCTAGGCTCGCAAGCTCTTTAATGCGAGGGCTCTGGGACGGTGAACTTGTATGGCGTGCGAGCCCTCGCGCGCCCTCGCAAATCGCTGTCAATTGCATGGCGGGAGCCCATGGCTGTGAAATATTTCGCATTCAAAATTGTTGCAAATTTTTAAATGAAATATTTCGAAATTTTCAGCGCTTTTGGCGGAAAGCGATCGAAAAAGCGAGCAGAAATTAAACGGCCAATCGCTGTCAGCCATCGTCCGTGCTTTTTCCCTCCATAGCGCCATTTCTATCTCGCGTATGGTCAATGCTAGCGAGCTGTTGTGGCGCCCAGTGGCGGGTCAAGCCTCTCCGAGACCCTAGGCGTTATGGTAGACGGGGCCCCTTCACCAAATGCATCGAAGGGGGGGGGGGCGAATGGTGGACGAATCATACACTGCAAATTTTCTAAGTTTGCTGCAGTTACATTTTTTACTGAAATCTATTGAGTAATACATGGTTTTGTCGTTTCACTGAATATCAGTCAAATAAATTACTGAAAATGCAGCTATTTATTCTGTCAAAACGACATGTCTGAGCCTTAAAAGAAAACATAATACGATGCCCGCTTGCTCGTGATAAACAAAAAACTTGATTTGGTAACCTCTTACAGACACCTCGATAAAATATTAGGTGCGTATTCGGCTTGCGGGGTTAACGTTTTGGTTGAGAAAAATCTTCACACCACTTTGCTGTTCTTGTTGAAATTTCGTGGTAACCGTGAGTGCATCAAATCAACAAACTTCCCGCTGCGCAAAGCGACGGAAGAACTCATGGAGTTCTGAGAATTTTATCATGCCTTCCTTTTCTCTCCAATGGCAAATTTGTCGAGCAGCGTTTCGAGCTACCCGTCCCTGGCTCCGCCTCATACCCCTCGCCTGAGCGCGCTGCCGAAGGTTTGAATGTGTTGGTGCGTCAGACGGCCAATCGCTGTCAGCCATCGTCCGTGCTCTTTCCCTCCCTAGCGCTATCTCATTCTCGCGTGTTGTCAGTGCTCGCGAGCTGTTGTGGCGCCAAAAATGCCGTTAACAAACATTGCGGCGATGAAGTTGTATTTTCACAAATCAAACCAAAAAAGCGCAATGAGTTTAATCGATGCAATGTAAAAATGACTACGGAATCGCTAGCGCACGATGGAGGGTTTGCTGTGCAACGCGCTGAACCCTAATTCGCATTGACACGTTCAGCCCGACGCTGATTTTCATCAACTTTCCGTTCCACCAGCATCTAGAACGCAGGCCGGAAAGTTCACTGGCAGTTCCTGAGGCCTGCCATCGATCTGAACGTGTTAAGTACTAAGCATAACTTTGTTACACAAAGCTTTTGCTTTCGTATGTTGTAGATTACACAGATATGCTGTGCCGTCTGCGCAAAGGTATGAGCGTGCGTGTGTGTGCAACACTTTCGCCAAATGTGGTCAAAGAAAGGAAGGTGTTCATGAAAGGCGGAAAGACGAATGGAGGCCCCTGTCAATGGTAACTGATGACCGGGAGCAGGGGGTATTGGCACACAGCTGTTGGAAGATTGAACGGTATACTTAAATTGCCGGCGGATGGGGGGGAGGGGGGTGGCCATGGGACCCCTACGATCATCGGTCACAGTCCCTAAAATTGTAGTAGCCATGGGGGAAGGGGAGGTGCAAATGGTTCTCCAGCCACGGAGCCCCAACGACCATCTTTCCGGGGGAGCCCTTATCGCTAATACTCTGTCCAATTGTAGACATACGGCATACTACAGACTAGAGATCTTCGGTGACCGCTTAGTCCGCCTACCGTTAGGTCCACCGCTGGTTCATGACGGTGTTTTTTTTTTTACTGTGGATGTGCATCCTTCCCCCTGCCTGCTGCGTATGCACCGGGCAGGAGACAGTATGGCAGTATGCAAGTTGCACACTGGATAGGAGCGGGCCAGCGGCACCGCCATCATTCCGCACATCTGCATGCCCGTCGTGGGTTCTAATCGCGTATGAACCGGCAGTCGTAGCAAGGGATTAGCCACCGGCTCCGGCTACGTGGTACTCAAGTCCTGAAAAGGCCGACATGATCGCGTTGGCTATTACGCCAATAATAATAATAAAAAGAACTTAGCGTAGCAGTCCACATCCGGGTAAGAGTTTATCTTAACTTTGTTGCTGCCGGGCTACCGCTGTGACGAGACAAATACACGGAATGCACTCGACCAAAACATGAACCTACCGATCCGAACCCATTCCAAGGCATTGCCGGTCAATCGGCGTCATGATAACTACTCCAAACGAACAAGCCACCAGATTCTGGACGGACAGGTGCAGCACCATACGCGTACCGTAATAAACAAATCCAGAATCCTCTTTTGTATGGATTCAATTCAAAATGTTGTTTCCACTTGCGTTCGCTAGCTGAAATATAAATAAATGTGCAACATATCACACGCACGTTTGCTTTGATCGTGTGTCTTTTTTATACCCCCAACAGCAGAGCCGATCATAAAGATCGTGGTGCCATTTCGATAGTTGTGTTGTCTCTCAGGTAGCGAGATCAAAAATGCATGGACTTTGTAGCCGCAGCGGATGAAAATGTACGCATCAGAATCAAATAGTTTTGGGGTTTCCAAACGCACGCACACACACAAACACACAAACACGCGCGCGCAAACTCACACACAAACACGCGCGCGCTAACTCACTCACACACTCACACACACACACACACACACACACACACTCACACACACACACGCGCGCGCGCGCACACATGCATGAACGCGCGCACGCCAGCACGCACGCACGCACGCACACACACACACACGCACGTACGCGCGCCCGCGAGCATGAAAGCGCGCACGCCAGCACGCACCCACGAAAGCGCGCTCGCGAGCACGCACCCCCGAAGTCGCGCAAGCACGCATTCCCCCCCCCACTAGACCACCCCCCCTCCACGCATGATCGATTACGGCTACCTTATCGGTAGAACGGTTGGTTCAGCTTTCTTGTAGCATCCTCATCCCTAGCGCCGGGCGGGGTGGGGAATCACGACATGATAGAATGAACGGTCACTTTCTCCGCGCTGTGTGCGTGTGTGTGTCGAGACCCAAAAACTCGTGACAAATTTCGGCACATTAAAAAAAAAATATATATTGTCACTAAACACTGTGCTACATGATGTTTAGAAGGTCGTTGAAGAATCAAAAAAGTTCAAATTAAAAAATATTAGATTAGTGTTAGACGTTCTCCTACGCTTGTTTTAAATAGGCTTCTTCACCCTCAACTGGCAGGGGCATCGAATGGTCTCATCAGTAGCGGCACGAAATAAAATAAACCATCAATACACCGATAACACTCTGAATCCCAATCCAACTTCTCCCACAGCGTCTCAAGGTCACACACTAATTAATAAATGCTAACACCTACCAATAACAATACACAACCGCAATGCACATATATGAATCAACGCATACACCACAAACACCCAATAATCAGCTGGCGGCGGAAGGCACGGGCAGAAGCGCAAGTAAGGCAAGCCAGGGTGAGGGAGGGAGAAGAAGCGGACGAAAAAATGGGCGCCAATTTTTTTAAATTTTTTTGACCGTTTTTTTTTTTGCTCCGCCGCCGCCCGAACTGTCCGAACTGCCCGAACTGCCCGAACTGCCCGAACTGCGCGACCCAGCGCAGAAATCGCTGAAGAACAGCGCGGGAGAGCAGGCCAAATCTGCGCTGGCCAGCGCAGATTTTGGTGCGTTTTCTGCGCTGGAAACTGCTCGAATTTGCGCAGCGGGTTGTTTCGACAAAATATAGTTTACATCTGTATAAAACTTTGTGAAACAGAGATGAACATGAGCAGAATGGACTGCCACCCTGCGCATCTATAAAAACACCAATTTCAATTCCGCCAATTTTTAATTGATATCAATGACTAAACAATCAGTAATATCAGAAAAGCTTTGTAGTAGGTTCAAATTTTTGGGTAACGTACGTACGTATTTCGGGCGTGGATACGCCCGCTGCGCAAATTCGAGCAGTTTCCAGCGCAGAAAATGCACCAAAATCTGCGCTGGCCAGCGACGGACACGTTAAGGGAAATGGTAAAAATCTAAGGATATATAGGTGCAACGACCATGAAAATGTGCATACATTATCTTACACTCATGGTTTATTAGAAAATGTATTGAAACTTTTAAATTTCTATCGATTTTTGCGTTTTTTTGAAAAACATGATTTTTTTCGTGCGGTTTGGAAATGTTCGGGTAAGACGGACACCTGATATGGGAAAGATGGACACCATGAAGGCTAAGATGGACACCTTTAGAAAACGTTAGGAATTGAAGAGTTTTACAGTGATTTAACAAATTCTATCGCTTTCCACGTCCTGGTACGTTTATAAACCAATTCTTGGCCAATTGCAACGACGTTTCATTCAGCCGTGAATTTAGGAATTGTAAGCACCGCTTCTAATAGAACGTAGAATGCAGAATTTAAGGCATCTTTTTTAACATTGGGCACTAACAGTGGACGTTGCATCAGCTTACAGAACAACAATTTAAAACATCGCTTTAGGATATTATTCCGCAGAAAGTCCTCGACCACAGCATATTTGAGGGACTTGTTAACAGGTCCAGCCATTTCTTACATTGAAGATTGAACTTTTTGAACCCCATTCTGTAAAGCCATATAATCTCTCATCTATTCCTGAACGATTTGATATCAGTACTTCATCTTTTTTTTATTATGAAAGTTGTTCAAGTCGTCACAAGATATTGGATTTCGTGAAGCGCCTCATCAGCGTCGAGCGAGTAATAGCATAACGAATGGCTACTATTTTGACCGGTGTTTCATTTCTCACTTATTTCAATACTTTCTCTAATTGCTGATTGGTTTATTGCTTCGGAACACCCTTATTCAAGGTATTTGAAGAGATATATTCATCACCAATTGATATAAGAAGTAAAATAACTCAACAAATTCGGTGTCCATCTTTCCCTATGACAAAGTGTCCGTCTTTCCCGCTTTGGTGTCAGGATGTTTAAACCAGCAGAAAACAAGATTTTTTAATTCTTTCATTCTCGTTCTTTCGCCAGTTTTTTGCTTAACATTCATGACAAATCGTTCATGTAATAAAACTTCCGAAAATATAAACAATGCAAGTTACAGAGCTTACGACCTGCAGTAATCAAATTAGATCCAAAAAGCTGCGCACAATTAAAAATTTGTTTTGTTCGTGAATTTAACCAATTTCGCATATATTACACGAAAAATGTTCTCAAATGTGTTGTTTTACCTTCAGTTTGGATTCTACATTGTTGAATTACTCGAAAATTACCTTTTTCATGCATTTATGAGAAGTGTCCATCTTACCCGCAGTGTCCGTCTTTACCTACCTTCCCCTATGTGCATTGCGGTTGTGTATTGTTATTGGTGGGTGTTAGCATTTATTAATTTGTGTGTGGCCTTGAGACGCTGTGGGAGAAGCTGGATTGGGATTCAAAGTGTTATCGGTGTATTGATGGTTTATTTTATTTCGTGCCGCTGCTGATGAGACCATTCGATGCCCCTGCCAGTTGAGGGTGAAGAAGCCTATTTAAAACAAGCGTAAGAGAACGTCTAACACTAATCTAATATTTTTTAATTTGAACATGTTTAATGCTTCAACGACCTTCTATGCATCATGTAGCACAATGTATAGTGGCTATAATTTTTTTTTTTTTAATGTGCCGAAATCTGTCTCGAGTTTTTGGGTCTCGTCACACACACACACAGCGCGGGGAAAGTGGCCGTTCACTCTATCATGTCGCGATCCCCCACCCCGCCCGGCGCTAGGGATGAGGATGCGCTATATGATAGCTGATGATTGCGGAAGGGGAGGGGGGGTTTGGTGGAGGGTGCGTGCTTGCGTTCGCGCTTTCGTGGGTGCGTGCTGGCGTTCGCGCTTTCGTGGGTGCGTGCTTGCGTTCGCGCTTTCGTGGGTACGTGCATGTGTGCGTGTGTGTATGCGTGCGTGCGTGCGTGTGTGTGTGCGTGCATGTGTGTGTGTGTGTGTGTGTGTGAGTTTGCGCGCGCGTGTTTGTGTGTGTGCGTGCGTTTGGAAACCCCAAAACTTTTTGATTCTGATGCGTACATTTTCATCCGCTGCGGCTACAACGTCCATGCATTTTCGATCTCGCTACCTGAGAGACTACACAACAATTAGCATTGGCATCTTTGCGATCGGCACTGCTGTTGGGGGTATTAAAAAAACACGTGATCTAAGCAATCGTGCGCGTGATATGTTGCACATTTATTTCTAATTCAGCTAGCGGGCGCAAGTGGAAACAACATTTTGAAGTGAATCCATACAAAAGAGGATTCTGGATTTGTTTATTACGGTGCGCGTATGGTGCTGCACCTGTCCGTCCAGAATCTGGTGGCTTGTTGGTTTGGAGTAGTTATCATGACGCCGATTGACCGGCAATGCCTTGGAATGGGTTCGGATCGGTAGGTTCATGTTTTGATCGAGTGCATTTGTCGCGTCACAGCGGAAGACCAGGCAGCACCAAAGTCACAACAAAAACCTTCCCCGGGTGTGGACTGCTATGCTAAGTTCTTCTTCTTCTTATTATTATTATTATTGGCGTAATGGCCTACGCGGTCATGCCGGCCTTTTTAGGACTTGAGTACCACGTAGCCGGATAGTCAGCTCTTGCTACGGCGAACGGTTCATACGCGGTTAGAACCCACGACGGGCATACAGATGTGCGGAATGATGGCGGTGCCGCGGGCAACTTGCGGAATGATGGCGATGCCGCGGGCCCGTTCCTATCCAGTGTGCAACTTGCATACTGCCACACTGTCTCCTGCCCGGTGCATACGCAGCAGGCAGGGGGAAGGATGCACCTCCACAGTAAAAAAAACACCGTCATGAACCAGCGGTGGATCTAACGGTAGGCGGACTAGGCGGTCACCGAAGATCTCTAGTCTGTAGTATGCCGTATGTCTACAATTGGACAGAGTATTAGCGATAAGGGCCCCCCGGAAAGATGGTCGTTGGGGCTCCGTGGCTGGAGAACCATTTGCACCTCCCCTCCCCCCATGGCGACTACAATTTTAGGGCCTGTGACCGATGATCGTAGGGGTCCCATGGCCAGCATCCCCCCCCCCCCCCTATCCGCCGGCAATTTAAGTATACTGTTCAATCTTCCAACAGCTGTGTATCAGTACCCCCTCCTCACGGCCCCAATTCGTCTTTTCGCCTTTCATGAACACCTTCCTTTCTTTGACCGATGGATCATAACATTCCGGAAGAAATTACATTTGGCGACAGTTTTGCATACACACGCACACTCACAATCATGCGCAGGATGCTTAGCATATCTATGTAATCCACAACAGACGAAAGCAAAAGCTTAGTGTTAGAAACGTGTTAGAGCGAATTAGGGTTCTGCGCGTTGCACAGCAAACCCTCCATCGTGCGCTAGCGATTCCGTAGTCATTTTTACATTGCATCGATTAAACTTATTGCGCTTTTTTGGTTTGATTTGTGAAAATACAACTTCATCGCCGCAATGTTTGTTAACGGCATTTTTAGGCACCACAAAAGCTCGCGAGCATTGTCCACATGCGAGAAAGAGATAGCGCTATGAGGGAAAAAGCACGGACGACGGCTGACAGCGATTGGCCGTCTGACGCACCAACACATCCAAACCTTCGACAGCGCGCTCAGGCGAGGGGAATGAGGCGGAGCCAGGGACGGGCAGCTCGACGAGCTGCTCGACAAATTTGCCGTTGGAGAGAAAAAGAGAGCATGATAAAATTCTCAGAACGCCATAACGCCTTCCGTCGCTTTGCGCAGCGGGCTCCGGCTGGCGCAATTAACATGAGCACTCCTTTCATCGACAGTGAGATCGTTTTATCTGCCCTAGCGCAATTAAAGCCTTCCTTCGCTCCTGGACCCGACGGAATTCCTTCTACCGTGCTGAAACACTGTCAAACGACAGTAGCACCTATCCTTGCAAAATTGTTTAATGCATCGCTAGCCAATGGCTACTTTCCCAAAACATGGAGGAAATCTTGGATGGTTCCTGTTTACAAAAAGGGCGACAGGACAGATGCCATCAAGTACCGGGGTATTACATCTTTGTGTGCCATTGCCAAGGTTTTCGAACTAGTGATATACAAAAATCTGCTACATGCATGCCGCAGCTACCTAAGCCCGTATCAACATGGATTCGTGCCAAAAAAGTCGACTACCACGAACCTGGTTGAATTTGTAACCTATTGCACTAGTCAAATTGATGCCGGAGCTCAAGTCGATGCAATTTATACAGATCTGAAAGCAGCATTCGACTCTCTTCCGCACGCAATTCTTCTCGCTAAACTCGATAAGCTAGGAGTTCAAGCCCGATCGTACAGTGGCTTAAGTCTTACCTAATTAATCGCACATACATCGTGAAAATTGATAAGCACATGTCCTAAGAAATAGTCAGCAGCTCGGGTGTGCCACAAGGAAGCAATATTGGCCCGCTTCTCTTCATATTGTTTATCAACGATGTTACCCTCGCTTTACCTCCCGACAGTATCAGTCTGTTTGCCGACGACGCAAAATTTTTTGCGCCTATTCACAACACAGCCCAAGTGACATTTGCTCGATTTTGTTTTTACATATCTGCTCGAATAGTACTCGATACGCCTGAAATTGTGGATTTGTGTGTGATCAAGTGTGTTGAAAGCGCTAAGATTTGGCGTGCTCGTAAATTAGACTTTCTTCTATCGATGGACTATGCCGTCGAGCTCATTTTACATTCGTAGCTTTGATTTTTTTATGCAAAACAAAATCGAATTTTGTGTGACGTTATTTTATAAAAATCGATATTTTTTAAGAATAAAATGGCTACATGACCCACTATAACGATAGGAAACATCATTTCCGATCGAATCTAGAAGAAAGCAACGAAAAAGTCGCATCACAGTTGATTTTACAGGACTTTTTCTGAATTCCCTTAAACTGGTGCAGTTTAAGGGAAGTTTAAGGCTCCAGTTTAAGGGAATTTGCTCGAATTCCTAGTTATTCGTGCTCGAAAATGTCAATTGGGAGGTGATTGCCCAATTGACATTTTCGAGCACGAATAACCGGGAATTCGAGCAAATTCCCTTAAACTGGAGCCTTAAACTTCCCTTAAACTGCACCAGTTTAAGGGAATTTAGAAAAAGTCCTGTAAAATCAACTGTGATGCGGCTTTTTCGTTGCTTTTTTCTAGATTCGATCGGAAATGATGTTTCCTATCGTTATCCCGCCATGCAATTGACAGCGATTTGCGAGGGCGCGCGAGGGCTCGCACGCCATACAAGTTCACCGTCCCAGAGCCCTCGCATTAAAGAGCTTGCGAGCCTAGGCAAAATTTTCGCCGCTAGTTTTAGCAGTTATAATTATAGCACCTCGAGAGCAGGTATAACAGTGCGATTTGTAGAATACTAAACACCTGAGTTTTGACATTTTAGCTTTCAAAAATCCACAAAAATTGAAATAGTGATCTTTTCGCCAAATACTACCGCACAAAATAAAATTCTAAAATAAAAATCAACGATTTTTTAAAATACTATAAGATTTCGAGCACATGAAATCTTTCGCAACCCTCGCATTGTTTGACGGGATAGTTGGTCATGTAGCCATTTTATACTTAAATAATATCGATTTTTTTATAAAATAATGTCACACAAAATTCGCTTTTGTTTTTTAACAAATACCAAAGCTATGAATGTAAAATGAGCTCGACGGGATCATCCATCGATAGAAGAAAGCTTAATTTACGAACACACCAAATCTTAGCGCTTCCAACACAATTGATCACACACAATTCCACAATTTCAGGCGTATCGAGTACTAATCGAGCAGATATGGAAAAACAATTTCGAGCAAATGTCACTTGGGTGTACATTCCTGCAAGACTGCATCGAAATTTTCTGTTCGTGGTGCAAGCGTAATGGACTGACTATCTGCATCGAGAAATGCTACTGTGTGTCTTTTAGTCGATGCAGGAGCCCAGTGACTGGGACCTACTTCATGGACGGCACTGCAGTTAATCGACAGAATCATGCCAAAGACCTGGGCGTTCTGCTTGACTATAGTTTGAACTTTAAACAGCATATCGATGACGTTGTAGCCAGAGGAAATCAATTACTTGGCGTGGTTATCCGGACAACTAATGAGTTCCGCAACCCCATGTGCATCAAAGCTGTGTACAACTGTATCGTTCGTTCGGTTCTGGAATATTCGTGCGTAGTCTGGAGCCCAACTACCGCTTCTTCAATTGCTCGACTTGAGGCGATTCAACGTAAGCTCACGAGATATGCCCTACGCCTACTTCCCTGGCAGGATCGCAATAATCTTCCTCCGTATGCTGCGCGGTGCCGTCTTCTAGGCCTTGAACCTCTTTCGGTTAGAAGACGCAATGCACAGTGCTCTTTCATCGCTGGATTGCTAAATGGCTCTATCGACTCATCGCCTTTGTTGCATCGAGTCGATATCTATGCCCCATCCCGAACACTTAGGTCCAGAGAAACTCTACGGCTCGCTCAACCCCGTTCCAGTGCTGGTCGGTCTGACCCTATGTTCAGCATGTCGGCTGTCTTCAACACTGTCTCGGATTGCTTCGACTTCGACATCTCAACTCAGTGCTTCAAGGAACGTCTCCGGCTTTTGCCGTGGCCGCAGTGAATTGCGATGCAAATCTTGTTTTTGCTATGTATTTTTTTTATTGAACTGTTACATCTTAATTAGGCCATACGGCCCGTTGAAGATTAAATAAATAATAATAATAAAACAACTGTCTGTTTTCGGCACACATCTGCAAAACAAGTATAGGGGCCTGTAGTGTAGCAACCTTTGGGGGATATCTTAGTTAAGCAACCTTGGTATGTCAGTTGGGAATGATGGACTAGAGAAGAATAAAGAGTCAGTTGTGTGGAGACCGAGGAAGGATCCAGACGTGCTAAACCACGACACTACATTGGCGACGAGAAAAAAAACGAACCCGGCTCCAAAAAGAAGTGAAATTCAAAGAAGGCAGAGTCATGAATCCTATGGGTAAGCATTGTTAAAGTTGAAGTGTAGGAAAGGTACTACAAGAATGTCCAAACTACCGGTTTGGTTGCTTAAATGCTGTGGGGGATTTGGGGTTAGATGTGATATGCACTTTGAATTGTCCGAACACTGTATATGTTTGTAAGATGTTGTTAATTCACAAGTTTATTTCACTTTAGAACTGATTGGTCAGAACGCAACTTTTTGGGTCTGAGGTCAAAATGCGACCTGTTGGTATGGGGATCAGAACGCTACTGATCGGGTCAGAGTTCAGAACGCGACTTGTTGGTACGGGGATCAGAAAGCTACTGATCGGGTCAGAGTTCAGAACGCGACTTGTTGGTACGGGGATCAGAAAGCTACTGATCGGGTCAGAGTTCAGAACGCGACTGATTAAGCTGATAAGAATTCTCTCGGTCAGCGCGTTGCGCTCTCTCGTCGAGCAGCGCACGGCGACACGATTAAGTTCCCTCTCTCTCTCCTTATCTTTCTCTCGCGCGCACGTATGCTAAACAGAATTCGGTTTCCTCAACAAATGCAGTGAATGATAAATTTGTTTTGTTCTGTGGGAAAAGTTAATATTGGTTGCGTGCTTAAATGCAGTGCTAAAATACAGCAAGCAAACGATAGCTTAAATGCCGTTGAGTGACAAATGAAAAAAATAATTTTCATCGTAATGACGCCGGATTTTGTCATCAGTTGCTTCAATGCAGAAGTACCCGGAAAGCGTGAAAAGAATGGGCTCCAAGTGTGTATGTGCAAGCGCGATGAGACGTTGGAGTTTGCTTCAAGGTAGAATTTTACGAAACGTAACGGTGAAACGGGGTTTTGTTCCTTCAATGTGTGTGCGTGTGCGAACGTGATGGGACGTTGGAATTTGCTGGAATTTGGAAGAATTTTTAGAAACGAAAAAAGTGAAAGAATAAACGCGGTATTGTCCTTTCACATAAAGACACACACACACACCCCCATACAATAGGCAGGGATGGACAATCTCTTCAATTCCATGTTCATGGTTGTATTGAAAAAATTTGCACTGGTTAACACCGGTGTGAGTGGGTGTGTAAACGTGTGCACATGTATGCTTACATGCATGTAAATGAATATTGGACTAATTTTTTTTGTGCTATGGATTTTATTTCAGACATCTTGCGAATACCAGGCCTTGCGGCTCAACCGTTCAATTACGAAGGGTATTCCGAAAATATAGGTGTGGAATGGAAAAAGTGGCTCAGATCGTTCGAAATTATGCTACGGGCTTGTCGAATCGACGATGACGATTGGAAATAAGACCTTTTACTACATTTTGTTGGCTCAAACGTACAGCAAATATTTGATTCACTACCAGAATTACCGAACACCGACAGTTGCGGGCCACTTGCAAATGTAGAAAGATATATCCCGAATAGGACTGCTTATCAAGAAGCAATTGCCAGACTGGATAATTTTTTTCTTCCAAAACAAAACCCAACCTACGAACGACATCTGTTGCGTCAAGTAAAACAGAAATCCGGAGAGAGTTTCGATTCTTTTATCATGAGATTGCGTGTACAAGCAGACCGTTGTGGTTTTGGAGACAAGATGGAAGAATACGTGAAAGATCAGGTCATTGAAAATTGCCAATCCGCTTCATTACGCCGAGAATTACTTAAGCAAGGTGCTAGCCTTGACAAAATAGTGAGCGTAGCCAAAATTTTTGAAACTGTTACGTATCAAGAAAAATTATTCGCTGATAACAAAGAACAAGTTGAACAGGTGCATAAAATCGAAGAACCTCAGTATGGCAAGAAAAGAAAATTTCTTGAATCAAGTCAACGGGAGTGTCATCGATGTGGATACTCAGGACACCTTGCAAAAGAAAACAAATGTCCAGCAAAAGGAAAATTGTGTAACAAATGTGGTGGCAGAGACTACTTTGCAAAGAAATGCCGTACCAAGCAGTCAGACTATACAAGAAAAACATATTCAAAGCAGGACCGCAACTACATCGCAAGTAATAACAAAGGAGACCAAAAACCAAGCATTGTAAACCACATCGCCAATGAAAACACAGAATATGTTTTTCATCTAACTAATTCAGGCAACAACAGCGAAGTAAAATGTAATGTTGGTGGTGTTCCGACCGCAGTAATAGATTCGGGATGCAAGTACAATTTAATCAGCAAGGTAACATGGGAGGAGATGAAATCGCAACATGTTCACGTGACAAATCAACGACGCGAAACTGCGCTTGATCTTAAAGCATATGGGGGACAATCTTTGTCACTGATCGGCATGTTTACAGCTACGATCTCACTGGGCATGGCTAAAACAGTTGCCGATTTTTACGTCGTAGAAGGAAACGGAAAAACTCTTATCGGCCGTGATACTGCCACCTTCATGGGCGTTTTGAAAATAAGCATACCAGTAAATGCAGTTGAAAACACAAAAGGGAAATTGGGAACCATTAATAATATCGTTCTGGATTTGACTTGGACTGGACTGGACTTGAATTTGAATTATTTTGTAACACTTGAAATTAGGTTAAAATAAAATTTAAAAAAAAGTTCTCTGCAGCTAAACTAACTGTGTACTTGTTTCAATTTTAGGTAGAGATATCGGAACAATCTCGAAGCATAACAACATTCATCACACGAAGAGGCTTATTCCGCTATACACGACTTATGTTTGGTATAAATTGTGCTCCGGAATTATTTCAGAAGATAATGGAACAAATTTTAACAGGCTGCGATGGCTGTTTGAATTTTATTGACGATATAATTGTGTTTGGATCTGACCAGGAACAGCATGATACAAGGCTGAAAAAGGTTCTCCAACGCTTAGTAGAGTGGAATGTAATTTTGAATACAGAAAAGTGCTCATACGGAGTTCGGCAAACGAAGTTTTTGGGACACATTCTGTCAGCAAATGGAATTAAACCAGATAACGATAAAGTAGAATCAATTAGAAAATTTAGAGAACCAAAGTCTGGAGAAGAGGTTCGTAGCTTCTTGGGACTAGTTAATTACTTAGGAAGATTTATACCGGATTTGGCAACAATAACGTTTTCATTGCGACAATTAACAGGCCAGAACCAAAATTTCTGCTGGAAATCTGAGCATCAAAAGGCATTTAACAAATTAAAATCAATTATGATGTGTCCCACAACGTTAGGGTATTTTGATGTTGCAGATAGAACACAGCTAGTGGCTGATGCAAGTCCGGTTGGCCTCGGTGCGGTCTTAATTCAAATAGATGCTCAGGGTACCCCACGTATCATAGCCTATGCTAGTAAAAGCTTATCTAACGTAGAGAAGCGATACGCCCAGATAGAAAAAGAAGCTCTAGCCCTCGTTTGGGCTGTAGAACGATTTCATTTCTACTTATACGGACGTAACTTTGAACTAATAACAGACCACAAGCCCTTAGAAACGATTTTCGGAACAAGATCAAAACCATGCGCTAGGATTGAGAGGTGGGTGGTGCGTTTACAGTCGTACAAAGTATCTGTTGTTTACAAACCAGGCAAAACTAACATCGCAGACCCACTTTCACGGTTAGCCATTACGGCAACTGTAGAAGGAAAAACATTCGACGAATGTGTGGAGCAGTACGTTTCTTGGGTAGCTTTTAATGCATCACCAGCCGCTCTTTCATTAGGAGAAATAGAAAAAGTTTCAGAAACTGATAAGACCATTCACGCAGTCCGTCAAGGATTAGAAAAAGACATTTGGTCTGAAGATGCTTCACCATTTAAAGTATTTTCGTCAGAATTGTGTTTTGCAAACCAGATTTTGCTGCGCGGTACAAGAATTGTCATACCCAATTCATTAAGAGAGCAAACTTTGCATTTAGCACATAAAGGTCACCCCGGTATGACCATCATGAAACAGCGACTACGGGCTAAAGTCTGGTGGCCAAAATTAGACCAACAGGTAGAAAACTACGTAAAAACTTGCAAGGGATGTATGATGGTATCTGCACCACCGGCACCCGAACCGATGAAAAGAAGGGAATTACCATCTGCACCATGGCAACATGTAGCTATCGACTTCCTCGGACCACTTCCTTCTGGGCACTCAGTTGTCGTTGATTATTTTAGTCGATATATAGAAGTAGAGATAATGAAAAAAATTGACTCGGGAGAAACTATAAGGCCGAAAATACACGGACCGGAATTTCGCGGCCGCGGAATTCCGGTCCGTGTATTTTCGGCCTAAGACGGTTAACACCAATTTTTGCCCGTTTTGGATTACCATTAAGGCAGCGCTCTAGCAGCAATCGAACACGACATCGAACATGAAAAATATATGGGATTTGACATGTTCGATTTGATAAACAACAAATCGAACATGTCAAATCCCATACATTGTTCATGTTCGATTGCTGCGCCGGGTCAACGGTCCACAGTTTTCTAGTGACGAATTTAAAGAATTTTGTATTAAAAATAATATTAAACTAGTTAGCACAACCCCCTATTGGCCCCAGCAGAATGGAGAAGTCGAAAGACAGAATCGCTCTTTATTAAAAAGATTAACTATTAGCCAATCAATGAATACGGATTGGGTCGAAGAGTTAAACAAGTATCTTTTGATGTATCGATCCTCCCCACATTCAATCACTAAAAGAACTCCATCAGAAATGCTTTTGTCATACAATATTCGAGATAGACTTCTATCAAAATCATCAAAAGAAAATGAAAATTGTACGCAGATAAACGTAGAAACGCAAAAACCAATCCTATAGCCGAAGGAGATGAGGTTCTATTGAAAAAACCATTCAAAACCAACAAATTGTCTGCAAACTTTGGTCCCAAAATATATATACAGTGAACCCTCTCTTATTTGACTCCTCTCCAATTTGAAAAACCTCTCTTATTTGAACATTTTGCACAATCCCTTGATTTCCAGTACATTTTTGTTCCTCTAATTTGGAAAACCTCTGAAATCTGTGTACCTCTTATTTGTGTATGGTGTTGCCATGGTTGTTGAATGATGTATGCTCAAATTGGCAATCGTACGCACAGTTTCCTATAGCAACAGTTAAAGCTGCATACTAAATGTTCTGTCTCTTTCTTGTTTGTATGGAACTTTCATTCACTTTCAACCTCTCTAATTTGAAAACCCCTCTTATTCGACAGTCCCATCGCCTCTCAAATAAGAGAGGGTTCACTGTATACTGGTTTTGCACCCTTACTAATGTAACTGCCAAATAGAGCAGTGACAACGCTTTTGGTTCCGAACCGAGAAAGCGTGTGTTCAAATCCTGATTTTTTATTATCTTTTTTCTGTGCTTATTTCTTTTTATATTAATATTTTCTTGCTATAATTAATATAAACAAAATTTTTGTGAAGCAAAATTAAAATACAGGCGGTCCCCGAGATACACGGTTAATGGGGACCGAAAACGGCCGCAAAATACCGCGTATCTCGAATTTCCGCGTAAGTCGAATCTCGTGATTTCCAGCTATAATATCAATAATTTTCGTGTAATTTTGCAAGTAGGGGGCGGTTTTAGTCACTTTATGAATTATTTGATTTGATTCTGACTGAATATAACAGTTTTAAACCTTTTGAAATAGTTTTTAACATTCGATCGAAACGGAAATTATTTGGCAATTTACAATTGATGTGTCAAATCAGTACAATTTGCTCAAAGAACTGTCAAATTTAGAAAACCGCGTATCTCCGAATCCGCGTATAAGAGGTACCGTGTATCTCGGGGACCGCCTGTAATACCTTTTTAAAAAACATAATATTTACTCTATCTTCACCCATCATTATCAGGATGGGAGAAATATGCATCTCATTTATCATTTTATTAGATTTATCGAAATGAGTTTGATACATTAACACCTTGCAACGGGTTGGTCTTTAACAACCGAATAATGCAGACCATCATTAATAAAGTGAAATAGCTCAGAGCTTAACGCAAGAGAACATAACACGTAAATCGTGCTATCGAATCTCACGCTCATATCTGGGAACACTACAACAGTGCAGTGTTGAAGACACTTGTAAGGTTTTCTTTTGACAGTTGCTTTGACATTTCAAATTTCAAATTAAAAGCGAAATTTTTCATTGACATATTTCAAAAGCATTTAATTACTGCTAAATGCACTGCTGATCGCCTTCAATTCGCCGGCGATTACAAGGCGATTAGAAGGCATTTAACGAAAATTTGCGGGTAGGGAGGCCACCCACACCAGCAAAAATTGACGGTTTCTCGCTCTGCCCAATACTTTGCGCCAACGATGATGAGGTATTGATTTGAGCTGTGCGCGCGTGTCGCAGCGTTCTTCGCTTGCGACTTTGGTGCAAGTATCGGCAGATTTCTTAGAACATTTAATGTGCTGCTTTGAGTAGTATGGGGCCCCGGTTTTCTGCAGTTCGGGACCCTCGACAAAATACAGTGAGTGAAGCGATGGGAAAAATGAATTACAGTGGAGCGCC
The DNA here is from genome assembly GCF_943734735.2 of Anopheles gambiae. Taxonomy (NCBI): domain Eukaryota; kingdom Metazoa; phylum Arthropoda; class Insecta; order Diptera; family Culicidae; genus Anopheles; species Anopheles gambiae. The sequence continues at coordinate 65,700,300 of NC_064601.1, read as the reverse complement.
GATTATCCGGGCTCTTCGGGGCTCGACCTCGCACGGATAGTCGAATAACACGGATAATGAGTCAAAGTATTTATTTTATCACAATATCCTGGTTTGTTTTAGAAATTAATAGTATGTTTCAGTAAAACCTAGCCAGTTTTATAAGCTTCATGTTTTTCAATGAGAATATTTGAAATGTGCCATGAATTATAGCTTATTTTGTTATGAGAAAATGCTCTGGTAACCGTTATTTCAAATATCTTCCTCAGCACGCAATGTCATATATGTATTGAACTGTCATTTTTCAACAGCACGGATAAACGGACAACCGGATAAAAGGTACCCGGATAAACGGCGCTCCACTGTAATTAAAAATGAGTCATTTTGAAATAGATGGTAGAAATCCCATCCAGAGGGGGGGGAGGGTAGAATCGATACGAAGTCGTACATCCACAAGGACGGGGCCCCCTAGATCGCCGGGGCCCCTGGCGGCCGCCCAGTCCACCCACCGTTTAACGCGCCACTGGGTGTGAGACACATCTCAAACATACACACTCAAACATAAACACACATACATACAAACATACAAACACACACACACACACACACACACACACACACACACACACACACACATTCACACACACATTCACACACACATACACACACACAAACACAAACAAATACAAACCACACATAAACCTGTCCCAACGGGTGCATGGTGCGTTGAAAAAAAAGGCCCTATCTTATTGTCCGATACTGTACCTCAAACAGGTAGAAAATTGAGAAAACTCATTTCTTGGCGCATTTGACAAAATCGCATTCAGCGCTTTTCTCACCATTACCTAAGAGAACGGATAAAAGCTAAATGTATAACGTCGGTTTTCACCTTCTAAGGGTGCTTTTTAAAATTATAATGTTTAAAATTATAGATACACGGTATCTCTTAGAGCGTTTCTACATACACCGAGAATGCAGCTGAGAAAATAACTGACAGCATGCTTTGAAGGCGACTGACAGCATTTTCGGTGAGAGAATTCTCCTCGGCATGCAAAGAACGATGGAGCTGAGAAAAAAGTGAATTGGCAGTTTATAGCGATCGATCAATTACCCAAGTGCCACAAATCCACTAAACGACCACTAAACGGCTTCTAAACGACTCAAGCACTCTACCTAAACGGAATATAGAAAGACTTCGTTTAGCAGACGGCAAACGACTCATGCATTCTAAAAATAGCAAAAAAGATGGTAGCGCTATCTGTTGGTGGGATACCCCAACCAGCTGAGCTTCATCGCTTGGAGGAGAGCTTTCTCATTTCCTCTGTACTGTTGTATGGTTTCGCATTGAAGTTATGCCTCGCTAGAACTAGAACGGCGATACGATAGTTTAAATACTAAACTCCAACGGAAACCACTAGCACTGAAGCAAGTGAGATTTGAGTAATGGTTGTTGGTGTTGATACCCACGTATCTGACCACACGACCATTCATATAGATCTTTGCTCAGAAAGTTAGAAGGCTATATAGGTCATGATAAGATGAAACTTGTCGAAACACATTGCAAGAAAAGGATAGCAAGATAATGATAAGTTGTAATACGCCATCTATTGATCAAACCAATGAAGCTGTGGAGCTTTCATTTTTTTCTATGGATATTCAATTTTCCAGTCGTTTAAGCTTAATCTGTGGCGCTTGGGGTGTAAAAGTTCATCGATGCGTGTGAGAGAGTAGAGCTGATGAATAGAAAGAGATGGCATGAGTTTATCCCAAGCGCCACAGATTAAGCTTAAACGACTGGAAAATTGAATATCCATAAAAAAAAAATGAAAGCTCCACAGCTTCATTGGTTTGATCAATAGATGGCGTATTAACACTGATTATTATATTGCTATCCTTTTCTTGCAATGTGTTTCGACAAGTTTCATCTTATCATGACCTATATAGCCTTCTATCTTTCCGAGCAAAAATCTACATGAATGGTCGTGTGGTCAGATACGTGGGTATCAACACCAACGACCATTACTCAAATCTCACTTGCTTCAGTGCTAGTGGTTTCCGTTGGAGTGTAGTATTTAAACTATCGTATCGCCGTTCTAGTTCTAGCGATGCATAACTTCAATGCGAAACCATACAACAGTACAGAGGAAATGAGAAAGCTCTCCTCCAAGCGAGGAAGCTCAACTGGTTGAGTATCCCACAAACAGATGGCGCCACCAGCTTTTTTTTTGCTATTTTTAGAATGCATGAGTCGTTTGCCGTCTGCTAAACGAAGTCTTTCTATATTCCGTTTAGGTAGAGTGCTTGAGTCGTTTAGAAGCCGTTTAGTGGTCGTTTAGTGGATTTGTGGCACTTGGGAATCGTATCGCCGTTCTAGTTCTACCCAAGTGACATTTGCTCGAAATTGTTTTCCCATATCTGCTCGATTAGTACTCGATACGCCTGAATTTGTAGATTTGTGTGTGATCGAGTGAGTTGAAAGCGCTAAGATTTGGTGAGTTCGTAAATTAGACTTTTTACTATCGATTGACGATGTCGTCGAGCTCATTTAACATTCGTAGCTTTGATTTTTTATGAAAAACAAAAGCAAATTTTGTGTGATGTTATTTTATAAAAAATCGATATTATATATGTATAAAATGGCTACATGATCAACTATAACGATAGGAAACATCATTTCCGAGCGAATCTAAAAGAAAACAACGAAAAAGCCGCATCACAGTTGATTTTAAAGGCCTTTTTCTAAATTCCCTTAAACTGGTGCAGTTTAAGGGAAGTTTAAGGCTTCAGTTTAAGGGAATTTGCTCGAATTCCCGATTATTCGTGCTCGAAAATGTCAATTGGGTAGCGATGCATAACTTCAATGCGAAACCATACAACAGTACAGAGGAAATGAGAAAGCTCTCCTCCAAGCGATGAAGCTCAACTGGTTGGGGTATCCCACCAACAGAGAGCGCCACCAGCTTTTTCGCTATTTTTAGAATGCATGACCCAAGCGCCACAGATTAAGCTTAAACGACTGGAAAATTGAATATCCATACAAAAAAATGAAAGCTCCACAGCTTCATTGGTTTGATCAATAGATGGCGTATTACAACTCATCATTATCTTGCTATCCTTTTCTTGCAATGTGTTTCGACAAGTTTCATCTTATCATCACCTATATAGCCTTATAACTTTCTGAGCAAAAATCTATATGAATGGTCGTGTGGTCAGATACGTGGGTATCAACACCAACGACCATTACTCAAATCTCACTTGCTTCGGTGCTGGTGGTATCCGTTGGAGTTTAGTATTTAAACAATCGTATCGCCGTTCTAGTTCTAGCGATGCGTAACTTCAATGCGAAACCATGCAACAGTACAGAGGAAATGAGAAAGCTCTCCTCCAAGCGAAGAAGCTCAACTTGTTGGGGTATCCCACCAACAGAGAGCGCCACCAGCTTTTTTGCTATTTTTAGAATGCATGAGTCGTTTGCCGTCTGCTAAACGAAGTCTTTCTATTTTCCGTTTAGGTAGAGAACTTGAGTCGTTTAGAAGCCGTTTAGTGGTCGTTTAGTGGATTTGTGGCACTTGGGGAGTCGTTTGACGTCTGCTAAACGAAGTCTTTCTATATTCCGTTTAGGTAGAGAACTTGAGTCGTTTAGAAGCCGTTTAGTGGTCGTTTAGTGGATTTGTGGCACTTGGGATGTTCATTAGGCCCGTGTCAGGTCCGTGGCAACGCTCATCGGATGCGATTTTATCGGACGAGATTTGTATGGGATCTGACAGATAACGTCGGACGTTCGATTTCGTCGTCCGACGTTATCTGTCAAATCCTATATAAAAATTTGACAGGCCATCCGATAAAATCGCATGCGAAAAAGCGTTGCCACAGCCCTCAACCCTCATCGGATGCGATTTCATCGGACGAGATTTATATGGGAATTGACAGATAACGTCGGACGTGCGATTTCGTCGTCCGACGTTATCTGTCAAATCCTATATAAAAATTTGACAGCCCATCCGATAAAATCGCATGCGAAAAAGCGTTGCCACCGCCCTTATTCCCGAAAAATTTCGCTTGGGCGGTCGTAGAGATGAAGGTGTAAATTTGATCATTGACACAACGGTTAATACGGTAATGTACTGTTTTGACACATCAAATGTTAAATGACAAATGTATCCTTTTGAGTGTTTCTACACACACCGAGAAACCAACTGAGAAAATAATTGACAGCATGCTTTGACAGCGACTGACAGCATTTTCGGTGAGAGAATTCTCCTCGTCATGCAAAGAACGATGGAGCTGAGAAAATATTTTCATTTACAGTTTATAGTGAACGATCAATTGTAGTTAGTCTTTTTGTAGTGTAATAAGTAGAGAAATATTCATAAAAAAGCACAAAAAAAACATACTTTTTTGGCTTCATTTTAGCGGCAAAAATCGATTTTTTTCATCATGTTTCCAGAAGTTTCATCTCGGCGCTTTTCGGAGCTTCTACACCCACTGGTGTGAGAAATCATTCGCCAATTTTCTCACAACTATCTCTCCCCTGCTGTCTCGGAATATACAGAAACGCTCTACCATTTCAAGCAAAATGATACGTTAACTAGCTATAATTTGACTGAAAATCTCGAAATTTGACTTTCGCTAATATTTGAGATACGCTATTGCCTCGGGTCCGTATTAATAGCATAAATCGGGGAATACCTGAATTATGGATAGAATAAAGTTCCAGTCATGTGCATTCAATCGGTAAACCAACTAGTTTTATCTCGTTTAAAAAATTGTATAATGAGATTTTATTCAAATAAGCTATCATTCATGCGTGCTACACAAATTAAGTAAAGATAAACCAATAGTAAGTAGTTTTATCAAACGCTTGGATTTTTCATGACAAAATTCCTATCATTTTGTCGTACTTGTTTAATTTGTTTTTACTATCATCCTTTTACCATGCGATGATCTATTTGCAAGATTTACTGCATTCTACACTTCTACGCGAGAAACTAACAAGATGAATCTGTTTAATTTATAAAAAATAAAGCATGTTTCTAGTAACGACTATTATATCAGTTCAATAGGTTAATAATTTCCTGCGCCGTTGTAGAATTGAAAGTTGTGGAAGTTTACCGGTGTCTTAGGACTTGAACACATATATAGAAAATCGTCATTTTGTAGTTGGGTCTGAGTAAAATTAGGTTCACTTGCGCTACGGTGGAACTTAGGCATGGTTCGCAGCATATTTTCTAACATGTTTAGCAATAATCGAAAGAGCGGTCGTTCATCACGATTGAACTTAATGCAATCCTCAACACAACGCTTTAAAGCTTGTGGACAGTCAGTTCGTACTTTTGTCGAATCTGGCCGTAACTTTCCACAGCCAACCATGAACAAAATCTGGTCTTTGTTATTGATGTGATTGTATGGCAATTGCTCGGTCAGCATTTCGTATAGTACAATACCGAACGCGTAAACGTCACTTTGAAATGAATAAGGATTTTGCTCCTTCATACGAATAACTTCCGGTGCCATCCAAAGAATACTTCCAGTTGGTTGATTCGATTGTTGAGATCCGGACCACCGTACCTTTGCTGTTGCTAAGCCGAAATCACCAATTTTCACCGAAAAATCATCATGCAAGAAAATGTTATTAGACTTAAGATCACGATGAATAATATTTTTTGCATGCAAATAATCCATTCCTTGAGCTGCTTGCCGAGCGATATCAATCAGCGTGTTTAGCTTGAACTTGGTCTCGTTAACGTGAATATGTTTATACAAACTGCTACCTTCACACCATTGCGTCACAATCGCTAGAGATGGTTTACTAACACAACCCATAAATAGTAGAATGTTGCAATGACGTGTTTTCTTTAACATTGCTACTTCATTCTTGAATGCTTGTAGCTGTGCCGGACTTGGGGTTTTTACGTTCAATGTTTTTACGGCCACTGGTCCATGCCAATGAGCTTTATAAACTGTACCAAACGATCCAGAACCAATTCGTTGTCCTATTAAAATTTCCTCTGCCTGGATATTCTACAAAAATCATGGGGAGGAAGGTTAATGCCAAATTTGTCCAATCTATAACTTTAATGTAGCATTCTTACCCAGTTTTCATCGGATTGCTTGGAATCCCTTGGAGATAGCAGATTCTTATTGCTTTCATCAGCTGATCGAGCCCGCGGTCTTTTGCTATGGTTTAATGTATTTGTAGGTGATGCTTGTGTGGAATGCGAATGCTCTTGATTTGGTTGTGCCTGTAATCCATTGCAAATATATAATATCCCAGTAAAATTAATGCTTAAGCAATGTGATCTCATCAATAATTTTGGATGATTTTAACCATAAATGACAAGTTATACATAAAACAGATAAGAACTACCTGTAATGGTCGATTGCTGATCACATGTCTATTTTCTCCTCCGAAGAATGGCTTTATCACATTATTAATGCAAACATTTGGAGCCGAATTGGAACGATCATGCTGGTTGAGAGAACGTGGATGACGCAAGCTTGTACTGTATCCACCGGCCCCTGGATTAATGATACCAGCCGTGCTTTCTGGGTTGGCCAAAAGCACATGATAAAATGTGCTATCCATGTGTCGCTTGCTGCATATAGGTGGTACTTTATCGACACATCGCTGGTGAAATCTATAGTTACACTGATTACAGTAAAATCCAGTAAACAGCAAACGGCGGCAGCACTCACAGAATGCAAGGGAAAAAAATGTTTTCCGGATAAACTGATGCGATATATACGTTGGGAATCCAATGTCCAGGATACGAACGAACACTTCATCGCAGTTTAGAGCGCTTACATCAGTTTCCCACGGAATCGGATAGTTACTGTTGCCGGCAGTTACCTCACAGAACTCACAAGTAAGGTTACGGCGTTTTAATGCTTTCGCTAAGGCGTCCTTTAACCGCATTCCTGGAATTACTTGCACGGATGTACGTTGCTGATTTGGTAAGAAGGCTCGTAATAACATTTTCGACTGTCTACTTAGTGTACCGCACATGCTCTCAGTCTGGAAACAATGTGAAGAAGATAAAATTATCCACGGCATTTTTCACAATACGATAAACTTACCTCTACCCGCTCTGCTGGATCAGGAGGTTCGCTGGGTTCGCTTAACTGTTCATTCTGCATTTGTATCTTCTTTTCCATAAGATCCTGTTCCTTGATCTCAAGATCATGAAGTTTTGAGGTGAGTTCCTGATACTCTTCCAGGTACAGCGCCGGTGGCTGCTGAAAGTCAGCAAATTTTTCATTTAGAGCGTCGATGTTTTCTCGGGTAACATGAATCACAGATTTTATGTTTCGCAAATCTTCCTCCAACTGTAAGAACGCATCGAGCTCTTCGTCCGTATCTTCTGCATCGGCCGAGGACATCAAGATAGGTTTCGATCACTAGTAACAAAAAGGCGTTTGAGAAATTTTTAATTCCCTTCACTTCACTTATTTGAAGAAAGATCCTTGAAGATTTTTCGTCAACGATTTCGTAGACTTAGGTAAGTAAACTTAGATAAACCCGCTACAGTTTAGCTCTTTAAACATTTCCAATTTTTTTTTTCAATATTAGTTTGTTACAAGTTTTTTTCTGCTGTTCAGATCCACTCCTTAACAATCATTTCACTCCGACTGTTGTCTTCGTAGTGAATATTATTTTCAAGATTATTATTAATCAATGAGCTCAAATTCCTCTTATTTTCTCCTGTCCTCCTGTTCCGAATTAGTAAAATATTCCTTAATAGTTTTATTCCATCTTCAAGCTTTTTCTCTAGAATTTGTTGCTTCACACAGGTAACAAATTAATACATTTGCAAGTTAAGCTGTCATTTTATTTTCATACGCAAGCCCAAGGTTTGTGTTGGAACGAGGTCAAATATTATACGGACGTCACACGAAGCGTAAACTCAAAAAGTTTATACGGACGTCACACGAAGCGTAAACTTTGGCGTAAACTCAAGGTGGAATGTATAATGAGGTGTAGTTCAAAGTGGGTAGAAAGGAGGTGTCGTCATACAGAACAATTCCCAAGCTCCCGACCACGCTGGTTTTCGCTGGTCTTTTCGGGGATAATTCGTTAACGAATTATCCCCGAAAAGACCAGCGAAATACAGATCATTTTCGGGGATAGTGAACACACGTGAAGGATGAACCCATGCAAAAAAGAGCTAAAAATAGAAATGAACATTCGGATAAATTGCCTTCCCTCATATTCCAATTCATGCTCATGCTTCATCCTTGATGCTACCAACCACATCGCTAATTCTACTTCGAATCACTTTGCCAGTTGCGCCACCATATTATTATTCATGATCGTGCTATTTGCTTGTTTTGTTGTATGAAGGGGTACTGATACTAAATGAATTAAAAGAAATAAATAAAACAATAAATATAACAGATTAACTATTAAGCACGCATTTCTAACAACGAGTAAAGGGGTCTGAAGCTTCTGGAGCTGGATGTTTTATAAATAAAAGAAAATTTTTAACATCAATGAAAACAATAAAAATGGAATTGAACTCATGTCGACCATGGTGCAAACATTACACCATTACCATTTGACCACTACTAGTTCATGAACATGAATCGTTATCTATCAGTTTTAAACCCTTCAAATATAGCACAATGAACATGTGTAAAAGTTCATCGATGCGTGTGAGAGAGTAGAGCTGATGAATAGAAAGAGATGGCATGAGTTTATGTTCATTATCCCCGAAAAATTTCGCTTGGGTTGGGCATCGAGGCTTTCAAAGTGGGTATAGGGACTTAACAGTTTTGAACACACCGCCGACGTCTTCTTCTGGAAATCTGGAAGGCTGGAAATAGACGAACCGAGATCGTCGCTGTACCGCGAAATTCGCGCCTTGTTTATAACCGTAGTAATACACGATGCGCAATCTCAGATTGCGCATATATTCGTTTTATCAAAACATAAGTCATTTCGCGTAGCCAATCCTGAGCTATAAACGTCATTTCCATACATTTTCAGATTGCGCCAAGAATGCGCATAAATTTTCAAGATTATATGTCCGAGATATATAAATTTTTTTTGTCAGATAAATATATCAAACCGACCCGTTTGACAGATAAATATATGCGCAATCTGAGATTGCGCATCGTCTATTGCTACGGTATCGGACGAGATTTATATGGGATTTGACAGATAACGTTGGACTTGCGATTTCGTCGTCCGACGTTATCTGTCAAATCCCAGAGCGTTTCTACATACACCGAGAATGCAGCTGAGAAAATAACTGACAGAATACTTTGACAGCGACTGACAGCATTTTCGGTGAGAGAATTCTCCTCGGCATGCAAAGAACGATGGAGCAGAAAAAAAAGTGAATTGGCAGTTTATAGTGATCAATTATCAATTATAGTTTGCATTTTTGCCGTCTAATAATTGTAGACATATTATTAAAAAGTAAAAGAAACTTTTTTGGCTTCATTTTAATGATTAAAATAGATTTTTTCAACATCATTTTAAAAGTCTCATCTCGGCGCTTTTCAGAGCTTCTACACACACCAGCGTGAGAAACCGGTTGTCAATTCTCTCACAGCCATCTCTCAGCTGCAGTCTCGGTGTATGTAGAAACGCTCCCATACAAAAATTTGACAGGCCGTCCACAGCTGCCGTCCGATAAAATCGCATGCGAAAAAGCGTTGCCACCGCCCTAACTGCTCGTTTTTGTTTGCGGGTTATCCATTAAAAAATTCGCTTGGGTTGCTTGCTTCCGGCTTCCCCTGAGCTATTATGTGTCTATATGTATAAACCTTGTCGTATCATACGTCAATTAGGCACTGGTCTAATCTTGTTGCGCGCAACATTGTTGCTGGCAAAATGTATGGATTTTGACAGCTCGCGCAACTTTGTTGCCAGCCAAATTCAAACCAATTTGATTTTTGCCTGGCAACATTTTCTATTTACCTTGGTCGTGGTAATCGGGTGTATGAAATGACACAGCAGCAGTGTGCGTTTTGTTGACATCCGCTAAATTTGGATTTTAAGCATTTATAATAAATTTTTTGGTGTATATTTCATTTTTTCAACACTTTATTCAACAAGTGAATGATAAAAAATAATCTCTGAGCTGTTAATTGGCAATTTTTTTACGCTAAACAATGTCAAAGCGAAATGTTGCCAGCAACATTCATAGACCACCTCAGCGATATGTTGCCGAGCAACAATGTTGCGCGCAACAAGATTAGACCGCTGCCTTAGTTATCAAATTGCAGAAATAAAATAGAAATTGTCAAGGTGGAATGTATAATGAGGTGTAGTTATAGCGCTTTTGGCGATCCCCCCCCTGGGCTCCGATTTTGACAGATGGTTTTCCGCTTGTATATGTATTGATGGATTTTTTACGTATTGCATGGTCGATATTTGGTGGAGATCAATTTGGGTGAATATTTTAGTTTATTAGAACACAGCCCGTGATTTCAAATGGAAATTTTCCTTCGAGAACTTGAAGCGTTCGCCAAACTCGGAAAACTAACTGTCAGTTTTCTTCGTCGATTCTTCTTCCACCTAGCTGTCAAAACGGGCTTATAACTTGACCTGATATCTTTACGGTCCTTGGAAATTGTATTAAATTGTTTGGTTTGACCCGCAGTCACATCTAGCTATCATCATTGACCAATATTATGTGTTAAAGTTTTGAAGTTAATTGATCAAGGTATCAAGGAATTCACATATCATATAGGGTTGTCATATACTTGTTATAATTTCTAACGATCTAAGAAAACATTCACATACGTCACATATGATGTTTCCGACAATTTTGTCATTTTGTTCATCCTGAGCTAGTGAGGTGAATTAATGTTAACCCTTTACCTGTAATTTCAGCTACTGCTACTAAAATTTATCAAAACTATCCCATGTAAACTTTTTGTTGCCAAGAGTTTTGTTACCAATATGGAATTTGATAACAGTGAGTTGAATCAACAGAATAATGTATGTAAAGAGCGTTCTGTATGTTGAACGAAATTATTTGGTATTCCTACAGATGGACATGGACAGCAAGAGTATTATTGTTTGCAGCAAACTCAGCACCTTCAGCCAAGTCCGCATGCATCGAATCAAGCAAGTGTTCCCAAAAAATCAACGAAGCAAAATAATGCGCTACCACTCTGGGGGAATGAAACATCGATGAACTTGAACCCTTTAATTCTTGCGAACATACAGGGTTCGAGTTATTTTAAAGGTAATAACAATACGTTTTCCAAATGTTTTTTTTATTATTTTTATTTGGAATGAGTTCAAGGCAGTAATGCTTGTTCGTTTCGACGGAAATATATTACATTTCAAACTTTTCATATACCAACAGTGTCCTTGTTTAAGCTGAAGACTTACCATGAAGTTGTAGACGAAATATACTATCAAGTGAAACACTTAGAACCATGGGAAAGAGGCTCTCGCAAAACCGCGGGCCAGACAGGAATGTGTGGAGGAGTAAGTTATACCACGGGCTAAATTTGTTTCTTTTTTCACGGTCTAACGTAGACCAACAAACATTCTTTTTCGTATTTTTCAGGTTAGAGGCGTCGGAGCTGGAGGGATCGTTTCAACTGCTTTTTGTCTGCTCTACAAACTTTACACTTTACGATTAACACGAAAACAAGTTAATGGACTACTGTCTCACGGCGATTCCCCCTACATACGAGCATTAGGTGAGTAATTGTTTTAATTTTAATCTGATTGATGACTACTGGCACTTTGGTAGATAGTTTATGAACAATAAGGTATTACAATTTTACTGGGCTAAAATAAATTCAATTTATACCATAGGTTTTATGTACTTGCGATACACTCAACCACCATCTGATCTGTTTGAATGGTATGAGCCGTACCTGTTAGATGAAGAGGAGATTGATGTCAAAGCTGGCGGAGGACAGGTAGATCAAATCATATAGGCTTAATATGCAACAAGTAATGTTCTATCTCATTATGTTTTTTATTGTTTTATTGTAGATAATGACCATAGGACAAATGATACGGCAATGGTTGACAAAACTTGACTGGTTTTCAACATTATTCCCACGTATACCTGTTCCAATTCAAAAGCAAATTGATGGAAAACTTGACAATTATGCAAAAGAAAATGGTGTTTCATTCGCAGTTGCACAACCGGATCGCGGTGGTGTATCCGTCGGTGCGAAACAAAATCGTGGAGGATTGTCAGGAACGTCAGGCGTTTCCAGGGGTTGCGGGCCGAGCACATCTACAGACGAGCGAGAATCATTTCGTTTTGAACGGGCTGAGGAATCATTTAAAGAAAAAGTTGATAAACGAAATGTGTCTGCACACTGTGATCGAGATGCACGGACGACTCGTTACGACCAGTATGGTGATGATCGACACATTCGTACTCGCAAAGATTATCGTGGGAAAGAATCGGATCGTGATAGAGATCGTGATAGGTACAGAGAAAAAGAAAGAGTTAAAGAAAGACACAGGGAACGTGATCGTGATCGTGAACGCGACCGATCGCGGGATCGCAGTCCTGATCGTAAAGATTATCGTGAACGCGATCATCATCACCGTGATCGAAGACACCGTTGAAGCTTTTTCCATAAGTTGAGCTGTATATACATATTTTTCCCTTGTACTTTTCTAGGACACAATACATCAATGACGTGCTCGTTTTTAAATGTGTAAAGTACGTCGACGAGACAGTACTGTTGGAAATTTTTGATAGTCCTGATTCGAACTATTTGGAGAAAATTATAATTTTTTTTTCCGATAATCCTGATTCGGAAATATATAGGGAGTTTGATTTGTTTCGCTACATTAACTATTGTGGCAACGTTGTAATCAACGAAACAATAAAACGGGATTACTTTTCCTAGTTGAACAGCCCCTCACGAATATCGCCGATGAAACGACATGCACTACTTATTGTATCGATTTCTTTAACATATTGTATCATTTCTATCAATTCCGGATAAAGAGGTTGGTTTCTTTAGATATGTTTACTCTAAAGTTACAACAGCTTTTGAATTACCTCATGAAACTTATGGTTCTCATCCTCTTAACATTAGTACCTCATCGATAACATGCATTCTGCTTTGTTTGAATCCTTATTTCATATATATTGTTAAACAATTCACCAATTGCACAGTTGAGTTTGTAAAAGTATAATACTAATAAGAACAAGTATAATATAATACTAAGTAGAACAAACTATGTTAAGCCGACTTTTTCGACTACCTCAAAGCAATAGAATGGCCCGTTTTTGTTGACGTCATACAGATGTTTTTTTTTAATTCGGTAATGGAAATGGCAATGTAAGGATGTTCCAACAACTTATGATACAGTAGGTGACCGCTAACTGAGAGGTAAACAAGCTCCAGTTAACGAACAATGTTCGCTAACTGGAGTGACGTTTCTATGGATTGATTGTTTTGATTGGCGTTGACTGGAATAAACATACCAAACTTTTTTTTTCATTTATGTTGATATAAAGTATAGTAATTCGTGTAATAACATAAATTAATAGCAAACGTAGACAAAAGACCCTAAATTTGCTTGAAAAATGCACATTTGCAATAAATTTCTCTTCATGAGATTCCGGATGTTTCATGTTTTGACGTGTTCGTTAACTGCGAGTAACTCCAGTTAGCGAACCTCCAGTTAAAAAGCACTCCAGTTAAAACACATCCAGTTAGCGGTCACCTACTGTACATATAACGGCGTTGTACTAGTTTACAATTATTTTGGCCACTTCTTAAGCTCAACATTGATGTCCTTCAAATAATAATCTACTTGGGTTTGAAGTGATAAAAAATTATACATTCGCATTATTGATCAGTGTTGCATTTCTACTCGATAAGAGATAAATAAGAGGAGCGGTCACGTAATATGGTCGTCAACTCATACGACTCAACAACATGCCCATCATGGGTTCAAGTCTAGAACGGACCGTTTTCCCGCAGCAAGGACAGAATATTATTCGGGTACGTGTGGTACTGAGTAAGTCTCGAAAGCCATAGACTGGCAAGTCCGCCTAAGACCATACTCCAAATAGAAGAAAAAGAAAGAGATAACAAAGTTTTTTTAACCTCTTTTCTCAAACTTCTTGGACTCGTTACAGAATGCAAATCAGTTTCCCTATTTCATTCTATCTAGTAGATAAAATTTTAGTTTTTATTTTTTTTAAATCGGCCAAGATAATTGCAAATGAACCCGATAAAGTTAAATCCGCTATCATTTGTTCCATGTACAGTCCATACTTTTAAACTCTTTATGCTTTATGCTCTTTGCTTTCGTTCTTCAGTGTTGTAATTGGAATATGTTGATTTCGACTGCTCTTAAAAATCGACCGTGTATGCCAGTGCTCTCAAATATTTTTAGGATCGCGGACCACTTGGTTTTGAAAATACATTTGCCGCGGCCCATATCTATTTAGGAAATAAATTTTTTAGACTAAGCTCAAAGTTTTTGACCAAAAATATGCTTAAAATATGTGGGAAAAAGATGCACAATATGTTTAATGAGCTTTTGTTTTTCAAAAATAAATTCTTTCGAGGACTACGTCTGTTAAAGCCTCAGACCACAGGTTGGAGCCCACTGATGTAAGCAATAAGCTATGCAACAATTACTTGAATTTCAGAAAATGCTCTGTTTCTGAAGAAATTGCTTCTGCTATTATAAATTGTGGTTTGGAATAAAAAGAAGACGAACTGAGAAAAAAAAATTAAAACTATCAAAGCGAATGTGTCGTGAACAAACCCACAAATTATGGATTTTAATTTCTTTAATTTTGAAAGAAACGAATTGCGTCAGAAAGTTTTACTTATATGTGTTTTTTTTTCCTAAATTGAATATTGAAATCAAGTTTAATAATTCATTATCCACCCAGATTAATTTTCTTCTATTCTTCAAACTCCAAAATTTCTTAACATCTCGTAAGAACGGCCTTGTTAGTCGTATCCCAAGTGACATTTGCTCGAAATTGTTTTCCCATATCTGCTCGGTAGTACTCGATACGCTTGAAATTTTGGATTAGTATGTGATCAAGTGTGTTGAAAGCGCCAAGATTTGGTGCGTTCGTAAATTAGACGTTCCTCTATCGATGGACGATGCCGTCGAGGTCACTTTTCATTCAAAGCTATGGTTTTTTGATGAAAAACAAAAGCAAATTTTGTGTGACGTTATTTTATATAAAAAAAGATATTATTTTAGTATAAAATGGGAACTTGGCCAACTAAAACGATAGGAAACATCTACATGTAGAAGAAAGTAACGAAAAAGCCGCATCACAGTTGATTTTAAACGACTTTTTTCTGAATTCCCTTAAACTGGTGCAGTTTAAGGGAAGTTTAAGGCTCCAGTTTAAGGGAATTTGCTCGAATTCCCGATTATTCGTACTCGAAAATGTCAATTGGGTCCCCATTAACCGTGTATCTCGGGGACCGCCTGTAATTCCAACCATCCCTGCATTTTGCAGCCGCACCTCTTTCCATAATGTAGTTACACACACTGATGTATGATTGGTATCTTAAGATTTGCTGAAAACAAAATTATTATTACATCCTTATATTACTCTAAACACTTACAAAAATATATAACTCCTTCTTAATTATTTTTTGTCTATCCCATTCAAACAATATAAGCAGTGCATATTATGCTAAATCATATTCTTAATCGGAATATCTGCATTACATCAAGTTAATGATATTTTTTTTACAGGCATGAATTTTTCATAACTTAGAGTGTCCATGGAAATGTTTGTATGGAACGCTAGGAAGATACGTTGTTGAGTTCATAGTATAAGTGTGAAGAATACAAACGGGTCAAGTATCACAACTACACGAGTTCTGTTCTCACATACACAACAGCAAATGTCATCTATAGATGATGAGGGTATACGTTTGCAGAATGAGTAGTATGCGTGAAGCATTTCGTTAGAAAGCTTCGGTGTGTGCAGTCATGATGTTCGATAGCTGAAAAGAATTAGGTGTCTATTTATGTGTAAAATTTGTTTGTGAATTCCAGTGTATTAAAAACATTACTCTGATATGTCCTTAAACAACGTTTATGTCTGTAAACTGTAAACTGTAATCGAACTATCGCGTAAGGAACAGGTGTTGGTTGTACAAGGTAAAGTAAAATAAAGCGACGCCATCTTTAACATAGAAAGCCGGAGTATGCGTTTAACACGGAATAAAGGAGCCAACGAATTGGCACTTGAAACAAATCTAGAGGATGAGCTTATGAAAAACGCAAAGCAAAAAATTTGAAAATAAGGTTTTAAATGCATTTGAACTACTTTGCCGATATTCGTAAATAATAGCGGCTGATGTTTGATTAAGTTTAAAAAATCAGGGAAGTTTACGGATATGTAATTCGAGGCGCAATGTAATTTGTAAACGTGTTGCAAGAAAATATATATCAAGTAAGCTAAAGAATCCGAGTTGTAGCTTAGTATGTATGCTGTTTGGTGGATTTGTTTGTGGAAAAGATAGTGTTGGAATAAAACGAGTGAGTGCGAGTGTAAAAATTGAGTCTTGTATCACATAAATTTTCAGTTTTACATCCTATGAGGTTATGTTGATTGGCCTAAGAATGCCATTGTATCAATAATATTCAAAATCGACCATCGTGATAGAATATTACAGCGCCTTATTGACTCTTAATTCTTACGACATGTTCACCGTCGTGCATGAAATTTGGTTTCCTTACGGATTTGTCTATTACAAGGTTTAACTTTTATTTCTTTATAATTGACCTAAATCGTGTGGAATCTTTTGTGCTATACAAGTTAGTACTATATACAAATAATTGTGTGTCCAATATAAACAAAAGTGATAAATGATCATGTATTAAAGACGCATGAAGATAATAGACTCAAAGGCTATAAACAAAAACAACAAATAATGTACGTTTGTGTATCTAAAATTAACGCGCTATCGAGCCTATGGATGAGCCTTCATCAATATTATAATACGTTGCTTTGGAAATATCCGTCGATACTTGTTTCTATTAACATACTCTCAATATATATGTTGCCATCCGTCTGAAAAACGTGTAGTATAACCACGTCTGAATGTTTTCAACTCACATTTCTGCATTTGTAACATCAAGAGCATTTGAGTGTTCCAGCGAAAATATGTGATAAAATAAACATCATTAGCGCGTGTAATTATTTTAAAAGCGCTTCAAAGTGTATCAATGTGTATGCTCTGTGTTTGTTGATGTTTTGTTATCCATTTTGTATTTAATGTATCAACAGTTTTCTTGAATGCAGGATCTTCAAGGAAAACATACTCTGGTCTAAATAAGTTGGCATTTCGTAGTTTCAACGAGTGGTATACATCCAACGAAACAACCGGTAAGTGAATGGTGCTTATATATTAATGGGCTGCATGAGTGGTGTGTGTATTTCGATGAACTTTGTGAGTCAAAATGAGTGAGTCGGCAACTTCAAATCTAGGGATTTTTTTTTGCCTATTGCTGGTGCTGCCAATTCGTAGTACAGTGCACAGTCGTAGCTACACGTTAGTTTTTTTCTCTTTATAAAGCGTGATGCGTTTACGCGTATTATATGGATGAATGGTAGGACATGTAAATTGAACCGACTTGAGAGTACGTTGTTGACGCATGGCAACGGAAAGAAGGGTTTACAATTATTTTGTGTTTTAGTTCGTTTCCTCATTGTCATTCCTTCACAAAGTAAAAGATGATACAGAACGCGCCCGCGCAATAGCATTCAAAGAAGAATCTTTAGTTGACTCTTTGGTTCACGATATGAAATCTTTAATCAACAAGAACAACCTCTGCTGTTATCTTTGTTTTTGGTCGAGTCTTGTTCGTTTATTAAACTGTGTGGGAGTCGTGAATCGGTCAAACAAAAATAAAGATTAAAAATGTTATCATAGGTTTGGGTCTATGAACATGTTGCGGCAACATTTGTTCAATGGCAACATTTCTGGTTTTTCGTATATGGGCGTCCCCCGGGTTAAGACCCCCTCGAGTTACGACGATTCGCATGTACGAACATTTAGTTTTTTACAGTTAAAAGTAAAATGTGTAATATATATAATTTTTTGTATTTTTTAAATTTCTTGCTGATTAGCGTTACATTTACAGGCGGTTCCCGAGATACACGGTTAACGTCCGCAAAATACCGCGTATCTCGAATTTCCGCGGAAGTCGAATCTCGTGATTTCCTGCCAAAATATGGGGGTGGTTTTAGCCACTTTATATTACATATTTGATATTATTCTGGCTGAATATAAGAGTTTCAAACCTCTTTAAATTGTTTCTAACATTTGATCAATACGGAAATTATTTGGTATTTCATAATGGATGTTGCAAATCCGTACAATTTGCTCAAAGAATTGACAAATTTAGAAAACCGCGCATCTCCGAATCCTCGTATAAGAAGTACCGTGTATTTCGGAAACTACCTTATACGCTCGGTAATCCGAACCTCGATAATCCACACTTTTGACAACCAAAATCGTACGAAGAACAGCGTTCGGTCAAAAGTAGTCATATTTGATTAAAAAGATAAATATAGTAACTGCACCAGTACCGGGCAGGTTAGTGCAGAAGAATTTTCTGCAATGTTCAAATTAAATAAATTAGTGTATGAAAGTACTTAATGTTATCAAAAATATCCATCAAACGTTTATATTTTGGCAGAAAAACGAATTAATTAGAAACGTTTATGCGGATGCTTCTGGAACGCATAAACCGCGGATCTCGGGAACATACTGTACAATGGACAGCGTGTACAGGCTGTCCCCGAGATACGCTATTAATGGGGACCGAGAAGAAATCGCGTATCTCGAATTTCCGCGTAAGTCGAATCACGTAATTTCCTGCCAAAATATAGCGAATTTTCATGTAATTTGGCATGTAATGGGTTTTTTTAGCTACTAAATTAATTATTCGATATGATTTTGAATAAATATTACAAATTTACTCCTTTCTCAATGAATTTTAAAGTTCGACTGTATTTGGAACCGAAAAAATGTCCCAACGTAAGTCGCTCGAGTCGGGCCGGGTCAAGGTAGGTTCAATACCCGATCCGAACTCGCTGCACCAACGGGTCGGAGTTGCTTATGCTTTCTCGCACCTACTCATTATTCGAGTAGTCCCGAACTCGCTGCAATCACGGTTCGGACTGACCTGAGCCGACCCGAACTCGTTGCATCAACGGGTCGGAGCCGTTTATGGTTTCCCGCACCTACTGAAAATTCGGGTCAACCCGAACTCGTTACACACGTGGATCAGATTTGATTCCGACCTAGCGCACCCGCTGCACCAACGGCTCGCTATTGATTCCGATTGGATCGCACCCGACTTAAAGTCAAGTCGTGAAATGAATCGTCTGACCCTTCACTACTGCAGTTGCATTCAACATAGCTTGTCAAATCAAGTAAAAAACCCTGTATCAATCACATATACAGTGGCGGTCACCTAAAGTCGGACACCTCATATTTTCACCTATTGGGGCGGTTTCCAATGACCGATCGATGACCACCGATAGTTCATTCTGTACAATGATTCATCGATGAACAGGTTTTTGGTTCATTTTTAGCCAAAATATGTCCACTGGGGGATTGTTGAAATTTATTTCTGTTCATTTTATAGTCAGTATGGATCTTTTTGGTTCGTTTTTTATTCATTTTATGAAATTTTTGTTTCCTGGGTCGTGTTATACATATAACTGAAGTTCATTTTTATTCATCAAGTTTATCGCTATCTATCGATCATCATCGATCGTTGGTCAGAAAGGCCCTCATTAGCCGGCATCGCGAATATATGAACTCTTTTTAACAGTCGTTTAAAGTTCATTTTGGTTTAACCGAGTTCATTTGTTGTTCATTCCTGTTAAATTAAACGATTGTCAAAACAGTTAGCGACTGCTCGATATCGCATATAGGCAAACACGGGTAAAAAATTCGAGCAGTATAATTAAACGACTGTTAATTTGTATCGCATACGCTATTGACAGTCGTTTGTTTAACGGCGGCATAGGACCAGTCATTAAAATTAACAAATGAACTCAATGCGTTCGCGATGCCAAATTCTAGCAATTTTTAACGACTCTGGTTAATTTTTAACGACTGTTAATTTTAAACCAATTCATTCGCGATGCCAGCTATTATCTGACTTTGCTGCACCCTGAACAGTTGTCTTCTTCTTATTTTTCTTCTTCTTATTCTTCTTACTCCTCATAGCAGGATAGTTAGTCCTACGTATGACACGGTCTATTTGGGGCTTGAACCCATGACAGGCATGTTTTTAAGTCGTACGAATTGACGACTGTATCACGAGACTGGATTTAAACTGTCACTAGACCACTCATCGGAAAACTTTTTCACACTCTTCATCTATGTCGCTGCAAAAATTCAGACCGATATCTTTTAAAATCTCGGCACACTATGCATAAATGTGATAAAATGTATGAAATGTATGCGTTCCACAGAACGTTGGACAGTTTTCATCTCGTCTGCGGTCTCGTTTGCCTTCGTCCTCGTTCGGGTTCGTCTTCGTGGATGAAGATCGATGGTCATGAGTTGAGCGATTGGTGCATGTTGAGCCATGCGAGAAACGTTACCTCGTAACACTACGTAACGCTGCTTGTTGTCCAGTGTCGCCACAAACCATTTGATATGAATTATTAACCGTTGTGTCAATGACCAAATGTACACCTTCATCTCTACGACCGGCATACCCGGGTATCCCATACATTATGTATGGGGAATTAAACTTTTTTGTGCTAAAACTTTAATAGCAGCTGGTATCGCGAAAGAATTGGTTTAAAATTAACAGTCGTTAAAAATTAACCAGAGTCGTTAAAAATTGCTAGAATTTGGCATCGCGAACGCATTGAGTTCATTTGTTAATTTTAACGACTGGTCCTATGCCGTCGTTAAACAAACGACTGTCAAGAGCGTATGCGATACAAATTAACAGTCGTTTAATTATACTGCTCGAATTTTTTCCCCGTGTTTGCCTATATGCGATATCGAGCAGTCGTTAACTGTTTTGACGGTCGTTTATTTTAACAGGAATGAACAACAAATGAACTCGGTTAAACCAAAATGAACTTTAAACGACTGTTAAAAAGAGTTCATTTATTCGCGATGCCGGCTAGCTTCTGTTCTAGTCGTAGTTTTTGAATGAAATTTGAATAGAAAGTCCATACATTATTGTTCTTTGACATTGCGTTATTGGTAGAATTTTAAAAATTCATTTAATAATTTTTATATAACCTTCAACTAATGATTACTCGTTTTGGTACCAAAAACAAGTCAATAATACTGCATATATTATGGAATTAATTCATCATAATTTATTTTAAACTTTTTTAACGTGTAGTTCAAACGCAGGAAACATTATTAAATTAATTGTTTCAAACATACTTTTCCTTATAAATATATAAGCTTAATTTACATTCCGCAAAAGAAAAAAGAGTAAGAAAATAAATTTTGATTTGATTTCAGTCCCCACAATGATCACACTTTGTTATAATTTTGGAGTGCTGTGTACAAACTGGTTTCTTACATTAATCGCAAACTTTTCTAGTAGGTCGTTTTTTAACACAAAGGAAACGTGTCCCGGTGTGCTTAACCCTACCACTAGCGTCCCATTTAGTTGGAGTCATTGTTTCATTTGTATCTGGTGATTTTATAGGACCTCCTTTCATAGCCTCTATACCGTGGCCTCTACGTGGCCCGAAGTGAAGCATAATTTGTATATCAGTTGATCGAATTTCTATTTCTGGCATTGCCAATTGTTCACACAGTTGTTGAAGGAACATACGTCTCTTGTTTGTGGACGTGTTATATTGAGGATTATTTTATTTGTACAATACGAATGCAGCAAGAGCTGCTACATCTAGCATATTGTAAAAAAAAAGCCAGTGGCCACCTATTAGTTTTTCTTTTCGTGGTATATTCTGACAAATACTTGTCCATATTGTCGACACCGCCTTTCAATTTGTTGTAGTCGTCGATCATTTTAGGCTTATTCTTAGGTCCTGTTATTTCCATGTCATAGTGAGAAGTAGACATGAGGATAACGCACTTATTTTTTTTTTTGGGACGTATGAACATAAACATACATTCTCACTGAACCCAAATAAGGTTGATTCAGGTATCCTTCCTTTTGGGTTGACGAAGAATGCTGGAACAAAAGTACGTTTTTTGTTCACAGTGCCCAAGATTGATAATTTATAGTCTAGCATTAGAGAGAGTGCTAAATTGTACGATGTAAAAAAATATCACAAACGACATTTCGTCCACTTCCTCGGAACATATCGCATAAATCCTTCACCACACGTTCTCCTTGATTTCGTTCTCTTTCACCTGATGTTTTAACCAAGAAAAAGAAAAGAAAACATCATATCTCTCTTAATTTTTTTAGGGAGTATGATAAATTATGTAACTATCTATTTACCTGATATTGCCATGCCTGTATATATTTGGCCTTTTAGAGGGTACGATGATAAGGAGTCACAAACCCATCAAACTTTTATTGCGTATTTAGCAGGTTTAGACGGCATATACTGCGTAAAACCTGTGCCTCCACGAAATGCAAAGAGCTGTTCATCTACGGTGACATTTGTTCCAAGCACATAACCCGATTTTAAATTAGCGTAGAGCATTTGAAAAACATCAGATATAGCGGCTGCTTTATCCATCTTCTTCCGCTGCTGTCGCGTCTGACCATCATCGAAACGGATAAACCGACTGATCGACCAGAATCGCTGAATGCTCATTGAAGCGCGAAACATTGGATGGGAAGATGTTTTCCACAACTCTGTAACTGGCATGTAGCATGTAGGCATGTAGTAACACACACCAGCTAAGAGAAGCAACCCAATGTATGCATCAAATTCTGAGCTTGTCAGAGGCTTCCAATATTTTGAATGCACCCGATCACTTTCATTCGAATTTTGGAAGCATAGAATTGCTTTCCTATTCGTTTCTCGAATAATCAAATCACACATTTCTTCTGTCAGCAGTTGTTTAAATGTATGAACTATGCTTAAACCTTTTGTTTTTTGATGGACCTGTGTTTTTTTATCTGAGTATGTTGTGTGCTAAGATTTTGTGCGTGTTTCCAGGATGCTCGCTGGACCAAACAGTGCCATTTTTTTATTTGTACTCTTCCGCAGTATACTCGTCCAGCCACTCTTCAGAATACTCGTCACCTGAATCTATCAGGCCTATTATTTTACTCGAATGACATTCGATTCCGTCGGAAGCACTCGAGTCCAACGGGAGAAAAATTGGTATTGTTTTCGCCATTCGAATCGATGAAGGTTTCGTCGACATTTTTATTCTAGCATCTGTGTGTTTGACAGCTGGTCGAAGCAATCGGCGGTCGGAGTGAGTGTAAACAAACGGATTCAGCACTTCTGTAAAATCATTTTTTTCCATAATTTTGTTAGGAATGAGGTAAATATGAGTGATGAGAGTGTTGATAAACTTATGTTAAACTTAATTACACACGTAGACAGTACCTTAAATTTTTTGTGAGGTTTAATTTGCGCGTTTCCGACAGCTTGAGCTGTCGGCAGAAAATCTCTCGAATGCACCTTCCTGTTCGAGCAATACGGTACGGAATTTTACTTCGTCGACTCGAATCTGCCGATGAGTTACTCGAAGCGGAACGTCGCTAGCAAAACGATACAAAAATGAACATAATGAACGTGCGAGTGAATCTTCTCGAATGTCGAACACAATATAATAGGCCTGTATATGATTATATTCTGGGACCTGTAGTTCTTCTGCGTCAGAATCATTCAGAGCTCCACTTACTAAACAATCATTTTGGTCCTCGCCAGTGGATGGAAAAAGTAAAACTTCTTCGTCGCTTCCTTCTTCAGCCATTTCCTGCAGTCTCTGTTGATTATATCTCTCTCTTTCCTCAAGGCTAAGCTCATCCAGTTGTTCAATTGAAAGCCAGTCACTACTTTCCATAATGGCAAATGAAATATAAATGTGATTCACAGTTAACAGAAAATAAATGCTCTTTTCGGTTTATGCGGACAATGTGAATCAACAAAAATCGGAGCGTACTAGAGTTTCCGCGAAACTGAAAAGATTTGACAGACAGCTTGACAGATCGTTTATACTTATCCTTTGATTTCTCATGTCAGGGTGGCCACTCAACCGGGAAAACCGGGAAAACCGGGAATTAGCCGGGAATTTTATTTTTCCGGGAAAAACCGGGAAAACCCGGGAAATTCTCCAAAAAAACTGGGAAATTATCACAAACTTTGGCTATCACTGCTAACCATCGTACTAAGTGCATTTTCAATTAATGGGATGTTTTGTATATTGTTCCCAACTTAGGCAGCGGTAAGAACCTAGCCGCATGCGATTTTGCCGCATGCTTTTGTATGGGATTTGACGTCAATGACAGCACTTGCGAATCAAAATCAAAATCAAAATCATTTGATATTGCCGCATCGTCGCATGCGATTTTGTTACAGATGTCAAATGTCTAAAATCATATAAAATAAGGATTATCTTTATAAAGAAACAACAAAATATCATAATAATACCTTGAAAAGCTAGAAAATTGAGAAAACTCTTTTCTTGCCCCATGCGGCAAAATCGCATGCGGTGAGGTTCTAACCGTTACCTTACCACAGGCCAGCAACATCACACCAATGTGTAAGGACAACATTTTCCGTTTCTCACATATGGTACTCAATAGATGTACTATACTTCTCATTCGCACTGGTGCAATACTTACATTCACCGATATCGGTTCTTGCATATTTCGGGTATGGTGTGCCTATTCGATCTACCTTGCACTCGTCTTTTGTTATTCATCTCTCGTGAAGTTGCGGTCATGTCGAATTTAACGGTGGATTTAGTGGGCGATCCAAATTTTTGAACATAACGGATAATTTTTGTCCTTTTTAGCAATTTTACGGTTACCCAATCACACATCGCCTGTACATTGGCTTTTTGCATTTTGGTTCCGGGCCTGTAGCTTCATTCCGCCCGGGTGACTGGGTTCCCACACTGGCTGGCACTGATGATTGAGGTGGCGTCGCTTCTGCAGTTCGATCGTTACTACTTTGTTTTATTATCACATAAAGTACACTTCCCGTAAAACATATTCAAGAAAGTGTCCCAAAATTAAGAAAAACCCACTGAAATCTCCTGCATCTATTCGTGAGATGCATCATCAGCGTCGTGCGAGTAACAGCATAATGCATGGCTGCTGTTTAACAGGAAATCCGTTCTTTGCAGATTTGTATGCTTTCTCCAGTGGCTGGTTGGTCCATGACTTCCGGTTTACCTTTTTTAAGGTTGTGTGATGACATCTGTTAATTAACAATTGATAGCAGATGAAAAATATCTATGTCATGGGGTCTTTACACGTTATTGTCATGATGCTAAACCACCAAAAAGCAATATTTGTAAATTTCATTGTTTCATCAGTATTTTGCTCATATAAAACTTCCGAAAATATACAGAAATTCATATTTAAATAGCATAAGATCCATAGTAGCCAAATTTGATCCACAAACGAGTGCACGATTGAAATTTTGTTTGTACAAATTTGATAGAAATCATGCCAAAAATGGTTCTCAAATGTGTTGTCACACCTCCAGATTGGATATTATATTGTTGAATAATTCACTAATAACTTTTATCCAGTTTTTATGACAAGTGTCCACCTTTCCCGTAATGCCCGTGTTTACTTACCATCTTCTAGATAACGATTTTTGAAAACCTATGACATACTTATTTGGAATTGAAGTATCGATAAAACCGGCAGGCGAAGCATAGTGTACCGGGAAAACTCCAAAAAATCCGGGAAAAACCGGGAAAAACCCGGGAATTTAAAATCCAGATTCGAGTGGCCACCCTGTCATGTACATATCTCATTGAAAATTCATAAATTTCAGTTATTCGATAATTCAAAAAATCGTAGGATATACCCATTTTTACCTTTATGTTACACATTTTACATTAAACTTCGCGATAAACTTTTCCTGGCTATTACAAATTTTCATAAATATCTTATCATAAAATAATTTCACTTTTCGTACGATATAACCATAATGTACAATAGCAAGAACTGAGATAAAATAAGAAACATGCACAAAAATAATAAATTAGTTCCGTAACATCTGCAGTATTACTAAGTTGTTACTGATACAAAAGTGAGTGATCATTAGTTGAAGAATAAAAAAATCAAAACAATTTTTAAAATTCTATCAACAAAACAAAGACAAAGAATAATGATGTATTCACTTTCTCTTCAAATTACATGCAAATCCTACGACTAGAACAGAAGTTATTAAAGTTTTAGCGTAAAAATGTTTCATTCCCCATACAATATGTATGGGATACCCGGGTATGCCGGTCGTAGAGGTAAGGGGTACAAAAAGTATATCGAAGAAAAAAAATAGTTCGATTTTTTGGAATTTTTTTTTTGCACGAAAATAAAGAGAATAAAAAAGTCTAAAGATACATGAAAAAAAATTGTCGTTGCGACTTCTCTGTAAAAAGTTAAAAGTGTAAAAGTTTAAAGATTAAAAATCGAATTCATACCCGGGTATCCGGTTGTAGAGTTGACGGTTAAAGGTTGAGTTTGGGTGGTCATCTGCGTATTACATAAGCTAGGCCATGCGCTTTACCGTCCGGATTAACCAATTTAAATATCAGAGTAATTTTAAAGCGGGTATCAAAAATATCAATGCATCAATAAAACAAAAGAAAAACTGTCTAGGATGTCGCTAAGTCAGATAGGTTAAGTTTACCAATTATGACCATAGTACCAATACAGGGTTTTCTACGATTTATTGGTCAGTTCCCATAATTTTTTGGGCTCATCTTACGATTTATTCATCGTATCCCAAAGATTATTGGTTAGTTCCCACAATTTATTGGTATCGTCCGATTGGATATCAAACCAAATTCCATGTCCTTCGTATAATGTTCGGTGTTTATTATTTGGCTTAGAGACTTTACAGCATATAAGAACTACTGCTCAGATAACTTTTATGCATAAATTATTAATTGGAGATTTTGATGCACCTGACATTTTAAATTTTATTTGCTTTTCTGCTCCCTCTAGAGGTCTTAGAAGTAGAGAGCTACTAAGAAGCCCTTTTCGATCGACTGGTTTTGGTACCAATGATCCACTGCTCAAAATGATTTATGTTGATGATAGGTTAGGGTTATCAGCATTTCAATCAATCCGTTAATCAGCTGCGTCAGCATTTTTGAGTTAGTTCTAGGGCCATACTTTAAACATGTACACTGTAAGCATTTAGTTATTTAGGCATACTGCCCGATCACTTTGATTTAAATAAATAAATAAATAAATAAATAAATAAATAAATAAATAAATAAATAAATACAATTGATCCAAAAAATTCTGGGAATCGGCCAAAAAATCGTGGGAAAGCACCAAAAAAAAAAAAAAAAAATGGGAACCAACCAAACATTTATGGGAACCAACCAATAATACGTGGGAAACCCTGTAATGGCCATGACGACCAATATTTTTGCTTTAAAACAGTTACTTTTCTTTTTGCACCTACGGATGTATTTATTATATCAAATAGGAACATTTTTAAACATTTATAATTCATTTGTTACATGCCAGCAACTTCCATTTATATAATATCATTCTATTAAAATGTGCAACCATGATTTTGGCCATCTCTTACCATCTTGCTACGAGCAGCACTGTAGGATATTAGTAATTTTCAAGCAAGTCTGTCAGCATGGCTGTAATTTTCAGTTTAAACAATGTGTCATGCAGTTTAGTGTCAAAAGTTATCTCCTACAATCTACAGTGTATTTTATTGAAGGAAAAAATGAAGTTTTCGTCGGAATCGATTCCGGAATTAGAATCGGCTCCGAAATTGATTCCAGATTCGGCTCCGAGACTGGCTGCGGAATCGGCTCCGAAATTTGCTCCGGAATAGGTTTCGGAATCGAAATAGAATCCGGAATCGGAATTGTCTACGAAATCGGAAACGTCTTCGAAACGCAGTCGGTTTCGGTATCTCCATAAGAAAATAGGCGTATGAGTCCAATGTTGTTAAGTATTAAAAGCCGCAAAGAATCAAAACTTACTTGTAAACGATCCATCCATCTTTCCAGGAATGTTTCTTTAGTTTCAGATGTTGTAACATCATCAAATTACTTATTCTATTTCACATAACATGTGATGTTTAATATGTTAGGCATGTCTTACAAATTACAAACTAAATCGGTAATTTTTACAAGAGTTTGTGTTGCATTTTCGATGTATTTATAAAATTAAGACCAATGATCACTTACTTTTACTTATCCGGCGCTACAACCGCTTTGCGGTCTTGGCCTGCCTCAGGAGTGTCTGAAACCGCTCACGGTCTCGCCCCTTCGTGTTCCAGTCCGTTATCCCGGCCTTAATAGCGGACGCCTCCACGCCATCTTGCCACCTCAATTTGGGCCTACCAATGATCAACTGTGACTAAAAAACAGCTGACTGCATCTACTCCATCTCCAATTTGTTTGAAACGAATTGCGTTTGTAAAGAGTTGGATTGGTATAACAGCTGTTTACAGCGTTACAGATGATTTTCGTGCCAGTTGCTTCCAATCGAGTAGCACGCACTCTGTGGTCGTCGCAGTAACGGCATGCAACGTTACTTGGTAAACATTTTATTTTGCGTTACGTAACAAAAGTTAAACTTCGCCTCTCCCCCATGTAACAAATCGTAACGTTTGACGACACCACACCCACTCCCTTTTTAAGCAGCACCTATTTGAAATTTTCATTAATGTGTGAAAAAACTTATCAAACTAAAAAATATGTGCATGTTGTATACATTTCAGGCTTCCAAAATACAAAGAGGACCTCAATATTATGTAAAAGGCGAATTTATACAATCGTGAAAAGTGCGAATTGATGATAAACTATATCTATAATTAGTACACTTTCCCTAATAGGTGAAAATATAAGGTGTCCGACTTTAGAAGACCACCACTGTAAATATATTTTGGTTGAAAAACTTGATATTCGACCTACGCGAATGTGTCCGGAACGCATTGTTCCTGTACCTTGGGTAAAGACTGTAATTGATCACATTACAATTTAATTTTAATACATAAATAAATTACAAAATAAAGAAACATTTAAAAACAACCACAATCAGGAAGCTAGCCTCTTAGCTTTAGCACTCTTGAGTTGCACACGATTGTTATTTTGGGCTTTGCTCTTGTTATAATCGATAATTACACTACATTTCTATCCTGATACTCCCTATTTCATGATACTCGACAACTTTATAAAGTAGAATAAAAGGACTTCTTCTTCTTTTTCTTTTTTCCTCAAAAATCGTTGTCAGTCAAGGCCTGCCTGTACCACTTGTGGGGTTGACTTTTAGTGACTTTTGGATTATTCCCCAAAGCAGAATAGTCAGTCCTACGTATGGTGGGACGGTCTAGTTGGGGCGTGAACCCATGACGAGCATGTTGTTAAGTCGTACGAGTTGACGACTGTACCATGAGACCGGCATGAGAATAAAAGGCATTAAACGTTTGACAAACGTTTTAAAAATGACCGAAATTGCATCAATACTTCTGCATATGCACCACAACTAAAACCTTTATGCTGTGATGAAACGATAGAAACTTTTTCATCAAGCTGTAAAAACGTTCCTACGGTTTTTGATCAAATGATCAATGCAGCATCGTAAAAGCGTTTTCGGTCGCCGTAAATAAACATTCGGACGACTTGAACCCTCTATTAGGCCACGTCATATTTATTTGGGTCTTGTGAAGTATGAATCGGACATAGTCAAGAATGAAAGCACATATTCAATAGTTGGCAGAAAATTGAAGTTCAACCAGTGAGTTCAGACTAATCGGTTCGCGCTACCGCGTAAATCTCACCGCAAGGCCAGACGAGGTGAAATATACAGCGAAATGAACTACAGTGAACCCTCTCTTATTTGAGAGGGGATGGGACTGTCGAATAAGAGGAGTTTTCAAATTACACAGGTGCAAAGTGAATGAAAGGTCCATCCAAACAAGAAAGAGACCTAACATTTATTACAGGGTTTCGAATCATATAAGGGAATAGTTCAACCACTTAGGGGAATGTTGCAAATCGGTAGGGGAATGTTGCAAGCAAGCTGTGGATGTTTGCAATCACTTAGGGGAGTTTTGCAATCGATTAGGGGAATGTTGCAAGCGTACTGGGGAGCTGTCATCAGACGGTGGGTGCCGGTGTAAAAAGCTTCGAATTGATACCGATGATGTTTTTTTTAAAAACATCGTTTAGAGTTGTTTTCGTGTGGGATTCTGCTGTACACATGATAAACTAAAGAAATCCTGCTGCGGAGCCATAATTAAACATGATAAGTTAGTTAGATTGACGAAAATATTTTAAGGTATTTACAGCGGCACCCACAGTCTGATGACAGCTCCACAGCGCATGCAATATTCCCCTACCGATTTGCAACATTCCCCTAAGTGATTGAACTATTCCCTTATATGATTCGAAACCCTGTATGCAGCCTTAACTGTTGCTATAGGAAACTGCGAACAGGATTGCCAATTTGAGCATACATCATTCAATAACCATGGCAACACCATACACAAATAAGAGGGACACAGATTTCAGAGGTTTTCTAAATTAAAGGAACAAAAATGTACTGGAAATCAAGGGACTGTGCAAAATGTTCGAATAAGAGAGGTTTTCAAATTGGAGAGGTGTCAAATAAGAGAGGGTTCACTGTATTTGACAGGTGAAATATCTGCCAGATAATGCATCATAGCAACCAGCTGATGTGCAATGTAAACAAATAACGTGTACATAATCGCAACTAAATCCATTAAAAAACTTCATTATTAACTGTTTTGTTAATTTTCAGTCAATAGTTCATCATTTCTTCCCATTTGTAAACACATTTGTTCCGCTTAACACTGCTTCTAGATGACCAAATTTTGTACCGCGACAAATTTTCTGGGAGCTCTTTGTTCTAAAAAAACTTCTAAGTTTTAGAATAAAATCAAAGGCAACCGAAATTGTCGCGGGTTTGTGATTTTTTCACAGAAAGGCAATGCTCGCGCTTCGCGACAGAATGACAAATATACGTACTCAAAAGTGCACACCAAAGCTTCTATATTGCCAGAGACATTGGCAGCCACCGACCATAAGATTAGAGGTTTTATAACTTTTAAATTATGACTAACAATAATACTCTCTTCAAAATTACTATATTACTTAATTTGGATGATCGATTGACCTGTAATAACTGATATTAAACGATTTTGGTACCATTATGGCCAATGTTGGCATGTTAAGAGGACATTTTTTAAATTTCATGCTTTTTCTTACATTTATGGATGGTTATCGTGAATTTTTAAGATATCGATCTGATTGTTTGCTAGGACTTAGCATCGAAGAGTGTCCTAAACTATGCTATTGAGACGTTACCAACATAATTCATTCTTTCGCCCGAATTAACAATCAATGTGAGATACAAAAGGGTTTCTTAAAGCAACGTTATTTTATTGTAGCTAAAAATGACTACAGTGAAAAAATAACAAGATCGTAATCCGCCATGATTGGAAATATTTGTACTATCGGAACTGCTCGACCTGATCGTTATCAGCAGATAGCCACACGACTTCACTTCGATAGTGCCCTCTATCGGGATTAAAGGAAAATGCCAATATGCCATCCAATTGACGGTTAATATTTATTTTAATATTCAACTGATTCGTTGATAAAAGTTTTTCAATAAATCGTCAAAACAACTGTCCAGGGTGTCGCAAAGAGATTGGTGAATATATGAGGTGTCCGACTTATGGTGGTCGCCCCTGTATGATCCAATATGCTTAACCGGCAAGAAACCCGATAGCGGCAAAAATACAACCCGGATTGCTTCTTTATCTTATTTCTCAATATTTCCAATTATGATTCACTTTGCCTCTGCTTCAGTCTTTTTCTTAATTTTCATGTGCAATACTTTCAGGGCGTGGAACTATGGCGGACATGCTTATTGGGTCGCTTTCACTTTACATTCTTATATTCAATCTTCTAGTAATCACAATACACAATCTTCACAATATCGCATCAATTCACATTAAGTCACTGAAAAACTAATTCGCGATTTCTATCTTCTTTATCAGTTTGATAATTACTGCTTTCCTTCGCACATTTGTTGGCGACTCTAGTTAGACGATAGTAGTAGTAGTAGTAGTAGTAGTTTATTTGAATTTGAAGCATTAAATGTAATTATGTTTTACAAATTTTCCTTGCGATAATGGGTTCGACTCTTTAGCTTTCCTCATTAATGTTTTCTGTGTAGCAATTGCTGGATTTTTCGATTTTGTTCTGATGTTGAGTAGTAGCGTGGGAAAAATTTACAAAAAAAACCCACAAATTTTGTTTTAGAAACTATCCTATCTAACTATGCTAACTAAACTAACTAACCTAGCTATACAAACTACACTAACTAACTTTACATTAAATATTACAAATAAGACCATAACCTATAACTAAGCCTAAAATTTAGCTAAATTATATGCTAAGCTACCAATTGATTTAATATGGGAATTTCGCTCGATTCACAACTATCGTGATATTTTCTATAGATTCTTTCAATGTATTCTTTAATTGTAGCCATATTTGTAATCCTATGAAGCTCTCTTGTGTTAAACCATGGATGGACATTAATAATCATTTTAAGGATTTTGTTTTGCTTAATTTGTAACTTTTTATAATGAGACTGAGCAATTCCTTTCCAGGCTGGTGCAGCGTATGTCATTACTGGCTGAAAAAATGCCTTATAAATAAGTAATTTGTTTTTTAAATTCAATTTCGATTTCCGGTTTAAGAAGGGATACATAGTTTTAATCATTTTGTCTAATTTTATAAGGGTATTCTCAGTTTGTGTTTTGAATGTAACACGCTGTTCAAAGTGCATACCAAGGTATTTTATACCCCTTTTCCATGGTATGTTTTCTTGTCTCATCACTAGATCTCTTTGGGGAAGTCTTCTCATACACGTATTCCTTGTGAAAAAGATTGCTTCTGACTTGGTACTATTGGTTTTGAGCTTCCAGTTTATACAATATTTAGCATACGCCTCTAGTGCGATGTTTAAGCGTCTAATGATTGTTTTAGGATTTTTCGCTGAGGACGAGATAGCGAAATCATCAGCATAAAGGAAATTAGAACAATATCTTGTGTTTGGTATATCTGCTATGTAAATATTGAATAACAGAGGAGACAGCACGCTTCCTTGTGGTACACCAGCTACATTATGGTATGGTTTCGATTTGGATTTTCCAATGTGTACAGAGTTTTTCCGGTTATTCAAAAATGATCTTACTATGTTTGTTATGTAAGGAGGAAAATTAAACTTATTAAGTTTGAAAAGTAGTCCCTGGTGCCATATCGAATCAAAAGCCTTTTCATTGTCTAAAAGCACTAAACCAGTAGATTTTTTTAATTCCCTATTTTCAACAATGCTATTTTTTAATCGATGGATCTGATGTGTTGTACATCTAGCAGGCTGAAACCCAAATTGAGATTCAGGTATAATATTATTGTTATCGATATGTTTGCGAATTCTGATAGCAATCAGTTTTTCCAAAAGTTTTCCCAAACAACTTAGAAGACTGATTGGTCTGTAGCTTTCAGGATTCGTATGGTCTTTACCAGGTTTAGGAATAGCAATTATTTTAGCAATTTTCCATTCAGAAGGAAAATATCCTAGTTGTAGACATGCGTTAAAAATAAGAACTAGATAGACTATGGCTTTTCTCGGGAGATGCTTAATGGTTTTGTTGTTGACTCTATCACAACCAGTTGATTTTTTATTTATTAAGTTTTTAATTAATCTCGTAAGCTCGCTTGGTTTAATAAGTTCAGATGAATGTGGTTGTTTTCTCATATTGGAAGTCAAATATTTTTCATTTTTGTTAACTATCCTACTTTCAATGGGACTAACATTATGATGTGTTATATTATGCGCATTTTGAAAATGATTTTTAAGAGCTTCACATTTTTCTTTAGTCGTAAGTAAATAGTGGTTGTGATTTTTGAGTATAGGAATATTTCTTTGTTGGTTTTTTATAGTGCCTACGAGCTTCCAGAAGCGATTCGTGTTATTATGACGGGGATTTATACTTTCTAGGGTATTAGCCCATGCCTTATTCCGTTCCAGGGTTATTAAGTATTCAATTTTCCGTTTAAGAAAATAATAATTGTTTTGGTATGAAGGATCTAATCTGTGTCTTTGCCATTTTTTTCTAAATTTGTTTCTAAGTTTTATCAAGGTTTTTATACGATCAGGTAGTATAATGTTAAATTTACCTGGAATCACTGTTGGTATGGCTCTGTCATGTGCTCTGGTTATGTTTGAAGTAAATTTTTTAATCATTTCATCGATTTGAGACACATTATGAATATTACATAAATGCGTTGAGGTTAAGTCAATAGATTGATTAACAAGGGATTTAAAATTGTTCCAATCTGCTTTGCTATAGTCAGGGATTTTATACTCAGGGATTATATTTGCTCTAGAATTGTAAATTGTAAAGGAAATCGGTAAATGATCAGAAGTTAGCGCTGTGATTGTTTTTAACTGAGAAAAAAGGTTAAGGTTATTAGTTAAAGCTAGGTCAAGTATTGATGGCTTTCTAGAGGGATCTCTAGGGACGTAAGTTGGTTTATTTGGGTAATAAATAGAAAATTGACCTCTTTGTGATTCCTCAAAAAGGATTTTTCCTGCTTGATTACGAGAAGCACAATTCCACATTTTGTGGCGAGCATTAAGATCACCACAGATGAAAAAATTATCTTTTCTTGACGTTAGTTTTATAATGTCATTTTTGAATGCCTGCATATTAATATTCGAGCCGGGATGATATGCAGTGATAAATGTTAAACTATTTTGCTCCGTGAAAATTTTAACTCCTATTGATTCAATTATTGAAAGGTTTAAGTGTTTTATCAACTGGTGTTTAATTTTTTTACTTACAAGAACCATCACTCCTCCTTTGGGGCCCGATAATCTATCTAGTCTATAGCTATTGTATCCTGGCATGTTAAACACGTGCACCGGTTTTAGGAACGTTTCCACCAACATCATGATGCTGATGTTGTTTTCATTTAAAAATTGGGACACCTCTGTTTTTTTATTGGCAATGCCGTTGGCATTCCAGTATGAAACTCGTACATTACCTTGGATATCCATCACGGAAAACAAAACTTGGCAACCACTTGGAAGATTGCTGTTATCTGGTCTTGTTTGCTTCTGCATTGCTCCAGCTTTATGAATACTTCCTGAACAATGGGAATTATTTGTTCTGCGCTAAACAGCTCCTCATGAGCCTTAAATCTTTCACCCTGACCTATACGCGTTGGTATCGAATTAGATGTGTGTTGTGTAGGTTTGTCTACTCGTGAATTTACTTTCCAACCCGGTATCGGTTTAGGTTGAGGAAGTGTAGGAAAGTCACCTAAGTTCGGTCGATAGCCTTTCGTAGTGTTTGTAATGCGTTTTGCTACGACGGGACGTTTTGGGCAGTCCATATATCCCGCTGTGTGGTTTCCTTCGCAATTGGCACATTTCAGTTTATGTTCTGGTACTTTACCATCACTCGACGATGTCCCCGCGGTAAGAGGACATACCGATGATGCGTGTTCATCGGCGCATTTATTACATCTTTCTACGCGGTTGCAGTTCATTGCTCCGTGACCGTATAGTTGACACCTTTTGCATTGCATGGGTCCGGCTTTTTTAGAATAATATCCCCACTTTACCACACAGTGGTCTAGAGCGGTGATAGTTCGTAGCAGTTGCATAGACACGCTACCCACACTAAAGTGGATTAGGTATACTGCGTGTTCGTCATAGCGTTTTTGTCTTAGTGCAAGCTTTTTTACACTTTTTGGAACTAGGTTTTCCTCTTTTAACAGGTTTTCTACTTCTTCATCTGGTAGTTCATGTAAACCATAAAGAACGATTTTGGTCGTTTTGTCCTCTTCCAGTTGGTATGTGTGAAAAGGGATATTTGTTTTTTTGAAGTGATTTACTACTGATCTAAAATCACTTGTATTG
Organism: Anopheles gambiae; assembly: GCF_943734735.2. Classification (NCBI taxonomy): domain Eukaryota; kingdom Metazoa; phylum Arthropoda; class Insecta; order Diptera; family Culicidae; genus Anopheles; species Anopheles gambiae. The sequence continues at coordinate 65,664,254 of NC_064601.1, read as the reverse complement.
GTGACCTGAACGATCGTGCCGTTATACGTTGCTTTCGTGTTGTAACGTACTACTCCTGCTGCTATTACGGCTTTGTGTACAAAACCCACTGATGAACTTTTAACCACTATTGGTGGTAGTTTACCGGTATCACTGCTTGGTGTATTTGACGTATTAGTGTTGGTCACTGGCTGAGATCTCTTACTCTGCTGATTAGGTGGCTCTTCTTCGTTGTCGCTAAGCAGAGCGAAACTGTTTTCGGACAGATCCGAACGACTGCGCGTATCGGTTTTGTCTATGTGTAGTTGTCTTGGTGGTGCTTTGGGCTTTCTGCCCCTTCTACCTCTTCCTCCCATTGCGAGAGAAGAGTATGTGCGTACCTTCGTATACTTTGTGATTTTGTGTGTTTGTACGTATTAGTTTTGTTATTCGGAGCTATCTGGAAGTACGTCTGTGCTTGACCAGAGCCGATTTGCAACTGAGTTAGACGATAACATGGATGTCGTTTTTCGTCTAACGCCTACTTGGTTAAAACGCAATGTCTCTTGGTTAAACGCTATTGTCCTGGTACAATCCAAGCTATCCGCACCTAACATCTTCTCACTAACCAACATCATCTCACTATAGAGTGAAAAAGTAACGCTCTATAGTGAAAGATTGAAAATGAGAACCTTTTTGTAAAACTAACTAGTTAATTTGGCCCGGTTACATGGTTATGCAAGATAATTTCTGGGGTATATAATAACCTGCAGGCAACGGATTTCTTAAAATACAACGCAAATTCCATGTGGTTTTTAATTCCAAATGATGCATTAATCCCGAACCCATGTAAACCTGAAATTTTATAGAACTTATTCTGGTGCTGGAACTGATTCCATTCCCGTATAGGTGTTATAATTAGTCATGAACCTGATCGTGGAACTGATCCTAACCCCTTACTGATCCTTTTTACTGATCCTGATCCATTCCGGTCGGGAAGTTGATCCCATTTCCATGCCGGATCTGAAAAATATCTTGACCCTATAGGGTAAACGTACCTATAGTGGTGTAGTACCAATAGTGGTGGTATGGCTCTAAAATGTGATAATAAGATTATTAAGAGCAATTAAGTTATTTATTTCATTGTTTAATGTTCTCTGTTCTTTTAAAAAAGGGCTATAAAAGTTAAATTGGGCCATTCCATTGCAGTGATAGAAACACAACATATTTTATGAAATGTGTCAACATTCTTCCAAAATCTTTAGGATTTCAAAATTCATATTTTTGCTAATGTTTTAAATGACCACATAACAATGCAATTATTATTTTTTTTAACACAACTTTCATGAAATGTTATTGATTTACTAATATTTATTGCCTTTTGACCATATTTTCGCATTTTTATTTGTTTTTTTTTTTTACCATACTGCCATTATAGGTACAAAAAACAGGCATGTTGCTATAGTGGTCATAATTATCAAATTAGTAAAAATCGAACATTTTAGATTTTTTTTCCGCGATATTGTTAACATTTCGTATTGTTTACACTAAAATAAGCAACGGAAATGAGTTTCCTGTAAAAATTTACCAAAAAAGTCAAAAATTCGTATATTCAACTGAGTGAAAACCCGACTTCGAATCAAGCTTACTCTTACTGGTTTTTTAAGACTACAGTTATAAAGTTTTTTAGTTAATATTTCAATCACTAATCACACTTAATACATTTTTACGATCAAATTATGTAAGAAAACATTATTATGGATGTGATTCTTACTATTCATTTGAAAACAGCTTCAAACTAAGTTCCATGTGTATTATACACAGTTTTTAGGTATCTTTGTTTACCAACACGATAGTAACACAATACCACGACTATAGGAACCATACCACCATTGTAGGTACAACGAAGCAGTCACAAAAATATACTTTTTTTCGTAAATTTGTTGTGTTTGATGGTTAAAATGCTTGTGATTGCGAATATAAAACATATTCCCATTGCTTTCTGTTAAAATATTCATAATTTTACCTTCCTGACACTTTAAATCTATTAAAGTACATTTGTACCCTTACATTGATATTTTTACCCTACCGGTACTTAAATTGTATATATATATCGGTATAACAGCTCCAAAAACCGTACCGGCCTTGGAATTGATCCCAAACCACACCAGAACCTACACTGAACCCATAACGGTCCTGGAACTGATCCTGACTCCATGCAGATCCTGCAACATATACATTTCGGTATTGGAACAGAACCCCCTACTGATCCTTGAAATGATTAAGATTCTATGTCTGTCATGGAACAGATCCTGATTCCTAGCCCAGATACTGCTTCCTTATATATTTCGGGACCTGAATAGTACCTGAATCTGATTCACTAATCGAACCACCCAGTCCAATTTTCCTATTTTTATCTCTTGTTGCATCGAGGGGTCCCGCGGTACTATCGTCAACTCGGACATTTTAATAACATGCCCGTCCCATGGACCGTCGCCCTAATCAAGGATTAACTATCCGGCTAAGTGGTACTAAGTATCGAAAGCCTGTATAGACCGGCATGTCCTGTTACTCCTAAAAGAAGGTTATTTGTTTCAGTTACTTTTTCGTATAAATGTTTTCGCAACGTTTTCATACATCCGGATCCAGTTCTTTGGACCACTGATTGGAACATTTGACTTACATGTAGTAGAAGACATTCTTAAGCTTTGCTTAAACCAAAAATTAGGCCCATGCATAGAAAAAGACCACGGAAAAAAGTTCAATTATTCAATTCTGACTGTAATTTGTATCATTCTTCTCCATACCTTTCAAAACACTAAAAGCTAAGTCGGCGTTGCGTTTTCTACAGTCGATGTGGTTGCCATTGTATGGATGTAAACTAAACAAAAATCATCCAAGCTACCGCTGGAAAGTAACGCTGATCAGCCTTGCCTAGAATTTTATAATAGTGATGCCACAAATAGTTTTTTACCGATATACTGCTTCTAGTCGACAAAAAAAACAAAAATTCTGCGACAACGTTGGTGACACTGAAGCTTTTGTCTTGTCAAACCGTTCACGGTTTCACGCAAAAGTATGGCTTACTTTGATCGTTGCGAAACTCGATCACTGGGTAAAAATACAAACTCAAACAAATACGTTTGTCCCTTTCTTTTGTTCTGCATCTAAAAAGTATATTTGGAAAAAAAGCTCGCCAAAAATTTGTTACGTATTTTTTTTTTTTGGAAACCACGGAACAGCGTTCAATTATTAAATTCTGACTGTAATTTGTATCGTGCTTTCCTTACTCCTCGAAACACTCTAAACCAAGTCGGCGTCGCGTTTTCCGTAACCAAAGTGGTTGTCATTGTATGGATGTAAAGTAAGCAAAAAACATCCAAGCTACCGCTGGAAAGTAACGCTGATAAGCCTTTACTAGAATTTTATAATAGAGATTAATTTAGCCCGGTTAAAGGGTTTTGCAATCGAATTAAGTCTTCAACACAGGGTCACAGAGTATCTACAGTGAATCCTCTCTTATTTGACACCTCTCCAATTTGAAAAACCTCTCTTATTCGAACATTTTGCACAGTCCCTTGATTTCCAGTACATTTTTGTTCCTCTAATTTAGAAAACCTCTGAAATCTGTGTCCCTCTTATTTGTGTATGGTGTTGCCATGGTTATTGAATGATGTATGCTCAAATTGGCGATTCTGTTCACAGTTTCCTGTAGCAACAGTTAAGGCTGCATACTAAATGTTGTGTCTCTTTCTTGTCTTGTATGGACCTTTCATTCACTTTCAACCTCTGTAATTTGAAAACCCCTCTTATTCGACAGTCCCATCGCCTCTCAAATAAGAGAGAGTTGACTGTATTTATTATTTTGATGCCAAAGTGCGTACAGTTCTTAGTTACATCATGGGACAACCTGTTATCCTTATATAAAAGATTATATAAAAAACTATTCATGATTATTCTCTTTTTCCTGTTCATTTTATGGACCAGTTTGTTATCGCTTCTGTGGTTCGTAATTCCACTTATACTTTTTAGTTTATTCCCAAATTTTGTTATTATGGTCCAATGGCAAAGCGTGGTGTGTGTATCCGGGGTGTGTATCCTGATGTAAGGGAGCATGGTTTTATTTACCACATTTACTAACATGTTCCCTCATACTCTCGTTCAAAATTCTGAAACATATATCTTACTTTATACCAGTTAAGAGGGAAATGCTAAAAAACCTCGCAAAAAACAAAAACTCTTTCTTTATCTCGTTTGAATTTGTTTCTCCTCAGAGGTCAATCCATGTTTCACTTATGGTGACAGACTCCGTAAATATCTTTCACCAATATTATTAAGCGTTCCTGGCTTGTTTCTTTTGTTGTACTGTTGAAAATTTAAATATAAAATTTGAAAACATATTTGGATTGAATTGGATAATCTTTCTTTATCCTGCTCTTCTTTGATCATTATTACACTCCAAAAATTATACAGATAACTAATTGTTTCATTGAACTGGTAAAACATGGAAAACGGTGAAGAATAATAAATAAAAAAGTAAGATAGCAATATGATAAGTAGAGCGAGAGAGAAAGTGTGCAAAAATGAAAAAAAAAGAGAGACAAAGTAGTCTGATCAAAATACTCTGGTTAGGGGCTACACTATTCTGTTTCATAGTATGCACACGCTGCAACAGTCGTTATTTTTTAAGCGAAATGGTCCAAGAAGCCCTGCTGTATTATATATTTGTTATAGGACTAGTTAAAATGGCAGGTTACAAACACATCACACTCTTTGCGATAAGTTTACTTTACCTTTCGGATCAGATGTTCCAGGTGATATCAAGTCCTGTGGTATCTTGGCATAGGCCATATCGAAACCCGGGAATGTCGTATGCCGTATGTCGCATGACTTTAGCCGATGCGGAGTTGAAATTTTGCGAACTCTCTTCGCTCTTCAGCATCTTGTATAGTTTGGGCTGTCTGCACACGCATGTTTTCCCGCAAACGCAATACACTAAATTTGCCCCAAAGCATGCTCTGCAGCAGAACCTGGACGTAGGGCCCATGCGGAACGATTGGCAGTATCTGTCGGAAGTCGCCAAATAGTAGCAGCACTGTATCACCGAACGTTCGAGGATTTCCCAAAACGTCCTGCCGGGCGCGATCGAACGATTTTTGGATTTTAAAAAGCTATCCACTTCTTCGGTTGGAAGGTCATGTAAACCGCAGAACACGATTTTGGTTGTTCTATCTTCTTCCAACTGATATGTATGGAAGGGCAAATTTGTTTATTAAGTGACTCAATACGGTTCTAAAGTCACTGGTGTTAGTCGGGGCGAGTACCGACTTCGAACGCCGAAATCCGTTCGACGCTCATGAGAGAATGAGAATCATGAGATACAACTGTCAAGCATTTAAAGACGTTAATATCTACGATTTAAGGATAGTTATGTTTTGAATTTTGATTTTTTTTGCCGTTGGTATTGGATTTCATTCGATACATCATTATTGGATGATTTGTTATCAATTATAAGGTAGCTTTACTCACTTTCTTGAAATATATATATATATATTTTACATTTACTATACATATATAAAGATACCTGTTTTACAACAAAAAACTTTAATGCAAAACTCTGTGGCGATATTTTTCAACCCTCGAACTGGTAGTGTAAACTGTTTTTCCATACAAATCCGCTATACGCGAATACTCGAGATACGCTATTGCGCTCGGTCCCGTACGATAGCGTATATCGGATAAAGACTATATACATATATATATATATATATATATATATATATATATATATATATATATATATATATATATATATATATATATATATATATATATATATTTATACATATTGTATTTATATAACTATATTATTATAGATATTTGTATGTATATTTTTATTCCGATATATTTTATGTTTTTTATATGTTTTTTTCAAAACTGATTAAAATATATTTCATTGGAAATTGATCACAAAACATTTTCAAAATGTTTCATACCTCTAAGTTCAATTCACTTCAATCATTTAAAGCAAAATTTAAAGCAAAACGTTACATTGAAACCAACATTCGTTCCAAATCCGCAGCGCAAAACCTCGCAGATTTCTCTCCATACAAACGGGAACGTTCGACCCCGGCAGGTAGAACTCATTCTTTCACGCGCTTCTTACAGGCTCTCAATGGTACGTTATTTCAAAACTGAGCGCCAAGTGAGCGCCTTCTGACAACCGCGGCGAACGGATCTCGTCGTTCGAAGCCCATAGTCGCCCCGAGTATCTTGGACGATTGTACCATCATAGGCCGCGGGGCCATGGGGATTCTCAACGCTCATTTTCTCAAGCACTCATGAGTGCTTTTGAGAAATCCTCGTTCTCAGCGTTTGTCGAATCGGAACAAAATCGGTTTGGAGAATCTTTGAGAATCTTTGAGAAAGTTGACGATGCAGCGATCGGCTAACTGAAATATGAGCAATTGTGCTATTTGTTTATCGGAAATCATTTTGGAAAATGTATTCAATGTTTATAATTGAAAAAAAAAATAAAAAATTGCGATCAAAAATATATTTTCTATTTAATGCTCCAAATAAAGCATGAGTGACTTTATCAGTTTCTCAAAGTGAGAAAAATTGACGACGGCCACGGGCTCGCGTCTGAGAACAAGATTTGAGTGCTTGAGAAACTTAAATGAGTGCTTGAGAATGTTTTCTCAGCTTGAGAAAGCCCCGTGGCCCCGCGGCCATACGTCGGCGTCGTGTGTTGTAGTGCAATGCACCTGCGGCAATAACGGAACGGCAAGAACAAAGGCTACGGACTAAGTTTTGACCACTATCGGTGGTATTTTGCATGTGTCTCTTCCGGACGCATTGGTTGTGTTGGTGTTACTCACCAACTTGGGGATAGCCGGCTTTTCCTGTTTTTGGGGAGCTCTTCTTCGTTATCGCTGAACAGCGCGTAACTGCTAATGGGTCCGATCGGCTGCGCGTGTCGGCTTCGTCTCTGTATGGTTGTATTGTTAACGATTTGGGCCTTCGGCCCCTTTTCGCCCTTCAAACCATGACGTGAGAAGAGCGTTAGTTGTGGTGTCGTAGTATTATTTGATAGTGTGTATGAAATGCGGAGCTGTCTGGAAATACTTATCCAGTGCCAAGCTGCGACTGCGCTGTATCAACTATGCACTCAAATACTTAGTGAACTTATTATTATTATTTGTAAAGGAAAAGTGATCAAAAGAGCATGTTATTCATTTTTAGTATGTATTGTTTCAGTAAGTAAATTAGTAATGATTAAGTAAGTAGATGTTACATTTGGTTTACAGTTAGTCAGTTTAGCTACATATTACATCCATTATTTGTATGGTTATAATAGTTATACACTCCATCAGTTTATTAAATTTGTTTATTGTTTCAAAAGTTCAGTGGTACGTAGCAGTGTTTCCCTTAACAATTCCTTAATATAATACGGTCAGCCATTGAGGATCTCTTAAAAATCTAAGCTAGTATTGTGAATATAATATTTTCTATTTGGTAGCTTTAGGAATTCATACTATGTCTTACATACCAGCATAACATCTAGCAGACAAACAAATTTAAAAGAGTGCGTTATAATCCTATAACTTGCTCTGCATATGTTTTCGTCACATTCACAACTATTGGAAAAGCTACATGGCTGTCTCTTCTGTCCCAAAACGCTGTAATTGGACCTGAGCGGTATAACTCGTTTCCTTCCCCTATTTATGAATAATTTTACAGTACCAGAAACATGGAGGAAGGTCGCAAGGTAGTCATAAAGACCTCAATTTTATTGACAATGGCGGTACGATGCCATAAAGTAGCATATTTTATATGTTTATGTTAGTTTGCCACTTTTCTCATCTCCAATAGGTAGAGAAGACGGAGATTCTGGTAAATATAACCATATATAAATATGGTCTTATATAAATTATAAGACGGAGATTCTGGTCTCTTCTTGTAATCAACATGGCATTCTGCCCAAAATCCAGTACATGTTCTTATCACTTTTTCTTCGAAGTTTTTTATTATTTCATCATAACTGATATTTGATATTTTTCTGCTGAGGAATATACTTTCGGTCGGAAATTTTTATATAGTTAGTTGCTTGAAGAATATTTGAATTATTTTCATTTGATTATTTTTGGCCTCTTTTATAATTCCTAATTTATAGGAAAGCATTTATTTAAAACTAATACATAATTATTCGGCTCTAGTATTACTCTGTTCGGCTTAACAATGTTCAGATATTACAAATTCATTTTGTATACACAAATTTGTATATACACTGTTTATATTTAGTCTTAGGAGCACGATGTATTGGTAGATCAGGGAAATCCAATTTGTACCATCTTAACCACGTTTGTATATTTTATTCTATTTTATTGCTCAGCCTTGGGAAGATCTCAAAACTATGCACCAATCGTTCTGGAATGTTTTGTTACGATATTGTTTGTATGCTTTGGAATGCGATTATTTTGATAACGATTGAAAATATTGTTAGAGAATGTTTGATGTGATTCGTTGTTTGGTGTATAAATCTATATTACAATATAATTTCAAACAAACAGTGTTAAACTTTTCTTGACAATACATTTTTGATTCAACTAAAAGTAGAATACATGAACTGATCGACCGTGTGACGAGTAAGCGTTTGTTTTTTGTCAGGCTGGAAACCTAAAGGCCTCGGTACACGACCCGAAAAATTGTTCTTTGACAGTTCTTTGAACAAATTGTACTGATTTCACACATCAATTGCAAAATGCCAAATAATTTCTCTTTTGATCGAATGTAAAAACCATTTCAAAAGGTGTAATACTGTTAAATTCAGTGAAAATAATATCAAATAATTAATTTGGTGGCTAAAAAAAACCATCCCCTACATTACACGAAAATTTGGTATATTTAGCCTGGAAATCACAAGATTCCACTTTAAGTGGAAATTCGAGATACGCGGTATTTTGCGGCCGTTTCCGGTCCCCATTAACCGTGTATCTCGGGGACTGGTTGTATATACTCTTTTAACACTTTGAGTGCCAGACCATTTTTGTTTATGTTTCCCTGGGTGCCATGCCCTTTTTGTTTACATGTTTTATGGCTGTCATATAAGCTGTGAGGTAAGAACTTTTTTAGGTTGTGAGGGCAAGAACTTTTTTCGCCTTTTCGTCGAAGTCTCTTCGACAGTCGGGACGATTACCGGCTTCGAACGACGATATTCGTTAGCAGTGGTTGTCAGAAGGCCCTCACTTGGCGCTCAGTTTTAAAATAACGTACCACGCATGGGGAGAAATCCGCGAGGTTTTGCGCTGATAAATTTGGATATTTGGATTTGCAACGAGTGTTGTTTTCGATGTAACTTTGTGAATAAATTTTGCTTTAAATGCTTCAAGTGAATTGAAATTAGAGGTATTTCATTTCATTTATTAATTTCAATATGTTTGCCTCTGGGGTTGAACATATAATTGCTTAAAACCTAGTTAGCCCTATTGGTACTAAACTAACTGTAACTTAACTAAACTAAGGGGAAATAGAAAAGGATGTAACAGAATGGAAATCCATAGTGAAAGGAAAATAAGCAGCGGATAAGAAGAAAATATTTAAAACAAAAAAGAAATTAAGAATAAAAGAGACATAATTAGCAAGAATAACAACAACAAGAATAGAGAGGTATGTAACGTTTTGAAAATGCTTTGTGATCTATTTCCAATAAAAAAAAAATCATCAGCTTCGAAAATGTGTATAAAATATACAAAATATTACTGTATATATATATAGTAATATAGTCCTACGTATGGGGGTACGGTCTATTCGGAGCTTGAACCCATGACGGGCATGTAGTTAAGTCGTTCGAGTTGACTACTGTACCACCAGACCGGCCCAACACATTTATCTTTAGATGTACATATTTGGCCGAATACTGCAAGAATTAACGGTTTCGAAATTAGTCACATAAGGCCTACGATAAAAAATCCGATATTTTTTCTGATGAATATAGCCCTCTTGCAATAACCTTCACGATGACAATTTTAGCATTTATGCGTTCTGTACGAACAATCGCGTGACCACGCGTCTCCACATAACCAACATGAGAATGAGGGCAGCTTTTGTAATGCGTTTTGTGACCTGTGATACGGTTCTGATGGTACTGATCGTGACGTGATGCAATATTTTGGGTTCCTCTTCGAATCGCTAACACCTGCTCGACATTCCCTAATGCAATCGTATTACTATCCTTTAGACTGGCAATTCGTTGGCACTCAGCCGCGAGTTGTTCGAGTGTTAGATCATTTTTTCTTTCTATTTCAGCCAACAGCCTGGTTCACATCTCTGCATCTTCCTCATCCTTCAAACCGCAGGAAAATATCAGGCACTTAAATTGATTCTTACTCATACATGCCGCCAGCTCGAAATTTTCACAGGCTCTATTAAGCGTATGCAAGGATGTCTTCACCATCAGACTTTGCTATTTGCAAACATTTGTAACGTTTGATTAACAGGTATTCAGCATGTCAAAAAAGAAGTTATAGCTTTTGAAAATTGCAAACTGGGCAGGATAAATTTCATGAAGCGCTCATGCTCTGCTGTTCCCAGTTTATGCACTAGCAGCCAAGTTTTTGCCCTGTCATCAAGACGAGAGGCATCGTTCGCGAATAGGTCCTCGTATCGCGAATACCATGCATCAAACATTACCCCCGACTCGGCATCGAACCTGAATTCGGTATTGTTGTTTGCTGAAATATCCATAATCTGCTCCAAATTATTTGTCATTTGGCTGCTGCTGTTGAGGTGCCGGTTGCTAATATTGCTGCCAAAGTTTGATATTTTTGATATTTGTTTTTTAAATTCAACGGGTCTTTTGAAGCCCTCTCGAAGCGGGGTTACAAATAAGATATACAAATATTAATGAACTTAAAAGCCGTAAAAATAAATTAAAATACAGTAGGCCGCACGGCACGAATACAGTTCATAAACGCGGCGCGCGACATGTCAGATGGTGGCGATAACAAACGACATTAAATGCACGACACATACGTAAAAAGGGATCAGAGTCGCCAAAACGTCTTCGGCGACCCTCTACGTTAAGCATCAACCTGGAACGGAGGGATCGCGATGGGACGTAAAAATTCAGCCCAGAAAGTAGTATCTGCACGCGGTTGTCAAGTAGTCCTGCAACAAACAATCTCTGTGCGTTGTAATTGCGTTGCTTCAGTGACTCAAGGCCTAGCAGCGCACAGCGCCCATCATAATCTACTTGGACGCTCCAGAAGCGCAAAGCGAACCTCGTGAATCTGCTCTGGACCGACTCCAGACGGGCCAGAGGGCGAGCAGCTGTTGGCCACCAAACTACCGAAGCGTACTCCAGTACTGACCTGACCGTACCAAAGCACAGTACAGCGTCTAGATGCAGACTGGGTCAGTGATGTTACGCGCAATTTATTTTAGTAAACCGATCAATTGGTTTCCCTTAGCGACAACATGCTCTAGCTGGTCGTGGAAGCTCAACTTCACGCACTTCTCTTCTCGTCAAGGAGCACTCCAAGGTCACTGACACATCTTTTGCGCTCGATAGTAGATCCATCTAACGCCTAGTTGTACACTAAGGTGCACCGCTTTTTCGCAAACTTAACAACAACATATTTCTCAACGCATAATTCAAGATCACTCTTAGAGCGTAAGGCCTGGAAAGCACTAAGGGTGACTTGAAGGCGGATTTGATGTGACCGGTCGCGGATCGGCAGGAACAGCTTCGATTCGTCCGCGTATAGTAGGTGGCCATGCGGAGGAAGCATCCGAGTTACGTCATTTATATAAATATAAATGACGAACAACAGCGGTCCAAGGTTGCTCCATTCTGGCACCCCCGATGAAGCAGCAATACGGGCGACGTATGGGGTCCCATTTTCACGCAATATGAGCGACCAGCAAGGTAGGAGTGCATCCAGACCAGCAGCTGCACGGGCAGTCCAAGCGTCTGAAGCTTCGCGAGAAACAAGGCGTGTGGAATGCTGTCGAAGGCAGCGTTGATGTCCGTATAGACCGTGTCAATATGTGCGCCGGCATCGATTGTCCTGTGGCAGAGGCTGACAAACTCAAGCAGGTTGGTGATGGATGATCGCTTGGGGATAAATCGGTGTTGTGCTGGGCTGATATAATTCGAAGCAGCGGCGAGAAGTGGCTCGTATACTAGCAGCTCGAAAACCTTAGCGCAGGCGCAAAGCGACATGATGCCGCGGTAGTTACGGGCACTAGATTTGTCCCCTTTTTTATGCACTGGAACAAGGATAGATCCCCAACCTTACCTAGTCGCGGAAGATCGCTTTAAAACCGAAGACTCGTCGATTAGCGGTAAACTGGGGGTCATGGCATCAATCGGAACGATTGCCAGTGCAGCCTGCAATCAACACCACCGCCACGAGAGCATGTACTGTTGCCAACGTTACGATCGCAGCGGTAGACTCGGAAGCTATCAACACTTAAGTCGAAGGTAGACTAGGGTCTAGCCTGGTTTTTGTAAGCACAATTATATCGAAGTTAGCCAACACCGATAGCCGAAACTGATCGACTTTCGTGCGCAGTCCCCGTACATTTTGATAGTACACAGAAGCAGTACGGGCAGCGGGAAGCGTATTGGCCATAATTCCCATAATTTGTTAAGCCATAATTTGTTGCTGCTCGGCCATTTGGTGGGCCATTTGGCATTGGTTTCAACGTTTGTAGCATAATTGACCCTTCTGATGATGCTGCTGATGTTGTTGGGGTGAGTGTTGGCGAGTTTGACACATTTTGTGATAATGAATTTACTTGTGAGGGTGTGGCAGGCTGCTAATGAAAAACGGATGCAAAACCATTCCACACAATTCGGATAAACACCGTTGTTCATCTGCTGGTGGATCTCCTCCCAGGCTATTCATCCTGTGACTTTTCCATGATGGTGCAATTTTATCACGGAAATTGCGGCGCGTATGACAACACTGTAATAAAGTGTATCGACGAACAGGGAAAAAATCAACGGGATGGCGGGTACGTTCTAACACACGAATTTGCAAGTTAAAATGTAGCATACAACACTTTAAAACCTCTTCGCCACTTTTGCGTTGGATAAACAGGGGTTAAAACAATACAAACAATAACGACCAAGACTCATATGCATCGACACAAATTATTATAAAAACTTATTTACTATTTCTAATGCTATGACGGGCCCGTTTAACCGTAGAGTTGGCAACCAGATTTACACACGTAAGTTGGCAACCGGCATTCCCGGGTATTCCACACGTTTTTATGCAAAAAATTAACGATTTTCATAGGTAAACAATGCTTTCTATATTTTAATGCTGTAAGCAAGTAATGCCGACCATATATTATCTTCTATTTGATTTATTCATAAAGTTTTTTTCATTTTATTATAAAACTAACGGTCAAATTGAAATTTGGAATCGCTTGAATTAGACTCGAAAATAAGCACAAAACGAAAAGAGGAAGAAGAGAAACGTCATTCTCCATACAAAATGTATGGAATACCCGGGTATGCTGGTTGCCAACTTACGAGGTAAAGTTAAAAAAAATTCAAAATAAAATACTTACAGGCTGTTTAAAATTACAACTTATGCACCAAAAAATCCTAAATTAAAAGTTGGGAGGCTACGGAAAATTATAGGTCAATAAAAGCAATGAATCAAAACTTATAGCGGTTCGAAGTTGAAAATAATACCCGGGTATCCGGTTGCCAACTTAAAGGTTAACTTAGCCTAGCTCGACTGCTGTCGGTGTGTGGAGCTCTCAGGTAGCCAGAACTGCGTAGTCAGGTTGGACCACAATAGTTGTCAAAGTTTTTCGTTACGGTTTCCTATGGCAACCAAGGATAATGTATTTAGAAGGTTGATTTTTATCGCTTTTGCTGGGCGACATTGTGGGGGACAACTGTCACTCTCTGCATACAAATTTCATTACCCCGCACCAGCCCTCCCCGATTTTTATACCGGAGCCCCCGGAAGAGATATGTCAAGTCGAGAAATGTCATTTTGCTCTGAACAACACCTTGTCATTTATAACACCTTGATGGCAACGGAAAACCGATGAGTAAATTTGGTTCGGCAAACACAAATGTAGATGTGTAAATTTCCATTTTAGAATCCACAAAAGAATCGTGATATGAAAACGCAAAAAGGTTTGCGATCTTTTTTTGACGATGAAGGGGGAAAGATTCGTCATCAGTCGTTCCGTGGAATGTTACAGTATTGGACAAAACAAGTGCAACCATTAAATCTCAATAAATATACCCTTATTGAAGGTTTATAGAAAGTGAATCGTGTTACAAATGTTTTTGAATTTGTAGAAACAGCATATTTCGTGTTCATTAAAACAAAAATATTATTAATCATACAAAAAAATTAATGAAAAAAACTCAATGATTTCTACTTAGACAAAACAAGTGCAACTTCGCGTGTTGTATGTCAAATTCAATTTGGTTTTAGTATTTCGTAGTATTTCGTTATTTTCAATTTCGGCCTTGTTTCGGCGAGGCATACATGCCTATTATTTTACTCGAATGACATTCGATTCCGTCCCCGCTGCGTAAAGCGACGGAAGAAATCATGCCGTTCGGAGAATTTTATCATGCCTGCTTTTTCCCTCCAACGGCAAGTTTGTCAAGCAGCTCGTCGAGCTTCTCGTCCCTGGCTCCGCCTCATACCCCTCGCCTGAGCGCGCTGTCGAAGGTTTGGATGCGTTGCGTCAGACGTAGTGATGTGCTGTATGGAGCGCACCCACGACTCCGGATGACTCCGGATGACTCCGGATGACTCCGACTCCGGGCGACTCCGGGCGACTCCGGACGATTCCGAACGACTCCGGATATTGAAGTGCGGACCTACCTTCCGGAGTCGATTCCCTTATTATTGGAATCGGATCGGAGTCGACTCCGGATTTTTGCCAATTTTACCCATCACTAGTCCGACGGTCTATCGCTGTCAGCCGTCGTCCGTGCTTTTTCCCATCATAGCGCTTTCTCGCGTGTGGTCAATGCTCATGAGTAGCTGTGGTGCTCAAAAAAGCCGTTAACAAACATTGCGGCGATGAAGTTGCATTTTCACAAATCAAACCAAAAAAGCGCAATAAGTTCAATTGCTGCAATGTAAAAATGACTACGGAATCGCTAGCGCACGATAGAGGGTTTGCTGTGCAACGCGCAGAACCCTAATTCGCATTAACACATTCAGCCCGGCACTGATTTTCATCAACTTTTCATTCCGCCGGTATCTAGAACGCAAGCTGATTGTGAAACCGGCATATTGGAAAGTTTACTGGCAGTCCCTGGGGCCTGCCATCGAACTTAACGTGTTAAGCATAACTTTGTTACACTAAGCTTTTTTGCTTTCGTATGGTGTAGATTACACAGATATGCTGAGCCGTCTGCGCAAGGGTGTGAGTGTGCGTGTGTCGAAGGAAGGTGTTCATGACAGAGGCGGAGTTGGGGAATCGGGGGCGCCCTAGGCGGAAAGACGAGTTGAGGCCCCTGTAAATAGTAGCTGATGACCGGGAGAAGGGGGTACTGGCATGCATTGAACATTATACTTAAATTGCCGGCGGGGGGTGCAGAAGGTTCTCCAGCGACAGGGCCCCAACGACCATCGTTCCGGCGGCCCTTGTCGCTAATACTCTGTCCACTTGTATGTAGACATACGGCATACTACAGACTAGCGATCTTCGGCGACCGCCTAGTCCGTCTACCGTTAGATCCGCCGCTGGTTCATGACGATGTTTTTTTTGTTGTGGAGGTGCATCCTTCCTCCTGCCTGCAGCGTATGCATCGGGAAGGAGACAATGTGGCAGTATGCAAGTTAACCGCTGGATAGGAGCGGTCCCGCGGCACCGCCGTCATTCCTCATATCTGCATGCCTGTTGTGGGTTCTAACCGCGTATGAACCGTCCGCCGTAGCAAGGGTTGACTATCCGGCTACGTGGTACTCAAGTCCTGAAAAGGCCTGCACGGTCGCGTAGGCCGTCATGACAATAATGATAATAATAATATTAAGAAGAAGAACTTAGCACAACAGTCCACACCCGGGGAAGAGTTTGTCATGACTTTGTTGCTGTCGGGTGTCCCGCTGTGGCGCGACATATCAACGGAATGCAATCGACCAACACATGAACCTACCGATCCAAACCCCCCTACTAGCAATGAGAATGTAAAAGTGTGCGTCTTTCAGGCGAGGGGCATGTAGAAGCAGGGGGAGACGGTTGAAAATACGCGGAATTACGCGGCGGCGAGAGCGTGTTTTGCTTTCTACACAGTTTTTGTACTCACACAATCACACATGTGTGAATGTGTGCGTTCACTTTCAGCCAGCGCGCTCAGTTTGGTTTTCTTGCAGCGGCTTGCTGGTGTCGGTGTCTCGCTCGCACTAGTGCAGCGAGTGTTCCTCGTGCGTTCCCTTTCTTGCTACCACACAAAATCGTCAGTACAGTTCAAGCCTTCGCAGTGTGAGGCCGCGCGCGTTTTAGCCTAAGTCCCGGCTGATGTAATTTGAAGTGAAGTGTTGAAGTGTTATTTATTTCAATTCACATTATTACGGCCTCGGTCGCATTTTCAAGTGTTGAAGTGTTGTGCGCATTGAAATAAAGCAGCGTTAATCTTTCATAATTCAACATGAATATGTAAATTATGCTGCTTTAGTTCAATGCTTTTTTTACAGTATTCAACATTGTGGTTAGCGATGTGTGGAACTATGCCTTAAGTTTCAATAAAGTGTTAAAATATCAAACGAGTTTGATGTGTTTAAATTTATTTCGATGCATGCGATTTTATTACGCAGCAAATCTAAGTGAACGAAAGCGCACAGCGCACAACGCGCAACGAAAGAAACGAGGGGGAGGGGGTGTTCAGCGCAACGCGAGAGAGCAAGAACAGCTGATCCGCGCATCCAGCGCAGCGCGAGAGGAAAAAACGGGAGGGAGGGGTATCAGCTGATCAGCTGTTTTGTATCGCGAGAGCGCCCCGTGTAATTTGAAGGCATGCGAGAGAGCGCTGCGCGCGCTCACTCTCAATTCCGAAAAAAATCGCTTCCGCTCGACTATGGCGGCCAATACAAAATCGACCGAACCCCTTCCCCCTGTTTCTACATGCCCCTCGCCTGTAAATTTCGCTCTCTTTGTCTGTCGGGCCATTCCAAGGCATTGCCGGTCAATCGGCGTCATGATAACGCCTTCAAGCCAACAAGCTGTCACACACACACACACACACACACACACACACACACACACACACACACACACACACACACACACACACACACACACACACACACACACACACACACACACACACACACACACACACACACACACACACACACACACACACACACACACTCACACACACGCGCGCGCGCTCGCGAGCACGCATGCACGCACGCATGCACGCACGCACGCACACGAGCACGCACGCACGCACGCACGCACGCACGCACGCGAGCACGCACGCACGCGAGCACGCGAGCACGCACGCACGCACGCACGCACTCACGCACGCACGCACGCACGCACGCACGCACGCACGCACGCACGCACGCACGCACGCACGCACGCACGCACGCACGCACACACACACACGCACACATGCACGTACGCGTGTACGCGGGCAGGCACCCGCGAAAGCGCGAACGCAAGCACGCACCCACGAAAGCGCGAACGCAAGCACGCACCCACGAAAGCGCGAACGCAAGCACGCACTAAGATTTCCCACAGGTTCTTGATAGGGTTCAGATCTGTAGATAGGGGTGGTCAGTCCATTACCACTATTTGGTTTTCCTTAAACTACTTTTTGACCACTTTGGCAGTGTGGTTAGGGTTGTTATCTTAATAGAATATCCTTTTCAATGGCATATTAAATGCAGCACGAGGCAGCATAACATCTTTCAGGACGTTGTTGTACATGAAACGGTCCATGATTCCATCGATTCGTTGAATTGGACTAAGGCCGCTCGCAGAAAAACAATCCCATACGATTACATTACCTCCACCACTATGTTTCACTGTCATCTGGCAGTACCGTGAATCTAAGCGTTTTCCAGTCGGTCAACGTACATGACCCGTCGCTTCCGAAAATGTTGAACTTCGACTCATTATTGAACAGAACCGTCCGGCATTTTTCCATTTCCCAGCCAATATGAGATTGAGCAAAAAAGAATCTTTTTCTGGTTCCTTGGTGAAATCAGAGGTTTCTTCGGATGGCGTCGAGACAAGAATCTGACTTCAACGGCTCGTCGTCTGATCGACCGGTCCGATATCGATAACTGTAAATTCTTTTGAATCTTGAAGGAATATTTGAAAGGATCCTTTTTAAAATGCATCTGACTACCATAAAGTCCTTTCTATCTGGATATGAAAAGGCGTTTCTTCAATCTGAAATCATATCTCACACCAAATCTAGATGGGTTGTTTCAACCTATGCCCAGTAAGCTGTACCAGCTGTGCTAATATAAAACATGCATTTATTATCTAGCATTTTTTAAACTTTTTAGATGCGACAACCATTTTCGGTCAAAGCCTTCCTGTACCACTAATACGCTTGGCTATCAGTAACTTATTAAATGCCCATAGCTGGATAATCATCCCAGCGTAGGGGCACGATCCATTCGAGGCTTTTACCCATGCCGATGTTATTGAGTGCTACGAGTTGACGATTGTATCACGAGATTGACTAATTATTTGAATTTCACTTACTATTTAAAACAAATAGTTTTTTCACACAAATCGTTTACAAGATCACGGCACTCAAACGATTGTCGAATGGAACAGAATGCTTCGAATCGAATGGCCAAATATTGGAATCATGCCGAGTGCCAAGATCAAGTGGATATCGTGGCATAAAAAATAAATACATTTTATTTTTCGTTGTTCATACTCGCATATTATAATACATCTTTACCAACCCGTTCTGCCATATGAGTACAAATTTAAATTTTATAATAGTTATTTGTCTAGTTAAGACAAGCTAAATTATAACAAAAAGTAGAATAGATATTACAAATTGCACCATAATACCAAATGCAACACCATTTTTGGTTTCGCTTATCACGATTTTTATAAACGATACGCGACGAAGTGCGATGAATATTTCTGTGAGCATGGGAGAGTGCACAGGCAACACATACTGTATGCGAGAAAGAGTGAACAGTTATCTTGCATGCAGCAAGCAACAGCCGAACAAAGCCGGTTTTTTCAAAGAACGGAACGCACGAACGATAGCGCCTTGCTAACAATATTGAAGCGGCAAAGACCGGAACGGAACGGAGTGAACGGAAAGAACGAATTGAACGGAACGGAATGAATGGAAAGAACGAAGTGAACGGAACGGAACGGAATGAACGGAATGAACGGAACGGAACGGAATGAACGGAACGGAATGAACGGAAAGAACGGAATGAACGGAACGGAACGGAACGGAACGGAACGGAACGGAATGAACGGAACGGAATGAACGGAAAGAACGGAATGAACGGAACGGAACGATTTTATATAAAGGATCGGAACGAAACGGCCTACATAAAGAACGGAACTTTTTTACTAGGTTCGGACTGGAACGGCCAACACTAAACTGGATAGTCAGTCCTTGTTACGGGGGAACGGTTCATTGAACCCCCGGCGGACATACTGTTAAGTCGTGCTAGCTGAGGACTGTACCACGGTGCCACTCTAAAAATTAAAAAAAAAGCGTATACAAAAAGAAAATAAAGAAAAATACATTTTTGAAAAGAAATTAAGTAAAAATTACTGTATTAAAATATTTATACTTAATGAAAATTATTGTGCTTACCTGTACTGTGACATATTAGATGCTATCAATCACCCATTTTTTTATTATCTGAAAGACGATAATAATTCTATCACTCAATTTAGGAATATAGGAAATCCAACATTCTGTACCAATATAATGAGGTAGTATTTTGCAAGTCGGCCCTCCCTACAGTGGCTGTCCCTGCATATGAGAAAAATAACGGTCAAATTTATACGGGTATCATTATAATATATAATCATAGAACCATATAACCTAACATCGACAAGACAGTAACTTTTAGCTTATGAATGAAAAAAATGTGTATTTTAGTAAATGTATTTTGTATCCGCATTTATCTTTTTTTCAGACAGGAACTGTGAATTGAACTATCTCTACCACAATTATCATCTCAATGGAAGATCCGAATCGAATGATGGGAGGCCACGGTGGCTTAATGCCACCAAATTATGGCATGCCGACCAACGATGGTCAAGCAGGAGTGGACAACGATCCTAGGAAACAAGATATTGGCGAAATTTTGCAGCAAATCATGAACATTACTGACCAATCCCTGGATGAGGCTCAAGCTCGCAAGCACACACTTAACTGCCACAGGATGAAACCAGTTTTGTTTGCTGTGTTGTGCGAAATCAAGGAAAAAACAGGTATGTTACTTAAAATATTCTTGTGGGAATGCTACAGAACAATGTTATATTACATTATTATGCATAACACTGTGAGAAGATTTTTAATATAAAATTATTATAAAAATCGTGATTTCGAGATGTTAATGATTTTTTTTGTGTTGATTAGTTTGGAAAAAAAGTTCTTTGGAGTTCATTTTCTCAACTCCGATCGAATTGATATTAAAATAGGATTAGACTGGTGATCTAGATTTTTTTTTATCAATAGCATTAAATTGACGACGTGGGCTTTTATCTGTGCCATTGGTGAAATGTCAACTTGATCTAATGATTTACGTCATGATAATCTCTACTAACGTTAATCATAAAATTAAAAAGAAGCGTGAATCGATATCATATAATAGTACATTTTATCGAACGAACGATCGCATCGATTATATCTAGGTTTCTTTTTTTTCGAATGTTTTTTTTTGATTAAATGAACAGCTGATAGTGAAGAATCATATCATAAAGCATTGGTACTATTGGTATGGTTGTGTTTCAATTGTGTTTCGTTTGCTCTGTATGTTAACGTTGTGATCGGATCACTGTTTCTACGTTGTGCGCAGCCAAAATATTTTGCACTTCAGCCGGATTATAGACCGTGGTGCTCTGCACCTCTGACGATATCTCATGACTGTTGGTGTCCTGTGTATTTTGAGTCTGCATCCGTTCATTAGTCGTCGCTGCTTACCGATTTTATTGCTGACTAGCTGGCCCGGTAAACCTAGTTTTACCCCACATTTTATTAGTTGCCGATTAAGTATTTGAAGTTTACAAATTACTTATCCGGCACTACAACCGCTTTGCGGTCTTGGCCTGCTTCAGGAGTGTCAGAAACCGCTCACGGTCTCGCGCCTTCGTCTGCCAGTCCGTTAAGTTGCAAATATAGGTGTTTAAATTCACATTTAATTTTTTATTCATTTTATTTGTTTTCATTGATGTTATTGTCGTTAATTACTCAAATAATATGTTTAAGAACATAATTTGGAACAGTAAAACAGTGTAGAATTACGTAGATTGATTTATTTACATGCAAATAATTACATACTTGTCACACACATATAACTACTATGAATCTCTAATGCAAATCTCGAAGCGCTAATGAATGGACGATATTTTTGGTTAATCTGTCTTTAGCTAGTATGTATAGATTGGAAGGTTTACCCACGCGAGAACATGCCACATATAATTGTCCATGCGAAAAACACGATGTTCGTAAGTCCAAACCGCAAACAGACATCGTTTGACCTCGGGTAAGACCGCAGCCGGGCAGACCGAAAAAAAAAACACCATAACGAAAAATGTTGTTTACACTTGCGAGTTTAACATCAGTAACCAAACATGTTTATGTTACAATTATTAAAGCAAGCATATTTGTTCGTTTTGGAACATCAAACAGCAAACAGGACAAAGCGAAATAGCATGTATTTTTTAATTCATTATTCCCAAACTAAAGTACTCCATCTCTGTTTTGTCATTATGGATATTTGTGACAGCATCGTAAACCGCTAGGCATTTCACAGCGAGTGTAAACCGCACCTTACACCGAGTGTAAACCGCGCTTCACACCGACTGTCAAAGTGCTGTATACAACAACAACAATGATGTCCTTTGTATGGGAGTTAGAAAATTGCTAATAAATTTAGTTTAGTGCAACTTCTGAAAATGATGTGAGTCTTAAAACCTATTCTCATACCACCATAAGGTGTGTGCAAAGTTTCGTTGAAAATGATCCACCCGTTTCGGAGTTTGCTCGCGACAAACACCGTGACACGAGATTTTTATATATATATAGATTATCGTCGGGTCAAGTGAGCCTGTATTAGTGTGCTATCAACCATGTCGGCAGTGTGTCCATCCTGTTCTTCTCCTGTAAACGACACCGATGCATATAAATGTGATGGTTACTGTACCATCTTCTGCTTTGGTTCAACAACCGTTGTCGGTTAAGGCCTGCCTGTACCACTTGTGGGGTTGGCTTTCAGTGACTTATGGATCACCTCACTTATGGATTACCCATAGCAGGATAGTCAGTCCTACGTATGGCGGCACGATCCATATGGTGCTTGAACCCATGACGGTCATGTGTTGTTACGTCGTACGAGTTAACGACTATAACACGAAACCAGCTCCGGTTCATACCATCTCACGTGCCTGGATATTTATGAAGCTGCTATTCCTGGAGTTGAAGCGGATTGATTCCCATTTACTCTGGTTATCAGGCCTATTATTTTACTCGAATGACTTTCGATTCCGTCGGAAGCACTCGAGACCAGCGGGAGAAAAATTGGTATCGTTTTCACCATTCGAATCGATGAAGGTTTCGTCGACATTTTTGTTCTAGCATCTGTGTGTTTGACAGTTGGTCGAAGCAACCGGCGGTCGGAGTGAGTGTAAACAAACGGATTCAGCACTTCTTTCAAATCATTTTTTTCCATAATTTTGTTGGAAATGGGTAAATATGAGTGATGAGAATGTTGAAAAACTTATGTTAAACTTAATTACACGCATAGACAGTGGCTTAAATTATTTGTGAGGTAAAATTTGCGCGTTTCCGACAGCTTGAGCTGTGTGCAGAAAATCTCTCGAATGCACCTTCCTGTTCGAGCAATACGGTACCGATTTTTACTTCGTCGACTCGAATCTGCCGATGAGTTACTCGAAGCGGAACGTCGCTAGCAAAACGATACGAAAAGGAACATAATGAACGTGCGAGTGAATCTTTTCGAATGCCGAACGCAATATAATAGGCCTGTATGTCCTAGCTGCATGGATTTGCGCCACCGTGGGAAAGGTACTTTATTAGAAGAGTTATCTGTTACACTGATGGATCTAAAATCAGAACTGTTAAGTGAATTTGATTGCCGTGTTTCTGCTGCTTTGGACAACATTCACAAGGATGTATTATCCTTATTTGATACTCACACATCTTCTTCTTTGGCACAACAACCGCTGTCGGTCAAGGCCTGCCTTTACCACTACTGCGACTTGGCTTTCAGTGACTTTATGATTTCACCCGTAGCAGGATTGTCAGTCCTAAGTCCTAAGTATTGGGCCATGGTCCATAATGGGATTGAACCCATGACGATCATGTGGTCGAGTAAGGCAGAATCGAAAATTCGAAATTAGACACATTTAATAATATGATTAATGTCGTAGGTTTCTTGTTTTAGTTTCTTGTGATGTTGCGATACATTCGACAGTAGCCTAATTTATTTAATTAGGATTTTCTTATAACTATTTAATTTATTTAATTTATTTCTTATAACTTATTTAATTCATTTTAAAATAAATTCAAAATATGATAAACAATGTATGGATCTTAACATAAAGAACGAATCGTTGATCTGGCTGCGCATGAACGGGTAGAATAAAATGTCGAGTTGTTGTTCTAGGTCAGGGGTCTCCAAACTACGGCCCGCGGGCCGCATGCAGCCCTCAAGAGCTTATAATGCGGCCCACGATGACTTTGCCAGAGTTAAAATAAATATTACGTTATTTTGACTGTTTCAAATAAAATTGTAGTTTTTACTTTTCTTAGACAAAAATCAAGCTTTAGTAACACGAAGCTGTACAAGTATAGCTAGTATTTTTTTTATAAAAACGAGATTTAAACGATCACTCATCAGTTAAAGGTAGCGTCAAATGGCCCTCAACATAGTTATTTTTTAAGCATTGCGGCCCGCGAGCTGAAAAGTTTGGAGGCCCCTGTTCTAGGTTAACAACTTTAATTGCGTATTGTGGTGTTTATGTTAGCCTTTGGTATTGATTTGATCATCTCCTGCGGTAATTTGTTCTCTGTAGCAGTGGTCTCCAACCTGTGGTTCGCGGTCCACTTGTGGTACTTGGCGGTAACAGAAGTGTTCCGCAAAAAAAATAGATTTTTTTTAAAGAATCGCTTATCACGCTCAAATCGTAACATTTTTTTTATTAAAAACTTTTAACTAAGTCTATACAATGTAACTCCTCTATTAAATGTGGGCCGTGGCAAATGTATTTTCGAAGCCCGCGATCCTAAAAAGGTTGGAGAGCACTGTCCTATAATATTGTAGCACTTCCGTGATACAATCGTCAACTCGTAAGTTGAACATTATGTGATGCATTTCTCCCTTATGCTATACCACTAATGGGTGTGGCTATCATTGACTTGACAGGATAGTCAGTCCTATGTATGGGTAGTACTGGCCTCAAGGAGTTTCAACTCATGATGAGCGTACTCATCTGCAAAATTATCATCTTGCGTAGCACCGTTATGCACAAAATTCATACAAAGCCTTTACATTCTGCGCTCATTATTTTTCATCAGTTATAGGTTAAGATTTCTTGTACGTTGTGAGCGAGGGATACAATAAGGGAGAGGGGGGAATTGTTTGAGCTAGAATCATCGCAGTCGGCTTTTTTGATCCATGGAACTGACTATTTATTCATTTTTTTTGCTGCCGGTGGGGACAAAGATGTTTAGGGTTCCTCGGTCACGGAACCTCATCGTCGTTAATTCACAGAAACAACCTAATAGCCCTGCTAGAGTACGGGACCCCTGACGGAACTACTCTGCACTCCACTACACTGTAATATAAACTAGACTTATCATCCACCGAGTTCTTGAAACGACAAGGCCCCTGGCCTCCACTGTGTCCGTCTACTGTTTGCGCCACTGATTTTTGTTTGCGAACGTTTGAAAAAAGAGTACAACATACTAAATTTTTACAAACAATTTGTAACAGTTTCACACACAACCTTCCAACTCAATCAGTCGTACGAAACGATAGTAATAATACAAAAAATGAAAATATGTAGCTTCGCATAACATAATGCTTTATAAAATATTCACATAGTTGGACGTTCTGTTTGGAGATTGTGTAGTCACTTATTCGTACTCTTTTTATTGCGCACGCCACTTCCAATGACACGTTGACAGGACGCTCTGCTTAACTACGATATTTTTTTACAGATACTCTTTAAATCAACAATCAAATCTATTCTACCTTCTGCTTTGCAAGTTATTAATCGCCTGCAATCGATTGTGATACAATTTTCTTGTCTTTCATTGTACAGTATGGGATACAATTTGCCGCGTCAAATTGCATTTACCGCCAAGTTTGTTTAAATAGTCATTGGCGCCACAACCGATCTGTATTAAGGTCGGGGGACACTGTCCGTACTCGCTAGTGTAATTTCGATTTTCAGTAGCGCATCTGGCGGAGGTTGATGGAAGCTTGTTTTGGTCATCCAGGGATTGGTTGTGCCGGATCTCGAATTTAAGTAGTTCTCTACCATTTTTTTATGCAAATAGGCTGAAATACTTGCACAACATATGTATCTATCAATTTCAAACCTTTTCCAGTCCAGTTTAAGTAAAAACCATAAATAACAAAATATTTTAAAATAACATATTTTCTGAAGCGGCTCCAAATTGTTTGGCAAAATGCTTCGGTCAGCCGCCGTCAGATGCGCTAATGAAAATCGAAATTACACTAGCGAGTACGGACAATCAGGCCTATTATATTGCGTTCGGCATTCGAGAAGATTCACTCGCACGTTCATTATGTTCATTTTCGTATCGTTTTGCTAGCGACGTTCCGTTTCGAGTAACTCATTGGCAGATTCGAGTCGACGAAGTAAAAATCGGTATCGTATTGCTCGAACAGGAAGGTGCATTCAAGAGATTTTCTGCACACAGCTCAAGCTGTAGGAAACGCGAAAATTTAAAATCCCAAATAATTTAAGCCACTACATAAGTTTATCAACACTCTCATCACTCATGTTTACCCCATTTCCAACAAAATTATAGAAAAAAATGATTTGAAAGAAGTGCTGAATCCGTTTGTTTACACTCACTCCGACCGCCGGTTGCTTCGACCAACTGTCAAACACACAGATGCTAGAACAAAAATGTCGACGAAACCTTCATCGATTCGAATGGTGAAAACGATACCAATTTTTCTCCCGCTGGACTCGAGTGCTTCCGACAGAATCGAATGTCATTCGAGTAAAATAATAGGCCTATTGTTAGTATTATTGTGCAATTTATAATATATGTTATACTGTATCTTTATTAAAACATACCGTAATACCACATTTTCTTGCTAGTTCTTCCTTAGCCTCTTCTGACGGATAAGGGTTACTTAGATGGTTATAGAAATATTCGTTAAGAATTTCAGAATACTGTTGGGCCGTTCGATTCGAAGCATTCTGTTGTATTCAACAACCGTTCGAGTGCCGTGATCATGCGGTATATAAATGAATTATGTGTACCAAAAACAGTTTGTTAAAAATAATTAGTCGGTCTCGTGATTCAGTCGTCAACTCGTACGAGTTAACAACATGCTCGTCATGGGTTCAAGCCTCGAATGGACCGTGCCCCCTAGCGTAGGACTGATTATCCTGCTATGCGTAATATGTAAGTCACTGAAAGCCAAGCTACGTGGTATAGTGGTATAGGAAGGCCTTGGCCGACAGAACGGGCTCGTTGGTCTAGGAGTATGATTTTCGCTTAGGGTGCGAGAGGTCCCGGGTTAAAATCCCGGACGAGCCCACCACTTGAGGCCTTGGCCGACAGTGATTGTTTTGTCAAAAGAAAAAAAAAAGAAAAAAGTTTTATCAGAAAAAAAAGATTTGTTCCTAAGTTTGTGAAAATTCTTTGGTGTTATTTTATTTTAGATAGCGTATTTAAAACATGTCTGCACTACTCTAACGAACTTTATGTTTTGAAATTTTCAATTTCTAGTTCTATCGCTGCGAAACACCCAAGAAGAAGAACCTCCAGATCCGCAGTTGATGCGATTGGACAACATGTTGATTGCGGAAGGAGTCGCTGGTCCAGAAAAAGGCGGTGGTGCAGGTGCGGATAGTGCCGCGGCAGCAATGGCCGCTGCCAACGGTAAGCCAAATTTACAAAATAGACGGTTGTTATTAATTGATGTTTTTTTTTTCTTTTTCCCTTTTCTTTTTCTATTCAAAATATCTCTTTACGTACAAATTTTTAGATTTTTTGTCACAATCTGATCTAACTGGTGGACAAGACAATGCGATCGAGCATTCAGACTATCGTGCAAAATTAGCCCAAATTCGCCAGATTTATCACCAGGAGCTTGAAAAATATGAACAAGCTTGTAGCGAGTTTACCACGCATGTAATGAACTTACTAAGAGAGCAAAGCCGTACAAGGTAATTTAAAAAGATGATGAGAGATGATTTTAGATAACTTATCTGGCCATAATTTATCGTTACAGGCCCATTACTCCGAAAGAAATTGAACGTATGGTACAAATCATTCATCGCAAATTCAGCTCCATCCAAATGCAGCTCAAACAATCCACCTGTGAAGCCGTTATGATCTTGCGGTAAGTTTATTCGATCAGGTCAATCATGTGTGAATAATTATGGATGAGTGTGGGTGAAGGATGGAGTTCCCTGCAATGGAACATTTCAGAGGTCAAGACATGATAGCCGGCATCGCGAATAAATGAACATTTTAACAGTCGTTTAAAGCAGTGGTTTCCAACCTGTTTAAAGCAGTGGTTCTAGTTTGAAAAAAATATGTTTATTTCACATTACTTGAAACATCCAATGAGTGATCAGTTGGACAAAGAACAGTGAAAAAAGTAAATTAATTTTTTAAATTACAAAGATGCACACAAATTAAAAAGATTTCGAGCAGGAGATACTATTCGAAACCCTCGTAACGATTTTCGAGAAATTAACTCAATGCGTTCGCGATGCCAATGTCGAGGATTTTTTTAATGACTCTGGTTAATTTTTAACCATTTCGTTTGCGATGCCGGCTGATGTTAAGCTGTGTATTGAACGACAGTGTCATGAGACTGACCAATATTAAAACCCTTTTTTTTGTATGGTCTAGTGGTACAACTCGTGGTTGTCAACTCGTACGACTTACTAACATGCCCATCATGGATTCAAGCTGCAAATAGACCGTGCCGCCATACGTAGGACTGACTATCCTACAATGGGGGAAATCTATAAGTCAGTGAAAGCCAACCCCACAAGAGGTACAGGCAGGCCTTGACCGACAACGGTTGTTGAGCCAAAAGACGAAAGAAGATTTTTGTTTGAATGAGCTTTTTTTAGTAATATGGCTATATTTGGTTATTGAGTACAAACAAGCAAGAAAACATTTCGGCAGTTTGAAAATAAAACAAAATTTCCGTGAATGAGCATTTAAAGAATCGTTTGATGATGCTTAACAAAATTGTTTTTTACACCTTTCAAAGTTGGTGTTGGTTCAAAATTCAAATGCGATTTGTATGCAATTAGTAATAAGTGTCATTTTAATACATTTGTATATAACGCACATAATGAAACTTGGGTGATAAGACATCGAATAATTTTAATAAATCTCATTATTCATTATTTAAATATTGTATTTATCATCTAAAATAACAAATAATGATTTAAAAGAGCGTATTTTTAAACACCAAACGGAAAAAAATATCTCCACCAACAGTTTGACCATACTCGTTGGAATACGGTTGCGTGCCAACTAGTGAACTAGTAAACTTCTTCTTTCTTCCTGTGGTACAACAACCGCTGCCGGTCAAGGCGTGCATGTACCCACTAGTGAAGTGGGCTTGGCTTTCAGTGACTTTTTGTTACCGTAGCAGGATAGTCAGTCCTACGTATGGGGGCACGGTCTATTCGGGGCTTGAACCCATGACGGGCATGTTGTTAAGTCGTTCGAATTGACGACTGTGTACCACCAGACCGGCCCGAACTAGTAAACAAACGGAAAATTTAACAAATGAAAATAAAAAATAAAATTGTTTGAAAAAATAGATATTCAAATTAAAATGTATTGCAAAGGTTATACTTAATACCTGTAAGACAACCATGCCAGAGTTTCTTTCTGTCAATGATACCTCATTCGTTGGATAACAACCCAACTAAAAAAACCTAATCAGTAGGTTAGTCTGTATGCTTCTTTTATTTGTAAATCTCGACACATTATGTAAAGTACAAGCATTAATTTAAAATTTTCTGTAATATTTTAGCTCACGATTCTTAGACGCACGAAGAAAGAGGCGTAATTTCAGTAAGCAGGCTTCTGAAATTCTAAACGAATACTTCTATAGCCACCTAAGTAACCCTTATCCGTCAGAAGAGGCCAAGGAAGAACTAGCAAGAAAATGTGGCATTACGGTATGTTTTAATATAGAATAGTTAGCTGATTGTTAATGCATTTACTTTTTGATACAGCAATGACTCGATTCAATAAATATTTTCTTGTTTTGAAGGTTTCACAAGTTTCAAATTGGTTTGGAAATAAGCGCATTCGTTACAAAAAGAACATTGGGAAAGCTCAGGAGGAAGCAAATCTGTACGCTGCCAAAAAGGCAGCAGGCGCATCCCCGTACTCTATGGGAGGACCTCCTAGCGGCGCCGCTACTCCAATGATGTCTCCCGCCCCTGCGCAAGACTCAATGGGTTATTCATTGGGATCTGGTGGTTATGATCAGCAGCAGCCCTACGATGGTAGTATGGGATACGATCAATTACACCAGGATTTAAGTCCGTAAATTGATAAAGAGGATTAGTCGGGTATACAAAAATCAATACTTCCGAACGCTACCGGTGCTGTTCATGGCAACAATATCAGGATTTTGTGTTTAAAATTTCGTATTTGTTATTTTTAACATTTTTACTACAAACATTTTGCAAAAAACAGCCACCGATACCGATACACACTAGAAATGAACATGGAATAGCTCTTGAAGCGTGCAAAATATGAAGTGTATCTTTAGTTTTACTTTCTACCTTAAAGTACATCACACATCAAGATGAGAACACAAGTATACGGATAAATGGCATTAAACTAACTTTGAAAATAAGTCAAATAAAGTGTGTTTTGCCGAAATGATTGGTTCCCGCCTAACAATACAAATATTTAAAACGAAAAAACATTGAATTCATTTTACAAGGAACAAACGTATCCAACCTGCATTCAACGATGTTAATTAATACGATTTAGGACAGATATCAGGAGTAGTAACGATGGCGCAAAGCAACTGATATGATTCCTACTGAAATTGAAATGGAAAAAGTCTCATGTAATACGTCACACTCATGACATGTAACTAATCATGAAGACATGTAATGAGTAGTAGAATTTGAAAATATTTGTTTCTTCGTAACCCATCCCTTGGCTTTGGTGAAGAATGGTATTTTAATTTCACGAATTACTATATAACGAATTCATACTATTGACATTATGAATTGGAATTCAATATATGTCACATTATGTGCTCTATGTTTTTGTTTTTGCAAGATGGATTGAAATGCTTTTCGCATGTTTTATAACAAGCTGCAAGGTTGAAATAAAAATAGATGGATTCTACAGTGTACGCTTTACCCGATGTAACCAACTGATTCAGAATTCATGTATTATATAATTTTACCGGATCAATAATATGTGTTATTTATGATGTTACTATTATAATCTCATAACCTTTTTTTTTAAATACACTGGATGATTAAATGCATTAGCATAATTTACATCAAAAGCCCTGCTGCATACACAGCAATCAAAATATTTAAAATCTTCGAGATCACCACTATCACCTGGCAATAAACCACAAAATACTTTTTAAATTTACTTTGTAAAAAAATATTTTTTGGATGATGCTTCAGAAAGAAACTGAACACATAAAAATACCATTTTCATGATGAAATTTGAAGACAACAACATAAACTGCATAACTGAATACGGAGAGAAATGTAATCATAGAGGAATCTGGGAATCAAACTCACGGTGTATACCTTTAGATAATAGGATTGCATAAGAACGATGATAGAAAAAGCAGCGCTACAATGGATGATGCAATGGCAATAGAATGCAACACGCTAATTGGACGCAGAAAGTATAATGCGTCGCACCAAGGTCGAGAAATAGTAATCTTACGTGAACGTGACACTAAATACAACAACATAAAAAACTACATCGAAATTGAAATTAGAAGATAAATACAAAAATCAAATATTATAAGTTGCACACATACCGAATTTTGCCAATCTGTAGGGAATCTATTGAATTAAAACTGAAGACATATATTTATTAGTGTTTTGAAGGTGATTTGAAGGCCTATTTAAAATTACGTTAAAGATTAAGGTCATCCTGCATGTGCATTATTTTAGCCGAAATTTGCTTAAATTCCCAATTGTTTGATTTACTGAGAAGTTATGACGGTATACAAAAGATCATTCATGGCATAGGATGATGCGGGCAGTCAGCACCATAGACATTGTTTATGGTGCAAATTATATACGTAATTAAAAAATAATGAACTGCAAAGAATCCGCTTAGTTTGCGGTGAAAACTTTCTACAACAAGGGAGTAACTCACGAACAAACATTTTGCGTAGTGAAAAACGGCAAAAGCAAAATAAAAAAATCTTCGGCACAAGTTATAACACCTGGACAGTCGATTTTATTTCAAACCATATTGAAAAATATGTTTCAAAATATGGCTATCAATTTCATACTGCATGCAAACTCAATGGGACACGCATTTATGATAATTTTTGTGTAAGGCTAAAACTATACCACATATTAGTTTTCATTTTTTTTTAATATTGTGTTTGCTTCTTTTGGAAGCGTTATATACATGTAATAGAATTTTTTTTTTAATTTGACTATTCTTTTAAATTTTCAAACGTTTCTAAGCTACTTGCCAGGTTACAAACATTTATATTACACGATAAAATTGCATTTTGTGATGTGCCCATAAAATATGATCCATATTTTCTTCCCTCTTCGAATTACCGTTTCTATTTTTTTTTAAATGTGTAATTTCATGAAAACCATTAACAAACAGGACATTGTAAAACATTAGAAACTAATGTACAACTAGTGTACCAGCAAAAGTGCTACGATCACGATTGTGTGATTACAATACAGTTGTAAATCCTGAGCAGATAATATAGAAGCACCCAAAATCTTCAATTAACCATAGACCGTAGCATTTTTTTCTTCGTTTGAGTAAAAAGTCAGTGAGTAAATTATAGCAAAGAGAGCTTCCAATAGTCAAAAAAACGGTTACTACTGTGATTTGACGTACGACGCCTCTTGCGAAATACAAACAGAAATAAGATAAAATACATCTGAAACGTCAACGACAATATACGTACGAAAAGTGTATGTAGGTGCAAAAAAACTAGAAATAAATAATCTGCGAAAACAAAATCTCTAAATAAAAGTATGAATGACACATTGAATGCGAAAAGTGTTGGATCGCTTAAGCAGGTGGAAAAAACTGAGTTGAAAAAAATAATCGTTTGTATACGAATTGTGAAGAAATAATTTCAAGAAAATCTAATAATTTCTGCAAACACAGTAGACACCTTTGACAATAAGTGTGTCTGCACAAATAAGTTAAAGCGTAGTGTGAACAAAGTAAAAAACAACAGGAACATGTTATGAGGTCGCGATACATTATACACAATATTTTTAAATTTATTTGCGGTTGAAATATACTTCAGTGCCGTTCAATGCACATAGCTTTTTTCTGTACCCATAGTTATGATATGTGCTATGATATATATATATATATATATATATATATATATATATATATATATATATATATATATATATATATATATATATATATATATATATATATATAAATATATATATATATATATATATATATATATATATATATATATATATATATATATATATATATATATATATATATATATATATTTTTTTTTTTATATATATATATATATATATATATTCAACACATTGTGGTTATTCTTTTCATTTCATCTTCAGTACTAGTACTAGGTACTAGCCAATTCGAACAACTGCTTCAATGTATAACATTCACACGTATAGATTGAATGAATTTGATGATGAAATAATCCGAACAAAAACGGTATTGACTCATACAAATCAGCATAAAAATCTCATTTTACTTAAAACAAAAATAGAAGAAAAATCTTATTAGTGTACAAAAGGATTTGTCTATTAAATGTGAAAAAATATTAAGACTCCCTCAGGTATACGAAAGCAAATGCCCAAAATTTTCAAGATGCAAGGTCCATAAAATGTCATTGTAATAATGTAAATGACATTAACCATTCACGAAAAAAAAACTGTCTCAGTTATTAACACACATCTGAAAATCGATTTGAGTGTTATGTCTTCATAAGTCTGTTGTGTAACTACTTAGGCTGATTAAAAGCTTTTATTGTTTCAAAAGACGTATCAAAATCCATTGATCAAAAAACCGCGTTAATTTCAACTCACTAAACAGTAGTAAAATATGATATTATTCGTTTTTTATTATTTCGTTTTTTTTTATTCTGTATTTTTATAGACAAATACATTATATCGATAACGGAAAGTGTGGTAAAAATATTTCTGAATGAAACAAATAACACGTGTGAATGGCTAGCTGTTTCCAGAGTAAAAACGAACGCTGTAAGAAAAAACACACAAAAAAATGAAGTAGGAGACGAAACAAAAGCATGTATACGAAAACGATTTAAAAATCTATCTATTAAATTTAAATTTTATGTGTACTTAATTATAATGCTACAGAATAATAAAAAATCTACTTATTCATCTATATCATGTAAGAACAAAGTGGAAAGAATGTGTTTATGTATGTCCTATATAGGATTATTCAGAGTTTCTCATCTTTTTGGGACACTTTCATGACTATTGTTACGCGAAATGAACTTAATGTGGTGGGATCGGACTCGTTGGTACTCTTTTTCGACAGCCACATTGGAAATTGGACTCTAAATGCACCTATCCAAAAGGGTACCATAGACCAGTTATCACACTCGAAGCTTACCTCGGAGTAAATGTGGCGATCAAAGTTGATCACTGACTTTATTTTCCATGATTTTCCCCATTTATTCTCAATTGATTCCTAAAAACATGTACCTATATTTTTTTGTTTTTTCTTCCTAAAAATGCTGCGTCGTCAACATACCGGTCAGCCACCGATTGGACACGTGAATGCGGCATTGTTTAGTATTGTTTGTCAGCGCAGCCAAACCGTTTCGATTGTTCGATCGAGCGGATGGCTGTGGTGACCTTCTAACTACTATCTATCTCCCTATACAAAATAAAGTAACAAATGACGTTCACATGTAGTGTTGGGTAAAGTAGCACAATTTAGTGTGTTGTGCGCACACGCACATTGCCCTAAGTGTGCTGTGCGCACTGTGCCCGCAGTGTGCACTTCGAACCAGTGCGGAAGTGCTAGCACAGTGCTAGCACTTTCGCCCAGTACTACCACTTTCGCACTGTGCGCTCTCTGAGCACAGAGCGTCAGTGCCAGTGTGGCAAGATTTTTTTGGCAGATTTCGGTAGCAGCGTCAATATTTTATCGATAGTATTCGGTAGGAGAACCGATACCGACCTTACGCAATGCCCCCGGACTACTCTAAAAATGGGCTCATGGAACGTACGCACTCTTAGCAAAGCCTGAGCCTTGAAACAACTTGATGACGCCCTAGCCACACTGAGCATGGACCTCGTAGCTTTACAAGAGATTCGGTGGCTAGGGAACGGTGTGCACAACAGGCGCGGTAAGCATTGCTACGACATATACTACAGCTACCATGACCGCCACCGCGTGCTCGGAACGGGTTTCGCCGTAGGTCCCCGGTTGGAACCCGCAATCATGGATTTCAAGGCTATAAACGATAGGCTATGCACCCTGCGCATGCGAGGCAAATTCTTTAATATAAGCCTCATAAACGTTCACGCCCCTACCGAAGATAAAGAGGAAGAGGAGAAGGACCTTTTTTACGGCCGTCTCGCTAGAACTATAGATGCGTGCCCCAGGCATGACCTCAAAATCATCCTGGGGGACTTCAACGCAAAAGTCGGTAGGGAGCCAATGTACCGCCAATACACTGGCTGTCACAGTCTGCATGAGCACAGTAACGATAATGGTAGTAGATTGGTCCAGTTCGCCGCAGCGAACAATCTGGTTGTAGGAAGTACCAAATTTGCGCGGAGGGACATCCACAAAATGACGTGGGTGCACCCGGA
Source organism: Anopheles gambiae (assembly GCF_943734735.2). Classification (NCBI taxonomy): domain Eukaryota; kingdom Metazoa; phylum Arthropoda; class Insecta; order Diptera; family Culicidae; genus Anopheles; species Anopheles gambiae. Next base: position 65,628,797 of record NC_064601.1, on the reverse strand, counting down.
TGGCGAATCCTTCAACCAGACCGACCACGTGTTAATAAGCCGCCGACGACAGTCGAGCCTGTTAAACGTCAGAACTTATCGAGGAGCCAATATCGATTTCGATTACTACTTGGTTGGCTTAGTGATACGTTGTAGAATCGCCCGCCCCTGCGACAATGGGGGCGGAGAAAACACGCAGCCTAGGCTCAACACGGACTCTCTAAGGGACATTACTGTCCAACAGGAATTCAAAGCCGCTTTAGAAGAGTCTCTACTACCAGAAAACAGATATTAAACTACGAGCGAGAGGTGGAACGCTCTAAAAACAAAAATAATAAACTGTGCAAGAAATATACTCCCACCACGTCGTGGCAACACCAAATCTGGCTGGTTCGACGATGAATGCAGACAAGTGACCGAACGTAAGAATACTGCATCTCCTATGTAGCAGAAGCTTATCAAGGGATCGAGCAGGCGGCAGAGAACCTCGGATTGCAGATAAAAGAGGCAAAGACCAAACTGATGGTGGCAACATCAGCGGACCTACCAATAAATAATCCGAATCTACGTAGGCGTGATGTACAGATAGGTGAACGCACTTTTGAAGTCGTCCCAGAATTCACCTATCTTGGGTCAAAGGTCAGCAACGACAACAGTATGGAAGTTGAGTTGCGCGCAAGGATGCTGGCTGCCAACCGGTCATTGTACAGCCTGAAGAAGCAGTTCACCTCAAAGAACCTGTCGCGACAGACGAAGCTGGGACTATATAGTACCTATATATTTCCAGTACTCACATACGCCTCTGAGACATGGACACTGTCCAAATCTGACGAAACCCTCTTAGCCTCGTTCGAGAGGAAGATGCTCAGAAGGATACTTGGCCCCGTATGTGTGGAAGGACAATGGAGGAGCCGCTATAATGACGAGCTATACGAGATGTACGGCGACCTCACTGTCGTACAGCGTATAAAGCTCGCCAAGCTGATGATGATGATGATGATAAGTCCCACTTCTTACCCCAACACAGGTTTGAGAAGGACGGAAGTATCTTTACGATAATATTACTCTAAGGTAGTTTTTGAATAAAATAAAAAATTACGAGCAAGTGGTGGCATCGGACGTCATTCAAAAGAATCCACCAAGTCATACACACACCCAAGACGACCGACGTAGTTTTATCAAGAAAAAACGGGTCAACTCCATCGAACACATCAGGACATAACTGCATATGGCCAGTTCCACTGGTGCCACACCGGCTCCAGGGCAATACCTTCCGAAGCAGCAGAACCTAATGTATTGGAAATTATCAGGACACACTGCAACATGCATATGGCCAGTTCCGCTGGTACCAACGATGGCACCATGGCACTACCTTCCGATGCAGGAGAACCTAATGTATCTGGAATTGGCCACTTACAATCATCAATGAGTGAATCTCGCTGTGACCTCCCAGACATGCAGACAGCAAGCTCTCCCAAACTAAATCCGATTGTACACTTGTACGCGCGCGTGTCTCAAACTTATGTTGTTTCTTTCTTATATATTTTTTCTAATTTGTTTTCATATATCAAGAAAAATCTTATCATCATCATCAAGCTCATGATGACAAGTGCAGTTATACATAACATAGTGACCAAGGTGGATTTAAAAATATCAGGTGGTGGAATCTAGAGTATTTTGACAATTCGTCACTTGACGTAAGGTCCCCAGGGTTCAAACATTGTTTACATTTTTTAAAAGGTTCATTTATTTTTTTTACCACTTTTTCTCGATTAAATATTCTTTAAAAATATATGTTGGGCTTTGCGAGTTCATATTTAACATTAAAACATAGATTTAAGTGTGTTATTTTGTGTTATTCCGTAAAATTACTCTATAATTAATTGTGTTTGCGACAGTTTTGAGGATAAAAATTACTTTTTTTCAATTGTCGCATTAATTCTTCATTATATACGAGTCGTATGGACAATTTACATAAGATTAGAACTCATACTCACATGATTTTACATTTCGTGTACAAACAAATCATCAAATCTTTTGTTAATATATCTCATTTTTTCGATAAAATCAATAGACACACAAACATGCACGTAGTAACAAAGAAATCTTTTCTATTTGCTATGCTTTGTGTGCGGAAAGCATTGTTTAACGGTTTTAAAATGACGTAAAGTCCCTCAACTATGGCGACCCCCCAAAGGCCCTTATCCACCACCTGATATAATTAATAAACCTTGCATAGTGACATAGGACTTCTACACAAATATGACATTACACAGTTTGTTTAACATATGCCGCACACTTACGTTTGAAGTTTGGCAAGTTACTCGCATTCTTGATTTCTCCGGCTAATCTGTTGTATAATAGAATCCCCTTGAAAAACAAAGAGTTTCTGGCACCATGTGAAATTAAGTTGGAAACCCTCGGCTCATTTGCTCTGCGTGTACAGTGCCGATGAACATCAGATCCTCGAACAATGCGTTCCCCTAAATACCCTGGCAAAAGCCCCCCCCAAAACTTTAAATATAAAGGTCATAGTTTGATACACAATCCTCTGCTCTACAGACATCCACTGAAGAATATCTAGCATAACAAAAGACGACGTACGTCAGCCACACCCTAAAGCTAACCGCATAATACGATTTTGCAATCTCTGAAGCCTTTTAATTTGTCCCTTATTGCCAAGAAACAGAATCGACGAGCAAAAATCAAAATGTGGTGAAATCAGTGACTTATAGAGGTTAACTATCCCAAAAAAATCGAGATCTTTTGCCAGCCTACTAATAACCCCACACTTTGATGCCAATTTAGCGATGACCCAGTCTACGTGAGTGTTGAACTTCAATCTGTCGTCTAAAATAATCCCCAGATATTTAACCTGATGGACTCTTTCGATTGGTTCCTTATTTATCACGATGGATGGGGGACTGTCTAATACACCAGCATTCATTACCATATAACTAGTCTTCTTAACGTTTAATGCTAGCTTTTTGTACCTATGCCAACCATCCAGAGCGTTTAAATCGAAATTAATCAGCGACTCTGCTTGCTTGATGTCTTTGTGCGAGATAAACAAAACAGTATCATCGGCAAAAAGATTGATCTCACAAGACTTCAAAACCTGTTTCATGTCATTGATATACATTATAAACAAAATTAGTCCAAGAACACTTCCTTGCGGAACTCCAAGGGTATTTTCTATAGGTTCTGATATAGAGTTTCCAAAAACTGTTCTCTGAGTTCTGTCTTTTAAATAATTTTCGAACCAACTGAGCTCTTTCCCCACAATACCAAAACGCCTTAAGGTCTGCAGCAATAACGGTCTTGATATAGTCTCAAATGCTCGTTTTAGATCCAACAAAACTGCAACTATCGATTCCTTTCGATTCATCAACACTTTCCACCTCGCCAGTACAAGATTTAAAGCAGTTTCACAAGAGTGTCCCTGTCGATATCCTGATTGTTCACTAATCAACAGGTCATTTCGAGTTAGAAACTGGACCAATTGCTCCTTAACCACCAATTCCAGCACCTTTTCGAGTACATGCAACATATTGATGGGACGAATCTCTTCCGCACTGGTAGCTCCGCTAACTTTAGGAATAGGTACACTGGTGGACATAAAAATAGGAACTTTTTTCTGTGACCGAAAGACATAGTTCTTGTCAGATATATTTGGTAGCCCTGAAAAGGACTGTTTAAGTGGTTGTTGGGAGGAGGTGTTGCGGTGTTCCACTGAGCGAAAACACATTTTAACGGTCAATCTGGTGACCGTTATTCGCTATCACTTCCTGACAGCGTTTGGCCATATCGCCGATGAGATTACGGCATTCGCTTCTGTCTATGCGTTCCCACATAAACTTGCAGCGTATCCATAGATCATCGGCTGAACGTGCAGGCTGGTTCTTAAGCTGACGCTTGAGAGTTGACCACAGATTTTCAATCGGGTTGAGGTCAGGACTCAACGCAGGACACGGTAGAACTTGCACATCCTGGTTTGCCAAATAACATTTAACTGTTCGCGATGTGTGCTTAGAGTCGTTATCATGCTGAAAGATGTAATGCTCTTCGTCTCCGAATTGTTGTCGGGTGTATGGCAACATCTCACGACTAAGTATTTTTCTATACCCTTCCGAGTTCAGTGTCCCGTTGATACGGAACAAAGGACCCGTGCCGTGCCAGGAGAAGCAACCCCACACCATTACGTGGCCGCCTCCGTGACTAAGGGTTTTTATCGTATTTTTCGGATGATACGCCTGATTAGGAAAGCGCCAGACGTATTTAATGCCGTCCGAACCATCCAGATTGATTCTGGACTCATCCGAAAAAATGATTTTGCTCCACCAAAAGATGGATGCAGCTAAATGTTCTTCGGCAAACCGAATGCGCGCTTCTACGTGGTGCGGCTGCAGCTTACGAACCTTCCTCGGTCTCCGGGCACAGAACCCAGCGGCGTGTAAACGGCGAGACACCGTTTTCGCCGAAACTTGCAAACCAAGCTCCTGCTTGATACGAGTGCAAGTTTTGAAAGGATCCGCCCTGATCATCTCAACAATCCGCGCGTCAACGTCGGCCGTTGTTTTTCGCGGACGACCTGTCGATTTACCCGTAGCCTCGCTACGAATGGCGTTGTCCACAAACGTCCGCGAACGGCCGAACGCCTTGCAGATTGTCTTGATTGGCACGTTCTCACGATACAGCCCCTGAATGTGTTTTCGCTCCTCTGGTGTGCAGTGCTTTCCGCGACCCATGATGATTTTGTGGAATTTTTAAACAGCAATCTTTCACCTTGACCACTGATGGAAGAATGAAGCACAACACGGTTTGGCTCTCCTTTTATACTGCCGCAAAACGCTGCCGGCACTCAAAACTCAGATAAGTAGCGCACCAAGAATGAGAGTATAAAAGGCAAAATTCGGCTATTACAAATTCAGTACGCCTCGAACTGTTGGCGATGACACACCTAGTGTATGCAAAAAAAAACACACAAATTTTTTTTTCCTATTTTAATGTCCACCAGTGTATTACCAATGATTCCATCCAAGTCTCCGGAAAAATACCCTTCTCCCGCGGCTGATTGAGCACTATAAAAAGAGACTCTCCTACCACATGGAAGCAATCCTGAATAGTATTACAGTCAACATTTCCTATGCCCGCTGTTTAGGACAGGTTGAAACACATAGTTTTTAATTTCTCTTTTGTAATTTTCTGAAATTTGAATTGGTTTCCTGGAGCATCATTACAAAACAAAGAATCAGGCGCTCTGGCATCAGCAATGTTTTGATTTATATCTAAAACACTGTTTACAAAAAACAAATTGAATTTCTGGCATATTATTGAATCTGCCGATTCTACCAACCCATAAAATTTTACAACAGAAACGCGTGATCCCTCTGGCCTTAGTAAACTTTTAAGCACTTTCCACAACTCCTTGCTATTTCCTTTATGCTTAGATATCTCACCACTAAAGTAATTTCTACGAGTAGTTTTGAGATTCCTGCTGTATGTATTCCTTAGTCTAGTGTATTCAGTCCAATCGTAGCCTGAGTTTGATCTAATAAAATGTTGGTATGCTTCGTCTCTTCTCCGTTTCGCACGGCTAAGTTCAATGTGTTCCATAACAAGTCTGCAGCTTCGTTGAAGCTCGGTGCTTCTTGCCTTAAACCTTGTGACACATGATTGCAAAGAGCAAATTTCGAGTACCTATTCCAACATTTAAATTTTCGTTGAATCGTTTCACCACGTTTCACGTGTGAATATGCCGTGTGAATTCGTTAACTTTTTGTTTCATGTTTACTGAATCCATTAAGCTTTTCAACTTCGCAGATTTTTCAACATTTAACCAGTCAATATTGAAATCACCGACGATAATGTTAAGTTTGCTAAAATTCAAGAATCTATCTAACCATTCTTCCAAAATGTCTACAAACCTTGAGTCACTTGCATTTGGCGAATGATACAATATCCCGTAATTGCCTGCTGTCATTCCCTTAGAAACTGCAACACCAAGAAACCAATTACCCTCCAATGATTCATTAAAAATCACCTTTAGGACAATTTCGCTCCTGGCATAAACAGCTACACCTCCTGTATGACGTGAGTGGGACAAACACGACACAACCCTATAACCATTAATATGAAACTGCTGAAATACTTCTTCCTCAATCACATGAGTTTCAGAGATTAAGACCAGCAACGGTTGAACTTTCTCTACTGTCTCAAGAAACATGGCGTAGTTGGACGAAAGACCGGCTACATTGAAATATAAAATCTCTCTGAACCGTCCCAACTCCTCCCCTACCTGCTATTGAGAAAGTTGCATACGCCTTTCTATCTGTTTTTTAAACATCGGACAATTATAATCATTGGCCGCATGTCTTACATCTAGTTTAAGGTTTCTAACAGAGTTTGCTAACACGCAATTCACACATTTCAAAGAAGATGAAGTACATTCGGACGTTTTGTGTTCATCACCACATTTTGAACAAGCTTGCTTATTCTTGCACTCGGTGCTCTTGTGATTAAATTGACCACATCCATAACACCTCATAACATGCACGGACTTCGAAATTTTACACCTATCAAATCCCACATTTATTTTTCCTAATTTTGCCAGACATAGGCCAGACTCATAATCATTTTCCAAGACCGCATTATATTTTTGGTACTTGTAAATTTTATTTACAAACATTCCTATGACCTTGACCTGTTTCCAGGGTATTTCCTCATTTTGAGATTTTAAAAGATCTACTAAATGTGAGTCAGTGTATTTTTCGCTCATCCATATTATCTTTACACGTGACAATGGTAAATCCGTTGCATACTCATCTCCCAAAATGTTTTCTACTTCTTTCCTGAGTTCATCTAATTTAACCTGAGCAGAACATTGACCTGACCGTCCTTGCCGTTACGGAATTCCGACACCTGTTGCTTCCTTGGATCCAGCTTAGCGCGAAGGTCAGCTCTTGTCTTATCACAAGATTGACCCATCTTTGGTACAATAACCAGAGTCTTACTATTCTTATTTTTGTTTGCTAAAATGGATCCAGTAACCTTGTCAGAAATCTTAGGCGTCGAATTAACATTCCCCGTGTCAAATCGATTAATAATGGTTTGAACATTACTGTTCCCTCTATTCGTCCTTTTTCTTTTCTTAGTCACTGTAGCCCAACTTTCATCCTCTACTGTTTCTCTGGCCTTAGTATCGTCAAAGGTTGCACGCAAGGCTTCCTTTGCCTTATTTGAGCATTCTACCGCACTCAAGTTTTCTCGCAATTTTTGCTCCAATTTGCGTTCCACTTGTGCGCAGAGCTCAATTTTTAGAGTCTCGATTCCCTTTTCCAAGGCACACGATCCATACACTCACATTCGACTCCAAATTTTTTATGGATTGTGTGAGTAAATCGTACGATCCACTCACATCTACATCCATACCCGCCAAGCCCGATTTGTGTTCTAAACATCTATCACACATATACAGCACATTCTTATTCTCAATAATTATTTTGGCTGCTGTTTTCGAGAGCGAGGGGGTAACGCAGCGACGATGAAAGTTGCCACCACATTTCCCCGCACACAAAATTGGGTCATCGTTTATTAAAACTACGGCGGAGCATGCTAAACACTCCATGCCGTAAAAACAAAATTCGGGCGAGCTGTTTTAGAATTAAAAAAATTATCATCACAGACATGAAAAAAAGGTAACAGCAAATGCACACAAACACTACTCTACTACAGCCTGCAATATCAAACGCTTACACTCGTGTACACGTCTTGACAAACGGACAACGATACGTATGCTAGCACGAACCCAAACACATACCGAGTAAAGATTAATCACTTTTGGCAACGCAGTGACGCTGTCGACCGAGATACTTCACCCGTGTTTTACATTCACAAAACAATAATACAAATACTAAACAATGATACCGCAGGTAGCACTAACATTAAGTACCAAGTAGAACAAAACAAAATAACACTTAGCTCTCTATTTCACAAGTTTTCACAGTTCACAAACGGGAGCTACACATTCACAGGACTGCACTTGTCACCATTCACCTCAAGCTCCGGTGGGCTGGCCATGTTATACGCATGGAAACGGACGACCCAGCCCGTAAAATCTTTTTAGGCCGTCCACAAGGACAGAGGAGGCGTGGTAGGCCCAAATTGAGGTGGCAAGATGGCGTGGAGGCGTCCGCTTTAAAGCCCGGATAACGGACTAGTAGACGAAGGCGCGAGACCGTGAGCGGTTTCGGACACTCCTGAGGCAGGCCAAGACCGCAAAGCGGTTGTAGCGCCGGATAAGTAAGTAGGTTAGTAAGGATATACAAACGTTAACCACAAATTCACGGGCACACTTTTCGGAAGTCTTTTTCAGACTCGTTGAGCAGTCTTCGTCCACCCACGATTTTATGATTTCCAATTGCTCCGCAGTGAGTTTTTTGTTGTGTGGACCTCCTTTTTCGCTCGAATGGTTTGTAATCACACCATCTTTCAAAAACTTATGAACAATTCGAGAAACAGTTTGGATGTTCAGATCCATTATCCTAGTAATGTCCGTCATGCGGTATTCCTCATGATACAATTTTACAATTTTTTGTTTTTCTTACAGTGAAATATTTTTTATTGACGGCATCTTTGATTGATTATTTCTAATGAAATCCTTTGCCTGAATAAGAAAAGCACTTTAAACCGGAGAATTTGAAAAAATTATTGTAATTAGTTACCTTTTCCTTGGCCTGATTGAATGTTTATGAACCGGCATCGACGCAATGTAAACAAACTATCTTCTGACACTTGACATTTGCAGGGTTGGATTGAAGCCCGGATAAATTTCCCCTGCGGATTGCAAAATTCCCCATAGACATTGTAACTCTCCCCTAACTGCTTGAAAGATTCCCCTATATGATTGCAAATTTCCACACAATGCTTATCACATTCCCCTAAGTGATTGAACTATTCCCTTATATGATTCGAAACCCTGTACCCCTGTAACCCTGGTCGACCGAAACCAGCGTTGACTGTTCATGTAGGAGTATCTTAGGATTGCGTGTAGAACCTCATATGGACCTTAGTAAGGTGTGGTTAGCGCGGGTCGGACGGTGTCGTTGCGTATGAACACGTGAGTACACCTGTTCAGATCGGTATGCACAAACGGTGTGCGGTTGGTATTGTATTGTATTGTATTGTTTATTGTATTAAGTGATTGGCCAAACAAGCGGCCTTATCACTGAATTAAAACTAAAACTTAAATAACTAACGCAGTGTACAATGACAAAACGGATCAACAAAATCTAGTAGGTAGGTGCCAGTCAAATGAAGTGTAACGCTGATTAAATTTACGGGCCATCGCAGTCATTGGGTCGTTCTCGCTGTATGCACGTCTTGTAAGGTCAGTTCTTATTAGTCTGTAGTTACGGAACACTCTAGGAGGGACATTTATGTTGACTCTAGCCAGTAGTTCTGGCGAATCTATCTCACCGACAATAAGTTTGTAAGTATGTATGCCGACAATAAGTTTATAAGTATGCCAAGCGATGTTCTGTGGTCGAATGCTGCTTATCGTCTCCCTTAACGTTTTGGCAAAGTCGGATTGGTTGGTGTGATATAGAAATGATAACAACACCTTGGATAACCATTGGTTGTCTTCTGTCTAATGCCCGTTTATTTATCCTTCATGCGGTTTGTCGCTTTGACAGATTGGCGTTGTCGGAGCTGTCTGAACCTGCACGTCACTGATTAAAGTGCAGGGCTGCCAAACATTACATACCCTCATGATGTTCTCATCACTTAACGTCTACTACAAAATCTGCCAGTGCCTGTGGCAACCGTCGGTTCCGCACCGGTCGACCTTCATTCATTTCTATGGGCTGCTCATCAGACTGGCCAGGAATTTCAGCATATTGTTCAACGCTTGTTTCCGCTTGCTCCTCATCAACTTCGACGTGAGCGTCTATAGAATCATTCGGGTTTGACCTTGCATCAAGAAAGAGATCTATCTCGTCCTCAGCTGCGGATGATGGTAAGGCAATGTGTGAGGTTGTCTGAAGGTCTTTTCCCCCGTATGTACTCGGCGCTCTTCGAATGTCAAGCACATGTCTTGGCGTGCCTTCCACCTCTACAGTGTTTCTTGATATGACACCAGTCACTGTGCCAGGCTTCCATTTGGTTGTACAGGTTACTTGGGGTGGCTTAACGAATACCGAATCTCCTGGCTTGAAAGGGCATTCCTCGACGCCTTTTTCTGAAGGCTCTCGAGGTTTTGCCGAAGATTGTCTCAATTTGTAACGGAAGATGGCATCTGCTATTCCTCTCGACAACAATCCGACACCAGATTGTACCAAAACACGGCCTGGAGAGGTGATGTGGCCCTTCTGGCAGCTATTCTTTTAGTTGTTCGATGGTTACGTTCGATAATACCATTACCGGATGGACGATAAGCTGCTCTATATCGCCTCACTACATTCCAGTTACTACACAGCAGTTCGACATAGCTAGAGCGGAATGCCAATCCGTTATCCATTAGCAATTCATCAGGAGGTCCTCTTTCACGAAATACTCCTTCCAACAGCTGACTTATTTCTGAGCCACTGTCTATTTTTATCTCACGCCATATCGCAAACCGTCTTGGTCCACAATCTACTATTGGGGCCCTTTCCGTTTGAAATTCGTAGGCTGTGTAGGCTGTGTGTACTCGAATCTAATTCTAGCTTTTAGGCTAATATTTTCTAGACTGAAAATCGCAGGCTAGTTTTTTGTGTGGTTTTGTATGGAGTGTTTACATAATTTCAGCCTCCAACTGTCAAACTCCATACAAAAAACTGACTAGGGGGGCCTTTCCGTTGTAAGTTCGTAGGCTGAAATTTCAGCCTGTCAGCTGTTTGCATTTTATAGCAGTTTTCGAGCAACTATCTAAGTGGGTATAATATACAGGTGGGATTATCCCAAGGTGAATGAATTTAAAAGGCTTATTTTTATCGCTTCTGCTTCTGGATGAAGATTTTAACAGTGTTTTGAGTATTCGTCAAGCCTCCAGAAAGCTTGTTTGAACAAAAGTTTTCACCCATCTTATCAAAAAGTGATATTCAAATTTGGTTATAAAAAATGCTATGAGACCACCTGGACTACATACACTTTGATTCCAGATTCCACCACCTGATCTCTTTAATGCACCTTGGGATAAATGTAAACAAACCTTTGTTTTCGAGCAGGTACTCGAATCTAATTCTAGCTTTTAGGCTAATATTTTCTAGACTGAAAATCGCAGGCTAGTTTTTTGTGTGGTTTTGTATGGATTGTTTACATTATTTCAGCCTCCAACTGTCAAACTCCATACAAAAAACTGACTAGAATCGTGAAGGGCTCCTAGAATTGTGAAGGCCCCCATTGTAAGATATTTCCCAAATAGCCAGAATTGCTTAAGCAGCTCATTTTGGCACGCTAAAGATCGCTGCTCTAATTCGCCTTTTGCAGTAGATAAACAGCATCAAAGTTCTATGTGGGTCTTTCAAACAGCGCCTAAGCAGCTTCCTTATGCCACGATGCCAGGGATTATTTTTCTTTGTGTTTTATTTTCAAGCAAGCGTCATCGATGAAATAAACAACAAAATTTGTTTGGTTTAAACACATATGTATATTTTTAAATCTTTTGTATTGATAAATTACACAAATTTTTACACAATTTACTGATACTTCACAATCGCTTCACTCAATATTCATTCTTCAAGTAACGAATCTAACTTGTGCAGCAGCAATGAGATTATTGCCGGCGTCCGTCTTTGACACTTTGACAAGAGCCACCTTGAACCGATGTCATGCATTAAAAAGCTATAAAGTTCCACCAAGTTCAGTACCCTTTCTTAACAAGCCTTCAAGTTCCATCATGAACCCTACGCATAGTGCTAATCAGCCGCAAAGTTCCAAAGAGTACCATGTGCCTGTTAAAAAGCTCCATAGTTCCGCAAAGTACCGTCTATCTCTTAATCAGCCACAAAGTACGACATCGGAACGATTTTTCGTTAAACAGCCCTAAATCAGCTATAAAGTACGAGCTGGCTATTTGGGTAATGTCTTAAACTATGGGTTCCTAAAATTAGACGTAATGCAGTCTCGAATGACACTAGTACATTTCGGTACACTAACACCGGTACACCTGTCCTGTCTACAAAATTTGAAAATAAATTAAAATTCTTGGACATTAATAACAACGGATCCCTAGCACAGAAAAGACGATAACGAAAGTCAGTTATTAAAAATTGTCGAGTTCTTAAAGGTCTAGTAGGGACATACAAGTTTACATGACTTAGCAATAGAGGTGCATCAATTCTTCCAGTTAATAGTTTAAACATAAACATTCCTTGGGTGACCATTCTTCTCTTTTCAAGAGTTTCAAGCCCTAACAACTGACACCTCGTATGATAAGCTGGTAGCACGACGTTATGTCTCCACGGAAGCCGCTTAATAGCTACCAGGGAAAATTTTCGCTGGATCCTCTCAAGCCTCAAGCCTTGTGGTATATCACTTTTAAAGTACAACTGAAAAAAGGGTATTTTGTTGTAACTATCACTTTATTTATGCTCTCTATAATCGGACAGAGTTTCCCCTTATAAAGTCTAACTTGATCTGACTATCCTAAATCCTATCCCGCTATTTATACTAAAATTTCCCTATTTAATCCTAGCTTAATTCATTTGCTTCCTATGTATCCTTAATTCCGTCGTATGTCTAATTTCTTATGCTACCTATTCTATCCTTATCTTTGCGTATTAGCTATCCTATTCTAACCTATACTAACACACTTCTACCAATCACAACTATTCCTATAAATGATAGCTTACTATAATTTTTGCTATACTAGTTTACTATAATTATGTTCATTACGCCTATGTGTATGCGCCACACCTCCTCCCTTAGAAATGAAAATCGTATAACATAGATTTTCATCGCTTGACTAACCTATTTTTATGTATAGTACTTTCCTTTTTGCTGTATTTGCTTACGATTGTACAATTTGGGTTTTGTATTTTAGAAACAATACATGGACCTAAATATAAAGGATCTAGTTTCCTCCTGTTTTCGTTCTTTAAGTACACCTCATCTCCTGGTTCAATTATTAGCGGGTTGATGCTGCAGTTTGGAGCGATCTGTCTTTTTTCTTTTTGCTCAATTAATTTCTTTCGCGCTACTTCGTTTGATTTCTGAAGTTTGTACTTTAATTCATTGTAATAAAGTTCGTGATTATACACAGGTTCTATTTTGCCTGTCACTATGTCTTGTGGGAGATTTGCTTTTCTCCCAAATAATAGTTCAAATAATGTATAGCCAGTATCTGTATGTGCTGTGGTGTTGTAAGTAAACTCATAGAATTTTACCCAGTTATCCCAATCATCGCCATGCTCGTTGGTAAATGCTCTCAAATATTCGTTAAAAGTTCTATGGTTCCGTTCTAAAGCGCCTATTGTTTGTGGGTGATAAGCAGTCGCAAACGTCTGTCTGATCCCCAGTGCTTCTGCTACTTTTTTCAACACTTCGTTGTTGTATTCTAGACCTTGATCCGACCGCATTTCTGCAAATTTACCGTATGTTAAAATGACATTCTCTATGAGAGCTCTTGCTATTGTGTTGGCCTCTTTATTTCCTGTTGGTATCAAGATTATATATTATCACATTGTACAATAACAGCGTACCTGTTGTGCTTGGCTGTTTTTGGAAGAGGGCCCACTGTATCTATTGAAATTATTTCGAACGGTCTTAAGGGTGTCGTTGTTACTACTGGCTTCTCTATTGTGTGTCGTGTTATTTTGTTTATCCTACACATTTCGCAATTTTTAACGAAGCCTTTTATATCTTCTTTCATGTTTTTCCATTTGTATTTGTCTCTTATTTTTAGATAGAGGCGATATTGCCCAACATGTCCTCCCGAAGGTAGCATGTGATAATTGTGTAAAATTTCTTCTATTTCTGTTCTTGATGTAATCCACTTAGGTGGTACAAATCCAATAATCTCGCAACCGAAAATGGTTCTATTTACGATTTCCTTAATGGTTTGAGGCGAGTATTGAGTAAAAATTTCATCTTCCATGGAGATAGCTAATTTGTCTCTATTAAGCTTTTTTGCATAAGTACATAATCTTAGAAGAGCAGCCTCGAATGCCTGACTTCCATTCTGATTAAATCTGATTATTGTACTTTCTAGTTCCTTGTTGTAGTTGTTGTTAAAAAGTGTTATTGTAATTGAATCTTTATTTAGCTTTGACTGAATTTTTAACACTTTGACCGCCAGCCTGACGTCACAGTTTTTGAGTGAGCACGTAGCGCATGGCAAGAGAGCGATGAGAGCGACAGTTTCTCGTGCGATGGTTATCACTCTTTTGTTTCATTGCGATAAGCGGCGTAGCACATGTCGTTCTCGTTCTCTCTTTCCTACCCCATTCGTTCTCAAGAGAATCACTGAGCGTCAAATGCAAAGCTGAACGGTGAGCAAAACCGTCATGCGAATTTATATGACACGGCGCTTAAAGTGTTAATAATTTATTAACCTCGGATGGGTTCTCGGTGTTCCAAAATGCTGGTTTACCTATCTTCTCGCTTGTGTCGTTTTGTGCTGCAGGATTTGTTTCCTCTCTATTAGCTCTAGTCATTGCCCTAGTCTTTACTACTAAGGCTTGATTGTTGTTGGCCTCATTAGTGCATTCTTGCAGTGATTTCAGACGATCAGAGGTAGTTACTATTCTTGAGAGTGCGTCTGCCCCAACGTTAGTTTTACCGGCTACGAATTCTACTTCAAATTCAAACTCCTCAAGGTCCAATCTCATTCGTGTTAGTTTGGAGGTCGGATTTTTCATGTTGAACAGAAAAACTAGGGGTCTATGGTCGGTACGAATTTTAAATTTTCGACCATAGACATAAGGTTTGAAATAATTGATAGCCCAATATCTATAGCTGTCAATTCTTTTTCTATGGTTGGCTTGTTTTTCTCACCCTTGGTAAAGCTTTTAGAAGCAAATACCACCGGGTGGTCATTTCCTTCGCATATTTGCGATAGTATGGCCCCACATGCCGTGTCCGACGCATCAGTAGTGATAATGAATTCTTTTGTAAAATCAGGATATTTGAGGACCATAGGTGATAGAAGGTTGTTGCGAAGGGTATCAAAAGCTTGTTGACATTCGGACTACCAATTGAATATTTTTCCCTTTTTTAACAATTCGTTTAAAGGTTTCGCGATTTACGGTAGTCATTGCAAAAAGCAACAAATCTTCTAACTTCGTCTGAGTTAACTGGTTTGGGGTAATTTTTAATTGCTCAAATTTCGATTCGTCAGGGTATATTCCCTTGTCTGTAATTTTGTGCCCAAGGTAAGTAACTTCGATTTGGAAGAATTTACATTTTTGAGGATTTAATTTAAGATTGTAATGCCGTAGTCTATCAAAAACATTCTTTAAATTATCAAGTAGTGCATCCTGTTATGATTATATCATTGATGTAAACGAACGCGCTCTCAGGGGTTAACCCAGCCATTGCTATTGTAATCATACGCTGAAAATTATTTGGGCTCACGTTTTGTCCAAAGGGTAACCTTTTTTATGGTTTGCAACTTATTACTTATTTATTTTAACATATTAAATATTACATAAAATAGACGCGTTCACGAGACACGCACTGTACAAGATAAAACGGGACGAGCACGCGCTACGTCCGTCCGGGTCGGCGGATAAAAGATGAAGAGACCGATCCCCAGCCCTTCATTTTCGAACTTAGCCGAGCAGCGCCGAGCTTAGCCGAACGCGTACGTCAAGCCCTTGTCACGTGGCGACAGGGTTGAGTAGCGGTGCTGCGCTCAGTTTTCCCAACACCTCTACCTTTTAATTCAGTCGGTACGCGCTGAACCTACGAGGCAGTCTTCTACTCCTAGAAGAACGTCGTGGTAGTCGTGCCTGCTGGTGTTTGACGTCCTCGAAACCCAAGGATGGATGTGCTGCTTCCTGAAACACAGGGAGATGATGCTGAGACATCCGGCTGCGATGTGGACACAGGCGCTGATGGCTCGGACAAGGGAGTGGAGCTTTGTTCCGTGGGCAAACCCCACTCCTCTAACAGGATCTGTAGCGGCAGATTATCTTCATCCCGCTCTCCTTGTTTCCTAGAGACTGTAGTACGACGACGGAGCTGATTCACGTGGCGCCGAAGCCTCCGTTGCTCCGTACATTACGGTGCCGATGCTGCTGATGATCTCCCCTGCAATCCAACTCCATGAATTGCCGCGAAATATTTTGGCGTAAACCAAATCTCCAGGACGCCATTTGGGGAATCCGATATTCGCTGAAGACTCCCGTAATGGTGAGGGCCGCAGCAGATGATGAACCGTCCGTGTCGCCCGGTTGACCATGACTTCAGCAGGCGTGCGTTGGTTCAACATTGGATTCGGGGTGGAACGGTATGTTTGCAGGAACAGATTGAAAGCCTCTTCAAGCGATGCCTTCTTGATTCGAATTTTCTTCAAGGCCCGCTTGAAGGTATCCACAAACCGCTCGGCCTGGTCGTTCGATTGGGGATGGAACGGTGCAGTCGTAATGTGTTTGTTCAGGCTTAGGCACGGAAGCCCTGCCAGTTGATTCGTGTTTAACGAAACACGAAGATCATTCGTTGAGTTCGGAGCGTTCGGGCACGATCGATTAGTTTATAAGTATAAGTGAATTGCGTGAAATAAACTCTCTTCTAATTGTGCAATACAAGGAACAACACCCGGTAATTATAAAACGCTAGAAAAAGTTACACCGAAACGCGAAAGAACATTATCCGAAATCGTAAGATTGATCATTGGTGCCGTGACCAGGATAACGACGGATTCTGGTTGAAATAGTTTTACGGATTCTCGCGATATTTGTGATTATTGTGCGTATAACTTTGCTTTAGTCGCAACACCGTCGACCGAGCTCACTGTGTTCGTGAAATTTAGCGTCATCCTAAAACCGAACTATGGCAACCCAACAACGCATCCTATCGTCCAGAAGGACAGCGTTGCTAGCGATGTTACCGGATTACGAAAAGTTTATCATAGACTTTTACCCAGAACAGGATGCAATGCAGATCGACCCTCTCATTGCAAAAATCGAACAGCTTTCCATCGACTTGGAAACTGTGCAATGCCAATTAGAAGACGCAGCAGTCACACACGACGAAATTGTGCATAATGCCGTTGTACGCGATGATTACGATGATCGTTTGATACGCATAGAAGCCGTGTTAAAATCAAACAAAATGCGTTTGCCGCGAAATGAAAGCGCAGGCATAATTTCTTTGGCAGGGACAAAACAGCCCACCATCGCGCTTCCCGGGTTTGCTTGTGGTTACACTCGTGTAAACAATACTGCGGCGACACCTAGCGGAAAGCAAATGTCCTACCAGCATAAAAAAGCTAAACCTTTACGCGAAGCTAATTCTCCGGCTACGACTTACGCACACACACACATGCCCTATATGCTATTCGCAACACTCTATAGCGAAATCCCCGCAATTCATGCTCATGAATTCGGATGAACGATATCAGAACGCAAATACACTCAAGCTCTGCCTAAATTGCTTGCACGACAATCACCACACACGGGATTGCTCGTCGCAACACAAGTGTAAGCACTGTAGTTCAGCACACCACACACTGATACACACACCGCACTACACCAGCACATTTGCCACTGCACCGAAGCCAGCTGCGCCAAATGCTCCTGCGTGTAATACACAAAACACCGACACATTTTCCACTGCACCGACGCCAGCTGCGCAAAATGTTCCCGCGTGTTACACACATAAAATCGGTGCATTTTCCACTGCAACCAAGTCAGCTGCGCAAAATGCTCCGGTGACACACACACACAACACTGACGATCACACGGCAAGCACTCAAACAAACAGCGAGGCAGCACTGAGACAAACTTCTGAGAAAGTTCTGTCTCAAACTGCGGTTATTCATGCTAGGGATGCACATAGTATAATGCATCCGGCAAGCGCACAGTTAGATGGTGTAACTCAGCTTATGCCAATCATCGATCGATTCGCTTATACATCAAATACAAAACATAATTCGATCGACATCACTCTGACTGGTGCGGATCAATTTTCCATCCCGGTGCAAAACACGGTGCTTGCGAAGTTTGCGTCCAAAGCCACCCACTACGAGCTGGATGTTGATGTTTTGATGATTCCCAAATTGTTCGAAATCTTTTACATGCCATCGGTAGCATGCATGGCATCACGAAATGAATCCACCGAGCGATTCTGTAAAGAAGAAGAAGCACAAGTTAATGATAGATACTCACTCAAAGTGTATAGGATTGCGCCCTACACTAGATTACCTTAAACTCGCAATTGGAGTTTCAAAGGGAGCAAAATCAGCACGATACCAAATACACCTGAGAGCGCTGACAAGTGTCAAGTAAGAGCTACCCGCCAAGGACTCTGTATAAGATTTGCCAGCTGGGTGATTTGAAGATATAGAACAATAAATTCTGACTCCACAATCTGTGCTGTTAACTGAATTCTGCATGTATTTCTTGGGGTAGTTATTACAAAGTGCTGTGTTCCGTTAGCGATGTTTACCTTTTGGGGTTTGTACGCTGGCTTAATTTCCCCTCTTTCCGTGAACATACAAATGTTTCCTTATGATTAGCCAATACACCACCCTTTGACCCCATAGTTTGCATAATTAACTATGTGGATGGCGCTACTGTGAAGTGTGGAATAGTTGTGTTATTGCCTCTAGATGGCGCTGCTCTTGGTTTTACGGCTTACTTCGCGTATACAACAAATTGCCTACATTTGGCGCATTTAAATTCTAAACACAAAGTACGAAAGCACGAAAAGTTTCACGAAGGGACAAAACACCAAGCTGTTCACTTACCTATTGAGCTACATTTAGATAAAACGTATGACGTATCCAATTCACTTAATGTGCTCGCTGCTTTATGTGCTGAACAGATCGAGGCTCGAAAGCTTTTACCATACGAGGAGGTAATTGCTCACGTTGTTTTATATGATCCAGAGCAAGATGATTTATGCTTCGATGTGCAGCACCTTTCGCACCAGCGACCGTGGAAGCATTTATCCTGCGCGTATTATCCTGCAGATTTCGTTTCTCACAGTATGTCAGCAGAATTCCTGAAAAGTAAGCTGCGGAGCTTCGGTCCGGATTGGTTTTGTCTACCCTTTTTCCATTTGGCCCAACTCTAACCCTGAACCAACCGAAGAAACGAATCTTGAGATTCGTATGGTGAGTGCTACCGTAATGATAACGCCTACTAATTTTCCTTTGTTTACGTGTTACAGCTACAAGCGATTGTCGCGTATCGTTGCATACTGCATTCACTGCGCAAGTAACACTAAGGAAAGGTCACGCACTCAACGAACAGCAGCACACCACCACGCACCTTTAATCATCACTACCGAGCGCATGAAAACTGCAAACACTGTGCTACACCATACAGCGCAGCTGGATGCATTTTCAATGGATCTCGGGCAGCCCGAAAACGGCAACGTTGTGACGAAACAAACACCCTGGCGAACACTAGCTTCACTCCTAGACGCTCTAGGAATCATTCGAGTAGGAGAAATATTACGGCATACTCAGCTGCCCTACCATGCAAAGCATCCTGTCCTGCCTCCTAAAAAGCAGTCGTTTACGCACATGATCGACAAGTGCCGTTACACGGAGCTTCATCAGCCAGAAGGAAGATCATTGCACTCGACGGTACGGGATGAGCATTGGCCGTTAGATGGAAGGCTAATTTTGTATTGGTCAGTTGAGATAATTTTTCATCGGTGCACACGACAGCAACCGACAGTTTAATAACTACAACTTTTATCACTACCACGATTGACTGCGCGACGCGGTTTACCAGCACACAACGCGAGTGCTGCAAGCGAGCTTCATGAGCTAGTAACTATCTATTCCGCGGCGATAAGTATAGTTATACTTATTCGTTACAGATTGCAACCGAATTTGCACTTGGCACTTTCCTCTACCCAAACCACCACCCCCTTGCGGATTGTGGAAGGCAGCAGCGAAGACCGTCAAGCGATAACCACCTACACTGCAGCTTTCACCTGCACTACCGGTCTAAACTTAATCGAGGCAGCGACGCGTTCGCGTCCTCTTCTATCGATGCCTGATGACCTATCGATTAGTCGTCACTTACACTTAGCGCATATCCTAGTCGGCACATAGGTTCAGCATTTGTCGACGGCTTGCCTACAAGAAGTACAACGCGTTTGTTCTATGGCGATGATGAACAACAACAGCTTAGCTTACCTGGCAGACAGATTATCCCGGAGATCGGTATGCTCTTTCGCAACACCACACGGCATGCGCACACCGAAGACGATAAGCTGGCACGGGTAGTAAAGCTGAAAATAACGAAAGGTATCGTAACATGCCCCCTCATAAGAATTTGTATCTTACCTGCATCTGAACGCGAAGGCACATACGTTTAACTTCCGTTATCTTTATTTGTTATTGTTTTGATTATTGACTTGCGTCAAGGGGGGGAGGATGTTCAGGCTTAGGCACGGAAGCCCTGCCAGTTCATTCGTGTTTAACGAAACACGAAGATCATTCGTTGAGTTCAGAGCGTTCGGGCACGATCGATTAGTTTATAAGTATAAGTGAATTGCATGAAATAAACTCTCTTCTAATTGTGCAATACAAGGAACAACACCCGGTAATTATAAAACGCTAGAAAAAGTTACACCGAAACGCGAAAGAACATTATCCGAAATCGTAAGATTGAACAGTGTTCAATGCCGTTAGCGTCGCAGAACTCCTTGAAAACTTCACTGGTAAACTGAGTCCCGTTGTCGCTAACCAGTGTGACTGGTGGTCCGAATCTGGCAAATATTCCTCTCAAAAGAATGATTGTGGAATGTGAGGTTATACTTGCAGTTTTCACGATTTCGGGCCACTTCGTGAAGGCGTCAACTGCGATCAAGAAGTATGCACCATCGATTGGTCCGGCGTAGTCGATGTGCACTCGCTGCCAGGGAGCTGATGGTTTTGGCCAGGGCGCTGGTGCAGACATACGTGCAGACTTTGCTGCGGCCTGGCAAGCATCGCAAGTAGCGACGCAGCCAATGATGTCGTCGTCCAATGACGGCCAGTAGACGAAACTGCGCGCTATCGCTTTCATCCGCTGTATGCCTGGATGTCCCTGGTGGAGCTGCTTCAGGCACCTCGTCTGCAAAGCCGCGGGGATGACTACCCTCTCCCCGAACAAAATGCAGTTCCCAACGGTTGTTAAGGCGTCCTTCCGGCTGTAAAAGCGTGCTCGATCCTTGCCGAATGTGACGTTCCTTGGCCAACCGTCCGTGACGTACCGATATACGTTACGAAGTAAAACATCGTTGCATGTAGCTTTTTCAACTTCTCTAAAACGAATCGGAAAAGTGTTTAGTGATTTTATGGCTACAGAACTTACAGCTTCCTCAAGCTCGATGCTGGCGATCATATATTCTGGGTCCGGCTTAGCATGCTTGTCAATAAGCCGGGATAGTACGTCTGCGTTGCCGAATTTGTTCGTTGGTATGTACTCGATGTGGAAATCGTACAGCTGCAATGTTAGTGCGAATCTTTGGAGCCGATTCGCCGTGTAGACAGGGATTCCCTTTTTGGAGCCAAAGATTCGTAGCAGGGGTCGATGATCGGTTTGAAGCCGGAAATGTCTACCGTACAGCATTTTATGAAAACGCGTCAACGCAAAAATGATAGCCAATCCCTCGCGGTCTATTTGGCTATATGCTGCTTCGGCTTTTGTTAATGCACGGGACGCGTGTTGAACCACTTTTGTTGACCCGTCTTTAAATGTGTGACTTATTGTTGCACCCAGTCCGACGGCGGAGGTATCTGCGGCTACGATGATTTCAGCTCTAGGGTCATAGTGAGTCGCACTGCTTCGTCCAGACGAACTGGTTACCGTCCTTTAGCAACTCGTCCAGGGGGTACCTCAAATCCCGCATCATGGGAACAAATTTGCCATAATAGTAAATGGCCCCCAAAAATGAGCGAACCTCCTGTATGTTTGTTGGTGCTGGTAAATTATTGATCGCATTGATCTTTATCGGGTTGGGTCTGATTCCATTACGATCGATTATATGGCCGAGATATTCGATTTTCTGCATCCTAAATGCACATTTCTCGGCACGGATAGTGAATCCAAACTCTCTTATGCGTTGAAACAGATTGGCCAAATTTGTATCGTGCTCGATTTCGGTTTTGCCCCCAACGACTACGTCGTCCATGTAACCTGACGTATCGTGCAGACCGAGCATCGTGTCGATGATTTGTTGGAAAGCCGCAGGCACAATTTTTATGCCGGGAGGCAAACGGTTATAAAGATAAAGTCCCCGATGCGTGTTTATCGTCAAGAGAGGTCTGTAACACTCCTCGATCTCGACTTGCGAAAAAGCGTCCGACAAATCTATTTTGCTGAAATATTGGCAGTGGGCTAACTTCGCAAAAATATCGTCTGGCAATGGTAGGGGATACTCATGAGGCTGCAACGCATCGTTTAGCCCGGTCGAATAATCATCACATATTCGAACGTTACCATTGCTCTTACGAACGACGACGATTGGAGCGGCCCAGTCGGAGTAATCGACAGGCGTTATTATTTTAGCTTTTTCTAGCCGTTCGAGCTCATCGTCAACTACTACCTGCATTGCATATGCAACTGGCCGTTTTGGACGGAAAACAGGTCGACTATTTTCTTTCAGCTGCAATCTGATTTGCGCTTTCGTGCAGAGCCCCGTGCCATTAAAAACTTCCGGAAAACTTTTCTGCAGATTCTCAGGGATATGCGTGTGAGTTGAAATTGTAGCACAAAACGTATTCATAGGAACTGATGCAAGCTCGAAAAGATCCACTAGATCTGCTCCTAATAAAAGAAGCTCACCCGGCGCCACGCGAATGATCGCTGGTTTTGTGACATTATTTATTGAAACTGTTGATGAAAATTCCCCCAAAAGCTTCAGTTCTTCGTTAGAGGCAGTTTTCGCATTTACTGAAGGCTTCACCAATGATGGTTGCCCTAATTTCCTCCATGCTGTTTCGTCTATGACGGTTATGTCAGACGCTGTATCCAACTGCAGGAGTATGACCGTTCCGATTGATGGACACATTGACAAATTTGCGGTTTGCTTGTACGCTGCACACCCTAACGGTATTAGTTGGAAAAAATTGATTTCTTCCCCGGCGAACACCTTTTCGATTGCGACAGCGATTTTCCCGATGACCAGCCTTGTTGCATACTCGACACTTTTGTGTTGCTTGCGGACAATCTTTTACCCAATCTTTTACATCAGCGCGCTCTTCTATGCGAGTGAGCAATTTGAGCCGAAAATCTTTATCCGTTTCCTCCTTTAACCCACACACAAAAACGAGACACTTAAGCTGCTCTTCGTTCATCCCTTTTAGCTGGAAATCGACACACGCTCGATTGACACGACACGCGTACACCAGGAAAAATCTTCGGAACGGGATTTATTGAGCTGCATGCACTTATAACGCTTACTTAATAGCGATTCAGCCTTGTCAAAAATTGATTTCAGCTTCTCGATTGTGGCTTCCAGCGTAAAATCACGAGGATAACGGGGTAATATAAAATTAACGTACCTTTCGTGCTCCATTGCACCCAGCTTACGCATGAGCAGCCTCACCTTTGCGGAATCGTCAATCCGTGCAGCATCATTGATGAATAAATCCTCGTACCGTGAGTACCTCGAACGTGATTCCGGCTTCGGCCTCGAAGCGGAACTCGGTGAAGTTACTGGCCAATGCATCAAGGATTTGCTCCGGGTTGGGTGGACCCGGCTGGAACTGCTGCTGTGTGTGTGATGCTGTTACCGGTTGTGATACCGGCTGCTGCTGCTGCTGCATTAATTTTGTCATCAACTGTTGCTGCATTTGCTGCATTTGCTGTTGCTGTTTCATTTGATGTTGCAAAAGTTGCATAAATTGGATCATTGAGGGCTCACCGTTTGCGCATGAATTCGACAGCGATGGCGGGTGCTGGGTTGTGGCTTGCGGGAACGATGGCGCTTGCTGGCTTGTCGCTGGCTAGAACGATGGCGCTTGCTGGCTTGTCGCTGGTTGGAACGATGGCGATTGCTGGCTTGTCGATGGTTGGACACCCGTGGGCTGATCCATGGCAGGAGCGTTGGGCAGGAGGGGCTGACCAATTACCGGTTGCAGAAACACCGGTCCCGGAACCTCGAAATGCTGCGAAAGTCTTCGCTGCTCTTCATCCATCTCGATGTCTTCCGGACTCGTGTCCTTTCGGCGCCGTTTACGCGTTGACGGAATTTTGCACACGTATTACTTTACACTTTTTTTCACTACTAAAGTCTTTTTCCTTTTTACTCGTCGCCACTTTTATGGTTTGCAACTTATTACTTATTTATTTTAACATATTAAATATTACATAAAATAGACGCGTTCACGAGACACGCACTGTACAAGATAAAACTGGACGAGCACGCGCTACGTCCGTCCGGGTCGGCGGATAAAAGATGAAGACCGATCCCCAGCCCTTCATTCCCGAACTTAGCCGAGCAGAGCCGAGCTTAGCCGAACGCGTACGTCAAGCCCTTGTCACGTGGCGACAGGGTTGAGTAGCGGTGCTGCGCTCAGTTTTCCCAACACCTTTTGAATTGATAGTGGCCTGCAGCAGTGGAAAATGCAGTATACTTCCGCGATTCTTTATCCAAAGGTATTTGGTGGAAACCTGACATGAGATCTAGTGTTGTGTAGTATTTTGCCCTACCGAGTTGATCTAATATTTCATCGATCCTTGGCAATGGAAATTTATCTGGCATTATTTTTTTATTTAATTGCCGGTAATCTACGACAAGTCTCCATTTTTTCTCTGTCTCTGATTTTTTCGGAACTAACAATATTGGGGAATTATAGAATGATACTGAATGCTCGATAATATCATTTTTTAACATTTTATCGACTTGTTGTTTTATTTCATCTGATTGGGAATGAATTTGTTTATAATTCGGAACGAAACACGGTATGTTGTCTTTTGGCTGTATCGATAGTTTGTAAAAATTATTAATGGAAATTTTATCTTCATTTACGCAGAACAGGTCTGTATATTTTGCTAGGAGGTTCTTTAAGTCACTTTCTATGTATTGTGGGACATTTTTCATATCTATACTATTTATTATACTATCAAATCTGGTTATTTCGTTGTTACCGGAGGGTTTCGTAACATTATAATTTTTTACTTGATCGACTTGAGGTCTGAAGGACTTATGGTTGATAAAAATGTTTTTCTCAGTTGTGTTTATAAATTTTACGTATTGGTTTTCCTTCGATATGATTGAATTGCCACAAAATAATCCTGGCCTTATTTCTTCTGCAAACACAATAGAATCTACGTCGATGTTTGGCAGTTTTACCTTTCGTATCACTTCACTTCGCGTGGGTAACATGAAATCATCATTGGATTTATCTTCTATGGGTTGGCAGACGGCCATGCCTTCTTCTTTGGCTCAACAACCGATGTCGGTCAAGGCCTGCCTGTACCCAATTGTGGGCTTGGCTTTCAGTGACTAATTGATTCCCCCCCATAGCAGGATAGTCAATCCTACGTATGGCGGCGCGGTCTATTTGGGGATTGAACCCATGACGGGCATGTTGTTAAGTCGTACGAGTTGACGACTGTACTACGAGACCACACGGCCATGCCATTGTGAGTAAAATTGAGTAGCCAATGCTCATAATCAATTACACACCTATAGTTTGCAAAAAATTCTCTGCCCAAAATGCCATCTGCCCCAATATCTAATTCTTTTGGTATCAGGTGAAATTGGTGTTTGACAGACGTCTCTCCGAATTGTATTGTTGTAAAAGTAGTGGCTAAAGTATCTATTGTATGTGTTGTGTCCGCACAAATGAAACATGAGACGGTGTGTACGGCACAAACAGAATATGTGATTTATTCTACTCTTTGGTATGGTAATAAATAAACACGTATATAAATAAAACGCACACACACACACACGCAATGCGGGGAGAGGACGACTGGTCCTGCTCGCGCCGCGATCCTCACTGAGGACGTCACAGGATGACAGCCGTGCTGTCAACAGTGAGCCCTCAGGATGAGGCAGCGGTCTGTCCAAAACATCTCCCCGTTTTAATTAAGCCGGTACGGCTTAAGCCGACGCAGCGGTTTTAATGTAATTAAAACCGGCGTGGCAAGCGTACGGCTCAAGTGGCGCTGTGTAAAACGGGAGGGAGGAGAGTGTTGACCGGCCTCCGTGCCTAACGCTCGAACGGGAGGAGCGTTGGGGGCTGCAACAGGGGGCAGCCGATGTGCTGCGCTCGCTCGTTCCGTTGCAGCCGCTGTGGTGTTGTTGTTGTTGTTGGTGCTGTTGTTGTTAGTGCAACTGCAGCATAATGCTGTTGTCGTAGGCCGTTGCACCGGACGCCGATGATGCTTCTGAGGCAGCTCTCCGGATGCTGCTGCCGTTGGGGCGTCGATGTGCGGCTGAGCAGGGGGCGGCCGTGGTGCCGCGCGCGCTTGGACCGCTCAGCCGGTACCACTGCACAGGGGCGACCGTGATGTCGCTGCTGGTGAGCTGCTGTGCAGAGCGCGCAGGATGATGGTGATGATGATGACGATGCGAGTGCACAGCGGGCGACCGTGATGCCGCGCACGACGACTGTGCACTCGGGACACATGTGATGGTGCTGCACAGGGGCGACAGTGGTGTCGCCGTCGAGATCCTGTGTAGCTGGAGCGCCGGCGATGAAGGTCCACAGGGGGCAGCCGAAATGCCTCAGCACTGTGCCTTATCGGGCTCCGCGATGATGCTGGTGCAGAAGGGCGGCTGTGGTGCCGCGACGTCGATGCTGCACCAGTGTGTCCGATGACGCTGCAGCGGGCGGCGATGATGCCGTGTGTCGTCGGTCCAAGGCGGAATGTCCCCTCGCCTTAGCCGGAATACGCTGCAGCGGAGTGAGGATCCCTTCAGGGCTTCGCGCAAACCCAAGCGTGCCCATCCTGCGCGATGGCGGTTGCGCGATGGTGGAACCGCGATGGTGACCTCCGTGCTGCGTCGGTCCTTTGTAGGATCCCCCCCTACGCGAGGAGGATCCCATCCTCGTCGCCACTGTTGTGTCCGCACAAATGAAACATGAGACGGTGTGTACGGCACAAACAGAATATGTGATTTATTCTACTCTTTGGTATGGTAATAAATAAACACGTATATAAATAAAACGCACACACATACACGCAATGCGGGGAGAGGACGACTGGTCCTGCTCGCGCCGCGATCCTCACTGAGGACGTCACAGGATGACAGCCGTGCTGTCAACAGTGAGCCCTCAGGATGAGGCAGCGGTCTGTCCACAACAGTATGAGTAGTTATACCTGTCAGATTAATTTTGTTTTGCGCAGATACGTGTTGGTTGGAGTTGATTTTATTTATTTTAAACAAAGAAACATCTGCTCCGGTGTCTATGATTAGGTGACTGTATTCTTCCATTGACATTGCTACTCTTACTTTGATAAGGTTATTGGCATTTAGATTTATGGCTAAGATTGGTAATCGGTATGCTGCGGGTTTTCTTCAAAAAAATGTTCTTGTTCAGTGGCTTGTGTAATGTAAATCCTGTTATTGTTTCTATTGGTATTTCTGAAAAATCGTCGGTTATTGGTGTTGTGAAAATTATTTTGTTGATGCCGATTATTTGTTTGCCAATTTGAAGTAAAATTTCCTCTATTTTGTGACCTGTTGTACGTATTACGAGTGTACTGATTTGAATATCTATTGTCAAACGAGCGATTGGGAGCATTAAAGTTTTTTCTAAATGCGAACACTTGTTGAGCTGAATTGTGCATTATTTCGCTTTCTAGTGCCTTTTCTGTTGCGTCCGATATAGAGGTGTACTGCCCTGCTTGTAATATAATCCTTGTTTCCGTGAGTTTGACCATGTCAATGAGTGTTTCTATTCCTCGCTTGACTGCCATATCGTTAGCCACTTACTCCGGTATGTTTTGTTTGAGATAAATCACTTTTAATTTTGTACATAGAATCTCCACTTCGTCACATTGGGTCTTCGTGTCTGTATGGCAAATCGATTTTAATTCTGCTATAACCTTGTCGGGGTTTATTTTTTCTTGGCATCGTGATTTTACATCCTGGATAAGGGTTTCAAAATCAGTTATGTTTGGTGCTAAGCCTAGTTGAGCTTTACCTGTTAATCGTGTTTTGAGGAACTCTACTAGTATCTGCTTCGTGTCTTTCGGAAAAAGCTTCCTTAATAAATTTGCTGAACCCAGAAAATTTTCTAGGCTGTCCGCATTTCCGTCATATAATTGTACTAATGTTGCTGCGGTTTTTATATCGAAATCCTCCATGGTTTTTCTTTTCCAACGGCGTAATGCAATGCTAATCTTAACAAGTGTTTTAAATTTAAATTGGACTTTATTTTGTAATTGAAACTTTATGTACGAATTAATGTTGTTGTAGCTGCTATTTGCAAACTTAGTAATTGTTTCTAATTCTACTGGCGCCTCTGCTATCTTTAATTTGGATACTATTTTTTTTATTTTTTCGAATGTGTTGTTTGCAGTGACACCATAGTGTTCAATCAAACATCTGCGAAACTTTTTATCACCCGGCTTTAGTTTTTCTTCAATATCATGTAATCTTTTTAAATATTGTTTGATCTTAGGTAACATTTAAACGAGCATGTCGACTATTTTGAGGCAACGAAGGTAAATAATCGTGAAGGGGTATGTTGAATAGTGACTTTTTTTCTATATATATATATCTTCTTCTTCTTCTTTGGCTCAACAACCGTTGTCAAGGCCTGCCTGTACCAACTCGTGGGCTTGGCTTTCAGTGACTAAATGGTACCCCGCCATAGCAGGATAGTCAGTCCTACGTATGGCGGCACGGTCTATTTGGGAATTGAACCCATGACGGGCATGTTGTTAAGTCGTACAGTCTTACGAGTTGACGACTGTACTATATAGACCGGCTAATATGTATACATATATATATGTATACATATATAAAATTAACTGAGCAATTACAATTATAATTTAACCCTTAATCCTTAGCTCCTTAATATAATTAAACCCAAAAATATTCTTTGTAACCCGATTCTATTTCACTACGCATATCCTACCTTACGGGGGGGAGGGGTCATTAGCGTATTTCGCTGCCGCATTTGCCGTCCGATATTCTCGAACACTTCATACGCCGTCAACTGCTCTCGCCAAACGCCGTCCGCTTCTCTCGTTGATTCTCACCTTCCGCAGCCGTCGTCACAACACACTTCTCATATCGCTCGCTGATAATGTGATGCACTTCTCTTACTGTTCGCTTCTCTCGTCGTACACTTCTCTTTTCGTTCACTGCTGTCGTCACACAGTATACTCCTGCCTTCAACCGCCGTCGTCGCACACTTCTCGTACCATTCACTGCTGTCGTCACACAGTATACTCCTGCCGTCTACCGCCGTCGTCGCACACTTCTCGTACTGTTCACTGACCTCGTGGTACACTTCTCATATTGTACACTGCACTCGCCGTACAGATCACTACTTTCGTCGCACTGTTCTCATGCCTTCGACTGCTGATGATGATAGCAATCCACCACTCTGCTGGATATTTGCAAAATAAAATGTCAAAATTCAGGTGTTAAGTATCTCGTCAAACATTGCGAGGGTTGCGAATGATATCATCTGCTCGATATCTTATGGTATTTTAAATAATCTTTGATTTTTATTATTAGTTTTTTTGCGGTAGTATTTGGCGAAAAGGTCACATTTTAAATTTTTGATTGAAATGACAAAAATCAGGAGTTAAGTATGCTACAATTTGCACTGTTATACCTTCTCTCGGGTTGCTATAATTATAACTGCTAAAACTAGCTGTGAAAAAACTACCAAGGCTCGCAAGCTATTTAATGCGAGGGCTCTGGGGCGGTGAACTTGTATGGCGTGCGAGCCCTCGCGCGCCCTCGCAAATCGCTGTCAATTGCATGGCGGGCATGTCCGTGTCCTGTCACGGTCGCCATGTGGTATATCACTTTTAAAGTACAACTGAAAAAAAGGGTATTTTGTTGTAACTATCACTTTATTTATGCTCTCTATAATCGGACAGAGTTTCCCCTTATAAAGTCTAACTTGATCTGACTATCTTAAATCCTATCCCGCTATTTATACTAAAATTTCCCTATCTAATCCTAGCTTAATTCATTTGCTTCCTATGTATCCTTAATTCCGTCGTATGCCTAATTTCTTATGCTACCTATTCTATCCTTATCTTTGCGTATTAGCTATCCTATTCTAACCCATATTAACACACTTCTACCAATCACAACTATTCCTGTAAATGATAGCTTACTATAATTTCTGCTATACTAGTTTACTATAATTATGTTCATTACGTCTATGTGTATGCGCCAAACTCTCAATTCTAGTAACTTGCTCCGGAAACCAAGCAACTGAAGCGTACTCAATCAAAGGACGAACAAGGCAACAGTAAAGTGATTTTAAACAGAGAGGGTCATGAAACATTTTGCTACTTCTAATTATGTGTCAAAGAGTCCTGTTAGCCCTAGCAATTACGTCGTCAAATTGTTTGTCTAAATAAAGTTTCGTGTCTAATATAATGCCTAAGTCCCTAACAGTTTCAGATCGAGGCAATGAAGTGTCAGAAAGAACATAATTAAAACATAAAGGAGTTCTCGCACGAGTAAACGAAATAACCGAGCACTTACTGACGTTGAGTGACTAACAGTTTAAGGAACATCAATTATTAAAAACAGAAAGAAAGCCTTGCAATCGGAGACAGTCATTTGAACTACGCACAGGAAAGTACATTTTAAGGTCATCTGCGTATAGTAGAACCGGGCAGTCAGGTATAGCGTAAACAATGTCATTAATAAAGATAATTAATAATGAGGCCCTAAAATGATGCCCAGATACCTGCCCAGATAGAGACAGACCAGATACCCTGCTAAATTCTCTAGAGATGCAATCCCTAATCTTAACACGTACTGATCGACACGATAGGTAGGAATTCAGCCACTTAACTATACTGATATGAAAACCAAGCTTTAAAAGTTTGCTAGTCAAAGTATGGATATTGACGCTATCGAAAGCAGAGTGAAAATCAGTATAAACAGTATCTACTTGGAAGCTTGTAAGCTCTAGCTGCTTGTAAGTAAAATGCAAGAACTGCTCTAAGTTTGTAACGGTGGAGCGTCCTGGTAGGAAGTCATGTTGCAAAGGTGTAAATACGTTAATAGCGCCATGCATTATATGTTTATGAACCAATAATTCGAACAGTTTACTGGGAGCACATAGCATGGAAATAGCTCGATAATTTGAGATAGACGTTCTGTCGCCTTTTTTGTAAACAGGAAATATCCATGACTTTTTCCATTGGTCAGGAAAGAATCCAGTGCGAAGTGATTTATTAAAAATGGTTGCTAGTGGTGAAGCCAATTCGTCGATGCATGAAACGATCACTATTCCCGGAATGTTATCGGGTCCAGAGGCTGAGGAGGGTTTCAGCTTTGAAGCCATTAAACGAACATCATCGATTGTAAAAGAAGGCAATGAAATGTCTACGCAGTCCTGAGCCACAAAACGTAACGCTTCCTCTACCTTCAGGTTTTGTTCGGGAAAGCTCGTGCAGCTACGCGCAAACAGCTCAGCAAAACCATTACATATTTCTCGCGTGTCAGTAAACAATCGACCATCAAGTGTCATGCATGATGGGAGGGAAGTACATTTCATCTTACGGTCCATAAAGTTCCAAAATGATTTTGGACAAGCCCGAATGGATATCTGGACACGGCGAATGTAATTAGCATACAATTTTTGGTTATGAATCTTGAAGATCCTTGCAGCCTCCAGGAAATTGCTTCTATCGGCTTCATTGCGAGTACGACTGAATATACGATACGCAGAACGACGCATTCTTTCTAACCTTTTAAGGTATCTAGTGCACCATGGTTGTGAATTTGTAAATATTTGTTTAGGTACGAATTGTTGAATGCTGTTTGACACTGCTGACGATAAGTATTCAGAAGCAGCTTCTACCTCCATGTTTTGAAGTCTATTCCAATCAGTGTCCCTCAACGCTTGCATTATGCTAACAAAATCAGCTCTGGCAAAATTATAAGCAGATACAGCACAAGGCAAGACTATGCCGGAATTATCGTCTGAACTAGTGTGGGAATACTGGAGCGTGATTTCCAATGGTGGATGGTGGTCATTAACCGGAACAATCGCAACAAGGGAGACATAGACTGAGTGCATAGACACGCTATTTTCAAGCTCATTTGAGACGAACACAAGATCCAATTGTCTTCCTAGATCATTTACTATGCCACTAATTTGTTTTAAGCAATGATAATTTATCAAATCCAAAAAGAGATTTTGGCCAGGTACAGATGACGCGGTTTCATAGTGCCTATCGACAGCACGCCAGGCGATCATTGGTTGGTTGAAGTCACCCAACAGACAAATCGTATCGTTGTCGTTCATAGAAGCACTCACACTCAGAGCCTCGTCGAAAGCAGTCATAATTGACAAATATTTAACTTGAAGGCAATAGGATTTTAACCCAGCAGTGTTCAATACACGTTATATTGGTGTGCACAGGAAGGCATTTGAGACGATTGGAAACAGCGATCAGGACACCACCACCAATCTGTCTGACACTATTATTAGCATTTCTATCGCTTCTATAGATAGCGTATTTGTCACAGATTACCTGCTGCGATAGTATTCAAGCCATGTTTCTGTGAGAACAATTATATCATGATCAAGCTCACTAGAAGCAATGTAAACATCCTCAAGTTTAGTGCGTAGTCCATGAACGTTTCGGTAATATATGGTAAGGTCC
The DNA here is from genome assembly GCF_943734735.2 of Anopheles gambiae. Lineage (NCBI taxonomy): Eukaryota > Metazoa > Arthropoda > Insecta > Diptera > Culicidae > Anopheles > Anopheles gambiae. Next base: position 65,595,891 of record NC_064601.1, on the reverse strand, counting down.
TTATTATGCGGGTTTAGTTTACGGGTTTGTTTACAATAGTGGTCTCTGCGCGTGTCGATACAGTTGAATGTGGTAATATAGTTGTGTTTTGGTAATATATGGTGGTCCTTATTATGCGGGTTTAGTGTTTGACCATTGTTTACAATAGTGGTCTCTGCGTGCGTCGATACAGTTGAATGTGGAACGAAATGAAATGGTAGTTGTGTATAGCACTGAGTCGCGGAACATTTAACACCACAACATTCATTAGGTTGTTTAATTCTAGTACCGGGTAGATCAAAGTTGTGTTCAGGCATTCTGGAGGTTGTTCGTCCATGATTGGCATACCGGTAACAGGTGTGTAATTTGTTTGTGAAGGCATAACAAAACTCGGTAGAGCTTTGGAGTTTTTTCGATCGACAAATTCCTGGATCGGAAGGCCACTTGGCCAAGTTGCTGGATTCAGTGCTTTAGTACGGAGCGATGCTGGTATTAGCACTTTAAATGATAAGAAGGTAACTGTAGATAGGTCAGAGTCCTTACGCCACAAACAATTGTAACGGTACTTTATTTATTTATTATTATCTTTTTCTTCCGCGTATGCTTCTTTGTGCCGTTTTCCTGTCCTACACTTCCCTCGAATTCTAAATCTTGAACTCTTCTCCATTTTTTCAGTCTATCCACCGCATACGTGGTCTGCAATGGTAGTTGTGTCCAGTGCTGCAAAATGTCACTGTCAATGTCACAAAAAAATCTGACTGAAACAAAATCCATATCAGCGTCACGTACTCAATTGTGATAATCAGAGATGATACTCAGAACGGTTGGTGTGACCAAAACATGCTCATGACATGTTTGTGACCATCGCTTCGTCAGTCACTACGTCATGACTTTTTTTGCTGTGATCAGTTTTGCAAAATGTCACTGACATAGTCATGACAAATTCCGACCGCAACAAAATCATCTCATCGTCACAAGCTCTACTGTAATGATCAGAGGCAAGCCTCAAATAGTTGGTGCGACCATCACATGCTTGGTGACTTTGTGTGCAACCAACTCTTGGTCAGTCACTCGGTCGCGTCATTTTCAGTCGGTGATCATCGCGATTATCACGGGAGATATGCGGTGCGTGCGAGTGGTTCGAAGAAACAAAATGAGCATGTTTTCTCGCTCTGTTTGACCCGACAGCTAGTCAAAACAGATAGAGGGAGAAAGCATGCTCATTTGGTTGCTAGAGCCCACGCGCCGAGTATATTCCAAGAATGTCGTGATTATCGCCGACAACAATGTCGTGACCAAGTGAGTGACCAAAAGTTGGGTGCTAAACTAAATGTCACCAAGCATGTGATTGATTCTCCAACTGTTTGAGTATAGTCACTGATCATCTCAGTTGTGTACGTGATCTGATTTGAGCTTCGTTTCAGTCATGAGTGTTGATGACTGAAACAGTGGCATTTGGCAGCACTGTTCACAGAAAAAAAATCACGATTATGCTTGCGCCGGCATTAAGCTAAGCTTGTCAGTCAGAGTATCGCGTTTAACTCAAGCACTCGCATGTCATGTTCGGCATGTCATGATGCACTTTCATTGAGTATCAGCAATGAGCATCAAGCTACCACGGATATGTTCATTGTTTTCGTTGGTGAAAATCTCGTGATACTTATGACATTTTGCAGCACTGGTTGTGTCCTTTGTCTCCTGGTATGTCCTCGATAACATATCTGTCGTTAGCTAGCACTGCCACTACCCAATAGGGTCCTTTGTATCGTGTCTCTAGTTTACGGCTCTCGCCCGTGGCCAATATATCCCTCTCTACCAACACCATATCACCTACATTGTACCTGCTGGGTGCCCCTCGCCGTTTGTCGAAACCTATTTTTTGCTTTTGTTGTTCTCTGTCTATCTCCTCCACGGCTTTAAGTTTTCTCTCTTCTATGTTTTGTATTTTATTATCGTCCTCGTCGTGGAGAACTAAAGCTATGATATTACGATGCATATCCCTGGGGTGGTACGATAACACCAAGCTACTTGGGCTCTGTTTTGTAGTGGCGCTTCTGTTATTATTTACCGCCCATTGTATTTGCGATAATTTATCATCCCATATTCGATTTTCTTCTTCTACCATGCATCGGAGAGCCGTCAGTATAGTTCTGTTGTGCCGTTCTACCTGCCCGTTTGCTCGTGGAGATCCTACTGCTACCCGAATGTTTTGGCTATTATTTGCTTCACAATACTCCTCAAACGTGTTAGATGTAAATGCTGTGCCCCGGTCCGTAATAATTCTACTTGGTGTTCCGAATATTGCTGACACCTCTTCTAAGAATCGTATTACCGGTGCTGTTTTGGTCGAGCTTACTGCTTTGAGTATTACAAACTTTGAGAATCCGCACACCATGGCTAATATATACTGGTTCCCTCTTGCTGATTTTACAAGTGGCCCTAAATGGTCTATGTGTAACGTATGGAATGGTATCGGTTCCTTAGGTATCGGGTGCATGTAGCCTTCTGGCCGTCCAGTCTTTTTTTTTATTGTATGCGCAATTTGGACACGCTTCCATGTATCCCTGTACGTACTTTCTCATCTTAGGAAACTAAAACTTTTCCCGTAAACTTTCCAACACCCGATCGGTTCCAAAATGACCCATTTCGTCATGAAATGCTCTCACTATCCTCCATCGTACCCTAACTGGTACGACCCACTTATTCGCTCGTGCTACCTTCCGCATTAATCTATGCCCTTCTATATTATAATTGTCGTATCTGTTTTTCAGCATTAGTTGTCGCAGGTTTTTGTAATGTTTTCAATATTCCTGCTAGTTTATCATCCTGTTGCTGCATGGTTGCTAAGAAGTCTTCGGTATCTATGTCGATAGCTAATATTTTTTCTGCGACTATGGTCTCTTCTCTCTCTTGCTCTACTGCTCCTCTGCTAAGTGCATCTACGTGAGCCATTTTGTTACCACCTCTATGCTCGATAACAAAATCATATTCATATTCATATATCATTTTTAAGAACCATCTTGCAATCCTAGGGTTCATCTCGTGTTTAGTGTAGGTATCTTTAACCGCGCTTGTTGTTTATCAACAGCGGTTCTAGTTTGACAGCTGCGTTGTGGTGAAGTAAGAGAGAGGGACAGGTAGCACAGGCGAAGCAAACACGGGCAAAATAGAGAGAGTAGGAATGGTTCATCCCGAAGGAGCTTCGCGTGCAACGGATGAACCTGCGCAAGTTAAGTGGAATGACCGCAATCGGGTTTGCGCGAAGTTTTAAAACGGGCACGAAGACGAAAATCGACCTCTTTCTACCATCGCGCCAAGAGAAGCAAGTTCAGTGATTTTTTTAATACAGTTAAAGTGAATTAAGAAAACTGAAGTTTCAACTTTTATTTCGCGAAATAAAGAGCTTTGTTGCTGGACGCAACAGCGCTACAATCCGTTTTTACCACAAATGGACGGCCTAGCAGATATTGTCGGAATCGTTCTATACTGGCTACCACTGCTAGTATTTCCAAATCGTAGCTGTGGTAACTGCTCTCTGACTCTGTCGTTTTCCGACTGAAAAAACTGATGGGTCGCCATCTTACCCCACTTCTGCTTAACAGTATCCCAGCTAAACCTTCCTTCGATTCGTCTGTATGTAACTCAATGTCTGCGTTCCTGTCATAAAACGCTAATAAGTGTCTTTCTGTAAGCTTCGCCTTTAACGCTTGACACGCTTCCTCTTCTTGTCGCCCCATTTGAAATCCACACCTTTTTTTGTTAAACTGTGTATTGGTCTGGCAATGATACTAAATTTCTCTAAAAATCTCCTGAAGTGGCCCGCCAGGCCTAGGAATCGTTGGACCTCCTTGCTATCACATGGTGTTGGAAATTCCTTAAGCGCTAGGCATTTAGCTTCTCCTGGTTTAACCCCGTCTTTTGATAACTCTATTCCTAGAAACTCCACTTTTGACATTAAAAATTTACTCTTTTTCAGATTAATTGTAAATCCGTGTTCTTTAACTGCCTATAATAAATTTTCCAGTACCTTGATTGCCTCTTGCTCGGTCTTAGCTCCTATTAATATGTCGTCCACATACGCTACTACATTTTTTTGCTTCAAGCCCTTGATCATCTTATCTATAGCACGTTGGAACACTGCTCCACTATTTACTAGTCCAAACGGCATTCTTTTGAAGTGGAAATGTCCATCAGGCGTAAAGAACGCCGTCCTTTCCCTGCTAGATTCTGCTACAGGAACCTGATAATAACCCGAATACAGGTCTAAACTAATGAATACTTTTGCGCCTTCTAACGTATTTAAGCATCTATCTATTTCCGGTGGTGGGTATCGATCTTTTACCGTCTTCTGGTTTAGCGCTCTATAGTCAATAGCCATACGCCACTTGCCATCTTTTTTCTTAACTAGCACGATTGGACTGTTATATGCCGATACCGAGGGTTCTATTATGTCGTTCTCTAGCAGTTCTTATACGATTTCGTGGACCACGTTTTCTTGTGCGTAAGGCAGTTTTCTGGTGTAGAGACCTTGGCCGCTACGATATAGACCGTCGATGACAGCTGATAACGGCGGCCGTATCCGTACAGGCGGCTAAAGAACACGAACCTTGAAATAGGAGAGGAGGTGAGAGAAAGATCATCGTGAGAATGGAGAGAGGACAAGGTTGACGATCGAAGGAGCAAACGGGTGATGGCGGTAAAAAGATGAAGGAGATTTTGGTGTCGGTGCTTGGCTAGATCGGAAGTGTAGTTAATTGAAATAAAAGTTCTGGTGTTGGGGAGCATAAAATTTAGCATTTTATTTCTAATAAATAGTTCTAACCGTTTCATCTGGTGACAGCGGTATAGCGCAAAATTTAGCGCATATAAAGTAATTTCTGGCTGGTGTTCTTAACCAGGGTAATTTGGTAACGGTAAATATTTTAGTGATAAGTGGCGCAGGGAAAACGCAGCGTCATAGTGGTAATTATAGCTAGTGAATTAATTTTAATATACATATATTTAGTGGCCTAATAGTAAAGTGCATAGTTATTAAAATATTTTGAAAAAGTTATAGTGTCCGAAAAAAAACCTTTATTTAGTGATTTTTTTTATTAATCATAGTCACATTTTTTTTTCGTACATATAACATATAAGGTAATGAACAACAAAGTTCTGGCTCTTAGGAACAGAACTGTTCAAATTAACACCGAAAATATAACAAATATTCGTATCACCCAGACTGCAAATCATTTAAATTCAACAACAATTAGTGAAGCGTGTTTAACTAAAAATTTTAGCTTCAAAGAACGCCTTCAAATACTTAAAGCAGAGCTTCTTAATCAAAGCGCGGAACTTGATAGAGCAATAAACGGAACGCATAATAGCATGGCTTACGAGTTTCCCATGAAACAGGCAATGCTTTGCATTCCTGAATTTAACGGAGATGCAAGAGATCTGGATGGTTTTTTGTATCAGATCGAATATTTTGCAAATCAGATTCCGGAAGGAGAGGCTAAAGAGGATTTGATTCGTACAGTTATGTTTAAGTTAAAAGGAAAAGCAGCTGGTTTTTTTAATCGTAGTTTGGAAGATACGTGGGAAAAGGTGAAGATGAAATTGATTAGACAATTTGGAGAAAATTTGACATCGAAGCCATTTTTCAACAAGTTGAGACGCTTCATCAAGGGGTCAATGAACCCTTCCCCGAATACAAAGAAAGGGTGTTAACACTAAAAGAGCAAATCATCAACAATGACATAAATAAGACGGAAGATTCATACGCGATGAAAAATTTAAAAATTCACTTTTTGGCCGGTTTAAGGAAGCCAGAATTGCAAACACTCGCGAGAACAAACAAACATTTACATTTTAATGAGCTGTTAGAATATCTCCAGGAAGTGGTAGTTCAAATAGAACACATCCGAAAAATAGAAGAATGACTAAATCGTACAATGATTTCCGAAACAAACGATACCATAAACAATGCTCTTTTCACCAATTCAATCCACAATAGTGTTGATAACGGAAGCTCATCCATCCCACATGTCCAAAATCGCGGTATTACTAGAAACTAGAAGTATGTAGATTTTCGGAATAATAGTAGAACACGCTGCGATAATTATATTAATAGCACTCAATTGTCAGACCCGAATCATTTTGGGCTACCACAACAAAACAGCACTACATACAATCCTAACATTACTAACAACACCAACAATTTTTCACGGCCAAAAAGATTTCCAACACCGTATAGAAGCTATGCTGCACAACATATTCCAATACAAAACAATTATTCACAATATACTCCAACACAAAACAATCATCCACAAGGGCCTTCTCAATACAACCATTTTAGAAATACATATAATCAACTCCAATCACATAACAGTACAAATCAAAAAAACTACAACACGGAACACTAGTCGTTCTAAATAAAAATTCTAGTGTTCCCATCGTTAAAACTGATTTGTTCTGCCTTAGGGCAGAAGAAGCACAAACAATCGAAAGGGATCCGATAACAAATAGTGAATACATACACAATTATGAATCAGTAGATATAGCATTCACTAAGGAAGGTAAACTGATGGTTAAAATTTTATCAGAAAATGAAAAGAAAAAAAGATTAATTATCTAATTGATTCGGGAGCATGTTCGAATGCATTGAGTTGGGAATTAGCAAAAGAGCTTGGGTGTTCTACAATAGATTATCAGGATAAAGTAATGTTTTCAAGTTTTAACGGAACATCATCCAACACTGTGGGTTCAATTTTTATAAATTTATACGATGGAAAATCGTTGTATCGAAAAAAATTTTATGTTATAAGAACACTTGGTGTTCCTGGAATAATTGGGGCAGATTTTTTAATAAAATATACTGGTAATGTTGGGGAAAACTTTCGAACAATAAATTTAAAGAAACCATCAGCTGAAAATATAGAGGAAACAGAACAAAAATGGGAACAGAATACAAATACTGTTATCGAAGATAATAATACTACACCACAAGATAATTTTGAACTTCTCCCAAATATTGAGAAGCAACTTACAGATTGTGATTTAATTGAAACAAGCAAAAGCACTCCATTGGTGGGCTCAGAACGATTTGGGGAATTAATGAAACAAATCAATATCGATCATAGTTCAATAGTTCAATGGCAACGGATTAAAAAAAATTCTCATTGAGTATAAGGATATATTTTACTTGCCGGGAGATAAACTTACATGGCATGGTGGAATCCATGCCTAAAAGGATACGAGCTGTCATCCGGAACAAAGGGCATGCAACAAAATATTAAATGCTACCTAGTTAGCCCAGGATAAGGCTGTTTTGTTATTTTCTTTAGTTTTTCAAATGTACGGGCTGGCCACATTGCGAATTAAAAGCCGGAGCTGTTATTTAATAATGATAAATGGTTAAAATAATAAAATTTTCTATACTGGTCCTATTATTTTGTCGCATGATTTTTGAGGTTTTTTCATATTTCTTATAATAACTTTATTGTTTGTTAACTTTTCAACAAACTTTCAAAGCAGACTTTAAGCCAACATACGAAAAGTGCTTTCATGAAAATTTGGTAAATATTGATTCACTTTAGGTAATGAAATGTGATAAGTGAATAAAACATTATAAGGTGGTCCTATTGATTTGTCCGACACTGTATACCCAAGCGGCAACGCATGAAATTGAAACAAGCTCTAACATCCCCATTTATAAAAGGCAGTACAGATTCCCTGCATTATTAAATAATATCATGGAAGAGCATATAGAGGAAATGCTGAAAGAAAAAATTATAACCCCAAGCAAAAGCCCATGGAATGCACCCGTGATGTGCATACCAAAGAAATCTGATAGTGAAGGGGAACGAAAATATCGTATTGTTGTTGACTTTCGTGCGTTAAATTTAATAACAAAACCATTTATATACCCTATTCCGAAGATAGATGATATTATGGACAATATTGGAAACAGTAAATTGTTTTCAACAATTGATTTGAAATCGGTTTTTTTTAAATTCCCATAGCACGCAATAACGCTGCAAAGACTGCATTTTCAACGTCTAAGGGGGCTGTTGGTATTAGTGTATCAACGCAAGCTGGTAAATTTAATGTTGTATCTGTCTATAATCCTGGATCCAATTCAGACTGCGATAGTTTTAGACGAGACATTATAGCTCTATGCAATATTCCAGGAAAATTTATTATTTGTGGAGACTTTAACGCGCGGCACCAGCTGTGGAATTGTGTAAAGTCAAATAGGATGGGAAAAACCCTTTTTGAAGAAGTACAAAAAGGCAATTTTTCAATTTATCATCCCCAGAGCCCAATTTATTATCCGTGTGATAATGTGATAATGATTATCCTAAGCGCTCACCATCTACCCTTGATCTTGCTATTACAAACATTCACCATGATTTTTCTGCATTTCAAACTATCACGAATTTTGACTCCGATCATCTTCCAGTTGGTTTTGAAGTTAGTACATCAACAATATATGTCCGTAATCATCAAAGCGTTCCGGATTACCAACACGCAAATTGGAAAGAGTTTAGAAAATTCGTTGATAGTAAGTTACATGTTACTAATACAAATTTGCAAATAATAACAGATCATGCACAAATTGATTTATTAATTGAATACTTTATCAACTTAATAAGTAATGCACATGACTTATCGGTCCCATTAAAAACACCTGACCACTATAAAATAATCCTTCCCGACATAATTTTAAATAAAATTAAACAAAGAAACTTGATCAGAAAATAATGGCAGAGAAAAAGCAGGTGTTTATATCTTAAATCTTGGTACAACGCCTTAGCTAATGAAATCAAGAACGACATAAAAAAAACTCGCAACACTGCATAGCAGAGTGATTTATCCAAAATGAACAAAGGCAAAAACAATGATAGACTCTGGAAATTCGTAAAAATAATGAAATCCGATTGTAAAATTATCCCTCCCTTAAGATCCAATGATAAAGCATATTTAACTGACAAAGAAAAATGTGAAGCTATCAAAACAAATTTTGAAAAAGCGCATAACATCACCCATTCACAAAAAAGTTCAATAGAAAATCAAGTGAACCAAACAGTGCATGCTTTTAAAGCCCGGCAACTCTTGGTACCAAATACAGACCCAACTCTATTTTGCAAGCCCAAACAAATTCAAACCATAATCAAAAAACTAAAAACAAAAAAATCTACCGGTTGTGATAAAATCAACAACCGCTGTTTAAAACAACTTTCTAAGAAGGCAATTATCTACCTATCATTTATATTTAATTGCTGCTACAAATTAAACTATTTTCCTAATGCCTGGAAAACTGCAAAAATAGTCCCAATTAAAAAACCCCACAAAGATCCTAGTAATCCAGCAAACTATAGGCCAATAAGCTTACTAAGCGGCTTATCAAAAATTTATGAAAAACTTATAGGTAAACGCATCTTAACACATGTTCAAAACAATAACATCATTCCACCATATCAATTTGGATTCCAAAAAGGTCTTTCAACCACAGATCAATTGAACCGATTAACCAAAACAGTTAAAGTGCAACGATGCCTAAAGAAATCAACAGGATTAGTACTTCTCGATCTAGAAAAAGCCTACGACACCGTGTGGCACCAGGGTCTAATTTATAAGCTTATTCAATTAAAATTTCCTCCCAAAGATATTCTCTTGATTGAATCCTTTCTCTTAAACAGAAAGTGTATAATTCAAGTGTCATCAACATACTCAGAGCCATACACCCCCCCTGCCGGTTTACCACAGGGTAGCGTTTTGTCACCTCGCTTGTTCAACATTTTCATATCGGATATTCCCTCAATGAAATCAGCAAAACGTTTTGCTTTTGCTGACGATTTTTCTGTGTCGTCCTCAGCCCGTTTCCCTAGGACTATATTACAAAACTTAAGTCATGGCATTAAAAAATACGTTGGTTATTGCACTAAATGGAAACTAAAACTAAATGAAAATAAAACAGAGGCTATTTACTTTACCCGTTTCACAAGTGCCAGGAAAAAAACCTAATACAAACCTAAAAATAAACAACTTGGAAATTGCATGGAGCAACAATGTAAAGTCTTCTTCTTTGGCTCAACAACCGTTGTCGGTCAAGGCCTGCCTTTACCTCTTGTGGGTTTGGCTTTCAGTGACTAATTGATTTCCCCCCATAGCAGGATAGTCAATCCTACGTATGGCGGCACGGTCTATTTGGGGCTTGAACCCATGATGGGCATGTTGTTAAGTCGTACGAGTTGAAGACTGTACTACGAGACCGGCCTACAACAATGTAAAGTACCTAGGTATAAATCTTGATAAAAGGCTAACCTTCAAATACCACACTGAGCAAAAACAAATAAGTGGTGAAAAAGCAATGAAAGTATTGTACTGTTTTATAAACAGCAAATCAAAACTTAGCAGAAAGAACCAGTTTACACTCTATAAAACAATCATTAGACCAATTATTGTGTACGCATCCCCAGTGTGGGGAAACTGTGCTAATTCTCATATAAAGAAGCTGCAAATATTTCAGAACAAATGTCTAAAACGGATCCTTAATTCACCTCCTTGGCATAGAACAACAGATGTACACAGACTAGCAAATTTACCAAGTTTGTTTGAATACATAAAAAATACTATGGCTTAATATAATGACAGACAACTAAGACTAAGGGAAACACAATGAACTACTTTAGACGTAAATAAAATAAGTTAGGATAAGTATTAATTAGAGAATAGTTAAATACCTGAGAACGTACAATAATTCGTTAGTTACGTAAGAAGGAAAATTAAAAATAATACAAAAATAAACAAGTACCAGGGTTTATTGTCAATTTTTCCCAAAGGTTGGATCATCCTCCATAATCATCCCATAATAATTAATTTCAAAATGGCATAGCACAAGAAAGGAAATAGCTAGTATTGAGTTAAGGTGCGAATAATGGAACTAAGCGACCAGAACCAATGTAATGAATTGTGAAGAAAATTAAGTTTATGTCTAAATAAATACTACTACTACAACGTCTAAGGGACACTATGAATTTTTACGAATGCCAATGGATCTCAAAAATAGCCCATCAACATTACAAACACTAATGAACACAGTCCTATACTCAATTCAGCCTGTCAAAGCGTTTGTCTATCTAGATGATATTGTGGTGTTTGGCGAAACGGTAGAGGAGCATAATTTTAATTTAATTAAAGTTCTTAAAGCACTAATGCAATACAATCTTAAAATTGAACCATTAAAATGCAAACTTCTTCATACAAAAATTAATTATTTGGGTCATACTATGAATGAACAAGGAATTAAGCCAACACAAGGAAATGTGAAAGTTATATTAGATATGCCAACACCAAAAAGCATAAAAGAATTACGATCGTTTTTGGGAACAATTAACTTTTATGGTAAATTTATCCCTAGCGTGTCTGAAATCAGGAAACCATTACACGAACTACTGAAAAAAAAAAATAAAAATTTCGTTTGGGATGAGCACTGTGAAAAGGCATTTGAAAAATTAAAACAATTTCTAGTTTCAGAGCCTTTGCTGGTACGACCAAATTATAAAGATACCTTTGTCATTACAACCGATGCTAGTGATTATGCTCTTGGAGCAGTATTATCCAATGATACAACGGTAGACAGACCAATTGCATATGCTAGTAAATCCTTTGTAGGAGCGGAAAAACGGTACCATCCTATTGAAAGGGAACTTTTGGCTATTGTATGGGCCGTTGAATATTTTAAACATTACATTAGGGGCAAAAATTCTTAATTTATTTTGATCATCGACCGTTAGTATCGATTTGGAGGCTCAAAGAAAACTCTCCGATACTATCAAGGTTAAGATTACGACTCCAAGGGGTGGAATGCGAAATTCGCTACAAAAAGGGAAAGGAAAATGTAGTCGCTGATTTTTTATCAAGGCTACCAGAACATAATCGGAATGAAATACAAGAAAAACAAGCAAACAAGACAGTAGCCGTAGTTACACGCCAACAAAGTAAACAAATATTAGGGTCACAAAATAACAAAAAAGAGAATAATGTACAAGAAGATGTTGTGAAAGACGAACAAGAAGATCACTGGGAAAATTTGTTAAAAATACATTGGGATGGGGATCTAAATGACAAGGAAATGCAGAGAAAAGAACAGCTAGATAAGATTAAACAAACAGTTAAAACCAAATTTAAAAATTCCGAAAAAAAAGAAGCGAAGTCAATACCGTGCTTCAAGAATTTCATGATGCCCCTTTAGGAGGACATGTAGGGGTAAGAAGAATGAAGAAAAGGATCAAGGAGTTGTTCTTTTGGAGAGGAATGGATAGTGACATTGAAGGTGTAGCATATCTGCTATACAGAACATATTGTAATACACACTATCAGCTATAAACACATTGTAACACACTTTGGAAAGCCAAACCACACCATTGTAACACATTCATTATAACACATTCAGTAAATCAGATCATGCCATAGCACCGCAACCGGAAGAGTTCAGGCCGTCCATTCAAACAAATAACAGATGTGACACACATATCAAAAATAACCGAAACGCACAACATAAGCAGGAACAGCATGTAACCCAAAGCAGGAACAGTATATGCATTAAACCCAAAACAGGAACTTAGTGACAAGAACCATCATTCTTGCCAACAAAAGACAAACGTAACTAGCTGAGTGAAAACAATAACTTTCCAACATACAACCCGGAACCAAATGTGAGAAACCCTTAACTTCTTTTGAGTATAAATAAAACCAACTCCGATCATGGCAGGTCAGATTCGTTCGGACTGTCAGGATAGGACTATGCCCATCCTACATCTATCGACTTCTCATTTAAAGAGTTTAGTTATGACCCCTACCCAAGGTAAGGCCTCTAAACTCCAACGTTTCCAGTAAGGGAAACCTCCTAAAGGTTTCTATGATCGCCTGAACGATCAAGTGTCGAAAAGTCCGATCGAACGAAGTTTTAATCCACCTCGGCTCATGTCAGTAAAAACTGACCTACCGCGACGGTACTGGAGGTGCAGTTGTACGATCATCACATTACATGGCGACCTTAGCTATCATCCGAATATATTACATGGCGACCGTGACCTTAATCTGCAATCGATCGGCAGAAGTGTAAGCAAAATTATTTCAAGTAAAATGTGATACGTACAACGGTAACGTAAAGCTTAAGTGTCGTGTGACGAACCAAAAGTATTGTGACCATAACCGGCATTCGACGGAAAGTGAAAAAAGTGTCAAATGTGCATTTTTTTATTACGGAACATTCATCAACGCAGCTGCCGCAAGTAACCCATATATAAACAAAAACAATAACGATGAAAGAACAGCTACAAGCAAGTCCCGTACAGTGCAGAATGAAAAATAAAAACATTTAGTGCAGTGTAAGTGCGAAATGAATGTTTAATTGATGAACAAACATTAACCGTACACAGTGTTGTGAGAACCTACCTAAATGTGTAAAAACGTATTAACGCTTATGCGATCGGTTTACCTAGTAGAGTAACCTTGAAATGGGAAACTATAGAAAAAAAATGCTAACTTTTAACAACAACCTAAGTTCAGCACAGTACAGTATAGCAATCTATACGATTCTTGGAGCAAGTGATATGGAATGATAAAGTGCAGTGCAAAACAAGCTGTGGTCAGTGTGATTGAAAGGAACAACGAAAAGACAAACCGAGCCTACTGCCCAATATGGATTGGCATGCAAGAATGGACAAGTGTCCCAACTCCGACAGAACATCGAGCGACGACTGATGACATCGCAGAACTTCACATCCAACACCGAGTATGTACCTAGCACCGATTAAACACCAAGCACCGGTAACGATCGTAGCATCAGCAACAGCAACAACAACAAATACATGCTATGTATTTAAAGAAAGTATCGTAAATTTGAAATATTACTAACGAGGCTGTATAAATTGGCAAGAGCAGCATAAAAAACAGGTTAGGAATGTATCCCCCTTGCATGTTAGATACAGATAATTATCCACAAAAATGACAAAAGCAAATTTGAACAAAAATGCGAAGGCAAGCCAAACATTAGAGTTTGCGCTGCAACAGACATGCCCAAACGCAAAGAAACGCAAAAGAATCAAGTTATTACTATCAATGATAGCATATTAAAATATTATACTCAGCAAATAATTAAAGAAGTAACAAACAATTATATTTTCGATACTGATTTTTTTGAGCATCAAGTTTAAAAAAAGATAAATACAAACACTACAGAACATTTTCTATAACCTATATGTCCAGCACAAATCAAACAAAATAAAAATTTTTAATTAAACTATATAATCTCAAACAATTTAACGGAATTGAAATATATTAAAACGCGAATAATGGCACAGTTCAATTTGGAAGACGCTTTGGCTCTTATACCCATGTATAATGGCTCAAACGAGCAACTTAACTCATTTATAAGATCGATACAATTTGCCAAAAAAATGTTTCCAATACTAGTTGAATTTATTTATACCAGATTAACAGGAAAAGCTGAATCAGGAATAATTTCAAATGTATCAACAGTAGCAGAAATTGTGGAAGATATAAGATCAAGATGCGAGAAAAAGATAGAACTAGGAAATATAATATCCGATATGAAAGCACTAAAGACAAAGAATACAAAAATCCTATGCAATGAGATAGAAGAGCTTACTGAAAAATTAAAAATGTTATATATACAAAAAAATATACCAGCCGATGATGCAAACGAATCGGCAGTTAGAAAAGGAGTGGAAACTCTGATTGATAAAATTACAAATATAGACTCAAGAACAGCCCTAACAGCAGGAAAATTTGAAACAATATACGAAGTGACTAGAATAGTAAATGAATGTGAATCTAGGCAGAACATCGCACAGATACATCATTTCCAAGGATCAAATAACTATAACAGAAATAACAACAGGGATTTTCATCATAAAGACACCCTAATTAATTATCAAATTTGTCCAAATTTTAATCAAACAATAACAACTCAAACAACATCCAACAACTACAGTTATAGAAATAATAACAACTTCAGTTTCTATAAACGCCACCATCAGTTAAAAAATTGTAGTAGTCAGAGTCAAGTTAGCCAAGGATATAATAACCGCGAATACAATTATAACAATAGTATTCAGAACAAATCCAATAAAATGCAATGTTATTACATCAGAACAGAACATAACATAAATTATGAACAGTTCAATAATAATAATAATCAATTACATAAGAATCATATTTACCACCAAAATGATGAAGATTATAGAAATACTATTGAAATGAAAGACCATGCTAAGAAGTATTATAAAAAGATTAACAGCAAAGCAAACTATAATGACAGAAAGTATGAAGATAAATCAAAAAGAAGAAATGCATCAAATAATGAAACAAATAATGATATGAAAAGATCAAGAGATTACTATCAAAGAATGATTAAAGAAAATAATAACTTAACAAAAGAATATGAAAATGATAATAACAATGATTATAAACATGAAAACAAACAACATATTCAAATGATTACTACAAGTGATGACAATGAGAAAAATATGGTTGAAGAACAAGTAACCAAGAGTTCATTACTGCTAGACAACATGGAAATAAATGATGAAATTAATTGCAACGACAATCATGCAACTGAGCCAAAACATTTGAAGAAAATAAAACGTAACATCAAATCAAAGAAAAAGTATATAAATGAATCAAACAATGAATTATATTGCCACGATAATAAGGCTAAAAAAAATAATTATTCCACATTATGTGAAGAATATGTAAAAGAACCAAGAAATAATGTTACTTATGACAAGATTCCAAACGAGCTCAAAGAAAAATTTCATAATGTTATTACCATGCTAAAAGTCATAAGATCTATAAAAGCAGAAAACTGTAGAAATGAACCCAACAAAGGAATCATAGGAGAATCTAAATATTTTAGAAGAAAATTAAATATTCCCAATTCTTTATCTCTAGATAATAGATCTATTTACATAAAATATTACCCGCCTTAAGAGATAAGAAACGATTATATTAGTAAATCAAATAAGCATAGCTAAAAACGTATCTTAATTAAATGAAAAGAATAACTTCAAACAATTTCATTATTTTCGTTACTCTCCTAAAGGGAGGAGGTGTAGCATATCTGCTATACAGAACATATTGTAATACACACTATCAGCTATAAACACATTGTAACACACTTTGGAAAGCCAAACCACACCATTGTAACACATTCATTATAACACATTCAGTAAATCAGATCATGCCATAGCACCGCAACCGGAAGAGTTCAGGCCGTCCATTCAAACAAATAACAGATGTGACACACATATCAAAAATAACCGAAACGCACAACATAAGCAGGAACAGCATGTAACCCAAAGCAGGAACAGTATATGCATTAAACCCAAAACAGGAACTTAGTGACAAGAACC